>NC_062289.1:64402827-66802827 GCF_902655055.1 Lutra lutra | reverse complement strand
TTCCTTGCTCTGGCTCTGTGACCGCAGGTGTGATTTTCTGTTCACATTCATCCCATTAGAGAACAGTGATTGGCCAGAGTGGCTCCACACTCATCCTGGGTCCCCCTCCCACTCTCCCCAAGCAGATTTACGAGAAGCCTTTCTACACAGAGAAGCAGACTCAGAGCTGGGTAGTTTTGCTTTCTCTCTGTCAGCACGTTAGCAGACTAACATGAGACCATCTGCTCAAGCTCGGGCTCGTCCTGTGTTCTTCTCCACCTGAGAGGACAGGTCCTTAGGGTACTCATTCAGGAAGCATTTCTCACACACCTCCTGTGTGCAGCGAGCTCACCATCTAGGCACAGAAATGATTATGTCTCCTCCTCCCATATGGTCAGATGAGATAGGCCTCACAGAGCCCCAAAGGGCTGGGGTAGCTCTGCCAGCACCCACTGGCCCTGTGCTCTCTGTGGCCGGCTTCAAGGCACCCCTGTGAAGCAGCTGTCTGGGAGGGCGTGCTCTGCCCTAGAGACCAACTTGCAGGAGAGAAGGGGGGGGCCCAGGCATCAGGGGCCTGAGTGGATTAGGATGTAGGTGGGAGTAATGATCTGTGCTCATTGTGGACCTTGCAGAATCCAGCCTGGCTCTGGGTGCTGGAGCATCCAGCAAAGGCAGGACCAAGGGGCTCTCGGGGGGCGGGGTGTGGAAAGCTAGGGCCCCAGCTGCCCTGCCGAAGGAGCAGGATTCCAGGAGCTGCATCCTATCCTCGTCAGGCTATGGTGGACATTGGTGCCTGCATACCTGGGGACAGCAGAACTGGGGTTCGCTGGGGCAGCTGTGTCTCCTGCCATCTGTGTACCTCCCTCTCTCTGCCACCTGATCTGCTCTAGAGGGTGCCCCTTCCACGGACGCAGAACATCTCCATTCTGTGCTCACTGAGAGCTGCACAGTGGAACTTGCCAGCCTCCATCCCACCCGGCCACCCAGCCAGTGGGGTAGTTAATTTCCCCTGCACTTTAGTTCTTTACGCACGCATCGAAACAGGCCTGGGTTTTAAGATACAGGTTATTATTGTTTTAAGGGATTTCTATAATCCGAGAACTGAAAAACAGCTTGTCCACTTACCAAGAACAGAGTGCAGGGAGGAGACTAAGAGCAGTGGGGGACCAAGCTGACTTGGGGACCTTCATTAACTGGCATAGATGGGGACATTGGATGTCTGCCATCCAGGGGAGTCCCACAACTGCCCTGAATAACACCAGAAATGGGCCTGTGCTAACCAGTTCCAGGTGGCACTCCTCTTTGCCCACCGATAGGGTGCCCGAGGCCCCATCGGCTCTGATGGTCTAGTGTTTCTGGGAAGATTAGAGTAACCATCAACTGGGGGAGGGGCAGGCTATGGGCATCTGAGGGGGACACTGAGGACAGAGCAGAGCGAAACGCACCCCTACTCCCTGTGCATGGCTCCCGACTGAACACGTGTCCTCAGGCCCTGAAATCAAGCTCTGGCTGGCCTGGGAGCCAAGGCTACAGCTCCCCCTAATCCTGCCTTCCTCACCCACAGGTGAGGCATCTCACCTGGCTCATGCGCTTTCTCTAATTTCGTTAATAAAATCACAGTCAGCCAAAGGCCCTGGGCTGACCAAGGCAACCTTTAGTCTTAGATGGCTTCCCACCCCTGGACCAGCAGGAAAGGCACTTAGGGGAGACTTCTACTCCAATGCTCTTTATTCAGTATCCATCGTGCTCCCCGGTACACCCCCTGTGGCTCCTCTTTCAGCCTTGACTGCCCAAGGACAGGACCCCAGGTGATGAGAGGGAGAAGTATCTGGCCACATGGGACCCCTGGTCCTGTGCAGCCTCTGCATGGACGATTGGATCCAGTCTTGGCTTCCTCATCTGTAAAGTAGGGCAGTCCCTCAACTCAAGGACAAGACATGGTTTTGATGATCTCTGCCTTTACCTATGCCTGTGCTTGGTGCCCACAGGGCCTGGAACTGTGGGGCTAGTGCTCTGATGGAAGAGAATACAGGTGTTGGGAGTTTAGACCCAGGGCGGATCAGCAGGACAGGGAACCTCTCCCAGACCCCATGGCCTCCCCTGTGACCCTGCCTGGTGTGGGTGACAGGGAAGGTGGTACGAGAGTCAGCACAAGCCTAAGAGAAATGTGGTACCCTCCTGCCATTTCATTTTCTTCTCACAGGAGATAGCCATGAGCTCCCCCTGGACTAGCATGTGGGCTGAGCTAAGGTCCCCCAAGGCCAAGGTCAGCCTACCACAGAGCAGGCTGGGGCCATGCCTGGCCTAAGCTGAGACTGATTCCCCAGGGTGATCTGTTCCCCAGGGAACCTATTGATAGCCATACTGCCCACTGCACCCCCCGCCCCAGTCCCACACATGCCTCGCAGGGCCAGGCTATAAGTGCCCCGCAGGCTATGATATGACATCACGGAGCACAGGCAGTGCTAGACAGGGCTTTCACGGTCTGCTCTGACACTCAGACACACTGTTTTTTTGTAGCCCAGCTGACCACGGGACCTGGCATGGGGCTCTCAGAACAAAGGCACTGTGGCACTGCCAGGCCTGGGCCAGGACCTGTTCCTCCCAGGAGGCATTCCAGTCCCCCAGCTACAGTGGTGTGGGGAGGGCAGGAGGTCTCTTCTGGCCAGCAAGGAACCTGTGGAGGTTGGAGGCCTGGTGATGCTCGGGGCTGTCCCACTGTGTGAGTCCAGCCTGTAGGCAGTGAGGCCATGACTGATCAGCTGGCCTCTGGCACACCCTCCCCCCAAATCTTGTTCCTGCTCCCACCTAGCACTCTGTCTGCAGGCATAGCTGCTGGGGCTCTGTAGTCCCACAACCCAGAGTGTCCTGCCCACTTGTGGCCCAGCCTGGGCATCACTCTGAACCACCCCATGCTCTCCCCCAACACTGCTTATCTGGGATGATGCACTGGCACAGCCCTAGTGAAGCAGGTGGGGACAGGAAGAGGTGGTCAAGGTGTTTGGGGGCCCACACAGGAGGCAGTGACTCCTGAGCCACACATCCTGAAGCCCGAGGCTTTCTCCCAAGTGAAGACAAGGGCTTGAGGCCAGAAATGGGGCCCTTCCCACTTTGTCTCACCTCCCAGCCTTGCCTGTGAACAGGCTGAGAGGCTGGGACAGAGCTGGCCAGGGCGAGCACCAGGAAAGCACTGTCTGCTGCTGAGAACCTAGCAAGGTATGGGGTGTGTCGATGACAGTACCAGCATCCTGGGCAGGATAAAGCCAGCAGCCACCACCTTGGGCAAATGCAGTGATTGGCACTGGGCCAGCAACAGCCACTCCCAGGCTGGAGGTCCCTGTCGTGGCAGTGCCTGGGATCCGTGGGGCGTCCCACGGCCTTCAGAATTCCCTAAATCATGTCCCGATTGTGTGGCTGCACCAATATGCACATGGCAGTCCTTGGGAGAGGTTCTGCCACTGATCAGATTCTCACTGGAGAGGACACCCCAGAAGATTGCACTAGCCTTCTTCGCCCCCTGCAGATGGAAAAGCGAAGGTCAGGGCACTAACGGCCCATAGACAAAGGTTCGTCATTAAGATAGCTCTGCCCTCCCTGTCCCCAGCTTCCCATGTCCCTGCAAGAACTGGCTGCCACCGCTTTCAGCAGCCTTTGCTCCTGGAGGTGTTGCCCAGGGCTGTGCCCAGGAGTACAGAAGCATGCTCCTTGCTGAACAGAGTCAGGCTAGTGGGTTCTTGAGGGGGGCGGTCCCCCGGAGCTGAAAATATGGAGAGTTTTTTGCACCGCCATTTCCTCCCTCGGTGACAGTGATGGTCCGCAAGCCCCAGGCCAGGCCTGTAATCGGTGTTGCGTGCTTCCAGTCTGCATGCACCTGTGTCCTGCTGTTTGCTAATTTCCCGTCAGTGACTGACAGCAGGGGGACTTGGATCAAACTGGCAAGTTTTAACATAAAAACAAATAGGAAACAGTTCTCATTTCAGCCGAAGCAGAAACTGATTGAGGCTCTGAGAGAAGCATTCCTCCCTAAGGCGGTGGATTGTGGATGGGGGTTAAGGTGAGGGCAGGCGGGGCCACAGCCTAGACTCCATCCAACACTGCCAGTGGCCTTCTGGGTGGCCCAGGGGCACCTGCCCTCTCTGGGCCTGGACATGAATTGGGGGAGCAGAATATGGGAGCTCCAGGGCCTTTCAGAGCAGATGCTTCCATGTTGTCCTGAGAATTTGCTGCCCCAAATACCTAAGCTACCTTCTCAAGTGACAGGATGCTCCCCACCCATGTGGCACTAACCCCAGGGCTCTGCCTCCCCAGGGCTGTGCGGATGCTTGTGGGAGTGGGATAGTCCTTTCCATCTCTAAGATCCTATACATCATTGATTCTGAGGTGCAGTAAAACCAGAAAGCAAAACCAAGCGAGGTGTGTATTTGGGGTGCTGGTGTCCTGGTTGGCCGACTCAGACTCCTGGGGGGAGAGCTTAGTCCGCTGGGACCCCAGGGGTGTTGTGTGGCCTGGGCTGCCCAGGTCCAGGCCCCTTGTCCCTTGCACAGCTCCTGAGGAGTCCAGGCAGTCCATAGGGCTGGGGCACAGCATCAGCTCAGAGTTCGGATGGCTGTGTGGGCCGTGGCTGGCCACAAGTGGAAGCTGAGCTGGAGTGACCACTTGTATTGAGGTGCCCTGGCTCTCAGCCCTGTGCCAGGTACCGTGGGAGAGTCGGTGGTAACCGGGCCTCAGCCCTTCCTCTCCAGGGGCTGGCATCCAGGTTGGGAAGACAAGGGAGGGCAGAGGACAGAGACTAGACCCCCCAGACGCCATCATGGGGCCCCACGTGTAAACCTCTAATCCCCCCATCGTCACAGGGTGTGACTACACAGATGAGGGAATTCAGGTTCTAAGAACAAGTTCCCCAGGTGGCCCAGCCTGTCCCTCCATCACCTTCTTAGGAGGACCCTTGGCTCTACCCTGCCATGGGGGGTAGAGGGGGTCTGAGATGCTGCCACCCTTGCTATTATTTTGGGTCCCCCTAGTCACCCTCCATGTACACATGGGGAAGCCAGGGACCAGCAAACAGAATGGCCCACGGAAGGTGGGTGCCAAGCTGGTGGAAGGCATCAGAGGCAGGTGGTCCAAAGCTAAACTGGCCGAGGCAGGAAGTAGCTCTCCCCTGTCTCTGGCAGGTTCAGAGGGGTTTAGGCTATTAGGACCTGAGTTTCAGCTTTACCAACAGCCTGTTATCTTGTTTAAACAGCCTTTGCTATTTAAATGACAGGCCTAGCCGGTGCTGTTACTATGAACGTTGCAACTGTCACTGGATTGGGGGACAAGGGGACAGGCAGGCAGTGACTCTGACTTCTGCACTGGTTGGAGCATACCCCCACTGCAGAGATGCCCCATCTGTTGCTGGCCCGAGGCCTACAAGGCTGAGCACTTTAAAATGGGCCATGCCTGACCCTGCCATCCCCTTCCCTTCCTGCGTAGGCATACAGCAAGCAGGAGCCTGGGCAGGAGGCACCTGGGAAAGGAGGAGAGAAGGTGGTGGGAAGGTCAGGGCCCCATGAAAACCTGGGACTGTCCAAGGGCATGAGGTGTGCCACCCTGAGTTGCTAATCTTTGTGTGCCACATGCTAATCTCCACTCTAGCCAGGGAGTCCTGCAGCCTCAGGGCTGTTCATCCACAGGCGGCAGCACAGGCTGGTGGGGGAGAGGAGGTAGGAGCAGGAGCCAGGCAGGCCCCCCTGGCCTGCAGAGTTGGGGTCTGGGGCCTCTACGCAAAACCCCCAGGGGCTGGCCATGGGGGGCGGAAATGGGAAAATAAAACCTGAGACTGCATCCACCAAAACACAGGATCAGGTAGTTGCTGATCGTTTGAGAGCCAGAAGAGCTCCTGCTTATCAAATGCCTTTTCAGCCCGTTTTGCTGGATTGAGCCCCTGAACGACGGAGCTCAAGTGAGAAAGAACACAGGCCAGCTGTCAGTGAAAGACCAGGGCCACGCAAGGCCTGTCTTGGGGAGGGAAGCCTGGCCCTGCTATCCTTAGTGGCCCCTGCCATCAGCATCCTGGGCTGGGGAGGAGGCTGGGAACAGGGTGAGGCCATCTGTGGGCCAGGCCCAGGGCCGTGCACCTGTGTAGGAGGGCAGGGCAGGGCCCTTGGCGCCAGTAGCTCCTCCCACCCCGCCTGAGCCCCTCATTCACGGCTGTCACACTGATTGATCGCCAACAGCGTGCGCCATCTGGCCTTGCTGCCGTCACCCCACGTTCGGCAGACCGCCCTGGCCGGGTGCTGGAGAGACCAGTGCCCCTGACAGACAGGGCACTGTGCTCACAGCAGATTAAGAGCAGTAATGACAACAAGGTCCAATGGCGCTTGAAGCTGTGTCACAAATTAACAGACAGTTAAGGTCATGATTAGGGATGCTTCAGGTGGGGGGGGGTCAGGGAGGGCATTAGAGAGTGACCCTCTCTGTGAGAACCCCAGGGAAGGAACAGCACAGCCATAGCGGAGGCCCTCAGGCAGGGAGGGGAAGGATGAGTCAGGGAGCTGGGGGAAAGCACCCTATCACCGTCTATGATAGAAGCGGTTGGAAGGGGTAGGCTTCGTTGTGGTAGGGTCATGGGGAGAGCCACAGAGCAGAAAGTCCGGAGACAGTCTAGCAAGAGATAAAGGGGGAGCACTTCAGGGAGAGGTGTAGACGGATTCCAGTTGTGTCTGGAGGTACCATCAATGGGACGGGGTGCAGGCAGAGCCCACAGCCTAACATGGGGTCCTCTGCATGCCACAGCCACCTGCTCCCCCAGCCTCAGCTAGGGTGACTTCTGGTGGCAGAAGTCAGCTCATTCATCAGTGCCCAGCCCAGACATGCCCCCTGCCCTGTGCCACCTGCCCTCCAGCTTGCACAGTGTGGTGCTGGACAGCTAGTGGCATATGTGTCCCTCCCCTAGGGGGGCTCCGTTCTCATAAGCCAGGACTGCCCCTTGCTCTTCTCTCTCTCTCGAAGCAGGAGTCTGCACTTCACTCAGTGGGAGCTTAAGGTAGAGCCAAGTGACCAACTGGGGTCCAAAGAAAAGGGACTGGAATGGCAGCCAAAGCCACGGGGGGGAGGTGGGCCTACATCTTGGTGCTGTGGCCAGCGGTGCTCATTGGGGGGTGCTGGGTGTCCAGCTTCCTCACGCTGTTGCCTATTGACCACATTTCTGTTGTGACTCACTGCATGAGAGCCGAAAGTAACTGCTGTCTCCTGGCTAGCTGGACCTGGGGCTGTCGAGCAAAGTTCAAGGAGAACCAAGGCAGTCCTCCATGGGCCTGGTCAAACAGTGGGTGGGCAGCCCTGTTGAAGCAGAACGGAGTCTGAGAGCCCCGCACCCAGGCCCCCACCCTATAGGGTTGCTTCCTGCCTCAGTAAGGGATCAGCCACTAACCCTCCCAGACTGTCCCACACATGCCACCCAGGGAACCCTAGAGCTGAGATAAGCCAGGGAGGAAAGGGGGGTCAGATGCTGATCTGAGTGGACACCTGACCAGGGGTCAGAGAGCAAGGGTAGCCAGGGCCTACACTGGGGAGACCTGGGGCTGGGCCTGGGGCCACGAGAACAGAGTGGGATAGGAAAGCATGGAGTGGGAGTGTGGATGGTGCAGAGGAGAGGAAGCCCCCCGTGGCTGTGACAGATGGAGGGGAGAGAGTGGCAGGAGCTGCTGTCCCTGTGCGTGGACAGCGCTGTGTCCGTCTTTCTCAGCCTGGCCATCCTGAGGCTTAACCACAGCTACAAGACCAGCATATCTCCACGGCCTTGAGGACCTAGGTTTGGAGGATGGGCAGCTGATCTGGGCCTGGGCAACAGTGGAAAGTGGGGGCTGTCCTGAGGGAGAATGCTGCTCGCCCCAGAAGCCCTGAATGCCTGGGAGGAGTGAACGGTGAGCGACAGTCCTTCCTGGCTCCCCCACATTGCCTTGGTGTCTCTCCTTTCTGTGCTGTCCCTGCAGATTGGCTCTAGGGACAGTCAGGGGCTCATCTATTCATTAGCCTCATTAATCCAGTTCTCCAGTCTGGCAAGGCAGCATTTAGGTTTGCGGGAGGAAGAAGTGGGAAATGCTAACCAGATTGGTCTGGAAATGACCCCGGTCTCCAGCTCTGTCCCCAGACATGTCCCCCTTCCCTGGGGCCAATAGCAGTGGGAGGGGTACCAATAGCTGTGGGAGGGGTGGCTGTGGTTGTCTGAGGCTCTCCTTGGGATGGGAGTGGTAGGCCTAGGAGCTGGGCCTAGGCAGGCCAGGCAAACCCTCTGAGCCCATTTCTACATCTGTAAAATGGGAATATTGGGAAGATCCCCTTATAGCCTCTTTTCTGAGATGAACGGAGCTGGACATCCAGGCACCATGGTACCCTCCACACAAAGGAAGCAAGGTCCAGAGCCATCAGGGGCAAAAGTTGAGGCTAACATAGCCACAGGCTAACACTGCCAAGGGCAAGGCACTATCCAGTGGTCCCTCAGTAACACTGCCAGCATCTAACCTCCTCTTGCATGGGGAGGCCCCCTCCACCTAGGGGTGCTTCAGCCAGGAGCAGGTCACTGGGAGGACCTCCCTTCTCCACTGCCCACTACCCTGTCCCTCAGGAAGAGACAGTTGAGGGTCCCCTCAACTCCCAGACCGCCTCCCCTCCCCTCCACCCCAACAAGGAGGTAGTTATGGCCAACATTTCTCAGGCCGGGCAGCCAGGGCCAGGCCTGTGTGCCCCTGTGGAGCGACGCCTGGCCCAGTTCAAGATCAGCAGCCTCCTCCTGACATTGGTCTGTGTTGTGGTGTGAGGCTCTGAGGGTGGAGGCTTTCTCCTCAGTTGTCATGGAAACAGCAGTGAGTCTGCTGAGCATCTGAGTACTCAGCTCAACAGCGGGAGGGGAGCAGCCACCCTGGGCGGCAGCTGCTGTGACAGACTCTCAGCAGCTCAGCATTTGGAAGGACCCAAGGGGCTGCAGTGCTCCTCAGCCTGGCGAGCCCAGAGGGCAACTCAGAGAACTCCTTGCCTGCTGTCTCCCTGTGGGCAGCTGGGCCATAACCACATCGGCCCTCTTGTCGGCACAGGATTATGGTGATTTCTGTCCAGGCATGAGTGAGCTGAGCACACAGGCCCTGCCCTCCGGGAGACACTTGCAGTGAGGGGACACATACTGTGGGGCAGAGGAAGACAGTGGGGAAACACAGATTCCAGCAGGCGACAGCCTTGAGCTGGGGCTGCCTGGGGAGCTCCGAGCATCCTGTCTCTGTCCCTGCAGGCATGAGCCAACATGACTCAGGCCTCCTCCACCAGCTCCTGCAGTGGGCCTCTGCTGAGGAGCAGCACTGCTGCTCCCTATGTGGTTTTTGCCTGTCTGCCCATCCCTTCTACTGTCTCCCAAATGCGTCCCAAGCCCCTCACGTTCAGACAGGTGTGTACAGTGCTTCCCCCTCCCCAACTCCAGTTCAAAGGAGAGTGGCAGGCCCGCCCTAGAGCACAGCAATCTGTCCACAGGTCCAGGATGCAGCCACAAATCTCCAGTCTCCAGTGAGGCAAGGCAAGGTGAGCTCAGCCCAGTAGCCAGGGAGACCCCAGAAAGTCTCAGGCACTGTCTGGGTTGTGGTGGCACATGGGGACAGGAATTAGGCTGACAGGAGGTGCTTCTCAGCAGAGGTGAATGGCAAAGGGTGTCCTGGAGCCCAAGAAGGCTGCTTGATCACAGTTCTCACTGTTGGCCATAGCTGCTCTGAAAGGAGAGCAGAGTATGCTAACGTGACAACAGCACAAGGCCTGAGCCCAGATGAGGCTCTGCTGGTCCTAGCATCCTTCTCACACCCGAATCCCACCCTGTCTCCTGCTCCTCAGAGTACCTCTCCCTCCTCCACTGCTTCCCCTAGGGAACTGCCCCCACCCCACCCCAAGGCACAGTTCGAGGAGGCCTCCAGCCCAGTCTGGGGCTTGCACTCTGCTTCTCGCCACCACCACCCTGTCTACCTGCGGGGAGATACAGTCCAGGGTTTTGTACCTCTGAGCACCCCATGGACAAGCTGGAGTCCAAAAGAGACTTGAACCCTGGAAGGATGAGGACCCTCAGTGGACTGTCTGGGGAAGCAAAGGGCTTTGGGCCACCAGCAACCTGCCGTCTGGGCCCAGCCTGGCCTCTTGCTCCCGGAGCCTTAGGCTGGGGCACCCCACAAACAGCCTCCACCAGCTTCCCGTGGCCACCCAGCAAGGCCACCTGAGCACCCCTAGGCCATCCTAGACTTCTCTGCAGCTTTACATGAAGAGAAATATACACATACTCCTCTCTCGCCCCCAAAGACCTGCCCCCCGCCCCCTACTTCCTTGGAGACAAAGAATAAGCTGTTTCCCTGGGTGACTGACATAATCCTTGAAGTGATTTTACTCTCGAGGCACAACCCTGTCTGTCTTCACACCGGGCAACAGCTGCAAACATGTCTAACACAGTCCCACCCACCCCACGCTCCTTCCTGCCAGGGACTCAGGGCACAGGTCTGAGGGTGGGGCCCGCTTGCCCTCCTCCCTCTGGTGAAGTCTGGGGGCACCAAAGCCCTAGTGGGGCTCAGGATGGGCCGGGGAAGTCTTGGAGGCTCCTCCCACCACCAGGCCCAGGGTACAGGATGCTGGGCCTCCCCTGGTTGGGGGAGGGGCAGTTGGCATTGCAGTGAGGGTGGCTGCCAGGCTGACCAGTGGGACATGCCATTCAGTGGTTCAGCACTCCCCCACCCATCAGACCACACCCCGCCAGCTGACGGGCAGCTCCCAGACCTTGGTGCCCCCAAGCTTCCACCACAGAGGGAGCCCCAAGGGGCCAGAGGCTTGGCTGTTACTTTGTAAAGGGTGCCAGTTTTGAGATCCAACCCCAAATGAAACTTCCCCTTTGGCCCATCCAGCCATGGTGCTGCCAGGCAGCCTCAGTGCCCTGGTCCTGCTCTCAGTGCCCTTGGAAACTGGCACTTTGCTGCCTGGGCCCAGGCCCGGTGGCCCAGCTACGGGGTGGGTGGCCACAGGGCTGGCTCCATCCATTGTGAATGGAACTCATTCATGTGCATAGCCCAGCCTCCTAGCCCTACTTCCAGTGTGAAAAGCTGAATTCACAGTTCCCAGGAACAAACACTCCAGGCTTTCCTACAATGCACAGACTTGAGCGTCCCAGGTTATAACAAGACTGACACTTCATCCTAAAGATGAGGAAACTGAGTCCCAGGGCAGGACAGAGCCTCCCCAGGCTTTGGAGCCCCAGCTGAGCCAGTGCTAAGGCCCTGGCCCCCCACTGCATCCCCTCCATCCCCTCTACCAGCTTGTCCGCACTAAAGCTTCATGCCTTTGCTGATCTTTACTCTAGTGCCTTTCCCTGCCCTACCCCCCACAAGGCCCGGGAGAGATGCCTCCTCCAGGAAGTCTCCCTTTTTATCTCAGTCATACCCATGATGGCCACCACAGCCATGAGGACTGAGCTTTCCCTGAATATCACACTTTAGTTCTCAGCCACCCTGAGAGGGGGCAATGCAGATAGGGAAACAGGCTTGGGATAGCTAAGAGCCAACGGCTGGCAGATCAAGGTTCTGACCCTCATTGGCCACTCTACAGCCACCACACCACCTCATTCATTTCATCCTCCCTAGGACTGGCTCGCTGAGAACAGGACCGTTGGCTCACCTCTCCATCACCCTTATGCTTAGAACAGCATCTCATGCAGAAAAGCCCCTGGAGAAGGTCTACCAGGGAGATAAGGAAGGAGTGAGGAATGCAGGGGCTCAGCAAGGAAGGAGTGTGGAAGTGTTGGCAGGCTGGAATTCCAAGTCACCTGGACCCCAGGGTGCTGGGAAGAGTTGAAACCTTGATGTCACCAGCATTTTATGTGAGGTCTAAGGCTGGAGACCCCTGTGGACTCCTGGTTGGGCCAGCTGCCTTGCCCTGTGCTGTGACCACAGTGAGCCCTGTATTGGACCCTGGGGGGTGGGAACCTGGTGGAGAGGGAGCAGACAGGACACAGAATGGGTCAGTACAGAGCCTTCCCCAGCCATGCAAAATATCACATGCTACCTCCTCCTGGCATATCCCCCACTCCATGAAATATGCCCATCAGTAGAGGGCAGGCCCCCCGGTTGGCCTCTCCTGTGTTCCAAAGGCCTGGTTGATGGTGTGTTCAGCATGAGTCGGCATTTGCATATGGCTGCCCAAAACCAGTGTGACCTTGCAGGGTAGACAGGTACTGGTCCCATCACCCTTGGAATGCGTGTCCACATGATGTTGGGAACAGGATGGGCTGAACTAGTGTTCTATAAGGACTACAGAGCCGGGAGCTGGTATGGAAACCAAGGGAATCTGGAGCGTGCCCAGGCCTCCTGGGGGCCCCACAGGGAGCAAGGAGCAGAGTCCGCACAGCCTGCCTTTTCCTAGAATAGGACAGTGGGGGATCTGTGTGATGGTAACAGGCCAGCAGGGTTGGCTGAGCACCTGCGTCGAGCCAGGCACACCTGGACAGGTGCCACATAGCATGCCTGTGCCAGATGGGGACTCAAGGCCCAAGAGGTAGGTAGAGGACCCAGGCCCCATAACAAATGACAAAAACCAGGAGTGTGAGTCTTTGTGTACATTTTCTCCATTAAAAGCCGGCACCCTTTGTGAGGCTGGTATCCCTGTCTTCGCCTCACAGATACGGGGCTGGGGCCAAGAAGCAGGCATTTTGCCCAGAGTGACACAGTCTAGAGGGTCTGTGCAAGGCATCTCAGAGCAGGTAAGGGCCAGAAACAGGGAGTCACATAGAGGCAGGGGCTGGGAGAAGGATGGGAACACCCAGATCATGCAGAGCCAGTGTGCCCCGTGAGGGGTTCCTGATTTTGCCCCAGGAGCTCAGTCAAGAAATTTGAGGATGGAGAGGGTTTCAGAGCGTGCTCATGCCCCTTCCCCATAGCTTGGCCCTCCGTCCAGGGGTGGTCAGTGAGTCACTACAAATAGGACCTGTGTCCTTAACAGAACACACGTGGTGGCCTGCGAGGAGAAAACAGGAAGGACCCTGCCCTCTGGGCACCCCGAGCAACAGGTGTCTTTCAGGAGGGGTGCGATGGATGGAGGTCTTTCTCTCGCCTGCCTGCCCACAGTTCGGGGCTGCCAGAAAGTGACGTGTACATTACTGTACAGGTTTGTTAGGCTTATGGTAAAGAGATGCTGAAGGGTCCCCAGCTCCAAAACCAGGCCACCGCCCCTAGTGCGCCCCAAAGGCGTGTAAAGTTGCAGATACGCTGCACCCCAGACTGCATACTCTTACAGGTTGTGGAAGCAAGCTGCATGATGCTCGAGAAGCTGGTACAGGCTTTGGAAGAAGGAAGGAGGGTTACAGACTGAAATGAGCCCCTAAGAAGGACAGATTAGAAAGACCCACAGCAGGCTGGTAGCCTGGGAGTCATTAGCCAGCTCCCTTACCTGTTTCCCTACCTTTCTCTAGAAACTACAGTGCCTTGGGAGAGCTGAGCAGTGCTCCCCCCAGTCATGGAGGGAGCCAGAATTCACTCAGAGAGGGACCCAAGAACCATGGACCTGCTGGCCCAGTGAACTCTCAAATCAGTGGGAGTCAGACATGCTAGAAGAGGCCATGCAGGAAACGTCTGGACCAACCCCTTTGCCTCTTGTGGGGCCCATTCCACTCATTTGCAAAGTGCAAGGGCTGTCCTTGAGTGTCCGTGCTTGGATTCAAAGCTGAGTCTCTGGGAACCAGCCCTCTGCCCCCCAGCCAGCATGCAAGGAAACCAAAGGCAGCCCTGCCATGTCATAGCTCCTGGGCTTGACCTATCAAATCGGGGAGCAGTGGTCACTAGAGGTGCTCTGCCTGGCACCTGGGGCTGTCCTGTGCACCACTAAAAAGCTAAGGGAACCTCCTGTGAGGAGGTAAGCCTCACGCCAGTGAGGGCAGGGCCAGGTGGCCATCGAATCTCCAGGCTGAATAGTCACAGGAGGCGCTCTGAGGAACCAGGTGGGAACAGAGGTGCTGCAGGGCCCAGGAACCTGTCGGGCTGGCTGGCTGAGCCCAGGTCTGCAGAGAGGCCTCTCTCCCTCCAGCCCATGGAGCTGTTCCTGCACTGGGACCCATGGTATCCCAGAGCAGCTCTGTGTGGGCAGTGCAGGGAGGGGGGCCTGCCGCCGAGAGCTGAGAGGAGATGACAGACCCCCTGTGCCAGGGCAAGGGCAGTGAGTGGCATGGGAGAGCACCCACAGGGCAGCAGCGGCCTCACACCAACACCTTCCTTTCTCCTCTCAGTGGTCCTGACATTGAAGCCATGACCATCCTATTTTGTACATGAGGAAACTGAGGCCCAGAGAGGAGAAACGACTTATTCAAGGTTCATCGAAAACTGATGATGGTGACAGCAAACACCAGGCCTCTGGCCCCAGACCCTGTGCTTATAACCAGGGACAGGGATAGCACTTTTGTGACACCAGGAGAGCCTTCGTAGAGAATCAGAACTGAGGGGCAACATTC
Source organism: Lutra lutra (assembly GCF_902655055.1). NCBI lineage: Eukaryota > Metazoa > Chordata > Mammalia > Carnivora > Mustelidae > Lutra > Lutra lutra. The sequence goes on along the minus strand of NC_062289.1, from coordinate 66,788,363 downwards.
CCCTCACCAAATGCAGGCTCCCTTTCGCACCCCAGCTCACCCTGGCCATGGGCGTCAAAATGAAGCTGGTCCACTCCAGGCCACCAGAGGTGCTGACAGTAGCCATATGCCAGGTGAAGGCCTCTGCTGCCAAGTTCAACACTAAGCAAAGACTCCACACTCACAGGCCAGCAAGCTCCTTAGGAACAGGTCATTAGGGGCACTTGGATGGCTCAGGAAGTTGAGCATCTGCCTGCGACTTAGGCTGTGATCCTGGGGTCCTGGAATTGAGCCCCATGTCAGGCTCCCTGCTCATCGGGGAATCTGCTTCTCCCTCTCCCCTTCCCCCTCCCACTGGCTGTGCCCTCTCTCTCTCTTTCTATCTCAAATAAATAAAACCTTAAAGTGGGGGGGGGGGGCACCTGGGTGGCTCGGTTGTTAAGCATCTACCTTTGGCTCAGGTCATGATCCCAGGGTCCTGGGATTGAGCCCCACATTGAGCTCCCTGCTCAGTGGGAAGACTGCTTCTCCTTCTCCCACTCCCCCTCCTGCTTATGTTCCCTCTCTCTCTGTCTCTCTCTCTCTCTCTGTCAAATAAATAAATAAAAATCTTAAAAAAAAAAAAAAAGACAGAAAGAAAGAAAAGGAACAGGTCATTACATTAGGTCCTGCCCAGTGACATCCACAGGCCACCTGATGGAAAGCCTATTCAGTGGCATTGAGTATATTTGGACCTGTCTGAATAGTTGTGGGTTTGTTTTTGTTTTTTTTGGCAAATGGCCAAGAAATGACTTCTTTACCACTCCAGGGACAACATCCAGCCACCCAGCTGCCCCCCACTGTCTGACATGGTTTATTACAGATCACTGATTTCTCACCGTTGGGTTGTGTGATTCCCACCATTGCCCACACTTCTGATAGGAATTGTCTGTTCCATGTTATTTATATGAATGAATGTGCCGACAAACCCCAGACTCTTAGAAAGGGCCATCTTGCTGGTGAGCAGGCCCTGGAGAGAGCTGGTTGGGTATCAGAGCCCCAGGCTGGCACTGCTGGGGGCTACTGGTGGGTGTGCTTTCTTCTAGGGGAGCCACCTATGACCACTGCTTTGCTGGCAGCTAGAGTGGTAAAGGCAAGGAGGGCTTCTTGCTGGAAGAAAACATGTTGGTAGAGACACAGTTCTCTTAGCCGAGCCCTGGGAGTTGGCCTTTCCAAGCTTCCATCTCCCAATGTGTAAAATGGGTAGCACCCCTGTTTGCAGCACAGACATGCCCTGCAGGCTTCTCGGATTCGGGGTCTAAGAGGATGTTTGTATCAGGCTAACAGAAGTTTCACAGGACACGGGGGTGATGTGCTAGCAATGATTCCAAAGCTGCCCCTGGCTTCATTTGCCCTAGGGGCCCAGCAGCCTGCTTGGACTGCACAAGGATGGTGCCCAACCCTGGCTTACCGCCTTTGGGGCCCTCAGCAACAGCTAATGACACCAAGTGGGCAGAGTCACAAGGGAACTGGGTGGCAGGGGGAACCCCATCCAGGCCAAGGAGGAGAAGAATGGGGCCATAGCTGGTGTCCAAGCCATGCACACACACCAAGGGCCGGGGGGTGGGGGAATGGGCAGGAGAGGCCCTAAAGGCCAGACTGAGGGGCTGGGACTTTATCCTGGTACAGGGTGCATAGCCAGACATGTGCTGCAGGAAGGTAAACAGGGGTATGGGGGTGGGAGAAGTCAGGGGAGCTTCCAGGAAGAAGGGGTCTTAAGCTCAGCTGCAGAGGGTGAGTGGAACAAGGAAGACGCAGAAGCGGGGCAGAGAGGTGCACCCATGGCACTCATTCCTCCCAAACTCACACTCACGTAGTTTCAAGAGTTACTGCCCAAAACAGCATGTTCCTTTTGCAGTGCTCTGTGCTTTGAGGTATCAGGACACTGCTCTGCCCACTTGGGATGCAGAAATGTACGTGCTGCAGTGACAGTAGCACCATGGGCTCTGAGTCCCCAAGGGTAGCCCCAGGGCCCCACCCTTCCCACGCACCATCTCCTGGCTTTGGCCCCCCCTCAGTAGAGGAGCCTGGCACAGCGGCAACACGTGTAGGCCACGAGCACCCAGGCAGCAGTAGGGGGTAACAGGTGGAGCAAAGCATTTAGCCCAGTGCTTCCTAAGCTCTGAAGCTCGTTATGTTTCCACAAGCCGGTCTCTGGTTAGTGTGTCCCCCAGGCAGTGCGGAATCCCGCCTGGCAGCACTCGCACAGCCACAGTGTCTACACAGACAGATTTTGTGGTTATTCTTTGATGCCCATCATCTCCCAGGTGTGTAAATAATGGCCAGTGTGGTTACCTGTGGTTTGTCCCAAGAAAGAGAGAGCAGCAGGAAACCTGAGCCCCCAGATGCCAGGGAATCGAGCAGAGCCCCAGGATGGGGCAAGGGCCCCACGTGAGGGAGCCTCCTGTTCCGTGGTCCTAGGCAGTAGCGATTCTCTCAGCATTTTGCAAGGCACTACCAAGGGCATGACTGCCTGTAAGAAAGTGCCTGAGTTCCCAGATTCCCAAGTAAGGAACATGAGGCTTGGAGAGATGTCTAGGGTCCAAAAAGCCTGCCAAGAACTGTCAGGTAGAGGTTCCTGTGGGACAGGAAGGACTGGTCAGTTGGGGCTGAAGTTAGCAACCCGGGCTGTGTGCTGAGCAGGAAGAGTGGCTGAGGTGGCTGTGGGGTGGGAGGGGTCGTGTGGCCTGTTAACTGTCCCAGTGCCACAGAGGGCCTGCCCTCAAGGGACTGACCAGCGGAGGCCTCAGTGTGAGCGCTGGCCAGAACATATGCATTATTTCAGCATGTTGGGGATGCCCTCCTGCCCCTCCACTGCCTGGACTCCACAGCCTGCCCAGAGCTGCTGGGCTCAGACCGGGTATAAGAGCGCCCCTGGCTTTCACCCCCAGGGACCCAGCAGATACCCATTCTAGGACCCTGGCCATGTCCTGACTCCTCTGCCTGGCTCCCAATCCATGAACCCCAATTCAACACCCAGGGCCCAGCCCTTGGGGACTGGCCTGCTAGGTTCCACCTGCTGGTGGCCAACCCATCCCCCACACCCCAAGTCCTAGACCTCTGTCTGGGCTCTATCACCTGGCATGAGAGCTGGGACCTGTCGCTAGCCCTTAGGGCATGCTCAGCCAGTGTTTGCTCAATGAATTAATGCATGCGTGCTAACGACTCCATCTGTTATTTATCTGATGCAAAATTTGGGGTCAGAAGCACAGCCCCTGATTATGACATCATTCCTAAGAGAATTGATAGCTCTGTTGGGCTTTACAGTGTGGCTTCCAAGAATCCATTAGAGCTAATTACTCCCCAGTAGAATGTGACATTCCTAGACCACCACTTATCTCACATTTGGGAACATTGTGGGGCTCCTCCAGGCACTGCTGGGGCTGGGGTTCCTGTATCTTGTTTCTACAGAAAGGTCACCGCCCCCCCTTTTTCCCAAGACCCCAAACCACTCACTTTCCAGAGTTTCTGGTATTCCTGAGCTCATTCTAAACAAGGCACAAGATCAGTTTTGGAAAACAGGAACTCCAAGGTGTCTGTGGAATCCCAGGGCAGCTTCTCTGAGGTGGGAGAGTCATGACAAGTACCTCTGAGCTTCATCTCCCCACTCAAGCTGGTTCCCTCTCAGCACTGGTGCTGTTCCATTATGTACCTCAGACCATTCCAAATCTCCAGGAGAGTAGAGTTTCACTGAGGCATCCTCCTGGACACCCCCATCTGGGGTGACCTCACTTAGGCTAACAGCGCTGCCCATCCATGCTGCAGTGAGCCTGAGCTCCTGGCCTTGGAACTTGGAGCACATTTCCCGTCTCCCCAAGCCTCAGTTTCTTCATCTGTAAAATGGGAACAGGAAGGTGCAAGGTCTAAACCAGCTGGCATGCCGTGGCCACACCATCAGCACCAGCTGTGGCTTCCTTCCTCATTCCCACACGACTGGTGATACAATCTGGTCAGAAAGTCCTGAAATCCGACACCTCAGATCTAAACTAAACCAGTTCCGGGCTTTGTTTGGACATTTGGCTTGTTCGTTTTATTTTGAAACGAAGGGTAGCTTTTGCCATAGTAACTCACCAGCAGTCCTTTTAGAAGCTAGAATCATCGGTTCTCTGTGGAAACGGTGGGTTTGGGAGTCACACAGATGCGTTATGTTCCTTAAAAACTCAGTCACTACAACCCATTTAAGGTCCTCAGATGGGGGTAAATAAGGGCCAGTGCCACTGGGGTCACTGAGCCTCCTGGGCCACTGTTCTCACATGAGCCCAAGGTCCTGTCAGGGGCAGAGGGGACTGAGCCTTCCCCAACTCTCTAGATTGGAGCCTTTGGTTTGGAAGCACAGGCTCTCCACTCACAGATCTGGCTGAGGACTGACGGTACCATGTGACAGCACTGAGGCTTGGAGGATAGGCCAGAGCTGCTGGCCGGGCAGGCTGGCCACACTCAGGTTGAGGGAGACATGATGGCAGCTCGGGCGCGTTGAGCTAGCACAGGACAGCAGGAGATGAGGCCCTCAGCTGTGAGTACGGAGTTGCCTGGGTCCCTGCGTCCAACGGACGCTATGCAGCAGCCCCAGGCCGCAGAAGAGGGTCTGATGAAGCAGAACATCCCCTTACAAAGACATGTCAGGGTGCCGCAGGTGGGACCAGCCCCTTCAGGGTCCCCAGAGCGCGTAGGAGGCAGGCAAAGACAGACTTGGCCTGGCAGAGGAAGGACTTCCCACCAGGAGGGTGGTATTTCCGGGGCCAGTGCCGGTTGGGCTTGCCTGCCACGGGGGGCTTCCTCCCACCAGGGCCGCCAGCCTAGAGCCTTTCCATGCTGCATCCCCTGATTAACGCCAGCATTTTCCTGCCCACAGAGTCGGATGGCAGAGAGCCTGCGCCTTTTTGACTCCATCTGTAACAACAACTGGTTCATCAACACCTCACTCATCCTCTTCCTGAACAAGAAGGACCTGCTGGCGGAGAAGATCCGGCGTATTCCGCTCACCATCTGCTTCCCGGAGTACAAGGGCCAGAACACCTACGAGGAGGCCGCTGTCTACATCCAGCGGCAGTTCGAGGACCTGAACCGCAACAAGGAGACCAAGGAGATCTACTCCCACTTCACCTGTGCCACCGACACCAGTAACATCCAGTTTGTTTTTGATGCGGTGACAGACGTCATCATACAGAACAATCTCAAGTACATAGGCCTTTGCTGAGGAGCCAGGCTGGCCAGTTTGCCTGTGGCGAAACCCCTGGGGTGTCACACACCCCCACTCGTGCTAGGGAGACCCAGCCCAGGGGCAGAAAACGGGGGAGGCCTGATGAATGTCCCCCCCGCCCCTCCACCTCCTTGGCCCCCACGTTTCCGCAAACATAAATATATATGGATAGATTGCTAGGTAGGTAGACACACACACACATGCACACACACACAGTCTGGAGATGGCCAAGTTCCCCAAAGTGCTGGAGCCTCTTGAAGACTTAAGCAGCTGTCACCAAGTTCACTACAAGCCTTTCCTGCCCCTTCACCTTGCCTTCCCGAGTCGGCCCCGCTCTGCATGGGGGGGAGGTGTCCCTGTGGGACTAGGAGGAGGCAGCTGGTTCATCTGGAGGAACACCAGGTCTGCCCAAGCTTCGGACTGGGGACCTTGCTACTGACCAGAAGGGAGGACGAGAGCAGGGTCCGTGCGCCTTCCCTGCTGGCCACGCCTACTGCTGGCCTGCTCTGTATCATGTTTGTTCTGGAACCAGGGTGCGAGGCCAGATGACACCACTAACCAGACCTCTAGCCACTCACAGCTCTTTTTAAACAGCTTCAGAATATGCAGCAAAAATCCACACAGTAACAGGAGTGGCACGATTTGTTTCGAACTAGGCCAGCTGGGTTCCAGCTTTTCTTCTACCAGTCTGTTTTATAAATCAAACCCTGGTTTTTCTTCTCTGACATCCTTTTTTTTTTCTTTCTTTTTTTTTTTTTTGGCCAAATCTCATGGTGTTTCGCAGAAATACGGAAAATTTCAAATGCAGTTGAGTATTCTTTTTTAAAATGCAGATTTTCAAAACATATTTTTTTTCAGGTGGTCCTTTTTGTGTCTGGCTTGCTGAGTGTAAAAGTTGTTACCTGGATGAGCCTGTCCCTCTGCTCCCGAGCGACACTGGGGCTGACGGCCACCCTGTGGCGGCCTTGTAGGGCCGCGTTGTACATAAGCCCATGCAGCGTCCTCCTGTTTCCGGTGCGGTTTCTGCTTCGTTTTTATTTCAGAAAATAAACGTGATGTATTTCAAGAAGGTTCTTCACCGAGGAGCAAACAAACAGTAGCTAAATGTCTTGGTGTTTAAAGAGTAAATTATTCATGGCTTTGCAAGTGGAGGAAGGGGAAGCAAGAGATGGGGCCCCAGCCCCTGCATGCCCTGCACCTGAGATGGGCCGAGAGCTACTTGACTCCTGTGAAGGCTCAGCCGGCGTTGTAGCCTGAGGGAGGCCCTGCTGGGACCTTGCACTCTGGCCCTGCCTGTCCCAGGGCCTGTGGCACTTGCCACCATGGAAGGACCTTGGCCCAGGGCTACATGTAAATATGAAACCCCTGCCATCAAGAGGGAAGGCACCGCCAGAGCCCTTGCCAAATCTCCTTTTCTCTCAGCCTCTGTTCGGTACCCGTATGTCCAAGGTCAGTGTGTAGGATCACAGCCAAGGACTTTAAGAGATGTACAGAGGGAAAGAGGAGCTGGTGATTGTATGAAAGTTAAAGATTGTCTACTTTAAGAAAATAAAATAACCTGAATGAGCTGAGCCTCGTGCTGCCGTGCTGTGAGTGTGAGCGGCTGACCTGCGGGACAGCGCCCGGAGACACCATCCAGGCCCAGCTTGCATTTTCCTCTCCCCTGATCCACACATTCAGGCACAATCACTTTGAAATGAACATCAAGAATAAACAACCTTGGGGTGCCTGGGTGGCTCAGTTGGTTAAGCGACTGCCTTCGGCTCAGATCATGATCCTGGAGTCCTGGGATCAAGTTCCCCATTGAGCTCCTTGCTCAGTGGGGAGCCTGCTCCTCCCTCTGACCCTGCCCCTTCTCATGCTCTCTCTCTCGCTCTCTCTCAAGTAAATAAATAAAATCTTAAAAAAAAAAAAAGAATAAACAACCTCAAGTGAGGAAAGAAAGTGTAAGAGAAGGGAGCCCTGTCAGGCCCATGTGTCTGGAGGGGCTGAGGTTTGGGGGTGATGATGGCTCCAAGACCCCCGCCCAGCACTGCCCCAGGCTGCAGCATCCCCCAGACCCCTCCCAGCCTAAAGACACCTCTGCCAGAGTACAGGAGGCGGACAGCCTGGAGGGTGCCAATAATGCCCAGCCATGAGGGTGGGGTCCTGCAGGGGGTGAGGAGGAGGGGTCCCCCACGTCTTCCCATCTGCTGACGCTGACTTGTGTGGTTAGGGGCATCTCCATGTGGTGGAGAGCACTAATTAGGAGTCGAGTAAGTTTGTTCACCCTGCACCAAGCACCTTACACATTATTTTAACACCTGTACCACACAGCAGGTTGTCAGCTGTGACCCGTTTTACAGATGAGAAAAGGTGCTCAAGTCAAGGTAAGGGACTGGTGGAGCAGAGAGGTGAGTGTTTCCCACAGCCTAGCCCTGCTCCTGATCATTTTGCACCCAGACAGCGTCCCACAGGGAAGCGCAGAGCCACTCTGCACCTCCTCCTCAAATCCGGGACCTACACAAAGCTCTGAGTGAGGACCAGCAGGTGGGGAGGTACACATTACAGGGACACAAGTACAGATCAGGCTCTCTCCCTTCCCCACCCCGAGCCCTCATGGGGATTCCCTTCACACCTTCCCACATCACCAAACAGCAAAAACCCAGGAGACTTTTGTATAAGAAGAAATAGCCTGTGACTTAAAATCTTGGGGACTTATTTTACGCTTTTAATGCCAACTGTGAAAAGAGCAGTAATTTCACCATGAGCATCCTTTACCCAAAAATACATAGCTAGAAGGAAAATAGGAGGATTCCACCTTCCCTCCTGATGTGCTCGGGGTAGGAGGTGGCTTCCCTGGGCCAGCGCTCCCAGTTCCTGGAGTCCAGTCAGCCGACTCTCCCAGGGCCCCATCTCCACTGCAATCTGTCTGCACTGCATTTTTTTTTTTCCTTTTACACCTCTGTGATCTGCTACATGAACTGCCCCTCCCTGCCTCATTTCACTGACCCCTCTGACAAGTATGTTTCCGATACTCTCCACTTCCACGACATTTCGGAGACCAAGTGCCTTTCATTTTTCATGTCGTACGTTGCCTATTTTTATTGAAGTGTAATTGACATTCCATCCTTTTAGTTTGAGTACTTCATATTGAGTACTTCAATATGTGTTATGAAATGATCCCCATGAGAAGTCTAGTCACCCTCTGTCTGTGCTGGTTCTTCCTCTGGTAGGACTGCAACATCCCCCTTTTTCTCTGCTCATGATCCAGGTATGTCTTCCCCATGCTCGAGTCCAAGATGGCCTATCTCTTGGGGCCCAGCCCACCAGGTGTTTGATGTCCCCTCCCTCCCACACTCCCCTGCATGAAGCACCCATGCCAGGGCAAGGTAGGAAGGGGTTCTGGCCCACCTTCTTCCTCCTCTGTGCCCAGACCATACCCAGTATGGAGAAGTCACCTGCTAAGCTAAAGGTCCAGGAAAGGTCCACCATCAGTCAGAGGGAAATGAGCTCTGGAACCAGCAGCAGAGGGGTCGGCCAGAGGAGGCCAGAGTTGGCAGGAGGGCAAGCCTAAGAGGAGAGGTCTACCCTGTGCAGGAGGAGCTGGCCCAGCCTCGCCATCTGCAGGTGACTAACAACAGCCCAGGTCCCATGATGCAGCCAAAGACTCCCTCTCCTAGGGCACACCTACCATGTGGGCTCTGGGGGATCGCCACCTGCCCCTATAGCTCTTGTGGTCACCTGAGACAGAGCAATGGGTCACTGACAATAATCCCAGCTCTCGGGGCGCCTGGGTGGCTCAGTGGGTTAAAGCCTCTGCCTTCGGCTCAGGTCATGATCCCAGGGTCCTGGGATCGAGCCCCGCATCGGGCTCTCTGCTTGGCCAGGAGCCTGCTTCCTCCTCTTTCTCTGCCTGCCTCTGCCTACTTGTGATCTCTGTCTGTCAAATAAATAAATAAAATTTAAAAAAAATAATAATAATCCCAGCTCTCCTTGGTGACTGCTCACCGCATGGCTCTGGGCTGAACCTGGTATGCAGTCATCTGATTCAATCCTCCCCAGCTCCTAAGAAGCCAAGATTACTGGCTCTGTTTTATAGAGGGGAAGGCAGAGACCTGGAGGGGGGATAACTTCCCAGCATCACATAGTGTAACAAGTGACCTGACCAGGTCTGGGTCCCCAGGGCCAGTGCTCCGTCTGTCCACCCTCCCTGGAGCCCATGCAAGGCCCTGGCCATCTAGGACAAATGGAGATGGGGTGAGGGTCTGCTGCCTCAGGGGCAAATGCCGGGAAGGGCCACAGTCCCCCATGAGGACAAGGGAGCTCCACCAAGGCTGGACGGCACCCTGGGTGCTCGCCTAAGAGATGAGCTGGGTGAGGGGTTTCAGTGCTGATGTAGGTCCAAGGCCAGGGGCCAGCTGCTTCTGCCCAGCGCAGGCACCAGAAGGACTTGACCCACTTTGTGTAATGAGCTGTCCTCAACTGCCTGGGAATATGAAAGCCTTGTGGAGAGGGCTGAGAAAGACTGCCTGCTCCAAGAGAGCCCAGAGGGATAGCTGCTGGGATGGTGACCTACCTTGACTGGGCCAGACAGGGAAAGGCTCTCCTGGCTGGAGAAGGCCAGTAGATGGGGAGGGTGAGAGGAGACAAGGCTTCAGGCAGGTGCACCAGGCTGGGAACAAGGTGGACACAGTCACCGTTTGTGGGCATCATCCTTTGCTAAGTCTGGGAAGGGGGCACAGACTGTCAGGCTGAGGACATGCTTGGGGCCTGCCGCACCTTGTCCTGAAGGCAGGTGAGAAAGGACAGGCCCACCCCTCTAAGGCAGGCAGCCCCCTCCCTGCGTTCTGTGGTGTCAGAGCCAGGAGGAGCCGGGGTTGTTCCAGGCCACCTCCCCAGGCAGCCCCTGAAGAGAGAAAGGAGTGCAGCAGCTTATCTGCCCAAGACTGCCTGTCTGAGGCACACTGCAGAAAGGGGGAGAACACCGTGTTTTGCTTCTTCAGCAGACCCTCTCCCTAGGCTTCTGCTACTCCCACCCCTTCAGCTCCGAAGTCCCCCCACACCTCAAGAATCCCAAGATCGGAACTGCATCTGACAGCAAGCCCTGTCCCTCCCCAGGCCCACACTGCTCCTGTCTGAGGCTGAGGAACCAGTCTCCACAGGAGAGGACTGAGCACAGCCTCTCTGCCTCCCTGGTGGGTTCTGGCCCCTGGGCAGGGAGGGACACCTAGTTTTACCCCCCACAGCCCCATGCAAGCCAAGGCTGCCTACAGTGTGTCAGAGACAGAACAGTCCCTGCACCGTGCTGCTGCCACAGCTGGGCCAGCAGCTCAGAGTTCGGTCCAGACTCACAGGTGCACCCAGTCACCCTGGTTCCAGGCCACCATCAGAGGGCCCAAGGGGCCTGGGCCATGGCCAGTGGGGCTGGTAGGGAGACACTTCTAGGGCCTGGTGCTATTCGGCTGCCTCCCAAAATCCAGTTACAGAAGAATCCTCAATTTTGACATCAGAGTTCTCTCCTGTAACGCCAGCCACAAAACAAGACTCATTTCTGCGTGTGGTTAGCAGAAATGAGGGAGCCGACAGAGATTCCCCCAGAATTCCCAGCAGTTACTCAGGGCCCGCCTGGCAGGGAACCTGGGCTGGAGGCTTCTGCCTGGCATTTGCCTCTATAATCCTGCTTTCCCTTCTCCTGACTTGCAGCACCCCAGGGCCAGAGATGAGAGCCAGGCCAGGTCAGGCAGTCATTGGTCCTATGGCACCCCCTGCTGGTTATTCTGGGAAACCACACAGCTCACCAGATCCCTCCAGGCCCAAGGACTCAAGAGGGAGGACCTTCCCCCCTTCCCCTGCAGCTATCTCATACTACAGAGGGACACGGACAGAGCAATTGAGGCAAAGTGGCTGGACCAGATCAAGGGCCCAACACGGTTGTTGAATTGATGAAGGAGGGAGGGAGCTAATTGCCACAAATAACTAAAAAATGATGCTTTAAAATATGGCATAAAGGCTGCTAACACCAATATCTGTTGAGTGCCGGGCACGCAGCTAGGTGCAGAGGGTGTCTTTTGGCGTGGCAGCAGATAGAAAACCTGTACTGATGACCACCAGCCGGAGAGCCAGCTGAGCCCAGGCGATGCCTTACACAGGCACCCAGACTCCCACGCCCCGTGATAAAGCCGAACTACTGCCCAAGATCACACACTGGTTACAAGTACACCCACGAAGGAGACGCACCCACCCCACCCTGAGACCCAGTGAGGACACCACTTGGGACACAGCCACACTGACCACACCAGAAGCCACAGTGCTCAGAGTCCCCCCAGGCAGACTTCTTGGGGCATCTGCCCTAGCCTATGTCTCTCTCTCCCCCCCAACCACTGCTACACATCCCTCACCAGAGTGTCCCAGGCCTCCCTTGCAGGCACCTCACAATGAGCAGCATCTAAGGAAGGCTGTGATTCAGGGTATGTTGTTCCTGGGGCCCCCGGTAAGGCTTGTCCCAACCACGGCCCCCCTGCTCTTTGTGATGTGCCCAGTGCTTGTGGCTTCCAGAACAATTTTGCAGGAAGGAGATAGAACCAGGCCCTCCCCACCAGAACACAGATTACCATAGAGTTTTTGTAGCTAAGACCAGACTGGCAAGGTCTAGACAAGAAGACCTGTAAACAACAAACAAACAAACAAAAATCCAGGCCAGGTACCTTCACTAGCTAAATGTGAAAAGCAAAACTCCTACACTTCTAGAACAAAATAGGGCAGAATATCTTCATGAGCACTGAACACACAAACACATACACACAGAGGGAAAGACTGATGAAACCGACTACATCCAAATGGAAAACTGCTGGGCTAATGAACAAACAAACAGTGAAAAGCCACACAACAGCCCAGGAAATGTCATTTGCAATGTGTGCACATAGCCAACGAAGGATTGGAATCCAGGATGAATGAAATGCTCCCTCAGATCAATAAGAAATAGAAAAACAACTCAACAGAATTCTCAGGCTCCAGGGAGGCACCTGGCAGGAGAGGCGATGCGGGTGGCGCCAGGCAGAGGAAAGATGCCTCCTCTCCCAGCCACGGGGGACAGAAAAGCCATACAACAGTGCAACAGCACAGCACACCTTGAGGTTGCTGTTGAGGGTGCACAGCAGGCTCTGTCCTGTCTGGAGGAGGGAGGGCGGGGAAGCAGTGGCAGTATCTGGCCGAGCTGAAGGCCGGGCATCTCCCGCCTCCACAAGGATGCTGTCCTCCAGCAGAGGCCTTGGAGGGACTTCCAGGAAAATCTGAGCAGGAACACTCAGGATCAGAAACAACCAGCCTGCCCCATGAGCCAACCAGGGGTAAGTGTATTGAATGTCAGCGTTATGTTCAAACAGCAGAAAGGTATGCAACAGTTAAAACAGTCAAACAGAGCCTGTGACACGGCATGGCTAAATCTCAAAATTATAACATTAGGTTAAGTGGCAAGGGGATGCATTCAGCCAGATCCATTGGCATCGAGTTTTAAAACGTGCTGGGTGAGATCTCTGTATGACTACATCCTTGGTAACATATAAAGACGTGCGTTAGGGATATAGTCAGAAATTACTGGGGGCTCCAGGGAGGGCAGGAGAAAAGGTGCTGGGTGGGGAGGTTCACGGGGTGCTTGGACTATTATTTAAAAAAAAAACAAAAAACAAGCAAACGGGAAATATGGTGAAATGTTAAAACTTAGCAAAGCTGTGATGGTACCTGATGTTTACGCTCATTATCTCTGTATTTCTCTGAAGGCTTAAACAGATGGCAATAATTGAAGAGAGCTGGCTGGGAGTTCCACACCCCAAGAAGGAGCATTCCCGTGTCATTCAGCTCAGCCCTGAGCCCCGGTGCTTCACAGACACCCCACTATCCCAGTGGCCCTCAATCATGGCCTCAAGAGAGAACCAGCCAAGGTGCGTTTGAGAAAGTTACATGTGCCAGCTCCCAGAGACAGATCCTGTTGGCCTGGGATAGGGCCAGGGATAAGCTCAGCCTTTCAAAAGACCACCAGAGGGTTCTGTGGTCTGGCCTAACATGTTCCCTAACATCCAGTTTGGCCCAGCTGGAAGAAGTCTTGCTTCCCGGATGGGCAGCAATCCTGGGCCCCCAAGGGCTCCACTCCTTTGCCCTACCTCGCTGAACCTCATCCCAGTAGTCAGTTCTCTCTGGGCCCTCAACTCAGCGAGAGCTCGCGCATGGAGGTGAGTGTTTATGCCACGTTTCATGCAGGACGATGGGCAACACGCTTGGCGAGCATCTTCTCACTTGCCCTCACTTCCCCATCCAGGGGCAGGCAAGGAACCAGGGGAAGGGCAGAGGGAACCCCGGGCCATCTCAATCCTAGGCTATGACACCTTTTTGCCTACCTTTAACTTAAGTCACCCCCTTAAGGCCTTGATATCACTCCTCTCTGAATGAGCCCCCTGTTTAAAAACATGTTCATTGCACCACGTGACAGGGCGGCCGTGAGCCTGACACAAGTGTGAACCCTTTAGCTGCAGTGGCTGGGTGGCTGTCACCCTGGACTCTGCATCTAAATCTAAGCAGGAACACTCAACCAAGGGGGACCTCAAGCCTGGTGGGGGAGGGGCAGGCTTTCTTTTTTCCTTAAACATGCTATGGCACACTTCACAAATGAGGACATTTACAGGGCTATAATCATCAGGGAAACACAAATTAAAACCAAAATGAGACCAAACACCCACCCCCCAAAATAGCTAAAATAAAGAGCCAGGAAAGATCAAGTGTGGGTGAGGACTGAGGGCGTGTGCGGCTGGTGGGAGTGCAAACTGGTGTAAGTATTTTAGAAAACCATCGGTGGTAGCTTCTAAAGCTGAACATAAAGCTGTCCTAGCCGCAGCAAGTCCCCTCCCAGGTATGTCTCAAAAGAAACGCATCTCTACACCCATCAAAAGACACTCACAAGAATGTTTATGGACACTGTTCTTGGGAGCCATTCGCTAGAAACAATTCAAGTGTCCACGGGCAACAAAGTGGGTAAAGAAACTGTAGAGTACTCATATAACGTGAATACCATAGTCCAGTGCAAATTGTCAAAAATCATACATGGATCTCTGAGATAAAACGCTGAGCACAAAGAAAGCTAAAAACCAGATATTACAGGATGGATGTTTCCACTTAGGTAAAATTTAAGAAAAGGCATAAAACAACCTACAATCTCATGTACAGGAGATACTGTTTCCCTTTGGGTGAGGAGTAGTAACTGGTCTGGGGCATGTGGGAAGTTTTTAGAGTGGTGGTGATGCTCTAGAAATTTCTGTCTGTGTGGTGATTCCATGGCATGTTCACTTAGTACAACTTAATAAAACGTTCATGTACAATTTGTGCCTTTTTGATATGTACGTTGTACCTTAGTAAAAGCATAACTTTTTTTTTTTTTAAACGTGCTCTAGACTGTGACCTGCAGCATGGCGCATGAGTGACCCAGAGTGGAGACTGAGGGGCCACCTGAGTGCCCACAGAGAGCCTACCTGAGGGCAGCTGGGCCACGTGCTTCAAAGCCAGGTGCAGATTCTCTCGGCAGGCTACCTGAGGGTCGTTCAGCAGGTAGGACAAGGCAAGGAGGACATCGTGCTCTAAAAAGCCCTCTCTGGGGAAAAGATTTCAGATTTAGACACAATTAAGACCATGCCCAGAGAGGATCCAGTAAGACCAAGGAGGAAGTTGCCCACCCACAATAGGCACGGACCACGTTCCTCTGGCTTCCAGGGAAAAGAGAAAGGCCAGAGGTGGGCAAGCCATTACACCATCCCCAGAGGCCATGAGAGCAGTGTGGCTTGTGTGCCAGTGGAAGAAACCACACGTTGGAATCACCACAGCTCTGCCCCTTCCTTAGCTGGGACTCCAACTGCTCTGCGTGCCCCTGGATCCTTCCTTTCACTCTTGCGAGTGTCAATCCTGTTATCTGTAAAATGGGGATGAGGCAGCAGAATCCCACAACTGGCCTATCCTGAACTTCAGGGACCCACCGACCAGGGCACACACCCACCGATGCTCCAGGCTCTGCAAACCCTGTCCCTCGAAGGGTCTCCTGTCTCCTGTCTCCTCCCGAGCTGTCTCCTCCCGAGCTGAATGGGGGGCTTGCCAATAGCCAGGGGCTTGCCTCCAAGCCTATGTATGCCTGTTACGCTGCTTGTGATAATTATATAAGTTAATTAACTATTAGATAAGCCAATTAGATGTGAGGAGAGGTTTGTTGGTGGTTTTTTTTTTTTAATTTCCTTATGAAAACAAAGTTGATTGCTTTGGGAAGACTCAAAAGTGAGTCTCAAAAAAAGTGAGATGACTATAAATTCTAGAAGGCTTTTACATGCAGATTACTCCATTAATGTCTTTGAGTTCTCTGCTCTATTGGAAAGAAACTCAAGCTGCAAATTAGATGATATTATAGGTGTGGTTTAAGCAAAAAAAAGATGACAGGAAACATCAATCAGTGGGTCCACACCCAAGAAGAGGTCTGGGTGGCACACCGGGGTTGGTGAATGCCGAATTATTTGTGTCTGGGGTTAAAATGAACAGTTTAAAGGGAATGTACAATTTCTTCAATTGCTGGTTTTATGACTTTTTTTTTAAATAACTGACTCACTGCTGGGGCCAAGCACATGTGGTGTGAGGGCTTCTGAGCTCATATCTCTCAGGGCTGAGCTCAGTGAGAACTCAGTGTGATGCCCTTGACCAGGACCTAACACAGGAAGTGCCCAACCAATCGTGCTCATGCCATTGTTGGCCAGTGAGTTCTGAGTCATTTTGGGACAAGAAAATCCTAGCGGGGCACCCAGGTTGCAGGGGACTTCCCTGACTGCCCATCATGAGAGGGCCTCTTCAGTCAGTTCCGGTCACCCACTCCCTGTCACTCCTGCTTTGTAAGGCTGGGGTGTTTGCCTTGAGGGCATCTGCCTCCCTCACCCGTAAGTGAAGGAAGGCCTCCTGGAAGGCTCTTCCATTTGTGGGCTGTTATACCGACAGACTCCTCAAGGTGACAAGACATCAAGCCCTGGGCTACTGCCCCCATCCTCTCTTCCTATTGCTGCCTGTATGGGTACAAGAGGTACAAAAGTTTCCACATGACCAGTTACTTAGAGCTTGCCAGGCTCCACAAGCTACTGGCTTTAAGTTATAGGCTCACCACAAAACTCAGGCAAACTCCAGAAATCAGCCTCTGTTACTTTGGTCCCTTTGCATTCTTCGTCTACCGTGCTATGGTGGAGCAAGCCACGGTTTGGGAACCCTGGACCCTGGTATCTTGGTTCTCCTCCCCACACCTAGAGGTCGCAGTGGGAGGGATAGCAGACACTGAAGGACAATGCAGGCCAGGCCAGAGCAGGTCCTTGGTCAGTGATATTTGCTTCGCTGCATGTCACCCCATCCAACCCTGCCACCATGGCCATGTCCAGGAATCCGCAACCCCCCCCAACCTCCTACTGCCACAAAACAAACTGACAGGCACCCCCACTAGGCTCACAAGTTCCTTGTACCTGCCCAAGCTCCAGGCACCTTTCCCCACAGTATCCGTCAGCCCTTGTGGGCTAACCATTTAATGTCCTCACCAGGTCAGAGAGAGAAAAGAGCAGCAGGAAGGAGAAGCTCTTCAGTCCTTGATGCTCCTAAGTATTAAAGCACTTGCCCTGGTCTGTCTCAGGTAAGCACAGCAACACATTTAACCCCCTGCCCCCACGAGCAGGTGCAGATGAGGACAATGAGGTACAGAGAGCTTGGGGAGAGGCGGGACTGAGCAACCTTACATTTCGTGAGATGCCCTGACACCCCTGAAAGGATCTCTAGCTTCTGCAAAGGGGCATCTGTTGTTTACATCAAAGCAGCCGGAAGACAGTGAGCACCCTGCCCTTGATTCCTTTCGGGGTGCATGCACCCTGGGCAGCAGCACCTGGGCAGGGCTCCAGGGCTGTTTGTGATTCTCCACGCTGTTTGCAGCACCAAGTAAAACTAGTCATCCCAGGTCAAGAGTGTGAACTGAAAGGATATGGGAAAGCACCTCCACCCTCCCCTCAACACACACACAGACTGACAGACAAAAATTCAGAGATTCAGGGTCATCCAAGGGCCTGCCACCCAGGGGAGGGGTGTGGCTCCCAAGTATGATATGGGTTTCCAGAGACAGCTGCCCACCTGCCCACGTTATGGGTCGCCATGATGTGGAGCACCTCGGTGGTCTTTATCCGCACCATGTCATTGCTATCCTTCAGCAAAGCTTTCAGGCTTTCCAGGCAGCCTACAAGGCACAAAAATCTTTGAACATTTACCAATCTCAGAAATCAACTCACCTGGAAGTCAACAAGTGAGCCAATGTTGGGCAACAAGAAACTACTGCTGCTTTGGGGGCTGGGGGAATAGTGTCAGTTGCGAAGTAGTTCCAACTCACCCAAGGGGTCTCTGTGTGCCAGAAAGGCTTGCACAGGGGACTGTATTATCTAACCCCCTGCACGTTTCCAAACAATGCCTTGTGTCTCGGTCCACTGCAGGATTAAGAAAATGGCCTTCGCATTTGGGGAGACTGAGGGTCAAATTCTCACCCCTGTCCCAAAGTGGTCATGTACCCTCGAATGGGTCACACCTAGGGATGCCAGGTTGTGCAAATAAAAATCCAGCTTTATTTATTGATCTGGCAACCCTAGCCTTGTACCCCTCCTCTGAACCTCCAGTTTTCTTATCTGTCAGTTTTCTTATCTTCCCTCCCAAGGCAGGTGCTATCAGAATTAAGATAACATAGGCAGTGCACCTGGGTGGTGCTGGCCCAGAGTCAGGCTTATTAAATAGCGACTCTTAGTACTGAAGTTCTACCCGGTGTCCTAGGCCCTGGTTCCAGGAACCACAGCCAAATCCGGAATCAACTGGCCCTTCAGTACTAAGGCTGGAGGGAGAAGCTGCAGTTCGTCCATCGTGTGCCTCATCTGGGAAACGTGTGACCATGTCATGAAAATCACCTCAAGCCTTATTTTGATAATTAGAAGAGTGGGACACAAGGGACATAGTTCCCAGATACATGTGTGGTTTTAGTAAGGTGCGAGCCTATCTTTTATGACAGTCTCATGGATGATAAACAGCACTGTTTGGTGGATCTGTGGCCACCTGGTTGAGCCGTAGCAGAGGGAACAGACTTGTGGTTCTCGGTGGGATGCTGGTGTGTCTGAGCAAGGACGGACTGACGAACCCAGAGGGACACGGTGAAGGGGCCAGGTCACTTCAGCCCCTCCCACTTCTGGCCACTGTGTCTGTCCATCCAGACCCCAGTCATGGTCACCTGGGCTGTGACACACTCACCTATGTCGATGGCCACGTAGACATGCTCAGGGTCATGCATGAGGTCACAAAGAGCCATGAGGGCTTTCTGCCTCGTCAGCAGGTCCTCCGACTGCAGCTCTTCGTTGAGCTTGGGCAGGGCCCGACAGCCATAGGCAATGGAGGCCTGGGCAGGGTTGATGTCAGGGGGCAGGTACATGGAGATCCGGGCATGGGCCATCCTTCCACGCCTGCAGAGAGCAGCTCTCTAGCTCTCAAAACAAAAGCACTGCAGAACCACTGATTAAGAGAAATCAAAAAGGTGTCATTATTACCACTGGGATTTAGAAGCTACTTCTCATTTGATCCTCGAAACTGTAAGGGCAGTCAGACGGGTATCTTTACTCTCTTTCTCTTTTTTTTTTTTAAGATTTTATTAATTTGTTTGAGGGAGAGAGAGCGAGAGCGAGCAGGAGGAGAGGGAAAAGCAGACTCCTCGCTGAGCAGGGAGCCCGATGCGGGGCTTGATCCCAGGACCCTGAGATCATGACCTGAGCCGAAGGCAGACAAACAACCGACTGAGCCACCCAGGCACCCCCTTTACTTTTATTTTATGGTTTAGCAAACTGAGGCTGAGAGCAATGAAGGAATCTGCTCAAGATCACAATAAAGGTAAATAGCAGCCCAAATTGCAAACTCCAGAGCTCTCCCATGCTTAATGAAAGAGGGACCACCAATGCTTTACAGGCTGGTCCTTGGGCCAAAGGCACCAAAAAGACAAAACGAACCAAACCAGCAAACATGAATAAGGTCACCACAGATGGTGCTTATCTTACGCCAGCAACACCTAGTATCTAACTCAACTACTCCAGGATTTGTGTTATCCCAGTCTTACAAAGGAAGTAGCTGAGGTCTGAGGGTAGGAGATGGCTTCAGGTTATGGAACTGATAAGGCCAGGAGCCAATGTTCAAATCCAGGTCTAGTTCATTCATCCATCAGGAACCCATATTCAGATACTGCTTCTCCTTCTTTTTTTTTTTTTTTAAAGTATTTTTTATTATGCTCAGATAGCTACCGTATAGTATAGTATTCAGATTCTTCTGACACATCCACAGAAAAAGGAATTAAGCTTAAAGTGTGATATAATTTTATTACACACATACACACTTGGAGCGACTGTAGGTGGTGTGGCTCAGTATAGCTGACCCTTGAACAACACAGGTGTGAAATGCACGGGTCCACTTACACATGGATTTTTTATAAAATGGTACTTTTTTTTACACACTACACTTTGCACATATTTTTTACATAACTACTGAATGTGTTCTCTCCCTGATACCTCTCTTAATAACATTTTAAAAAATCTAGCTTCTTTTATTGTGAGAATATAGTATAGTATACAATAAATATAACATAACATACATGGTCATCGACAGTTTATGTTATTGGTAAGGCTTCTGGTCAACAATGGGCTTAGTAATAGTTAAGGAGGGAGTCAAAAGTTATAAGTGGATTTTAGATTGTGGGGGAAGGGTAGTATTGGCACTCCTGACCCCTATGTTGTTCGAGGGTCAACTATAATTAAGAACGGGGTCCAGACCTAGGCCATGGGTGGCCCTTGACAAGTTACTTCTTCTATCTGTGTCTTTCTACTGCTGCAAAAGGGAAGTGATAAGAGCACCTCCTTCCTTCCCTGCCAGAGTAGTTATAGGAACTTCTGCTACCCAGGAGCCTGGCACAGCAGTCTCTGAATATGCCCTCTGTGGCTACTGTTACGGTGATGGTGTTTCCTGCAATTAGTCCCAGTGACAGTCCCAGCCCTGTAGGAATGCTCAGCTTCGGTAAAGGAGGTGAGCCTGACTCTGATTCTGGGCACCAAGTGACCGCCCGGGGCAAGAGGAGAGGGGCCCTGGCTAGGAGGGATGTGGACTTTTCTGGGCTCTCCGAGCTAGGAGTAGTGGGTGCTGGGGACAGGGTCCTGCCCTCTTTTAAGGAGCATGGGTTAGGGAGGTAAGAGGACGAGAGCCCGGTGTGAACAGGGAGGGGTGAATCTGGGGACCCCCCCTGTTCCCTCTGGCGGCCGCTGGCTCACCTGCCTCAGCCCGCGGTCCCGGAAGCGCTCGCCCGTTGCCAGGCGACCGGTTGCCAGGCTACCCCACGGCGTCCGCAGCGCCCACCGCGCAGGCGCGAAGGGCCCCGGGGCCGAAACCAGCTGTAAAGTGCGGACAATGATGCTTTACAGGGTTACGGTGAAGAACAAAGGCGGCTCAGCTTTGTTCATGGTACAGAAAGGAAGCGAAGTGACTGTACTCTGAATTGAACCCTGCATGCCTTTAATCCTCAGAGTAAACGGGAAGTGATAACATCCAGTTTACCGACAAACTTCAGAAAGGTTCAGTAGCTTCCCCTAAATTACCCTGGTCTGATCCCTGAACTGTCTAGCCCTGGCTCATGCTCCTTGATCTGCAATCTGATTACCTGCTAATGACACAGATCAGCCCCGCAGTGGAGCAAACACACTGCTGGCTGGAGCAATTGCTCTTGAAAGCAAGCCAGACCCAGCCATCACCTGCATAAAACCCTCCCATGGCTTTCACCTGGTCTCAGGACAGAGTCCAAACTCCTAGCCTGCTACTCAAGGCCCTGGGTCATGGCCTCCTTCAGCCATGCTGGATTCTTTTAATTTCCCAAATGGTCAACTCTTTCCTTCCGGCTGAGATGCTTGTAACACTAACCACTTCTTTGCCCTTCAAGACACAGCTCAGTGTACACTTCCTCCATGAATCCTGTTCTCTCCCCAACTCCAAAGTAGTAAATAACCCCATAATTTAATTATCCCACAGGCACACTTCCTCCTCTAATTCTCTATTTCTGTTTCCCCCAGCACACTCCAACTTCCCGGAGGATGGAGAGGCCTTGTCAGTCCTGTTTACTTGCTTTTCCAGTGCCGGGAATATACTAGAAGTTTCAGTCAATGTAGCATAAACGAATGGTTAATGGACTTGAATCAAGATTTATAATCTACAAAGCACTTTCACTAACTTGTGTGATCTTCACAAAGAACCTTGAAGTTGATAGTCACATCCATTTTATAGCTGAGTAAACTGAGGCACAGGAAGAGGTAGAGCAAATCACATAAGTCCACCCCCTAAGCCTGCAGCCTTAGCACTGAAAGTTAACTAACAAAGGCACCAGGTATTAGCCTCCAGCACAATTAGCTTTGGAATGAAGATCACTACTCTGATCTGTGTGCCCAGGATCCCATACTGTGATGGGGAGATCTGCCCCCTACTGTGGTTCTTTAAAGGACCTAGTTATAAAGTATCTCTAACTTTAAGAGCCTCCTAGCTTTTTTAGAAAGATGGTGTGGAGAGCGCTGGAGTAGGAGTCAGGAAATCTGGTTTCAAATTCTAGTTCCTACTCACTGGGCAAATTCTTTTGATTTTGTGAGACTTAGATGCCTTGTCTGTGAAATTAGGGAGCTGAATCGAGTAGATACTCAAAGCTGGGAACCCTGGGCCTCTCAGAATCTGGTTAGAGTCTTTTTTTTTTTTTTAAGATTTTATTTATTTATTTGACAGACAGAGATCACAGGTAGGCAGAGAGGCAGGCAGAGAAGCAGGCTCCCTGCTGAGCAGAGAGCCCGATGCGGGGCTCGATCCCAGGACCCTGGGTTCATGACCTGAGCCGAAGGCAGAGGCTTTAACCCACTGAGCCACCCAGGCGCCCCCCCCCCTTTTTTTTTAATTACCCTTCAGTTTTATTATTTTTCAATCTCTTTTTGTTAACTTTTAAAGATACACATAACATTATATAGGTATATGTGTTAATTATGAAACATAAAAATATAATAACTATGTGTGAATTCACCACCAAGAACATTCTGAATGCCTGCATCCTCTTCCCCTATCCTATAGTCCATCTTCCTCTCCAAAGCTAACTACTCTCTCATTTTATGATGACACAGTCTTACAAGTGCCTCTAGAGGCCATCTAGCCCACATGCCTCACTCTTCAAACAGAAACTAGCTTATAGGAGCTCAGCAACAGGTCAGCTTTTTTTTTTTTAAAGATTTTATTTATTTATTTGACAGAGAGAAATCACAAGTAGGCAGAGAAGCAGGCAGAGAGAGAGGAGGAAGCAGGCTCCCCACTGAGCAGAAAGCCCGATGTGGGGCTCGAACCCAGGACCTGGGATCATGACCTGAGCTGAAGGCAGTGGTTCAACCTACTGAGCCACCCAGGCGCCCCAACAGGTCAGCTTTTAAACAGCCATTAATTACAGAAATTAATTTTATAAAATGAGCTCTAGAAGCCAGGCATATGATATTCAGGCATCATTAGTTTCAGAACTATGCAGATTAAGGTTAATGAACAGTAGGCCACTGCAGGGGACTGGGCTCCAATCAAAGGCCAATGGTGCAGCAAAAGTTCTTACGCCATGATTGCTGAGAGGAAGAGGTGTCTGTGGGAGAGACTTAAAGGAGGAAAGCACGCCAAAATACATCAAGGCTGACCTGGCAAGGCCAGAGATAGGGAGATGTTATTTATCATCTGTTTTCCAAATTGTTTATTTTCATTTGAGTTATTTATTGAATAAGCAATATATGCCCATAGAGGAAAATCTAGAAAGTATGAAAGTAAAATGTCTCCATCCCTCCTCAGTCCCCAGCCAACAGGTTGTCCTGACCTGTAACAACCACCACTGGTATCTTTACAGAGCTAAGCTAAACTTATGCAAGTAAATATGATTCATTTACTTTTTATTGTAGCAGCATACTTCAGTGTTCTCTACCTTCTTTTTAAAAATTTAATATTTGGGACGCCTGGGTGGCTCAGTGGGTTAAAGCCTCTGCCTTCAGCTCAGGTCATGATCCCGGGATCCTGGGATCGAGCCCCGCATCTGGCTCTCTGCTCAGCGGGGAGCCTGCTTCCTCCTCTCTCTCTGCCTGCCTCTCTGCCTACTTGTGATCTCTGTCTGTCAAATAAATAAATAAAATCTTTAAAAAACAAATTAAAAAAAATAAAAATTTAATATTCATTCACTTTAACATTCACTCAATGTCTGCTATGCCCAGGCACTGTTTAACCCATGTGTTACATGGATGAAATAAACACAAACACCCCTGCTCTTGCTGCAGCCAGTGGGGGGAGATAGACAACCAACATAAACAAGAAGTTTTACAGTATGTTAGAAAATAGTAGGTGCCTGGGAGAAACAGAGCGGAATAAGGGGTTGGGAGGATGTTACAATTGTAAATGGGCTGCTTTGGGGAGGCCTCATCTAGTGGTGTTATCTGTGCAGATGTGAAGGGGAAGGAGGCGAGCAATGTGAAGATCTGGGGGAAAAACATTCCAGGCTTAGAGAACAGCCAGTGCAAACACCCCGGTGCCTGGTGTGTTGCAGGAACAAGGAGGCCAATGGAGCCTGTGTGGGATGTGGGGATGGGGAGTAAGTGGTAGAAGATGAGAGGAAATAAGGCCAGAGCAAATTACATGAAACCTCTTGGGCCATTGTAAGGATTTTATTAATCTGAAAGAGATGAGGAGGCATTGGACGGTTTGGAGCCAAAGATTGCCGGTGATCTGATCTGATCTGTTTTAACAGGAGGAGCCCTGGGGCGCTGAACTGGGAATAGGTTTAACGGCAAGGGTAAAGGCAAGGCGACCAGTTGGAGGGAGAGAAGATGATGGTTTGGACAAGGGCAATACCAGTGGAAGGGGCGGGCGGTAAGAGGATACTGGACAAATTTTCAGGATAGAAACTACTGGATTTACTGATAAATCAGATACGAGTTGTAAGAAAAAGAAGTCAAGGGATCTTGGATATCCCTCCATACCAATATATAAAGAAAAACACGAACTATTTAGATAACCAGAAAATATCGTACTTAATATTATGAAAATAAATATTTAAACACCTCACGTAATCCCTACCCGTTCGATTAAACTACCACCTTTCCAATGGAAGCTGGGTGCGAGAGTCTCTCCACCCCGCCCCCGCTCCTGGGGTCCTGGCCCCGCCTCTTGGCCGCCCTGCCCCCGCCCACCGCCCGCCTGCCCGATCCCGCCTTCGTTACCATGGTGATCGCCTGCGGTGGCGCAGTGTCTTGGAAGCCCATGCTGCTCCCCCAAGAGGCTCTGGTTGCTACGGTGACCGCCCTTCCGAACTACGTGTGGGACTCTTTCCGCTGCGAGCCCCGCCCAGATCCCGTCCCCGACGCCCGGGATTCGTCAGATGTCGGCGGGTCCCGCGGGGCGCTAGTTGCTATGGTGATCGCAGCCACTGGCCCCACCAGACCAGGCCGCGCAGCTTCCAGAGTCTTTGCCACCTCCGCGGGTGAGTCCACCGCCCACTTTGTCCCACCTTAGTCCGCACCGCTGCGACCCCGTCCCGGAGGTCCTGCTTGGGTGGGCGTCACGGCCTGCAGCCCTGGGGCCTCCTCATTTCCTGAGCGCCTGCCCTGGGTCAGGCCCGTGTTGGTCCTGAAGGAGGACGGGGTCAGGTCCGGGAGGACGGTAGGCCTGGTTAAGGACTTAACCAAGTCCACCCTAGTGGGAAGAGGAGGAGGACAGGAGACGCAGGGCTGCACAATAGGGGTTAAGGGGCCAGGCGTTGGGTGCGGTAAAGCGACAGGGGGAAATGCCTGATGGCTGAAACCTAAGGCCCCTCACCCACCCAGAGCCT
The DNA here is from genome assembly GCF_902655055.1 of Lutra lutra. Taxonomy (NCBI): domain Eukaryota; kingdom Metazoa; phylum Chordata; class Mammalia; order Carnivora; family Mustelidae; genus Lutra; species Lutra lutra. Next base: position 66,763,194 of record NC_062289.1, on the reverse strand, counting down.
TCAGACCTCGAAGAGGAAGAGCAGGGGACCACTCCAGTTCCGATTCCTCCCCCTGGGCTCTGATGATGCACAGCTTGGCATTTGTGGTAAGGTCGGAGAGGGACCACTCCTGGTTAAACACCTGGCAGGAGGAGACCCAGGTCTCCCTGACTTCTAGGCAGGGCAGGGAAAGCTGGGTCCTCTCCATGCCCACACCAGCCAAACTGCCTGCAGATGGAAAAATATGGCCTCTGGCCAGTTTCCCTGACGGAGAAAGAGGTGTGGATCAGTGTTTATAGCTACTGAGTTCCTAGGGATTTGTGCGGCTCCCTAACTCTCTGTCCCCTGGTTGGTCCACAGGACACTCTGCAAGGATGAGGTCCTCGCTGACACCTTTGGGGCCGCCGGTGAGCAGGGACCGCATCATCACCAGCTTCCCTAAGGTAGAGAGGGTCATTAGCCAGCCTTTTCTGTGTACGCTACTCTCCAGACACCCTGTCCACACCCACATTTCCCCACCTGCATTCATCACTGGAAACAAAGCAGGAGCATGGGGGAGGTCAGTCCCTCTCTAACAGACCCTGGGAACTTACTAGACTTCTTTAAAAACAGGGACACTTGGCCCTGACTTGCCCAAGGTGGACCAGCAAGTTAAGGGTGACAGCAGGAGACAATGTTGCATGGAGATTAAAGGCACAAACTTTGCAGTCAGACAGTCCTGGGTGTGAATTCTGACTCTCTTTAAGCTGTGTGACTGTGGGCAAGTTACTCAACCTCTCAGACCTGCTGGTACATAAGGATAAAAACTCACATTGGGTTCCTGGCTGTTGGTAAACGGGAAATCCCTTACCTGAGTCGTGCTCACTGCTGTTTTTTCCTTATTATTACTATTATCAAAATAGCACTCTAGTTTCCTGACACCAAATCCAGTCTCCTCTCTCCTTACCATTCCACCTCCGGTTCCTGCTGAAAACAGGGCTCTTCCATGTGTATTAAAATCTAGTATAAATCGCATCAGGCAACGCAAATTGGTCCAACCCCTAGACGGGGCGTGGGACAATATTTCCCACCATTGCAATGCCCCTGCCTTCTGATCCAGTCATTCAAGGCCAGGCCTTGGAGCAGTTCATAAAGCAGGTCAGATACAATGTAAATGTCCTCCAGGGGGGGCTGCTTCAACAGCAAAATGCTACTTCTGCCACAAGAGACAGAAGCTTCCCTTCAGGAGTGGATATGCAGTGAAGGCCAGTCAATTAAGTAAAAATGCGAGGAATGGAGCAGTGTGCCTAACGTACTCCCATGGGTGGAAAAAGGAGAGGGAAGAAAACAAATGTATGTGTATACTTGCCAAAAATATCTCTGGAAGGACACAGAAGATCCTTCCATTAGTGGTTGCCTCCATGTGACTTGGGACAGGTATAGAGGGAAAAATCCTTTCCATGGAATGACCTCTCTGTCTTTTGAATTCTGTGCCCAGGCTGGTAAGGAGGAAGGAGGTGACTGCAGACTTTGGGTAATCTGGGTCTGCAGTCATACCTTCTCACCTTTTCTGCCTCTACACACCCACAGAGAAAGCAGTGGTGCCTCGGACCTGGGGACAGCTCCCCCAAAATTTTCCATCTCAACAGAGGCCCAAACAAATTGCTTCCCTAGAGAGCTTGACTGTGGTCACTAGGGATGATGGACCCTAATGTTTAGTGAGCTGAAAGGAAGGGAAGTGTGATCGGCACAAAACAGTTCAGGTCTCATGGGACAGAGGACTCCATTTCTGGAACAAATCAGCAAGGCTCAGAGAAGTAAGGAGGGCTGCCTGGAGTCAACAGCTGGGTGCTGCAGAGCCAGGACTTGACCTGGGTCTGACTCCAGGGCTCCAATGTTCCCCTACCCTGAGAGGCAGCCTGGGGCATCCATCGTGCTTTCACCCAGAGTGAGATTCTCCCCCGTCCTGTGTGTGGCAGTTCATCCTCTATCCCAGGGCCACACACTTCAGACCTGAGAAATGCGTGGTCAGGTGGGGCAAGTCCCTTCTCTTACTCTGTGCCTCAGTTTCCCTGTTTCTAAAATCAGCTCCCACTTTCTGCCCAGTCTTCCCTACTACATTCCTTCAGTGCACCCAAAAGGGTGGAATTCCTCCAATGACCACCACCATGACCAAGCTGTCCCCAGTTTGAAGCTGACATGAAAGTTAACAGGAGAAAGCAGCCTGCTTCCTCATGAGGTAGCTGACACTGTTACACACGAATGTGGGCTGCGAAGCTAAGCTCTTCACCTGCATTACCCATTTGATCTTCCAACGACCACATGAAGAGCTGCTGTTATGAGTGTCCTCACTTTGCAGATGAGGAAATGGGCTCACTGGGGTGTTGTGACTTGCCCTTTTGTAAAGCTCCTTCTTCTAGTCTTTGCTGCCTCCACCGTGCATATGTCCCCTCCACGGGGACATATGCCTGATGGGGCAGATGGGCCAGGAAAGAGCCCATCTCAGTGCCTGGAAACTCAGAAGAAACATTACGGCTTGGGGTGGGGGTGGAGTCCTTGTCACAGGGGAGCCATGGGTTCAAGCAGTGCCCCAAAGGACAGAACAGGTGGCCCCGGGGGACCACTGCCATATCACAGCAGAGCACACCAACAGCTTCTAACGATGCCCTTTTCCCCACGTCCTTACCACACTCCACCCCCAGCCTCCACCAATCTGAGGGCAAAACACAGCAGTCGCCTTCAGTTTCCTTAATATCATCTTTTCCGATTACAAAACAAATGTGTGTTCAACATATGTTGTAACATCTTAATAGCCATGAACATTTGTTGAATGCTTAGTATATGCCAGGCTGGGTCTGCGCTAATGGCTTTAAAGCGTCATTTCATTTTATGCCCCCGGCTTACAGATGGGGAAATTAAAGTTCAGAGACATTAGATAGCTGCCTGGGATCACACAGCAGCTAAGGGGAGACACAGGTCTTCCTGACCCTGCGGTCATGTTCTTCAACCATAAACCAGACCTGCTTTCCAAGAACTGTGGAAGACCCCAAAGAGCCCTCCAGGACATTTTCCATACACACAGACAACACATTTTTAAAGCAAAAATGGCATCCAGGATCCACCGGAGGCATGGAAGGATTTTGGAGTTAAAAGGGCCCTTACAGTCCACCCCTCTTCTCACCTAAAGAGGTCCAGAGAGGACAGAGACCTGCCACATGCCCACAGCAAGGACACAGCTGCTGCTGGCGAGACCCTGCTCTCTGAGTTGCCACCTGGGGCCTTTGGTCTGGCCCGGCCCCTGCTGCTGGTCCTCAGGACTCATAGGAGCTTGGAGTCAGGGCCACTGAGGGCACAAAGGATGGATGTGACAGGGGGGTCAGGGAAAACTAACGAACCGGAGTTTCAAGTTTCAGGAGGGAGGGAATGCTGGGAGGCAAGTCACCACCTCACTGCCCCGCTTGGTGATGGAGTTGCAGCTTCGCAGGATGAAATGCCCATCTGTCTGTCCCTTCCAGTGGTACACGCCTGATGCCTGCCTGCAGCTCAAGGAACACTTCCATGGACAGGTCAGCGCCACCTGCCAGCGCAGGAACACAGGGACCGTGGGGTGAGTGACCCCATGACCCAGGGGACACAGAATGTGGCGGGGGGAGGCAGCGGCAAGGAGTGAATGCATGGATGAATGTATGAAGAACAAGTGAAACACTTACCTAGACCACGCCCATACAGTCCAGTACGGGCCTGGAGCTGATTGGCATTTTTGTCTGGCTTTGCTGCCATAGAGAACATCTGCCATAAAGAACGGCTTTCCCTTTTCTCAGTAAGTCACGGGGCTGATTTTCAGCCCAAGGGCTCAGCACATGTGTGCTTCCTTTGTCTGGAATGTCTTTCCTACCCTTCCGCTCACCAGCCTTTCCCGTGTACGCTATTCTCCAGACATCCTGTCCACACCCACATTTCCCCACCTGCATTCATCACCGGAAATAAAGCAGGAGCATGGGGAAGGTCAGTCCCTCTCTAACAGAGCATTAGGGGAGTCCCGTGCTACCCCCATGCCCCAGCCTGGGTTGGCCAGGGTGCCCCCCTGGGTCCCAGACACTTATCTCACAGAATTACAAGTTTGCCTCTCTGGATTCCCCACTAGACCCAGCCTGTGAGGGCAAGGGTTGTATCTGTTCTGTTCCCACCTCGGTAGCACCTGGCGCCACCTAGCCCTGCCAGCACAGGGACCTCGCAGCAGTTACTCCTCTCTCTCTCTTTTGAAATTTTTAAAGATTTTATTTATTTGACAGAGAGAGCACAAGCAGACAGAGTAGCATGCAGAGGGAGAGGGAGAAGAAGCAGGCTTCCCGCTGAACAAGGAACCCGACACAGGGCTCGATCCCTGGACCCTGGGATCATGACCTGAGCCGAAGGCAGATGCTTAGCCAACTGAGCCACCCTGGCACCTCAGTTACTCCTTCTCTTAACACGCATGTACCGGGGCCTGCTTTGCCTCTCCTCCTGAGGAGCTCCCAGCTGTCACACAGGTGTGGTGAGCTTTCGGTGGAAGCCCGGCTCGGAGGTTCCCAGGGGGTGCAGAGTGAGGCCAGGCTCAGGTCAAAATGGCCATTCCAGCCATGGTCACGGAATGAGAGCACAGGCCCCCAGTTAGGGAGGGCTGGTTCTGTACAAGGTACTTCACCCAGATTACCTCTCTGACCTTTCACAATGGCTCTGGGAGATGGGAAACTGAGGCACAGTGGGTGCTCCCATAAAACTTTGACAGGTGGAGTCCAGGTCCACCCTGCTCCAGGACCAGAGGCCCCCTGGGAGCAGAGAAGACACAGCCTCTGTGCCCCCACACATGGCCAGGGGAGCTGTCACCAGGTGACACAGGTGCCTTCTTGCTGTCTGCAGGCAGAGGAAGTACCTTTTCAGAGGTTTGCCCATTGAGCTCCTTTGGCATGAGCTGCCGAAACTTCCAACCCACAGTCCCAGGCATGGTGCCATAGGGAGTGCAGGATACCACAGGGTGGGGATTGGGGTGGTGGCTACTCTCAGTGAGCAAGGTCCCTGGAGAGCCCAAGTACCTCACAGCCAGTTTACCTCAAGCCATAGCCCAGAGCTGAGTCCTGGCCTGACTCCTGTCCACTGCTCACCTCGTGGGGGCTGCGTGGCCCTTGCAGACACCTCCAAGGCAATAGGTGACAGAGGTGTCCTGCTTGCTAAAAGCAGGAGCCCATGCAGCCCCAGGCATGTGTCGGAGGGTGCGGGTGCTCTGTCCCTGTGGCTGTATCCCCTTGGCAGACACAAAGGTGTCTGCACCCTTGGCATGCTCCAGGTTCCTTACTGCGCATGCCCCCAGCTTGGACCCAGCTGCACCTGGGACTTCTCCATCTTCTCCATCAGAACAAGACTCAGGCTCCCCTCGCGCCCAGTTCTGACCTTCACAACAGGGCTTGGGCCCATTGGGGTCAAGAGTATATAGCCCCAGGGGCGCCTGGGTGGCTCAGTGGGTTAAGCCGCTGCCTTCGGCTCAGGTCATGATCTCAGGGTCCTGGGATCGAGCCCCGCATCGGGCTCTCTGCTCAGCAGGGAGCCTGCTTCCTCTTCTCTCTCTGCCTGCCTCTCTGCCTGCTTGTGATCTCTCTCTGTCAAATAAATAAATAAAATCTTTAAAAAAAAAAAAAAAAGAGTATATAGCCCCAGGTCAGCAGAGTCCCAAGAACAAATGCAGGCCCTCCTGCCCTCCCCTTGAGTGCCAGGGATGGAGACAGACATCCCAGAGTGCCCTGTACCCTGTCAAGGATTGAGACGTGGCTCATGAGTGGAGAGCTCAGGGAAGGAATGGCCTGTACGTGTAAAGATGCTCTGTGGCCATGCTTGTAAGCAACACAACCATATCCCTCACAGGCTGCGACTCTCCAAGGTGGTTGTCGTTGGCGATCTCTACGTGGGCAAGACCAGCCTCATCCACAGGTGCGCCCTCTGGCCACACCTCTTGGCATTGGTTGTCACGCCTTTCCCTGGGGAGGCCCAGTTAACATTGTCATGGTCAAAACTGTGTGGCCTCTGGAAACCACAGCTCAGAGGGGATACAAGGCATCAGGGAGCGGCAGGTCGGGCGGAGGGGTGCAGTGTCCTAGGACCCTGGCATTCATGACACCATCCCCCAGGACCATGGGCTCAGACTTCACTGGCCCTGACCTTTGCCTTCCAGGCTGCCGCAGCCCCTCTTCCCCAACACAGTTCTCAATGACAGCTCTGTCTGTCTTCTCTGTACCTTCGTGGACCATCATCATCTCCTTATATTCCCTATGGGTGGCCTTTTTGTTGCCTGCTGACTTGCACTGTCATGAGCAAAGCTTCTCCACATAGCCTCTCTGATGACTTCCTCGACTCCCTCAGGTTTTGCAAGAATGTCTTTGACCGTGACTACAAGGCCACCATTGGGGTAGACTTTGAAATTGAACGCTTTGAGATCGCTGGCATCCCCTACAGCCTGCAGATGTAAGTTGCCCTCATGTCACACCATTTCCTGTGTGGCTCATGGGTGGGCTCTGCGGAGGGAGACCCATGGGGAAAGCCGCAGTGAGCTCCTTCTGGACTGTGCCCTGTGGTGTTCAGTGAGGACCTGTCTGGACAAACAGGAATGGGTATATGACCCTGGGCTTTTCCAGTTCCTCAAAGCCCTGTATACTCCCTCACCCCCATGGGTGTCTCACGTTGGTCATAAGACCTGGGGAAGTCCTCACAGCCTGATGTGCCCATCCACCTTTGTCCTCCCTGATACCTGCCGCTCACGTTTTGGCTTCAGGTCTCTGCCCCTGGCCTGCCTGGCCCTCAGTGATCCCATTCATCAGGCCAGCAGGGTCGCTTCTGGCAAGTCACTTCAGACCTCTGAGCATCTGTTCTCATCTGGAAAGTGGAGCCCAAAATGGTCCCTGCATGCTAAGGCCTGGTGGAGACCACCTAGTCCACGTGCCTTCCCCAGGCTTGACATACCCCCCCCTCCTCACCCCTCTGCTCTGACTCCACTCCCCCTGTCTCTCTCCCTCTGTCTGCTTCCCTGCCAGACCCCATGTCTTTGCCTCTTGGTAGCCTGCTGGCTTCAGCCCCTCCCCTCTTGTTTCCTTCAGAACAGCCCAGAGCCTCTCCTCCAGGCTCACACTTTCCCACCAGGGCCCTGGACCCAGCTGTCCATCTCCTCTGGCACCTGGAAGTTACAGCAGGTCTGTCAGTGTGTCACTAGCCCTTCCAGGTTCTCCTGTGTGGCCTCCTCCCTTTCCTAGGATCTCCTCCTAGCTGCCCCTATACCCTTCTTGCTTGCTGCCTCTGTCCTGGTCCCTCCCCTTCTCTTTTCTCTCTCTCTGGGGGAGGTCACACCTGCTCCTCTGGTTTCATTCCTCAATCCTCTAAGCTCTGCCTGGGCTTACCCTGGGGATCCATGGTCATCAGAATGGAGTTCACCTTCTCATGGCCTCAGCTCTAAACTCTGTCATGATAATGCCTGCTTCTCTGAGAACAGCTCCAGTGCAGTTCTAGACACAGATGGCACCACCGAATCTTGCCTGAGGGAGAGTCAGGGCCAGACCAGAGCAGAAGAGGCCGTGAAAATGCAGGGCTGCAGGGCTGCAGGACCGAGGGGCTCTGAAGCCAAGAGAACGAGGCACACAGAGCTAATGGGACAGCCAAGGTGGAGCTGGGCAGAGAACGGCCTGTGCTGGGCTCCTCCTTGTGGCCACCAGCCTTATCTAACTAGAACAGATACACTGTCCTGGCTTACCTTCTCATTGTCCCTCCACTGCCAGCTACCCAGTTGGCACCATCTCCAAGCCACCCTCCCAGCTTCCCACCCAGCGTGATCTTCAGAAGCAAAAGACAGTATGAATGAATTAATGACAGAATAGGGCCAAAAAGTTCTGCGTCATGCTGAATCACTTCAAAAAAATTGCAGGCTATTGAGCTCTTATTCATGACTTGTCTGCTTTTCCATTTATGGCAGAAAGTTTAATTCTGATCTGTTAATTTTAAAAAGGGATGGGTTTTCAGACTCAGCTCTGCACAGTGACCACCTGCCTGGTTCTAAACCAGAGCCAGTAGATCTCAGTATGTGTGTCCCCTGTCCTATACTGTGCCGATGGCAGATATCATTAATCAGTTGTTGCATTCTTTTCCATAGAACCAGGGCTCCCTTTCTCCAGAGAGCCAGAGCTACCTGATCAGAGTCACCCAGGAGATACAAACCAGGTCCCTGTTAGACACCGCCACCCCTCCATTCATCTAGGCAGTGGAACTAGGGCATGCCCCTCCCCCACGGTGAATCCAGTCAGGGAATTGCCCCATAGGGCACCTTAGGAAGGAAATCGTGAGGAATTGTGGGTGGGGACCTCTGGCTGGTAGTTGGCACAAGCCCTCAGGCCTGCCTGCCCACAGCCCCACCAGCCTGCTGGCTCTGACCACTGCAATTGCTTAATCTGCCCCCTCTCTTTTTCCCTTTCTGTCTCTGCTACCACACAGCTGGGACACAGCAGGGCAGGAGAAGTTCAAGTGCATTGCATCTGCCTACTACCGGGGTGCCCAGGGTGAGCATCCGGGTGATAGCAATGGTGGGGCCCTCAGCCGCGTACAGCAGGAGGCTCTCACTGGGCTCATAGCAAGAACTCCGGGTCCTCTGCACGGGTACCAAATCTGCCCTCCAGGAACCACTGAGAAAATCCCTGGCCAGTCCTCGGGGCTGAGGAGACTACCTTCGAGCCAGCCGGGCCTGGGGTTGGCCTCAGCAGTCACATCCTTCAGGGACCCTGTGCTGGTCGATGCTCCCTAGGAGTCTCAGCCAGTTTCAGCTCAGAAGGATGCTCAGAGGGGGAGGTGCATGTCCAGAGACCCCAGAAAAGAAGAGCATAGTCGACTCCTGGAGGAGGTTCAAGGAGGCGAGGCTGGAGGGGAGGAGCAGAGGGGCCACAGAAGGACTGCACCTGCCAGTGAGGGGCCAGGGGGTGGCCCAGGTACTGGACAGGCCTTGCAGACAAGCTCCCCACTCCAACCCCAGCTCCCCCAGGGGTTTCAGTGGGAGACATGAGAGCCATTCACAGTATCCAAAACCAGGCTCACGTTATGAGACCCATTTACATCTACTCGATACTGATAAAAAGAAATCATAACATTGCCATTTGAGGTTTGGGGAAAAAGCAAAACCAGGAAATAAACCGTGAGTCCCTTGGCCTTGGGTTGGAGTTCCAGCTCTGGCCTGTCTTCTAACGGGGACGACACCCCTTGAAGATGAGGTGTTAGGCACCTGGTACAACCCTGGGAACTGCAGCCTGGCCTGCCACCGTTACTATTCTCAGTATCCTCCTTTGCTTCATTCCCCTCTGCCTCAGGGGGCCTCTTGCAGCTTTCAGCCAAGCTGCAGGTAAAGTTCTGCCTGGCTCTGCTCACATCCCCAGGCCTAGTAGAGAGCCGGCCTTTCTGAGCCACATGGGACTCCCCTCAGGACTCCAGCAGGATCCTGGACACCACAGAACCTGGGTGGATCCAGAGATGAGAACCACCCAGCTCCTCAGACATTGTTCCCCTAAAGCTGGTGGTTGCTAATTGCCCTCATAACCATAGCTGCTGTTGGTCGAAAGTCCTATGTCAGGCTCTAGACCCAAGCTTGTAAAAATAGCTGTTCTTGCTTAAACCTCACAGCACCCCTGAAAGCCTGAGGTATTGTTCTCACCATTTCGCAGATGGGGAAACTGAGGCTCTTAGCAGTTAAGGCCCTCACCTGAGCTCTCTTGGCTGTAAGTGGCAGAAGGGAGAGTTGAACACAGAAGCCCATGAGCTCATCTTGCATCCCTGGATGTCCTCTGGGGCTGGGCCTCTGGATATGGGTCAGAGAGAGTGGTGGGTGGGAGGTCCCAAGAGGCAGCCATGGAGTGTGTCCTTCCTAGCCTCCATACTGGGGATTAGGGCTGATTGCCTGGGGGGACCACTCTAGCAGTTCTGCGGGAGCCAGGCTCCTCTCTGGGTTTCTCTTGGGGAGCAGGGAGCTGCCTGAGGGGAGCCCCTCCTTGTACACCATGTTTGTCTCACCTATTGCTGACTGGTTCTTGGCTTCTCCCTGTGTCCAGTGATCATCACAGCCTTTGACCTCACTGACGTGCAGACCCTGGAGCACACCAGGCAAGTCTGAGACTCTGTGGCCTTTTTGGTCCCCTTTGGTTCAGGATCTCCCATGAGCTGGGCCCCCCGTGGGCGGTGCAAGGGACCATACTTGCTTGTCAGAACTGACTGCCCAAAGACCACATACTGTCCAGTTACCGTATTATCCCTTAAGATGTGCACCCACCTGCTGAAGGCGGGACCAGCTCAGGGTACACAGCCAGGCCTGTCACACAGGAGCCGGGACTCAGGAGGGCCTGCATTTGCTTTAAAGTTCTGCTGTCACCATCTTGAAAGCTTTAATCATTGCTGGTTGAGGGGCCTCACATTTTCACTTTGCTCTAGGTCCTACAAATTATATATACATCTAGTCCTGTCTGAAGGAATAGCCCTGGGGCTATCTGGGGCAGAGACCTGATCATGGGAGCTGGTAACATGACCAGTTCTGGGGAGTCATCTGCTTCTGCTAGGAATCACCCAGTTAAGGGACCAAAGTCCTCTTTACCTCTCTTTGGGACATTCATATCCCATTTCTCCCAAGCCCTGTGAGGGAGGTTGGGGTGATCGTTCAAGTGGATGAAAGGGCAGGACTTCCCCCAGGTGACACAGGGTGAGGGCAGAACCAGGGTAGGATCCTGGTTAGGTAGGATCCAGGGTAGCCCCTAACCGGTGCTTTTGTGTCCCTGCCCACCTGTAGTCCAACCAGAGCTCAGCTGGTAGCAGGACCAGTGCCCCACTCAGCCAGCTGGTCAACCCACTCTGCCCTCCCTGCAACTCAAGACTCAGTGCTCCCAGCCCTGGAGCAGAACCACATCTGCATCCCCCATCCCCTGGTCTTCCTCAGACCTCTCATCTAGGATGGATGCCATCAGCCTGTCTCCCTTCTGTGCCTTCTAGGCAGTGGCTGGAGGACGCACTAAGAGAGAATGAGCCAGGCTCCTGCTTCGTGTTCCTTGTGGGAACAAAGAAGGACCTTCTGGTGAGCACACCAGAGCTAGAGGCCTGGTATGGCCCTTGGGAAAATGCAGCCGCTTTCAGCCCAAGCTTGGGGAGGGAAGGGGAGGTGCTGATGTGCCTAGATGGAAATTGGAAGACCCAGAGCTGAAAGTAAGGGGCATCCGTGCTCACCTCATCAGAGAGGAATCACTGGGATCTCACCCCTGAGGAAGGCATACCCTCTGCCCATGTGCTGGGGAGGGATGAGCTGGGGAGGGCAGAGGCACAGCGGGGAGCGCCCCCAACAGGAGGCCCTGAAAAGCTGGGTCAGGAGGGCTGCTTCTCCCAGTCAGGGGCTGCATGTGAGCAGGCAGAAGTGGAGGCTGTGCATCTGGCCAACGAGATGAAGGCGGAGTACTGGTCGGTGTCAGCTAAGACGGGTGAGTGGGTGCAGGGTTGGTGCCCCAGTGGGCAGTGGCAATTTCTTTCGGCGGCTCTGTGGCATGCTTGAGTCACAGCCAGCTATGCTGGTGACCATGCAGGGCCTTCCACTGCCTGAGAGCAGTCTTCTCATCTCTAGGGGGAGACCGGAAGCATGGCCAGCAGGAAGAGCAACACCTGGCCCTATGCCCGTGTTCTCTGACACATCCCCCTTCCTCCTTGAGGCAGAGCCAGGGAGCAGCAGAGCTGGGGTTGGAATATAGCCCTCTCCTGTAACCACTGTACCATCCTGCCCACCCATCCTAAGGTAGCTGGGTAAGAGGCACCTCCTGGCACAAAGAAAGACCCAGTAACTGGGTTCTCCCATCCCTTGCCTGATGTCATCGTGGAGAACACTGCAACATGGCTCATGACCCCCTGGCCTTCATTCATAGCCCACCAGTCTGTCCTCCAGCCACATGGGGCCCCCAGCCACATGGAGTCCCCAGGCCCCGAGCTGCCCTCACCCACGGGCCATTGCTTACTCCAGCCCTGGCAAGATGCCTAATGTCTCTGCCTCCGTATCCTTATTTGGGAAATGGGGTGATGCTTTCCATCTCATTTCATTTTTTACTACGAAACATGTTTTAAATTACAAAAGCCATATGTATTCACTGAGTAAAAATTAGAAAATGCAGAGAAGCAAAGGACGCACTTAAAAAACACAAGTTGTTGGTTGCGGTGGGGGATGTGAAATGAAATAACATGCAATTATTTCTGGCTCATAGAAGGACCCAGCAGCTCTGGGGACCCTGGAATTATGCCTTGTGTTCCTTACCCCAGGTAAAGGACCACAGTAGACATCTGACCAAGGACTAGGGGAGGCAAGGATGGGAGTATTAAGGGTAGGCACCATGAGGCAAGGGGGAAGCACAACCTCCAGCCCATCATGGATGGCAGTGCCCATACCCAGTTCCCTCTGCTCCTTCCTGACAATGACCCCCATGCCCTATGGACCCACCCCCTCCCCGCTTTGAGTAATGGAAGATTCACTGAGAGTTCCCTATGGTCCAAGCAAGATTGCCCTGTGCAGTTGTATAGATTGTATAGCTGCCCAAGGGTAGTACACAGGTCGGGGGTAGAACCTAGCCCTGTGCCCAGACGGGTGGCCTTCTCCAGCCCTGTCTGAAGGGATAGCCCTGGGGCTATCTGGGGCAGAGACCTGATCAAGGGGGCCGGTAACATGACCAATTCTGGGAGGTCATCTGCTTCTGCTGGGAATCATCCAGCTAATGGACCAAAGTCCTCTTCACCTCTCTTTGGTTTGGGACATTCATATTCTGCACAAAGGATGTGTGGGATATGAAGGATATATCTCTCCCTCTATTTTCATTGACAGCCTACCTGGATATAGTATCCTTGGCTGCAGATTTTTCATATATTTCTTGAATATATCAGGCCAGGCCTTTCTGGCCTACCTCTGTGAATAGGTCTGCTGCCAATCTAATATTTCTACCTTTCTAGGTTACAGACCTCTTGTCCAGCACTACCTTTAGGATTTTCTCTTTGTTTCTGAGACTTGTGTTACTATCAGATAAGGGGATGTTGACCTATTTTTATGGATTTTGAGGGGCTTTCTCTGTGCTTCCTGGATTTTGATGCCTGTTTCCTTCCCCAAATTAGGGATGTCTTCTGCTATAACTTGCTCCAGTATACCTTCTGACCCTCCCTCACTTTCTTCTTCTGGGATCCCAATTATTCTAATATTGTTTCATCTAATGGGATCACTTATCTCTCAAATTCTTCCCGTGTGATCCAGTAGTTGTTTATCTTTTTCTCAGCTTCTTTATTCTCCATCATTTGGGCTTCTATATCTGAAGGAGGACGCACAAAGGCTCTATGTGGGAGTTGACAGCAGCTGCCCACTGGACAGGTACTCAGAAGTGACAGACACCCTTCTGATCTCCACACATCCCAGCGCCAGGCCCACAGGAGATGCTCAGTGCTTAGTAATTGGAAGAGAAGATGCTGGGAAACCAAGGCTCAGAGATTTGAGGGAGCTACCGGGGCTGGGGGCCCCAGAGCCCCTGGAGGTGGGAATCCAGGTTGGCCAGCCCCAATCACTTGCACTGTGCCACCCTAGGCAGCCCCACAGGTGGGCCGCCCTGGCATCCACACCCACTGGCTCCCAAATTCATCTCCAGGTAAGGGCTGAGGCAGTGGGGTCAGGGCCATCTCTTGGGCCCACAGGGGAGAACGTGAAGGCATTCTTCAGCCGCGTAGCTGCCCTGGCGTTCGAGCAATCGGTTCTACAGGACTTGGAGAGGAGGAACAGCACCCGGCTCCAGGTCGGCGATGGAGACCTCATCCGTGCGTACAGACAGCAGGACCGGGGGCTGGGGAGCAGGCTTGCACCCTAAAACTCAAGTCCACCAGCCTCCTGTCCCAAGAGGCCACTCCCTTAAATTGTTCTCCCGTGCAGTCCTCTCTGGGGAACTCTTTTTGTCATGATTCTGATGTCAGGCCCTCAGCCCTCCTGACCCTTCCTGCCAGCTCAGACTCACTCCCTGGCTCTCTTTGCCCTCCTGGCAGCTTCCTCATGAGCCAGACTAGGTACCCCTAGCTGCGTGAATGTGTCCCGGCTTTGGCTCTCCCCATCTCTGTCTTTCCCCATGCTGCTCCACCATCTGGAATACTTCCCAGACCTATCGGCCTGTGCCAGGTCACCAAGGCCTTGACTGAGAGGCCTGGGAGGTCAAACTCAGCTCTAACCAGCAGAGTCGCTGGAAGGTGCCAGTGGCAGGGGAGGGAGGCTGCCCCATGTCAGCTGCAGGTGTTAGTTGGGGTCACATGACTTCTCCTATCCTTACAGGAATGGAGGGGAGTCCACCCGAGACCCAGGAGAGCACGACATCCTCCAGCCTGGGTTGCTGTTAGCTGAAGCCTGCACCAGAAGCCTCTACTTGCTGCACACACACGGGCAGTGCCTTCCGCGACCATGGAGTGGTGACGTGAAGCCATCTGTGTCTGCCCACCCACCATCCTGAGCCCCAGAGCTCAGCCTCTGCTCTTTAGCAGGTTGGGAGCCAGGAAAGACCCGTACTGGCTGCCCAGGAGCACCCCCACAGCCCTGCTGGTGGGTGCACTGCAGTGATCCTCTGGAAGGCCAGTGTCGCCTACAGAGTCACCAGACACTCACCCCCCAGCCTCGAAAGTCCTCAGAACCACAGACATGAGACCCTGGTGACTCATGGCCCGCCTCTCTTGCCCTTGGCACACATGAGCTGCCCACGCAGGCACTCTGCCAACTTTCCTGGGTCAGCCTCAGGATCCTTGTCTTCTCAGTGGTGAGGGCAAGCAGGACTTGTCAAAAGCCAGCATGTGAGGGAAAACCCACCTGTCATCCCTGCTTGGGCCTTTCCTGTAGTCAACAGGACTTGCAGTTCTAGGCCTCAGAGCCCCAGGCCTCACTGTCCACTGTCCCTCTGCCACAGATTTGTGGAATCTCTGGGCAGCCTTGCTCCTCTGGTGGAGGATAGACAAGAAGGTCTCTCAGGCTCTTTCTGGCCAAGGGATCATCTTTGGCTTCTCCTTGATTCCTGGGATCCTGTCCTGTTGGTCAGTGGACAAGGATGGGCCAGGCAGGCCATTCATGCCTCTCTGTCCCAGCTGGACAATGAATTTCTCTAGCACAGCTAGAAGGAGGGAAGGAGGCTGCCCAGCTGCCCCAGGGGTGAAGTACCGCTGCATGCCTTGTGCATGGCACTGTCCTGCGGTTACTGGCAATAGTCACCCAGATGCTGGTGGGCCAGTGCCCATCATTGCCTCGCCGCCCCTCTCTCCCTCTGACCTGCACAGGAAAGGCCTGGAGAATGAGAAAATGCTAGGTGTGGCCTCTCAGGACCTTCATGGTGGCATCCGTGGATCTTAGGAGGACGTCAGAGGCCCTCCAGAGTCTAGCCAGTTCCCCATCTACACCACCCCGTCCTCCACATCCAGAACAGGCAGGAACAATTCAGACCTCCCCTCCCAGCTCCCACCCAGAGTACCTGCGATCTCTGGCCCCTCGTGTTGCTCTTCTGTGGGGGCTGTGAACTTCCCCCCGCCCCTCCCCTGCAGCCCTGGGATGAGCCCACTTATCCCCACCCACCCCGTTCCACAAGGAGGTGGGCCCCTTGGGGGCATATCCTACCTGCTTCTCTGAGATGGTAGGCATTTTGCAAACAGCTCCTCTGGTCAGTGCCCCCCCACACAGCGCCTGGCACACTGGGAGGGCCCAGAGCATGCTGGTTGGCCCACAGCAATTGCCAGATGCTGGTTGGGGAAAAACACCGGCATCTTGTTCTATTCAGTCCCCCTTCACCATATTTTAGTGCTCATTTTTTACAGATCTAAAACACTTCTTTACATATATCACTCTTGAAGGAATTCTGTGCTTGTCTATTATAACCCAAAACAAGACACTACAAGGCTTTGTATGCAGAGTGAAAGCCCCCCCCCCCCCCGCAACTCCCGTCCTTGGAAGTAAGTGTTGTTAACAGCTGTGGGAGTCCTTCCAGATGATTCCTCGGCAGCATCGCCACATGTGTTGTCTCATTTGCTGTTTGGCCAGAATGATCTCTTCACCACACATGCTGCCCGGCAGCCTGCATTCTGGTTGACCTGCGGGAGCCCTCTGCGCACATGGACCAGGCTTGTTCCTTTAGCAGCTGCCAGTTTTCCTTTGGGCGATGGACCAGAGTCCCAAGTGCCCTGCCCTCTGAGCGGGACATGAGGTTTGTGTCCAGCTTCAACCTTTTACCAAAGTTACTGTGGTGACCATCCTTGTGGTTTTAGCTGTGTACACTCAGGATTCCCAAAGAGAACTTGCTGGCCCTTCTGAGGACTGGTGGCCCAGCTTGGTCCACTGGACACAATCTTGGAGCGGGAGGTCGGGGGGTGCAGGCTGCACCAGGACCAGGTTTGTGGCACACAACAGAAACGTCATGGGATGGAGGAGCCCAGCCACAGTGAGCTGGCCTCTCCAAGGGCACCCTCTCCTCGTGCCTTCAGGTCCCCAGATTAAGGGGGGCAATAATGGGGACCTGCTAATAGCTGCTGAGCTGGAACCACAGTGTCTCAGGTGCACCCACTCTCTGTAAGTAGCCCTTTATTAAACTCTCCCCGTGTTGTCCACTGTGCATGCTTATTTGTTTCCCACCAGCTGATAAAGTCTCCTGTCAGAATCAACACGTCAACAGAGAGGTTCTCTTCAAACACCTCAAAATGTGGCTGTCATTTCTGGGGTAGAGACCCAGGACTAGATGCAAATGGTTCAGAAGAGGCTTGTCCCTCAGCCATATGTCCCTGCCAAGCAGCTTCACCCGTGGGACATTATGTCCCTTATATGTCTATCCCCCCGTCAGGCAGTCCCAGTGCGCTGTCACCCAGGGTTGTGACCCCAAAATAGGTTTATTCGCATAGGCCCAACCACACCCAACCCTCCTCAGAGTCCTCAGCAGAGTCAGGAAATTAACTCAATATCTTCGTCTGTCACCCTTTCCTGCCTGAGCCCCCACGGTTTTAGTAGTCCCCAGCCCTGCAGCCAGGTGACCTGTGATGAAGACTCCCCAGTGACCCAGAGTGGGCCACTTGCTCCCAGCCTCCTTAATCTAGTGCCCTGGGCACCAACTCACTTCCCCCTGCCCCAGCCCCTCTTTGGGCCCCTAGACTGGAGAGGGGAGGCTGAGGATCCATTCAACTCTGACTTCAGCAGTGGGGTGAGATGGGAGCCACCCACAGATGAACCTCACTCTCCAGAGAGACCTAGGGCGTCTTAAGTGGGGAGACCCAAGGTTACCTAAGATCTAGGTAACTGGAACAGAGAGATGGACAGAGGATCGCTTCCATTCACACAGATGAGAATTAGGGTACCTGGGAAAGGCCCAGGGTCACAAGCAGTTCCAAGCCTGCCGGAGGGATATGGCAACCATGGAGGCCCAGAGCAGGGACTGAGAGAAGGCATGGGGTGAGGGGATCCTTCAGAAGAAGCAGCACACAGCTCAGGGAGGGCCCTCCCCTTCTGAGGGAGAAGGCACTCCTGAAGACTGGGGGGGGGGGGCTCTGGGTCCACAGTCGCCAGAGAAGCCCAGGACTTGAGGCACTGCCCCAGGATAACACCCTCCCAGCAGCTCCTGGGCTCCTCTGCCATCTGCTGTGGCCTCCCCATGTCACCTCCCATATGTCGGGCCTTCCCCTGAGGGAAGTTGATAGGCAGATGGGAAATGTGGCTGTCACACCGCCTCCACCTCTTTCCAGGCAGCCTAGATCCTTCCCAGCTTCCACCCCCACATCCAGGCGCCTTCCCAGCATTCAGGACCACCAGCCACCTGTCTGAGCCTGCGCCCCAGCCTGCTGTCTACAGGCCCTTCACTCTGCTTGCTCCCCACCCTGTCTCCAGGGACACATGGTGGGTGTTCTGGGAAGCAAAGCAGCCCCAGGGCTCTCTTGTGCCCCACGGGTGGATGGTACCCCCTGGCCTGAGGGTGCTCTGGGCTTCTGACCACTAGAAGCCACAGCCTGGACCATCTCACAGGCCATGCCTTCAGGAAGAAGTTCATCTTATCCCCACCCCTTCACTCTCTATGAGGGCTGGAAATGGCAGCCAGGACCCCCCCCCCCCCACTCCTGCTGGCTGTAGGGGCCTCATCAATAATTGATCCTGCAGAAGGCAGGTGGAGTTCCAGCTGAGGGGCCCTAGGAGAAAAGACCCACACACTCACTCATGTGGAACCCTTGGCCAAGGACATCCCACTGAGATAGATCCATGCTCCCCATTCTGGGCCTGGGGCTGGCGGCCTGGAGGAGGTGGCCAGCCAGGCACTGTCCAGCACAGCACACACAAGCAGACTGAAGAAAGCCATATTGATCGCCCTAGTTTTCTGATCTTGCCTGTAGCTCCCTGGGGCTGATACATGACAGATGATGGATGACAGATGTCAGAAAGGGGTCACATGGCCACATCCCACTTGAAGGGAGCCTTCCTCTGGTCTCCGGGCCCCAAAGTGGGTGGGGATGAGGGTACAGACAGGAGAAAGGAAAGAGCAAGAAAAGGCCCAGATAGTGAAGTTGGTCTTAGGTAGATCTTCAGGCAGAAAGCCCTGCTGACTTTATAATGCCACCTCTGACAATTGCACCTGATGGTATAGTGGTCAGGAACACCAATATGGGACTTGGGCAGGCTGGGCTCAAGTCTGTGCCCACCCCCACTGCTGTGCGACTAAGGAGTCACTGTCTTTTCTCTCAGTCCTTCTCTCTTCCTCCTGCCAGTATGATAGCTATGAGGGGGGAAACAAGTCACATCCATGGAGCCCCTAAGCCCCAGGCTGGGCAGCTGGCGAGGGCTGGGTGGATGGAAGGCTGTGGAATTCTCATGGGCAATGCCACTGTGCCCACCCATGCAGTGCCTTTGTGTTAATTAGAAACAGGTACCCATGCACTTCCTTCAAGAGTAAACGTAGAATCACCATATGATCCGAAAATCCATTCCTAAGAATATTCACCAGAGAATTAAAACAAGGATTCAAGTGCATGTTATACATGTTCAGAGCAGCATTATACATACAAGCCAAATGTCCACCAAACAGATGAATGGGCAAACAATGTGGTCTAGCCATACAATGGAATATTATTCAATCTTTTTTTTTTAAAGATTTTATTTATTTATTTGACAGAGATCACAAGTAGGCAGAGAGACAGGCGGGGCGGCGGGGGGGGTGGGTAGCAGGCTCCCAGCTGAGCAGAGAGCCCGATGTGGGGCTCGATCCCAGGACCCTGGGATCATGACCTGAGCCAGAGGCAGAGGCTTTTAACCCACTGAGCCAATCAGGCGCCCCGGAATATCATTCAGTCTTAAAAGGAATGTAGTACAGATGCGTGCTACAACATCGTTGAACCTTGAAAACCCTATGCTAGAAGAAAGAAGCAAAACACAAAAGGCCACATATTATTTGAATCCATTAATATGAAATGTCCAGAATAGGTAAATCTATACAGACAGAAAGAAAGGTTAGTGATTGTCTAGGGTTGGAAGGAGGGAGAAATGGAGAGCCACTGCGTAATGAGTGTGGCATTTCTTTTTAGTTTGTGGTGATGTAAAAGTTACATATATATTGGTGGGAGACAGAGGGAGAAGGAGAGAGAGAATCTCAATCAGGCTTCATGCAGGGCATAGAGGCTGACACGGGGCTTGATCCCACAACTCTGAGATCATGGCCTGAGCTGAAATCAAGAGTCAGACACTCAACCAACTGAGACACCTAGGCGCCTGGTTACAAAAGTATTTTCTAACTAGATACAAGCTCTATGGTTACACAACACTGTGAATATACTAGATCTCTCTGAACTGTTCACTTTATTTGTTATGTGAATTTCACCTCAATTTAAAAATAGCCCTTCTTGCTCATGGCATTTGATATCCATATGTTAGAAAACTGCTTTTATAAACTGATTTTGTGAGGAAAAAACACCTTTTTACAATTGCTGTCACCACCAATATTCATATCTACCAGGTCTAAGCGGGGAACCATGCCTCCTTTGATGTGTGCCCTTGTGCAGTGCACATCCTGTCTAACTGTAGCTGGCAGACCTGCTCAGGAAGTCCCCAAGGGAAGGGGTGGCCAGTCCATTTTATAGTGAACCAATGGAAATTTCCTGGTTTCACACTAGTGGGGCCTTCTGACTTCAGAACAACACAAAGAACAGAGGCTATGGAGCTGGAAGATGATCTCGAGCCTGCCCACAGCTGAAAGGCTGGGTGACATGCAAATATGTCCTCATCTGTGGTGTGTGGAGTGAGGTTGAATCCCTGGGCTCTTGGGAGCATTCAGAGAGATGCTAGAAAAATGCTCCTCCTTACCTCTAGGTCAGTAGGATCAGGGGCTGCTTTCACCCAGGCTGGGGTCCCAAGGGCTGGCTTAACTTATCCTCCACGATTTTTGTTTTTTAATGGAACAGCTTTATTAAGATAATTTGTATACCATACTATTCACCCTTTTCAAGTGTATCATGGAATAATTTTTAGCATATTCACAAAGTTGTGCAAAACCTAGAACAATTATCTAGTTCTAGGACATTTCTAAAAAGAAACTCAATGACCTTTAACAGTCATTCCCCATTCCTCCTACCTCCTTATCCCCGGCAACCACCAACCTACTTTCTATTTCTAGAGATAAGTCCATTCTGGACATTTCATATAATTGGAATCATACAGTATGTGGCCTTTTATGACAGGCTTCTTTCCCTTAGCAGAAGTTTTTCAAGGTTCATCCATGTTGTAGTATCAGTACTGCATTCCTTTTTGTGGCCAAATAATATTCCATTGTATGGATGTACTGCATTCCGATTGACAATTCATTTGTTGGACATTGGGCTGTTTACACGCCGAGTTTCCACGCATTGGAAGTTCTGCATTCTATCAGCAGAGGGGGCTGTTGGGTCCCAGCGCTTCTCCAACAACGGAAAAGGGCGCCTTGGGGAGGGGTTTGCCCAGCATCTCTCTCTGGGTTCAGGGATGGCTGAGGTTGCTGGGGGTGTGGGGGTGTGGGTGTGTTGTGTGTGGGTGTGGGGTGTGGTGTGTGATTTTTTTTTTAACACGATAA
The DNA here is from genome assembly GCF_902655055.1 of Lutra lutra. Taxonomy (NCBI): domain Eukaryota; kingdom Metazoa; phylum Chordata; class Mammalia; order Carnivora; family Mustelidae; genus Lutra; species Lutra lutra. Next base: position 66,742,111 of record NC_062289.1, on the reverse strand, counting down.
ATGTTTTGTGTGTGTTTGATTTCTAAATAAACTTCAGACCCATATAACCACATCCCAGAAAACGTAGGAAATTGAGGGAGACATCACCAATAATCTTATTTCTTTTTCCCCCTTTAGTTCTTAGATGAAAAACAACAACAACAACAATATCTCTTGGGAGTGATGGAAATGTCTGTTATCTGATCATCACAATGGTTTCACAAGTGTGTTACAAATGTCAAAACTCATCAACTTGCTCACTTCAAATACGTGGAGTTTATTGCACATGAATTCTATCTCAATGAAGCTGTAAAAAAATTAAAAATAATATTTTTACATCACAAAAGATAGGCATTTTCATTATGAAGAATTCAGAAAAGCATAACGACAAAGAAAATGAATGTCCACTTGTTCTTCAGGTCATGGAGGCCCTGTGAAGTCCGGCTGTCATTCACAGGGGCCCTGCCGTCCTCACTGTGTCTGCATCCCTCGGGACTCTTGGGTCCCTGTCATTTCTCTGGCCAATGCCTCTCAGTCTCTCTGCCTCTACTTCCTCCTAGTCCAGCCCTAACCCTTCCTCACTCAGTACAGCTGGGAAGCCAGGAAGAATCTCCACCCTATGGCCATAAATACCAGCTATTCACTAAGAATGCTCCCATTTCGGTCTCTGGTCTTGACAGCTCCTGGTGCCCCCAATCCCACTCTCTGTGGATGGGCTATGGGCACCTGAACCTCCTCACATGGGCACCCCAGTTTCCCCATCATACTCAATGACCCACTGTCCATGTTATAGTTGATCCTTCCTCCCTCAACAGCTGATCCATCTATATGTCCAGAACAAACCTGGAATACGACCCCCTCTCTCTACTGCCTCGCTTCCACCCTAGTCTAATTCTGGTATATCAGTGGCCCTCTTCTGGACTGGTGGCACAGTCCCCGCCCACTTACCCTGCTCCCACCCCTACTTCCCACCTGTCCACAAAACAAATCTGAGCAAGTCACCCCACTGCTTATGGCAGATACTGTGGGCTATTTGAATTTAAATTAATTAAAGTTAAAGCAAACTAAACTTATTTATTTATTTATTCAACGTTGAAAGATTTTATTTTTAAGTAATCTCTACACCCAAAGCGGGAACTCCACTCACAAACCCAAAGACCAAGAGTCGCATGTTCCACTGACTGAGCCAGCCAGGCACCCCCAAACAGAATTTTAGATTTTTATTTATTTATTTTTTAAGACTTTTTTATTTGACAGACAGAGATCACAAGTAGGCAGAGAAGCAGGCAGGGTGGGGGGAAGCAGGCTCCCCGCTGAGCAGAGAGCCCAACTCGGGGCTCGATCCCAGGACCTGGGACCATGACCTGAGCGGAAGGCAGAGGCTTTGACCCACTGAGCCACCCAGGCGCCCCGACCCAAATCGAATTTTAAATCCACTAGATTTTTCCAGTTCTTTGGTTGCCGCAGCCACACACATTTAAGTGTCCGGGAGTTGCATGAGGAAGCTAGTGGCTACTGTTTGGTTCAGTGCAGAGTGTAGAACATGTCCGTCATGGCGGAGGGTTCTATCCGACAGTGCAAGCTTGGAACCTTCCAGAGGCTTCTCCTTGCATTTAGAATAAAAACCAAACATCTTACAAGCCTTCTTACAAGGCCCTGCCTCGCCTCTGATGTCACCTCCTGCCACCCACGCCAGCCTCATCTCCTAACCCCACTGTGCTTGAAACACACCCAGAGCTTTATCCTTTCCTCCCCCCACTCATGTCCATCTTTCTCTCTGGGTTGTGTGCTCCTCCGGGCCACACACACGTCCGATTCTTCTTTCAGCCAGCACTGGCTGAGCATCTACTATGAGCTGAGCAGTGGGGAGTCAATCAGGAACGAGACAAACAGCTGCCCCAATCCCTTGGGAGTTTAGATCTAGCTTGGGACAGACACCTAATGGGGGACTGAGAGTGTTATGTATCTGGTCCCCATGTTCCTCCTCATTCCTTCCTCCCTTGGGGAGGGATGGATGATAAGAAAACTCCAACAGGAAAAGACCAGAGACCCAGGGTGGGGTTGTTTTTAGGAAAGCACCAAGGATGAGAGGAGTGTCCTTGGGGCCAGAAGAAGTTATCTCACAGGGGAGATAGCCACTATCTTCCGATCTCTGAATTAAGTTCACTTATGTATACAACATTTGAGGTGGGGCTAAACTGGGGCCAGTGAACCAGGGAAACCTCTCTAACAGTTGAAGCCTCCCCTCCCAAAGTATCCTTTTCTTTCCCAGGTGATTAATGATGATATCCCGGATGAGCCCATAATTCCCTGCCCTGGGAGTGGAGGGGTTCCATCAGCAAGGGAAAAAAGCAGTTTGTGCTTTTGGAATTCTCTCTGGAGACAACCAGACAATGGAATTCTGGAAGCCTGCCTGTCCCAACCCACTGGGTGACCTGAGCGGGTCATCTGAGGAAGGCAGCTAATACTGGTCACAGGCCGCTACATGCCACACCCTGTGAGGTCAGGACTTTACACCCTTTTTAAAGAAAAGGTCGCTGAGGATGTGCTGGGATTCCAGCTTCAGCTGTCCACCTTCAAAGTCAGGGCATCAACTCATTCTGTTTCTTCGCCTGCCAAACAGGTTTTGAAGGGTGGGGTGGGGTAGGCTTGCCTGCCTTAAGGTGGGGGACGGTGGTCTGCAACATAAAGAAGCTGGGATACTGGCGACACCGGGCCTCAGGAGGGAGGAGAGGCCTGCAGAGGGCGGCAGTGAGCTGTGCCTGGAAGTGTCTGGCTCAGGGACCCAAGAGTTTTCCTGTGACCCTCCCAGGGAACCTTTCAGAGCACCAACCTTAACACGCCATCAAGGGAGGAACATCCCATGCCATTTATCATAATGTGATTCATGTCTGCCCCAACTGGGTGCTTTAGAGATGGTACTCACATTTTTAGATACAAGGGTAAAACTGAGGCTCAGAGCAGGAAAGGGAAGTGTCCAGGTCACAAAACCTGGAGTGGGGAAGACCTGAACCAGAGCCAGGCTGGCCTGGCTGATAGCTCTGGCTCTGTTCCTTCTAGATTAGATGCTGGGGCATCTGTTCTGGGTGGGACTGGACCCAGGGAGGGGGTCAATATAACCCCTTACATCCATGCAGGGACAAGAGCCCTTGGAGACAGGTATCCTTGTTCTCATTTCAGTGCCAAAGGAAACTGAGGCACAGAGGCAGAGGTGGTCAGGACTCAGGCCCAGTTCTTTGGCTAACAAATCCTGTTTCCTGTTTCCTCATCCAGCAGCCTGGTTTGGGCATTTCCGTTTGGGTATTTCGTTTCTGCTGTGTGCCTACCATCTCTGGGCTTCCCTGGGTACAAGAGATGATTTTGTTTTACTGCCGGCCCTGGGCTGTCCTGTCTTCCACCCAGTCCTGAGGGTTATGGTGGAGACTGGCCACCGCCTCAGCGGGAGACTAAACACCTAAGTTCTGAGTCAGGCAATCGGGAAAAACTAGGCTGGCCTCTGAAGCTCAGGAGAGGCCAGTGGACAAACACAGCTCAGGACCACAGGGAGGGCGGTGCGGGTGTTCAGTGACCTGCGGGAAAAATTCCTATTAATTATCTCTGCGACAATGCCCTGTGGCAGCTGTTGCATTAGTCACTCCAAGACCACAGCGCTGGGGGCCCTTGGCACACAGTCGCTACTGGCTCTGGTGGCCCAGCCTGGTCCTCCCTGCCTCCCTGGATCACCCGCCCCTCCCCGGCTCCCGTGTGCGGACGTGGCCCGGCGGATGGCCCCTAGAGCTCTCAGCCCTGATGCTGGAGAGCGGCTGCCGGGTTGTGGAGACGTGAGGATCCAGGTGTTCCTGTTCCAGGAGTGCAGAACTCGCCAGGGCCTCCAAGTCGGACGGCCGGGTTCGCCACCGCGGGGGACTGAGTTTCCTAGGGCGCGGAGACCGAGAGAGGGCAGTGGCCGGGTGGGGGCGCGGCCTCCCGGCGGCCCCTCCCCCCATACCTCCCCACCCCCCTCCCACCCCGAGCCCTCTGCACGGCCCCTTTAAGAGGCCCGCCCGGCTCCGTCAGCCGCTCCGCGGCCACCGCCCCCCGGCCCTCCCCTTCCTGCGGCGCCGAGTGCGGGCCGGGTGGGAGTGCGGCGAGAGCGGGCCGGGCAGAGCGCGGCGCCCGGGAGGCGGCGGCGGCGGCCGGGACGCGGCGCGGGACAGAGACCAGAGGAGCGCGCGGGCGGCGGCCATGGGCTAGCGGCGCCGGGCCGAGGGGAGGGCAGCGCCCGCGCCGCGCCGCGCGGAGGAGCCCCGCACACAATAGCGACGCGCGCAGCCCCGCGCCCTTCCCCCGCCCTCGCGCGCGCCCGCCCCCCTCGCGCGCGCCCTCCTCCGCGCCCCGCGCCGCCCGGGGAGCCGAGCCCGCCGCCTCACCTGCCGCCCGGGAGGGGGCGGGCATTGTTCGCCGGCCGCCGCCGCTGCCGCCACCACCGCCACCGCCGCACTGGGCCATGGGGGCCGCCCGGCGCCCCGGGCCGGGCCTGGAGAGGTGGTCTCTCCGCCTCTGAGGCGGGCCCCGTGCGCAGGCGGGCGGCGCAGGTGAAGACGGCCGCGCCATGGTGGACCCGGTGGGCTTCGCCGAGGCGTGGAAGGCGCAGTTCCCGGACTCCGAGCCGCCGCGCATGGAGCTGCGCTCGGTGGGCGACATCGAGCAGGAGCTGGAGCGCTGCAAGGCCTCCATTCGGCGCCTGGAGCAGGAGGTGAACCAGGAGCGCTTCCGCATGATCTACCTGCAGACGCTGCTGGCCAAGGAGAAGAAGAGCTACGACCGCCAACGCTGGGGCTTCCGACGCGCCGCGCAGCCCCCCGACGGCGCCGCCGAGCCACGCGCGTCCGCGCAGCGCCCGCTGCCAGCGCCCGCCGACGGCGCCGACCCGCCGCCCGCCGAGGAGCCCGAGGCCCGGCCGGACGGAGAGGGCTCACCGAGCAAGGCCAGGCCCGCGGCCGCCCGCAGGCTAGGGGCCACCGTGGCCGCAGACCGGGAAGACCGGGGCCCCCCCACCAGCGTGGCGGCGCTCAGGTCTAACTTTGAGAGAATCCGCAAGGGCCACGGCCAGCCCGGGGCGGCGGACGCCGAGAAGCCCTTCTACGTGAACGTCGAGTTTCACCACGAGCGCGGCCTGGTGAAGGTCAACGACAAAGAGGTGTCGGACCGGATCAGCTCCCTAGGCAGCCAGGCGATGCAGATGGAACGTAAGAAGTCCCAGCACGGCCCCGGGCCGGGCCTGGGGGACGCACCCAGGCCCTCTTACCGGGCCGATCCTCAGAGAGCAACTGCGGCTTCGACGGCGACTACGAGGACGCGGAGCTGAACCCCCACTTCCTGAAGGACAACCTGATCAACGCCAATGGCGGCAGCAGGCCCCCTTGGCCGCCCCTGGAGTACCAGCCCTACCAGAGCATCTACGTCGGGGGCATGATGATGGAAGGGGAGGGCAAGGGCCCCCTCCTGCGCAGCCAGAGCACTTCGGAGCAGGAGAAACGCCTTACCTGGCCCCGCAGGTCCTACTCCCCTCGGAGCTTTGAGGACAGTGGAGGTGGCTACACCCCGGACTGCAGCTCCAATGAGAACCTCACCTCCAGTGAGGAGGACTTCTCCTCCGGCCAGTCCAGCCGCGTGTCCCCCAGCCCCACCACCTACCGGATGTTCCGAGACAAGAGCCGTTCGCCCTCGCAGAACTCGCAGCAGTCCTTTGACAGCAGCAGTCCCCCGACCCCGCAGTGCCAGAAACGGCACCGGCAGGGCCAGGTCATCGTGTCAGAGGCCACCATCGTGGGTGTTCGCAAGACGGGGCAGATCTGGCCCAGTGATGGGGACAGCTTGTCCGGCAGGCTGCCTCAGGATGGCACCTTCCATGGAGATGCAGGTGGGTACCTCCATCAGCTTGGGTGGGCACAACTGCACCCTGGCTGGAAACCATTGAAAAGAAAAGGGTCCGATGACCCGGGGAGGAACAGGTAGATACTTCTTTGGACTGTCCATGTGCTGTTGTGAACGGGAAGGATTCCTCCTGATCCTACACCTGAACAAACGGCCATCCCCCACTTCCTCCTGAATGCAGATTCCCAGTGTTTGGACTGGAATTGGGTTGGGAGGGGCAGTGTGTGGGCATGGTAGGTGGCTGTTCCTTTGGTTCTAGAGCGGTGGGCTTGTACGATTCTGTGGGTTGAGACCAGGGTGCCCTGGGCAGTAATCTCCTCACCCTTTGATCACTCCATCTAGGCAGTGAGGGTCGTATTAAGAGGGGGCCATCTCTGCCTTCTAGATCAGGTACTTTCAGTGGGGATTGATCTGTGTCTCGGGAATTCCCCGCCGCCCCAACTGTTCCTGTCCTGGAAGACACTAATGGGGAAGCTAAGATGTTGCTAGCTGCTCCCAAGGCATAGAAGTGTCAGGTTTGCTTGCTAACCAGCCGCCCAAATGCAAGTCAGAGCAGGTAAAAATAAGAATTAGGAGGAAGCGAGGTGACAGGCAGTTCTGACTCAGTGGGCCCCTGAAAATTCACGGGGGTGAAGATTTTATCCAGGGCTGAAACAGAGCCACACCTTTTATGATTTGCCTGGCTTTGATGGGAGGCATACCCATCATTACTCACCCGTAGTCTCCTGTGTGCCTCTTAACCCCAGCTCCATTTTCTCATCCTTCCATGCACTCTTGCCTCCTTGTCTTCCCAGGAATGAGTGTACAGTGGTGCTCATTTTGGCCTCCTAATCCATGGTGTGACCCTTGGCCCTAAGATTAAACCTATGGGGTTGTGTATAGAACTTCTGGGGTGATGGGTTTTGGGGTCCAGGCATGGTTTTTAAGATTGGAGTAAGGAGAGGGTGGGTGGGTGTGGGGCTTCGGTGGGCTGGTCAGGGGTTGGATGTGAGGCTGTGGGAGAACTCTTGGTGTCCTGGTCCCTTTTGGGCTGATCCAGTTTTCTGCTCCATTGATTTTTCTTTTTCTGCTGATGGAGTTGTACGTGCTTCCATCGTCAGAATCCTCTTGAAACAAGTAAGGCTATTTTTGGCTCTGTCAAGTGGCCTTTTTGTGATTGGTGGTCTTTTGTGTGTGTTTTAGAGACATCCAGTTACTGATTTACGTTTCCAGCTGGGGGTGGCTATGGCTTGCTGCTCAGACCTGTGGCCTGACCCAGCTGCATCCCTTAGGTCCCTCGCTGGGGGGTGGAAGGCTGTAGTATTTAGAAGCCTGCTTTACAGGCACATTAGCTCCCCTGGGGTCTGGAGGATTGCCCTGTGGTCACTGGGCACCATCCTTGCCTGGCCAGCTGTCGACTGAGTGAGCTAGCTTGAACTGGCCCTCATTACTGGCACGTGGGAGAGCATTATTAAAATAGAGAAAATGAGAGGTTTTCCTGGAGACCTAGAATCTGAAATGGTATTCTCTTGCTGATGGTGAATTCTGAGTTTCCAGAAAGTGGGGGCTGGTCAGACCAAATGTGTTCCAGTAGGTTGCCCTTCAGTCCCTCTTCCCTTCTCATCAGCAGCTCCATCCAGCCTCTCATAAAGCTGCTGCAGGCGTGGGACCCTGGATCTGTGTGTAACTCAGGGCAAGCTCTCAGGAAATGGCCCAAGGGTGAATTTTACAACTTGGACCTCACTCTTAGGATTTTCTGGATCTTTCTCTGAATGTCCTCAAGGCCCCATGTTCTCTCTCCTGTTTTTCTCCTGAAAACTGGTTTTCAGCTCTGTACTCAGCACTCTTCTGAGCCTTGTGGCTGGAGGTAAAGGAAGGGAGTCTGTGCTGGCAAAGCCATCTGTCTCTTTCTGGACTGTTTCCTGATGTTCTTTAGACGGCTATGGGACCTGCTGGCCAGGGCTGTGCCCTGCAGAGGGACGGTAAGGAAAACCACAGTGTGGGAGGGAGTGGAAGCACCCTAATTTTTCACAGCAGCAGACATGGAGGCCCAGCTCTTATGGCTTCAGAATCCCTTTGGATGAGGTGATCTCGTGTATTTCAGTTGAGGGCCCCTGGCATTGGAGGGAAGAAGCTGGAATGATCTCTGTGTGCCAGGCATGGTGGCAGCATGCCTTCATGCAGGGCCCCTCACAGGTTCTTCCATCACCCTGGGGTGGGTCTGCCCAACCATAGGTAAGGACAAAACCAGGAAGTAGCAGAGCTGGGATTCCAGGGGTTCCAAGTCCCTATGGGAGTGCAGATCCATTCCTTCCCAAATATGGCCACCTGAGAGTACTCTCTGAATCGCCCTGCATTGCACCTGAAAATCCTGACTGGGTTGGCCCGGAGGTCCTTCCCCTCCGCACACTCAGGATCCATCAGCTGTGAGCCCTGCTGTGTGCAAGCCCTTCCCTTTCTACATTGCGGGCTACATAGAAGGGGAGTATGGTTCTTGCCATCTGGGACCTTCCACGTTGATGGGAGACAGGAACACACACAGCACTTATGTGTTCAGAGGGAGTGAGATCAGGGAAGCTTCCAGAGGCAGCTGTGCTGGAGAAAGGGCTTGCCTGTCAGCACACGTCCATCGGCAGCAGGCGGGGGAAGCTGAATGCCCTGAGATGGGTGCGAGCAAAGGCTCAGGGGGCACCCATGTCAGGCTCCTGTGGCTCTGAACTGCTTTTTTTTTTTTTTTTTTTGTAATAAAAAATATGTAACAAAATTCACCATTTTAACCCATTTGAGCCATTTTTAATGTGCAGCTCGGTGGCATTAAGAACATTCACACCGTTGTGTGCCCATCGCCACCCTCGTCTCCAGAACTCTTTTCCTCCTCTTCAACTGAAACTGTCCCCACTGAACAGCAGCTTCCCATTTCCTCTCCTTGAGTTCCTGAAAACCGCCACTGTGCTGTTTCCTAATTTGACTACTCTTAGTACTTCTTGTAAACAGTCATACAGGATCTGTCTCTCTGTATCTGGCTTATTTCACTTAGCAGCATCTCCCCAAGGTTAGCCACCTGGTAGCACAGGCTCTGCATGTTTTGAAGGCAGGATGATGGACCTCGAACTTACAGTCCCGAGATCAAGAGTCCCGTGCTCCACTGACTGAGCCAGTCAGGTGCCCTACAGGTCTGAGGAATTCTTGATCTGAACGCTCAGTGTCCTGGCTGTCCCTCGGTCCCTTTCCAAGTATCAGTCATGAGACTGGACCCCAGATCCTGTATTACTTTATGGGCTCTCATACAGGTTGCTGCCCTGTGTTTTCACATCTCTGTTAAGCACTTTAATTTGGTCTTTGAATTCCGCCAGTGTGTAGTGACCAGAATGATCAGTGCTTTGTTTCTCCCTTGGGTGATTGAATGGACCAGCCACCAGTTAGACTGAGTAATTCTGCGCCAGGAAAAGGTCACTCAGGCCTTGCACTGGCTTGATCATCATCTCTTTAAATCAGACCCTGTGGTCCCCTTTGAACTGACTATAGTCTGCTTTCCATAAACAGACGCAGGGTGGACAGAACCAACCAGGTGGAGTCTGAGACCGTTAAGTCATCAACAGGGTGGAAGTGGAGTCTAGTTCAAATTTTACGAGGGTTTTCTGATTCCAGAATGGATGGCTTCCTTGTTTGGGGAACAGAATGAAATATTCTGGAACCCTTCACTAAGGAAGGAGCTAGCTGGGAGTGCTGTTGCTTTGTGTGGGTCCAGGACAACGTGCCTTCCCCATTCCTCCTTTTTACCTCATTAGTTGCTTCTGGCTTCAGTAGCCACCTCCCCTCCTTGACTGGGAGTCCTGTGGTCCTGTTTATGTGACTGCGGCCCTCACTAGGACAAAGCATTCGTGTGAGCCATATTCTTGGTCCAGTCGGGAGAAGACATGGCAATGCTTGAGGCCCAGGGTGGAGCTGACTATGGTGGTTTGGGGGCCTTCCTCATTCACAGTGAATGGATAGGTATTTTCAGGTGTACTCAGGTTGTCAAACAACAGGCCTGAGTTTTGACGCAGCTGCCCTGGGTTTTGGGGGGTTTTTTTTAGATCTATTTATTTATTTTGGAGAGAGAGCACAGGTGCACGAGTGGGGGGAGGGGCACAGGGAGAGGGAGAGAGAGAATGTCAAGTAGACTCCCGGTTGAGTGCAGAGCCTGACAGAGGGCTCGATCCCATGACCCTGAGATCATGACCCAGGCCAAAACCAAGAGTCAGATGCTTAACTGACTGAGCCACCCAGGCACCTCCACGGCTGCCTTTTAGATCAAGGTTCAGGAAGTAATGGCGGTGCATTTAATTAATTAAATTATAGTCCCACTAGGGTCCCTGACCTTGACTAGGATACTATGACGTAGGATTTTGTTTTGGGGATTTTTGTTTTTTACTTATTGTTTTGTTTTGCTTTGAAAACAATGGAGTAAATTAAGTTAAAATGTTACTTATGTAACATGATAGGTTTGTGTTTCTTTACTGGGGTATAACATACGTAACCAGATGTGTCATTTTAACTGTTGTTAAATTTATAATTCAGTGTCATTAAGTACATTCACATGGTTATGCAACCATCACCACCGTCCATAGCCGGAACCTTTTCGTCTTGGGAAACTGAACTCAGTGCTAACTCATCTTCCCTCTACCTCAGTCCCTGGCAGCCACCGCTCTTCTAGAGAGAAGAAGTCCCTGTGAGTTGGCTTATCCTAGGCTTATCCTGTCCCTGTGAGTTGGCTTATCCTACCTAGGTCCCTCATGTCAGTGGAGTCACATAATAGCTGTCCTTCCGTGTCTGGTTGATTTCACTCAAGTAGGGTTTTGAAGTTGCCAGGAGCAGTGTTCTCATCCTTAATTCCCTTTTCTGGTCCATAATAGGTATGTTTAGGAAAACACTAGTTAGTCATGGTGCTACTTCCTTGGCTTTCCCACCCACGTTTTGAAGTGGCCCCAGGTATTAGTTTGCTAGGGCTGCTATGACAAAACACAACAGGCGGAGTGATTTAAATAACAGGAATTTATTTTTCCTTTGTTTCTAGAGGCTAGTAGTCCAAGATCAAGATGTCAGCAGGGTTGGTTTCCTCGGAGGTCTCTCTCCTTGGCTTGACTTGCAGATGCCTCCCTGCTTGTCTCCTCCTCCCCCATTGCCTCTTTCCATGGTCATCCCTCTGTGCTTCTGCTCCCCTCGTGTCTCTCTGTCCAAGATGTCCTCCTTTTATAAGGACACAAGGCATATTGAGTTAGGGCCTACCATAATGACCCCATTTTAACTTTATCACCTCCTTAAAGACCCTGCCATCTCCATATACAGTCATGTTTTGAGGTACTTGGCGATTGGGGCTTCAGCATATGGATCTGGGGCGGGGGGATACAGTTAAGCCCACAACACTCAGTGAGTCCCTCATTGGGCAGCTGCGGAAAGGTTGCTGTGACAGAGAGAGATGGTGCTTGTGCTGGTCTCACCAGCCATGTTTTAGGAAGTACTTGAGGGATATGTTGTTTGGTGCTACGGCAGCCTCGCGGAGCCAGCCTCGCGGAGCCAAGAAAACAAAGCCTGGCGTCAGGAGGACTGTGTCTTCCTGCTTCACGGTTACCATACATCACGCCTTGCTGAAGAAGTTAGCGGTTGGATCCTGTCATTGCTAGGATTCTTTTCTTCAATTCTTTGATTTTTTTTTTCCCTTTAAAATTCTAGGTTAGGAACATGGTGCTTTCCATATCTTTCATCTTTACCTACTTTTCTGTTAGCAAGGCAACCACCTCTCCCCATTCAGTCACCCAGCAGTGTTTATTGAGTATCTACTGTGTGCCAGACCTCGTCTCCGTGGAAGTTCTCTCTTGCCTTTATTCGTGGATTTGTGGAGAGGCTAATCTCCAAAGGGCCTTGTCTTTAAACTAACACACCTGCACCAAAATAATAATAATTTGTTTAATTAAGAAAAAAAGTAAAATAAAAACTAACACACAAAAATAAAAAACCTTTATGATGTCCTGGTATCTTCCCTATGTATCTTCCTTTCAGTGTATTTTTGCAGCGATTTCCTGTTAATCCTGTGTCTTGCTGGCTTCCTTCTCCAGGGAAGTGAGAGCCTTAAGACAGGATCCTACCTTCCTCGGTGTCCTAGGATGTGCCTCACTCTAGGCTCTTAACCATGTGTGAGGTATGGTGTCCTGAGCGCATGTGGGTCTGCCCGTGTCTTGGGTATTGTGGATGTTTGTGGGTCAAAGACAGGATGAGACCCCATTTCTGGGGTCTCTGTTTGCTCAGACCCTTCTCTGGTTCTTTTTAATCCTGCTTCCCCCAACCCCATCAGATAATCAACATCAGATTTTCGGGGTCCCAGTGATACCACTTGCCCAGGAAGGAAATTATCTGAAGATTGTTTTTCCTTCTTTGCCGAGCCTTGGTCTTCCCAGGCTCAACCTTAGTGAGCTTCCCGAGTCCTCAGACGGGGGCCTGCTAATTAGCTGTGTTGGCTTCTAGCACTTGCAATGGTGACCTTGCAAAATGACTGTGCACAGGGATGGCTGCTGGTGCCCAAGGGAGACATGGCTGGCGGGTTCAGAGCTGCGCCTGCCTGCCGAGTTGTGCTGCTGCGGGAAGACTGAGGCCCCACTTGTGTGGTAACTACAACTTTGGTGGAGACTGGTTCATGTGCCCTTGAAACATTCTTATGACATGGCTGGAGCAAGATCATTAACTTAATTATATGCCATCAGCTGACTGGGTCTGAGCGGGTGTGAGACAGACACGCCCGCCCAAGGTCAGGCAGTTGGTGGAGGGGCTGGTGCTGGCCTTTCTCCTCAGACCATAGAGTGATGCCAATCACAGGAGTGTGGGCACAAAGTGATCTCCTTCCTCAGTAGGTGGAGGGACGTTCAGCAAACACGTTTCAGACAGGAATGGTGCGGAGTGTCGGGAGACAGGCTTCCCAGCAGGTCATTTTCGGTCTGCTGGGGAGACAGCCACATAAACCTTAGTGTTGTGATAGGCATCATCCAGTTCCAGCCTCTGGGCAGGTCCAGGAAGATATCAGCAGGGGACCAAGAGGACAAATACGTTGGAGGACGCTGCTCATCTGTCTGCCTTTTCCATCCAGTGGTCAAGAGCTGAGGGGGGAGGCTGGAGGATGCTTTGCTGGGAGCAGGTTCCAGGAGGTACAGAGGGACAAGGCCCAGCTGGGAGGATGGGACAGAGACGGCTGGCCACATGCACGGAGGGTCAGTACGTGGCCCAGGGAGCATGAGGAAGGAATTGTCTCTGGCTGGCCAGGAGGCTCCAGGGGACCGTGGAAGAAGAGGAAGAAAGACTTGTTGCTGCAGTCAGGGATGGAGGAGCCCAAGGAGGATCCTTCACTCAAGTTCCCTCTTTTGGTTTAAGAAGAGCCTTTGAAGATTCACCTAATTTTAATGGCCTGACCTATTCCTTTTAACGTATGCTGCTGGAATTAGTTGGAATGCCAGTAGAGCAGGAACGATATTTACGCACATATCCTTGTAAGTGACAAAGTGGATATTCTAGAAGCAATCTAGAGGCAACATACGTCAGCCTAGTTTGGGGCAAGAATGCAGACGATAAAGGTAGACCCAGGGTGTGGTCCTGTGCAGGGCATTGATTCTGTGGCCTGAAGACCATGACCCCCTCCTTTGAAGGCTCTGAGGGAACTTGAGTGCACAGAGTGGATGGTCCCTGGGGGTCTGGCCCCCTGTCTGGTCTTATGGAGTTGCCCCCTCAGGCATCTAATGCTGGTTGATTGCACACCACTTAGCAAGAGATTCTAAAGGAGAAATGCATAATTCAGGAGGGGCAGGCCATTTTACCCACTTGGCTCAGCAAGAGTGCCCAGTATGAGCTCCAGGGGTCCCAGGGGTCTGCCATGGCCGTGAGCCCCCTCTGTTCCTTCTCATAATGTGTCCTCTGGGGTTGAGTGGAGTTCTTGCATATGCAATATGCAGCATGTATTTTTCTGCCTCAAGGCCCCAGGTGTGAGGTTCCATCAGCCCAGAGAACCTGGGGCTGCACACCCATGTTGCTGAGCCCTCCTTCCTGGGACATATCTACCCCCATGGTGGATAGAATGAGTTCCCCTTGCGGTGTTCCCCATTGCAAGGCCTTGTGACTTTGGGGGCCCTCAAAGCTAGAGACTGGAGGAAAAGTGAGACCTCTTGATTTTTCTCCTAGAGTCCGCCCCCGCCCGTCAAGTTTGTGGAGGGAAGGCTTAGAACCACATCGCTCTCACTTTTAGTGATTGTAAAACCTCAAGAGAGGAAATAAAAACTGCAGACTTTCTTATTTTAATAGGAAAAAAAGGAGGAAGATGGGAAGCTCTGGAAATTACTAATGCTTTGGCATATACAGGCTCTGTCTGCAGATTTCCTAAGGCTTTACAGGCCAGAGGGCGTTGCCTGGTGTGTATAGTTGGGGAGGATATTGGAGAGCTGGGCATGGCCCCAGCAGGGTGCCTCTGAGGTAGGGAGGCAGCTCCTGGGGCAGGTGGGCGAGGTGAGGAGCTGGCCCCCATGGTGAGCAATGGGGCGTGGGGAAGAACTGTGTGAGGTTTCCCCAGAGCGTCAGGGGAATCAGAGTGGCCCACGATGTTCCCCAGCTACACCTCACCCCCTCCCTGAGAGGCTGGGGCCATCAGACCTGCAGCATGACTGGGGACATGCTCCTTTTGAGAGCTCCAGAAAGTCTTTTGCTTGAAGACCTGGGGGCAAATGCAGTTTCCATACCATCTGGTGCCTGGGATGGTGGGCACATGGTTGTCTGGTTTCCTTCACTGACCCCCTGTAAACCAGGAGCTGCATTCCCACCTTGTGGGGGTGGTTCTTAAACGACTGAGGTAGAGGGGTGCCTGGGTGGGTCAGCTGGTTGAGCATCCGACTTGTGATTTCGGCTCAGGTCATGGTCTCAGGGTCGTGAGATCAAGCCCTGCATGGGCCTCCGCACTTAAAGTCTTTTAAAAAAAATGGCTGAGGTAGAATTCACACCACAGAATTCACTCATTTAAAGTGTACGATTTAGTGTTTTTTTAGCATAGTCATAGGGTTACGCAAGTATCACCACTGTCTAATTTTAGAAAAATTTTTCATCACCTCAAAAGGAGACTGCTCCCATCAGGTACCATGACCCCCTCTCTCCCACAGCCTCTGGCATCTACTTTCTATAGATTTGCCTTTATTTTTTTTTTTTAAGATTTTATTTTATCATTTATTTATTTAGAGGGAGAGAGAGAAAGAGAGCGTGCATGCAGGGAGAAAGAGAGAATCTCAGGCAGACTCCCCACTGAGCACAGAGCCGGACTCAGGGCTCGATGTCACAACCCTGGGACTATGACCTGAGCCAAAACCAGGAGTTGGATGCTTAACCAACAGAGCCCCCCTGGCATCCCTAGATTTGCCTTTTCTGGACATTTCACATGAATGGAATTGTATAACATGTGGCCTTTTTATCTGGCTTCTTTCACTTAGAATAAGGTATCAGGGCTCATCTCTGTTGTAGCATGCATCAATACCTCCTTCCTTTTGGTAGCCGAATAATATTCCAGAAGGTGTTTTGGTACCTGGCTGGCCGGGCCCTTACTGCTGCCTGGGCACACTCTACTGGCTCATGGGGGTCCTTGAGGCCTGAGAGGCCTGTGTGTGGAGGTTCTGGAGGGATGGGTGGAGCCTCCTTTTCCTTGGGGGAGGGCCCTGGGGGGATGGGATGCCAGAAGCCAAGCTGTGGCTAAGAGTTGGCTGGCCTCACCAGAACTTGATTCAACCTCCAGCCTGAGGCTCCATGTCATAGTCTGTCAATCAGGAACCTGCTTGTTCAGAGGCAACATTTTCCATTCACAGACCTTGAAGATTGTGGTCTTCCCCTAGGTGCCCCTCCCTTTTATTGTGGTGAAATATTAGAGCATACAGTGTATCATTTAAACCATTAAGTGTCCAGTTCATTGGCATTGAGCACTTTCACACTGTTCAATAATCACTGCCATCCATCTTCAGAACTTTCTCATCATCCCAGGCTGAAACTTTGTCCCCATTAAACAATAGCTTCCCACCCCCTCCAACCCCCAAACCCTGGCACCCATCATTCAGAAAGTATTCTGCTCCAGGATGTCATATACGTGGACTCATACAGCACTTGTCTTTTTGTGTCTGGTTTGTTTCACAGAGCACAATGTTTTCAGTTTCTTCCTTAAGCCTTTTGGTGCCAGGCCTGGGTGGCAGCTGGACAGACAGCAAGCCCCCCAGAGACTGAGCTGACTGAGGCCTCTGCTCAAGGGAGAAGAGCAGCCGGTGCTCTGGGCATCTGCTGCATTTGCCGGTTTTGCATTTTTCTCTCATAGGGGCCCCTGTGGACAAGTAGCAGGGACCCCCATGGCTGAGGTTTTAGGTGAAAGACTCAAGACCATCCGCTTGTTTGGACTTCTTCTGTACTTGAATAGTTAGGGGGATCTTTGTCTCGTGACCTTGCCTGGTGTCACGGAGCAGCTGTGATGCAAGGCAGGGGAATGCAAAGGCTGGACTAGCAATGCTTGGACTCCTTCAAAGAGAGGTGGTCGCCACAGTGGACTTGATCATCCTCCAGTTGGCTGGAAGTCCCAGTGGCCTGACTTGTAAATTATCTTAGGCTGATGCTCAGCATAGCACATTCACTCTCTTGGGGGCGGGGAGGGGGGTGGGAGCATGCCAGCCGTTGTGTGCAAAAATGGTATTTGTGTTTGCCTCAATCTTAGACCCTAGACCAGAAAATGTGATTCTTTCATGAATGTTGATTTCTGAAAGCTTTCTACTTTCCTGTGGGAACATGGGTGAATGTGTCTATATTCATATTTGGAGGTACGGGATTGTTACTGGAAATGTATTTTTTTTAAGATTTTAATTATTTATTTGACAGATCACAAGTAGTCAGGCAGATGGGGGAGGGGGCGGGAAGCAGGCTCCCTGCTGAGTCGAGAGCCCAATGTTGGGCTCTATCCCAGGACCCTGAGATCATGACCTAAGCCAAAGGCAGAGGCTTTAACCCACTGAGCCACCCAGGCACCCCTCGAAATGTATTTTGTAGGTGTGTTTTTGTTGTTGTTTATTACAGTTGCTTTCTTAATTTAGAAAGCTTTGCCATTTTCAAACCCCCATGAAGGAAGAAAGAGAGGAGGACACTAAGCCCCGTTGCTCAGAATCTGCCTGGGCCGGTCTCACCTATCCCTTCTCTCACCCTGGTATTCAGTGTATTCATTGTTGCCTTTTTTTTTTTTAATTGTGGAAAAAAATGATACATAATGTAAAATGTACAGTCTTGACCACTATGTGCAGAATTCAGTAATGGCGAGCATTCGCTTTTTTAAGAGGCAAAGGTGGCGGGGAACCACTGTTCTTCAGGAGGGTTTGTCCCTCCCCTGTTCTAGGAAATAGGAAGATTGGTTCAGACTCAACCCTTAGCCCCGGGGTACGAGGAGCCTGCAGACCAGGGTGGGAGCAGAGACAAGCAGGCACTTAAATCCCGTGATGTGAGAAAGGTCTCGGGGTTCTGTGCAGAGAGTGGGGCTGTGGCGCGCACGGGTGGGAAGGCCCCATGTCCTCTGTCCCGTGTCCTTGGGGAAGAGGGCTAGGAGGATGGTTCTAGGTGGAAAGGAGAGTGGCAAGAGCTTAGAGGCTGGGAAGTAATCACCATGCTAGGAAATAGCAGAGCCTGTTTGGTTGGAGAATTAATGTAAAATGTGGGCAACAGGGGAGGTGAGGGTGGATATAGGAGGGTCAGGGTCATGCTGGGCAGGCCCAGGAAAACAAGCTGAGGACGTAGTGCTTTCTCGAAGGGTAATGGGGCAGGTAGAAGGTTGTTGAGAGGGGAAGGGATGCCTTTGGAGCTTTGCCTCAGGAAAAGCATTTGGCAGGAGTGTACAAGATGGTCTGGTGGGAGTTGGGGCCCCTGGAGTTGTTGTCTTGGGAATGAGTGGGGCTGGGGGGAGGATGGAGAGGACGAGAGCAAGCAGGTGACAGAAGAGAACAGAGGCGAGCCTGGTAGAGTCTGGGGGTTGGCATCCTGGTAGAGTGGGAGCAGCAGGCTGCAGACCTTTAGAGAGAAAGGGCCAGGTAGGACAAGACCAGGACAACTGACAGTCCAGCAGGTGTGTGGAGAGAGAAGAAGGCTTGAGCAGGCCTGAGGTTTGCATGTTTGGGGGCCTCATGAGAGAGAGGGGAGTCTGAGATGAGAGGGGAAGTGTGGTGGGGGGGGTTCATGTTGCAGAAAGGCGAAGGAGTCAGGGATTTAGGATCGGAGTTTGAGAGAGCTCCCCGAGTGTGTACCCATGGGCTTGCTTGGTCCCAGGGTCCAAATAGAAGCTCCAAGGAGGTGATCAAGGTGTGTGTGTGGGGGGTCAGTGGGGAGGTTAGTGGTCCCAGCAAAGGAGTGATCGGGTTACTGCTGAACAGTGACCAGGAGTGATGTGGCTTTCAGGTGCCTGGGCCTTGTGTGCATGGGATGGTGCTTCAGAGACACTGGCCTTGGCCTGGCTCACCCCGGGACACAGGGGGTTAGGGAGGTGAGTGAGGGGTGAGAAGATCTGGAGGGGACAGAGATGAAGGGGGCTGTAAGGCCAGAAAGTTTGTTTGGGAGAGCGGGAGTTGGGGCCCCTTAGCTGGTCTGAGAGGGAACAGGGAGGTCCGCCATGTGTCTGTCACAGGGGGGAATGGGACAGTGGCCATGTGGGTCATGTCCCCGTGGCTGGTGGCCAAGTGTGGCTGGAGAGGAATGCAATGATGAGCCCTGTGCTAGTGGGGTATCAGATGCGGAGCCTGTGGCTTAGGGGCCCCGGTGAGTCATGGTAATGGCCTGGGATCTGAGACCCACGTGCGTGAGTGCCCAGTAGGGAGGCCCTTGTGGAACAGGGTCTTGTCATGGAGCAGTCAGATGGGCCCACCCTTGCCCCTGAAAGCAGCTGGTGAGCCACTGTTAGAATTTGGCCCTAAGAAGTCCAGGTTGTGATTATTAACTAAGTCTGGTTTCCTCTCCTGTGGAATTTCTTCAGTGGCCAAATGGTATGAGCTGGGCAGCAGATTCTCCTCTGTGGAAGAACAGGCAAGGCTCCAGAAGGGCTGTTTGGGGTGCGTGTGTGGAGGGGTAGAGAGGTGCTCTAGAAGGGGTGTGAGTCTCCAGAAGTAGACCAGTGCGGGTCTGGAAAAGAATGCCCATGGCTCCAGAAAGGGGTGTGTGAGGAAGCGTCAAAGACTTGGTCCCAAAAATTCCTTTGTCATCTCCCGGCTTCTCTGGCCCCATGAGCCCTGTGGTTGCTTATTTATCCCTGCTTAGTCTGCAGTCTCAGGTTCCAGAAACTCTGGCAAGGAAGTCCAGGAAGGTTAATGGGCTAAGGCCCAGCCTGCTGGCTGGCTGGGGGAGGCATTTTGCTCCAGCCGCTCAGGAAATGTCTGCTGCATTGGGCTGGACAGCCGGGCCTCCAGAAAGCCAGCAAGGGGCCTGCTTCCCTTGCTGCAGGTACAAAATCGGCACGGTTGGCTACTGAGGAACAACAAGCAGGGGTGCAGCTCAGGAGTGCGGGAGGGTACATCTGAGAGAACGGAATAGGGATGTCTCCTTCTCATGTCTTTCTCCTTTCTCCCTGGCTCCCTCAAGTATGTGAATTAATGGAAGCCATTCCTAAGGAGAGGAGGGTCACTTATGTTTATTGAATTCTGAGTTGGGCATGACTGGACAGGAGCGTAAATACAACCGACCTTGGACATCAAAGGCCGAGGCAGGACCTGTAGGCATCACGGTATGTGCTCAGACACCCCCCTGGCTGGCCTGACTTTCAGGCTCCAGGGTGCACAGACCAGGCAGGAGCAATAGGGCAGGATCCGTGGACTGTCCTTGGCTGTTCCCTCTCAGAGCTGTTTTGTTTTGAAGGTTCACAGGGGTTTCTGAAAGCCTGGGCCTGGCTGTGGTTTACTTGGAAAAGGTCTGGGGGTTTGCATTCGACTACAAACCTTTTAAGGGTCAGCAGGCATAGCACATGATGTCTAGGAGGCCACGTTTTCCCCTGATATTCATGGAAGTGTGCAGACCTGGGAATGCCATAGTCGTACTTTCTGCTTGGTGCAGCTAAGCCTGAAGGCTGCCGGCAGAGTGGTTACGGGAAATGGGGGTATTTGGCCTGGCAGAGAATGAAAGAAGTAGGTCTCCACCCCAGCTGCCCACATAGACTGCCTCTGCTATGGCTAAAACAGCCCCACACACATGTCCACGGCAGGTCACTCCGGAGGTTCTTATTTTGTTTTGAAAACTCATAGTGTCTATGGGTCAGCAGTCAGGGCGTGGCTTAGCTGGTCCTCTGCTCAGGGTCTCCCAAGATTGCAATCCAAGTGTTGCCCAGGGCCCGGGTTCCTGTCCTTCCCATTTGGGAGCTCTGTGTCTCCTCCAGTTTCAGCTTGTTGGCAAAAATCCAGGTCCTTGTGGTTGTGGGACTGAGGTCCCATTTTCTTGCTGGCTGTCAGCTGTTCTCAGCTCCCAGAGGCCGCCCCCTTCCTAAGCACTTCACACGTGGCTGTTTGATTTCTTCCGCTAAACCAGCTTGGGTTTCTGGAAAAGCTCTGGGAGTGATTCCCTCTGCAGCCAGGGTTGAGAACCATGCTCCAGGAATCCACAAGTGCTTGTTCTGTGTTTTAAATGGTTGACAGGTAGAAGAGGGCATGGATTGCTTTTAGGTCAGAGCTGGAAGCCTGACCTGTTCAGGGACACAGGCTTCGGCTCAGTGTTAATGGAGATTTTCTTTTCTTCCTGACTGGATGATAATTTTTTTTTTTTTCTTAAAGATTTTATTTATTGGGACGCCTGGGTGGCTCAGTTGGTTAGGCAGCTGCCTTCGGCTCAGGTCATGATCCCAGCATCCTGGGATCGAGTCCCACATCGGGCTCCTTGCTTGGCGGGGAGCCTGCTTCTCCCTCTGCCTCTGCCTGCCATTCTGTCTGCCTGTGCTCACTCGCTCTCCTCTCTCTCTGACAAATAAATAAAATCTTAAAAAAAAAAAAAGATTTTATTTATTTAGTTGACAGATCACAAGTAGGCAGAGAGGCAGACAGACACAGAGAGAGGGGGAAGCAGGCTCTCTGCTGAGCAGAGAGCCCGATGCGGGGCTCGATCCCAGGACCCTGAGACCATGACCTGGCCAAAGGCAGAGGCTTAACCCACTGAGCCACCCAGGCGCCCCTTGATGATAAAATCTTATGTAGCTGACATCCTGCTGCATTAGTTGGGTGTCTTCCCCTTGTCAGTTAGGGAGAGCCTTTTCCTTTTTACTTAATAGTCTATAAACATTTTGAAGGACCATATTGTTACTTTGTGATAGAGTTACAGTTTAACTGGTCTAAGTTTAATTAGTTTTGTTGGACATTTTAAAGTATTTACTGAGGGGAGTCTGGGTGGCTCAGTCAGTTAAGTGTCCGACTCTTAGTTTTGGCTCAGGTCATGATCTCAAGGTTGTGAGATTGAGCTGGGTTTTGTAGGTGTGGAGTCTGCTTAAAAGTTTCTTTCTTCCTTTCTCTCCCTCTCCCCCTGCCCCCACTCTCACACATAGTGTCTCTCAATAAAGCAGAGCAAAAAAGTATTATTTACTGAATGTAGTTGGTAACTGCAATATTTCAGTGAGCATCTTTAAAAAAATATACTCTCTACACCCAATATGGGGCTTGAACCCACGACCGTGAGATCAAGAGCTATATGTTCCACTGACTGAGCCAGCCAGGTACCGCAGTGAGCATCTTTTTTTTTTTTTTTTTTTAAAGAAAATTTTTACTGAAACATAGTTCACATGCCGTACAATTCACCTGTTCAAAGTGTACCCTTTGGGGCACCCGGCTGGCTCAATCAGAAGACTGTGCGACTCCTGATCTTGAGGTCATGAGTTCGAGTCCCACGTTGGGGGTGGAGACAACTTAAATAAATATCTTAAAAAAAATAAATTTTACCTTTCAATGGTTTTTGGCATATTGCATTAATATTTTAAAATTGTGGTAAAATATACGTAACAAAATTTACCATTTCAAACATTTTTTAGTGTCCAGGTCAGAGGCATTAATTACCTTCACACTGTTGGGCAGCTCTCAGCACCGTCCATTTCCAGAACTCCTTTCATCCCGCAAACCTGAAACTCTGTCCTGTGAAGCAGTAACCCCCCAGCTCCTGGCAGCCCCCATTCCACTTCCCATCTCTATGAATCTGACTCTTCTAGGGAGCCAGTGAGTGGACTCATATAGTATCATTGCTCATTTCTTTGAGCATAAAGGCTCCTCCATGTCATAGCATGTGTCAGAATTTCCCTCTATTCTAAGGCTGAATAATATCCATTGTTTGTGTATACCGCATTTCAAGTGTATAGTTCAGTGGCATTACAGTCCGTGAACATCTTCTTATGTGGGTTTCCATTTGCATTTCTCCCTCCTTCTTCGAGGGTGGGCCTCTCAGGGGATTCACCGAGTCAGAGGTGTGGATGGTGTGAAGACCCTTGATGTCTTCTGCCCAGTTACCTTCCGGAAATGTTCCAGTTTACTCTTGGTTTTATAGTTAATCCTTTGCTCTCTTTGGACCTCTCTCTTGCGCCTTTCCTTTTGTAGGACTTTAGTGAAGTGGTTCCTTCAGGAGATTTAAAAAAAAGAAAAAGAAAAAAGAAAAAAAAGGCAGCCTTCTCCTGAGGCAAGGGGACGGGAAGAGGGGCAGCAGGGGGAGGGGGAGCTTGGGGCAGGGAGAAGCTTGCCTCCGCCAAATCCGAAATTGTGATTTGGGGTTTTTGTCTAGAGAAGCAGGATCTGAGGTTAAGGTTTGGTTTAGGAGGCATTTGTCCTAAACTGGGTCCCCTCATGACTCCCAGCTCCTTAATGTTCCCCAGAAATAACCAGCCCCGTGGGCCTGGAATTGGGAGAGGCCCTGAGCAGGAGCCACACCTGTCCAGTCTCTCGTTTGGGAAGCTTCCCAAGATCACGGGCTATATGACACTTAGTTCTTTGTCAGCTCGGTGGTTCTTGGTAGGGAAAGAACTCCCCATCCCCTTGTTTATCATGAGACTTGCTAGTTTATTGCTACCCTGGGCTGCTTGTAACTGAACTGGAAAAGCATTTCAGCTTCTCTCCCATGTATCCCGGCCATGGATTAGGCCTGCTAGATAGCATTGTCCAGTTAATTCTGGCCCATGGAGTTCTTGCCTGGCTTTAATGGAGGCTCCAAGGAAGCCAAATGCCATGGTAGAAAAGGGATTTTATGGGAGGGAGAGGAGCTTGCGTGGCCACACTTGGCTGGCAGGGAAACCTTTTTGGCAGGGGTCCTGAAGCAGTCTCTCTGTAAGACCCCACTGGGTCTGGCTTGCCTGCAGTGACTGGGGTCTAGGGAGCCTGTGGCGAGCCAGCCAGGGGGTGGATTTGGTTCTGTGTGCAAGTTTAAATGGAAGCTGTGATGCTTTTTTGAGGGCTGATTTGTCATTTTTTCTTGCCGCCCACTGCCAGCCCTTGGGCTGGGAGCAGGTGCTCGAATGCTGTGCCGGTGTCACCTGGGCAACATGCTGAAATGCAGAGCAGGGCCAGACCGAAGTGGGAGGGGTGAGGACAATGTGGAGGGTGTCTGCCCAGGGGTGATGGTATCCAGGCAGGTGGCTGGCAGGGGGAGGCCTGGTCATGCCAGCTGGTGTCTTGCCAGACGGAGCACAGCTCTGCATAGTCAGGAAGGCTTGTGCTAAGGCAAGCACCGAAATGAGCAGGACTCACGTGTGTGGCTGTTGCCTGTGTGCATCTCCAAACCAAGGTGTGGGGACATTTGGTACCTTGAGGCATTGTTCCCCTTCATCACAGATGACTGATCCTCCAGCGGCCTGTTGCCTGGTGTAAGCCCCACCTGAGATCAGAGTCCAAGCCTTGCTGCCTGCAGGGGAAGCTCTCTGTCTGGCCCCTGCCATCCTTTGCTGAGCATTCTCCTTGCCAGTGGAGCAGGGACTGTGTCGGAGCTACCCAGCTCTGGAGTTGGGTCGGTCAGGCTGGAGGGCTCAAGGACAGAAAGGAGACTCTGTTGACTGTCTGCACTCCAGTGGGGCACGGATACCTCCGTGGAAGTCTGTACTTTCCTAAAGAACTTTCTTTTTGGCCGGCTCAGCTCTCTTCTGCACTTTGACTGCCTGGGACCCCCAGAGTGTGCCAGTGTTCCCTCTTGGGCAGTCTGGCAGGAGAGAGAGGATCCCCCCTCTTTACTGGAACTTTGCATTTGGGTTTGGCTTTGCTCTTTGTAATGGAATCCCAAGTGCCTTCCAGGATCTGAGCCTCACTCCGCCCTGCAGGGAGCTAGGTGGTGCCTGCAATATTGGTGCTCAGACAGCAGGAGCTCAGAATGGTAAGAAGCTTCTAAGGCAGAACCTGGATTTGAACCACAGGTGGTTATCTGAGCCTTTGCTCTTTGCTCTGCAGTCCTGGGTATTAAGTAGGTCCTCATATAACCGTTTAAAGTGTCATCATTTGGGACGCCTGGGTGGCTCAGTTGGTTAAGCCGCTGCCTTCGGCTCGGGTCATGATCCCAGCGTCCTGGGATCGAGTCCCACATCGGGCTCCTTGTTCTGTGGGGAGCCTGCTTCTCCCTCTGCCTCTGCCTGCCACTCTGTCTGCCTGTGCTCACTCTGTCTCTCTGACAAATAAATAAATAAAATCTTAAAAAAATAAAAATAAAAAATAAATAAAGCGTCATCATTTAAAAATATGAAAACCATTTTCAGATCCCACATCACACAAAAACAGGCAGTGATGGGCTGGTTTGGGCCCATGGGCTGGAGTTTGCTAACCCCTGTCCTACAGTGAACTGCCTCCTAATTCCTGGTGGTTGTGAAATAAGATGACAGAGCCCTGTGTGGGTGTTTCCCATGTTCAGGAGCCCTCGTTAATGTTCCTCATGGAACCTGGGAGGCCAGCAGGGTCACTCTCCGCGCCCCCCAAGGGCTCTTCCCTCCAGCAAGTCACCTGAGGGGGCAGAGCTGGGATGGGAAATGATTGCCTGGTTCATAGTTCCCGGCTGCTTTCCAGACTTGGGTGTTCATCCCCCAAAACAAGGCCAAAGCCAGGTGGTGGGACATGACCTTCATGGTACTTTGCTCTCCATTTTTGTTTGTGTCCGAAAATTTCCATAACAAAAGGTTCTCAGAAAATCATCATTTATTGATCAAAGCTGTAAAGGAAACCCTTTACGTTGAAACAACGGGGTCTGCGAATCCTGAATCTTCCTCAAGCCCCAAATATGTGTGAGTAGACTTGCTCATGTGTTTCCTAGTAGCAGATGTTCCAGAGAAAGCAGGAGCTGTGCGTTAGCCACCCCATCCATCGTCCCTTCATCAATCCATCATCCAGCCAGCTAGCCATCTGCCTTAATCCATTTGGGCTGCCGTACCAGAGTGCCGTAGACTGGGTGGTTTATAAACAGCAGAAATCTGTTTTTCACAGTTATAGAGGCTGAAAATCCAAAATCTCAGCATCTCCAGATTTGGTGTCTTGTGAGGGCCTTCTTCCTGGTTCATAGAGGGCTGCCTTCTTGCTGTCCTCCCATGGTGTAAGGGATGAGGGAGCTCCCTGGGGTCTCTTTTATAAGGGTCCTAATCCCAGTCATTAGTGTTCATTGGGACATTCAGCCCTAGTGAACAAATCACCTTCTGAAGGCCCCGCCTCGTAATGCCATCACACTGGGGATTAGGTTTCGGCATATGGATTTTAGGAGGACACAGACAGTCACCATCCATCATCCATTTATCATCAGCCCTTCCAGACATCCATCTATCCATCATCCGTCCATCCACCCATCACCCATCCATCCGTCATCCAACCATCCCTCTGTCCGTGTGTTCATCTGAGGTTTGTGTGCACCTGCTACACAGGGTCCAAGCCCTGTGCTTAGGTCTTGACATAGTCCTTGACTCCAAGAAACCTATAAATGGATGATGTGATGGAGTTCAATACCAGCTGGGCACCAAAAAGGGGCTAACTCTGCTGGCGTAGCCCAAGGAAGGTGTCTGGGAGAGGGTGGCCCGTTAGTTGGGTCTTGAATGGATCCAAATGGAAAGGAGTATGTTAAGCTCTTGCGGGGGTGGGGGAGACGGAAGGCCCTCCAGGGCAGAGACAGACCCGTGCACAGAGGCAGGGAGGAGTGGGACGGCGCGGCTTGCCACATTGTTCCGTGAGGCTCGGGACGGCTGGGGCACGGCATTGGGACAAGGGGACTGACTGACCATGAGGGAGGTTTGGTCCAGAGCTTTGGTCCAGAGAAAGCCCCTGGTGGCATTTACCTGGAGAAGGGGTGAGTGTGAGGTGTGAGAGCCGTCCTGGCAGCCACCGGCCTTGCTTAATTTCCCCCCTCGGTGTGCTCAGGCCTCTCTGGGTTTCTGAGTACTTTGTGGACAGAAGTCCTCCCAGCCTGGGCAGCCGGCAGCCCCCCTCTGGCTGAGGCCGGTGCACCTGCCTGTGCTCACCTTTGTTGTGACTTCTTGGCTCACAGCCTCCTTTGGGGGAGCAACAGCCCAGACAGTGTGGTATTTTGTGTCTGTGTGCAAAACAGACACTCTTGAGCTTCAGTGTTTGTGCAATTCTATGCTTCGCTTGGCTCCTCACAAGGATGGTGTGGGCTATCCAGAAACCTCCATGAGGGCTTCTTGGTGGGTGGGAGAACCTCGGGCTGGAACAGCAGAGAGAAGCCGCGCCTGGTGCTTCAGCATCCTTCCTCCTGGGCCTGGGACTGGTTGAAGGCTGCGTCCAGGGCTGCGATGTCAGGATCCTCCCCAGCCCAGAGCGAGCATGCTTGCTTACAATGTAGGAAAGAGTCCTTGCGATTTGTCTGTCGGCTTAATTGTGATAAACGACCAATTACCATGAAGTTGTTCACAGTGTTAGGCAGCCACCACCATCCCTCTCTATACCTGTTTTCATCATCCCAAGCTGAAACTCTGTCCCCGTTAAACACTAACTCCCCACCCCATCTGTGCTTCTCACAGCGCCTGGCCACCACCATGTTCTACTTTCTGTCCCTGTGAACCTGACCACTAGAGGTACGGCCTATCAGTGGAATCCTACAGCACTTGTCCTGCTATGACTGGCTTATTGCACTTAGAAGAATGTTTTCAAGGCTCATTCACATTAGAGCCTGTGTCTGAATGTCCTTTTTGAAGGCTGAGTAGTATTCTGTGGGAGAGATGTGCGACATTACTTGATGGATTCGTCCATGGGGAATGCTTCTGTTGCCTCCACCAAGGGCTGTTCTAAATAATGCTGCCGTGAGGGGCGGCTGGGTGGCTCAGTGGGTTAAAGCCTCTGCCTTCAGCTCAGGTCATGATCGCAGGGTCCTGGAATCGAGCCCCGCATCGGGCTCTCTGCTCAGCAGGGAGCCTGTTTCCCTCTCTCTCTCTGCCTGCCTCTCCACCTACTTGTGATCTCTCTCTGTCAAATACATAAATAAAATCTTTAAAAATAATAATAATAATGCTGCCATGAACCTGGGTTTGCAGATCCGGCAGGTCTTTTTTTGACATCAGATTTTTGCATTTATTTGCCTCCCTTTTAGCTGTTCGATTTATGTATGTATTTTTACTGAGCTATCATAGGCACGTAACACTGTATTAGTTCTAGGTATGTAACGTAACGATTTAACATATGTATACATTGCGGGATGATTATGGCAGTAAGTTACCAGGCATAGTTACAGATTTTTCTCTTCACCGCATTGTTTTTCAGTCAATTCCCTTTCCTCTTTTAACAGATTTCCAATTACAGGAATTTTTGTCCATGTTAGGAAAACAAAATTTTGAGTCAAGAGTAAGAAAAAAAAATATGTATCTTGTAAATTATTGGTTCTTTTTTTTTTTAAAATACCAGAGATGAAAAAAGTGCTATGATGTCAGTTGTTTTGTGCATGTGTGTGTTGAAATGCAATTTGTAGACAGTGAATGTCCTTCTTGGTGTGCTCTTCTGTGAGTGATGACAGAGTTGTGTAACCACCATGACAATCAAGATACACAAATCCATTACTCCAGAAAGCTCTATCACTCCAAAAAGTGCTGTCACCCCAGAAAGAGCTGTCACCCCAGGAAAGTCCAGTACCCTAGAAGGTTCATCACCCACGTCCCTTGGAGGCGTCTCTTCCACCTGCAGCCACCGGCAAACACCGATGTGCATTCTTTCCATGTGGCCTTGCCTTTTCCCAAGTGTCCTATAAATGGAATCCTACAGAGTGTAGCCTTTTGGGTATGTCTTCTGTCACTTGGTGCAGTGGCGATTCATCTGAGTTGTGTGTATTGATAGCTCATTTCATTTTTTTGTTGTTTTATTTATTTTTTTTAAAGATTTTATTTATTTATTTGACAGAGATCACAAGTAGGCAGAGAGAGAGGAGGAAGCAGGCTCCCTGCTGAGCAGAGAACCCGCTGCGGGGCTCGTTCCCCGGACCCTGGGATCATGACCTGAGCCAAAGGCAGAGGCTTTAACCCACTGAGCCACCCAGGTGCCCCTCATTTTGTTTTATTAATGAGGAGTATTTTTTTCATGTGGGCAGGTCAACGCAGTCCTTTTCCTTTCTGTTCTATTCAAACAGCATTATTGAGGTAGAGCTCACATACCAACAGTTTACCCATTCCAGGTGTACCATTCACTGGTTTTTAGTATGTTCACGGGGTTGAGTGATGCAACCACCAGCTCTGTCTGGTCCCAGAACATTTTTGTCCCCTCCAAAAGAAACGTCCTACCCAGTGGTCTCTCCTTATCCTTCTCCCCTTAGTCCAGGACACCCTAATCTGCTTGCTGTCTCTGTGGATTTGCCTTTTCTGGGCAGTGCATGCAAATGAGATTATACAACATAGGGCTTTTGGTGGACACTGTCCTTTTTTAATGGTTTCTTTGGAAGTCTCATCTTCCAGGTCATGTTGTATACTGGAGGGTGGGTGGGTGATGAGGAGCTGCTCCCCTTCTTGTGTTCATGGCTCCTCCCTGAACCTGGCCTTTCTGGCCTGGTTTGAGGCTGCTCCCCTCAGGGTACCAGGGAACAATCCCCTGTCTAGGCTTCTGGCTCCCCTTTCCATAACCCAGGTTTCCACTTCTCTTCTCCTCAGCCTCTCTCTAGAGGGCTTAGATCCCAGAGGTAGCACGTGGATGGGAGGCTGGAACCTTCAGCCTTTGAGAAGGGCCTGTAGCTTTCCTGTGTGCCTGTCCCCGCTGTGAGTCCAGCAGCTGAGTTCCCCTTTGTCACGTTTGTTGCCAGATTGGCCAGGCCACGGGAAGGGAGCTGGGGGCAGGAGAACAGTTGCCCTGGCATATGGCCATGATGATCACCCATGGCCTGGAATCCAGGCTGTGGACTGAGGACTGACTCTGCTTAGTATGGGCAGGTGCACTGGTTCTGTGCAGGGTGGGCTGTGACCACAGTCGATCCCTTCACCACCCATAGTCCTTGGACCCGTAACTTCTGACACATGTCCCTGGGAACCTCTGTGATATTTGAACACCCATTGCCCAGGACCCCAGGGCCTTAGCAAGCAGTACACTGGATTCTGCGACTTCCCAGAGTTGTTGCTGCATAGGTACATAAGCCAAGGGTTCTCAGGGCCTGAAATATGCCCCATGGAGCTCTGTGCGGGGGTGGGGCTGTCAGGGGCACAGTTCCTGTTCTGGGAATGCAGGGGGCTTCTGGGGCTGGATAGCACTGTAGACTTGCACACACCATGGAGTGTGAGCATGGCATCTCCCAACACACGCCATAACCTCTGGGGACCGCCTACTCTGAATCTTTTGACAGACAGGGTGTTTATAACTTCGCACTTTGGTGTGTTTCCTCATTTGAAGAGGAAAACAGATGCACCTGCTCTCTGGCCAAGAGACGTGGCAGGTGCAAACTGCACACCCAGTTCCGAGTATTATCCGGACAGAGGAATGAGTTACTTGGTCATAAATCAGGGTCTTGTCTGCAGAAGACTTGGCAGTGTGAGGGATGGCTGGGCGGTCTGTCTCCATTGCTGGAAGGGTGGGGCATTTCATTCCCTTGGACACTCCCTCAGTGGGGCGCCCCATTTAGCTGATGGGCTGCCAAGAAGGAAGGCAACACTTCAGTCGTTTTAAGAGCCAGAGACGATTGTATGATCCCACTTTGAAACTTGTGGAAAATGCATGTCTGAGAATTGATGAAGGATGGTGACTTTTCTTCATCTGTAAAACAGGAATCAGTAGTCGTCTGCTCAGGGACTTGCCGTGAAGATTCGGTGAGGTGATGCGTGCAAGAAAAGCACTTAGCCCAGCTGGTGGCTCGCCTCTAGCGCTCCTCATTGTGTTGTTGTGACCACCCTTGCTGTATGACAGCTAGCAGGAGAGGACGTCAGCTGGCTGGACGTTTGGGTTTGGTTGTGTTGTTTTTTTTTTTTTTTTTTTTTTTTAAGGGACCAAAGTGGAAGATGAGAAGCTGCCTTTTTTTCATCAGAGTTGGAAAAGCCCAGGGTGTGCATTTCCAAGAAGTGATTTTTTTCAAATGTTTTGGTTTTGTTTCAGGAACAGAGCCCTTCTTTTGAAATGACATTTTAGACCTCAGCATAGGGAACAGACGAGAGAAGAGCCACAGGAGCCGAGCCTGGCCTAGCTCAGCCTCCCGGATGGGCCCTGCCCCCTCCCCGCCTCCACGTGGCTTCCAGGACCCTGGCTTGTGGCTGATTCTTTCATTCTGTGTCTGCTCTCCTGGGGGCAGCAGCTGGGGATCTGTGGGGAGCCTCTTCCTGGAGATCTGTGTCCTGGGTCTTTTCCAAGTGGTGTTGGCTGGCTGGGGAGCCTGGCCCAACTTCCCTCCCAGAGTAGAGAAACAAGAGTTGGTCCCTAGAACGACCTGCTCTTTTTGGCGGTGATGTGGGGTGAGGTGAGGGGCTCAGCAGCTGTGAGCCTGTGTGTGTGAGTGTGTGCTGTCCAACCTTGCATTTGCAGAGGAAAGAGGCAGGGCTTTCTGCCAGTCACAGAACTTTGCTTTTCCTCTTTTTCTTTTTAAATTGCGATAAAATGTTTTAAGCATGAAGTTCAGTGGCATTAGGCACATTCACATCGTTGTGTAACCATCACCATCATCCATCTCCAGAATTTTTTCATCTTCCCCAACTGAAACTCTTTCCTCATTAAACTCCCCATCCTCCCTCCCCGACACCCTGGCAGCCACCATTGTCCTTTCTGTGTCTTTGATCCTGAGGACTCTAGGGACCTCATATATGTGAAATCATAGAGTATTTGTCCCTTGTTGGTTGGCTTATTTCACTGAGCATAATGGGAGTTTCATCCATGTTGTAGTGTGTATCAGAGTTTCCTTCCTCTTTAACACTAAATGATATGTCTTTGTATGGATAGACCACATTTTGTTTACCCCTTCCATCTATGGACATTTGGTTTATTTTTGTCTTTTGGCTATTATGACTGATGCTGCTGTTAGCAGGGGTATACATGCTTTTACTCCTGACCCTTTGCAAACGGTCCCTCCTGCACGAGCACCCGGGGCCCCACTCAGCCACCATGGGAGATGGGAAAAAGGAACCATTCTCTTTCAGTGACTGCCAGGAGCCCACAGCCCTCTGGAATGTAGCAGGTTGCTGATAAAAAGGACTGGAGTTCTTGGAAAGGGGCGTTTCTGGCTGCAAGTCATACCTCCGTTTCCAGCCACCTTCTCTGCCAGGGGAATTTGAGTCAGCCACTCCTGGGAAGTGGTGAGCCTCCGATGAGGTAGGGGAGACGGGAGAGTGTTTCTGTCTGATTCCAGCTGCTCCTGGGCGAGTCAGTGACAAAACGAGAACAAAATGAGTGGGACAGGGATCTGCTTGATTTGACATTTTGCTTCTTATGTGGAACAGAGTGGGCAGGTTGGGCCCAGCCCTGGGGTAGGACTATGGTTCTGCACCCTGGTCGGCAGTGTGGGAATTAGGTTTGGAGCCTGCCCTCAGGAGACAGGGGCATGTAAGAGGGATATGGGATCAGTGAATCAAGGGAGGAGTCAGATGGTGACTGAGACTCCAGGAATTACACCATTCCTGGAAACCTGGGTCATTCTCTAGAATAACCAGATTCCCATCATGCCTAGGTGGCTCAGTCACTTAAAGCAGCCAACTCTTGATGTTGGCTCAGGTCGTGATCCCGGGTTCCTGGAATCAAGCCCCACATTGAGCTCCTCACTGAGCAGGGAGTCTGCTTGAGATTCTCTCTCTCCCTCTCCCCCTCCACCCACTCATGCTCTCGCTCTCTCTCAAATAAATAAATCTTTAAAAAAAACCAGAATAACCAGATTCCCATGGATTTTGCCATGTTCAGGAAATCTGGCAGAGTTGGTAATTATAAAGCCTAACTGAGAAACGTTTTAAACATAGCCTTCTGTTTCCCTTGAGTTATTGGGAGGAAGCTGTGGGTGCATTTTTGGGTAGGTGTTGCAAGCTCTTTCTTCTTTGGTTGGGACTGGGGGCCTTGATAAGTGTCAACAGCCCCCACTTCCTTTCTTTTTTCTTTAATTAGTTAATTTATTTATTTAAGTGAGAGAGAGCAGAAGAGCAAGCATGAGCCGGGGGAGGGGGAGGGACAGAAGGAGAGGGAGAAGCAGGCTCCTCACCGAGCAGGGAGCCTGATGCAGCTCTGGATCATGACCCCAGCCAAAGGCAGATGCTTAACCATCTGAGCCACCCAGATGCCCGACTGGAGGACAGCCTCACTTTGGATCTGTGTGGGGCATTCTGCAGAAAGCAAAACGTGAGGTTACTCCTAGCCCCTTTTCATCATGCTTCAAGGGCATCTTTCTCTTTGAATTCTAGTGTCTCCATTGTTGAAAAGTTATTAACATGTTTATAAGCTCAGACCCAGTCATCCCACCCTAGGGTATTTTTCTAAGGAAATAGGACTCCCCCACCTCCCTTTTCCTTTCTGGTATTATTATGTGAAGCTATTCATTGTGTTCATAACAGTGGGAAACTGGAAACAAAATAAACGCCCTGCAGTAGAAAAGGGGTTACAGTAACTTGGTGGACTGTTCTGTCATCATCGAATGATAAGGACGAAAACCGTGTAGTGGCGTGGAACTCATTCCTACTGAGAGTGAGGCACAGCACTGTGTGTGTCCAGATGTGTGTCTGTCCTCTCTTGCTGTCAATAAATCAAGGAGATGAAGTTGTTGGGGGTTTCTTCCTTTGAATTTTGGCTTCTACCATGTCTCGTATTAGGTTTAAAAATGAAAATTCTCCCCATACTATTCATTGGGCACCTAGCCAGAGGATGACAGGGGTGGAGGTGCGGGTCTGGGGTGACTATTAGGTCTCCTAGGCCTGCAGGCGTGACCTCTGCAGCCTGGACCTCGGGAAGAAGACGTCTGGAGATAGGGACTGGCACTGTGGGACATGTTTTAGCTTCCCTTCCTGTCACCTGGACAGAGGGTGGGTGGGTCTTGATGGCAGCACAAATGGACCCAGGCTGTTGGAGGTGTTGGTCGCCTACCTCCGTAAGGTGTGGGCCCAGCCAGCATGAGCTGACCATCCTGATACAGGAAGAGAGGACATCATGGGGACCCTCGTGTCCAAGGACACTGCTGTCTGGTTGATTTGAGTTGGGGTCGCAGGTGTATTTGTCTATCCCCCATGTTCCTTTTTTGCAGGTTATTGCTGTTCCCCTAAACTGATGGTTCTTTGTAATCTCCTTGCAGGATTTTGTGAGTTTGAGAGTGCTTCAAGATAAAAATTTAAATAAATTGCCTGGGGTGAACCACGCTCTGCCTGTGCATGGGACAGCGTGAGCACTGGACAAAGGGCATTCCCATGCAGGCTTTGGGGCTCTGGGCTGTGCCGGTGGGCATTGGGCTTAAGTTACAGCTGTCTGCCCAACCGTGAGCAGGGCCAACGGCTGGGACAGGAGAGGCCTCAACACCCACACATCCTGCAGGAGGGAGAGCTGTGGCTCAGGTAATTGAATCCTGCCTTGTGGAAAAAAGTTGGGTCTTGGCCTGACTGTGGCCAGAATATCAGGGAAGGGGTTTGAACCTGCCCCGAGAGAGTAAATGGGCCTCGTTCCAGGGGATGTGTGGGCTGTGGAATAACCCTCCTCTAATGATAGAAATTCCTTTCCTGTTGCATGGGGACCTGCATGCAACTCTCTGCATTCCTATTCTCATTCTTCTATTCCTCCTGAACTACTAAGCCTTTAGAATGCTGTTGGCTGGTCCCTCTGGCCCCCCTGCCTGGGGTTTGTGCTCTGATCTGATCTTTGGCTCCCCAGGCAGGTCAGAAACAGTGGGAAGCCCACAGAACTGGGTGAGCATTGTGACTGCTCCTGCTGCTAGGCAGCCCCGGAGCTTCTGTCCCCTCATCCCCTTCACTTCCCCGAAGGCCGTGTAAGGGTTCCATGAGGTGACCCAGGTCAGAGCCTCGTGCCCAGCAAGCATGAATCGCTCAGAAACCGAGTTCCCCTCCTTGAGTTTAACCTTTTCTTTAACAGCTGCAGAGCTCTGATTAGCCAGAATTTGTGGGGACCTTCCATATCGAAGGCAAATGAAGCTGGTTTATGCTCCCTTTCCCCCCACCTTGTCCCAGCGCAGCCTCTGTCTCTGCTGCTGTGGGTCCGAGAGCTGGGAAAGTGCTGCCTCAGGCCTCGGTCTCAGGGTACCAGTGAGGAGAGAGGGGTCTGGTCCTGGGTGGGTTGGGTGACTAGTGACAGCCTGGCAGCCTAGCCTGGGGCTAGCTTCAGCGTGGGCAGTGGTGGCTGGAAAACAGCCTGACCGCATGCAGGCCTTCACTTACCACTTGGGCCACAGGTGACTGGTCAGGCATGGAGGATTCTGGTCCTCCTCGTGAAGACCTTTCACTCCCAGCCGGGGGCAGTGGGGCCACCGTCCACCCACTGCTGGGGGAAGAGAAGGGAGACAAGGCGGAGGAGGCCCACCGTAAAGGGCTGATTTTTCTGTCCTGGAATGAGCCAGCTCTGAGGGCAAGTGGCTGTCA
Source organism: Lutra lutra (assembly GCF_902655055.1). NCBI lineage: Eukaryota > Metazoa > Chordata > Mammalia > Carnivora > Mustelidae > Lutra > Lutra lutra. The sequence continues at coordinate 66,707,259 of NC_062289.1, read as the reverse complement.
GCAGCCAGGATGAATCGCCTATTTACTTGTTTCATTAAGAGGCTCCTTGCCTGTGGGAGAGGTTGCAGCCTTGCCTGCCCTTTGTGGGGAGGAAATGGTGTTTACAGAGCGGCCAGCTGGTGCAGGGTGAGGGGGTGGCGAAGCCCTCTTTAGAGAGCCAGGAGGGCCTGGAGCATGCCAGCCTGTTCCTGCCCTGCTACTACCCTAACGGCCGTGACAGTGGATGGATGGAGCGAAGGCTAGGCCAGCCAGGCAGTGAAAACAGGAAACCTAATCTTTTCAAAATAATCCAGCGGGAGGAGAAAAAGTGAAGTGAAGAGAATCAACTGACAGCCGGCTCCTGTGGGGGAGGCGTCTTCCAGCGCCTGGGGCTTCTCAGAGCTGGGAATTGCAGTGAGTCAGCGAAAAGTTGAGGGTGCTCTCATCTTCCAGGTCTGTCCCTGACATTAGATGGTGTTTTAGTGGGAAGCCCCCTACCCCAGCCTCCCACCGTGCCTCAAAAAACCATCCCCTGTTGCCTTGACTTGTCTCCCTCACCCTGATTGTGACCCTGCTCTGCCCTTGGGCATGGCCTCTGGTCCCCCCTCCTGAGGTCAGCCAGTGGATACACCAAGTGTGTCTTCACGAGGCCCAAGCCACCCTTGGCCTGGGGTCCATGACCACATTTGCCAGGAGATCAGGCTGCAGGACGCACCCACACTGCTTTCTCATCCTTCTTGGGCTCTGCCCTGGTGGCAGAACAGCTCCCTGCTCCCCACTAGTTCCAAGTTCATCCTCCCTTGTGCTTTCTGCACGGCATTCTTCACCTGGAATGTCCCTCCACGTGTCTCCACCTGCCCAGATCCATGTGTCCTCCAGGGTCCGGCTCCCGTGCCACCTTCTTCGTGAGCTTCCTTTGTCCCACCCCAAAGCCTCCTCTTACCCTTTACTTGTCTCCCTCTTCTGACCTCTCCAAGCTATCCTTCATGCCTGCCTCCTACATGTACTGTTCAGGCTCCCTTGGTACTTGTGTGTGCACCCCGCCTGGCCTTCTGGAGCTGAGAGCTATCCTGTTATCACTCCTCTTCCCAGGAGGACTCAGCCCTCTCCCTGGGCTGGCCGCTGCCGCGCGTGTGTGTGTGTGTGTGTGTTTAATGCACAGAGGGGTTAGCTCACTTGTCACCCGCTCTCTGAGACTGGGCACAGGCTCCCTTATGAGTTCCAGGTCCAGCAGAGCATATAGGGTCTCTGCTGTCCCCCACCCTTCTTATCCATGAGGCACTGCATCCTTCAAATGGGAGCAACGGGGTCCCTCCCTCCCTCTGTCCAATATGCTTCTGAAAAGGAGGAGGGTTGCCCTGAGGTTTTGCCTACGGTAAAGTGAGAGCCGTGTGTCAGGTTCGGGTGTGCTGTGGTAGGGGAATAATACCCTTGGAGAAGTGGAGTGCAGACAGCACTGGGGGGTGGGAGGGTGGCTTCGGTGTCTGCCAGCCCCCGATGCCCACTCTGTGTGGGTTACTTTGGCTCTGTGGCTTTGCAGCAGCGTTTGCTCCCAGGCCTGCAGTGCTGAGAGCCTGGGGATCTCAGAGCCTGAGACCCTGGGAGTCATCCTGAGGAGTGCTTTCCTTCCCGGGCCATTGGAAAACTTGACCCACCCAAGGGAGTCTGTGTGAGTGTGAGCATGTGTGAGCACATGTGAGCATGTGTGTGTCCATGTGCTACACCCCTGCGTGTGCACACAAGTAAGCCTGTGTGTGTGCATGCGGGCACCTGCACCATGCACCCACACATGGGGAGAGGAGCAGTGGCTCCAGGCTGGGCATTGGGCTGTCCCACATTTTCTTAGTGTCTCTAAGCCTTGTCTCTCAGATGAGGATGCTGACCTGCTCCTCATGTAGCTCTGAGAAGGTGAAATGAGAGCCTTGCGATGTCCCATACGTGGTGGTGTGTCCCAGACAGGCCCTCAACACAGGCACAGTGGCTCCCTTCCCACCCCCATACTTCAAACCATCAGCCTTCCTGACTTGCTGGGTCTCGCTCGGCTCAAGGAAAGGATGGGTGATCAGGCTATTCAAAGCCCCGGATTCCAGCTGCCAAGGGACCTGGTTAAGTTCTCCATCCTTCCAAGGCTCAGTGGGGCTGTCATTAGCCTGGAGATTTCTGGTTTGTTTGTAGGCCCCAATTATAGGTGTTTTCACCCAGCAGCCTGCACAGCAGTGACCAGGGGCTCTGACCCCCTTCTTCCCTGCCTCCAGGCACAGTGCTCCTCTCCTCATTCCCTCTTCCCCAGCGAGTCCTGAGCCAGGCCCTGCCTCTTCCTGCCTTTTCAGCGGGCAGAGGGTCTGGTGTTTGGGACCCACTGCTGCTCAGGGGCAGTGACAGGAGCACTCTCCCCCTTATCTCAGCCACCAGCCTGGAGGACCAGTTTATCTCTCCTGTCCACACAGTCTAAAGGAAGCTGGTGCTGAAACAGCAAATGTTGGCCCGACTCCACAACAGGAAGACAGGCGTGAGCGTGGGTCGCCCGGCATCAACCATGGCTGCCACGCAAGCAGCTACTCCTGCTGGTCCCCGGGGCTCTCTTGTCCCGTGGCTGCCTCAGGTGGTTTTTCAGACTGGCATTTATACTTTTGACTTGGTTACATTTTCTCAGAGCTCTTTGTAGACTGTGCAGTGGGATGGGGGAGGTGGCTGCTGCCCCCACCCTGGCCTCCTGGGCAGGACACGGGGTGGACGTATTTCTTCTAAGACTTATTTCCCACCTCCATGTCCGGGAAGATCAGCTATGATCTTCACCTGAGCTACCTTGTGAATGAGTGAGAGAATGGGCCACATTCTCCCAGGGGAGGGCAGGAGGAGAGCCCAATTCCCACTTTCCCATGTACTGTGATGCTGTCAGTCTGCCCAGAAGAGGAGAGACCCCCTCCAAAACCTGGACAGAGTAGCCTTGGATGAGGCCAGAGCTGCTGGGGGCTGGAGGCAGACCTTCTCATCCATTTCTCTGATCCTCTTGGCCACAAGGCATGGGGGCAACCATAGAGACCTTACAGGCAGTCTGGGCATCAGGGGCAGTTGGCTGGGCTGCCCCAGGAAGGGCGTGCCCCAGCAGGAGGTGGCCAAGCCTGCCTGGAGCCATACTGAGATCAGCTCCCCTGTGAGACATGTGTGTCCTGCTTAATGAAAGAAACAGTTTGGTGTCGTGCTTTTTCTGGACCTGGATTCCCCTCTCCCATTTAAATACAGAAGAGGACACCTGACCCTGACCCTGGACCCGTCTGGACCAAAGACGTCATTCCAGCCCAGAGTAGCATGCATTGTGATTATTTTGGGACTTCCTTTCCATGCACCTCTGGGCTCACTCACTTGGTGGACCCCACCCTGCTTCTCAGGCCCTGCCCGTGGCAGGCTGGCCAGGTCAGGTGGAGGGCGTGGGCTCTGCCAAAGCTGGGGCTGCCAGTCAGAGCCCAAACTGCAGGGCCCATGCGCCAGGCTCTCACACCTGAGACTTGGAAGGCGTGACCTGAGCTTCCTCCTGCCCAGTCTTGCTGGCAGCTGTTCAGGACTTTGTTCTGAAGGAAATCCCTATGGATCTGGAGGAGGCTGAGATATACCAGGGCTTGTTCCTCACTCTTACCTCTTGTTTGTATCCCACTGACACCATGTCTATTTGTATTGTGTCCAGCAGCTTGGGGGATGGGTGGAATCGCAGACCTGGGAGTCTACAGAAAGGAATTCCAGGTACCCTCGTGCCTTCCTGTATCCTTTTCCATCCTTTGGCAGCACTTTTCCAAGACTTGTCCCCTTTTCCAGCCTGTGCCATCTGGAAGCTTGGGGGCCAATCAGCTCATTTGACATGGTTAACACAGCCTAGAGACCTAAAACATTCTTTCGGTCTTCTTCCCTGTGGTCTTATTTTCACTGTTTAATTTCTTAAGGCTGCCTCAGATCCTTTTGGAAATAGACGGTTAGAAACCTACACAAACAAACTCCCCACCCAGCCTGTCATACTCCCTTGCCCACATCCTGCTCTCCTTCCCACGGACCTGGAGGCCTGCTGAAGTGGAGGCCCCTCCTCAGTTGGGGCAGGCGGGTTGTGGTGTTGCCTTAGACACTGTGCAGACCTCCTCCTTGGGCTCCCAAATGATTCATTTCCTTCAAATGTCCTATGCTGTTTTCCAGTACAATCTCTTGTTATGTGTGAATCAGGATCCTGGCTCATGTTTTCTGCCTTGACTGAAGTGATCTTTCCCTTTAGAAATATTCTTCCTATAGGGCGCAAATTCATTCTTTTATACTTGTTGGTACTTAGAGTGAGTGAATGTGCGAGTATGAGTATGAGTGTGTGTATGTGTGTGTGGGGGGGTTATTGTCAGGTGCTGCACATGAAGTGAGCTAGGGAAGACGTGCTTTTGTCTTATGGCGTGTTGCCTATGCTAGTGGGTTCTTGGCAGCATTTAAATGCCTGGGCAAAGATGAGAAGAGTTCCTAATCCTCATAACAAATTTCTAGGTCCACAGTGATGGCAAGAAACAGCCAAGTTCTGAAACTGAGGAGAGGAAGGTGGTTGGGGCCTTTTCTTATCATTTAGGCCAAGGAATAGTTTAGTCTGGCCCACTACTTGCTTTTATGAATAAAGTTTTACTGGAACACAGTACACTGATTTGTCCATGCATGATGTACGGCTGCTTTCATGCTGTAATGGCAAGGTAGTAGTAGTAGATAACACATGGCTTGTAAAGCTGAAAATATTTACTAGCTGGCTGTTTGCAAGAAAAGTTTGCTGAGCCCTAGTTTAGGATAGAACACAGAGGTGGAAGACCCCAGAAAGCATTCCTACGTAACAGGGAGTCTTTTTCTCTCCAGCAGTTTATCTTTTTTTTTTTTTTTTAAAGATTTTATTCACTTATCCGACAGACAGAGATCACAAGCAGACAGAGAGGCAGGCAGAGAGAGAAAGGTGGAGGCAGGCTCCCTGCGGAGCAGAGAGCCCGATGCGGGGCTCGATCCTAGGACCCTGGGATCATGACCTGAGCTGAAGGCAGAGGCCCAACCCACTGAGCCACCCAGGCGCCCTCTTTTTTTTTTTTTTTTTTTTTAAGATTTTATTTATTTAACAGAGCAAGAGAGGGAACACAAATAGGGGGAGTGGGAGAGGGAGAAGCAGGCTTCCTGCTGAACAGGGAGCCTGATGTGGGGCTCGATCCCAGAACTCTGGGATCACGGCCTGAGCTGAAGGTAGACGCTTAACCATGAGCAACCCAGGTGTCCTCAGTTTTATCTTTTTAATTAGATTTAATATGGTTAGTCTCCTCAGTACCACCTGAGAGGGGGCCAGAAGGAGCAGGGTCCTTGGAGCAGGAATTTGGGTTCACGGAGCATAAAATCTCAGAACAGCCCTGCCAGGTTACTCCCATTATCCCCTTGCCAGTAGAGGTTCCAGAAGGTGTGTCTTCTGCACAGTGTCACTTAGCCCAAAAGCAGGGAGGGAGCTGTCTGGTGCATGCTGTCCTGTGGTCCAGCCCTCAGAGAGAGAATAGGGAATTAGCCAGCATCTGTGCTGCCCTGTGGGACAGAAGGAAGAACATCTTGACTGTAAGCATGGTTAAACACTGGGATAAGCTGTCAGGGGAGGATGAGAAATTCCCATCTGAGGAGAGCTTTAGAAGGGATGAACCATTTTCAAGTGTATTTTCAATGCCTGGGTTTTCAGCTACTTGGTGACCGGGCATTGGCCGTGGTGGTCCTGGAAGACAGCCTTTTGATCTTTCTGATTTAGCAGTTCCCCACCACCCACACCCCCACGGGCCTTCCTCAGAGCAAACTCTTTGCTGGTCAGATCACAACAGTACCAAGCCCCTTCAGAAAGATTTCCAAGGCCCTGAGTTTTGGAGATTTGGTTTCTGGAGTGGTTCTTGCGCCAAAGAAATCTTCAAGAAGGCTGGACCACCTCATGAGGTCCTTGTGTCTATGTGCTGAGCCTGTCTGTCCATCTCAGGTTACCATCAGCCTCAGGGCTCCTTTCCCCACAACTTTTGTCAGCCTGGTCACACAAATGGTTGGGGGCACAGGGGTCAGGGTGGGTGGTTCCCAGAAGATCCCAGGGAGAGAAAGTCAGACTGATAAGTTGTAGGAAGTTTCCAGGAGAAAGTGGATGAATGGATTGGGGCTTCCTTTTCCTCCAGGACAGATGCCTTTCACTGTCCTGGTGGACTGAGGAACATCCGCCTGGGTTTGTCTGAAGCACCTTCGGTAGGCAGACATGGAACCCAAACAGAGGCCAGTGGGAAGGTAGTAGGATGGAGGTAGGGCAGATTTGCCTTTGGCGAGAGCAGACTTCACCAGTCTCCTGACATCACAACCAGGAGCCCTCCCCTTGAATTGTGTGTGTAGGTCTAAGTGGGTCCTCCAGCCACGCATTTTGCAAAGAAGTGTACTCTCCGCATGAATTCAAATCATAAAGAGCCTCCCTAAGAAACAAGTAATCAGCTAAGTAAGGATCAACTGTATTTCTTGTCTTCTGCCGTGACTGCACTAGGAGCTGCTAGAAGCCACCGCAATAGCTGGGTCCGATCTGGTGGGCACCTGCGGAGTCGAATGCTTTTTCTGCACCTATTGATATGGTCCTGTGGGTTTTCTTGTTAAGTATGTTAGGAATTTTGAGTGATTTTTGAGTGTTGAACCAGCCTTGCATTCCAGGGGTTAAACTCTATTTGGTTATGATACGTTACTCTGTGTGTGTGTGTGTGTGTGTGTGTGTGTGTGTACATGTTTGCTGCTTTTCATTTACTAGTATTTTGTTGAGCATTTTTGTATCCAAGGTTCATGACAGATAACTGTTATGTAGGTTTTTCTTGTCCTATCTTTTTTTTTAAGATTTTATTTATTTATTTGACAGGGAGAGATCACAAATAGGCAGAGAGGCAGGCAGAGAGAGAGGGGGAAGCAGGACCCCCACCGAGCAGAGAGCCGGATTCGGGGCTCAATCCCAGGACCCCGAGATCATGACCTGAACCGAAGGCAGAGGCTTAACCCACTGAGCCACTCAGGTGCCCCTTGTCCTATCTTCGTCTGGTTTCAATGTGAGGCTAATGCTGGCCTCATAAAATGGGTTTGGAAGTAATCTTTCTATTTCCTGCAAAAACTTGTAGAGAATTGGTATTATTTCTTTTTAAATGTTTGGTAGTGAAACTGTCTGGACCTAGGGGGGTTTGTTTGTTTTTGTAGTTTTTCAACAGCAGATTTGATGTCTTTAGTAGACATAGGACTGTTCAAGTTATCTATTTCCTTTAATTTGATTGAATTTATTTTTTTTTTCAAGTTACCTGTTTCTTTGTAAAAAAAGATTTATTGCTTATTAGAGTTTGGGGGTAGGGGCAGAGGGAGAGGGAGAGAATCTCAAGCAGACTCCCCACTGTGCTCAATCCCACAACCCCGAGATCATGACCTGAACCAAAATCAAGAGTCAGATGCTTAACTGACTGAGCCACCCAGGTGCCCCCTCAGGTTATCTGCTTCTTGAATGAGTTCTGATAATTTCTGCCTTTCCGGGAATCAGGCCATTTCATCTGCGTTGTCAAATTTATGTGCATGAAATCGTTTGTAAGATTTCCTTTTTGATGTCTTTGGGATCCACAGTGATATTTGCTCTTTCATTCCTGATTTTACTAATTTGTGTGTCCTTTTTCTTGGTCAGTCTGGCTTTATCCATTTTAATGATCCCTCCCTACCACAAGAATCAGCTTTTTTTCAATTATTTTCCTGGTCTTTTTTTTTTTTTTTTTTTTTTTTCAGTTTTACTGTTTTCTGCCTTTATTATTTCTTTCTTACAGGTTTATTTTGCTCTTTTCTCTTTGAAGATGGAAACTTAAATTATTGACTTGAGACCTTTTTTTTTTTTTAAAGATTTTATTTAATTAATTGAGAGCAAGAGCACAAACAGCGGCAGAGGGAGAAGCAGTCTCCCTGCTGAGCAGGGAGACCAATCTGAGGCTCAATCCTGGGACCCCAGGATAATAACTTGATCCAAAGGCAGATGCTTAACCGACTGAGCCACTGAGGTGCCCAAGACCTTTCTTTGCTAATATAAACATTTAATACTATAAATTTTCCTCTGGGCATTATTTTAGTTACGTGCTTACATATTACCATATGTTGTAGTTTTATCTTAATTCCCTTTAGACCATTTACCAGTTTCCCTTGGGTTCCCTCTTTGACCTATGGATCATTTAGTGTGTCTTGTTTAATTTCCAAATATTTGGGATTTTTCGAGATGTCATTCTGTTACTGATTTTTAATTTCTTTATGATCAAAGCCACATGAATTAGTTTCCTATTGTTGCCATAGTAAATTTCCATAAACTTAATGGCTTAAAAAAATAGACTTTTAAAAATTTTTTTTAATTTTTAGTTTTTTTTTCAAAGATTTTACTCATTTATTAGAGAGCGTAAGCAGGGGGAGGGGCAGAGGGAGAAGCAGACTTCCCGCTGAGCAGGGAGCCCAACATGGGGCTCAGTTCCAGGACCCTGGGACCATGACCTGAACTGAAGGCAGACACTTAACCAACTAAGCTATCCAGGTGCCCCACAATGCAGATTTATTATTTTACAGTTCTGGAGGTCACAAATTCAAAATGTGTCCCATAGGCTAAGTCTTAGTTTTCTTTCATCTGAGGTGGTTGCTATTTTGCCTTCATTCCTGAAGGATATTTCAACTGGGTCTAGCATTCTGGGTTGGTGGGGTTTTTTTAAATCCATTTTCCTTTTTTTTTTTTTTTTTAATTTAAAAGAGAGAGAGAGCACACATGCATGAGCAGGAGAAGGGACAGAGGGAGAAGCAGACTCCTCACTGAGCAGGGAGCCCAACTTGGGGCTCCATCCCAGGACTCTGGGACCATGATCTGAGCCAAAGGTAGACACTTAACTGACTGAGCCACTCAGCTGCCCCTGACAGTTCTTTTTATCTACCACTTTATTACCATTATTATTATTATTATTATTCCTTCCTCTGACTTCTGTAATGGCAGGTGAGACATCTACAATCATTTGAATCTTTGTTTCCCAAATGTGATATGTTGGGGTTTTTTTTTTTGCTTCCTTCAAGATTTTTTATCTTTGGTTTTTAGCACTTTGATTTTGATGTGTCTGGTAGTGGTTTTCATTGTTTATCCTGTTTGGGGGCTCACTGTATTTCTTGGATTTATACATTTATGTATAAATGTGTAAATATTCTCCTAATTTGGGAATTAGCTGTGATTTCTTCAAATATTTTTTCTGTTCCAGTCTCTCTTTTTTGGGACTCTTGTGACATGAACATTAGATGTTTTGAGGTCTCACAGATCCTTGAGTTTCTACTCCCAATTTTTCTCACTCTGGATGATTTCTGTTGATCTGTGTTTAAGCTCATTGACTCTGCTGTCATCTCCATTCTGATACTGAATTCCTCTCCAGGAAATTTCTTATAGGTATTATTTTTTGGTTCTAAAATTTCTTTTAAAAAGAAAAGATTTTATTTATTTATTTGACAGACAGAGGTCACAAGTAGGCAGAGAGGCAGGCAGGGTGGGGAAGAAGGCTCCCTGCTGAGCAGAGAGCCGGATTCGGGGCTTGATCCCAGGACCACCCTGAGATCATGACCTGAGCCGAAAGCAGAGGCTTAACCCACTGAGCCACCCAGGCGCCCCTGGTTCTAAAATTTCTATTTGGTTCTTTTGTTATAGCTTCTGTTTCTTTGCTGAGGACTCCTGTTCTTTCCATTTGCTTCAAGAGTCTTTGCCCTTACTTCTTGGAGCGTGATTCTGATAGCTGCTTTAAAATGTATTCTGATTATTCCAACATTTGGGTCATCTGGGGGTTGATGTTAGTTTGTTGCCTTTTCTTCTGACAACTTAGGTTTCCAGGTTCTTTGTTGAGTAATTTTGGATTGTCTCCTAAACATTTTGAATGCTATGTTATGAGACTCTAGATTGTTTAAATATTCTGGAGATGTTGATGGAGGTGTTTAAACAGTCAGTCAACCCAGTTAGGTTCAGACTGCACATCCTAATCCACTTTCTGTGGCCTCTGGTTCTACTCACTACCCTGCTGTGCACCAGGTCTGCAAGCTGGGCAGTAGTAGCGGTTCTCACCTATGTGGTTCAGGTCCCAAACCTCTGTGGGGTGAATGCAAGTGGTTTCACACATATGCAGCTTGGGGGTGAGCCAAGGGCTTCACACATAGACTTGAAGGATCCTTCCTCTTCTGGATCTGCCCCGCACTCTCTACTTCCCCTTCTTCTGACTAGAAAGCTGGGCTCCACCCTCCCCATGCTGTTACCTGAAGGTCCACTGCCACTGTACCGATGGCAGCAGGGACTCTGTTTCTTTGATGGCACTCTCCTAGTATAGCGTGGAGAGGGCACAGGACTCTACCCCATAGGGCCCCTGCTGCTGTGTCTGTGGGAAGGGAATGGGGTGCCGCGCTTATGCTGGTGTTCACCTCCGTGGAGCACAGTAGGTGAGATTAAGAGTTTAATTCACTGGATCCCTCCTTACAGGTCCTTTGTGTAGAGAAAGCAGGTTTTTCTGTTGTTTGGGTTTTTCTTCCTTTCTGTCTGTGCCTGTTGGCACTCTGAGGATGCTTTAGTGCCCAAGCTGGGATAGATGGGACGCAGAAACTCCCAGCTCTTCCGTGTGATACACTGTCCAAACCTGTGCAGTCTACAGCAAACCCAGCACAGACTATGGGCTTTGCGCGAGGATGACCTAGCAGTGCAGCTTCCTTAGCTGTGACAGATGCTCCCCTCTGGTGGGGAATGTTAATGGGCAAAGCTGAGCATGGGTAGGGCCAGGGGGCCTGTGGAAAATCTTCAGTTTCTTCCAGTTTTGCTGTGAAGCTAAAAGAAGTAAAGGTTAAAACAAACAGAAAACCTGAGAAGGCCCTCCTGGGGCGTCCCTCCAGTCCTGAGATGCCTACCCAGTGCTTCTGCTCATAGCTGCCTTTCCGAGTACCGTGATAGCTATTTCCTATGTTTGGTCCAGAATTTATAGCTGTGGTGAGTGGGAAAACATGTCATGCACATACTCAGTCTCACCTGGAACTGGAAGTTCAAGCTTTCTGCCTTTGAATTTCCTTCTATGTGCAGTGGTGTTCCCTGGGATTGGCCCCTATCCATGGATATCATTTAGAGGGGTACAGCCTGTGCTCATCACCTCTGCCTTCCCTAGTAACTTTCCCCCAGCCCCGCTCCGCTGACACTTGCACTGTGGATTCAGGCCCGGACCTCCTGGCGTTGTCCCCCACCAGCCCCAGCAGTTTCCAATCTGTGATGCTCCAGAAGCACCTCTTTGCTTCTTGTTGGTTTACTCATCAGTATCCTACCCCCATTTGCTCAGTCATGGCTCTGCTTCAGGCCATTCTGTTGATTTCTGTGCCCCACTCGGAGGTTCTTACAGGGTAGGTATAGCTGCCCACTTTTCTAGAAAGAGAAAGGCTTCCAACTCTGAATTCATGGAGATCTTTGGCAAGATCAGGAATTCCTGGCCAGAGGATCCCAGAAATTGCTTCCCTACTCTCGCCTGTCCTGCATGCCAAGACCTGCCTTCCCACCAGCCTGCTCACCAGCCGCATGTCCAGCTGTCATTCCTTGGAGCACCCACCCTATGCAGTTGTCATGGACCACATAGCATTCCGCCATGGAATGTGCTCCATCTTGCTGTGGGGTTCCAGCTTCTCTGGAGCAGGGGGCACAGGTGGAGTGGGGAACACAGCATCCAGAACCATCTGACAGGACAGATGGCATCAGGCGAGCTTTTGTTTTCCCATTTGCTGAATGGGAGTGACGCTAGGAACTTATGGGGCTGTGTTGGGATTAGCAGTGAGGTCTGTAAAGCCTGGCACCCTGTAAGTGCCTGGGAATGGGAAAGAGGGTGGGGTCGTTTCTGGGATGATTTCCCTGCTCCACTTTGTATAGGAACCAGCAGCATGTGCTGGGTGTTGGGTGCCGTGGATCAGGCTGTCTCGTTTGGAGGCAGCCTGGCTGTGTTCCAGCCACCCCCTTCCCTCCACGGGAGAGGAATCCAGGAGGAATGCACGTGGCGTTCTTCCCTGGATACTTGGGCCACCTGCACCGTCTGGCAGGGCTCAGGGGGCACATGGGACTTGTGAGTTATGTCCCCACCCACGCCTGCTCCCACATTTATGCCCCATTTTCAAAGGGAGAATCTGACCCCTGGATAGAGCTGCAGATGAGGGAGGGAAGTCCCACACGAGTTGGTAAGTCTTTGAGGGTGTTCCTGTCCTCTTTCTCAAACCTTCCTCCTTCCCTCTGTGGCCCTGTCATGCCTGCCTCCTGCTCAGGGCACCCTTGGCCTGTCTAAAGAGTGCCATCCTTTAGTTGCTGAACCACCGTGTCCCAGGATGTGCTGTCAACTTAGTAACTCTAACCTTAGCTCTATTTCCTAACTTTACGTTGCTTTTTTGGCTCCCCAGCCAAATGTAAGCCTCAACACCCAGCGCTCATCCGAGGATAGAGCCTGCTGATTTCAAAGCCTCGGGCCCAGCCTGGGTGATAGAACCCAGGACCCCCAGTGCCCCTGGGCAGGTGCCATCCTGGAAGCTGCAGCATGCCAAGCACAGTGCCTGGCACCTTCTCCTCAGGGTTTGCTGGCCAACTGAATCCTTTTTATTGATGAGAAGCCTGGGTCCCAGAGAGATGCAGTAACTTGCCAAGTTCTCCCAGGTGGGCAGTGGTAGGGCTGGGTTTGAGCCAAGATCTGTGCGGCCCTGCACGTGAGCTCTGCATTGGGTCAGCAGCTCAGGTGCGACCAGCCTGGGGGTGGCGGCCCTTGTCACCTGGAGACGCAGGAGCCTGGGGGCAGATGGGGCCTCACTGGGCCTAACTGGGATTGAGGGTCCAGCCCAGCTCGGCCCCTCCCAGCTCTGTGTTCCTGCAGCTGGTCAGCAATGAGCTCATCTGATGTACCTGTGGGCACTCATGGCTCTGTCGTACCCCAGCCTCAAGGTGAGATGGCCAATGAGAGGGGCTGTGATTGCTGCTGGGTCACTGGATGGAGGGAGGTCATGTTAACGAGGACCGTGCTGTGGGCCCTGGCCCAGGAGCTGCAATCTTAAGGCAGTTTGGCAAAGACAGGCAGGATTTGCCAGCCAAAGAATCTGGATTAGGCTCCCTTCAGTGGATGCACATGCCTCCTACCTGTGCATGTGCTTGCACACACATGCTACATGCACACGCTCATGCCACACGTATGCAGATGTACACACACAGGAGAGAAAATACTGAGGGACAGAAATCGGCTCAAATGATAACAGTCTGGGTTATCAAGATGATAACAGACTTGGGTCCAGAGCCCTGGAGAGAAGAATCTTTCCAGACTTTTGGGATCTGGTGGAAAATCTCCCCTCTGGGGCTCCTCTGCTCCTGCTTTGGTCTTCTAGGACCGCTTGAGGTCTGCAGGCAGGGCCCCAACCAGAGCACAGTATCTGCATTCTAGCCTCCAGAAGCCCCATGTGCCCGCCTGAGGCAGCGTCTCCGCGCTTGGATGCTCAGTTCTTACAGTGTGCTTCGCAGCAGCCTGTGTAGGCTCTGGGCTCTGGCAGCATCTCCACGCTGCCCCCACTGGCCCTTCTCCTGGCAGAGGCAGCCTGCGGCACTTCTCCACCCGGTGCTGACAGGCTGTTCTTGTTTGAAAACAGAAGACACCATTTCTGCTTCCCCCCTCCCTTTCCCAAAATACAAGGCTCGAGTTCAAAGCACGCCCTTGAAGTGCTGGCTCTGCATGTGCACATAGTGGGCCCTTAGCGCCCTGGTCCCGTCTCTGCCAGCTTCTTTCCGCCAGTCCTCAGAAGAGCACAGCAGCCCCGCCTGCTTCAGGAGCTGTGCCAGCCAGGGCCCGTGGAAAATCAGTCGTTAGGCCATGGGCACGTGGGGTCAGTGGGCAGACCTTGGAAGCTTTCCCGCTTGTCCGAAAAATCACTTTCGGTTTTTGTGACTCAGAGATGAGCTCAACCCACACATCCTTGAGATGTTCTGAAACTCAGGGCTGAGTCCTCCGGAGGGCTCTCAGCTGTGGGATTGTCTAAGTGAGCGTTTTTATAGAGACCCTTGCACAGAACTCTCTGGAGATAAGTAAATAGAAATTTTACCATGTATTGTACCAGCTTAAAAAGGAGGGGGGTTGCCGTTAATCTCATGTTTCTTGGCACCCCCATGTTGGTAGTTATGTATATGGGTGGTTGTCTTTTGGTTTTGATCTGCGCCCTGGGAGGTGGAGGGAACCAAGAGCTCAAATAAGTCAAGCGGGGAACAGTGCCTTTACAAATGCCTCCCCCAGATGGTTAGGGGCCTTAGGACTCCAGCTATCCTAAGGAGCTTCTGAGTCGTTGAGGAGGGACTAGATGTGGGTTGTAAAGTAGGTCAGAAGCTAGGTAGGCTCTTACATACAGTGTTTGGGAAAAAGTACCCGGGGGAGTGTCCCCCGATGGGCAGGACGTGACCATCAGGTTAAGTCAAATTTGGGAAGGATTCGTTGGAGCAGCAGGCCCTGAAGATCTGGTAGAATTCAGAGGCCCGGGGAGGCCATCTGGATGGAGAAGGTGTGAGCCGAGGCCCAAAATGGAGCATTGGCAGGGGGGTGGGGGGCTCACTGCTCAGGGGGCAGGCTGGTGAGGGTCAGCACTGGCCTTGCAGGCTCAGCAGAATGTTGTACCCCATACTCCCCTCAGCTGCGGTGAGGATGGAAACCAGGGTTGGCTTGAGGACAGAGCCTCAGTTCCTGTTTCACTTCACTGCTCTGGATTTCCTGAAAGCAGCTCTGCTACTAGCCTACCTTCTGGGTTAGATTATTGGATATAGACTGGATAACGTGTTTCTCCAATTAAGGGAACCCTCTGCACAGGGTATAGCAGAAGGACATCAGTGTCCAGGCACATCTTCGAAGGCATTCTGTGGGGGGCTGCCGAAAGGAAAGGATGTGTTACATTACCCAGGAGGCGTGGGTCTTTCTGGAAACTTGGAATATGACGGGCTTGTGTTTATATCAGAGTGTGTCACCTTGTTACTCCAGCTCTGAGGCCTTCCATAGGTCACCATGCTGGGCACTACTGTCCAGTTTCTGACATCGCCTAAAGAAAAGAGGTTCTGTCCAGGCACATTCCTTGGGCTCCTGCTGTCCTGTGGGCTCTAAGCAGCCCATGGCTCTCTCCTCCCCCTAGGCTCTACCTGGCAATAACAGGGTATACCCTGGCTGAGTAGGGTAGGGAACTAGGGGATGTTTATCTGCACTGCTGCTATGCTGACTCCTGGAGTCTCTTTGGGAGGCTGGGCGAAAACTGATGGCTCTGAGGTAGTCAGGGTCCTGCTGTCCAAACAGGCCAGCCTGACCTTCCAATTGTCCCTGGCTCTTTTAGTGGCGTTTCCCACCTTCCGGCTAAGACCAGAGCATGGCTCAGGCTGGATTAAGCCAAGACCAGGGAAGCCTATACCTGCACAGCTGAGACTGGCTTTAAGAAGACAGAGCACACCTCAGGAACCCTGGGCATAAGCTGTCAGAGGTCCTTTAACAAGGGCTGAGAGGGGATGCACATTTATTAGAGGACTGCTGTGTGCCAGATGCTGCTGGGAATGCGTGGTCTGCCTGGGTCTCCACGTGCTCACCTCTAAGGGTCGGGGGTGGGGTGGGGAGGGATGGCGGTGCCACTCTGGAGGTGAAAAGATGCCAGGAGAGACCCCTTAGGTAGCAGGCTAGAGTCTAGTTCATGAAGAGCAGGAGTCGGCCTCATTCTCTTCAGGTCTGTGTGGGAAGTATGAGCTCAAGTCCTGGGCCTCCCCAGAACCTGAGTGAGGTACCAGCCTGGTAGCATGACTGCTGGGCACAGTGACCCAGGTGAAGCAGGCTGTTACTCCACTATGTGTAGTATTTCTGGGAGAAGTGCCAGGCTCACAGCTGTTGTCCAATATCTCTGGGAGCCTTTCCAGATGCCTCATTTCCCCTGGGATCTCAGCATTCCTGAGGGAAGGGCCTCTTCCTAGAATGTGTACCCCTGATGGGCCCAGGGCCTTCTGTGGTGCAGTGGTCCTCTCTGTCCGCTGTGGCTTGAATCTCTCTCTGGAGGACTTGCTTCTCCTAAAAGGTGCTTTCAGAACTGAGTTTACCATAGACCCTCAGCAGGACCTGCCGCAGGGTGTGCTGGCTGGGCTGGCCGGTGGCAGAGATGGAGGCCTGAGTGGTCAACTGGCCGCTCTGCCAGTGGGGAGGGGGTCTTGGGTATGTGCATTCTGTCTCCTCCTGCGGTGCCAATGCCCAGGAAAGTAAGAGGGAAGATGGGCCTGGTTCCCAAGCCGGGCTGACTGGGGAGTGAGCATGGAGCCTGCACCAAGCTGTCACACTGTGATGACAACTGGGATTACCACCTACGGTGATAATTCCCACATGACAGTTTCAAGTTTCAGGTCAAGAGCTGAAGCTAGTCCTCTGTCTCCTCTTGCATCTGGACAGAGATCCTTGCTGGCTTGTTTCCTGGCTCATTCCTCAGCTGTTCTCAAGGCCTTGTGCTCCACAGAGACCCTGTGACCCGCAGACTCTGCGCCCCAGGGATTTGAATGGGGAAAGCTCTGCTCCCACTGATCCTGGCTGCAGAAGAGAACGGGGGGAGCCCCAGAAGAGACCTGCGGGATGGAGGAGGGCCACAACCTCCCTGATAGACCGGCAATGTGCTGAGAAGGGCAGAGTGGAGCTGCCATTTGGAACCCTGGTGGGCTCTGCATCAGGGCAGATGGATGGGATCACCCTGCCAGGTCACCCTCTGACCCACAGCAGCCTGAGTCCCGGTCCATGCCATGGGTTCTGCTAACACATGGTTTGCGGCCCAGAGAAGAATCTTCCCAGTAGCCCCAAGCGCGGGAGCTCCTGCTCTCCACCACCACCCCCTGCCCCTGCCCCATGACCTTTCCCAAAGTGGAGCCTTCAGCCTCACAAGGAAGTAGAGGCTAATACTGAGTGCCCTAGGAAAAGTCAGGCAAGAGGTAATCGTGCAGTTTTCTGGAAAGGAGCTCCAGTAACAACCACAGGAATAGCCGAGGCTTCTGATAATTATGATGAACGATGCTTATGCTTCTGGATGCCTCCTCCCTCTGGCAGGAGAAAGGTAGCCTGCTTGTCACCCCTTCAGGGTGTGAGGGTGGAGTGTCATTATCCCCATTTCACTGGTGGGAACATGGAGAGATGAAACGAGCCTCGGAGTGGCTGCCGTAATCCTAGTTTGTTTGTTTCTTTTTTTCTGGGATGATGGAGGAAGGCCCTGGAGGTTGGATTTGGGGGGCGGGGTGTGGAGTCTGGGAACAGAGGAATTGCATTTCCTTCTCCAAATATGCAAGTCAAGGATGGTAGAGCTCCTGGCCACTTGATTCAGGAGCACAGAAGGTTTTCCGGAGAAAAATCCGTTCTGTCCTAGACTTTGAGAACCTGCTGCCTCCTGGTCTTTTCCTTTGTTTTTGACACTGGGTACATCTCAAGTTCTGGTGCAGAATGTAAAATATCCCCTTTGACACCTGCCACCCTAGCTCACCTCCGGTTCATCCCCAGGATGCCTGAAGTCAGGGATCAAGCTCAGGGTGAGGCTAAACCCTCTGAACCTCCAGGAGGAGGCCTTGGCCAGGCACACCTGCCTGGCTGGATCCCTGCTTTTCAACTCAACTCATTAGCTGCGGGCCTCAGGGAATATTGCTTCCACATCTAGACTTTTCAGGTTTTTTCTGTGAGACAAGGTATTAGCTTTCTTGTAGAGGTGTGAGGACTTGACGCCAAGCTCCTGGACAGTGCGTTACCGTGACTGTGTGTTGCCCCCACAGAGGTCTCAGAGCCCCTGACTCAGGCCAGCATCCCAGGTGCCTTCCCCTCTTTGCATCTAGAAGCCAGCGAACCTCTCAGGAATGCCATAGATTGGGGTGACCCAGGAGAGCAGAGAGGAGCTTCAAGACTAGCCCCCAGGACTGATCCAGAGCTATGACTCTGTAGGGCAGGAATGTAGGCAGACAGGAGGTTCCTTTGTCTGGTGGGAAGTCTGTGACTCCCAGTGGAAAGGACCTGGGCCTTGGAAATCCACTGAGGATGGAACAGGGCTGTGGTAACAAAACCCCACAGACCAGGAGACTTAAACAACAGACGTTGATTTGTTATAGTTCCAGAGGCTGGGAGGTCCCAGATGAGTGTGCCGGCCAATCAGTTCCTGGTGGAGACCTTCTTCCTGATTTGAAGACATCTGCCTTCTTGCTGTGTCCTCACATATCAGAGGGATAGAAGGAGCTCTGTTGTCTCTTCCCCTTCTTAAAAAAGACACTAATCCTGTCATGGGGGCCCTACTCTCATGACTCATAACCTCTTGGGAGGTTATGAGGTTGAGATTCTCATCTTAATGAGGTTGAGATCAACCTAATTACCTCCCAAAGGCCCCACATCCAAATACCATCACATTGGAGGTTAGGGCTTCGGTAAGTGAACTCAAGGGGGACACAGACATTCAGCCTGTAACGGGCTCACAGGCGTATCATCATTCTATCCCCAGCATTGGTCTCTGACTTGTGGGTGCTGTGAGCTTATCCTTTCAATACCTTCAGTTTCCTTATGTGTGTAGAAAGCCCCCTTTCAGAGGTGGATGAAGGGAGCAAACTGAGCTCCCCTTGTCAGGTCTTGAGGTCAGGAAGGAAGAAGGTGCTGGGGTTTCACTCAGGTCTCCTGCCTTTCCTGTTCTCCCCTTGAGGGAGGGGCAGTTGGCAGAGTATTTGGGCGGGGGTGTCCAGAATGCTTGGTTTTTAGAATTTCTGATTTGTACAGTTGGAAGATATCCTGGTAGTTCTGGTCTGTTCTTGAGTAGCACAGTCTGGGGCAAATCTGCAGTAGCTTAGCTTCTGATAGAGAGCGGCACTGGTTAAGACGAGCCCAGGAGGGCGTGAATATTTTGGGCAGCTGCAGGGTGTGAGGTTCAGGGCTGGCCTGTGAGGCACAGTGGCTGCTCTTTTCTTCTTTCTCTGCTGTCTGACTCTGGAATGTGGAGGTGTTGTGGGTGTGCTGCTGAGCGTGGACAGCCCCCAAGTGGCTGTAGCTGGCTGGCTGGGCAGAGTCCCATTTCCATATGTGGGTGAATCATTGACCACGGAGACACTGGGTGGGAAGCGGCTTCTCAGAGCCGGTACCGATCTCCGTAATTACTGTATGTATTAGTTTCCTAGGGCTGCCTAACAAAGAACCACACACTGGGTGGCTCACACAAGAGACATTTATTGCCTCACAGTTACGAGGCTGGAAGTCTGAGATTGAGGCGTTGGCAGAATTGGTTCCTTCTGAGGGCAGTAGGGAGAATCTGTCCCAGGCCTCTAGTTTGTATTTTTTTTGCTTTGTTTTTGTTTTTTGTTTTTTTGGTTTGTAGATGACTGTCTTCATGTTAACATGATATTCTCTCTGCTGGTCTGTCTTTAAATTTCCCTCTTCTGGGGCACCTGGGTGGCACAGTCGGTTAAGCATTCAACTCTTGGTTTCAGTTCAGGTCGTGATCTTGGGCTTGTGAGATCAAACCCCACATTGGGGTCTGTGCTCAGCACAGAGCCTGCTTGAGATTCTCTCTCTCCCTCTGCCCCTCCTCATTGCTTGTGCTCTCTCTAAATAAATAAATAAATAAAATCTTTTTAAAAATTAAATAAATTTCCCTTTTCTGTAAGGACTCAATTGTATTGGATTTCGGCCCAACCTAATGAACTCATCTGAACTTGGCAAAGACCATGTCTCCAAATAAGGTCACATTTGGGTGTGTTGGGGGTTGGGACGTCAATATGTAAATTTGGGCGGTGGGGAGACACAGTTCAGCCCAAAACACTGTGCTTCATTCTTCTTTTTAAAAAATTTCTAAACCTGGCAGATCTTTAGTTTTTTGTCTAGGGTTTGTTTGGGGGGATTAATGTAACATTTATCATCTTAACTTTTTTAAGCATATCATTCAGTCCTGTGAGATACATTCACATTGTCATGCAACCATCACGTCCACATATCTCCAGAACTTTTCCTTCATCCCAAACAGAAACTCTACATGCTAAGCAGTAAGTCTCCCAGCTGCTGAGAACCCCCATTCTATTTTCTGTTTCTATGAGTGTGCCTATTCTAGGTACTTCCTATTGTCATGGATTGAATATTTATGTCTACCCCCCATTCATATGCTGAATCCCTAACTTGCAACATGATATTTGTAGATGGGGCCTTTGGGAGATAGATCATGAGGGCAATCCTCATAATGGGATTAGTGCCCTTATAAGAAGAGACCCAGGGAGAGCAGGCACCCTCTTTCTTTCCACCCACCGAAGACAAGGCCGTGTGAGCACACAGCAAGAATGAATGCATCTTCCTGGCAAGAGCCAGGAAGAGAGCTCTTACCAGAACGCAGCCCTGCTGGCACCTTGATGGTCAACTTCCAGCTTCAAGAACTGTGAGAAAATAAATTTCTGTTGTTTCATAGACTCAGTCTCTGGTATTTGGGTAAGGCAGCCCCAGCAAACTGATACATTCGTATCGATGGAATTATGAGGTATTTGTCTTTTTGTGACTGTCTTATTTCACGTGGCATAATCTCCTCAAGGTTCACCTGTGTGGTAGCATGTGGCAGGACTTCCTTCTTCTTTTAAGGCTGTGTAGTACTCCGTTGTATGTGTACACTGCATTTTGTTATCCATGCATCTGCAGTTGGACACTTGGGTTGCTTCTGCCTTTCTGCCATTGGGAATGATGCCGCTCTGAACGGGGGTGTACGTGTACTTCCTTTCCTAAGGAAGTCCCCGCAGGCTTCCTTCAGGAAGGTCAGTGCTGAGGTGGAGGTGGGGAAAGTGAGTGTTCCTCCTGCCCTTCATGGCCCAGCCCTGGCCTGGGCTCCATACTCTCACCCCCGGAACGGGGAAGCTCTTCCTTCCCACCATCTTTTCCCTCTTGCTCTCCACGTTTCCTTTACAAAGTGGGAATAGAATGGGGGGAGGGAGTGCCCACAGCCGTGCAGTGACCATGTGCCTCACTTCCTGCATTGCTCCCAGACCACAGTCCTGCCCTCAGTGCTAGCCTCTCTTTAAGGGCCCTACTCACCTCTATTGCCTTGTACTCTCCATGCCCCATGACTCCTCTGGCCAATTGCCTGTAGCCAAGCCTTGGCCTCAGGTGCTAGAAACTCATCATCCCCTTTGTTCTTCCTCCTCTCTCCATGTGAGTCCACTCGTCTGGGCCTGTTCGTGGCATTTGTTGTCATGATGTCCATTCTCCTGAAACCAGGCCCTTGACCCATGTGCCTGGAGTGACCATTACAGAAGCCTCCAGCTGGGTCCCACTTGCCACGCCATACACAGATAGTGCTGCCTGAGTGTCCCTACCCTTATTCCCTGGGTCCCCCTCTTGGTCCAGACCTCTATGACCCTTGATACCTCCCAGGTCCTTGGCCCAAAGCCCAGGGCTCTTTCCAGCTTTACTTCTTCCTGGCCCTCCCACCTCATTCCCAGCTTACCGCCTTTCCCAGGCCTTCCTCATTCTCCCCCTCCCCGCCCCGGCATGGGGCACCTCTGCAGCCCGTCTACTGGTTGAAGGCCCAGTGGTTCTTCCATCCCACACAGACCTCACCTCTGTGAAGCCTTTCGGGCCCTCTCCCCAAGCTGGCCGCCTCTTACCCATGGCATCACTTTCAGGTCATGGACTGTGCCTCTGCTGATCTCCTGGGGCTGCCATCACAAACGGCCATAGGTTCAATGGCTTAAAACAACAAATGCGTGTTCTTCCACAGTTCTGGAGGCAGAAGTCCTAATCAAGGTGTGTTGCAGGGCCCTACTCTCTCTGGAGGCTCTAGGGGAGAATCCTTCGTCACCATTTCCAGTTCCTTGGTGGCCCGGTGCATTCCTTGGATTATGACCATGTCATTTCAATCTTTGCCTCCAGCTTCACACAGCCTTCTCTCCCATCTCTCATAGGGACACTTGGCTTTAGGATTAGGGTCCATTGGATAATCCTGGGTGATCTCTCAGAGTCCTGAATTTAATTATATCTGTAAGGACTCTCTTACCAAGATAAGTTCCCTTCGTGCATTCCAGGTGTTAGAATGTGGACGTATCTTTTGCGGGGGGGCCACCATTCAACCCACTGTAGTGTCCTTCCCACCTTCATGTTCTGTGGGGAGCCACTGTCTGCCTCTCTGACCTCATTAGGTCTTGGAGTGGTTACTTCCTTGGGGAGATGGTCTCTGCTGCCCCACCTGAGGGTCTGAGTGCCCCCCCCCCGCCATGGGTGGCTTTGCCATAATACATGTCCTGTGACTCCTGGGATTCTGCTGGCTCCCCGGGGGCTGGAGCTGGGGCTGTGGCACCTGCTGTTATGTACCCAGCACGGGGCCCAACAGGAAATAGAGGTGTCTTGCATCTTGGCTGAATGTTGGGGACTCTCTAAATACATCAGCTTGATTGTCTAAGGCCAAACTGCCTCCAAGAAATCTTTCTGAACCTTGTCAGAGAATCATGGTAGTGCTGGAGAAGAGTAATCACATCATCCAGTGGCCAAGGGCTGCAGCTTCCCAGCGGGTGTCCCATCCTCCTCCTGCCCCACCCTGGTGCCATCTGGTTCCAGCCCCAGAACAGAAGTGATCTTTCCCTCCTCGAGGATCAGGTGGGTCCTTGGAGACAGAAGAAAATCTTTTAACAGCTCTCTCGGGGCTGACTGGGGAGTCCTTGTCTACCCACACTGGGGACATTCAGTCTTTATTGCTAAAAGCCACCCGCAGCGTTGACCTTGTGGTGATTCAGTCTCCAGCCAGCTGGAACCCAAGCCCTGGGTGGAAGAGTCATAAGAGCTATTGTATCAGTCGGCCTATCTCCTCCACGAGGGCGCAGCCTTGTTCAGGGCATCTCAAGCTGCCTGGAGCTGAGGCATTGGTCCCTGAGCAGGGCAGGTTCACGCCCTTCCTGACAGGCATTTTCTGGTCTGTTGGGGAGACTTGACTAGCCCCAGGGCCTTCTGTGTGCCCCAGGCTGGTCTGGACCGTGACCTTCCACTACCCAGGCAGATGGGGCTTTCCATGCTAGCTTGGTGCTGTCATTGTTGGGGTGGCAGCATAAAGGCCGAGAGCTCCCGGGATCCTAGAGTGCCCCTCCTTTTCCCACAGAACCAGGGGCTCTGACAGGTGGGCTCTCGCCAGGGTACGGTGGCCAGCTAGATGGGGGACATCTTGTTGGTACAGAATTTTGGTCCCCCCCCCCCCCGGTCTAGATGCAGGAAGGAACGGCTGCCTACTGAGGGTAGAGCAGAAAACAGAAACCCCACCCAAACCAACCGCATAGCTTAGAAAGTAATGCAGCCTGTGACTGCCTGCGGGTGGCCTGGGGTTATGGTGCCAGGCAGTACTGACGTCTGTCCGGAATGATGTTCTTGGTCTTCAGGAAACAGCTGGATATTGTTCCGGGTTCCCTGTTTTAACAGAGGAAAACAGATCTTTTTTTTTTTTTTTTTTTTTTTTTTCTTTTTCTTTTTGAGGTGGAATGACAGAACACAAAATGAAACATTTCAAAGCAAACAGCTCCCCATTAAGTATTCTCAGTGTTATGCGACCACCACCGCTGGTCAGTTCCCAGATACCCTCATTAGCCCAGAAGGGAACCCTGTACTCATAAGGCATCTGCTTGGTGTCTACTCTGGAAATTTGGTAGAAACAGAATCGGGTAATTTTTTGGTCTTTCAGGATTGCCTTCTTCACTCAGCATCACGCCTTCGAGGTTCACCCATATTCTTGTGTCTCTCAGTACTTCATTCATTTGAAGACTGAATGATCCCGTTGTATAGATACACCACAATTTATTTATCCATGCGCCAGCTGATGGACAGATTTTTGGGTGGTTTTACTTTTTGGCTGTTAGTGAATAATACTGCTTGAACATGGCCTGAGTTATCCCAGTACAAGCTTTGCTTGGAACCCCTGTTCTCACTCCTCTGGGTTGTAGGCCTCAGAGAGGAATCTCTGTGTCCTGTGCTTACCAGGCTCAGCCCTTTAGGAACGTGTTCAGAAGGTGACCCAATAGGCAGGTCACACAGATGGAGCCAGGCATAGTCAGGCCTCACCTGTTCTTGTCTCAGAGACGCCTTTTCTTGTTTGAAAAATGAGCATCTAGACGCTCCTGGTCACTAAGGGGTCAAGGTGGATTCAAGGACATCAGCGCTGGGCCTCGCCCAGAGGAAGTGCCCAGCAAAAGCGTAGCAAGTCTTTTGCAAAAACACTGGCTTGCTCTGGTACATGTGAGGCTTTTCTGCTCTTTGGGAAACTCGCTCCCCAGAAGCACCACAGATGTTCTCCAACTGTGCCCGGGGTTCTGCCACATAATAAAGAAGCCAGCAGAGCCCCATGGGACCCATCTTGCAGGTAGAATCTGCTCCCGGTGCACAAGTTGGTGGGAAGAAGGCTCAAGGCCATGCATGAACGTGGCATCTAGAGCCAACTCAGCTCGGACCTATAGAACCTGTGCGCTCTTCAGTGAGATCTGTCTTTTTCTGTCCCAGCCAGGGTTTTCTGAGCCTCTTTGGGAGGCGCAATGCCCAGCTGGCAGGACCCCCACCCCCACCCCTCATGGACGTGAGCTGCCATCTGGAAATCACCAGCCCTGTGGCACTTTTAGCACAGTGCTGGATGCCTGCAACCCAGGAGAGGTGCAGGGCTTGGGGGGCGGGGTGGGTGTGGGAGTGGGGAGAGCAGGGCTTCTGCAGATACAATGAGGTGGAAGGCTCAGTGCCTGCCTCTGCAAAGACCTGTCTAGAAGGAAGACACCAGAAGGAAGATGGTGTCTGAGCCTCTTTTACCTCAGTAAATAAGTATGACCCAGCCCTTTGCTGACAGTGTAGACAGGCATAGGAGACCACCCTGCCTCAGTCTTAATGCGTGATTGAGTTCCTCCCACACCTACCCAAGTTCCTGGGGTCCCTTATCATGTCTCTACCCTGGTATGTGTTTATCAGGATCCCTCTCCTGGCCCTTTCCAGCTGTTTCCATGTCTGTTCTGGGAGGGGAGGGCTGAGAACATGATCTTTGTTCCTTCTGAGGATTTGCTCCAGGCTCTCATCTCCGGGTGCATTGGTTGGAGGGTAGAATAAGAGCTGGGATCCAGGCCCTGCACCTGTGGCAGCAGCAAGGCCACAGAAGCAAGATCCAAGGACCCTCCAAGTACATTGGGTCCAGCAGGACCTCCTCTGCTTGGCTACAGCCAGAAGACCTGTGGCCAGGGATCTGAGATTGGTTCTACACACATTTCCCAGGAGCCCTGTGGCAGAGACCCCAGCAGGGCCTGGCAGAGGCCTTGTTGTGCGATGCATGCTTCCTGGCTCACAGATAGGAAAATGGGAAAGGAGTGTTGAAGTTACTAGAGCTGTGTGATCCAGGGTTGGGCTAAGGGAAAGACAGGTATGGGGAGCAACTGGGGGCCCAGGACCGAAGTGGAGCTAAGAGCATTTGGGGCTTGGAGGGCAGATACACTGTGGCCCTCTGGGGGTGGGGAGGACAGCCCCTACAGGGCTGTGGACACATGTGGTGCTGTGCTCCTGAGGAGTCCTGCTCCAGCCCCGGGTGTGACCTGTGATTACCAGAGTGTTCCGGGCTAGCAGGGATCTCATCCAGTCTGGGTCAGGAAGATGTGGGTGGACAGGGAAGTGGCCTAGAAAAGGTGATGTGTAAACTCTGAGAGTAGAGGGATAGCTGCTGGGGACAGTGGCTCCACCGGTTTGACTGGTTGGCAGTGTGACAGACACCCGGACTCCTTTGATGGCTATACGTACTGAGCAGGAGCAAGGCCTTCCTTTCTTGTCCTTTTTTCTTTTTTGTTTGTTTAAGATTTTTATTTGACAGAGACATAGCGAGAGAGAGAACACAAGCAGGGGGAGTGGGAGAGGGAGAAGCAGGCTTCCCACAGAGCAGGGAGCCCGACACGAGGGGCTCGATCCCAGGACCCCAGGATCATGACCTAAGCCGAAGGCAGACACTTAACGACTAAGCCACCCAGGCGCCCCTCTTGTCCTTCGTTATTAAACACATACACATGGAAGACTATAGTGGAGCCTGGGGACCTGCCACCCAGCTTGCTCTCATCAACTCAGGGAGCACACTGCTTGCAAGTTTTGATTCTATGTGTATTTTAGATGTGGTTCCGGGGGGCTGTTGGTGATGAAGAGGTGGAAGGGAAGCTCCCCTGGGCCCTCCCAGCTCAGCTACCCAAGCGTTGCCGCTGTCTGGGAGGGACCTTAGGGTTGTGTGCGTGTGCTTTGTACTTGTTACATAACATAAAATAGAACGTTTTAATCACTTGCAAGCATGTAGTTCAGTGGCCTTAAGCACATTCACGCTATTGTGCAGCCATCAGCTCCATCGCTCACCTTTTTCCTCTTCCCAGACTGAGATGCTGTACCCACAAAACAATAACTCCCCAGTCCCTCCACCCCCAGCCCCTGGCAGCCACCATTCTACTGTCTCCATGAATCGACTATTCCAGGTCCTTCCTATAAGTGGATTCACACAGTCAATTTGTCATTTCGGGACATGCTTACTTCCCTTCAGATAGTGGTCCTCAAGGCTCATCCATGTTGTGGCCTGGGTCAGAATTGCCTTACTTTTAAAGGCTGAGTAATATCCCACTGTGTATCCATCCCATGTTTTGCTTATCCGTTCAAAAAGGATTGCTTCCACAGTTTGGCTATTGTGAATAATGTTGCTAGGAATATGGGTGTGCACATACCTATTTGAATTCCTGCTCTCAGTTCTTTTAAGCATATACCCAGACATGGAATTACTTGATCATACAGTAATTCTGCATTTAATTTTTTAAGGGATTTTTTAAAAAAAATATTTACTTACTTGAGAAGGAGAATGCAAATGACTGAGCATGAGCTAGGGGAGGGGCAAAGGCGGGGGAGGGAGAAGCAGGCTCCCCACTGAGCAGGGAGCCCACTTCGAGACTCCATCCCAGGACCCTGGGATCATGACCTGAGCCAAAGGCAGATGCCCAATAAACTGAGCCACCCAGGTACCTGAGGAATTTTTTTTTTAATGTTTTATTTATTTTACAAGTAGGCAGAGAGGCAGGCAGGAGAGAGAGAGAGGAGGAATCAGGCTCTCTGCTGAGCAGAGACCCCGATTCGGGACTCTATCCCGGGACCCTGAGATCATGACCTGAGCCGAAGGCAGAGGCCTTATTTAACCCACTGAGCCACCCAGGTGCCCCAGGAATTTTTTTTTTTTAACCAGTGTTGTCCTTGAGGTGTGAGAAGGGGATGTGGTCTGGGCTGACTGGGACTTATTCCTCCCACTGGGCAGGGGTGGGTGGGGGTGGCTGCCTTTTTTCCTCGCATCAAAGACTAGATTTTAGATTTGCAGAGTGCTGGGATTGTGGCTGCTAAGCCGACTGGCCTGGAGAGGAGGAGGTTTTGGATTTCACTTTGCACGTCCCTTTTCCACGCTAAGCCAGCCACTGTCTGCCAGCTCTGAATGGGCCTCTCTCCCTGCCCCCACCCTGCCCTCCTCCCTGCTGGTTAGCTGCTCCAGAGATCAGCCTCATTTCCTGAGCCTCTTGTAGCTGTCGGATCGCAGGCCCTCCCCCGCTGAAACCAGTATTTGCCTTCAGCTTTGGGTAGAACTAGGCTTACCTCAGCCATCATGTGCCCAGTCCTTCGAGGTAATGAGACGCCGAGAGGTTTTCCCAGTAGATATTCCTGGTAGAAGAGGGGAGAGCAAAGCCCCTGCTCCCACTTTGCTCTAGTTCTTGGGAAATGGTAGTTCCCAAAGCCCGCACCCCGCCAGGAATATACTTCATTCCAGGAGGTAGTGAAAAACTGTGGTGTGAGAAGAAGACTGGTCCCTGCATGCACTTAGGATGAGGGATGAGGAAAGGGGGGCTTTCCTCCTTGCCTGTCACAATGACATTGAAGCAGGCTGGGGGTTCTGGATTAGCTGGGACAGTGGGCTGAAGCCTCCCATGGAATGTACCCAGCAGTGATCAGCTGTCTGGACTCCAGACTTAAAAGCGTTATTTCCTCGGACATCAGTTTGTGGAGATGCATCCGAGTGGGAAGCAGCTGGGTTTTGAATTGCCCTGATCCTCATAATTACCCTGTTGAGTTGGCTGTGGAACCTGGTTTCCCTCAGTCTCACCTGGTGGAGATGAGGTATCCACATCAGAGTCAGTGGCCCCACACAACCCTGGCCTTTGGGCAAACCTTCACCAGGCACTTGGTTTTACGTGGGGTTTTATTTTTTTTTTTTTTTTAAAGATTTTACTTATTTATTTGACAGAGAGATCACAAGCAGGCAGAGAGGCAGGCAGAGAGAGGAGGA
Organism: Lutra lutra; assembly: GCF_902655055.1. Taxonomy (NCBI): domain Eukaryota; kingdom Metazoa; phylum Chordata; class Mammalia; order Carnivora; family Mustelidae; genus Lutra; species Lutra lutra. The sequence continues at coordinate 66,678,921 of NC_062289.1, read as the reverse complement.
AGCAGGCTCCCCGCTGAGCAGAGAGCCCGATGCGGGGGCTCCATCCCAGGACTCAGAGATCATGACCTGAGCTGAAGGCAGCAGCTTAACCCACTGAGCCACCCAGGCGCCCCTTACGTGGGGTTTTAATCAGGTTGTTGCTAAGCTAGCCCTTTGTTTTGCACATGTGGACTCTTGGAGTATTTAGAGGGAGCCCTGGGCCCCCCCAAGTCGGACCCTCAAGTTCTTACTTGGGGCATCATTTGGTGTTAATGTGACCTGGGGCATGAGTGCAGTGTGGTCATAGGCCAGGACATCAGGTGGTGATGCTCAGAATAAGGGTCTTCTTCCAGGTAATGAATATGTTGATTTCTTAAAACATTGTTATTTCAAAAAAAAATAGTTTAAAGTTTCTTAGAGAAGCTATGTGGACAGTGAAAATTCTGAGCTAATATAAAATCCAGGTCCAGAGGAGGAGCTGGGAGCAGAGGAAGGATGCTGTTGAAGGAGGTGAGGTCAGGAGGTAGGCAGGGCATGGCTAGATGATCTGGACAGTGACCTAACATTTTATTTATTTTTTTTTAAGATTTTATGTATTTATTTGACAGAGAGAGATCACAAGTAGGCAGAGAAAGAGGATGAAGCAGGCTCTCTGCTGAGCAGAGAGCCCGATGTGGGACTCGATCCCAGGACCCTGAGATTTATGACCTGAGCTGAAGGCAGAGTCTTAACCCTCTAAGCCACTCAGGCGCCCCAGGACCTAATGATTTAGAGCAGAGCTGACCTCCATCCATCTAGTTTAGTCCATATGCCCGATTGTAAAGTCAGGAAAACAGAGACACACGGACAGCTTCAGTGACCTGCACTAATTCTCACAAGTTGGTAGCAACCTGGACAGGACCAGAGCCTCCCTTCTGGGAAATGCACACCACACCTCACAGAATTGGTCTACCTGTCCCCACCCCAACCCTGAGGATGTGTCCTGGGTTGCAGGACTAAGAGTAAAGACCCCTGCAGCCCAGGGGGTCATTCAGGATACCTGTGAGGAAGGCGTCTGGCAGCCAGAGTCTTCTGTCCAGGACCTGGACAGGCTTGGGAAGCAGCTCCCATGAAGGGCAAGGTTTCAGTAGGGGCTGCTATGATATAAGGTTTGTATCATCGATGTTGAGAGGACAGGAAGTCCTCTCTGTTCATTTTGGTTAAAAAAAATCTGTGATTCCTCCAAAAGGAAGTAGAAGCTGAAGTCAAACCTGTTTTGGGGGTGGGGTGTGACGCTAGGGTTCTGTATGAACAGGGTTTGTGCCTCTTAATACATTTGAACCCTTCCCTTCTGTCCTCAGGGATGCTGGGCAAGAGCTAGTTAAGTGCCTTTACAGATGCTTAGGAGGAGGAGACAGCACCTGGCTTTGGCCTCTCTGTCCTGGTAGGACAGTACAGGGTAACACGTGGTGATCGTATTAGGAGCCCATGAAGTAGCCCAGGGATTAGGGAGACCAGGGGATGTTAGTATAGCTTGTTAGGGGACATGGTAGGAGCCCACCCAGCTCTGAGGGTCCCCCAGCCTATTTGCTAGCCTGTGCTGGGCCTTCTGTGGACACACACAGCAGCAGAGCTCAGCCCGACCTTTGTGGTCTGCACCTGTACGGAGACAGCAGGGGCACAGCAGGGTCAACAGGACAGCACGGTGCTGGATGTCATCTCCTGCTGGTGCAGCAGTCTTAGCCCTGCTTCCTGCGGGAACCTCCAGGAAGCCTTTGCAGCCACCAGGGCCCAGACCTCCCTGAGTGTTTGATTCCGTGGGTCTCTCTTGTTTTTGAAGCTCCCCAGATGGCACGAATGTATAGCTAGAGCTAAGGACACCTGTGAGAGGGCATGTGACCTGCGGGGTCCCAGACATAGAGGATGCGGGAGAGGCAGAGGTGGAGGCAGCTGGGACGTAGGTGGATGAGTCGAGCCGGGCACTGGCAGCCCTCAAAGCTGGGCGTGGTGAGTACCTGGTCAGTCCAGCCACAGCACCTCTTGTCTGCCACATGGAAAGAACTGGAAACAGTCCCCCTCTAGAGTTGCCTAGGAGGTCTCTGCCGCCTGGCCTAGGTGGTATGGTGCCACCAGCGCCTGGAGCTTGAGCCCCAGACTAGGTATGCTTGGTGGTAGAAGTTGTTAGAAACTCGTAAATAAACATTGCAGAAGCCACCTGTGGTGGTGACTTTTGGACAGGGCTGGTTGCCGCTGAGTCATGGTAAAGGTGATGTAACCCAACGAAGATGGCCTCATGAAAGTCCCATTGGCTGTGAAGGCACCCTTTAGAAAGAGTTAAGAAGTGACTATCACCAGAGGCTTGGAGCAGACTGAGCCCTTGTGGGTTAATGTCTTGGTGAGGATTCACTGATTTAGAACAGTTTTGAAAACAGAGCTATAGGGCGCCTGGGTGGCTCAGTGGGTTAAAGCCACTGCCTTCGGCTCGGGTCATGATCCCGGGGTCCTGGGATCGAGCCCCGCATCAGGCTCTCTGCTCGGCAGGGAACCTGCTTCCCTTCCTCTCTCTCTCTGCCTGCCTCTCTGCCTACTTGTGATCTCTGTCTGTCAAATAAATAAATAAATAAAAATCTTTAAAAAAAAAAAAAAAAAAAAGAAAAGAAAACAGAGCTACAGAAAGGCAGGTGAGGACACCCAGGTGGCTCAGTCGTCAGGCGTCTGCTTTTGGGTCAGGTCATGATACCAGGGTCCTGGGATTGATCCCCTGCATCAGGCTCCCTGCTCAGTAGGGAGCCTGCTTCTCCCTCTCCCTCTGCCACTCGTGCTCTCTCACTCTCTATCTCAAATAAATAAAGAGAAATCTTAAAAAAAAAAAAAAAAAGAAAAAAGAAAGGCAGGTGAAGGGGTGGTATGGACTTTGTGATTTAACTGAGGAGGAAGGGACAGTTGTCTTCAGTTGCCTTTAGGATTGGAGGTGTTCTTTTTTTTTTTTTTTTTTTAAAGATTTTATTTATTTATTTGACAGAGATCACAAGCAGGTAGAGAGAGAGTGGGAAGCAGGCTCCCCGCTGAGCAGAGAGCCCAATGCGGGGCTCGATCCCAGGACCCTGAGATCATGACCTGAGCTGAAGGCAGAGGCTTTAACCCACTGAGCCACCCAGGCACCCCTGAAGGTGTTCTGTATAACCAGAGAGCCCCACACAGCAGGGAGCCGGCCATAGAGTAGGCCACTCTGTCCTCACAGGGATGCTCAGATCAGAGTAAAGGTGGTCTGGGATTTTGCCAGACCAGATGGGAAGTGGGCTGAGAGTCAGCCAAGGGACCAGGGTGGAGTGAGGGGAAGGGGCTACAGTGCCCTTTCCCTGGGTTGGGCCTGGCAGGCCTGGAGCACTGCTCACGGTGGCCAGGGCTTGTGCCTGGATCAGCATGATCTGTGCTCCTCGCCCCATCAGATCCCCATGGACAGGTGCACAAGGACCACCCCTGATAGCAAGATGTTAGCTAGCATTGGGGGTCCATCTTTCTGTAACGGCTCAGACCCACCTCCAGGACAAGCACAGATGTGCCCCAGACAGTGTCCCTGCAAGCGTCCCTGAAAGCCCGGTCTCATTTTCCGGGGAGCGTGCCACTTTTTTGGCCCCACCTTGCCATGTGGTCTTTGCTCAGCTGGTTGTGAAGGTGAGGTCAACCTGCCTAAGGTCCTTGTTCAACACCTTTGGGTGACAGACATCATCAGCCAAGTGCCTGCTGGAACAAGAGGGGTGTGCCCCCCCCCAGGCAGCTGGCCCTCCAGCCCCCTGACCCTCTGGCCCCCTTTCCCTGTCTCTAACACAGCTGCTTCTCTACACACACAGATGCATCGTTTGGAACGCCTCCTGGGTATGGCTGTGCTGCAGACCGGGCTGAGGAACAGCGCCGGCACCAGGATGGGCTGCCCTACATCGATGACTCACCCTCCTCCTCACCCCACCTTGGCAGCAAGGGCAGGGGCAGCCGGGACGCACTGGCCTCGGGAACCTTGGAGTCCACCAAAGCGGTGAGTCCCAAGGTGGTAGGGCCAGGTGTGAAATGGGGCTTGGGCTTGGCTCTGGACTGCTGTCCACTTGGTGAAGGCGCCCTGGAGCGCATCTACTCTCGGGGATAAGTAGCCAGTAGGTGATACCAGGAGCAACCAGTGGTTGAAGTCACTAAAAACCCCTTCTTCATTCCCCCATCTGGTGTACCTGTAGTTCTGGAGATAGCCTCCCGGGGGCTTTGAGCAGGGAGATGATGGAACAGTCCACTGAGCTGGAAGAGACAGGCAGCACGTGCTGAGGCTGAGAACGCCACCGCCATCCTACTGGCAGGATGTGATGGCAGCCCCAGCCATGGCGCCGAGGGGCGGAGGACAGGGTCCATGTCTGGGCCCTTCCCTGCGCCACACGCAATGCCCTCGCCCTTTTTTACCGAAAGGGCTGCTGTTAATGACTCTGTCCATTTGGCCAGGGTCTTTCCCTTGAGGTCTCATTGTCATTAACAATCCTGTAGTCACCTTCACTTTGGAACATGACAGATAACCTCTCTCTTTGGTTTGTGTCTGGTGATGTTCCCTCCAAGTTTAAAAATGAGAGGGATCTGCTTTTCTCCATTGTTGGTAGAAAGTGCTAGAAGTGTATCTTTTCGCTGCGGTTGGTTCTCTGCTGGGCTGATGCCTTCGCAGTGGGATTGCTTCTTACTTATGCTCTTGTGGTTTCTAAAGACCCTGGCACTGGGCAGGCTGCTCATCCTGAACTGTGAGGTTGGGAGGGGAAACCCGTGCGTAACACATACACACACCTGTCTTGTGCAACTTTTTTGTCTTTGTTTTTAAGATTTTATTTATTTATTTGAGAGCTAGAGAGAGACAGAGAGTACAGGTGGTGGGAGGAGCAGAGGGAGAAAGAGAACAGACTCCCTGCTGGGTGGGGAGCCAGATCCCGGGACCCTGAGATCATGTCCTAAGCCTAAGGCAGATGCTTAACCGACTGAGCCACCCAGGCCTCCCCATCATGCAGCTTTTTATCCAACGTCTGGTTTTGCTGTTTTACAGATTAGGAAACTGAGGTTCAGAGGGGCAAAGTTACTTGCTCAGAGTCACACAGCTACCAGCTTCGAAGCCTTCCTGAGTTCCTCAGATGACACTCGTGTAACCACCTTGCCTTTATCAGTGCACTCCCTTGCTTCCTGCTTCACAAGCATGATCTGGTACAGATGGGGATCTTTCTGGTCCTGAATAAGTAGGCTGAGTCCTGAACTTGGGATGAGGCTGCTCCAGGAGGCTGATCTGCCCTCCCTGTGCCCCAGACTCCATGCGGCTTGGCTGTCCGCCCCCACCAGGCTCCTGCTTTCAGACCTCATCTACACTGACTTGGAGTTCTGCCCTCACCTTTTAGCCACAGTTCAGGGGCTTATCTACGGTGGAGCCTGTCCAGATCCCAGTGCCTTCTCCCTCTTTGGGCGCCCCCATGGGAGCCCATAGACATGTCTCACATCTGTGCCTCCCAGCAACAGCACACAAGAGTCGTGGTTTCTCTACATCCTTGCCAGTACTTATTTTCTGTTTTTTTGATAGTGGTTATCCTAAAGGGTGTGAGGTGATAAGATGGGAATTTAATTGGAAAAGGGCTGTGTAGCCTTGTTCCAGAAGCCCTCTGGTTAGGTGCTTGGAGGCACCTTCCACTGCCCTGGAGATAGACATGGTTTTGACTTACTGGTTTCCTTGCCCATGCAGTGCCCGGACAATAAGACTTTCTTCTTTAATTTTTTATTTTTGGTTCAAAGAAGACAGCTGTCACTTTCTAGCGCCCACAGCCAGCATGCTAGTCTTGAGACCCCAGGTTCCCTATCCCAACCAGCTGGGTTCAGGGGAATCCCTGCTCAACTTTCCCTACCCTCCCAGGGGGTGTTCCTCTCCCTCTGCTGAGCTTGAGCTCAGTCCCTTCTAGGGACCCTTCTCAGTGAACTCCTGGATAACAGGTCTGTTCTATGAACGCCTGCCCCCAGAGGAAGGTAGGGAGTCAGCAGAGGCCAGGAACCACCTTGCCTGGGGTGCTGTGGGAAGTATCCAGGCCACATTATGTGGGTACTAGTGACCAAGGTTACCTATGACTTTCTCCAGCCCTGGGCTTTCTGAGGTACCTCCCCATCTTGACCAAGCTATTTCTTCCTTGAGTGATGACTGTGTGATCCCAGATGGGGACAGAAGCTACAGGAGAGGGCAGGCTGCCCCCCCAGGCAAGAGCCGCGAGGCACACATCCACCATTTCTTCATGGCCAGGTGGGGATATGTGTTAGCAAGCCCTTTGGGGTTGCTAGGAAGAATAGCAGTAGGCCATTTTGATGACCACTGCTTCTCTCCCCTAGGAGGGCAAAGCTGGCATTACTGACCTGAGGCCGTGTCATGGACACTCCTGGAAGCTATGCACAGAGCTGTGGGCTAGCAAGTAACCTTCCTTCAGCAGTGTCAGGGAGAGGGGTGAGGGTCTGGCGTCATCCCCAGCTGCCATCCTGTGGCCTGAGGAAGCAGGGCCCATGGTTTGCCACGTCAGCACAGCCAGTCCTTCCTGGGGTCCTCGGGAGAGTCCCGACATCATCCCTTCTATTTGTTTATAAGGGGCGACATCGAGGCGCAGAGAGGGGAGCCAACATTGTCCAGCAGCCCCTGCCCACTGGGCTCTGGGACACACTGTGCGACTCTGCTCCCACAATGACCTGCCAAGTCCTATCCGCAGGGTACCAGCAAGGGGTAGGCCCGGAAGCACTAGACCTCAGCATGAAGGGGCTGATAACACCTCAGCCCACACTTCTCATGTTCAGGGACACTTCAGGGAGTGGTGAAGCTGGATGGGCCACCAGCCAGGGGCTTCTCGTGGGCGTATTGGGGCTGAGAAAACAGATACACACTTGTGTACTGTTGCTTTGCAGAAGCGGCCGTGCCCGTGGACCCTTTGAGGGTTTTGTTTTGTTTTTGGCTGGGGGTGGGGGGGTGGGGTTGATTTTTTTTTTTTTTTTTTTAAAGAAGGAAGCCAAAGTAAACACACATGTTCAATCAGTCACTCCTACTCAGAAGTCATATTTGCATTTTTTATAAAGGAGGTAAATGCTGGCTGGCTTAGGAGTGTTTGAAGACGGACTGACCTGCTCTGTAATTTTGCTACCGGCCATCACCATACTGAGTGTATCTGGTCACCCGTTGCACTCATGGAACAGAAGTTGTAACTCTGACTTGAGCTTTCATCTGAGCAACCACAAGTCCATTCACTTTTGTGATTCAGTGGTTAGGTCAGTGGTTCAAATCATGCTTCGATTGCATGGGTGCTCAGCGAGGCTTTGCATCAAGCACAGGAGGATAAGTCATGCCTGCACTCCTGTGGCTCATCTTGGCCGCACTGCCCAGCTCTGGGTCCTGGCTTATCCAGGGATACTGTTTGCTCACACCTGTCCTCCCGGCAGAGCTGGGGACAGCAGGAGTTTGGCCAACCCACCTGTCCTCTTCCTCCTGAGAGCCCTCGCAGGGTGGTTTATCCAGGGGCAGGCACAAATCATACTGGATGTTGGCACTCTTTCTTCAGAGGACTCTGGGGCTCCCCAAGCTCGGGTTTTACGCAGAGGCCAGCCACTGGCCCTCTGCTGGCTGGGCTCCAGGACGACTGCCAGCCCTGTTGCCAGTGAAGGCATGGCCCCTGCCAGAGAGAAAGACAAGTGTCCCTTTGTCCAGCAAACTGGCTTCCAGTTCCCAGCTGGGAGCAGTCCATCCCTTCCACAGCCGGGGTTTTATACCCTGATCACCCTGCCCCCACCCCCGCCACGTTGGGGCTGGGGGTAAAGTGTATTCCCTGAATTCTGCCCTGCCATCCATACTCCTGCCACTCAGTTCCAGCTCCTGACCTTGTGAATCTGGTGGTGGTTCTCTTCACCCAGGTCCCTCTGTCAGCCTTTTCCCCCTTGTCATGCCCAGTTTGTTTTTATCCGCTCTTTTGGCCCCAGATCTGTGTGGCTTGTTCCCTTCTCTACCCCCTACCCCCTCCCCGGCAGAAGCACAAGGCCAGCCTTCCAGCTGGCCACTGCCTTTTTCCAGCTGCCCTTCTCGTCTGGCTTCCTCTCCACCAAGATCTCCCTACCATCATGGTCCTGACTGGATTCATGTGCCCTTTCCAGAACTGGCACGAGCCCAGAGCAGGGTTATAAATAACCCTGGCCTTGGACTTGCCCTTTGTTCCCTCATCTTCTGTGTTTCTTTCCTGCCCTTTCCTTTAAGGTGCAGTTGGCTGGCTTCTGAGCCATCCTTGTCAGCCCCCAGCCCCGTGCCAGAGCTCAGGAGATGATTCCTGGTCCACAGAGAGGTGTCTGCACCCATGTCTTCTCCCCAGTCCAGCACATTCCCCAGCCCAGATGGTCCCCTGAGCTGACCACACCCTTCGGAACGGGGAGAGCTGGTGTTGGCGCCATCCTGCCTGCACTCTTTTTCCTCCCAGCTTTCCAAATTGTGTGGGTGGGAATGAGACACACTGCCACCCACGTGAGCACCGGCATCTCGTGCTGGGTGGGGCTCTTCCGTGTCCCGTATCCCCCCCCCCCGCCCACCACACCCCCACCGTGCTCACAGTAGCAGGTTTGTTCCTTAGGACACAGCAGGGCAGGGTGGGCGCCTGCTGCTGCTCAAAGAGCCCGCTGTCCCCTTCACCTCTACATCTTCCCTTGTTTGGGGCACAAATGGCACCTGGACACGGTGGGAAGCATGTTCAGGGGTAGCTGAGAGCTGCTTCTCCAGCATGCTGCCCCCATTCATGTTGTGACCTCAGTGGGCTGAGATGAAAAGAGGTGTCAGGGTCCCCTACCCTGCATGTCCGTGCACCGCGTGCTGCACCCCAGGCCCTGGAACGGGCTAAGCTGACAGTTCTGGATCCTGGCACTGGCTTGTCAAACACACAGGGGTTCCAGAAGGAGCACTCAGAGCTTCTCAGAGATACAGCCCGAAGGAGGCCCCAGGCAGGAGTTCTGGATCCCTTTGTGGGTGTGTATGTTCATTGTGTCTTCCCGGAGCACCTGTGTGTTCCAGGCACTATGCTGGCACAGGAAGTTCCAAGATCAGGCACGGCATGCCCTGGAGCTTTCTGCCTGTGGAGCCACTGCCTAGTGTGCCCTGGGGGAGAGGGCCTTCTGAGTGGGACGGGACCTGAGTGTTCTTTTCCTGGAGTGATGCTTAGCCATGATCATGGCAGCTGCCCCCTACACATGCTTGAGTCCACATACACACTTGGGCGTGCACACATGTACACACATATGCAGGCACCTAGCTCATGCACACTAAGGGATTCCCAGAGCAAAGTGCTGGTTCAGGAAGACTTTTGGGATGGTCCAAGTGGGCAGTGAGGATGTGATACAAGCCCCAGGGACCCAGAAAGCAGAAGCAGATGGGGCTTGGGGATCAGGCCTTCCTTCCCCAATTTACACCCAGGTAGCTGATGCCCAGGGCAGGGGCACAGTTGCCTAAGACCATGGTGCTCCCCGGGCAGGCCTTGCTCTGTGGCCCTGTCCCCCAACTCCTGTCCCGGGGTGCTTCGCCCTGGGCCAGCCATCTATACCACACAGTGCCTCTCTTCTGCCAGGCCAGGGAAGTGGAAGGGGCAGCAGGGTTGGGGGCACACGGAGGGGCTATGCTGGGGGGGTTCTGATTCTAGGCTTTTTAGAGACACCATGAAGCTTGAGCTGGCTTTAGGTCCTTCCTGGAACCCAGTGGTTCTCACGTAGAGGCGATTTGGCCCCAGAGGACATGTAGCAACATCTGCAGACATTTGTGGCTGTCCCAGCCAGGGGTAGGAGGGGATGCTGCCCAGCACCCTACAAGGCCCCCCAGCATCCAAAACAGAATCCTTCAGCCCTGGATGTCAGCAGGGCCGAGTCAGGAGCCTGCCCCAGATCATTGATCTCCCCAGAGTGGTTTGGGAAAGTGGACCGCAGGGATAACCCTCTGGTTCTACACCCAGGGGCTGCCGCGGTGTGGTTGCTCATGTTCATCCGCAGGTGGGAAACTGGTGGCAGAACAGGCAGGGATGTCTGTCACTTTCTGTGGACTACAGTGGGGCCCATCAGAACATGGGCGGGCTGTGGACACAGCCCGTCTCTGATACCGAGTCCCTTGCTGGGGGTCGGGGAATGCATTGGGGGGAGTGGGCAGGAAGTCACAGAGTAGACTTCATTGCCTTTGGCATCAGCATTGGTGTTGGGTTACTGGGCCACTGTGACAAAGTACCACAGAGCGGGGGGCCTTGCCCTGACTGTTCCACTTCACACTGCCTGTTTCCCATTGTCAGACCAAGGGTGGCCCTCAGCTTTGCTGGGTGACCCTCCAGAATTTACAGTCGCCATGAGCGAGTGGTGGGCTTGGCAAGGCTCCCATGCCTCCCTTTATTTCCCCACAGAGACTTTCCCAGAGGCTTGGCCTTAGGCTGTTAATAAACAGGCCTTCCTCTTTGAGAGGGGCCACCTCAGGCGTCATCCCCCAGGTCTAACCTTAGTCTGTTTCTCCTGCAGAGCGAGCTGGACTTGGAAAAGGGCATGGAAATGAGGAAATGGGTCCTGTCTGGAATCCTGGCTAGCGAGGAGACCTACCTGAGCCACCTGGAGGCCCTGCTGCTGGTGAGGAGGGAGTAGGGGCTGAGCCAGGTCCCAGACCCCAGGGCACCAGTCAGAAGGCGGCCCACCCTCCCTGGAGGGTCATTCCACCTCTGTAGAAGCTGGACCTCCCCGTGGGGTGGTGGACACAAGTGTAAGACAGGTGCCAAAGCAAGCTGGCTTTGAATTTTTATTTTTAGTCGGAATTTAAAAAGAAAAGCTCATATGGCACATAACCATGATTTTCTGTGGTCGTACCATGCACCTGAAAAATGGTGAGCCCTCTCATCAGTGCCACCCTCACGGGTCACCTTTGCTGCCTCTCCTGCGCCCTCTTCCAGCCCATGAAGCCTCTGAAGGCTGCAGCCACCACCTCTCAGCCTGTGCTGACGAGCCAGCAGATCGAGACCATCTTCTTCAAAGTGCCTGAGCTCTACGAGATCCACAAGGAGTTCTATGATGGGCTCTCCCCCCGCGTGCAGCAGTGGAGCCACCAGCAGCGAGTGGGTGATCTCTTCCAGAAGCTGGTGAGTGACTCGGAACAGGTGCACAGCCGCCTTCCCGGAGTTCACGGCTCTGCAGGGGTCAAGCCTCTGCCTTGACCTGCTGGTGTGTGTTGCCAAGGGCTCTGGGACACAGAACCCTTATTTTAAGTAGACTCCACACCCAACATGGGCCTTGAACTCATGACCCCAAGATCAAGAGTCACATGCTGTACCGACTGAGCCAGCCAGGCGCCCCTGGAGATTTTTTTTTTAAAAGTGGCCTATGGAGGAGAGACATGGTCAGTAAATATTAAAGCAGTGGAAAAAGTGGCCCTAGAGCCTGAAGGAGGGCCCTGGAGGGTTGGGGTGGGGCTGGGAGACCAGCCGCTGTGTGACCCTTAGCTCCTACCACCGGCTGTTTTCAGAACCCGGAGGCGATTTGACACTAACTTTGAGCATGACACCCTCATAGCTTGTAGAAATCAGGACTGGTTCTTCCGGTCAGGTGGTTTGTGACTGCAGAGCCTGGACCCAGGCACAGCCTCGCAATGAAAGGCGGTCTGACTCCAAGTAGTGGGGTGCGAGGAGTGGTACCCATCCCACCTGAGCTAAGGCAGCCAGATAAGGCAGCTCCTATCCTTACCACTGTGGGGGTGAGAAGATAGAGGAACTGTGGGTAACTTGCTGGGACTGAAACATCGGGTTATCTCCAAAAGGAGTGCTTTTCCTGCTGCCTTCAGGGGCCATAACCTGAAGGACACAGGTGATGCTGGCTGGATGACAGAAGAAATATTTCTGAAAGGGCTTACTGAGCCCGTATGGATGAGGAATCTTTTTGGCAGAGGTGGCTGTGGGTCCTGGTTCAGGTCCCAGAGGCAGAAGCACCCTCTCAGGACAGAAAGGGCCTACTGTGAAGGCAGGTCAAGGGCCTCTGTGGCCCTCTGCTGACTACAGGATCCAAGAAACCAAGGATATAGCTTTTAAAAACTCAGTGGGACCTATAAAACCTAGCAATCAGATGAAAGAGGTTGTCACAAGCCAGGCCGCATCTGGGACAAGAATTGGCTCAAAGTGCTTCTTCAACCAAGACGTGGGTCAGGTAAAACTTGTCCAGTGGGAGGAAACAGTTAAGGCACTTGTGGGAGGAAGGAGAAAACTCAGATGAGAGCTGTCCAATCAGTGTCTGTCTTCCAACATGTGTGGTTCCAACATGTGTGGAAAGGAGCCCTTGCCTCCTTTGCGGGTCTGATGCATGGAGCCAGTCAGTCTTTCCAGGAGGAGGCTGTGGAAGAGGGGCATCTGGGTAGGAGAGCCCAGCAGCTGTCCTGGGAGTGTCACTGAAGGCAGGTGCCAGGCAGACCCCTGTGACGGAGGTTCTCCCTCTGAGGATCCCTAACCTGAGCTGAGTCCAGTCTGGGCCCCCTGAGCACATGCTTTTGACCTGGAGCCTTCCCCCTCCCAAGGGAAACCAGTCCTCCAGGGGTAGAGGTAGCCCAAGGTCATAGGCAGAGCATACCCCCACTGGGCTGCCCAGACTCCCAGATGGTCAGGACCCAGTCCTTGCCTTGGCTCACACCTGGGCTTGAGTGTTTTGCTCCAAGGTGTGGCCTTCCTGTTGGCAGTCCCCTCTCTCCACTGCCCTGGGCTGCAGACACCTCGGACTCCAGGCCAGAGCGAAGATGTAAGAAACACAGGAAACTTTTCACTTTTTTTATTCAGATTCCTACCACATGAGACCCTTCTTCCTCTGGCCAGAAAATGGGAGGCCATGTTGATGTAGCCCCACCATCTCCGAAGTGCCCCCTCCCCTGTTTCTCTCTGTGTACAGTGTCCACAGGTTTAAACCTAGTAGATTTGGCCCAGCCTGCATCCCTCCTGAGAACTCGAGAATCATGTTGTTGAGAAGAAACTGCACCCAACACGCTTTCCCAAATAACATTCTGACATCGCTCAGAAACTTGTCTTTCAAATTGACATAGTCCGATGAACACCAGAATTTGGGAAGTTTCCTCTGGTTTCCCCGGTGTCCTTGAGCCACCTTTGTGGGTCAGACGCTGCAGCAGACTAGGGAGAGAGGTGGGGCGGCCACGGGATGTCACGTCCCGGGAACCAGGCCCATGAAGAGTGTTCATGTGTGCTGCCCAGCTGGGTGTAGGGGCACCCTTGTCCCTTTCTGACGGCACGGCGGGGTCAGCTCCGTGTCACCCCAGTAAGCTCCCCTGCTGGGTAAGTCTTGGGACAGAAGGAGCCTGTGATGCCCTGCCCCAGCCGTGGCACCTCCCCTCCGCCCTGGGATTTGTGAGCCTGCTTCCCCTTCCTGCGGGAATGGATGGGTTTAGTGCCACTGCTTGGGGTCTGTTCCTGGCTCAAATTTTGTCAGGCTACTCTTTTGTTTTTCTAATAATTTCCAGCTTCCAGAGAGGTGCACAAATAGTTCAAGAACTCCCATGTGCCAGAGCCACCACTGGTAATATTTTGCCAAGTTTGTTTTATCTTTTCCTCTCTCATTTTTATATAGGTGTGCACACACACACACACACACGCACACATGCGTGTCCTGAATAGTTTGAAAATAGCTTGCAGATAGATCTGCCATTTTACCCCAAATACGTCATTGTGTATTTGATAAAAACAAAGACAAGCTCTTCCATAACCACAGAGTACAATGATCAAATTCAGGAACTTCCACAGTGGTGAGGCACTGTTACTTTGTCGCAGTCCATATGCAGACTTCTCCCAAGTTAGCCATCGTGTTCTTTGTTTTTTTTTTTTTTTTTTTTTTTTAATATTCATTTATTTATTTGAGAGAGAGAGCACGAGTGGGAGGGGTAGGGGAGAGGGAGAGAGAATCTCAAGCAGGCTCCACACTGAGCACAGAGCCCAACATGAGGCTCTATCTCTGGACACTGAGATCATGACCTGAGCCAAAATCAAGAGTCGAAGGCTTCACAGACTGCCCCACCCAGGCGCCCCCATCACGTTCTTTGTAGCCGCCTGCGTTCTCTGATTCAGGATCCAATCTGAGCTCACAAGATGGACTCAGTGTTCACATCTCTTTTGTTTTCTTCGGGCTATACAAGTTCCTTGGCCTTTGCTTGTCTTTCATGGCCTTGACATTTTTTTGAAGGGTACTGGCCAGTTTGGGCTTGTCTGAGGTTTCCTCAGGAATAGATTCAGGTTCTGCGTTTCTAGCAAAAACTGAATAAACCACAGCAGTGATGCTGTGTCCTCAGTGCCTCGTATCAGGAGGCACATGATCGCCATCGATCCCATTACTGGTCTGGCTCCGTTTTGGGTTGGCTGAAAGTGTGAGATTAGATTGCTTAGCATTTGGCAAAAGCCACATGGAAGATGCGAGCTCCTTTGGGAAAGGGAGAAGAAGTAATGGAAGGGGTTCTCCTCTCTTAGACCTCATATCGGTTTGCTAGGGCTGCTCGTCTGGGCAGCTTGCACAACAGAAATCTATTTCCTCACAGTTCTGGAGGCTGGAAGTCCGAGATCAAGGCACTGGCAGGGTTGGTCTCTCCTGAGGCCTCTCTGCTTGGCTCCAGATGGCAGCAGTCTCCCTGTGTCTTCACGAGGGTCCCTTGGTCTGTGTACTTATCTCTCATGAGAGCCCCAGTCATACCGGATTAGGACCCGCCCTGACAACTTCATCGCCTCTTATGCCCTATCTCTAAACACAGTCGCATTCTAAGGTGCCGGGAGTTAGGGTTTCAACGTAGGAATTTTGAGGTGACGCCTGTCGACAGTAATGTCCCCTCAGGGCTCCTGACCACATTATCTGAAGCAGATAAAAAAAAAGCACCATAGCTTTTAACCCCAGCTCTGTTCTCAGACATCTGCTGTATGACGTGTTTGTTGACTTATTTACTGTGTATCTCTCCTGCTGCTGGCCCCACTGTGTCTGAGTGATTTGCGGCTGTGGTGACAGTACAGTGCCTAAAGCAGGTCTTCATTGTGGGGGAGGAATTCAGTGAGCCACAGAGGAGGGAGAAAAGGAAGTGCTCTGGGTCTGACTATTGTCCTGATTGGCACTTGGAGATGGAGTGACCAGTCAGGGTGATTTGTGCAGGAGGGGCCAGGCCGGGCCTCCATGCAGCCCCCACAGGGAGCAGAGCCAGAGACCAGACCATGCCAAGGGCTTACCCAGCATCTGGGACTGTCATCTGAAGAAACATAAAATTCAATATAAATGCAAATGCATATAGAAACAAAATTCAGATTCAGCACAGAACAAACACCAGAATCAGCTAAAGCTTTAGGCTTCCAGCCCTTGGTCTGCAGTGGGAAATCCTGGCTAGCAGGTCGCCGGGGTCCTCCATTTCCCTCCCCAGGCCTGGCTGTTCTGGTACAAGATGAGGGCTGGCTTTCCCTCAGCTGCCTCTGAAGGTGACCTGGGGCCCAGAGGTGGTGGCAGCTTCCCCCCCACCCCCACACACCCATGGAAGTTGTCACTCAGTTGGGTATCTGATCAGGAGGGTATGTGAAGAGATCCTCTATTAATACCTTTGATTTGACAAAAGACAAAATGCCTCTCGCCTTGGGGAGAAGGGATAGGGTAGCTGGGTGATGGACAATGGAGAGGGTATGTGCTATGGAGAGTGCTGTGAATTCTATAAGACTGATGATTCACAGGCCTGTACCCCTGAGGCAAATAATACATTGTATGTTAATTTTTAAAAATAATTTTAAAAAATAAAAAATAAAATGTCTCTCGCCTTGCAGCTGGCAGCCAGCACGTCTCCCATATGCCAGGTGTGGCTTGTGGTACCTGGACCCCTTGCCAGGTTTGGGCTGGGCTCATGTCTAGACAGTGGGAGCCCCTCTTCTCCAAGGCCAGCTAGATTGCATGGGCCTTATGTGTCTGAAGGGATCGGACAAGAGTGGAGCACTGTGGCCACCCCAGGCCGGGGGCCAACCTCCCTGTCCACTACGGCCTCCTGCAGCCAGAATGAGAAGGTGCCTTCCCACCCCACCTATGTAGACTCTCATCCGCGCTCAGGGACAGCCTTACATTTTAGACGGTGGCACCGTGTAAGTGAGTAGAGTGGGAGGAATCAGCAGCTGTGGAAGGGAGCCGTTACCTGCCCAGGGCTGTGAGTCACTTCTCAACGTGTCACTTGGAAGGGGGAACATGCTCAGTGCGTGGGGAGGGGAAGCAGGTGGGAGGCGACAGCAAGGAAGAGGTGAGGTGACTGCAGCTCTATGCTGTCTGCTGCCCCTGGGCTTTCTCCAGAGCTGTGCACAGAAGCCCATTTCTCAGAAAGATGAGAAGCAGTGGCACCTGCCCTGCACCTGTCCCACACTCTGTTCCTTCCTCCCTGCAGGCCAGCCAGCTGGGTGTGTACCGAGCCTTCGTAGACAACTACGGAGTTGCCATGGAAACGGCTGAGAAGTGCTGTCAGGCCAACGCTCAGTTTGCAGAAATCTCTGAGGTACTCGTGACACTGTTCAGACAGGTGTACCCCTCCACCTTCCCTGGGTGGGACGTGGGCTGGTCGTTGGTACATCATGACCCACGAGAACAAGGCACACCAGACCAAGTTCTGTTTCCAGAGGCTTCTGGGTTGGCTCTGTCAGCCCTGTGCATGGGGGACACAGGAGGAGCAGCCCTATAAGAGCCCTGTGTCCCCCGGGGCCAGGGCCCAATTCTGGGGCTCTGCTCAGTGCCCCAGACATACACTCTCTTGTGCCATCTGTGTGCAGTAATGAGTGTCCATAGTTCTGTCTCATTAGTGGAGGTCTGGATATGAGGGTCCTGGACTGACGAGGCACCTGGTCACTAGAGAGCAGCCTAGGAGCTATGCTGTGCTCTGTTCCTCTGAGGAATGTCGCTTGCCGGGGAGGCTGAGCAACTAATAAGGGCGGTGGGACTGAAGAAAGCTCCAGGCTGGAGCTCCACAAGCACTGAAACCTTGAGCCCTGGAGTGTTAGCATGAGGGGCCTCTAGAGAGCACTTCGGATTCAGAGAGGACAAGCAGGCCACCCCTGCACCAGAACCTGCAGCACCAGCCTCTCCAGGCTCTGGAGGGGATTTTCCACATCCTCTGTCTGCCCTGTGCAGTTGGGTGACATTTTCCTCTTTCTGGGCCTGTCATTACTTGTGATGGCTCCAGCTCCTCGGAGCTCTGACTTGCCTTCCCTCCACTAAGCAAGGATTCTGGGCGGAAAAAGTCCATGAGAGAAATTAGCATAAGATAGATAATTGGAAACTAGAAATAGGTACTGAGTGGGGTCTCCCTTGCTGAGAGACAGTCATACCCTGACTGTCATACCTGGCTTTGTTCTGGGGGCTTTGTGCTATTTTGTAATTTGTCATGGGGGGGGGGGGCGGTATTGTGGGTGCTGATTATCTCATGGTGGCAATGGGTGCCATGCTGCTCCTCCAGAGCCTATGGGGGCAGGCACTCCCTGCCTGGTGCTGCTGGTAACAGGCTACATGCACCCAGGGTTCTATCTAGGCTGGCTGCAGATGTCCCTCCCTCTCTGCTCTGCTTTGCCTAGAGCATTGAGACCATACCTTTCTTCAGCTCATTCACTTAGCAAGCCCACCACCCCTAACAGCTGGGGTGTTGGTGCAGAATCCAGAGTGACTTTGGCAAATTAGAGACCTAATCCTTTAAGAGCAGGCTATAATTAAAGGGGGCCAAGTTCAAGTCCACCCAGACGGGTTCCTATAGAGGAAGGAGGAACCAATTGTGAGACACCACCCAGGCATCACGTGGTCCGGTGGAATCTGAGCTGTGGCAGGGGTGCTGGGAGGGAAACAGCTTTCCCTGGCCCCCCGTGAAGCTTGTACCTTGGAGGTGGCATCCACTTGGGTTCTCCACCGTGTTTTTGAAGGAGATTCAGAGACACAGAGCAAAACTAAACCAAAGGAAACAAGCAGCAGGCCATGAGAGGTTGCACTCCAGGGATCGGAGCTCAGATGTGGGGACTGGATGGTCACCTCTAGGATGGGGAGCAGTGGAGCGGTGGCCCTTCATCTGCTCCTGATCCTGAAAACGAGCCAGAGCAGCGTCCACTTAGACTAGAGTTGCCCAAGCTGGGATTTCATGGAATGCCAGCTCCCACACGAGAGATAGAGTTCTGGCAAAGGACCTCTGGGTCAAGTTAAGTTTGAGAACTGTGGGATTAAGCCAAATGTGTAAGTCTCTGTGAAGCAGGACTCCTGGACCTACCTCTGCATAGTGTGCATGGTGCGGCCCAGGGGCACATGGTGTGAGGGCTCCTCCAGGCTCACGGGAGCATGGACCCTGAGTTTTGCAGGGGCTTGTGTTCTGCTCTCACACC
The DNA here is from genome assembly GCF_902655055.1 of Lutra lutra. Lineage (NCBI taxonomy): Eukaryota > Metazoa > Chordata > Mammalia > Carnivora > Mustelidae > Lutra > Lutra lutra. Next base: position 66,660,553 of record NC_062289.1, on the reverse strand, counting down.
CCCTCACACACACCCCCTCACCCCTTGGGAACTGCTGAGGCAGACGTACAGACGAATAATCACGGTGAGGACCGTTCAACTCTCAAGAGAGGCATCGAAGTGCATTGTGGAGTTTGGCCCCAGTGAGCTGTAAATACCATCGTTTTTAGTCATGAGACATGGACTATAGCACGAGAGGTTGGGAAAGCCATTTCTGAGCCCCTTCCTGTCCCCATGCTGGTTTTCGTTGTTGTTCAGCAGCCTGGTAGTGGGATTAACCATAGCTTCTTCCTGGAGGTGATTTCAGGTACACAGGGATCATACATCCTCGTTGCTCTGGGTACGTTGGACCCAATCGAGGATGCCTTGATGCAGTTGTGGGAGAACATGACCTACCCACCAAAAAGCTCTGCTCTCCTCCTGGGGACCATAGCGCCTGTTCGTTAGAAACTACAGGCCTGCCTTGCTTTATTGCACTTTGCAGATACTGCATTTTTTACAGACTGAAGGTTTGCAGCAACCGTCTGTTGTTGAGCAAGTCTCTTGGTGCCATTTTTCCAACAGCATTTGCTCGCTGTGTCACATTTTGGTAATTCTTGCAACATTTCAAACTTTTCCATTGTTATTCTATTTTTTTTTTTTTTTTTTAATTTATTTGTCAGAGAGAGAGGGAGAGAGAGCGAGCACAGGCAGACAGAATGGCAGGCAGAGGCAGAGGGAGAAGCAGGCTCCCCGCCGAGCAAGGAGCCCGATGTGGGACTCGATCCCAGGACGCTGGGATCATGACCTGAGCCGAAGGCAGCTGCTTAACCAACTGAGCCACCCAGGCGTCCCTTGTTATTCTATTTTTGGTGATGAACAGTGGTGATATGACTTCCTGAGAGCTCAGATGATAGTTAGCATTCTTTAGCAATAAAGTATTTTTTAATTAAGATAGGTACATTGTTTTCAGACCTAGTGCTCTTGAACACTTAATAGATTGTAGTATACTGTATGGATAATTTTTCTAGGGCCTAGAAAACAAAACAAAAAAAAATTCACTGGTCTTGCTCTCTTGCAATACTCCCTTCTTTGTGGTGGTCCAGAAGCAAATCTACGAGATCTCCCAAGGTATGCCTGTACATTTGGGAAGTCAGGAGAGGGTGGGAGGAGGGGGAATCCAGCGTGGGTCTCAGCGGTGAGGGGGCCTGCCCTGGCCATTTCCAGAGGTGAGTGCTTTTCCAGCCCTCCAGCCTGTTGCACACTGTTTAACTTCTCTGAGAAAGCGATTCTGTGCTTTAAGGAAGGACACTGTGGTTGCCTTGTTTTTATAGGCTTCTGGATGTCTGAGGCTCTTGACCAGGGGTGATTTTGTCCTCAGCAGACGACTGAGTAATGCCTGGGGATTTTTGATTGTCACAACAGGAGGGGGCATGCTGCTGCTATAGGGGGGGCCTGGGGTGCTGCCCCGTGTCCTGTGATGTCCAGGACAGACCCCCACAGTAAGCATATCCAGATCTCTGGCCCTGAATGCTAGCAATCCCAGGTGAACCATGGTGCCCAGGGCAGGCCTTATGTTCCGCCCACCCTGTATTTCGTGCTTTGGTCCAGGACACACACACATCCCCAAGACTTGCCTCCCCTAAGGTTCTGTGCAGTGAAAGAAGGGTGAGTTTTCTGGGATCCTGGCCACTGGACTTGCTGCCACTTCAGTGCTGCCTCAGTTGTCCCGTGTAAAAACGTGTTTTCTCTTTGCAGAACCTAAGAGCCAGAAGCAACAAGGATGCCAAGGATCAGACGACCAAGAACTCTTTGGAAAGTGAGTTCTCTGGGCTGAGGCCTCTTCGTGCTGCCCATGGGGGCAGCTGCCATGAGCCGATGGGGCATTTGCTAGAAAAGCAAACAGGGCACCCCGTTGGGTCACCCTCCGGTGACTTTGCTGTTCCAGACTTCTAATAGTGAGAGCGGAGACAGGGGAAAAGCGGCACTGGGTGTGCTGGGTGGTGAAGGACATGGTCAGGACCAGCCTGCCCCCACCAGTAGCAACCAGGAAGGACGGTGAGAGTTTGCAGACACCCCTAAATCAGGCACTGCTGGGCATTTAAAATGTCATCATGTTGTCCCCAACGGCCCTGTAAGGAGGACTTTATGTTCCCGTTTTTCAGGTGACAGGACAGATTTAGAATGAAAGGAACTGAGCTGGAAGCACAGGTCCTACATGGCCAAGCAGGGAGAAAGCCAGAGCTGTCAGGCTCCCTCAGACCTGTGCGTCCAGCCTCTTCACTCTGGGCGGAAAGCAGCCTCAGCACTGATAGATCACTTCTTGGTTGCAGTTGTTAGGATAGCATGAAGAATTGCGCTTCCAGAAAACAGCAGACCTGGCTCTGCCAAGCAGAGCTTCACCGTGCTCTGAGTCTCAGCTTCTCATCTGTAAAATGGGGCTAACGATGCATGTCTTACGGTAGTGGTGGGAGTCCCGTGAGGAAACGCACATGACATATGTCAGGACACACGTGCGCATCTGTGCCCGTCATGGGCTGGGCTCTCCTGATGGAGAAGTAGGGGCTGCCAAGGCTGGCCAGGGCTCTTGTGCTGCTGGAGGCCAGGTGTCTGAAAACACTTACAAAGCCAAGAACTGTGTTGGCACCTGAATAAGTTTCTGCTGTCCTCAAAGTCGAGGCTCCAAACTGCGCAGGGATAGGCATTGTGAGTAACATGCTGGTCTGCTCCCAGGAGACCCTCCGGGCCAGAGAGCAGGTCTCCTGCCATGATTGGGACCCTCATCAGCCCATGTGCACCAGGTGCTCATGGGCTCCCCAGCTCCAGGGGGAGGGACGTCAGCTTGGGTTCTGACCAGTAGCTCTGCACTCAGCATTTAATGTCACAGACCGAAAGCTCAAAGCCATGGGTTCCATCTTCTAGGTGCTCTGAGTTGGTGCTTGTCGCTGGTTATGGATTGGTTCCCAGGGCTGCTCTCTCTGTCCAAGCCCTTCCCACGAGGACAGGCAGGCGGGTGGTCTGGGGCTGCTTTCTCCGTGCACGGCCACCTCTCACCCTGCCCATCTCTCTGCAGCCCTGCTCTACAAGCCTGTGGACCGGGTGACCCGCAGCACGCTGGTCCTGCATGTGAGTCCCCCACCTGGGACCATCTCAACCCTGGGGTTCTTGGCTTCTGATGTTCGTCAGTGTTGCCCACCCCTTACCCCTGTTCCTGCCACACACCTTTATTGATGATGTTAGAATGAGAGGCTCACAGGGGTGTGAGGGGGGGACAAAGCAGGTTCACAGGGGGGCCTGGGTGCTCTTGAAGAGGAGGTGCCAGGTGGGAGCATCCTGTCCCAAGTAAGAAGGGCCTCCAAGGAGATGGGGTCGGGGCACTGAGAGTGCCTTGCAGGGCCCCAAGGATGACCGCTGCCTCCCAGCCTGGGGAGAGGGAGCATGGGGAGGGCCCACCTCACTGGGGCTGCTCCTGAAGGCAACAGGGAAGATGAAACTGGCCCCTAGTACTACTGCCCAGGTGACCCTCTTCACTTACATTTAGAGCAAGTTGTACATGCATTTTTTTTTTTAAAGATTTTATTTATTTATTTGACAGACAGAGATCACAAGTAGGCGGAGGGGGGGGCAGGTGGTGGCGGGAAGTGGCGGGAAGCAGGCTCCCTGCTGAGCAGAGAGCCCGATGCGGGGCTCGATCCCAGGACCCTGGGATCATGACCTGAGCCAAAGGCAGAGGCTTAACCCACTGAGCCACCCAGGCGCCCTGCCTTTTTTTTTTTTTTTTTTTTTTTTTTTTAATTTACAACCAAGTCACCTAAGTGCATGAGGTTTCCATTTCCTTTCCTGGTTCCTCCCCACCACCACCACAGGAATTCTTTCATGCACATACCGACATATGTGAGCATCTTTTTTGATTACACAGAAGGCATCGTGCTATATGTATCATTCCACACTTTGCTTTTTTTTTTTATAGGATGTGGTGGAGATTGTCCCACTTCAGCCCAAACAGCTCTTTCCCATAGAATTTAAGCTGTGTAGTATTCTGTTGAGTGAACTTTTTTTTTTTTATTTGACAGGCAGAGATCACAAGCAGACAGAGAGGCAGTGGCAGGGAAGCAGACTCCCCACTGAGCAGAGAGCCCGATGTAGGGCTCAATCTCAGGACCCTGAAATCATGACCTGAGCCGAAGGCAGAGGCTTAACCCACTGAGCCACACAGGCTCCCTAGAGTGCACATTTCTTAAATCTTTTTTTTTTTTTAAGATTTTATTTAAGATCTTTCTTAAGAGACAGTGAGAGAGAGAACATAAGCAGGATGAGGGAGAGGGAGAAGAAGGCTTCCAGCCAAGCAAGGAGCCTGATATGGATCTTTATTCCAGGACCCCAGGATCATGACCTGAGCCAAAGGCAGACGCTTAATGACTGAGCCTCCCAGGCGCCCCTTAAGTGCACATTTCATAATTCCTCACTATCTTCTGATAAAGAGGGAGATGAGAGGCATGGTGTAGAAGGTTCTGGCTGGTGGCCTGTTGAACAGAGCCTCAGAGACCTTTATCTGTCCCCTCTCCAAGCGTCCTGACAGGAAGAAGCCAGAACCACTCAGAGGTGGCATGGGGGTTCTGGGACCATGAGCACCAGAGCTTTCCTCCAGGCTTATTTCATCTCAGCAGAGGAGATCTGTAAGCTAAGGGGAGTTCATTTTTCTGAACCAAGGAGCTATTGACCTTCCGCACGAATTACTTGCATTCCTAGTGGAGAAGGAGTCGGTGTTTCCATCTGTATTCTAAAGAGGTTTAGTCCCTGTTCTAAAGCAGGAGGAGCAGGGAAGGCCAGGTGCTTTCTCCTGAGCTGGCACAGACCAGAGGTCCTGGATAAAGCCAATTCTGCCCCCTAGAGGACATGCAGCAATGTCGGAGACTTTGTTTCTCATCCCAACTGCCAAGGAGGAGGAGTGCCAGCATCTAGTGGGTAGAGGCAGGGGTTGGGGAGGGCTGATGTCCTACAGTGTACAGGACAGCCCCCACCACAAGGAATGGTCCAGCTCAGAATGTCATGGGCCGAGGTGGACAAACCCTGCCCTCGACCCCAAGAGCAGGAGCCCTTGTTGGCAGCTTGCATACAGCATGGACTTGGAACACCGTCTAGGTTTAGTACCTGCTTATGGGATGGTACACGGCAGGCACTGCCCGCCTAGCCCCGGCCTGTCGGAGAGCTGTCCTGGGTGTGCCTGGCCTGTGTCTGCAGTTTGCACACCGTGGTGGGTGCCAGGGCTGGGCTCCCTCTGACCTGAGTCTCCTCGCCTGACACAGGACTTGCTGAAGCACACGCCCTCCAGCCACCCCGACCACCCTCTGCTGCAGGATGCCCTCCGTATCTCACAGAACTTCCTGTCCAGCATCAACGAGGAGATCACGCCCCGCCGGCAGTCCATGACCGTGAAGAAGGGAGAGGTGAGCCAGCCCGGGGACAGTCAGGGTGCGCCAGCCTCCCCACTTGCCAGGGGGACGTTGAAGCCCTCTTCTGGTCCTTAGGAGACTGTGCCTCCTGTTCAGCCTAACACAGGAAACGTGGTACCTTTTAGAGTGTTGACCCTAAAACCCAGTCCCCAGAGCAGGGTGTCCGGGTGGAGTTGCCGGGCTGCTCGCCTCACCTGGCCACCTCTTTTCCCAGTGTGGTGGGTCGTGTCCAGGGCACGCCTTCTTTTCCCTACACCCTTGTCAGCTCAGGGTCCCCAGCTGAGGAGACCGGTGAGAGAGATCGTTTTGTCTGGAGAGATCTAGTTCCTCCTGAGTGTTCTCTTGGTGAAAAATAGTTCGAGGTTTCCTCTCCTATCTGAAGGTGGAACATTCCTTTGAAATCTTTTGTAAGCTGAAATGCTGTAAAATGAAGAGGCTGTCACCATTTGTAAAGCGAAAATCTTCTTCAGGTCTATTTTGGTTACTGAAAACTCATGTTTTCGGGACTCATGTAGGTCTTTGGTAAAGGCAAACTTTTGAATAGTGTGGGAAACCCGTATGACCAGATTTAAGGATTTAAAAAGGAGGAGGAGCGGGAGGTACAAGCAGTTTGTGGCTTGCTTGTCTTCAGCTAGGAGGATTCTCTCCTTCCTCCCTCTCTCACCGAGAGCCACCCCAGGAGGGGCCCAGTGAGGCGTGGGCAGGTGCCATCCCTGGCAGGCAGCAACTTAGTGAGAGAGCAGAGCTGCGTAAATCAGGGAGGCCGGCATCTAGCACAAGTGTGAGCAGCATCAAGGCAAGGGAGACTGACCTGTGGCCACTGGCTCTTGTGTGGGGATGGGAGCTGTACGGCCCAGGCAGGATACCGCCAGCAGTGAGCCTGATGGTAGCTGCCCCTGAAAGCCACGTCTTCCTCTTTCTTCTGGTTCACGTGCCAGGTGCTCGGCACTGACAGCTCACCCTTCTACAATCAGGGTTTCTCTTCCTCCACCTGGGCTAGCAGGCAGGCCCCTCAGATCTGTCCTCCCCACTCCTCTTTGGGAAGTAGGTACCTGAGTGCAAGGCAGAAAGCTCGAATGAGCTCAGAGTCTCATCAGGCTTAACCAGGAGCGAGGGGCTTGGTCAGATTTCTCGTGGTGGGCCAGGGTCAAGGAGGAGGGAGGTGTACCCTCCAGTCCACCCTTCGGGTGGGTCCAGACCCTAGAGCCAGGTCGACACAGAGATCTGATGCCAACATTGGCATGAACTCACCCACTACATGGCTTGGACTGTGCTTGCTTCTCTTCCCTGGATCTGTTCCCCACTTTTACAACAGGGTGGGTACTCGGACTCGGGCACCCAAAACTTATGACTCACGGCAACGGTATTGCCAGCAGGCAAACAAGCAGTCTCTGAGCTCGTGGAAGGCAGGAGTGGGTCCCCAGCACCTCCTAGGGTCTCCACACCCAGTTGTCCGATATCTAGAACCTGGGGGTGGTGGGGTTCAGATCTCCTTTCCTAGAGCAACAGCAGCACCCTACCCCTGGGTCAGCCCCGCTTCCAGCTTAGGGACTCCGGAGGAGTGCAAAGCTTTGGCCTCCCTAACCGGATGTGGGATTTGCTTCTGTCCAGACTCCTTTTGGGTTTGTGCCCAGCTCACCCTTCCCTCCTAGGACACCTCTTTCTCCTCTGCCGACTATTCTGAGAGCCATGTCCTCCTGGGAAGCAAATATGTGAGTCCTTTTCCTCTCAGCTTTTCATACAGGGCTGAGTCTGCCCTCAGCACCCGCATCCTGCTGTTCAGGATCCCTGGAGAGAAATACCTTTTTGCTCCTCACCTCAGTGAAGGTGGCTGCCCTAGAGAATTGAGGAAGATCAAATGTTACCTGGGAGGTGGCAGCCCAGCCCTTGTCCCGCATCTGTTACCATAGGCTTCATTCCCTGCTGACCCATCATCAGGGTCCCAGGGTGACCCTGGGAAGGTGACCCAGGAAGTCTGTTGGGGCTAGCCAGTTCATGAAGAGAAGGGCTTTTATCTCCACCCACCTTTCCCCTACGGGATCTGGCCCTGTTGGCCTCAGTGATACTTGCTTAGTGAGAGGGAACACTCAGGTACCTCAACTAAACAAGGAGAGGGAAGCTAATCCCTTCTGAGAGGTTGTGAGTCTGACTCACATGCACCTTCTCTCTGTCCCAAGCATGGTAAGGGGGGTGGTGGCCAGCCCAGTATGACAGATAGGTGCCCACGCTCATGATCCCCACCCCCACCATCCCAGGCACAGACATCACTAATCGATCAGCCTAAGGACATACTTCAGGCTGCCCAACCCAGTTTACAATCCCCAGTGTGGTAGAAAAGGTGCTAGAAGGGCGGTCCCCCAACCTGATTCAGCCCTGCCCACCACTTACCAGTGGTTTTTATTTGGGAAGCCCTTATTTCTTTGCCAAGTGTCTATAATCTGAGGACAGTGTCTCAGGATCTGTAGCCCTCCAGGGGGCCGTTGTGAGACAGAAAGGGCCTCATGACCTCTGAGGGGGTGTCTAAGAGCAGAGTGATGATTTGCCCACATGGGCACCATTCATGTTGGAGGTGGTAGGAAAGCACCCTCTAGATCACCAGCCAGGAGAGAGTCTGCAGGTCCCGGGAAGGGTGGGGAACTGCAGGCTGCTTCCTTTTAGAATTTGGAGCTGGGGAGAGTACGAGATTTGGAAGTACCTATTTCTTTTTCCTGCCTGTGTTCTTGTCTCTAAATTTGGTATATAACATTGACTATCAAGCTTCCAAAGGGAGAGAGAAAGTGGGCTTCTGAGTTCCCCTAATGACTCTGTGAAGTTAGAGGTATTTTCCAGGTGAGGACACTACGGCTCAGAAAGGTTGAATGACTTGCCCACAGTCACACAGCCACTAAGTAGCCAAGCCAGGACATGAGGCCAGGTGTGCCATAGCACCTGTGCGTCACAGGTGTGTTATGACTTACGATAGCCCCTCCCACACTCCCCCACACCCTTGCGAACCCATAGGACTGTCCACCCCTCCTGGGTCCCTGTATAAAGAGCTACCTAGACGTAGGTAGATGTGCCCCATTGGTTTGCCAGAGCTTTAGGCTCTGAGTGGAGCCCCATCCTCTGCTTCTCCTGCTGGGAGCATGGTGGGGGGCAGGGGGTCTCTGTTTCTAGCTCTCTTGAGTTTTCTAGGGAGAGGAAAGGTACCTCCATTGGCCTGGATGTATGGAGATACCCCCACAGTCACTGCTGGCCCTCCCAAGAAGTGGCCTCTCTCTTCCTGCTCAGCCTGGGTCAGTCAGGGCACTGGAAGGCCCCTCGTGAGCCCTGAGCTGGGCCAACAGCCCCTGCCCCCCCACCCCCCACCCCCCGTGGCTCCTGTAATCTCATCACCCCACAGCTCCAGGGCTGTGCTCTTTGAGGAAGAGGGACTTTGGGCAGCATTACAGGTGCCTCCTTGACCCTGAACTCTAGCTGGCAGATGGTCTCGCCAGCCTGTCTCCTGGCCCTCTCATCCCAGGGGCCCGTGAGCAACAGGCACTTCCCAGGAGGACACCCTCCTCAGCCAGCCAGGAGCCGATCTGGACCAAGAGGTCCCGCTGGCACATTTTCTTCCCAGGCCTGGGACCTGCAGGCTGGTGGCTGGTGCTCCTTCATTTAGCTGAATGAACTTTAAGCTGCCAGCTGATTTCCCCTTGTGGCTGCCTGCCTGTCTGTTCTTAGCGCTGCACCATGTTCTGCCCGGCATCCCAGCTCAGGCTGGGAGACAAATGGAATGATCCTGTGTGGTGTCTTGTTTCCCAAGAGCCAGCCTTGTCTTGGAGCCAAGTTCTACCCAGGTTCCCAGGTGCCCCAAGCAGCAGAAGGCAGGTGGGCAGGCTGAACAGGAGCCCCCAGGGAGGTGTCGCCGGTGCAGGCTGAGGCCGAGGGGTGGTGAGGCTCAGGCAGAGGAGAGGGGAGGCCTCTGGCTTAAGGATTAAAGAATTGGAAACGCCAGACCCTGTGGCAGTTTACAGGGGTGCTGCGGGAGGGGGTGGGCATAAAGACAGCCAAAGGGTTGGGGTTCCCAGCGCCACCAGACCCCGTGTTTGGTGACCTCAGCAGTGCCATCTCTGAGCCTCAGCTTGGTCAGCTGTGGGATGGGGCTGAGCCTAGACCCCGTGTCGTCCAGTTTCAGAGGATGTCCACAACGTGGGGGCCTCATCAGGGCAAGGCTGGTCTCCATGTCTAGGCCTTTTCTCAACCTTTCATAAAGTTTATAAAGTTCTCCACTTGTCTGGGCCCAGGTTCCGATTCTTCCAGGAACGTGGGCGTGTTACTTAACTCTGAGCCTTTCCTTCTGTAAGAGTGGTGGAGCTGGAACCTGCTGCCAGGGACAGTTCGGCCAAGTGCGAGATGTTTCAGGAAGCACTGCGCAGGGCCCAGCAGAACACCCAGCCGGTGCTCAGTGGACATTCCTACTGTGCATCAGCAGCATGCTGCCCCGGGCTCACCCTGCCCTCTATCCAGCAGGCTCCTATCCCTTCCAGGCAACATTGTGCTCTGACTTCATCCCCCCGATCGGTTGTCATATGATGATGCATCTCTCCAGGGCATGGGAAACCAGAGGCTCTCTCGGGGACCAGGGAGTGGAGGTGTGCTCTGCAGGGAGGCCAAGTGGGCAGGTGCCAAGAGCCCTAGAACAGTTATAAGGGCAAGAGAGTCGGGTGGGGCCCTCAGCACACACTGGGCCACAGGGACACTTGTTACTCCACCTGATGAACCTCCAGATCCCAGTGACTTACCCGGCAGCCGGGGCTGCTCTGATGGGCAGTGTCAGCTGGGCCGCTCGCATGCAGCCAGCGACCCCCAGTTTCAGTCCTCACTCTGTGGGCATGGGAATGATGGGGCCCAGGCTGCCGGCTTCCTCCAGGGCCACACATGCTGAATCTGTCCCACGCTTAGAGCTAGGCCAGGCACCCTCGGCCAGCAACTGATGGCACTTGCTTTGGCCACCTTCCTTGTTCCCCTCTCTGCCCCCACCTGGGCCCTCCTTGGCAACTGTTCTTGTTCTCACCTGGCCAGGCCCCACTGGCTTATCACTAAACTAATTCCTGTCCCTGACAAAGTTTCCCCGAGCCCCCTCCATGGAATCGTGGTCTCTGGCTTCTTTGTATGTGTGCCGCAGTCTACTCCGTTGCTTGAACAAAGTGCCATCTGCTGGGGGTTCAGACAACAGGCTTTTATTTCACACAGTTCTGCCGGCTGGGGGTCTCGAGGTCAGTGTACCAGCATGCTCAGGGTCTGGTACGAGCCTATTTCCTGGCCCACAGACGGCCACCTTCTCACTTTGTGCCCCTACGGCTTTTCCTCACAGTGTGCATGTGGAGAGAGCTGTTTTCCTCTTCTTAGAAGGGCACCAGTGCCATCATGGGCTCCCACCTTCGCAGCCTCACCTAAACCTAATTGCCTGCAAAGGCCCTGCCTCCAGACACTGTCACATTGTGGGGTTAGGGCTTCAACATATGTATTTTGGGGTGGACACAAATATCAGTCTGTAACAGTACACTTCTTCCAGATGCCTCCTTCCTGGGTGGGCTCTAGACTATTGCCTAGATGACAGCTGGGGGGAGGCCGGCCAGCCTAGGGGAAGACCCCTGAGGAAGGAGACGCCCCTCTTCCGAAAATGGTGGACACATAATGTAACCTCACTGGCCTCAGTTTCCTTGTCTGTAGCAATGAGGGTGATGGTACCCCCCCCACCCCAGTCATCACGAAGTGTGAGAAGCCCAATGACAGGGCACCTCTCAACGCAGGGCCTGGACCTGCAAAGGACTTGGCTTATGGGAGGAGCCAGTAGCCCCATGTGGGCACATTTAATCCTCTGAAAAATGCCACCAGGCAGGTGTTTGCATCCCCTCTTATCTTTTAAGGCAGCTGAGGCTCAGAGAGATGAACTGGCTGAGCCAGCGTCATCACTGTAGAGAAGAGAGGAGGGTGGGCTGCAGACACCTCACTCCCTGGCAGCGTGAGCTTATCACTCTTTCAGGGAGGCAAGCGGTGTCCCCTCTAAACAGGTGTTCCCCACCTGGAATGTGGGGGTGGGGGACTCCCCAAGTGGAGTGCCTTCCCCACCACCATCACTGTTCCACCCCATAGTGCACACAAAGACATGCACACGAGGGGACACACACTGCAATATACACAGGGACAAAAACACACACCCATACCTACAGAGGGACATGGGGGGACACATAGACTCATGGACACACAGGGACATGGAAACATCTAGAATGATACATAGAAACACAAGAACATGACACACACATGAGGACACAGACACAGAAATATATATACAAGAGACACACACGGGGCAACACGGAAATCAGGACCCATACACTGACGGGGATACACACATACAAAGACATTCCTGCCTACATGGAGACACACACAGACACAGAGACACATGGATTCTTTTTCACACAAACGTACTCCTGTGGCACCCCCAAGGGACTGGCTTTCCTGAGTCACTGTCCCATAGACCTTGAGAATGGTGCTGCACTACCCTGGGGTCCAGCGGGTTCCAGGTCTTCTCCTACAGCTCTACCCAGGGCTGGGGCTGTTTGCTCTGCATGAGATGCTGAGGCAAAGGGACAGTCCTTTCTAGCCACCTGACTTCACACCCTCTTTAGACCACAGCCCACAGTGCCATGGAGCTGTGAGCCGGTGCAGCCAAGCTGTGTGACCCTCCTGTGTCCCCTCAAGGGACAGGTACTGCAGACAGGGCTAGTGAGCATTTCTAAGTGGGACATCTCCTGGGCAGACAGAGTCCTCCTGGCTCTACACTGGTCCCGTGTGGGCTGGCAGGGCTTCTCTGCAGAAGCCCAGGATCTGAGAAGAGGCCTGGGTGATGGCCACAGGGTCCGGCAGCCTCTTGGATGCCTCAGCCTAAGGGCAGAGAGGCCCCTCAAAAACTTACTGTTGGGCCTGCACCTGCTTCATCCCTCCTTCATTTCTGTCCTCCTCTCTGATCGTCTACCCTTGGCCTCTCTCCTTCCTGAAATGGTGTCTGTGCAGATAAGGGTTTGTTGTGGTTTCTTCATGGACCTGTTTCAGCGGCAGGATCCCTCTTCAGCCTGGGGCTTTGGGCTGGACTCTGAGCAGGGCTGATCCCAGGCCTAGGCCGGCTGACCTCCAGAGCCAATAGGAGGCATCTACCCAGGCGTCAGGGCCCTAGGCTGTGCATTCAGCATGGGACCACCAGCCCTAAGAGTCAGTGCCTCAGGACTACCCCTGGGCCTGGGGAAATATGGACAGAGGCAGTGTGATGCCTGGCCCTCCCCCTCCCTCACACTCCCCTCGCCTGCTGCCCTGACCCCTCCCCCCAACTCTGGTCTCTCTCCTGGGGTCCAGGCTCCCTTTGTGGATTTGCCAGAGTATAGTTGGGAACCTGTTTTTCTGGGGCTGGGAGACCCCTCCTGCCCAATTCCTGGATATTTTCTGTTTGGGCATGCCAGAAGACCCCAGGGTGGCCTGGGGTTCAGAAGCAAGACCCAGTGCTTCCTCTGGAGGGAGGGCAACTGTGACAAGACAGGGAAAACTCAAAATGAAAGAGCCTTACTCTGAAGATAGCCACTGCTGTCCAGTACCCGCACACTGCAAGGGTCTGGCAGGTGACATGCACGACTCACACTCTCTGCTCTCCCTCGGAGACAGAGCATGGCACAGAGCAGGGCTCGGACTGGGATGCTTTGGGGGCAGTGGGCTGACTAGGAAGTGTCGGGGCTCCCTTGGCTTTGGGGCTTCTCTTAGAAAGATGAGGGTTTGTATAGGCAAGAGTTTACGGGGAGGGTCGTGGCGACTGTCACAGTATCCAAGAAGAGTCTGTCTGTCACAATCTCCCAAGGCTGCAGGCTGACCCCCACGGGGTCTGTGTGCTCCTCACAGTCAGCCATGTGTCCTCTCCACACAGCAGGGCAGGCGTGTGGGCTGCCTCAAGCACCAGGGAATACTCAGTGGTCTTGTGGAGGATGAATGCGACACTTCAGCTGAAGGAGTGAACAGCAGGACCTTACAGGGAGAGAGGGTGGGCTGGCTGAGGGGTGGAGGAGGGTGGGCGCTGCTGGGACTCCGGGCATTTCTGACCTGCTGGTGAGGAGTCTACTTCTGAGCTGGACATCGGGGGCCCTCTGCTGGTGGTGGCCAGAAGCTCAGCCGCTTTGTATGGAGAAAGGATCCACGTCCTGCCACAGAGGGTCCCTGGGTCCCTGCCCCTTGGGCTGGAAGACCCTCTCCCCTGTCCCTGCTGCAGAGGCATCTGTCCGTTCATTCCTCTGGGACTTCAGGGTCCCAGGAGCCTTCACAGACCTGCTTCCTGACGAGGACCCAGCAGTCAGGTTGTCCTAGGCTTTGCCCTAGGGTCTCGAGCTCCGTGTGGATGTTTCTCCAGGTGCACACACCTTATTGCTTCCTGTAGCCGCCAATGCCAGGTGGGCTCTCTGCCCATGCCAGGCGGGCAGGGGGTGAATGACAATGAGTCATGGCCTTGGAAGGCAGGCAGTCTTCCAGCGCTTCCACTTAATGCTCTTCCATTTAAATCATTCGCCCCTGGAGCCAGGGGCCAGCTGGCCATTGTGACCTGAGCTGAATGTGACAGTGACGTGTGGCTTTTGTACCTCGGAGTGCTGGGGCCCAGCCCAGGCTATACTTGCTTCTGGGCAGCTCTGCTGGCTCCAGCTCTTGCAGAGAGTCTGGGAGAGTTCAGGAGGCACAGGCTACCCAAGAAGAGTCTGAGGTTGCAAGTGGCAGGGAGCCAGGCGTGGGCCTGCCAAGCACACAGGGGCGGGGCGGGGGGGTGGATGGACATATCTCCAGCTGGGGAGATGCTATGGATATGGATCATTCCAGTATATGTACCTGATCCTCCAGGCCCTTCCCTGGCCATCGCAGTGAGGAGTGGGGAGTCACACTCTCTGGAGGGCCTTCCCAGAAGCCAGGGTGGCTGGGTTCCCGCTAAGCATCTGGTCTCTCTCCCATGGGCTTTTGAATTCCAAGGATAGAGTCTGCTGAGCATCTCTGCTTGCTCAGTCACATGAGTCCCCTGCCTGGGACAGGTGGTAAACCTCCCCGAGGCTCCCGTTTCTCATCTGTGAGATGGGCACAAGGACCTGCTCGCAGGGTGTCGTGGGGATCACATCCGATGATGAGGCCATGTGCTTGCACAGCGTACCTGGAATGTGCATAGGAAAGGGGGAGGCTCGCCACGTCAGCCTCTCATCCTGTCTTTGTGTCCTTGGCAGAGCACCGTGTTGACCCTCATGAGGTGCCGGGCACTCTTTTTCAGAAGAATTACCGACTTACCTTGGTGTGCCATTCAGCTACCCCCAGAACTGTATGAGCCAGTGGAGTGTTCTTGTCTTTCAGATGAAGCACCCGGGTGCAGAGGCACATGGCTTGCGTGCGGGCTGGTGCCTCCTGTCCCCCTGCTCAGTCTAGGTCCAGTGTGTCCTGGGCAGGTCACCTCAGACTGCAGGTATCCAGGCATCTTATGTGGGCTTCTGCCCATCAGTGGGCACTGACCCTAAGAAGCCCAGGGCATAGGGTACCAGCTCTGGGCCTCCTGCTGCCCTCAGAACTAAGCCAGGCCTTCTTGGAGCATACTGGGCCTGTCTCCTCTCCACTCACCAGGCTGCCCCATCCATGTTTGTCTCACCGTGGGCCTGTGCTATGATGGTCCTTCTGTAAGAAGGCCCTTCGCATGGCCAGCCTCTTACCTGTTCTGGGTCTCTAGTTGCTGCCCTACAGAAGCAGGGACCACCCTGCTCACAGGGGTTTCCTGCCGTCGTTTTCTCTGCACACCACTGACATAGCTGTAATGTCCCCCTCCCCAGCCTTCAGGCCAGCGGCTGGTACCCTGTCCACTCACCCTCCTCCATAGGCCAAGCACCCGAGAAGCTTTGCTGAACAAAGAGAAAAGCGTATGTGTGTGTTCGCTGAGATGGGGGAGCACTGGAGACTGGGTCTGAAAGTGGGAGACTAAGTCAGTGAAGGCCCCCCCCACCCCACCCCCGGCCCGCTGCCCTGACTCAAGCCCCCATTGCCCCCCACAGCACCGGCAGCTGCTGAAGGACAGCTTCATGGTGGAGCTGGTAGAGGGGGCCCGTAAGCTGCGCCACGTGTTCCTGTTCACGGACCTGCTCCTCTGTACCAAGCTCAAGAAGCAGAGCGGGGGGTAAGTGACCACACGGTGCCCATCCTGCCAGATGGGGAGGGTTTTGGGGCCGGGCGCGGGGCTAGTCTCATGGGCAAAGGAAACCTAGCTTTCTTTTTTTTTTTTTTTTTCCCCTTGGGCAGTGAGCCTGAAGAGTTCGGTAACTATGTGTCCAGGCCACTTTCTTTAGGTCACGTTTCCAGCTGGCCGTGATGCCAGGCTCAGGGTGAAAGGTCACCACTAACAACTTGGGGACATTCTAGGTCAGGATCAGTGACCGGTCTGTTACCTTCTACAGTGGAAAGGGAACCTACCTGATGAGGTGCTCTTGGGGGTCTGTCATGTGATAACCCAGAAAAAGTGGCAGGTCAGAGAGCTGCAGGGTCTGGTGCAGGCTGGCAGGTGAGGGAGCAGGGTGGGGAGTGGGGAACATCACTAGACCATCCCGGTACTTTGTCTCCGCAGACCTGGTGAGAGCTTCTAAATTATTCTCAGCCTAGGCTACACACCACCCCCCAATACACACCTCCTCTCGGGAATCAGACCACCCAGGTTGCACCAGCTGTGAAGGAAATAAGAGATTATATTGAGAAAGACCAGAACTGGGCTTTTTCCCCCGTTCTGCCATTACCATACTGAGTACACTTAAACCAGTCACCTCAGAAGACAGCCTCAGTTTCCCCTTTTGTCACGGCAAGGGATTATCCCCAGGAGATCTGTAGACCCTCAAACTCTACGGCTCTGGGGGTGTCTGCAATCCTGTCCTGTTGGTGGATGCCCCCCACTGATGTGCTCCCACATCAGGGGGCCTGTGAGCCACCACCGTCTCAACCCAGGATGAGGTGCATCAGGCCTAAGTCACATAAGCAGAGTGCCCATTGCTAGGGGTCACCAGGACTGGGTCCCCAGTGTCGGCCAGAGACCTTATGCCAGCATGTCACACGGATCCCAAGCTAGGTTTCAAGGTCTTGTAAACTATGCGAGCCTCAAACGTAGGCTTTTCCGGTTCTTGAGAGCAGTGACATTAGCAAAGGAGAAGCAGTCCATGTGTTAATGTGCTGTTTCCTCCCCCAGCAAAACCCAGCAGTACGACTGCAAATGGTACATCCCACTCACGGATCTCAGCTTCCAGACGGTGGACGAGTCAGAGGCGGCTCCCAGCATCCCGCTGGTGCTGGACGAGGAGCTGGATGCCATGAAGATCAAGATATCCCAGATCAAGAACGATATTCAGAGAGAGAAGGTGAGACCAGTTGGGAAGGAACAAATCTAGGCCCTGGAGCTGGAGCGGCAGCCAGCCCTCACACACGGGTGTCTGGTGTCTGATCCACTTCCGGCCTTGGAGACTGCTGGGATCCCTGCGAGCCTGCCTTCAGGCTTAGAGCCATCCAGTGTGTGGGGTGGGGGAGGTGCCCGGCTGCACCGATGGAGAGAGGATCCCAGGATGGGGGATCAGCCCCTATAGGTGTTCTGGACTGGCCCAGGCAGGCCCCTGGTTGTTTCTGGAGAGATTATAAGACTTGAGGAACAGTGAGGGTTCGCATGTAAGGTTAGCCCCAGCCAGAGCAGGCACCATGCGGTGGCCACAGACGAGGTGGGTCCCCAGAAGGTTGGGCTTTGGTTCAGGATACCTGGCTGAGGTGGGCTCAGCAGGACAGGGGTCCTCCTCCCCCTGGCCTACGGCTCCACACCCCCCCACCCGTGGCCTACGGCTCCACAAACCCTGTAGGCTGAGGAAGGCTCTGGGAGCAGTGGGGATAGGATGGGCGGGAACGGGTAGCACGGGCCCCCGGGATGGAAATGTGACCGTGTGGCCTCTCCCCACAGAGGGCAAACAAGGGCAGCAAGGCCATCGAGAGGCTGAAGAAGAAGCTGTCAGAGCAGGAGTCGCTGCTCCTGCTCATGTCCCCCAGCATGGCCTTCAGAGTACACAACCGCAACGGCAAGGTGAGCGCCCGCCACGATCTCACTCAGCCAGGTGGGGACTCCCCCTTCTAGCCCCGGCAGATGCTCCTAGCCCCTGGGTCCCATGTAGCTGGAACCTCGCTGTGCTGTGGCCGAGACCCACCGCCCAGCTGGGTGACAGCTTCGTTCCCTGGCTCCTGTGTGGCAGGTACAACAGCAGCCCTTTACCTCTGGAGGGCACTCCTACACCACGAGAGGCTAGCTAGTTCAGTATGGCATACCCAGGCCCATGTGTCCCTCGGACCGGTTCTTTGGGCCGAAGCCCCCAGATTGACCTCAGCCCTTATAGCTGGGAGGTGGCGGGGTCTCCAGGAAGTCTGACTAGGGCAGGGGGTTCGCAGGTTTGTGCAGACCCGGACCTCAGTACAGGGATTCCATCTGGAGACCTCATGGGCCTGGGGGACCTTCTGTCCTGAGTCTGGCTCCTGGTGCCGTCTGGAGTCAGGGCCTCTCCCTGGCCGGGCATCGCACATGGCCATCAGCAGGCAGCCTAGGGAGGCAGCTGGTGGGCTCTGTGAGAGCCTCGTCTCTGGGTCACAGCTCAGGGCCTGTGTGTTGGACGCAGGTGATCAGGGTGGCACCAGCCCTCACTTCTGCAGATCCCACCTGGTTACCTTCTCTGTGGCCCTAAGTCACAGCATGCCATGCCCTGGCCCAGGCCGTCCAGGCAGGGGGCGGGTTCCAGAGGCAGAGCTGCGTGGGGCACGGGAGCTGTGGCCTAAAGCCCAGCTGGCAGGAAGGGTGGAGAGTGCCAGAAACACAAGCCAAGCAGTGAGCACACTCAGCCACCAGGCTCCAGCCAGCCTCTGGCACCCAGGTACGTGTGCCTTGGAGGGGTGCACTGCTAGAGCACATGTGGACAGTGGTGGGGAGTGAAGGATGCATTCTCCTTCTCACTCCCCAGAGTTACACGTTCCTGATCTCTTCTGACTATGAGCGTGCTGAGTGGAGGGAGAACATCCGAGAGCAGCAGAAAAAGTGTAAGTGGCATCTGCAAGGAGAGACTTGGAACCTTGGGGCTGGATATTCATCTCCTCCTATGGTTTCAAGCCTTTTCTTCCTGAGGGCTGGGCAGTGGCTCTCTTACCCAAGTGATGCTACATGAGCTCTGATTCAGAAGATAAATTGGACAGGAGCTCCTGCTAGGGCCCTGCCCTCTATGCCCGCTTTCCTAGCCCCCCCCCCACATCCCCTGTATGTCACCCCCACCTGCTTTCTGACCTTCCCTGTGAACTCTCCCTTTCCCCCAGTGCCTTTCCTAAATTCCCCACCTCCCTCCTGAACCTCCCTACTCTGATGCCTACCTGTCCTCTGTGGACACCCCTCGCCCCTGCCTGCCCTGCCCCCTGGTCTCCCTCACCCCCCAGCAGGTGCTGATGCCAAAGAGGCCCTTGGCTGGACCCGCCCAGGCAGCCACACTGTGCTAGTCCCAGTGCTTGTCCAAGGGGCCAGCACTTGATCACTCTTAGGGTAGGGTGCTCACTCTTCTCTGGGATGGTCCCTTTCCTGGGTGCTTCCCTCACCTAGCAGTTACCACCTTCTCCTGAGCTCAGAGCTGCCCCTGGGCCTGTCTGGCAGGTTTCAGGAGTGGGAAGGCAGACCCTGCCACAAGTCCCAGGGCTGCCCCACTTGGGTCCTTCCTCTGCACCCCAGCTGTGTGGTTCGGGATTCCCAAGCTATCCTTGCTAAGAGGTTCCCAGGTGTGCTCCATGTGGCACTGTTTTGAGAGTGCCTGCAGAGAGAGCCAGGCTGAGCATGGTGTCGCAGGTGGGCTGGGAGCTCCACACACCTCTGCCCTGTCCTGAGCTCACATTCCTCCAGGCTTATCGTCCTTGCCTGTGCTGAGCCGTAACCACCCCCCACACACACACACACAGTGCCTGCTCTCCTTCCTGAGCTCGTGTCCCAGGTGTGCTTTTATAACCAAGGGACCCCAACCATTTGCAGCATGACAGCATCTGTTCCCTACTCAGCGCTGCAAAAGAAATCAGCCCCCTTTCCTCACCTGGTGGAGATCCAGGGACCCTTGCTGGCAGAGCTCAGGGCAGGGCTCTCCTGGGTGTCTGTGTGGAAAGATGCTCCAGGCCGCCCTCTCACAGTTGCCTTGTGGCTGTGCTTAGGTGGCAGGCCCGCTCTTGTGTTCCCAAGCCTTATGCTAATTCCTCCTGCCCTCCTAGCCCAGCCTCAGCCAAGGCCACGCCTTGCTTGGCCATTTACCCGCTCCTCTCTTGGGATCGCCCCCTCCTGGCCACCGCAGCTCATCACCCTGGTGAAGGTCTTGCGTGGGGACATCAGAGAACACCCTCTGGGTGTCCCCGGGGTCTGGGGAACCATGCAGGCTGGCTGGTTGATGCACCTGGTTTCTACCCTCTCAGGTTTCAAAAGCTTCTCGCTGACGTCCGTGGAGCTGCAGATGCTGACCAATTCGTGTGTCAAACTGCAGACCGTCCACAGCATTCCACTGACCATCAACAAAGAAGGTGGGCTGTCCTCCCAAGGGCTGCTGTCCCTTTCTGCTGTCAGCACTGTCTTTGGGACCATACGTTTCTCAAAGGAACGCCTGTGCTGCTAGGGGCTTGTCAGCCCCTTCCAGGAGTGGATGGGATGGGTCAGGGGTGGTCTGTCCCCAGCTGCTGGGTGGTTGAGGAGACACATGACTTTGTTCCTGGTCATATGACACATCTCAGGTCCTCTGTGCTCTGGGTCTGGCCCTGCTCCCCTGTCCTCCCTTTGGTCATGCTGCATTTTGTGTCCACTCATCCACATACTTATGTCTATTCATTCCTGCTCACGGGCACTTGGGATGTGCACACATCCCCTTCCTGTCCTGGGAACCTTATTACTCTTCACCTCAGTCACGGGTCTGCTATGCTGTCAACCCAACTCAGATCCTCAGGTCCCTGAGTCGGAGACTACAGTGGATATGTTTCTGGCTCATGACATCCCCTGGCCCCGAGCTGAGCAAATGGCCGTCACATGGTGCTCCCCTCGGGGGTTGGTTTTGAAGCAGAGCCTGTCACCTGCCTCCCTGTCTCAGGAGCATGGATGCTCACCTCTCTGCTCTCTTGCACAGATGATGAATCTCCCGGGCTGTACGGGTTCCTGAATGTCATCGTCCACTCCGCAATTGGCTTTAAGCAGAGTTCAAGTAAGTGATTGGTTTGGGGAGGAAGGGAGCAGGGCACTGACCTGGAGGCTGTGAGGAACCAGGGTCATGACTCAGATTATCGTCAGATGCCTTGGACCCTAAACCCTGTGAGGTCCTGTACAGGTTGGCACGCCTAGTGGACTGTTACCGGTCTCTGGTCCCTGGTCCCTGGACCAGATGTGCAAGCTGCTGAGCTGCCCCCTGCAGGCGGGTCTTGTAATTACAGGCACTGGGATCGGCTCCGGCAGGAGGCACGGCCTGGGTTCCAAGCTGTGGAAAGCTGGGCCTTGACCCAGCCAGCAGAGTAGATTTGGCTGCTGAGAGCTAAATGGATCCCCTTTTCCTCCCACCCCTCCGAGGTGGAGAGCGCCTTGCAGGTGCTCAGGCGGGGGCTGGTTGCTTTTCAATCTAGGACAGCACAGGCTGCACCCCCCAGCATGCCACTTCCTCGTGAGTCCTCGGGGGGCCCCTTGTAGGAGGATGCAGGACAGGGGCTGTGCTGCTGTGCTTTCCCACTGATGCTGCAAAGCTGAACGAGAAATCACCGACAAGCCACAGCCAAGAAGACAGAATTTACAAACTGTGTGTGTGTGTGTGTGTGTGTGTGTGTGTATACATGATACAGGACTTGTGTTCAGAGTATAAAGAACTCTGAGAACCGCAGTGCAAAGGACACAACCTAGTTTTTTAAAAATGAACAAAAAATTTGAATATACTTCACCAAAGAAATACAGGTCGCTAATTAGCACGTGAAAAGGTGTTCATGGTTGTAGGGAGATAGAAATTAAAACCACAGTGAGATCCCACTTCATACCCACCGAGATGGCGATAATCAAAAAGGTGCACAGTGACAAATGTCGGTGGGAGTGTGGAGAAATTGAAACCCTCAGGCCCTCTGCTGGTGGGGATGTGAAAGGGTTCAGCCTGGAACCTGGAAGACAGTTTGGCGGTTTCTTAAAAAGTTAAACACACCTCTACCGTGTGACCCAGCAGCCCTGCTTTTAAGTATTTACTCTAGAGAGATGCGCGCGTGTTCACATAAAACACGCCATGTTCATCCACGTGACGGAGCGTCGCTCAGCAGTAGAAAGGTACAGAGTACTGATAAAGGCAACCACGGGGATGAATCGAAAGAGAATTATTCCTAGCAAGACACCTGATTCAAAAGACTACATGTCATATCATTCTGCTTGTCAGAAATTTTGAGAAAATCACCATTTGGAGACGGAAAGCTTGGCAGGGGTTTCCTGGGGCTCATGGTGGGAGGAGACTTGTCTGCCGTTGAACCCAAGGGGCCTTTTTGGAGAGAGGGCAGTGTCCTAAAACAGTGGCAGTGCTGTTTGCACGTGTTTAAATTTTTTGAAAATCCCCAAACTTGTAACAGATGGGTTCTGTAGTATGCAGATTATAGCTCCATAAAGTCATCACACAGATGTGATTGTTCCCCTGGGCGCACCGGCCTCACACCCCCCTCACATAAATGCTGGTGTTTTTAAGGGTTCCATATAGGCCTTCACTATAAATACTCCCTCCTTCCTGCGACCAGGGACCTTTCCATCAACAGCGCATATGATGCCTAGCTCCTTCCTCTCCATCCCCACTCTGCTCTCCTGGGCCCCTCTGTTATCTTTCCATCTGGGTCCTCAGCATCCCACACTCCAAACTCCACATTCCCACAGTGACCCTGTTGCTCGGGCCCCTAAACTTGTTCCTCTTATGTCCTGCCCCAGTGAGAAGTGCCACCGTCCACCCCATGGCCAGGCCAAAAACCACCGTGTGGTTTACTGGCCATATCCGTAAGATAACATTCCCCATCAGTGAAATTTCATTGTTACCTCTGGCCCCCTGCCCCAGCCTTCTTCTGACACTGGCAGTGGCCTTGCTGCTGGTCCTTACCTGTACTCCCCCTATGCCCCACAATTCTCCCAGCACGGAGCTGTTTGTAGTGCCCTCCCCCCGCACCCGCCCCGGGCCTGCAGCACCATGTGCCCGTTAGGTTGGTAAGCTCAAACTGCACAGGTGATAGGCACTTCCTCCAGCTCCACCCCTCTGTATGCATCCTCGTCTTGGTGGTCATGGTCCATTCACCTCTGCCCAGGTCACCAGCTGTAGGGCTTTGCTCACATAGAGGCTGTAGTCAGGGTTTGGCAGGGGGCCAAGTGAACACATTCTGAGAGCTGCTGGTTCGGTTGCACTATGGGGTGGAATCATTGCATGAAGTGCTGGGACTCCATGCTGGCTGCTGGTGTGTTGTTGTTGTTGTTTTTTAAGATTTTATTTATTTATTTGACAGAGAGAGATCACAAGTAGACAGAAAGGCAGGCAGAGAGAGAGAGAGGGAAGCAGGCTCCCTGCTGAGCAGAGAGCCCGATGCGGGACTCAATCCCAGGACCCTGAGACCATGACCTGAGCCGAAGGCAGCGGCTTAACCCACTGAGCCACCCAGGCGCCCTGGTGTGTTGTTTTAAAAAGAAAATTAAGGGGGCCCCTGGGTGGCTCCACTGGTTGGGCATCTGCCTTCAGTTCAGGTCCTGATTCTGGAGTCACAGGATCGAAGCCTGTGTCAGGCTCCCTGCAGTGGGACATCTTGCTTCTCCCTCTCCTCTCCCTCTGCTTCTCCCCCCGCTCAAGCTCTCTTCCTCTCACTCACTCACCCTCTCTCTCTCAAATAAATAAATAAAATCTTAAAAAAAAAAAAAAAAAAAGAAAAGAAAATGAAAGCCATTTTCCCCTGATTTTGAAAATGTCCAGGAACAAGAATTTCTGTCTCCTTCAAGGGTCCTTTCAGTTGGACTAAGAATCAGATTGACAGGAGACCAACTAACAAGAGAAAATTAATAGCGTTTAAACAGGAAATCGACATGGACTTGGAAATTACAGAGCTGGTTAGGCAAAATGAGGCATATATGTCATTCTGAACTAAGGAGAAGGGCATAGGGGTCTGGGAGTTCAAAGGACAGGAATGCACATGACAGGGCAATAAGAATAGATATTTGGGGATGCCCAGGTGGCTCATTTGGTTAAGTATCTGTCAGGGTCCTGGGATCGAGTCCCGTATCAGGTTCCCTGCTCATCGAGGAGCCTACTTCTCCCTCTGCCTGCCAGCCTGGAAACTTTACTTGGTAAGTTTCCTACTTGTGCGCTCGCTTACTCCCCCTCACACACAAATAAATAAAATCTTAACAACAACAACAAAAAGTTTGCCCTGCCATACCGGTGGGTCACTCAGATAAAATTTATCTCTGCTCATAACCCTTATTTTGAGAATCCCCCCTCCCCAATCTAGATTCTTCTGTATAGTTAAGGAAAGGGCAAAAGTTTCTCTTCAGCCCATAGAGTCTTAATTACCTTCAGCTCAGAGTAATCTCCATGTCACAGTGGCCTATCTTGGGGCAGCCTGCCCTTGGCCCCCTACAAAAAATAACCCCTGCTGTCATAGAAAATGCGGGTAATGTGGAAAAGCGGGTCACCTTCCCTGTGTTGTCCTTCCGCAGATCTGTACTGCACCCTGGAGGTGGACTCCTTTGGTTATTTTGTGAATAAAGCCAAGACACGCGTTTACAGAGACACAACGGAGCCCAACTGGAATGAGGTAAGCTACTACTTCCAGATAACTTCTTGAGCACTGGCCCTGGCAGGCAGGCCAGGATCTTGTCCCTGTGGAGAGTCTGAACCACCCCCCTCCCCCACCCCCGGGTCTCCCTAATGGCTTCCCATCTCCCGAGGCCCTGCCACAGCCAGCATTCCACCAGCATGCCAGGAATCTCCTGGGAGGAGGGGGGCTAGTCCAAGAGATTTTATCTCTGTTCCTGAGAATCCAACCCCCCCCACACACATACATCACAAAGAACCAGCCTGGAGAAGCTTTTGGAAAACAAACTTAAAAGGGCAGTTTTGTGCTGCCTTTGTTACTGCTTAGTGTTTACTTGGTAAGTTTCCATAGCATTTTTCCTTGGAAATTGGAATGAGCCCTGTGACCCTCTTTGTTTCTGGAAGCCTGGGACTCTCCCAGCCGGGGATGCGGTAGGGACCTGATTTGCCTGTCAGGTAGTTTGCTGTTCTGTTCTCCTTCACTTTGGAGAGCTGTTGTGTTAACTAGCTTACTGTCTTGCCTTGAGCCTTTAGGAGTATAGGAATGATTACAGAGTGGTTAATATTGACGAACCCCCCCAGATCTGTGAGAATGCCATTTCTCAGTTTCTGGAGCAGCTGTGGCCCTCAAAGGCTTCATGCTTAAAGATATGGGTGGGGACACACCACGCAACCCCCTTGCAGAAAAAGCAGCTAAGTCTGACCTGGCTGCCCGGTCCACCTCAGGTCGTGTGGCTCGTAGAGCCGTGGGGCCAAGCCCCCAGCTCTCCTTTCTTGGTGTCCCCTACTCTGATCATCAGACTTGATCCCTTAGCAGATCTGGGGGAATGAGGAGCCCACAGGATTGACCAGGCATGATAGCTCTGGGCATCCCTGCAGAAAGGGTGGTGGCTTTTGTGGCAAGGGAGCAGCATAGCCACGTGGAACCACCAAAGGCTTTGCCAGGAGCAAGAGGGCTGTGACTGACAGGGGTAGTGAGGGAGGGGTCCTGGACACAGCACAAAGGGTTCAGGTGTGAGCCAGCGGTGGAGGCTCAAAGAACCAAGGCACGAGGGTTCCAGACCAGCAGGTCACCTGGTGGCCAGCCTGGGGGTACGTCCGGATCGTCCAGGGGTGTTACGTGTTCCCAGCACACGCGCCCTCCCCACCCCCATGCAGGCTCAGAAATCTCTCCTTTTTTCTTTTCTGTCACCCTCTTTTCCATTTCCCCACCACGACCCTGTGCTGGCAACAGCACTGGTGTGAAACGCAGAATTTACTGAAGGTATCCTGAGGTGATGGAGGAGAAAGTTAACACAGCTCCAAAGCCTACAGAAGGAGTTCTTTCGTCTCCTCTGTCACCTCTCTGGGGCAATTTTTTTTTTCCCCTTTCAAATACATTGATTTTTTTAGAGCAGCTTTAGGTCCAGAGCAGAAAGGACAGAGATTTGCCATAGAACCCAGTCCCCAAACATGCAGAGCCTTCCCCACTAATCAGTGATTCTAACTGACACATCATTATCACCCAGAGTCCACAGAAAACTGCATTTGTGACCAACACCCCTGAGCTTCTGGTGCAGGTGCTGTGGGGACTGCCCTTTGACATTCTGGCTTTAAGAGTTTCGATTAGATGTTAGAGGCATTCAGAGCTTCCAGAAGCATCCAGGCTGGACCACAAGGGGGCACTCACAGGGAAGTAGCTTCTGAGGGTCTTCATTGCAGAACTAAAGTGGAGAGGGTCTTGAGGCATGGATCCTTCTGGGGCAGTAAGGAACCCACTGGACTTCCCTTCCCCCAACAATGAGGGACTTTCCTTCTTTCTTGGGACTTCAGGAATTTGAGATTGAGCTGGAAGGCTCCCAGACCTTGAGGATACTGTGCTATGAAAAGTGTTACAACAAAACGAAGATCACCAAGGAGGACGGCGAGAGCACAGACAGGATCATGGGCAAGGGCCAGGTCCAGGTGAGGCCTTCCCGCTCCTCTGCTTCCTGCAGAGTCCCTCTGCCCACCACTGTGTCCAGCACACCCTCGTACACCTGCCCCTGGGCTGGCCCATACCCTCTGCCGGATGCTCGCCATTCTTTTCCCAGTTGACCTGGGACAAGAGATGGTTCAACTCCAGGGATCAAGGGCAGGTGCTCCCAGACTTGGAGAGGGACTGTCACAGGTCCTTTCCTGCTCATCTCTCTGTTTGAGTGTCTGTCATGCCCCATCTTGTCCCCAAAGGAAGTTCAGTTTGGCTTGTTCTCACAGCCTGGGCTTCAGTTCCTCCACGGCCTTGTGTTTCCTGGGCCTCACCTGTGCAGTTCTACATGCCAATAGAGGAAGCCCTGATATCTGTGTTCCTTATGGCCTCTTACCAAACCCGGCCAAGCAGGTTCCTCCCTGCCCTGCCCTGGGCACCAACTGCTCCAGCTCCTCTCCTATCCTCCCACCCTCCCCTCTGGTAAAGCCTCCAGCAGGAGTGGGCTGGGCACTCCAGGTGTTGTGGTAGGAGGAGGCTGTCCACAAAGCCCCACCTCTCTTCCTGAGGGCAGGACATTGCTTTTGTGCTGAAATTCTGAGCAGCATGGATGAAGGAGAGGGAGAGTGACTCACCCCTGAGTAATTTTGTCTTCTTGGGAGGGAGCACATATGTTCATCCTTCAGAAGAGAGCAAGTCCTCACTTAGCTCCAGACCCCTTCTCTGTTTTGCCCGGTTCTCAGGTTCTGGTTCCCTAGGTTTTCATGGCTGTCTACTTTCCTACCTTGGAAGCTTATTAGGGAATTCATTGGCTCAGGGCCTCCAGGGACCCCCTCATACCCTGTACCTGAGACCAGGTCTAGAAGCAAAAATGCTCCTCTGACTGCCTTGTATGTGACCTCTCCCCCCACCCCAAAACCTACCTTCCAGCAGACACCACCCTGTAGCCCACACCTTCCCAGGAGAGCCGGCCCAGGGCCTCAGCCACCCCCCACAGAAAGGAACTGGGGCTGGACCGGCCTGGGGCAACCGTCCAACAAGTCCACTAAGGTTTGGGATGCACACTGGGGATCAGTGGGGTGGCCTTGCCCAGCACAGGAAAAGCGGGATTCTTGGCCCCTTTCTCAGATGGTGTAACTGGGGCACAGGGGCCCCCAAACAGACCAGGTTGGGCTACTCACCATTGATAAAATCCAAAGGCAGAGAGACGAGAGGTAGTGAGACAAGAAAGGGATTTACTTCAGTGAGGCCACCACTGGGAAGACAGCAGGCCAGTGTCTCAAAGACTGTCTCCAAAATGCTAAAAATACCTGCAGGTTTACAGAAGGAAAGTGTGGGACTAAGGTCGGTGGGTGCCTGCAGATGGGCAGTGAAGGTCAGGTGGAGCACTGTCTTGGGGTCAGTCACGTGGGGTCTTGCTGAAGTCAGGGCAGTCCTCACTGCTTGAGGGGAGGGCTGTGGTTCTCATCACAGGATCCTTTGCCCGCAGGGTCTTTCGCCTGAGTTAAGAGATAAGCTGGAAAGAAGAACAGAGTCAGGAAGCACTGACTGAGGTTGAAATGGAGGTGGTTGAAATGCTTTGTCAGTGGGCATGGTCTTTGAGGGTCTACGGCTGGTCCAGGGCCAGCTGGTGGATGTCCTGCGCAGGGGTCCTATTGTGGCTTGGTTGCTGAGGGAGAAGCGTATGGTTCTTCCTTGCTCCCCGTCAGCCTGATAAACCGTTAAGCCAGTTGTAGGGGTCCTGGTAGCGAAGGGCTTCTGAATGGAAGAAGGAGAAATGCAAGCTGGTGCTTTTCAGCTCTTCCACTTTTGGGGTCCTGTCCAGGGATCTCTGACAAGCCAGGTCCGTTCCCCAACCAGAGTCACCCCCCGTGAGCTGGACACGGGTCCCGTGTTGATGGAGGCATGCACCGACTGCGAAGTTGGGGTGATGTCTGGGGGCTGGCTCGCATGCTCAGTGCAGACCCTCACCACTCTGCAGCTCAAGTGCATTGACTCCCCAGTGTCCTTGAGATCCAACCCCATATTTCCACATAGGTCTTATTCACTGTCTTGGCTCAACAGAGAGTCCCATGGATTGAGTCAGCCACTTCAAGGGACTCTACTCCTTTTAATGGATACAGACTTATTTTCCAGATTTTGCTGTTCTGGGAGCATGCTGGGGCTGGACATCTTTGAGGACTGACGTGTTTTGGCACCTAGTGGGCAACGGTCACAGCTCTGGCCCTTTGAGTTTTCAGGCTGTACTCTGCTGCTCAGCAACTAATGTGTTGCCCTTGCTCGCCCTCCCTTCTCCCTCTCCATAGTTGCATCTGCCCCCAGCCCGGGCGTCCATCCCGTACACCCATTCCCTGACCCCCGTCTTGCAGAGAGCCCCAAGGCAAGCTGAGGATGCAGATGGGCTGGTTGTCTGGCTCCTTTTTTAAGTCCTTCTGAAAGACTAAGGGAGGCCCAGATTCCACCAACCTTTCACTCGATTCATCCAAATCCTCCAATGCTAGAGTCCCAGGGGTGGTAGGATTTGAACCAGGGCCTCTGAGCACTGTCACTGGGTAATCGGGTGTCTCAGTGGAAAAGAGAAAAGAAAGGATATTCATCCTCTTCTCGTACTGTGTTGAGCCGTCTGTGGAAACCCTTTGCCATGATACTACTGGATATAAACAAAATATTCTTTTATGAGCACAGCCTCTGCTCTTGGACACACTAGGGGTGCCAGGTAAGCTCCCCGCCCTGTCCTGGGGAAGAAAAGAGCAGCGGGGTTGTGGGGGCTGGCTTGGGACATCTCTGAGGTGCTCTGGGGGGTGCTTCTCAGCAAACACTTTCCCTTTCTGTTTCTTCTGGTAGGCAACAAAGGACAGGCGTGGACTCTGCTTAAAAAAAAAAAAAAAAAAAGAAAAGAAAAAGATCGTGCCTGACCTTGTTAGAACACTTGACTGTATTCAGCAGGATGCAAGTATAGGGACCCTGCAGTGAGGTTTTGCAGCAGGGGAGAGAAATGGAGCCCAACTCTGAATGTGACAGGGAGAGAGCGAATTTATAGCCAAGAAGCAGGGTGTGGGGGGATTGTTGGTTGGAAGCTACTGAAGGGAAACATCAGGGGTAAGGGGGGATTCTGGCTAAATCAACCTAACGGGTTCCTTGCTGAAAGGAGGCCAGGGCAATCAGACATTACCCAGAGGTGATGGGGGGTGAGGAATCTGGTCACTTGTTGAAGGTCATCAGCTATCAAAGATATCAGGGGGTGGTTTTTGCTAAAATTGAGCACTTGGGGACATTCCCAAGAACAAGGTCTAGTTGGAAAACAACTCAGAGCAGCCTGCCTGGTGTGGCCCAAGGGAAACCCTCTGTCCACTCCCTCAGCCCCAGTGCACCTCCTGGGAGCTGGGGCAAGTCACCACTGCCTGCATAAATGTATTTCCTCCCGTGTAAACTGGAGCCGGTTGCCATGGAGCCGGCCGTGGGGGTCTTCAGTGGCCGCTGCTGCTATTATTACTCAATGTCGTCACTGTTGGTGGAAGAAGGCGGGCTCTGGCTCTGTTTCTGCTTCCACGGAAGAGCTGAGTGAGTGGGAAGCCTGGCCAGCCAACATTGGCCAGGAAGGAATCCCAGCATGACGCAAGGTCCGTTTGTGACTTACACGGAGTAGGCAGTGGCTGGCCCTGCCCCTGGAGACCCCCATTCCTGGTGGGGCCTGTTTACAAGCCAGCATCCCATGGAGCAAGAAGGCAGGAAGTCAGAGGAAGAGCGGTGATGGCCCCCTGTGTCCCTCAACTACCCCAGATACTGTTTTCTGAGTGGGGCTTTTCCCAGCAATATCAGGCCCCTTCCAAGTATGCCACATGGGAGGGACATAGAGCCCTGCCCACCCCATTGCTGGGGGTCCGGGGAGGGGGGTTGGGAATAGCATGGCCTTCCCCCACCCAAGTGTTACCCCCCCGCGCATATGTACATTGATTGAAAAGTTGAGTGTAAAGCCCTTTCTGTGAGATGGAGAAGGTGCAGCACCCCAGGAGTGTCTACGGGGGGCCAGGGAGAAGTCCGAGCTGGCTAGGAGGGCAGAGGCACAGGCGCCTCTGAGGGGCGAGGGATGGAAATCAAGTATCCAGCAAAGCTGCTCACACACCTGTCTGGGCAGAAGATGTCGGAGTCATCTGGGGAGCTGGGTCCCAATTTCCTGGGGCTTGATCGGGCTCCCTTTCCTCTTCCACGTGGTACTGATGAGCTGAGGGTTCAGGAACCACCGGTCTGAGTCTCAAGTTTCAGCCCTGCTCTTCAGATGGCTGGCCAGATCCCCACTTCCCCTCCTAAACAATGGCATTTCCACAAGATGAGGATGGAGGGCTCCCCCTCCTAAGCCCAGGATGGGTGAGTTGGTTTGTTCACAACATCAGGCCATCCCAGAGAAAAAGGCAGAAGGATGAAGTGTAGAACAGGGACACAGCCCTGGGGGCGCCAGCTGTTCAAGAAAGAGTCAGAGACGCAAACCTGAGCCCTCACGTGCAGACAGGTGCACAGGGCCCCGCTGATAGTGTTCCCTGAGTCTGAGCAAGCAAAGCCATCCCTGTCCTATCAGCAGACACCAAGAGCCCGCTGTGCCGCCCTAGTGATCAAGGGCCTCCTGCATGTCAGGCCCCAGGGACCCCGAGAACAAGAAGACATGTGCCCCTATGTTTCACGGAGCGGAGAGTCTCAGGAAGGAAGGAAGCTGCAGATGTGCTGAGAGCCAGAGCAGGCCATGACCTGGGGGGCTGCGTGGCTTGGATGGTGCAGTTATTTTGGCGGGGGGGTCAGAGGACAGGGAAATCTTCACTGAGTTGGGGTCACTGGGTCTGGGGCTTCAGGGGAAGGATTTTCCCAGGTGGAAATGTCAAACGTCCTATGCTCTGAGCTGAGCAGGAGCACAGGACTGATGAGATTGCATCAAAGCCCAGAGAAATTGGAGCCTTGCAGTTATTAGGAAGTCCTTCTTTCCATCTTTCCCTGCTCTCTCCTCCTTTTGCTGATTTTCTGTTGCTAAACCCCCTCCACACTGTTTCTTCTCAGTGATTAACTTATATCAAACCCTAGAGTTTTGTCTTCTCCCATTTCTCCTGGTATTTTGTGTGTCTCGCTGGGCTCACCACTCATTCCAGTGGGATCATCAGAGATGTTTTTTCTAACATTTTTTCTGAGTCTTGGATGAGATTGGGGCCTCGGGGTTCTGGTTTGACCCTCACTTTGTTTGAAGCTTTGTTTGAAGCTAGTGCTTGGGGTGGCCATATGTGGGTTCCCAAACTCTGCCGGCCCAAGTTGCTTGCCTCGTGAGTGGAAACCCGGTTGGATACAGACCAACAGGTCCAGCTGTGCCCCCCTTCTGGGGGTGCCCTGACACCCATGCTCCAGCCCTCACCAGGACCTTACCGTGAGGTCTTACTATGAGGTCTTTCTGCTCACAGGCATCTCCTCCTTTGCCCCCAGCAGCTGTGTGAATGTGGGGACACCACTAGCACTTGTACACGCATGACAGCCTGAACATGGAAGGCACCGAAAGTGTCCATTAGCTGGTGGGTCCTTAAACCAACTGTGGTATATCCATACGGAAAAATACGATGCAGCCATAACAGGAAGGACCTTCAGATACACGCTTCATGGGTGGACTATGAGGACATTGTATTAAGTAAAATAAGTCTTGGGACGCCTGGGTGGCTCAGTTGGTTGAGCAGCTGCCTTCGGCTCGGGTCATGATCCCGGCTTCCTGGGATCGAGTCCCACATCGGGCTCTCTGCTCATCGGGGAGCCTGCTTCTCCCTCTGCCTGCCATTCTGTCTGCCTGTGCTCGCTCTCTCTCCCTCTCTCTCTCTGACAAATAAATAAATAAAATCTTAAAAAAAATAAAATAAAATAAAATAAGTCAGCCCAGAAAAGAATGAGTGACCTGGGATTCCACTTACAGGAGCTACCTAGAACCAGTGAACTCCTAGGGACTGAGAATAGAACAGAGGTTCCCAGGGGCTGAGAGGGGGGTGAAAATGGGGAGTTACTGCTTCACGGGGATGGTGTTTGGGATGATGATGAAGTTTTGGCGATAGATGGTGGTGGTGATTACACAACATTGGGGATGTGCTTAATGCTACTGAATTGTGAACTTAAAAATGGTTCATTTTATGTTATATATATATATATATATATATATATATACACAGACACATATATATGTGTGTATATTTTTTAATCTCTAATATTTATAATGTATAATATTTTATGTTATCTATTATATATTTTATAATATATAATCATTAATGGTTATAATATATAATGGTTAATGGTTTAATATATAATGGTTAATATATAAAATATATATTTTATAATATATAATATATATGTTACATATATATATATTTTTTTTTAAACTTCCAATTTTTAAAGAGTTAGCATGTCCACAGGGTGATGGGATGGACGTGATAGCCCAGACTCAGCGACTTGCGTCCTTCATGAAATCCCCCACCACCAGAGGGACAGTCAGCCCCTGCGGCATGGTGGGGAAGCCACCTTCGGGAGGCTCAGCACCCTCACCCAGAAGAGGGCAGGTGTCTGTCACCCAGCAATGCCAAGAGACAGATGTTCAGTCTGTGCCAACACGTGTTGTAATCCATGTATATGAAAAATGTTTATGTCCTATATCTCATATACCCGTGTCTTGATACGGAGGTACCACAGCAAATGAAAAAGACGAAAGCCCTGTGCTTGGGGCCTGTACGAGAGGCAGACATCAGCGAAAGTGAAAATAAGAGCTGTGGTCAGGCAGGCAGAAGATGGGGTTTGGGGAAGATGTGGTTTTCAGTCAGCTGGTTGGGGAGAGCAGATACTGTTAGAGAGGAACCAAGAGACCCAGCCTTTCATCACCAAACCACACAACGGCCCATCCACACAGACACTCAGCACGCTATGGCATCGTGCTATTGGGCAGAGGGATACCTTCCCGGGTGCCTGTGGGGGGCTGGGGGTTGCTCAGAGATGAATGAGATACAGCCCCTGTTGTGGGTAAATGAGCAAGGGGAGAAACCCGTGTCATCTCTGAAACTGTCTGGGAGAGGTCCAAAGTGTCTCTTGTACCAGACACATAAAACGGGTAAGATTGTGTTTAATAAACTTATGAGGAAGATTTTAGGCTTTAAAAGCTATGAACATGTAAAAACATGTGAGCAAATCCTTCTTGTCCAGATTCCCCAAGATTTGCCCTCAAGAAGCGTACCTCTGTCCCGGTGAAGAAAGTGTGGCCATGTGACCTGGGACCTCCTTGCTCTATTGTAATCCATTCTGGGAGCCTAGATCTTATTTTCTAAAACTAGCATGACATACAGTACCTCCATCTTAAGTATACAATTCAGTCATTTTTAGTAAATTTACAGAGTTGTATAACTCTCACCAACAATCCAATTTTAGAATATTTCCATCCCCCCAAAACCATTTCATCATTCCCATTTATAATGGCCCACCGTTCTTACCCGCAGACCCAGGCTGATCTGCTTTTTTGTCTACAGATTTGCTCATTCTGCGTATTTCACATAAATGGAATCATTCTGTATCATGTGGTCTTTGTGACAGGTTTCTAACACTGAGCACGTTTGTGAGGGTCACCCACATTCTAGCAAGTATTGGTTATGGCCGGATCATAGTCCATCCTATGTATCCATTTACCATGCTGTGTTTATCCATCAACCAGTTGATGGACACTTGGGTTTCCAGCTCAGGGCTATTACGGTTAACGCTGCTGTGAACGTGTGCACACAAGTCTTGGTGTGAACGGATGTTTTCATTCTTCCCGTGTGGAAACCGGGGGTGGAAATGCTGTGTCGGGCAGCCAAGTTTAGCTCTGCGAGGAACTGCCCTTCTTTTCCAGAGTGGCTGCTGTATTTTATATCCCCAGAGGCAGTATCTGAGGGCTCCCATTTCTCCACAGCCTCCCCAGCACTTATCATCTTAGATGTCCTATGCAGTGTTCCTTTATCCATTTAAGTGATGCTGGAGCCTGGTGGGGACCAGAGAAGGGCAGCAAGGAATTAAAGATGTGGACGCTGGAGCTCGGGAGAACACATTGTAGCAATAAGAGCAGAAACGGGAAACCAGATTTCCCTCCCGGAGAGATTTCTCTGGGTGTCTCTCAGAAGACCCATTCCAGGGAGGGAGTAAGGTTACAGTGCACACGTGGGAAACCTTTTTGGGCCATCCTGGGTGGTGACAGTGGACACAGAGGGAATGGGTATTGCCTCCTTTGGGCGGTTTAGTCCTGCCTCTCAGGCTGAGGGCAGCACCTGGTCCTCAGCAGAGCCACCCAGACATGCGAGGGCAGCCATCCACCAGCCCCACTGCCTACCAGTGCCCCCCCACCTTGCCCAACCCTGGGGAGACAAGCTAGAAACCAGCCCTTCCTCCAGAGAACATTGGTGAGCAGAAACCGCCCCCCCCCACCCGCCCAGTCCCTGTCCCCCATCCCCCAGCAGCAGCCACATTCCTTGCCGAGACCTTGAGACCCCGAGGGGCCCCCACGGGCGTCTGGAGCACCATTTCCTGGTCCTCTTTCCTCAGTCATCTATTTTCCCAAATCCCAGTCCTGCCTTATTTACTTCTCTGGTTCTTGAAATAGCCGCACGAGAGCGCGTGCCAGCCTTGAATGTCGTTTGGAGCCCGACTGCCCCAAGCCTTGGGCCTCATCATCGTGTTATTCTTCATGCTGCTTCCGCTCTGCTCGGCACACTCTGTTCTTTGGAGCCAAGCCAGCCCGGGGCCGGTCTTTCCCACTGGAGCTGCTGCAAGTCCTTGGGGCTGGGTGAGGAGCCGCCTGGAAGCTCCGTGGGCCAGTTCTGCACTCTGGAGGCCAGCTCATGCCACAGCCTCTGGGGCCAGGTGGTGATGGGGCTGGACCTTGGTGCTGGCAGTGGACAATGACAGTGAACGCCCTCCACGGGGCTGGCTATGTCAGGGGGCAGGGGGCGCAGGCAGCCTTGGGATGTCTGCTCTGAATCCAGGCAAGACTGCATACTATTATTGGTGTCCCTGACTGGGGTGGTAGAGGCTCATAGGAGGGGGGTGTCCCTAGAGCACTTCCAACCGTGAGGCAG
Source organism: Lutra lutra (assembly GCF_902655055.1). Lineage (NCBI taxonomy): Eukaryota > Metazoa > Chordata > Mammalia > Carnivora > Mustelidae > Lutra > Lutra lutra. The sequence continues at coordinate 66,625,224 of NC_062289.1, read as the reverse complement.
GCAGGCTAGCCAGGCAGACACATGTTACTCAGTGTTTCCAAAGGCACCCACAGGAAACCAGCCACTTGAGAAGGAAGCTTGACTTTTCTGGGCTTTAAAGAAAACTGACTTGGAGTTCCCGTAACCAATAGGCTGCTGGTGGGGAATGGGGCTGTAATTTCCAAACACACACAAAAAAGGAGAATCCAGGGGTGATCGGAAACTTTGACCTTGGCGAGCCAGGCTGCAGGGGTGGGGCTTCCCGACAAGCGTGGTCAAAAGGCAGTGGAGGCCGGGAGCTTGTCACACTCCGGTCCAAACACGCTCCTGTCTAGCTACATCGGCCTCTCACAACATCAGAGCCAAGGATGCAAGAGATGCTGTCTGCCCCCGCCGCCATACAGGGTGTCCTGCGGTACTTCCACCCCAGCCAGGTGGGCCGGAGCCGGCTGGCCTCTGCCGAAAAGCACTTGTGTGCTCGGGGCACCGCCCTGTGGACCTACATCCGAAACCTCGTGTGCAAGGGCAAGGTGGGCAGAGGGGTGTGCCATGGTTTCCCAGGAGAGGCCACGTCGGGGCAGGGTCCCTGCTGCCTGGATGTGGTGCTCCGTTGCTCTGCTTGCTGGCCGCATTGGGAGAGGGGCCCAGGGATTACCGTTCCCAGGAGGGACAGGGAAGGGGGGTGGTTTCCTGCTGAAGCTGCTTTTGTGTTTCCCTTTAAAGAAAACTCCCAGTGGTGGTGTGAAGCTCTCCCTTTGCTTAGGAGCAGAAGGGACGGTGTCTGTCCCCTTCCTTCCTGGACAGCTAGGGCACAGGAGTTGGGGGTGAGAGGCTGGTGGTGCACCTGACCTTTACCTTGTCTCACCGCACCAGGTCCGGTTGAGAGTGTGGGGCCCCAGCATCATCCCCCTCATGCCACCCCTGGAGGAGGCCGTTCCCTCAGCTGGATGCCTGGGATTCGCTCTCTCGGGGAAGTTAGGTGTTTCTTTTCTGAGTGGTTTGTGACTGCCTGGTCCCTGCTCACAGGCCCTGCCCCTCAGAGTTGGGGTCCCTGTGGCCCAAAAGTCTGGCCCCTAAGGAATGAGAACCTGTGACCCTACAGCTGCAGGAGGGAGACACTCTGCCACCCTTTGTTTTTTCTGTGTCATTCTGTCCGTGCATTTCAGATCTTTGGGGATGTTAACCAGTAGGCCCTTGAAGGGGAGGTGATGCCTCGCTGCCCCTGCCAGGAGTGCCTGTGCTGAGCCTCCGTGCCAAGCAGTGTAGGGAGAGAGGCTCAGGTTACAAACACCTGAGTTGTAGCTGCCAATGGACCTTCTTTCCTGTCCTGCACAAGGCCCATGTGGCTCTCACCCCTTGGGTCGCTTGCAGTGGGTAGATACAGGATGCTTGTTCTGAGCACCCCTCTGTACCTGGTGCTGTGCTCAGTACTGTCCGTGTGTGTGTGTGCGCACGTGCATGCCTATGCACGCACATGCACAAGTTGGTGTGTGCAGCAATTACGAGGCACAGACCCCGCTCTCCAGTGGAGTGTCTAGTTGCAGACACGAAGCGAGTGATGAAATCACAAGGCCCTGCAGGAGGAGCACCAGGTTATACGGTGTCGGACAGTGGCTCCCTAATCTGGCTTTATATCAGAATCCCTTGGGGAAGTTTCTAGTTAGATGAATCCCAGATTTCCCGTCCTCTCCCCCCGCTGCTGGTGCAACTCTGGGAGTAGAACCCAGGGAACTGTTTGAAACGAGATCTTCCCAGGTGTTCAGTGGTGTGGAATGTGTGCTTACCAAAACAGGGGAGATGGAGTCCTCCTAGATAGGGGGCCCTTGGCCTGACCTTGAAGGTCGGAGTCTCATAGCAGCATAGGCTGTAGGGTGAGATTCAGCAACATGGTCCTACAGGCCGGTACTCAGAGAGTGCTGTGTGGGGTAAAAGTTGGAGGGGGTGCAGAGGGCCCCCCAGCGCCCATCACTGGCTGTGTGATTTGGAGCTGGGCTCTGGGTCCTTCTGGTCCTGACTCTGAACCATAGGACTGGCCTGGACTAGAGACCCCTCCTGCATGGGCTCCTACCACCTGGCACGCTCAGGGGGAAAACTGTCCCAGACTCTTCATTGGCATGCCCTCTGAAAGTTCCTGTTGAACTTGGGTTTCCCAAAATATCTAAGCCAAATGCTCAGCCTCCCTGAGCTGCACATGGCGCCTGCGATGGTTGGTGAAGGGGAGTAAGTTGACCGCCAGTATGGACTTGAATTCCCCGTGGGAAGGGACAGAGGGAGGAACAGGGCCCTGAGCCATGAGCCTGGGACCCGTGAAGCACAGGTCTGGGATCAGGATGGCTCTCAGTTTCCAAGGGTTTTCTAGCAAGTTCTCTTTCAGGACCCCTCTTGGCCTCCAGACAGAGGTGCAAACAGAGGTCCAGCTCTAATTCTGACTTAGGTGTGGAGAAGGCACAGGCTTGGGCTGCTTCCTGGCAAGGTCTCTGTGCAGATCTCAGGGCACCTGATAATCCTAACTGCTTGCTTTCAGCTGGACCCGCAGGCCCTGCAGGACAGAGACTGGCAGAGGACTGTCATCGCCATGAATGGGGTATGTTGGTGCCTACTTTTCCCACAAGATGAGGGTGGCACCGATTCCTTCCAAAACAATCAGAAGGAGGCTAAGCCTGAGCTAGTGTTTGAGGTGGGGCATGGCTGGAGGAGGGAAAGGCACTGCAAAGCAGGGTCACTACGGGCAGGAAAGTATCCATTGGTTGCTGGAGAGTAGTCCCCAGCGTCCTCCTTGAACAGGATAGGCAGGACCTTGACCCTGGTGTCTACCTGTAGAAACTGCGACCCTGATTAGTTTTCAGGGTCCCAGAAGGATTTAGACCTTTTAAAAAAAAAAATAAGAAAACTATTACATACCAGAAAAGGTCTGGGCATATGTGACAAAATGTTAACATTTGATAGATAATTCATGGCTTTTTGTTATGTTATTGTCTGTACTTTTTCTGTTGTTTGTTAACTATTAAGAAAGAAAAGCAGTGGGAGTTAGGGTTGGGGGCAGTGTCCTACAAGAACCAACCCTTGAATCATCCTGACTGGTCCCAGTTCTTGCTGAGTTGGGCCGGGGACCCGCCCTACACTGGGATCTTAGCCCACTTGCTCAGGGAGGGGGAGTGATTTGCCAAGCCCCCTGCGCCTCCAGGAACTCAGACTGTGAGTCCCAGAAAGGTGAGAGGGCCGTGCCCCTGCCTTCCCCTGCAGATTGAAGTGAAACTCTCTGTCAAGTTCACCAGTAGGGAGTTCAGCTTGAAGAGAATGCCTTCCCGAAAACAGACGGGCGTCTTCGGAGTCAAGATTGCCGTGGTCACCAAGTGAGTGGAAGGGGACTAGAGTTTATATGTCTCTCATCCCTGGGCACAGTGGGCACTCCTTCTCAGGTGTTTCTGAAGGAAAGAACAGGTGAGGGTCTCCCTTCTCGGTACACAGTCCTCTGTGCACAAGGCTGTCTCCCAGGCCCCCCGAGCACTCTGTGTGCTTGGTTGCCCCCCATGATTACGGTGAAACATGGCCCTGTCAGCTTAGGAATATCCTCGCCACCTTCCTATGCGGGCAGGCTCCCACACTACTGGAACTGTACAAGGTCAGGGTTTTCTTCCCTCACTCAGAATCTGTCCTGATCAGGGTTCCTGTAGCATAATGGCCACCTCGACCCCTTGGTCAGGTCAGCTGCCTGGAGAAATCTATGTTTGAGAGCAGTTCTCAGGGACACAGGTCTCTCCCTGCCAGGATCCATCATTCACTTCCTCCATTTGGAATCCGGCCGGGCCCCTGACCTCACTAGTCGTCCAGGCCGGGGCCTGCATCCGATGTTCCCCGGACACCTAATTGTGTCCAAACACCACTCCCCGCCCCCAGCTGCACCCCAGCTGTCCCCAGGGTCTGGGGCCTGAGCAGAGAGGACTGTGTCAGCGGTTATTCAAATAAGTGCTGCTGATGGGGTGGCTGGGGAGGGAGCTTTGCTGGGCTCCTGAATCCAGGTGCTTAGCTAGGCCGGAGCAGACACTCCAAACAGCATGTCTCCCGTTTCTGAAGTATTCCTACTCCAGGGTCCCGTATGGAGGTACCAGCATTGTGCATTGTTAAGACATGAGTGAATAGTGTTTAGAATCCCAGGATTCTGGGTGCTGATTGGAGACGGCCCTGTGGAGTCATTCATCCAGCAGATGGTGGTGGCATGCCGCTCTGTGCAGGGCTCACCTCTCTCACCTCTTGCTGAGGCTTGGAGGGATCAGGATTCCCCTCACACAGCAAGTGGGTAGCAGGGCTGAGACTGGGTCCAGCACCCTGTGCAGCCACCTGTTTGCCCAACACCTGGATCTTTGTAACTGACTTCCTATGGCTGATACCACTTAGAAAAGCCTCCTGACCTCCTAAATCCCATATAATTCACAGGCATCCAGCTACCTTAGAAAGGCACTAATGGCGGCACCTGGGTGGCTCAGTGAGGTGTCTGACTTTGGCTCAGGTCACCTTCTCGGGGTCCTGGGATCGAGCCCCACGGCGGGCTCCCCACTTAGGGAGTCTGCTTGTCCCTCTCCCTCTGCCCCTCCCCTGCTCGTGTTCTCTCTGTCTCAAATAAATAAAGCCTTTAAAAAGGAAGAACAAAGCCTTGAGAAGATGTAAGTGATGGTAATCATGAGCTCTCACAGCAGAGGGAAAGCATGTAGACAAGTCCGTGTGAGCCCAACCCTGGGGGCCTCCATCACCCCCATCTCCGGGTGTCCAGATGTATAGACGGGGTGGGTCTAGCCTCACTGCAGCCTGAGCCGGAGCCACCAGGTACTAAAGGCACTGCCTCTCCCCTACAGGAGGGAGAGATCCAAGGTGCCCTACATTGTGCGCCAGTGTGTGGAGGAGATCGAGCGCCGGGGCATGGAGGAAGTGGGCATCTACCGCGTGTCTGGAGTGGCCACGGACATCCAGGCGCTGAAGGCAGCCTTTGATGTCAGTGAGTGTCAGCCTGGGCAGCACGGGCTGGGGGTGTGGGTGTGGTGACCGTGTGCCTCCCATGGCTCGGCTTGTGCTGGCTCCATACCTTTCCTTCACTGCTTTAGTTTTTAAATGAAAAGAAGAGGGAGCGGTGGGAGGCGGTTCTGCAGAAGCCCATTCTCCTGTCGGAACCATGCGTGATGGGTCTCATGGAGTGGGACCAGGGGCTTCTGTGGGGCCGCCCCACCTCGTGCTAGGGTTTAGCCTGCTTCCACCAGCTGGAAGAGAGGTGCTGTCCAAAGCCCAGGAGTCAGTGTGGTCTATTAGAACTTGGTGGAACTGCCTCAATCCCCAGATGAGGATGCTGAGACCCCAGAGGCTTCTCAGAGTAGAAGCGGGCAGAGACAGGACTTGGTGCCTGCATCCTCTCCCCTCCCTGGCTTGTGACACCATGGTCCAGAGGGAAGGCACTGGTTTGAAACTCTGGAATGGAACAAATAATCCCGGTATCTTAATGTTATCAGAAGATGCCTGTAGCCAGGTGGTCACTACGGAGCAGAGCCCCCCCAATCCCTGCCCAGGCACAGTGTCTGGCCTCCGCCAGCCTTACAGCCCCTCATGGTGGCTCAGCTGCCAGGCCACCCCTTGCCCAGCAAGGGAGGGGTGGAAAGGACGCCTCCCATGTCAGAATCACCGGCGTGCTTAGAAGAAGATGAGCTGCTGAAAGGAGGAACCCCAAAAACCAGCCTGCTGTGGGCTGTGCTAGGCCGAGGCAGGGAGAGCAGAGCCCTGTTTGGGATCCCTGAGTAGGCTGTGCTTCATGTCCACACTCCTTCCAGATAACAAGGACGTGTCGGTGATGATGAGCGAGATGGACGTAAACGCCATTGCCGGAACACTGAAGCTGTACTTCCGTGAGCTGCCGGAGCCCCTCTTCACTGATGAATTCTACCCCAACTTTGCCGAGGGCATCGGTGAGCATGGGAGGTTTCCTCTCTCCACCCGGTCCGTGTTTCAGTCCAAACTTGGTGGGTGGCAGGGGGACTGTGTACCCAGCTGGTCCCGGAAGGCCTCTGACCATCCTTATAGGGCCTCCCATTGTCCGCATCCCTCCAAGTGGCCCAGAGGGTGAAGCAGCCGCTACCACTGTGGACGCACTGGGGTATGGGGTCCTAGAGGCTCCTTCCTCCTCACTGGAGTGCCTGCCCTGCTCCTCTAACCCCAGGTCCTAGTCCCATCAAGTGGGGCTTCAAGCCCAGCCTGACCCTAAGTCAACCCGGAGGGTGGTATCCGAAGTGGGGGCACTGGGGCCCAGGGTACACAGGGTGATGAGGGAGCTGCCAGGGCCCCCCCAAAACTCCTGCCACTCTTCCTTTACGTTTCATTCCATGCTCAGCTTCTCGTGCCTTGGGCTTTTCTGAGCAGAAGGTGGGAATGGCCAAGCCAGCCAGGAGGGCAGCTATGCCTGGCATCTTTTGCCACTGGTCCCTGGGGTGCCTGTCAGCCCTCTGGAATACAGATAAGGCACCCATCCTGGGGTCCTCACTGGGGTCCAATGCTGTGTGGATCAGGACAATGATGGGCCTGGACTGTGCTCTGCCCTCTGACTTGGGCCCCAGGAGGGGCCTCCAGCTTGACTGTGACCCTGAGAATAACCTCCCTCCCAACCCCCCTCCCCCGCAGCTCTGTCAGACCCTGTTGCAAAGGAGAGCTGCATGCTTAACTTACTGCTGTCACTCCCAGAGGCCAACCTGCTGACCTTCCTCTTCCTTCTGGACCACCTGAAAAGGTAACCCCAACTCTTCCTTGGGCCCAGGGTTCCAGGACCCCGAGGCCGCAAGGCAGGCTCTCTTGTGGCCTACTGGCTCCTGTCGCACTCCATGGCTCCTAGAGACCTTGCCACTAGCTCCCCCACCCCACCTGCACTCTCCAGTCTTAAGGGAGGAGCGAGATGCTTCAGTTACAGCCAGTGGCTGGGCTTTCTCTCCCCAGCAGGTCACGGCCCACAGCTGGCCCAGCTACCTGCCAGCTTCGGGTGCTCTTTGTCCTCGGCCCCTCCATCCCAAAAGAAGCAGGGTGGGGTCTGCTTTCGGCACGACCAGGGGTGGGGTGTCTGTGTTGTAGAGTCAGCCCAAGGCAGAAGGATGGGGCCCACTGTCATGTTTTCTGAGTTCGGTGGGATGGTCTGGCCCCTCTGTCTCACCCGCACCCTGAAAGCTGTATCACAGTAGCACCCTCTGCTTTGGCCGTCTGCAGGGTGGCAGAAAAGGAAACAGTGAACAAGATGTCCCTGCACAACCTTGCCACAGTCTTCGGCCCCACACTGCTCCGGCCATCAGAGAAGGAAAGCAAGCTCCCTGCCAACCCCAGCCAGCCCATATCCATGACTGACAGCTGGTCCCTGGAAGTCATGTCCCAGGTATGAGGAGACAGACTCCAGCTCACACTGCCTCACCTCACAGAGGTGGCCTCTGCCTGGCCCTTGCAGGGTCCTGCCAGTCGTTCCCACCCAGCTGTACAGGGAAGGGGGCCGAGATGCAGAGAGTGGGACTGAGGCCATGTGGCTGAGGTGTGGGGGGGCGATGGGAGGACTCAGGCCACTGCCCTTCCTCCTGTTCCTTCCTGGGGCTTCTCAGGGCTGGCCCAGTATTCCTTCAGGGACGCTCAGATCTCTTGCCAGGAGGGGCTCATTGTCACCAGCACACTGCAGCTATGAGCATCCCTCTGAGCCACTTGCCTCTCTCCTCCTCCCTGCTGTGCCCTGGCAGGTCCAGGTGTTGCTGTACTTCCTGCAGCTGGAGGCCATCCCTGCCCCAGACAGCAAGAGACAGAGTATCCTGTTCTCCACTGAAGTCTAAAGGCCCAGTTCCATCTCTGAGAGGCTGGCAGAACGGCCTGGAAACCTCCTGGCAAATCGGGCTATCCACAGAGCGAGAACCGGATCTTCTTGAGGAGTAATTGGGCTGCCTTGCCCCCAAGGGCTGGACCACCTGCCTAGAGACAGCTACCCAAGGCAAAAGGCTAAGTGGCCTGGGCAGTTAGGGGCCTCAGGGCCCTTTGGGTCTGTGAGCTCCCGCCGGGCCTCAGATTGCAGTTGTCCATGCTGCCACCAGAGGGCGCCCCACGCCAGCATGCCTCGGCGCGCAGGCCTGGCCGTGGGACCAGGCGAAGGGAGTGGTTTCTACGAACTTAACTTACCAGAGTTTAAAAGATTTCTACTGGATCACTTGTCAAGATGCACCCTCTCCAGGGAGAAGGGAACATGACCAGATTCCCTCACTATGGTGTCTTGAATAAACACTGATGCTGCTTCATACCGTGGGGGCCACAGCCCTGTCCCTGTGTGGGTGGGGGCTTTTCAGTTTCCCTGACTTAGAAATTCGACTCTGTTTGTTTAACAGGGTTTGAAAAGCTAAGTCAACACTGTGTAGCGTTTGACCCCTTTTGCCTCCTTCCTTTTCTTTCTTTCTAGAAGGAGCTCTGTCCAGATATGGGTTTTCCTATTCTGTCCTGTTGCTTTGTTTTTGCTATTCATGTCCCCTTGGAAGGCAGCTCCCCATGGAGCCATGTAATGTCCGTCTGTCCGTCTGTCCAGGACCGACATCAGGGGGAGGGAGGTCCAGGCTGTGCACTTTATGGCTTCTTCTCCAGGAATAGTGACCCTGTCCACTGCCTGCTGGGCACAGGCTCTCCTCTTCAGCTTCAAAAGGCCTCAGTCTCTCTGGCTTTCTCCAGCCCATCACCCCCTCTGCCCATACCCTCCCTTCCCCTGATCGTCCCCCTCACCGCACAGATCACTTCATTCTCTCGCTCTCTGCTGAACAAACTCAGTACTAACTTTTGTAAAGTTTCCTCTTGGCAGCAACAGCTTGCTGACAGCTTGTTTTAAACTTTGATCCGAATAGCCTTTTGATACTTGAATATTTTTAAGTTTTCTACACATAGTTTCAAATTTTTTTCCTAACAGATTCAGATACCTAATACGATATTAGAATGTACTCCATAGACAGTCTGTGCCCCAGTGACATTTTGTCTTCCTCCACACTCCGGCTCTTTTTCTCAGGAGCCCATTCTAAAGTCTCCTGAGCGTCAGGAATGGGGGAATGTTAGGAGCAGGGGGGAGCTGTTCTGCCAGCCAGGCTCAGGACGCTGGGCTCCTATCCCAGAGCAGACGGAAGGACAGACACACACACACACACACACACACACACCCCGCCCCTGGCCCCTGCTGCCTGCCTCTCCTGCTCTCCAAATACCAGTACAGAAGCCAGGACACTCCCAGTAACCCTCCTGACCACCCAGCTTAGAAAAAAGAGAATGAGGGAGGCCACTAAGTTTTGAAGAAACAAATCTATGAATAGTTGCTCTTTTTTTTTTTTTTTTTTTTTTTTTAAGAAAGGGGTTAGGGTGAGGAGAAAAGAAACCGGGAGAAGCCGAGTTTCCATGCTGGGCTTGCAAGAGAGGATGTAGTGAACCAGGGGAGGGAGGTGATGGCGTGACTCAGGAAAAGGTGTTTGCTTGTCACGTGATTACACCAGTACCTGGTGGCAATGTCCCGTGATCCTTCCCATGTCCTGCGTGGCAGGGGTGGGGATGGGAGGGCTCACTTGACAAGGCAGTTCCTGCCTGAACTTGCAGCACATGGTTGGGGGGGGCATGTGCCCCCAAACGTCTCCTCTGCTTATGGACCTATTGAAGCGGGGAGGCAAGGGGGGCGGCAGAAGACAGTCTCTTGAAGGTGTTATGTCCACATACTGTATTTATTTCTCAGTGCTTTATTCTTGCAAGGAGAACAGACCCACCATTTTAACGTAATGCTGTTCTCCTGGGGGGCTTAGGGCAGGGAGCGGAGTCCTGTGCCCTCTGCACATTTCTGGATGCACAGGGTTTCTCAGGCCTCCCAACTCCAAGCCACCTCTGGCCTGGCTCCCCATCCCCATCCATCTTAGCAACCCACCAGCCCCGCAAGGGGAACACACTTGGCTTTGAAAATCTAAACCCAGCCCTTGTTTCTGTTCCCCTGGTGTCATGATTTGCGTCTGTCGCATTGAAACTGGAAAGCAATATATCCGTGTCTGTGCCAATTTTCGTTCCCTCCCCCATATCCTCCCCCTTTTTACTTTTTATTTATATAGAATGTGTGCTGTTTAATGACGGAATGACTACTCTTTCTCGTGTAGCTGTAAAAGCGCTCTTTTTGTCGGGCCACAGTGGCAGCGGTCGCTTTGGGGCCCCCGCTGTCCATGTTGTCCCATCATACATACGGGCCGTGGGTTAGTAACGCCAGCATAGGGCACCTCGGGGCCTAGAGCCCAGACATGACCTTCTGCGAGGCTCAGCTGCTGGACTCTGCGGTGAGAAGTGCTGCTTTCCCGCCCTGGCCCCCCGAGTCTGGAGCTGTGAGCTCGGCTGGTCTCAGCAGCTGCATTTCTGCTTTGGGCTCAGCCCTCCCTATACCACCATGAGGCAAAGGACTGCCGACACTTTCATTAAAGTTACCTGAGACTACTTGTATCAGTGGCAATTGCTCCATTCGGAAGAAAAACCGAGATTGGAGCCCCTGGGAGGGGCCAGAGGTGGGCAGCGGGGGACAAAGAGGGCCCGAGTGCCCCGGAGGCCGCCTTGGAGGGCAATACACACAGGCATGAAGAAGCCAGGCCCTGTGGGGTCGACACACCACAGGCAGATGAGCAGTGTAGGGGATGACCCTGGAGCCCTCTGGTTTAGGGGAGTAAGTGTGCCGGCCATGTCAAGCCCAGGGCCAGGAAGGGCTCCAGCCACACACAGCCAGACCCCTGCACTGGCCCTTTGGTCTCCATGGTTTCTACTGGCACTGAGGCTTGGGGAACATGGGTCACCCTTAGCTGCCACCAGCCTTATACTCAGAAAAAAGCCTGTCTGGCTGACAGGGAAGTTGTGCCCAGGGTGGAGACAGGTGTGGGTCCTGGGTGCTGCTTGGGAGGAGCCAGGGCTGCAGCTCTCCTGGTAGATAGCAAATGGCCAGTGGGGGGTCTTCCTCAGACCCCCGGGGGATGAGGGTCTCCTGGTGACTCCCTGGTCAGCTCCCAGGGGCCGGGGCAATGTGGTGGACTGGACTGATTCTCCCTCTGGCTGGCCTCCCATCACTGCTGCCTGTAGGGCATCACCAAGGCAATTTCACTGTGTGGGGCTGTCCTGGGGAGAGATGGGGCTGGATGACAGCAACCCTTCACCAGCTTGTGGCGACCTGGAAGAGGTCACACCAGGAGTATGACAGGATGCCCTAGGGATGAGCCTCCACTCTCAGAATCTCCAAAGGCCTCAGAGCCCTTTCCCACAGCACCCCCAGCATTTTTCCTCCCACAGGACCTCCTCCTCCAACACCCCTCCCACAGCCCCCCACTGTGGCCCCCACAGTGTATCCGTGAAGGTATTGTCTCCCAGCACCCCCTCCCACAGTGAACCCCCTGCAGCACCCTCCCCCAGAGCATTCTCCCACAGTGCCCCCTCCCACAGGTTTAAGTATTAACCTTGGGTCTTGCCTGCACTGGAAAAGCTTCACATACACCATGCCCTCCGTCTGCTCTAACATCTGCCAATGAGGAACAGCCTGCCATTGGCCCTTCTCCTCCAGAGTATTTGACCCCTAAAAGGCTCCAGTTAGTGTTAGCTCTCTCTATCCCTGTAGTCCTGGTCCTATTTGAAAACCATAATCATAATAATAATAATAATAAATGTTAATGCCCTACTGCATCTCTCTTAGTAGGATTTGATATTTCAGGCAAAAGTTGACTGCACCCAAATGCCTAAGGGCAGGCACCATGGCCAGCTGAGCCCAGGCCAGTGATCCCAAATCTGAGATCTACCCCAAAGGGCCCTCAGAGGCCTCTTAGTCCAATCCCTTTACTTGAGAAATGGGGAAACTGAGGCACACAAAGCCGTGCCCGCCCCCCCACCCCCGCCGCTGCCTGTGTCCCAGAACTGGTCGATGAGCAGAGGCTAGGGTGTCTGTGTTCAACTGACCCCCAAGCTTGCCCCATTTCTGCAGGACTGGACAGGGCTAGACCTTGACCACCAGCTTTGGCCTAGACCTAGCAGTGCTCATGTGGGCACACGAACTGAGGCCTCCAGGTGTCCCCCACACACACACTCTGGACAAATAAAAGGAGGGCAAAATTTTGTGTAGAAATCTCAGAAAAACTTGTAAACCGCCCCCCCCCACGAAGAGAATGCCTCAATTGCCTTAAAAGGAAACCTTTCTGTGGACTAAGGATAGGCTGTCACAAATAGGCCTGGAAAGATAAACAGAAAAAGTGAGGGGGTGACAAACAGACCAGCTCTTGAAGAGGCCCAAATGGCCTCCTGGAGTAGCTGCCATGGGTCAGCCAGCAGCCTCGGGGCTGAGGGTCTCTCCTGGAGGAGGAGGGACTGTCAGGCCTGGGGGAGGGGGTGTTGGAACTCGGCTGGAGGAGAGGTGAGGGGGTGCTGCCAGAAAGGTTCCTGTGTCTGTCACGCCAAAACTTGCATCACAGAAAAGCCAGCCAGGACCAGGACAAACAGGCACCCATGTGAATGGTTTCCAGGAAGACAAGGCCCTATTGCCCCTCTCGGATGGGTCCAGATTGGGAAGGAAACCAGCTGCTTTGAGGGAACCGAGGCTGCTAATCTGTGCTCTCCCGAGCAAGATGCTTTGAGCGCCCTGGGCCGGGCAGCCAACTGGACATAACGCGCCCATGTGTCCTGGGAAAGGCCTTCTCAGGGCTTCTCAGATGAGTTAGCTAGAACAGTGAGGGGCTCAGTCCTTGCACGGGCTCCTTTTCCACACCCTCCTGTGGAAGGGGGGTGGGGGGAGACTGGTCCACGCCTGACCAGAAACTCTTCCTTAGGGTTTTCAGTCACTGTGTTGAAACCCGAGTTTGGCAGCTAGGGTTGTGTAAGTTTCAGTGGGATTCTGGACAAAGAGGGGGACTTGGAAAGGGGGTCTAAACAAGTTTGGGTCCCAGGTAACTGCAGACTGAGTGGCCACAGAAATGGAGGATGCCAGGATGGTGCCCAGCCCAGACCCAGGAACTCCCCAGGGGTGAAGGGCTTGAGTGACCACAGACACGTGGACCTCCCAAGCCTGTGGCATAGCCCCCCGGGGCCAGCAGGGGAAATCCAGACCCACCCAGAGGGAAGCAGGTGCTCATTTAAATGCAGCTATAATTTAGGGGCGCCTGAGTGGCTCAATGGGTTAAAGCCTCTGCCTTCAGCTCAGGTCATGATCCCAGGGTCCTGGGATTGAGCCCCACATCGGGCTCTCTGCTCTGCAGGGAGCCTGCTTCCTCCTCTCTCTCTGCCTTCCTCTCTGCCTACTTGTGATCTCTGTCTGTCAAATAAAAATAAAAATAAATACAGCTATAATTTAAATTGCATCATGGGCTGGTGTTGATAGACCCCCCCCTCAGGATTTGCTGTCTCAGCTCTGATCTGTGTCTGACTGGTGCCCCAGTGAGCCCCACCCCCTGCTCCCTCCCAGCTTCAGGGGCACACAGGTCAGAAGGAGAGAAAAAGAGGGGAGTAGTTGCTGTTTCTTCTACTTTTCTGAAAACAGTATTGACGATGTTGGGGAGTGGCGACCAGAAGTTATTTGGACCAAGCTAAGGTATCCATGACCTTTGTGTTCTCCATTAGGTAAACACTCCTGGGCTGCACTACCCAGCTGGGGCCCTTTCCCCTGGTGATGGCCGGGGAACAACTCCCAGGGCTCCTGGTCCAGGACCAATGACTTAGAGAGTCCTAACCCCTCCGGGCAGGCTGGTCTCGGGCCTCTAAGCTTCAGCCTCCCCGCCATAGGTGCCTTCGTGCCAAACCTGTTCCCTGCTGAGCCCATACTGGGGTTCCAGCAAGAGGTAAATCCCTCTTCCACCCAGCTGGTGTTACCCACACCCTCCAGACCCTCCCATGGCTGACCTAGAATTTTCCACTATGTCATGACTGTTATGAATGGAATTGTGTTCCCCCGCAATTCATATGTTGAAGCCCTAACCCCCAATGTGACTATATTCAGAGACAGAAGCCTATAGGGAGGTAATTAAAGTTAAATGGAGATCCTCGTCTGATAGCACTGGGGTCCTTATAAGAAAGGAGCACACACCAAGAGATGGATCTCTCTCTTCCTACACACATGCACGCAGAGGAAAGGCCATTTGAGGACACAGTAAGGAGGCGCTCGTCTGCAAGCCGGGAAGAGAGGCCTCAGAAGAAGCCCCTCCCTCCTGTGGGATTTTGTTACGCAAGCTCAGCTGACTAATACCGTGGCCTCTGTCCTTTGACCCTTGGTACTCCGGAATGTGGAACCAGGCTTGGAATCCAAGTCTGCTCTGTGGGGGTCGAGGGTGACCACCCAGAGGGAAGGGGTTGTCACCCCCTCATCTAGGCCTCATGAGTGAACCTCACAGACAAACACGTAATTGTGGCCTCCTCTTCCCTTACAGTTGATGCCAATCTCTTCTTTTTTTTTTTTTAAGATTTTATTTATTTATTTGAGAGAGAGGCAGTGAGAGAGAGCATGAGCGAGAAGAAGGTCAGAGGGAGAAGCAGACTCCCCGTGGAGCTGGGAGCCCGATGCGGGACTCGATCCCAGGACTCTGGGATCATGACCTGAGCCGAAAGCAGTCGTCCAACCAACTGAGCCACCCAGGCGTCCCGATGCAAATCTCTTCTAATTCAGAGTCACTCCGTGGCTCCAGTGGGTGACCTAACCATAGCCACCATCCAGATATGGCATGTACGGGTCATCCCAAGTTGAGGCCCCCATGCTTGCTGGTCTCACCGTGAGGGTCTCCAGACAACGGTGAACTTTAGGGGCCCAAAGCCCCTGGGCAATCTTTCCCCCCCCCCAGCTCCTGAGCCTCAAGACCCCCTCCCTCAGAGTTCTAAGGTCCCAGCTCAGGGTCAGGGCCCATGCCTCCTGGGCCACACGGGTGGGTAAGAAACTGTAGCGCCTGTGAGGTTGGTCAAGGCTGACCCCAAAATGCGGCAGGGGCAGGGAGGCCTCAGGACACTGAGGATTTCCTAAGCCCCAATGGAGTAAAACCCAATGGGAAAACAAGGCTGGGTGCTGGACAGATTAGCATGCACTGCCAGGAGGCACATGCTGTGGTCTTTGGCTGCAGTGGTATGTGGCCTCTGCTCTCAAGGTGCTTAGGACTAAAGCCACATGTGTGTCCCAGCTGGACCATGTGGTCCCCAGAGCAGGCTCCTGGTCATCATTCTCTTGGATTCTCCTTGCAAGAGCATTCCCATGTTCAGATAATACCAGGCTTTTGAAAGAGGAAGTGGCTCTTCCGTCGTCCTTGTAATGGGTGACTTGTGCTCCCCGCTCAAGGTATGTCCACCTGGAACCTCATAATTTGATATTATTTGGCATAAAGTTCATTGCAGGAATCATCAAGGTAAGGATCTCAAAATGAGTTCCTCACAGATGAGGGTGTGCCCCAAAACTAATGACATATGTTCTTGTAAGAGACAGAAAAGAAGACGCTGAGACAGACAGGAGGAATGCCATATGCAGATGAAGGCTGTGACTGGCATGATGCATCCATGAGCTGAAGACTACTGGCCTCCAGAAGCCAGGAGAGAGCCAGGACACAGATTCTCGCTCCAAGAATCCAGAAAGAACTACCCCTGCTAACACCTGGATTTGGGACTTCAGCCTCCAGAACTGTAAGAGAACCCATGACAGCCTCAGGAAACTAATACAGTCACCTTGCTAGTAAATTGAATACCATGACCAGATCCTGGCTTTCCAGCTTCTCCTTCTGTTCTCCCACCTCCCAGTGCGTTCCTGCTCAAAGCAGACATGGTTTGTCCCTCCTGTGTCCTGGGGCCAGAGGCTGAAAGGTTGGGGTGGGAGCCTTGGAGACAGACAATGGGATCATCTCCAAACACCATACACAGCCCAGCCTGGGGGGTTTGGCCCCAGTCCTCCAGTCCCTCTCTGACTACCAGCCCTGCCCACAAAAGACCCCAAGAAAATCAAGAGCACCTTCCTGGCCTATCCCCTTGGGCAGCTTGCCCTATAGCCCCCTGTGTTCCACCTCTGCAAACGTGACCCTCCTCAGCCAGAATCCTGTAGGAGGCTGCTTTTGGGCAACAGGCTTGAGTAATGGGAAACTGAGTAAGGCAAATGGTCCCACGGTGAGACCCAGGTTGAAGACAACAGGCTCATGAAGTGACCCACAGGCCTTGATGGACCAATGGGCTACTTACAACCAGGCTCCCCCAAAAAAGGGAAAAATCCATATGTTCCCATGCCTCCTCACTCCACCCTATAACTACAGCATACCCCCCCACCACCACCTCGTGGCATAGTCTCTCCTTTGCCATCCTGCCTGCTTCTTTCTTGCAGTGTATTCAATAAACTTATATCTCCTTTGTTCTGCCTTGGCTGAATTCCTTTACCACCAGTACCACTGGCCTCCATCCCATTGGGATGCCCCACAGATCCCATCACAGCTGCCCCATAAACACGCCCAGTTGGCTTCTAGCTCCCAGAAAGCAGGAGAGAAGTTAAAAAAACAGCTCTTTCTTGACCCCTCCACCCACCTTTCTTCTCCTTTCTCATGAAGCTCCTGGGAACAGCTACCTGCCCTTGCAATCTTGCCCCTCAGTGCCCACTTCCTTTATGTCCAGGTCAGCCTGACTGTGGCTGGAAGCCAAAGGCTGTTCATGGTCCTGATACCTCTGACATAGCTGCCTTTCCCTCCTGCTGGTCCCTTCCTTGCCTGGCTTCTGCGACCAAGCTTGGCCTGCTGTCCAGTTTGAAATTAATTCCCCAGGGCCATTTTATGTTTTCTCAATGGGCATGTCTTTCTTTCCTCCAGATCTTTCTAGAACTTCTCTGCATTGCCTTCAGGGTGCTTGCTTCGGCAGCACATATACTAAAATTGGAATGAATTGCTTTCAGGTTTTCCTGCAAAAACAGTGTGCTTTGGGTTCAAAACAGGATAATAATGTACTGTTATGTCCCTCTTTTTTTTTTTTTTTTTAATTTATGGGCCACCTAGATGGTTCAGTCAGTTAAGTAACTGTCTTCAGCTCAAGTCATGACCTGGGGTCCTGGGATCAAGCTCTGTGTCGGGCTCCCTGCTCAGAAGGGAGTCTGCTTCTCCCTCTGCCCCTCTCCCCTGTTTGTGCATTCTCTCTCTCTCTCTCTCTCTCTCTCTCAAATAAAATCTTTTTTTTTTTTTTAAAGATTTTGTTTATCTGACAGAGAGAGAAACAGCAAGAGAGGGAACACAAGCAGAGGGAGTGGGAGAGGGAGAAGCAGGCTTTCTGCGGAGCAGGGATCCCAATGTGGGGCTCGATCCCAGGATCCTGGATCATGACCTGAGCCAAAGGCAGACGCTTAACTGACTGAGCCAGCCAGGTGCCCCTAAGTCCCTCTCTTTTTACCCATTTGGTTAAAATTTCCCCACAGTTAAATCCACCCACAAAAGGAGAATTATTCCTGAAGAGCTACTAGTCCTGAACATGGTTCTCAGAGATGCGGGCATGTTTGGAGCCTTGCGTTGTGTGCAGAATCCTAAGAGGCTCCTTTGCTAGGAATGTGGTGACACCAGCTGGGGGGTGCAAACCCAGGATCTAGAAGCCAAGATTTGTTGTATCTCTTGGATGACTAATTTCTCTCACCGAACCTGGGAAATAAGGCTGGTTAGACACTGACACTGGGAAGTGCCAGACACAGGCCAATGAACATTATTCAAACCTCAGGCACTTTGTGTTTTGCTGGCTCTCTGGTTTATGCCTGCTGTCCCCGTATTCCAACCAAGATGTGTATTTGTTTTCCAGAGATTCCCAGGGCTAGGTGGAGTTGAATCAGGAAGCCGAAGAGGGTTATTGCTTTCTGTGGATTAGGACTTGGACACTGAGCAATGATAATAGGAACCATGTCCCAGGCCCTTACCATATGGCAGGCCCTGCCCTTGGGATGTTTACAGACACTAAGTGCATCATTACTGCTTATTAGCCATGTGGTTTCAGTGTCCCAAAGACTTTGAAGAAAAGTGGGGTGTACAGTGGCACAGAATAGGGTGAAACCCTGTTATGTAGTGTCCTAGCACCCTGGCTGGTGCGGGAGCATTGCCACTGTTCACAGACGAGCTGGAGGCACAGAGAGGTTGAGGAACAGGCTTGAGGTCATAGAGCTAGTAGCTGTCTGTGCCTGTGTTTAAGCTCAAGTCTGGGGGCCCAAAGAGCTGCTGGCCCGTGAAAAGCAGCAGCTCCATTCCCTTCTCACTGGCCTCAGTTTCCCTGACTGTGTCGTAAGAGGGTCTGATTCTGTCTGATCACTGTAGGCCATAAGGGAGGTGGATGACTTGTCCAGAGCAGGTTCCCTTCCTGTATCTCTTCTGGGTCACCTGCAGGCCAGCTGGGCATCCCAAGGAGCTTCTGGGGTTTCAGGCCATGGTTGCGGGCACGTGGGTCCCTCCTGGAATGAACAGCATGGCCATGGAAGGCCAACAGCCCATCTCTGCTTGCAGACACATCATTCCTCAGCTGACAGTTGTGTATTTCCTGGGACCCAGAGCTCCCCTGGCTCTGAGGGAGGCATGTCAAGAATCCTAAGCTCCACATCCTGGCACTCGAAGTTGATGGCTTGCTAACTGTTGCTAACTGTGGGAACAGTCCAATGAAAACTTGGCCTCCGGCCCCTGCCATTTGACTCTTCCAGCTGTGGTGTAGATGAAGCAGCTGGGCTTGAGTGGGGCTTGAGTCAGTGATTGGGGTGGGCATTGGGGTGAGCTGAGTGGGTCAGCGGGAAACCAGCAGCACTGAGCTCAAAGGGGTTCCTGGCTGTGCAGCTCAGCCCATCTTCATGGTGTCAGGACCCTAGCATGGCAGGGTCTGCAGGGCCTGACCAGAAGGGCACTTTCAGCCCATGAATGGATCATCACAGTGTCCCAAACCCTGCCACTTGGCCAGGCAGAGATGTGGGGCCCTGGGACGAGCTCACATAGATAGATTACCTCCTGTAGGCAGGCAGCCCCTGGCTTCCCCAAGTCCTCTCTTGCTCCAAGTCAGTGGCTGACCCAAGTGCCAGAGCTTTCTGCCCCTCTGGTGCTGGGGAACGAAGGAGGATGACCAAGGACAAAGGATGGAGTATGGGTGAGGCTGATGGAACCACCCAGATGCCGGCACTGAGACCCAGCCGTAGACTGGCATGAAGTCCACATGGTTGGTTCTGTGTCCCACCCTCAGATCTGTCTCTTCCCCTCTGATCCTGTCACTAGCTCAGACCTCCCAGAACCATGAACAGGTCCCCTGACTGTTGAGGGTCGACTTCGCCACTCTGTGCATGCCACAAGGCCAGTCCTCCATCTTGTAGCATGTCACTTCCCTGTCCCAAAGGTGCAGGAACTAGTCCCTGTCTACACTACTGAACCCAAGTTCCAAGGCCTGGTGGGGAAGACTCTCCCTGCTCTGCACCCAACCCCACCCCTGCAGGTGCAGCCGTGCTCGCTCCCTGCTGCCGGACTCCTTTAGTCTTTGCTCTAGAGGATGCCCTGTTTGCCTTCAGTTCCTTGCTCTTTCTCCTGCTGCCCACCATTCTGGATGTGCCCTCTCTATATGGAAATGCTGCTGAGGGGCACCTGGATGGCTCAGTCATTAAGCTTCTGCTTTTGGCTCACGTCATGATCCTAGGGTCCTGGGATTGAGCCCCACGTTGGGCTCCCTGCTTGTGTTCCTTCTCTTGCTGTCTCTCTCTCTCTGTCAAATAAATAAATACAATCTTTGGTGTGGGGGGAGGGAAATGCTTCTGAAATACCACCTCCTCTAACAATGCTGCTGATTCCTCCAGGACACTTTAGCAACAGCTCACCGGATTAAGGACCAGTTCACTCTGCTGCCACAGCCAGAGAGGACTCTTAGAGGCTAGGGGCCTGGTCAAAGCCATCTCTGCCCCAGCCCCTGCCCCAGGCACAGGGTCTAGTTCCACAGGCCTGATGGCTGCTCAGGAAATGTCAGCAGCTTCCTGTTTAATCAAAAATGGCTTTTTTGCTTTGGAATTTCAATGAGAGAACAAGTAGGTCAGTAGTTTGGGCTCATTAAAAGTACTTCACTGTGGGCAGGAGTGTTCATAGGAACTTTGTTTCTAGTGTTTGAGGATAAGTTTTTATTTATTTATTTATTTATTTATTTTTAAAGATTTTATTTATTTATTTGAGAGAGAGACAGTGAGAGAGAGCATGAGCGAGGAGAAGGTCAGAGGGAGAAGCAGACTCCCCATGGAGCCGGGAGCCCGATGCAGGACTCGATACCGGGACTCCGGGATCATGACCTGAGCCGAAGGCAGTCGTCCAACCAACTGAGCCACCCAGGCGTCCCTTGAGGATAAGTTTTTAAAAAATAAAATCGGGGCACCTGGGTGGCTCAGTCAGCTCAGTGTCTACCTTCAGCTCAGGTCATGATCCCAGGGTCCTGGGATCGAGTTCCGTGTCGGGCTCCCTGTTCAGTGGGAAGTCTGCTTCTCCTCTTCCCTCTGTGCTTTCTCTCTCTCTCAAGTAAATAAAGCAAGCCTTAAAAAAAAAAAAAAAAAAAAAAAGTAAAATCATGACCCTTACGCAAATATAAAATATAAAATAAACATGTATCAAAGAGTTTACCTAACTAGTTAATTAACCAAGGGAACTGGTAAGATGTTACAATCAGCTCAAAGGAGAATCCAAAGGTCAGATACATTTATAGAACAGAAATATTGAAATAAATTTGCAAAAGAGGCCAAACTGACTTTTCCACTGTGGGGGAAGGTTGTCCTTAGATAAGAACCATTTGCACTGCTATCAGTTTTCTACAATTTACAGAGTTGTAAAAGAGCTCAAAGACAGTATAAGGCTCAGAGCCTTTTTTAAGTACCAGATAACCTAGCAGGGCCTGTTCCAAGGATGCATAGCTTTCCATTGGAGAATCCAGGAATCTTTTTTGCATGATGCGATTTTCCTTCCACTAACAGCTCACAACTGGAGACAACCCAAATGCCCATCAGTAGGAAAATGGGTAAAATGTGGTATTGTAAATTCATACAATGGAACACTATACTGTAACCGAAATATTATTAATTTTGCATGCCACAGATGCATGCAACAAGACAGATGAATTTTATTGACCTAATGGTGAGTGAAAAAGACTGAAAGAATACAGGTTTCCCCTGCAATCTGAAAGTAAAATGTTTCTATGAAATCTTTCATGGACTGAAATGGCACAAAGAAGCAATTATCATTCATTTATATGGAAAACATTTTTGTGTGCTCTCAGACCCCAAAAGTAACCTCTTAGGTTTTTCTTATACCTTAGGACATATCTTGCCAACAGATGCACAAAATAAACTCAGATAAAGCAGAAAAAATGCTCACACAGTTCAAGCCCATGACAGCTTGCTGCTGGGATGCTGAGTGTACTTGCCATGGCGGGCGTTTGGGGGCATCACTAGTGCTGCTCAGAGTGTCCACCTCCTCTGTTAACTGCTGAATAATGGCTCCTATGAGGTACTAAACCTATGAGGTACTAAACCCTGGAACATGTAAATGTTACCTTATTTGGAAAAAGGGTCTTTGTAGATATGATAAATAAAGGATTTATCGGGATTTATCTTGGATTATCCAGATGGGCCCTAAACGCTGTCACAAGTGTCTTCATAGGAAAGGATCAGAGGGAGATGCCAAGCGCGCGCGTGCACACACACACACATGAGAAGGCCACAGTCAGAGGCAGAGATTGGAGTGACATGCCGAAGTGAAGGATTACCAAGGGATGTAGTCAGCCAGCAGATGTTAGAAGCAGGCAATGGATTCTCTCCTGCAGAATTTGGAGGAAACTCAGAGCCACCAATACCTCAAGGTCTGATTTCTAGCCTCCTGGACTATGAGACAATACATTTCTATTGTTTTAAGCCACAAAGTTGCAGTAATCTGTTACAGCAGCCCTAGGAAACCAATACAGTGTGATTCTATTTATTGAAAAGCTCAAAATCAGTCCATATGAATCCTGAGTTAGATGTCTGAATGGTGGTTAACTTTGATAAAGATGAAGTGATGAGGGATGGGTAATGGGAAAACTGCTAAAGTTCTTTTTTAACCTTCGGTTTTTGACATTTCATTGAGTTCACATTTATTTCATATCCTTTAATATAAAAAATATTTAAAAAAAAGGTAGCCGCCTGGGTGGCTCAGTCAGTTAAGCGTCTGTCTTCGGCTCAGGTCATGAGCTCAGGGTCCTGGGACAGAATCTCTGGTCCAGGCTCCCTGCTCAGCCGGGAGTCTGCTTCCCTCTCTCCTCTGACTACACCCACCCCACGCTTGTGCTCACTTTCTCTCTCAAATGAATAAATTTTAAAAAACTCTTTAAAAAGTATGTTTTAACAGCATGTGTGGCTTCTCAGTATAAGTGGGGTTGATGACAGGTGCCTGGAACCAGACAGTTTTCTTCTGTTTCTGGCATTTGCTGGCTTGGTGGCCTTGGGCAAGTGACGTAACCTCTTTGGGTCTCAATTTTGTCCTTTGTACAGTTCTTATAGGGCTTTTGTGAGGATCTGAGTCATGTTGAGTCATTTTTGAACTGTAGATGCCTAAACAAAAGCAACATAAATGTCCCTTGAATTTACCAGGCATTTCCTGGGTGCTGAGCATCGTGCTAAATCTTTGTCATGCATTCTCCCATTTATTTCTCTACATCAACCCATAAGAGCATCCATTCTGTAGATTAAAAAAAAAAAAACCAGAGGGGCGCCTGGGTGGCTCAGTGGGTTAAGCCTCTGCCTTCGGCTCAGGTCAAGATCTCAGGGTCCTGGGATCGAGCCCCACATCAGGCTCTCTGATCGGCAGGGAGCCTTCTCCCCACCCCCCGCCTGCCTCTCTGCCTACTTGTGATCTCTCTCTCTCTCTCTGTCAAATAAATAAAAAAAACTTAAAAAAAAAAAGCACAACACCCAGAAACACAAAGACAGACAGCTAGTAAATAATGAAGCCAGGATGCAAACTCAGGCTGTCTGGTTGTGAGGACCATTGCCTTAGTCCTACACTAGGGTTGAATGATTATCTCCAGAGTATTAAAACAGTATATATTCTGGTATTTTTTTTAAAGACTTTTCTTATTTATTTGACAGAGGGAGACACAGTGAGAGAGGAAACACAAGCAGGGGGAGTGGGAGAGGGAGAAGCAGGTTTCCCACTGAGCAGGGATCCCAATGTGGGGGTCAATGTGGGTCTCGATCCCAAGACACTGGGATCATGACCTGAGCCGAAATCAGATGCTTAAGGACTGAGCCACCCAGGCGCCCCATATATTCTGGGTTTTTTAATTTTTTTTTTATTTTTAAAGATTTTATCTATTTATCTGAGAGAGAGAGAGAGAGAGAATGCGAGAGAGAGAGAGCGTGAGAGGGGAGAGGTCAGAGGGAGAAGCAGACTTCCCGCCGAGCAGGGAGCCTGACGTGGGACTCAATCCTGGGACTCCAGGATCATGACCTGAGCTGAAGGCAGTTGCCTAACCAACTGGTATTTTATTTTATTTTAAAGATTTTATTTATTTATTGGACAGAGAGAGATCACAAGTAGGCAGAGAGGCAGGCAGAGAGAGAGAGGAGGAAGCAAGCTCCCTACCAAGGAAAGAGCCCGATGTGGGGCTCGATCCCAGGACCCTGGGATCATGACCTGAGCCGAAGGCAGAGGCTTTAACACTCTGAGCCACCCAGGCGCCCCCCAACTGGTATTTTAAAAAGAAAAATACCAGTATCTGTAGTAGGCTATAATTTATGTTAAAAAAAAAAAAAGAGAGAGAAGCAAAAGAACTTATCTGTTTATTTTGCATATTTGTTTATATTCATTAAGTATCTCTAGAAGGATATCAAGAAACAATACAATTAGCTGCATTTGGGAAGAGGAACTACAGGAATGGGTTACATCTGAAATAAAATGAAAACAAAGAACTATAAGGGAATTATATGAACAACTTTATCCCAACGATTTTGAAACATCAACACACAGCTACTTTCTTGCAAAAATATAGTTCAGCAAAGATGATACAGGGAAATTCTGTCTTAGGGTGTCTGGCTAGCTCAGCCTGTAGAGCATGGGACTCCTTATCTCAGGGTAATGAGTTCAAGCCCCATGTTGGGCAGAAAGCCTACCCAAACAAACAAACAAACAAACAAAAAACCTGTCTTAATCTAGAACCATTAAAGAAATGGAATGCTTAATCTAAAATCTGCATCCTAGCCCCTCAGAAGTGTCAGACGAAACCAAAGAAAAACACCAGGAACTGGATAATTTTACAGCAAATTCAGCAAACATTGAAAACAAAAATCCTCTTATACATAATCTTCCAGATAAAGAAGAAAAAGAAGTCTCCTCAACTCACTGTGACTTGATTAAAAAATTAATCCCAAATCAGACATCGACAGCACAAGAAAGCAAAAGGAAAGACCAAAATCACTCATGGACATATATGCAAAAATGCTAAATAAAATACTAGCGAATAGTCCAGCAATGCTAAACATTTATCAAGTCCAATTTTTCTTTTTTTCTGGGAAATTATGATGATGGAATAAAAATTTATTAATGTAGTTCGACCTAAGGAAAAAACCTGTATGACAACTGTGACCGAACAGAACTTCCTTAACTTGATAGAGGATATTTAGCCTCACGGTTTTGGTGGCTCAGTTGTTTAGTGTCTGTGTTCCCGGCCGCACGGGGAGCGCCAAGAGGGCAGGGCTTGTGTGTTTTTATCACCACTGTCTAGCTCGTCGCCTAGCACCGTCCGTGGCACAATGTAAATGCGTGCTGCATGAAAGATGGACCTTTAGCTGAGGTAAGGTTTGGGAACGCTGGAGCTCTACACTCATCACCCCGCCCCATCGAACACACCATTCAGGAGCATCCGCCATCCACAGCTCCAGCGAAAACCCCAAAACGTCTGGAGCCTTTTTTTGTGGCCGTGCCGGTGACAATGCGCCTGCGCTAGCCAGAGATGGGAGGGACGCGAGCAGAGGGGCCGGGACCGTAGGCGCTTGCGCGGCGGCGGGATGTAGGCGGGACCTTGCGGCGCCTGCGCTATCGGTGGCGGCTGTGTGGGGCGGGACAGGGGCGGGCCGAGGGCGGGGGCCGCGAGGAAGGCAGGGCGGGCTGGGCGAACGGCGCCGCGGGGTTGGCTGCTGCCCTAAGGCCGGACTCAACGGATTCGGGCCGCGCCACCGGGCGAGCTCGCCGCCCGGCCCATCCCGGAGCCAGCGAGCGAGCGAGGCGACGCCGCGCGGTAAGAGCCAGGGCCGGGTTCCCTCAGTGTGCGCTGGCGGGCCGCGCGGCCAGGCCCTGGCGGCCCCGCAGACCCCAGCGGGCCCGCGCCTGCGCGGTCCCCCGCCGGGGGCCCCCCCACAGCCCGTCCCGCGCCTGCGCCGTCCCCCTCCGGGGCTTCTGGGCCGACCCCCGGGTCCCCCGGCGGCTCCTGGCTGGTGTATGCGGCCCAGGTGGTTTTGGGTTCCTCGCCTGCTGGCCCCTCCGAGCCAGGTGACTGAGCGTGTCCCTCGCGCTTTGTTTTCCCCGTGCCCCAGAAGAGGCTGGGACCGGCGCCCCATAGCCTTGGTCCTTTAGTCCCCTTCCCCCGGCGGAGACACCGCTGCTCGGGGCGCCGAGGACGCGGCTCGGGGAGTAGCGCCGCGGGTGGGCGGCGGACCCAGGGCCTCCTGTGGGCTCTGCTTCCGCTGGGGTACGCGCCCCCACCGTCTCCCCTCTCGGAAGGGAGGTCATCGTTAAGCGAGCGGAATGTCGGTTTTTTCTTGAGACCTGGTTAATTGCATCAGGTTAAATATGAATAATAGTTTTTTATTGAGGGAATTTTGCATTTTCCTCAACCTGGTAATTGTGTGGCATACGTGGTTATATTTAAGACATCATAGTTCATTGTTGGGCACCTCTCCTGGAGATGACTGGAAAATAAATCCTTTTCCACGTAGTTTCAGCCTATTTACAAGACCAAGTAAGGATCCAGTGATAATTCAAATGTAGAGAACTTTGATTTGTTGTGCCCTTGATAATTTACCGGCAAGTACGGGAGGGTCCAGGAAAAATTCCCATAAATTCACTGCCCTATATTGATTGCAGGGGAAAGTGTGTTGTAAAAAGAGCATCTCTAGCCACTGATAATATTTTCTAAGATTACAGCAGATTAAGGAAACTAAAAAATGTTGCAGAGCCCAACAGTGTTTCCAGGAGGATGTATCTTGAAATGAAATCAGAGCTTTGTAGACATCAGCAGACGTCAGCATAACACATGTAGGTTATGAAATGGTCAAACCAATACTGACAGGTATATCTGTAAGGAGAAGTGGGGTATTGGTTTGGGGAAAGTCTTTTTAGGTAAATAAATAGCTAACTGATCCAGTAATTTTTTTTCCTCTTTAAAAATGTCTTCTTTCCCCCTTTGATTTACTTTACACCAAGCAGTCTTTAAGACGCAGCAACTTTAGGTAGCTGGAGAATGTTTCTTAATAGCCTGTGTATACTCTAGGTATGTAGGGATTTTCTTGACATTCATTTTCAGTAAGAAACTGAATATTGTGCCATAGAAAAGCTTTAAACTTGAATTTTTAGGGTCTGTATCTACATTGTGTTGTTTTGAGATGGGATTTCTGTAAAGCAGAAGTTCTTTTTATAAACGATTTGACACAGTACATTCTTAATTTCACATGACTCAGCTGATAGTATTGCTTCGGTTCAAAATTATTACCTGGGTTGGGTTTTCATAATATGTAAAACTTGCCATGTAACTATATACATATTTATTTTTTAATTTTTTAATTTTTATTTTTTAAAGATTTATTTGTTTGAGAGAGAGCGTACACATGGGTCTGTGTGTGCCTACGAATGGGGAGGGGCAGGGGGAGCCAATCTCAAGCAGACTCCTCACTGAGCATGGAGCTGGGCCTCCATCCCAGCACCTTCGGAGATCATGCCCCCAGCCGAAATCAAGAGTGGGATGCCCAACCAACTGAGCCACCCAGGTGCCCCGAACCTTATACATATTTAAATCACAAATGCTAACTTGTACTTACCATTATGCAAACTGTCCAGCTCAGTAGAGGACTGGTGACCCGGTATCAGCAGGCTAGAGATGCTTTCTTGGTTTTATGGCTTGGGGCAAATCACTTGTCCTTTCTGGACCTTCCTTTCCCTATCTGTAAACGCGAGGGATGGCGGAGAAGGGAAGAGATGGAACGGAGCTCCAGTTGCCACTTTTTTTTTTTTAAGATTTTATTTACTTGACAGAGAGAGAGAGAGAGAGAGATCACAAGTAGGCAGAGAGGCAGGCAGAGAGAGATCGGGGAATCAGGCTGCCTGCTGAGCAGGGAGTCTGATGCAGGGGCAAAGGCAGAGGCTTAACCCACTGAGCCACCCAGCCCACCCCTTTTTTTAGATTTTATTTATTTATTTGGCAGAGAGAGCAAGAGACCGCAAGAGAGGGAACACAGGCACAGGGAGTGGGAGAGGGAAAAGCAGGCTTCCCGAAGAGCAGGGAGCCCGATGCGGGGCTCAATCCCAGGACCCTGGGATCACGACCTGAGGTGAAGGCAGACACTTAACAACTGAGTCACCCAGGTGCCCCTAGTTGCCACTTTTAAAACATTTAATGGGTCCTTGTCTATAGAGTTCTCTTCCCTCGTAGTAGAAATGGGTCTTCTCATCTGTTCCATGACATTGTTTGTGGTCCCTCTGGAAAGACAGTGAGTGAGGCCATCATTAAACTGGTGAGAACAAATCTTGGAGACTCTTGGTCAAACCCCTGAAAGGAGGGTTGAATGGGCCTTAGGGTATAGAGAAAAACAAGAGCAATGAGAGGGAGTTTTTCACTAAATTTATTCAATGAAAGGACTGCCCTTTCTAAAAAGTATATATATGTGTCATTTTCTTGGTGTTGAAATTAAGCATTTTTTTATTAAATGTTATAGTAAATGATGGTATATGGTGATTGTAAATGGCAAATACAAGGTTGGTTATCTTATCACAATAAGATATTTTTAGAAATAAAGCCTAAAATCTTTTCACTATTGTTGTTAGGGAGTTCAAAAAGTTCTTAGGGCTTTTGGTGGTAAGACTATTAAAATGGAGATTATTATTTTTTTTTTAAGATTTTATTTATTTATTTGACAGATAGAGATAGGCTGAGAGGCAGTCAGAGAGAGAGAGGAGGAAGCAGGCTCCCCGCTGAGCAGGGAGCCCGATGCAGGGCTCGATCCCAGGACCCTGGGATCACGACCTGAGCCGAAGGCAGAGGCTTTAACCCACTGAGCCACCCAGGCGCCCCTGGAGATTATTTTTTAAGAGTAAATATGACTTTACTTTGTGGTCATCTGTCCAAATCCACAGGCAACTGGGAAGATGGGTTAAATTTGCTTGGTACTAAAGATGTTACTATTCTGATTATTCTTTCCTACTGGATATAAAATGTCAGGATATTTTTTTGTGTGTGCTTCTGCCAACAAAATAAGCCTAGGCAGGGAAATTCCTCTTGGTGGTTGGAATTGTTAGTGGTGAATAGACTAGCTGCTGAGGTAAAGAACCCCCATGGGGTTTCTTTCTGAGCTCAGAAATCTTTTAGTATTGTGGCCTCAGTCTTTTGCTGTGAAACATGACCATTGAGAAATCAGGCTTACAGACTGTATTTCAGATATGTTGAGGGGAAGAAGTGGCAATGGTTTGTTCAAAGGAATGTAGCAGATGATCTTTCTGTCTGTGAAGTCTTTAAAATTCATCCTGGTCTGCTGTTAATAACAAATAAGATTTAGTTATTGTAAATCTTTTTTCTTTTATATTCACAAAACTGTAGTATATCAAAATGTATCAAACACATTTTAAAAGTGTCTTGAGTTAAAATGAATAATGCAGTGTAATTCTTTTTTTTTTTTTTAAAGATTTTATTTATTTATTTGAGAGAGAGACAGTGAGAGAGAGCATGAGCGAGGAGAAGGTCAGAGAGAGAAGCGGACTCCCCGCGGAGCCGGGAGCCCGATGGGGGACTCGATCCCAGGACTCCAGGATCATGACCTGAGCCGAAGGCAGTCGTCCAACCAACTGAGCCACCCAGGCGTCCCATGCAGTGTAATTCTTTGTGATACTAATTTCTGTGCTTAGAAGAGTGACTGCTCTTAGCTACCTCTAAGTTCCCTATTTTCTTTTTCTTTTTTTTTAAATTTTTTAATTTAATTTTTTTTTTAAAGATTTTATTTGTTTATTTGACAGAGAGAGATCACAAGTAGGCAGAGAGAGAGGGAAGCAGACTCCCCGCAGAGCAGAGAGCCCGATGCGGGGCTCGATCCCAGGACCCTGAGACCATGACCTGAGCCGAAGGCAGAGGCCCCAACCCACTGAGCCACCCAGGCGCCCCCCCCTTTTTTTTTTAAGATTTTATTTATTTATTTGACAGAGAGAGATCACAAGTAGGCAGAGAGAGAAGGGGAAGCAGGCTCCCCACCAAGCAGAGAGCCTGGTCCGGGACTCGATCCCAGTACCCCGAGACCACACCCGAGCCAAAGGCAGTGGGTTAACACTGAGCCACCCAGGCGCCCCTAAGTTCTCTATTTTTAAGAATAATTGGGTAACTCCCAAAAGGAAATTTGTCTACTAGAAAAGAGTGCAGATCTGTTAACAGTGTTTTCCCCACATCACCAGTGTAGTTCTTTTCTGGTTAAATCCAGCGGTTTGTTCCTGCCTCTGTCTTTGCAAAATATATCTGTTCATAGTCATCCCACATCCCCACCACCAAGTTTAAGTCCTTCAACAGCTACCACTGTCTTCATAATCAGATTTACTAATCCTTATCTTGTTATCCAGGATGCTTCATCACTGGGCTTTGACCTCCATTCTCATACCCCCACCCACCTTTTTTGGTGGTTCACTGAGTTTTGCTGAACCTCTATTGGTCCCTTAACTCTCTCCAGTCTCCGTGTCTCCCTCTGCTGGAATGTTCTTCTCTCACTTCATCCCATTATCACCTTATACTCAGCTTAGATATTACCTTGCCTTGAAGGCATCCCTTGATCTATTTCCTGCATACCTGTCCAGCTTCCTGTCTAGTGAGGATTTGGTGCCCTGTGTTTTGTCTGTTCTCTCCACTAGCCAGTGACGTCACAGTGCATAGCAGAGTGTGTGGCTTGACCAAAGGTTGTTTCATCTGCTGGGTGCGTTATGTGCTAGGCATGTTAGCACTGTAAGGAAGTAGAGATTACTTTAAGTCTTTGCCCTTGGGCGTTTTACTCTAGGTGCACTTGACCTCTCCAGCTGTGAGACACCCTCCAGTTGTACACACCGATTTGCAAAGTCTATTTAGTTGTATCTTAGCGTTTAACTCAAATTTTATTTCTTGAAGGAGGGACTGTCTCATACATGTTTTATAACCTAGAAACCATCTGGGCATTATCTTTGTTCCCAGCTCTGGAAGGAATGTGCATTTGTTCTGTATTGCTTCCCTCATTCCCCTTGGATACCTTCCACCTTGGGTTTTTTGTTTTTGTTTTAATTTGATGTGTTTGGACAGTAAAGGTTTAAGAAATAAAAATATTAAATCGCAATTTCTCTATTGTGCATATAACATAGGGAAAACAAATGATAAAGGGAGGGGCCCCTGGCTGGCTCAGAGGGGAGAGCATTTGACTCTTGATCTGAGGGTTTTGAGTTTGAGCCCCATTTTGGATGTAGAGATTACTTAAAAATAAGATTTTTTTTTTAAAGATTTTATTTATTTATTTGACAGACAGAGATCACAAGTGGGCAGAGCAGCAGGCAGATAAGGAGGGGGATGCAGGCTCCCTGCTGAGCAGAGAACCCAATGTGGGGCTTGATCCCAGGACCCTGGGATCATGACCTGAGCCGAAGGCAGAGGTTTTAACCCACTGAGCCACCCAGGTGCCCCAAGTTTTTTTTTTTTAAGACTTGTTTT
The DNA here is from genome assembly GCF_902655055.1 of Lutra lutra. Lineage (NCBI taxonomy): Eukaryota > Metazoa > Chordata > Mammalia > Carnivora > Mustelidae > Lutra > Lutra lutra. Next base: position 66,594,327 of record NC_062289.1, on the reverse strand, counting down.
AACCCCGTCTGCCTCTCTGCCTACTTGTGATCTCTGTCTGTCAAGTAAATAAAAATCTAAAAAATAAAACATCTGCCTTAAAAAAAATAAAAAGACTTGTTTATTTTCAAGAGCAAGCTCTTGTGTGCACATGTATACATGTGAGTGAGAGGAGAGGCAGAGGGAGAGAATCCTCAAGCAGACTTCCAGCTGAACATGGATTCCCCACTCAGGGCTCCGTCCCATGACCCATGAGATGATTACTTGAGCCAAAAACCAAGAGTTGGATGCTTAACTGACTCAGCCACCCAGGTACTCCCAAAATAAAATGTTAAGAAAAAAATGATGAAGGGAAAAGATACTTTGTCTATTATAAAAAGGCCCCATATTACACATCTTTTCAAAAGAACTGAGGTTATACAAAGAAAAATAAAAAAGACCCTGGTTAAGGGTGCCTGGCTGGCTCAGTCAGTTAAGTGTCTGCCTTCTGCTCAGGTTATGATTCCAGGGTTCTGGGATCAAGTTCCACATGAGGCTATCTGCTCAATGGGGAGCCTGCTTCCTCCTTCAGTCTGTGCCACCCCCCCTGCTAGTGTGCGAGGGCATGCTCTCTCTCTCTAATAAATAAAATCCTAAAAAAGAAAAAAAAAGACCCTGGTTAAGCTTAGGAAAGAGTCATGCAGAAAACCTAGCAGCACTGTTAAGATTTGTGAAGAAATACTGGTTAAAAATTAAAATTGTCCATTTCTTCCTCTCTCCCTTCTTATATTCTTGGGAAAAAACCCAGGTCAGCCATTTTCCAGTTGCACCTCTTCTACTGAGAATTCCCAACGCAGTCTGTTGGGGCTGCTTTTTTTTTCCAGAAGAGTCACCATTGGACACTTTCTCCTAAGAGAAGCCCCTTTTCTCCTACCTAGGAGACAGCCAGTGTCCTGAGTCCCACACCCTTTTTCCCTGGAAATTTCTCCTTGTTGTGGTTTGGTTTTATCCTACCAGGCTCAAGGATTCTTGAGCAGGACCTATTGGATTTTCTTCTTGCACACTTTTCTTTTTTAAACCTTAGTGGATTTGAGCCAGTCTTAAATCTTCTCTCTCGTGTTCTTTCTTGTTCTCCCTCTCTGGCACTCCACATTTTCTGCAGACTCCATTGAATCCTTACGGTTACCCAGGTCTGCTGTGTCTCCCCCATTAGCAATTACCTGCTGACCTTTTCAACCTATCTCCCTCCTTTTTAGTCTTCATGCCAACCTCATTGCAGTCTTATTCATTCTTGCCCGGTGCCCCCATGCAAGGCTTCCAGCTTTTCATTTTTTTTAATCTTTTTTTTTTTTTTTAAATCTCCTCCTTGCCTTAGGCCTTGGCCCCCACTTCCTTTTTCATCATTCTTTTTTTTTTTTTTTTAAAGATTTTATTTATTTATTTGACAGAGAGAGATCACAAGTAGGCAGAGAGGCGGGGGCGGGGGAGCAGGCTCCCCTCCGAGCAGAGAACCCAATGCAGAGCTTGATCCCAGGACCCTGAGACCATGACCTGAGCCAAAGGCAGAGGCTTAACCCACTGAACCACCGAGGCGCCCCCCCCTTTTATCATTCTTTATTATTCATGTATTCGTTTGAATACAAGAATACCTGAGTGCCTGTATTCTTTTGAATACATGACTGATGTATTCATGTATTCAATCGTATATTTGTTTGCAAACATGTATGTTTTTAAAAAAAATAACAGGATTATTGAGATATAATTCATATACCATAAAGTTCACTCTTTTTGAAGTGTACACTTCAGTGCTTTTACGTATATCCATAGAGTTTTGCGTTGATCACCACTGTCTAATTCCAGAACATTTTCATCACCTCAGAAAGAACCTTTGTTCTGATTAATAGTCACTTCCCATTCTCTACTCCCTCCAGCCCCTGGAAGTCCCTAATCTACTTATGTCTCTATAGATTTGCCTGATCTGGGCATTCATAGAAATGGAATCATACAGTTTGTGCCCATTTGTCTGCCTTCTTTCGTTTAGCATGATCTTTTTAAGTATTGTCCATGTTGTAGCATTTATTAGTACTTCATTCCTTTTATGGCCAAATAATAGTTTATACTTTGTTGATGGACATTTGGGTTTTTTCCACTTTTGGTGATTATAAATAATGCTGCCCTGGACATTCATGTGTAGGTTTCTTTGTGGTTGAATATTTTCAGTTCTTTTGGGTGTGTACCTCAGAGTGGAGTCACTGGGTCACGGGATAGCTGTGCTAAACTTTGAGGAACCAACAAACTTCCAAAGCTGCATATTTTACATTCCCACTAGCAGTGTATGAGGGGTTCAGATTCGCCACCTCCTCATCAGTGTAAGGTTTTGCGAGAATACTTTAAAAAAATTTTTTTGACACTTCTTGTTTTCTTCACTTAGTATTTCTGGAAATTCCATTAAATCAGCTGGCATCACTCTGACTCATTGTGATTAATAGCTTCATAGTAGTATTCCATAGTAAAAATACACTATTTAGTCATTCGGTTCAGCAGAGTTATTTATTTATTTAGCTTTATTTAGTTTTCTTAAGGAAAAGGATCAAGAATCATAAGCTCTACTGATGGAGCCAGCCAGGTGCTCCATCAGTTCAGCAGATATATATTATGTGACTTTTTTTTTTAAGATTTTGTTTATTTCTGTGACAGAGATCACAAGAAGGCAGAGAGGCAGGCAGGGCGGGGTGTGTGTGTGTGCCGGGGGTGGGGGGTGGGGGGGGGTGGGGGGGGGAGCAGGCTCCCTGCTGAGCAGAGAGCCTGATGCGGCTTTCTCCCAGGACCTTGGGATCACGACCTGAGCCGAAGGCAGAGGCTTAACCCACTGAGCCACCGAGGCACCCTATATTATGTGACAAGATCTTAAGTGCCGGGCACTCTTCTAGGCTCTGGGGCAACAGCATTGAACAAAACAAACAAAATCCTTTGCACTCTTTGGATTTACTTTCTGGCAGGGGAGTGGTGAGAAGTTAGGAAATAAGTAAGTAATGCAGATTGGGTTTTACCGGTGCAGTTTGAGTCTGTGGCAGCTTTCTGAATAGTGTAGATAAAGTACTAAAGGCTAGAGATTACCCTAAATGTTACAAGCTACTGGGACGCCTGGGTCGCTCAGTTGGTTAAGCGGCTGCTTTCGGCTCAGGTCATGATCCCAGAGTCCTGGGATCGAGTCCCACATCGGGCTCCTTGCTCAGCAGGGTGCCTGCTTCTCCCTCTGCCTCTGCCTGCCACTCTATCTGCCTGTGCTCACTCTTGCTCTCTCTCTCTCTCTCTGACAAATAAATAAAATCTTAAAAAAAAAAATGTTACAAGCTACTGTACGTCTATATTCATATTAATCATTTGCAGGTAAAAGTAGAAACATTTTCATAAAGGAAAAAATAGAAAACAACCAGCTGGTAAATGTGGATATGGAATTTTTGGGCAGATAAACTGTTGAGCCTTAAAAGGTCTTGGTAACAAAGTTTGGTTTTTTTTTTTGAAGTTGATTCCACACCTAGCATGGAGCCCAACGCAGGGCTTGAACTCAAGAGCCTGAGATGAAAACCTGAGCTGAGAACAAGAGTCAGAAGTCCAACCTACTGAGCCACCTAGGCACCCCAAAGTTTGCATATTTATAAATTGTATCCAAGCCCTCTTGCTCTAGTGATCAGTAATAGACACCTTTCACCAAAGCCAGGTAGAGTATATATGTGTTACAAGTTTTTGATAGATGTAGCTAAGAGTACTTTTGGGTGACATGGCAAAACTTGCAGCTCATACAAAAGTCTTGTTTTTCTTTCTGAACTTATATGTATTTATTATATTGCCCTGTGAATTATTGAGGTTGTCACTATAGTAAGCCCTACTCTAAATTATTTATGCTGATGCTTAGGGAAAATAATCTGGATCTTCTAGAGTGGTTAAGTCTAGAGGGAAAAATGATGTCCATCCGCACAAGGACAGATTTATATTGATATGCAGCCTAGTTGGACCTACACTAACCCCTCTTGGTTGACTCTAGAAGTACTGCAGTTAAAATAAACATTTCTCTTCTGAGTTTTTTTTTTTTTTTTTTTTTTTATTTTCAGCATAACAGTATTCATTGTTTTTGTACCACACCCAGTGCTCCATGCAGTCCGTGCCCTCTCTAATACCCACCACCTGGTTCCCCCAACTTTCCACCTCCCCACCCCTTCAAACCCTTCAGATTGTTTTTCAGAGTCCATAGTCTCTCATTGTTCACCTCCCCTGTTCTGAGTTTTTTTATTTTGGACTTGGTAATGAAGTTAGAAATGCACCCTTTAGACACATACTCAACCTTCCCATTCAGTTCAAAGGCTTGCTTGGTTGGACCTAACTCCGTCAAAATCGAATGCAAATCATTTATTAGTAACCAGAATTTCATTGTAATGAATAAAATGTTTTGCAAAAAAAGTTTTTGGCATTCAGTTACTAATGCTCCTTTGTTTTGTTTTGTTTTTAAAGATTTTTTATTTATTTGACAGAGAGAGAGAGACAGAGATCACAAGTAGGCAGAAAGGCAGACAGAGAGAGAGAGGGGAGCAGGCTCTCCGCTGCAGAGAGCCCCAGTCCCAGCACCCTGAGATCATGACCTGATCCGAAGGCAGAGGCTTAACCCACTGAGCCACCCAGGTGCCCTACATTCCTTGTTTTTAAAAAAAGTGCAACCTGTAAGTTTATGTTAAAATTGTATTTCTGAAGGCCTAGTGTAGAATATAAATGTCAGTCAGGAAGCTGCTAGCTGTATTGGGATTCTGTTTTATTTATTTATTTATTTATTTATTTATTTATTTTAACCTTTTTAAAAAAAAATTAAATTTATTTATTTATTTTTAAATAAACATATAATGTATTTTTATCCCCAGGGGTAGGGATTCTCTTTTTTTAAAAAAGATTTTATTTATTTGACAGAGAGACACAGTGAGAGAGGGAACACAAACAGGGGGAGTGGGAGAGGGAGAAGTAGCCTTCTTGCCGAACAGGGAGCCCAATGCGGAGCTCCATCCCAGGACCCTGGGATCATGACCAGAGCTGAAGGCTGAAGGCAGAGCAGACGCTTAACGACTGAGCCATCCAGGTGCCCCTGTACTGGGATTCTTTTTTTTTTTTAATTATTCATTTATTTATTTCACAGAGAGAGAGATCACAAGCAGGCAGAGAGGCAGGCGGAGAGAGAGGGGGAGGCAGGCCCCCCCCGAGCAGAGAGCCCGATGTGGGGCTCGATCCCAGGACCACCCTGAGATCATGACCTGAGCTGAAGGCAGAGGCTTAACCCACTGAGCCACCCAGGCGCCCCTGTACTGGGATTCTTAATCACTTCCTCTCCTGTCTTTTGCTGTGACTCCCTCGGCCATCATACACCTTGGGTTGGGTTCCAAAATTTTATTTATAGAACGAATACATAAGTTTTATGAAGTCTGTATTAATAGTACTGTGGAATCTAATGAGCATCTTTATCAGCAGAGCTGAAAAAGCATATATTTCATGTGTACCTTTCATTAAATGTGGTCCTCTCACAACACATCTTGAGGTAGTTTTTTAAATAAGATTTTATTTATTTATTTGACAGAGACACGAGAGAGGGAATACTAGCAGGGAGAGTGGGGGAGGGAGAAGCAGGCTTCCCACTGAGCTGGGACCCTGATGCGGAGCTTACTCCCAGGACCCTGGGATCACAACCTGAGCCGAAGGTGGGATGTCCAATGACTGAGTCACCCAAGCGCCCCACATCTTGAGGTAGTTAGCACAACTATTATTTTCCTTAATTTTATAAATGAAGAAATGAGGTTAAGAATACAGAGTTAACCAGTGGCCAAGACTGGATTTGAGCCACGGTTTCTGACTAAAGGTTTTATGTTCTTTTTACTATGATATGCTGCCTTTCAACTAGAATGCATTTGTCATAAGGCTGAAGGAACTTACATTGCTATTTAGCCTGGAGAATGGAAGACTTAGGTGGGCATTGTTTCTCTTGTAATTGAAATAGTTGAAGGAATTTATTTTGTGTTGCTTTGGCAGATATTCTGGTAAATGGCAGTTCCAATTGCACTGATACTTAGCTGCATAAACTGCCCAAGAATTGAAGGAGCTGCCCCTTTCAAGTTATTGCCTGGTAACAAAGGCTGCGGGATGTCAAGGGATGGTGCCTGACCTGTTTTACCGAAGTCCTTTCTCCACTTGCTCCCCTTCTTTGTATCCTCCCTCTGCATCCTTTATTGCCTGAGCTCTTAGCTGGGCCTCCTCGCTTCTCTTTCTCGCATCTTTTTCCTTAACCACTCAGAGGCAGATTTTAAGTGTGAGATGGTCTTGTGTTTGATTGGTTCATTTTATCACATTTGGAGTATATCCTTGTGATAAGATTTAATGATAATTCTGTTCTTTTTGGTTCATTTTATCACATTTGGAATGTATCCTCTTTTATTTTATTTTATTTCTTTTTTTTTTAAGATTTTATTTACTTATTTGACAGAGATCACAAGTAGCAGAGAGGCAGGCAGAGAGGGAGGGGAAGGGAAGCAGGCCCCCCCGCTGAGCAGAGAGCCCGATGTGGGGCTCGATCCCAGGACCCTGGGATCATGACCTGAGCCGAAGGCAGAGGCTTTAACCCACTGAGCCACCCAGGCGCCCAGTTTTATTTTATTTCCTTTAAAGATTCTATTTTGGGGTGGCTCCGTTGGTTAAGTGTCCCACTTGTGATTTTGGCTGAAGTCACACTCTCAGAGTCATGAAATCATGCCCTCCGTCAGTCTCTGTGCTCAGCTCCTTTCCCTGTCCCTGTCTTCCCAACTCGAGTATGCATACACACACTCTCTCAAAAAAAAGATTATATTTTTAAGTAATCTTTACACCCAGCATGGGGCTTGAAGCCACAACCCTAAGATCAAGGGTCACATGCTCTACTGACAAAGCCAGGTAGGCACCCCTCCTTCTGTATTATTTTCAATAAAATGACAGAAAAGTATGAATTTGGAATTTGGAATTTATTTTCTGATACTATTCTTAGAGGAATTTTTTTTTAAACTGGAAATGAAAATTGAAGACTGTATACTAGGCTGGTAGGCTAAAGGAGAGGTTTATTATGTAAGTATGAGATTCTCTAATGAAAGGCTAATTCAGTATTTACTTTCTCACTGAAGGTTAATATCCTTGGAGATAAGCGCCCAAGGTTCTTACCTTATTTTGTTCCCATTTGCCTGTGATTGTGCAAATTTTGCATAGAAAAAGCTTCATAGGTGCTGGGTTTGCCTGGCCAAAGCAGTTACCAAAGGAGTTACTGCAAATGCGCAGAGATGTGGCAAGCAGTGGCAGGTTCTGTGTTGACATGAGTGACTTCTGAGAAAGGATTATTAGGATTCTCAGTTACTGCACATCTTTGAAGGTGGTTTCAGAGATTAGTGAGGTCAAGAAGAAAAAGACCTGTCACCTCTCAGACAGCTGATGAATTTTTGCATAGCAGTTACTGTTTTGTCTTTTGTCAATGAAATTAAAAAAAATTTTTTTGTCAGAAGCCCAGACTTTAGGTATTTGTTTAGTGATTAAGTCTCTGTGCCATGCTGCAAGTGAGACAGTCAGCTAAGAGAATTCTTCCTGCAGATGTACCATACAATGTAAACTAAAGTTATCCCACTGGTATCTGGAGCCTTTAGAGATGAACCATTGTGAATATCTGATAGGCAGCTAACTGAGGTTAGTGTAGGAACTTCCCATTTCAGCTGATGTCTGATGATAAATCAGCCCTTCCAGCCCCCACTGGAAGGCTTTTGAAGAGTGAGAAGGAGGACCCAGCTACTTTGAAGGCAGTTCATTTGGTGTAGGGGCATCTCTGATAATTAGCTGTTCCAGAATCTGCCTCTTGATAACTTTTAGTGACTAGTGCTATTACTGCTTTCTGGATCTTTTCAAATTTGAAAATAGCCATTATTTTTTAAACAGTCTAATGAGTTGAAAATTTCTCTTCTTTGACTTGTTTCCAGAGCCTTATATTAGCATTTTCTAAGTTGGAGGTAAGATGCTGTGACTTTTGTATGGGAAGCTATTCTTCTTTTTTTTTTTTTTTTTAAAGATTTTATTTATTTACTTGACAGAGATCACAAGTAGGCAGAGAGGCAGGCAGAGAGAGAGAGAGGAGGAAGCAGGGTCCCTGCCGAGCAGAGAGCCTGATGTGGGGCTCCATCCCAGGACCCTGAGATCCTGACCTGAGCCGAAGGCAGAGGCTTTAACCCACTGAGCCACCCAGGTGCCCCGGGAATCTATTATTCTTAATATCTGCTACTAGTAACCTTTTACTGAAATTCACAGTTTGCTAACATCATGTAGTAGTGTTGCAAAATTTTACTTTTTATTTATTTTATTATTATTATTTTTTAATAATTATTTTTTAAGATTTTATTTATTTGTCAGAGAGAGCACAAGCAGAGGGAAGAGCAGGAAGAGGGAGAGGCAGGCTCCCCGCCAAACAAGGAGCCCGATGTGGGATTTGATCCCAGGACCCTGGGATCATGATCCGAGCCGAAGGCAGATGCCTAACCGACTGAGCCACCCAGGCTTCCCATGCAAAATTTTACTTTTTAAAAAATTGGAATGAAGAAGTAGAAAGAAACATATTTTACATGTTCTATTTTTTTTTTTAAGATTATATATATTTGAGAGAGAGCACGCGCACATGAGTTGGGGGGGGCATGGAAGGAGAAGGAGAAGCAGATTCCCTGCTGACCCTCGGGTCATGACCTGAGCTAAAGGCAGACACTCAACTGAGCCACTCAGGAGCCCCTCTGTTTTCTTAATATCTTAATGGTTATGTTGTATTGAAATTCTGACAGGTGATTGAGCTCTATTGCTTGAACTTGCAATACATTACTCATGCAGTGAAGAAGAACAGTGCGGTCCTAAATTGGCAACAGCAAAATCAGTGTAATTGAGTTACATGGTTTATCTCAGCATTCAAGAGTGTGGACCATGACATTTTGAACTCAGAAGGAAGTGCTTTGCCACTGTTTTTCTCTTTTTCCTTCTTATATCCTTATCCTACCACTAATGAGTAAGCAGAAGGTCTCCACGTCTACAGTTACAGGGTATCTTATAATAGGAGTAAACTGTGTAACAGATGGTTAACTGGCATGTCTAGAAAGAATTTACTAGGATTTTCTTATGATACACCTGTCCTTTTCAGCACTGATTCAGGCTATTCACCTCATAGATTTGATTCTTGTCTTTTGGGGGGGGGGGTTGGTTCCATCCTCTGTATAGTTATGGGCTGGGGCAAGGGCTGGCAGGGCTGGCAGAGCTGGAGAGGAGGGAATGCTATAAGCCATACCTACTGTTCGTTTCTAAGGCACATCCCACCATAGTTAAATGTCTCTGAACATAGAGCACTCTGGAGGCCCTCAGTACTCTCACTGTACAGGCCACCTCTTGAGATAAAGAAAGACAATCCAGGGAGTTACCCAGTTGTGGTGGACTGGTGTGGACCTTGGAGTCAGACCTTGGACTTGATAATCATATCCATTTCCTTAGATAAAGGAGGATTGAATGAAATGAAGTGTGTGAAATTTCTAGTGTAGTGCTTGGCATATAGTTGGCCCACAGGTTTTACTTTTTCTTCTTTCCCTCTTGCCAGTAAGGTTTCAGAGGAATGGGAAAGTGGTAGAGTTTGATCATCAGGTCATCAGTTTCTGCCAGGCAGCAAGGGGACTGCAGAAGGAGATACAGGTAAGCAATGAGGCCTTGTGGCTCCTTCTCACATTTCATTCTGGGAGATCAGAGAAAGCCCTTCTTTGAGCTATCTGTCCTTTAGCAGGAAATGTGGACGGAAACCCAGAGGAGTAATAGGCCTGTGGCAGAGACATTCCCTTCCTGTCAGCCAATTCTGTTGAGTTGGCTTTTTCAACTTAACAGAATGTCTGTGCAGATATGGCCCTGTGTATGGTAAGGTACAAAAAAATGGAGATCTTCCCTTCCTCCCAGGCTTAAACCAATCCCTGTACACCAAGGTTTCTGAGTCTTGGCACTGTTGATGTTTTGGGTCATACAGTTCTTTGTCGAAAGGGGCTGTTCTGTGTACTGTAGGATGTTTTGACCATCCCTGGCCTCTACCACTCGATGTTAGTAGCACCTCTACCCCCATCGTGATAAACAGAAATGTCTGCAGACAGTGCCAGTGGTCCCCAAGTGGGCAAAACTGCCCACTATTGAGACCATGACCTTATACTCTGTAGACATAAGGAAAAAGGACTTCTCAGTATTTTTTTTATTAATTTTCATTTTATTGAACCAGTGAAATGCTTGTTGAAAAAGATTTCACTCTTATTAAATCAAATTCAAATTCGAATCTTTTTTTTTTTTAAAGGGGGCATGGGGGGGGGGGGGAGAGGGAGATGGGGGAGAGAGAGAGACTTTTTTTTTTTTTAAAGATTTTATTTATTTATTTGACAGAGAGAGAGATCACAAGTAGGCAGAGAGACAGACAGGGAGAGATAAAGAGAAGCAGGCTCCCCGCTGAGCAGAGAGCCCAATGCGGGACTCGATCCCAGACCCCTGGGATCATGACCTGAGCCGAAGGCAGAGGCTTAACCCACTGAGCCACCCAGGCGCCCCGAGAGAGAGACTTTTAAGTAGTCTCCACATTCATCATGGAGCTGGATGCAGGGCTCATTTCTACAATCCTGAGAACATGACTGGAGCGGAAATCAAGAGTCAGCTGCTTGACCTACTGAGCCACCCAGGTGCCCCATCTGATCTATTTTAACTTGTTTAGTTTAGAAGGACTTCCTTTATGCTGTTGACAAAATAATTCTCTAATCTAAATTTTTGGCTTTTTGGGAAGCAAAACAATTGGGAACTTTTTTACTATTTTTTTTTAAATGAGTTTTTCAGTGTAATTTATTTACAACAAAATGCTTCCATTTTAAATGTACAGTGTAAAGGGGTTTGAAAATGTATATGGCCATATAAGTAGCACCTCAGTCCAAATACAGAGTATTTCCATAACCCCCAAATGTTCTCTTATATCTTGGTCAACTAATTTCCCCTTCTTCCTTCCCTAAGCAACCACTGATCTGCTCTCTGTCACTACAGAAAAGTTTGCATTTTGTAGAACTTGATGTAAATGGAATGTATCAGGCTTCTTTCTTTTTTTCCTTTTTTAAGCTTTATTTATTACTTGAGAGAGAGCAAGGGAGACGGGCAGGGGGAGAGGAAGAGAGAAAGAATCTTCAGCAGACTCCTTGAGCGGGGAGCCCAGTGTGGCCTCGATCTCATGATCCTAAGGTCACAACCTGAGCTGAAATCAAGAGTCAGGTGCTTAAAGGGCTGAGCCACCCAGGTGCCTCTCAGGCTTCTTTCATTTATCATAATGCTTTTGAGACTCATCTGTGCTGTTCCATGTTATCAGTGGATTTTCCCTTTTCTTGCTGGGTTTTATTTCATTATATAGCTATACCATAGTTTGTCTATTTCCTTGTTGATGGGCATTTGGGTTGTTTCTGGTTTGGGGTTATTGTATGTATTTTTTAAAAGCTGCTATGAGGAGTGCCTGGGTGGCTCAGTGGGTTAAGCTTCTGCCTTCGGCTCAGGTCATGATCTCAGGTCCTGGGATTGATCCCCACATCAGGCTCTCTGCTTGGCAGGGAGCCTGCTTCCTCCTCTCTCTCTCTCTCTGCTGCCTCTCTGCCTACTTGTGTCTGTCAAATAAATAAAAATCTTTTTTAAAAAAGCTGCTATGAACATTTATGTATGTCTTTGTGTGCATATATGTTTTAATTTCTTTTGGATAAATACCTGGGGCTGAATTACTGGTAATACGGTATGTGTTTAAATTTATGAGAAACTGCCAGAATGTTTTCCAAAGTAGCAGTACTGTTTTATGCTTCTAGCAGCAGTGTGTGAGAGTTCAGGTGTTCATGTCCTCACTGACACTTTGTCTCTTTTGTTTTTTTTCTAGTGAATTTTATTTTATTTTAAATTTTATTTATTTACTTACTTATTTTTAAGCTCTACACCCAGTGTGGGGCTTGAACTCAGAACCCTGAATCAAGAGTTGCATGTTCTGGGGCACCTGGGTGGCACATTGGGGGCGCCTGGGTGGCTCAGTGGGGGCTCCTGGGTGGCTCAGTGAGTTAAAGCCTCTGCCTTTGGCTCAGGTCAGGATCTCAGGGTCCTGGGATCGAGCCCCGAATCGGGCTCTCTGCTCAGCAGGGAGCCTGCTTCCTCCTCTCTCTCTGCCTGCCTTTCTGCCTACTTGTGGTCTCTGTCAAATTAATAATAAAATCTTAAAAAAAAAAAAAAAGAGTTGCATGTTCTGACTGAGCCAGCCAGGTGGCCCTTTAAGCTTACTTTTTAAAAAGGTTTTATTTAGGGGCGCCTGGGTGGCTCAGTGCATTAAGCCTCTGCCTTCGGCTCAGGTCATAATTCAGGGTCCTGGGATCGAGCCCCGCATTGGGCTCTCTGCTGGGCAGGGAGCCTGCTACCCCTCTCTTTCTGCCTGCCTCTCTGCCTACTTGTGATCTCTCTCTGTGTCAAACAAATAAATAAAATCTTTAAAAAAAAAAAAGAAAAATTAAAAAAAAAAGGTTTTATTTATTTGAGAATTAGAGAGAGCATGAGTGTGGGGCAGGATACAGAGGGAGAGGGACAAGCAGACTCCACACTGAGCAGGGAGCCTAACACTGGCGCTTGATCCCAGGCCCCTGGAATCAGGACCTGAGCCAGAGGCAGACACCTAACCAACTGAGCCACCCAGGTGTCCCCCCACCTTTTAAGCTTATTTTTAGGGGTGCCTGGGTGGCTCAGTTGTTGGGCATCTGCCTTCAGCTCAGGTCCTGATTCCAGTGTCCTGGGATCAAGCCCCCGTGTCGGGCTCCCTGTGTTTATCCCTCTCCAGCTCCCCCATGCTTGTGTTCCCTCTCTTGCTATCTTTCTGTCATAAATAAATATCTTTAAAAAAAAAAAAGCTTATTTGTAAAGGATTTTTTACACTGTTACATTTGAATAGTGAAATGCCAAGAAAATATTTCATTTTGTGTTTTGGGTCAGAGTTCGTTATAAATGTAAAAATAGATTAGTGTTTTTAATGGCCAACAGTTTATTTTATGAATATAGCATTGTACTGTAGGGTAACTGCCCGCCAGAACTCCGAGCATAAAGCCGTGGCTTGAAGGGTTCCTGAATAAACTTCTTCTTTTTGAAAATATTCACAAACCTTGGCTGAGGAGGGAATGGCCAGAAGAGACTCAAAATTTCTTGCATTCTGGGAGTTTGAACTTCGGGAACCAATTTGTTTTGAACTAAATCTGGAAAAATAATTTGTGTACTATAGCCAAAATTCTTTTAGGCTGTTCTTTTCCAGCCTTGTCACTAGTCTGGAATGTTAAGTATTGTCAGTTTAACGGCCTTTCAGCAGCTTATATTAAAAAGAGAGCTCCAGAAATGGATCTGAAGAGGTCTTGGTATAACATTAGGTTTTTGAAAAGAGAGAGAGAGAAGCAAACCATGAGCAAAGGCTTGACTATCGAGAACAAACTGATGGTTACCAGAGGGGAGGTGGTGGGTGGGGAGATGGGTTCAATAGGTGATGGGGATTAAGGAGCGCACTTGTGATGAGCACTGGGTGGTATATGGAAGTGTTGAATTACTGCACTGTACACCTGAAACTAATATTACAGTATGTTAACTAACTGGAATTCAAATAAAACTTAAACCTAAAAAAATAGGTGTTTTTTTCTTACTATTTAGCCCCCCACTGAGCCACCCAGGCGCCCTTGTTATTATTCAGAAAGCAGTAAGAAGACATGGTTCTAATTTTGAAAAATCCAGGAAGCCTCTAATTTCTAAAGATTTCCTTGTGTTCAATCTTGTAGAATAATAGAAATCAAAAATTAATACTAGTGGGATTCTTTCTGGCCAAAACCAAATGGACATGGAGTTGTGCTTTTGAATTTTTTTGCTGATAATTAACTCCTTTTCTTAGCATCCTGTCTATCAGTAGCTATGGTTTAGTGGAAAGAGCACAGATTTTGGGCAAGCTGTTTACTTCCCTAACCCCAGTTTCTTCCTCCTTTCCAGCCACGTAGGGTGATGATGAGAATCAGGTGTGCTGATGCAGCACTGGCTTTTCTCGCTGATGGTCTCCAGGCAGCTTGCTTTTAATTTAAACAACAACCCCACCACCAGCAAAGTGTCTCTACCTCCTCATGACTGTCTCCCCTTAACAAAGCCAAAGTTTTGAAAAGGTCTTTATCCTTCATCTCCTTCTCAGTTTTTTATCACATTCCATTGCAGTCTGACTTGGCCCCTGACCTTCCTCTTGGGGTTGTGAGCCCCACTCGCTGTCAGCTCCTTAGTGCTAACTTTCGTAAGCACTTGGGCATGGTTGGTCAGTGTGGCTTTTCTCCTGTTGGTACTCCCTTCATAGAGCGTAACCGGATGGAAAGGAGGAAGCTGGGAGGGAAAGTGGGAAATCAGAGGGGTAACTGTTTTTTTCCTTCATCTGTGACCATGGGCGTGCTTAAGAGCGGTACACCACAAGGGTTAAGGAGAGGACACTGGGGCGAAGTTCCTTCCTTCTCGGGGCTGCAGGTGGAAGTGGAGAAGAGGTGGATCTGAATGCCACCTTTCCCTCTCAGTAAGTCATAATGTGGATCACTGATTTCTGGAAACAATACCATAACAAGACAAACTACCATATTAAATGTGCACATTAGTTGATAATCACACCCTGATTTTAGGCATGAATTAAGATCAGTGTCAGGGCACCTGGCTGGCTCAGTCAGAAGACCATATGACTCTTGATTGTGAGGTCGTGAGTTTGAACCCCACGTTGGGTGTAGAGATTACGTAAATAAATAAATAAACTTTAAAAAATCGGTGTTAAAAATGAGAAGGTATTGTGTTACAATAAAAATAAGCATTTGAAAATTGTCACTAAGCATTATAATTGTCAGTTAGCTGCTTAGTAATCATTGAAGTATTTTGAGCGGTAATGGACTTTTGTATGTGGATCCAGACTAAGCAGAAAGTTGTATGTCCAAAACCATTTCACTTTGGCTTCTCTCCTTCCTCTCCCTGTTTCATGCATCTTGCATACACGCCCACTTGCACGTGTGCAGGGTTTTGACATGACAGGGCTCATACTTTTCCTGAGTAAGCCTTGACTTTTTCAATGGAGTCTCACTCCTAGTCTGTAAAATGTTTACATTTAAATGCATTTTTCTGATTGTGTGTCATAATTCACAAAAGAAGGGTTAGAAACATGTATGTGTTGAGGAATTCACTATTGGACCAGTCTACTGCATTAGGATTTATCTAATTTAAACATTTCTTACTTAATTTCTTCAGCGTTCTGTTTGTTTTTTGTAGCCCACTTGCTTTATCAGATTGGTTTTATGGTTTTGATTTGTTTAGTAACCTGTAGTTACTGACTCTGGTGTGGCCAGTTTCCTAATTTTCAGTTTTCCCTTGACTGTGTGATTCCTTCTCCGTGTTTTAAGTCTGTTCTTATTTTACATTTTAATATAATCCCTACATTTCATATACGGAGTTTGTGAAATAAGAGAGAAATGTATCTATATCATTTGGGCTAAAACTCTTTTTGGATTTTTAGTGGCATGTTGATAGGCACAAAAAGTCATACCTAATCAACAGTTTCCTTTTTAAAAGTAGTTTTGATTCCTGGTTCTTTTTTTTTTTTTTTTTTTTTAAGATTTTATTTTTATTTATTTGACAGAGAGAGATCACAAGCAGATGGAGAGGCAGGCAGAGAAAGAGAGAGAGGGAAGCAGGCTCCCCGCTGAGCAGAGAGCCCGATGCGGGCCTCGATCCCAGGACCCTGAGATCATGACCCGAGCCGAAGGCAGTGGCCTAACCCACTGAGCCACCCAGGCGCCCTTGATTCCTGGTTCTGAATGGTATAAATTATGAAATAGAATTTTTGAATTTCTGAAAGATCCTGATCCACCTCCTTGCTTATAAACAAGGCTCACAGAGTTAGCGTGACTTATCAAGGTCATGCAGACTTGTCAGGCTTGCAACCACAATCCAGGTCTCTTGATAATCACTCCAGTGAGCTCCTTACCATATATTTTCAGTATTTCCTGATATATAATTTTCAGTGGGAAAGAAGCAGAAGCAAGTGTTGTTTGTTGACATCTATGTGCAGTAGTATATAATTTAATCTAAGTAGTGAGTATAAACAGTCTTTAGTCATTCCTTATAAAGGGTTTCTCTTTCAAAGTGTCTTTTGAATTGCTGCTTTTATTTTAATAAGGCCATTAGTCATACTTGGGGCATGCAGAGTGTTCTTTCTCTACGTTATGATAGCCCACATTTATCCCATCTTTACTGTGGGCTGTCACCCTGCTAAGCCGTTAAGGTTCATTACTTCATTTATTCCTCTCAACATCCTTATCAGGGAGGTAGCATTAGCAGCCCATTTTACTTATGAGGAAGCTGAGATTTCAGAGAGGTTGAGTAGCTTGCCCAAGGTTACATATTTGTTTGTACGAGGTAGGGCAGTCTCCAGGATACTGGTTGTTTTAAAGGAGCACAGTAGATTTAAAAATATCAATTAAATAACAGTTAAATTTAAATCTTTTTTTTTTTTTAAAGATTTTATTTATTTATTTGACAGAGAGAGAGAGGTCACAAGTAGGCAGAGAGGCAGGCAGAGAGCCACCCAGGTGGCCCTAAATTTAAATCGTTTTAAATAGCAATACATTTTGCATAACAGAAGGAAAAAGAGGTTCTAATGGAGGTGAATAGGAGGTATTCAGAGGAAAAGGTAGTGACCTAAAGTAGCAACCCTGTCCAGATCCTGGTGTGGGGGCACCTGGGTGGTTTAGTGGGTTAGAGCTTCTGCCTTCGGCTCAGGTCATGATCTCAGGGTCTTGGGATCGAGTCCTGAGTCGGGCTCCCTGCTCAGGGGAGCCTGCTTCCTCCTCTCTCTCTCTGCCTGCCTCTCTGCCTACTTGTGATCTCTGTCAAATAAATAAATAAAATCTTAAAAGAAAAAAAAGATCCTGGTGTGACTTGATACACCTGGGTGGCTCAGTTGCCTTCAGCTCAGGTCCTGATTCCAGGGTCTGGGGATTGAGCCTGCATTGGGCTCCCTGCTCAGTGGGGAGCCTGCTTCTCCCTCTGCCTTTGTGACACCCCCTACTTGTGCTCTCTTGCGCCTGTGATCTCTCTCTTTTAAATAAATAAAATCTTTTAAAAAAATCCTGGTGTGACTGTAGGAGGAAGAGATGGGGATGTCCCTGTAGTTGCCATTTAGGTTCCTGTCCCACATGCTGCCAGGACTGAAGGTGCTTCTTGATGAGGTTGGGGCCTTAGCTCTCTGGCAGTTCCCAAGACACTGTGTTCTCTGTGCAGGGTAGCTCCTTCTTGATGCAGTATCCTGACAGTAAAGATAAATTTTCCAGGTCCTTTTGGGATTATTTTTGAAACTTGATTGATGTGCTCCCTATAGGTGGGTAGTTGGTGAGGATGGAGTTTCTGAGTCACTGAGATAAATTGCCATCCCTGATCTTGGCTTGTTGCACATTTTTTTTTTCCTCCCAACCTTTGTGCGTTGGGAAGGTGAATTCCCCTGGAATGAGTGTATCAGGATTTTTGTTCTTTTTCATTGTCTATACAGTTTATTTTGTCCAGGAACTCTACAGTTAGGTTTTATCACCTCCTTTTATAGGAGAGAAAACAGAGTTGCAAAGATTGAAAGTGATTAAGAGTCTGTCCACAGTCACACAGCTTGTATGGCAAAGCTGGAGCTTGAACCTAGCTCTCCTGATTTTAGTTCAGTACTCTGCTGCTGTTTGAGGGAACCTTGTCTTTGCTCTGACCTATGTAACATTGTCATCAGTTCTGTGAATTTTGCTGAATTAGAAGGTTTTGTTTTTTTTCTTAAAGATTTTTATTTATTTTATTTGACAGAGAGAGATCACAAGTAGGCAGAGAGGCAGGCAGAGGGAGAGAGGAGGAAGCAGGCTCCCAGCTGAACAGAGAGTCCGATGCGGGGCTCGATCCCAGGACCCTGGGATCATGACCTGAGCCGAAGGCAGAGGCTTTAACCCACTGAGCCACCCAGGTGCCCCTGATTTAGAAGGTTTTTGGAGTCAAAAGCTACCTTTGAAATTCCTTAGAATCCAACCTCCTTGTATTGTAGTTGAGGATCCTGAATGGACATGTGACTTAGGTTAAAGACAGCACTTGTTTGAGGGAAAACTCTGGGTTTTAAATCAAAGCCAGAATTTTAAGATATCCTAAAGGCCTTGAGCTGAATTGGACCAAATGAAAATTTTATCAGAAATAGGTGTAAATTTTTTCAGAATATAAATTACACAGCTATGAAAAGGAGAACAGTGAGATGTTTACAGTTTCTTCAACATTTCCATGTGTTTGAAAATTTCTGTAATAAAATGTTGGTAGGCGGTGGGGGAGGGAAAAAGCAGCTTAGGGGCCGTTTGCATGAAAAAGACATGTGTGGGGCGCATGGGTGGCTCCCATTGATGGGTGTCTGCCTTAGGTTTGGGTCGTGATTCCGGAGTCCTGGGGTCGAGTCCCATGTCGGGCTCTCTGCTTGGCCGGAAGCCTGCTTCTCCCTCTCCCACTCCCCCTGCTTGTGTTCCTTCTCTCACTGTCTCTCTCTCTCTGTCAAATAAATAAATAAAATCTTAAGAAAAAAAAAAAAGATGTGAAAACATGTGAGTATTAGGTAACCATGAGCTCAGTGTGTGCTTCTGGTAGCTCGTAGAAAAGCAGTGTTTCTTTTGATTAAGTTAAGAAGAGCTTCAGTGTCTAGATCAAGAGAAGTAATAGTCACACTGAGCTCTGCTTGCCAGACCAGATCTGTGTAGCATCAGTGCCCAGTTCCGAGGGCCCATGCACCATGTTGCCAATAGATACAGATGGTGTGGAATCTGGAGGTGTGGCTGGAGATTCATGGGGTTGATGTGGAAGAAAGGCAGGCATAGAGTAGCATTGTGGTGGTCTTCAGATCCTGGGAGAGGGGCGGGATTAGAGTAGTACTTTTTTTTTTTTTTTTAAAGATTTTATTTATTTGTGAGAGAGAGCACTGGGGAGAGGAGCAGAGGGAGAGGGATAAGCAGACTCTGCACTGAGCATGGAGCATTGACCATGGAGCCCAGCGCTGGGCTTGATCTCACAACCCTGAGACCATGACCTGAGCGGAAATCAAGAGTCTGATGCTTAACCAACTGAGTCATCCAGGCGCCCCAAGAGTGGTACTTTTGAATGGAGAGCTTGGAGTGAGGTCAGAGGAAGAGAGTTAGAGGGAAGGAGATTCTGATCAGGCTTTCTCATGCCTGAGCTCCGCCAGCATGTTATGCCCCTTCAGCTTATCCACACCAGCACCAGGTTCCTCTTTAGGATTTGTAAATCCGAATTAGGGCTGCACTGACTTTAGTCTGTCTGTAGTTTGCCATCCTGTTTTGGACAAAGGCCAGAGCTTGACTGGCTTGCTGGGCCCTTTCCCATTTCTGTATTCTAGTCAGACCCAAGTTCTTGGAGTCCTTCAGGTGAGCCCATGCTTTCTCACAACTCTCTGAGGTGTACCTCTCACCTGGTTCCTGAGAGACAGAACCAAGGACTAGCTCTTTCTACTGCCATTGTGCCTTGTATATCTGTTTACCTTGTTTTATCAGCAGAATTTATGAAGGATGGCATCCTCTTCACTGTTTATGTATCTTGATTCTCCCACTAAACTGTGAGCTCCTTGAAAGTAGGTATTTTTGTCTTAATTATCTTTATGTGTTCATGTATTTATTTATGCCTTGTCTGACTAGTGTCCTAGAGAACTGGCATTTTCCATGGCACAAAGTATTGAGTGAATGTTGAGTAAATAATGACTTGCTTCAGAGCTTTTTAGTAGTCAGTTTCTCCAACAGTAGATGTTTGTAACTAGAAGATTTTTTTGTTAGTGATGTTGCATGCAGGATTTCCTATAAAATGGCCTCCAAAATGTTTACCATTTTTAAGAGTCTGTGGTTTGATATATATATTTTTTTTTCAAGTAATCTCTACACCCAACATGGGGCTTGAACTCACGATCCTGAGACCAAGAGTTGAATGCTCTATCAACCTGAGCCAGCCAGGCGCCCCGTGGCTTGACTTTTAAGTAGTTTTTTCTCTACTGTATCTGTCAGGTAAGAGATGGCCCTTTATTTGTTTTCTTTGGTAGGTTTTAATTATGTGATCTCCTTGTAGATGTATAGGAAACCTAAGCTTCCTGTGTGGCTGTGGATGTGTAATTAGCTTTAGGCAGGGCTCCTGGAACTTTAAATCCTGTCCTGGGAAGTCCAAGTACAAGGACATCCTGGTGAGAGTTCTGGCCACCCAGACTGCAGCCTTCTTAATGCAGGGTTATTTCTGTAAAACGAGGGCAGCTGTGCTTCTGCCTCCATGCCTAACAAATAATTATTTTAAATGAAAAAGTAGCAGGTATCTATAAATTAATGTGATTATAGCTGAGAATTTTATTTTTACAGCTGTAACTTAATACATACTGATTTAGAACTGGTGATAAATTTTGTGCGCTAAAAAAGATAGATTTTATATTAAATAACATGACAAGGGTGCCTGGGTGGCTCAGTGGGTTGAGCCTCTGCCTTCGGCTCGGGTCATGATCTCGGGGTCCTGGGATCAAGCCCCGCATCTGGCTCTCTTCTCAGCAGGGAGCCTACTTCTCCCTCTCTCTCTGCCTACCTCTCTGCCTACCTGTGATCTCTCTCTCTGTCAAATAAATAAATAAAATCTTAAAAAAAAATAAAAAAATAAATAACATGACAGTACCTTCAAAATGAAAAAAAATTTGATCAAGAATATCAGCACTGATCCAAAGGACAGATGGATAGATAAATCTAGAAGTTGCGTAGTATAGTTTTAGTGTTGTTACATTTTGTTCATATCTTGTGAAATATTTGTTGAGATGAAAACTACACATTCCTGATGAAGTTCTTGTGTGTGGTTGCACTGGGGACCATATGGAGCAGTGGGCAGGGTATGGAATTTGGATTCATGCTGCTGTCACTAAAGAATGCTGAGCCAGGGAGAGTGAGTTATATTCTCTGAGCCTCTGTCAATGCCTGTATGGGCTCTTGTGACGATTCATTGAACTTTACCAGGTACCGCCAGCTGGGACATGATGCCTGCCCCATGGGAGGAGCTCAAGGCCTTCAGTGCCTTTCCCTATTTTGGGCACAGTGCATGAGTTTTGATGTTTTTAAGAAATATTACTTGAGGGCGCCTGGGTGGCTCAGTGGGTTAAGCCGCTGCCTTCGGCTCAGGTCATGATCTCGGGGTCCTGGGATCGAGTCCCGCATCGGGCTCTCTGCTCAGCAGGGAGCCTGCTTCCCTTCCTCTCTCTCTCTGCCTGCCTCTCTGCCTACTTGTGATCTCTCTCTCTGTCAAATAAATAAATTTAAAAAAAAAATCTTAAAAAAAAAAAATATTACTTGAGGGCGCCTGGGTGGCTCAGTGGGTTAAGCCGCTGCCTTCGGCTCAGGTCATGATCTCAGGGTCCTGGGATCGAGTCCCGCATCGGGCTCTCTGCTCAGCAGGGAGCCTGCTTCCCTTCCTCTCTCTCTCTGCCTGCCTCTCTGCCTACTTGTGATCTCTCTCTCTGTCAAATAAATAAATTAAAAAAAAAAATCTTAAAAAAAAAATATTACTTGAGGGCGCCTGGGTGGCTCAGTGGGTTAAGCCGCTGCCTTCGGCTCAGGTCATGATCTCAGGGTCCTGGGATCGAGTCCCGCATCGGGCTCTCTGCTCAGCAGGGAGCCTGCTTCCCTCTCTCTCTCTCTGCCTGCCTCTCTGTCTACTTGTGATCTCTCTCTGTCAAATAAATAAATAAAATCTTTAAAAAAAAAAACTTGTCTTTCCATTAACTTTAAAAAAAAAGAGAAATATTACTTGAGAAATACATCTGACATACTTCATGGATTTATTGTAGTTTGAGATTATTCTTAGTATTTATGGAGGCAGGATCCATACTGTTATTGTGAGAACTACTTTTTATTCCTCCCAAACCTTGACTTCTCTGGACTAGAGGTAGATTTTTTTTTTTTTTTAAAGATTTCATTTATTTGACAGAGAGAGAGAGACCAAAAGAGAAGGAACATAAGCTGCGGGTGTGGGAGTGGGAGAAGCAGGGTTCCTGCCGAGCAGGGAGCCTGATGTGGGGGTCAATCCCAGGACCCTGGGATCATGACCCTGGGATCACCCAGGCGCCCCTGGACTAGAGGTAGTGATGGGTGCTGATGACAGCTCTGAGCAGGACTGGGGAAGGAATAGTAGAAACTTTCACCACATTCCCTTTTCAACTTTCTTTTTCTTTTTAAAATTTTATTTATTTATTTGTTAGAGCCCAAGCAGGGGAAGTAGCAGGCAGAGGGAGTAGCAGGCTCCCCACAGAGCAGGGAGTGGGATGCAGGACTCAATCCCAGGACCCCAGGATCATTGACCTGAGCTGAACACAGATGCCCAACTGACCCAGGCGTCCTTTTTTTTTTTTTTTTTTCCTTTCATTTTCAGGCACTTGAAGTGCTATGAACTGTGCTGGTCCTTTCCCTCCTCTCTAATCTCTCTCATGCCCAGGGGACTCTAGAGGCTCTCTAGGCAGGGTTATCGATTCCTCCTTATTAACCAGGTAGGGACCAAGATCTGGTGAATTAGCATCTGTTTATGAGGATCTTTGCCCTTAGATAGGGGTCATTTTAGAAAATCATGGAAGCTGGGGCTCCTGGGTGGCTCAGTTAGTTAAGTGTCTGCCTTTGGCGCAGGTCATGATCCCAGGGTTTTGGTATTGAGCCCTGCATCTGTCTCCCTGCTGAGCGGGGAGCCTGCTGTTCTCTCTCCCTCTGTCTGCTGCTCCTCCTGCTTATGCGCTTGCGCGCTCTCTCTCTCTCTGTCAAATGAATAAATAAAATCTTTTTTTTTTTTTTAAAGATTTTATTTATTTATTTGACAGAGAGATAGATCACAAGTAGGCAGAGAGAGAGGAGGAAGCAGGCTCCCCGCCAAGCAGAGAGCCCGATGCGGGCCTTGATCCCAGGACGCTGGGACCATGACCTGAGCCGAAGGCAGAGGCTTTAACCCACTGAGCCACCCAGGCGCCCTGAATAAATAAAATCTTAAAAAAAAAAAAAAAGAAATCATGAAAGCTTTTTTTGTTGTCTCAATGTTTGGTGGTTGCTGTTGAAATTTAGTAAATAGGGGCCATGGAATTCTAGATTAAATAAAGTGTCAGTTCTGCAAAATCAAAATTTTTCCTGTGACCTGCCACAACTTTGGAATATCTTGTTGAATAATTTATGTAGATAGAAAAAAACTGTTTATGGCTGAGCCGAGAATCAATTCCATTTTACACAAAGAAGGCATTTTTTAAGTGTAGTTCTGGTATAGATGGAATTTTCCAGGAATGCAGTTACTGTAGACATTGAGGAGAAATTGTTTTGTTTTCAGCTTTACCAAGGGTATTAGTCAGGGTTCTCCAGAGGAACAGACCAGTAGGATCTACACAAACACACACACGCAAGTAAGCACACAAAGAGAATTATTATGAGGAGTTGGCTCACATGATCATGGAAGCTGAATTAGTACCAGAATTTGTAGTCAGCAAGCTTGAGACCCAGGAGAGCCAATAATGCAAGTTCCAGTCTGAGTCTGAAGGCCTGAGAACCAGGAGAGCTAACTGATGGTGTAAATTCAAGTCTGAAATTTGGTGGGACTGAGACCCAAGAAAAACCAGTTTTTCAGATGGAGTCCAAAGATGGGAAAAAACCAACATCCCAACTCAAGGAGTCAGGAATCCCTGTGAATTCAAATGTTTATCTCATTCAGAAACATTCTCATGAAAAAAACCTAAAAAACAAAACAAAACAGATCTTTAAAAAAAAAAAAGAAAAAGAAAAAGAAACCTCCTGACACCCAGAGTAATTTAGCCAAATGTCTGTGCACTTCATGGCTCAGTCAAGTTGGCATATAAAATTAACCATCACACTAAGAGGGATTCATCCTTTAAGAAAAACACGTTGTTGATAGCATGCATGATAGATGGCATGGGATCTGAGTTGCAGAAGTCAAGTCAAGTGCCCAAGTCAAGACTCTCTGTAGTCAGATTCACAGTGATTTAACTTACAGG
The DNA here is from genome assembly GCF_902655055.1 of Lutra lutra. Classification (NCBI taxonomy): domain Eukaryota; kingdom Metazoa; phylum Chordata; class Mammalia; order Carnivora; family Mustelidae; genus Lutra; species Lutra lutra. The sequence goes on along the minus strand of NC_062289.1, from coordinate 66,570,179 downwards.
TGTGGATTTCTTACTGTTTTGTTCCACAGATAGTCTTGCTTGAAAATTCACATATTGAAATTCACATCTATTTTATTACAATTTACTTTTATTTTTTATGTTTTAGTTGCCAGATTATGTAGATATTTTTAGAAAGTATCTGTGTGTATATAATAAATAGGTTAGCTTTGGATTCCACTTTAGTAGTAAAGTTGTGTTTACATATTTCTTGGAGAAAGGGAGCTTTGGGTCCAGTGTTGGTGAGGGTGAGTGAGTGGTCTAAGATCTAAGATCTCAAGCTGCCAGTGTCTTGGACCAGTCTGTTTCTTTTTTTTTTTTTTTTTTTAAAGATTTTATTTATTTATTTGTCAGAGAGAGAGAGAGAGCGAGTACAGGCAGACAGAGTCCAGGCAGAGGTAGAGGGAGAAGCAGGCTCCCCACAGAACAAGGAGCCCGATGTGGGACTCGATCCCAGGACGCTGGGATCATGACCTGAGCCGAAGGCAGCGGCCCAACCCACTGAGCCACCCAGGCGTCCCGACCAGTCTGTTTCTTAGCATTTCCAAGCTTTTGGCTGTGCTGCTTGTCTTCTCTCTGATCTTTGCAAAACTGTAGTCCTTCTCTTTATCTTATCAGGTATTTTATAATGTTCGGATCTACTTTCTTGAAGTCCTTGTTTTGATGTTCATTAGGTTTTTTTTTAAGATTTTATTTTTAAGTAATCTGTACACCTAACTTGGGGCTCGAACTCACAACCCTGACATCAGGAGTCACATGCTCTTCCAACTGAGCAACCTAGGCTCCCAGGTGTTTTTTATTTTTGTTTTTGTAACCACTTTATTGAGATATAATTCATGTGCTGCACAATTCACCCATTTTAAAGTGTAAAATTAAGTGGTTTTCAGTATATTTACAACCATTATCACAATCTGATTCCAATTTTTTTTTTTAAGATTTTATTTATTCATTTGACAGAGATCACAAGTAGGCAGGCAAAGAGAGAGGAAAGGAAGCAGGCTCCCTGAGGAGCAGAGAGCCTGATGTGGGGCTCGATCCCAGGACCCTGAGATCATGACCTGAGCTGAAGGCAGAGGCTTTAACCCACTGAGCCACCCAGGTGCCCCTGATTCCAAGTGTTTTATCCCAAAAAAGAAACCCTGTATCCATTAGCAGTCAGTGTCCATTCCTGCTACCCTAATCTTTGACAACCTCTAATTTACTTTTGTCTCTTTGAGTTTGCATATTCTGGACAATTGGTGTGACCGGAATCATACAATACATGATTCTTTGTGTCTGGTGTCTTTTATCTGGTATAATGTTTTCAGGGTTGTACTATGTATTGGTAGTTCATTTCTTTTTTATGCCCAAATAATATTCCATTGGATGGATACAGCACATTTTGTTTATCCATTCATTGGTTGATAGATATTTGGAATTGAAACAAAAAGTTACTTTGTATGCAGATGTTGTATAAACAGAACTATGTGATAGTAATATGTATCCCATAAAAAATACATGTTGATAAGTAAAAATTTACAGGCTAACAATTCTGTGACAGTTTAATTTGGGAGCATTTTTTTTCCCCCAAAGATTTTATTTATTTATTTGACAGGCATAGATCACAAGTAGGCGGAGAGGTAGGCAGAGAGAAAGGAGGGGAAACAGACTCCTGCCGAGCAAGGAGCCTGATGCAGGGGCTTGATCCCAGGAACCCGGGATCAGGACCCGAGCTGAAGGCAGAGGCTTTAACCCACTGAGACACCCTGGTGCCCCTAATTTGGGAGAATTTTTTAGATGGTTTGGGTTGTTTCCAGTTTGTGGCTATTATGAATAATGTGTCTGTGGACATTTGTACATAAATTTGTGGACAAATGCTTTTATTTCTCTTGGGTATAAATCCAGGAGTAGACTTGCTGGATCATATGGTAACTCTGTTTAAGCATTTGAGGAACTGCTAGACTGTTTTCCAAAGTGGCTGCACCATTTTATATTCCTTCCAGCTTCATGTGAGGATTTTAATTACTGCACATCCTTTACAACATTTATTACCATTTTTCTTTTTTTTTAGATTTTTAAAAAAGTAATCTCTACACCCAGTGTGGGGCTTGAATTTATAATCCCAAGATCAAGAGTTGAACGCTCCACCAAATGCGCCAGCAAGGCGCTCCTCTTTTTGATTATAGCCATCCTAGTGGGTGGAAAGTGGTAGTTCCTTAGGTTTTATGTGGTAACAGCAAGAAAGGGACAGTCTGTTACATTGTCTAGTATGATAGCTACTGTGTACCTTTACGTTTAAATTGGTTAAAATTAAATAAAAATAAAAATGCATTTCCTCAGTTATACCAGCTACATTTTAAGTGCTCAGTAGCTACAAGGGGCTAGTGGTTACTTACTGTATTGGACAGCACAGATATACATAAAACATTTTTATAATTGCAGTAAGTTCTATTGGATGGTGCCTGTCTAGGAAAAGTTAATTTGGATGAGTAGGCAGAGAATGATAGAGGGTCTGAGTGGTGTAGAAAGGAGTGCAGGAGTGGAATTTGGAGAAGAAAAGAAAGAAACTTCAGGGAGCCATCTACAAGATATGAGACTTAGAAAAGAGCAGGCAAATAAAAGGGAAAATGAAAAGTTGAAGGAAAGATTCTTAGGAACTTGATTTTTCCACAGTACTTTGAGTTAGCGATGGATCCAGTGTCATTCCTTATTTTGTCAGTGAGAAAAGCATAGACTTGCTGCTGTGGTTTTGCTGTGCTTTGGTTGCTGTTAATAATAGCGTTCTTTTTGCTCAAAGGCTTTATCATGTTGAGGGCTGGAGCAGAGCCCCCTTTGCCCTCAGTGTTCCTGCCACCAAACCAGTTGGTACAGTTTATATTATGTCAAGGCAAGATAAATCTGGAGTGTCTGAGCTTAGTGTCAGTCAAGTACTCATTAAGGCTGTTGGGATGAGCCTTTTCTTTTCCGAAAGGTTATTCTGTAAGTTTATTTTTGTTAGTACGTAGAAATCTTTACAGACTAGAACATCCTCTTTTTGTGCTCACTGTAGTTTCTCAAGAGTCAATACACAAAACTGCTTACATTCAAATAGGCTTTCATTTTTGTGAAAGCCAACCTGGTGTATGACATCTTTCTAAACCTGATATTACTTATTGTAGGAATTGCTTTTCTAGCTTAGTTAATAAAGATATCTGTAAGGGTTTATCTGAGTGGAGTTTTGTGTGCAGCTGGTGTTATTTCAAGTTGTCTAAGCTGTGAAATCAAGCATGAGCTGTTTAGGTGGTAGTCTTGTCACATTACTTATAGGTGTATAGATGGCCTTGTTTTCTGAACCAAAAAATTGAGGTTTATGTTCTTCTTCTTTTTAATTTTATTTATTTATTTGAGAGAGTGAGCGCGCATGAGAGAGAGCATGAGCAGGGTGAGGGGCAGAGGAAGAGGGAGCAGCAGACTCCCTGCTGATCAGGTAGCCTGATGCGGGCTCAATCCCAGGACTCTGAGATGATGACCCCAGCCAAAGGCAGATATCCAGCTGACTGGGACACCCAAGCATCCTTGAGGTTTATGTTCTTTTTTTTTTTTAGATTTTATTTGTTTATTTGACAGAGAGAGATCACAAGTAGGCAGAGAGGCAGGCAGAGAGAGAGAGAGGGAAGCAGGCTCCCTGCTGAGCAGAGAGCCCGATGCGGGACTCGATCCCAGGACCCTGAGATCATGACCTGAGCCGAAGGCAGAGGCTTAACCCACTGAGCCACCCAGGCGCCCCGAGGTTTATGTTCTGATAAGGAATTTTGTTGCTGCTTCTTGATAAAAGAGATATGCTGGGAAATATATTTAAATCCTAAATGATAGAGTTTCTGGGATGTGCCTCTTGGTGTAGGCGAGGTTATGACAACAGATACTTGAAATTAGGATTATGCTGGATAATTTGGGAAAATACGATCACCCTTAAATACCTGCAGAATGGCTAATTCTCAAATGCCAGGATGGTTATTGCTTCATTAAATGCTAAAGATAATGTATGCTGTGTCATATTTAGCTAGTTCCATTAGAAATCTAGGATATTCCTTTTTTTTTCCTTATAGAGAGTGTGTGCATGTGCTCCTCTGTGGGGGATAGGTAAGAAGGGTAGAGGGAGAGACGATCTTAAGCAGGCTCTAGGCTGGGGTGCCTGGGTGGCTCAGTGGGTTAAGCCTCTGCCTTCAGCTTGAGTCATGATCTCAGGGTTCTGGGATTGAGCCCTGCATCAGTCCCTCTGCTCAGCGGGGAGCCTGCTTCCCCCTCCCCCTCTGCATGCCTCTGTGCCTACTTGTGATGTGTCTCTCTCTGTCCAAAAAAAAAAGGGGGGGGGGGGCTCTAGGGCTCCAGGCTTAGCATGTAGCTTGATGTGGGTTCCATCTCAGGACCCTGAGTTCATGACCTGAGCCAAAATCAGGAGTCAGACCCTCAACCAACTAAGCCATGCGGGCGCCCTAGGTTATTCCTTTTAATGACCGAGCTAGAATGCACAAAGTAGTTTCACGTTAGTAATATTCAAAGAGGAAACCTTAAACGTGGGGTACATTCTGATTAAATCTAAGAGCTTTTCAACTTTTTAGTTTCTGTATCAATATCTAGCTTTCAAACGTTTTAATTTATTGCATGGTAAAATTTTTCAGAAACAAATTTCTTTTTTTTTTTTTTTTAAAGATTTTATTTGTTTATTTGACAGAGAGAGATCACAAGTAGACAGAGAGGCAGGCAGAGAGAGAGAGAGAGAGAGAGGGAAGCAGGCTCCCTGCTGAGCAGAGAGCCCGATGCGGGACTCGATCCCAGGACCCTGAGATCATGACCTGAGCTGAAGGCAGAGGCTTAACCCACTGAGCCACCGAGGCGCCCCCAGAAACAAATTTCTAAAGAGCTTCCTTCCAGTTGTGTTCTTAGTATAATGTCATTTCTTTCCACAGATTTGTTTGTAAATGCATCACGAAGAGGCAACCCAGAATGAAGAAAGCAAGCAGGAGTGTTGGCTCAGTGCCTAAAGTGTCTGGGATAAGCAAAACGCAAACAGTAGAAAAAACTAAACCTGAAAACAGTTCTTCAGCATCTACAGGAGGCAAACTCGTAAAACCTGGAACAACAGCATCATTGTCAAAGGTATTAACGTGGCAGTGTTTGGATATGTGATGGATTTTAGAAGGAGTGAATCTTAATAGGATGTTTGATTTATTAACTAAACATCCTTTAGGGTTCGCCCTCTGCTGGTGCTGGGAACACATAGACTTTGAAGAGTTCACAGTGTGGTAGACTTGGTGTGTTTGGTCTGGCTTTACAAATGAAACCAAATAGTAGACTTGCTCATGAAACATATCATTGAGCACTTGCCTTGTGCAAGGTTCTTGTGTCGGTGTGAGCTGGAGTTAGTGTCTTTCTTCAAGGAGCCTGTGGGGTAATGGGTGGAGGTTTCACCTACACGTGTAAATGAAATACATGCAAAAAAGTCAGATTCCTTGGGGGAACAGGAGGATAGTGTAAGCATTTCAGAAAGACATTGTTGCTAGCCTGGGAAGGTTTTACAAAAAGAATATATGTGGTAGGTCTTAAAGGATGATCAGCAATACCATTCCTGAAAGCCCTAGGTAGGGTATTTTTATTCCCACTCCACTGCCTTGCACACCATAACTGTTACTCTTTTCCTGACAACTGATCTGTATTAATCCCATTAAAATTGGGCGATATCAATTTAGTTAGAACATAACTAGTTTTTTTTTTTTAACACTCTTTCCGAGGCTGGTTTAGTTCCTGTTAGTACAGACTGGTGACTGGGCTTTAGAATAAGACAGACCCAGACTTTGTATGCATGTGCTTCAGAAACGCCATGATTAGGATGAAATGAGGAACGTATGGAAGTGAATTAGCTCAGAGTCTGGCACATGGCAAGGGCTTCATAAATAACAGGTAGTAGCATTTTTTTTTTTTTTTTTAAGATTTTATTTGTTAGAGGGAGAGAGCACATGAGCAGTAGTGAGGGGCAGAGAGAGAGGGAAAAGCAGGCTGCCCGTGGAATAGGAAGCCCAACTCGGGATTCTATCCCAGCACCATCAGGACCTGTGCTGAACGCAGATGCTTAACCGAAGGAGCCACCCAGGCACCCCAGATAGTAACATTTTTATTGATTATCTCTAGAAACTTCTAATGGCTCAGGACTGATTTCTGAAAAGAATAGTCTTTTTCTGTGGGTGCTCTCAGTGTCTGTATTGGTTTTGACCACCCAAGGGACAAGATGACTCCGGGCTGTTTTTCTACTGGTCATAGATATCTTAGATATATTGCACAGAGGTCCACACAGTCTTCTAGTCTTTCTCAGTGCAGAATCCACTTATTTGTTCTTTGCTTGTTTGTCCTGGGAATTTTGTGTTTTGCTACTTTGACTCTGTGGAGAAAACCTGGAGAGGGTTAGTCTTGTAGGGAGAAACTAAGCACTGTTTGAGACGTGATCCATTCAAAAGCCTTTTGTCTAGGCAGGGCTTTGATAGATTGTGGCTTAATTGTTTTAAGAAGCACCTCATAGAACAGCTAATGGGGGACTTCCTTATATATGTTGAAAGATATAGCTGGAAATGCTGGTTTTTCTATTTCAGGGTTGTCAAAACTAAGCCCAGACTTACCCCATGGCTTGGAGGTGCCCCCAGATTTTCTCCTTGCTCCAGTTGTGATGAGTTACTGAGTGTTATCCTATGGCCCAGAGGATGGTACCAGGAATAGACCTTTGCCCTACTTCTAGAATCAAAACCTTGAATTACTTCCTTGATGGCAGTGCTGCCACTCTTTTGTGTAAGATAGCTGGCATTTTCTGACCTAACTGGTTACTCACTTGCTGGGGGTGTCTTTGGAGCAGAGTACCTGTGTGACTGGGTGACCTGTTATTTATGTGACTGGAAGAACAGGTTGAAACACTGGCATTGGATGTGTTCTACTGCTTTTCTTCTCTTGTCTCCTCATCAGTGGCAGGCAGGGTCTTTGAAGGTGTACTACGAAGTGTGCCCTGAACAGGCATGTCAGATTTTCTGAGGCTTATATCTGGAGTTGATGGTAGTTTGGTTTTGAACAGTGAGTATTTTTTCATTGTAAAGCAAAACAACTGTATCTCTGCTGTGTGCCAGCACGTGCCAGCTGTCCATAGCTCTGGCCATCCTTGTGGGTGCTTTTAAGTAGGGGTGTGTGTGTATGTGTATAGTGAGGAGGGTCTTAGAAGAGGCAGAACTATTTGGGAATATTTTATCTAGACTGAAGCAATTGCTTTTTCTTAAGAAAGGAGAAGAAAAAGGCACTGAATAGAAATTGAAGTGAGAAGTCAAAGAAGGAAAGAAAAAAATAGTGAAAATGAACAGAAGAATTGAAAAGATCAAAAGGCTTGGAGACCCCACAAACTTAAGTGTTATTTTATTTTCCTTTTTAAAAAAATAATAATAAACATGTAGTCTTTCCTTTTTTAAAAGATTTTACATATTTATTAGAGAGAGAGAGAGTGCGCCCAAGTAGGCACAGTGGCAGGCAGAGGGAGAGGGAGAAGCAGGCTCTCCACTGAGCAGGGAGATGGATGCAGGGCTTGATCCCAGGATGCTGGGATCATGATCTGAGCTGAAGGCAGTGGCTTAATGGCTGAGCCACCCAGGTGCCCCATTATTTTATTTTCCTAAGTTTTTCACATTTCACTGTGCTTTCTCTAGCATTTGGACACTTGCCACAGCTTGAATTCCTGTAACTGATGGAGCGTTGATGACTAACTAGATGAATGAAGCCTTTGGCTTTTAGTCGTATAGACACCATGTGCACATACTCACCCATTCGTGTGGACACCCACATGTGTGTCTGTCATTGCACAGTATTCAACACTTTTCTTATAGTGGCCAGCATGGGGATATACATTTCTTTACCTCTTTCATTTCAAATATTGTTTGAGGCTAGATCTAGCTGAGGTGTAAGAGAAAGGACCTTTTTGACGAGAACATCTCACTGCTGATTGGAGTTTTTGTAAATACAAAATACAGTATGACTGCTGTTCAGTGAATTTTGAGGAAATTGTTCCCATTCTTATGAGTAGCTTTGACATCTGGTTTGGGGTGTTTGTATGGTTAATTCTTTGTCACAGTGAGTAGAGAGGATTATTTGCCACCTAGGGATGGCCTCCTATATGCCTGCACTTTGCAGGTTTCACACACTGCTCAGGTGTTCCTGGTTAATTCTTGTGGAAGTAATACACTCTTTCATTGTCCCAAGAGTACTTTTTTCTAAAAGTTAACAGACAAGAATTAGTAAGTAGCAGTTACTTCAGTTAGAATCTGTCTAAATAATTGATGATTCTCAATGATTATTTATCATCATACCTTTTCAGTGTGAAAATTAGTTAACCATATGATTTAATAATCCATCTCTGAAACTTGCAAGGCAAAATTTAAAAACTAACCTTAAATTTTGAGTTGATGCCAACCATGAAACTTGGACTTTACCTTGAGAAGCATGGATATGTTGGTTGTATTATTTCATCATTTGTATCTAGGTTTTTTATTTTTAACAAATTTAACAAATTTTTAAATTTTAATATTATTTTTCTTCTTACATTCTTTTATATATATGTAAATCTGTTTTATGTACAATAATTGGTTCTATCAAATAATCATACCATGGGGGCGCCTGGGTGGCTCAGTGGGTTAAGCCTCTGCCTTCGGCTCAGGTCATGATCTCAGGGTCCTGGGATCGAGCCCTGCATCGAGCTCTCTGCTTGGCAGGGAGCCTGCTTCCCCCTCTCTCTCTGCCTGCCTCTCTGCCTACTTGTGATCTCTCTGTCAAATAAATAAAATCTTAAAAAATAATAATAATCATCATACCATGGTCTTCTACTGATAATCTTTCCCAAGATAGATTTGGGTGAAATTGGATATTTGCACACTCCTGTGGACTACCACACTTGAGACTTTGTGACTGATTTCAGTTTTGAGGTCACGCACACAATTCAAAATATACGCATACTGGGTTAAGGCAGTTTAAGAATGGCCTGAAAGAAAGCACAAGACGTGGAATGAGTAAACTGTGTATTTTGCTTGCATGGGAGCCACCACATGACCAGCAAGTGCTGGACCTGTCCCAGAGCTCTTTGTAGTGTGGGGGCTTCTGAACATCTATAGTGATTACCTGGCAGGTGGACAGACAGCAGATATGACCTGCTGGAAGCTTCACAGAGGGCTCATTTCTTCACTGCCTCTCCTTTCTTGGATTCTTTTTTAAGTTTGTAATCTGAGGGGTGCCTGGGTGGCTCAGTGGGTTAAAGCCTCTGCCTTCGGCTCAGGTCATGATCCCAGGGTCCTGGGATCGAGCCCCACATCGGGCTCTCTGCTCAGTGGGGAGCCTGCTTCCTCCTCTCTCTCTGCCTGCCTCTGCCTACTTGTGATCTCTCTGTCAAATAAATAAGTTAATTAAATCTTTAAGTTTGTAATCTGCTAGGGCAGCCTTGATTGCATCTTTGGCCAGCATGGAGCAGTGCAGTTTCACGGGGGGATGGCAGAGGTCTTTGGTGATGTCCATGTTCTTGATGGTCTAGGCTTCCTCTGTCATCTTCCCTTTTACTCATTCTGTGGCTTACGAGCTAGAAGCAATAGCAGACCACAGCCAAATGTTTTCAACCTGGAGTCCACAATCTTTACCTTCTCATCCACTTGAATCTGCAATTTCATTACATCACCACCACATGCTGGAGCCCCCACCAATCCAGTTCCAACATTTTTTGATGTCAAGGGACCCCACATTTCTAGGATTTTCATAATGATCAACAACCTTATGATAGATCCTGGCCGGAGCTGACAGTTCCCTGGCAGGTGGACTTGGGCTCTGCAGCAGTAGGGTTGACACTGTCCGCCTCAGACGGCCAGCTCCAGCCACCGCCATCTTTCACGCTTGTGCCTGTGCAGCAATTTTACTATTTTTATTAAGTAATACCTACACCCAGCGTGGGTCTTGAACTCACAACCCTGAGGTCATGAGTTGGATGCTCTACCAACTGAACCAGCCAGGTGTTCCTGTATCTAGAAGGTTTTTACCAAAGGCTTTGCATTTTGCATCTGTTACTAAGAAGTAAGTTAAAAATCTCTTCCCTTCATCAATTTCAGAATTTTTTTGAACTGTTTTATTTTTTGAACTGTTGTTTATGTGTGGAAGTGCACATGTATTTGTAGAACACTGTAACAAAAATTGAAATATGGAATGGTATCAGCCTGCAAGTAGCTTTGTGTAAAAGAAGCTGAGTTATTTTTTTGTTTTGTTTCATCTTAAACTTTTTCAAGTTTATTTATTTATTTTTAGTAATCTCTATACCCAACATGGGGCTGAAACTCATGACACCGACTGAGATCAAGAGTTGTGTACTCTTCTGACTGAGCCAGCCAGGCGCCCCTGTTTTTAACTTTCTTGATGAGGTATACATCCAGAACAGTTCACAGAGCATCTGTGTTCAGCTTAGTGAATCACCACAAAGTGAACATGCTCTGCAGAACACCACCCAGATCAAGGAGGGGCTGAAGTGGTCAAGGAGTGGTCTGAAGTGGCTTTAATTTGCATTTGCATTATCAATGGAATTAAGCACCTTTTCATATCTTACTTTTATATGTGTAGTGGACAGTTAGAGATCTTTGTGAAGTTCCTGTTCAAATCAGTTGCCTATTTTGTTACTGTGTTAACTTTCTTTTTCAGCTTTGTGTGTGTGTGTGCGCGCGCGCGTGTGTGTGGTAAAATACACATAACATGTATCATCTTGACCATTTTTAAGTGTACAGTTCAGTAGCAGTAAGTACATTCACATTAAGCAACCCAGTAGCACCATTCATCTCCAAAAACTTCCATCTTGCAAAACTGAAACTCCATCCCCATTAAACCACAACTCCGCATCCCCCCTCCCAAGCCCCTGGCAACTACTTTTGTCTGTCTGTGAATCTGACAACGTAAATACCTCACGAGTGGAATCACATGGTATTTGTCTTTTTGCCATTGGCTTATTTCACTTAGCATAATGTTCCCAGAGTTCATCTACACTGTAGCATGGGTCAGAATTGCCTTTTTTTTTAAGATATTTTTTTGTTTTAAGATTTATTTATTAATTTGACAGGCAGAGATCATAAGTAGGCAGAGAGACAGGCAGAGAAAGAGAGGAGGGAAGCAGGCTCCCCGCTGAGCAGGGAGCCCTATGCAGGGCCCCATCCCAGGACACTGGGATCATGACCTGAGCCGAAGGCAGAGGCTTTAACCCACTGAGCCACTCAGGCACCCCTGCCTTTTTTTTTTTTTTTTTTTTTTTTTTTTAAGATTTTATTTTTTTCAAGTAATCTGGACACCCAGTGTGGGGCTCGAACTCACAACTCTGAGACCAAGAGTTGCATGTTCCACCAACCGAGCCAGCCAGGCACCCCAGAATTTCCTTATTAAATGCTGAATAATATTCTACTGTATATAAATACCACATTTTGCTTATCCGCTCTTCCATCAGTGGACACTTGGGTTGTTTCTACAACTCTTGGTTGTTGTAAATAATAGCTGTGAACATGTATGTATAAATATCTCTTAGAAGCCCTGCTTTCAGTTTTTTGGGTATTTACTCAGAAATGGAATTTCTGGGTCATATGGTAATTCTACTTTTAATTTTTTGAGGAGCCTCCATAGCTGTTTTCTACAGCAGCTTTACCATTTCCATTCCCACCAAGAAATTCTCTTCCCAACAGGTGTTTTAATTTTTCCACATCCTCACCAGCACTTTTTTTTATAGTAGCCATCAAAATGGGTATGAGGTGGTATAGTGTGGTTTTTTGTACTGATTTATAGTTCTTTGCCTATTCTAGATGTGAGCCCTTTGTCATTTATATGTGTTGCACATATGTTCTCCCACTCTGTGCCTTCTCTTTCTCCTTTAATGGTATCTTTTGATGAATGGATGTTCTTAATTTTAATGTAGTCCAGTTTGTTAATCTTTTGTTTATGGTTAGGGCGGGGTGTGTGTGTGTGTGTGTTTATAAAATCTTTCCCAATCCCAAGGTCAAGAAGACAGTTTCCTATACTTTTTTCGAGAGTGATAGTTTACCTTTTATATTTAGATCCTCAATCTATCTAGAATTTTTTTTTTTTTTTTAAGATTTTTACTTTTGTACTTGAGAGAGTGAGCGTGAGAGCAACAGAGTACACATAAGGAGAGGGAGAAGCAGACCTTGAAATCATGGTCTGAGTGGAAGGCAGATGCTTAACTGACTGAGCCACCGAGGCGCCCCTGTTCTCTTTTATAACCATAGTACAATTACCAAATCTCGAGGTGAAACATTGATAAAATGCTAGTTTCTCATCTCTAGACTTTAATTAAATTTCACCAAGTGTGCTAATGTCCATTTTAGCAAAAAAAGAACAACATGTTTTTTCTGGTCCAGCTTTCGATCCAGGGTAATGAATTAATTTTGTTGTCACACTCTTCTTCTTAAATTTGGGATAGTTCCTCAGTCTTTGTCTTTGTGACCTTGACATTACTAAAGAATGTAGGCCAGTTTATTTGGTAGACTGTCCTCCAGATGTAGGTTTCTCATTGTTCCTTTGTGGTTAGGTTGGTGGTTACGGGTTTTGGCAGAAGTCCCACAGAAGCCCATGTCCTTGGTGCAGCATTTTCAGAAGCACATGGTGTCAATCTGTTCCATTCCTGGTGATATTAATTTGGTTAAGGTGGTGCGTGGTTTTTCTGCTACCAGGTTACCATGTTTCCTTTTGTAATTCATAAGTGTCTTGTCAAAAATACTTTGAGACTTTGTAAATATTCTCTTTGGCATCAGACTTGTACACCCTAATTTTAGCAATTCTTGATGGTTCTTTCCAGAATCAGATATTGGTATGATTTTTTTTTTTTATTTAAAGATTTTTATTTATTTATATATTTACTTGACAGAGAGAGAGAGAGAGAGAGGGATCACAAGTAGGCAGAGAGGCAGGTAGATGGGGTGGGGGTGGGGGAGGCAGGCTCCCCGCTGAGCAGAGAGCCCGATGCCGATGCCAGCCTTGATCCCAGGACCCTGAGATCATAACCTGAGCCGAAGGCAGAGGCTTAACCACTGAGCCACCCAGGCGCCCCAGATATTAGTATGATTTTGCCAAGGGGTATTTTTCAAATTCCATCATTCTTCCTACATTTAGTAGCTGACATTCTACTTACAAGGAGTTTTCACTTTTGCTCCATCTATGTATTCATTTATGTTAGTGTGCAATAATGGATTCTTACTCAGTGGGCTGTCAGTGGTTGGCATCATTTATTTGCATTTTCATATTGTCCCCTATTTGGTCAGTGGGAGCCCCTTCAAGCAGACTGCAGTGTCCTTTCAATGTGCTCCTGTTCTTTTTTGAGCAACCCCTTAAATTCTGACATGAGAAATTTTCTTTCTCCAGCCCTACCCCAGAGTCAGCCTTTTCTTCCAGAAGGCTTTGTTCCTTTTAGTGAAGGATGGCACTTAAAGCTTTTGGACATTGGGGAGGGTATGTGTTGTGGTGAGCTCTGGGTATTACGTAAGAGTGACGACTCACCTGTACCTCCAGAAACAAGTAATACATTATATATTAATTAATTGAATTTTAATTAAAAAAATAAAGCCTTTGGAAACTAGGTGTGTTCATTGCTTTTGAGTGTATTATTGTTTTTAAGCCTACGCAGCAGACAGAGAGGAAATACACAAAGACATTTGCACAACTCACCTATCTGTATCAATTTCTGTGTCTATTTCTTCCATATGTATTAAAACCCATGAGTTCACGCTGTTACTTCCAAATCCAGTTGACAATGTTTAGAGTAGCCTTTTCGCTTTCTGTAATTGTAGTCCCAGTCTCCCAACAGTGAGAAACCTGGCTTTCATTATAATATATTTAGTTTCTCAATCCTAGAATATGTAGGCAATAGTTATAGAATTGCTTACCATACCACTGCCAGAAACAAATCTGCTAGGTAGAGTTCAAAATGTATACTTTTTTTTTGGTCTTAACTTCAGAGTTTGAGGATTTATGGTCAAAATACTGTTTTCAGAAGATACTTGGATTCTTCCTCTACCCTTCACCGTGTGTTATTTTTTTATTTTTTAAAGATTTTATTTACTTATTTGACAGAGAGAGAGAGACTACAAGTAGGCAGAGCAGCAGGCAGAGAGAGAGGGGAAGCAGGCCCCCTGCTGAGCAGAGAGCCCAATTCGGGGCTCGATCCCAGGACCCTGCAATCATGACCTGAGCCAAAGGCAGAGGCTTAACCCACTGTTTTATTTATTTGAAATGCAGTTGTGTCCATTTGTTCCTATTGTGTTCCATTTTAGGTTTTCCCCTATCCTTATTTAATTCATTAATTAATTAACTGCGAGCTTGTGAAACACTACCAAGGTTCCATTCTACATGTCAGAATTAGGAGAAGATGTGTTCAGAGAAGCGCCCCTCTCTTCCCCCATTCTTTCTTACTCTGTCCCCAGCCATCTCTTGGAGGTAAACAGTCTAGCTGGGTTTTTGTTTTTCTCCTTGAGGTGTTTCTTTTTGCACAATCAGATGCATGTATATTTATTGTGTTATTTCCCCGTTGTTAAACGGAAGTTGCCATAATTAGATCTGTTTCTGCACTTTGCTTTTTTTTTTCACTTAATGTATTCTAGAAATCTCTTTATACCAATTTATAGTAGTCTTTCTCATTCTGGGTTTTTTGTTTTTGTTTTTGTTTTTTTTTTAGATTTTATTTATTAGAGACAGAGCACAAGCAGATGGAGCAGCAGACAGAGGGAAAGGGAGAACCAGGCTTCCCACTGAGCGGGGAGCCCTGTGCAGATAACAAGCCACCCAGGCATCCTTCTTATTTTGTTTAATGTGTCTTTGTGTGGATGTACTATAGTTTTATTGAGCTACTGTCCTGTGTATGGATATTCAGGGTGTTTCTAATATTTTGCAGTTAAAGACAATGCTGCAAGGGTGCCTGAGTGGCTCAATTGATTAAGTGTCTGCCTTTGGCTCAGGGCTTGATCCCAGGGTCCTGGGATCAAGTCCTGAGTTGGGCTCCCTGCTCAGCAGGGAGTCTGCTTCTCCCTCTCCTCTACCCCTCCCCCTGATTGTGCGCTCACTCTCTCTCGCTCTCTTGCTCTCTCTCAAATAAATAAATAAAATCTTTAAAAAGTCAGTGCTGCAATCAATGTCCACAATAGCCAAACTATGGAAAGAGCCTAGATGTCCATCAACAGATGAATGGATAAAGAAGATGTGATTCGTCATACACACACACACACACACACACACACACACACAATGGACTACTAAGCCATCAAAAAATGAAATCTTGCCATTTGTAAGGACATGGATGGAACTAGAGGGTATTATGCTAAGCAAAATAAGTCAATCAGAGAAAGACAATTACCATATAATCTCACTGATATGAGGAATTTGAGAAATAAGACAAAGGATCATAGGGGAAGGAAGGGGAAAATGAAACAAGATAAAACCAGAGAGGGAGACAAACCATAAGAGACTCTTAATCTTAGGAAACAGACTGAGGGTTGCTGGAGTGGAGGGGAGTGGGAGGGATGGGGTGGCTGGGTGATGGACATTAGGGAGGGTATGTGCTATGGTGAGTGTTGTGAATTGTGTAAGACTGATGAATCACAGACCTGTACCCCTGAAACAAATAATACATTATAGGTTAATAAAAAGTCAATGCATTGAGTAACCTTAAGTGTATGTATTTTTGTATTATTGGAGGTATGTCTTCAGGTGAAATTCCTAGAGGTGGGTTGCTGGGTACAAAGTAAATGCCTATGTAGTTCTGTTAGACATTGCTGGATACCCTTCATAAGGCCACATCCAGCTGTGTTCTCACCAGCAACTTACAAGAGCGCCTGTTGCCCCTCATCCTTCACAAAGGAATGTGTCATAACTTTTCATTTTTGCCAGTCTGATAGGTGAGATGTGGTATCTCAGTGTTGTTTAATTTGCATTTCTCCTATTCTGAGTTAGACTGGTTATACTATTTGTATTGTATGTAGATTGATTGTAGATGATTGTTCATTTTGCTCACTTTTCTATGTGTCTCTTACCCATTGATTTCTAAGAGTTTTTTGTGTATTGTGGATATTGGCCCTTTATTTGTGAAATACTAGAAATATACTCTCCCAGTTTCTCATTTTTGTATTATGCACAGGATTTTTAAAATTTTTTAAGATTTTATTTTTTTAATTTATTTTTTATTATTTTATTATTTTTAAAGATTTTTTATTTATTTGACACAGAGAGAGAGAGAGATCACAAGTAGGCAGAGAGGCAGGCAGAGAGAGAAGCAGGCTTCCTGCTGAGCAGAGCCCGATGCGGGGCTCAGTCCTAGGACCCTGGGATCATGACCTGAGCCAAAGCAGAGGCTTTAACCCACTGAGCCACCCAGGCGCCCCAAGATTTTAATTTTTATGTAGTCAAATTTATTAGTTCTTTATTTCATCATTCAGGATTTTGAATCATAGTTGAAAGCATTGAATTTATTTTTGATATTGGTATGAAATAGGGTTCAGTCATTTTTTTTCTTTTGTGAATATGCAGTTGACCTAGTATCATTATTGAAAAACCCATTTCTTCTGTACTGCTTCTTTGGTCATAAGTCAGGGGTCTATATATAGTTTCTTTTTGGATTCTTTTCTACTCTACTGTTTATTCATGTGCCAGTACGCTACTATTATTTAACTTGTGAGGAAAAAAAATTACCTCAAGATAATTCTAACTTCTATTAATGGGCCTGTAAAAAGGTTATGTTGAGTTTATATAGCTGATTATTGATGAGGGACAATTGACAGGAGGGAAGTAGAACTGATTTACAGATTTTTTGCATCATACTTGTGACTAATTCATAACAGGAACTAGCCTTAAAGAATATGAACATCCTTAGTGATTAATACAGTATCCTCTTTCCTCATTATATAACTAGATTTTTCATAACGTGACAATCCTAATTACCGAAGCTGAATTAGTTTAATTCATTTAAAACATTAATCTTTTTCTACTTCTAGTAAGACAGATTGACCTAGCTAATTGTACTGTATTATAACTTTTATATCTGAGTGATGAGAACAGAATCTACTCTACTGACATTTAGAACAGGAAAAGACTTCAGAGATTAGTAATTTATGAAGCATTTTAATCTGTTAGAGATGAGTTTATTATGATTGCCTAGGAATTTATTATGGTTGCGTGGCTCCAAGTAGACAAGAGAGTAAATTAGTTGGCTAACTTATGCTTTCACCTTAATGGGACAAACCTCTTGGATCTTTTTTATTTAAAAAGTAGTTTTTCTTGGGGTGGCCTGGGTGGCTTACTCAGTTGAGCATCCAACTTTTGGTTTCTGTTCAGGTCTTAAATGTCAGGGTGGTGGTATCTCAGGGTGGAGTCAGCTTGAGATTCTCTCTCTCTCATCTCCTCTACCCCTTGCATTTGTGCTCTCTCTCTCTCTTGAATGAATTAATTAAAAAAAAAAAGTAGTTTTTCTTTTTTTCTTTTTTTCACAGATTTTAAATCCTCCGTGTTCTATTCCTAGAAGTAAAAACAGGTTTCTTCACTATTTTTTCTTTAACAATTTTATACCTGATCTTATCTAGAGTGCTTGTTTCCTTTTTTTTAAATTGAAGTATAGTTGTCTCTTGTTTTCTTTTTAAAAAGCTTGGTTTTTTGTTTTTTTTTTTAGTCTTGGTAAGATATAAATAAGCATTACAAAGGGTCTTTCTCAAGTAGTTTGATCATTTAGGCTGACTACTACTCACTCTAACCTTTTTTTTTTTTTTTTAAGATTTTATTTATTTATTTGACAGAGAGAGATCACAAGTAGGCAGAGAGGCAGGCAGAGAGAGAGAGAGGAGGAAGCAGGCTCCCTGCAGAGCAGAGAGCCCGATGCGGGGCTCGATCCCAGGACCCCGGGATCATGACCTGAGCCGAAGGCAGAGCTTCAACCCACTGAGCCACCCAGGCGCCCCTCACTCTAACCTTAAACTGTCTAGATTTTATATATTGCCTGAGCTTTAAGAAAATCAATTTTGACTTAAATTAGACTACTGAAAAAATTAAGTCAGGTAGAAAAATAAATTTCAAAATAATGGTTCCATCACTGGATTTACCTTAAAGTAATAAGATTATTCTGACTCTTAGTGGTATTTCCCTCTAGAAATTGTAGGATGGCATTTTCTGTTGAATTATAGAACTTTCCTCTGAGCCCATGTGATAGCATTCAGATGATCCCTGTTTGTAAGTCATGTCCTAGAAAGAGTAACAAAGAGGATGTCTTCACTTTCCTGTTGTTCACTGACTCTGGCATGTGTGGGCATGTAGTAGACTTCCATAAAGTCTTTGATTACGTATGTGATTTTCATACTTTAGAAAGAAGCGTGTGATTGTTTATAAACCAGTAAAGAGGTTCTCTTTCTGTAGCACAGTATTAAGTACTGTTTGATAACTGTCAGAAAATCTTTCATCTTGAATTCAGTGTAAAAGCCAAGAGTTTTGTGTAGTCTCAAATACTCTTTACTCTTGTTTCATCTAATCCGTTTGCTTTTATTTTTTGTTTGTTCTAGACCAAGAGCAGTGATGACCTCTTAGCTGGAATGGCTGGAGGGGTGACTGTGACTAATGGTGTTAAAGGAAAGAAAAGCACCTGCCCTTCCACAGTGTCTTCAGCATCAGCCCCTGCCATGACTACTGTGGAGAACAAATCCAAGATCAGCACAGGTATGGGTGGCATTCAGAGTAAGAGTTAAATTGCTTTTTTGTTTGAATAGCAGAGTGCAGTAGTATTTAAGGGGTTCCATTAATTACAGAAAACATTGGCCGTGTACAAAAGTATTTGTATTTCAACCCCATGTACTCATCACCCTTGTCAACCGAAGGCCAGTCTTAATTCCTTCACATCCACCTTCCCTCTTCATTTTGAAGCAAATTCTAAGTGTCCTGTAATTTCATCCACAAACATGTAATTATCTTTGAAAGATAAGGATTCCCCTAAATATATAATCACAATACTATTATTAGTCCTTAAACTAATTAATAATAATTGCTCAAATCATAAATATAAAGAAAAACTTATTCAAATTTCCAACTTTTTCATAAATACTGCATAGGTGTATTTACTGTCTCTAGGTCAGAATTCACTTAAGGTCCATATATAATAATTGTTACCCTTTCCTAAATCTATTTTTTTCTTACAATTTAATTTTTATAGAAATAGAGGTTGTTTGAACTATATTTTTCCATGATCTGGATTTTGATGTCACATCTCCTTGATGTCTTTGACCATGTTCCTTTTTTCATTTACTGTTACTGTCATTGGATCTAGAGCCTTGATTGTTCGGATTCAGGTTCCTTTTTTCCCCCATAAGATGCCTTCATACACAGTAGTTGTTCTTCACCAGCAAGCACATCATTTCTGGTTGTTTGGCCTTCCAAGATGTTAGCAGCCTTTGATGATCAATGCCTGGGTCCATTCTTTCCTGTTCTACCATTCTTTCTTCATTCATTAGCAGCAATTCGGCTTTAGATTTGTTGGAGTCTGTTAATTAACTCATCCCTTCCAGTACACACAGATCATGTGTATTCATTTTATTTTTTATTATTTTTTTTTTTTTTAATTTTTACTTTTAAGTAATCCATATTCCCAGTGTGGGGCTCAAAACTCACATCCTGACATCAGAGTCGCATGCTCCACTGACCGAGACACCTAGGTGCCCCAAGGTCATGTGTGTGTAATACAGCTGATGAAAGTACATTGGCAAAATTATAGCAGACTTCCTTTATGATCATTATTTAGACCATAGCCCCTCGTATATGTGTGTTAGAGTTTTTCCTAGCCCAGGTTTACCTACTGTCCTCTCTCCTACTTTGATCTTCTGTGGACTCATCCTTCTATCCCAGATCACACACCCACCCCCTCTTAGTTATAATAGGCATGTGGTATGATCATGAGGAAGGCACTGTTATACCCGGCGCCATTCATTTTATCCTTACTATAGTCCTAGGAGATAGAGGCTATTATTATCCTCATTTTAGAGATGTGAGAGCTATGCTTAAAGCTTAAGTATCTTGCATAGGCCTTGTGTTCATTTGCTCAGAAAATATTTAATGGCACTGTACCACATTGCTGCAAAGCTGGTGGTGGAACAAGGACTGCACATCTCAAGCTTGAAAGTCATCACCACACTTAACACTGCAGGCCTTTGTGATAAGAAGGAATTAGGTACTCCAATACCATCTATATATCTTCCTATTCCAGCTTTAGAATTTACTGGAGAGATGCATTTGTACTGGTTCCCTACTGACCAGTGCCACCTGCCTTCACAGGCTAAATTCAGTTATCTTCTCCCTGGATCCATCGCCTCTACTGGAGGCAGCTTTGTACATCCGTATTAGTTTGTTAAGGCACCCATAACAAAATACACAGACTGGGTGGCTTAAATAACAGACATGTAGTTTCCCACCAGAACTGGCTAGAAGTCTGAGATCAAGGTGGCGGCCACTTTGATTTCTTCTGAGGTCTCTCTCCTTGACTTGTAGTTTGCTGCCTTCTCATTGTCTCCTCACATGGTCATTCTTCTCTCTGTGTCTGTGTCCTAGCTTCCTCTTCTTATAGAGATACCAGTCAGATAGGATTAGGGCCCATTGTAACAAACCCCATGTTAATATAAATACCTTTTTAAGTTAATTCTCTTTCCCAATACGGTCATGTTCTGAGGTCCTGGGGGGTATGGCTTCAGCATATGAGTTTGGAGGACACAGTTCATCCCCTAACAACATCCTTAACTCTTCCATTGATCTTCTCTACCTTTATTTACCTTTATTTTATTTTTTTTTTTTTTTACTTCACTTTTACCTTATTTACTTTTACCTTTATTTACTCCCCATGACTTCCCAATCCAGTTCACTTGTCTGTAACTCAGATTCTTCCATCTACTCACTGGGCACAATAATCCCAGAAGGGGAGCTTTTTTTGTCATGTCCTCTCTCTTTTCTTGTTCATTTACTTCTCCTTTCCTTTGGAGCATTATTAATCCTTCCCCTCATTACTGGCTCCTTCCTTTGTCTTTCAGGCATGCCCAGATCCTTTGCTTTTCAGGATGGGTTTTGTTTGGGAAAGAAGAATGATTGGTACTGTTTACAGAATGGGAAAAAGAATGAATACTTCTGGTTATACCACCCTTTTCCTTATTTGGCCTCCATTTGCAATTGTTTCCTCCTTAATCTTGTTATTTCTACCCTGTAAATCTATTACAGAGGTAGCATCCCTTTTCTGTTCTTGCAGAGATCCTGATCTCACTCCCCAAATGTAGGCCCTCCTTTACTCTTACTGCTCTGCCTGCCCACCTTCCTCCTGGACTACTCTTCTTCCTTAGGTGTTTTACTTAGCAGCCTCTGGATTCATTTTCATTAAAATGCTGTTCCCCTATGAGTCTTCCCTGCTCCAGAACATTTATTGAACATTTACTCTGGGACTCACTAAATTTCCCCTGGCATTCAGAGCCCCATAAAAACTTCCTCTGCTGCTTCCATTTTGTGGCCTTATTTTCCTTGCTGTGCGTCCTGTTCACTTCTGCTTCGTCGTCCTGTCCTGTGGCCAGCCAGAATTCTCTCCCCTGCTCTACACCTGATCCCTGGCAGAATTAGCGTCTGTCTTCCTATACCACATCGCCCTTTCACTCCCTCTTACCTCTGCAGCCTATGCCTGACACGTAGAAAACTAGCAGGTTCTTACAGAATACTTACTGATTAGGTCTCGATCTTATTTTTCAAGGTGAAAAGCAGCTAATTATTTCCTAAGTGTTTTTAGGTAAGCATATTCCTGTTCTTTCTGTACTAAACCCATAGTCATGTCAGTTTTCACAGGTTTAGAATTTTAGCAGTCAGGTAGTAGTGATTCATGTAACATATTTGGTAATGTGCCATCATTAGTTGGCATTAGTATTAGTACATTATTGTTTTCTAACATTTAGGGAGGCAACGTAACATACTTCTTAAGTTTCAGATTCTGGAGCCACACCGTTTGCCTGCATTTGAATCTTGGCTTATCCATTTATTACATGTGGGGTGTCAGCAAATTATTTAGCATCTCTGTGTGTGAGTTTCTTCATGATAATGATAATGAGGCTTACATAAGTTAATGTATGTGAAACGTTCATCTGTGTGTGTGTAGAGTAAGTGCTAAGTACACATTAGCCTTATTATAATTAATGTTATTGGTATTATTTATGTGGCATTCTATGATGTGAAAAACTTTTTTTGCACTTACTTTGATCATACTTTTTGTGTTTTTCATAGGTAGCTTAGATTTTTGGTTTGTCTGGAAGCTGCTTTTCCCTTCTTGCTTGTCTGTTCTTTCTTTACCATCCGCTTCTACAGTTAGTTTGCTACCTGACTGGTTAACCCTAGAATTTGCTTCATCTAGCTTACCCTAGACTATTATGCCCCTGGCCACTTCTCTAGCCATGGTGTAGGATTCAAGTTAATGTGTAGCTTTTTTTATGTAATAGATTTATTGGGATATTTTCACATTTTGTAAAATTCACCTTTTTAAAATATACAATTCAGTGTATAGCTTCTTTTTCATTAATAATTAAAAGACGAATGATCTGGTTTTGAGGAAACGGAATTTTACAGTAACCAGAATCTAAGGCAAGATGGACGTCGGTCAGAATCGATGCGTAGGTCTCTAGATTTCATCTGGTTAGACCTCGGGCATAACCTTTGTACCTTTTCTTGCTAATATTTTTGCGTTACATTCTTTGTTTTAAATATTTAGGTACAAGTTCTTCAACCAAGCGGAGTACTTCCATAGGTAATAAAGAATCTGGTTCTACTAGAGAAAGATTACGTGAGCGTACCCGACTAAACCAGAGCAAAAAACTACCTTCTGCGGGTCAGGGAGCTAATGACGTGGCATTGGCCAAGCGTTCGCGCAGTCGCACAGCTACGGAATGTGACGTTCGCATGAGCAAGTCTAAGTCAGACAACCAAATCAGTGACAAAGCTGCTTTGGAAGCCAAAGTGAAAGATCTTCTCACACTGGCAAAAACCAAAGACGTGGAAATCTTACATTTGAGAAATGAACTCCGAGACATGCGTGCTCAGCTGGGCATTAATGAGGATCATTCCGAGGGTGATGAAAAATCTGAGGAGAAGGAAGCCATCATTGCTCACCAGCCAACTGACGTGGAGTCCACTTTATTGCAGTTGCAGGAACAGAATACTGCCATCCGGGAAGAACTCAACCAGCTCAAAAACGAAAATAGAATGTTAAAGGACAGGTTGAATGCGCTGGGCTTTTCCCTAGAGCAGAGGTTAGACAATTCCGAAAAACTGTTTGGTTATCAGTCCCTGAGCCCAGAAATCACCCCTGGCAATCAGAGCGATGGAGGAGGGACCCTGACCTCTTCGGTGGAAGGCTCTGCCCCTGGTTCTGTGGAGGATCTCTTGAGCCAGGATGAAAACACCCTCATGGACCATCAGCATAGTAACTCTATGGACAACCTAGACAGCGAGTGCAGTGAGGTGTACCAGCCCCTCACGTCAAGTGATGATGCCCTGGATGCACCATCGTCCTCAGAGTCCGAAGGCCTTCCAAGCATAGAGCGCTCCCGGAAAGGGAGCAGTGGTAACGCAAGTGAAGTGTCCGTCGCGTGCTTGACAGAACGGATACATCAGATGGAAGAGAACCAACACAGCACAAGTGAGGAACTTCAGGCAACTCTGCAAGAGCTAGCTGATTTACAACAGATAACCCAGGAACTGAACAGTGAAAATGAAAGGCTGGGGGAAGAGAAGGTTATTCTCATGGAGTCTTTATGTCAGCAGAGTGATAAGTTGGAACACTTTAGTCGACAGATTGAATATTTCCGCTCCCTTCTCGATGAGCATCACATTTCTTATGTCATAGACGAAGATGTGAAAAGTGGACGCTATATGGAATTGGAGCAACGTTATATGGATCTAGCAGAGAATGCCCGTTTTGAACGAGAGCAGCTTCTTGGTGTCCAGCAGCATTTAAGCAATACTTTGAAGATGGCAGAACAAGACAACAAGGAAGCTCAAGAAATGATAGGGGCGCTCAAGGAACGTAATCACCATATGGAGCGGATTATTGAGTCTGAGCAGAAGGGTAAAGCAGCCTTGGCAGCCACATTAGAGGAGTACAAAGCCACAGTGGCCAGTGATCAGATAGAGATGAACCGCCTGAAGGCTCAGCTAGAGAATGAAAAGCAGAAAGTGGCAGAGCTGTATTCCATCCATAACTCTGGAGACAAATCTGATATTCAGGATCTCCTGGAGAGTGTCAGGCTGGACAAAGAAAAAGCAGAGACTCTGGCTAGTAGCCTGCAGGAAGACCTAGCTCACACCCGAAATGATGCCAATCGATTGCAGGACACCATTGCAAAGGTACTGTTTTAAGTGGATAAAATGTTCTGGAGCAGAGTTATGCAGCTGCAGTACACACTCTGCTTACTGAAAGCCGGTATCACTAGTGTGATGTGTCATTCACTTGTTCTAGGATTGATTTTGTTTTAAAGCTTGAGAATGTTTTCTTTATTGGGGTACAGTCAAAAGTATTCTTAACATAATGTCACTTTGACTCGCTTACATTTTGTTGCTTTTTTCCTGCCTGTGAGAGGAAGGGACTAGAATGGCAACAACAGAATTTGTCTCTAGTCTGGGTGTGCCCAGGGAATCCTATCGTGCAATTTTATCTCCTCATCTCTAATAACATATTTTGGTATAAGAGAGATGAGAGCCAGTAGACCTCTCTGTGGGATCAGCAATGTCTACCCCTTTTCCTGTGATTGTAGTTTTTTAAATAGAGTTCTCTTTCGAGTTAAAATATTTTTGGAGTATGGAGGCCCCCGTTCCTTAGAGGGCTAGGTCTTATTGCTGGCAAAGACCTTAGAGATCATGGGTCCAGCCCCCTTGTTTTACACCTACTATGATAATGAGGACACATGCAGAACTACTGCCTGGGGTTGCTGGCACTTCAGCCAAGGGTCTGTGCCCTATGTGATTGCTGATGCAGGATTTTTTTTGCATGAGTTGATCCAAATATTCTATCTTACATTTTATTTCCTATTTTAATGCAGTGATTTTTTTTTTAAAGATTTTATTTATTTATTTGACAGAGAGAGATCACAAGCAGGCAGAGAGGCAGGCAGAGAGAGAGGAGGAGGCAGGCTCCCTGCTGAGCAGAGAGCCTGATGCAGGGCTCGATCCCAGGACCCTGAGATCATGACCCGAGCCGAAGGCAGCGGCTTAACCCACTGAGCCACCCAGGCGCCCCTAATGCAGTGATTTTTAAACTAAGAAACATTAGTATATCTTTGGCCCAAATTCAAATTATTTATTTATTTATTTTTGAAGATTTTATTTATTTATTTGACAGAGAGAGAGAGATCACAAGTAGGCAGAGAGGCAGGCAGAGAGAGAGGGAAGCAGGCTCCCCACTGAGCAGAGAGCCCAGTGTGGGACTCGATCCCAGGGATCATGACCCAAGCTGAAGGCAGAGGCTTTAACCCGCTGAGCCACCCAGGCACCCTAAAATTCAATTAATTTGGATCTTAATTTTTTTAGTGATGTTTAGAGATACAATTTAGGGAATGTATTATTTGTTGGAGCATATGTGTTGGAGGGCACATGGAGCTGATTCTTTTGCAATGACAATATTTGAGAATTTGTTTCCATTTTTATTTTGGTAATGAAACTGTCACACATCAGACTTTTAAAAAAAAATTTAATTTTAAATTAAAAAAACTTTTTTTTTTTAATAGGAGAGGATGTTAATTATTAATCAGATACATGCCTGGGGCACCTGGGTGGCTCAGTGGGTTAAGCCTCTGCCTTCGCCTTGTGTTATGATCTCAGGGTCTTGGCATCAAACCCCACATCGGGCTCTCTGCTCAGTGGGGAGCCTACTGCCCCCTCTCTCTCTGCCTGTCCCTCTGCCTATTGTGATCTCTCTCTCTCTCTCTCTGTCAAATAAATAAACGAAATCTTTAATCAAATGCATGCCTTTGGTCCAAACTTTGGAGAAGGAAGAATTTCCAAAATTTCCTCGTAAATGATCTAGTTAAGTTCAGTGATATGTCAATATAATTTGTCAGTGATGTAGCAACAAATTATGCTTAAGAACATTACATAAAATTGTATATTTTTGTAGAGTGCTTTTTTATATTTTCAGACCGTTATTACACAGGTGGTTTTAGTTTTCACCTAGCAGTTCATGCTTAGCTTCCTTTGGAACAATATACTTCCATTCTAGAATTTTTCTTAGAGCAGCTCTTACTTTTCTAATCTGCACCATTGATTCTGTATAGGTAGAAGATGAATATCGAGCCTTCCAAGAAGAAGCTAAGAAACAAATAGAAGAATTGAATATGACATTAGAGAAACTAAGATCAGACCTAGAAGAAAAAGAGACAGAGAGGAGCGACATGAAAGAAACCATCTTTGAACTTGAAGATGAAGTAGAACAACACCGAGCCGTGAAACTCCATGACAACCTCATTATTTCTGATTTAGAGAGTAAGTGTTGGGGGAGCTTTTCATTCCTTTTTGTCCTACCCATCTTAATGAGAGGGGATAGTTTGCATTCGGTAACAGAAGGAAAATTGGTTGCTCTGACTGCTGCAGAGATGCAGGTTCAGTAGACAGTGCCCAGCAGAAGTACGTTTGTGGCCAAGCATACATCACACATTAAGCAGTAGTCTTTGGACTGCTATGTTTTGTTCCTAAGGAAGAACTATTAAGTGGCAGCATTGCTTTAAAACTGTTTTGTTATAGAAAATCATTTAAAGGAAAAGCTGATTGTTATATTTTTCTAGGTCTTAGGAAAAGCCATTTACTGTTTATTTTTAGTGATTGCAAGTATACTGAGACCAAGGAAATCTTTCCTTCATAATCTTATGTCTGAGGCACAGGTATTTATTTGTTGTCTGATTTTCCTCCCTACCAAGGAGATTTTATGATCTGATAGAATTGAAACTCTAATTTTAAGTTGCTCTGTGTTTTTTGGACCTTGAGAGCTTGTTTGGAGGTTCTAGCAGGGGAGCGCAGCTACTCGTATACCCTTGACCGAAGAACGGTCCTCTCCTCTATCGGGGAAGGTCGTCCTCTTTGACTGAGCACGCAGCTTCGGGAGGGACGCACATGGAGCGGTGAGGGAGGAAGGGGATACCCGCCTAGCCAGCCAGATCAGCCGAATCAACCCTGGCGATCAATGGGGTGACAGATGTCGCAGCCAGAATGCCCTCACATCCTGCTCTGTGTTTTTTGAAACTATTTTATGATTATTTCAGACTCATAAAAAAAGTTATAAAAATAGTACAAAGCATTTCTGTGTTGACAATTTGATGAGGAGCAGAAGTTTGGGTGATCTTAAAATGGCTTTCCACAGACTGTTTGTTATGTTGCAAGTGAGGAAAAAGAAACAACCAGAAATTATACAGTGGAAAAATTGGGCAGCACTTTGGGTAATTGTGTAAGTGACAGAGGCACACAAAGTCAGACTCAGCATCAGCTAGGCCATATTCTTGCTGAGGCATAATTTCAATTAATCATAAAGAACATTAAACAAAAAATAAAGAATGTTTTACTAAAAACACAAGTGGGGTGGTGCTGTATTCCTAAAAAATGCCAATGTCATAAAAGTCTTTGGGAAAGTTCTGGATTAAGGGACCTAGGGAGACATGACAATTAAACAAAATACCTTTGCCTAGACTGGGTCTAGTGCTATAGGGAAAATGCTATAAAGGATGTTATGACAAAACTGGTCAAAAGTAGATGCTAGATAAACATATGTATAAACTTATGAAGTTGATAACTATACTGTGTTTATGTAAGTAAATGTTTCTATCCTTAGGAACCACAATCTGAATAGCTAGAGGTAAAAGGCCATGATGTATATCCTTAAAGGTTTAGGAAAAACAATAGGGATAGATGGATAGAGACAGATAAATAGGGATACAAGATAGCAAATGATGAAAACGGATGGGTAAACTGTTAACATAGATAAATCTGAAGAAAATGGCATATGGGTGCTTTTTTGTACCAGTTTTTGCACCTTTTTGTAAATTTGGAATTTCCAAATAATGCATCTTAGAAATTCGTATGTATTCTTCATCCAGATTCCTTAGATGTTAACAAATTTTAAGTTGTAGTACACTTTAATGATACCCAGGTCAGGGTGGGGACAGGGAGAATGGGAATAACTGTTTTTGGATACATTAGTTACAGCTTTTAAATTTTGTGTGTTTATGATATGGCTTCATTGGGCTCTGACAGTGTGTTATTCCTTGACAGAGGATTAATAGGCAGACACAGTGCTGGGCCAGATCCCATGTGCTATGGGTGCAGAGGTGGGGAGGTTTGTTTTGTGTTGTGTTTTAAAGATTTTATTTATTTGACAGAAAGAGAGAGTGCTTGCAGGAGTACACAGCAGGGGGAGCTACAGGCAGAGGGGGAGAGAAGCAGGCTTCCCACTGAGCAAGGAGCCCAGTGGCTGGCCTCAGTCCCAGAACCCTGGGATCATTGACCTGAGCCAAAGACAGACACTTAACTGACTGAGCCACCCAGGCGCCCTGGGGAGGTTTGAACTAGTTCCAGGAGAGAGTGGGTGGGTCATCTGCAGGAGTACTATAAACCTGTGGCAGTTCTGAGCTCTGACTAGTTGGCTCTGATTCTCTGGATTGACCCCAGGGTTATTTGGAACAGTCTGAGATATTTGGATACTGAAGTATCCTGACCAAGGGGACTCTTTCTTAGAGATAACGATAGCCCAACAGATTAAAACGTCCTTACCTGAAGTTTCTAAAAACTTCAGTTTAAGGGGTGCTTGGGTGGCTTAGTTGGTTGGGCACCTGCCTTCGACTGGGTTATGATCTCGGGGTCCTGGGATCGAGCCCCACTTCGGGCTCCTGGCTGGACGGGGAGTCTGCTTCTCCCTCTCCCTCTGCTCCTCCCTCTGCTTGTGCTCTCTTTGTCTCTCAAATGAATAAATAAAATCTTTTTAAAAACCCAGTACTTTCAGTTTAACATTTATAGCTAGTCTGTATTTCATTATCTCTGAACTGAGAGGATTTATTTAACTTTATTTCCTAAATATAAAAGGTTCTAAAGTTTTTCAGATTAACTTGGAAATTGAGTGCATTTTTCATTTAGTACTGATAAAAAAAAGCCTTTTCCCTTGTAAGACTTTGATTTGAACATGGAAAAGAGTGACATCTTGTGGTAATTGAGGATGTAGGTAGAAAAATGTTAGCTGATAAGGATTCCTGGGATGAAAAATCATTGCCAAAACAAAATTATGTTAACATGTGGATTTTAATTTTGAGGTGGCTGAAAATCCTGATAAAATTTCTTTTTAGCTATATAGCTTCTCCCCCCAATTTTTTGAAATGAAAAGTTCAAATATCCAGAAATATTGGCAGCATGGTATGTTTAGCATCCACTGCCTAGATTTGACAGTTATTGTTTTTGCAGTATTCACCTTCCATGTGTGCATGTGTGTGTTTAACTGAACCAGCTGACAGTAAGTTGTAGACCTTATGACATGTAATATTTCAGTATGTGACTCCTAAATATTCTCCTTGTAATCATATTTAGTAAAAATATGGTATAATTCCTTAGTATCATCTAATAGCTCATATTCACATTTTCTCAGCTGTCCCCAAAATGTCTTTTATAGTTTTCTCTAGGAACCAGGATCCAAGCAAGTTTCATGTACTACATGAACTAGTTGTTATGTCTCTGTAGTCTGATAGGAGTTAATTTATTTCTTAGAGAATTCTAGCACTTGGGATAGATGCTAGGTCACCACTTGGAATGGGGGACTTGCTGTTAATTGAGAAATTGAACTTTCTTTCTTCCTTTTTTTTTTTTTTTTTAAAGATTTCATTTATTTACCTGACAGAGATCACAGGCAGGCAGAGAGAGGATGAAGGTAGAGAGAAGATGAAGCAGGCTCCCTGCAGAGTAGAGAGCCCGATGTGGAACTTGATCCCAGGACCCGGGGACCATGACCTGAGCCAAAGGCAGAGGCTTTAACCCACTGGGCCACCCAGGCGCCCCATTTTCTTTCTTTTTTTAAAAAAGATTTTATTTTTAAGGGGCACCTGGGTGTTGCAGTTGGTTAAGTGCCTGACTCTTGGTTTCTGCTCAGGTCATGATCTCAGGGTCCTGGGATTGAGCCTCACCGCAAGCTTCTTGCTCAGCCCAGAGTCTGCTTGAGATTCTTCCTCCCTCTCCCTCTCCCTCTCCCCCACCACTTGTGCTGTCTCTCTCTCAAATAAATAAATCTTAAAAAAGAAATGACTTTATTTTTATGTAATCTATACACCCAACATGGGGCTTGAACTCACAACCCCAGAATCCAGAGTCTCACACCCCACTGATTGAGCCAGCCAGGTGCCCTGAAAAATTGAGATGTTGTTCTATGGAGCATCCATTATTAAGATAGTCAACTTTAGAACTTTTTCATCACCCTTAAAAGAAACTAAGCATTAGTAGTTAATCCTTACCCCCAAAATGATCTTGATTCAGAATTAGTGGACAGAATTTTATTTATTTTTATTTTTATTATTTTTTAAGATTTATCTCTTTATTTGAGAGAGAAAGAGTGTCAAGTGCACAAGCAGGGTGAGGGGCAGAGGGAAAGAATCTGAAACAGACTCTCCGCTGAGCAGAGAGCCCAACATGGGGCTCAGTCTCACAAACCCGAGATCATGACCTGATCTGAAACCAAGAGTTGGACTCTTAACTGACTGAGCTTAACTGACTGAGCCACCCAGTCACCCTGTAGACAGGATTTTAAAGCAGCCATTTTAACTGTCCTCAAGATGTTGAGGAAAATCTGCTTGTAAGGAATGAATAAACAGCAAATCTCAGCAGAGAAATGAAGACTGTAAAGAAAAGAACCTAAAACATATTCTTGAACTGAAAATTTTAACAGCTAATACAAAAACTTTACTTGGTCATTTAAACTGCAAAGTAGAGATGCAGAATGTCAGTGAACTTAAAGACCAGTCAGTAAGGCACTATCCAGTCTGAAGGACATAGAGAAAAAAGACTGAAAAAAAAAATGAGTAGAGTTCAGTGAGTGTGGGACAGTATCACAAGGCATAACATGTATTTGGAATCCCAGGTAGCTTTCCAGATCATGTCAGTACCATGCTCCCTAGACCTGGCCTGTAAGTGCTTTTTTGTATTGTTTGGATTTAGCATTCCAAACTACAAAGATCTGATACAAAGTTCATTCAGTAAATACTGTGTTAAGACTTGTGGTTCAAGATGATGGCCCAAGGCCATACATGTACTTCCTCTCCCTCCCAAAGTCTTAGTGAAATGGCCCTGCCATGTAATATAAAAATGACAATGAGCCTAAACCAAAGACAGAAAATAGGTGAGGGGGTCTCATCAGTAGATCAGTAATTTTGAGTAACTTCTGGAATAGATAAAGCAGATGGATTTGGGGATATGGAGAAATCAAACAGAGCAGAAAAACCTACAGTGCAGGAGAACACTAAAGCTCTAAGTAGTGATATTCCCAGCCTAACTTTGGGGATGGGGGTTTCTCAGGGATCATCAGGCCTGGGACCAGTAGCAGTTTCAGGCGGTGGTGTAAAGGAATGCCAGAAGTTTTACTGCCCTCTTGTCTATAGTGTGCTGGCTCTGGTGTTTGCCCCCAGGCTTGGATTCTTTTTCTAAAGAAGGTGGGGAATATGGTGCCGGGGCTCCTGCCGAAGTGTTAGCATCAGAAACAGAAGTAAAGCCTTGCCTGAAGTAACGGCGGGCTTCCCATAGGGAAAGGCACTTTGGCTCAGCAGTGAAACAGGTGCGCGCGTGCGCGTGCACACACACACACCCCACCCCTGTTGCCTTGGTTGAAGCCACCCACTTTATGTCCCTGTACCTTTGGAGGAGGGGCCCCCTGTAGGAATTGTCATCAGCAGAGCCTTTAGCCAGTCATTATGTTGAGGGGAGAGGCCATCACAGCAGTGACTTTCACAGTTGCTAAGAAACATGTAGCAGTCACTAATATTAATTATCCTTGTCCTTATAAGTAAGTAAGGCCAGCCAGGACTTAGTGGACATTTTAGTATCTTCAAAGAGAAATAGCAGAAGGAAGCAAGTCAGCTGAGCCCAAAGTAATAAAGTTAATGACTTGACTCACCACTAGTCCAGCAAACCAAAGCTGATTGGTGTTGAGGGTAGTGGCACCAGGGAGATCTCAGGTGTGGGTCAGGTGATGTGATGTACCCCTCTGTTAGAATGAATTTATCAGCAACTTAGTATTTGTGTAGTTATGCTCTGTGTGTGCTTGCAATTATGTATAGCTCCTTTCATGCCTTCTATAGTTCTGAGATTTGGAACTAGGGCCAAACATCTAACACAGGTTTTGCACTTTTACATGGAACACTAGTGACAGTGGTGAGCAAGGGTGGCTTGAGAATAGAGAGGTAGCAGAAGGAATAGAGGAGAGCTGTATAATTCTATAGTGGGAAAAGCCTTTTTAAAATATGCGGGGATGGGGCACCTGGGTGTTTCAGTTGGTTAAGTGTTCAGCTCTTAATCTCAGCTCAGGTCTCGATCTCAGGGTCTTGAGTTCAAGCCCTGCATCGGGCTTCATGCTAGGTGGAGCCTCCTTAAAAAAAAGTTAAGGAATACTTGGAAGCCATAAAGGAAAGTCTGTATTTGACTGTGTATGATTGAAATTTTGAGTTCAGCAAAACAAAAGTACGATAAATAAAGGACATTGGGAGAAATTTTGGTAACACATATCGAATATATGAGGAGATTATATACATCGATGATACTAGGATAATCCATTGGCTAAAAAAAGTGTTTGAATAGATAATTAGAAAAGGTGAAAAAATGCTCGATTTTACTAAAAAAGCAAAGAAACTCAAAACAAAATGCCGATTTTCACAGCAGGTGTGAAAAGTTAAAAAGGCTGATAGTGTAGGAGAGGAGAAAAGGGCCCCCTCGTGTACTGTTTGAAGTATAGATTACTGCAGCCTTTTTGGGATATTGATCAAAATTTAAAGTGTAACAGTACTTTAGTATTCCACTTCCAGAAATCTGTTCTTTAGACACATGCTTATAAGTTTGCAAATGTAAACTTAGATATGTATGTTGCAGAATTGCTGCTTTATCACAAATACTTGGAAACTACCTGTACTTTCAACAGTTGCGATCTAGTTAATAGCCCATACGCACAGTGCATCCTTGCTATGACTGCCATGTCACCAGTGAAGACAAATTAGGCAGCTCTGTATGTATGGCACAAAGTGCCGTAGACAGGATAAAGCAGGTAATCGTTCAATGGTGTATGAGCCAAGTGGATTACTTCTGTAATCAAAATCATAAACATTTTAAATACAGCATTACACTAAAATGTATGTGGCCGGGCATAGTGATGGCCCTTAAGAAATACTGATTTCAGTGTATCCCGTATAACAAATTTTATAATGTGGTAACTTCTCAAAAAAAGTTCTACATTCTTGAGCTGGAACCTTCTAATGGATAAACCTGGATCCTGTTGATAGTTTTGAATGGTCCTTCCTTACTTCTTCCACTTCTAGAAATGTGTCTTCAGGTAATATCTGAACGGTTGTGAAGAGACACTCACTGTGTTTATGACAAAAATCATAGCACCATTCTATTTATTAGTAGGAGGTTGCTAAAATAAATCCTATAGCCAGCTGATGGAATACTAACACAGCCATCAGATAATGCTGCATATCTGTATTTGTTTTTTTTTAAATCAATTTTTAAAAAAGATTTTATTTATTTATTTGACAGAGATCACAAGTAGGCAGAGAGGCAGGCAGAGACAGAGAGAGGGGGAAGCAGGCTCCCTGCTGAGCAGAGAGCTCAATGCAGGGCTCGATCTCAGGACCATGGGATCATGACCTGAGCCGAAGGCAGAGGCTTTAACCCACTGAGCCACCTAGGTGCCCCTGTATTTGTTGATAGATGTCCATTATCTACTGCTTAGTGGAAAGGCTTATGAAGAAGTATGAATACTATAATCCCATTTTAAGAAAAATATTCACACACTCCAAGTCTGGAAGGGATATATGGCAAATGTAAATGATGAGTAACCTTACTTATTTTATTTTTTAAAGGTTTATTTTAGGGCACCTGGGTGGCTCAGAGGGTTAAGCCTCTGCCTTCAGCTCAGGTCATGATCTCAGGGTCTTGGGATCGAGCCCCGTATCGGGCTCTCTGCTCAGCAGGAAGCCTGCTTCCTCCTCTCTCTCTGCCTGCCTTTCTGCCTACTTGTGATCTATGTCTGTCAAATAAATAAATAAAATCTTAAAAAAAATAAAGGTTTATTTTAGAGAGAAAGAAGGTGAGCATGTGAGTGAGGGGGGAGGGGCAGAGGGAGAAAAGCAGACTCCTCACTGAATGTGGAGCCTGGATGCGGGACTCAATCCCACAAACCCAAGATCATGACATGAGCCGAAACCAAGAGTCAGACACTCAGCCAGCTGAGCCACCCAGGCAACCCATGAGAAAGCTTATTTTTGCAACCCTTTTCTGTTTCCTGGATTTTTGCTGTGAACATGCATTACTTTTTATAATCAAAGGGGGAAAGTTCTACCTACTTTTGGGGGGGGTGGGAAATAAAAACGAATAAAGAAAAATAAAAGTAGTAAATGGTTCATTTGAAACTCATCTGTGTCCTCTTTCAGCATCAGGAATTCTGGTTTGGAGATAAAGCTAGAGCTGTGGCTTGATGGCTGAATGTACTGCCTGTCTCCCCCAACATGACCCTAAGGCATGGTATTTTAACTGACAGTTTACACTTGTCCTTTCCTTTCCTCTAGAAATTGCACGTGATGTTAGTTGAAAGCACTCAATGGGATGTAAGGGTCTGACAGCACTGAGCTATCAGTGCCCTGAGGGTTTTCTTGTATTTGGAGGGCAGGAAAGGTTGCTTGTGAACTTCCATTGATTTTATTACACCCCCCCACCCCCGAGTCATAGGTTGAATCTGTGCTTATGGTAGCTGTGCTCATGGTAGATAACATCTGCATGTGTGATGGGCATTTAACTGGGCCAGAACAAAGGCCCGGTTGGTGCTTCCTTCTCTGTCAGGGATGAGAGGTCTTAGTAGGGAAAAGATTGTGAACCCCATTATTAAATGGGGAGGGCAGTGCCCAGAACTATTCAGAGCAAAGTTGGTCTAATGCCAATGAGAATAGCAGTTTATCTGATTTCTAGAATAAAAATAACTTTATAAAGTTGAGTTATAATTTGTAATTAAAAAATGAGATTGTAGTAGTTCTTCTGATCTTTGATAGAATGTAATGTTGCTTTTGAGTTGAAGACAGTAGATGGCAGTGTCCCCCATACTAGAAGAACTTCGAAGGAGGAATTTCTAGTGCATTTAGCACGTTTAGTGGCCCCGGACTTGACAACTAACAGTGCCTTTTTGTGTGACCGTTAATTGGGCCAGATGGCAGTTTTGTTAAGCTGTTCTTCAGAACAAGAGCATAGATACAGAGTCCTTTGGTTTCCGAGGAGAAAAGCCTGTTATCATTTTTAATACTTTATGTTACAAAGCAAAGATAGTTATGATTCATGAAGTTTAAGTCAAATTCTCTAGAGACATTTATAGTGAACTTTATTCTGTCTAAATATGTCCACTGGCTGCCAGCTTCCTTTCCTTTCTGTTTAAAAGGTTTAATAAGACACAACAATAATTAATATGTAGTGCTGAATGTGGAAGAATGCCTTTTTTTTTTTTTTTAAAGATTTTATTTATTTATTTGACAGAGATCACAAGTAGGCAGAGAGGCAGGCAGGGGGTTAGTGGGGAAACAGGCTCGCCGCCGAGCAGAGAGCCCGATGCGGGGCTCGATCCCAGGACCCTGAGATCATGACCTGAGCTGAAGGCAGAGGCTTTAAACCACTGAGCCACCCAGGCGCCCCAGAAGAATGCCCTTTTAAGAATAGTGATGATGTGGCCATGAATGTGGAGTTTGGGAAAGAGAAAAGAATAAGAGCCAAAGAAATGAATGAAATCTTGGATTTTATGACCAGTCTAAGATGGTCAGGTGGCTTAAAATGTTAACTGAGAATTAAGACACACCAGATGTTAAAGGTGAGTAGTTAGATTTGCTGTCATTTGTCTTATGTGAATTATCTGAAGATTCGTAGATACGTCTTTTGTGACCAGAAAAAGTGGAAAACAGTTTTCAGCTGAGGAGGAGAAATTCACTTTTTTTTTCCTATTTTCATTATAAAACTTTTTGCATTTATTTTTGTTTTAATTTTTAAAAAGATTTTATTTATTCATTTGACAGAGAGAGGGTGAGCGTGCAAGAGAGCACAAGCAGGTGGAGCAGCAGAAGGAGAGGGAGAAGCAGGCTCCCTGCCATGTAGGGAGCCCAACATAGGGCTCCATCCCAGGACCCTTGGATTATGACCTAAGCCGAAGGCAGACACTTAACTGACTGAGCCACCCAAGCACCCTCCAAACTTTTACATTTAAATATAGTGTAAATGAAAGGTGTAACTCGTTGTGTTCCCAATACTAAAAATATTTTATCTTCTGTCCTTATTTACGTCTGATAGTATCACCAAGACCTTGAATTCGGCTGTATGTAGGTCATATGGGAGTGGATGATCCATGCTGGTTTGAGTCATCTTTGCCTCCAGAGATACTGATCAGGGTATTGGACTCACTCACTGGTGTCCACTTTGCTCTTAATCAAATTGAATGGCCCTTTTGACCCTCAGTTTCCAGGTTAAATGAGGTCAGAAGTAGCTCTGTAGAGATAGACTTTTAAAGTCTAATCCTTTTCTTTTTTTTTTTTTTTTTTTTTTTTTTTTTTTTTTTTTTTTTTTTGAAACTTCAACAATCTTTTATTCCCAAACTCAGTCGGGGTTAACTCTTTCCCCGGCTAACATATCAACAGCATCCCCAACAGGATCTAGGATGGAGGTGCAGACCTAACGAAGATTGTCTCCCCAACAGGAAATTACAAAATATATATATACATCTGCATATTTCTAAAACAGTAAAATTCACCAGTGTTGCAGAGGAAAAAAAAAAAATCCCCACGTGATTTCAGTCCATAGAAAACAGGCTTTGGCAGTCTGTGCTGCCTTAAAAACCTAGGAGAAAAGCATTTCCTTGCTTAAAAAAAAAGTAAAAACTCCCCTTTCTTCAATTTCCACTGCTCACTCCTAGAAACACCCAGAGGATTAACTATGAAAATAAGCCCCAGCTCATTTCCCTGGGCTGGTCTGTGAAGACTCACACAGCATTCTTCAATTTCTAGGCACTTGCAAACTGTCCTGCTTCCTTCAAGGAGGGGGGGCCTGAGGGCTCAGGAAAAGGATGGAGGGAACAGATTTACTTGGCTAAGAACTGCAGTGCCAGGCAGGGCTTTGGGGGGTGGGCTGGGCTTTCTAGATAAACACACCTGACACCCTTAACCTAAAGTCTAACCCACCAGGTAAAAACAAACAGCAGCCGACTGTACCAAGAGGTGCTTCTGTCCCCTGTCCCCTTCTACCATAAGGTGACAGAAGTTGTCTCTGTATTTGACCCCCCACTCTCTCCCAAACACCGTGACAGCAGGTTTTAGGCCAAAGCCATGTTGCAAAGAGAGCCATATAGTCCCAGCCAGGGTAGAGAGCCCTGGAGGCTTCTGTTTGGGTCATGCGGTCACTCCTGGCAAATACTTTGATAGCTTCCAGAAAACTGCCCAGGTCAGAGTCACAGGTCCTTCCAGTTGATGGGCTCCTTGCCAGACTTCTGCAGCAGCTCATTGGTTTTAGAGAAATGTCTACATCCAAAGAACCCTCTGTACACCGACAATGGGGAGGGGTGGGCTGTCTGCAGCACTTGGTGGCGTTTCCTGTCAATGGCACTGCCTTTCTTCTGAGCGTAAGAGCCCCAGAGCAAAAAGACCAGGCCACTGGAGTTCTGATTTAGCCAGGATACAACCGCATCAGTGAACTGCTCCCAACCTCTCTCCTTGTGAGAATTAGCCTGATGTGCCCGGACGGTGAGGACAGCATTGAGTAAGAGAACACCTTGCTTGGCCCACCCGGATAAATCTCCGTGACCAGGATGAACGAAACCCTCTATGTCTGTAGACAGCTCTTTATAAATGTTCTCCAAACTGGGTGGCGGTGGGACGGGTCTTTGAACACTAAAGCAGAGCCCATGGGCTTGGTTGGGTCCATGATACGGATCCTGTCCCAGGATGACAACCTTCACATGTCTTATGTCACACATCTGGGTCCACGTGAAGACTTGGTGTGGGGGTGGATAAACAGTGTAATGTTTTCTTTCTTCCGCGACAAATCCCATTAGCTTGATGAAATACGGTTTCCCGAACTCCGCGCTGAGCGGTTTCTTCCAACTCTCACCGAAACCCACTGGCACGTTGCGCGCGGCGAGTCTGAGCAGGGCGGCGGCCTTGTTCCTCTGGATACGGATCAACTGCTCGGGGCTCAGCGGCGAGGAGGGCGGCGTGCTGGGGTCCTCCTGCCCGGCCCGGGCCTTCTTGGGGGGACTTGCCGCCGCATCCCCGCTCTCCTCAGCCACCGCCGCCACGCCGGTCCCCGGGTCGGCCGGCTCGGGACTGCGGGCACGTCGCTTCCCGGCGGGGGTGGGAGAAAAAAAGGAGTAGAGGGTCTTCTGGCCGATCATCCCAGAGCCGAGGAGAGCGGCCGCACGCTGCTCGGAGAACCCTCCGTCTCAAGTCTAATCCTTTTCATATGAAAACATCCTCTTTTCTGTCTGTATGTAAGGACTGTATTTTTTTTCCTTTTCCTTTATATCTTAAGCATCTAGAAAAAAGCCTGGTACAAAGAGGGTGCTTATTGAGGTATTTGTTGAGTTAATTTTGAATTTTGAATCCTTATTTCAGAGACCCCAACTTTGTCGAACAATTTTGTGTTGAATGGGAAAGAATTAACTTCTGGCTACCAAAATTGGCCAGATTTTCTCCCATGTTTTATCTCATTTATTTTTTATTCAGCTTTAGAAAACATATTGTCATTATATATTTACAATAATTATTACACATATATAATACTGGGGGTGCCTTGGCTCAGTTGGTTATGCATCCAACTCTTGGTTTCAGCTCAAGTCATCATCTCAGGGTTGTGATACTGAGCCCTGTGTTGGGCTCTGTGCTGAACGTGGACCCTGCTTAAGATTCTCTCTTTCCCTTTGCCCTTGCCCCTCCCTGCCTTGCTCATGCACTCTCTCTAAAAAAAAAAAAAAAAGAAAAAAAAGAAAAGAAGAAAGAAAGAAAAATTTTAAAAATTAAAAAAGTAAAAATATCTGAACACAGATGTGTCAGTGTTGAATTAAAGGTTTCATGTCACAGAGGTCTACAGCACAGCAGGTTCCTGATGGAACTGAGAGGGGGAAGATGAACAGTTTAAAAAAAGACAGTAGCACACTCCTACTTTAGGGTGTTGATAAAAAGTTAATAATTTGTGAACTTAGGGAAGATTTTTGTAAGCTTTATTAGAGAGGGCGTGAGTTGGGGGGACGGGCACAAGGAGAGGGAGAGAAGCAGACTCCCTGCTGAGTGTGGAGCAACTTGGGGTCCATCCCATGACCTTGAGATCATGACCTGAGTTGAGATCAAGAGTTGGTCGCTCAACTGACTGAGGCACCCAGGTGCCCCAGGAAGATTTTCTTTGGAAAAGATTTTAATTTTAAGTGATCTTAAACCCAACATGGAGCTTGGGCCCACAATTCCAAGATCAAGCATCTCATGCCAGCGATGCACGCAAGATTCTTTTTTTTTTAAAGATTTTGTTTTTGAGTGGTCTCTAACACTCAACCCTAAGATTAAGAGTTTTGTGCTCTACTGACAGCCAGCCAGGGGCTCTTTAAGGACAACATTTTGATTACACGTGACACCTCACACAGGTGTTCACTATGCCTAGGTTCCTACTACTAAGTAAGTGTAAGGAATAGGAGGGAGGGGCACCTGGGTGGCTCAGTGGGTTAAGCTGCTGCCGTCGGCTCAGGTCATGATCTCAGGGTCCTGAGATCGAGTCCCGCGTCGGGCTCTCTGCTCAGCGGGGAGCCTGCTTCCCTCTCTCTCTCTCTCTCTCTGCCTGCCTCTCTGTCAAATAAATAAATCTTTAAAAAAAAAAAAAAAAGGAATAGGGAATGTTTACTCAGAAATTCCAGTGTCTATAGCAGTGATGTCCTTGATAATAAAGAGTTTAATTCTGTTAATGGAATATATTTTTTTTAAATCTTAGGTTCTGATTTGAGTATTGTTTTCTCTTCTTCCCTCCATTAGCCTGCATATTTATACATTTATTCCATTTTACAGCCCTACTGTGTGTCAGGTGTTGGAGCTGTGAAGTCACCACATAGCGCCTGACTTTGAAGTGTTTCCAATCTAGTGGTAGAGACAGATATATAAAGAAAAGTAACAGGATTGGCCGTAGTAGTCACAGACAGAGTTGGAACACAGAAAGGATAGGGCTCTCCTGGGGGGGGGGTGGCAGGTAAAGTCATGGAATTTGTCACCAGATGTCAGTGCTTTTTTTGATGCTTCAGCCATGAGAAAGTGCTCAGTCCCTGAGCTGTTGAAGTAATCAACTGTGATAGATTTACTGGGTGGCGGTTACCAGTGGGCGACCTCCTAAGCCATTTCCTCTTAAGCATGGACTTTTGAGCAGAACCTCCAGGTAGAATATGACTTCCTATACATTTCTGGTTCCAGGGACACTGGGCTTGACTTTGCCTTCAGTTTGCATTCCCACTCTATCTAGAATGGTACTTTGGATATTAGTGGTACTCATTAAATGTTTACAGTGAAAGTGTAATTGTTTGAGGAAAATTCATATTATGTAAGAAATGATTTGAGGAGTTTTTATTTATTTTATGGATATATCATTTTATAAAAAGACTTTATGTAGAAGTAATGTAAATAGCAGCTCCCCAGGGTAATTAATTAAATTTGTAAAAATTTACTAATTCACCACTTTTCTGGAATTTATTGCAGTATGTAAAATAAGTTATGCTTTCATAAAGAGTTTAGTTTAATAACCCTTTTGATTAAAAGTTCACACTTTAATAGTAGTCAGTGATATTTTAATTGGTTATGAGCCAACAATGTGTTTCCAACAATTGATTTTACTTAACTTTTTGTTTCAGAATTAAGACCCTGAGGAAGGAAGCAATCAGAAATTGTGATTTAAGCTTTGATATTTTCCTTAGGAAAGTAGTATTGGTTAATACTTGGATTGAACATTCTTTTTTTTTGTTTTTAGAGTTTTGTATTACAAATAAGAAGTCTTTGGGCAGGATGACCTTTCTTTTCAATGTCATATTTAAATACCTCCCTTTATATTATTCCTTGGAACACAGCTTTGAGAATATATATTTAAACTTCTGTGCTCTTTTCAGATACAGTTAAAAAGCTCCAGGACCAGAAACATGACATGGAAAGAGAAATCAAGACACTCCATAGGAGACTTCGGGTAGGATAAATCCTCATGTATTATCTCATTAGAATACCTAGGTTTCTGAAAGTTGAGGACAGTGTAGTCCTTGATCGTTGTTGCATTCATCTAAAGCTTCAGATACAGTTAAAATACTGATCCTCCTGCCCGTTGGGCAGAAAGCAACTGCCATCATTTCAAGTTGGGATTAGTGCTAGATTCTGGATAGAAGAATCTTCTAGTAATTTATGAGTGGTAGTTTTAAAGATGGATTTAGGAAGCAAGTATTCTATTTTGGAAAGAAAAATTATTTGCTCTTGATTAGTAAGTGTCCCAAACCAAGCTGTTTTCATCTGGTTTTCTGTCTTCTGTGGATTTGATCAACTTGCTGACAGCAGTGCCAGTCTGCTGCAGAGGTGGGGGAAGCTCATCTCTTAGTTTGGGTCATGCCTCAGTTACTCAGGCTGTATTCACAGTGTCAGAAAATCGCTTTGTTGGGGGATGGGTGCTGGGCCAGGGATTGGGCAGCTGTGGCTCTGGTGGAGGCAACGTCCTGGGGAGACTTGCCCACCCAGCCACGCCCACATCCTCTATGGCTGTGGGAAGCAGCAGACGGTACAGTTCTTTGCTCTTCTCTTTGTATGACTTTGTCTGCCTAGTTTGAGTTTAGTGTTTTTCATCGGGCTTCCTCTTCCTTTTCCTTGACTTTTGATTTTTTTTTTTTCCTGTTAGTTTTTGATGTCAAGATATTTATAGATATTCCCTGTAAAATCTTTCCGTATGGTTCACACACCATTATCTACTTTTCAGAGGTAAAATGCTGTAAATTTTGAACGATGTGTTTATTTTCATAAGACTTAAAAACTTGCATAAGGAAGGGAGACTTGATATTATTGTCATTAATATTGATTAAGCACTCTGGTGCTCGATGCCTCAGCAGAGCAACTAGAAAGTCTTTTCCTCATTAAGTACAAGTTCACTACTAATAATTGTATTACCTGTTACCTGTTAGAAATTATAATAGCAGTTCTCTGAGATTTAAAAGAAAGTAATCATCATTCGGGACAGTGCATTATAGTCCAGTTATAAATACACTTTATTATTTTTAAGTAAGTGTTTTTGCTTTCTTTTGGAAATAAAAATTTAGTTTTTTAACGTAGGAAGAATCTGCGGAATGGCGGCAATTTCAAGCTGATCTCCAGACTGCTGTGGTCATTGCAAATGACATTAAATCTGAGGCCCAAGAGGAGATTGGCGATCTGAAGCGCCGGTTACATGAGGCTCAAGAAAAAAATGAGAAACTCACAAAAGAACTGGAGGAGATAAAGTCACGCAAGTATGTTTTGAGAAACCAGTTTTAATAGAGAACACTTCAGTCCCAATTTTGTGATGTGGTATCATGGAAAGAATGAGTGTGGATCCTAG
Organism: Lutra lutra; assembly: GCF_902655055.1. Classification (NCBI taxonomy): domain Eukaryota; kingdom Metazoa; phylum Chordata; class Mammalia; order Carnivora; family Mustelidae; genus Lutra; species Lutra lutra. The sequence continues at coordinate 66,527,276 of NC_062289.1, read as the reverse complement.
TGGAAGTTACTCAACTTTTCTGGCCTCATTTTATGACACCTGTAAAATAGTACATTCTATATGATCTGTCAGAGTTGTTATCAATACCTATAATTAATAGTTCTGGGGGGGCCAAAATGGTCCCTGGCACAAAGTACCTTCTCGTCCTCTTCTTTCCTGTATCTCTGCACTCCAGCCCTGTTACTTTGCTTTAGATTAATAGCCTCTGATTAAGGATGTGAACTATGGAAGTACACATCCTGTCCACTTCTGCTTCTTACTAGCTGTGTGATCTTGGTCAGGGCCCTTAACTTCCCTAAGCCTCAGTTTGCTCATCTTTAAGATGGAGGCAGTCCTATCTGCTTTACAGTGTTGCTGGAAGGCTGAAAGGAGATCTGCCTGCCCAGTAGCCAGGACGATGATGAGTATACTTTATTTTTTTTAAGATTTTATTTATTTGTTGGAGAGAAAAAGAGAGGGAAAGCACAGAGGGAGAGTGAGAGGGAGAAGCAGACTCCCTACTGAGCAGGGAGCCCGGTGTGGGGCTTGATCCCAGGACCCCGGATTAGACACTTAACCAACTGAACCACCCAGGCACCCCTACTTTAATAACTAATGTTATTATTAGAGACCCAAGTAGAGTGCAAAGTGAATTTTTCTCTATAACTCTCTTGAGGAGTTTTCACTTATAACCACCTTAATCTCCATAGTAGTATTTTTTTCCCCATTAACATAAAGATCATTGGAAACCAATGTAGTGTTTTAGATGAGATGCCATTTGTGATGTGTTTTGAGTTCTCAGTGAGATTCCATCTAATGGGTAGGGGGGAGTTGTTTTTATGTTTGAGGTTATTATTAAGAATTTGATTATCCAGGGATGCTTAGCTGGCTCAGTCAGTAGAGCATATGACTTGATCTTGGGATTATGAGTTTGAGCCCCAAGTTGGGCATAGAGTTTACTTTATAAAAAAAGTATTTGGGGGGCACCTGAGTGGCTCAGTGGGTTAAGTTGCTGCCTTTGGCTCAGGTCATGATCCCAGGGTTCTGTGATCGAGTCCCGCATCGGGGGGGGGTCTCTGCTCGGTGGGGAGCCTGCTTTTCCCCCTCTCTCTCTCTGCCTGCCTCTCTGCCTACTTGTGATCTCTGTCTGTCAAATAAATAAATCTTAAAAAAAAAAAAAGTATTTGGGGCGCCTGGGTGGCTCAGTGGGTTAAAGCCTCTGCCTTCAGCTCAGGTCATGATCCCAGAGTCCTGGGATCGAGCCCCGCATGGGGCTCTCTGCTCGGCAGGGAACCTGCTTCCCTTCCTCTCTCTCTGCCTGCCTCTCTGCCTAGTTGTGATCTCTGTCAAATAAATAAATAAAATCTTAAAAAAAAAAAAAGTATTTGATTTTTCATTACTTTAATTTTTAGGTAGACCTAGGAAAAAATTTAGAAAAATATTTATGGGGTGCCTGGGTGACATAGTTGGTTAGATGTCCGACTTTTTTTTAAAATTAATTAATTAATTTGACACAGAGAGAGATCACAAGTAGGCAGAGCAGCAGGCAGAGAGAGAGGGGGAAGCAGGCTCCCCTCTTAACAGAGCCCAATGTGGGGCTCGATCCCAGGACCTTGAGACTATGACCTGAGCGGAAGGCAGACGCCTAACCCACTGAGTGCACCAGGCGCCCCCGACTCGATCTCATTTCAGGTCTTGATCTCAGAGTTGTGAGTTCAAGCCCCTTGTTGGGTTCCATGCCGCCTGGAGCCTACTTAAACAAAACAGAACAAAACAGGATATTCTCAAAAACCTATCTTGTTTCATTGTTGCTTATCTCTAATGAATGGCCCAGAGAAAAGTCGTATTACTAAACCATTTTTCTTTGGCTTCCTTAAGCAGAACATAGAATGAAGTGGAAGATTATTGTTTTTCTACTTGGTGTAAGACTCATATTACCTTTTTTTGTATACTGTTAAATGTTTCATTCCTTCTTTTTTTTTTAAAGATTTATTTATTTATTTGGGAAAAAGAGAGTGCGCGCGACAGGGAGGGGCAGAGGGAGAGGCAGAAAGAATCTCATGCAGACTCTGTGCTGAGTGTGGGAGCCCAACAGGGAGCTAGATCTCAGGACCCTGAGATCACAACCTGAGCCGAAAGCAAGAGTTGGATGCTTAACCGACTGACCACCCAGGCATCCCTGAAAATTTTCATTCTGAAGTTAACCTGAGTGACTGAAATTCTGCTCTTGAAGAATCATTCCATCAGCTCCTAAAGATGTTCTCAGTGAAGCAGTAAATTAATTTTACTAAATCTCAGTCCTCGAGTATATACTCTGTTTAACATTCCATGTGATAAATGGGAAGTAAACATAAAGCACTTTCGCTATGTCTGCTGTATACTCAAGTATGAGGTTGTCTTAGGGGAAGTGCTCTGTGATTGTTAAGAAAAAAAACAGCTCAAGCTAAAATAAACTGTTCAGACTTTGGTATTTGGTGGATGTCCCTTGGAAATGAATTAAGAGAGACTGTCACTGTCACTGTCACTTAAAGGAAAACAACTGACTGTATTTGTTGCTGGTGCTAAAATGTGGAAATTCGAGTAAATGTTAGGATTTTAGAAAATTTGTATCTGCCATCACAAGCTTGGCAGCTTCCCGTATTTAAAGAGTTTCCTGATGAGATCATTGCTGATATTAACAAATGTGACTTTTAAATAATAAATCTTATAATGACAGATGTCATCATTTGGAAAATTCATGTAACTCAGTGAACCAGTGTTTTCTGTATGACCAGTGCAGTCACTGGGTAAATGATCCATTTAAAGTGTAAGATAGACTAGAGTACTTTTAATGTACAGAGTAGGAGAAGTTTATTCACATGGTTTCAAATTGCACATTGCAACAAACTTTTAAGTAACTACCACTTACTACATTTTGGTATAGTATCAAGTAGAAACAGCCTCGGTTGTTTAAAAAGCCACAATTACCTATTTCACATCATTAAAATAATCTTTTCTTTTTCAACTACTACATATCTCTGAGCCCTGTTTTTTTTTTTTTTAATGTCACAATAGATTGAATACAGAAGAAGAAATGAGAATCTAATAGTATTTGTTAAGCCAGACATTAAAGAGATATACAAAAATGTAAAAACACTGCTATTCTTCATCCTCTTGTTCTTCCTCCTCCTCTGCCTCTCCCTCCTCTTCTTCTATTTTTTGGTTTTGGAAAATGGTGGTTTTTCATAAAAGTATATTGTATTGTTAAGTCCTGGGTTTATTTTTATTTTTAGATGAATTAAGTATTTTAAATATATCTTAGTTTAAATTTCCATTGTGATAAATGTCAATAGATATAAGCCACATAAAGAAAAGCTCTTTGGGATCTTCAGTACTTTTTAAGAGTAGAAAGAGGGGGCCCAGGTCTAGGTGTCTTGGTCAGTTAAGTGTCTGCCTTCGGCTCTGGTCATGGTTCCAGGGTCTTGGGATAGAGCCCCACTTTGGGCTCCCTGCTCAGTGAGGAGTCTGCTTCTCCCTCTCCCTGTGCCCCTACTCATGCTCTTAACTCTTGCTCACTCTCAAATAAATAAATAAATCTTTAAAAAAAAAAAAAAAGAGTGGAAAGGGACTCCAAGACCAAAAGGTTTGATAATCACTGTTACAGATTATTTGTTAAAACTTCTGAACATGATGGGGCGGCTAGGTGGCAATTAAGTGTCTGCCTTCAGCTAAGGTCATGATACCTGGATCCTGGGATTGAGTCCCGCATCGGGCTTCCTGCTTAGCGAGGAGTCGGCTTCTCCCTCTCCCTCTGCCTCTCTCCCCGGCTTGTATACCACATTCTCTCTCAAGTAAATAAAATCTTTAAAAAAAGTGTGAACATGAGACCCTGTGGTACATCCGGAGGAAAACAACTGTCAGAAGAGTAAAATAGCTACCAGATTTTCCCAAGGACTGGCTTAGTTTTTGTCTACCTATAAACTTATTTGATGGTTATATGAAAGGTGCAAACTCTGCAACTGAAATCTCATTCCAGATGAAAACTTCTGTGTTATTTCAGTGAATTAGAGCTAGCCAGAAATAAAATGTTACTGATTTTTTTAGATGAATCATGATCCATCACACTGAGCATCTCAGAGACTCATGTAACTAATAGGGCCCAGGTTTTGTTTTGTTTTTTTCTTTGTAGAAATTCTATTTGGATACTACAGAAGGTTTGTTTTAAAGAATATGAACTTTGATTTCATTTCTTTTGTATTTTCCTGTTTGTGCATGGCATATTAGATAGGGCCAGTATAGATAACCCATATGTACTGGTGAATTCCCAGACTTCTCAAAGCAGGACAGAATCTCAAAATCCCAGTTCTGAGTCAAGTTCTTTTTGGCCAGCCCACTTTGCATTTTACTGCTAACTGATTACTGATGTTCTCACCTTACACTTACTCAGATGAAAATGGATTCTTTTGGTTACTTTTGAACATATTTAGTACAACCCAATATAAAAATTGTAATATTGTTTCCTGGAATTTACCAAACAAACGAGAATATTAGACTAGGTAATTTATTCAGCTCTACTGATATTGTCTTTTTTTGTTCTTTTTTTTTTTTTTTTTTTTTTTAAGATTTTATTTATTTATTTGACAGAAATCACAAGTAGGCAGAGAGGCAGGCAGAGAGAGAGAGGAGGAAGCAGGCTTCCGCCGAGCAGAAAGCCCGATGCGGGGCTCGAACCCAGGACCTGGGATCATGACCTGAGCCGAAGGCAGCGGCTTAACCCACTGAGCCACCCAGGCGCCCCTTTCTTTTTTTTAAGATCTTATTTATTTATTTGACAGAAAGGGAGATCATAAATAGGCAGAGAGTCAGGCAGAGAGAGAGAGGGAAGCAGGGTCCCCCGCTGAGCAGAAAGCCTGATGCAGGGCTCAATGGACTCCAAGGACTCCAAGACCATGACCTGAGCAGAAGGCAGAGGCTTAACCCACTGAGCCACCGAGGTGCCCCAATACTGTCTTTTTTTTTAAGTGATACTTTTTAACGCTCTTCGGTAGGGAGGCAAAAATGTGTATTTGCTAGTATGAGTGTAAAAAGGCCTGATTTCACTATTGTTTTCAGGCAAGAGGAGGAGCGAGGCCGGGTGTACAACTATATGAATGCTGTTGAGAGAGACTTGGCAGCCTTAAGGCAAGGGATGGGACTGAGTAGAAGGTCTTCAACTTCCTCTGAGCCAACCCCTACGGTGAAAACCCTCATCAAGTCCTTCGACAGTGCATCACAAGGTAATTTCTTAAATCCTATGCCAAGGGTAGGCTGTCATCATTCACTTACTATCTGTTCTCTGGTCTGGTTTGATATTCTTTACTGTCTTACTCTCTGAGCCTCATCAAATTCCATGTAGTATTAATGAACTAGTCTTACTATCAGGTGACTTTTAGCAGGGGAGTTGGGATCTGTTCAGCTTCAGAGATCTTGTTCTTAGACTTGGTGCCTTGCCCCTCAAAGAAATGTGTCTTCACATAGTCCTGAGGCTCTGAGTGTGTTCTCTATGCCAAAAAACCTCCAGATGTATGAATTCAGCCCTTTCCCTTCGTCTGAACTCCTGTAGGTCTATAAATCCAAAGGCTTCCCTGATATTGACACTCAGGTATCTCCTAGACATGTTAAGTCCAAAACTGCACTCTTGCCCCTGAGCTTCAGGCTTTCCCCTGTGTAAATGGCAGGACCATTCCACCCAATTACTTAAGCCAGAACTCCAAGAATCCTCCTTCTTTTTTTTTTTTTTTTAAAGATTTTATTTATTTATTTATTTGGCAGAGATCACAAGTAGGCAGAGAGGCAGGCAGAGATAGAGGAAGAAGCAGGCTCCCCGCAGAGCAGAGAGCCCAATGCGGGGCTCGATCCCAGGACCCTGGGATCACGACCTGAACCGAAGGCAGAAGCTTTAACCCACTGAGCCACCCAGGCGCCCCAAGAATCCTCCTTCTTTGTTAAATCCTTCATCTTTCTCACTTCCACATCTAATCCATTATCAGGTCATGTGGATCCAGCCTCCAGCATGCACATCTTTGCTCTGTCTACTTCTCTCCATCTCTAGTGCATAATCAACTGCTAGTACAAGCCATCATCAGCTTCTAATTTCAGTGACTTCCTAATCAGTCTCTCTGTTTCATTTTGATAGAAAGGTCTTTTCTTGCTTAAAGTCCTTTAATTGCGGGGTGCCTGGGTGGCTCAGTGGGTTAAGCCGCTGCCTTCGGCTCAGGTCATGATCCCAGGTCCTGGGTTCAAGCCCCACATCGGGCTTTCTGCTCAGCAGGGAGCCTGCTTCCTCCTCTCTCTCTGCCTCCCTCTCTGCTTACTTGTGATTTCTCTCTGTCAAATAAATAAATAAAATCTTAAAAAAAAAAAAAAGTCCTTTAATTGCTTTATTGTAGTTAAAGTGAAATTCAGATCCCCAATGCCTGTGTGGTCTGACCCTGCCTTCCTCTTACCCCAGTTGAACCACTCTTCGTCTGTCCTCTATATTCCTGCCACACTGGACTGCAGGTCCCAAAGCAGGCCAGGCTCCCTATTGCACAGGCTCTTCTGTATCCGGAAGCTTATTCTTCCCTCCTTCAGATGACTGGGTCCTTCTAATTTCTCTAATCCCTTCAGCTCTGGGAAGGGGAAAGAGATGTAGTTTAAAAAAAGAAGAAAAAAAAACCTAAACGGGGGTGCTTGTCTGGCTCAGTTGGCAGAGAATGTGACTCTCGATCCTGGGGTTGTGAGTCTGAGTCCCATGTTGGGTGTAGAGATTACTTTAAAAAAAACAAAAACAAAAACAAAAACAAAAAAGAAAACTAGGAGGGCCTGAGTGGCTCAGTCGGTTAAGCATCTGCCTTCTGCCTTCGGTTCAGGTCATGATCCCAGAGGTCCTGGGATCAAGCCCCACAATGGGCTGTCTGCTCAGCAGCAAGTCTGCTTCTCTCTCTTTGATCTCTCTTGCTCTCTCTTTCAAATAAATAAATAAAATCTTTTTTAAAAATTAAAAAAAAGGGGGGGGGGGGCGCCTGGATGGCTCGGTGGGTTAAAGCCTCTGCCTTCAGCTTGGGTCATGATCTCAGGGTCCTGGGATTGAGCCCTGCATTGGGCTCTCTGCTCGGCGGGGAGCCTGCTTCCTCCTCTTTCTCTCTGCCTGCCTCTCTGCCTACTTGAGATCTCTGTCTGTCAAATAAATAAAATCTTTAAAAAACAAAAATTAAAAAAAAAATAAAATCTTGAAAAAACAGAAGAGAAGAGCACCTGGGTAACGCAGTCAGTTAAGCATCCAGTTCTTGGGTTTGGCTCAGGTCATGATCTTAGGGTGGTAAGATCAAGCCCTGGGTTGGGCATCGTCATCAGTGCGGAGTTGGCTTAAGATACTCTCCCTCTGGGACGCCTGGGTGGCTCAGTTGGTTAAGCAGCTGCCTTAGGCTCAGGTCATGATCCCAGCGTCCTGGGATCGAGGTCCACATCGGGCTCCTTGCTCATCAGGGAGCCTGCTTCTCCCTCTGCCTCTGCCTGCCATTCTGTCTGCCTGTGCTTGCTCTCTCTCCCTCTCTCTCTCTGACAAATAAATAAATAAAATCTTTAAAAAAAAAAAAAAATACTCTCCCTCTGCCTGCCCCCCCACTCACCCATACACTCTCTCTAAATTAAATAAATCTTAACAAGAGTAAAATAATGTGTCCTAAAACTTACATTTTCTTCTAAAAATTCTTTAAACTTCACAATAGGCTTTATTCTAATCCCTATAATAATAATAATACAGTTTCTATAATCTATATTCTGTGAGTGTATGCAAATTAGTTTCCTTGACTTAAAATCAGAGCAAAAGTCACTTATATACTCACATTGTTGGTACAGATATTTTGGAGGATAATATCTTCCAATTTAAAATGCCATATTCATAGATCCTGAAGTTCTTAATACATAATACTGGCACATGTTTATAAATATATATAGATATAGGGACCCCTGAGTGGCTCTGTCGTTAAACATCTGCCCTCAGCTCAGGTCATGATCCCAGGGTCCTGGGATCGAGCCGGCATCAGGCTCCCTGCTCACCTGGTTCTCCCTCTCCTACTCCCCCTGCTGGTGTTCCCTCTCTTGCTATGTCTCTCTCTGTCAAATAATAAATAAAATCTTCAAAAAGTATGTATATAGGTAGATATAGATAAAGATATACACACAAAGTTTTCAGTGGAGGATTGTTTGAAAAAAAAGGTAAAACCTGGAAATTGCTTAAGAGCCTGTTAAAAGGATTAAGTCATTATGACCCATTAGTACAATAGAATGCAGTGCATTTTTTAATAAGAATGAGGTAAATCTCAAAGTACTTATGTTACAATATGCCTGCAGTCCTTTAGAGTAAGTTGCAGACCAGTATTTCATAGTGTGATCTCATTTTGTTTTTTTAAGTGCATAGATTTTTGCATTAAAAGTGCAAGAAAGAGGGGCGCCTGGGTGGCTCAGTGGGTTAAGGCGCTGCCTTTGGCTCAGGTCATGATCCCAGGTCCTGGGTTCAAGCCCCACATTGGGCTTTCTGCTCAGCGGGGAGCCTGCTTCCTCCTCTCTCTCTGCCTGCCTCTCTGCTTACTTGTGATTTCTCTCTGTCAAATAAATAAATAAAATCTTAAAAAAAAAAAAAGTGCAAGAAAGATGCACTTGGAACTATTGTTAGTGGCTACCTCTGGGTAATATGAGGAGCTAAGATGAGAGAAAGACTTACAAAAATCTGTACTTCTAAAGTGAAATGATAATGGAGTGTCTACACTAAATTAAAGTCATGAAGTTATTCAGAATATTGATGAAATGGGCCCTAATGCAAAAAAGATAAATCTGCTTCTGTACTGATCTTTTTAAAAAAGCAATATTTTACAGGGGTGCCTTGGTGGCTCAGTGGATTAAGCCTCTGCCTTCGGCTCAGGTCATGATCTCAGGGTTCTGGGATCGAGTCCCGCATCGGGCTCTCTGCTCAGCAGGGAGCCTGCTTCCTCCTCTCTCTCTGCCTACCTCTCTCCCTACTTGTGATCTCTATCTGTCAAATAAATAAATAAAATCTTAAAAAAAAAAAGGCAATATTTTACAATAAAATATATCTAAATGACTCCATATTGCACTGCCTAATTATATATGCAAAAGAAGTTAACACAAAGTATTCAAATAACTTGTACATGTGTGTTCGTAATAGCATTACTCATAATAGCCAAAACATGGAAACAACCCAGCTGTCCATCAGTTGATGAGTGGATAAACAGAATGTGGTCTCTACATCTGAAGGAATATTATTCAGCCATAGGAAGGAAGTACTAATACATACTACCATGTGAAAAATATGCTAAGTGAAAACAGCCAGACACAAAAGGTCATGGGTTATAAGATTCCGTTTTTATGGAATGTGGAGAATAGCTAAGTCCATAGACGGAGAAGGCAGTTTGTTGACAGTTGCCAGGTACTGGGGAAGAGATATATGGGGAGTGATTGCTTAATAGAGACTGGGACATTTTGGAACTAGGTAGAAGTGATCATGGCTGTGCAATACCGTGAATGTACTAAATACCTTTGAACTATACATTTTAAAATTATTTACTTTCTATTACGTGAATTTTTTTCAAAGATTTTATTTATTTATTTGAGAGAGAGAGAGCACAGGTGGTGGAGAGGAAGAAGCAAGCCTCCCGTCAAGCGGGGAGCCCAATGAGGGCTCCATCCCAGGACCCTGAGATCATCACCCAAGCCAAGGGCAGCTGTTCAACTACTCAGCTACCTAGGTACCCCTATTAAGTGAATTAAAAAAAATTTTTTTTAAATTTTAAGTAGGCTCCACACCTAAGACAGGGCTCGAATTCACAACCCAAAGATAAAGAGTAGCATCCTTTACTGACTGATCCAGCCAGGTTCCCTGTTGTGTGAATTTTATCTCAGTAAAAGAATGCATCTAAAAATAGCAATTTAAATATAAGTACTTGGTTGCATAAAAAGGTCCACAATGATCTACTTTTTCATCTTTTCCTACTGTGTGATGTGCCTGATTTTTTTTTTTTTAAAGATTTTATTTATTTGACAGAGAGAGATCACAAGTAGACAGAGAAGCAGGCAGAGAGAGAGAGGGAAGCAGGCTCCCCGCTGAGCAGAGAGCCCGATGCGGGACTCGATCCCAGGACCCCGAGATCGTGACCTGAGCCGAAGGCAGCGGCTTAACCCACTGAGCCACCCAGGTGCCCCAATGTGCCTGATTTTATATATGTGTCCCATTTTTATTTTAATTTGGCTTCAAACAACCATTTTTTTTTAAGATTTTGTTTATTTATTTGACACAGAGAGAGAGATCACAAGTGGGCAGAGAGCAGGCAGAGAGAGGGGGAAGCAGGCTCCCTGCTGAGCAGAGAGCCCAATGAGGGGCTCCATCCCAGGACCTTGAGATAATGACCTGAGCTGAAAGCAGAGGCTTAACCCACTGAGCCACCCAGGTGCCCCAAATAACCATTTTTTATGCACCCTCTACTAAACTCTGTATCAAGCCCAAGTATCTGGAAGTGAGTAAATTATGGATCCGACTTTTGAATGGTTGGTCTAGAGAGGGAGATTGATATGTAAGCGAATAATTAACAGATCTGTGCATTAAATGCAAACCAGAAAGTACTTGCAAAGTGAAGTGATGAACTCCGCAGGAGGAGATGAGAAAAGCTGAATGGGAGCCCAGTGTTCCTTTGTTTTTTGTTTGCTTTTGTTTTCCAGTGTGCCTTCATTGAATGCATATCCACTATGAGCCCAGCTTCTCACCTGGTGCAGTTACAGAAATATTCCTCTTGGGTTTTTTGAACTTGAATTGCATTGGCTCATGGAGTTCTTTAACTACCCAAGTTAATGAAATGGCAAAAATGAGATGACTGGCATAACCAGTTTGGGAATCAACACAACTACTCTAGGGAACAGTCTGCCTGATGGCAGGAGAAGCATCACCTGTTAAGCAGGACTGTGAGCGAGCACCGTGGAGGTTAGACCTCAGGACAGCTTCCAGGGGAGCCAGAATATTGGGTAGCCTGAGGGATCCTTCAGGGGACACCAGTTATAAAAGCTTCCACTCTACCATGATGCATTCAGTATTTGTTTGTTTGTTTCTGTAGTACCAAACCCCACTGCAGCCACAATTCCTCGGACGCCTTTGAGTCCGAGTCCGATGAAAACCCCTCCTGCTGCAGCTGTCTCACCTATGCAGGTAAGTGTCCGTGACCATAGAAGCCGTGGGAGCCTCAGCACCTAAAAGTTTGTCCTCCTAAAAGTTATTTACACTTACGTAGGGGGGGCAAATGACTTACCTTGTGAGGAATGTAGTAGTTAGGATTGTAAAATAATGTAAATATCCTTAATTGAGATAAATTACGAAAACGTCCATTGTGTTACTCTTCGGAAAGTAATAGTGCTAGCTAACAAGTACTAAGCACTTGCTGTGTGTTCTACACTATTCCCTGTGCTTTATCATGTGAATTCATGTAATTCTCACAACAGCCCTATTGGGTATCAGGTACTATTCTTACCTCTAGTTTTCACACGTGGAAACTGAGGCCTAGAAAAGTTCAGCAGCTTGCTGAGGGTCATATAATGAAGTGGTGGAGTGGGGATTTGAACCTGAGCAGTGTGGGTTCAGGGACTATCTCTCTAAGTAGGATATGTAGTTGGCGTGTGTCAGCCTCCGCTACCTAACAAATCAAAGCTTAGTGGTTTAGAAGAGCAGTTGTATGATTTTCGCATTTGTGTGTTGAATAGGCAGCTTTGCTGGCTTTCTATGGGCTCACTTCTGTACCTGCACTTAGCCACAGGGTGGGCTGAGGCCTGGGTTCAGCAAGGATGCCTGGGCCACTCTCTCCGTGTGGCATTTCCTCTCAGGTTCCTTCATGGTGCGGTGTCTCAAGGTCCAACCAAATCCTAAGGCTGGCCCAGGTTCAGAGTTGGGGTTTCTGCAGAAGGTTCATTGTGGGCTGATTTTTTTAGCCATCTAGTACAAGGGCATTGCTGATCCATTATAAACAAGTCTCTGAAGTTGCTCTTCCTGGCTGCTGTGGAAATGTAGGCCAGAAGCAAGGGAGATGGTTGTTGTTCTGTAGTGCTCATTAGGCCTCTCACTGTACCCTTGTTGGTCAGCTGCTTTTGGAAATAGTGGCTGTGGTGGAGTTTTCCACATAAGTTAGAGTAGCCAGAGGAAAACTGGCCATAAACCTAGTACCTTAGTACCCTTTGATACAGGGAAGCCTTGGCCATACCTCTTCCCTAAAACTAGCATTTGGGAGCATTTTATTTTTAAATTGAGACCTTTGTGCTTTGTTAATTATTGGCCATGTATTTTACGAGTGAATCTGTTTGTTTGGTTTTTTTGTCTTGTTCTTACTTTTTAACTTTCTCCTATGTGAAATTTAGGGTAAATGTGTACTCCTCCTGCACTTGTAATGTTGCAAATTAGTGGTGCTGCATTTCCATGTGTACAGAAGGTGTTAATGCTCTTAATTTACCATGAAGGCAAGGGAATTCCAATCGTACTATAGATTTAATGCTTTTTATATGCTCTCTATTACTCATACTTTTTCTGTAGACCTCAAGATGCAAACTATAAACTTCAAAAGAGGTGAAATTTCTTTAATATTTGTTGGTTGAAATTTAATACACAAAGCATGACTTTGTAAATCTTTATAAAGGTAGGAGGTGAAAAATTTCATCTCTGTACCTTGGTAGAAGTTAATATAAGTCACATTCAGTAGCTTTTTAGTACTCGGTTAGCACAATGCTTCTCAAATCTAATTGTGCATTAAAACCATGTGGAGAGGTTTTAAACACATAGATTCCCAGGCCTCATCCTAGTGAACGAGAATCTCTAGGGAATAGGGCCTAAGAGTGGGATTGTTAGTTTTTCAAAACTCCCTGAGTGGGAATTCTACTTCTGACTTCGAGGGAGTGACTGGCTGGATTACTCTGCCACCCCCAGCAACTCGAAAGCTGGACAAATTAAAGGAAGCAATTACATTCAGACATGTACAGCAGGCAGCATGAGACTGTGGTCCTTAAATAAAAGTCCTGCTGGGCCCACACTTTTCCTGTTGGGAGGTTCCAGATGGTGGTTCCGGGGGGATGAAGCCAGATAGAGTTAGGAAGGGGGAACTAACTGAGTCTGAGGAGACAGAGATCGGTGTTCAGGGAGAATGAGAGTGCTGGAATTTGCAGGGCTGAAGACCTAGGAGGAGGGAGCTACACAGAGGAAGGGCCTCTGCAGAGGCATCCCATGAGTCTTTACCTGAATGCTAGTCTGCACAGGCACAGGGTGAACCCTCACAAGGCTGAGTAAGAACAGATTCCCAGGACAGAAGAGTTACCAGGTAAACACTTCCCGTGGTTCACAGAGAGCAGGGAATCATTTGATTTCCAACTGGCCACCGTGGAGAAATCTTGGAATACTTGGAGCATTCCGTAGAGACCCCTGAGGGCCACATCCTAAAGCAGAACTACGCTGCTCTTGAGAAAGCACTATGCTACACCTGCCTTAAAAATAAACCTCAGAAGAGGAGGAGATCCATAAGTAACTGGGTCCTCAGCCTCTGAAGTGCTTCTTAGTGACTCTCAGAAGTCACACACTTGTGGAATCTGCTCCTCTTGAGTGTTGGCTGGACTTTTTGGCTCACTTCTGATGAATACAGTATGGCAAAAGGGGTGGGATGTCACAAGGTAGGGTTATAAAGAATATCTTCTGTCTTGAGGTTTCCTCTTGCTCTCTTAGATCTATTCACTCCAGTGAACAATTGAAAATTGAAATACTTAGCAATATATTTAATAAAATGCTGTGCAAAATCTGTATAATGGAAAATAAAATATTGCTGAGAGAATTTGAGGAAGTAATAAACAGATATATTCATGGACTGGAAGACTCAGGATTGTTATTATCTTACAGCTCTCCCGCACAATCCCAGTGAGGGATCCAGTACAATCTGAGTGACAGTCCTGCATGCTATTTTGTAGAAATTGATAATACAGTTTTAAATTGATATGGAAATTCAAAGGACCCTGAATAGCCAAGGCACCTGGGAGATTAAAAAAAAGGATGGGGGGACAGATTTGGAAGATTTATACTACCTGATTTTAGCACATAGAGTAATCAAAGACAGTATGGTACTGACATAGTTTGTTTATTTGAAATCTTCATTAAGCTGATAAATTCCCCATCTCACAAATAGCCAGAGTACCAGCAGCTGCACTTACTGATATAGTTTAAATGTAGACATTATATCAGTAGATTAGATAATCCAGAAATAGGCCAGCTGATTTTCAGCAGAGGTGCCAACATAATTCAGTGGGAGAGGGGTAGCCTTTCCAACAAAGGATTCCAGAACCGCTAGAATCTATATGGAAAAAAGATAACCACAGCTGTTTCTCATGGCATTTATAAAAATTAAAATTGATTGTAGACCTATATGTGAAAGCTAAAACTAAAAAACTTGTGGATGAAAACATTAGAGAAAATCATCCTGACCTTTGAGAAGGCCAAGATTTCTTATTTAGAACATTAGAAGGAGCCGTGAAAGAAAATTGATAAATTGGACTTCAAAATTTGAAACTTCTGAGAGACATTAAGAAAATAAAAGATAAGTTATAGACTCAGGAGAATATAATCACACTACATTTATCTGTCAAAACACTTGTATTCCAAGAAAACATCCTCATCTTGATTGAAGACAAACCAGTAAATACTGGACAAAAGATTTTAAAAGTCCCTTCCTTAGAGAAGATAGACAAATGGCCAGTAAACACATAAAAGTATGTTCAACATCATTAGTCATTGGAGAAGTAAAAATTAAATTACAGAAAGATCTCACTATGTACCCTCTCAGGATGGCTAAAACTAGAAGACAGTCTCAAATGTTGGGAAGGATGTGAAGAGGCTGAACTTCGCACACTTTTCTGCTGAGAATATGAAAAGAGTCGTTAGAGGTTCGCCGGATAAAAAAGGGCTGGGGGGAAAGCTGGGAAAATAAGCATGACAGAAAGGACAGTGACGGTAAACACCCTGGTCTATGTGGAAATGAATAGTTTGGTGACATTTAAGCATTACACAGAGGTGGCAGGAGACAACGCTGAGGAAGTAAGAGGAAATATTTGTGGCAGCTACTTGTGGTTGCATGCAGAAAGAGGCATGTATCTGACTGGAGATGAGAAAGCCAGAGGCAAAGCCATTGTGTGGCGCTGAATTAAGATGCCAGGTTGTACTGGGGCTCTCGTAGTAGGTACAAGTCCGTATTTCACTGATGGGTGTGTAATTGTTAAGAATTCTCTTTAAACAAAACAATGTCAGTATACTGGTTGTGATAGTATGCTATAAATGTTACCATTGGGGAAAACTGAGTAACAGGCACAGTGGATATTTCTGTATAAGTTTTTTAAATATATTGATCACATTGTATGCCTCCAAGTGTGTATGTGTGTGTTTTAGTCTTACCATAACAATATGGATAGAATGATGGAGATTTACAACCAAATATTACTCTTAGCAATGTTGACTTTGTGAGTCCCAGCTCTAGATTTATGCTAACTTTGACACTGTTCATGTTATGATTTCAGAGACATTCCATAAGTGGACCAATCTCTACATCCAAGCCCCTGACGGCACTGACAGATAAGAGACCAAACTATGGGGAGATCCCTGTTCAAGGTATATCTCGTATGGCACAGTATTTCACTTCTGCTGTCAATTCTTTGATTCTTCTGACTTTTTTGGCTAACTAAATTGTTCTT
Source organism: Lutra lutra (assembly GCF_902655055.1). Classification (NCBI taxonomy): domain Eukaryota; kingdom Metazoa; phylum Chordata; class Mammalia; order Carnivora; family Mustelidae; genus Lutra; species Lutra lutra. The sequence goes on along the minus strand of NC_062289.1, from coordinate 66,511,532 downwards.
GACATTATTTCAGCTGCTCTGGTGTACATCTTTATCAGAAGCTTACTAATAATACGTCATCATTACAGATAGGAGGATTCCTTATACATAAATATGTCTTGGAAGACAGCTCTCTAGACATTATGATAGGCAATGGAGAGTCCACACCATTACTAGGCATTTTGTTTTCAAGTTTTTCATAGGGTAGGTGCTGTTACCCACATTTTATAGATACTAAAAACGAGGTTTCAGAAAGTTAAATAACTTAACACAGGTTAACAATGAACAGTAGGCCTGGGCAAACTGACGCCAAAGCCCATTCTTTTAACCTCTGTGCTCGGTATTATTGTCCATACAAAGAAACTGAGAATCTGAAACATGAGGTTGAGATGAGGTCCATTCTTTTGCTCACTTATAAGGGGCTTGGCTGTTCTCACACAACTTTTATGGTAGAGCCAGTACCAGAACCCACGTCTCCTGCCTTTCGAGGTCAGAGCGCCTTCTCTGACCCTATACTGCCTCTTCCTGCATGGTGCTGCAGAGCGCTGGAAAATGGTTTGTAGCATTGGGGCATGGTGCTGTAAAGTGCAGGCTTCACTTGGGGTCGGTGCAGAAGTGCCCAGCCCCAGGCTTCTCTCAGCTGATGTAGGCTGATCGCCTCCAAGTGTTCATCTCTGCATTCTCTCGGTTGTGGCAGTTAGCCTTTAGGCGCGTGACTACAAGATTTCAACAGGTGTGGGTTAAAAAATAAGCAGACTTGTGAGAATTAGTCCCTCAGACAACCCAGAAGATGCTCTGTGGGCCCCATGGAGCACCTGTGCAGGAGGTGTCCAGTTTGGTGGTGGGACTGGCCCTTCCTCTGCCAGTCACAGGTATACTGCATATTCAGAGGAGCAGCTAATGCCTGCAGTTAGGGATAATGGAGCACAAGATGGTGCTGCTGCCTCCTTCCTTACAGAAGGGCTTGCCTTCTACCCCTTCTTCTTGGCTTTGGTACATTCGTAAGTCATGACTTGAGGTATTTTCTCCCCTCAAAAGGTCCTTCTGTTAAAGGAAAAAAATAGTGAAAGGTGTCAAGTCTTTCTTTACATTTTGACTGTGTTCCCACCCTTGAGTCCCAGATGGATCCATGGATTATAATAGCCATAGGGGTTTTTGTTCTATTTTAGCATCATGCTTATATGTCAGTTGTGGGAAAATATTTCATAGCAGAGAAATCTTACTATAAATGGACTAATGCAGTATTTTGAAGACATTGATTTATGGTAAGGGTACGTATAATAAATGTGATATAAAGGAGGTTTTACTAGAAAGCCAGATCTGTGTTGAAAGTTATAGTCTTAAGTTAAATAAAAGAAAAGAGCTTTCTTTTAAAAAAATGAAAGTTAAAAAAAAAATATATATATATATATTTACTTGAGATAGAGAATGAGAAAGAGAATGCACACAAATGGGGACCAGGGAAGGCAGAGGGAGAAGCAGGCTTCCCACTGAGCAGGGAGCCCAGTGTGGGACTCAATCCCTGGACCCTGAGATCATGACCTGAGCCAAAGGCACATGTTTAACCAACTGAGCCACCTAGGCACCCTAAAAAAGAGCTTTCTATTTAAAAAGTTTCAGAGCAATTTTCATTCTCCAGAGGTAGATCTAAGTCAGATTCTGGCTCAGCCCTAGATCCCATCCTAATGGGGAAATTCCTAGGAAAAATTCAGCTAGAAATCCTCCCCTCTTGTATTTATAGTCTGATGAATATCTGTCTGCTCACTTTTAACCTCTCCCCTCCCTCAACCCTTTCCTTCTTTTCTCTGTGGTTCTTGGTATTTGTCTTGATGAACCAGAGTATCTAGGCTCCTCTTTTCCCCCAACATGTTATTACAGAAAATTTTGAACATAGAGAAAACTTGGAAGAATTTGTATAGTGGATATCTACATTGCATTATCTAGATTCTTAAGTACTTTACTGTGTTCATGTTTGTTTGTTTGTTTGTTTTTAAAGAAGATTTTATTTATTTATTTGATGGAGAGACACAGTGAGAGAGGGAATATAAGCAGGGGGAGTGGGAGAGGGAGAAGTAGGTTCCCCACTCAGCAGGGAGCCCGATGCGGGGCTCGATCCCAGGACCTTGGGACCATGACGCGAGCCAAAGGCAGATGCCTAACCGACTGAGCCACCCGGGTGCCCCTGTGTTCATGTTTTCATGTTTATCCACCCCTCTATCCCTTTAGTCCATCTTGTTTTTTAAATGCTTCTCAAGGTAAGTTGTCGTTGGTACATTTGAGCATGCATTGCAATATTTATTTAAGGTGCCCTGTCTGTCTTTAATCTCTTGAGGTAAACCTTATAGAAGAGTTGCAAAAATATTAGAGCTCTCTCTCACACTTTTCCTCAGCTTCCATTACAATGAACATCCTGCATAGCAACAGGGCAGTTACCAAAAATAAGAAATCAATATTGTTAACATACTGTTACCTAAACTACAGGTGTTTGGATTTCACCAGCTTTTCCACTGCTGTCCCTTTTAATTCCAGGATCAAATCCCAGGCCCAACTTTGTGTTTAGTTGTCTTCTCTCCTGAAGCCTCCACCAGTTCATCAGTCTTTCTCTGTCTTTGTGACCTTGACACCTTTGAAGAATACTGCCCAGTTACTTTTTTAGAGTATCTCTCAGTATGGATTTGTGTGGTATTTACTCCTGATTGGGTTGAGGTTATGCATTGTCAGCAAAGCAGCTCTGACGGGGTGAGGGCCCTTCTCAATTATCGTATCAGGGACATGTGAGGGCCATACATACTATTACTAGCCATGTTGGCTGTGATCAGTTGGTGAGGATGGTTGTCTGCTAGTAATTAATAAATACCCTATTCCTGTTTAAACTTTCTATCACTGATTTTAGCATCCGTTTGGGTATTTTGCCTGCGGGAATTACTCAAATCATTATACTACTGTTTTATTTTTAACATATATTTGTATTAGTATAGACTCATGGGTATTTATTTTATTCTTTGTGTTGTAATCTCTTACTGTTATTATTTTTTGTTGTTGTTTCTCAAATTATTCCAACTTGGGAACCATTCGGAGCTCTTTCACATTGGATCACTGCTCTTTTAAAGCCCACCCCCCCAAAGCACTTTCTTACTTTTGGGCACCGGAAGGTGATCCAGACTCCTCCAGTCTCCCAACAGCAGAAACCTGGACGTCATTGTCCATAATATACTTATTTACTGAACCCTCCTGTGCATGTCCAGTCGTTTCACGGTTGCTGCACCGTACCCCTGTGAAAAGCAGATCTGCAGAGTACAGTGCATACAGTTCATTTTGTGTTTAGCCTTAGAGTATCCAGTCAAAATACCGTTTTTCTACTTAGGTCAGCCCCCTTTTCACCACTGTCTCAGTATAGTTATGCCATGCTTTTGTAATACAGTTAGATTAATTTTGTCCAGTCTGTATTTCATCCCCCCACCCCACCCCCCACTTCTGATTGATTTTCTTAAAAATTTTGTATCTAGTAATTCATTCTGTTCTGTGCATTGTAGGGTGCTTAGTAGCCTCCCCGGCCTCTACCCACGAGGTGGTAAGCACCCCACTACTCCAGGTGTGGCAGTGGAAAGTGCCTCAAGACAATGCCATGTTGGCAAACTTGCCTTCAGTTGAGAACCAGAGACATGGTTCTCACAGTTTTATTTATCTGATTTTAGCAGAGAGATGGAAACTATAAGCAAAAATCAAAGGAAAGAAGGAAAGCTTTGCTGATCTTCTGTTTGTCTATTTCCATCAGAGGCTCTAACATACTCATTATAGTATTTTAAGTGCCCTATCAGATAGTTCCAACATCTCTGCTACATCTGTGTTGGTTTTATTGATTACTTTGTGCCTTGACATAGTAAACTGGATATACTTTTTTTTTCTTGTTTTTTTTTTTTAATATATTTTAGACTTTGTTGAAATCTGGACATCTTATATAGGGCAGTAGATTGGTTTTATGCCTTGACACAGGCACCTCTTTGAGTTGATTTGAGTTGATCTGTTTAGGAGCTGGGCTGGCTTTGGGTTTTAAGTTGCTGTGGTGTCCTTAGTGCACAGCAGGCTTCCAGCTGCTCTGGTGATCCTTATATTTAGAGGGGGGCTGGTGTTTGGGAGGAGTTTTCTCAATGTTCGCTCCAAATACAGCTTTCGGCTGCCTTTGCATATTGCGTCTTAGGGAGCGCCAGTCTCACATTCTTGTTACTCCTTCAGCTCAGATTTCTCATCTGTTGAGAACATGTATATATATTTTATAATGTCGAGCATATCTGTAATAGCTGCTTTAAACTCCTTTTTGCTAATTCTAACATGGATTATCTTTGGGGAGGTTTTGGGGAGGTTTCCATTTCTTTTGAGTATGGGTCACTTTTCTCTCTCTCTTTGTATGTCTAGTAATTTTGAATTATATTCTGGCTGTCATCAATCACACATTGTAGAGATTGCTTTCCGTTTTGTTCCTCTGTAGAAAATTGGTTTTTGATAGCAAATAGTACCTTGGCTCATCTCAAACTCCATCTAACTTCTTTTCCTTCAATTGAAATACCTGTTCAGTTATTTTGTCCTTAATTCAACTCCTTGGAATCTGAGTGCTAGTGGTTTTCAGAGGTCAGTAAGAGATTTGGGCAGAGTATGTATACAGAATTTGTGATTCTTTCTGGTATTTCCCCTATTCCCTCCCTTTTCAGCAGCTTTGGTTGTCCTGACATCCATCTTCTCCTTCTTCAAGGCAGTAAAGGTGTCTACCAGCTGTCCTGTATGGCCTCACCTGGGGCCTGCACTCATGCCTGGAGCCATAAACTGGGAAACTCACCCCTATGCTCTTTCATTCTTCCACGTGTTTACTCCTTTCATTTTCTGCCTGCTTTTGGATTTTCTTCAATGCCCCGTAAGTGGTTGAATTTCATATTTTTTTCAGATTTTATACTCCTTTTTGGCAGGAGCATCAGTCCATTTGGAACTACTCTCTGAACAGAAATTGGCCATTTAGGCTCCTATTTTAAAGCCTGTTTAAAACCTCCTATTTTGCCTGAAAATTTGTTTTGGGAAACAATAAAGGGATAACTGCCTGTACCTGTTTATTTCTGTGATTCCTAAAATAAGAGAGCATTAAGTAGCAGACCTACTATGCTCCTGTTATTGTTGCCTGTCTGTTGGACATGAACAGAACAACTCTGTGTAGGTTTATCCCTTCCCCTGAGCCCTGGATCTCATCCCCTTGGGCTGTCACAGATGCTGTTAGCTTCAGGCTATGATCCACTTCTCCCAGATATTCAGCTTTACCCTGTCTACTGGCTCCCTTCCACTGTCATTTAAAAATGCTCACCACATCCTGGGATACCTGGGTGGCTCAGTTGGTGCCTTCATTGGCTCCCTGTTGCCAGCAGGGTACAGTCCAAACTCTTTAATTTGGCCTGCATTGCCTGCACGCAATATTCCCTTGCCTATTCTGGCCCTTCCAGCCTGCCTCTGCCGCCTCATCTGTTCCTCTTTTCCCCCGTCCTCTGAACATTGCTGCCCTGGAGTTGCTCTGGTGTGTGCTGAGCCCTCAGCTGGGAACACTCTCCCCTCTAGCCTCTCCTTTGCCTGTGTAAAAGCTATTAATTACTCTTCTCATCTGAACTGAGATGTCATTTCCTGAGGTGGCTTTTCCGGACCTCCCCTCAAGAGCAGGTCACATCCCCTGTTGTGTTCCCAGAGCCCTGTGTACTTGTTCTTTCCTAGCATCCCTCACTTGTAATGTTGGGGTTTTTTTTGTTTTTGTTTTTGTTTTTTTTAAGTATCTGGCTTCTGCTCTAGATTCTGAGTTCTGTAAGGGTAAGTTTCTTGCCTCCTTTCTTCCTTTCTTTGACCTTCTCACCAAGCCCAGTGCCTAGTGAGTAGTGGACACCCAAATGTTTTTTGTTTAATGAATGTATTAAAGATAAGAAAAGCTCCATATGGCAGTAGAATAGACTCTATTACTATAAAATAGAATCTCTCCTGCTTACCACATATGACTGTAATACACCAGTCTTACTTGCTGAAGAGCGATAAACTGATAGTTTGACATGCAGACGGAATCCAGCAGCTGACAGCAATAGTAAATGGACATGTGCTCGCCCTGGAACAAGTGCCTCTGAGCGAGTTTGAGTCCCACAATGAGAGCACTTCATGGAATGGCAGCAGACTGTGTTGTGCCCGGTGAAGATGACCACAAATAATTTTGAAAAGAATAACCCTGTTGAGGCCTTCAGTACAGTTTTGTGCATTTTCAAAAAAAGTAGGTGTTGGTCTGTGGTAGGGGAGTACCTGCCGAATGGAGACAGATCCTTAGACATGCAGTAAGGAAAGATTTAACCAGGGTTGAGCAGAGGAATCAGCAGTAAATTTCATGAGCTTTGTTTTGGTCATGTTCTTTTAGTGTGCAATTTAGAAACACTTTCCCTTTAGGGAATGGCATGGGCTTATTGCCTTAGCCAACATGCTTCTTGTTTGGATTCATTTGTCTGTTACAAGCTTTATTTTCACTTTCTTCATTTGCTGTGTTCTTTGGGAGATTAAGATTTTGGGGAAATGACTGGTTTCATAATTGTAAAATGGAAATTTTGATTAAATTTAAAATGTTGATTTCTGTTTCCTACTATTTCCGTGTTCTGCTAACTTTGTTTTGTCTGTCAGACTGCATAATTTGCTTTTCCTGTGAGGATGAATGCCAACCACTGACAGGGTTCAGATTTCTGATTGATGCTTGCTTGTGGACTCTTCACACAGAGGTGATATTTGTTCAGGTTTGGAAAGATGTAGTGACTCTAGGCTATATAAGTTCTGTCTTCATTAAGAAAGTAAGTTCATCCTTCCCAAAGTTGTATGTAATTAGTTACATTTGGTAACCAAATAAAAATGTTCCTCATATACTTAGAAAATAGATTTTGAAATAGCAGGTATGTTATCCTTGAAAGATGTCATATGCCATTACTTTTGACATGATGATATTCTGAGAGGAACTATTTTTTTAAAGTGGTAAATGATCTGTTAAAATACGTTCACTATGGGGACATTCTTGGATAGTGAGACTAACAGTCTTCAGTAAGTTCAAGAGGTAGTGTTTTCCCTTATGCTAATCACACATCTTTTGCATGTGGCAACTGGGCAGAACACATCTAATCTGTCCATCCTGGTGCTTGTCCTGGCCTGATGACAACCTTGTCAGGCTTGTAGCCTGAGGCATGAAGTGTGTGCTGGTCTGTTTGGGGCTGCCATTCCAGGAGGGCAGGTCCTAAGGAAGTGATGTTGAAGCTAGACCAGAAGGATGGTGAAGGTATCCAGGCTATAGTGGGAATGGAGGAAGAGAACAGGAGGCGGGGGAGCAGCTTGTGCCAATGTTTGGGAAGCTCCAGTTTGAGAAACTGGAGTCTAGAGAGCAAGAGAGGGGTGAAATAGGGCTGTGGCTGCAAACTGGGCAGTAGAGGCAGTACCTGTCTTCTTCCTTCCCAAATTCTCAGAAATGTCTGGTGCTTCCTTGTTGCTCTCAGACTGAAGTCCACATAAAAGGTAATGAAGGCTCTTGTTGGTCAACCTCGTCCCTTCAGAGCCCCTTTTCCTGCTGCCCTCTCTGATTTTGGTATGCCCTGTGTTGAGGCCACACTGGGATTTTATTGTTTTGTAACTTGAATGTCCTTACACCTTTGTTCTCATTGTTTCTGGCCAAAATATTGTTCCTGCTTCTCTTTTCTGTTAGTAAAGCCCAGCTTAACATCATTATATTGTTGAAGACCTCCCTGCTGCCTTAAATCAAAGTAATGTCTTCTCACTCTGTGGTATGATAATACTTTGTCATTCTTATTGTAATTGGCCAATCTTCTTTGTCTCGGTTGTGTATATGTATGGCTTCCCTGTTCTTGGTAGGAACATAAGGGCAAGAATTTGATTTAGCTTGTACTTATAGACCAACATAGAAGATCTTTGAATTTTGTTTTAGCAGTCAGTGATTTAGAGGCATTCATCTGTGTCAAAAATCATCCCTAGAAATCAGACATTGAATGAAATGTTTTCCCACAGTCCTTGTCTACAGAAACTCTTCTGTAGACATGGGCTCCACGGGGGATTGTTAGAGTGCCTTATATTGAGAAGGAAAGATGAGCCTGGGGGCTGTGGGGAGAGGAGGAGAGATCGCCTTCCTGCTACCTTTGTGACTTCAAAGTTCAGTGTCTGATGTCTTTATTTTGACCCTTCCTATTTTCTGCAGAGCATCTATTAAGAACATCTTCAACCAGCCGACCCGCTTCTCTGCCAAGAGTACCTGCCATGGAAAGTGCCAAGACCATCTCAGGTGATGACTTTTTATTTGGAATTTCCTTTAGAAAGACTCTTCCAGAAGTTTTAGTAATGGTACCAAATACTTTCTCTTTAGACTTACTTAACTTTTCTTACCTCTTTAGCTCTTGAATTGATTCTTTTTTTTTTTTTTTTTTTTTTTTTTTTTAAGATTTATTTTTATTTTAGAGAATGCATGAGCAGGGAGTGGAAGGGGGCAAAGAGAGAGAAACTCAAGCAGACTACCCACTGAGCTGGGAGCCTGGCATGGGGCTTGATCTCACAACCCTGAGATCACGACCTGAGCTGAAATCAAGAGTCGGATGCTTAACCGACTAAGCCATGGGTGTCCCTTGAGTTGATTATTTTCACTCTGAATTTCCCCTGTTGTATCTTCTAGATTCTATAGAAATCACATTTCATGACTGTGATTTTAAAATAAAAGAGGGGCACCTGGGTGGCTCAGGTCTGCCTTTGGCTCAGGTCAGGATCCCCGGGTCCTGGGATTGAGCCCTATGTTGGGCTCCCTGCTCGGTGGGGAGCCTGCTTCTCCTTCTCCTCTGCAGCTCTCCCACTTGTGCTTGCTCTCTCTCCCTCTCTGTTAAATAAATAAATATCTCTAAAATAAATAAAACAATCCTGAAAACTAGATCATTCCATTTCTTTAACAAGTATTTATGAGAGGCCTAGAATGGGTTAGCTATTGTGCCAAAATTGTAGCTTGATACAAAGTTAGTATAGTTGTGAAAGATTAGGATATCCTTCCCAAGGTATGTCGTAACTGTTATTTCAGAGCACACCAAAAATTCTCCGGAAACCAGATTTTTCTAGTCTGATAAAGCCATCCTATAGTGATGACTTTGACAGGCTCCCCTTGTCTCCTAGGGGTAACTCCAATTTATCAATTGCTCTCATTGTTTTCCTTTTGTGGCCCTTATTTACCCTTTTAAACTCAACTAGAAATTGGACCAGGAAAGGAGAAATTTCTGTAACTCTGCCTTACAGTTACCCTTCCACTTGTACAGTGATTTAAGTTAGTACAGTTTTCAGATGTCATAGCCGGGTCTTAATAGTGGAAGTCCAGCCAAAATTACCATCCCAAAGCCCAGGTTCCAAAGCCTATTCTTCTCACAGAGTCCTTCCTATTCTTTCTCACTTTCCTCTATATAAAATGATGAAAGGTGTTCTCAGCCAGTTTTCTAGCACACCACTTAAACTGCTGATTTAAGGCATGCGAAGATCTGACACTGAAAGAAAAAATAAGAATAATTATAAGATTATGTCAGAAATATGTACAAATACATCATTCTAATAAGATCATGTAATAGGAGAAAGCATCTCTTTTCTCTGGATCTTTACAGACATCACTTTACTAATGCAGAGTTAGGTTCTGCTTTGGCTATCCTAAAATCACCAAGAACATTTTAGTCTATGAAAGGGGGGGACATTTCAGTCATTAGGGAAGAATTACTGATGTACAGCAGTGATTGCAGCCAGCTCGGGGCGCCTGCACATCCAGCATCTTCTGATGAGAGAGAGGGTGTATCTGAGGTCAGGAACTTTGCTCTTGTTTCCCTTCTTCCTGCATTCAGCCCAGGGCCACGAGCACCTGTGCCTTGCTAGAAAGTGGCTAGCTCTGTTGTGTTGTTGTGGCTCTGTTACCAAAGGCTGAAGCATGGGCTACTTCTACTTACCAGTTTTGAGAACTTTCTGTTGTTCTGACAGGGTGTGCTAGCCTTTTAAAATAGAACTTTCCGGGGCGCCTGGGTGGCTCAGTGGGTTAAGCCGCTGCCTTCGGCTCAGGTCATGATCTCAGGGTCCTGGGATCGAGCCCCGCATCGGGCTCTCTGCTCAGCAGGGAGCCTGCTTCCTCCTCTCTCTCTGCCTGCCTCTCTGCCTGCTTGTGATCTCTCTGTCAAATAAATAAATAAAATCTTTAAAAAAAATAAAAAATAAATAAAATAGAACTTTCCTTATTGCCCTTGTTTCTCAGTAGTTGGACACCTTTTGGTTTGTCTCACTGGTTCATGTTTTTAGAAACATGGCCTGATCCAGAATTAAGTGTGGCCCTGTAATGAAGAATCTTTCCTTTCATTCCTTTTAATGGTATCTTGACTAAGTTTAGAAGGGTTTTGTTTATTTTAGTTGAGAGTGAATAGCTGCCAAGTAAGGCTTTAATTAGCCTTTGGTTTTCACTGTATTTGTGATTAAATGAACATTTCTGGAACGCTCACTGTGGGCTAGGTAGGTTCTGTGAGTGTTAATGGGGATGGATAAGACACACTCCTCATTTCAGGGAGTGTGGAGTTCAGTGCATATCTCAACTGCTGTACCTTTTTTACCGTTTTCCTAGTGAAAGAAGTAAATTCATTCAAGTTACCAGTGTGATAAAGAAAATGTTATTTTTTTCCTCCTATATGGTCATTTCTGCTCTTTTTTGAACCTGCTGAAGAAACTATCTCAATTTAAAAGTATTTTGTTGGGGCGCCTGGGTGGCTCAGTGGGTTAAGCCTCTGCCTTCGGCTCAGGTCATGATCTCAGGGTCCTGGAATCAAGTCCTGCATTGGGCTCTCTGCTTAGCACGGAGCCTGTTCCTCCTCCTTCTCTCTCTCTCTCTCTCTCTCTCTCTCTGCCTGCCTCTCAGCCTACTTGTGATCTCTGTCAAATAAATAAATAAAATCTTTAAAAAAATAAAAAATAAAAGTATTTTGTTGGTTTGTTTTTAAGATTTTATTTATTTATTTATTTATTTGTGTGTGAGAGAGAGAGAGAGAGAGGGAAGGAGCATGCTCAAGCAGGCAGAGGTGGAGAGAGAAGCAGGCTCCCTGCTAAGCAAGGAGCCCGATGAGGGACCCTGAGATCATGACTGGAAGCTGAAGGCAGCGGCTTAACTGACTGAGCCACCCAGGCGTCCCTCAATTTAAAAGTGTTTTATAAAAGTAAATGTTTTTCTGCATTTATGTAAAATGCATAATGACTGTTTCTCACAATCAGTGTCTCGACGAAGTAGTGAAGAGATGAAACGAGAGATCTCTGCACCTGAGGGAGCGTCACCGGCCTCTCTTATGGCTATGGGAACCACGTCTCCACAGCTTTCTCTGTCCTCCTCTCCCACGGCATCCGTCACCCCCACCACTAGAAGTCGGATAAGGTAGAGAACAGTTAATCCTGGTGCATTTCATGCATACTTTTCCTGGCCTTTGGAGATTGATGATCAGGTTGTGAAATAATGGCAGTCAAGCACTGATTTTTTTTCCTTTGTGTCTCATTAAATGTTTTCTCGTCTCTTCTATGCCCAGAGTTGGGTAGGATGGTATGATAAAAAGCAAGGCAACATAAAAGAGATGGTTCCTTTCCTCTAAAGAAAGCATTGTGGAATCAGAATACTGGGCTTGGGTAGAAGGTTAGGGAAGGCTTCCGAGAGGAGTGGTGTCTGGGTGGGGAGGGCAGGCTGGCATTGTTGGCAAGGTCAGTGATGTGAGTCAATGAACAGAAGGGTGAGTAACTGAAGACTGGAGGAGCTGTGGGAGGTAGTACTGCACAGGCACAGAGGATGGGTACAGAAGGCCAGAGGAAGGTGTGGACCTACTACATCCAGGGGCCATGGAAGAAAAGATTGACAGTAGGGAATGGCTAGGCATGGAACCTCTTTATAGTCCAACTGAGTCACTCAGATATGGTTGTAGCTATAAAGTGGGGTAATTAAATCAATGTGAGAAGGTGATTCAAGGATTTTTCTCTTGTGGAGAAAAGTCAGGGAACACAACTAAAATAACATTATGATGTTTCTACCACGCCCGGATCAGGATGATAGCAGTGGAAATGGTGAAGGGAGGTTTATACTCTGGAGGCTTTTCAAAGGGAAAGATGGTTGATTCTAACAACAGATTTCTAGAAAAGGAATGAAAAAAGGAGAGTTACCAAAGGGGACTCTAATTATTTTTAGAGGAAACTAAGGACATGATGCTGCATTGATCGCTGATAAACAATACCTGAAATGGAATAGTATATTTTATTCATTTTTCTCTTATATCAGAAGCCGTTTGGGACTAAGAAATAGTTATCATTTAGAGGGGAAAAAAACAAATGTCAGAAATGAAGCAAACATTGTTTATAGGGATGAGGAAAACTGTTGTTTTGGAGTGTATTGAGAATTGAAGGAGAGATGGGAGTGGGTTTCAGAACTTTAGATTTATGGGGTGCTGGGGTAGCTCAGTTGTAAAGCATCTTTCTTTGGCTCAGGTCCTCCTGGGATTGAGCCCTACATCAGGCTTCCTGCTCGGCTGGAAGCCTGCTTCTCCCTCTCCCACTCCCCCTGCTTGTGTTCCCTCTCTCGCTGTGTCTGTCAAATAAATAAATAAAATCTTTAAAAAAAAAAACCTTTAGATTTATATTGACTTATAGGTATGAGGATAAAATGGAATAGTTGGCCTCTCAAACTCAAATTATGTACTTGTGTTTAAAGCCCTGCCATTAGGGCCCAGCCTCTTAGAATAGTGGTCCTATAAACAGTGCACCATCAGAGCAAGTAGGGAGCCAGTGATTAGGGTAGCTCTCGCTCTGGCCAGGCTGATGCAGGGAGAGCACTGTCCATGCTTGTCTCCATCCTGGGTAGTAGGCCACCTGCAGTGTGCCTGTGGAAAGGGCACCCACTCTTCTGGCTTCCCTACTCAGAAGCTGTGATTTTCAGCAAGTCATCTCCTGGAGATTGTCTTCATCTTACAATGACGAAGTTATGAGAGATGACCCTCCAGCTCTGGGAGGATCTTTTTTTGCAGCTTCCCATTGTAGTCCATAGAATTACTCTTCTTTGATGCTTTTTAAGCTGTTTCTATAAACAAACAGACCTGGTGTGAGCCAGAATAAACTTTTCACAGTGATTATAGTAGTTTTATTTTGAGCATGATGGAGGTTGATTTATTTATTTTTTTGGCTTGCTTTTTTGTGTTCATTCACTTAACTTTTATCTTCATTCTCTTTTCCTATGTTCAGTGGTATTTTAACACACTTCTTTGAACTTTTTAAACCAAAGCAGGAGTCTGGTGGGCTGGCACACAAGCATAAAAGTATATTTCTTCAAGGTAGCAGTTTTAACTGCTTGTTGAAAATTTTTGTATGTTTACTTCTGGTTCTAAGATAAATCAAACTGGTGCGGGTTCAGTGCACCTCTCAATTGTAAAAAGCCTCGTTCTAAGTGTGTACTCTTTTATTTCCTAACTTATTTTGAAGGGTGAATACAGACAGAATCAATGTGTTGAAGAATACTGAGCTTCTTGTGACATAACCTTTAGGTCACTTACTGGACTAAGTTTATGGAGTGTGGGGTAGAATCTCTGCTTTCTTAAGTAATCACTAAAAACTAGACCAGGCTTTCAAGGGTATGCCGCTTGTGAAGGAGCAGGTTATTTTAGAGGTACTCTTACTCTAGGTAGTCCTGAAGTTGTTACTAAAAGGAAGGATTTGGCCTAGATACGCAGGGTTGTACCTCCCTTGTGTGATCCAAACATCTTTTTTGATTCATTGTCTTATCTGGAACAGGGTATTTGTTCTGCCTTCAAGGAAATTGGCAGTACCCAAAAGTACCCTACGTATATTTTTAAGAAATGAGTTATAGCCATTGTTGGGTTTTCTCTCTTTCTCTCTTTTTTTTCTTCCTTTCTTCCTTTCTTTCTTTGAACTTCTGTGGTCTATCTGTGTCTTATAGTAAACTCTGAAGTTCCTCGAGGGGGCAGGGAGCCTGTGTTGTTCACTACTCATTGCCCAGCACTTGCACACTGACTGGCGAAGTGGTGGGTAAGAAGGTATTGAATGAGTGAGTGAATTTACGGAAAAATCCCATTTTTCTATGCAAGATAAAATTCTAATTACCTATAGTTAAGAAAGAGCAGTAAATACATTTGAGATGTTTTAAGGATGTTTGTCGCCATCTGTTGTCGTACCTGCTTCCTCCAGTTGTAAGTACCTTGAAGGCAGGAACCATGCCTTATAATCCTTTGTATTTACAAGAAGGATTTGTTTTTAAAAAAGAGGAAATGATTGAGGACATAAAAGGTAAGAAGCAAAAATGAATAAAATAAAATAAAGCATAAAGATTATGGAAAGGTAAGGTATTAGGTGAAAGGCGGCTGTGGCAGCTTTCAGATGCTGCCAGCATCAAGTTATTATGCCCCCTTCTGAGCGTCCTGAAGTGCATTCCATTAATTGTGAATGCACACTGTACTCAATCTTTGCCAGTTTCCTTGTGGATAATAGAGTTCCTCCCTTCAGACAGCAGAAACCCCTGACAGTGGTGGGTCAGTGAGGGTCGTGTCAAAATTGTAAGTAAAATCAAATGAGTGAAAAGATGCATCTTGCCATTAGATGTCTTAGTGTGTGCAGTTATACTACTGAAAAATGCACACCGACATTGTTCTCTTCTTTGTGGGATTTCTGGTTTATAATCGAGCTCAAATAAAAAATGTTTTAACTTTGGGTTCCTTGTTTTCACTTAGGGAAGAAAGGAAGGACCCTCTGTCAGCATTGGCAAGAGAATATGGAGGTTCAAAGAGGAATGCCTTGCTGAAGTGGTGTCAGAAGAAGACAGAAGGTTATCAGGTAATCAATCATATGGTTCCTTCGTCCCACATGAGCAGTGGCCGCACCAGATGCTAGAGTGTCATAGCTCGCTACATATCTCACATTAAGATGGGGGATCCTATGCTGAATTTTAAGAACACATTCAACACACAGTCTGTCCCAAATTTGGCTGAGGGCCACTTGGATGGCATCAGTTTTTACCTTTCCAGAGTAGCTAATCTTTCCAGTACTTTTACTCAGCTGTTCTGTAACACTTTCTTACTTAAGTCCTGTTAACTGCTTTCGCTGAGGCCTCATCTGGACTGAGAGTAAAAATATGTTTATTTTACTTTAATATTTTTGTTAATGGTTAAAATGATAAATTTTATATATATTTTATGTAAGTTTTATTGTAATAAATTACTTAGCAAAAAAAAAGTAAATGATTGGGATATAAGTAGATAGAAAATCATCAAGGACATATTAAGACTTGAACTTGACACTAGACACTCTATGTGTATATATATGTATGTGTGTATATATATATAAATGTATATATATGTGTATACGTGTGTGTGTGTGTGTGTGTGTACACACACACACACATAACACATATATGTATAACTGGACCTACCCAACCACAGCAGTATCAAAGATTCTTCTCAGGTACACATAGAACATTACAGGATAGGGTATATATTGGATCATAAAATGTCTCAAATTTGAACAGAGATTGAAATTATATTGAATAACTTCTCACCACAATGGAATGAAATTACAAATGTGTAACAGAAGGAAAATTCACAACTAAGTGGAAATTAAACAGTTAAAGTAAAAAAACCCAGTGGGCCAAAGGATAAATCACAAGGGAAATTAGAAAATAAAGAGAATGAGGGACGCCTGGGTGGCTCAGTTGGTTAAGCAGCTGCCTTCGGCTCAGGTCATGATCCCAGCGTCCTGGGATCGAGTCCCACATCGGGCTCCTTGCTCATCAGGGAGCCTGCTTCTCCCTCTGCCTCTGCCTGCCATTCTGTCTGCCTGTGCTTGCTCTCCCTCTCTCTCTGATAAATAAATTAAAAAAAAAAAAAATCTTTAAAAAAAAGAAAATAAAGAGAATGAAAGTGAAACACAACCTACTGAAACTTACAGGAGGCATTGAGAGCAGTTTATAGCCATAAACACGTATCTTCAAAAAGAAAATCTCAAATCAGTAACCCAGCCTTTCACTTTAAGAAAGTAAAAAAGAAGAGTAAACTAAACCAAAGTAGAAGGAAAGAAATAAAAATTAGAGCAGAAAAAACAGTAGAAGAGATTAATGAAACCAAAAGCTGGTTCTTTGAAAAGATCAACAAGTTGACAAACCTTTAGCTAGATGGACAAAGGAAAAAAAAAGAGCAGACTACAAAAGAAGGGACATTCCTAGTGACCTCAAGAAATAAGGAATACGGGACGCCTGGGTGGCTCAGTTGGTTAAGCAGCTGCCTTCGGCTCAGGTCATGATCCCAGCGTCCTGGGATCGAGTCCCGCATCGGGCTCCTTGCTCGTCGGGGAGCCTGCTTCTCCCTCTGCCTCTGCCTGCCATTCTGTCTGCCTGAGCTCGCTCTCTCTCCCTCGCTCTCTCTGACAAATAAATAAATAAAATCTTTAAAAAAAAAAAAGAAATAAGGAATACTTATTTACTTAGAAAATAATAATAATAATAATAATAATAATACTTAAAAAGGAATACTATGTCCAGCTGTACACTGACACATTGGATGACCTAGGTATAAAAGGACAAATTCTTAGATGCACTATCAAAAATGACTCAAGAAGGGGACACCTGGGTGGCTCATTCGGTTGGGTGTCTGATTCTTAGTTTCAATTCAGGTCATGATCTCAGGGTCCTGGGATCAAGTCCTGTGTCAGGCTCCATGCCCATTGCAGAGTCTGTTTGTCCTTCTCCTTCTCCCTCTGTTCCCCCCGCCAAATAAATAAATAAAATCTTAAAAAAAAAAAAATGACTCAAGAAGAAAGAAAATCTGAATAGATCTATTCAACAGAAGATATTGACTTAATAAGCAAAACACTTCCAACAAAGAAAAGCCCACGACCAGATGGCTTCATTGGTGATTTCTACCAAATGTTTAGAAGAACTAACACCAGCCTTTCTCAAACTCTTCCAAAAATAAAGGAGAGAATACTTCCTGACTCATCTTGTGAGACCCAAAGACTCATTTTGGGTCTTTGCATGTGTAGTTCATTTTCCCTGTGTTTCCCTGTGTTACCCTGATAACCGAGCCAGAAAAAAATGTCATAAGGAAACTATGAGTCAAGGGGCGCCTGGGTGGCTCAGTGGGTTAAAGCCTCTGCGTTTGGCTCAGGTCATGGTCCTAGGGTCCTGGGATCGATCCCCACATCGGGCTCTCTGCTCAGCATGGAGCCTGCTTCCTCCTCTTTCTGCCTGCCTCTCTGCCTACTTTTGATCTCTGTCAAATAAATAAATAAAATCTTAAAAAAAAAAAACCAACCCTATGAGTCAATATTCCTTATGCAGAAATTCTCAGCGAAATACTGGTAAACAATCCAGAAACAGACAAAAAGGATCATACACCATGACCAAGTAGGATTTATCCCAGAAATACAAGGTTAGTTCAATATATGATAATTAATCAGTATAATATATATCTCAATAGAATGAGGGGAGAAAAAAAAAACAAGATAATCTTGACAATGGGCACAGAAAGAATGTTTGACAAAAATTAAAAACCCATTTATGATAAGAAAAAAAAAAAACAACCAGTGAACAAATTAGGAATAGAAGGGAACTTTGTTAGTCTGTTAAAGGGCATCTGTGAAAAACCTGCAGTTAACAGCAAACTTAATGGTGAAAGATTTTGGAAGCTTTCCCTCAAGATCGGGAACAAGAAAGGATGTCCACCCTCAAACACTTCTATTCAGTATTTTCCTGGAAGTTCTAGCTAGAGCAGTTGGGCAAGAGAAAGAAATAAGTTATTGAAAAGGAATAAGTAAAATTATTTCTGTTTGCAGATGACATGATTTATATCTAAAAAACCCTAAAGAATTAACATACAAACTGTTAGAGCTAATAAACTTAAGCTAATTTGCAGGGTACAAGGTTAATATACTAAAATCACTTCCATTTCTTTGTTTTTTTAAAGAGAGAGTGTTTTGGGCAGAGAGTGAGTGAGAATCCTAAGCAGGCTCTATGTCCTGCACTGAGTCTAGTACAGACTTGATCTCACAACCCTGAGGTCATGACCTGAGCTAAAATCAACACTTAAGCAGCTGAGCCACCCAAGTGCCCCATTACTTGCATTTTTATATACAAGTAATGAAAACTCTGAAAATGAAGTTAAAATAATACTTCCGGGACGCCTGGGTGGCTCAGTTGGTTGGATGACTGCCTTCGGCTCAGGTCATGATCCCGGAGACCCGGGATCGAGTCCCGCATCGGGCTCCCAGTTCCATGGGGAGTCTGCTTCTCCCTCTGACCTTCTCCTCACTCATGCTCTCTCTCACTGTCTCTCTCTCAAATAAATAAATAAAATCTTTAAAAAATAATAATAATAATACTTCCACTTACAGTAGCATCAAAAAGAATAAAGTACTAAAAAAAAAAATGAAGTACTTAGAAATAAATTTAACCAAGGGGAGGACAAGGCTTGTACACTGAAAACTACAAAATATAGCTGAAAGAGGGCGCCTGGATGGCTCAGTGGGTTGGGCCTCTGCCTTCGGCTTGGGTCGTGATCTCGGGGTCCTAGGATTGAGCCTCGCATCAGGTTCTGCTCGGCAGGGAGCCTGCTTCCCCCACTCTCTCTGCCTGTTTGCGATCTCTCTCTCTGTCAAATAAATAAATCTTTTAAAAAATAAAAAAATAAAATATAGCTGAAAGAAATGAAAGAAAATCTAAATAAATGGAAAAACATCCCATGTTCGTGAATTGGAAGTTTTGATGCATGCTACAATGTGAATGAACTTTGAAAATACTACACTAAGTGAAAGAAGCCAGACAGGAAGCTCCAGCATGAAAGATTTTAGTACTCCAGATCTGAAAGTAGGCATAAAACAGATACTCTCAGCATTGATGAATGGCAAGAAGATCAATGCTGCTGGCCTCAAGTTTGATCTAAGACTGAAATATTAAGCATGAATCAATATTGCATAACCACTTGATTTTTTTTCATTATGGTTTTTTTAATTGAAATATTCACATAAGATACAATTTACCCACCTAAGATATACATTTTAGTGGCTTTTGGTATATTCACAGAGTTTTTTAAAACTGACCATAGTCAACTTTAGAATATTTTCATCAATCTAAAAAAAATCTTGTAACCATTAACAGTCAGTCCTCACTTGCCCTGTAGTTAAGCACTAATTTACTTTCTATCACCGTATATTGGCCTATCCTGGACATTTCATATAAATGGAGTCACAAAGTATAGGGGCCTTTGTGACCGACTTCTCTCATTTAGTATCATGTTTTCAGGGTTCATCCATGTTGTGGCTTGTGTTGTCAGTACTTTATTCCTTTTTATGGCCAAATAACATTCCATTGTTTGGTTATACCACATGTTTTCCATTCATCTGTTGATGGACATTTTGGTTGTTTTGGCTATTATATTTATGCTGCAGTGGATGCTGTGTGTAAGTTTTTGCATGGACATAAGTTATTTTCCTCATCCTCCTGTCCATCTTCTACTCTGCTGCCAAACTGGTTTGAGATTTTGATCTGGAACCTACTTCCTCATTGCCATGCAGTTACAATCAAGATCCTCAGTATGGAGGACAAAACCCCCTGTGATCAATCTGACCCTTGCATAGCCTTTTTGACTCTTCATTCCGGTGAACTCCCCAGTCTCACCTTGATCCTGAATGCCTCCCCATCCTTTCGCTTCATCCTTTCCATCTGGGGAGTGTCTGCTCCTTCAGCTGAGAAAACAGCATCTCTGCAAAATAGCTTGTGCCCCTGCTTCACCCCTACAAGGGTTCATCCTTTACATGTTCCACTCCCCCCTCCCAGAAACGAGGGAGCCAAGTTCTTCCTTGACTTCAGGACAGTGTTGGCTATATTTCAGGGCATATTCTTTGGGTCTTTGCATGTGTAGTTCATTTCCCTGTGTTCCCAAACTCCACAGGGTGTATCACATGGGTACTAAAAGTTGTCAGTTTGCATGTCTGTCTTCCTTTCTAGACTAGGGAGCTTGTTTTTGCCCCTCCAGCATCTGGCATAAGGCTTAGCACATGACAAAGCTGACTAACTGTCTGAACCTATATATTGAATGTAATGAAATACATTAGAAGTTCATTTTTAGAACTGGGGTTCTCAACCCTGTGCATCAAAAACTGTGAAGATTGTGGGGGAAAGGCAGATTCCTGAGAACCACACCTAAAGATCTGTGATTCTGGAGGTATAAAGTGAGACCCTGGGGTCTTCATTTGTGCAAGTACTGCAGGTGATACTTAGATCACACTGAGACTCACACATAGAGTAGTAATCAAGGCCATGGACTTGAGTGTCTGCTCTGCCCCTGTTGTATGACCTTATGCAAATTACTCAGCTTTTTTGAGCCTCACTTTTCTCTTCCATAAAATAGAGGAGTAACTGAGGCGGTCATGCACATTCACTAGCATGTCTTATGTGTTTAATAGATTTTTAAATTACTATTTTCTTTGATGCATTGGGTGCTCTCTGGTAAAATAAACTACATTTTCTTAGACTGCTCTGTCAGTTGAGGCACTTATTTATAACCTTGGTTATAAGCTTTGTAACCCTTGGTTATAGAACTTTGCTATGTATCAAGTTGATTAAAAAGTTAAATGAGTTGATGGAGATCTTTCAAGCATTAAATCAGTGGTTTACCAATTGCCGGTGGTTCCTTCCCACCTAAATTCTCTGCCTCTATGATTTTAAGGGACATTGTGTTGGTTTTTAAAAAAAAATACAATTCTAGGGGAAGCAAGGGGGAGAAGAGAGGCTAATCCAGGGATGCTTTGAGGAAAGCCACGGGATTGGGAGCAGTGGGGGGGACCTCAAAGTCCTGCAGAGTTTTCCAAACTCCGTGTGCTGCTTGGGTGTTTGCAGTGTGGGGAAGCAGTCACGCCCTGTGTGCATCTGTCCGTGCTTGTACCCACGAGGAAACCCTTAAGGTTTAGATGAACGTGGGATTTGTCATGCAGCTGGTTCCAGATGGTTCCCCCATTACGACTTTTAGAATTGGGCATACCAAAGATTTCCTCTTATCTTTCTGCTGTGTTGAGTAGACATTACACAGACACCCCACCCATATTACTGCTTTTGTAAAGACACATTTGTTAAGAGGTACTCCAACTGTTTAAAAAAAAATCAATTCAAAAACTTAAGAACTTTAATTGATAATTTTTAAGTTTTTTCCATTTAGCAGGTACTTACAGTACAGGAGGAAATATGCAAAATGGAATAGTCAACATACAAAAAGAAAAGACCTTCCTGGACACTAGACAGTGTTATGCTACAAACCCAGTTTCCCCTTTCTTTACTTCCTATGGACACTTCTGTAATGATATATATCTATAGCTTTTTTGTTTGTCTTGCTTTTGTTTCCTGCAAGGCAGATCTCTATTCTTGCTGTTTAAAAGCAGATAGGATGCTGATTCTTTTATTTCCAAGTCTGTGAGTTAAAATTGGGCAGTCTGAAATGTGTAATCTTTTTGTAAATGGAAAGATATATCTGATCGAGCTCTTAATTGGTCAAGAGCCATATAAGAGGTGACAGAACCCTTTCCTTATCTAGCTGTAAATATGGATGAGCATACCCATCCTTTGGAGCCAGCAGCTTGGGACCAGTTTTTTTTTTTTGGTCTCTGACTGCTCAGAGTCCACAGGAAAGGGCAGGTTGTGACACTTGACCAGCTCACTAGAGCAGGAGCTGTTACGTGACACTCAGCACATACGGCTCTCTCAGGCCCTAAATGCAGCATTAATGCTTGGACCATGCATGCTTTCTGTCGTAGGAACTGTCTCATCAACGGAGATAGATTCCCTAATACCATATCATCTTCCTTTAACTCTCTTAAGAGTCATCCTAAAATAATTGTGCTAATCACTATAACTTCATTAACCATCCATTACAAAACAAGCCCTTGTGAGTTTGCCTTTTATCTAACAAGTACATTTTCTCTTGTGTCCTGCCACTCACTGTTTACTGAAGTTGTAGAATACTAGAATTATTACTGTTGAAAGGGCCTTGGCATTCTGATTTACTGTCAGGTTTACAAATGTAGCACTGAAAAGCCCCATAGGATAAATGATGGCCTCAAGGCTGTCTCATGAGACCATGGCGTCACATAATCAACCATCAGCACTATTGCTTTAAGGATTAAATCTTCCTTGTTTTTTAAATTAGTGCCTCAGTTTGTACCCGTTATGTTTTTATTTTTTTCTACAGTTATGCTTTTAAATTTAATTTAAATATGCAATTATAACATTAATAATTCTGAAGTGCTTACAGGGAAAAGTGCTGATCCATTGTGTATTTCATAACCTCTGTAA
This sequence comes from Lutra lutra, assembly GCF_902655055.1. Taxonomy (NCBI): domain Eukaryota; kingdom Metazoa; phylum Chordata; class Mammalia; order Carnivora; family Mustelidae; genus Lutra; species Lutra lutra. The sequence goes on along the minus strand of NC_062289.1, from coordinate 66,489,148 downwards.
TTTCTGCTTCCTGGAGGCATCTACTTTCAGTTCTTCTAGCGGTTTGTTTAGGGGTTGACATCATCAGATTGATAAGGTAACCAAGAAAATAATTTATACTTTCAATATATTTTCTTCAATTCTAAAATTTGTATTTAGCAGCTTCTGGCGTGTCATCGTTTTCTTGTTCTGAAAAAACCTAACTGAATATAGTCAAGGGGCCTCTAAAGGTTAATTTAAAAGAGCTTTACTTTGGGGCGCCTGGGTGGCTCAGTGGGTTAAAGCCTCTGCCTTCGGCTCAGGTTATGATCCCAGGGTTCTGGGATCGAGTCCCGCATCAGGCTCTCTGCTCCGTGGGGAGCCTGCTTCCTCCTCTCTCTCTGCCTGCCTCTCAGCCTACTTGCGATCTTTGTCTGTCAAATAAATAAATAAAATCTTTAAAAAATAAAAAAAAAAATAAAAGAGCTTTACTTTGGATAAAAAAATCTTTGTTTTCTGATAAAATGCCAGACCTAGAATTGGATTAGTTAATCCAAAGGATAATGAAATCACTTAATCTAGTACAAAAGAGTTTTAGTAAATGAAAAAAAGCTTTTAGAAGAACTGCCTGAGGTAATTTAATCTCAAATAAACATTAAGAATGCACAGTTTTATTGAAGGATTTGCTCATTAATGCTCGGGATAGAGAAGAAAAGATTTTTCTTACATGTCTTAGTGGAGATCATGGAGGCAGAAGAACTGACAGACTTGAATGATTTGGAAGTAATGTTTTATGTGCTGTGCTTTATTTGCTTTCTAGCAATTTTTCCTGATACAAAAATTAACTTGTCAGATACATACTAAGGTGGACACAAGATAGGGCTCTGGGTGTTAAAGCAGAATCAGGAAATGAAAAAACAGTTTCTCTTCTTAGGAAGATTATGGACTAGTCAGTAAGAATATATTAGTAATTAAAACTAAATAATGAACTTCTGTTTAGGTAGACTATCAGACCAGACTCTACTGAGAATTACGATTTTGTTTAAGATAGTAGTGCATGGGGGCGCCTGGGTGGCTCAGTGGGTTAAGCTTCTGTCTTCAGCGCAGGTCATGATCCCAGGGTCCTGGGATCGAGTCCCACGTCAGGCTCCTAACTCAGCAGGGAGCCTGCTTCTCCTCTACCTCTGCCTGCCACTCTACCTGCCTGTACTCTCCCTTTCTGTCTCTCTCTCTGACAAATAAATAAGTAAAATCTTAAAAAAAAGAAAAGAAAAAACACATTGACTTGAGCCCCATATTTACCCCTGCCTTTTTAAACCCTTGGAGTATTAACCGACTTGTGGCATGGGGCAGAGACCAAACAGAAAGCAGTGGTCCAGAGCTTGTTTCAGAATCTCTGAGTGGGGATGCTAAAATTAGAATTTAGAGCTACTAAATCAATATTTGAGGGTCCTAAATCCCAGGGGAAAGACAATGCCAGAGTAGCAGATTCAACATTTGATTTAGCTTTTGCCCTCACAATTGTTTGTCATGTCCTAAGTAAGGTGTATGGAGGCTGACTTAGATTCAGCAGAAGCTGCTGCCCAGAGGATAACCACTTTAGCCCCAGTTAATTGAAAAATCTCCTCTCCCCATTGAATGGTGTTGGCACCCTTGTCAATTCATTTGACTAGATACAATGTTTATTTACTTATTTCCTTGACCTTTTAAAACCTTATGGTTTATCTCTGGTCTCTTAACTCTATTCCATTGGTATATAAGTCTGCCTCTGCCAGTACTGCACTATTTTCATCGCTGGAGCTATGCAGTAAGTTTTGAAATCAGGAACTTAGAGTCTTCTAGCTTTGTTCTTATCTTTTCAAGATTATTTTGACTCTTCACGGTCCCTCAAGATTCCATGTGGATTTTAGGAGGGTTTTGCTATTTCTGTAAAAAAAAAAAATTGTCATTGGGACATTGATAGGAATTGCATTGAATCTATAGATTTCTTTGGGTAATAGTATTAATTCTTCCAAGCCATGAATATGGGATGTCTTTACTTTCTTTCAGCAGTGTTTTGTAGGTTTTATTATACAAATCTTTCACCTCCTGGATTAGGTTGTTCCTAATTTTTTTATTCTTTCTGATGCTCTTATAAATGGAATTATTTTGTGATTTCCTTTTTAGGTTGTTCATTGTTAGTGTATAGAAGTGCAGCTGATTTTTATATGTAGACCTTGATCCTGCTTCTTTGCTGAATTCATTAGCTCTGACACTTTTTTCGTGTGGAATGTTTAGAGTTTTCTACATAGAAGATCATATCATCTGCAGACAGAGATGGTTTTACTTCTTCTCTTCTTGCCTTTTATTTCTCTTTCTTCACTAATTGCCCTGGCTAGAACTTCCAGAACTGTGTGTTGGGTAGAAGTGGCCAAAGTGGACATCCTTGGCTTATTTTTCCTCAGCTTAGAAAAGAGCTTTCAGTTTTTCACCATTGAGTGTAATATTTGCTGTGGGTTTTTCATACATAGCTTTTTATAGTGTGGAGGTAGTTTCCTTCTATTCCTATTTTTCAAGTATTTTTATCATGAAAGGTTGTTGAATTTTGTCCAATGCTTTCTGTGTATCAACTGAGATGATCAGGTGGGTTTTTTCTCCCTCATTCTGTTAATGTGGTTAGTATATCACATAAATCGATTTTTTGTGTGTTGTGAACCATCCTTGCATTTCAGGAATAAGCCCTACTTGGTCTTGGTGTAAAATCCTTTTAATGTACTGTCGAATTTGGTTTGCTAGTATTTTGTGGAGGATTTTGGCATTTAGTGTTCATAAGAGATACTGGTCCAGAGCATTGTTCTCTTGTAGTGTCTTTGTCTGGCCTTGTTATCAGGGTAATGGTGGTCTCATAGAATGAGATAGAAATCATTCCCTCCTCTTCAATTTTAGTAGAAGTTTGAGAAACACTGGGGTTAGCTCTTTAAATGTTTGGTAGAATTCATCAGTGAAGGCATCAGGTCAAGGGCTTTTCTTTACTGGAAATTTTTTCTGGTTCCTGATTCAGTTATTTTAGTTAAACATCTGTTCAGATTTTCTGTTCTTTGTAATACAGTCTTGATAGGTTTTGTGTTTCTTTTTTTTTTCTTTTTTTTTTTTTTAAAGATTTTATTTATTTATTTGACAGAGAGAAATCACAAGTAGGCAGAGAGGCAGGCAGAGAGAGAGGAGGAAGCAGGCTCCCTGCTGAGCAGAAAGCCCGATGTGGGGCTTGAACCCAGGACCTGGGATCATGACCTGAGCTGAAGGCAGCGGCTTAACCCACTGAGCCACCCAGGCGCCCCAGGTTTTGTGTTTCTAGGAGTTCTCCCATTTCATCTAGTAGTCCAGTTTTTGGTAGACAGTTGTTTATAGTACTCTGTTATCGTACTTTTCCTTTCCATAGACTTGGTAATAATATTCTCACTCAGTTTCATTTCTGATTTTAATAATTTGAGGCCTCTTCTCTCTTTTTTTCTGTCAGTCTAGCTAAAGGTTTGTCAGTTTTGCTTTTTAATGAATCAGCTTTTTGGATTTCTTTTATTTTTTTCAATTGTTTATCTATTTTCTTTTGTTTACCTGTGCTCTGTTCTTTATTATTTACTTTCTTCAGCTAGCTTTGGATTTCGTTTGTTCTTATTTTTCTAGTTCCTTAAGTTTTAAAGTTAGTTTGTTGATTTGAGATCTTTCTTGTTTTTTTTCTTAAAGATCTTATTTATTTGACAGAGATCACAAGTAGGCAGAGAGGCAGGCAGAGAGAGAGGGGGAAGCAGGCTCCCTGCCAAGCAGAGAGCTCGATGCAGGGCTCGATCCCAGGACCCTGAGATCAAGACCTGAGCCAAAGGCAGAGGCTTTAACCCACTGAGCCACCCAGGCGCCCCGAGATCTTTCTTATTTTTTAATGTGTAAGAGTTTATTGCTTTTAGCTTCCCCGAAACTGCTTTCTCTGTGTCCCATAAGTTTTGATATTTTGGGTTTTACTTTTTCTTTTTCTCTTACTATTTTCTACCATCCCTGGTGGTCTAGTGGTTAGGATTCGATGCTCTCTCTCTTACTGTTTTCTAATTTCCCTTGTGAATTCTTCTTTGATCCATTATTTGCTTAAGATAATTTATTTTGAGTGGTAAACCAACCTTGTATTCTTGGATCAAATTCTTCTTAGTTATGACGTATTATTCCTTTTTAGCCAGTCAAATTCAACTTGCTAAAATTTTGTTTAGATTTTTGCATCTATGTCTATGAGGAATATTGGTCTGCAGTTTGTAAATAATGTCTTTACCAAGATTTGGTATTAGTAATGTTGACCTTAGAATAAGTTGGTAAGAATTCTTTCTTCTTCAGTTTTCTGGAAAAGTTCATTTACAGTTGGTATTACTTCCTTCTTAAATATTTGGTAGAATTCCCTAGTGAAGTCATCTTGTCTGGTTGTCTTTGTTAGGAACATTTTTAAATACAAAATATAGAAATATAGTTTCTTTAGTAGAGACAAAGAGCTATTCAGATTATGTTTCTTCTTGAGTGAGGTAGTTGTATCTTTCAAGGAATCTGTTCATTTCATCTGAGTTGTAGAATTTTTGGGATAACGTTGATAATATTCCCGTCTCCTAGGTATCCATAGAAACTGATGGGTTGTCTCTGCTTTCATTCCTGATAATGCAACTTTTGTATTCTCTCTTTCTTCCTTACTAATCTAGCTGGAGATTTGTAAAATTTATCTTCTTGGTGAACAAGTTCTTTATTTATTTTCTTTATTATTTCTATTTTTTTTATTTCATTGCTTTTTGCTCTCTCTGGCCTTTATTACTTCTTTTTTCTGCTTACTAATTGGGTTTTATTTGCTCTTTTTCTTTAGTTCCTTGAGGTAAAGTTGTCATCATTTGAAGCTCTTCTTCTTTTCTGGTGTAGACACTTCTTGCTAGAAATTTTTCCCCTAAGTACTCAAATACAAAAAGTACATTGCACAAATTTTTCATTTTCATTCAGTTCAAAATACTTTTCTGTTTTGATTTCTACTTTGATCCATGGATTATTTAGAAGGATTTCATTTCATTTCCAAACACTTGAGGATTTTTTAGAGATCTTTCTTTTAATGATTTCCAGCTAAATTTGATGATGGTCAGAAAATGTAACTTTCTATGACTCAGATCCTTTTAAATTTATTGAGACTCATTTTGTGGCACAGAATATGGTCTCTTGCTTCAGAAAATGCTAGTCTGGGGCACCTGGGTGGCTCAGTGGGTTAAGCCTCTGCCTTCGGCTCAGGTCATGATCTCAGGGTCCTGGGATCGAGCCCTGCATCGGGCTCTCTGCTCAACAGGGAGCCTGCTTCCCTCTCTCTCTCTGCCTGCCTCTCTGCCTACTTGTTATCTCTCTCTCTCTCTGTCAAATAAATAAATAAAATCTTGAAAAAAAAAAAAGAAAGAAAAAAATGCTAGTCTGATGTTGCTGGAGAAAGTTTCTATAAATATTAATTAGATACCATTCATTGACTGTTTATCCTATTTTCTGTATCTCTATTTTATAGCTGCCTATTCTATCCATTTTTTTTTTTTAAGATTTTGTTTATTTGAAAGAGCACAAGCCTAGGGGAGAGGCAGAAGGAGAAGCAGACTCCCCGCCAAGCAGGCAGCCCAATGTGGGCCTTGATCCCAAGACCCTGGGATCATGATCTGAGCCAAAGGTAGACGCTTAGCCGGCTGAGCCACCCAGGTACCCTATTAGATCCATTTTTGAGCAAAGAATATTGCAGTCTTTTGATTATAGTTGTAGATTTCTCTACTTCTCCTTATAGTTTTAACAGTGTATTCTATAACTGTTACTAGTACATAAAAATGAAGGGTTATGTCCTCTTGAGAAATTTACCTCTGCCATTATGAAATGACCTTCTTTACCTGTGAGAATATTCTGTGCTATGAAATCCTTATTTTATATGAATATAGCCACTCTGTCTTTCTCTGGGTTACATTTAGTGTGGTATACATATCTCTAGTGTGCATACTTTTTGCGGGTAGCAAGCATATAGTTGAGTATTACCATATTTTTTAAAGTTATTCTTCTAGTGATTATTCTAGGGATTGATTATAATACACATCTTACCCCAGTTGATTTAAGGTTTTTCTGACTTAATATGGTAAAATATAGCAACTGCTGCTCTAATGTAGGTCCTTTTCTTCCCTCTTCCTTTGTGCTGCTTTTGTCATATGTGTTATATTTATTTGTGTTATAGACCCAGTTAGTACAGTACTATAATTATTGCTTTATTCGTTGTTATGGGTTTTTAAAAAAAAAATAGAAGAGGAAAACAGATGAGAGCAATTTTAGGCATGAAGGCTACTACAGGCTCCCACTGTTCTTACCTGAAATTATTTGCCTTTGATTCATTTCCAGAGCCCTGAAATTATTATTTTTGATAATTTTGTCCAGTTTTATGTATTTTTTTTTTTTTTAGAAAAAGGAATTGTTGACCTCTGCTCCACCACAGCTGGAAATTTCCTCACATGCTTCCTTTTTGGATTTCTTTTCCCCCTGACCCTCTTTCACTAAGCAACAACAACAAAGGAGCACTTAGCCTTTCTTCTCCCAGAATTGTGTGTCCCCGTGGACTGAAGAGTCAGTAGAGTAAGAATTAATGGACAGATAAAAATAGCTCAGTCCCCCACAGCTTCCTTTGAAATATTAGGCTGTCTGTAGACAAGCAGGAGAAAAGGAAGTTCTCTTAATAAATTTATGAAGTATTCATATGATACTTGCTAGTGCCTACCCCGGTAGCCCAGGCACCTGGTGTTTGCCACATTCTCTTGGGCCACTGTGCGTTTCCAGCATTCCAGAACTTGTGGGGTGAGTGAATTCTCTGTATAAAGTACCTTTGTTTACCCAAAAAGCTCAGGTTTCTTATGATTCCTCTTGCTCACTGCATGCTGAGACAGGGAATAGAGAAGTGTCCCTGCACATGTGACCCCTGGCCCTTGGTCCGTCCAATGCATCCAAGTGGTATTTCCATTGGTACTCCCCTTCCTTTTCAGAGAAGTCTTCAGTCTCTCATGCCAAAACCATTATGGAGTGCCTCTTCCCCCAGTCCTTCCTTCCCTGTCTTCCCTTTCCACTTTCCTAGCATCCTCTCTTCGTGATTTCAGTTAGGACTAAGGCAGGGGTGGGTGGAATGGGAGAGGTCAGGAAAGCTGGGAGTTCTGCCAGTAGATAGAGTGCAGTTAAAATAATACATTTGGAATTCCTGATAGTCAATGCACAGCTTAGATGGTTTCATTTCCTCTTCTATAACTGGAATCTTAGGTCACAGGAATGACTTCCCAGAGTTAAAAAATAAAAAAGGTGCAGGCAGTAGATAAGGGTTTTGATCTGAATTGAATCTAGGTTGAAAGTCTAATTTTTTTTTAATTTTACATTGTCAGTTTGGTTGGAAACTTAAGTTTTCCATACAGAAAGATCTTATTGTTTGTAAATATCACTGTGTTCCAAGGGTTAAAAATACTTGAACAAAGGGAAAGGGAATGGCAAGTTTGTAGTCCCACCCAGTCTTTATGTGGATTTCCATATATTCACTTGCTCTCTCCATGTGGTCACTCATGGTGCCACAGCCTGGTCATTCTGTGCCCCCTTGTCCAGGAAGCTGGCAGTAGCCCGGCATGAAGTTCACATGTCTACGGAGCACTCTCGTCTCACGGCTCCTCACGGGCCTGTGCTCTCCACTGCACACAGTGGAGGTTAGGCAGATGGCCTTATGGTCACAGTGGAGTGAAAGAGCGGTTTCCTGTTTTCAGGGGATTCCTTTCAATGCCAAACATAGCAGCTGGGAAACAAAGTTTTCCCAGAATCACAGTGTACTTCTTGGGTTCTGTTTAAACATAATTTGACAGTCACCATTAACATCTATTTCCAGAAATGTCAAGGCTATAATTTTTTAAAATTAATTGCTTAATAGCATTACAATACATCGGTTTGATCTGTGTTCTTGTGTGCGGTAGGTGACACTACCCAATCAACATTTCCCCCAGCTGACTTCTTAAGTGCTGATGTTTACATTTCTGATTGCGAGCAGCTTTCAGAGCTGCATTCAGGGCCCGTGAATGTGGAGAGATGTTCAGGAATGATGGGCTGCACACAAGCGATAGCAGTCTCACATGTACCTGTCATGTCTTCATCGACAGAATGGGCCTATAGAAATGTGAGAAGTGAAAGGGACCTGAGGAGTCCGAACAGAGCCAGAGAAAGCTGTCATTCTCCTTAACTCAGGGTTCTATTCCTCTTCCCCTGGTTCTTTTCCCCCATTTAATCCCCACCCACCTGCTGAATGTGGGAACATGGTGTGAATTGGTTAGCTATAAGGTAATTGTTACAGGAGTTTGTTTGCTCGGATAAAATTTGAGGTACTTAATTTGAATTAGCACCCACAATTCCATTTTCAGAAGTTGGAGAATATCAGACTTGAGATGACCCCTAGGAATCCTGTAGGCGGAGTTTCACTTCTCAGGTGACAGAACTTCAAATCAGAGAAGTGGCAGGCTTGCCCGAGATCATACACCTGGGCCTCCAGACACCCAGCAGGGCTCTCGCCACCAACCTTCCTGCCTCCCCAGCAGGGTCCCAGGCTCTTCACTAAGTTTCCAGTAAATGGGAATTTTTATTATGAGTAATACTGAGAAATAGAGGAGAAATCAGATAAGTAACAGTTTCAGGAGCTGTTTCATTATTTTGCTAAAAGCCGAATCATTAGATTATTTGGGTCAAATAATCTTTATATATCAGATAGCACACACAGTCCTTTACTGCCTTACATCATGAGAAAAGTGTGTATGTGTGTGTGTGTCTGTGTGTCTGTGTGTGTCTGTGATTCACTTTGGATTCGATGCCAGCATAACAATATGAAGTCTATAGAGGAGTTGAAATTTGACAGGTTAATTTTATTATATACATGATGCTCTGGCTTTTCACAAATAAGTTTAGCCTGAGGTCATTCAGGAAATTTAGGATGACCTCTCTGTAGAAGTAGGTAATTTGTAAAGATGCTCTATTGCTGCCTCATGATATATAATTATGGAAAGGGTAATTAACCATTAGGTACTGGAGGGAGGAGGAAAGACAAACTAGCTTCCTTTCCAAATGGGCTCTTTAGATTAGGAGAAAGAGGCTGGTCTGGTTACCTACTGCTGCATAACAAACACCACCCCAAAAGTTAATGGCTTAAAATAATGATGACGTTTATTTAGCTCATATATACAATTTGGGTGGAGCTTAGTGGGGACAGCTCATCTCTACTCCATTCGGCTTCATCTGAAGCTCCTGCCCTCACCATGTCTGGTGGCTGATGGTAGCTGAGATTTTCACTGGGCTGGGACTGGAAGCCTACGTGCAACTGCTCCATGTGGCCTGGGCTTCCTCATGCCGTGCTGGCTGTGTTCCAGGGGAAATGTCTCACGAGAGATATGGGCAGTAGCCCCTCATTTTTTAGGACCTAGTTTTGGGGGTCATGCGGCATCTCTTTTGCCACATTCTGTTAGTCAAGGCAGTCGCAAAAGCCTGTGCAGTTGCAAGGGGAAGGAAGCTAGATTCCATCTCCTGATGGGACGCAACAAGGTTCTGGAAACGATATAGGGCCAGAGATATTGCTGTGGCCTTTTTCGAAAAATCCAGTCTGCCACAGAGACTTTTATTTTATTTAAGTAGAACAGCCAGTAATGTGACACTAACCTGGCAGAACCTTATAATGATATTTTTAAAAAATATTGCCTCACAGGTGAGAGGGAACCTGGGTAGAGTAGGGGCCGTCTGGTGAAAAAGTCTACCTTATGAAAGCTAGATGCATTTGCCTGTATGGTTCTGCATAGCAAGAACCATACTGCACCCTGAGATCTCAGGGTCATGACTGTCTGCCTTCTCCAAACCCACCCAGGGTGTGGGTTCCATCAGAGGCTCTTGGACTGTGTCTGGTTCACCACGGTCTAACTGGAAACTACATTCAGTTACAGCATTCTGAAACACTGAGAAGAAGGACAAAGCTTAAAAACAAAGAGACCTAGGTGACACCCAGATGTGTTTGTGGCCCTGGGATCCCTTGTTTGAAAAAAACAGATGCTTTGAGGAAGAATTGACATATAATAAACCATATATTTAAAGTTTACAATTTGATGACTTTTGACATACATATGCCTGTGAAACATCCCCACACATGGTGAGTATATGGACGTCTGCAGAAGATTCCTTAAGCCTCTCTGTATCCTCTTTGTCCTGCCTTTTCCCACACCCGCCCCCAGGCAACCACAGTCTTCTGTCACTGTGTAGTGTTTGCATTTTTTATAATTCTGTATAAATGGGATCATAGCGTGTATAATTTGGGGAGGGTTCTGGCTTCTGTCACTTAGCACAATGATCGTGAGATTTATTCATATTGTGTATATCAAGAATTCATTTCCTTTTTTTTTTTTTTTCCCTGAAGAACAAGTCCGTTTTATGGATACATCACCATTTGTTTATCCATTCAGCTGTTGCTAGACATTGGGTTGTTCCCAGTTGTTGCTTCTAAGTAAAGCTCCTGTGAACATTCATGTGCGGGTGGTTGCAAAGACATCTGAAAAGTGGATTGGCTGGCTCATGTGGTAGGTATAGGTGTTACTTTTTAAGAAGCTGCCAGACTGTCTTCCAGAGTGGCTGCACCAGCAGTGCGGGAGCATTCCAGTTCCTTTACATCCTCATGGGGACTTCGTGTGGTTGGCCTCCAGCCGTTCTAATAATTATGTGGTGCTCTCTCAGCACGGTTTTCATTTTCCAGTCGCCTGGGAATGAATGGCGTGGAGCATCTTTTGGTATGCTTGTTTGCCATCCATGTGTCTTCTTCAGTGACGTGCCTGTGCACAACCAGAATGGTCATCAAATACAAGGAAGGATATGATGCAGTCTAGAGCATGACCTTTGCCCTCAAGGAACTTTTGAAATTATTTCTGAAACATCATCATATTCCAGGCCTTTTAAAATGATGCCTTCTCCTGGGCACAATGTAACCTTTTTAATGACTCAGATTTGTGATCATAAGTGTTCATGACTGCACTATGTGGAATCCAGTTTTAAGTGGCCTTTATACTTCTTCTGCATCATATCCCACCTTCTGACCCTCAGCCCTCTCTGTCTGGCTGCATCCTAATGTGTTTTTTTTTTACCAAGAAACCACAAAAAGTGCCTGTGACCAACTTGCATGCAAAGCAAAACCAGAAAAGTATGGGGTCAGGAGTAAAGTGCCATGTAGGAGCCCCAGTGGCATGCAGGCTACTCTGCTCCCTTGCGACAGCACCATGTTCTCCCGCTGGTGATAACTGGTTATGTTTGGTTCAGAGGAAAGTGTTTTACCATTTCCCTTCACATTTACTACACTAATGGGAAAATAAGTAAACCACTGAGTTTGGGGGTACAGGAGGTGTGATACCTGTTTTTTGGAGGTTTCACCATTTTCCCTCTGCCAGAATGGTACCTTATAGGTGTGGAAACAAATACCCTGAAAGATTTAAAAGGACACGTTAATTCCTGCCTTAATTAAGCACTGAGATGAGTTCATCTGAAGGTGAGCATTCCATTGAGCATCTCTTTCCTGAGACCATCCCTGGTGGTCTAGTGGTTAGGATTCGGCGCTCTCTCTCTCTTTCCTGAGACCATTTCCTTCCCAAGCTACTTTGAAAGACCACTGCATTTCACATCCAGGCTGCCTTGTAGTGGGGTGTCCTGGGTCAGACCAGATGCATTCCCTTTGATTTCAGAAATGGAAGTGCCGTGCCAGGGAAGATCAGTACTCTTTCTAGGCTCGAGTTCTATCTGGGTATGTGTTCTCAGGGGCAGGCAATTCTTCCCTGACACTTGAGTACCAGAAAGATAATGATGCATCCAAATGAGCACCTTCCCTGTTAGGGGCGTGCCACCAGTGTGCTGGTCTAAATCTTTGCTCTGTGTGGGATAGTGTATTATAGTCTCTGTATGGTCCTATCCTTTTGTGCATAGATTACATTTCTAAAAATTTAAGGTATTTGGATGAGTCTAGGTATACTTTGTGTCTATCCTTCACACTTTTTAAGTATAATCTTTTAGCAGCCCTCATTTTTAGAAGCTGAAGCATTTTTTTTGTTTTTTTTTTTAAAGACCTATCTCCATACTGATACTGAAACTTTCAGATCCTCTGGACCTTTTTACCTAAATTTCTCTACATTCTCTCAGAGTTTTCTTAAATGAGCATGTAATCCAGCAGTCATTCAGCAAACCTTTGTGAAGTGCCTGAAGAGTGTGCTAGGTTTTCCAGGTCAGTGCTTGGCAGGAACACATCTGAGAGGAGGAAACGAAGCCATATAAGTGTTGTTTGTTGTAGTAGGTACAGGGGAGACATGTGACAGAAGTCCGTTTGACTGTCACAGAGCCATCAGACCTTTTTCATCTCTGGCCCAAACGGCAGGTGTCTCGAAGTTCCAGGGTGTGCACTAGAGGAGAGGGACTTGGAACCAACATGTCTGTCTCCTGGTACTCCAGGGCTTCTCCTGGGGCAGGGACAGTGGTCTCCTGTCTCATGCTTGTTTGTGCTCTGGAAGGTGGAATCACCACCATCTTGGGGGAGGTGGGAAGGGGGGCCAGTATGTCAAGCTGCAGCTGAAGGCTCTTCCCTGTACCTCACAGACTCTGTCTTAGTAAATCTTCATAATTGAATTATCTTTCCCATTTTGCATATGAGAGAATGGAGAGTCCTCCAAGGTAAACTGGCCTCACTGTCTTAGAGCTACTAGGGACTTGCCCCAACATTCACAGCCCAGTCCACGGGACTCTAAAACCCATGATACCTCTGTCACACTGCTCTGCTTTTCCAGAGCGGTGGCTTTCACATCGGTGTAAAAATTTCCTAAGACTTAAATGGAGGAGGAGTCAGCCTTGCAAGCTAAAGAGCTTATTTCTCTCACCTTTTCTCAGAGAAGGCATTTGAACAGGGTTTTTGTGTGAGCCCTGGCTTCTTACATTGGCCCACAAGCACCCAGATTACCCTGCATCCGTCTGTTTCAGAGCCTGAGTACAAAACTGGTGGCATTTGTCTTAAGGATAAACTAAAGGAGACCATTCCAAGGATATTTTGGAATGCCTAATTTTCTTGCCCTCAGACACATAAATTCTCAGGGAAACCTTTGGGGGTTAGGATGGGGAGACATAGCTTCTTTCTTCCTCCTCTGTCAAGCCCTTCCCCAGAGCACACACCATGGTAAATGTTGCTTGAGGATTACTGTGAGTGTCTCCTTTAGTTCAAATTGCATTTTAGTGAGTAATAACCCCTGCCAAAGCTAAACTAAATCTAGAAAAGGCAGAACTAATTCCTAAGCTGCTCATAAGACTACTCACAGCATGCCCAGGGCTCATGAATCACCTGTGACCTAGCCAGCAGCTCTTGCCTGCTGTCCCTTCCTGGTGGCAGGCATCCTGGTTCCTGTGAAAAGTCTCCCTTTGGAGGGATTTAAGGGAAATGCAGGGACGCTAATCCCATCTCTTTGGGTGACATTGGCTTATTCTGAATTGTTCCCCCAAAATAGGTTCATTTGACTGAAACCACTTATAGCACATTAAACTCAAAATGTTATTATTGTACCTTAGGTTTTGTTTTTGTGAAGTTTCAGCACAGTTGGAGCTTATGCTAGAAATGTGCTTGCTACTTTGGGTGACATCTTTGTGGCTAAACCTGGCTGCCTCCCCTAGAGAACCCTGGCAGCTTCCCTCTGGACTTTGAAGCAGCCATGCACAGAGAATGATCAGGTTCCTTCTTAGATGCTGTAGTTGCTCGGTTTATCCCTGAGGTGAAGGGAGCAGCTCAATAATCTGCCTCCTACATTCAACTACTTGTTCTTAAGAAATTTTTTTAAAGATTTTATTTATTTGGGGCACCTGGGTGGCTCAGTGGGTTAAAGCCTCTGCCTTCGGCTCAGGTCATGAACCCAGGGTCCTGGGATCGAGCCCCGCATCGGGCTCTCTGCTCAGCAGGGAGCCTGCTTCCTCCTCTCTCTCTGCCTGCCTCTCTGCCTACTTGTTATCTCTCTCTCTCTCTGTCAAATAAATAAATAAAATCTTTTTTTAAAAAAATATTTTATTTATTTGACAGAGAGAAATCACAACTAGGCAGAGAGGCAGGCAGAGAGAGAGGAGGAAGCAGGCTCCCTGCTGAGCAGAGAGCCCGATGCGGGGCTCGATCCCAGGACCCTGGGTTCATGACCTGAGCCGAAGGCAGAGGCTTTAACCCACTGAGCCACCCAGGCACTCAAGAATTTTTTTTTTAAACTAAGACCATAAAAATTCCCATAAAACCCACTCTTGAATCATTACATTTAAGCAACATAACTGTTCAGTGAACACTCTAGGATAACTTAGCTGCTTATGAGATCTACTCAGTGTATAGAGTCTACTGAGCATGAACTTCTTTAGAACCTCTGCCAGTTTGTTGGGGTTTTTTTTTTTGTTTTGTTTTTTCTTTTTTTACTGTGGTAAAACAGACATACCCTAAAATTTTACCGTTCCAGCCATTTTAAGTCCACAGGGCAGGGATATGAAATATATTCACAGTATTATACAGCCATCACCACTGTCTGGTTCCAGAACTTTTCCTCCCCCAAAGGGAAACCCCCATACCGGTTAGCAGTCACTCCGTATGCCCAGCCCCTGGTGACCACTCGTCTGCTTTCTGTCTCTGACTCTCACCAGTTTGGATACTGCATATAAGTGGTGTCATTCGACATGTGGCCTGTGTGTCTAGCTTTCACCCAGCAGAGTGTTTGAAGATTTATCCACGTAGTAACATGTGTCAGTACTTCATTTTCTTTTCTATGGACTCAAAAAGATGGCATCTTTTGGACATACTACATCGTGTTTATCTGTTTTTTTCAAATGGACATTTGTTGCTTGGTTGTTTCCACGTTTTGGCTGTTGTGAGTAATGCTGCTGTGGACATTACTATACAGGGATTAGTCTGAACACCGGTGTGCACTTCTTTGAGGTGTGTGCCCCAAGTGGAAGTGCCAGGTCACCCAGCAGTTCTCTGTGTGACTCACCGAGGGCCTGCCGTAGCGGCCACAATATTTTGCATTCCCACCAGCACTATATAATCCTCATTTCTTTACATCCTCACCAGCACTTATCACTCCATTTTGTGAAATAATATGCATCCTATTGGATATGAAGTGGTAGCTTTTCGTGGTTTTAATTTATATTTCTTACTGACTGATGGAGTTGAGTATCTTCTTGTATGCTGTTGGCCATCCATCTGTCATCTTTGGAAAAATGTTTGTTTAGATTCTTTACCCATTTTGCATTTGGGCAGTTGGGTGGTTTGTCTTTCATTAGGGTTGTTGAGTTGTAGCTTGTTTTTTTATGGAAATTTTCAGATACCCACTAAAGTAATGAGAATGGTAAAGCGACCCTGCACACACGTTCCCTGGGCACAAGTCATTGCACATGGTCCTCGAGTTCTTCACCCCCACCTGGAGGTTTCCAGAACAACTCCCAGCCCTTTAATGTCATCTTGCATTTAATTTAAACTTCCCGATTGAAACATGGTTTTATAGTTGGTTTGCTAGAATTAAGATCCAGATAAGGCCCACACTTTGCATTTGGATAATATACTTCTTTTAGTCAATTTTAATCCTAAATTTCCCCCTTCTTTTCCCCCTTTTCAGTTTGTATTCTCGAAGGAACTGGATCAGATATCTTTTTTTTTTTTTTAAGATTTTATTTATTTATTTGAGAGAGAATGAGCGAGAGAGAGCATGAGAGGGGAGAAGCAGATTCCCCAAGGAGCTGGGAGCCCGATGCGGGACTCGATCCTGGAAGTCCAGGATCATGGCCTGAGCCCAAAGCAGCTGCTCAACCAACTGAGCCACCCAGGCACCCTGGATCACATATCTTAACAGAACTTCTATATTTTAGGTTTTGCTGACTACCTCCCAGTGGTGTTTCCCCCTGGTATAAGCTAGAAAATAAAACTTGAGGTTAGGTCTGATTCCAGTTCTAGTTTTTGGCAGAAACACCTGAGCTGTGGAGTTGTGTCTGTCTCTCCAGGTGGCAGAGCAGGACCAGCTCTCTCTCTGAGATGGCACCGGCCCCTCATCCTCATTGTTGCCAAGTGGTGCCATTCTATTTCTGTCAGTCACTCCTGCTTCTTTGGAATTCCTCCTCACAGACTCCTTTGTCAGCTGTTTAATTGCCTTGCCATCCATTTTGGTCAGGAAAGTTCCATCCTGTGCTTGATCCTCTCCCTTGATTTCCCAGCACTCAGGATCATGAGTGGTTTCCAAGTTGGGCTGGGTGTGCTTCTGTGAGCATCATCATGAACGCCCGGATTTGACCTTTTAAATGTTCCCGCCCACTGCACTTCCACCCACCGGCAGTCTTTAGATCAGTCCAGACTTGGGTCATCTGGAGACCTTCAAAGAAAATCAGTGTCTGGGCAGCTGGGTCAGCCTCTCTGGGGTAGAGCTGAGCATGTTGCCTTGAAAAGGCCTTGCAGGTGATTCTGATGCACAGTGAAGATTGAAGGTCTTCGTTGGAACCCCCTCCCCGACAAGGGGCATAAGATGCAGGGCCCTGTGTTCAAGATTGCTGGCTCAGCCTGGGCTGTCTGCCCTGCCTTCCTTCCTTATCCCTGCTTTACCATGTAGTCCCAACACCTGGACTTCATGATGAGCAAGCCTCGTGGACAAGGACAAGCAAGCCTGCCCTCCCTTTTTCTCCCCTCCTCTTCCTTGACCTGGAGCAGAGCTTGGCTAAACTTCATAAGGGAGACGGCACAAAAGTCCCCAGGGCAGCACCTTTAGATCTGCAGCCAGACTGGGCCTGACGCTTTACACCGTGGCAGCCCTGGACACCAAGCAGGTTTTTCCTTGTTAACTTCCAGGGTCTTCTGGGGCCTTCTGTATTTAATACTACTAGCAGTGGTAAATACTGTCTGTTGATCTTTTTTACCTCTCTTTTAGACACCACACCCCCCTGCCATACCACACAGAAAGGGTTCCCCTATCTGCTTCTCTCAGATTTCCCTCCAGACCTTGCCCCCTGGCCTGGGGCTGAAGCAGTTGGGTAGGGGTTTTGTTTGTAATCCATTTGTACCTCCTGAACGCTGGACACCAAGCAGGTTTTTCCTTGTTAACTTCCAGGGTCTTCTGGGGCCTTCTGTATTTAATACTACTAGCAGTGGTAAATACTGTCTGTTGATCTTTTTTACCTCTCTTTTAGACACCACACCCCCCTGCCATACCACACAGAAAGGGTTCCCCTATCTGCTTCTCCCAGATTTCCCTCCAGACCTTGCCCCCTGGCCTGGGGCTGAAGCAGTTGGGTAGGGGTTTTGTTTGTAATCCATTTGTACCTCCTGAACGCTGGGCGGTGACACCCAGCAGGTGGCATTCCCAGTTTCTTCAGTCATGGGAAGGACCCTGCCTTTCTGCCTGTGTTTGGGCCTGTGACACCACTGTCAACAGTTGAGACAGGTCTAAGGAAATCAGTGTAGCAGAGAGATGAATCATGGTGTTTGGCTTCTTGCCCTATGCCCATAAAAGTGGCATTTCCTTAAATAGATCAGAACCTTAATAACTATTTAAAGAACATGTGGTATTTGGGAGTGTATTTTGTGGCCCTTAATTAAACTTCAGACAAATTAAAACATTTTTAAGATGTTTTATAACATTTTTTATCTTTCTCTGTGGAGATTTGTGTAACTTTCGTTCTCTTACCCCACCCCTCAACTCTCAGTGCATACAAGGGCACACCAAAGTGGGGCCACCTGAAGCCCACAGGCAGAGGACAACCTCCTATCATAGTCATTGGAGCAGGTGAGGGCTTCTGGCCCAGCTCCAGAAGGAGCTAGTGGGAAATGCACAGCTGGTCCTGTGGAGGGGTGTGAGGTGTTAGGCGATTTTACAAGTCTTGGTCTGAGTTTTTATGATAGTGAAAAGAACAGCAGATGAGCTTCTAAAGCAGGCTACGTCCATCTGCCTGGTCAGATCTCTTAGTGGACATTTATTGGATGGGAGGACATGAGCCTGTAGGAGAAAATGCGACAGAGTGCCTCATTTGAGTCTGTGCTGAGTGCTTTCTTGAACTTTTGTTCTGACACATATCATAACCCTCTCATTTTTGTCCACCTAATCCAAACATAGACTTATCTGGAAGAGTTAGAAAAGTCCCGAGTTGACCTGAGAACCAAATGCAAAATCTGAATTTATTAATTAGAAACTTGTATTATAATTACTAGTATGTTCCATTGTCCCTATTTTAAAAAGAAAATTGTTCCCTTAGAGATCTTGGCACCATTGACTGTGAATAATGAGCAATAGAAAGTCCTTCCGTTAGTGTGCATATTCCCCTCAAAACATCGTTTTTTGGGCTTTAAGAATAGTTTATTTTAGGGGCGCCTGGGTGGCTCAGTGGGTTAAAGCCGCTGCCTTCGGCTCAGGTCATGATCCCAGGGTCCTGGGATCGAGCCCCACATCGGGCTCTCTGCTCGGCAGGGAGCCTGCTTCCCTTCCTCTCTCTCTGCCTGCCTCTCTGCCTACTTGTGATCTCTGTCTGTCAAATAAATAAATAAAATCTTTAAAAAAAAAAAAAAGAATAGTTTATTTTAAAGGTATCGGCTGGCCTGCTGAAGCAGCCGTGCATGTAGAGGTCAGGACCTGTGTGGGTGGAAGGCCCTTGACCCTCTGCAGCCCCTGCACTGATCTACAAAATGTCACTGGGCCTGTCTGCCCAGATAGAGGTGCACTCACGCTTTACAGTCAAGGGTTTTTCCTTAGGCACAGAAAAATGCCACTTTTTAAAAATAGTCCATTTCTAGATAACCTTTGTGAAGTAAGTAAACATGTCAAAAAAGCGTATCTGTGAATGTCATGGGACCATTACAGATAATTGAACTTCGTGATGAGGTGATGAGGTGGCTTCTTAAACCTAAATTGATAGCCGTGGAATCAAGAGCTCCAGAGAGGAAGCCGGAGGAGCTTTTCGTCTTTCATCTGAATTTTCTTGCACCCTTTTCAGCCTCAGAGAACTGGCTTTGTTGTTTATATAGACTTTTCTCTCTGTTCGATCTGCGTTATGTCCCAGTAATTTGGTTTTTTAGCCCTGACCAAAATAGTGAGATGGGGGAGCAGAAGGCACCAGCCCAGCGCTGCTGTGGTGATATGGGGTGGTGGCAGCCTTGCCTGGGGTCTACTATCTCAGCTTTTAGGTTTTTCTTTGCTTCCCTTGAAGTCCTGGCCTCATTTTCCCCCCGGGTCCCTCTCGAGGGGTGAGGAGGTAGAGGGACAGGAGTCAGAGCACTCAGAGGTCTCACTTGGATTTGGTGTGTAGTGGCCTCACTGTCCTCTGCAGGGTATAGTGCCCAGCCTGGCTCCTGCCAGCTGGCCCAGGCGGAGACACCTGCCAGCCTGCCTGGGCTTGGACTTTGTTTTGATTTGGAAGTTTGGTTGTCAGGTACTTCAAAGTTAACTCCCCCTACCCTGGAACTCAAGAGGCCATTGTTTCCTCATTGTTTAAATTTCTTTGGCATGTTTTGTAAATGAAGCCGCTGCTCTGCCTGGAGGTTCCAGGCTTGAGGTTGGGTTTGTGTTGAGGAAGCTGGGGAAGGCTGGGGTTCCCACAGCTGGGGAGCTGGGGCGCAGCCATTTCCTCTGCTGCAGGAGCCTCTGCCCTGTGGCGTGGGGAGGCCAGGCACGTAGGCGGCTCTGCCAGACGCCTGCCTTTCAGGGAGCTGGAGAGGGAGCTGTGGCGGCAGGAAGTGGAGATTTGTTTTCCTCCAGAAATGAATGTGGCCTCTGGGGGCAAGGGTTGGGAGTCCTCAGCGTCCACATGTTGCCGTTGACCTCCCACAGGGCTTGGACTCGTCTGTAAGAGGCTACTTGCCCTGTCGTTCAGGCGATGATATGAGGTGCCTGGGCTCTTTGATCAGTCACTTGTCATGAGGTCTGCTCAGGTTCCTAGGAGAGTGTGGACGGGCTTTGGACGGGCCTGAGTTTGAATTACCCCCCAGGTCAGCTCTGGAACCTGGGCCTTCTTGAGTCCCAGCCTCCTTACCTGAAACTGCTTCTAGGTGATGATGGAATTAGAATGACACCCTGTCCTCCCTGCTGCCAGCCCAGCACCTTGGACAGGTCACTTCCCTTCCCTGGTTCGTTTCTTCCCAGGTGGCACTGGTGCCCCTGGCGCCCCTGGCGCCCCTGGCTGGCTGCTTCCTGAGATTCAGACGAGATGAAAGAGGCCCCTTTGCTGCGGCAGCGATCAGCAGTAACCATCGGACCCCGCTGGGTGCACAGTGCCCTCATGGGAGGCAGGGGCTGTCCTTGTTTCCTGGAGCGGGGACCTGTCAAGATTAGGACAGGAATGCTTGTTTGGGCTGTGTCATGGCCAGAAGTGTGAGGCCTGCTGCCTGGAGGCAGGGGGACCTACCAGGCCCCGGTGGCCCCGGGAGGGGTTGGTGGGCTCACTTATGGAGGCCAAGTCAGATGGCCCTGAAAGCTTGCGGAGACCTTCCCTATGACTCTTGGCCGGTTTGCATTCTTTTGTGCTTTAATCTGCTACTTTTTCTCACCACAGTTTATGAATAATGCTTTCATGCCAGATTGGTGTGACTGGCTGCCCCAGATAATCAGGTTACCGAGGGGAAATGACCTCTGGAATGATGACCCACAGAGTTGCTGCCTTTTCTAAGGCTTGCGCTAGAGTAGAAGCCCCGCCCCACACACACACCCAGAGGGCAGCATTCTGGGTGTCTGGAGTCAGGGGCCAGAGAAATTGTTTCAGTGATGAGGCTGATGAAAAGTTCAGCCCTGTGCTCTTCCACGCTACTCGCTGCTTTTCTAAGGGGACTGACCGCAAGCTGTGAGTCTGGATTAAGACTATCTTCCTGGAAGGGCCACTTGCCCAGCCTAGTCCGATCCTCCCCACCTGCCCCTCGTCCATGAGCCCCAGGTCCCCTACTTGGTGTGAGGACCTAATAGTTTGTAAACCTGGGGTGAAGTATGGCAGAGTTTGTAAAACCCTATACACATACACATAGTATTCTTTTCGCTATGATCACTTGTCCCTGGGAGGAGTGGCAACCTGTATCCAGGAGTGGGGGGTTTGCCTTCATTAATAAAGTCTGAGCTTCCCAGTCCTCTAGGAGCTCACCCTTGGTGCAGTTGAAGTCTGCGTGAAAGAAACAGTGGGGCCTCAAACAAGAGGTGTTTGGGAAGTATTCTCTTTTTGGGTCTGTGGCATTGACATAAAGTGTGTGAATTTCCAAAATTTAACTGTGGAGTTTCAACTTCAAAAGGATTCTTGCAAATAAGGGTAAAGGCTACAGATCAGCCGAAGGGTGTTATCATATAGTCAGCTATTCTGAATAGGTTATTTTTATAGTTGCAAATAATTTACTATGAATGTGGAAAGAGGCACCTCTTCAAAGAAAACCAAGGTGATCCGTGGAGCAGCTCTGTGGGGAAGCACACATCCCCAGCATCAGTCAGCTCCCAGTGCCTCCTAAGGCAAGAAGGCAGCTGTTGATGTTCTCAGGACACAGAGGTTTTGCTGGATAGTAAATCTGTGCCTAGAGCCCTCATAGGTGAGGTCAGAATGAATCCTAACTTCTTAACATAGCACTTTTGCTCCCCAGGGCCCGGCAAGGCTGCAGAGCTGCCAACCAGCTCCCTGTGCCCAAAGCTCTTCACACGAGGGGGCAGTGACCCAAATGTGTGTGGCCAGGGGGATGGTGACCTGTAGGCGGTGGGCAGGATGGGATGGGCACCTGCTGAAAAGGCCAGTCCCTGACCTCTGCCGGTCTTCAGACATGACCCGTAACACACTGTGCCTTCTCTAGAAGCTCCCGCTGCTTGAGGTTTGGAGGCCATGTGGCATCTGAGGCTGCCTTCCCGCGCCATGACACGCTCTGGAAAAGATCACAGGGTTTGTTACTTACATGTATTTTTCTTTTCCTTCAGAATATTGACATTACCAACTTCAGCAGCAGCTGGAATGACGGGCTGGCCTTCTGCGCTCTCCTGCATACGTACCTTCCGGCCCACATTCCGTATCAAGAGCTGAACAGCCAAGATAAGGTAGGCTGATGAAACAGCCCAGCTCCTGGTATCCTTACCACACAGGAGAGGCAGAGCTTCCCAGCTGTAGGGCCCCTGCCACAACACTGCCTCACAGCGGCCCCCTCCCAGCTTAGTCTTATTCTGGGATTGAGTTATTTGTGCTGAGCCAGCCAGTCCCTGACCTACCTTGTGTGGGACATTTGGTGGGTTCAGCATTCCCCAAGGACAACATTACCAGTGGGAGCAGTCAGCCTTCCTGGGTGATGACATTTAGGATTGAGGGCTTTACTCTTGAGAGCGACTCAGGGCATGAGTGGTCTGGGCAGTGCTTCCCATGCTGGGCCGGTCTCCTGCTAGCCCTGTGTAGTTCAGTCATCCCACTTAGGGAGCTTGCTCAGGGACCGGGTCGGGGACAGCCCCTGCCCAGAGGGACATGGAGAGAGGTCCCAGGCCTGAGCCCTCCTCTGGTCCCCTCATCCCCTCAGATAACACTTGAAGATTCCTCCCGGGGAGGAAGCTCACTTGACGGGTGTTTCTTTTTTTTTTTTTTTTAAGATTCTATTTATTTATTTATTTGACAGACAGAGATCACAAGTAGGCAGAGAGGCAGAGAGAGAGACTGGAGGAAGCAGGCTCCTCGCCGAGCAGAGAGCCCGATGCGGGGCTCGATCCCAGAACCCTGAGATCATGACCTGAGCCAAAGGCAGAGGCTCTAACCCGCTGAGCCACCCAGGCGCCCCTTGACGGGTGTTTCTGATGAGCTTTTGGGTCCAGGTCCAGGCGCCTCAGACTGATGTGTCGAAAGTGGCCTTTTTGCACAGTGAGAAAAGAACGAGTGTGTGGAGATTGTTCCATGGCTGGTTCCAAGAGGAGCGGGGGGGGGGGGGGGGCCTGCAGAGGGGCAGTCAGGGTCGGTGGGGGGCTCCAAGGGTCCAGTGTAGGTTCATTCTGGTACCACATGGAGGTGGCTGTCCATCTT
Source organism: Lutra lutra (assembly GCF_902655055.1). NCBI lineage: Eukaryota > Metazoa > Chordata > Mammalia > Carnivora > Mustelidae > Lutra > Lutra lutra. The sequence continues at coordinate 66,466,123 of NC_062289.1, read as the reverse complement.
CCCCAGCAGCATGAGTAGTGCAGGTCCCCTTCCTCCTGGCCTTGCTTGTCCACTCTAGTCACGCAGTTTGTTTTACAGCGAAGGAACTTCACACTGGCCTTCCAGGCAGCTGAGAGCGTCGGCATCAAATCCACACTGGTGAGTCACTGGCAGGGTCCCTCTTTGTTAAGAAGAGTTTCCTTCTCATTAAGGGAGATCCTAGGTGGTGTGGTGGCCTGATGATCAAGGGGCTAGGGGGTGAGGATGGGGGTCCACCCAGGCCCTTGGCAGCCAAGTGCATGTCCCATCAGAGAGGTACAAGCTGGGCTTTCACCTCCGTCCCATGAGCACTTTATGCCTCACATGAATTGTCCAAAGGAAGCACCCTAAATTGGGTAGAGTCATCCTGACTACAGCCCCAGCAGCTTTGACGTCCTTAGAGACCAGAAGAAAAAAATGCTAACAAGTTTGTAACCAGTCACTGTCAGAGACACATTCCTCCAGGTCTGTCTGCCTTTTGTCAAAGAAGGAGGCTTTAGAGGCCGAGCAGGCACTCCCGTGCTTCACAGGGACCATGGCAGACGCCACTCCTGTGTGAGACATGAGCTGTAGAAAACCCTCATGTTTCAGGGTCGTCACGCCACTGCCCAGCATCCACAGTAGCTCACAACCGATGTGCTTCTGTCAGATCTCTCGCCCCATCACCCTGTCAGACTTTCTGAAGAAGGTACTGGGTCCAGATACAGAGCCAGTCCTTCCACACCCACTGACACTGAGGTTATATAAACTCGGTGCCGTGGTATTGGTCATGCAGGGACACACGGTTGGCCGGCGCGCAGCTTGGGGAGTTCTGCAGTAAGAGCCCCATGAGGCCAGGTCACTGCCCCAAGGGCACCCCTCGGCCTGACTGGTAACAGCTGGATGGCTTTGAAGAAGTGTTTACATTCATATTTACCCCACAGGAGTGTTCATGTAGAGGTCCAGAAGTCTGTCTTCTGACTTGAAGAAATAGGCTTGTTTAGGGTGGTCTCTATTCAGTTGTACAGAGAAAGAGAAGTTACCATTATTGAAATGTTTTCTTTTATGTGGGTATTTTACATCACGTGGGAAGTTCCAACATATTAAAGGGGGCCATTCCCCCGACCCCAAAAAATCTTTATATTGAACAAACATGTTTTTCTTTTTCTATACCAAGTCATAATTGGGTCGCCCATTCCAACCCGCTGTCCATGGCCTCACCCCAGAACCTCCCAGAGCAGTGCTTGGGAGCGAGGCTCCCCTGGAAAGTCACGGGGATGTTCTTCAGAAACAGTGGGTCTCTTTTGGGGGCCTCCCAATTCTATATCCGAGTCCTGACTTTTCCCACGTTCGTTTTCATCAGCTGGTATCTCACACGACTGGTATTCTGCAGAATACAATCAGAAAACAGTGTTTTTGATGATTTCAGATGGTTGCCATGGTGAAGGGCATGGGAAAGTTGAGTTCTGGGAGCCCTGGGTGCACAGAGACTCTCCTGGGACAGAGACTGGGTTGAGAAAGGCACTCAGAAGTGACCACCTGGAGGAGTTTAAGAAAGGAGGCAGACAGGGTTGAAGGCCCCAGAGAAGATGATAACAAGCCTCAGAGGGCCGTGGCCATGAGCAGGGGCTCTCCTATGTGGGGCTCTGGCGCAGGGCTTGGGCACAGAGAGGCAGCTCAGGGATCACGCTGAAGCTTCCAGGCACGCTTGGCAGCAAGGGAGCAGGCATTTTGCCAAGGCCTTTGGGAGGTGTGATCTGGCTTGGCCCAAAGTCAGAGGCCCTGCCCTGTGCAACAACCCGTGTAGCTGCCAGGGAGCCTGTCGGAACGGGCCCAGAAGTGACCGGGATTCTAACGAGGATTCTTCCTTCTCCACTAGGACATTAATGAAATGGTGCGGACTGAGCGGCCCGATTGGCAGAGCGTGATGCTCTATGTGACAGCAATCTACAAGTACTTCGAAACCTGAGCACCTCTGAAGGACTCTCCCCGTTACCAAGTGACACCAATGCCATTAGCTACGCACCCCGTAAAGCTTTCAGTGACTCTCTGAGCTGCCCCGCAGCGTGTGAGCCTTCAGCCGGGGCCTCTGAGTCAGGAGAACTCAGGCCTCTATGGCCCCCGGCTCGCAGCCGGCTCCGCACACATGACCTGTCCGGCCCAAGGTTGGCCTGGGCTCCACGCATGTCACACGCTGTTTGCTGCCAGTTTTTTTCTGAAGAGAATATTGAACTGCATTAGTGCTGTGGAGTGTGCAAACCAGCTCCTGCACAGCTAAACCTGGGAAAGTGGGTGAAACTCAGTGGGCAGCTCACGGGGGTTAGTGAAAGCTTTCACCACAGCTCTTCTCGACTGCTCGCCAGTGCGGCTTCTGTCACCCATGAGAACCAGGCAGGGGACTCGGCGCCCGGCAGAGGTGCCTGGGGAGCAGGCTGCAGCCCTGGACGTGGAGGGCCATGAAGTACATCACCATGGCCACAGGGCAGCCACCGCTTCCATGTGGCGGGGCTGGTGTGGCCTTCGTGGTGTAGGTGTCTGCAGCTTGAGCTAACAGTGAATTGTGACTCGAGTTCCCAGCTGGTGGTGCCCATCACTGCTGAAGGGCTGGTTTTGCGGCTGGGCGGCCTTCAAGTGGAGGTGGCCCCTGTCCTCGGCGCTGCCAACCTGTCCTTCAGCTTGGAAGGGGCTTGGAAACCCAGGTCTGACTTTAGGTTTCTGGACAAAAGAATTGGTTAAAAGGAGTTCTAGTTTAAAATTTTTTTTTTTCTTATGAGCAATATTGGGGGAAAATAGCTCCTGATCTCTTAGTACCAAAGTTAAGTTGTTTTAGTAAAGATAGAGATAAAACATGAAATCTGGACATTAGCATGGTGAAAGCCAGAAATGAAGTCAGAAGTAGCAGGAGAAAAAGCCAAACACTTGGAGAGAGCCCTGCAGGGTAATTTAAAGTCACTGAGTCACTCAGATAAAATCCTCCTGGGCAAGAATTTAAGGAAGTGCCTTAAGTCTCCTTGCACGGGTACACCAGATAGAGGGTCTTGGAGGCCACCATGACCACAGCCACAGCAGATAGCATCAGGGCTGGTGGCCTGCAGCCCCGTGATGGAGTTGGTCCCTTGCCATGCCACCCTCCAGGTTCCAAGTGACAGGCAGCCGCACCTGCACCCCTTCTGTATGAGGGTTTCTGTTGAGGTGACTCTCAGGCTGGGACTCAGCCCTTCTTGGGAACAGGGATCCCACATCTCATGTGCACCTAACACAGTAGCTGTTGGTTTGAACAGCATCGAGACTGGTTGCTTCTAGAATACAACTGTGTTTGGCACCTACAAAGTAGCACAAGGAAGAGTTGCCACTGGTGGAAGCACCATCGCTGCCCCAGCCATAGGATGTGAAGAAGGCTGCCTAGCCAGCATGTGGGCCTGAGGGTTCTGTGTTCGAGCATCATGTTCTAGACTAGGAGTTTGAGGTGTCTATAGCCTAGGAAGGAATGTGGTTATTGTGAAATGGGCTGTGTGTGTGTGTGTGTGTGTGTGTGTGTGTGTATGTATGGCCTGCTGGCCCACAGTCACCAGCTGGCTGGTAAGTGCCCATCAACCCTGCCCAGATGTCCCAACCTGGCAGCTCTGGCTGCTGTCCTGACTTTTGTGAAATGCCTATTTTCAGCTAAGGAAGGAGAGGCTCAGTGAGCAGAACCCAGCCCCAGAGAGTACCAGAAGACCCTGGCGGATACCTGTCCCCATCCTACTTGATCAGGTTCCGTTCTGGCTTCTGTTGCTCTGTTGACAGTTGCTCTCTGCTGTCAGATGAGGGACTGTTAGGTAAGAATTATTGTTTTTTAAATGTCTCTCCACTCAGTCTTCCCAAGTCCCACTTTTGCTCTCATTTGCCTTCGTGGAAGCCTGTGCTCCTGTCTGGACCCAGTGTGTCTGACATGGTTTTGTTTATTTATTATTGTTGGGGGGTGCTTTTTTGTCCTATGAAGGAGAAGACTTTCCTGGGTCTGCAGTTCACACATCTGTTCCTTCCTAGCCAAGTGACCCAGCCCTGGCAGCTCATGCTGGGGGACCTGGGGCTGTGCCCCCAAGGCCGCCATTGGGGTCGGTGACAGGGAGAGGGTGGCTGCAGGAAGTGCCAGGACCGGGCCCAGCCTGTTTAAGGGCCCATCTCTGCCTCCCTGACAAGAGGCTGTGCCAGGGTACCCATCCAAGCCAGTTATATTTGCGTGTGGCTCTGCAGACGAGAAAATTCTAGAAGCATGACTTTTATTTTTCTAATAGGATCCTTTTAACACTGTTGGCTTTATGGGATAATTCTAAATGGTCATAAATACCTAAAAGTGCTACTCTGAGGTGCTTTTAGTCCAGTGGCACTTGACATGAAGCCCCCAGGAAGTCATTTTGTCTCTTTTCCCTTTAAGCACAAGCTTTACTGCAAAAGGGCCAGTTCCATTTCTGTATCTCTCAACCACAGGCTTCTGCTGACTGACAGTACTTTTTTATTTTGTTCTATTAAATATTCTTGAATGTATTAAAATTACTGAAACACATCAGGCTCGGACTTTTCTAACTCCACACTTCCAGCTGCTCCTCTGACATGGTGTGAACAGGACCCTGGCCACCCCCTGGGACTGACTGTGGCAACAGGAGGGCACCTGAGCCCAGGCTCCATCCCCTCTGGCTGGCCCTCCCCTGCAGCTCACAGGCTGGGAAGTGTTGTGGTTGAGGGACCTGAGGGAGTGAGTGGGAGTGCTGGTGTCTTCCAGGTCCCACCGTGGCCTGCAAAGCAGAACTATAGGCCAGATGCCCAGGACTGAGACCCCAGAAGCCCTGCCCAGGTTACCCTACAAGAACGGAAGGCCTGGCATTCCCAACGGTAGCCAAGACATGCTGTTGTGGGGAACAGAGTGGTTGGGGCGGGGGGGTTTGCCTTGAGGGCCTTTGTTTTTTTTTTTTTCTCCCTAGCAGTGCATCTTCTTGGAGATCATTTCCAGAATATATAAAATTATAGAGGAAAAAAAATCAGTAATTATACCACTCAGAGCAAGCAAACCAGTCAGGCCTTTTTTCCATGTGCATCTTGTGTGGAATGATTATGAATCTACGGGGCACAGCCCAGGATAATACTGGGGTTTGTCATATTGCCCATGCTATGTGTCTCATGTGGAAAGGACTATGAGGCCACCCCATTACGTACTAAGTGACCTTGGGGGCCTTTCCTGGACCTGAGACTCCCTCTCAGGGATGGCCTCTGCCCAGTAACTGAGCTCACACCTGGGAAGCTCCAGAGCCCATGGCCTGAGTTGAGATGTGGCCTGTGAGTGCTGACAACCGTGGGCACCCACTGTGACCCGGCTTCCAGAGCACACCCAGGTCCTTGGAGTACAGGACTGGGCAGGAGAAAGACTGCCCCGAGACTGGGCGTGTCTCCAGCTTCTCCCCACTAGCCAGCTGTGGGACCTGGGGCACTCGCTCAGACATGGAGCTCCTGCCCTTCGCTGAAGTGTAAGGAGGTCGTTCTGCTGGGAACAACAAGAGGCTGCTGAGACCAGCATGTTGGGGTCTGTGTGCAGTGGACACCAGTCAACACCCTCCCTCAGGACCCCTGGGCTAGAGGGTCAGAATGGGCTGTCCTAGCTGCTGCCCCTCAGTTATGGAATCTGCCCTCCCCAAAACATCCCTCCTGACTGCCTGTCATGCTAGCTACCTCCAGAGAAGACTGAGGCCCACCACGGGGAGTCCTTTTGTAGCCCACCTTCCTAAACTGCTCATAACATGGTGGGGCCCAGGGGTGCCGCTTTCCTAGACTTGGTGCTTGCGCTTCCTGTCCCAGGACAGCATGTCTGGGGAGGGAACTGTTACCACCTTGACTAAGGGAAGGTTCTAGAACCTCGGGGGGCAGGAGTTGACTTCAATGGGTGGAAGCAAGAAAACAAATTCCTCAAGAAGGAGAGATCCAGAAAGGATCTCACACCGTTCTGTCCATAGCCTCGCAGGGCTGGGGTCCTAGGCCTTAGGCAGCCATGCCCTGGTGACACAGTGGCCAACTCTTTGGCCCTATTCTTAAACGGCACTTCCCAATACCCTTGGTTTGACCTGAGTTCTGTTTTAGGTTGTCCTTTAAATGGAAGGCAGGGCAGATAGAAGGGGTCTTGGGCTCTGCACCAGGCTGATGAGGAGTGGACTGTAGTCAGGGCCAAGGCTGTTGGGAAAGCAAGAGCTCTGAGCCTACCAGGGCAGGGCTTTGCTGGGCTGCAGCTAGTGCATCTGTGCAGGAGGCAGGGTGGGGGCCTGGGAGGATGGCTTTGTAATCCCTGGGCCTGGCTCATACTGTGGGAGAGCAGGCTGAGTGTGGAGGTAGGGCTGGGAGCTGTGGGCCTGTGAGGGCGGGTCCGAGGGGCAGAGAGTGACCGGGCACAGCCTGCCATCTCTGCCACCAGATCCGAGCCAGACCCAGAGCATGGAAAGAACACGAGAGTCCCTGGAGAATGTCTTCATTATGGAGTGTATGTGAGTCCAGGATTCTTAGAAATGGATCACAGTCCTAGGAGGAGGGCTGGGGAGGAGCACAGGACAGGCATGTCACCGGGACCCAGTGGGCAGGAAGCAGGTTGCACCAAGTGAGAGTTGGGATACCTGGGTTCCCTCCACCCCCAGGTCTGGCACCAACTTGGCAACAGGCCAGGGTTCTTCCCACCTTTGCAATATGATGACCCCCCACAAAGAGGCCCCTCCTGATCCCTACTACCAAACACCCTGCTCTTCTTGAAGTGGAGTAGGGAAGTTCCTAGCAGGGCATGGGGATAGGGGTGCAGGGAGGGTGGGGAGAAGGCAGCTGGTTTGATGTTCTGGGAACTGCTGCATGCCAGTGCCTGGGCTCCTGGCTTAGAGCCATTGTTAGGGTGGTGAGCGACAAGCTCCGGCATGCACATGGTCCCTGTCCACCCTGTAGCCCAGGATGAGGTCCCAGTCCTGTCGGGACCTTAGTTCCCACATCTGCATGGATGAGCCCTGATTAGCTCAGAGGCATAGAGCTCCTAGTGGGATTACTATCTGACACATAGAAGCCGATGTGGGCTGGAGCATCTTTCTGGGGATGGGGCTGGAGGATCAGGGCACTGCTCTTGCGGCTCCCAGGCCTACAGACGGTTTGGGGAGCTTCCTCTGGCATGATTCCGTTGTCTTGGAGCCTGCTTTAGTCTAAGCATAGACAGAAGCCCTGTGAGGTCTCCCACTTCCTCAATTCCAGAGTCCCAGGAAGTATGCAGTGCCCCTCCTACTTGAAGGAGAAGTTGGTGAGTACCTCAGGGTGGCCTGGATGGTTTGTAGGGAGGCTGGCCCCAGCACCCACCGGGTGCTTTGTCCTGGGTCTGGAATTGCTTTCCCCCTGATGTGGCCCAGCTGGCCCCAGTGCAAACAATCAGGGTCCAGAGGCCACCAGGTGCATCCTGGACAGGAACAAAGCCAGCAGAGGGGCGGAGGGGCTGTCTGAGACCAGAAATCAGGAGCAAGAGCAAGCCCAGCTGGACCCCCTGAGGAGCCTGGGCTTGGACGGAAGGAAGGGCAGGCACCCGTTGCCTTCAAAGCCTGACCTGGGGCTGGGCAGGGACACCAAGGCCCAGAGATGGAAGGTGGGATCTGCCAGGGGCATCCCCGTACCTGAGGATCAATAGGCCTGTGCCCCCTGCCCCCCCCCCGCTGGAGCTCCCTTGGGCAGGCACAGGGGCCTCCCCTATGGCCAAGACACCTGAGAAGTGTTCTTCAGGCTGAGGAGGGCACCGCACCGGTAAGAGGGCAACAAGGCCAACACAGTGGGGGTGCCAAGAGCACAGTGTTCGGGGGGCCTCTAGTGTGGGAAGGCCAGGAGATGTGGGTTAACCATGAGCACGTCGGCTCGGTGGGGGAAGCAGGATTTGCGAACAGCCCTCCCCCATGCCTGCTTCCTTTCACGGCTCAACTGGCCAGTCCCGGGTGTGTGCTGTCCAGGCAGTGGCTTTGCGGGAGACCTGGACAGAGGCACATGACAGATGACACAGGACCATTGGAGCAGCTCCTTTTGCCTCTAACTGGCTGGTGAAGGACTGCTCTAGGACAAGGATGGGGACCTGGCGGCACTCCCAGCTTGGGCAGGTCCCAGGGGCCCTGAGGACCTGGCTCTGGGGTGGACCCAACCCCTTGCCTTACCACCTCTGGCCTGAGGACACGCCTACCCCAAGTGGGCCCCAGGGGTGAGCTCTGAGAGCTTTGGCACTCTGGCCCTGAGGACCGACTGTAGAAGGGAGACCTTCAGTCCCTGGGCGTGGGGCCTGTCTGGCGTGGAGACAGGTGCATGCATGGCCAAGTCATATGTAGGGAGGTCTGGGTGGGAAAGGTGCTGGGCCCCAGAATGGAAATGGCAGGGGCCCATGCTGGGGGCTAAAGGGGCAAGAGTGATCCCTGCCCCAGGTTGTCTGAGTGTTGGTCTCTGCCCCATGAAACTCCACAGTCCCTCCTAGGCCCTAGGTGACTCTCAAGACAAGCTGTTCCTTGCGTGTTTGTTGAGCGAGGACAAACTGGTGTGGGCAGGAGGGTTTTATCTCCACTGCAGGAGTAGTTCATCTCATGAGACAGCACAGAAGCAAGGGTGGAAAGCCAAGGGTGTGGGAAAGGGCCATCCGGCCAAGCAGAGCCCCCAGCTGGTACCTCATAGCCTGATGTCAAGGGAGGTGAAACAAAACAGTTCCATTTTACAGGTGAGGCAGTGGGAACCTCACGGCTGAGGGAAAGCCACAGCACCAGTGCAGCCCCAGGGGCAGTGTTCCTGCCTGGCGGAGGAGCTCCTTCCTTTGGTCCCCCATTACCCCTCACAGGACGTGAGTGGGACGAGGGTTGGAGGCTACAAAGGCCTAGACTGGGGGATGGGGTGCCAAGGGGACAAGGGCCAGGCTGGAGGTTGGAAAGGCATCCAGGGACCGTTCCCCACTTGAAAAAAATCTTGTATGTGCCTCACCAACACCTGGAGCTGGGTTGGGGTCCTGACCCCTCCCAGCCCACCCTTCTCCACCTCCCATGACCTATCCTAACACTGGATATTAAGGAAAACAGGAACCCTGGGACCTGAGCTGGCGGAATGGGGATGGGAGCTCAGGCTCAGGAAAGAGCTGGAGGAGGCTGCCAGACAATGGAGGCTGGCTGAATCCAGGCAGTCGGTGGGCACGGCCTTAGACTCTAGTTCCCGAGCTGAGCCTAGAGTCCCATCTCCTGCTGGGATTCTCCCCCTGTGGGAGACATCGAGCTTCTGTAGGGGGCCTCAGCTCTAGGATCCGGTCTAGTCCTGCACAAACCCCTCTCCTGGGCTTTTCACCGTGACCCCGCTGATCCCCAGAGGTTCAAGAATGCAAGGGTTCCCATGAGTCCCTGGTCACCAGTGCCCTGGTCTCTGGCTGTCTGATATAGTTCATCCGGCTGTGCACAGAATTGGGGTAGACATTCAGGACTTTCTTGATCCAAGGGTAGAAGGTGGGTCCCCTTGTATGGCTGGACTGGGGCCACTGTGAGGTCATTCCCAATTTGAAGTCTAAAACATGGGCCTGGGGGTAACGGGGGGGGGGGGGGGGGGGGGGATGGAGTCCCAGCCCAAGAGTCCAAGATTCCAGGTCAGTGTGTGGCACAGAAGACAACTCCTCTTCACTTTGCTCGGAGAGGTGGAGGTAGGGGCAGGTCCCAGCTGGACCCCAGAGGCTGTAAGAAAGCCCTGGCCCTGAGTCTGTGCTGGGGCAGTTAGAGGGGCCCCTGGAAACTGGGTGGGCTTCCTACAGACATCCTTGGAGCTGAGGTGCCCCCTGCACCCCCAACCTAGGGTAAGGCTCAGGAAAGGAGGGTAAAGCTGGAGACCAGGCAGGACCTCAGGGCTGAAAGCCTTGAATACCAAGGGAAGGAGGCTGGGCTTTATCCTTCAGAAACCGTGTAGCCATGGAAAGACTTGAGGAGGAGCTGGCACTGGGCACTTCCCAGATCACAGCTGGACACTGGGGAGGGATGACAAAGGCAGGCACCACCCCAACTCAGCTACAATGATAAGGGATATAGCAGAGCTCCGAGAGGACCAGAGCAGCAGGGGAAGCCCTTCAGCCTTCTTGGAGGAAAGGGAGTGCGGGCCAAGGGCCGGGCGGCTTCACTGGGCGGGGAGGAGAACTGGCCAGGACACTCATCGAAGGGAGGGGGGTGTGGCGCCGGAGGTGGCCAGACGGACGCAAGCCAGGAAGAACACGCTGGGGGACGCGGGCAGGGATGTGGCGCGGTCCAGCCCGTCGTGGCTTCGTCCTACTGCGGGCATCCCCCAGGTTCTCAAGCCAGCTCCTCCAATCCCCGGGGGGAACTCAGGACCTCGGTTTCCCAGCGCGGCGGGGCGGGGCGGGGACAGTGCAAGTCTCGAAGCCGCCTGCAGGGGGCGCCCGTGAGCGACGCGGCTGGAGCCTGAGCCTGAGACGCCGCGGAGACAGCGGGAGCCGGCGCGCGAGCTGCAGGTCAGTCGGGGTCTCCGGTCCGGGGTCGCGAGGGTCCTTGGCCGGCGGCCGGACGTCATGGGGCCGTCGGAGGCTGAGGGGCTGGGTGGGACGGGTGGCGCGGGACCCCTCCCTTCAGGACACCCCGCCGCCCCGACCCTCTCTTCCCGCCATCCCGAGAGCGAGTTCACAGGGCTGGGGTCCGAGCTCTGCCCCGAGGCGGGGACCGCAATGGCGGGTGCAGGGGCGGCTCAGGCGCGGACGCACGTCCTAAGCCCGGTCTGGGGGCGGTGTGCGGACCCTCCGGGCCGCCCCAGACTGGACCGGAAGGTGCGCACGGGTCGGCGTGGAGGGGTGGGGACGCTAGAACCCGACGGCCCCGGAGGCGGGGGTTGGCGGGCAGGAGTCTGGACCCGCAGGTGACGTGCGGGGACGTCCGTCGGTCCGTCTAGGCGCCACGGGCCGGCCCCAGGGCACTCGGCGAACCTTCCGGACGCGCCCGGAGGGGGTGAGCTGGGGGCGCAGAGGTGCGGACGGAGAGAAGGCGGGTCGTACCCCCGGGGGCGAGAGAGGGCTTCCGCAGGTGGAGCAGCCCGGGGCGAGGACCGCATTCCCGGGGAGGAACGGCGAGGGCAGCTGCTCGGCATCCCGAATGCCCGGGCGCGGCGAGAAGGGGAGTCTGGAACGCTGGGCCGAGGCGGGAGCGTTCGGGGACAGTGGTGGCGACACCCGGACTTGGGGGACCCAAGGGAGTCCGGAGGCCGGGCAGGGTGGCTGCGCGCCTCGGAGTGGACCTGGCCGTCTGCCGGGCTGCGCGGAGCTGAGGTGTAGGAATGGCGGGAATGGTGGCGGCCCTCGAGGGATTTGGCGCAGGACCGCCTAAAGGATCAAGGAGGGGGCCGCGGGCCCGCGGAGCAGAGATCTCTGCGTTCCCGAGGACCGCCATGCCGCTTTAGAATTTAACTTTCCAGACCGTAAAATGGGAGGATGGTAGAGGCCAAGGCAGAGGCGGAGGGAAAGAGAAGGAGAAGCTGGAGAGCAGGTCTCACCATCCCCCATTCCCCATTCCGTAGGACTGGAGTTGTGGTTGGCTCCTGGGGTTCAGTTAGTCTGCCTCTTTGTCCAGCTTTCCCTCACCATGGCGGGGAGCTCCCAGGCCCGTGTCCACCCACAGGGCTTGTGCTCACCTCTGGCTCAGAACTCAGGCTGCCCTCCCTTTGGCCTCTGCTGTCCAGACAGCCTCTGCACCCTCCAGGACACTCTCTGTGTTACCTCCATGCCCCACTGTGGTTGCCCAGCTTGTCCCCACTGTGGTGACCAAGATGGGGAGCTTTTTGGAGCACAGTGGCCCAGGGAGGATGTTGTGGGTTCAGGGGCTCCCTCTTTAATCCTGCCGTGGCTGGTCCTAGAGGCACTGGCTGGGCTGGAAGGCTCTGGGGGCCAGGTCCCCATCTCGGGTCTCAGCAGGTCCATGACCAGAGCTCCGCACTGAGGCTTGTCCACAGGTAGTGGTGTCAACACGTCCTTGCTCTGTCCTTGCCATTTACAGTCTTCCTGGCTTTCCCAGGTTCTAGTGTCACTCCGGTCACTGCCCCTCTATACTAATCCTGTCCATGTAGATCAGGTTCTGGGCTCAGCCTGCTTCCCTGTTCAGAACCTCAGAGAAGCTGAGGGCTGCCCAGATATGGATGGCAGGTGAGAGAGGCTTTGGGCCAGGTCAGTCCTGGCCAACCTTTGGGGACTTGCTTGTGTTGCCCTCCCTCATATTGGTCTGTGAGGTGCAGGCCCCCAACCACACCGTGGTCCTGCCCCTAGGAACCCACAGCCCAAGAGAACAAGGGCTGGCTTCAAGGGCAACCCAATGGACGGCAGATTTCGATGCCCAAACCTGGGTTCTGGTCTCACGACCTTGGAGCACTCGCTGCCTTACTTGTAAAAACGAGCATGACGGAATGACCAATGCTCTCTGTACAGGGTTGTGATAGAGAGTAAATGAGAGATGGGCCTGAAAGGAGAAGGTCAGACCAGAGGACAGGTTGGGGTCTGTGCTTGAGCTGAGGAACCCAGAGGGAGGCTGTTGGCCTTGCAGTATGGGGGGGGATACCACAGGGGATCTCTGTTGGCAGAGGGACATGTGGACTGGAGTTGGCTTCAGGGCTTCAGGGCTTCAGGGCTTCACAGCCTGCAACGTTTAACCTGCTTCATTCCTGAGCTACCCTACCCGGATAAGTGGGAACGGCCAGCCCAGCCATCCCGTGGAGGTTGTCTTGTCTGCCGCAGCTCAGACCAGGTGCTGAAGGGTGTGACCAAGGCAGCTAAGGGGAGGATGACCAGAAGGATGGCCATGGCATGAAGTATGCTGAGAAGGGGTTTGGGGGGTGTGCCTTGGGGGCTGTGGAGGAGACAGACACCCGGAGTCAGGTGCTGAGCCGGCAAAAGGAACAAGTCCCAACCCCCAGGGAAAGGGTCTGGGCCTGAGAAGCATTAGCAGTCACGGAAGGGAGGGGTTACATGGTCTGGAGGCTGGAGGCAATGGTTGGGGTGCGGTGCCTGTGGGTCGTACCTTGGAGGTCTGTGCCGGGCCCAGATGAAGGAAGGGAAGTGTAAAATGGGCAGGAGCATGTAACTGGGATGCAGAGAGGAGGCCCCCAGTGCTCACCTTCTAGACAGGGCCTTCATGCGCCAGGGAGAGGCAGGCAGCGTCACTCTGATGCCCCTCCTGGTGTGTGGGCTCGTGGTCTCTGTCTGCCCACCCACCACAGAGGCGTTCACCTCTGGCCCTTAATGGCCTTTGCAAACCGGGAACCAGGTACAGGGGCCCACTGAGTTAACAAGGAACAGTGGCGGAGCTGCGTGGCGTCTGGTGTGACCCACGGGCCGTGCTGCTTTTGCTGGCTGATGCTCTCACCCTCTCCCTTCAGCCCCCAGGGCTGTGTCAGCACACCTTCGTCCCAGGGACCCCAGAAGTGGGCCTGCCTCCCTCCTATCCTCGGTGGGTCCTCCCTCTAACGAGCTCCTGCCCTCCAACAGACCACACTTCTGCCAGGGCCCCACCAGGCCCACTGAGGCCATCTAGGCCCCCCCCATGTCCCCTTCAGGCATCATAGTCCCTGTTGTCCCACCATCAGAGGGCTCATTTAAGGGAGGTGTGGGTGCCGTCTCATAGGACCCTCGGTACAAAGGGGAAGACTCTTGCTTGGGATCTCAGGGAGTGTGGGATGGAGCAGGAGTGGGAGCACACCTGAGCTCCTGTGGCCACAGAATGGGCACCCAGCACCTTGTGTGTGGGGTGACTTCTTGGGGGGGGCTGTCAGAGAGGTGGCCAGTGAGGGGGTGAATGAACACCTCAGGCTGGGAGGCTGCAGACTCTCCCGGTATCTGGCCTGGATGTATGGGGACTGGAGGGGGACTCTGGGCCCCCCGTGGGGAGAAAGGAGCTGGGGCTGGGCCTGGGGCCCCAGGAGCTGAGGATGCGGAGGCTACTCTAAGGGCCAGATTCAGTACAGGCGTCTCCACTAGCTCTCTACTCCACCAGTTCCTGCCCACATCCTGCCCCTGGGGCTGAGAGCAGCAGCCTCCGGAGGGGCAGTGGGGGAGGGGGACCACTGGATGCCGGCTTGGTGCTTTGGGCCCAGCCTGTGCCATGGTCCTGAGGTTGTCCTGCAGGGAGGGAAGGAGGGAAGGAAGGGGCCCCAGTGCTCCGTGGTTGCTCACCTCCAGGCAGCCCTGGAAGACACTGGCCCCACTCCAGCTGATGTGTTTGGAGAGGGCTTTGGTAGGCCCCAGGGCCCCTGGGGTTCTGGGAGGCTTGTGCCCATGCCCCCGGGCCACTCCAAAGACCAGTCATGGCAGAGCCAGCTGTGGGCTTGGGGTTGAGAGGCGGAGCCGAGCTGCCTTTCCGACTGTTTGTTCTTTGCTTGTTGGCCTCTCCACGCTGACGGAGCTCCCGTGAGACAGGTGTTGCTACTTCTCGTCTACCTTCAGGGTCTCTCAGCTGGATCAGCTGGATCTCCTCCTGGGCTTTGTGTCTTTGTGAAGTTGCTGTGCTCATTCCTCAGTGCTGATCATCACCCCTCAGACCCCCGGTCGTCTGCAACTGTGTGCACGCCTGAAGTGCATCACGCGGATTGTGCTCTGCCTCAGGCCCTTTATTTTTCATTGCAGGGATTTTTTATTATTTCTTGTTCATGTTCATCTCTACCCGTCGAGTCGTACGTTCTTATTCTTGCTTGTGGATGCTATTCCTTTTCTTGTCTCTTTAAAGATCCTAAATGTCTTTGAAAAGCATTATGAGATTATTACCTTCATGTCTTCCCGAATGGATGAATCTCCGTAGTTTGGGTGCTGTTGCTTATCTTAGCTGGAGTTTTTCTCCTGTGCTTCGCATTTGCGGTTCACAGGCTCATCATAAGTGGGACCTGAGGCCCTGGAGACGGGGAGTGACCGCACACCTGGGGAGCAGCTGGCTCTCAGCAGTCTCCTGGGACAGTTCTTCCTTCAAGGCCCCTTTCTAGAGGCTCAGGACCCTTCTGGGGCCAGGCTCAGCAGCACGAGGCACAGAGCTCCCTGTGATGCAGCAGCTGGGATGCTGCTTGGCCCAGAGTAACGTTTGCTGTGAGAAAGTGATGGTAAGAGTCTCAGGCCAGGATTCCGGAGCCCAGGACTGCGCCGAGCATGGTTATCCCGTGTCCGAGTCCCGACACTGGGCCTGGTCTGTTGCGCTGTGCCGCACCCAGGGACAAAGGTATGGGGTCCTGCCTGGAAGCTAGCAGGCACCTCCGTCCAGCAGACTCTGGGGACACAGACGCCATCTGTGCATGTGTACAGAAAGCCTTGCTAGTGTGACTTACAAGAAGCCAGAAGTGGGCCAGGAAGTATGTGGGTTTTGATTAAATGGAGTTTTAATTAAAGTGGCCAGGTCGGTGGGGGTGAGGAGGTAGGCTGGAAGAAGTAACAGTTAGTTCTGATCTAACCGGGGGAAATCCTGCGGGGTTGTCCTTTCCAGGTTTATCGTGCACGTGTCTCTAGTTTTGATGGGACAGCTTCTGCCCTCTGCCCTGTCTCCAGTAAGGGATAATCAGGGAGAAATATTACATTATTAACATTTAATTTCCTTTCCTGACTAGCAACAGATGACTCAAGAATTAATTAGATAGAGCCGACAGAGAGGGATAGGAAATTGCCAGATCCTGGCTCCACCCCTGTCCCTCTCCCCTTGGGCCTCAGACCTTCCTGTCGCTCTAGGAGGCCTCTGAAGGGAGGGAAGCTGAGAGGGGCCAGGAGGCCCCAGGAAATCTTCCTGCTGCTGTGTTTTCATTGAGCATTTCCCTCAGCTCTATTCCCCCCTTTCATGCTCTTGGAAAGGCTGGGAGAGGTCGTTAACTTCTTTGGGACTTCGCTTCCTCATCTGTAAAATGGAGCTCATGGGGCCAGTGAGAACAGATGACCCCCTTGTCACCATGCTCTCATATTGTGAGCTCCCAAGCAGGCCGCCCATGCTAAGAGGTTCTGGAGTAGAGTCCTGGCATCCAGGGAGAGTGCAGGGCTCGGTGGCTCAATGGTGGCCGGAGCCGAGTGACACAGGTTCTCTTGAGCTGTGTGTGCTACTTCACATTTCTTGTCAATGACAGGTAGCTTGACATTGGCTCCACTGGGAGCATTTACACCACGAAAGTCTGACAAAGGTCGCAAGTTAGGGTGCCCCGACACCCTGGGCTGATTTGCCTCTCCATGGCTGGGAAGCTCCCAACCTTCCCGCAGAAGAGCTCCAGTAGGAGGCTGTTCAGCCCTCTTCCTGCCCTGTCTGTCCTGGTGCTTTGGGTTGCACGGATGTCCTTGGCTTGGGGCTGGCACTCTGGTTTGACAGATGCCCAGGCTGCCCGTGGGGCCAGGCCAGTCTTACCCCAGGATGTGCCGGCAGCAGTGGGAAGAGCCCGCAGGAATGCTGTAGGAAGGGCAGACGGGGAGCCAGATGTGCAAAGAGGCAGCCTTTCAGGACCCAGCCGAAAGGGGCATTAGGTCCTCGCAGGACTGATATGGGCGGGAGGAGCTGACCAGGAGGACCCGCTGCATCCAGTGAGAGTGGGAGGGCACCGCAGGTACGATGACTTCAGTGTCATCAGGAAGAGTGTCGCTACTAGGTGCTGGTGACCATGGGAGCCCATAGCGCAGAAGGTGGTAGGGAGGCCCTGAGGACTGGGGGTATGCAGGCAGGTACTCGGGGCTGCCAGGAGAGCCTCACCAAACACAGGGCCGGGTTAGGCCCCTTGAAGGCCTTGCCAGTCCAGGCATCCTGGCTCGTGGAGTCAGCCTGGCCTCCAGGACAGGTGCTCGTAGTGTGACCCCACCAGCAGTGCTCTGGGCAGTGGGGTAGGGCAGCCCGGCCTCAGCACCGCAGAAATGTGATATGTATTTGGGTCAAGTGGACTGCCAGGGCTCCTGCCTCATCCTCCCCCAGAAAGGACCCTTGGAATCTGGACAGTGGTCTGGGGCCAGGTCAGGCTACTAGCCTGGGCTGGTCTGATTGGCAGACGCTGGAGCGCCTCTTGATGCCAAGTCCCATGGAGAGGCCAAAGTCCGGGTAAGGAGGGCGGTGGGTGACGGTGAAGAGGGTAGAGGGCAACAGCTTACTGGCGGCAGGGGACAGGGTCCCTGAGGCTTACTGGGCCTGGCCAGACCCCACTGGACTGTGGCCTGCTGCCTCTGCTGCTGGGCCTGGGAGGCCCCTGAGTGGCAGGCAGTCTTGGGACTGTCACTTCCCTTTGCCGAATAAAAAATTGGACCCTGGACACCCAGCTTCTGCAGTTGGGGGTTCCCTGGTGAGTGCTGCTTTGGGCTCTAGGCCAGGGACACTCTGGGACCAGGGATAGTACCAGGAGACTTGGTCTCATCGTCCTCTGCCACTGACATGCTTCGTGGGCAGTGGCTGGCAAATACCCTGCGTACAGCGGGCACTTGGGATTCATTCCGGCCCCCTTGGTAGTGGGCCCCGCTGGGCATGGGGGAAGCCCACCGGGTCTGCCGCAGGCTGCGGGAACCCTCCACTCTTCAGGGACTTCGCCTCCTCTTCTCTGTCCTGTTTCCTGGGGTCGGGTGTTCTGTTCGAGCCTCCCAGTGGGCGCAGGGACCAGCCCTCAGGTGCAGTCTGGGCCGCCTGAGGCACACTGGAGTTAGAAGACTTGTGTTTCTCCGTTGCAGCCCCCTGTCACCTCCTGGATGGGGCGCGGGGAGCCTGGCCCTGGGAACATGGCAAGGGACCATGAGTCACCTTCTCCCAAGGTTCCCAGGCCTGCTCTATCCCTTGTGTCCTGGAGGAGTGAAGGAAGACACACTTTCCCAAGTCCACGTGCGGGCGGAGGAAAGGCAGGTTACAGCCTCTTGCCCCCATGCAGGCAGGAGCTGCTGCCCGCGCGCACCTGGGGCCCCGGGAGGGCCGGGACTGGAGGAGGTGTTGGATTTGGCATGAGGGGACGCCACGAGGCAGCACCTATGAGCGTGACAGGTGGGGGCAAAGGCAGTGGGGAGCGGCCCCCAGGCTGATGGGGGCAGATGGAGACCATTTCACAAGCTCAAGGGAACCCTGAGGGTTTGCACTGGGGGAGCCCAAAACCTTGAATTCTGCCTGTGCTTCTGCGGGATTTAATTCCTTACACCTCTCTGACGTTTTACTCTGGGAGCGTTCTTTCAGGTCTACTTATTTCCTTCTCATGGAATCTTGAGTGAGTGCCGCTGTGGTCCCCAGAGGCTCTCTGGGGTCCAGTCTCATCATGGTATCAATGAAGAAACTGAGGCCTAGAAAAGAAAAAAACCATCCTTGCCTGCAGTTCTCCAGCAAGTCCTGGCTGAGCCCTCTGCTTTCTGCCCAGCACGACACTAAGTCTACCCTGGCATTAGCCAGGCAGAGGAGCAGGTTGGGGAGCGGCCGTGGGAGGAGGGAGGGGAGGTGGGAGGAGAGAAAGGAGAGGAGGGCGCTCCCCACCCAGACGTGCAGGCAGCCAGCAGGGGCTGCTAAGGGGTGGGCTGCCTTTGTGCTTGCTCCTCCACACTGTATGGCATCACCAGCGAGGGCATGGGGTCTCACCTGCCGGCAGCGGGACCCAGGACCAGACGGGCCACCCAGGTCCTTCCAGATCAGAGCTCTAGGTATCTCTGGGCCTCTCCTTAACCCAGCGGCCTAGGTAGGTACTGGTGTTTCCCAAGGAGAGCTCTTAGTGGACAGAGAGGACTGAGGCTGGCCAAGAGAGAAGGTGGGTGGGCCTGGGAGAGCTGAGGAGTGAGGGGGGCTTTCTGGAAGGGTCCTGGGGGTGGCAGTGAACTCAGGGACCCAGGAGACTGGCAGGGCTGTCCCAAAAGTCTTGGGAAGCTGAGCATGGGGGGCAACACAAGTGACTTAACTTGTGTTAAGACAGATTCCTGTCTTGCTGAGAAAACACAAGGGCCAAGGCTGGTCCCCAGCCCAGTGTCCAGGCACAGTGGGTTGTTCTTGGGCTGATGCCTGGCCTGCGGGGAGGGCTTTGGTGAGTGGCACTGATGGCTGCCCCCGGGAATCTTCAGCGTTGCCCTCTCTGCCTGGGGTCCAGCTCCTCACAAGGCTTCTCCCTCGGCAGGTGTCTCGGGGACCGCGAAGCCGAGCTGAGCCAGGATGCTGCCAGAGCCCCTGCAAAGGGTCTGGTTTCTGGAGACTTGGTGTTGGCTGTGAAAAAGCCCTTGGGGGTTTTCCCCTCCCAGGCAGGGACGCTCTTGGCTCCTGTGAAGAAGGGGCTCAGGGGCCTGGGCAGGGCCAGCTGCGCTGCAGCTATGGACCGTGAGCTGGCCTGGCCCGCGTCCTTGCTGACCCTGCCTGTCTGCGGCCATGCCCACCATGGGCTTCTGGGTGTACATCACGGTGGAGCTGGCCATCGCCGTGCTGGCCATCCTGGGCAACGTGCTGGTGTGCTGGGCCGTGTGGCTGAACAGCAACCTGCAGAACGTCACCAACTACTTTGTGGTGTCCCTGGCGGCTGCCGACATTGCTGTGGGAGTCCTCGCCATCCCCTTCGCCATCACCATCAGCACGGGGTTCTGCTCTGCCTGCCACAGCTGCCTCTTCTTCGCCTGCTTTGTCCTGGTCCTCACACAGAGCTCCATCTTCAGCCTCCTGGCCATCGCCATTGACCGCTACATCGCCATCCGCATCCCACTCCGGTGAGCTGGGGGCCGGGGCCGGTGGGTTGGAGCTCCCCTCTTCCCTTCCTTGGCATGCCTCATGCTGGTGTTCACATCTGTGCCGAGGTCTGCTCTGTGCTCAGCCAGGGTCAGGGTGAACCTGGGCTCACGTTTTGGTCTTTGATGTCTGCGTGTGGAGCTGAGGACAGCTCCACGGGGCCCAGGCTGAGGCTGCCTAGGGCTCGGCATGTGGCCGGGGAGCATGCCAATCCAGGGGACCCCTGTGGGCCCCAGGCACCGTGGCCCTCCCCGGTCTTCCCCAGGCTGTGTGGCTGAGGCTGCTGCTTTGGCTGCTGGCAGATGCGTGTGGCCCGGGCCTGGGCGGTGCATCTGAGCCATTTTCTCACACAGTGTGATGCTGGGCTGGGGCGGGGCACTACGGGAAACCACAGGCCCTCCAAGCTAGAAGCCTGCCCGCAGGCCCGCCTCCAGCTCCTCTGGGCCAGTCGCACAGTTTGCACATTAGGAAAATGACCCAGAGAGGGGAAGTGACTTGGCTGAGTGCCACAGTGAGTCACTTGGACCAATATGCAAATTTTGTGCTCCTCAGGTCAGCAAGTACTCATGGTCTTGGAGAGAGCCTCTGTGCTCAGCTAGCGGAGGGGGTTTTCATGGTGAATCTTTTGTGAAGTGACTTCAGCTCTGGATTGTGTAAATGAAGACTTTCCCTGAGGCCAAGAGCTTATTTAATGCGGCCTCCATCTAGCTGGCCCTGAGGGAAACTAGGAAGTACCTCTCTCCCCCAAGGTAGGGTTGGGATGGGGGTGGGGGTTCCTCCAGCCCCACTTCCTTGACTGTGCATCTGGGAGCTGGGTTCCACAGCCCAGTGGCTGCAGACGCTGAGGGGGTTCTCAAAGGACCCAGGTACCTGGCCCTGTGGTGAATTCTCCCAGACAGGTCAAGCAGGCCAGAGTGTCAAACCTAAGGGGGCCCTTAGAGGTCATTTCTTCTCATCTTCTGGATAGAGAAATGAGGCTCAGAGAAGGGAGCCAGCCCTCAGGGCCACCCAACGAGTTGGTAGCACAGTTGGGCCTGGGCCTGGGCCTGCGAAGAGCTGTGGCCTGTCACCCACTGCAGCTCAGTCTTTGGGGAACAGGGTGACAGGGTGGCCCTGGGCTCCCAGACCTGTACCTGGCCACTGCTGTTACGTGGGCTGGAAGGGGGAAGCAGGCACCCTCCCTGTGCTGCTCGAAGGAAGGGAGGAGCCTGGGCCCCGTATGGCCCTGTAGGGTCACTAGTCTCAGGAGAGCTTATGACCCTTGTTGAAGAGGAGACTCTGCCCAGCCCATAGAGGACTGGCCTCGTTGTGCAGGGTCCAGGGTCCAGGCTCACTGAGGGACAGGTCAGAACACAGGATCCCAGGTAGACCAGAGAGCAGAGAATTTGGTGTCTGCTTTAGGGGCCAGGCTGAGCATGAGCTGGGCCTGGGCCAGCCCTGTTGGGAACCCTCAGTAGGGAAGGAGAGACCTCGCTTTCACTTCCTTCCCCAATTTAAAGGGCAACAGCATTCTAGGGAGAGATCGGGGCTCAATGAAAGGGTCTCAGCTTCTTTTGCTTCTCCCTCTGTATTCGGAGAGTCAAGAGAATGAATCCTGATGTAGGAGTAGGGGACATGCTGTGTGACCATAAAAAGCCAGCTGTTACTCTCTGGGCCCATTTCCCCATCTGTAGAAGGGGACAGGCCTCTCTGTTCTTCTGAGCTCACAAAGGTGTGGTAAGGATCCAGTGAGCAGATGGGAGGGATGGGGCCAGGAAGAGGGAGGTTCGGTGGGGTAGAGCAGCTAGGGAACCTGCTCCTGGTGGAGTGCCTGGAGTTTCGGAGCTGGGCCCCTGAATGGAGCCTGGACCTGCCCCGCCCCATCCTCAACCTCCAGTTCTCCCAGTCTCCTGGAGTGGGACCCAGGTCCACCCAGATCCTGGCTGTTTGAGCAATGCTGGATAAAGCTTTGGAAGGGTCAGCCTGGATGTCTTGGATGGGGAGTTGTTAGGGATGATGATTCTGCTGGGGCTGATCCCCTCCCGTTGCCAGAGGATGTTAGCGCAGTTTCTCCTTTGATCCTCACAGCCCGGCATCAGGGCCAGCGCAGATGTTCTGATCCTTGTGTTACTCATGGAGAGGCCGGTGTCTGCTGACTCGGGGTTGGGGGGCGGCTCTGGGGCCCTTCCTGAAGTTCTAGGCTCCCTTGGGTCTCTCTGCTTTCTTATTCCTCAAGAGCCCTGGGGCGGGGAGGGTGAGGTGCATGAAGGTGCAAGGGGGAACAAAGTGGAGACAGAGGAGAACCTGGAGCCCCTGCCTCTCCCCCGTCCCCTGCCAGTGGGAAACCTCCGCTCCTCTGCTCCGCTTGGCAGGTGCCTTTGGCAGCTCTCAGGAGCCCATCCCCTGACTGCTGCCCTGGACATCCAGCCCCAGGCCCATGTCACTTACCCCTCATTTCTCTCTTTCTCTTTCCTTCTTTCTCTTCCTTCCCTTCCCTTCTTCCTTCCTTCCTTTCCTTTCCTTTCCTTGCTTTCCTTTCTCTCCCTCTCTTTCTTTCTTTCTTTATTTTTTTTTTAAGATTTTATTTATTTATTTGACAGAGATCACAAGTAGGCAGAGAGGCAGGCAGAGACAGAGGAGTGAGCAGGCTCCCTGCTGAGCAGAGAACCCGATGTGGGGCTCCATCCCAGGACCCTGAGACCATGACCTGAGCCGAAGGCGGAGGCTTTAACCCACTGAGCCACCCAGGCGCCCCTTTTTCTTTTTTTAGACTTTTTATTTATTTATTTGAGAGAGAGCACACAACGGGGCGGGGGGGGGGCGGTAGTGGGTAAAGGGAGGGACAAAGGGAGAAGCAGACTCCAGGCTGAGCAGGGAGCCTGACATGGGGCTCATCCCAGGACCCCAAGATCATGACCTGAGCTGAAGTCAGACCCTTAAACAACTGATGCACCCAGGTGCCCCTCTCTCTTCCTTTCTTAAAAAACTCAGTTTCAGAAAAATCTGTGCTTCTTCCCAAGTGCAGGGACCCTGGTGGCTATGGCAGGGCTTAGTCAAGAAGCCAGTGAGAAGCAACCTGGCCAGAGGCAGAGATGGAGCTCTCAGTATCCCCAAAGGACAGAAAGCCTAGGGAGAGAGATTTTGTTACTTTTGTGCCCCTTGTGTCCTGCCTCTCACATTAGCCCCTGGCAAACACTCACTCTCCTTGGAAAATAGGCCACATTTAGAGCAGCAGTTGGTGCAAAGATCTGAGGTATATGTGGTGAATCGCCCATGGAGACAAAAACCAAGTTCCTGGCTTCTAAGGAGGGCAGGATTGGGAGAGAGGGCTCCCTGGAGGAGGTGATGCCAGACAGGTCTTACAGGATGGCTATGTGTGGGGGCAGGTGTAACAGGAGTGGGCCAAGCCTAGACAAAGGCTCCAAGGAAGGAATGAATACCTGGGCTCTGGGCCAAGGAGAGGGGACAGAAGAACAGGAGGGCAGGGGGGTATGAGGCTGGCTCAGGCCTGCCTCTGCCCCGGGAGGAGTTTGGGTTTCACCCATGGCTCTTCATTTCTTAGATCACTGACCTCTTTGGACAATTTCGGAAAGCCCCCGCCTTCTGTCAGTGTAGGGAAAATGCACATGAAGCCCCACCTGGAGCTGCGGGTGGTATTCTGGGATCACAGAGGAAGCCCCCAACATGGGTAATGGGGAGTCCCTGGGAAGGGGCGGCCTGGGAGCTAGAAGATGCATGGATGCAGAGGTACCCCCAAACGTGCCGAGCAGTGCCCTGGCACCCGCTCCCTGTGGTGCCACTGGGCCCCCCTGAATGGCAGAGGGTTGTGCTGGATGCATTTGGCACTACTTACACTGGACGGCCCATGTCCAGGGCCCAGGAGGCCAAGGCGGGACTACCATCCATCATAGACACAGCCCAGGGGATGCCCTTGGGTCAGGCTGTGGCTTGGCTGTTATTCCATTTGGGCCCTAATGCTGTTCCAGCTCCCCAGGGGCCTGGGTCTAGGGCTCTCAGCCTAAGGACTTTTCTTCTGAATAACAAAATTAATTTGTTTGATGGGTGTTTGTGTGTTTAAATAATTACCTGCACATACTAAAACATCAAAAAGAAACAACAGGGTATATGGTGAAAAACTGTCCCTTTTGTCCCCTGCCCTGCCTTCAGTTCTCTTCCTGGAAGGCAGTGTTGGGAATCCTCTGGGAGATATTCTTGGCATGCCACAGGCGAGCGCTATTAACATGGGTTTCTGTCCCCACAAGGGGCTTTCGTTTTATTTATTTATTTATTTATTTATTTTTAAAAGATTTTATTTATTTATTTGACAGAGAGGGAGATCACAAGCAGGCAGGGAGGCAGGCAGAGAGAGGAGGAAGCAGGCTCTCCGCAGAGCAGAGAGCCCGATACGAGGCTCGATCCCAGGACGCTGGGATCATGACCTGAGCCGAAGGCAGAGGCTTTAACCCACTGAGCCACCCAGGCGCCCCGGGGGCTTTCATTTTAAAATCGAGTGCCCGACTTCCCCTCCTGGGTTTCCTTGTCTGTAAAAGCAGACAGCTGGACAGACCAGGGATTTTCAAACTATCCTGGAAGTCTTTGGGCTGGACCCTGGGGTCCCCAGCAGCTCATTCATTCAGTGACTATTAAGCTGCCTCCCTTCCTCAGCAGCCTATCTCTGTGATTGCCTGGGAATCGCAGGTTGGCTACAGGAGGACAGCTTGGAAATCCCCAAAGCAGGTGGTCTCCGGGGTCCTCTACACCATCCCCACAGCTGCTTGCTTCTGCTGGCTTGCCTCAAACGACAGGAAGCTCCCTTTCCCTGGAGCAGCCCGCGTCTTGTGTGCACTTCTCGGCCGAGAAGTTCTCCACCCTCAGTCACAGTTCACCTGTCTGCAGCCTCCACCCACGGATTTTACATTCTGCCCTCATGGGACAGTGCTCACAGGCCCTGGATTCTTAGCCCCATTTTACAAATGAGGAAACTAAGGCTCAGATGCAGAGTAGCAGAACATGGCCGAAGCAGGAACACACCAGCACTGGGACTCAGGAAGGGATACGCTTTTCTCAGGAAAAATACCAACATTAAAATAGCCTCCTGTTCAGTGAGATTCTATAAATTATAATTTGTAGAGTACTACAAACAGTGCCCGACAGAAAGCAAATGCTGTGTAAGTATCAAGTGTGTTGCGGGGGGAGCCTGAGCCTTTGTGTTTGAGGCTCCAGAATAGGAAACAGGGCAGCGTAGGCTCTCTGTGGCTTGGTAGAAATGGTCAAGTCCATGACCCTCTTTCCGCCAAGCCCTGTTGCAAGCACGGAGGCCCTTGCTAAATGGGGTCGAAGGCTCCTGGGAGGGGCCCTGCCTGGTTACTGTTAGGATTCAAAACTGACATACATTCAGAACTGATGCACTTACCTTGGCCCAGGGTGCTCTGGGCTCCTGAAAAGTCCACAGCAAAGCCATTCCTCTCCTCAGCCTTTAGTTTTCTTGTCTATATAATGAGGCAGTTGGATTAGATAAGAGGTCAGAGACCACCAGACTTTTCTCCCGCTTAATTTGAATTTGTTGACAAAATGTAAGCCACGAGTGATCTTACCCAGAGGATCAGCTCCTCAGCCCCTCTGAGATCTGGCGGCACTGGAAGCACGTTCTGCATGGGTGGCCAGGGGCAGAGCAGTGTCAGCTGTCTCTTGTACACATGATGTCCTGACCGCCTGCCTCCCACACTTCTTCCCTGTATATAGGCCCATGTTTGCCATCCCCAGATGAGATAGTTTCTATGGGTGC
This sequence comes from Lutra lutra, assembly GCF_902655055.1. NCBI lineage: Eukaryota > Metazoa > Chordata > Mammalia > Carnivora > Mustelidae > Lutra > Lutra lutra. The sequence goes on along the minus strand of NC_062289.1, from coordinate 66,440,680 downwards.
TTCCCATTCTGGAATTAAGTAAAGGGCACCTACTGTGTGCCCCTGTGTCCATGCCAGGAGTACAGAGATGGCTGCAGAAAAACCCTTCCCCCAAGGGGCCCTTGGCCTCAGGGGCCCAGATAGAGTAGAGATTAGCTGCATCTGGGTAGGAAACTTCTTGGGGAAGATATGTGAAGGGTGGGTGGGGTTTACCAGGTAAAGGGGAGGGCAGTCTGATGTTGCCAGGATCAAAACCATTAAACAGATGGTCATCTCTCAGCGATCACTGAGGTCACCTTCTTCAATCAAGGAGATGATGTTTTGATTGCCCATTCTCTCCCTCTCTCTCCTAAAAAGAGAGAGAGCGTGCGCATGCAGGCATACTTGAGGGGGAGAGTTGGGGGTGCAGAGGGAGAGAGATAATCTCAAGCAGGCTCCCTGCTCAACACAGAGGCTAACGCAGGGCTCGATCTCATGACCCCGAGATCATGACCTGAGCCAAAATCAAGAGTCAGGCACCCAACTGACTGAGCCACCCAGGTACTTCAGACTGCCATTCTTTTAATAAAATTTATGCCACCTTTTTTGTGGGCTGGGGGGTCAACTTCCTGGCTGGCAGATCAGGTCAATGCCCTGAGTCTGGGACTGAGCCTGGCTCTCTAGAGTCCTCAGTGCTTTCAGACACATTCTTTTTCCTCTCTGGACTTCAGTACCTTAGGTAGGTCTTTGCTCTTGAACGTTAAGATTACTGTATAAATGTTAAGACAAGCTGATGTCAGTCGTGTCTCTCCAGAGGGCTGGGAGTGAATTTGAAGGGGAGAAAGGGTATTTTGCTCAGGACCTCCACCGCTCCTTGGGGGCTTCTGGAGACCTTAAGTCAAGTGGGGAAGGAAGAGTGTGGAGGACAAGAGACACGAATCATCTCCAAGTCTGATGTGGCAGGTTCTGCCCCCAGCCACTGAGTCTGCACCCCTGACCCATTCCCACTCTAAAGGGAAACTTACTCTAGCGTCAACTAAGCCCAACATGGAGGTGATAAATTCCCGCAAACTGAACTACTGAGTTCCAGGACTACTTGTAATACTGTTTAGTGATCACCTGAATGTCTGCCGAGTGCTTTCCTCTCCAGGGAGCCTGCTGTCCCGTTGGCTCCCGTGGGAAAAGGCAGGGCTTGGACCTGCACTGCACAGAGGACCATACCGAGGCTAGGAGGCAGGAAATGACTGGTCCTGGTCTTCTAGCCAGTGGGTGGGGGGTGGGGAGGCCCTCTGGGTTTCTGACTCATGGCCCCACCTAGCCTTGAGGTTTTTCAGAGCTCTGATGCTGGTCTCCTTTCCCCAGGTACAATGGCTTGGTGACCGGTGCAAGGGCCAAGGGCATCATTGCGGTCTGCTGGGTGCTGTCGTTTGCCATTGGCTTGACTCCCATGCTGGGCTGGAACAACTGTGATCTGCCAAAGGCGGGCCAGAACCAGTCAGAGGTCTGCGGGGAGGGCCAGGTGACCTGTCTCTTCGAGGACGTGGTGCCCATGAACTACATGGTGTACTACAACTTCTTCGCCTGTGTCCTGGTGCCCCTGCTGCTCATGCTGGGCGTGTACCTGCGGATCTTCTTGGCGGCCCGACGGCAGCTGAAGCAGATGGAGAGCCAGCCTCTGCCAGGGGAGCGGGCTCGGTCCACGTTGCAGAAGGAGGTCCACGCGGCCAAGTCGCTGGCCATCATCGTGGGGCTCTTCGCCCTCTGCTGGCTGCCTCTGCACATCATCAACTGCTTCACCTTCTTCTGCCCCGCGTGCAGCCACGCCCCGCCTGAGCTCATGTACCTGACCATCATCCTCTCCCACACCAATTCCGTTGTCAACCCCTTCATCTACGCCTACCGCATCCGGGAGTTCCGCCAGACCTTCCGCAAGATCATTCGCAGCCACATACTCAGGCGGCGGGAGCCCTTCAAGGCGGGTGGCCCCAGTGCCCGGGCCTTGGCAGCCCATGGCGGTGACGGAGAGCAGATCAGCCTCCGCCTCAATGGCCATCCTCCCGGGGTGTGGGCCAATGGCAGCGCCCCCCAGCCTGAGCGGCGGCCCAACGGCTACACCCTGGGGCTGGTGAGTGGAGGGAGTGCCCATGAGGCCCATGGGGACATGGGGCTCCCCGATGTAGAGCTCCTCAGCCACGAGCTCAAGGGAGCATGCCCAGAGTCCCCCGGCCTCGAGGGTCCCCTGGCCCAGGATGGAGCGGGCGTGTCCTGACGATCCACTGAGTTTGCCCCTTCCTACAGGAGGGAGATCTTTCTCTTTGGTGGATGGAACCAGTCACATTGGGAGAAGAGTGAATGGGCCTGGAGACCCTTTTCATGGCCAGTTCCCACTTTGGACTGAGAGGCGGGAGCCCTGGCTGGAGCAGCATGAGGCCCAGCAGGAAGGGCCTGGAGTTCGAGGGAGTGGACGTTTCTTGGTGGGAGGCCCTGCTTTAGGTCAGGGCCACAGCACCAGACCATCTTGGCTGGGCAGGGCCTGGTACCCCACTCTGGAAGCATCTAGAAGCACCACCCCGACTTGGCAGATCTGTGGCAGAGCAGGCTGCCTGGCCCTGAGGCTGGGGCAAGGGGGTGGGGGAGTATGGTTCCAACAGGCCCCTGACCACACAAACAGACCACCCTCCCCAGGCTTCCCAAGGGTTCAGGAGCTGCTGTGCCCAGAGGTGGCGTTTTTCTTTTGTTGTTTTTCCAAGAGAAAATGTTAAGTGTGAAGAATACCTTTTTTTTTTTTTTTTTTTAATCTTCCTTCCCTGGTTGCTGGGTCTGATGTCAGTCCTGCTGCTGGCCTGTCTCCAGCAGTAGCCCAGGGAGTCCCAGGCAGCCCTCTCTGGTTACCATGAGCTGCCGTGTACTTCTTACACACTCTGCCCCAGCGGCATCTTCTGGGGCCACCAAGCTGGGCTCAAGGACAGGAGGTGTCATGGAATGCTGCCAGACCGTGGGCTCCAGGGAGGAGGTTGGGATGGGCCCACTGTGCAGGGTGCCTGGGTAGCTCAGAGCTGCCCAGGCAGAGGCCCTGTCCAACGGCCTTTCTGTCTGAAGGGAATGTTTTCTTTTTTTCTGAGATAAAATAAAAATGAGCCATTTGTGTTTTAAACTTGCCCAGTGAAAATGGTGTCTGAGTTCCTTTCCCCATTCCACAGCCTTGCCGATGGAATATATATGTGTATATGGGCGCGTATTGCACATGTGAGAGAGTGTGTGCATTTGTACTTGGAGACAGACAGACACCCTGCCTGACTCGGTGGGCCTCACAGGCTCCCTTGTCCCGAGGGAAAAGGCTGCCTGGGTGCACCAGGATCTAAATGCACGTGAGCAGCCCCCAGACCTGTGTTCCTGTGGGAGGGGGGTTCTGGGAGGAGGGGCTCTTCCCAGCTGCCCTCCCTGCAGAGGCCATGGCTCCCCGCCCCACATCCCCAGTGTGGGGCGTGGCTCCGCCCTCCCTCACTGCCCCCTCCAGTCCTCTGAGAGGAGTGCCCCACTGCTGGCCCCTTGCTCCACCCCTTAGCTGAGAGGCCACAGAGGGATCTGGAAAGAGATAGAGGTGAGGGTTCAACTGCCTTCCCCTTCCTCTGGAGTCACCCCACCTCCTGCACCTAACAAAAACCTACTGGGTTTCCTGCTCTGAACCTGCCTCAGGGGCTGTGTCATCCTTCCATGCTGGACAAGTTTGAGGCCCAGGGGGAAGTTAGAAACCCACTGCGACCCAGCGGAGAGCCAGTCTGGTCTCAGGTCTCCTGGGCACGCTCAGGCAGGGAGGGGGAAGGGCTGTTAGAATTTACCAGGTAATCCTCACACAGCCCTGGGAGCCCCATTTCACAGAGGACTAAACAACCACTTGAACAGAGAGGCTAAGTACCTGCCCCAGGTCACATAACCGGTATAAGCGGCAGAAATAAACTTAAATCCCAGGTCTGACTACAAAATTCATGCTCTCATGATGACCTGTTTCAACCAGACCAAAAAGGATGAAATAATACGAGGTAGGTCCCCACCACTCCACTCAAGAAATGAAACATGACGATGACAGTGAAAGCCCTGGCCCCTCCCCTACATTATTATCCTGTTTCCCACACCCAGAAACATCCACTCTCCTTCATTGGGTTCCACTGCACATCTTTCTGCCTTCGCTACACAGATCCACATTAAGTATTTCTAAGCCAACATGGACTTGCTTTGGGCTGTATTACGCGGCTCCATCAGTCAGAGGTCCTCTATCCCGGCCGCACAGCAGAGACACTGAAGGCACTTCGAAAAGCATCAAAGCTTAACCCCATCCCCAGAGACTCTGGGGGGATCCAGGCAGTAGTCCCCCAGGGGCTCTTATGGATAGCCAGGGCTAAACACCACCAAAATAAACCCAAAAGCCCATCCCTATCCACACCAGTGTCTTCCTCTCTCCTACACACTTTGCTCTGTGCTATGGGCTGAGGGTAGAGCAGTGCCTGTGTTGTGCCTAAGGAGGCCAAGAGCATGGATGCTGTTGGTCCTCATGACCAGTGGGTGGAAAGAGGCCAGGGAGAGAACCACAATGGTAGAGAAGGAAAAATACTGTCTCTCCTGTCTTTACTGAGGCTTCTTAGGAACTGAGCTTTGGGTGCTGCGTACATGGGTGTAGGCTTTGGAGCTAGGGAGGGACAGGACCAGGGGCTAAGGAAAGGCCCCCAGGTACTACCGATCCCCAAGTGCTCTTAGGGACAACCCGGAGCCTGGCTCCAGAGCCCAGACACTTCAACCTCCTCAGGTCCCCATAGGGCCCAGGATCCTACCTCCATACCACCCCATGCAGGCTCCCACTGCGAGTCATGCCTGCAGAATAAGAGCACATGCATAGAAATAAACAGATGCACCTGTCACTCCCCGACCACAGGAGAATACACGTGTGTACACGTGGGCTCACACATGGGCAAAGCCTACCTCAACATAGTAAGTGCCCACAGCAGCAGCAGCAGCATAAGGTCGACATGAAGCCTGGCCCAGCCCCATGGAGTGCACATATGTCTGCCCCGGGTCAGGCTGCCAGTGGTTCTACCGGGGTTGCTCTGAGCCCTACAGCTCCGCCCCAGGGGCCCCTCTGCCTTCCTCATGTTCTGCCCAAAGGGCTAAGAGTGGATGGCCTGCTACATTCTGACCCGTCCTGAGCACAAGGGTCTCATCGCAGAACTGATTCTGGTGATGGCCCAAGCCCCTCTCCATGGCAGCAATGGCCAGAGCCCCCAGGGAGGCCTGTGGGCAGAAGCCTGGGGGATCGGCCCAGGTTCTGGTTTGGTATCACTGGTTGTCATGAGAGACAGGCCCTCTGGAAGCTTCCCCTTTCCTTCCTCCACTTGAAATTCTTCCTTTGTGGCTCTCCCCACTTGTATTAAAATCCTTCCCTCTAGGAGACCTCACACAAAATGCTCTGGGCTCCAGAGAACCAGGACGAGACGCAGAACCTCAGTTCCACAGGTGCTGACAAGGGGCAAGCAAGCTCTGGTGACAAACTGCAGCAGAGCAGGGATGAGGGACAGCCTGGAGAGTAAGAGGAAATGAGTGATGATGTCCCTGGATCGACCTGGCTGGGACTCAGCATCCCAGAGCTGGGACCATAGTCTTCTTTTCAACCGTGATGGGTAAACAGGAACTGGTGGCTCTCAGGAGCCAAGTGCCTGGGGAGCAGGAATGGTTCTGTGCAGCCCACCCCGACGCTTGACTAAAGGAACTGTGTGTCATGTAACACTGGGCATGGCTGCCCCAGGGGCAACCCAAGATCCTGGGGTGGGCCCCAGTGCTGCCTGAGCCCGGCAACAGCCCTCTAAGATGGGAGAGGTTTCTCAGGTGTTGGTGGGGACTGAGGTCGGCTGTGAGACAAGCCACTTCCTCCCGGGTCTCTACTTACTCGGCAAAGTGAATGGTGCTGTGTAAGAGAGTCAGATCATCACCTCTCTGCCCTCCCCACACCAACCCCTCCTCTGTCCCTAGGCGCCCCTCACTACAGCTGTCACTCATCATTAGCAGTGACTGTCACTGTTGGAACAGCCCCCATCAGGCTGCAGAGCCAGGATGGGGCAGGAAAATGTCAGATGACTCAGACAACCTCAAAGGCCAGGGATGGAAACACAGAACCTGTAGCCTAGGTACAGGAGGCACCATTCTACACGGCTCTGCCCTGACCCTCTCCTCGGCCAGAGGAGAAAGAGCAGCTCAGCAGAGCTTTTCCACAAGCCCCCAGCCCTCCCATTCATCAGGCTGAGAGAAGGGCCGGGTGCAGAGAGGCCAGGCTGGGGTATCACCAGCACGAGGCTGGGGAGGAGACAGGTGAGACAGACCCAGTGTACCCGTATTCTCTGACAGAGGGATTTCTCCCTGCTGGTGGAAAAGGCTTCACATGGAACCATCCACAATTCTTTGCTTTGCCCAAGGGAAGGGGAGTGTGTGTGTGTGTGTGTGTGTGTGTGTGTGTACATGTGATTTTGCAGAATTAGTCATCAGACTAACACCTAATGACCAGCGAACTTAGCAAGGGCTTGGATAAGACGTAGTAGGCTAGAATGTGAGCCTCATCTCCTGACTCTCTGTTCCACTCTCAACAAATTAATGAGCACCTACCGATGCATGCTAAGCCTGGAGGGGTGTGAGCAGGAGTGCACAGGGAGCCAACAACCGACAAAGGAGATTAAGCTAGATGCAGCCAGAGGCGAGGGCCAGGAGTGGGACACGAGTGCGGCGGGGGGGGAGTGTTTCGGAGGAGGAATAAGTTGCATCTGACTGGGCAATCAGGCAGCTGAAGTTGAGTTAGCCTTTTATTTTTTTATTTATTGGACAGAGAGATCACAAGTAGGCAGAGAGGCAGGCAGAGAGAGAGGAGGAAGCAGGCTCCCCACCGAGCAGAGAGCCCGATGTGGGACTCGATCCCAGGACCCTGGGACCACGACCCGAGCCGAAGGCAGAGGCCCTAACCCACTGAGCCACCCAGGCGTCCCTTGAGTTAGCCTTTTAAAGGCCAGCGGTCAACTCTAGGGCCCGTCTCTTCAAGGTATTCAGTAGGAGGTAAGAACAAGGAGAAGCTGAGTAAATGCACACCTGATTTACATCTGCCTACACGGAGGCAATTTTCGAGTTAAAATGTTGTCAGAGGGTTGTCACAGTTTTGATCTTTCCTTTCTGTTCTTTCTCAATCCACCCACATTTTCTAGCTGGGTTGGAAAGGGGAGTGAGGGGGACAGAGCCTGGTTTAGATTCAGATTTTTTGGAATTGTTTTAAAGTTAAACAGGACTTTTTTAAATGATCTAGTTTTCTCTTAGGAAAATTCAGGCCTAGAGCCCAACATCACGACTGTTCCTTCAGGGGCTTTAGAGAGCAGGTCAGGAGTTCTGTGGTCAATCCTAAACGATCTCTTGGTGTTGCAGCTTGATTCTCTTTCCTGTCTAGTTCAGAGATGCCGAATAATCCCTCTGCTCCCTCCTTCCAGCCATCACCCTGCTCCACTGAAACCTAACGGGGACTCAGCACCAGGCTTTCCTGGCCTTGCTCTCGACTTCCTCTCTGACTGTGGGCAGCTCATTCTCTGAGCTGCCACGCCCACTTTCAGATATAACGTGACAGTTTGTGTGAAAGTGCTTCGGAAGGTAGGTGTGACGTAAATGCCCAGGGCTATTAGTTCTATAACAGAAAACACGAGAAGGCAAGCAATCATATGGTTTCAGTGTTCTTGAATACCAGAGTAGAAAGGGGGCCAGAAGGGAAGAAAGACGGAAGGGGAAAGGCCTGCTTACCTGGTTTCTATACTCTGTTCACCGACATGACCCAGCCATCACCAGATAAAGAAATGTGGTGAGTGTGAATTTAAGACAGGCACCGGGTGTCTGGGGGGCCCGGGAAGTGGGTGTGGGAACTGGCCAACCACTTAGGCAAGGAGCGCTGACTACAGATCATTTGCTGTCTTCAGCCCATTCCTGTCCCATATTTTTCATTGAAGTCTTAAATCCTGAGGAACTGGGGCTTATCAAGGAGGTGAACAGAGAAGGGACATAGTAAATGTCTGGGCTGACAGAATCAGGATTCAGAATTACATCAGGGGGCCAGAGAGATAATACTGAGCAAAGATCAGTGTAAAGCCCTCCACTGAGTTAGAGAAAGAAAATGAGCAGGAGAAACCCAGTCATTTCGTGTCAAAACAACATGGACATTTTAGCTGCTAAGTTCAGCATGGGCTAGCCCCGTGGGAAATGCCTGAGAGACAGGGGACCATGGCTTCAAGGGGCATCGCACCACAGTCTCTAGGGGCCCCAGGTTGAAGGAGCTCACTCCCAGCTCATGGCAGAAGACTCAAGCCATCCTCAACACCACAGCTGATCACGGACAAGCTGAAATACCATATGTGACCGTGCCTGCCATGAGGTAGTCGTCTCTGAGCAACACCCAGCAGAACTAACAAATGGCTGAAGGAAAGCAATCAAGATGGCAAGTGTCTGGAAACTGGAAACTGAAGATGGGAGAAGAGGACTTGGTGCTGTGGCAGCAGGTGAGCAAACCAGAACAACCAACAAGGTTCCTGTGTGCTCTTCTGAAGGGCTTGGTTAGAACAACCTGTTGGAGTTCTGTGGCTCACAGAAGCTCCGGTGGAATGACTATGTCGTGGGTGAGGCCACCCCCCCACAGCTGGAGACCCACAGCTGGGTCTTCAGTGTATTCCAAGAGCACTCACGCACTCACGGGCCTGGAAGGGGCCTGGACACCCTTGCGGGCCCTTGAGGAGCTTCCCCTGAACCTCAAGGGCACCAGGTCGGGTAAGGATGGTTCATCTTTCTTGGCCAGAATCACCAGTTTTAGGACCCTAAAAGCAGAAAACAGGAATGGGGGATATGACAGGTGATTAGAAGGAGGGAATGACAAAGTATTAAAAATAATAAAGTGATCACCTGAATTAAGTTTATACAGGTGGGAGGTGACGACCTGGTTGTATCTATGAAATATACCCAAGGCCTGAGTTCCTTCCACCAGAACCACCTCTGGTGACTGTTGTCAACCCAGCCGAAGCACACTGCTGTCTGGGGTGTGGGGGGGAGCTTGATTTATTGGGTCAGTCTGTGGATGTCTGGTAGATAAGCCAGAGGGACTGGGACATGGGTGAGATGACATGACACCCAGCATAGGGTTAAGCAAACTTTGTCAAGTTACAAAATGTTCTCATCCAGTGAATGCCAGAAGGTCGAGTACAGGAGGGTCCTTACCCACCTCCTCCTTTCTACCCTCTACTTCCCATTTGCTGCTTCTAACTTGTTTAATCCTATCAATGGGGGGGGGGGGGTCCCTTGCTTTACCTTCCAATCTGTTGCATCCTGCTAATCCTTCTTCCAAACGTCTTTGGAATCTGCTCCATCAGTTCTACCCACAGTCACACCCAAGTCATGGTATTAGCTGAGGCCTCATCATCCCTCATCCACCTGGATCAACTCCAAACTGACTTCTCTGCATTGGTCTCTTTTTTTTTTTTTTTTTTTTTTTAAAGATTTTATTTATTTATTTGACAGAGAGAAATCACAAGTAAGCAGAGAGGCAGGCAGAGAGAGAGGAGGAAGCAGGCTCCCTGCTGAGCAGAAAGCCCGATGCGGGGCTCGAACCCAGGACCTGGGATCATGACCTGAGCCGAAGGCAGCGGCTTAACCCACTGAGCCACCCAGGCGCCCCTGCATTGGTCTCTTTTTGTCCTAATTCGTTCAGCCCAAAAAGTCAGACAAATCTGCCCTGTGTACACCTCCCATCATGTCCCTTCCTTGCTCCAAAATACTTAGGGGGCCCTAAATGTGCATCAGATCAAGTCTCGCTCTTTGATATGGGGTTCGGGGTCATAGCTTTACCCTCCAGTCTTGTCTCCCTACTTGCCCTGACTGAGCCCAGCTGAATGGCTACCACCTTCTTAATCCATTCCCTCCCCTTCCCTTTTAGGGAGGCCTCTGCTAGGAGGGCTGTCCCTCTGACTCTCCCCTACTTTAAACATTTCTCATGTTTTAGCCACCACCTGAAGAGCCCTGTCCTCCACAGGGCCTTTCTGGACCCTCTGCTGACAGCCTCTTCTCCCTCTTCTGACATCCCTTTAGCACTCAGTGTCTGTTCTATGCTCCAGAAGTTTGTCACTTACTTCTGGTAACATCTCTTCTTCTGCTAAGGTATGACTTAGCTTCTGGATAATGTGCTGGTTTTTACCAGAGTATGTTCTTTCTCCCTACCTAGACCATAAATTCTAATCTCAATCATAGATTCCCAGAGAGTGGAATAGGGATGGTATCTCTCCTCCATCCCAGGGCTAACCACAGTGAGCACTTGAAAAGGCTTGCTGACCAGATGTGCTGAGGAAGAGTGTAGCCATGAAGTCAAGAGACCTGGGTTTTACTTCGCTGTTATGATGGGTCTTGTGACTCAGGGTATGGCAGGCAAGTTTCCTTCCCTGCAAAACGATGAAGCAGATGGATTGATGCAAACACCCCTTCCAGGTCTAGTATTCTCTGAGTCTAGATGACTGGGGACTGACCCAACCTAGGTCTGGCTAGGGAAGGAGCAAGGAAGGCTATGGACCAGCCCTTGGAAAGAGAGAGGGAGAGGGAGAAGGCGAGCTAATAGCTCTGGAGGAAGGAAGGACATGCTGGGCTAATGGGATAATTGGATAATCCTCAGAGCTAGGGGCTGCCAGGCTGAGGCCAGCTGTTTGAAGCAGACACAAATAGCACGAGCAAAACAAAAGCGCTGGTGCAGGAAGCACTTTGCTGAGACGTATGAGGGAGGGGTGGTGGTGGCCAGACAGTGGGGGAGGGAGATGGAAGGAAAACTGGAGCCCCCATTCTGTGGGTCCCCCTTAGGAGGAACCCTGTGGTCTGATCCAGTAACAAAGATTCCATTTAGGAGTTTTGGGCTGATTTCTGCATTAGGGGACATTCTTGGAGACCTTGGAGTTATTCTGGCCTTGAGGGTGTCCCTCCACCAAGATGGTCCTTGGGGACCACGAAGCCTTCATCCCTGCCTATTGAGGGCTCTCTGCAGATGGGCCATCTATCTGAAATGTCTGTGAAACTGTTGCTGGACTCCTGCAAAATAATAATTTTTGATGCAGGTCTCAGGGTTTCCTTCATTTCAGGCTAATAAGTAAGTGGATCAGTCAGTGGGGATGGACATAAAACAAAAGAAATTCGAGAGGGAGATCAGGTCTAGGAGTCAGAAGCCTGGCTTTTAGTCCCAGCCCTGCTGGGCCACAGAACTCATGATGGGATCTCTCCGGACCTCGGTTAGCCCATCCATATAAATGCGGGCAATAAGGACCCTCCCTGTAGAGCTGTTGTGGGGAGAAAATGAGATCGCGAGTGGGGAAGTAACTTGAAATTTGTAAAAAAAAAAAAACACTTTAGTCCTGACTCTAACTCTCATTTCTAACTATCATTTTAGAAAAGCTATTTCCTTTTTCTGAGTTCCAGTTTTTTCCACTATAAGATGTTGAGATCAATTCCCTTCTAACGACTCTAATCCCTAAAAAAAAAATGGTATATTTATATCCGTGTATATTATAAGAAAAGCATGGAAAAAGGGAAATTTAAGGCCAGTATTATTCATCAATATAGATATAAAATACTCAATATTAGCAAACCATATCCAGCAATGTATAATAATAGAAATCATTACTCATTAGGGTTCATCCCAGGAATGCAAGGATGGCTTAGTAGTAGATAACAAGTCAGTGTTATTCATGTTGATAACTTAAAGAACATTACAGGAGTTTCACAACAGACAGAGAAAATTATTTTTTATTTAAAAATTCAACATCATTCATAGTGAAAACTCTTAGCAAACCAGAAATATGAAAGTATTTTCTTAACCCAATTAAAGAGGATTTTTCAAAACTATATATCAAACATCACACTCAATGGTGGACTTTTCTTTCTAGTAAAGACCAAGCACACTATTCTATACATTATTGTACTAAAGGTCCTAGAGATCACAAAAGACATGAAAAGAAAAGATTTAAGACTGGAAAAAAAAAAAAGGTGATATTATTGGCAGATGAATTAACCATCTATAGAAAAATCAAAAAAATTTACTTGGAGTATTAATGGAACAAACGAGACTTCACCAAAGCTGTTGGATATAAGATCTATATATATAAAAAAAAAAAACAAAACAAAACAGTGTTTCTGTCTATCAGCAAAAACTACTATAAGAAGTAATTTAAAAATATGTTATTTATAACAGCAACAAAAACTAGAGGGTACCTTGGAATAAATCTGACAAATATACACACAAAAGAAGACTCCAATCAATGAAGATGGGCTGTGATCATGGATGGGATGAGTCAGTAACGTAAAACACAATTATCTCCAAATCAATTTGGAGATCAAGTGCAATTCCCTTAAAAATCTTGATAGGGACACCTGGGTGGCTCAGTGGGTCAGATCTCAGATCATGATCTCAGGGTCCTGGGATCAAGCCCCATATCAGGCTCTCTGCTCAGCAGGGAGCCTTCTTCCTCCTCCTCCTCTCTCTCTGCCTGCCTCTCTGCCTACTTGTGATCTCTGTCAAATAAATAAAATATTTTTTTAAAATCTTGATAGAATTTTTCAAAAATGACAATTTGGGTCCAAAAGATTGTATGAAAAGAAAAAGGGCCAAGAAGACCTACAATAATTTTCTTCCTAGTGAAGAGTGTGGAAATTTGCCCTAACAGATAGATACCTAAAGCATAAAGCCCAAGTAATTAAAACAACGTGATACAGGAACAGGCAAAGAGACAGACTGAATGGAATATAAAGGTTAGATGCAAACTTCTCTGTGTGTGGAAATGTATGATGTGGTAGAGGTCACAGCACAAGCCACAGAAAAAGGAAGGAATGTTCCTTAAGTGATTCTAAGAAAATGGAGGGGTTTTTTTTGGTTTGGTTTGGTTTGGTTTGGTTTTAAGGTTTTATTTATTTATTTAATAGACAGGGATCACAAGTAGGCAGGGAAGCAGGCAGAGAGAGGAGGAAGCAGGGTCCCCGCCGAGCAGAGAGCCCGATGTGGGGCTCGATCCCAGGACCCTGGGATCATGACCTGAGCTGAAGGCAGAGGCTCAACCCACTGAACCACCCAGGGGCCCCATATGTGCAATCTTAAACTGGGGTCTCGGGTGGCTCAGTGGGTTAAGCATATGCCTTTGGCTCAGGTCATGATCCCAGGACCCAATGAGGGTCCCAGCTCAGTGGGAATTCTCCCTGTTCCTCTTCCCATCCCCCTGCTTGTGCACTGTCTCTCTCTCTCTCTCAAATAAATAAATAAATAAAAATTTTAAAGATTTTATTTATTTGAGAGAGAGAGAATGAGAGAGAGAGAGAGAGAGCATGAGAGGAGAGAGGTCAGCTGGAGAAGGCAGACTCCCTGCTAAGCAGGGACCCCAATGTGGGATTCGATCCCGGGACTCCAGGATCATGACCTGAGCTGAAGGCAGTCGCTTAACCATCTGAGCCACCCAGGTGCCCTAAAATCTTTTTTAAAAACTTAAAATCTAAAAAAAGTTAAACCTGTAAAAAACAGAATAAATGGTGGTTACCAAGGGCTCGGAGGTGGAGGGATAAGATTGATGGGGTTGAAGGGGACAAACCTATAATAAGTAGTAAATAAGCCATAGAGACCTAATTCACAGTATGATCTAGATAATAAAACTGTACTATCATTATGTGATATGTTAAATATCCCCACACCAGCAATCATATTACAATATATAAATGTATTGAAGTAACTGTACACCTTAAACTTATACGATGTTACATGTCAAAGTTTTGAAAATTACAAACAAAAGAAGTTTAATCTCATTAGTAATTAGGGAGAGGCAAATTAAAACATACTTTGCAGCCATTCATAGTCAACAAATTAAGTGTTGGTAGATCCAATCATGTGATTAGGGGATTGGGGCTTTAAGCGTGACCTTCAGGGAGGGGAGAAGGCTGGGGATTAGTTCAACAAGCCTATGTAATTAAATTCCAAGAAAAGTAAAACTCTGGGGGCGCCTGGGTGGCTCAGTCGGTTAAGCATCTGCCTTCAGCTCAGGTTATGATCCCAGAGTCCCTGGATCGAGCCCCACATCAGGCTCCCTGTTCTGCAGGGAGTCTGCTTCTCCCTCTGCCCCTCACCCATCTCGTGCTCTCTCTCTCTCTCGTTCTCTCTCACTCTCAAATAAATGAAATCTTAAAAAAAAAAAATGTAAAACCATGGACACCAAAGCTTGGGTGACACTGAGCACTTGATGAGGCACGGTCCCTGGCTAGTAATGCTCAGTCCATATTGTTACTCACTGATGTGCTGGGAGGACTATTCCTCCTAACTCCAAGGGGAAACAACACAGAAATTTTAAATTTGGGGCCCTCCCAGACCTCACCTGATGCATCTCTTCTTTTGGCTGCTGAGGATTTGTATTATTTTTGTCATAATAAAACTGAAATTTTAAGTGGTTTAAAAAAACAAAAACAAAAAACATTGGTGGGGACATGAGGAGCTAGAAATATACAATGGGTGAAGATGTGACTACCCAATGACCTGGCGTTTTCCGTTTCTAGGCCTCAATCTTCAATAAAGACATACAATAAAGACACACACATATATAAATAAAACCACCCGCGTGGATGTTCCTCATGTCCGTGTCATACTGAGAAGCTGAAGCAATCCTCAGAGGTGGGATGGATTGATTTATAAACAGCAGTCTGTCCCTTCGAGCACATGGAAGACAAATGAATGAACTTGATACATGCGTACTTACTCTGTACCCAAGTTAAATGTCTCTAGCTATTTCCAGACCATGCTTTGAATTCCTATCTTTAGTGCCAGTGCTCATGGCTCTTGTCCTTTCCCTCACTTTTTGCTTAACAAATCTTAGTGATATACTTTACATGCAGCTTCCTCTTAAGACATTCCTGGGTCCTTTTAATTCTGACATTATAGATGAGAAACCAAAGACCCCAAAAGGTTGAGTCACACTAAGTTCACATGGCAGATGACTGGCAGAATTAGACCGGGAACCCTGGCCCTCTGCCTTCTTGTATGGTGTAAGTCTATAGGTATAATCAGAGAATGGTAAATTCAGAATTTATCCCACTTCAGCGTGGGGCACTCTGTTCCTCACACAACCCCAGATAGCTCTGGCCTCAGTGGCTATCACCCCTTCCAGCGGGCGAAGTGTTTGCATCTGACTTAACCACAAACTCTCCATGTGACTCACTAAGTCAAGCTCTGTGCCTTGGTTTTTTTAATTGGGTTGATGCCAATAATCTCTGCCTAATCACATGAACCCATTAACAGAATAAAGTGAAACAGGAGATAAGAAAATGCAAATGTATTTGCAATAAGGGAGAAATTAACTTTTTATTATTTTTAGGATGCCAAAATGCCTGCCCTCTGGCTAAAAGGATCATGGGATGTCCAATTGGTTAAAAAAAAAAAAAAAAAAAAAAAAAAAACCTGATGTGGAGAGTTTTGCCATTGAAAATAAATGAAGCATGGTGGTGGAGTGGGGGCTGCTGACCTCATACCAGAAGCAGCACTCTGGAAACTCTGCTCCCTTCTCCTATCTCCTGCTGCTTGTAGCCTCCGTGCCACTGAGCTCTCCGGCACAGGAACATTAGTGGGCAGTCTGGGGTCCCTTGGGGCAGGGCTGGCCAACCCTGACAAAATACTGAAGTTAGCCAAGTCAAGCTTCTACATTTCTTCCCTGTGCCTTTTCTCCTGGTCTAGCCTTCACTACATCCTTCCTGAGTTACTGCAGGAGGGATTCTATACAACCAACTTCCCCTCTCCCAACCACTGTCGGGCTTCCCACTATTGAAGACCTGTAAGGACCCTGAGGTTAGGAACCGTGCCTGGCCCCATCTTCGCAGAGAGTCTGTACTCAACAAATGTCAACCTGAGCCAAAGGGACTACCACCTGTCTTCCTCCTTAACCAGAAACCTTGTGCTGAGTTTCCTGCTCACAAGGAAATGTCTGCTAGGTCCCTTCCCACAGACTCTTGGGACCTATTTCTTTGTCCTCCCCTCCTAGGCTAGATGCTTTGTCCAATAGGCCATGGGAAGTGATGCCGAACCCCAGGGAGATGGTCACGTAAGGGAGTGGAGAAAGAAACAACGACTGGGAATGTGTTCACTGGGGGACTCTGCTCCCTACCCCGACTCCTCTGTTGTATCCCAGAGGTTTCACACCACCATGTTCCCCATCACGGGCAGGTAGCTCGGATGCCCGCAGGACTCATGCTGAGAAATGTTTTGAATTTAAGCAGGTTACGCTAGCTCTCTTTTCTTATTTTTGTTTTATTTACTTATTTTAAGATTTTATTTATTTTTGACACAGAGAGAGAGAACACGAGCAGGGGGAGCAGCAGTCAGAGGGAGAGGGAGAAGCAGACTCCCCACTGAGCAAGAAGCCCGATGCAGGGCTTACTCTCAGGATGCCAAGATCATGACCTGAGCCAAACGCAGACGCTTAATGGACCGAGCCACCCAGGTGCCCCTCTTTTCTAATTTTTAAAATAAAGAAATGTTTCCTATTTTCTTCCTTCACAATGCTGTTAAGAATTAAACGTGAATTAATTAATAAAGAATTAAAGATTAAATGTGAAAATCAGTAAGAAGAGAAGCAAGACAGGCAAGACAGAGCCTCAGAGCCAGGCTGCTTTGCCAGGCTTCTCTGCCTTGATCTTTGGGCCACTGCTAGCTTGGACTTCTGTCCAATAGCTCAGGGCCATCTCTGATGGCCCTTCTCTCACCTGGACCAGGGACATGAGGACCAAACACAGGAGGCCCTGCCCTTCTGAGTGACCTTTTATCTACATAGGACTGTTTTCTCTGCCAAACACGCCAAAAGGAAGGAAAGCCAGCAAGACATTAGTTCTTTTCTTAGCTCCTAAACGGCTGACATTTCAGGAAACTAAAATTCTGAATGGGACCAGAGGGCATTTCAATTCATCCCGCCTATCTACAGGCAGAGTCAGTCTAACACAAGGACTCTGTTAAACAGGGTGTACTTTCAGAGGTTCAGGGGATGCCCTTGTCCAAAACTCTCTTCCAAACTTATTTGCTCACTGCTTGAAACTCCATCATTAGAGCTTTATTTCTTTGGTATAAGCCAAATGTAGGTTTTGTCTTCTGTATAATTGCCCACATCACACATATAAAACCATATCAGTCACCTCAATGTGAATGAAAAACATTGGTCCTTTCCTGAGAACAGGCTTGGATGGAAAGGAGAGGACAAGAAGACTGCAGGCAGCAGCCTCTAAGGCCGGGAGAGGGAAGATGGGAGGGTGTAGAAGAGAAAGGATGTACACGGACGTAGAGCTGGTAAAGACTTTCCACCTAGACAGTCAGGTATGGCTTCCAAAGTAACCAGAAAAGCTACATGTAAAAAAAAGCTGGACCCCCACCCCTTGGCCCCCAAAAGATCACATTCTATGATTACATTTCTATTTAGCAAATATAAACTAATCTATAGTGATAGAAAGCAGATCTGTGGTTGCCTGAGAAGGGCTGGGGGTGGTTAAGAGGGAGAAATGACAAGCACAGTGGAGGGGAACATTGGGAGGTGATCGATACCTTGATTATGATGATGGTTTCAGGAGTGTATAGATGGGCCAAAACTTACCAAATCATACACATTAAGTTATGTGCAGTTTACTTATTGTATCTCAGTTATACCGCAATAACATTTTTTGGAAAAGAGTGGAAAAAAAAAAACCCAAAAAACTATGTGAGTACTGTATGCCTGCCAAATAACCCACCTCACATGCCTCTGGTAAATTCTGGCAGAAATGTGTTTTCCAAGAACACACCTCCTCTCTCTGAGCATCAGGTATTCGCTCTGTAAATTGATAAAGATGAACTAGACAATCCCAAGGTCCTATCCAGATATCACAGTCTAGCTTGTAAGGGTCAAATATGTAAACCAATAGAAAACCATCATTAAAGGCTAAAGGATTGGATACAACTACAAGGCAGGAATTATTAAATAATCAGCATATACAGAGATACTGGGTAAAAAACAGTGGATTAAATACATGCATCTAATTTCACTGTATCTAAAACTCCATTGAAAGGAATTTTCCCGGGGCGCCTGGGTGGCTCAGTGGGTTAAGCCGCTGCCTTCAGCTCAGGTCATGATCTCAGGGTCCTGGGATCGAGTCCCGCATCGGGCTCTCTGCTCAGCACGGAGCCTGCTTCCCTCTCTCTCTCTCTCTCTGCCTGCCTCTCTGTCTACTTGTGATCTCTCTTTGTCAAATAAATAAATAAAATCTTTAAATAAATAAATAAATAAATAAAATCTTTAAAAAAAAAAAAAGGGATTTTTTCCCCTCCAATGGGGAAAAGTCTCCAATGGGAAATCATAGAAAGAAAAACCGTGACATCAGAAATGAAAACTTTAGTGAAAGAATTAGAAGACAGATTGAGGAAATTTTCCAGAAAGTAGAGCAAAAAGACAGGGATAGAAACTAGGAAAGAAGAGATGAGAAATTCATCTGAATAGCTGAATCACAGGAGTTTTAGAAACACAGCAAAGGACACAAACTAATTCAAGAAAACACTCCAGAATCAAAGGTCATGAGTTATCAGACTGAAAGGGCCACTCAGTGGCCAGCACAATAGGTATGTCACTGTGAAATTTCTTAACACAGGGGGGACAAATCCTACAAGGTCACATGCAAAGAGGGCTTTGGCCTCAACAGCAGCCCTGGAAGCTAGAAGACAATGGAGCCAGGCTATCAACGTTCTGAGGCGGTCAGACCCAAGATTTCAAAAAAATTCCCACTCATAACTCTCAGGAAGTTCTAGAAAATACACGTCATCAAAAAGAGGGAAGAAAGCAGGAAACGAGAAGACACAGGATCCAGAAACAGGTGATCCAACATAGGAAAGAGGCAGGGAATTCCCCAGATGGTAGTAAAGGGAGTTCCAGGGCGCCAGCTGTTCGGCCTCCCCCACCTCTGAGCAGGAGAGAGGCTCCAAGAGACCTTCCCAAGAACAAACTGAGAAGACACCTGGGTAACCGGCAGAGTTTAAGGTTAATAGTGCTAAGATCTTAGAAACCTACGTGTATGAAAAAACAAAATAAACAAGGTAATGTTGTAAAGGAAAAACAATCATGGTTGACTATGTGGCTTAGCTGCGAGTGGCATTACACTGTCATAATGACAACTGCACTAATTACTAATCTACCAAAAATGACCATATAACTATATAGAGAATAAGGGGCCCTGGGAAGTGTGCATATGCGTTAAAGGGGGGAGTGGAGAAAAAGGAGCTGAATCCTCACCTCCCATTGTGGGAAGTCAACAGATAACGCCTGAACTCAAACACCAGGAAGTAGCAATACAAACATGTTATTTATAGATAAGTAAAAGAATTAGTTAAACAAGTTGAAAATGGTCCCTCTAGGGAAAGGGAAATGGGGGGAGGGGAGTGGGTGGAGAGAGGCTGAGGACTGCTCTTTGTCTTAATTAACCTTGTAGAACTGGTTGGCTCTTTCAATTATGTGCCTAGTATAACTTTGATAAAATTTAAATAATTAAAAAATGAATGTGGTGAACGAGTAGTGATATTAACACTTACGGAGGGCCTACAGTGCCAACAGGTGTCCCACATACGTGTGCTAACCTGCTGGTGCCAGGTTTTCTGAGCTGCTGCAGGTCCTGCAAAATACCTGTGTGAAGGCGCTTCCATTAGGGAGGTAACTTGGGAGCTAAGCCCACACTTGTACTTCCTGCTGCCTCAGTAAGTTAGTTACTTAGCCTAACTCTCAGCATCTCACCTTGAGAAATCCTGTGAATAAATGTCTATATTATACTGAGTGGACAGGGTCTAGATTGACAGCAAGCTGCTTCAGGTCCTAATTTGGAGAAGAGCAAGGGATAGAAATGTAGTGAGTGGGACAGAAAAATATGCGCTCTGCTAGTGTCAGACTCTGGCACTGGCAGCAGGAAAAGAACGAGAAGGGAGTCCTGCTTCTCGGTGGGTTCATATCGGAAGCCTCAGACTTTGATTCTTACACATTTGTGTCTTAAATTTCAGTGAAAACGGTAGTTCTAAGGGTGCCCGGGTGGCTCAATCGGTTAAGCGTCTGCCTTAGACCCGGGTCATGGCCCCAGGGTCCCGGGATGGAGCCCTACATAGGGCTCTCTGCTTAGTGGGGAGTCTGCTTCTCCCTCTCCCTCTGCCAAATAAATAAATAAATAAAATCTAAGAAAAAGAAAAAAAGAAAATTGAAAAGTTTCTGCTTCTGGATGCTGAAATGGAGACTCCATGAGGTAGTTTTCAGAGCCTGAGTCCTGTTGCCAGCTACCACCTGAGGGGCAGCACGGCATGGAGCCAGATCTCAATACAAAACATTGTGTGAAAGAAAAACATCCCAGACTAAGAATGAAAAGACCCAGCTTCCCAGATCCCTCTTTGACACTTATGGCTTTGTGACCCTGGATAGTTTACTCAGCCTCAAGGCTCTTCAGTAAAAGGACCTGACTCCATGACCTCAAGGGTCCCTTCCTGGCAGATAAGACAGTAATCTCCCTGAGGGCAAGGACAGTGTCTGTCCTCTTCTTTGCTGACTGTGTACTGCATTCTGTAAACCTGCTGTGCTCCCTAATGTGTATGGGGTGAGGAGGAGAAGAACCTTTTGAGGTTTTTTTTTTTCCTTTCTTATTTTTCATTCTTTCGTGTTTTCTCTGCTATTGTTTCTGCTGGCAGGACACACCCAAAGATCCAAATTTGTATTAAAAAGAAATGAAAAAAGAAAAAGAAAGTACCTAGCACAGTGCCTGGTACATAACAGGTATTCAATACCTATCTGTTGAATGAGTGAAATGGAAGAGAAGGACAGTCCATTAGATTCTTCAAACCAGAGAATGACCCCAGTCAATGAAATTAACTACAAATGAAGAAACAAAAGCCTAGTGAAAAGGAAAAAAAGTCTTTGCAGTCACCCCAGCTAAACAGGAATGGAACTGGACTCAAGTCCCCACACTGTGGAAGCTCACTAGATGGCAGGTCAGTGCAGATTAGACAGGGAAGGGAAGGAGCCACATCTCAGAACATGTAAGGAAAATATCACTGTAACAGGTTACTATTCTGAATGAACTGGTAAAGTTTGGCAGCGAAGCGAGACAAAGTAAAAAGAGCACACAGCATCTGGTTCAAGTTCTACCTCTGCTACTTGCGTTTGTGATTTTAGGCTGGGTACCTAATCTCTGAGGCTGTTTCTTTTTCTAAAAAGCAGAGATAATAATAGCATCTACTTCACAGAATTTTGGTTAGAATGGAAGTAAGTCAAATGTGGTATGTGAAGAAAATGTTTTGCAAGTTATAAAATATAGACTGTTAATCTGTTTGGCCAAGATCCATCGCCCCTCAAGTAATCTCTCACTCACAAATCAACATAGATCATTAACAATAGTTTGGTTTTTTTCCCAGCCATCTCGCTGTCACTTTGAAAATCAAGTGGAAGGACCTTGAAAGGTAGGTAAATCTTGATGGAGGAGGGCAAGAGGAAGAAGATGTGGGCAGTTAGAGTCTAGGTAGGGATGCTTCAGGGGCTGCTCCTGAGTGGTCAAGAGCAGGTAACTCCAAGGCTGAGCATGAACAACACTGGCCCAACCACCAGGAACCGGATTCTAGACTTTGTGATTGGGAGAACCTGTGATCTCTCCTCTGGGTGGTTTCCTCATCTGTAGAGAGGTAACCACCAACTCTGCTTTCTTGGAGGCTACTGTAATGTCACATGAGACAGTGGGTGAGAGGAATTGTTAAGAATTATTGATCACCATCTCTGCAAATGGGTGATTATCATTCTTTTAGAAGAGCAAGGATGTGGTGATAGAAAGCTCATGTATAATAAACCTTGCCCACTGTCATGGACTGAATTGTGTTCCCCCCGCCCCAGAGTCTTCTAATGAAGTCCTAACCCCCCAGTAGGACTGTGTTTGGAGACAGGGCCTTTAAAGAGGTGATTAAGATTAAATGAGGTCATAAGAGGGATGCCTTAGTCCAAAAGGACTGTGTCCTTATCCATGAGGAAGAGATACCAGGGATGTGTGCTCACAGAGAGACGGCTATGGGAGGACACAGCAAGAAGGTGGCCATCTGCAAAGGCAAGGACAGGGGACATAGTAGGAACCAAACCTGCTGACTCTTTGATCTTGGACTTCCAGCCTCCAGAACTGTGAAAAATATGCTTCTGCTGTTTAAGCCCCCTGGTCTATGGTATTTTATTATGGCAGCTCTAGCAAACTAGTACACTCACCTAACAATTTTGCTTCCCAGAACAAATTCTCCCTTTATACTGAAAGATAATGCACAAAAACTGTTCCTAGAGGCACTTTGGGTGCCAGTAAAGGGAGAAGGCAGTGTGGCTGGTGGGCAGGACCAGGTGTTAAGAGCTTGTCCTGTCAGGTTGTGGATTACACTTGAATTGCTGAGTGAACGGAAACCAGCTTTGTCTGCCCTCAGACATTAAGTTTGTTTTCTTTTGCCTATACAAGATTCTGAAGCTCAACAGAAGAACTATTTAAGGAGCTTTTAGTACAAGCGAAAGATGTAGGCCCGTGAGTAAAGCTTAACTTTCCTCTTTGTGATGTGCTAGGTAATTTGAATAATGATACCTTAGAAATAGGAGACAAAGTTTAAATCTTGGTTGAGAGCTCCAAGAGTAATTATGTGGGCTTCTTTAGAGGTTGAATTCTGTCAGAATTAAAAAGACAAATCTGGCAATTCTGCCTTACTCTTTACACATTAACTTCACAGGTTTATTATTCATTCAGCAGATTTTCTTGATCACTTACTACATGCCAATTTCTATTCGAATCATAGAGATATCATGATAAGAATATAATAGACATAGCTCCTGTTCTTACAGAGCTTACAGTTGAATGGGGGAAACATAGAGCCTGAGGATAAAAACAAAAGTCTAAAAAAAAAAAAGTAAATAAAAATAAATAAATAAGTCTATGCCTGGCATTTAAAAATCCAGTTCAGGGATGCCGGTGGCTCAGTTGGTTAAGCGGCTGCCTTCGGCTCAGGTCATGATCCCAGCATCCTGGGATCGAGTCCCACATTGGGCTCCTTGCTCGGCAGGGAGCCTGCTTCTCCCTCTGCCTCTGCCTACCACTCTACCTGTGCTCTCTCTCTCTAACAAATAAATTTTAAAAAAAATGAAATAAAAATAAAAATAAAAATCCAGTTCAGTCTGAACCTGGTCAACTTCTTTCGTTACCTTCTACACTCCTACTCAAATGCCTTTCTCCAAACAAATCATCCCAGTAAAACCTTCCTAAACTTGTACTTTCACTCTTATTCCCTACCTGGATTGCTTTCTATACCTTATTTTAATCCTATCTGTCCACAAAAGTATGGTAGTTAGCCCCCGAGATGACTCCCAATGATCTCTGCCTCTTGGTAATCACATACTTATATGTGGGCTGAATCTGGTGACTTGCTTCTAACGAAAACGATCAGCAACAGTGATGGGATATCACTTCTGAGATTAGGTTACATAAAGACCAAGGCTTCTATCCTGATTTCTCTTAAGTCTCTCACCCAGGGGAAGCTAGTACCAAGTCTTAAAGCAGCTCTGTGGAGAGGCCCGAGTTATGAGGGACTGAGGCCTGCCAATGACCACTTCAGTGGGCTTGAAATTGTTTTCTTCTCTACCCTCCCATTCAGCCTTGGAGCTTAACTGCAACCTCACAAGAAACCTTGAGCCAAAGGAGCCCAGCTAAGCTGTACCTAGATTTTTAGCCCATGAAAACTGTGAGATAATAAATACTTATTGTTTTAAGCCACTAAGTTTGAAGGTAACTTGGCCTTGCTTCAAACTGCTCCCCTGAATTGGCTTTGACTTAGTCTAGCCCAGAGAAGCTTCTGTCTTCTTTGAACTTGATGTAGAACTGTTTATCTCATTGGTCATTTTATACTTTTACAACATTAGCTCCCTTCTATTCTCGTTTCTAGTCCTTTCCAAATAACCTAAAGTCAGAAGTTACTCGCTCAAAGTATTTGGCAAGGTGGAGAATGGTTTTGAGAAGCAGAATTTTGTTTGAGAAAGGAGATTTAGCTCATTTTGTGTGGCTGACTGATAAACATCTTGTAGGTGGGAAGCTGAAGTAGAAGTTTGAAGAGGAACCACAGCTTAGGAAGAAATAATTTTTGGTCTTCATCAAAGTGAGGCATCAGCAGCCAATACTAACAGCCAGTTCTCCTTGTAAATTCTTTCTAGTGATTTCCTTCGTATTGTGTGAGGAGCTTAACCTTCTGCTGGCAGTTGTGAGAGGTAAGAGAGGCTCCGGGGCACTGGGGTCACTTCAGAGAAGGGAAGCCAATTGTTTTCTCAGGGCCCCTCTCTCACGTTTATTCTTTTCAGGGCCTCTGTAGCAGGACTGTGCTGAAGCCCATTTCCTACACGTAGCACCATTTATTTAAAACACGCATCACACATACACAAAAAATCAAATGCAAAGGAAAAGGGGGGAAAAAGCTGCTGAAGACCAGAGTCACTAAAAGTTCAGGCTAAGAATAGACAAGGAACTCTGAGAGCTGCTTGGCTATGTGACCTCCTGCAGGGGCTTGGCAATAAGCCCAATTCAGCTTTGTTTTTTCTGTGCCTTTGCAAAGAGCACTAGCTTGGGAGTCAGGAGACCTGAGTTCTAGGCCTGGCTCTGCCAGTGCTGCCTTCTGTGAACTTGGGTGAGTCCTTCCCCTTCCAAGGCCCCAGTTTCCCATTTGTAAAATGAAAGGGTTAGACTAGGCTCCAAGATGTTCCAACCCCAACACTGAGAGAACACAAAGGAAAGTAAAAAGAATGCTGGCTGGCCTGAGAACTAGGAGACCTGACTTCTTATCCCAGTTTTCTTTTTTTTTTTTAATTTTTTAAAAGATTTTATTTATTTATTTAACAGAGAGACAGCGAGAGAGGGAACACAAGCAGTGGGAATGGGAGAGGGAGAAGCCGGCTTCCCACAGAGCAGGGAGCCTGATGCGGGGCTCGATCCCAGAACCTTGGGATCATGACCCGAGCCGAAGGCAGACGCTAAACGACTGAGCCACCCAGGTGCTCCCCCAGTTTTGTCTTTAAGAACCACACCTCTTTTTGCCTCTGTTTCCATCTATAAAAAAGGTGATATATATATTCATCCATTCTTTCCACAAATATTTTTTTTTTAAGATTTTATTTATTATTTGACAGAGAGAGAGATCACAAGTAGGCAGAGAGGCAGGCAGGGCAGGGGGGAAGCAGGCTCCCCGCCATGCAGAAAGCCCAATGTGGGGCTCAATCCCAGGACCCTGAGACCATGACCTGAGCCACAGGCAGAGCCCAACCCACTGAACCACCCAGGTGCCCCTCCACAAATATTTCTTGAATACCTGAATACCAGGTTTGGTGCTAGAGATTAAAATGGTGAGCCAAGACAGACAATCTACGTTTTTTTTTTTTTTTTAAAGATTTTATTTATTTGACAGACAGAGATCACAAGTAGGCAGAGAAACAGAGAGAGAGGAAGAAGCAGGCTCCCTGCTGAGCAGAGAGCCCGATGCGGGGCTCGATCCCAGGACCCTGGGATCATGACCTGAGCCGAAAGCAGAGGCTTTAACCCACTGAGCCACCCAGGCGCCCCGGACAATCTACATTCTTGTGAAACTTCCCATCTATTGGGCATAGAGGAAAGGAAAAGAAGATCAACTGCAAGCAATCACATAAATGAGGGTGTTATTAACGTCGAGGTAAATATGACAAAAGGAGGATCATACTTGGCTCTTGGTGACTGGGGGGGTGGATAGTCACAACTTCCAACAATTTCAATGTTCTGTGATCCAGTAGGCATCTCTGCTGGGAGGCGAAGAGAAACCTTTTGAAAAACTTACATCTCAAAAAATAAACAAACACCTTACACCTCATACCACAGCTACTTTTCAACTCAATTAACCCAGTCAGTTATCTATTGTGTACCTACTGCATGGAATCAACCTCCCGATTCCTGTCTTCCCGGAGCTTACACTAGTGGGCAGAATGGATTCATAAACTGACATAGCTATACAATGTCTCACATTCTCGGGTTGCTCCTTATGTGCTTTAAATACTAACATTTATAAGAGTTAAGAATCAAGTAGGGATACAGATGTGTTAAGGCAATCAGAGACATTTTCTTGGAAGTAAAAACTGAGATAGGTACTGAAGATTTGCTACATGGTTTCAGATAAACAGAAACAGTGACATCAGGCTCAATGGCCCCATTCCCTACTAGTAGGTAGTATAGGTATGTGAGACATAGAAGAACTTAAATCCCCTTTTGTGCAGGAGGGATTCAAGCCTCACTCTTTGTCGAGGGGCAAGAGTCCTCTTCTGTGACCTACTATGAACAGCATATCTTGGATTAGGAGGACTGCTTCTGATTGACATCCTGACTTGGGGTGACTACCTTACCCGTGTGAGTCTGTTATCTCATTTGTAAAATGAAGGTATTAGATGATATCCAACACCCCTTACTAAAACCTGATTCTTTGTAAGAATTTCTATTCTCTTATAATTATACTGGTGGTTGCTGCCATGGAATATGAGCTGTGGGATCTTAGACAAGTTAATAAATTTTCTAAACCTGACTTAATTTCTTTTTGAAATGAATTTTTCAAATAAAAAAGTAACACATGCACAAGATTTTTAAAGGTCAAATACTACAGGGGCACCTGGGTAGCTCCCAACTCTTGATTTCAGCTCAGGTCATTATCTCAAGGGTTGTGAGATTGAGGCCTGCATTGGGCTCTGTGCTGGGCCTGCTTAAGATTCTCGCTCTCCCTCTGCCCTCCGTCCCCTATCACCCTCTATTAAAAAAAAAAATTAATACTACTAAAGACTATTATAATGTTTGGGGAATAAAACAGGTTTTGGACATAGGTATTGGTAATGGTTGCACAACTTTGTGAATGTAATTAATGCTGCTGAATATATGCTTAAAAATGGTTAAAATGGGGGTGTATGGGTGTCTCAGTTGGTTAAGCATCTGCCTTTGGCTCAGGTCATGATCTAGGTCCATCATGGTGGTCCATCAGGTGATGGAGTTCCATGTTGGGCTCCCTGTTCAGCAGGAAATCTGCTTCTTCCTCTCCCTCCACTGCTCCCCCTGCTTATGCGCTTGCTCTGTCAAATAAATAAAAACAAAATTTTGGGGCACCTGGGTGGCTCAGTGGGTTAAGCCTCTGCCTTCGGCTCAGGTCATGATCCCAGGGTCCTGGGATCGAGCCCCGCATCGGGCTCTCTGCTCAGCAGGGAGCCTGCTTCCCTTCCTATCTCTCTGCCTGCCTCTCTGCCTACTTGTGATCTCTCTCTGTCAAATAAATAAATAAAAATCTTTAAAAAAAAAAAAACAAAATTTTAAAAAAATGGTTAAAATGGCAAATTTTATATTATACATATTTTGCCACAATCTTAAAAAATTAATAACACGATACAGCAAAACTAATGAATTA
The DNA here is from genome assembly GCF_902655055.1 of Lutra lutra. NCBI lineage: Eukaryota > Metazoa > Chordata > Mammalia > Carnivora > Mustelidae > Lutra > Lutra lutra. The sequence goes on along the minus strand of NC_062289.1, from coordinate 66,413,184 downwards.
AACAATTTAAGTGGGTGAATTGTATAATATGTGAATTGTATCTCAAGAAAACTGCTAAAAAAGAAAACTTAAAGAACAAGAGCGTACCGTAAGAGTATATTCTCCATCCCAACCCAGAACCTCTGGCCACCCCCAGAGGCAGCTGTTTCTCCTTCTAGAAATGGCCAGACATAAACAAGTATATGTGAAAACCTGTCGTTATCTTTTTCTTCTAATATAAATGGAGTCATATTCTGTTCTGAACTCTCCTTTATTTTCCTTAATTATGTATCTCATGTTGTTGCCTAACAGCACATGCATCCCTACTTTATTCTTTCCTGCTCCTGCAGAGAATTCCACTGTAGGGACCCACCACAATTGATTTAATGAGCTCCTATACTGATGAACAGTTTGACTGATTTTAGTCCTTTTATACACCAAAAAGTGTTACAGTAAACATCCTTGCACTAATGACTTTAAGCACATGCAAGATGTCATCTACAGGATAAATTCCTAGTTCTGGTATCACAGTGTCAACATATTAATTATGTGTGTTAAATATTAATATTGCTAAATTGATTTCTCTAGAGTCTGTATCAATTTATACTCCTACTGACAATTCATTCATTCAACTAATATGTGAGTGCCTACTATGTGCCAGGCACTATTCTAAGCCCTGGAAACACATCAAATGAATAACAAGAACATAAAGACAAAATCCACTCCCTAATGGAGTTTACAAATCTTGTCTTGAGAGAAGGCAAAAAAAGGTAAAATGTGTAGTATTTCAGGTAGTAAGAAGTGCTATGCCTAAAATAATGCAGAGAAAGGAATCTTTGCCAGGGTGGGGGTGGGGACTAGTGATTTAAATAGGGTGGTTAGTGGGGAGTGAGGAGGAGGGATAGGGTGGCTGGATTATGGACATTGGGGAGGGTATGTGCTATGGTGAGTGCTGTGAACTGTGTAAGACCGATGATTCACAGACCTGTACCCCTGAAGCAAATAATGCATTATATGTTAATAAAAAAAATAGGGTGGTGAGGGAATGAGAATTCTAAGCCTGTTCCCTTATCTGTAAGATGGGACAATAACAGTACCTATTCCATAGGACACTACTGAAAGAATGCAATTGAGATTATATCTGGTACATAGTAATGAACATTTCCTAAATGGAAGTTATTGTTATTATAAACAAACTTATAGTTAGGAAAAACTATGGCCCGAAGAATAATTTGCCCACTGCCCCAAGGAAAATTACGGTGTAAGAACCAGAACCCAGGCCTCCTAACCGCTCATGCAGTGTACTTCCAAATGTACCAAGGGACCAAAAACACTAAGAAGCCATCCTCCCAGGGCTGCTAATGGGCTACATAGTTTTAGGTTGAAAATCTCTCTGAGAATGTGATTTTTGAAATCAGCAAGAGGGGAGGGAAGATGTGGGAGTACATTAGGTTCCTCTTCAAGGAGAAGCAGGCCAGCTTCACTCTGGCCTAAGGCTGAGCCTGCTGGGGTTTATTCACAAGACGTTCAGATCCAGGATGGTGCTCTCAGCCAAAGGCAACAAGCTTTCTGGCTGCTGCTGGCCCATCTGCTCTGATGAGACTCTCCCAAACCCTGATCTCCCATTGGTTTCATTCCAAGGAATCTCCTGGAGGAAAGATAAGCAGCAGTTATTTCACAGCTGTAGAAATAGTAAGTTCTAGAGGGACATTTCTATCTGTTTGGCTGGGTGAGATTTTCTAGTAGGCCAAGGATGCAGTAGTGGTCACTCAACTCTCTCTGTGCCTTTTTCTCACCCTGTGGCACTTCCTTTCCCTTCCCACAAGCAGGTACCCACTGCTTGCCTGGGCCTTCTGCCTACGCAGAGAGGCCCCTCTCTGCCTGGGTTCTAACCTTCAGTTCTATTCTTTCTTCATTGACAGTCTTATTCCCTCACTCATCCTAACCGCTCCTTTATTTATTTTTATTTTTTGAGATCTTATTTATTTGACAGAGAGAGAAACATTGAGAGGGAGTGGGAGAGGGAGAAGCAGGCCTCCCACTAAGCAGGAAACCCAATGCAGGGCTTGATCCCAGGACCCTGGGATCGGGACCTGAGCCGAAGGCAGACACTTAACAGCTAAGCCACCCAGGGGTCCCTTAACTGCTCCTTTAAAAGAAGATGCTCTGGGGCGCCTGGGTGGCTGCGGGTTAGAGCCTCTGCCTTTGGCTCAGGTCATGGTGTCAGGGTCCTGGGATTGAGCCCACATTGGGCTCTCTGCTCAGCGGGGAGCCTGCTTCCCCCTCTCTCTGTCTCTCTGCCTGCTTGTGATCTCTCTGTGTCAAATAAATAAATAAAATATTTTTTTAAAAAATAAAAGAAGATGCTTACTAGTTTAACAGAGTCAGTAGTGAGCAGGATTCAGAGAAATCTGCATTCTGGGCTTGACCCCTGTTATTGAGTTTTTGTAAGAACTTGGGCAACTTAATTGTCTTTTCTGGGCCTCAGTATCTTTACCTACTAAAATATTGTATGTCATATGGCATTTCAAGAACCATGGAGCAGATTATTCCACAAAGGGCAGAGATCCCAGTGATCTACCTAAAGACAAAAAAAGTACACAGAGAAGTAGTGAGCCCAAGGGCAGAAATTTTCAGGGTGCAGACGCCAGGCCCCCTAAAATGTTATTTAAAGGTGTGTTATGATGACTGGTATGTGGTGAGCGGCATGCAGGATCTAGTCCTGGGTGAGCTATAAGGAATATCCCCCCTAGACAAGAGGTCTAGATTTCAAAGTCTATTCTTGTACTGAGTAGGCCTCAATGCAAGGAAAAATCCAGACCAGCTTTGTACCATAACCATGTCCATTCTTTTTTTTTTTTTTTAAAGATTTTATTTATTTATTTGACAGAGAGAGAGAGATCACAAGTAGGCAGAGAGGCAGGCAGATGAGGGGCTCGATCCCAGGACCCTGAGACCATGACCCGAGCCGAAGGCAGAGGCTCAACCCACAGAGCCACCCAGGCGCTCCACCATGTCCATTCTTAAAAGAGCAAATATAAGAAGTAAAAAGAGCTTTGGCCCAGATCACCAACAGTTACTTGAACATCATGGTGTAGGACTAGCTGCGAGTTTCTTCTGCAAGGCTAAAAAGATGAATTCAAGCAATAGAAGGGATATTGAGCTCAAATTTGGGTAAGTGACATAAAAACACTTCAAAAGATACCAGAACTCTAAGCAAATGCGTGGGTGTTTCCACTTTTGTTTAAACTGTGGCCAGTTACATTCATAGATGAAGCTTCTGCTGGGGTCATTTGAGAAAACTTAAAAATCTTAGTGATTATCCGTAATATGTGCTCTCTGTCAAGGTGGTATCCATAATCTTGACTTTATACACAGAGAAAGGTGTGGGGGATGAAGACTTGAGGTTCCAAATTCTGAAATAACCTGACAGTCACTACATCATTGCTCCTGCCTGGAAAAATGACCCACACCCTATAACTCATCTTCTTTGGTGCCCCACAGTTGGGCTGACAACGAATTCTCACAGGCTTGAGTCTTACAACACTGCTGGAACGGCAGAAGCACCTACAGACAGTGCGTGGGCTGGTCAATCTATCAAGCCTGCTTAGATCCTCTCCCTGCTGGAACGCTGATATGGTCAGACCTCCAGAGTCAGCGGTTCATCCCAGCAGAGAAACACTGAAGGAGGGGTGGCACTGTTTTCGCGGAGTCTTCAGTGACTTTCCACTGAGCTGTGGGAAAATTTGACAGTTGACTGTGGCTGAATCATAACTCAGAGGTCCTGACCACTCAGATCTTTGAAGATTCCTTTCATTCCTTTCCCAAAAGGGGAACCTGGCAAACTCCAATTGGTTAATTCCATTTACCAAGGTTGCGAGGAACAGAAGGTAAATGGAACCTTACTGTTGTCAGGCACTTTATATATATATTTTTTTCATTGAATCTTCATAACCATTCAGTGGGTTATTTACTATTAGTATCCCTAGTTGACAGATGAGGAAATGGAGGCCCAGAGAGGCTAACAACTTGCCACGGTCATATAACTTGGGTTGAGATGCTGAGAAATTGTAGCATCCTGACCTCAGAGTCTGTGCTCCTCACCATTAAGTTATACCACATCTAAACACTAGCACAGACATGTCGAGCTGAAAGGCACTTCGGATATCATAGTTCAACCCCTAGATTTTGCAGATGAGCTAACAGACCTAGTTAGATGATGAGAATTGCCTAGAGACGGAGCCAGGATCTGAGGCAGGTCTCTTCACTCCAGGGTTCAATGCTCTCTGTTGAAGCAGAAAGCCTTGGGTTCTCTATATCATCCTAAGAATCTGGAGTCCTTTGATACTTTATTCCTTACTCTTTAGGGAATAGGAACTTAAATTTATATAAATATAAAGATATTTTCATATAGTTTTTCTACCATATACTGATCTTCTAATTCTTCCTACTCCTTTTATAGAAGTCTTTTTTTTTTTAAACTTGGCTCCTTTTTGCCTTCCCCTTCTTTTTTTAAATCTCAAGAAAGTGAAAGCATTTTCAGATAGGATTTTAAAAAAACCTTTAAAATCTTTAACAAACTTTCCCTTCTTTTACCAAAGCATTTTATTTTATACTATTTTTTTGAGGGAAGAGAAAGGAGAGAGGGAGAGAGAGAATCTTAAGTAGGCTCCTCGCCCAGCACGGAACCTAATGCAGGGCTTGATCTCACAACCCTGGCGTCATGACCTGAGCCAAAACTAAGAGTCAGACATTCAATCAACTGAGCCACCCAGATGTCTCTATCAAAGCATTTTATTTTTTTTTTTTAAAGATTTTAATGGGGCGCCTGGGTGGCACAGTGGGTTAAAGCCTCTGCCTTCGGCTCAGGTCATGATCCCAGGGTCCTGGGATGGAGCCAGGGTCCTGGGATTGAGCCCTGAATCGGGCTCTCTGCTCAGCAGGGAGCCTGCTTCCCTTCCTCTCTCCTTCTGCCTGCCTCTGCCTACTTGTGAAATACTTGTAAAATAGATTTTATTTATTTATTTGACAGAGAGACACAGCAAGAGAGGGAACACAAGCAGGGGGAGTGGGACAGGGAGAAGCAGGCTTCCCGCTGAGCAGGGAGCCCAATGCAGGGCTTGATCCCAAGACCCTGGGATTATCACCTGAGCTGAAGGCAGCTGCTTAACAACTGAGCCACCCAGGCGCCCCTACCAAAGCATTCTAAACATTGCTATTTAGTGATGATTTCTGTCAACATCCAATTAACATTTTTTAAAAGAATATACAATTTTTATTTCTTTTTTATTTGAGAGAAAGAGAGAGAGAGAGAGCACGAGAAGGGAAAGGGTCAGAGTGAAAAGCAGACTCCCCACTGAGCAGGGAGCCTGATGTTGGACTTGATCCCGGGACTCCAGGATCATGATCTTAGCCAAAGGGAGTCTCTTAACCAACTGAGCCACCCAGGCACCTTATCCAGTTAGCATTTTTTAATCTCGCACTACCCTCCTCTGCTCCCTCTTCTTAGGAGATGACCAACTAAGGCTTGGTATGTCCCTTTAGCTCCCTATGTCCATCTCCAGGCCTTACTCTGTTCAGATTTTTCCTCATGTCCTGCCTCTTGTCCCAAGATAATATTCTTACTTCTCCCCAGGCAGTCTCCATACATTGACCTTGGCCTCATTCTTTCCCACGTCCTTCTAAATCTGGAACAACAAAGGTTAAAGGGGTGAGAATGAGTCTGGAAACAGCAACACGTGGCAGGCAAGTGTTTGATCTTTGTAATTCAACAAATCCTCATCCCTCTGGGCAAGTCAGTTTGCCTTGCTGAGCCTCATATGTCAAGTGGACAGGAAACCCCCTACTTCAAGGTGATTATGAAAATGGAATGAAAGAATGTATAAAAGTGTAAGGAGATCACCAAGAACACCACAGACAGACACTGCTTCTCCCTCTTCTAGCTCCTTCCCCTTTTTTCACAAAAGTGTTCAAAAGAGTTTCATTTTTAAAAAACCCAGATTTATCCTCAAACAATAAGCTGTTCTTTCTCCTTCCTGTCATCCCAAGCTTATTCAAAGCTTATCCTCACAGTTGGCTCTTCCTTCTCCATATTCAATTCATTTTGGCCACTATATATTGAAATACTAGGGAGAGCTCAGCCCATTTCTATTTATTTATTTATTTGACAGAGAGAGAGACACACACACAGCGAGAGAGGGAACACAAGCAGCAGGAGTGGGAAAGGGAGAAGCAGGCTTCCCACCGAGCAGGGAGCCCGATGCGGGGCTTAATCCCAGCATTCTGGGATCACAACCTGACCGAAGGCAGACACTTAATGACTGAGCCACCCAGGCACCCCAGCTTAGCCATTTCAATGCTCTCCCTAACTCTGAATTCAATGCACACTTGTTAACTGGCTCCTCAAACATTAACTGTGGCCTGACACTCGGGCCCTTGGCGGTCTGCTCATTTCCGCACCTCCTCTAACTTCTCCGAACATTGCTGTCTCAGTCACTTTCTACGCTCATCTTTATGCATCTTGTGTTCAGGGGATCTCTTCCTTTCCCATGGATTCAACTACCACTATTTACTAAGATTCCCAACTGTCACTCTCTAGTCCAAATTTCAATCCTTAGGCTCCAGACCTGAATTTCCAGCCGGTCATAGGACTCTCTCTTTGGAGGTTCCATAAGTATCTAAATCTCCAAATTTGCTTTTTCCCCCTCATGGCTATTTCCTAAATGGCTCCACTATCAAACCAGTGCTCAAGGAATAAGCCTAAGTCATCTTGAGTGTATCACCTATACTCTATATTCTGTATTTGAATGGTCACAAATCCTTTTTTTAATTCCCACAATATCTCCTGAATTCACCCTCTTTCCAGTGCCTCAGTTTAAGCCTTTGTCATGCCACAGCTAATACTCCAGACTGAAGGACCTGACTTCCAGTCATTCACCCAGTTCACCCTCTGCTCAGATCTGTGATTTATCTAATTAACAGATCTGAGCATTAATCACCTGCTCTCAAGACTTCCATACAGTCTTCCTACAAAATCCTGAATATTTGTATCTCTGGCTCCCCATTAGATTGGAGGCGCCTCTTAATAATTATTGTATCCCACCGCCTACTAGAGTCATTAAATATGCATCAAGAAAGCACATTAAATGAATGAATACAAGCCCAGAACAATGCCATGGATAGTAGAGATTATGAAAGAAATATAATATGGTTCCTATCCTCTAAGAGCTTATATTCTTTTTGGAGAGACAAAAGAAACATAAGAGACTATAGTATTAAGTACCTAAATTGAGATACAAACTCCAAATGCCAGAGGACCTCAGAAGAGAGAGGTGAGTGTAAGGTGGAACAGCTGATAAAGACCTCCCATGGGAAGAGATACTTCCTGAGGACTTTAAAGGGTGAGTGGGGTTTGTGAGGGCATTGGTGGAAGGGGGAGGAACCTCTAGGATGGAAATGACCAGTAAACAGTACATAACACTGGTTGGACAAAAAGAAGTGTGGTCTTATGGGGATGGGAGACTATGTTAGGATACAGTGAGACTAACCTGGAGAGAGAAGGTGGTCCTGAAAACAGAGGCCCTTGAAGAGTCAGGAAAAAGGGAGTTTACTTTGAATAAGAAAGCGGTAACTTGTTTGAGTGTTATAGTAATGCAAAAACAATCATATACAAAAGCTATCATAACATAAAAGCTACCTTTTGATACACACATATACATACTCTTTTAACACAGCTATGAGATAGATACTATTATCACCATTTCATAGATGAAGAAATTGAGGCATAGAACAGTCACGTAACTTACTTGGGGCCAGACAGCTGTGTGCAAGGCCCTGTACTAAGCACTCCTGGCACAGAAAAAGAACACTGTTTTCAAAGATTTTGAAATCCAACCACAGACAGGTACTCAAATTAGCACCTCATAGATAATTATTTATAAATCAATGTGTTAGGTATTGTAACAAATACATATACAAGATGGGAGTGTTATTTTAGGAAAATTAATCTAAAACAGCTCTATCAGAAGCCAAAAGAAATCAGAGAAATGAGCTTCCTAGCTAATAGAGTGATCCAGGCCAGCTCCAGCGAGGAAGGTAATGATGGTGGATGCAGTAAGACTGGAAAAGGGGCAGAATGCAAGACATTTCAAAGGCAGAAAGGACAGTAACAGGTTTAATGTGAGAAAAAAGAATCCAACTGAAGTTTTCTGTTTTTTAAAGATTTTTGTTTATAAGTAATCTCTATACCCAATGTGGAGTTCAAACCTACAACCCCAAGATCAAAAGTGGCATGCTCCACTGACTGAGTCAGCCAGATGCCCCCAGACTGAAGTTTTTAAGTCTGGGAAGCTGAAAGAAGGATATTTAAGAGAAAGACATCTTCATTTGAAGGTATACTGAGTTGAAGACAAAGTAAGGCTGCTCTGCTCTGGGAGAATATAAAAGACCTTAATATAGTAAGATTAGAAATGTGACTTCAAAAATTGTTAGTACGCAGGCTTGAGTTGTATATAAAGAGAGAATTTTTAAACATTTTAATTAACTCTGTGCCAGTAGGATGGCCACTATGTATTCACTATAGTTTTATCTTCTCCTCACATTCTGCTAGTCTCTGTTATCAATGCTGTTTTGCATCATCCTTTCCACAGAAATGAGGTATGATTATAACGTAATAAAGGTGACATTTAAATGTACAAGAACTTATCTATCTGAGACCTATTCCAAAAATTCTGTTTTTGTTCAACACTATCCTGGAAATTGTCCACTCTGGAGTTGCTTTCAGGATCAAACCACAGTCCAAACTTTACTGACACACTTGTTAACATCACAAACCTGATCACCCATTAACTTAGCTCTGAGTTAACTTTTCTTGTTTTTGTTTTTTTCAAAAATAAAATCTACCTCCCCCCCTAAAAACCAAACTAGATTTCTTAAGCAAGAGCACTAAATCTCCAAAGGTTGTACCACAGACTCTGTAGGCAATTTGGGGAAAGGCTTTTTTTCCTTTTTTTTTTTGTTTGTTTTTAAGATTTTTATTTATTTATTTGGCAGAGAAAGAGAGTATGAGCACAAGCAGGGGGAGCAGCAGGCAGAGAGAAAGGGAGAAGCAGGCTCCCCAATGAGCAGGGAGCCTGACTCGGGGCTCCCAGGACTGTGGGATCACAACTTGAGCTAAAGGCAGACACCCAGCTGACTGAGTCACCCAGGCGCCCCAGGGAGTGGGTTTCCAAATATTCTTTTTTTTTTTTTAAAGATTTTATTTATTTATTAGACAGAGAGAGATCACAAGTAGACAGAGAGGCAGGCAGAGAGAGAGAGAGAGAGGGAAGCAGGCTCCCTGCTGAGCAGAGAGCCCGATGCGGGACTCGATCCCAGGACCCTGAGATCATGACCGGAGCCGAAGGCAGCGGCTTAACCCACTGAGCCACCCAGGCGCCCAGTTTCCAAATATTCTTAAAAGAGTGGCAACATCACTGTGGGGAAGGGTTGCCCCTACTGAGAATGGGGCATTGTACTGCCAATTATTTTATATATCTGCTTTTGGATCTTGGACCTTTGGAGCAGCCATAAATGCAAGTCCTATCATCTTATGCTAAAGAAGAGGAAAAGAAGGTCCAGAAAAGTTACATAACTTGTATTAATTATGAAACTAATACATAGTTCTGCCAGGGCTTTAAAAAGTTATGATTTTGCTATCATACTGTGCTGCTTCTGATAAAATAAGAACATTGCTTCCCAATGGATGGTAAAGTTACTAGTTAAGAAATATCAATACTAGGGGCACCTGGGTGGCTCAGCCCATTAAGCATCTGTCTTCAGCTCAGGTCATGACTCCAGGGTCCTGGGATCAAGCCCTGTATCAGGCTCCCTGCTCACAGGGAGCCTGCATCTCCCTCTCCTCCCTGCTTGTGCTCTCTCTCGCTATCCTGCTCTCTCTCAAATAAATAAATAAAATCCTTTAAAAAGAATAAAGGATATCAATACTATATAATTCCATTTCACGTAGCCGTAACTTTAATATTATTTTAATTTCATTTGTTTCTCCACCACTTTCTGTATCTGTTAACTCAACGAGCCATGAAAATTTGTCATAAAACTTGAAGTAAGTCTACCTTGTAGAGATATAGAATATTAGAAATAAGGATTTAAATCATCAGGTCTGATTCCCTCAGATTACAGTATTACTATATGGTGTAAGTATGCTATAAACCAGATCAATAAGCAAATACAATTTCCTTGTGTTTGTGTAATGTGTTCAACTGAAGGCTATGGTGTATTTACCATCAAGGGATTTATTCATGAACACTCCCTTGAATACAGACAGTAAGTTTTACTTATTCCTCTTTTAAATTCTACTCATTCACCACTGGTATGCCATACACATTTATATATAGCAGACACTTATACTATCTTAAACTGAATTGGAAGCCTGCAGGCTTGAATTATTTAAGAGAAAAACATTTCCACTTGTCCTGCCAAACACGTTGATCAATGCTCACTTAAGTGATGTAATCATCTCCTCTCATTTTGTAAGGGTTACTCTCTTCAGGTGACTAAGCAGTCTGCAATCTTCCTTCCTTTAATTGGATAATTTTCAGGATTGTCTTCTCCTTCCGGTTTTTACAACTTCACACAATCATTGTCTCCTGTGAATATGGTTAATGGTTTCATGGCTAGAGTCTCTCACTAGCACATATATATCTAGAACTCTCTAGACATCTTTCCATATACTGGTACGGTGCAACACTTTATCTACTCTGCTGTTCCAGACAGACTGGCTACTCTGCAATGGTCATCTTTTTCTGTTTGCAGTCTCACTTTTCCTTTTTTTTTTTTTTTTTTTTTTGGATTGACCTTCCTCTGTCCTCTACACATCCTCTGGCTCAGATGTTTGTTCTCCCACCTCTGGACCCGTGTGGCACTTTCAGTAATGTTATCACCTAATATTATAAACACAGCTATTGTTTATCAAGCACTAACCATGTGCTATGTCTGCAGCCTTATGTATATAATACAAACTACCTGGCTTTTCCTCCTACCACTTCCTAAGCATACTTTCTGTACCCTATAAAGGCTCTTACAGGCCTAGCACAGTGCCTGGGACATAGCAGGTACTCAAGAAATTTCTGTAAGAGCCATTATTATGATAATGAAAACAAGCACCACAACTTATTCATGTTTTACCCCAGGGCCTCGCACAATGTCTGGAACATTCAACACATGTTAAAACTAATGGAGAGTACAAATATTAAACACCTAAAAGACCTCTGTGAAACAAGCTGTACAGCCTCCCACGGACTGCTAAAACTAACTCTTTAGAGTCCAGACAGGACAAGTATCCAGTTATTAACAGAGATGGGGTTATGGAGCCCAGAAGCACAGCTCAGAATTCCAGCAGGACCCAGGATACCAGGTTCAGGAAGCTCTTGTTGGCTAGTGGCTGCAGAGGCTGAGTATGGAGGATGAGCTTCTATGGATTGCTCTCAGGCCAATAACTGTTTGGCTCCCCAAGTGTAGATGGCATGGTCAGACCAACTCCCTTAACTGGGGAGAAACCTGGGACTGTAAGAAAGGCTCTTGATGATCAAGGGAGCCCTGATTCTTAGAGAACTTAAGCCTCTATCTGCAGCACCCACAGGATCCAAAGGTGAGGCTCTGAGGCTGTGAGATTCACCAGCTGGCAGTCCACCAAACAGTGTTAGAGTCTGGCAAGAACTAGCCGGGCCCACGGGCGCCTGGGTGGATCAGTCAGTTGAGCCTCTGACTCTTGGTTTCAGATCCAGTCATGATCTCAGGATGGTGGGATCAAGCCCCACGTTGGGCTCTGCACTCAGCGTGGAGTGGGTTTGGGATTCTCTCCCTCTCCTTTGCACTCTGCCCCCCTCACCGCTGTGTGCAAGTGCACTCGCTCTCTCTCTCTCTCTCAAATGAATAAATAAATCTTAAAAAAAAGAGAGAGAGAGAGAGAACTAACAGGGCCCAGCAACCAGAGTGAGACTCAAAATCTAGATTCAGGGGTGCCTGGGTGGCTTAGTTGTTAAGCATCTGCCTACAGCTCAGGTCATAACCCCAGTGTCCTGGGATCAAGCCCCACATCAGGCTCCCCGCTTGGCGGGAAGCCTGTTTCTTCCTCTCCCACTCCCCCTGCTTGTGTTCCCTCTCTCGGAGTATCTCTCTCTGTCAAATAAATAAATAAATAAAATCTTTTTTAAAAAGCTAGATTCGAGTTTTTGGCAGCGCTCAGTTTAAAAGACAACAGTGCACTGTGATGCGTTTAAGGAAATAAAACATAGCTTCAGTTACTGAGCTGGAATGCAAGAAGACTTAGTGCTTGCAATATAGCAGACTTGTTATCCAATTTGGGGCATTCATTCAGGCAGGGCTAGCAGCAAGGTTGAGCTATGAAGTAGGACTCAGATCCTGGGACTAAGGGCAGGACTTGCCAGTAGTTAATGTAGTTGGTGGGGCAAAGAACATTTTACCTTATTACAATACTGCAAGCACCTTACAGTGGATCATTAGCACACACTACAGCCTCTCAGAACACAAAATCTACTTTGTTTCAGTAAGGATTTCAAGATGCTAGTTATCTAAGGTGGCAAATAAAGTACAGAACACCAATCTGTTTAGCTTGGCTTCATAAATATCTAATTCTTTCTGTACACTTGTTCCACCCTTAGACTGTATACAGCTGTGTACCTGCTTGGTCTCTTAATCCCCATACAGTGTTTTTCCCCCTCTAATTGAGCCCCAACCACTTCCAAGTTGAAATTACTTTTTACAACCACAAATTGGTTGTTTAAACCTCTGATTCTATGACCAGAACTCCAGTCATCATTAGGTCCTAGAAACTAGGTCCACTCACACCAGCAGTAAAAATGGTCCTTTCCTTTAAAATCAATCAAGCCAAATACAATACTACTGGGGCACCTGGGTGGATCAGTTGGTTAAGGGACTGCCTTCAGCTTAGGTCACAATCCTGGGATCCTGGAGTCCTAGGATGGAGTCCCGCATCAGGCTCCTGGCTCAGTGGGGAGTCTGCTTCCCCCTTTGACCCTCTCCCCTCTCATGCTCTTTCTTATTCTCTCTCTCAAATAAATAAATAAAATCTTTTTTAAAAAAGCAAATACAGGGGCGCCTGGGTGGTTCAGTGGGTTAAGCCGCTGCCTTCGGCTCAGGTCATGATCCCAGGTCCTGGGTTCAAGCCCCACATCGGGCTTTCTGCTCAGCAGGGAGCCTGCTTCCTCCTCTCTGCCTGCCTCTCTGCCTACTTGTGATTTCTCTCTGTCAAATAAATAAATTAAAAAAAAAAATCTAGGGACGCCTGGGTGACTCAGTTGGTTGGACGACTGCCTTCGGCTCAGGTCATGATCCCGGAGTCCCGGGATCGAGTCCCGCATCGGGCTCCCGGCTCCATGGGGAGTCTGCTTCTCCCTCTGACCTTCTCCTCGCTCATGCTCTCTCTCACTGTCTCTCTCTCAAATAAATAAATAAAATCTTAAAAAAAAAAATCTAAAAAAAAAAAAGCAAATACAATACTACTACTACTATTAATAATAAACTCTTCTCATCACCTGATTCTTCAGCAAATTCGCCCTTGCTGACTTCCACTTTTCAGATTCCAAGCTGTGTTGTATTATTCTATGGTCTGCGTATGGTTCTTTGGATTTAATATACCTAAGTTGTTGTGCTTTTTTTCTTTTTTGGTTCATTTTAAAGCAATAAACACAAATCATGGACTATCTGGTTCCACCACCCATCTGATGACTTTCTTCTACAATACTCCCACCAAGTGGTCATCTGGACCATCCCTGAACACCCAGAATGACTGAGAACTCACTGCTTGCAGACCCAGTCTAGCCTATTTCATTTCATACCACCTATTGAAAATAACTATTTTGGGTTGAAATATGCCTCCCTGGCTTTTATCCATTGACTCCAGCTCCTCTCCTTAGGGCCAAACGGAACAACTATAAACCTCTTATATGTGGCCACCTTCAGATATTGGAATAAAGTGACAATATTCTTCCTGAGTTTGTTTGCTTTGTTTTGCTAGATAAATGTTCCCAGTGCCTTTGACTATTTGTTGTTGTTGTTAAATGTTCTCAGCAACATTACTCTTCTTTTCTGGATACATTCAAGATGATTTATATGCCTTGTATCTAACCCAGAGCTAGATAAATTTCAGGTATGCTCTAGCTACTACACCTGTCAATATGCAACTTAAGGTCCTAACAGCTTTTTTTGGCAGCTATAACACACTACAGGCTCACACTGAGATTACAGACAACTATCTCTAAATGCCACATGTTTTGGTGCTAACCCCACTGCATATTTATGTAATTGTTTTGGGAGAAGAAGGAGGTAGAAAAGAAGGTTGGTTTTATTTTTTTTTGAGAAGGAGCTTTATTTACCACATTGATATTTCATGAAATTTAGGTCCCAAAAAGTCAACCTGGGATTTTGCATTCCTAATGATACATAAGCCTATGCTGAGTTGGCTAGCCTAAATGATTAACAAACTGGTGATGGTTCATGGACGAGATTTCAGCTCTGGCTAGTCATCTTTGCGTTACTTCACAGCCTCAGACTACAGCCTTCCTCAAAAATTACTCAGTGTTCAAAGTGTATGCTATTTATCACCAGAAGCACTAGTGGAAAGCATATAAGTGATTCAGTGCAAAGGCATTATCACCACTGGAAAAATACCTCAAAGATTAAGGATGGGTATGGGTGTGTGTGTGTGTTTTCCCATGAGAACAGTATATTCAAACATCTTTTCCTCAATTAAAAATAATTATCTTACAGAGATACCACTGTATAGATTTTCAAAGATATTTCAACTTAGCTTATTTGATTCTTTCAAATCAAAGGAAGTGGAATGGGTATTATTATCCTCATTTATAGATAAAGAAACTGTGGTTCAGAAAGGTCATGACTTGTCTATGGTTACATAACCAAAAAGTACAGCACCAGGGTTGAACCCCAAGTCCTTGGATTTCTAGCCCAGCGCAGCTCCCACAGTACCCATGGCAATCTAAGTGTGGACCAGTCCTGGCTTTAAGGCACTAATGTGCAAGGATTTCTCCTGCAGGTGTTAAGGCACATGTGCTCTACTTGCCCTTGCCATCCATATAAAAAAGGGGGGGTGGAGGGTCTCAGTGAAAACAGCTGTTACAACATTTAATAAATGTCAAACTCTAGCAAGAGTAAAATCATAGAATTCATGCGAATTAGTCCAATACCTTTGAATTAAGAGATTAGGAAGGGGTATCAAGTAATTTACCTAAAGCTATAATTACCTAATAGCAAAACCATGACTAGAACTTGTTTATTTACCCAATTCAATGTTTTTTTCTGTTATACTATACTGTTTCTCAAAATACAAGTAGGCATCTATCTGTTATCTATATCTACAACTTTCTGAAAATGGGGTCTGAAACATTATCTATAATGCAAGAACGTTATGGCCAAGGATCCCACCACACTCTCAATCCAAGGAAATATGAACCAGGAGGCTAATTAGAGAGAGATGAACCATGACATACTGAACAGCAACTTTCCCAATAGACAGAGCTGTGCTATATGAAGTAGTCCCCAAGAATGGGCTCCTTCCCCCAACCAACATCTATTGTTCAGAGTCACTCAAGGATTTGGACTACTTGTATCCTCTATGATCAGGCTGCAACGAAGACAGCTGAGTGTTACTGAAAGGAGAGGAACAAGAATCTGCTGCAGCCAATTGTGGTCTTTTTTAAAAGCAGGCTAAATAAGCAGCTATTGAGTTAATATACATAAAAAGAATTCATCAAGTGACTACAAACGTTTCTAAGTACTGACATGGTGTTCGGTTTGGTTCAACAATCATTTATTGAGCTCCAGTTATATGCAAATTTCTGTAGATTCAAAGACATGTCATACCTCTATCCTCAAGAAACTTCACAGATTATTATGGCAACACAGAAGTGGGAATTTACATAAGCCTGAGGAGCCAGGAAAGGCTTTATTGAAGAGACAATTGAATTTAAGGTTTGGATAAGAACTATCTAAGTAAAGAAGGAACTCAGCAAAGACACAGGTGTGAAATGGTATCTAATGTTTGTACAACCAGAAGCAGTTGGACAATTCTAGAGCCCAAAGCAGGGCAGGGAAGAGTGATAGCATAAAATGAGGTCTAATCAGAGGGCCTTATTCCATACACCGTTGGACTTCAGACTAAACTAATGGACTGTCATTGAAGAACAGATCAACCTGGGAACCAAGGCCAAAGGGGAATTTGAAATTGGGAGGCAGAAAGACTAACTATGAGTTGGTTGAAGTAATTTAAGAAATGATGAGAGCCTGTACAAGGAATGTACAAGTAGCAATAGGAATGCATCAGATAAGCCATATTCCAGAAAAAAAATTGAGGCTGTTCAGTGATGTTATCTGAGGGGTGGGGCTTCCTGATCTAAATATCTCTTTTAGGGCCTCTCCTATGCCTGACACTTAGAGTATCAGAGGTTCCTTCTGCAGGGTTTGAAGAGGACCTTACTAGACTGGAGTAGATCAGTGCATTTTTAGTGTCCGTCAACTAACATTAAGGTGTATTATACAAGTTTAATGAGTAAAGAAGGCCTTGAAGGGAAGAACATGCCTCGTCATCAGGAGAAGCAAGCAACACACGGGATAAAACGAAACAAAAGTTAAAACATTCAGGCCACTAAAAGGCAAAGAAACTTCACCATTGGCAGACAAAGTCACCATTTTAGCTGGTTGTCTCTTCTCGGCTACAAAATCCATTCTCAGTCAGGCTGGGTACACCATCCCAAAACTCTTCCGTATACATAAGAGTAATAATAATGATGATGATAAAATGAGCCCTAGCAAATAAAGAAATGTGACTTCTGAGCTAAGAAACATCATAAAGACAGCAATTGGACTTTTATAAAGTTCCTTAGAAATCAGGTTACCTCAGATCTTTCCCCTGTGACTATCAGTGAAATACTGGCTCCTCTATTTTCATTTCCGATAAGTGTTATGTTTAACTTGGAAATCTGACAAATACCAAGAACCCTGCACCATAGTTCACAGTATTACTGGGAGGATGAAATGGGACAAAAAGAGGCAAAAGCTTGTGTGCATTGTAAAGTGCTAAATGATGGTAATAAGCAGCCCTCTCGCTCGAAGGAGAAAAAAGTACAGGTGGGATCTCCGTGTCATATCCCTTTCAAGGACTACTCAGCAATGATTATCATAAAATTTTAGTTCTTCAAATGTGATGAGCAGAGCCCATAGTAAACACTTTCCTTAATCAAGATTAACACACACGGTGAATTTAAAAAATAACACCTAAGAACAGACACAAGTACATTTCTAACAAATGAACTCTATCTATAAAATCAGTTTCTATAATGAAACTCTTTTGTCACAAATAAGCATGTTAACAGAGGAATTTATATATGACTACATTATTTGAATCCTATTTTGTTAGAATTAGGAAAGGCTTAGTTTATCTCTATAAACGGTCTTTCCAGCCTCTTCCCCTCACCAATCTTTCTTAAAACAGGAAAGCTGAGATAAAGGTTGAACCCAGACTAAACTAGATTTCCTGACTCGGTCTAAAGCTCTCTTTTCTATAATTTTTTATAAAATATTTCAAATGTAAAGAAAAGCCTAACAACAAATACCCAGATTTTTTAAATGTTAACATCATATGCGTCAAATCTTTTTTGACAGGAGATGGCACTTTACTGTTTTGTATCTATTTAAAAAAAGAATTAAAATATTATATATCAGCAAATGATGCCCACTCCTCTACCTCATTCTCCAGAAATAACCACTATATGAAGGTTGTGGTATATTCTATTCTTCCTTTTCATGTTTGTATACACTCAAATGATTATATATCCATAAACCACACCATGTTGCCACAAAACGAGATGGTCTTCAAAACAAGGAGGAGTCCCTTATTCTAGCACACTTGCATGCAATTCAAGCCTTTGGGGCTTGGCTGGGTATTACAAAAAGAAACTAGGGCAGAGCTTAAAGTCTTTTTTAATGATTACCATAGAAGGATCTAGTGGCGTCTTAATATTTAGAGTGAAAAATAAATTAGGTAAATATAAAAATTTAAATACAACTTTTTTTTTATCCTTCTCACATTAGCACTGCATATTTGTGAAACCCTGGTTTGTAATGGCCTAGTGTGAATGACCTGTCACTGAACAATAGGGAAAGATGGATTAAGCAATTTATCTAGTAATAATAGTTTCTACTTCTGCTTCAAGGTCCAGCTCAAATGTCACCACCTTAATGAATCTGTCCTTGATCCCATCAGAATTAATTCCTTCAACAGTCATTTACTGAGTGCCAGAGCCCTGTAGATACAGAAGCAGATCAGACCCAGTTCCTGCCCAGGGCTCAGAAATAATTACACAACAGCTTTTGATAAATGCTCTAACAGAGGTATCCATAAAGGGTTAGTGAAATCTACACTTTTCCTGGAGCAATTAGAGAAGACATTACAGAGGAGGTGATATTTGAGCTGCATCTTGCAGGACGAGTAGGAGCTCACGAAACAGATGAAAGGTCATTCCAGATAGGGAGACATTGAATGAGAGGGCACAAAGGATGGTAAGTTATCAGTTTTAGAAAAACAACTAAGGATAGACATCAGAGGTACAAGGGTTAGAAGACTAAAAACAATTCAAGCAAAAGATGACGTGATTGTAGGCATGAGGTGGGAGGGGGAAGGATTTTAACAAAATTTAAGAGATAAATTTAGCAGAATTTGATGCTTCCTTGGAGGGAAAGAACATGGAAGAGTTGGGGATGACTCTCAAAGGCTTGGCAAAATGAATGGGCAGTGAGACCATTAGCTAAAATAGGAAATGCCATACAGGAGATAAGAGGCCTGGGGATGGGGGTGGGTCAAGTTTCCTTTGAGGCACTTTGAGTTAGCGATGAGACCTCTTTCTTGGGCCTCAAACAATTTCCTTTTCTAGGCCAGGAATCACCTCTTTCTCAGAATTCCATAGCATAATGTATACCTTTTCCACAGATTTAAATCTGCTGTATCTGTAAGTATTTACAAGTTTGTCCCTACCTTAAACCATGAAGAAAAAGTATTAGGTTTTGTTTTCTGTGTATTGTCCTTATCTCAGAGCCTTACATACAAAAAGCCTCAGCCAGGGACGCCTGGGTGGCTCAGTTGGTTAAGCAGCTGCCTTCGGCTCAGGTCATGATCCCAGCGTCCTGGGATCGAGTCCCACATCGGGCTCCTTGCTCGGCGGGGAGCCTGCTTCTCCCTCTGCCTCTGCCTGCCATTCTGTCTGCCTGTGCTCGCTCTCTCTCCCTCTCTCTCTGACAAATAAACGAATAAAATCTAAAAAAAAAAAAAAAAAAAGCCTCAGCCAAAGTTTGCATTCCTGAAAAGGGAGCTCCATCAGATAACTACAAACTCTGTTAACATTTATCAAAACAATGGCCAAAACTCGTTGAGTTACTGACTTATATAAAATATCTGAACCATTTGGTCTGCAGCACCTACTTTTAGACCGTTTCGTGCTTATCTTACTTTAAGTAGGCTCTACGCCCAGTGGGGAGCCCGACATGGGGCTTGAACTGAAGATCCTAAGATCAAGACCTGAGGTGAAGTCTGATGCTCAACCAACTAAGCCATGGGGACACTTTCCCCTTCCCTCCATTTTATCTTACTTTTAACAACCCTGCAAGGTAGCCATATTCCTATTTTACATATAAAGCCACAGAAGGTCAGAGTGTCTGAGTAACTTTCCTGGAGTCATGAGGTTTGCAAGTTGCTTAACCAGGACTTGGGCCGACTGGTTTCTTCACCAGAGTTAAGCTGCTCCTTTCCGATTCCCAGTTGGGCTGAAAAGTGGATCTTTGCCTCCTCAGGGGGCAGCACTCTCTGGATCCGCGGGAACTGCGAGAGGGGCCTTGCCCCGATCATCTCCGCGGGTCTAAAGCGCCCCCCCCTCCCAGGAAAGTGCCCACGCGGGCACACCCACTGCAGACTGCAGAGCCGAGAGGCGGGCCCAATGGTCGGGAGTTCGAGCCCCGACCTAGGGCCCCAGCGTTTTGCCGTATTCACTCCACGCAAGCGCATGGGATCCCTTGACCCTTTGCTCAAGCTATGCCAGAGCTGGCCAGGCTCGGACCCCGAAGCCCGGGGTTGCCGCGTGCGGCCAGGGTCTCCCAGCCTGGCCCCGGGCGGGGTGGGGCGGCCCTAAGTGCTCACAAATACGGGGTACTGGAAAAACGGTGGTGCAGTTACTGCCCTTGGGACACTGAAGCTCGTCCCGTACCTTCCTCCGCAGTCCCGTGCGGTGGGCCGGCCCGGCTGGCAGCCCCGGTTCCGCCGACCGGAGACCGAGGTCGGGGCGAGGAGAAGCCCTGCCCACTGGCGGCGGCGGCGGGAACCGGCCCCGCGAGGGTCCGACCGGCCGGGCCAGGCATTTACCTCAGACTGCGCCGCTGCCCGCCCCCGGAGGCCGCGCTCAGGGGCTCCCTCGCCGCCTCTCCGGGTTCTCGGTCCCGCCAGACACCTCCGGCCAGGAACCGGACGGCGAGGGAGAGTGAGAGGCAACAGAACGCTTCTGTGGACCCGCAAAGGCCGCAAGCCGCAAGCAGCCGCAGCTCCGGCGTGCGGCAGAGGCGCGAGGGCTCGGGGCGGTCCCGCGGGTGGAAGGGGCGTGTCCTAGCGCGTGCGCAAAGAGGCGCGAAGGGCAAGGGGCGGTCCTACCCGCGAGGCCGGGGAAGGCGCGAGGAGGGGGCGTGCCTCACGTGAGCCCTCCAGAGGCCGAAGGTGAGGGGAGAGAGGAGAGAGCGTGCGTAGACCTGGTTGTCGGCTCCTCCTCTTTCTGGGGGCAAAGGGTAGACAGTACTGGTCTGGACCTTAGCGCCTCGTCCACGCTTGCAGACTCCAGCCATGGCGGGTCCTGAGTGGGAGTCTCTGGAGCACAGTTTGGAGAAGCACCTGCCTCCTGCAGACTTGCGGGAGGTGAAACGCGTTCTCTATGGCAAGGAAACCAGGTCTGGGGCCCAGAGGTTTGGGTGGGGAGACCTTGGGGCCAGTGAGTGTGGGTCTGGGGAACCAGGGAGAGTGCTTCAGGATCTGAAGGGTTCTGACGGGGCGATGGAGATCTGAGTTGTTGAGCAGAAGCCTTAGGAGATCTAGATGTGATGGCTCTGGGTCTCCGGGGTTGCATAACCCCCGAGTGACCTTTACAAGCCAGTTCTCCCCTTGTTGCCCAGAACTCGGAAGGGAAAAGAATCTGGAAGGGAAAGGACAGGTTTTTACTCTCTGTCGGTTTCTCTGTGGCCACCCAGCTCTCTACCTACTTCCAGGGACCAGCTTCTTCCCCAGATGCAGGCCTATGCTTTGGGTGTCTGTCTGGGTCAGTGCCTCAGCCAGAGCACCTAGCAGGTCACCTGACTGTCCAGGCCCAGCCCCTACTTCCTGCAGTGACTGGGCCTCTGGCAGATCCTTGGAGGTAGAGGCTGGCTGAATCTGGTTGAGTAGGAACCTTACCCACTGGCAAGCCATAGGAATTAGTTACCACACTCAGTGCAAATGTTTTTCTGCTCCCAGCCAGTCGTGTGCATCACTAGGACTAGGTTAGTGCACTGCTGGAACTGGGTAAACAAAGCTGGAAGACACTTCCACTCTTGTTTCTCTTCAGTCCATTTTCTCCAAGCAACCCGAAGATGTAAATCATATCTTGTTGCTCCTGTGCTTAAAATTCCGTGAAGGAGGGGCACCTGGGTGGCAGAGTTGGTTAAGCATCTGCCTTTGGCTCTGGTGGTGATCCTGGGGTGCTGGGTTCCAGCCCCAGAGTTGTCAGGCTTCCTGCCCAAAAGGGAGCCTGCTTTTCCCTCTCCCTCTGGCCCTCCCCAGTCACCCCTTGTGCATGCATGCGCTCTCTCTCTCAAATAATGAATAGAATCTTTAAAACAAAACAAAAACTCCTCTGTGAAGGAGTCCCATGGCTCTTAGAGTGAAATCCAAACTCTGACCCCATGCAGCTCCTGACATCATCTCCTTCCACTGCTTTGCCCACTGGTGGGATCCCCCATTCCCCCCACCCAAGCCAGACTGTGCACTTCCTGACCTTGTGGCAATGACCTTGAGGCAGGAACCTGATCAACCTGAAACTCAAGGGTGTTGATTGGAACAGTGGTTCCCAGCCACTGGCTGCACTGGAGTTGCTGCAGGGAGGCCCGATCTCAGACCTAAGAGAACATAAAGTGAACTTGACCATCCGCTAGTGAACAGAGCTAGTGGATGGTAAAGGCAGAACAACTGCCTTTGGGGGTAGGAGTGGTAGAGAACTCTGTCGAAAAGGGCTCTTCATACCCAAAGAGGGATACCTGGGAGTGGATGTCCTTTAAGTTTTCTCCAGTGAAATCATGCTGACCTACTACTTTCCACCATACCTGTCAAGAGGGAAGCCTCTTAGAGTTAAAGCAAGAGGGTCTCAGGATGGGAATAGTTTGTTTGTTTGTGTGTTTTAAGGATGAGGTGGACATGTTCTTCTGGGAACAGATGGAGAGAGTTTGTGGTGTCAGGGGTAAAGCACAGAGTCTTAGGAAAAGAGAAATAAGTTTCCCATATAGGTGACTGGCTGGGGCACATTCTAGAGACTGGGATAAGGACTACCTTGCAAAAGGGACCTGATGTGAGCATTTGGATTTCTCCAGAGTGGGTAGGGATTATAATGCGTGGTAAAATGAGAGCCAACACCCATTGGCTGGTGGTGACTGGGCCCCATCAAAGGGCTTGGCTTACAATAACTGTTCACAAAAGGTTCTCTTCCACTCAGTGCTGAGGCCTTTCAGGCTTTACCTCTAGGGTATTAGCCAGTGTGCTTGCTCAGTCCCTGCAACTGGGTGGGATTTGGCTATGCACAGGATTGTGAACTGAAGATGGAAAATCGTTAGTCGTTTAAAAACTTTTCTCACTTAAACTCCTGCTCACTTCTTATACCCTGACTGCCATGGCCACCTCTGTGAAGGAAGGGCTGGTGGAGCCTGAGTCCTCAGCCCCTCTTCGGGGCTCCTGACTGCCTCCCACACAAGACCAACCTTCTCTCTCAATTACTTGCTGTGCCAAACACAAAGAGACACTTAGTAAATGTGTAAGTGTATGAGCTAAATGGGCTTTTGCCTGGGCCCGGCAGCTGAAATCCTCAAAATACATGGACTCTCAATTTTAAGACAGCCAGACCCAAGAAGCATTTATTCACTCAACATTTATTGCATGTTTATTTTTGTCCTGGGCACTAGGAGTACAAGGATGAGCAAGCCACGGTTTCCTCCCTGGAGGGGCTTTCTGCCTTTTCATGGTTGTCGTACATGGTGAGAGAAGGATGCAAGGCGGGCTGGAGAGAGTGTACGTGAACAGAGGTGGGGGTGGGTCAGGAAGGCTTCCCAGGGGTGCCATGCTGAGACTGTATCCTGAAGGAGATGGAGAAGTTGGTTTGGAGACAGGAAGGGCTCGGGTACTCCAGATCAAGTCCCAAACACCAGGGAGCATCTCATTCAGGGATTACAGGTGTGGAATGCTGTGGGGGGAGGGTAGGAGGAGGCAAAGTAGCTGTCGTAGGCCCAGGGGTCCTGTACACCACGCTAAAGCAGCGGGACCTGTCCTAATGGTGGTGGAAGTCTTTAAAGAATTTGAAAAGAGCAGGTGAAAGATGAGGAGGTCTAAAGTAACAGAGTTACTTTAGGGGGAGAATCCTTCCTTGCCTTTTCTAGTTTCTGGTGGCTTCTGACATCCCTTAACTTGTGACAGCATCACCCCAATCTCTGCTTGTGTCTTCACATGGCCTTCTCTTCCCCCTGACTGTCCTCTGGGCATCTCTTACAAGAATACTGGTCACTGGGTTTAGGGCTTGCCTGTATAATCCAGGATGATGTTATCTTGACGTCTTTAATTATATCTGCAAATGTCCTTTTTCCAAATTAGGTCTCATTCACAGGTTTTGCATATAGGATGTGGGTGTCTCGTCGGGGGCCACAGTTCAACCCACTACAGGGACTGTGCAGAGGTGGTCCTCACTGGGGAGGCTGGTATTGGGATTGTCCTCATTCCAGGAGGAAGAGTGGGTGCGGAGTGGGAAAGGCCTGGGAAGGGATTCGGGAGAACCTGCTGTTAAAAAAAAATCCCAGGAAGTGAAGACTTTGCATGGTACTCCAAGAGGTGAGGAAGTAGGGATCAGGGACCTAGGGCAAGTATTAAAGACATCAAGCAGGATAGGGACAGAGTGTCAGGTGGTGGAGGTCTAGAAGGATGAAGACAGGAGTATGAGGCTCTCCCTTTGCTAAAGCCAACCAGAAGGCTGGTGGAAATTCAGAGTGGGGAGTGGGCCCCAGGGAACAGGTGGCCGAGGGAGGTGTGGGAAGTGAGGGCTTTGGGGAAGCTCCCTACTAAGGGGAGGTGAGGAGTGCAAGTGAAGTAGCAAGAGGACCTGTGTCCTTTCCCCCCCCCTGTTATTTATTTATGTAATGGGAAAGATTCAGATAGTTTTTTTTTTTTTTTTCTATTTTGAGAGAGAGAAAGAGCACGTGAGCAGGGGGAGGGGCAGAGGGAGAGGGAGAAGTAGACTCCCCAAGGGCACAGAGCCCTAGGAGGCAGGGCTCGATCCCATAACGCTGAGATCATTACCTGAGCGGAAGTCAGGAGTTTAGCCAACTGAGCCACCCACATGACTCTCAAGCGGCTTTAATGGTGGATGTGGTAGGTCTGGAGGAGACAGGGAGGAATGTCTGAGCATATTGTTAATAAGAAAGGCAAGTAGTAGAGCAGAATATACAGGACACCAATCTAGTTTACACACATAGAGGAAAATATTGGAAAAATACCTACATTGTTAAGAGGGGTTGTCTCTGAGATTTGGGACGGGACCTGAGGGACGGGATGGGGAAGGGAACCCAGTTTTCATTTGACATCCTTTTCACTGTTTGTTTTTTTTTTCCTCCCACAAACATGTGTTTCTTTAGTAGCAAAGCTCTAGTTTAATTATTTAAAACATTGATGGTAAAGAGCTATTAGAGAGGAAAGATGAAGTTGTAGAAGCTAGAGGTCGCAGAGGAGGCAGGAGTTGGGCTCCCTCAGGCGAGGCCTGCCTTGACCCTGGTTGGGGAGATGGGCACCAGGGGAGGGACCCAGGAGGGTATGTTGCAGCCAGAGCAGGAAGTGGTGGGCTTTCCTCCTTAACATTAGAGGTGAGGCCATGAGGGGCCTTAATATCAGGATAAGGGGCAGAAGGGCAGAAGGCCAATACAGGGATCAAGGGAGGGTTTTGGGCAGCATGGAGCCCTTCTGAGGTTATGGTTCATCTATTGGTCTCTGCCTCACCCCCCAGCGGAGCCATACTGGCCTATGTCCACCACATCCCTATGCCAAGCCTTTGGTGGGCACAACACTTGTTCATGGAATGGGGCTCGAGGGTCTTTTGGGTTCTCCAAGACTAAATGGGCCAGGACATGGTGACAGACTACTTGGATAACAGGAAGGTGGAGGTGACTAAACACCCCGTGGGTAGCTCACTCTGTGTGACATGGAGTGGCCTGGCCTGTGCCACCTGAAGCCTAGGAGGATGAGTGTCCTCAGGGAGCTGGGTGGGGGAGGGATGGAGGCAGCACTCAGCATAGTGACAAGGCAGAGAGGCTGCACATCTCAGAATAATGGGGCTTATGGTGGTGGATAGATGGGGAGCGCCAACAGCTATGGGTATTGGATAAGAAAAGACGGCCAGAGGCTGAGGGACCTCTGTCCATCCAGGTGACGGCTAGAGGTGGGCTTGCAAGGATGAGACAAGATCTCTTCCATCTGCTCTCTTCCTGGGATGAGACCAAGATGGAGGACAGGCTTGCCAAGATGTCTCTGAAAGGATGGTCCTGCTTCCCCCCGCCCAAGGGTCCAAGGGGAGATGGACACACAGAGCCCTTCTCCTTTTTCTCCTGTCCTCCATGGTGACTTGTCCTGGGACTTAGGTCTGTGGCAGGGGAGCCCTCTGCTTGAAGGCAGGACTGTGTCTGAGGCAGTCAAGGCAAGGGGAGGTGCGGTGTGGGCACTGCTGCTATTTCTAACCTGCTGAAGTGAACGGAACCCTGTCTATTTGAAAAGCAAGCTGATTGTCAGGGGCGGAACCCAACTTGGAGCTGTCAGGGCCGTCACATGGAAACCGCCTGGCAGGGGGTGGCGACAGGGGGCTTGGGCTGACAGGGCTGTGATTTTGAAAGAAACGTCTTTAAGAAATTGATTTAAAGTAGGAGAGAAATATTATTATTAGATAATGGCTGTCAGGTTATTTTTTGATGTGTTCCCTGAGTATTTCATAACCATCTTGCCCCTAGATGGTAAGGCCTTCCTGGCCAGAGGCCATGTCCCGTGCACCTGCAGGTTTCTCTTGAGCACTGGGCATCCAACCAGCATCAGGAGGTGTTTGCTATTTGGCCAGTGGTCACTTAGGCAGAACGTTTTATAAATAATCCATTTGCCTTTGTCAATAAACCATAAACTAGGATGAGTGCCTGCGTCTTTGGTCTGGATGCCTGGGTCCCAGCAGGCCCCCACCCCCCAGTATGGGGCATGGGACTGCCCCTGGTGGGAGCAGCCGCAGGATGGGGGGTGGGGCTCACCAGAGACCTGTAACCCTTAGCAGTGAAGGGTCACAGGAACCCACCCCCACCATGCAATCAGTCCCGGCCCCTCCACCCAGCCATCTCCTAAGCTCAGTTCTCAGCAAAGGCTCTGCCTTATCACAGCCTGTCCCACCCGCCAGGCTCAGGGAGCCCTCTGATTCTAGTCCACAAACATTTTTGGAAATCCATTGCCTCTCTTCTGTGCTGACTGCTGAGACTTTAATCTCCACCCTGAGGTCAACAGCTCCGGAACATCAACCTCTTGACCCATCACCCTGCAGCCCCCGCCTCCCTGCTCCCCAGCTTTGCCAGGCCTGACTGCGGCGCCTCCCTGGTGAAGTCCACACTCAGTGTAGTGTCCCTTCTCCACCAGGCAGAGCCCTCCCCCTCCTGGCCCCTGCTGCAGCTTCCCACGAGTGGGCCCTGGCACTGGGTTGCTCTGTGCACCTCCTTTCCAGATTGCCCCCCAGAGGTGATGGGGGGGTGGGGCATGGAGGGGCGGTTTCAATTCAGCAGACCTCATGCAAATCGTTTCCCACCTTTCCTGCCCATTTAGGAAGCTCGATCTGCCCAGCAGGGCTTTGGAAGCCGCCTCTGAAGGAGACTTTGAGCTGCAGGGATATGCCTTTGAGGCCGCGGAGGAGCAGCTGAGGCCGCCTCGGACTGTGCGTGTGGGACTCATTCAAAACAGAACTCCCCTGCCTGCAGATGCCCCCGTGGCAAGACAGGTGCAGCCTCTTTTGACCATAAATACATAAACGGGGCTGTTGGCCTGCTGTGTGTTTTGAATACGTCCACAGTCCCTGGGTGGCCACTCACTACGGATCTGGAGGCACCACGAGTCGTCACCTAGATGCTTCTGCCCTGGCTAACCCCCCTTCCCTGTAGCCCACATCTCTGGTTCCTCTCGATCGAGCCTCTCACTCCTCACTGCTGTTTCCACCTTCCCCTCCATGTCCCCTCCTGTGATGCATCTGAAGTTCCGTTCATCCACTGGGAGGGCGCCCTTCGTCTGGCTCATGTTCTCTCTGGAACTTTGCCTCTTAGTCTTTTGCCAGAAGGGTACCTGCCAGTGCATACCGGTCAGGACCCATCTGTCCTTCCGTGATCCTGAGGGTGGGGACTCACCAAACCCAGATGTCTGTCAGCTGATGGTGCCTCAGGGTAGCGGGAATATGAGACACATTTCCTTATGACCTTATGGTTAATATAAATGTGATGGCATTCTGGGATGTCCCTAAAGAAATAGGGTGTCACAGACACAGGTGTCTTATTGGCTACACTTCTTCCCAGCATTCCTCCAGCTGCTCAGACTTCTAAGACTTTGTCTGCAGAGGTTTCCTGGGGATACAGCATGCCTCTGAACTCCTAGGGGTTCTTGAGAAAAGGTCAGTTGGATTTCAGTTCAGGTTCTGCGTCGTCTTTCACTTTGGTCCTTCTGCTTTTGTTGGATTAAAATATTTCTGGTTCAAGATCCCTTTTTGTCTCTGGATTAATTGACTGTGAATATGTTTCTTCAACCATCCCAGACTGTCAGGGGCAGGGACAGTGTTCTCACTCCCCATAGCACCCAGAAGAACACTCCGCACACTGTCAGCACCTAGCAGATCTCCACAGAGCTTCGGTGTGCAACCCTTGACAGGAATAACCCATCCAGGAAAGGCTGGGTGGAGTGGGGAGGTATATTCCTGAAGGAGGTCACATCTGGAAAATGGGATCCATTCATTCAGTGATAAGAGACACCCAGGAAAATTGAAGTGTCAGGACAAGTCACGCCAGAAGCCATGAGGGCAGGATGGTAGACAGTGGACTATGTCCTGAGGCAAAAGAAGAAGTTAGCCCAGGGGATGACTAAGGTGTGCCCTGGGCGTGGGCACCTCTTGTGGTAAATAGCAGATAAGCTTCTTCTGCAGTCCTCTGAGCAGCCCCTTGGGGCAGATGGTGTTCTCCCCATTCTCCAGGTGGACAAACTGAGGCTCTGAAAGGCAGCGTGGAGTGCGTGGGACCCGAGAACCTCTGCACCTCCACCTTTTGTTTATTAATTATTATTATTGTTTATTTAGAGCATGGAGGGGGGGTGGGCAGAGGGAGAGAGAATCTCAAGCTGACTCCACCAAATGCAGAGCCTGACACGGGCCTGGATCCTACAAATCTGAAATCACGACCAGAGCCAGAAACAAGAGTCAGATATAAATGACTGAATCACCCAGGCACCTCCACCTTTCACTGCAGATTTGGGATTGATGGGAGTAGGCTATCACAGAACACACACACACCCTCCTCATCCCCTTGCAGCTGCCTAGGTCGGGGTTAGTTTCACATCCCTGGGGAGGAGTTCTGAAACTGGTCTCAACCAACAGAAGAGAATAGGTTCTAATCCTTGCTCTTTGAATTGCCAGGTCGCCGCCCTTCACAGATGCATCGAAGCCATTGTAGAGGTGGCCGCAGTGTGTGGGGTGAATATCATCTGTTTCCAGGAAGCCTGGAGTAAGTGTCTCCCGGGTGCTTTCTCTGCTGCCTGCAGACAATAGTGTAATCTTCGTGTTACCAAGAAGACTGCTCGATTTTTAAAAAATCTCTTCTCTAATCTGTAGAAAGATTCTTTAGTCAACAGCACTGGAAAGCCAGGAATCCTGGCCTCTGTGCACCCTAGTCTGTTGTGTGGTCCTGCCGGTTCTTCCTCACAAATTGTCCTGAACTCATTCACTTGTTCCTGCCCACCATCATACCACTGCCCTGGCCCAAGGCACCATCAGCTCTCACCTTGGCTTCTGTAATTGCTTCCAGCTGGTCTCCCTGCGCTGTCCACTTTGGCCCCTTCTAACGCACTCTTCATGCCTTCTAGAAAAGATCTTTGCAAATCTCAACTCTTGTACTGCTTAGTCTGTTCCTTCCCCCACCTCTGTGGCCTCACCTCGGCTGGGCTCTGCCCTGACCTCCCTGATCCTTCACACCCCTACAGCACCCTCAGGCCGCTGAAACAACTGCTCCCTCTGCCTGCCTGGCCTTCACCCCCCTTTCCCTCCCCTCCCCCCTTGCCTTTTAGACCCTGTCCAACCTTGACACAGAAGCTCAGAGCCCACCTCCCTATCTAAAATTATCTCCCTGTAACGTACCCCTGGTACCATATACCTTTCTTTTATTTTTATCAAAGTTACACATGCTCATGGTTGGGAGTCAAATGGTCTACAAGGTCTGTTACCAAAAACTAGCTGTCCTCTTCCCCACAGGCAACCGCTTCTACTCTCAGCTGGTTCTTTGGGAATCTACCTTTGTGTTGCTGCTTCCTGATTTTTCAGTTTCGTACCATCTGTTAACTTCCTGCTATGGAAGAAGACGGCATGAGTCCCTTGCCTCCTCTGCCCACTCTTTTCATACATACCCTTCCTATCTTCCGTCCATTCTCTGCCAAGCCATTTTGCAAACTTAGATTTCTTTTCCTGAATCACCTTCTGTTTTCCCCAGAATTTGCTTTGTTTTCTGCACACTTACCCCCAATTCTACCCCAAACTTCCAGCTTCTTAAATCCTTTGGAGAGGTTTAGATACGTGAAGCTGTCTGCTGGTTTCATCTCCTTTTTTTTTTTTTAAGTTTTATTTTAAGTTTTTATTTTAATTCCAGTTAACATACAGTGTTATGTTCACTTCAGGTATAGGATATCATGATTCAGCAGTTCCATACATCTCCTGCTGCTCATCATGACAAATGTGCTTCTTAATCCCCATCACCTGTTTCCTCCATACTCTCTACCTGGTTCCATCTCCTTGAAGACTATGTCCCCAGAGCCTTCTGACTACTCTAGTCTGAATTAGTTGCCCCCTCTGCTGGCTGCATGGCTGTCTTCCTGGGATTTCCCTTCACTGTCATGCTGGGGAGTTCCCTTATCTTGCTCTTGTGTTTCTCCTATCCCACATCTTCCTCTTTCTTGCCTTTCTCCCTCTTTTGGGTTGACTAGGTTTCTGAGAAAGAACACATAGGAGGTAACCTTTCCGAGACTTTGCATCTCTGAAAATAGGTTCCTCCTACCTCTAGCTTGATAGTTTGGTTGGGTATTGAATTCTAGGTTAGAAATAATTTTCCTTTGGAAGTTTGAACACATTAATCCATCGTCTTCTGGCTTTGGGTGTCGATGACTAGTCTAAAGACATTTTGACTGATGACCCATTGCATATGATCTGTTTATTTTTCTATAGAAGGTTGTAGGATTTTCTCCAATGTTTTAAAGTTTCGTAATGATATGCCATGGTGTGTATCTATTTTATTTTTTTTCATTAAGTCAGGAAATATTTATTAAGCATCTGCTGCATGCTGGGTACCATCATAGGTATTTGACATACAGCAGCAAGCCAAAAGACACACACCTCTGCCCTTAGGGTGCTTCTTGTGGGGAATGGGGAGACAGTACATAATATGTGTATATCTATTTTCATCCATTATTCTAGGAACTCAGTGGCTTCCTCCAGGCTAGAAATCTGGGTCCTTCAGATCTACTGTTCATTAGTGATTTTCTCCCCTCTTTTTTCTTCCATCTCTTCCTGATACTCCTTCTATTAGGATGTTAGAACCCTGGACTAGATCCCTAATTTTCTGAAGTATTTCCTCCTATTTTTCATCTTTGTCTTTTTGCTCAGTTTTCTGGTAGATTTTACCTTAATTTGCCATTCAGCCTTTTATTCAGTCTTTTGTTTCTGCTGTCATATTTTGAATTTACAAGAGTTCTTTTAGTCTGAAAGTTCCTGTTTTATGACATCCTGTTCTTATTGTATAATCACAATACTTTCTCTTGTCTCTGAGGATGTTAGGTAGCATTTTTTTTTTCCTCCTTGCATGTTTCCTACTTACTCCATGTTGGTCTTTTCCCCCCCAGCTGCTTATATTTTAAGAATTGGGGGTCGAAAAGCTGATTGCAAGCTCTGAGTTGGTGGGAACAGCTCCTTCCCACTGAGTTTCATGAGAGGATGACTTGGTTTAGCTGTTTGTTAGCTAACCCTTCACAGTAGTGTCTTTGGGTCATCCTTTTCAGGCTAGTCAGAGTCCGTAGAGAAGATTCTTCTTACCTCCTGCCAAGAAGAGAAGGAGGATAGGGGTCCAGTGTGCCAGTGTTTCCTGAATCCCTCTAGTTTTGGCACTCTACTCGTCTTTATCTGTCCTGGCTTCCCCAAGGCCAGAGGCCTTCTGTTTAAGCACTTCTAGAGAATGAGCCCCTAGCCTTCTTCTAGGGGTGGGAGGGACTCATGCAGCCTTGTGCAGTGGAGGAGGGATCTAGGCTTCCGACTGCTCTTTTTTTCTTTTATAAGATTTATTTATTTATTTGACAGGGAAAGAGAGTTCACAAGCAGGGAGAGTAGGAAAGTAAAGGGAGAAGCAGGCTCGCTGCTGAGCAAGGAGCCCGATGAGGGACTTGATCCCAGGACCCTGGGATCATGACCTGAGCCGAAGGCAGATGCTTAACCAACTAAGCCACCCAGCCAATCCCCTGACTGCTTCTTAAGCAGACTTTTGACCCAGTTTTTGTTCGCCACCCCCTCCCTACCCCCGCCGCCACCTTCAGAGCCTCATGGTACCTCTGACTCTGAAATTTTGCAAGGGAATATGATGGAGAGGGGGGTGTTCCCTGGCTTCCTCTACTTCTGGGAGCCTGAATTTCTGGATCTATCACAATATCTACCCTCATCCTTTGGCTCTCTAACTTCCTGTGTTTTGTTGCTCTCGCTCTTTTCTCAGTGCTTCATCCTCATGGGTTTGTACCTTTGCATAAAAAATCCCTTTACTGTCATTTGGTATGGTGAACAAGAAAAGAGCAAAGGTATGCATCAAAAAATCTGTGCCCAGAAGTTCATCTCGTTTTCCACGTTCCTGGGTTACTTATACCTTCACTCATTTGGGTGACACTTTGATTTGTCTGCCTCTTCCATTAGACCATAAAACTCTGTGAGGCCATTGTCTGCATGGTGTTAGTTTATTTTTCCCATTCTAATTATCACCACTGTTTTTAACATGAAAAATATTTAATCGTGGTAAAATACATAAAACATAATATTCGTCACTTTAATCATTGGCAAGGGTACAATTCAGTGACATTAAATGCATTCACAGAGTGTAACTATCACCATTATCTATACCCAAACTTTTTCAACACCTCCAACAAAAACTCTGTACTCATTTAATAATACCCTTCCATCCCGCACCTCTGATAACCTCTGTTCTACCTTCTGTCTCTATGAATTTGATTACTCTAGGGACCTCACATAAGTTGAATCATATAGTATTTGTCCTTTTGTGACTGGCTTATTTCACTTTAGAATGATGTTTTCAAGGTCTGTCCATGTTGTGGCATGTGTCAGAATGCCCTTCCTGGGGCGCCTGAGTGGCTCAGTCATTAAGCGGCTGCTTTCAGCTCAAGTCATGATCCCAGGGTCCTGGGATTGAGCCCCGCATTGGCTCCCTGCTTGGTGGGGAAGCCTGCTTCTCCCTCTCCCGCTCCCCTTGCTTCTGTTCTCTCTCTCATTGTGTCTCTCTCTGTCAAATAAATAAATTAAATCTTTTTTAAAAATATGCCCTTCTTGGAGTGCCAGGTGGCTCAGTGGGTTAAAGCCTCTGCCTTCAGCTCAGGTCATGATCTCAAGGTCCTGGGATTGAGCCCTGAAGGGACTGCTCAGTGGGGAGCCTGCTTCCCTCCCTCTCTCTGCCTGCCCCTCTGCCTACTTGTGATCTCTGTCAAATAAAAAAATTAAAAAAAAAAAAATGCCCTCCTTTTTAATGGCTGCATAATATTCCACTGTATGGCTAGACTACAGTTTGTTTATCCATTCCCCCATCCCTGTTTTATCTTTTTTCTTTAAAAAAAAAAAAGATTTATTTGTTTGTTTTAGAAAGAGAGAGAGAGCACAAGGGGTGGGAGGGGTGGAGGGAGATAGAGAATCTCAAGCCAGCTCCCCACTGAGCAACAAGCCCAATATAGGGTGTGATCCCACAACCCTGAGATAGTGACCTGAGCCAAAAATCAAAAGTCAGACGCTTGACTGACTGAGGCACGCAGGCTCAGTTTTATCTTTAAATGTTTTATCTTTAATGAACAGTCGCTGCTACTGACAGACAAAATGTTTACTGGATGTTTTAACCAACTTCTTCACTTCCTTGGATCTGGACTCATCTGGACAAACTCCTACTCATCCATCAAGGCCTAGCACAGACACCCCCTTCTTTGGGGGACCCTGGGAACTACCCAGCATAGAATTGAGCACTGCGTGAAATTGTGCAGCCACACGAGGTTATAATTCAGTTCCCCCCATCTAGGCTGGCAGCTCCTGAGGGCAGGGCCAGGCCTAAATTTAGAGCCTGACTCATAGAGTGTTGGTTCAATAAATAAGGAGTCCTCTTGGGCACCTGGGTGGCTCAGTCGTTAAGCGTCTGCCTTCGGCTCGGGTCATGATCCTGGGGTCCTGGGATCGAGGCCCACATTGGGCTCCCTGTTCAGCGGGAAGCCTGTTTCTCCCTCTCCCACTCCCCCTGCTTGTGTTCCCTCTCTCTCTGTGTCTTTCTGTGTCAAATAAATAAAATCTTAAAAAAAAAAAAAAATAAGGAGTCCTCTTCCCCTCTAATCTGAAAGTTGTAGTTGGACTTTGTAGCTAGCCTCCCCCCAACCTCCATTCCACATTCCTCTTTGGAAAGTTTGTTTACAGAGGTTGTGTAAACAGGAAAAGAAGCCATTAAAATGGAAATGGAGAAATTTGGAGAGCTTAGCAACCTGCAATGAAGTCAGAAAGGGAGGTTTTATTCTCTTGGGGTATTTGAGTCTCTCCTAATGTGCTGAAAGCAGAGAATAAATGGTCATTAAGGATCTTTTTTGTCAGTAACAGCTTTTTTGTTGGCTTCCTTAAAATAGTTTATCCCTCTTTGCTGAAGGCAAGCCTGGGGAGTCTTGAGCCTGAGCCGAGACCCCTGGGGCTGTTGCTGGCAGAGCCCAGGGGGCCAAGATGGTGATGGTGCCATTGGTAGCCTCTTCAGGCACCGTCCTAGGACCAGCCATCCTACGACTGAAAGGAATTGGAACACTGATGATGCTTCTTTCTCTTCCTTCTCTGTGAAATGAGTGTCTCCCCTACTTCACAAGGATATGGGGACCAGGTGCCTATACTGGGCCCATAGCCCACTTTTGGGAAAGGTTGACTATAATTAGTCACCCCAAACAGGCCATCCCCCTTGTGCCATGACCACTGAAGGCACTTGCCGTTCACATCGTACTGCTTCCTGAATATCCTCCCTGCAGGTTAGTCCATTCAGAGCGATGTGAACTATAGCAAGCATCTGGAAACTTCCATTAGGCTAATCTCCCTGGAAAACAAAACAAAACAAAACAAAACAAAAAAAACAATGGATTTGGGTAATTGGAAGGAGGAAGGTTTAAAGAATATACGGAATCAGTCCAAACAAAGAATTCAGTGCTCCAAAGCAAGAAGACAAAGACAAGCAGCCCATTAGAAAATGGGCAAAGGTGATTATGCACAAGACTGCCTGGAGGATGAACCCAGAAAGGCCAGTGACCATGTGGCAAGGTGCTCCCCTACAAGGGAAGTGCCTACTTAATCATGGTGCTCTCCCAGTTCACACCATCAGACTGGCGGACACTAAAGAGTGTGGCTGAGGCTGGGGAACGATAGAACTCAGGTGGCCAGAAATCCCTGTACCCACCCCCATGGGAGCCGCCACCCTCTCCTACAAAGGCGAGCATCATTTTGAACCTGGTATGTGTAGCATTCTGTGAACTGTTACTACATACGTCGGTACCTGCTGCTTGAAAAATAAAAAACACACAAAAATCAGTTTATGAATTTAATGAAATTTCTTATTTAATTAGCCTCCTGATGGCATCTAGTCACACATTTATCCTCGGGGAACATTCAGTCCATCATCCGGAGGTTCCCAGATTTCTTATGGGAGTTCATTAAGTGAGTGGCTTTTCTTGTTCCTGAAGAAGCTTCTCTAGGCCCATGAGGAGGAACATTCTATGGTGACGTGCCCAGAGTCACCTGTGCCATCCTCAGTGGCCCTCAGACTTTCCCCAGGAAATCTTGGCTGTGGTTCTACCAACCCACAGAGTAGCCAGCAGTTTGGGATCTAGAGTAAAATATACCTAAGATCAACTCTACCATTTTAGTCATTTTTGTTCATTTCAGTGGCACTGACCATATTCACACTGTTGTGCAACCCTCGTGTCGTCCACCTCCAGAATTTTTTCCTCTTCCCTTGCTGAAACTCTGTCCTTCCCCACCCAGCCCCTGGCAACCACCATTCTAATTTCTGTCTCTATGAATCTGGCTATCCTAAGTACCCCCTATCAGTGGAATCCTATAGCATTTGTCCTTTTATGACTAATGTTTCACTTAGTGTAATGTCTTTGAGCCTCACTCATATTATAGCATGTGTCAGAAGTTCCTGCTTTTTCAGGCTGAATAACATTCCATTATATGGATACAAACTACATTTGGTTTATCCATTCATCCACCAATGGACACTTGTGTTACTTCCATCTTTCAGCTTTTGTGAATAGTGCTGCTATGAAATGATTATGAACATATCTGTTCAAGTCACTAAATGGTTGTTTTTTTTTTTTTTCTCTCAATTCAATTGTTTTTAAGCCTGGAGTAAAGAAATTTGGCCCAGCCCTTTGTTTTGCTATGAAGCCTAGAAGGTTAGGGTCTGCCTGGCACCCACATTGATGGACACAGATCTTGGAAACCAGGCTGAGACCCTCAGGAGCCTTGTTATCTTGTGAAGACCCTCAGCTGCTGGGCTGAGGAGCGCCCCCTCAGAAGCCATGAGCACTGAATGTGATTCTGACTTTCTCCTCTTCACAGCTATGCCCTTTGCCTTCTGCACGAGAGAGAGGCTTCCTTGGACAGAATTTGCAGAGTCGGCAGAGGATGGACCCACCACGAGATTCTGTCAGAAGGTAGGGCATTAACTGCTCTGTTCTGACAGCAGCTGCCAAACACGTCAGGTCACAGAGCACGACCACAGCTACTGGGTGTGGCCCTTCACGGAAAATGCACCCATTTGGTGGTGGTTTTGCCTGATGAGATTAGATAAGACTGTTTGCTGCCCTTTTTTTAGTGTCCTTTCACTTAAAATCGGGGGATTTCAGAGCCAAGAGGGCCCTTCCTGGCATTTTCAGGTGAGGGAGCTGCAGCCCAGGGAGGGGTGACCTCCCGTGGTAGGTTCTGCATTCGGCAAGCTGCAGAGGTGGCCCTCAGGGACCAGGGATGAGGTTGATTCCTTGTCCAGACCTCCGCTGCTTCCCATGCTGTTTGCCTGCATTACGTAAGCTTCTCTGTGTGGCCTGTCTCATCAGTACAGAGATCAGTCTTCATTTTTCTTTGTGAAAACCTTATGATGTTGTATGACCGCACTGAGATGAAACATCCAGAGTAGGCAAATGAATAGAGGCAGAAAGACATGGTTGCTAGGGGCTGGACAGGGAGAGGGACAGGGAGTGACTGCTAATGGGTATGGGGTTTCCATTTGGGGGTGATGAAAATGTTCTAAAATTAGATTGTGGTGGTGGTTGCACAACTCCGTGGATGTCCTGAAAGCCACCCAACAGCACACTTATTTTTTTTTTCCTCCTCACTCATCAGCAGTGACCTGAACAGCACATTTTAAAAGGATTAATTTGGGGGCGCCTGGGTGGCTCAGTGGGTTAAAGCCTCTGCCTTCGGCTCAGGTCATGATCCCGGGGTCCTGGGATTGAACCCCCGCATCAGGCTGTCTGCTCGGCGGGGAGACTGCTTCCCCCTCTCTCTCTCTACCTGCCTCTCTGCCTACTTGTGATCTCTGTCTGTCAAATAAATAAACAAAATCTTAAAAAAATAAAAATTCAAGTAAAAGGATGAATTTTATACCATGTGAATTATATCCTCACGAAGCAGTTCCTACACACACAAACCCGGTCCATAACAATAAAGAGATTATGATCAATAACTTCTCCTTGTTCTTTTTTTAAGATTTTATTTATTTATTTGACAGGCAGAGATTACAAGTGGTCAGAGAGGCAGGCAGAGAGAGAGAGGGGGAAGCAGGCTCCCCGCCGAGCAGAGAGCCCAATGCGGGGCTCGATCCCAGGACCCTGAGATCATAACCTGAGCCGAAGGCAGAGGCTTTAACCCACTGAGCCACCCAGGCGCCCCCTATAACTTATCTTTATTCTTAACAAAGCTTTTTTTTTTTTTTTTTACTTCTCCACGTCCCATTTCAGATTTTATATGTATTTTTAGGGGATTTTTTGGAGCAGAACTATAATCATAGTGATTCTATCAAAACTGAGTCATGATTCCAAACATCAGTGTTTTCACGCTATCAGAAAAAATCTGTCATCTACCAGATGTGGATTCTGTGCTGTGGATAAAAGAGAGGGGACTGGTTTAAGTGGTGACTGTAGATGACACACTGGAACCAGGGCTGGAAGAAGAGGAAAGGTGGAGTAGGGATGAGAACTGGTGCAGGAAGACACCTGTCTGCATCGACGGGGGACCAGGACCCATGGATGCCCTTACATGGCTTGGAGAATCACCTTCTACCTTGTGCCTTTTTCCATCATTAAGGCCAGAGATGGTGACAGGCTAGTTAGAGGTGAGGACAGACAACCATCTGGGGCTGCTCAGCCTGATTGGCACCAGGTCCTTAATGTTCTTATTTGAGAGAAAAGAAATTCACCATCAAAGAGTGTGGTTTGGCTTGGTTGTTATAATGAAAAGTATGATAAATATTATTAGTTTTTTAAATAGTGGTAAACAGCACATGCAATTTACCATCTCAGCCATTTATAAGTATATTGTTCAGGGTGTTAAGTACATTCACATTATTAGAAAACAGATCTCCAGAACTTTTTCATCTTGTAACTCTGAAACTCTGTACCCATTAAACAACCCTCTGTTCACCCCCAGCTACTGGCAACCATATCCTACTTCCTGTCTCTATGACTTTGACTACTTTAGATCCCTCACATAAATGGACTCATTCAGTATTTGTCTTTTTGTGTCTAGCTTATTTCGTGTAACATAAGGCCTTCAAGGCTTATCCGTGTCATGTTAATCCCATGTCATCCATGTGATGACAAGCTTTCCTTCCTTTTTAAAGCTGAATAATATTCCATTGTATGGATATACCACATTTTAAAAAGATTTTCCTTTTATTTATTTTTTTTTAAAGATTTTTATTTGTTTATTTAACACACATGGAGAGAGAGAGGGAGGAAGAGCACAAGCAGGGGGAGCAGCAGGGGGAAAGGGGGATGCAGGCTACCCACGGAGCAGGGAGCCCGATGTGGGGCTCAATCTTTGGGACCACAGCTTGAGCCAAAGGCAGACGCTTAACCCACTCAGCCACCCAGGTACCCCTCCTTCTATTTTTTTCAAAGATTTTAAGTAATCTCTGCACCCAACATGTGCAGAGACCCCAAGATCAAGAGTCACCTGCTCTACCAGCTGAGCCAGCCAGACACCCCAGATATGCCACATTTATTTATCCATTTATCCATCTGCAGATTTGTGGGTTGCTTCTACTCTTTGGCTCTTATGGAGAGGACTGTGGTGATCATTGGTGTGCAGATACTTCTCCAAGATACTCTTTCAGATATATACCTAGAAGCAGGACTTCTAGATCCTATGGTAGTTGTATTTTTAATTTTTTGAGAAACTGCCATACTATTTTCCACAGCCACTGTACCATTTGACATTTCCACCAAGGACCCAAGGACAGCAGTTATTTTTACTTAGCTCAGCTTGGGCCTCAGGACAACGCTGGCGTTCAGTCTTCCAAAGAGCAAACATAGATGATCCGTAGCTCTGAACCAAGTCGAATTATTTAGTAGGATCATCTAATTCTTCAGTTTAAAAAAAATGATGACATTCCACTTAAAACAATGACTCTGCAGCATTCCTTGTCTTTCCAGCTGGCAAAGAAGCATGACATGGTGGTGGTATCTCCCATCCTGGAACGAGACAGAGAGCACGGGGACGTTTTGTGGAACACAGCTGTGGTGATCTCCAATTCTGGAGCAGTCCTGGGAAAGACCAGGAAAAACCACATCCCCAGAGTGGGTGACTTCAATGAGGTGAGCTGGCCCGAAGAAAACCCGCTCAGCTTACTGGCTGTTCTGTCTGCTCCTGCCTGCAGATCGTTCTGGGAGGGAAATCCTGTGTTGGGTCACTCCCAGGTGAGTCCCAGATACCAAGCACAGAGGCATATTTCTTTTTTCTTTTTTTTTTTTTTTTGCTTTGAAATTTAGAAACAAATTTTATTTAAGATCTGAAATACAATTCCTAAAATATCAACTTCTCCAGAAAACCGTGGCTACACAATAATGCATTGCCTCTATCATGTTAGAACGTGCATTAGACTCAAATACAAAAACCATGAAACAAATCACCATCCTTCAACAATTTGAGCAAAGATAGAATGCCTAAGGAACAACATAGATGGACTTGCAGAGGATGGGCTGTTTTACTTCAAGCACCATAAAAAAAAGAGCACAAATGCATGGGTTTTCAGGTATATACATTAAGTTGAACCTTTGGCACTAGGAATCAGGGCATTTTGTCACGTAGCATTAACACATATTAGAAAATTGTGTAGTGTCAAAGGGATAGAACCACCAGCTTTCAAGCAATGTTGTCAACTAGGCAATAAAATGTTCTACTGAATGTTTCTTCTTTGTCTAATTACTGCGTACACTGGTAGCAACTTTGAAATGAGAAAAGGAGCTTGTACTCCTTTCATTTTCTGTTTAGAACAAAACAGAAAACAAACTGAAACATAAGCCCTGTTATACATTAACAATTTTAAAGAACATCAATTATACAAGAAAAAGACTAAGAACAAAAAGAGTGTTTACAGATACCAGACGTAACAGTGAGTGGTCAGTAGACCCTCACAGGGCTTTGGCGGTGGTACTCAGCCGAAGCCACTTTGTAATCACTGGCAGTAAACAGAGATGCAGCATTCTTTGCCAGATATTTAGGAAATCATGCAAATAGCCCAACAATAATGCAAGGCTCTTCTCATCAAGGGGCGTATATGCCAACATTGCTCCAATTCTTACAAATAATCTCAGTAGGTGTGGGGCTCCATAAACCTGGGACATTGGTGCATCAGGGTGAGCCAAGAGGATTTCTGCATACTGGGGCCTCTCAAATTTGTAGAGCAGCTGAGTGCCCAACATCACATTGAAATATTCTTTTATTCCTGCCACAACTTCATTAACTGCGTATTCCTTGTTATCAACATTTCCCTGCGACTTTTTGCAATTTGCATACTCTTCCAGAATGGCATCTACATTTTTCTTAGCAGGGAGTTGAAAGAGCTGCTTCTGCCTGGTAACTAAGTCCCAGTCCTCAACAAGCCATGGTTTTAATTCTTCAGGAATCTTCACTTTAACTTCCATTCTATTCTTAAAGGCCTCCTCACTTTCAACAGTGGGATCGGCCCGGGCCCTTTTCTTCCGAGGTGGCTGGGGTGCTTCACTGGTACTGCCACCATCTCCATTTCCAGGAGTCTTCTGCTTGTTCTTTCTTGTCTTCCTCACAGATCCTGAAGGGGGGTTCTCTGCAGAGCGACCCCCCCATCGCCCTGGGAGAGCCGGTTCCAGATTCTTCTGCTGTGGACCAGCAGTCTTCTTTCCTGAGGAGGCCCCTCTCATCTTACTTCTCTGCATATTGCTTCTAGTTGGTTTTTTAAAGTTGTCTTCTTCTGCAGATTGTTGTCCACGAGTTTGAGAACCCTGCTTTCTGGAACTCATTCAACCCTGTTTTTATTCCAACCAATAATCCTCTTCCTTCTTTCCCTTCCAAGAACTCCTCGTGTTTTCCCAGATGGAACCTCCTAGATCTCCTGGAATGGTCTGGAAGGATGAGGCTGGGGACACAACCCAGTTTCTGTAATCAGGGATGGTTCTGCAATCAGGATCAGATCTTCTGATCCTTACAATACAGCAAACTTAGCTTTTCTGATGATGGCCTTTTTGTCCTGATCTCCAAGCACAGTGCCCTTCAGGCAAGTACGCGGTCAGCTAGTTTTCCAGAAAGTTCTCTGGGTGAGGTTTATACCTCTTGAGTCTGCCACTAGATGCCACCAAGACTTTTTTCTTTTTTTAAAAACTTTATTTGTCAGAGAGAGAGAGAGAGTACAAGCAGCAGGCAGAGGGAAAAGCAGGCTCCCTGCTGAGCAAGGAGCCTGATGCGGGACTCAATCCCAGGACCCTGAGATCATGACCCAAGCCAAAGGCACACGCCCCACCAACTGAGCCACCCAGGCATCCCTCTTTTTT
The DNA here is from genome assembly GCF_902655055.1 of Lutra lutra. Lineage (NCBI taxonomy): Eukaryota > Metazoa > Chordata > Mammalia > Carnivora > Mustelidae > Lutra > Lutra lutra. The sequence continues at coordinate 66,371,231 of NC_062289.1, read as the reverse complement.
TTTTTTTTTTAAGATTTTATGTATTTATTTGAGAGTGAGAGAGTGAGTGAGAGTGAGCAAGAGAGAGAACACAAGCAGGGGGAGGGGCAGAGGCAGAAGGAGAAGCAGGCTCCCTGCTGAGCAGGAAGCTCCATGTGGAGCTCGATCTCAGGACCCTGGGATCATGACCTGAGGTGAAGGCAGATGCTTAACTGACTGAGCCACCCAGGTGCCCCTGGATACATATATATTTTTTAATATAACCTGACTTCACTTTCTGAAATTCTGAGGTAAGTGATATATAGATTAAAACCAAAATAAATTGTGCACACACATGAAATGATTCCTATAGCCCCTTTCAGGCTCTGAGCTCCTCCTTTGAGAAGTGGAATCCTTGTTCGTAAGTCATGTGAGGTCTTTAGCCATGTCATTAGGCCGGATGGCAGGACGTAAATGGGCGTGCCTGTGCACATGGGTATTAGGTAAAGCTCTGTGCCCGTGATGAAGGCATAAGTCAGGAGAGCTATTCTGATTAGCTAATGGCAATGCATGGGTGGATTGGGTGACTCCACCTAATACGTAAGATATGATACCTGAACTTGATCTGCAATAAATACAGTTGTTCAGAATGTGACATACCCAGTCCTTTGCTGCCCTCCCTGATTATGGGGGCTCCACCCACACTCCCAGTCTGGTTGGAAGGACAAGGAAGGATCTACAGAACTGGATGATGTTCCCTGGGGAGAAAAAAAAAAACCCTGGTGTCTCTTAGTGATAGCTGGAGGTGGGGATGGGAAGATGTGCTTGTCACCTGTTTACCCTAGGATTAATCTTTAGCTCCCAGCAGATAGTGAAGGGCTTGTCTCAACACACCAGGATCTACTCTAGTGTCCACCACATGTACACATCCTGGTTGCTTCCTGACCCTAACACATTTTGAAGTTAATGGGAGGAGGCAGAATGTTCTGGGAGCAGATCTCTTTGGGACCCCCAATGAGCCCTCTGGCCCCTCCACAGGGCCATCCTCGAACATGTCTCAGGGCCAGCACCCCAAGGGGCCAGGCAGAGAGGCAGACATGGTAGGACATCCCTAGTCCCGGCCAGGATGCCAAGAATCTCTGTGGAGAACACTTTCAGGCTGTGAGCTCTAGTCTCAGATTGGCCTTCATGATCTGGATGAGTCACATGGCCACTGAGGCCGTGGTGGTGTTCTCCCCCAAAGGGCGGGGCTCGCTCTGGATGAGTTTACAGTCCCTTCCACTCTGACATTCTTCAGACGAACATGTGGTTGGTGAAGACATCCACTAACTCATGTTAACACTGACCAAACCTTAACCATTAGTTGTACCATGACTGAAAAACTAGCCAAAGTTCATCCTGAAAATACTGTGGGACGTAATTTTGGGGATTTTTGGGACACGCCACCAAAGAAATTGTGGGAAAAATCTTAAGCCGTGGTGATTTCCCAATTGTCTGTGGTTACTGTGTCTGGTTTCTTTCAGTTTTTCTTTTTACTTTCCTTTTTCTTTTTTTTTTTCTTTTTTTGTTAAGCGTATTAAAATTTCAGAAGTTAGAGTTACAGCCAAGATTGTGACTTTTGGAGTCCTGGCAATATTTTCTTTTTTTCTGTCAGGTCTAAGGAAGGAGAAATTTTAAGGCTAAGAGGCTTTCACGCACGGCCCTTTGTTTTTCAGTCCACTTACTACATGGAGGGAAAACCTGGGACACCCCGTGTTCCAGACTCCATTCGGGAGGATTGCAGTGAACATCTGCTACGGGCGGCACCATCCTCTCAACTGGCTCATGTACAGCCTCAACGGGGCTGAGATCATCTTCAACCCCTCAGCCACCGTCGGCGCACTCAGGTCCGTCAGCAAGCAGTATCGGGGAGGGTTCTTGGGACCTAGCCCTCTTGCGGCTCATGGCCCAGCAGCAGGGTTCCGAGCTGGGTGTGGTAGATGTGGCAGGCAGGGGTGGTCACCACTGGTAGTCACCACCAGGTCGTCTAACAAATCTTGAGCAATGGGATTGTAAAGTACCCAGAGCTTAGAAGGTGCCTGGCCAGCATTAGCACCCACTTCCATGTCATGGCAGCCACTATGCCCTCGGACAGGGGGCCTGGGGATTCCTAAGCCTCTTGTCTGTGACATCCAGCCCATGGAGGGCAGACACCTGGATGAGGGAAGGAGCCAATGAGAGAATCAAAGCTGAGAGGGTCCTTAAGAGATCAGCCAAGTGGCCCTGAAATTTGTTTTTAACTAGCAGACTGTTTTCTTATAACACTCTTATAACGTGTTTAGGCATTAGCCTTGTCGTGAAACAGATAAATCTATTCTGAGGAAGGCAGTAGCGGGGAGGGCCCTGGCAGTCCCTGGGCTCCTGCACAAGACTCCTGGGGCCCTTCATTTAATAATGGTGGGTGAGCTAAGATGACCCAGCATGAGTGCACTTCCGGGACTTCTTTCTTCCCCAACGGCTGAGTATTTGGGTGGTTTCCAGTTTTGCATCATTAAAAAGTACCAGAGCTCTAGGAGTTTATGTGCCCAACTCACTTCCTCCAAAGCAGGATTCCTGGATGAGGAGGTGCTGGCTCTCACCCTCGTTGTCCCTGGTTGCCAGTGCCCTAGCAATGGGATGCTGGTGGAGTGCAGTGGGAGAGGGCCCCCAGTCCCTCTGTGGGTAGCAGCTGGGATGGTTCTGGTGGGCAGCTTTGAGTTTCCTGCCGGCCTACACCTGTCACTCTTCGGTTAAATTCCCGTCAAATTTCTTCTGAAGGTCAGAATGTGACATTTACCTTTTCTTTTAAGCACGCTGCCCCCTTCTTGAGCGACGTCCCCACCACATTCTGATTTGAACAGTGGGTCCCTCAGTGGGCCAGAACACAAACCTAGTGTTCAGGTCAGCGGCCCCCTCTGTGCACCTGAAGTTTTTGTCTATGTCCAGGAGGGGCACTGTTGGGCAGAAGGGGAAAAAAATCCCACCTTCCATACCCCTGAAGAAACTTCCTGGGGCCTCACGGCAGCTTGGTTACCATGACAGAGTCCAAAGGCAGTTGTGACGTAGGGTCATGACTGGTCATCCTGCATCCGGACCTGGGCAGAACCTCCCCCGGGCCAGCCCTCTGGAGCAGCCTCCTCCTGTTGGCCAAGCATAAGACATTCAGCAAGCGCCATCTACCTGCGAGGGTCCCCGGGGAACTTGACGCCGATGCACTAAGCATCTCTGCCTGAACCTGCTCTTGAGCCAGGGCAGGCAAAGTGGTAGACTCAGACTCCAGACGGGTGCCTCCCTGACCTTAGTCTGTCGGGCTTTTATTAGCCCCAATTAAGCAAACAAAGCACCCCAGTGTAATCTGCACATAACTGCATCTTCAGCAGCCAGTTAGGCTTATTAGAAATTAGTGATTTTCCTTCCTCAACCAACAATCACCCAACTCGTGCCTTTCAAGGGTGCAGTGAGGCCGGCAATTAAGACGATAACAGGTCCTTTGGAAAGTGGGATGTTTCATGAGCTCCCAAAATGTTCACACCCTTTAACTGGATAATTACACTCCTAAAACTTTACCTGACAGAGGAGGAAAAGGCTGTATGCATGAAGATGTTTCTGGCTGCTTTGTTTATAATAATAAAAGAGCTTAAGGCGAGAGAAATGTCAGGGTTAGGTAAATTTCAGCTTGTCTCTTCCATGTTAGGGCATAGCTACTCAAAAGTCATTATGAAGATAATGCAGCCTCATGACAAAAGCCTGTGAGCAAAGAAAGATGTTTCCAGGCTGTGGTCAGAGCTCTGTAAACATCTTTTTGCTGAGGATGGATGTGGAGTGTGGAAACATTACAACAGATGGTTTGTTAGGATGGTGGGATTCTAGGTGATTTTCCTAAAATGATAAATGATTATTTACAGAATTGATAGTGAGTGTTTTTCAGCACAAGTCTAGGCAAATCCCCACCAGCTGTACACAGGCAGTGGCTACTGGAACCATCCATCCCTTCTCCGGTGTGTCCTGTCCCTCCGACTCCCACATGCTCTGTGGGTTGGTGGGGTGTCCCTACTCATTTTGGGAGTCCCACAGTTGTAAGCACACAACAGACTTGAAGTGTGTTTCGATGGACTGAGTCGTCCTGACGGTGCCATGCAGCCTATGGGTCGAAGATTTCTGCCACCTACATGCATGAACGGGAGAGCTATGGTTCCATCCCTTCGATAGGTGTCTCCTTCCCACTGTGATTTTTTTTAGGGGCTAGTGTAACCACACTGGGAATAGGGGAGATGTCCCCTTGCCCCCAGTGTGCTTGCCATGACTCCTGCACATGCTGGGCCCTCACCTTTCCCTTTCCCTTGTTCCTTTCCCTTGTTTGTTTGGAGAACCTGAGTTTTATTTGCCAGCTGTGGGTTTGAGTCCTATGCAGCGTACCCTCCCAGGAGAATTGCAAGAAAGCTGTCTATTTAATTCCTGAAAATGTCATTTTACGGGTGTGTTTCTATAAAAATCCTTTCTTAAAAGTTTTGTCAGCTTGGCTTAGCAGCTGGGGGAAAAAAGCAGCAAAATGAGTCCCCTCAATCAAGCCTGTGATTTTTTTTTTTCAGACTTGTGAATCCTCCTGAGAATTAGGCTTGTCAAGCACCCACTCCCTCCACCTACTCCCAGTTTAAACCAGGTGCACACTGACAGGAAGAAAGATGCCAGGGCATTTTGCTTTCAGTCACTTAGTGTTTCTAAGTGGGCATTACGCCTGTCAATCCAGAATCCTAATGATGTTGTTCCTCAGACAAGAGATCATTAGTGACAAGAAGGCCCATGGGACTCCATGGCACATGGTAGTTGGTGGGCCGGAGAAGGACGGGGTCTTCAGTTGGGGCAAGATTTCCTACCATGTCCTATCTTTGTGGGTGCCGAACTGAGGAAGGCCCACGCTCCTTCCTGGGCCGGTAAGAGTGCCAGGGAGCCTCTGTTTAGAGTCTCAGGGTTCAGAAGAGGAAAATCAGAAGGTACTAGAAAATGGAGACCAGCTCAGGGGAAGGCACACCTGCTACAGAATTTACTACCCCTTCCAGTTACCTTCCTTTCAGGTTTCCTCTGTTTGCTTGGCCTGAAATCTCTCCTTCTGGAGACTGCTTTGCAAGGCCACAGAGCAGGGTAGGGATTAGGGCAGAAGTTGGAGTCCTCAGAGGGTGGTGGATGAGCCCCGAGGCTCCCAGCTCCCTTCTAATGTTTGCCAGGTGAGGCCCTGCCTAGCCTAGAAGGTAAGTTCCTCCCCCGACCGAGGAGGAGGGAAGGAGGGAGAACTAGCTGTTACAGAGTTTCTGCCATGCATACCCTACTAGAAGCTTCTTCACCTGTATGGTCAGTCCTTACAATAGCCATTTCAGGAAGTTTCAGAAAAGAAAACTGTGGCTCAGGGCTGCTTTAGCCTGCAGCAGGCCCACCCCAAAAGGCTGCTTGGCCTTGAGCACAGTACAAGCTGACCTGCTGGGGGATGTAGGCCACACCAGTCTCCCGGGCCATCCCTGCCACAGACCTGAGAAGGCCGGCAGCCTGGCTGTAGCTGGAGACCAAGCACCCACCCCATCTGGCAGGGAAGTCAGCCACCTGGTTCCTCTCGCTTCTTCCTCACAGTGAATCCCTGTGGCCTGTTGAGGCCAGAAACGCAGCCATCTCGAATCACTGCTTCACCTGTGCCATCAACCGCGTGGGCGAGGTAAGTTCCCATGGTCTGGCTGGGCTCCAGGGCTTGGTCAACCAGGTATGCTGTGGAGGGAGTGGGGGACAGAGCTGCTAGGAAAGCTGCTTGCCCAGGGGTGCCTGGCATCTTCCACCAGCAAAGGCCACAAGGGAAGCAACTGTCTGCTGACCTCACACCTCTTCCGCTTGTCCCTCACACGTCTTCTGCCTGTCCCTGTGCCACAAATTCTAGGGTCCTGGAAGAGGGGAGACTGGCTTGGTTTGTTCCTTTTAAAGGTATTCCTATGTCCCTCTCATGTTTTTATCTATTTGGGTTTGTAGCTGAAACCATGTTGAAAGGCTCTCACCCTGTCAACCCCCAAGTCTCCTGTTTCATAATTTTCCCCATTGACCCAGGGCCCTGAGTGAACTTGACTACGAAACACAATGCATTCATTACATAATAATCCTCTTCCTCATTCATATTAGTTGGATGTCAGACTTTGATCAGAGGATCTGCTGAGGCTGAGGTGATCAAGGTTCCTACAGTAAGTGGGTCCAATTTCTGGCAACATGGAGAAACTCATTAGTGTTCTCATTAGCCTTTGTAACCCCATCATGGCTTGAGGTGCTGTTTCCATGAGGCTTTGGGGAAATACTGGCAACGGTGTATGAACACCCCATTAGTCCCCTCTGAGACCCCAAGCTGGGGCTTTCTTTCCCAGGCAGACAAACCTCAACTGTCTTCCACAGGCCTGAGAACCACTCTGCTGGATGTCTTTTTTTTTTTTCCCTCCCAGTGGATTATAAACTCCCCAGGGACAAAGTCAGGCTTTTTACCTTGCCTGTCAAATTCCCCGCTGGCCCACTGTGTTGGCCCAGTGCTGGCGACTCAGCGGGGACATTTCATAAGTACTTGTTGATTGCCCAGCGAGTACAGGCCATTCCTTCTCTTGCTATAACTGTTGCTTCCCTGGGTTCGCGGTGGCCCGCGCTGGGAGTGCCACCTATAGGCTTACCTGATCTAGATTTTGTTTCATAGGAGCAATTCCCGAACGAGTTTACCTCAGGAGATGGGAAGAAAGGTATGTTCCAGGATTTTCCGTGGTTGGCGGCAGCTGAGAGGTGGGTCTCACTGTCCCCTTCTCCGTCTGCCCCCTCTGGGCAGGGTCTACCCCACAGACTGGTCCCACCTCTCTGGCTTGGAATGTGGAAGGGAAGGGCTCACCCAGGAGATCTCGGAACTAGCGTAGGGTGTCCCCTGGAAAGGCAGAGAGGACTGAGTAGGTCTGTCTCCCAGAAAAGCACTTCCCGAAAGGGTTCCAGGTCTAGGTTCGAGATTAAGGCCCCACATGTCCAGAGTCTCCAATCCCAGTTAGCTCCCTGCAGAGAGAGGTACAGTGAGGCAGGGAAGCGAGGTCCCTGGGGTGCCTGCTGGATCCAAGCCCCTGCTAGGCCCAGCTCCGTGCCTACCTGCTCCTTACATGCCTGTGGGGTAGCTGTTAGCACCGCTTGACTTGTGAGGGGACCGAGGCGTGGAAGGAAGTACGGTGGACGCAGCTGGGAAGACAAGTGGGGATGGAGCCTCTGGCTCACCGTGTGGGCCAACACAGGAGCAGGTCGCACAGGAAGCCATGCAGAGCCATATGACTCCCTTGGTCTCTGGGTAGCTAACGGGAGTAAGGGCTAACATTTCTGCAAGGGTGACCCTTAAGAATGTTCCCAGGAGGGGCATCTGGGTGGCTCAGTTGGTTAAATGTCTGCCTTCAGCTCAGGTCATGATCCCAAGGTCCTGGGATTGAGCCCCGCATCGGGTACCTGCTCATCTAGAAGCCTGCTTCTCCCTCTCCCACTCCCCGTGTTTGTGTTCCCTCTCTCACTGTTTCTCTCTCTGTCAAATAAATTTTAAAAAAAAATCTTAAAAAAAAATGTTCCCAGGGCAGAGGTGAAGGCTGTGAGGGTGACTTTTATAGAAACCTGCTCAGCCTCAGGCCTGAGGAGGGAGGCAGGACCTCTGGGGAGGTGGCACGGGGATGCTGGGGAGGGTGGGGAGGAGTGGAATGGACACGTCCTGGATGTCGCTCCATATGCCTACCCCGCTGTCTGAACCCACAAGCTCACAGGTGCTTTGTTTCACTCCTCCAAAGCTCACCGGAACTTCGGCTACTTTTACGGCTCGAGCTATGTGGCAGCCCCGGATGGCAGCCGCACCCCTGGGCTCTCCCGCAATCGGGACGGGCTGCTGGTTGCAGAGCTTGACCTGAACCTCTGCCGGCAGGTGAATGACATCTGGAACTTCAAGGTGGGTCCCTGAGTCCCCTGTTGTTGGCCTGCTCCTCCATTTGCGGGCCCCCACCCCTACCCCCCAGCTTGCTCTCAGAGCTAGAAACTGCAGCTGCTGGGTTTGCTCTCTGGAGCCCCCAGAGGAGGCTCCAAGGCAAGCAGAGGGGCCGGGTGTCTTCCTCCCAGCGCTGGTGCACAAGGGAGGAGCCACTGGGTCAGATGATGGCCAGGCAGCAGACCTCAATAAATTCTCCTCTTGTCTGATTTGGATTCTGGGCGCCTTCAAACAAATTAATCTCAATTTCATTTGTCCGGAGAATAGAGTGGAGTGGCCTCTACTAATCCTTTTTTCCCTTTCCAGGCATTTGCACTTATCCCAAGATACATGTGGGTGTCTGGCTCTGCCTGTGGCCTGGCGGTCTAGACCTTGACAGTAGAGGGAAATGGGTCATGCAGAGAAATGGAATCTAGGCCTGGCTCTGCCACTGCCTTTCTCAGTTACCCTAAGCAAGCCCTTTCTGCTCCTGGGCCTTAGGATCCCTGTTTGTAAAACTGGAATGTCTCAAGTGGCCTTTGAAACCTAACACATATGACACCAGGGTCATGGAGGAGCGTAAGTGCCCGCCCCCTGGAATGGGGCAGAGGCCCAGCAGTAGATCCCCTCATCCTCAGCCAGATGGAGTTTGCTGCATTTGTGTCCAGCAGTATTTCGACTGACTCAGAACCTACTTATACATGCAGTTGAATGTCCTCATGACTATAGGACCTTGCCCAGCATGTCTGGGTGGAACTACCTCCCCCGTTTACCTGAGCATGGGTCTTAGGGCATGTCCTGGGTCTCAGATCCTCATCAGACAAATAAGGCATCGCCCACATGCATGTCTCCTGGCCTGTCTCTCTTCTATCTGGGAAGCTCAGATTAATGCAGGATTCCACGCAATAAACAGAGTGTTTGCTCAGTAGTAACTTTTTGAATGCCCAGAGGCCCGCCCCCCCCCAGACTATGGTGGTGGGCCTGAGCTCCTGTCGGGGTTTTGGGAAGGAGGGAGGGAATGCCTAGGTGTGAACACCCTGGGTAGGTTTTCCAGCCCTGCCCCCACCTCTCCCAGACTCAGGGCCAGGACACCAGAGTGCAAATCCCAGCAAACTCCATGGCTGCCTGGGGACCCAGGGCAAGTCACTCCCCTCTCTGGGCTGTAGGCTATTCTGGGGTTCTGTAAGAGGGCAGCCTTCTTTCCTTCTACCTCTGGGCAGGCCATGCCTTCTGGATGGACAGGTCACAGAGGTCTTCCAGCAAGAGGGGCCAGCATGTATGAGTCATCTCAGTATCTGTGATCTTTGCTATAGCCCTAGAATCAGTGGTGAGCAGTCACACAGGGGTCATTTCCTACCTTACTGTCTGAAACCATCCCGTCCTCCTGCTGGCCTTCCTGGCAAATTTCTGTCCTGTGGCTGCCCTCTAGTGGCAAGAAGTGGTGGTGAGCAAATGAAGGGCGTTTATAAAATGGGACTCTGCCTGTGTTTTGCTTTTTAGATGACTGGCAGATACGAGATGTATGCTCGGGAGCTTGCCGAAGCTGTCAAACCCAACTACAGCCCCAATATCGTGAAGGAGTAGCTGGATTTTAGCCCCTGGCTGCCAAGGAGAGCACCTCTGCCCCTGGCAGCTCAGTGAGTACAGCAGGCTTTAGAAAGTCCAAGTTCTCCCTTATGATGTCCTGGGAACACTGCTGTCCACGTTGGCTTTAAAATGCTCCAGGTGGGGGCACCTGGGTGGCTCAGTGGGTTAAAGCCTCTGCCTTCAGCTCAGGTCATGATCCCAGGGTCCTGGGATCGAGCCCCGCATCAGGCTCTCTGCTCAGCGGGGAGCCTGCTTCTTCCTCTCTCTCTCTCTCTGCCTGCCTCTCTGCCTGCTTGTGATCTCTCTCTCTGTCAAATAAATAAATAAATAAACGCTCCAGGCGGGGAGGGCCGATTGAAGAGTAACTGCCCAGTGGGTACAACGTTTCCTTCCCGGCTGATGAAATGTTTTGGGCCCATGCAGAAGTGACGGTTGCACAACACCGTGAATGTGCCCACGTGAAATGCCGCTGAATCGTATACTTTAAAATGGCTGAATCTATGTCATGTGAATTTTACCTCCATTAAAGAAAAAAACCCAGGCACTGATGGTGGAGGTGGATTTGCAGTAAGACACATGGGATGTCCCAGTCCTGAGGTTCTTCTCCGCCTCTGTTTAGACCGTCGGCAACCTGTGGGTAAGGGTGGGAACATATGTGCAAACAGGGGAAGCTGAGGCTGATCCAGAGTCATTGAGCTGCTGAGTGGCTGTGGACAGGGGAGATGGTCATCGGACGTGTCAGCATGGCTAGACTGGTGTCCCCAGGTATTCAATCAGACGCTAATCTGGGTGTTGCTATGGAGGTATTTTGTAGATGTGATTAAAGTCCATAACCAGTTAACTAAGCAAGTGAGATTATTCTAGATAATCCAGGTAGGCCTGATTTAGTCAGTCAAAAGGCCCTCAGGAGGAGAGCTGAGGCTTCCCCTATGAAGAAGAAATTCTGCCTGTGGACAGCAGCTTCCCCACCCCACCTGCCTGAGAGATCTCATTTGCCCTTCCTATCTGCCTGCACTACAGATTGCAGACTTGTCTCTCCAGCCCCCACAATCACCTAAATCAATGCCTTGCAATAAATCTCTTAACATAGATCCTACTGTTTCTGCTTCTCTAGTTGGACCCTGGCTGATAGAGATTCTGGTCCCAGAACAGAATCCTCAGGATGAGTTTTCTGCATTGGTGCTAGGTTTTCTGGAATTCTTCTCTAATTTATTTCATTTAAGGGCACTCATGACTCTGTTTGCAGTGTTAAAGGGGGTCATGGTAGTCCATGGTATGATGTAGTGATAGAGATTTATAGAGAAAGCAGACTGTCAGCCTGCCGCTCCTGGTGGCCTCTTCCATCTGTGGACTTGAGGCTTGGCTAACCAGCCCCCATCACCATGTAGGGCAATACCTTGCACTCAATCTCTTTGTATCTTTATATATATACATATATATGTATGTAATACACATATGTATCTCCTGTATATGTAAATATATCTGTGTCCCCTGCTGGTTCTGCTTCTCTGATTATCACCACCTGCCTCACTAAAGTAGCAGCTTGCTCACCTCTCTGTCCCTCTGCTTACACATCTGTAAAGTGGGACCATATCCCCTCTTCTGCTTTATGTCACAGGACAGTGGTGAGAGACAGACTAGATGGGCCAGGGAACCCATGTGGGCTCTGTTCCTTCCATCACAGAGCAGAAGTCCCCCTGTGGGGAGGGCACCTGGGTGACTCAGTCGGTTGAGTGACTGACTCTTGGTTTTGGCTCAGGTCATGATCTCAAGGTTGTGAGATCCAGCCCCACGTCATCAGGGCTCCGTGCTTAGCAGAGAATTTGCTTGAGATTCTCTCTCTCCCTGTCCCTCTGCCCTTCCCCCTGCTTGCTCTCTCTGTCACTCTTTCAAATAAATAATTTTTTTTCTAAGTGTCCCAACTGTGAAGTCTCAAACCTCCACAGTTAGCCACAGCATTGGAGGCGAAAGTGGGGTGCTCTGGTTCTGCCCTTACTGTGCCCGATCAGAGAAGGCAGCTCATTCCTTTCCTGGCCCAACAGCTGAGTTGCATGAACCAATGCTCTTGAACAGCCATGTGGGGTGAAAAAACTGGTCAGAACTGCCTGGCTGTACTCTGTGTTAACCCCCTTAGCCTCTCTGAGCTGCAGGCTTTCTGCTTTATGTAAAAGCCCCCTTTGTACTTTTCATAGAATCCAGCCCTGCAGATGCAGTGAGCTTTTCTGTCTGGCCGTCAGTGTCCACAACCTTTGTGCCTGTAGTTTCTAAAAGGAGTGGGTAGTCAACCTAATACAGAAGCCAGCTTAGATAACAAGTTGGTGCATTTATGAAATAGGCACTAATACCCCTGAAAGGATTTGATTATCCACATCTGTCACTGCCTAAAATCAAAATGTCCAGGTCTGCCTCAGAGTAGATGGGCCCCCCACACATGGAGTCATTTGAGGGTTTAACTATACCTGGAATATTTGGATGCTCAGCACACATTTGTTGACTGAACCTAGGGAGGAAGTTTTTGTTACGGTGTGATCATTGCTGATACCACAGAAGGGAAGTGCAGTGGTTCAGTGTACAGGGCCTGTGGCCCTTGGGAGAAGGCTTTTGATCCCTTGAGCCTCAGTTTTCTCACCTCTAAGATGAGAGGTGCCTGGGTTTGAGGCTTTCCAGGGGCTCTCCAGCTCGGCAGGCAGCTTTCCTGCCAGCCCGTGGTTTTATTGCTAAGAATCTGGAGTACCAGGGAAGAATGGTGCCAAGCAGTGTGCCTGATGGGAAAAAAGGCAAAGACAATCTCCAGGATAGACTACATGTTAGGCCACAAAACAAGTCGTGATACAGTTTAAGATTGAAATCATACGAAGTATCTTTCTCAATCACAATGTTATGAAATTCGAAATAAGTAGCGGAAGGAAAATTCAAAAATATGTGAAAATTACACCACACATTCTTTTTTTTTTTTTTAAAGATTTTATTTATTTGACACACACAGAGAGAAATCACAAGCAGGCAGAGAGGCAGGCAGAGAGAGAGGAGGAAACAGGCTCCCCGCCCAGCAGAGAGCCCGATGTGGGGCTCAATCCCAGGACCCTGAGATCATGACCTGAGCCGAAGGCACAGGCTTTAACCCACTGAGCCACCCAGGCGCCCCTATACCACACATTCTTGAACAACTAAATGGATTTAAAAAAATCACAAAGGAAATTAGAAAATGTCTCGGGACAAATGGAAACAAAAGCAAAACATACCCAAACTGGTAGGAAACAATGAAAACAGTGTGAGAGGGGACTATAAGGCTGTAAACACTTATATTAATAAAGAAGAAGGTGGGCGCCTGGCTGGCTCAATTTGTAAAGCAGGCGATTCTTGATCTTGGGCTCATGAATTCAAGTTCCACACTGGGCTTAAGTGTTTACTTAAAAAAATTAAAGAAGAGGATTTCAAGTCAACAACCGAATTTTACATCTTAAGGAACTAGGAAAAGAAGAGCAAACTAAACTCAAGGTAACAGTGGAGAAGAAATAATAAAGATCAGAGCAGAGAGGAATAAAATAGAGAATAGAGAAACAATAGAGAAGAGCAATGAAACCAAATGTTGGTTCTTCAAAAACACCAACAAAACTGACAAACCTTTAGCCTGAGAAAAAAAGGGAAGACTCAAATTACTCAAATCCAAAATGAAAGTGGGGACATCACTACTGAGACTACAGAAACAAAAAGGCTTGTAAGAGTACTATGAACAATTTATTAGAGGAGGTCACCAAGAGCATGTGACTGCTAGTTGACCCATGAGCTGCGCCCAGGCAATTAGACTCCTTTCCTCCCACACTGCCCCCGCCCCTTGGAATGTACATTCTGCCCACTGTTACTACACTAGGAGCTACTTCAAGGACACAGCTTGAGAGAGTAACGTATTGTTAAGACCATCTGGGCAGTATATGTGATTGAACCCCATTAAGATTTCTATATGAACTCTTTTTTAAAAATATTTATTTATTTGACACAGAGAGAGAGAAAGATCATAAGGAGGCAGAGAGGCAGGGGGAAGCAGGCTCCCTGGTGAGCAGAGACCCCAATGTGGGGCTTGATCCCAGGACCCTGAAATCATGACCTGAGCTGAAGGCAGAGGCTTAACCCTCTGAGCCATCCAGGCACCCCTCTATATGAACTCTGAAAATTCTGGTAGGCAAGTGCAGAGATCCACTTGTCCTGTGGTCACTCAAGACAAGCCTCGTAGGTAAGCAGCCTTGCTTATTACAACTGCTATCTACCGATCTGAAGAGGTCTGCATCTTTCTTCAGTCTCTCCTTGCCCTCCATGTATGGGGCCAGTTTCACATTTCACCTGGAGAACTCCCATGTTTGCAAATCAACACAATTGTCTGCCAACACCTTGGGCAACCTGGGCGAAACTTAAAAATTCCTAGAAACACAAAACTACCAAGACTGAATCATGAAGAAATAATAAATCCAAATAGACCGTAACGAGTGAGGAGAGGTCATGAGTAATCAAAACCCTCCTGACAAAGGAAAGCACTGGACCTGGTGGCTTCACTGGTGAATTCTATCAAACATTTAAAGAAACACTAACACCTGGGTACCCAGCTGGCTCAGTCAGAAGACCTTGCAACTTCTGATCTCAGTGTCATGAGTTCCAGCCCCATGCTGGGTGTAGAGATTACTAAATAAATGAATAAACAAACTTTTAAAAAATAAATAAAAGAAAAAACACCAATCCTTCTCAAATTCTTCCAAAAAATTGAAGAGGAGGGAGCACTTCTTAACTCATTGAGGCCAATATTGTATTAACATCAAAGCCTGCTCTCTGCTTGGCGGGGAGCCCGCTTTCCCCTCTCTCTCTGCCTGCTTCTCTGTCTACTTGTGATCTCTGTCAAATAAATAAATAAAATCTTAAAAAAAAAAAAGAACTGGGAAGTATCTGAGCTCTTACCCTGTTTGGAAGCTGACAACTTAACTGACCTCAGTTTCGTGGATGCTAGCAGAAGACATAGCACTTCTCAGAGACACAGGAGTTTAGGACAGCAATAGCAGCAGCCAGAGTACCAGTACTGTCTTACAGTTCCTTGAGCTCCAGTTCCCCCAGGACAAGACAAAAGAGGGCCAAGCAACTCCTGCATGCACAGTGGGTTGCAGTAAGAAGAGGAAGGGAAAGGGGAAGAAGAGCTTAGAGAATTGGAATCTTTTATACTGGAAAGTAAAGCATGCCTGCCCCTTGCTCTGGAGGCAGACACTATCTCTATCTACCAAGGTTGCAAGAACATCTGCGCTTCACTCCAGAGGGAGACTTAGCTCCATCTTCTAAGGTTATTAGCTCTGCAAACATCCTTGGAAAGACAGTCCAGACCAAAGGGCATTCATGGTTTTAGCTCATGCATCATGCAGAAATTTGAGAAAACGAGAGACCTATAGCAATAACTTCCAACCAATATCCATTTCTCATTTCTGCATCATCATGACTTGTGGCAATTTCCCCGTGAGTGTACTACTCTATCAGACACTCTGATTAATTTGACTGACAGAGAGGCTGGACCAAATCAGTTCAATTTTTCTTGTAGGATTTCATCAGTTTTATCCACAGAACTTCAAGGAACAGAATGAGCCAACCTGAAAATTAACCTCAGTCTTACTTTCCAGGATCCTCAACCAAACAGGATGGCCAAATCCCATGAACCATAAAGGTCTACCTTAGAAAGTCAAGTGGCTGTCTCAAATATTGACCTTCCCACTTTGCCTAGGTTGTTAATCCGGGTATGGCAGGATATATTAGATGCTGCCCAATCTTCACCTTGGTCCATGGGGAAGTCTAGGCAAGTCTATTATCTATACCAACTTAGCCAGTGATCTAACACTGACCTGAAATGCCCTCCAGCGCCAAGATGGAAGGAAAAACCCTGATTGCTTTGGCTAAAATCAGGGGCAAATGTTGCATCACCTTTTCTAAACAGATGATGACCATCATGGAGACACCTTCTCACAGAGTGCACATAAATAATGAGTAAGTCACTGGTTCACAAAGCTCCCCTGAATAACTAAGGCTACCTCATTTTAGCGAGATCACCATTGTCTGTGGGCGACCTGATCTACTGGTGGTATTGGTTCAACAGTGTAATGGAACAAAGTCCCAAGTGTAAGAGCTAACACTATACAATTCCTAAAAGAAAACACAGAGAGAAATCTTCATGACATTGGACTTGGCAGTAATTCCATGGATTCCGGCCCATGACCAGCATGAAAATGCAAGACACTATTCTGGGGGAAGTTGGCAGGTTACTGCCTGGCTTCCATACAAGAACAGTCATCAGGGCACACGTGATGCCCCTAGAAAGTGTTCTTTGCAAATACTGGGGTCCCCCAAGTAGGACCTATATCAGGGCACAAGTTCATAAAATCTCTGGTGTGGCCTCCTGACCAGCTGGTAGGCCTTTGGTTTCCCAGTTAGTTTGCATAATTGAATCTGATGCTTGTTTTCAGAAGGACTGCCGGAGGGTAGTCAGGCCAATCTATCCTGTTTGCCCCTGCCACCAGATGGGTGACATTTGTCTTCACAGAATGACTGAATGAATTCTATGGGGATAGGGGTTGGGAAGACATCTGGCGGTATTGTGGTTGTTTTCCTGGGAGATGCAGGATCCAGGGACATCCCTGAGTTGTGTTTGCAACAGCCTTCTGGTAAGGTTAATGGGAATGGTGATCAAGCTGTGGTCAAAGCCATCTGGTTAGGAAGAAAGCAAATGCCTGCAATCAGTTCTATTTAACATGCTTACAAAAGTCTGGGTGGGCCACACTGGAGCATTTTTCATAATGAAGCCTCTAGAAGCAATTATGAAAGACAAAGATCTTTGGACAAAATGATTAGTGCTCCTCCCTGCCCAGCTACTAGAATCTGAGATTTTTCCTATCTAGCTGTCAAAGTTGCTCTTCTTCCTCCAAAGTCATTGTGAATTCCAATAGCTGAAACATCCCCTCCCCTCCCCCACAACCCCCAGCCCTTGTTACCCCTTTCTTAAACCCCTAGCCTTTGTTTGGAAGGTCCAGGGGCAAGAGGAACAAGGGCATTTTGATAAAATGCACGGAAGACCTGTTATTTTCCAAACTTCCTCCCACTCAGGCCACCATAGGGGGTCTCAGCAAGCAATGTACTCACTCAAGTGTTAATTGTTCTTATGACCTACCCCCATGTCACTCCAACAAGAGAATCCAAGTGCCTGAACCAAATTCAAGTTTGAAGCCCTAGGTCTTCTTTCAGCTGGGCTGTCACTTTATTTATTTATTTATTTATTAAGATTTTATTTATTTGAGGGAGAGAATGAGTGAGAACATGTGAGCAGAGGGAGGAGCAGAGGGAGAGGAGGAGAGAGAGAGACAGAGAGAGAGAGAGAGAGAATCTTAAGTAGTCTATGCCCAGCGGGGAGCCCAAATCTCACAACCCTGAGATCATGACCTGAGCCAAAATCAAGAGTTGAACGCTTAATGGACTGAGCCACCCAGGTGGCCCCGGGCTGTCACTTTAGAACATGTGGCAACCAGGCTGGCCTGGAGTTGCTCTTAGGACAAAGAAAGAAGCAACGTGCCCAGGAATCATCAAGTCTGAAGCCCCAAATCACTGTATGAGAGAGTGCGGACCAGGAAGGTGTGAAGAAGGTAGGCTCAGAGACCTTTTCTTAAGTTGACTCTGGAGGAGACTTTCCTGTGTTGGTCCCATTTCTCAATATCAGCTACCTTCGTCAGCACTGCAAACCGACTTGGAGGTTAGAACCCAAATACTGGTCGGTACTTCTTCTGTGACTTTCTATGGGAATTTGTCTCGTGGGAATCTCTCTAAGAGGACCAAAGCTCTTTTCAGCAGCCTGAACCCACTGCAAAAAAAACCTCTGGACCTCTTACATCTGTCTCCTAGTGGAGTTAAGGCTGGCATAAGAGAAGGCAAGAAACGTTGAGCCGGCAGAGCGCCAACTGTGCGATTCCTCCTTGGCAAGTACTACACGCTCCAATCCCTCATTGCTCAAGGAAACTGGCCAAGGTTCCAATGATCCACCTGCTTTCCTCCCACAGCTGTTTTGAATCTCCTGCCCTTCAGGCTCCATGTAGGTCTACATCTCTGTAACTATTTGTTTAAAAGTGGTCACAACCATCTGCCCACCCAGGACCAGACTTACTACTAGTTCTTACAATGGGGCAGACATGAAACTGACCACAAGATGGTACAGGATGCCTCCTGCCCCTGGGAAGTTAGCAAGAACTAGTGCACCATCCAGCTAACTGTCCTGGGACCTACTTGCAGGGACAAAGTCTGCAGCCCCCTCCCCAATTCTTCTTCACTAACAGGCAATAGAGTGAAGGACTATTTATCATTTGATTGCCATGCAAGTTGGGGAATAAGGTTTGCGGCTGCGTCTCATGGACCTCCCATTAATTGGCTTTTGAGGCTCTCATTCATCTTCCAGAAAACCATGTCTCTGTGAGCATCCCCTTGGTGCCAGGACCATCAAGATCCATGAAGGGCCTTATTTTCAAGTTGGCCTGTCAGTTTCATGGGTGCTAGTCGAAGACAACATTCCTGGATCAGAGCAAAGGACAGTTTATTACAGCAGGAGCAGTGGTCAGAGTACCTCATTTTCTTGCAGATTCTCCAAGTCCCAGTTCCCAAGAGAGCAAAGGACGCAATGGGCTGTGTCGTAAGAGAGGAACCCTGGGTTGAAAGAACCCAAATCTTTTATAATGGGCAATATATCTGCCTGTCTGTGGCTCTGAAGGGAGACACTTCGTGTCTTCCCAGACTACTTGTTTTACAAACATTCCTAAAAAGTTGGTTCAGAATAGTGCCTCTGCTCATGAGACATGCAGAAATATAGCCCTTAGTTGGTGGGGGTTCATCCTGCCACTCATCCTTATAAGAGAATTCTGCTGAATTCTGCATAACATCATAGGTTCAAATGCAACCTTCCCCTGAATGGTGACCTCTGATTCTGAAAAGTACAAGAAAGCCAGTAAAACAGGCATCATTAAAGATCTGCCCTTGACCAGTCATTGACATACCTTATCAAGCATCTAATAGGTGTCAAGGGCCAGGGGCTACAGTAGTGGAGACAGGTAGACAGGACCACGTGGCTGAGGAGTGCAGAAAAAGGTACTCCTTTAAAAGGGGTGACACTGACCAGAGTTTGAGGAAAGAAAGGGCTTTGGCAGGTGAGAGGTATAGAGCGTCTGTTGTGAGCTGTGGACGTCAAACCCTTGTAAATCAAGGGACTCCGAATAGCTTGGGGAGACTGACTCACCAGATACCCTGGGGCTGGGGGAAACCCAGGGGCTGGGGGCAGATCCTCAGGAAGCAGTGGTCCAGGTGCATGTCGGGGCAGGCAGCCAGAGAGAGACACAGAGGAGGGAGGTAAGAGGGGGCGGGGGATGGGGAGGATAGAGAAGTCACTGGAGAGACCACTACTCTGGGCCCGTGGGAGCCTTAGCCTCCATTTCCTGGCACTGAGGTTTTCCCATGAATACTTAAGTCCATGCTGGTCCCATCCCTTGGCCCCTGGGACCCGTATCTTCCTGGTTTTCTCAATTCTGTTCTGATGCTGAAGGGTAGGGCAAATCCATGATGTGCGCTCTTGGATATTGTAGCTTGAGGCAAGTCAGCAAGGAGTGCAGGATCTGTGCTCTTCCAGAATATTGGGGCCACATGCCAGGCTTTCTACCTGGGAAGGAGAACCCAGAGGCCTGTGGCAGCCCATCTCTAGCTCCAGAACTCAGAGTCCACTTCCTGGCTCTTCTGGCATGGGCTGGGCCTATAGGGCCACTAAGTTTACTTCTTTTTTTTTTTTTTTTTTCTTTTTTTTTGAAAGAACAGGCAGGGGGCAGAGAGAAAGGGAGAGAGAATTTTTTTTTTTTTAATTTGATAGAGATCACAAGTAGTCAGAGAGGCAGGCAGGAGGGAGAGGAGGAAGCAGGCTCCCTGCTAAGCAGAGAGCCCGATGTGGGGCTCGATCCCAGGACCCTAGGACCATGACCCGAGCCGAAGGCAGAGGCTCCAACCCACTGAGCCACTCAGGCGCCCCAGTTTACTTCTGACTATAGTCTGGGTTTGAGGGTTGGGAAAGCAGCAATGGTGGACTGGGGTTTAGCTCTGTCTGTAGCTCATTGAGTGATGACTTTGGGCCAGTTGCCCCCCTCTCTGTGCTGCACTCTCCACCTTGGACTAGATCAATAGTTACCCCAGTGTCAGCATATTTCACAGAATAACAGTGTTACACAAGAACAGCTATGGCTAAGGGATTTGGGGAAACCCTAAACGAAGGGGGTCCCCTTGCTGTAGGATTACACAGAGCCTTTCTGCACATCTTAAATCCCCCAGAGGGGACTGTAGCATGCAGTGTTTGCCCAACTGACCTGACTAGGGCACCCCATGATACGGGGCTTCTCACCAAGGGCATGCCTTGGGATGTGCTAGACGAGATGTCTCCAGGGGCGTTTCCCAGCTCTGTTCTGAGATTTCAAAAAATTTTGAGATTTAAAAAACGTAGCCACCAGACTTCCAGTGGTCCTTGCCTCCTGATGTATCCTGTGTAGAATCCCCAGTGTATTTTAGATGCAGTCTAAACATCTAAATAGAGTATTGTAGAAATGATAGGATGGCACTTCTGAGACTTGCTTATTAAAAGGCTGTGGCTTCTACTGAGTGCTTGTTTTCTCCCTCTTTCTGCATCTGTCCGGCTGCACCCAGCTCTCCCTTCTGCCCTGGCTACTTGGCTCCCAGTGGGGCCCCTCCCGGGAATCCTCAGCCTCTGCTATCCTCACCCGGCATGTGCTGGGCAGCCGACTTTGCCTAGTACTCCAGACCTCACCCACATTTGGCCCTCCTATTTCAACATGTCCCGCATCGCCATTTTGCCTCCCATAATTGTATTCAATATATAATTCGGGGCCGCTGAGAGGCCCCAAACCAACCTTTCCCATGTCAGTCCCAACGATGGTATGCCCATTCAGAATGGGCGCCTCTTCCCCTAGGAGGGGCAGAAGGCTCCCGCTAAAGTGCAGAGAGGGGCAAGCATTGTTGGTTAGGCATGTAGCTAGAACACCTGCTAGGCTGCCTGGTGCACTCTAGCAGGGCACCCCCGCCTCAGTTGGCCAATGCCCGGATTGAAGGCATGTCTGTAGGGCTGCTCGCCTGCTTGGAGAGGGGTCTAAGATCTCAGTCGCAACTCCAAAAATATCCCTACAGTGTGGGGCTTGGGGAGGGGCAGAGCAGCAGTCAAGTCAATGAGAACAGAGGCCAGAGACTGGGACCCTACCCAAGAAGCCAGCTCTGGCTCTGTAAGCTCCCTGCGGGACCTGGGGCACGTCTGAGACTGCCGGATAAGGCAGGATTTCCAAACACTTCCTTTTTCAGAAGTATAATTCTTATCAAATATAACACTAGACGAGCCCAATAGCTAGCAAATAAGGGGAGCTGCTGGTTGGGGGTGGAGGCACAGGGAGGATTGGAGTTCTGGCCGCAGGATTCCCCACTCTATTGCCTCCTGTGGGCCCCCACTGCCCCCTCACTCGATTCTGCCCCCCAGCCCCTCCTCCTGCCCAAGGCTGTGTGCCCTCCATGCCCTCTTCAAGCCATCAAGCTCATTTCTGAGGCCCTTCCATCTCTAGCACTGCCTACCTCAGCCCTGTACAAGCATGAGGGAGGCAGAACTGAAAAGCAGTAAACAGGATTCTAGTCCCAGCTAAAACCTGGTCTGGCAGGTCAAGTGGCACGTGCTTAAGCTGAGAATTTGGGAGGGAAATGAGAATTCACAAAGGCGGGCCAGAGTGCTGCCATGATTTTGCAGTGAGAATGTTTATTGAGAATGGCTCATTACAAACAAAATATATATATATATATATATATATATATATATATATATAAATAATCCCTGCAATGCAAAAGATCCCTTTTGTCCCTGTGTGGCTGGAGTGAACAAAACCAACTGTCTAGTGTGGTTTCGCTGGGCCCCCAGCATGTGGACTGGGGTCACGGGAGCCATGTGCTATGGGCACTGGTTCCTGAAATCTGGATTCTCCAGCCTTGTTTCCGTGACGTGTGCGAGAACGCCTTTGCGTCCCACCCGTGACCCTCCCGGGCAGATGGCACCATCTGAGGCACAGGTAGCTCTCTTGTTAATCTTCTAGACAGGTGACCTCTAACTTGTGGCCTGCCCAGGGACTGAGCGTTTTCCACACGTCTCATGTGAAGGACTGAGGTGCTGTGACTGCTCTCTGGGCCAGCTGCTCCCAGTGACAGCCCCACCCATCATCCGAAGCTTCACTTCCTCATTGCTTTTTCCTTGATGCGTCTGTTCTCACCACAATTTTAGCCAGATCCTTCCTGAGGAGGCCCAAACCCCATGGCTGCCACACATGGTATTCCTGGGCATGCAACCAGAGCTCCCTGGGATCCTGGGCCACCGACATTAAGGCAAAAGGGAGAAGGCCAGTCTGAAGACACTGCTCGTCTCTGAAACCAGGGGGGCTAACCTGTTGGCTAAGCAGCTAACAGCACCTCCCTTGGGGCCAAAGGCTGGATCTGGTGTTGAGGAGCAATACAGCTGAGTGGTCCGACAGCCCTTGTGCGCAGAGCCCACCTCCGCGCCTCGGGGAAGCCATGGTGGGGAGGCATCAGCCAGCTGGTGGGAACAGGTGATGAGCAGGGTTTGCAGGCCAGAGGCGTAGCACCTGCCACCACGTCATGCCTTGGGCAGCAGAGGACCAAGACACCGGGGGACAGGGGCAGTGTGGCTGCTGGCGCAGTCCTGCTCCTTTGCCAGGAACAGCTCACGAGGGGGTGGGTGTTCTTGGCCCCTTTGGGAATGAGCCGGTTCCCTTAGTTTTCTGGTGCAGACCTGGGTTCGAGACCCAACCCCACCATAGTCCTGGGCAAACTCTCCCCAGACTGATGGCCAGATTTTGTCTGTAAGCTGGGGGGCCCACCAGCTATTGAGTCCCTTTCTCTTTGAAAGACAACTTGGGCTGGCTGATCTGCTCTGTGCAGAGGTGTCAGCGGCTCCAAAGTACCTGCAATCTTGCTATTATTGTCTTACTTGAGAGGGACTCTCACTCCCCACAAGTGAAAAACTTAAGTCTCAAAAAAACCAAAGCACCCCCTACCCCTACAAGAAAGAAAGAAAGAAAAAGAAAGAAAAAGAAGGAAACAGCTCTAGTCTATGTTTCGTGCTGTGCTGTGTGACCCTGGGCAGGTACCACCCTTCTCTGTGAGGACAGAAGAGACCCAACATTCGGTGCAAAAGGTCCCGGTGTGAATATCAGGATGGGTGAGAGGCCATGGATGGTCTCCCACCATTGCCTCAGGAGTGCAGGCCCCAGCATACCCTGGCACCCAGGCCTATGAGGCTTGGGGCTCCCCACACCCAGAGAATGGGCCCCACTGTCAGGGCTTAGGCTAGTGTCAGGAGGGCTCACAGGTTGGGGGGAGTCCTTTGGGACCCAGGCAGCTGCACCTGGCCCTCTGGGTCAGGCATTCTTGGAGTATGCTCTGCACTGCCAGCTAGCAAGAGCCGGGGTCCCGTCTACGACCCAGATGGCCCTCCAATCTACAGTGCTATAGTACCTGGAGGCCGAGGGGTGGGGGGTTCAGGGTCCTTTCAGCCTGAGGCCCAGCCCTCTCCAGAGCCCAGAAGCCCAGAGGCCTCACCACCAGCCACAGGAATGCGGTCCACTGGGAGGCGGGAGGGAGTGGCGGCATCCACCAAAGGGCACAGGGAGGTCCAGAGTACTTCTGGGGGATAGGTGGGTTGGCTATATGGTCTCCAAATACATGGACACCATCCTGACAAGTGGCATCTTCAGGGCTCAAGCCCCAGGTCTGTGGCGAGACGAGCTCAGGTTCTCCCCTGCCCTGGGTCTGGTTTGCGGGCAAGAAGGGCACCCACAGGGCTGGAAGTGCCCTGGGCATTGTTCAAGTCAGGTTTGGGATCCTGGGGGAGGCTCTACTCAGATGCTCTGGAGATGCCTCCAGCAACCAGCAGGTGCACAGGGTAAGTGGCATGACGACAGGCACAATGCTGGCAGACAAAGCATGCAAGTCTCGGGCTCCAAGAACTCTCTGGGGCTTTGTCACATGGGCCGAGGCTGCAGCTCCGCATCCAAGCCCCAGCAGCTTGGGGCCTGGGCCAAGGCCTCCTGAGTTGGCCCGGCGAGGGTGGGGCAGGGTGTGAGGGCCTGGGCACACCAGCCTCCCACTGTCAGCTGTCCAAGTAGACAAAGAGGATATCCTCATCTGTGCCATAACTGGTTCTGGCTTCCTCGAAGTTACTGATGCTGGTGCTGCACATTCCTGCTGGGAACAGGAAGGGCAGAGTGGGGTCAGAGGTTGAGGGGGGAGGTTATACCTACCTCAGTGACACCCAGGGGAGCTGAGGGAGGACTGACTGTGTCCCACCTGCTTGGCCACCCTTTGCCACTCATTTTCCACCCACAGGAAGCCTTCCTTGCCTATTTTAGCCTTCATGAACTCATTCTCTCACCCTCCCCCAGTTTAGCAGATGAAAAAGGTAAGACCCAGAGGGGAACAAACAGCTTGAGGACACATGGGGTAAGTCTGCTAGAGTCAGGGCAGTGGGGAGCCCTTGCTGCCTCTGGAGCTGGAGCTGGGACTGGGCAGACTTCCCTTTCTGATGAGTATGCTTGCTGGCTGTCCTGGCAAGGTTGAAGGAGGGAGATTGGGGGCGGGGGTAGGAAACCGCAAAATAAGACTGAGGTGGGCCCTGGGCAGTGGTGCAGGGCTAGTGGTGTGGGAAGGACAGATGGCCTGAGCTGGGGTGGTAATGACCAGGGTGTGGAGGCCGGCCTGGCCTCAGGTCTGTGGTTGGTCTGTGCATGGCCAGAGCAGCAGCATAGATTACAGGAGCCCAGGAGGAGCAGAGGCTTTGGGGGGAAGGCAGTGAGGGAGTGCAGAGGAGTCACGGGATGGGATGGTGAATGCAGCCTGCCACCCCCCCACCCCCCTCCGCTGTCCCTGCCCACCCAGCACTCACGGTCGGCATAGGCTGGATTGTTGTAGAAGATGCAGCCGGTGGCCCGGTTGTAGCCACGCAGCACGATGAAGTGGCCCTGGTAGTCGGGGCTCCGGCAGCAGCAGCGGTGACCACTGGGGGCGAAGCAGCAGTACTTGACCGGACTGGAGCAGAGGTCGCAGTGCAGTACCCCAGAGTTCACCAGCACGATGGCCACATGGCCCTGTGCCAAGTGCTCCTGGATGTCCTGCACACTCACTGTGCTGTGGGCAGGAGAAGGGTCAGCCAGGGTCGCTGGGCCCCGTTCCCCACCTCTCAAGTGGACCCCTGCTTGGATCACAGAGCTTGGGGGCACGGCTCATCTTCCCCACTTCCTGAGCTCCTTGCAGGGAGGGAGACGTCCTGCTTTGTCCCTGTGGCCTGGGCTCAGCCCAGGATTAAGCATGGCACTAGTGCCGGGGTGCGGGGGCGGCGGGTAGGAGGACTCTGAGTGTGCCCAAGGACAAGCCGGCCGGGTCAGGTCCTTCCAGGGATGGCAGGAAGAGGCCACTGAAGCAGCACATGGGACCTCACCTCCCAGCCTGGCTGGTGAATTCTTTTTCTTCCTGCTGAGCACCTTCCTTGACAGTTACCCTAAATCACATGCGGTTTGCATTGGAAGCTGTGGGTCCAATTTAATCCCCCAAATCTGAGCCAAGTATGGCTTCGTCAGTTTCAAAACCACATTTCTTTGAAAGGACTGGTTTTCTTTTCTTTTTTTTTTTTCTTGAAGGCCCTAAGGCAAAAGGAATTGTCCAGGAAGGGGCAGGTCAGCTCCCAGTTTGGCAGAGCCGGCTCTGATGACTGAGAGGCAGACTCGTAGGCACTGCCCTATTCAATGCCCCACAGAAGGCAGTACCCTAAAAATCCTTCAAACTAAGAATCCAGAAGGGGCAAGGGGCTGTCGGGGGGGAGGGTCCCCTAGGCTAGGGGCCTCTGTCCTCCGCAGTCTCCGCAGGAGTGGTGGCATGAGCACGACGTGGCTTGGCCCAACTCCAGCCCACAGCCGAGTCATGTGGCAGTTTGGTTCGGTTGCCTCAGCCCAGGGAAACATGCCATTTTTCCATTTGGTCTTTGAAATGAAATACCTGGCTGAATTCCCAACAGTATGTAGCAGCGCAGGATTTCAACTAAGGGAAAAAGCAGGGGCTTGGGCCGGAAGGAAAAGCACTGTGCTCCATGGAATTAACTGGGTGCGGAGTGTCGGGTTTGGATCACAGTGTGGCCGAGCAGCCGGTGGTGATGGTGGGCAGCTCAAACTATTCTTCCCATCCTCAGTTTCTTCACTGGATGAACAGGGACAGCACCAGCTTCCCACTCAACTAGCCAGCAAGTGGCACGTGCCACTAAATGAACATTTGGTGGCTTCCCTCCCAGCATGTGCTCATGCAGTGGATGGATGCGTGGAGACTTCCCCTGTTTTCCAAACTACCTATTGTGTGGTAACATTATGTTAACAATGAAAACAGAAGTCATTCAAGAACAGGGAGACCTGAGAAGAGTGGCCTAGGGTAGCCCAGTAGGGATCTAAGCTGATGTGCCTGAGCCTGGAGAAGAAAGTCATCAGCATCTGGGAAAGTTACTCCCAGGTTCTGCCCAAATTCTGCTCTTACGTATAGGTAAGAGGGGAGACCTGCATAAGGTCACGGCAGTCTGTTGTGGGGAGATCTGAGGGCCAGGCCTCCCTAGAGAGCCTTCACAAGGGGCTGTCCTCTGTCACTCTCCATCACTTTGCCAGCATGTTCCTTACTCTGTCCCCATTTCATTAAGGGTTCCTGTGTTCTGTCTCAAGCTACCATTCTGTGAGCAGCCTGAGGGCTGGCTAGAGTCTGTCTGGTTCACGTGTCCCTCCAGGCCATGCTTGTGATCCATCCAAGGCCACAGTTTTGTATACTGTAGGTCATGTAGTCCCACCTGTCCTCATTTTATGGATGGAAACAGTTAAGGCTCTGGAGGGCAAGTGCATGCCCTTGGCCACCTGGGTAGGATACTCCAGTTCTGCCTGACAGTAAGTACGTGGGTGAGCAAGCACACAAGGAAGAAGAATGAGGGGAGGCTCACCATTTTTCCACAAGCACCTTGCAGGCCTTGGCTTGTGCAAACAGCTGGTTCACCCGGGTCTCCTCTGTGTCAAAGTGCTTCCTGTAGAAGGACTAAAGAGAGTAGGGCTGGTTGGAGGGGCCACCTGTCCTGGCTACCCTCACCCCCATTTGGATGAAATACAGGGCATGTGATGGAGTTAAAGATGGTGAAAGAGGGGAGGAGCCCAGCCTGCTAGGGGCACGTGATGGCACGTGAGGCATGCCTGGGCAGAATGCTGCATGTGTCTTGAACCGGCAAGGTGGCTGGCCAAAGCACACAGGGCCATACAGAGGCACAAGGACGACACTCAGGAGATGGGTAGGCAGCCAAACTCAGGTCAGTTCTCCCACTCCCCCAGCAAGGCTGGTCATCCTGGGTTGTGTTTCCTGTGGGCACCAGCAGGAGTCTGTGGTAAATGAGCAAAGCGGGGTGGCTAAGCCCACCCAGATGCTCCTCCACAGTTCAGCTTAGCAAGGTGAGGTCCAGGGAATATACTTTGTTTGGTGAAGGGACTACAGGGGACTAGAGCCCCTGTCTGTGGGGGAGGCAGGAGAGACCCTGTTCTTGGGCTCTTTTCTCTGCTGTGCAGCTACAGTGATCAAGCCAGATCCATTAGCCTTCCTCCCCTGGCCTGGAAGATTCAAAGGAAAGTTAGGTTGACTGGCCCCGGCCACCATGTGAGAACCCTCTTGCCAACAAGGCCAGCAGAGCCCCTGCTCTGCCAAGTTTTGGAACCTGGGCCAACATGTGTCTCTACAGCAGGCAAGGCTGGCTCTAACTACATCGGTTGGCAGGGGTTGGGGCGGGGTGGGGTGGGGGAGTAGGTTGTGCACTGGTATCACGGTGAGGCTATCGTTTTCTTTTTCAAAAAGAAAAAAAATAGGGAAGATGGCATGTCAGTTTTTCTTCCGGAATACCAATTAGCTTGAAGCCATCTGTCCCTATGACAAGAAAGAACATGGGCAAGTGGGGACAGGGTAAGGTCAGAGTGACATTCTCCAAGGCCCTGGGCGCTGAATGACCGGAGGGAAGGATGCAGAAAGGCAGCCTGAGATGCTCGTCTGTACACCATCCAGTGCTCTCGAAGGCAGGCTGCAGGAACCTCACTGCTCAGATGCTTTGAGCAGGCCGGACCCCAAGGTCACCTAGTCTGGCTAGATCCAAAGTCCTGCCCATAGCATCTCCGCTGCTGTTCCCTGGTCTCTGAGCACTTGTGTGTCCACTCAGGTGTCCGGGCCTTGACCATACCCCACTTTTACTTATTTATTTATTTATTTGACAGACAGAGATCACAAGTAGGCAGAGAGGCAGGCAGAGAGAGAGGGGGAAGCAGGGTCCCCGCTGAGCAGAGAGCCCGATGCGGGGCTCAATCCCAGGACCCTGGGATCATGACCTGAGCTGAAAGCAGAGACTTTAGCCCCCTGAGCCACCCAGGCGCCTTGACCATACCCCCTTTTGATTACTGGACCTGGGTGAAGGCCTGGTGACTGGCTGCCCACCTGGTTCTTGTAGCCCTTATCGACACCCAGGGTCTGAGTGCAGAAGCGATGCCGCACGCCAAAGTGGCGCATCAGATAGGCCAGGTCAATGGTCCAGATGCTCCTGGTGAGTCGTAGCTCCCGCAGGGCACTCTCAAACTCACCATCGTCCAGCGGGCCTAGGTACCTGTGGGTGGACGGGCTGCTGAGGTTGGCTTGCTTACACAGGGAGCTGGTTGGGGTCACCCTCCTCCCAGGGGCCAGATAGCCACTATCAAGAACTCCCACTCCCCAGAAGATTCCATCCTTCGTCAGGAAATCCTGTATCATCTACTTCTTGGGCATGACCTGACGCTGCCTGGGGTACCATGTTGGCCCTGGAGTCAAGGATTCTGCTTCTTGTATCTCCTGAAGGTCATGTAACTTTGGGTAAGTTGCCAACCTCTCTGGTCTCACTAGCTTCATTTCTAGGATGAGATGCTTGGATCACATCAGTGGTTTCCTAAGATTTAGGCACAGAACCCTTTTGATGAACACTATCTGGCCTGGATTTCCAGGATATAAGACAAGTAGGGGACAGGTTACTCTGGGGTTCCTGGCAGTTGCCTGAAGTCTCCTACAAGGAGATGGCAATGGCACTCTATGCTCTGATGGTCAAGGTGCCTGTGATATTCACACAGCCTTAGTTCAACAGTTGGCTCCCTAGTGACACAGTCTTGCGGGAGCCTGAGGTTGGACGGTCCTGTGTCCCAGCGATGGGGTCACTCTGTGGACCAGGCCCAGACACCTAGGACTTCTCTGGCTATCCCCAGAGCCACCACCTGGAAGGCCTTGTCCACCTTTTGCCTGCTCTTGTAGATGCGACCAAGTCTGGATGGAAGCTGGGCCTCCTGTAAGGCCCAAGCAAGAAAAGCCATATGGATGATGAATCCCACCCAGGTCACTCCCTGTTTCTCCTTCCAGCCAGAGCAGATGGTATGGATGGGGAGGACCTAGGCCTGCCTACTCACCGCAGCACCATCTTGGAGCAGGCCAGGCCACAGTCCCAGTGGTAGAGCTGCTGGATGATGGGCACGGGCAGCTGCACAAAGTCTCCTACGAGGAAACACAGGGAGGTCACAGACCCTTGACATTGTGCCTATCACTGCTACCCCCACTGAGGCCACTGTCATTGGCTCCTGCCCAGATCCTATAGGGGCTGTTCAGGGGCCAGCAAACAGCCTTTCAGGTGCCCCAACCCATTCACCTTACAATAGCAGTTAATCTCTCCCAAACACCAGTCAGAGTAGGTCAGCCCCACACAAAATCCTCCAGTGGGTTTATTCGTATATCTCTCTTTTTTTTTTTTTTTTAAAGATTTATTTATTTATTTATTTGACAGAGAGAAATCACAAGTAGGCAGAGAGGCAGGCAGAGAGAGAGGAGGAAGCAGGCTCCCCGCCGAGCAGAAAGCCCGATGCGGGGCTCGAACCCAGGACCTGGGATCATGACCTGAGCCGAAGGCAGCGGCTTAACCCACTGAGCCACCCAGGCGCCCCTGTTCGTATATCTCTTAGGACAGTGCCTTCATGGTTGCTGCCCCAGCACCCTCTGCCTTCTTAACTCCCCTCGTCCTCACTGGGCCAACCTCTAGGCAGAACCTTTTCACCTGCTGTGATCCCTTGTCCCCCAGGGCCCTTGCACACCTCATCCCTCTGCCTGAACTCTCCTAGGTGCCTGACCTAACTCCTGCCTTTGGCTGTCACTTCTCCATCATGCCTAGCCCCCCACTACATGCACTCCCAGCCCTATAGGCCTCTCTCTGAGAGCACTCTTTTTGGTGGAACCTCCAAGGAGGCTGGCACAGGGCAGACCCATGGAGATGCTTAGCAGATATTCATGTCTGAATTCATGAGGTCCCTGGAGGTTTGCCCAACTCCAAAGCCCCCCAGGGTCACCAAAGTGTGAAGTCCACAGTTAGAAGGAAGGGAGACTGTCATGTGATCTGTGTATGTGCGATGCTAACCTAGGTGGCCTCTTGATCTGTTCTTGCCAAACAATGCGGAGGAGCAGAAGGGGCCTGACTTCAGCACTTTAGCCCCAGCTCTGTCACAGCCTAGCTGTGGGCTGAGCAACTGACCTCACATTAGACTGAGTCTGGCTATCTCTGAAGTGGGGGACTTTGGTCTGATTCAGTCATTCAATCAACAAATATTTCCCAAGAGCCTAGCACCTGGCATGTGAACTGAAGATGTGGTGGTGAGTGACAAGAACAGATTCCTGTCCTGGTGGTCAGGAAAAACAAGCAAGGGTAAAAGAAAAACAGAGGGCTAAGCTGGGAAAATGGTGGGGGGGAGTGGAGGTGTGCCTTAGAGAGTGAGAGTCAGGGAACACAAGACAGAGGGGAACAGCATACGATGAGGTGCTAAAGCGGGGGCCAGCTGGAACGTGGCCTACTAGAACCTCCTACTCTGGGATCCCACGAATCTGGACAAAGTTCAGAGTCTGAAAAAATGGGAGAGACTTCCCTTCAGCAATCACCACTCACTGCTCGTTCATGACACTCACCCAGCATGTGAAAACCCAGCCCACGTTGTTTCCGCATGTCTCTGGGGTCTCTCTCGAATCCACAGCTTTCGCTGTGCAGAGCTGCCCCAGAAGCCAACTTGCCATGCCAGGCCTGGTTCCCACTGCAGGCAGCAACCAGAAGGGCCCTGATGTCTGTCCTGGCCTTTCAACCTGCTGGCCTTGTCTGGGCAATGCCTTGCCTGGAATGGAGTCCCAAGCTCCTACTCTCCTTTGTCTAAACCCTCCCCAGCCTTCAAGGCCTGGCTCAGATGCTACCACTTCCAGTGCCTGCTCTGCTCCCAGGCTGGCCACGCCCTTTCCCTCATCTGTGCTCTGCTAGGCTGGAGTTCACTCTTCGGTTCACAGGTGAGGTCCTTGCTTGGAGCTTGTTGGTATCCTGTGGAGCTGTCATACATTCCCAGCACGCAGGGACCTGTAGCTGCTCCTTCACTGCCTTGTGCTGGCCTTCCTCCCTCCATTCCCCACCTCCAAGGGCATGCAACAGGGCCTGCAGATGGCAGGATGGCATGGGTGAGTACAGGCCATCTGCTGGCTGAGTCGCTTGAGGAGAGGCACTTGGCCTCTCTGTGCCTGCTTCTTCCTCTATGAAATGGACCACCATAGATGGCAGCCTGCAGAGTGCAGAGTGCACCCGGGGCAAGAGTGCACTGCAGGTGCTGACGTGAACCCTGCCCTCCATCTAGAGGGCCCTGGTGCCCTGAGCCCAACTGGGCTGAGGCTTTGTTCCCTCCTTTCCCTGACCCCAGATGCCTCTAAAAGGAACCCAGGCCATCATTCAAGGCCTTCCCAGTTGCCTCTTCCCAGGGTTGTGGATTCAGTTTGGAGGGCTCTGTCCAGCCTGACTTCTGCCTATCCTCTTTCCTAAATTCCACCCCCAGCTCCTCTCCCATCTGTACCCAGTAGCCAGAGGAATCCCAGTTCCAGTTTCCCACTGCTCTTAGGATAAAGTTGTCACTCCACACCATGGCTTGCTGGGCCCTGCCCAACCCAGGCCCCACCAGCCTCACCTTGGCTATTACACATCACTCACTCAGTTCCAGTTACTGTGGGAAAACCATCGGCCTTCATTCTACCCCTCTGTATGTATAGCTGCCTCTGTCTGGAACTTTCTTCCCCTGCAGCTCTTGAGGCTGCCCCTTTTTGTCACTGGTCCCAGCTCAAATGTTTCTCCTCTGAGAGGCTTTTTTCTGACTATGCCTTTGGGGGGAAGAGGGTCCCCCTTCCCAGCATCCTGGTTGTTACCTTCACAGTACTTGGCAAAATGAATGAGAAAAAGAAAACAGAGCTACTCTGTCTCCCCATAAGACTGTAAGCTTCCTGAGGACCGGGAATTTGCTAATCTTATTCACTGTTACTGCCAATGCATAGTATCTGAAGCTTAGCAGTCACTCAACCAACATTTCTTTGAAGAAATGAGCCTATTTTTTTTTTTTTTAAGAAACAAAATTATTACGCCCTCAATGTGTGCTATGGTTTGGGGACACTAAAGATGACTAAGTCCCAGGTCTTGCCCTCCAGATTCATATGATAAAATAAATCCCCCCAATGGGCTAAGTGGAAAGAGAGCTCTATGCAAGGTACTATTTATTCTCTCATAATGAAATGCCTCCCTTTTGAAGAATCCTTCTCTGTGGCCAAAAACTGTCTTTGTTTCTCTCTACACAGGCTGTTTACTCCCCAGCCTTTGCTCTTGCAAGATCCCTTAGTCTGGAATGTTGTCTCCCATTTCTGAACAGCCAAATGCTCTCTGGTCTCTTTCCGTTTGAGCCCTTCAATATGAGTATTTCAGGGGATCGTGTCTGCCTTCCCACTGGACAGAATATCTCAGTGGCAGGCAGGGACAGGGTTATATGTGCCTTGCCGAAGCCCTTGGACCAGAGCAGGCACTCAGACATGCTTGATGCATGGAAGGTGTTTTTCCAAAAAGGCCTTATCGCTTGCAGTGCCCAGGCCTACTTGTCACAACAATGCCCTAGCCCCTCCCCCAAAATCCCCTCCCCCAAGCTACCAGACTATAGCCCCTCTGTTCTTGGCTCCCTCCTTACTCTGCAGCCCGGGCTCTGGCACCATCTAGCTGGGTCATCTTGATGGCCAGGCTTTGACTCTGTCTGTGCCTTTCCCTATTCCCAGCCGTAAATGTGGCACAGGACAGCTGCTCCCAAGGGTCCTTGTGAACTCTGCTGCACCTCCTCTTCTTGCCCTGATCCTAGAATCCCTTGATCTTGAGGCCCTGTGAGGCTAAACACTTCCACATGGCCATCCCCAGTCTTGGCATGGACAGGTCAGTTCACAGGGATCCAGAGATACTCCTGTGGGGGGCTGCAAAGGAGAGGCAAGGCCTTCCAAGCCCAGAACTACTGCCAGATGTTGGTGCCTGGAGCCAAGTGACTGTCTCACCTATATGTAGGGTCTGCCTGTAAGGCCCTGGCCTGGCTTCCTCTGGCAGCTGTTGCCAAAGAAGGCAGGCCCTGGATACCTAACTCCTTTTAACTCTATCTGCTCCTGTGCAAAAGTGCAAGTAACAATGGTAACCTACTTTACAAAAGGGTCCTTATGAGGATTAATGAGGCACCCCATGTAAACAACTTAGCAATGTCTGCTCATGGAAAGCTCCCTATGAATGTGAGCTATTACTTCACTGGGACTCAGGAAAGGCAAATGTCTGGTCCAAGATCACAGAGTTAGATAATTGCAAGAGTAGGAATGTAAATTCCGGGATAGCATCAGAACCTATGACCTGCAATATTCACAAAAGAGACCACTCCCTGGGCGTGACACCAAGGTCCCTGATGTCTTGGGGTGGGGTCCCACCTGCTCTTGACCTCTCCGATGAGTTGGCACCTCATTTTAGTTTACTAGCACTTTCTCTTTCTCACCAACCCTAAGAGCTGGAATCATTGCTTTCCCCCTCCCCCACCCAGAGAAGCAAACTGAGGCCGAGGGCACTGAAGGTCAGTCTTGGTTTCTGCCCCAAAGGAACTCAGGCCACCTAGGGGCAGAAGGAACCCAAGGGTCAAGAACTACAGTAATACAAAATGCTAAGTCTGGGAGGCCAGGGTAAGGGGCACATCCATTGCTCTATGCTCTCAGCCAGTTCCTTGTCCTTCTAGGCCTCAGTTCCCCCACAGTTCCCCGGAAGGAAGGTAGAATCTCCTAAGGCGCTCCAGCAGGACTTTTCGCTTCTCGGGAAGGTGCCGCCCATACCCCGCAACCAGGACCCTCCCACCATGACCGACTTCAGAGCTGACTGGGGTCCCAGCCCTAGGACTATCAGTAAATCCCAAGTGACCCGGGCTGAGGGTTGAGCGACCAAGGCGGGAGTGTACACCTGGCCAGGTATCGCTCAAAACTCGACAGCCCGGCCCGTGGCAGCGGTCGACCCAAGGTCGCGCGGCTGGACCCTGCCTGCACTAGGGCGGGGTCCCCCTCGTTCCCCGGGGTGAGGGCCGGGCCCTGGGGAGACACTGACCAGGCTCGAGCTGCGGCCCCGCTGCCTCCTCCGTCCTCATGACCCGGGCCGCGCGGGGCGCCCATGGCCCCGGCCCGGCGCCGGCTGCAGCTTCGGCTTCGACTGGGGCGGGAGCCGGGCTGGTGCGTGTCAGATTCCTCCTCCGCTGCCACCGCCACCGCCACTGCCGCCGCCGCTACCGCCAGCGCGGTGGGGAGAAGGGCAGGCGGCGGCAGGGCCGCCCCAAGCCCCGCCCCGCCCCTTCCAGGCTTCGGCTCGGGGCCCCGCCCCTTCCTTAAACCCCACCCCTTGCTGGGTCTCGAAGAAGCCCCTCCCTTTCTATTCCCCGAACTTCTATTCCTAGAGGTCTCCAGCCTCCGGATCTAAGCGGGTCCTGGCCATTGGCAGTCCCGGCTTCTGGTAACCCCGCCCCTTCCCCCCGCCCCCCCCAACTCTTCGCGCAGACACGCAGGCCCTTTCGCGCCTCCGCTCCCCGGAAGCTCCGCCCCTTCGCCTGAGCGCGGCCCCGAAGCCCTGCCTTCCCACCAGCACTGGTTCCCCAGAGACTCTTGACCTTACCAAACTCCGTCTCTGCCTGGCGGTACTTCTCGGCCACCCTCAGGCCTAAGGCCAGGTCCAATCCGCACACCGCGGGGCTCCGGGAGACCTAACACTACTCGGATTTTTTTGAAGGACGGCCGTAGGCCTGCTCCCGCTCTACTCTAAACCGGTTTCTCTATCCGTACGGTGAGATACCTCGCCTTAAGGAGGACAACCCCTTACCTGGTGGTTCCGGGTTCCAAAGGTTAAATTGTGAGGGTAGGTCCTGGCCCTCAGCCCCACTGCCTGCTGCCCCCGATCCGCGGGCCCAAGCCCCAGATCCCCGCCTTGCCGTCCAGCCTGTCCCTGGTGTTAGGTGCTTGGAAACGCGAGGCCCCCGCCCCCGCCTTGACGGCCTGAGGATCAGTGTTTCCGGCGGCACCTGGACCCTGTCACCAGGTCTCTCTTCCGGGGTCGGAACTATCGGAGCGGAGTCAACGTTTCCCAGCCGGAAGAATAAGAAGGCAGCAAAGGCAAGACCGCGCTCACCACTAAGAAAAGGAAGGGGCCGGGTCCTGCGCGCAGCATTTTGGGAACGCGTGGTATTCTGGGAGCGCGAGACCCGCCATTCGCTTGGCTCACGCCTTCGCAGTCGCTGGAGTTGCCGCTGTACCGGAAGGGGAGAGTAGGCCGGAGCCGGTGAGGTGAGACCCGGGGCAGGCGAGGGTAGGCCCGAAGCATGCGTGAGGGGCCTAGGGCTGGAGAAGGACGCGCTGCTGCCGAGGAACTCTGGGAGGTTCGGGGAGGGAGAAGAGCGGGAAGCCCGGGTCGCTCAAACATCTGCGTTGCCTCACTAGCGCCTGGAAGTGAATTCTCATTAGCTTTTTCCCCAAAGTACATGCTCTTCGTTTTCTCCGTCTCTCCAGACCACGTTTTCCCTCACATACAGGCAGTAGTCTTGAAATCATTTCTGGCTGCCTCCTTCCCCCAAGTTCTTTCCGGGTAATCCTTTCCAGAGTTGTTTGCATCTCTGCCTCCCTTCCCCTTTTAGGCATTCGTCTTCTTATGCTTTCCATATTGTTACAGAAACTTTATCAAGTTTCCTTGCTTCTAAATTGTTTAAAAAAAAAAAAACTGTTTGATCCGTTTGTAAGTGCTGCTGCCTTTTTATTGGATCATTCCTTACCTATAAGCCTGCAGTAGTTCCCCACTATCTTCAGCATAAAAGCCAAACTCCTAACGCTACTTCCTCACCGAAGGAACCTGTCTTCCCCGAATTCATGTTTCTTTTCCTCTCTTGGACACACATGATGTGTTCCAGCCTTCATTCGTTGCTCATCTGGGAATATGAAATCCACTGCTTGTTTCTTTTATTTACATGAAATCAGGTGATTTCCATGATCATGCTTTTCCTCCAGACGTTTCCTGCTTATACACGTTGTCCCTTTGTGAACACTTCATTTTCTGTTTAACCTTGAAGAAGTGGAGGGTCAATGGGTACTTAATGAGTCAAATTAAATGCATGCCTCTTCTAGATTTGCCTAGATTCTTCGGTCTATATCTGCATTGTCCAGTACTTCAGCCACTAGCCCAAGGCCATTGACCTCCTGAACTGTGGCTGATGTGACTAAGGGAGTGAATGTTTAATTTTCATTTTATTTCACTTTAAGTTTAGTTAAAATAGCTATGGGTGGATTGTGGCTACTGTATTGGGCAGCTCAAGTCTATATCATGGGCTCTCAAAAGTAGTGTCTGTCATCCACAACTATGGGTTGGCAAGTACATCGTGTGGTATGTATAGTTCAGTCCCCTGTCCCCCAACACACACACAATATTGGTTACTGGTTATTTGATGAAGGTAAAGAGGCATATGGTAGCAGGGAAGAAGATGGAATGCACTTTTTTCTCATCCCATTAGCTTTCCCTCTCTCTAGCCAATCCCCCCCCCCCACTATTCTTTACCATCCCACATTTTGCATGTATTTGCCAGATGAGTTCCTCAAAGTAGGGATTAAGCTTTTTTTCCCCCCTGGAAAATAGCAGTTTTGGCATTCTTACTAAGTTCTATGGAGTGTCACGCCTTAAGGGAAGCATGATATGTGCCATATGACTTCCTAGGCCCTGAAGGATGAACTAACTGTTGTCTCTTTCACTGTAGAACTCTTTTTCTGCCAAGATGTCTATTGGTGTGCCGATTAAAGTCCTACACGAGGCTGAGGGTCACATCGTGACATGTGAGACAAACACTGGTGAGGTGTATCGTGGGAAGCTCATTGAGGCGGAGGACAACATGAACTGCCAGGTATCCTGCTTTCCATATAAGGTTATGGGGGAAGCTTGGGCCTCTGTCTTGGAACACAGAAAGATAGTAATTGGAGGTCTTTTTGCAGTTCTTCTCTTTGAAGAGTTATTTTGGCATGCCTAACGTATGCCAGCTGTTGTTATAGTTGCTGCTGATGTGGCTGTAAATGAGAGCCATTTAAAGTTTGGGATATCTCGGGTGCCTGGGTGGCTCAGTGGGTTAAGCCGCTGCCTTCGGCTCGGGTCATGGTCTCAGGGTCCTGGGATCGAATCCCACATCGGGCTCTCTGCTCAGTGGGAAGCCTGCTTCCCTCTCTCTCTCTGCCTGCCTCTCCATCTACTTGTGATCTCTCTCTGTCAAATAAATAAATAAAATCTTTAAGAAAAAAAAAAGTTTGGGATATCTCATTTTGTTTTCTCTATCCTATAATCATCTTCCATATTTTGGGGACTTGTTTAAAAGAAGTATACTTTGGTAGAATCTGTCAGGTCCAAGACCATTCTCCATTTGCACCTACATGTTTGTGTAACTGCTCTGCAGTTAGTGGAATCTTCCACTCATGTACCGTATTTATTTTCCATCTTTCTTGGAGGAAGAGTCTCATGTGATTATAGCAACTACCTTTTGAGGTAAGCGGATTTGGTGATAGTTTTGTCATCCATAAAATAGGGAGAGTAAGATTAAAAGACTTCTATCTACTGAATGTCTTTCCATTAACAAATATCGGAGCAGCTTCCTCATATGGTGCCCTTCTTATGACACTATTTTGTGTTTTACTAATAACCACTTGAGTTTGTAGAGCATTGCTTTGGCAAGATGTATCAGCACACTTTCTCCTTTTTTCTTTAAATCATCAGTTAAGAGCTTGTGCTTCAGAATCAGAGACGTGGGTTTGGGTCCTAATCATCTGACCTTGATCATGTTAATTGCTTCAGTTTCCTTGTTTCTAAAATGGGAACAGTGTTATTTTATGTTCTCTGAGACATATATGCCAATGCAGAATTGTGCAAGAGATTTATTGGGGGAAATGATAATGAAGGATAAAGGAGAAGGAGTAGGAGTAGCTAGGAAGGCTTTCAGTCTGTACTGGTCTGGTGCTGGGAAAAGGAGAAGGAAAGACAGGGTTGAGTGGGAAGAGCCTTAGAGAACAGTGTGTTTCTAAGGAAGTATCAGC
This sequence comes from Lutra lutra, assembly GCF_902655055.1. Taxonomy (NCBI): domain Eukaryota; kingdom Metazoa; phylum Chordata; class Mammalia; order Carnivora; family Mustelidae; genus Lutra; species Lutra lutra. The sequence continues at coordinate 66,333,046 of NC_062289.1, read as the reverse complement.
CAGCAGGAGTTGTTCATTAGAAGAGTCTAGTATGGGGCAGAAATGGCCTGGCTCTAGGATCCCCATTGTGATCAATCATTGGCCGGCAGCCTGGGGAGACTGGCTTCAGAGTGAATGCTGTGATGGATCCCATAGGTCACAACTGAAGACTGTCAGCTCCTTGCATGCCTTATAGCCTGACGACCTTTGAGGGGAGATCTGAGCAGGGCATTCTGGAGATAGGGATAACACCCACACCCTGGGGCTGTTCTACAGATCAGGTTAGTTATGTATGTGCAACAAGTAGTTCACACCACGCATGGTACATGTTCACATGTAGTTTCTGTTAATGTTTTCTAGGTGAGAAAAACTGAAGGTCAGAAAGGGAAGGTGACTTCTCTAAGATCACACTGCAGATCAGGTGTCTTATCTGTTGCTGTGCAGGGTTCACTTATTTACTTGTGACAGCTCTGTAGCTTTGAATATCATCTTCCTGCTAGGTGACCAGTGGGTGGGGCCAGTTCCCTGGCTCAGGGAAATAGACGTCTAGTAACTGCAGGTTTCTCTCTTCAGTGTTGATGCCATACAGGTAGATGGAGTGGGCTTTCCAAAGGTCCTGTGGGGCTTTGCCTACCTTGTCTTTGTGAGGACCCCAGTTATAGATCCAGGCTCTGGCTTAAGGCATCCTCATCCATTTTAAGGTACTTTGTTTTGGTGAATAGAATGCAAAACTGGGGGTGAGGCACTTTAATGTGTTTATTCAGCTATTTATTTGGACAACTTACTGAGTGTCTAGTGCCTCAGACTGCCCATTTGTATTGTGAGGGTGTCTGAGCAGATGACCTTGGTGGTGTCTCAAATGTAGCTAGTGTGATACAAAGCGCACAGCCTGGTGATAGATCTAGAATCGGGTTGCAGCCTGCTACCTTGTGTGACTTAGGTCAAGCTTTGGATCTCCTTCACCCTCTTGTTCCCTCCTTTCTACGTCAGGAATAAAAATAACACCTCAACCTCAGCATTAGTGCTGAATAAATGAGTGAATGCATGTCCGATGGGGGGAGCCAGTCACTTGCTTCCTGCTTATGTTAACCTGGTAGGGCTGTCATAACAAAGTTTCACACTGGGTGGCTTAAACAAGTATATTTATTCCCTCAGAGTTCTGGAGGTGAAGAGGTTTGAGATCAAGGTGCCACAGGGTTAATTCTTCTCAGGGTATGAAGGATCTATTCTAGGCCTCTCTCCTTGGCTTATAGATGTTTGTTTCCTTCCTGTGTCTTCACATGGTTTTCCTTCTGTGTAGGTCTGTATCCTGATCTCTTCTAAGGACACAAGTTACATTGAATTAAGGCTCAGTTACCTCTGTAAAGATCCAGTCTCTAAATATGGTCACATTCTGAGATGCTGAGGGGTTAAGACTTCAACAGATGAAGTTAGGATTCAGCCCATAACACTGCCCATGGGGCTTGATCTCATGACCCTGAGATCATGATCTGAGCTGAATTCAAGAGTCGGCCATGCAGACACCCCTAACATTTTTTTTTTTTTAAGATTTTATTTATTTATTTGACAGACAGAGATCACAAGTAGACAGAGAGGCAGGCAGAGAGAGAGAGAGGGAAGCAGGCTCCCTGCCGAGCAGAGAGTCCGATGCGGCACTCGATCCCAGGACCCTGAGATCACGACCTGAGCCGAAGGCAGCAGCTTAACCCACTGAGCCACCCAGGCGCCCCCCTAACATTTTTTTATTACAAAAGTGTGGTGGGTCACACACTACAAAGATTTGGAAAACAGGTAAGAGCATCTTGCCACAACCACAATTGGAAGGCAGCTGTGCTGACCACTATACCACCAACGCGCCACAACCACAATTGGAATGGACTTTTTTTTTTTTACCCTAGGAAGGTGTCTTGGGATTCTACTATTTACTTTTTACTCTGCTTTCGAAAAGAGTTAGAGGTAGGGGGCGCCTGCGGGGTTGAGTTGGTTGAGTTTGCCTTTGGCTCACATCATGATCTTAGGGTCCTGGGATCAAACCATGCATTAGGTTCCCTGCTCAGTGGGGAGTCTGCTTCTCCCTCTGCCTCAGCCCACTTGTGCACATGCTCTCTCTCTCTCAAATAAATAAATAAAACTTGTAAAAAAAAAAAAAAGAGGTGATTCATTTAAAAACTATATGATAAGGTAAAAATGGACAGATAGGTCATGGTGCAGTTAACTTGGGGTAGACTGTAAAATGAAGCCAGGCAGGCAGTTAGTAATCAGAAATGTAAACCTGAATCCCTGTACATTTAATAAAGGCATATTCTGTTCTCAGCTACTTAAAGAGGCCTGGCAGAGGGAGATCAGCAGTTCTAAGGTACATAGTGCCCTTAAGATAAAATACCAGTTGTGCAGTTTTCCTTGGCATTCAGATGTGGGAGACATTTTTCCCCTGGGCCCTGATGAAAGGTATACAGTCTCAGTCTATTAGATAGTGTCATCAACATCCCCATACAAAATACACCTTTTGGGGTTCCTCAGATATTTTTTTAAGGTTTTATTTATTTGTCAGGGCGAGCATATGCAAAGGCGTGCGCACAAGTGGGCAGAGGCAGAGAGAGAAGCAAGCAGAGAGAATAGGGTTTTTTTTTTTTTTTTAAGATTTTATTTATTTATTTGACAGAGATCACAAGCAGGCAGAGGCAGGCAGAGACAGAGAGAGGGGGAAGCAGGCTCCCCGCTGAGCGGAGAGCCCAGTGTGGGGCTCGATCCCAGGACCCTGGGATCATGACCTGAGCTGAAGGCAGAGGTTTAACCCACTGAGCCACCCAGGTGCCCCGAGAATCAGGTATTTTTAATGTAGCCCATTACCACAGCCCTTTTTTGACAGTGCAGATGTAATCTGTGCAAGAATTAGGATCTCATCTTAGGATGAGGTCCTTGAGATGGTGCTCACAGGGTCAGAAGGTGTAGATACTTCTTTGCATCTGAGGTTTGTTTGGGAAAGCAGGGAGTCTTGTCCTTCTGCTCTGTACCCCACAGCTGCAAGGCAAACATAATCTGCTAGCCAGGGCTGTCAGCTGTGGTGGCATCTATAGGTGAGAGAGCCCTGTGAGTGCTCTGAGAGCATCTCCTAAGGGCTCTGTGTGTGTGGGGTGAGCAGGGCCTCTGTGGCTCTCCAAGTGGTTTTCTTAAGCTGATTTGTGTTTGTAGCAGAGATGGGACCTGATGGAGGAGTATATCCCATCTCTGGCCCAGCCTGGGTATGGATGATTTAAAACCAGAGGTCCCCAAATGGGGAAATTTCTGTTGTTGGTTTATGTGTGCTTACCATGGTTTTGAAGCATCCTATCTTTATTAAATGTCAATGAGGGAATGAAGGGATTTTTCTTCAAAATAAAAAATATATATTTCTTAAGAAAGAATACTTCTAGTCAAATATTTGGTAAAATATTAAAAACCAAAAAGGACCTTTAAGGTGAGGAATTATGAGTAGAAATAAGCACGTTATTTTGATTTTAATAGACTAGCCTATATTTATCTAACCTTTCAGAGGCAACTTCTATGGCTATGGATTTTATTGGGTATCCAGTGTAAAGTGTCCCTGGAGGTTCTTGTGTAGGGAAGTGTTCTCCCAGTTCAGCAGTATTCAGATATTTAGGACATCTCATAATTTTTTTATGATGAAAGTTTATTGTATTTAAGCATATAAATAGTTTTTGCAAGTCAGAAATGTCCATTTCCCAATTTAAAGTGGACCCAAGTTTAAAAATGGCTAATTAACAGAAGAAAGACATGTAAAGCAGACTTTTAACATACAAAAATAATGGCCTTATTAATATTTAGACATGTAAGTTGGGAAAAGGTAAGAATTTCTAAACTTAGAAGATGACAAAATAAAATGAATACTACCAAGGGTTCCTTACCAGTCTGCCAGTAGAAGTACAGATTGTTAAATCGTTTCTGGAAAACACATTTTTTTTTTTTAAGATTTTATTTATTTACTTGACAGAGATCACAAGTAGGCAGAGAGGCAGGCAGAGAGAGAGAGAGAGAGAGAGGGAAGCAGGCTCCCCGCCGAGCAGAGAGCCCGATGTGGGACTCGATCCCAGGACCCTGAGATCATGACCTGAGCCGAAGGCAGTGGCTTAACCCACTGAGCCACCCAGGCGCCCCTCTGGAAAACACATTTAAACGCCAGCATAGAAAAGTTCCTACCCTTTGGTGCCATAGTTCTCCTTCTGAAAATCATTCATAGTGCTGTGCTGTTTTTGTTTTTATTTTTTTCTTAAGATTTGTTTGTTTATTTTAGAGCATGAAGGTAGGGAGGCAAAAGAGAGGAAGAGAGAGAAAATCCCAAGCAGACTCCCTGCCAAGCATGAAGCCCGATGTAGGGCTCACGCAGGACTCAATCCCTCAACCTCTAGGTCTGACCTCTGCTGAAACCAAGAGTCAGACACCTAACTGACTGAGCCACCCAGGTGCCTCTGCAGTGCTGTTTTTAATGATGAAAACCTAAAAACAAACATTTCTAATGAGTTAAATAAATTAAGATTAAACAGATTAGGGTACATTACAAAGAATATTGTTCATCTGGTCAAATAATGTGGAAGAATATTTAATGTCATGGGAAAATACTGTTGACCTAAGTGGAGAAAAATACAAAACTCCACAATATGTTCCTAGTTAAAAAAAATAAATAAAGCCAAATTATAAGTGATACATAAAAATGCATTAAGTAAAAAAAAGGGGGGGGTAAAAAAATAAATGCATTAAGTTTTTGAGCAAAACCAAAGTGAGTAGTTATCTTTTGGTGGAAATTAAATGAGATTAAAAACATTTTTTAGGGGTGCCTGGGTGGCTCAGCGGGTTAAAGCCTCTGCCTTCAGCTTGGGTCATGATCACGGGGTCCTTGGATCCAGCCTTGCATTGGGCTCTCTGCTCAGCAGGGAGTCTGCTTCCTCCTCTCTCTGCCTGCCTCTCTGCCTACTTGTGATCTTTGTCAAATAAATAAATAAAATCTTTAAAACAAAAGAAACCCATTTTTAAAGTTTTTATTGATATATATGCAGGGAGTCTTGTCCTCCACTTTGTACTCCACAGCTGCAAGGCAAGCATAAGCTGCTAGTCAGGGCTGTTGACTGTGGCAGCATCTAGGGGTGACAGAGCCCCACAGAATATATATGTAGAGAGAGTGTGTGTGTGTGTTTTTTGTTTGTTTTTGTATTTTTTAGTAGTTTCTGCACCTGTCGTGGGGCTTGAACTCATGACCCTGAAAACAAGACTTCCATGCTCTTCCGACTCAGCCAGCCAGGTGCCCCATGGGGGGATTAAAAATTTTTTTTTTTTTAAAGATTTTATTTATTTATTTGACAGAGAGAGATCACAAGTAGACAGAGAGGCAGGCAGAGAGAGAGAGAGGGAAGCAGGCTCTCCGCTGAGCAGAGAGCCCGATGCGGGACTCGATCCCAGGACCCTGAGATCATGACCCGAGCCGAAGGCAGCAGCTTAACCCACTGAGCCAACCAGGCGCCCGGGATTAAAATTTTTAAGAAAAAACCTTTTTCCCCTCCCTACTTTAAAAATTAAAATATCTGGGGCACTTGGGTGGCTCAGACGGTTAAACCTCTGCCCTCAGCTCAGGTCATGATCTCCAGATCCTGGAATTGGAGTCCCCCATCGGACTCCCACCTCAGCAGGGAGTCTGCTTCTCCCTCTCCCTCTGCCTCTCCCCCTGCTTGTGCTCTCTCTTTCTCTCTCTCAAATGCATGAATACAATCTTTTAAAAAAAATTAAAAGATGTGTTTATGATCATGAAGCACAGTAAAGATTATTTTTTTATTTTTTTAAAAGATTTTATTTTTTTATTTGAGAGAGAGACAGTGAGAGAGAGCATGAGCGAGGAGAAAGTCAGAGGGAGAAGCAGACTCCCTATGGAGCTGGGAGCCCGATGCAGTACTCGATCCCGGGACTCCGGGATCATGACCTGAGCCGAAGGCAGTCGTCCAACCAACTGAGCCACCCAGGCGTCCCAGTAAAGATTATTTTAAAAGAAGAGGGTATGTTACAAGTAGATAAATGAAGTCCTGGAGTTCTAATACACAGTATAGTAATTAGAGGTAACAAAACTATTATAAACATTAAACTTGCTGAAATACAAGATCTTAATACTAGAAATTATGATTGTATGACATGATAGAGAAGTTAGTTAATGCTACAGTGGCAGTCATTGTAATATAAATGTATCAAATCAGTATATTGTATACCTTAAACTTACACAATGTTATATATCAGTTATAGCTCAATAAAAAGACCCTGAAAATTAGATAAAAGAAGAGGGTAAATGGCCAAATGCAAAATTTCACTTTTTTTTTTTTTAAATTTAAATTTTATTTTTTATAAACATAGAATATATTTTTATCCCCCGGGGTACAGGTCTGTGAATCGCCAGGTTTACACACTTCACAGCACTCACCATAGCACATACCCTCCCCAATATCCATAACCCCACCCCCCCAACCCCCCTCCCCCATCAACCCTCAGTTTGTTTTGTGAGATTGAGAGTCACTTATGGTTTGTCACCCTCCCAATCCCATCTTGTTTCATTTACTCTTCTCCTACCCCCTTAATCCCCCATGTTGCATCTCCTCTCCCTCATTATCAGGGAGATCATATGATAGTTGTCTTTCTCCAATTGACTGATTTTGCTAAGCATGATACCCTCTAGTTCCATCCACGTCGTCGCAAATGGCAAGATTTCATTTCTTTTGATGGCTGCATAGTATTCCATTGTGTATATATACCACATCTTCTTTATCCATTCATCTGTTGATGGACATCTAGGTTCTTTCCATAGTTTGGCTATTGTAGACATTGCTGCTATAAACATTCAGGTGCACGTGCCCCTTTGGATCACTACGTTTGTATCTTTAGGGTAAATACCCAGCAGTGCAATTGCTGGGTCATAGGGTAGTTCTATTTTCAACATTTTGAGGAACCTCCATGCTGTTTTCCAGAGTGGTTGCACCAGCTTGCATTCCCACCAACAGTGTAGGAGGGTTCCCCTTTCTTCGCATCCTCGCCAGCATCTCTCATTTCCTGACTTATTAATTTTAGCCATTCTGACTGGTGTGAGGTGATATCTCCTTGTGGTTTTGATTTGTATTTCCCTGATGCCGAGTGATATGGAGCACTTTTTCATGTGTCTGTTGGCCATCTGGATGTCTTCTTTGCAGAAATGTCTGTTCATGTCTTCTGCCCATTTATTGATTGGATTATTTGTTCTTTAGGTGTTGAGTTTGCTAAGTTCTTTATAGATTTTGGACACTAGCCCTTTATCTGATATGTCATTTGCAGATATCTTCTCCCATTCTGTCAGTTGTCTTTTGGTTTTGTTAACTGTTTCCTTTGCTGTGCCAAAATTTCACTTCTTTTTTTTTTTTTTTTTAAAGATTTTATTTATTTATTTGACAGAGAGAGATCACAAGTAGACGGAGAGGCAGGCAGAGAGAGAGAGAGAGGGAAGCAGGCTCCCTGCTGAGCAGAGAGCCCGATGCGGGACTCGATCCCAGGACCCTGAGATCATGACCTGAGCCGAAGGCAGCGGCTTAACCCACTGAGCCACCCAGGCGCCCCCAGAATTTCACTTCTTAAAGCAACATAATTCCTAGAAATTTGGTGGGAGAGAGTGATAAGAGTTCAGAGACTCTGCTGGAGCCAAAATGGTGCTTTGGGAGCCTTAGCATGACCACTCCATCATTGACTGGACTGTTCAACCCCCCCCCCCCTTTTTTTTTTTTGGTTATGGAATAATGGTCTGTGGGAAAATGGCCTGTGCATGATTTGTTTTTGTAAAAATGGTAACCTGAGAGAACCCGTCACGTGACTGTCAGAAAACTCCCCAGAATGAATATCAGGAAAGTTTTTGACATTTCTGAGTGCAGGGTGGTTGGGAATTTCTTTCGATACCCTCTCTAGCTAGAATGAAAAACTGCTTATCTGTGTGCTCTCTGTACGTGCAGTGTTTTCCTCTGCACCATTCAATTCAGGATCACGTATTGGCGCTTAATATCAGCTTGCTTTGTATTTCTTTAGTCTGGGACAGTTATCCTTTTGCTTTTCCCAGCATTGACATTTTGGAAGAATAATGACCAGTTATTTGTTTTAGAATGTCTTTTGATTGTATGTCTTTCTCTGGTGTTTCCTCATGATGGGATTTGGGATTTGTTTTTGTGTTGTTTTGGCTGTTACTGTGTAAGTGATGACTTCTTCTGGGGTTGTCACTAGGAGGCCCAGAACACTTGTTTGCCCCTATTGGTGATGTTAACCTTGGCAATTTGGTTGAAGTATTGTGTGGTCTGTCCACTGTACTTTTCCCTTTTGCAACAAAGGAGAATTTTGTGAGGGAGGTTCTTGAAGTAAATATCTTGTGAGTATTCTGTTATTCATCACCACCTTCACCACCCCTCATTTAGCATCCAATGAAGATTCTTGTTTGAATCTTTTTACCATGATGGTTACAAAAGAATTTTTTTTAACTTGCTAAGATTTATTATTTATTTGAGAGAGAGTTGAGAGCATGTGCCAGGGTGGGGAGGGGCAGAGGGAGAGGGAAAGAGAATCTCAGGTGGACTCCACTGAGTGGGGCTCAGTCTCACAATCCTAAGATCACGACCTGGGCCAAAACCTGGAGTCGGATATTTATTTATTTATTTTTAAAGATTTTATTTATTTATTTGACAGATCACAAGTAGGCAGAGAGGCAGGGAGAGGGAGAAGCAGGCTCCCTGCTGAGCAGAGAGCCTGATGCGGGACTCGATCCCAGGACCCTGGGATCATGACCTGAGCTGAAGGCAGAGGCTTTAACCCACTGAGCCACCCAGGCACCCCTGGAGTTGGATATTTAACCCGCTGTGCCACCCAGGCGCCCCAGAATGGTTTTTGGTTTTGACTCCATCATGCTTTCTATATTTGCTGGGTCTGCTGGAAGAGCCTTCCCTTAGTCCCCATTTATTCATTCATTTATTGTCAGTATAGGCTCATGGGTTTCTGTTTCATTAAATGGGTTATAATCTGTTACTATTATTATTTTGATTGATTTATCCCAAATTTGTCCAGAAGCTGACTTCTTTTGTGTCTTTTGGTATCCTTGGCCATTTGGGGGGAGCGCATCCTTAATCTTCTGGAATAAGATGTTTGTTGCAGGGTCATCTTTTACCTTCCCTAACCCAGCTCTGGAATCAGCCATTTCTTCAGGTAGCCTTGGTTTCTTTTTGGTTGGGAGTAGAAGTTAAAATCCAAGATCCAGGTACTGTTTAGTATTTTAAAAGTCTTAGTTTAACTTGTGGAGATCTGTCTCCAAGAGGCTGTGTGCTTAATAGTACCAGAAATTGGGGCGCCTGGGTGGCTCAGTGGGTTAAGCTGCTGCCTTTGGCTCAGGTCATGATCTCAGGGTCCTGGGATCGAGCCCCGCATCGGGCTCTCTGCTCAGCAGGGAGCCTGCTTCCTCCTCTCTCTTTACCTGCCTCTCTGCCTGCTTGTGATCTCTGTCAAATAAATAAATAAAATCTTAAAAAAAAAAAAAATAGTACCAGAAATTTCCATTCATGTGGCACCTAGGTGGCATAGTGGATTAAGTATCCCACTCTCGGTTTCAGCTCAGCTCAGATCATGAACTCAGGGTTGTGAGATCAAGCCCCATGTCAGCCTCTGCACTTGTGGGGCGGGGAGGTCTGCCTGAAGGTTCTCTCCCTTGGCTCCTATCCCCTACCCCCACCCTCTCAAGTACATGCTCTCTCTTTCTCTCTCTAAAATAAATAAATAACTTAAAGGGGGAGAAAAAAAAGTAGTACCAGAAACTTCCATTCATTGCATGCTTATTCTGTACGAGGCACTATGCTAGTGTTTTTTTTGTTTTTGTTTTTTAAAGATTTTACTTACTTATTTGACATACAGAGATCACAAGTAGGCAGAGAGAGGGGTGGGGGAGAAGCAGGCTCCCTGCTGAGCAGAGAGCCCCATGCGGGCTGGGATCCCAGGGATCCCAGGACCCTGAGATCATGACCCGAGCTGGAGGCAGAGGCTTTAACCCACTGAGCCACCCAGGTGCCCCTATGCTAGTGTTTTTTATGTACAATAGATCTTTCAGTTATCACAGGACCTCTCTGATGACAAACTTCCAGATGACCAGGGTGACCAAGCATGGAAGGAGTGGATCTAAACCCAAGTCTCTGAGTCTCAAATCTCTGATCTTAACCATCATCTCTGAAGATGAGGTGTATAGTAAACCTGCTAGGTCCTGTTGATTCTAGAATTGTCAGACCCTCACTCTATCAGATTTCAGACAAGAAGATGAGTAGAAAAAAGAGGGAGGCTCTGTTGTTAATGGTAGGGCAGGGGAGAGTAAGAGAGGGGACCAGACGTTTGTTGAGCCCTTGCTGTGTGCCCCATAACAGGATGTTGTGATTGATGATCCCAGAGCACCCCAACATTGCTTTACAGCCCTGGAGTTAGTCCTCTCTTCTTGGCCCTGGATGTGTGAGGAAACTCCCACAATTTTGATTGTATTAAGATGTTCTCTCTCCCCCAAGATGTCATTTCAGTTGGGCACCTGGTTTATGCCACCTATGTTTCATTATGGCTATTTGGGAAAGTTGAATAAAGTGGGTGTTCCCACCTGACATTACTGAAACCTAGTTCACTCAAGTTGTTGCCTTTGGCTTATGATGCAGACATAGCTTGGGCTTATTAACAAGCTGTACGGGTGGGCAGGCCTGTGGGGCTTTATACCCAGCACAGCCATTTCTCTGCTGGTGCTGCGAGGGAGTGCATGAGTACAGCAGCCGACCTGGTCATTTTTAGGGTTGTCATAGGAGTCAGTTGATGCTGGACCCTTTAGTGCTTCAGCCAGGACACATCCATTTGTGGAAACAGTTTGTCTTGTTGGTCGTACTGAACACCCTCTGTCAGGGATTCTCAAAGTGGGTTGGGGAGGTTGTAGGAGAGGAAGGGGTGAGATGTACTGGACTGTGCTGGAGAAGTAGCTTAGCAGTAGCACAGCCTCCAAAATAGATGTCTTGGTGGTCATTTAGATTCGTTGTTTACTGCTCTTCTAATATATACTCGATAATAGGGACAGCATTTAGACATATTTGTCTCATTTAATTTGTTCCTTTACTGTTTAAGGAAGTAAGTGGTGATCTGATGTATGGTTTCAGAATGTGGGTTTAGGGTTAGACCTGAGTTCATAGTGATTTGTAGCATTGTGTGATTTATAGGAGTTATGATACGAAATTGCCTGGGATGCTAATAAGTGCTCAGTAAAAGTTGGCTTTGTTAATCATACTTCTTGTTCAGTTGTGGCACCAGAGGTTATGGTCTTTGGTTTTTGTTGTTTTGTTTTGTTTTGTTTTTTGGTGAGAGAGAGAGAGAGAGCACAAGCAGGGGAGGGCAGAGGGACAAGCAGACTCCCTGCTGGATGCGGAGCCCAACGCGGGGCTTGATCCCAGGACCCCAAGATCATGATCTGTGCCGAAGTCAGATACTTAACTGATTGAGCCACCCAGGCACCCCCAGAGGTTATGGCATTCTTCGAGGCAAGAACAGGATGGCAAGGATATAGAACCTGTGTGGAAATTTAAGATACTGGGGATGTTGAGCCTGGAACAGAAGATTTATGGGAATCTAGAGCCCTGTAACCCTGAGGGTAGAACAGGGGCAGTGGGTTGAAGCTCTATGAACTGTTCCACCTGCACATTTAGATTTAGTGAGGATGGCCCTGGAGTGTTGTTAGTCTTTTGGCAAACCAGGTGCTCAAGCAGAGGCTGGGTGGCCAGTTAGCTCTTGGAAGAAAAGAATGAGTATAGGGTGGCAACAAGCCAGTTAGGAATCTGGGGAGACACCTCTCTACAATGTGGACTTTGACCTATTCTGAATAAATTATATTCTCTTTCATCCAGAAGACTCAAAATAAGCTACTTTTTGTGGTAAATATGGTCCCTGTTGAGGTCTGCACTAGCAGGTTTGGGTCCCCTGCTATGCCAAGGCTGTCTGCTGGTTGGTCTCACCTTGAGGCTCCCTGTCTCTCCATCCCACAGTTTATCTATGTTGACATATCGATCTTTCCAAAGTGCTACCCTGATCCTGTCCACTCTCCCTCTGTCCACAAATGAGTGACCCCATAATCTCCCAAGGTGATAACTTTGTCCCCTCTCTCAATTGTTCTGCTCCAGTCCTTGTATCCTATAGGTTCGTGCCCAAGTGTCCTGTCAGTGCAGGCTCTTGCCTCACACGATCCCAATATTCTGAGCCCTTCGTATAGGCGCTGCTGCTTGTACTTCTCAGTCCCTGGTCATTGAAGCTAGAGGGGCTCTGGTGCATACTCATGACTTTCATGGTGCCTTTTATGTGTGTGCTAGACAGATGCAGGACAGGACACAGTTTGGACAAGTGGTTCAAAGCTGTTTCATTAGAGTTTTTCACCATTGAGAACTCTTCACATGCTGGCAAGGGAGGCAGTATGGCAGTTAGGGCTCTGGAGTCACGCCAGCTGGATTTGAATCTGTATCCTTTCATTCTGGCTGTTGGACTTTGGACAAGTGCTTTAGGGTTTTTTGTTTTGTTTTGTTTTTATCTGTAAAAGATGGAAATGCCCATAACCTATCCTGAAGGTGCTGTGAGGACCAAGTATGTGAAGCACTTTGCCAGCTTCTTTATTTCATGATGTTAGTTTGTGCAGTTCTGGACTTCTCCTACTACCAGCCAAGGCTCCCCCCTTGTGTGTCCTTGTTCTCTGTTGGTGCTGTTGGCCCTGATTGATGAGCTGGTGATTCCCTTCCAGATGTCCAACATCACAGTCACATACAGAGATGGCCGAGTGGCACAGCTGGAACAGGTGTACATCCGTGGCAGCAAGATCCGTTTTCTCATTTTGCCTGACATGCTGAAAAATGCGCCCATGTTAAAGAGCATGAAAAATAAAAACCAAGGCTCAGGGGCTGGCCGGGGAAAAGCTGCTATTCTGAAGGCTCAAGGTATGTGCTCCTCTTGCACTGGTTTTAATGTTTCTGTCCTGTATCTTTTAGGGAAGGGCGGGCCCTGTCAATTGCCTGGGCCTGGGGGTGGACTTGGACTTCAGCCATCTCCACACTCACTGCCACCCTACAGCCTTGGGGCCCCCCCCGTGAGGGGCTGATGGCCTGATCTTACCTTCTGTCTCTTGTCGTGCCTGATCACATTCATAGGGCTTATGCAAAATCCAAAGTGCCTCCTTCGAAAGAAGAAGGGGACTCTTAAGTGAGAGACTGGATAAGTCTCCTATAATGACTTTGTTTCCAGGAATTCTGTCCAAAGATTCCGGGGGAGGCTTGCTCTTACTAGTTTGCTGAGCAGGAGCTCTGTGGTGGGGCTTAGCTGACACCTGAGGCAGTGGGATAACAGTTCGCAGAGAGCTCGGGGTGTTTATTGACACCCAGTATAAGTGGGGGGGGGTGCTGATGGTAGGGATCCATTTTCATGTAAGAAATAAACAGTTTTCAGCTATCTTTACCCATTAAAGGGACCAGACTTCTGTTTTCTAATATTCTTTTTTTTTTTTTTTTTAAAGATTTTATTTATTTATTTGACAGAGAGAGATCACAAGTAGATGGAGAGGCAGGCAGAGAGAGAGAGGGAAGCAGGATCTCCGCCGAGCAGAGAACCCGATGCGGGACTCGATCCCAGGACCCTGAGATCATGACCCGAGCCGAAGGCAGTGGCTTAACCCACTGAGCCACCCAGGCGCCCCTGTTTTCTAATATTCTTACATTTGAAAACAAATCCTTCCTTCAGCATGTCCGCACTGATCGAGTGACCTTCCTTAGTCTGGCCTTTCTTTTGGGTTAGCCTAGTCAGAGGTTTTATCTTTGGGTCCCTGAGAAGCGCTGCTGTGTTGATTATGTAGGAAGCAAGTACATTCATTAGAAACTATCTGAGTATCGGTAAAAAGATTTATAGTGCAGGAAAGTCACTGGATTCTCCATCAGCATCTTTTGTTGTGCATATTTTATATATGAGGTAGCTTTTGAGTTTAAAGGTTCAATAAAGTAATCCTTTTTTATTGTTATTATTAATTATTTATTTATTTATTTAAAGATTTTATTTATTTATTTGACAGACAGATCACAAGTAGGCAGAGAGGCAGGCAGAGAGAGAGGGGGAAACAGGCTCCCTGCTGAGCAGAGAGCCTGATGCGGGGCTCGATCCCAGAACCCTGGAATCATGACCTGAGCTGAAGGCAGAGGCTTAACCCACTGAGCCACCCAGGCGCCCCTAGAGTAATCCTTTAAGTGTCCTTCCAAAAAACTGATCAGAGAATCTCCTTGCCCTTCCTAGGTAGGTGGCATTTGTAGAACCGGAAGCTCTGGACTTTTTGTCCTGGTGAAGGAATGATTTTTAGGAATACTGGTTTTCCTACTAGAACTGCTGTTCTCTCTGCTTTCTCAGGGAAGGGCTGTCCTCATTGTTACTGCGTAACTGCACCATCTTCTCTGACAAAAGATGCACCCCAGTAGCCTGTGCACTAGAAGGCACTTGGCAGTTAGTTTGCCCAGGTCCACTGACCTCTGCCTGAGCCATCTGTATTGCTGTCGGTCCCTTGCTCTGGTTCATTTCAGTATGTGGCTGGGCTCCTGCGTGACTTTCCTCCCTCTTCACGAGGCTCTACAAGAGGGAAGAGGAATCAGTCTCCAGTTAGTAGGCATCAGAATATTTTCATCTGTCCTTCAAAGCCACTGGTCCTCTCCTAGAACTCTTGGAGTTACAGAGAACAGCAGCTTGTATGCCCTTTGTATGGGGAGTGGTTTTATTTGTTTGTTTTTCTATTATGAAACATTTATATTGCAGAATACCTCAAAAAATAATAAAACCTGTTACTCAGATTTAACAGATGTTTAGTATTTAACTATTTGTTTCATGATTTTAAGTGTGAATTAAGTTCATCTGTTTTGTTTTATTAACTCACCCTAGGCCAGTGCTGGGAATTCATCTTTTCTGTGGTTCTCAGGCCTGTTCCCCAAACCACCTAAGCTCTCAACACCCTGACTCCCAGCCTCATGTTGAAATCAGTGCTGGACTGGAAGGCACTCCAGCTCTGGTCCCCCTGCAATGAGGAAATGTCATGGGGTCGGCATGGTATTGGACCAGGTGGCTTTTCAGGCCTCTTCTGTGCCAGTGTCCAAGGACCCTGGCTGCTCCGTGGCATGAGCATTTGCTGACCACACTGACCTAGCCTTATCCTTTCTTTCCATCTTTCAGTGGCTGCAAGAGGAAGAGGACGTGGAATGGGGCGTGGAAACATCTTCCAGAAACGAAGATAAATTTATCTGTTGAACAGAACTTTGCTGTTATTTTTTCTTTTAGGTTATCTGTGTTCAGGGGGGTGTGTGCTTATGTATATGTTCTAGCTTTTCTTTTGACATCTTTCTCTTTAGATCTGGGGAAATGTTAAACTAAATAAATATGGTGGTCCCTTTTGTTGTTGTTTTTCTTTTCTTTTTTAAAAGATTATTTATTTATTTATTTATTTATTTATTTGACAGACAGAGATCACAAGTAGGCAGAGAGGCAGGCAGAGAGAGGAGGAAGCAGGCTCCCCGCTGAGCAGAGAGCCCGATGTGGGGCTCAATCCCAGGACCCTGAGATCATGACCTGAGCCGAAGGCAGAGGCTTTAACCCACTGAGCCACCCAGGCGCCCCTTTTTTTAAGATTTATGTATTTGAGAGAGAGAGAGCGTGCTGGGGGTGGGGCTGGAGCAGAGGGAGAGAGAAACCCAAGCAGACTCCATGCTGAGTGCTGAGCAGGATGCAGGGCTCAGTCTCATGACGCTGAAATCACAACCTGAGCCAAAACCAAGAATCAGACGCTTAACAGACTGCGCCACCCAGGTGCCTCTGTTGTTTTTCTTTTTGAAGAAATAAGGACTGTGTGTTCATTTTGGAGTTTGGTGTTTTGTTTGCTTTGGCAGCGGGTTAAATTTTGACACCCAGGAAGATATCCTGGGAGAATGCCAGTACTTTGAAATAGCACAGTTACTGGTAAGAGTTTAAGCTACTGTTTGAGGCCAGTTGCTGGTTAAACCCTCGGAGAAACTCCAAGAACACACAGATGTGGAGATATCATCAGCTCAGCTTAAGCAACATGGCATGGGTGCTCCTGGCCCGTGAAAAAGTCCACCACTCTGATCTTCGTAGCCTGGAAACCCTAGTGGCTCAGCATCTGGCAAAAGTAATCTAAGCAGCCAACACCTGTGGCTCCTGCACTGGCTTATGAAGTTCTGTGGTGATTTGCGGGGACAGATTGTTAGGCATTTGTCAGAGCATCTCAACATGCAATGGCATGGTCCTGGCTTTTAATTAGCAGAGGTAGAGAGGATGAGGCACGCAAAGTGAATAACTGACAAAAACACAGAAATTAGAAAAGCAGACTTGAAGTCATGCACTGAAAAGAGGTCTTGTCACAGGTTCAGTATAGGATGAACTTCAGTAAAAACTGTTAAGAAGAAAAGGGGTTGATTAACTTAGAACATTGCACATGGGACACACTGTTCAAGTAATAAAAGAAGAAAGTCCAACACATCTGTTAACTAGGCATCAAGTAGGGATTTAGGGATTTTCTAACAAGCTTTGCCTTACAATCATGACCCTACCTCAGTGTAACAGACCTTGCATTTTTCTTGAAATAAAGAACTAAGGCACAGGCATCAGAGTGTTGGTCAGATACCGCAGCCACGTAAGTAAGGCTTCAGAGACCCATCCCCCAGCGCAATCCCTGTACCTCGTGCTCCAGCAGCCCCAGCCCCTCTGACATTTGGACGAATGCTAATGACCCTGCAGGCTCTGCTTCCCCGGTGGAGGGGCTCCTGGACTGGGCACTATTTCCAATGAACTTCGTGTGAATGGAGTTAAGAGTTCGTTTGTTTAAGGTTTGACCAAGAGTTAATGTATTGTTCCTGATAAGAAAAAAACTTGTACATTGAGTTACATATGGAGTGGAATCTCTCTGAAGTGTTTTAAATGATTCTTTCAGGTAGACACTGTGATACCCACTACCCTGCATGGATTCCTTTCCCTCTTCTCTGCCTGTGACTGTGACTTACAGGCATTGATTTATTGGCTTATTAATGAACACTTGAGTTACTCATATAGTGAGTGACAGCAGTAGTTTTCAACATTGGTTTATGGACCTTGTTAGAAATGCAGATTCTATGGCCCTACCCCTAGAGATTGTGGATTAATTGGTCTGGGGCTGGGCCCAGGAATCTGCATTTTAAGCAATGCCCTTGCCACCCAAGCTAGGTAGATCTGATTTAGTAGATCTGTGGCCACATTTTGATATCCCGGACTGTTTGAAAATGTTATTCTAGTATGGTCACTGCTTAAATCATCATACTTTTATAGTAAACAAGACTTCAGTAACACATTATACTTCACACATGAATTGCATTCTAGTTCTAAAAAGCTGACTGGATATGGTTTACCTTAGGAACCATGCAGGAACCAGTCTTGCATGATTCTACATGCAGTAAAAACAACTGTAACCCTACCTAGGTCCTGAAAAGTGGAGTTCCCATTTATGGTTTTTTTAATGTGCACAGTAAAAATTTGGAAACTTAAAATTTTTTTCATAAAGGTTTTATTCATTTGAGGGTGTGGGCGGGGACAGAGGGAAAGGGAGAGGCAGGCTTCCTGCTGAGCAGTGAGTCTGATGTATTCCAGGATCCCCAGATCACAACCTGAGCGGAAGGCAGACTCAGCCCACTGAGCCACACAGGTGCCCCCTAAATTTAGAAACACAGGTGTCCCCCAAATTTAGAAACAATAAATTAACAAAATACGTCTTTTTAAACAGTTTTATATCCTGCATTTTAGGAAGAAAATCTGTTATTTTGCATTGAAAAAACAAATAGTTCTGCAAAGTTTGTTAGGAAAAACAGCAAACTTCCTACCCTATCTGCCCTTCCCCATTTTCCCTACTTCACAGTATTCCCTTTCAGGTGTTGGCTGGTCAGTTTAGTTTGCCAACAGGTCTCAATTTAAACAGTGCATGGGTAGTGATGTTTGCATCGTAGGCATTACCGTTTGACTTTTCTCCCTCCTGCCCACCATGCCTGTACTCCCCATCCCCCCATCTCTCCCTGATATATTCTAGTTAGATCATATATTTAGTGTTTGCATTATTATGATGGTATTTATTTATTTATTTATTTATTTTTAAGATTTTATTTATTTATTTGACAGACAGAGATCACAAGTAGGCAGAGAGACAGGCAGAGAGAGAGGAAGGGAAGCAGGCTCCCTGCTGAGCAGAGAGCCCGACGTGGGGCTCGATCCCAGGACCCTGGGATCATGACCTGAGCCGAAGGCAGAGGCTTTAACCCGCTGAGCCACCCAGGCGCCCCTTATGATGGTATTTAAATCACAGCTGAGCCACATAGTGGATGAAGTTACCTTACCACAGAGATTTCATTTCCTTAGAATTAATATTCCTCTCACATTTTTATTAGCGATTAGCTTAGTTTTCTGGCCACTTGTCACTAATTCTACCCAAATTCTGTAAGGACATTAACACATTATCTATTTTACCAATTTCTTGACCAGCCCCTACCTGGATTGGCTCTCCCTTGTGCTTAATGTATTGCTGTCATCGTGGGCTCTCCCCTGCTGAGTCTTCTGTTTGTGTCCCTTCCTCCCCTTGTTTTATTACCTCATTCTGGTAGATTGGCTTGCAGTAAAAGGGATGTATGGAAAGTAGTTTAAGGGAATCGCATGTCTGAAAAATGTCTCATTCTCTCATACTTGATCAGGTGTGAAATTCCAGTTTGGAATTCATTTTCCTTTAAAATTTTGAAGGCATTGTTACTTTTCACCTACCATCTAGTGTTGCTGTTAGAGGACTCAAGCCATTCCGAGTTCTGATTCTTTGTATGTGACTCTCTCACTTCTGCCACTAGAGTTCTGAAATTTCATGGTGGCATACCTTGGTGAAGGTCCGTTTCCATGTGTTGTGCCAGGCCGTTGAACCCTTTCAGAAGGGACTCTGGTCCTTCACTTCTCGGAAACCCTCTTGAATTTGTTTTTAATGTTTTCCTTCCTTTAGTTTTCTGGCTTTTCTTTCTGGAATTCCTGTTCTTCAGATACTGGATCTCGGATTTATCTCTGTGTTTCCTATTTTTTCTGTCCCTACCACCTCCCATTTTCCTGGGGTTTTTTTGGTTTCTTGTTGTTTTTTTTGTTGTTGTTGTTGTTTTTCTCCCCTGGATCTCCTTTACGGAAGATTACCCATTGATTCTCTATTTTTTTTTTTAAAGTTAGGACTTCATTCCATGATTGCAATATCTTATCTCTGAGAACACTGATATGCTTTGTCAAAGCTTTCATCTCCCTGCGTATGTTTTCTTCCCCTTTTTTTGTTTTGCTTTTAGTCTTTAATGTTATGAAAGTCTTTTCATGTTATACTTACCTGCCTCAATCATTGGTTGTCTGCTTGTATTTACAAGTGGGATATTAAGAATAATAGGTGTTTATAAGATGAACTGATTGAACTTTTTTTGGCAAATCACTAATGTCCATACTACTTTTAGGACTTTGCTCTTGGACTGGTCAGGTTTCCTGGAATAAACTTCCAGTCTCATGTCTGGAGGGTTTACCTTGAACTATTGCTGGCCCTGTGGGAGCTCATGAAGGAAGAGGGCTAGAGAGCTTCAGCATTCTAGTATGCCCAGATTCACTTGTCTTCTGGGTGTCTGAGAAGACTTACTACTCCAGAAACCTCCTTGCTCCAGAGAAAAAGTTTCTAACTTTTTGCCAAGGTTGAGGAGGAGCAGTCTCAAGATCACATGGAGGTCTGAATTTTTTTTTTTTTCAGGATTTATTTATTTATCAGAGTTCAGGCGAGTATATAAGCAGGGGGAGTGGCAGGCAGAGGGAGAAGCAGGTTCCTCACTCAGCAAGGCTGTGGGACTCCATCCCAGGACCCTGGGATCATGACCTGAGACAAAGGCAGATGCTTAATCAACTAAGCCACCCCGGGATCCCTGGAGGTCTGAATTTTGATGCACATTCTCTCAAAAAACGTATTTTTGACAACATGAAATCAGAGAGGGAGATAAATCATAAGAGACTTTTTTTTTTTTAAAGATTTTATTTATTTATTTGACAGAGAGAGATCACAAGTAGATGGAGAGGCAGGCAGAGAGAGAGAGAGAGGGAAGCAGGCTCCCCGCTGAGCAGAGAGCCCAATTCGGGACTCGATCCCAGGACCCCGAGATCATGACCTGAGCCGAAGGCAGCGGCTTAACCCACTGAGCCACCCAGGCGCCCCAAGAGACTTTTAATCATAGGAAACAAATTGAGGGTTGCTGGAGGGGAGGGGTTTGCGGGAAAGGGTAACTGGGTGATGGACATTAAGGAGGGCAAGTGATGTAATGAGCACTGGGTACTATATAAGACTGATGAATCACTGGCCTCTACTTCTGAAACTAATAATACATTATATGTTAATTGAATTTAAATAAAAAATAAAATATAAAAAATATTTTGTTTGAAAATAGTCTAGGTGTGTCTGGGTGGCTCAGTCAGTTAAGCATCTGCTTTCAGCTCAGATCGTGATCCCAGGGTCCCTGGATTGAGCCTACTTGTCTCTCTGCTACTCCCTTCCTCCAGCTCTGTTCTCTCTTGCTATCTCTCTCCCTATTAAATAAATAAAACCTTTTTTTAAATTTTTTATTTTTTTAAAGACTTTATTTATTTGACAGATCACAAGTAGGCAGAGAGGCAGGCAGAGAGAGGAGGAAGCAGGCTCCCTGCTGAGCAGAGAGCCTGATGTGGGGCTCAATCCCAGGACCCTGAGATCATGACCTGAGCCAAAGGCCGAGGCTTTAACCCACTGAGCCACCCAGGCGCCCCAAATCTTTTTTAAAAAATGAAAATATATTGGGGCGCCTGGGTGGCTCAGTGGGTTGATCCGCTGCCTTCGGCTGGTGTCGTGATCTCAGGGTCCTGGGATCGGGTCCCGCATCGGGCTCTCTGCTCAGCAGGGAGCCTGCTTCCCTCTCTCTCTCTCTCTCTCTTTCTCTCTGCCTGCCTCTCTGTCTACTTGTGATCTCTCTCTGTCAGCTCAATAAATAAAATCTTAAAAAAAAATTAAAAAAAAAAAGAAAAGATATTAAGTCAAAAATGGAAAATCACTTGGCAAGATAAAGATACAGAGCAAAGAATGATGTCATATAACTAGACCAAGATTTAAGGGATGGATTCTGGTTCTGATTACCTCCACTACTTCTTTCCAAGCCTCTGATATGTTACCTATGCAAGGGAGGGTTTATATTCAGTTGGTTCACTGATACTATGTCAGCCTATATGCTCACCTGCTGGGTATTCCATAAACTCTTTCTGCCTCTGGTCAAATGGAGATAAGTGCATGTATTTAGTCTCATGCCTGAAAATTAAATAAAACCCAAACACTGAAGGAGAGGAGTCCCTAAGAGATGGGAAATAAATAAGATGGGCTTACTACTGCCTTGTGAGAGTTTTTTTGCGGTGGAACAAGGAGGGGAAACTGAAGTGGACCCTACAAATCTAGCTGGGTTGAAGGGTCTGAGCTAGAAGTTCGGATAAGTTGAGGCAGCTCATGTTCATGAGGCAGAATACCAGAATAAAGCTGCACAGAGAATCCAGGAGACCTGCTGAAGGGCGCTCTTGAGTACTCAGAATATTGATCAGCACAAGAGTGTGAAAATAACTGAGGCGAAAGAGAGACTCTCAAAGAGTCTCTAAGAGAATGATATTTTGCTAAGCTCTCTAATGCTGAGTCTCAAAGAGAACCATCAAAAGAATTATAACAGTGCCTGGCATAACACAAGGCTGGGAAATGTTCCTGTTCCCACCAGCCAATTAAAAAATTCACAGAATATTGGGTAGACCATTATTTGAAAATGTACCAAGGATTTTGTTTTAATTAGTTATAGTAAGTGCTCGCTTCAGCAGCACATATACTAATTAGTTATAGTAAAGTGACAGATGTGGAGACAACTGCCTTGTGAAAAGGTGATTACAGTTTCCAAGAGGAGGGAGCATGTCATGCCATTCAGGGTCACGTGAAGAAACCCCAGAGTGAGTCAGGAGGCAGTACATGTGAACGGAGAGCATGACCCAGAGCCTTTAACTTGGGGTTTCCATAGGGAAGGAATGGGCAAGGTAAGGTAGGCAAGTTTGAGTAAGCTTAGAGTTGGTTAATTCAAATAAATTCAGAGGGTTCTGGGCTATAGGAATGTTCTCTAGTTGTCCATAACCTGTCCCTGATGTGACTTAGAACAGAGGAAATACTGGTTTGGTATGTGAGAATTAGGTAAAGGTGGCTGGAGTTACAGGTTGATTAGTAAATTCGTATTTGAAAGGCTCACTCTGCAGGTGAATTGTTCACTGTCTAGTAATTAACCAACCCTGGAAGGGCAGTCTCCCAGATTAGCAAGGCCCCAAGACACAAAAAATCATAAAAATAAATTTTAAAACATTAAAAAAAAATTTTAGGACATCTGGGAGCCTGCTTCTCCCTCTGCCTGCTGCTTCCCATGCTTGTGCTCTCTCTCTCTCCGACAAAAAAATAAAATCTTTGTTTTTTTTAAAGATTTTATTTATTTATTTATTTGTCCGAGAGAGAGAGCACAAGCAAGCAGGGTGGCAGGCAGAAGCAGAGAGAGAAGCAGGCTTCCTGCTGAGCAAGGAGCCCTATGCAGGACTCGATCCCCAGGACTCAATCATGACCCAAGCCCAAGGCAGCCACTTACCTGACTGAGCCACCTGGGCATCCCAATAAATAAAATCTTTAAAAAAATTAAAAAATTTTTTTGAACAAAATTTTAAAATTTTATCCAAGAAAGTCGTGCCTCATAGTGAGGAATAATTAGCTCAGGACTGAGCATCGCTCAGGACCCACATTAACAAATTGTAAATACAAGACTCGAAAGGATAAAACTGTTTCCAATTAGCGTATCCTAGAGCAAAACTCAACAAGATTTACAGGAATATAAAAATACCACGCACATTACAAGGTAAAATTCTGGCATCCAATCAAAGATTACTAGGCATGCAAAGAGGCAGGAAAGCACAACCCGTAACAAGAACAGTCAAAGCAGATCCAAAAGTGACCCAATTGTTAGAATAAGCAGAGGACATTAAACATGATTTTAACTATTTCATATATTTAGAAAATTAAGAAGCTGGGTTCAGAGGGTTGAGCATCTGACTCTTGATTTCTGCTCAGATTTCAGGGTTGTGAGATCAAGCCCTCCTGCCCCCCAGTTGGGCTCTGTGCTCAGCAGGGCATCTACTTGAGAGTCTCTCTCTTCCTCTCCCTCTGCCCCTTCCCCACGTGTGCACTCTCTAAATACATACATACATACATACATACATACATACATATATAAAATCTTTTTTAAAAGAGGAGAGGCATGCCTGATTTAAAAAGACAGAAGAGGTGAGGGGAATGGGGAAGGGAGGAGAAAGAAGGAAGAGGAGTAAAAGGGAGAAACTTCAAACTGAACTTCTATGGCTGGATGAGATCAACAGCAGATGAGACACTGCTGAAAAGAAAAGATTAGTGAACTTTAAAGCACAGCTTAGAAACTATCCAAAATGAAATGTAGAGGGGGAAAAAAATGCAAGAGGAAAAAAACTGTGAGACAGCTTCAAGACCTCATCTATGCAGAGTTGGAGTCCCTGAAGGAGAGGCGATGACAGGGACAGAAAAACTATTTGAAGAGACAATGGCCAAAAACTTTACAAACTTGATGAGAACAATACGCCCACAGATCCAAGAAGCTAAATGAACTTCAAACACAAGAATCATGAAGAAAACAACAACAAAGCGTATCGTAACTCAAAACCAGTGAAGAGAAAACATTTTAAAAAGCAGCTAGAGAAAAAGTATGTTATAATCAAAGGAACAAAGATAAGGATAACATTACTCATTGGAAAGAGTGCAAGCACAAAGATCTTTAAAGTGCTGACAGAAAAGAAAAAAACCTGTTAATCTAGTATTCAGTACTTGAGAAAAAGCATCTTTCAAAAATGAAGGCAAAATAAAGATGTTGTATAAGCCTGCTATACAAAATATGATAAAGGACATCCTTTGGGCATTAGGAAAATTATACCAGTTGGAAATCTGTTATCTACGCAAAGGAGTAAAGATTGTATTATGGGGTTTATGACATATGTAAAAGTGAAATGCATGACAATATTAGCATAAAAGCCAAGAAGGAGGAAAGGAAAGCTTGTAAGATTCTTATATTAGAAATAGTATATTACTTGAAGGTAAGATTGTGATAAAGATATATAATATAAACCCCAAGCAACTCAAACGAAAGAAGCCAGCACTCAGATGTCCACAGATGATAAATTGATAAACAAATGTTGTATCCATACAATGGAATATGATTTATCCATAAAAAGAAATGAATTACTGATCCATGCTACGAATGGATAGACTTTGAAACATGCTAAGTGAAAGAAGCCAGACATAAAAGGCCATGAATGATTCCATTTAAATGAAATGTTCAGAATAGGCAAATTCATAGGTACAAAAGAGATTAGTGGTTGCCACAGACTGGGGAAGTGGGAATAAGCAGTGCCTACTTGATGGCAATGGGGTTTCTTTTATGGGGTAATGAAAATGTTCCGTAATTAGTGAGGATGGTTGCACAACAGGGATAATGTACTAAAAGCCACTGAATTGTACACTTTAAAATGGTTAAAATGGTGGGACGCCTGTCTGGCTCAGTGGGTACAGTGTGTGACTCTTGATCTCTGAGTTGTAAGTTTGAGTCCTATGTTGTGGGTAGAGGGTACTTAAAAATAAAATCTAGGGGCGCCTGGGTGGCTCAGTGGGTTAAGCCGCTGCCTTCGGCTCAGGTCATGATCTCAGGGTCCTGGGATCGAGTCCCACATCGGGCTCTCTGCTCAGCAAGAAGCCTGCTTCCCTCTCTCTCTCTCTCTCTGCCTTCCTCTCCGTCTACTTGTGATCTCTCTCTGTCAAATAAATAAATAAATAAATCTTTGAAAAAAAAAAATCTAATAGGCGCGCCTGGGTGGCTCAGTCGTTAAGTGTCTGCCTTGGGCTCAGGTCATGATCCCAGGGGGATCAAGCCCCGCATTGGGCTCTCTGCTCCGCGGGAAGTCTGCTTCTCCCTCTCCCACTCCCCCTGCCTGTGTTCCCTCTCTTGCTGTGTCTCCATCTGTCAAATAAATAAATAAATAAAATCTTTTTATTTATTTATTTATTTTTATTTTTATTTATTTTTATTTTTTTTAAAGATTTTTTATTTATTTTTTTGATAGACAGAGATCAGAAGTAGGCAGAGAGGTAGGCAGAGAGAGAGGAGGAAGCAGGCTCCCCGTGGAGCAGAGAGCCAGATGTGGGGCTCGATCCTAGGACCCTGGGATCATGACCTGAGCCGAAGGCAGAGGCTTTAACCCACTGAGCCACCCAGGCGCCCCTATTTTTATTTTTTTTAAAAGATTTTATTTATTTATTTGACAGACAGAGATCACAAGTAGGCAGAGAGGCAGGCAGAGAGAGGAAGGGAAGCAGGCTCCCTGCTGAGCAGAGAGCCCGATGCGGGGCTCGATCCCAGAACCCAGGGATCATGACCCGAGCTGAAGGCAGAGGCTTAACTGAGCCACCCAGGCGCCCCTAAATAAAATCTTTTTAAAAAACTAATAAAAATTGTTAAAATGGGGAATTTTCTATTATGTGGATGTTACCGCAATAAAAAAAACAGTTAAGCCAACAAAAAGGGATGTATGATGGGGGCACCTGGGTGGCTCAGTGGGTTAAAGCCTCTGCCTTCGGCTCGGGTCGTGATCCCAGGGTCCTGGGATCGAGCCCCGCATCGGGCTCTCTGCTCAGCGGGGAGCCTGCTTCCCCCTCTCTCTCTGTCTGCCTCTCTGCCTACTTGTGATCTCTGTCTGTCAAATAAATTTAAAAAAAAAAAGGGATGTATGATGGATTCATAAATATTCTAAAAGAAGGCAGAAAAGAGGAAGAGGGAACAAAGAACAGACAGAACAAATAGAAAATAAATAGCAGGATGATGGGCCGTCAGTAATGGCCTCTGGAGGGGTCCGAGCCCATGCTTCCGGCTGTGACGCAGGGGAGGCTGGTGATGGCCGCTGTGGAGGCTTTGCCCCAGTGCCCAGAAGAGGCAGCCACTTGTGGTCCCGAGGTGTGCTGGAGGCTGAGGGGTGGGAGAACGCGGCCACCTGGGAGTGGTGGCTGGGTAGGGTAGGGAAGGAAGAATGAGTAAGGAGGAAAACAAAGGATGGAGGGGACATGCAGATGCCAGTAAAGTACCATCAGGAGCTGTGCGCGCCTGGTTTGGGAAACTAGTCCCTTAAGGAAGGAAGATGTAGAATTTATACCTTCTCTCACAAGTGTGTGGTAGAGCCGAAGAAGACAAACAACCAAGGGTCATCTGAAATTGTCCTCTCTTCACTAATAATCTCAGGACAAAGTTGGAGCTCACTCTTCAAGCATAAGACTTACAGACAAGCTTGATATAAAGGCTTGGGCTGACTGTGTTGTGAAATGGGCTGCAGAGGACCCGTATAGCTTCCTTACGAAAGTGGTTTCCGCCCTTACTCCATTGTTTCTAGCAAAGGTCATACTGTCCCGGAAATTGGCCAAGATGATTGAGGCCAGGGAAAAGGAGCAAAAGAAGAAGCAAAATCGTCAAGAAACTATTGCAGAAGCTAAGTAATTAAAAAAGGACTGAAGGGGGGTGCCTGGGTGGCTCAGTGGGTTAAGCCGCTGCCTTCGGCTCAGGTCATGATCTCAGGGTCCTGGGATCGAGTCCCACATCGGGCTCTCTGCTCAACAAGGAGCCTGCTTCTCTCTCTCTCTCTCTCTCTCTCTCTCTCTGCCTTCCTCTCCGTCTACTTGTGATCTCTCTCTGTCAAATAAATAAATAAATAAATAAATCTTTAAAAAAGGACTGAAGGGATGAACAGCATCTTACACCCAGAGGAAAATCACTTGGAAAATTATGCAGCTTTGCAAGGGCCCACTAAGATTTCTTTTCTGGTTTTTATGACAGTGATCTGTAGTAAACGAAGTCTGAGCACATCAAAGAATCATGTTAAGTTGTGACTTCTCGTGCAGCAGCTTCTAGGCTTTGGTGTAGTTGTCGATGGTTATTGTAAATTGGCATTTATTATGCTATAAATTCTTTATAACTGACTTAGTCATTTGCCATTTTGCAGTTTATTGTACTGTGAAAACATCCTGTGGAGAATAAGGACTATACATTATGAACTCTATTCAAATAATGGCTTAGAATGGAGTCCTTTTCTGGATGAAAGGAATTGAGAATGTATAAATCAGAACTATCTTGAGGTGAAAAGTGTGTTTTGGCTGAAAGGCATATAGTATATTAATTACATATTTTATCATTATTGCTTATTTCTTGGAATAGAATCATTTCTGGCTTTCTCAAAGCCAAATATTAACCAATGATTATTTCTGTGTTCTACATTTTTCTCATTTTTTAGCCTTTGAGATACTTATCAGACATTCTGTTTTTTTTTTAATCTAATTTTATGAAGAATGCTTTTATTGAAAATGTAGAATACCACCTACTGGGTAGAAAAAGTTTTGTATTAAAGAACACTGCCATTTTCTTAGAGATGTCTTGTTGAGTAAAATAACACTATGACTTAAAGCTTGCAGTAAAGGGATGCCTGGGTGGCTCAGTCGGTTAAGCGTCTGCCTTTAGCTCAGGTCGTGATCCCAGGGTCCTGGGATTGAGCCCCACATTGGGTTTCCTGCTCAGCGGGGAGTCTGCTTCTCTCTCTCCCTCTGCTCCTCCCCCTGCTGTGTGCTCTCTCTCTCTCTCTCTCTCTCTCAAATAAATAAATAAAATCTTCAAAAAAATAAAGCTTGCAATAAAAATGCAAGCCTTGTGGTACTTTGGAACCAGATTACTCTTTCTTGTGGTAAGTAGAAATGTGAATTAGTTAAAATGTCTTATCAGAGGGGCGCCTGGGTGGCTCAGTGGGTTAAAGCCTCTGCCTTCGGCTCAGGTCATGATCCCAGGGTTCTGGAATCGAGCCCCACATCGGGCTCTCTGCTCAGCAGGGAGCCTGCTTCCCTTCCTCTCTCTCTCTCTCTCTCTCTCTGCCTGCTTGTGATCTCTGTCTGTCAAATAAATAAATAAAATCTTTAAAAAAAAAGTCTTATCAGACAATTTGCTAATTATATAGATGCCACTCTTGTGTTTTTTATTCCATTCTTTGTTTTAATTTATTTAGTAGTGATGTTCTATATGTTGATCAAACAGGTTCATGGTGAAAATTAAAAATTCAAATTTCTTGTAAGGAATTCTTAAAAAGTAAGAAGTCATGTTTCAAGTAGCAAAGAAAGATTTAACATTTTGGAAGACTTTGTTCATCGTACTAGTAATTGGGTGAAAAGGGTAAATTATGTCAAAATGAGAATGTGTTAAAATTAGAAATAAAGAGCTAAAGGATATTTCCTTCAGTTCAGTGGTACAACTGGAACTTTTAGTATTAAACACGGCTTTTAGGGGCGCCTAGGCGGTTCAGTCCTTAAGTGTCTGCCTTCAGCTTGGGTCATGATCCCAGAGTCCTGGGATCAAGCCCACATCGGGCTCCCTGCTCAGCAGGAAGCCCGTTTCACCCTCTCCTACTCCCCTGCTCTTGTTTCCTCTCTCGCTGTCTCTCTCTGTCAAATAAATAAATAAGATCTTTAAAAATAAAAACAAATATTTTTTAAAAATCTTTTTTAAAATTTTATTTATTTGACAGAGACACAGCGAGAGCGGGAACACAAGCAGAGGGAGTGGGAAAGGGAGAATGTTTTCATCACCTCTGATAATACATTTTAAATTACAAAAAATTGTCTAAGAGCTTTAATTTAAAAATGAAACTAGATATTGAAATAAATTTAGGTGCCCGAGTGGCTCAGTTGGTAAAGCGTCTGCCTTCTGCCTTCAGCTCCAGTCGTGATCTCAGGGGCCTGGGATTGAGGCCCGCATCAGGCTCCCTGCTCAGTGAGGAGCCTGCTTCTCCCTCTCCCTCTGCTTCTCCCACTCTGTTTGTGCTCTCTCACTCTTGCTCTCTCTCAAATAAATAAATAAACAAAATCTTAAAAAAAAAGGGGGGGGCACCTGGGTGGCTCAGTGGGTTAAAGCCTCTGCCTTTGGCTCAGGTCATGATCTCAGGGTCCTGGGATCAAGCCCTGAATTGGGTTCTATGCTCAGCAGGGAGCCTGCTTCCCTTCTCTGTCTCTCTGCCTGCCTCTCTGCCTACTTGCGATCTCTGTCTCTCAAATAAATAAATAAAACCTTTAAAAAAAAAAAAGAAAGAAACTTGATACTTTTTTATAAAGAGAAAAGAATAATGACCTATCAACAACCATTCTAGGGGTGCCTGGGTGGCTCAGTGGGTTAAAGCTTCTGCCTTCGGCTCAGGTCATGATCCCAGGGTCGTGGGATCAAGCCCCACACCGGGCTCTCTGCTCAACAGGGAGCCTGCTTCCCCCCGCCCCCTCTGCCTGTCTGACTACTTGTGATCTCTGTCTGTCAAATAAATAAACAAAAAAAAAATCTTTAAAAAAAATTTAAAAAGATCTCAGTGTTGTGAAAGAGCCCAAATGTTCATCGACTGATCAATGGATAAAGAATATATGGTGTGTATATATACAATGGAATATTACTCAGCCATCAAAAAGAATGAAATTTTGCCATTTGCAGTGACATGGATAGAGCTAGAGCGTATTATGCTAAGTGAGATAAGTCAGAGCAAGACAAATACCGTATGATTTCACTCATATGTAGAATTTTTTTCTTTTAGGATTTTATTTATTTATTTGACAGAAAAAGGAGAATTCAAGTCGGGGAGAGGCAGACAGAGGGAGAGGAGGAAGCAGTCTCCCTGCTGAGCAAGGAGTCAGATGTAGGGCTTGATCCCAGGACCCTGGGATCATGACCTGAGCAGAAGGCAGACGCCTAACCAATTGAGCCACGCAGGTCCCCCTCATATGTGGAATTTAAGAAACAAAACAGATGGGGGTGCCTGGGAGTCTCAGTCCACTAAGTGTCTGCCTTCCACTCAGGTCTTGATCCCGGGGTCCTGGGATGGAGCCCCACATCAGGCTCCCTGCTCAGTGGGGAGCCTGTTTCTCCCTCTCCCTTGCCTGCCACGCCATCTGCTTATTCTCTCTCTTTGTTAAATAAATAAATAAAATCTTAAAAAAAACAAAGTAAGAAAGAAAGAAAAGAAACAAAACAGATGAACAGATAGGAAGGGAAAAAAAAACAAAAACAGAGTGGAAAACAAACCATAAGAAACTCTTAATGTTAGAGAACAAACTAGGGTTTGATGGAGGGAGGTGGGTGGAGGATGGGTTAAATGGGTGATGGCTATTAAGGAGGGCACTTATTATCATGAGCACTGATATGTAATGATGAATCAGTAAATTCTACTCCTGAAACCAGTATTACACTATATATTAACTAACTAGAATTTAAATTAAAATTTAAAAAAATTAAAAAGCAGTACCCAACTATATGCTACCTGTAAGAAACAAACCTTAAATATAAAGACACAAATAGGTTAAATGTAAAAGGATGGAAAAAGATAATACCATTGCTAACAACTAATCAATCAAAACAAAGCTGGAATAGCTATAGCTATAATAATATTAGAGAAGTAGGTTTCAGAGCAAGAAATATTACCAGGGGGGCACCTGGGTGGCTCAGTTGATTAAATGTCTTCCTTTGGGTCCGATCATGATCCCAGGGTCCTGGGATCGGCCCCCACATTGGTTCCCTGCTCAGTGGGGAGTCTGCTTCTCCCTCTCTGTCCCTTCCCCCAATTTGTGCTCTCTCTCCCTCACTCTCTCTCTCTCAAAATAAGTAATTAAAATCTTCAAAAAAAGAAGAAATATTATCAGAAATAATAGTCATTTCATAATGATGATAGGGTCAGTTAATCAAGGAGCCATAAGAATCTTAAACATTTATTTAACTAATAATAAATCTTCAAAATGCATGATGTAAAAAATGCAACTAGAAATAGACAAATACAGATACAGTCAGGGATGTCAGTTCCCCTCTCAATAATCCATAGCTCAAGTAGACAGAAAACCAGCAAGGATATAGTAGTCAACTTGATTTTGATTAACATTTAATAGAACCACCCAACAATAGCAGGATTCTCAAGAGCACATTCTTCTCAAGCGCACACAGAACATTTACCAAATTCAAAAGGCTTCAAAGCCACACTAACTATGTTGTCTGACCACAAGGAAATTAAATTAGAAATCATTAGCAGAAAGATCCTTGGAAAATCTCTAAATATTTGGAAACAAAATAACACACTTCTAAGTAACCCGTGGATCAAAGAAAGAACCAAAAGAGAAATTCGTGTTTTGAACTGACTTTTATTTTACTCATTTTTTGAAAGATTTTATTTATTTATTTATTTGAGAGAGAGCATGGAATAGGGGCAGGTGCTCAAACATGAGCAGGGGAGGGGCAGAGGGAGAGGGAGAAGCAGACTCCCCACTGAGCAGGAAGCCTGATGGCAGGGCCCTAGGATCATGACCTGAGCTGAAGCTTAACCAGCTGAGCCACCCAGGCACCCCGAACTGACTTTTATTTTATTTATTTATTTATTTATTTAAAAGATTTTATTTATTTATTTGCCAGAGAGAGAGTGAGCACAGGCAGGCAGAGTGGCAGCAGAGGCAGAGGAAGAAGCAGGCTCCCCACCGAGCAAGGAGCCCAAAGTGGGACTCGATCCCAGCATCCTGGGATCGTGACCTGAGCCGAAGGCAGCCACTTAACCAACTGAGCCACCCAGGCGTCCCTGAACTGACTTTTAAATGGAAACACAATGTATCAGAATTTGTGGGATGTCACTAAAACTCAGCTTGGTGGGATGGGGGAGCAGGACCTTTATGGCAATGTATATCTATATTAGAAAAAAAGAGGGACGCCTGGGTGGCTCAGTTGGTTGGACGACTGCCTTTGGCTCAGGTCATGATCCTGGAGTCCCGGGATCGAGTCCTGCATCGGGCTCCCAGCTCCACGGGGAGTCTGCTTCTCTCTCTGACCTTCTCCTTGCTCATGCTCTCTCTCACTGTCTCTCTCTCAAATAAATAAATAAAATCTTTAAAAAAAAAAAAAAGAAAAAAAGAAAGGTCTTGAGGCACCTGGGTGGCTCAGTTGGTTAAGCATCTGCCTTCGGCTCAGGTCATGATCTTAGGGTCCTGAATCGAGTCCTACATCGGGCTCCATGCTCAGCAGAGAGCCTGCTTCTCCTTTACCCTCTGCCAGATGCTCTACCTGCTTGTGCTCTCTCTGTCTCACTGTCAAATAAATAAATAAATAAATAAATAAAATCTTAAAAAGAAAGAAAGGTCTCGGATCAATGATCTCAGCTATATTAATACCAGACAAGAAAATTCATCTAAGAATATAGAAAAAGGGGGCACCTGGGTGGCTCAGTGGGTTAAGCCTCTACCTTCGGCTCAGGTCATGATCCCAGCGTCCTGGGATCAAGCCCCGCATCAGGCTCTCTGCTCAGCAGGGAGCCTGCTCTCCCCGCCCACCCCCCAGCCCCACCTGCCTCTCTCTGCCTACTCGTGATCTGTCAAATAAATAAACAAAATCTTTAGAAAAAAAAAAGAAAAGAAAACCATAGTGAGATACTACTACCCAAGAGAAAAGGAAATATATGTTCATGCAAAACCTTGTACATGAATATTCATAGCAGCTTTATTTGTAATTGCTAAACACTGGGAACAACCCAATGGTGGTACGTCCATCCAATAAAATACGATTAAGAGGAACTACTAGCATATATAACATCGTGTGAGTCTTAAAATAATTAGACTGAATGAAAGATAAAAGAATACGCCCCGTATTCGTCCACATTTCTAAACTTCCATATATCTAAAACTATAGAGGTGTCTAGCTGGCTCAGTTGAAAGACTGTGTGACTCTTGATCTCGGGGATCGTGAGTTCAAGCCCCACATTAGGCGTGGAGATTACTAAAAGTATAAATAAACCAAAACAACAACAACAACAGCAAAAAACCCACAAAACCCTCTAGAAAATGGAAACTAATCTAACAGGAGAGCAAGCAGGTCAAAGTCACTCTTGCTGGGAAGGGAATGGGCAGGGAGGGATAGGAAGGATTCCTTGTCAAGGGGCACAAGGAAACTTTGGGAAATGACAGACATCTTCACTGTCTTGATTGTAGTGGTGGTTTCATGGAAGTCAAAGTGTACCATACTGTACACTTTTAATTGTAATACTTGTTGGGGCACCTGGCTAGTTCAGTTGCTTAAGTGTCCTGACTCTTGGTTTCCACTCAGGTCATGATCTCATGGGTCATGAAATGGAGATTGAGCCCCTTTAGGGCTCTGCGCTCAGCGGGACGTCTGCTTGAAGAGTCTCTCCCTCTGCCCCCCTCCCACGTGCCACGCAAGCAAGCACACACGCACATGCACACGTTCTCTCTCTCTCTAAAAAATTTAAAATAATAAATAAATCCCCCCAAAATATTGTCACGCTTATTATGTCCACTTTATTAGATTTCAGTTGTACTGCAATGAAGGATCATTTAAAAATACAATACAGTTTTGGGGACACCTGGGTGGCTTGGTCGGTTAAGCGCCCGACTCTTGATTTCGGCTCTGGTCATGATTTCAGGGTCCTGATACTGAGCCCAGAGTCAGATTCCGTGCTCAGCTCCAAGTCGGCTTGAGATTCTCTCTCTCTCCTTCTGCCCCTCCCACACTCACATGCATGTGCGCTCTCTCTCTCTCTCTCTCTCGAAATAAATAAATCTTTTTAAAAAAATTAAAAAATAGGAACTGCCTGGGTAGCCCAGTGGGTTCAGTGGCTGCCTTCGGCTCAGGTCATGATCCTGGGGCCCTGGGATCGAGTCCCCCAACAGGCTCCCTGATCAGCAGGGAGGCTGCATCTCTCTCTGCCTGCCGCTCCCTCTGCTTGTGCACTCGCTCTCTCTGACAAATAAATACATAAGGTCTCTTTAAAAAATTAAAAATTAAAAATACAGTTTTAAGAAATTAAAATTGAAGTATACAGTTGGGAAAGGAAATACTGGTTTTCACTGATGATTGGCAACTATCCCTAAGAGAGAGGAGGAAGTGTATCTTCCTCTCCTTCCAGAACCCAGAGAAAAACCTCTGTGCTAGGCTGATATCAACCACTGGGTTCAGCTGCCAGAGATTTTGGATTTTTAAGATGAAGACTCAGCAGAGGCTGACATTTGCTGTAAACTCATATCAGATGCACCTTATCTGGGCTCAAATATTCTCCCTTCCGGGACAGAAAAGAAGTTCCCAAGTGTTGGTCACAGAGGTCCTGTGGAGCACAGGTGTCTTACCTACATGTCTCCCTTTGATGCTCTGAACATCCTGGCAAGGCAGGTTTAGACTTGAGGAGGCTGATGCCCAGGGAGGGGAAGGCACCTACAGTTGTCCCAGGCAGACTTTCAGAAGTGGGAGTTGATACTACATGCCACCCCCCACCCCCGCCCCCGAGTACAGGGCTAGGCTTCATTCAGCCCTTTGAGTACTTCGGAACCCACTCCCCATCTGTCCCTTTCAATCCTGGAGAAGGGCAAAGCCTGGGTCCTCACCGCTCCCCTCTCCACCCATTCTGCATGCAAAGAAACAGGCTCAGAGAGCTCCTGATTGGTCTTGTGCTAGGGGGAGTGCGGCTGAGGGTCTCTCCCACTACAGGACACCCGCCATCAAACCCTGTGGTCTCCTGTGTCAAATCCTCAGCCCCTCGGATAGCTGTGGGACAGGCAGCATCAGGCAGGCGTTAGCATCACAGATAAGGCGGGCCTCCTGGCTCACACCCCGGCTCCTCCAGTTTCTAGCTCTTCACCTTAGACGGATCACTTAACCTCTCCCTGTGTCAGCTCCTTACCTGTAAGTGTGAAGAGAATTCAAGGAGTGTGAAGCCATCAGAACAGTACCTGGCCCATGGAAAGGCTACAGGAGCGCTCTCTCTAAATAAAGGGCTTCAGCTCTGCCTAGTCCTGAGGGTCTGGGCCCCTGCCATTCCCAGCCAGGGAGCCCAGGGTGGAGGCCCCGGTGACGCTGAAGAGGGCCTGCCCTGTACCTCCCTTCCCCCATGCAGCAGGCACTTTCCAGACCTTGTCATGCTCTCTCCATCAAGATAACGGGGGGGGGCTTGGTTCACCTAGTTCCCAAGATGAAGGAACAGGCCCCAAGAGGACACCACCATGGGTGACAGGACTGCGACCAGCAGAGCCTAACTGCCTCCAAGCTGGGCCTGGGGCAGGCCCATCTGCTGCCTCTTGGGTCTGGAACTCAGGCTGGAGCCCACCAACCTTCAAGGCATAAGCCCCCTCCTCCTGCAGTGTCCCTGCCTGTAGTGTAGCCGGTGGCCATGAGGCCCTGACGGCAGGGCCCATGAAGGGGCTGTGGACACCTGCCTGGCAACAAGGCCAACCCTCTTCTCTTGAGCTGGTTTATGCTCAAGCTCAGCTATTGCATCGCGTGCCTCCGTCTGAGAGGCGGGGAGATTGAGACCAGCTGCCGCCGCCTGAATTCTCCCAGAGCTCGCCTGGTGACACCCTGCTCAGGTCGTCACACCATTCTGGTAGGAGTCTCTCCCAGCAGCGACGTTGCAGGTTTGTGGGCTGGACTGGGGCCAATGGTGGGCAGGGAGCAAGGGGAGCAGGAAGGCGGCGGGGGGGAACAGAGAGCTTGGCGTCTCTCCAGCAAGGAATCACAGGAGAACACGGCTGCTTGCTTGTGACGGACTTATCAGCCTGCCCAGTACAAAGCTGGCTTCTCCATCTTTCTCCTCTCCGCTGGCCCCTTTCACCTCCCATTCCTCTTTGCCTTGCTCTGGGGAGCCTGAGCCCCTTGTTCTGGAGTGAGGGCACCAGAGACGCTTCTGTGGCTCCCAAGCCAATGGGCAGGCCCATGTTTTTAAAACAAGGAGGACTGAGAGGGCCCCAGGATGGAGGGCTGAGAGCTGGAAGGGACTATGGAGAGCCAGCCCTATTTAACACAGAGGGGAAAAGGAGAACCCCAAGGCCGGGAGAGAGGAGGCCCTGGCCAGGTCCCAACAGCAAGTCAGAAGCAGAGCTGGGCTGAACCTGGTGTTTTCACACCCTTCCCACCACCTCCAGATAGGGGTTCCTCCAAAAGCAGGCAGGCTGGCAGGGGCCTGTTCTCGGGGTGGGCGGGTAGCAACAGAGGGTGCTTTCTTCTTCCCCACATCTTGCCTGGTCCTAGGACAGAGCACCGTGCCATCCTCACCCTTCTTGGCCATCTCATTTCTGGCCCAAGAGGCTGTTGTATATCTGGCCGACCTAGAATCCGTGCTGACTCATGGTCCCCCCATGGGCGCAACTGTGGAGGAAGGTCAGTTGGTGGGCCTGGGTATGCAGGCCCAGGGAGGAGCCCCACCTTCTCTTTGGCCTGGGGCCCTTCTCTCCCCCATCAGGTCTCTCCTCATCTGTGAGGATCCCCACTGCCCCAGACCTGACCTGGCTCTGAATGGGAGACTTGGGCCGCTGGCTTTCCCACTCTGAGACTCAGTTTCCCCTAGGACCTCTTTAAATTTCTTCCTTGTCTTTGCCCTGCCCAACTCCTAGCTGGGCTGTACTCTAGCCCTCCACACAACACTGGGGGAGGGGTGGGGCAACCATGGCTTTAGGCTCTGATCTGGAGCCTGCCCTGATGGTCCTTGGGGGGAGGGAAGATAGCTCCCTGCTGGGAACAGCTACCCCTGGGGCAACCCTAGGAACACTCCACCCCCAATCTCTTGCTCCTGGTTGGGCCCACCTCCACCTCCTGCGCGCTTTCTTGGGGTCCACTAGAGGGAAGGACTGTGCCCATGGGCCTTCAGGCCCTGGAGGGAACACACAAACTCTTTGTCTCTGGTCTCAGGTATCTTCTAACCCCACAGAGTTACCCACTAGGTACAGGGAGCCTTGTGGGTTGGTACTAGGGGTGGTGGGCAGCACTCAACCTGCGGGAGATGAACCTTGCCTCCTATCAGTGCAGTCTTGTCCCCAGCCCCTTGTTCTGGGCTCAGGCACAAGATTACTGTGGGGCTCTATTCTGACCTTTGCCCCTCTGTGGCCTCCCCACTTGCTCCTCTCCAGGCCCCACACAGATGTGATGGTCAGGTCCCTGGCGGCCTCCTCTAACTCCCCAGCCCACAGATGGACCCGACCCCACACCTGGGTGTCTGCCCAGGGAGCACCTGGAGGAAGTCAGTGTGAGCTCGGTCCCTCTCTTTCAGGTGACGCTTTGGCCACCCCTTCTCCCAACTCCAAAAGCATGGCTGGCACTAAGTGGCCCTGAGGTCCATGGTGCAGAAAGGCTGAGGCAGAGGAGGGCATCATCATTTACTGCAGGATGGGCCCAGCAGGTGCTGGGTGCTCCCTGCTGAGGGAAGCCTGATGCTCCATCCCAGGCCGAGCACATACGCTGGATCCCTGGAGGCCTGGAGGGCCTCCATCGCCCCCATCCCCCATGCCTAGGAGCATTGGCCCTCTGTGGGAGATGGGTGGTGGGTCACCTCGTGCAGCAGTCCTGGGGCTCAGACCCTGGCCCAGTGGCTGCAGAACCCCAGGTGGAGGCAGCAGAGCTGGCCCCAGACACGCCACCCTCAGGCTCAAGGTCCAGGCCCTCGTAGATGGTGGGGAGTGAGGTGCGCTGGCTGAGCCGCCGGCGCAGGCCGACCAGCAGGGGCTGGGGCAAGGAAGCCACGTCCACGTTGTTGCCCAGGTCCACCCAGGCCAGCGCGGGGAACTTGGCAGAGTCCTTGATGGCCTCGGTGAGCTCGCGCGCAGTGGCCCTTGTCAGCCTATTGCCGTTGAGCAGGAGCTGGGTGAGGTGGGGTAGTGACCAGAGGCTGGGCAGCAGCAGGCGCAAGAGCTCATCGCTCAGCCCCGTGAAGCTCAGGTCCAGCACCGTAAGACCGGCTCCCTGGCTTCGCAGGTAGCGGGTAATGTGTTGCACGTCCCGTGCGGATAGTGGGATCCCCGAGAGGTTCACGGTCTCCCCCGCCAGCTGAGTCATCTGGAGACTGCTCTTGAGGCTGTGGGAAGGTGGCAGGCAAGGATGGATTGAGCAAGGGTCCACGGCCCAGGCAAGTCCCCACGGGCTGCAGAGAGTGACCCATCGGGGCAGCCCACCAGGTGGTAGGGGGACTGGGCCCTGCAGTCAGGCGGCACTGGGATCAAACCGCTACTTCCTACGTGGGTGGCCATGGTCAATTCTTGGAACCTCTCTGAGCCTCAGTTTCTCCTTTGGTGAAAAGGGGACCTGGCTGTTGTGAGGAATAAACGTCCACATGTTAAGCTTCCCTAATCCGTTATTATTACAAAAACCTACTGCTTGCCTGGGTCACCACATCTGTTACATCTAGAGTAAGAACGATGATCCCATTCTGCAGAGGGGCGAATGACGCTCAGAGAGGTGACGGGACTCTTCCATGGTCACATACCACTAAGAGGGAAGCCAAGTCTTCAAAATGAGGGTCTCTGACTCCGGAGCCCACACCTTTTTTTCCCACGCCTCCTCTAAGGTCGATCCTTTGTGGGTAAAGATAGATGTTCCTATGAGGGTGACAGGCTATCAGGCTCGTCCCCCCGGCTTTGGGGACTAGAGAAGGACAGGTCCAGAGTAGCAAGAGGGGAGGTGTTGGTAGGTGAAGGGCCCCTGTGTTCTAAGCTGGAAAGGAAGTTTAGAGACCGAGAAGGGTCCCCCGCCAACCCCGGAACCCGCTCTGGGTCTCTCTTGTCATTTGAACATGGTCTACTATGCAGGGAGGCAGCGGGACCAACTCCAGTGCCCTCACTCAGCACAGCAGGGAACAACCGCATGGGCTCTGGGCTCGTCATGAGCTGTGAGGCTCGAAGGATGAGGAAGCAAGCAAGGGAGGGCACTGGGGGGCGGTTCTGGGTCCCCTGGACCTGGGTGTCTGCCGGCAGTCCTTAGGCTGCATCTGGCCATGGAGCTGTGATGGAGTGACTGGGAGGGGGACCCACAGCAGAGCAAGCTCTCAGGATGGCTCTGGAGGCCTTCACTTCAGGCAGCCTGGCAAAGGCTTTTCAAAGAGCTGTAGGAAAATCAGGGTCAGGTGTGGCCTTGGGCAAGCCACCTTGCCTCTCCCAACCTGTTTCCTTTCCTGCGAAATCGGCATCATGAGCCAGAATCCGTCCCCCTCACAGCCTGTTGAGAGGATCCAGCGGATGTCTGCTGAGGTCACCTTGGCCCTGGGGTCGGGGCCAGGCCCTGTGACAGGCCAGGGATTGAGGGAGGGGCAAGTGAACGGCAGGAGGCAGGTCACACAGAGGGTTGCAGCTAGGCTTGGGAAACATTCCAGAGCTTCGATGCGGACAAGGGTGAGGGGCGCACTGGGGACAAGGGTGAGGGGCGCACTGGGGACGGGCTCAGGGCCCAGCTGCCTCTCCATGTTGGCCTAGAAAGGGACCCTAAGGGGCCACAAGGTAGGGCTGTGGCTGGGCTCCCCTTACCAGCTCTGAGTTTTCCTCCGGGGCAGGCTGGACCCTCGCTGCCGCTTGGAGTGAGGGGTGAGGTGGTAGATGAGCTGGCGGCAGATCTTATCTGAGGACTTCCAGAGCTCATAGTCCTGTCGGGGGGGCAGTGTTGTCAGGGTGAGGCTGAGCCCCATCCCTCCCCCCTCATGGGCCTTGGGGATCCAAGTGTGTGCCCCAGCACATGACTCATCATGGATCGCTGAGCTGCCCACTAGCCTCCCCCGCCCACCCCCCACTCTGGCTGTAGCCTGGCCCAGAGCCAGGGGAGGCTGCCCGCTGGTAACTGGACAGGCTGGTCTGAGGCCTGCAGTGCCCGGCGGGAGGAAGCCCAGACAATGGGCCCTTGTTCCCTGTCCTCAGGCCCAAGGCCAGTGTCTCAGGCTATCAGCCGGCTCCCTGCCCACCCTCAGCGCTCCCTGGGGGACTCGTCACCAGGGGAGGCAGGACCGGGCCCCTCCAGGGAGCCCTGCTCCACTGACGCCACCCTCAGGGAATGGGAACCAGCCAGGTCAGCACGCTCTTCTTCCTCTCACTCTCCAAGCCTGCCTGTGGGGTCTGGGTCTGGGCTGCCAGGGCTGGGAGGGTTCATGGTTATGGTACCACCAGTTGGATCTCTCCTGGGCCAAGGTGGGCCCTTGTAGAGACCTAGCTCGGAGGACAAACAGGGATGCTCTGCTTTCTGTGGAGCTGGCACTGAGCACACTCTGCTATCCAGCACATTCTTCATCCCGTTCCTCTGTCAATGGTGCGTATGCACAGCAGCAGCAAGCCCTGCCCGTCGCCGTGTGGCTCTTGGCTAGCCTCAGAACCCCTGGGGACCACTGCGTATAGATGCAGGGGTCCGGAGCTGGCTGTGCCCATAGCAGGCACCCTTGTTTCACACAGAGACTCACTATGACTGAGGGGGTGGTGGCCTTGTCAGGAGCACAGCATGGGAAGGATGCTCATGGGAAGGATGTTGCCAGGTGCCCCCAGAGCGGGGTTTGGAGCGGATGTGGTGGTTTGGGAGAAGGGGAATGGAGGCCCCAGGTGTATCCATACAGGATGGGGACATGTGGACAGGGGTTCCAGCCTAAGGTGGCTCTCTTCTGGCCCCAGGAGCTCAGAGGCTGGGAGTTTGTTTCCATCAGCAGATTTGTCAGAACATTCTATGTCCCAGTGTCCCTGTGTGGTGTTCTGTCTGGGTCCTAGGTCCTGGAGCCCAGGAAGCAGGTCTACCCAACACACGACTTTTGGAGAGTAGGAAAGCACAGCTCACGTGTGTTCCTAGTACACTGAACCTTGCCTTAGGTCCCAGTGAGGGACATTAACCTACTTAAAGCCTTGAAGCAAGCCAGATGAGGACGAGGCTCCTAGCCCCCAGCCCTGGGCGCTCCTGGTCCCTGTTAGCTGCGTTGCCCAGTCTGAGGTCCGTGTCTACAGGCCTCACCGTTTTGGGGCACTGCAGGTCCCGGGCCAGGTTCACAAGCAGGTCGTGGGAGATGGGGTCCACCAGATTGAGGAAGGCCACATTCCTGTAGAGGATGTCGGTGAGGAGGGTCCCCTCGAGGCCCAGGTCCTGTGAGTGGTGAGGAGAGTTGAGTGAGCGGAGTCAGGCTCTCCCTTCTCCAGGCCCTCATCCAAGCCAGCCCCTCACATCTGTTCCCCTCTCTCAGGCTCTCTCCTTGATGCTTGCTGGAGTCTCTTCCCAGGCGGCAGTGGGCCTGCTGTCCAGGGGCAGTGGGGACCCTTTGGATGAGGAAAGTGTCAGTGCATCGGGCCCTTCAGGGAGGTGCTAAGGAGGTTCTAAAACCCTTAGACTGTTTTCCCTGGAGGGGAAACATGGTACTGTGACACCTGCCACCTCTGGGGTTGGGCTTATCTGGAGGGTTCTTTGGGGGCTTCTCTGATAACCCCCCAGTGCCGCTGTCCTACAGCATTCCTTCCGGACCCTTTGCCTCTCTTCCACCTATTCCCAAGCTCTCCGAGTTCTGGCTGCCATCTGTTTGCTGACAGGTGCAGGCCCCATTGTGGGGGACGGACCTCTCTCTCTGTTCAGATGTCTGAAAGGCAGCTCAGACTGGGCGTGTTCACCTCCTGCCTTGAAGCTGGCCTTGCCTCCTGTGCCCCAGCTCAGTAAAGGGCATCACCATTCCCACCATCCCAGCAGGAGCCCAGAACCACCCTGCACTCTTCCCTCACCCTTCTCTGCCCAGCTCTCCCTCCCTACTGCTCAAGGAGTTTCAGGCCTTTCTCCCTAACAGCCTCCTCCTGGGCCTGTTGCCTCCCAAGAGCCACCCTTGGGCTGCCAGAGCCAGCTCCAGGAAACATAAACCTAAGCTCGACCCTTAACCCCTTTGGTGGAGACCAAATGCTCTCGTATAACACTAGAGACTCAGGCACAGCCTGGCCTTCCCACCCTCCCCAGCCCCCCAGTCTCTTTCTCTGGCCTCCATGTCTCCTACCCCTCACAGAGACCTCACCACTGGGCCTCTGGCCTGACCTGACCTCCCTGCCTTCAGTCCTTCAGACCTCCCATAGGCCTGGTCTGGCACTGAACACCCTTCTAGAGTATATTCTGACAAGCTGATGGGACAGGTGCAGGCAGGAGGGGCTTCCAGACCCCTGGGGTCCTCCCCAAGCCAGAGAGTGAGATCCTTTGTGCGTAAGCCCCCTGTGCACAGGAAGATAGGCCAGGTGGGAAGGCCCAAGGACCATAACTGCAGAGTCCCCACGGCTTGTGGGGCTGGACAGCCCCCTCTTTGGATGGGAATCCTGACCTCTGAGACATGAGGGGGCAACATAGCTGGTTTCCTGGCTTTAAAAAAATGTCCTGCTGGCGCCTTGGGCTCCAGATACCATCACAGACAAAGATCTGTACCTCTGGATGGTCTAGCTGGTTGGGTGCTGCTTTGCTGTTTGCATTTTAAACACCATTCAAGTTACAAATGCCAGCTAGGGAGGATCTAGAAGAGAGGGCTAGCTGGTGAGCCCAAGCTGACCCATACAGGGCCCCAGTCGCACAGCCAGCCTTCTGCTGGTCTGGACAGCTCCTCTTAAAGGGCCAGCCCCACCTTTCCAGCCCAGTGAGCCTAGATAAAGGAAATTCAGTGCAGCAAGGGGTGGGGCTGGGAGACTAGAGGTTGGGCTCCGGCCTCAGCTGCCCCCTAATTTTCTTGGTGGCCATAGGCTTGCCACTGTTCTCCAAGCCTCAGTTTCCCTTCTCTAATCATCTACCTGCAGGCCAAACACCCACATGGCTGATTTCAGATTCCAGGATGGGGCATGTTGGGGCAGCAGCTGCTGTGGGGGATGGGGACATGGCCAGAGAGGAAAGTGGCTTGCCCAGTGTTGATGCTGGGACCAGAACCCATGTCTCCTAGGGCACCCCAGGCTGGCTCAGGTACCAGGTGTGTGTGGGACCAGAGGTGCACCCCCCCACCCAAGTCCAGATGTGCTGTTGTGATGTACAGATGCCGGTGTATGTACTCAATGGGCGTGACTGCCTATCAGGAGGACGGGTGGTGTGAGTTGTAGCTGCCATAATGTCACGGTGAGGTGGCACCGGGTGACCAGCTGGGCTGTCACTTTCTGGGGTCCTCTCTCCAGGGTGCTGTGCAGTGAGTGCCTCCCTTCACCCTGGAGGAGCCAGGAGCTGTCCTCTTCCCCTTGCCCCTCAGTACAAGACGTCGTCCCCCTCCCTCCACTCCCTTGCTGCTCCTCCCAGCCCTACTCTTCTGCCGCCAAGGCCTGAATTTGGGTTCTTAGCTCCAGGCTTGGGGCTCCCTCAACACACACAACTGACCTCTCCAACCCCGAAGAGGTGGACTGCAGTCACGATCCCCGTCTCCACACTCACAGACCCCAGCCCACCCCCGCAGCCGCGCCGGTCTCCACCCCAGCCCATTGCTTTCCGTGCCTCGCCCTCTCGCCCAGACAAGACCCTTCAGCCGGTCGCACCCTTCCCTTCGGAACCCTCCCGGCCCGCGCACGCAGTCTGGGGCCAGCCCTGTCTCCCGCGCCCCGGGCCAGCTCCGCAGCACCTCCCGGCCCCTTCCAGGCCCGCAGCCCGCGGCTCCCGGCCCCTCCCCGGCCTCCAGCCCCGGGCCGGCCCGCTCCTTCTCTCGCCTGGCGCAGGAGGCGCAGTAGCTGCCGGGCGCGCTCGGGCCGCCGCTCACGGAGCGTGGACTGGATCTCGCGGAGCCAGCGCACCCGGCGCTCAAAGGGCGCGGGCCCGCACCCCGCCGCCGCCCCGGCTTCCGAGCCCGCCTCGGGTCCGGTCCGCCGGCCCAGCCGCGCCCCCATGGCCGCGGAGCTGCCGGCGCGGAGCTGGAGGGAGTCCCAGCCGTCTGCGCACCGCCCCCGGCCCCGCCCCGCCCCGGCCGGGGCTGCAGCGGGTGGGGAGCTCGGGATCTGGTGGTGCGCGCCCGGGCGGGGCCGCAGCAGTGGAAGGGAGGGGGAGGTTCCTGCTGGGCGCCCCCGCCCCCGAGCTCCCAAACACTCGGTTCGGGAGGTCTCACTAGGGCCCGCGCTGGAATGGGCGCCGGAGCTATGTCGCTAGGGCCCGGAGCGGTTGGGGGAGGCGCTGAGCCGGGGCCGGACGAGGTGGCGCTTGG
Organism: Lutra lutra; assembly: GCF_902655055.1. NCBI lineage: Eukaryota > Metazoa > Chordata > Mammalia > Carnivora > Mustelidae > Lutra > Lutra lutra. Next base: position 66,288,847 of record NC_062289.1, on the reverse strand, counting down.
CCATGGCCTCCGTGCTGACTGTGGAACAGTCGCTTTGGTGGTGCAAAGAGCACTGGACTCGGAGTCAGGGCGGGCTGTGTGGGGATTCCGTTGCCAGCCTTAGGCAGTACCATCAGCTGCCTTCAGGAATTTCCCCGGCAGTGGGCGATTGTAGTAACTGACCTGTCCACCAGCATAGATGTTCCTGCTTGACAAATATTTACTACCCCCCCCTGCCTGGCTGGGGGCAACTGTGGGCAGGCTAGGTGATGTGGGCTCCCTGTGACCCAGGCCTGGGAGATTGGGGGAATGAAGAGTGCTGGTTAACCCAAAGGGCTAACACTGGGCCGGCTGGCAGCGGGTCAGTTGCACTTGCCCCAGGCTTGGGTCTCCCAGCTTGACAGGGGTGTGGAGGCAGTGTGAGGAGGGGGGGGGGGGTCCTGGCTCCTCCAGGGATCATGTTTGAGCTAGGGACCTACCCAGCTCTAGGGGCCTTCTTGGGGGCCTACTCTCCCCTACTGGGCCCCCAATTCTGGGCCCTCACATTCACTGGGTAGGGGACATTTGGGGCTCCAGACCCCCAAATCCCACAGCAAAGAGGGTGTGTCCAGCCCAAGAGGACAGGTGCAGGAGGGGTGAGCACAGACAGGGTATGTGGGGGGTGAGGTGTGGCCATCTGAGGGGACATGGTAAGTGAGGGCAAACTCAGTTCCTCTTTTGGGTTAAGTATTGCTGTCCAGGAGCGTGTCTGGGGACAAGGTACCAGGTTCTGTGGTTCCCCGGGGCTGAGCCCCTGGTACAAGACAGAGGACAGCTTAGTGTCCTTGTCACTTGACTGTCCACTGAACCCTGACCCCTGTTGTTGCTTGTTTGGACGCCCCTGTTGGGACTGCTCCTGGGGCCTTTCTATCCTGAGCCCCCTTCTCCCCTGCCATCTGCCAGCTGGACCCAGCAGCCTCCACTACCCCCCTCTGTAGTCAGCATTGTCCTGGGGCCACCTTGGCACCACAGGTTTCCTTCCTGGCAAACCTGCATGACCGCTTGGCCTGCCTTCCTCCAGGGCCCAGGCGCTGTTGCTGACCTGACGTGGTGGTGACGGGACCAGAGACTTAAGCAGCAGCCACTTGCCCCAGGGACTCTGAGACCCCAGTCCAGAGCTGGCAGCCTGGTAAGAAACCCCTCCCTTTCCTCTACATCCTCAGGGCTGGACCCAGAGCTGGGATGTCTCCCAAATCCTGACCACATCCTTCCAGAGGCCGAGCCAGGCCTGGACATTGTCCCCTCAAACATTAGAAAGCTGAGGTGGGGGTGTGGGGGGTGGGGAGGGAGGGGGCAATGCAGCCAGTGGCAGGCCGGGGGTGCTCAGAGTTGGAGTCCCGTGGAAAGCAGAGAACTGCCCCCAGCCCCACCTCTGAGGTCCCACCCCACTCTCTGTGTTCTTGGCTGAGAGATTCCTGGAGGACATTTTCCCAGAAAAAGAGGGAGGTGGCGTCTGGGCCTGGATCCCTGGATGGGCCTCCTTCTGCCTCCTTTGGGGGTGGTTAGGTTGAGTTGGCTCTTAGGGAGTGTTTCTGGACGAAACTGAATTGGGCAGGAGGCCCCCCGAGACAAAGCTGTGCCCTCAGGCGTGGGGGGGGGGGCAGCATCTCCCCTTACTAGTCTCCATGTATATTTAAGTAAAGGCCTCTCTCCCTGGAATTGCCTTACTCAGTAGGTCTCTGTTTGTGGAGACCCCATTGGGTGGGTGGGTCAGGGGTGGGGGGCGGGTATGTGCTCTGATCACCCTCCCAGCCACTAGGGCTGATATGGAGGTCCCTGGGGCAACCAGTGAGGCGTGAAGTTGGGGAGCCAGACACTCAGGTGGGAAGGACACAGCCGGACCCCAGGCCTTCCTGGGGGCATCCTGGGCCCCAGGTGGGGCCTGCGTGGAGACAAGGAGCAGTACCAGTCACATCTTTGGCTTCCCACACCCTTGCCCACTCCACGTGGTGGCCCAGCTGGAGTAACAGGGAGCCATGGTCTGGATGATCCAGCAGAAGGGGAAAAGGGATGTGGCTGGAACCGGACCTGCCTCAGGCTTTGGGCCTCTCCTCCATCTGCTTAGTGGGAGAGTCTAAGCCCTGGTACCTGCAAGTTTATGGTACCTCAGCAAGTAGCCAGGTGACAGCAAGCCTTCTGACAGCAATGCCAAAGAAGGATGAAGGATGGTTTGGGAACTCACTAGGAAGAAAGAAGCAGACAAACCCTCGATGGAAACAGTTTCTCTTGGAGCTGGCTCTATAGGCATGTGTTATAAGCCTGCTGCGGGGCCAGGAATCCCCATGGTGGAGGGAGGGGGACAAAGGTAGAGGCTCAGGACTGATCAGAATCCTCTGTACCTGTCCTTTTTAGGGTATACGAACATAGGCAAAGTAGGTGGCTGTTACTAGTTTTCTGTGGCTGTTGGAACAAATGATCACAAACTTGGTGGCCTAAAGCAACAAACATATTCCCTCACAGTTCTGGAGACTAGAAGTCGGAAATCAAGGGGTTGGCAGGGGCTGCAGTGCCCCTGAGGGCTCTAGGGAAGAATCTTCCTTTGCTTTTTCCTAGCTTCTGGCAGTGACTGGCATCCTTGGCATTCCTTGGTGTCCATCTCCATCACTGCCACCTGGGCCTCTGTTGTCACCTGGTTATCTTACCTGTGCCTGTGTGTCTCTCCTAAATGGACTTCCTTATTTATTTATTTTTTAAGATTTATTCATTTAGGGTGGCCTGGGTGGCTCAGTCAGTTAAGCTCCTTCAGCTTAGCTGCCTTTGGCTAAGGTCATGATCCCAGGGTCCTGGGATTGAACCCCGAATCGGGCTCCCTGCTCAGCGGGGATCCTGCTTCTTCCTCTCCCGCTCCCCCTGCTTGTGCTCTCTCTCTCTCTCAAATAAATAAATAAATCTCTCTCTCTTATTTTATTTTATTTTTTAAGATTTTATTTACTTACTTGAGAGAGAGAGAGAATGAGAGAGAGAAAGCATGAGTGGAGAAAGGTCAGCAGGAGAAGCAGACTCCCTGTTGAGCAGGGAGTCCGATGTGGGACTCGATCCTGGGACTCAAGGATCATGACCTGAGCCGAAGGCAGTCGCTCAACCCACTGAGCCACCCGGGTGCCCCTCTCTCTCTCTTTTTAAAGATTTTATTTATTTATTTGAGAGAGAGTGAGAGAGAGAGAGAGAGGAGGGAGACACAGAGGGAGAGGGAGAGAGATTCTCAAGCAGACTCGCCAGAGCCCAGAGCCCAGCTGGCCTGATCCCACGATCTGGAGCTCACCACCCAGATAAAACTAGGAGTTGGATGCTTAACCACCTGCACCACCCAGGTGCCCCTCTTCACATGCCCCGCCCCTTTTTAAAGATTTTATTTACTCATTTGTGAGAGAGGGCTACCGGAGCATGAACAGGAAGGAGCAGGGTGGAGGGTCAGAGGGAGATGATGTAAGAAAGACGATGTTAGGGTTCAGAGCCAACGGCCAAGAAAGAATTCTTTTATTTTTTTAATTTTTTTTATTTTTTATAAACATATAATATATTTTTATCCCCAGGGGTACAGGTCTGTGAATCGCCAGGTTTACACACTTCACAGCACTCACCATAGCACATACCCTCCCCAATGTCCATAACCCCACCCCCACTCTCCCAACCCCCCTCCCCCCATCAACTCTCAGTTTATTTTGTGAGATTAAGAGTCACTTATGGTTTGTCTCCCTCCCAATCCCATCTTGTTTCATTTACTCCCAAGAAAGAATTCTTGAGACATCTTTGGTGCTAAAAGGTGGTGTTATTAAAACACAGGGATAGGTAGGACCTGTGGGTAGAAAGAGCTGTACGGGGGTCATGAGGAGTGGCCCATTATAGACTTTCAAGTTGGGAGGGGGTGAGGGGGAACCTAAGTCTTTAAGGAATTTTGGAAGCAAAGTTTCCAGGACCTTGAGGGGGGCTGGCTATTGATGGGAAAAGGTCATTTATTAACCTTAGTTTGAATAGACCCATAGACACTTCAGAAGTGTATCCGTGGGCCATATGCTTCGGGGATGATTGCCAAAACATATCTTGGGAGGTTTAGAGCTAAAGGAATTTTTGGAAAGAACTTTTGTGCGTTAAAGTAGACTTATAGGATCCTGGTGGTGGGGTTGGGGGATGGTGAGGGTAGGACTGCTTTTTGCCCTTAGCGAAGTATTAAAATTGAGGCAGTTGAGTCCCTAGAGGAATGTCACTCTGCCTGTTTCAAGGACTTGTCAATGGGCTACAGGTTGTAAGGAAATGTAATAATTTTTCTTCTGCTTTTGTTTCCCATATCAGGAGAGGGAGAAGCATGGGGCTCAATCCCAAGACCCCAGGGTCATGACCTGAGCCGAAGGCAGATGCTTAACCCACTGAGCCATCCAGGTGCCCGCCCCCTTTTTTAAAGTAATCTCTATACCCATCTAGTAATCTCTACACCCATCGTGGGGCTTGCCACTTAACCAAATGAACCACCCAGGCGCCCTATTCTTATAAGAACACTGGTTATCCTATTTAGGACCCACGCTAACGACACCTCAAAGACTATTTCTAGACAAGGTCACATTCAGAGCTCCCAGATGGTAATGAATTTGGGGGGATGCTGTTCTGTTCACTGTGGTAGCGGTAGCTTCCACAAACTTAAGTTTCCTCACCTGTAACACGGGGAAAATAGGATGCCCATCCAACATTTTATTGTAGGATTAGCCACAACAAAGAAAGAGTCCAGCACACAGTGGTGTTTTCACAGATTGATTTTCTATAGCTTTGTACTGAGTCCTCCCAGCCGCCCCACAGCTTTTATTGGCCCACTCAGTGACGGCCATTGGGCCCTGTGGATACTGAGGAGCCTAAGATACAGGAAGTCAAACTAACAGCTACCCCACGGGGTGGGGAGCTGTGTTGGGGGCCCTTACAGGAGTTGAGGGAGACACCTGACCAGGAGGTAGGGGAGGACTTCCGGAGGATGTTGTGTTGGGTCCATGGTCAAAGGAGTGAGACTGATACAAAGCGAAGATCAAGCAAAGCTTTATTTTGCGCCAAGGATCGAGAATCAAACTGAGCGGCCAGGGCCATCTCTTGCAAAGAGGCGACCCCTCTTGTCTTTACAGACTAGCTTTTAAGGGCAAAGGCCATGTGGTTGGGCCTGGCTACGCACAGGTGACCAATGAGATTGTAACACAGAGAAAGCTGCACAGTCCTGCTAGGTCACACATAAGTGACCAATTGAATTACAATTTACCCTATAGTAGATATTTGAACTAGCCTATCACCTTGGTCAGAATTGGCGCCCAAAGCGCACCCAAAGGGTGGGGCCCATACTCCTTGGTAGCTAGGGAGACAGTATGCGCCCCCCACCGATTGGATACCTCCACCTGGCCTGACCCACCCTTGTATTTGGACTTTGTTACGTGGGACTGGTTTCCGGGACTTGTTTTTAAGTAAGTTCCCTGAGGGCGGGGGGGGGGGGGGGCAGGGTCAAGATGGAGCTGCTCTGGCTAAACAGGCCCTTACAGTTGTTGCATCGAGACTGGGGTCTGAAGGAAGAGTGCCAGCTTGAAGTCCCAGCTGAGAGCCTGGGATGAACCTCCCAGAGGAAGGGGTGGGGCCCTAGCAAAGCAGGAATTTATCTAGAGGGCAAAGGAGGCTTTGAAGGGTTTTTAGGGAGAGAGGAAGTGCTCAGATATGCAGGCTCAGCGGGGTCTATGGTAGGGAAACAGTGGCTGTGGACCCGGAGGAGGAGTTTCCAGGGGAGGGGGCCTGGGGCCGGGAGTGGCCAGGAGGGTAGTGAGGTTAGGGATGGGTCCTGAGGCTAGGCTGGGTGGGGGGAGGTGTGGGGAGTGTTGTTCCTTAGCTCAGGTTTAGGCAGGCATGCTGACCTGAGGCCTCTGAAACAGCAGCCCGCAAAATGTTGCAAGCAAGACTCAGAGAGTCACTGAGTTCAGCTTGAAGCGATGCAGGAGGCCGAGGAATGAGGTGGCGGGGGTGGGGGCAAGGGATGCAGAGGGCCAACAAGGCGTGCAAGGAAAGTGTTGGGTGGTTTTGGCATTAGGAGTAACACGGGTCCACCTACCCCTGGCGGAGGGTCTGGGGTGGGGGCCGGAGAGGCGTGGATGGACAGGCTCCAGTCAGTGACGCCCCATTGACGCCTCTCCAGGACCAGATCAAGCCCGGCCCTGGGATGGGGGCTGCGGTGGGAGAGGCTCAGCCTTGCTCTTCCACCCATTGGAGCTCCCAGACACACAGATAATTACGAGGTGATATGATAAATGCTACCTGCACAGGGTGCCGTGGGCAGAGAGGGCAGGGCAGCCGGGAGGAGGGGGCACTTTTTGCCTCTTAGCCTGAGTCATTCGTTCATCAGACAAGGACAGAGGGGACCGCAGGCCTGGGCGTGGGAACCATGCAGGTAGGGGGCGCTAAGCCACCCAACAATTATTTTACTTTATTTTTTCAAAGATTTTATTTATTTATTGGAGAGAGAGAGAGCGAGCATGAACAGTGGGGGTTTGAGCAGGGAGGAGCAGAGGGAGAGGGAGAAGCAGACACCCCTCTGAGCAGGGAGTTGGGCTATGGTGGGGCTCGATCCTGGCATCCCAGGATCACAACCTGAGCCAAAGGCAGACACTTAACTGACTGAACCTAGGCGCCCCCAATTATTTTAATGATTTCTGCTCCCCAGACAGAAAACTGAGGGCAAGAAGAGACCCTGGGCCTTGGGTGGCAGGGTTGCCTTTGAACCTAGGGACCCTAGAGCGCATGCCCTTGGCTATGCTGCTCTCCTGCCTCTGGGTTTGGGAGTTGGGCTTGGCCTACCAGGTGTCAGACTGGCCGAGCCACCAGATATTCCCACGTATTAATGTGCTGACATCTGTGGAGGCCCACACATTGGCAGGGCTCCAGCCTACATCCCTACATCAAAGGTAGGTGTTAAAATGGTGAATATGCCGATGGGGTCAGGGGGTGTCAGCCAGGCTCTAGGGGCTCTGCCTCCTGGCTACCACTGGGCAACACCAACCTCTTTACTGAGCTGTCTTCCTTCCATCCCGTCAGTGTGGTCTGCGTGGCTGTGAGAGGCTGTGGCCGGGTGGCAACAGGGTCCGGGCTGGCCCCTGGTCCTCTGCTTGTGGCTTCAGTGGGCAGGAGGTGAGGTCAGGCCCACCTACAGCATGCCGACTCTCAGAACCGCAGAAGCCTTCTAAGAAGGCAAACTGGGGCTTGACCTTGGGAAGAACTTGCCGACCAATCACAGTCTTGCCGTCTTTAAAGATACTGAGGTCCCCATCAGGGAAGGTATGCAAGCTAACCTTTCTGGGGTGTTGGAGATAGGATACCAGAGACCAAACATTTAAGACTGTGATCTTAAAGTTGACTAAGATGCTGTGATGTTGGGCATCAAAGTCACTCCTGTTCGGCCAGTTTACCAAATGTCTCCTTGGTGTGGATACCAGGGGACACTAAAGGTCTGGGGTAACCTCAGGTTTCCAGGTTCCCAGTGGGCCCTGAGATCCTGTCCCAGCAGTTCTGGAGGGACTGGACCTCCCTCCTGGCTCAGGCTCACGCACGGTGAGTCTCCTGACTGCATTTTGGGAGGTGGTGTCTCTACCTACCAGGGGTGGCCCAAAGAGGGCCTGAGGCCCACCTGGCACTTACTGAGGCTCAGGCCCAGCCTCTCCCAGGACCTGACAGCAGGGTAGGGCGCGGCGGAAGCTGCAGTGAGGTTCTACTTTCAGGAAGTGGTTTACAGGGAGTTCCCCTCTCCATGGGTCACTCACTGTCCTATCTTGCAGCCTTGGGTAAGTTTCTTTTCCCTCCCAGGTTGTGGTTTCCCTTGAGCACATTTCTTGCCCCACCAATGCCTTGTTTTCGCAGACACAATGCTGGGGCAAACCCAAGACCGTCAGAACAGAAAGGGCCTTGGAGGCCACCTTCGTTCCTCATTTCTCAGAGGAGATGGACCAGGTGCCCAGGCCCCGGGGCCCTTCTGTCTGACTAAGAGCCATAGGGCTAGGCTGCTGATGCCTGCACAAGTAGGGGTGATTAGGAGATAAAAGGCATCAGGATGGTGGGGTGGCACCCCTCATGCTGCCTTGGCAGTTATCCCTGGCTGGAGGCCAGTCTCGCCCAAGAAACTCTTCAGGGAACAAGGACACGGAGAGCCCATCTCGGCAGTCCACAGCCCTCCACACTCCCTTCCTACAGGCGTTATCCTCTGGTCATCCACCAGGGTCTTAATGAGTGAGCTGGGATTAATGGGTTACCCAGCCCAGGTGATACATTCACCAGCTTTCTGGGCCTCTCAAAGTCCAGACCCATTGGCCTGGCCTTCAGGGTCTGAGCTCAGCCACTTCCCTTATTAGCATTGACACCTCAGGGCTCAGGAAGGGCCCAGGGAGGTCAAGAGTTTCCCTTGTGCCCTCAGTACTCCCAGACTTGCCTCCAGTGCCAGCTTTCAGGTTTCCTCCATTGGGCATGTCCTACCCAACCCAATCCCAGCTCTGCCGGATTCCTAAGGCCCCCGTCATGGTGTCTGCCTCTCCTCCAGGGCCCCGGGGGGCTCCTCCTCTCTAGCTGACCATGCTAAACCCATCTCCAATCCTGCTTGGGGCTCCTTGAGAAAAGCATCTGGACAGACAAGGCTTAGATGAGGGAATGAATGAAAGGATGAGTTTAAGCCCCGGTGGTGCTAGTGGTGGCCAATCTGGTGGGCAGCAAGCCATAAGTGGGTCTCAGAGACATAGGTAGTCTTGGGCCTGCCAGTCCTGTGGGGGCACCCACTCTATTTTATTTGATGGGCCAGAGCTGGTAGGGGCCTAAGCAGACAACCCCATCTCCCACCCTTACCCTGAGTCTTCCATCAGCCTTCCTGCTCACCACCCCACAAATTTAGGGGATGAGGAAAGGCTCCCCTGGGTCATGTGACTCCCTTCAGTCCAAGTGATCAGGGTGCTTGGAGTGATAGCCACTAGACACTCCACCTGCAGCCCCGAAGGTCAGGGGAGAGCATATCTGGAGGAGCATTTCCTACTACAGAGTCAAGGGGAGAATCTTAGGCTCCTCAATCTGCTGGGGCCTCAGATGCTTGCACTCCCAGCCCCAGTGGTGCAGGTATGTGTTTGCACCCCAACAGTGTGTGGTTAGCACCCCAACGCTATCTGCACCCTGTCCAGATAGCGTAAGTTGGGGGGAGCCCACCTCCTTCCAGGGGACCTTTGGCCTGACCTGCCTCTGCCTGAAACCTGGTCTCATTCAGCCCCACTGAGGCCTCCCAAGCTCAGGTCTCTCATTCAGTGTTAGGGACCTTACTGGACTCAAAGAAGCCAGCAGCTGACCCAGGTCACACAGCCCCAGGGACAGGACTGGGAGCCAGCCCAGTTCCCACCTGGAAAGGTTCCTGTGCCTTTAAAGCCTCCCTCCACCCAAGCCAGCAGGGAGAGGGAGGGGAGGAGCTGGGTAACAGCTGGGCACCAGGGACTCCCTCTCCTCTCCCTGCTGGAGAGCAGCAGGAGGACCAGCCCTGGAGCCAGGTGAGCTGGGAGCTAGGGGCTTCTGAGGGTGTCTCAGGGCTCTGGGACCCCAAAGGACAGCTCATCCTTTCTGAGCTACTGGACACTGTAGGTTGGGGTAGCTCAGGCTTAGGGCCTCCCGGAAGCATTTGGAAGCGTGGGTTCCATTTCCAGCTCTGCCATGTGCTGGCCTCTACCTCTCTAGCCTCAGCTTATGCACCTGAGTAATGGGGGTGAGCTGAACTTCAGGGTGAAGGGGTTGAGCCTGGTGTGAGTGGATCCTGCAAAGGGGTTGTACAGGTCTTTGTCTGACTGGCTCTAGGCTAGGGGGCCTCTGCTTTTTTGTCTGGTAAGAGGGCTTGAGGCTGCCTGTCCAGGCTTTGTGGCTCACTGTGCCACAGGTGTGGGGTAGGTAAAGGAGGGCTGTGTGGAGCTGCTGGACTTCTCTAAGGAAGCCTTTGAAGAAGGCACAATACCCCGGAAGTGGACTTTTGGAATTAAGAGGGAGGAATGCAGCACCGAGAAACTGAGGCCCAGGAAGATCTGGAGAGAGGGAGCTGTGATGGGAGCTGTGTCCTCCGGCCATGCTTGGCCCTCCCCCGGGCTCTGGTTTGTGGCTGTGAGGGGGTATGGGGCAGGTTCAGTTGTGCAAGGGGTCATTGCACAACTCTAAGGGGCGCCCACCACCTGGTCATTGCAGATGTGTATAGCTGTTTTGACAGGTATCCATTTTGATGGCTGTCATGTACCAGGGAAGGAGCTTTTTCTAATTCTCAACCTTACGCCACCAGGGTGGGCTGTGAGGGAGACAGATCTCCACCTCAGCCTTGAGCAGTGTGGTAAGCTTCCCCTCAAGGGATGTGGGCGGAGAGCTATATGTTCTCAGGTCTGGGGTGGGGGGGTAGGGGTGACTCCAGTGTGGGTTCTGGGCCCACCTGCCGGTCCAGGCGCCCCCCAACCACCACCTGGGGCCAGCTGATTTTGCGTGAACTGCTTCAACCTAACCCTTGGCTTCCTGTTTGTGAATGGGTCTGGGGTTGTGCCCCAGTTTCACCCCTGGAGCTTGGAGGTTGTGGGGACACAGTCGTAAAGCTAGGTTGGAGGATTAATAGAGAATCTTCAGGCTTCCTCTGAGATTTCCACCAGGAAGCTACTCCACTCAGCCTAGATTCAGTGCCTGTGTGTGTGTGTGTGTGTGTGTGTGTGTGTGTGTGTGATAAAGTCAGTATCTCTGGTGGGCGAGGCTTGTACCTTCCTGGGGACAGGGAGCTTACTATCTTATGTGCCTTGGACAGGAACTGTGGGGTCTGGAGGAGGCTTTTCAGGCTAGCGCCTGCAGCCTTTTCCAGGGTGACATGGTTTCCCCAGACGACACCCCTCAGGTCTCTCCTGTCAGTGTATAGGGCTTGGGGGGGTCGCTGACAAGAAGAGAATGGGACACACTCAACACGTGAGGAAGGTTCTTTGTTCTGTAAATCATGCCTTTGGGTTTTTGGTTTTTTTTTTTTTTTTAGGATTTTATTTATTCATTTGAGAGAGCTTGAGAAAACAGGGCGTGGGGGGAGGAGCAGAGGGACAACCAGACTCCCTGCTGAGCACGGGAACCCAATGCAGGCTCTGTATCCCAGGACCTGAAGATCATGACCCGAGCGGAAGTCAGTCAGACTCTTAAACCTAGTGAGCCACCTGGGCGCCCCCATCATGCCCTCGTTGGCACAGCCTTTAATGAGACCCCTTTCCTCCTGACTCCCCTTCCTGGAACTTGCAGCTGCTGCTAGGCTTCTGTCTGTGCCCCCAGGCAGCTCTCCACCCCCCCCCAACCACCATCTTGCCCCAGGTCAGGAGTTTCCTGTTGGGATCACCTGTGGGGTTTAGGCCACCCTTTGCCCACTAACACATTCTTTTTTTTTTTTTTTTTAATTTTACTATTTGACAGAGAGAGACACAGCAAGAGAAGGAACAGAAGCAGGGAGACTGGGAGAGGGAGAAGCAGGCTTCCTGCAGAGCAGGGAGCTGGATGTGGGACCCTGGGATCATGACCTGAGCTGAAGGCAGACGCTTAACCAACTGAGCACCCAGGAGCACCCCCCCCCCCACCCCACACACATTCTTCCTACTCTCCTGCTGCAGCAGATACTGCCATGTCTTATGCCTTCCCAGGCGGGACGGAAATTGCTGAGCAGGCTCAGGCAAGGGACAGAGCCCCATGTCTCTCCACTATAGACCCCTCCTAGCTGACTGCCCTGCTGTGCAAATCCCCTGACATCCTAGCTGGCATTTAGCCCTCAGGGACGGGGTCATGGGCCTTGGTCCCTGGCCCCTGCCCTGTCCATCTTCTCAGTCATCCTGGTCCCCAGGTAATGCATTTTTCTGTGGATTTCATCCCAGGCCTGCTCAAGGGCAGGGGGTGAGAGGACAAGACTTGTTTTGATCGTGTGACCCAGTGTGGGCAGCCATACCCGGTCAGCCTCTGTCTCTCTTCCTGCTTATCAGCTGGCGCAGCCTTGTAGGATGGTCATGGATTAGGCATTCCAGATGGAGGCTGGGGGGCTCCCAGGCAGCCTAGATGCACCAGGTGGGGGGCCAGGGAAGGAGTCATGACTCGAGGAGTGGCTCATCCTTATTCTTGGCAAGTGGAAGCCAAAGGGGAATGGGAAGCAGAGTCCACGTTCCCCTGGGCTGGGCACGTATCTGTTCCTGGCTCAAGATCTCGTTGTTGGGCTGGTCGGGGACACAGAGCACCTTGGGGGCAGGTATGGGCTGACCAGGTGTATACTGCTGGCTGTGATTTGCAGCAGCTCTGGCCCTTTCTGGGCCCTGACTTTCCAGGCTTCTCTGGTGGTTTCTTGGGCCTGAGGCACTAACATTCCTGCAATAGCCAGTGGAACTGGTCTGGACTCGAGGCCTCAGGCTGTGTTCCAGGAAGGCACCCTTGGCATCTGCCTGAGCGGTGTGGTAAGGGCTCTCAGGTCCTGGTTCAAGGCCATCGTGTTTGGCCTTGGAGTTCAGATGCTCTGAACAGAGACAGAATGAGGGAGGGGGGTACCCAGCCCAGGGCTTGCTGGCAGGGCACTTGCCAGGGGACTTGCCCTTTGGAGGGTACCAAATCCAAGAGAGCGGGGGGACCCTCTGCCTCTGTCACTGCATCTCTCCTTCCCTGCTGGGGCCACACTCCCCACCCCCTGCCGTTGTCATGGGGACCCCAAGAGTCCCTACTGTCATAGCACCTCCTATCTCCTGCCCAGGGCCCTCCCAGGACTGTGTGAACTTTAGTCCCTTAGGGACAGGCCGAATCACTGCGCCTCCCTGCTGCCATGACGTCAGACTCTGGGGCTGTCCTCCCTGCCAGGCTTGATCTTTAGAGGACAGCCTATTCTCCACCCTACTCAAACACCTTCAACTGCCCCATGGGGTTGCTGGGCGTCCCCAGGCAAGCTGCTTGCCCCCTCGGGGACTAGGTGAGCAAGAGAGTTCCTTGGCCCTCTCCTGCCCCTTTCCTGCCTCTGCTCCTCCTTGGAGGTACCCTCCCCCAGATCCCAGTCCCAGTCCAGAGGCCCCCTGAGGGGCTCTGCAGGGGCTGCAGGCGTGGCTCTGGGCCACTCCTGGCAGTGGGGGGGCCCAGCCGGAGCTGTGGCCCAGACTTTCCCAGGCAGACAAATCTGGCTGTGTCCCAGCCCAGAGCTTCTTCTGAGGAACAGGGAGTTTTTTTGTGCCACTGCCAATCCCAGGCCTCAGGTAAGCCCATTAGGGTCATGAAGAGTGGGGTGGGGGTTTGAGGCTAAGCGCTGTGCCTGGCCTCAGTTTCCCCTCCTGACACCAACTTGGGTGAGAGCCATGCCTCTGGGCTTGGACTTGCATTTTAGTAAGTCTTTGAGAAAAATGTGGGGTGTGGGAGGGGGGTGGGAAACGGAAGCCCAGTCCCCTGCAGGGTGTCTTCCGCAGGGCAGGAGATATCAGCCTGCAGGGCTTGGCTAGGCCTCCCTGTTGTCCTGCTCAGGGAGCAGAAGTTGGGGGTCAGTGCTGTCCACACCTAACCATACTCCCCAGCAGTTTGAGCCTTGCTGGGTGCCCCCTGTCCCTTCGGAAGCCCACTTGAGCCCTTGAGTAGATGGATGGATAGACAGAGATGGACAGACAGAAGAGACTGGAGTATAGACCACAGGAAGTCATGGCTGGACACTACAGAGGCCGGAGGGGAGAAAGGAGGGCCCCGAAGGGGGGTCTTGGCTCATAGTCCCGTGGCCGGGAGAAATGAGGCAATGCCCCCAAGGTGGATGGGACTGGAGGGCCTCCTTGGCAGGTGTGGCTGTGCCCATGCTGGGAAGGGGGTCACTGGCCTCTGCCCTACCCCAGCCACCCCACCACATGTGATGGGGAAGTTCTGTGTTCCTGGCGCAGCTCCTAAGGCCCCTTGGACCTCCAGCACAGCTGTCTCTACCAGAAATCCTTAACCCTGCTCCAGCCCCCCTGGGGTGTGCTCTGAAGCCTGTCAGGCCTGCTGGAGGGCAGAGGGCATAGACTGTCCCCTGGAACAGTGGCAGGGGGAAGGGTCTGGTTGGGACTTTGGAGAGAGCCTTCTGCTGCTTTTTGGAGGACTAAGGAGCAGGTGACACTGACGGTAGGGAGTGTGGGGAGGAGGCTTTGCAGAAGTCCCACCAGAAAGGATTCAGTCAAGGTGGAGAGAAGAGGCCAGCTAGAATCCTACTGGCGCTGTAGGGTAGTGTCTGCTTTGTGGCTGCCCGCTGAGCCTGGGAGGGGAAAGCCCTTCCATGCTGGCTAGCTTCTGGATGTCCCTGACATGGGGTGAGACTCCATTCCTAGACCGTTTCTGGGACACCACTTCTGGCCCTGGAGCTTAGGCCCTCTGAATAGAGACAGAGTGAACCAGAGGAGTCCCAGCCTGGGGTTTGTCGGCAGACACCCCCCGAACCCCGGAGGTAATCGAGATTGCACCTGTAACCACAACTGTCCCTCCTTGCGGGGGTCACACCCCTTGCCTGCTGCCAACACCCCAGGGACCCAAAAGCTTGCCGTTGTCTCTCCCTGCACAACTCGGAAAGGAGCCAACAGGGAAACAGTGAGCAGGAGGCAGACCAGCTTCCTTCTGCCCACAAACCCCTCTCCCCGACTCCCCCCGTCCAGGCCTCCAGGGCATCTCTCTGGTAGCCAGTGACAATTACAGCCAATGTTCCCCGAGAACCCCACCCTTTCCAAGTCACTTAACCTCCACAACAGCCCCCTGCAGGATGCCTCAGTCATTCGTACTGGACAGGTGGTCAGTGACCTGCCCAGGGCCCCACATCAGAGGAGGGGGCAAGACTTGGATGGGCTGAGCTTGCTCCCCAGCCTGCACGCCCCATCCCCTTGGCCAGGCACACGTGGGCTTCACCACTTTGTCATATGACACTCACACCACTGAACCCGGGCCCCGCTCTGGGCGAACCCTCTCTCGGCTGTGCCTGGAGATCTCCCACAAATGTGAGAGCAGTTGACAGCCTCCTCTTCAACCCTAGAGTTCATCCGGAAGCAGAGGAACCTCATGGAGCTCCCGGGGTGGGGGAACCAACTCGGGGTGTTTCAGGTATGCTATCTCAGTTTTCAGGAAAACCAGGAGGCTACGTGGTTGCGGTGTCTCTCTGGAGCAGGATCCTGTGGCCACGGGCACCTGCCGTGTGTGAGGGACCCCCGTTATCTCATCAGCTGCTTCAGCCAACCCCCGCCCCCACTGCCCCATTTTTGCAGCCACCTCTGCAGGCAAGGCGTGGGGCTCCCATCCCCTGAGAAAGGTAGGCCCCTGCCCTGTGGCCCTCAGCTAATGATTGCAGGAGGAGACCATGGGGGTCCTCTCTCTGAACCCCACAGTCTGTGGCAGGACATTCTGGGAGGGCCCATGGATGGTGCCTGGCTCCAGGCTGAGGTGGGGGTCACGGAAGGAATCAGACCAGGCTTGCCCCTCATGGACTTCCACACTTGGCCATGGCTCCCACTATGGGGGATAGATGAGGCTGTGTAGAAGCAGGGGCACACGGAATCTGGGGGCTTCCAGAAGAGGGTTCTGTTGGACATGGGTTCCTTACTGGAATGCGGCCCTGAGGATAAGCAGGGAGATTTGGGAGGGCACAGATGGGGTCAGGAGTTTCTGGTGGAGGGAATAGCATGAGCAAAGGTCTGGGGGCTGGAAGGAGACACAGGGATGTGTTTTTGAGGCTTGATCCTGGGCTGTGCCCTGTGAAGGTGAGGGTCAGGATGTGCCCAGAGGCAGGCCAGTGGTAGGCCCCTGACTCTGTTAACCTCCACCCCCACCCCCAACCAGGGCCTGCAGAGCCATGAAGATGAAGTATGTGTATCTGGTCCTGGTGGCCGTGGTCCTCGTGCTCTTCCTCATCATTGGCCTGTGCGTTTGGCTTCCCTCAGCCTCCAAGACACACAACCATGTCTACCCCAGGGCGGCCGTGGCTGCAGATGCCAAGCGTTGCTCGGAGATCGGGAGGTGAGCAGGCAGGGCATGGGAACCCAGGAGGACTACTGCAAGTGGATCTGGCTCAGACCCTCAGCCCCCTGAGACGCAGTTTCCCCACCTGTCCCTGAGCTACCTGGACAAGGGGTGCCTGATTCACATGGAGCTGTGTGTCCTTTCCTTGGAACTTCTCAGCAGCCACTGGTCAGGGCAGAAGGGAACACTGACTCCAAGAGCAGGGTGTGGGTTTCCCAGGGCCCAGCTGAGCCCCTTTTCCTCAGACCTAAGAATCTCCATCTCTTTGGATCAATTGTTTTTTATGCTATTTTCTACCCCTGTCTCACATTATCTACAAAGATCAGTTCCCACTTAGAGACTTAAACAGGAAAAAAAAAAAATGTTACCAATAAAAGTAACAATTTTCCCATTTTCTTTCTATTATAAAATGCATGTTCATCTGTTTGCTTGAAAAGGAAGACCATACAAGCCCATTGGCTTAAGAGTTCTACGCAAAGCCCCAGAACTGGGGGCTCTTCTTCCCTCCTGTTTTGGGCAGTGGCCTGATAGGGTGGAAGTGGGTGGCAGGTGCCTGCATCGGGGGGTCGGGGAGCCCGCAGGTGCTCACTGCCCACCATGTGCCATGGGTAGGGACGTGCTGAGGGAAGGCGGCTCGGCAGTGGATGCTGCCATCGCGGCCCTCCTGTGCGTGGGGCTCATGAACGTCCACAGCATGGGCATCGGGGGCGGCCTGTTCCTCACCATCTACAACAGCACTACACGTGAGTGCCCCTGAGGAGCCGGGGGGTGAATGGCAGCGGCTGTCTAGCTCAGGCTGGACTTGGGCTGGGGGCAGGCAGGGCTGGGCGGCCCCTGGGCTCATAACCTTGGGTGAGGAGGGTTGGTGTGGGTCTGGATTGCCCGCCTGCTTCTCCTTCCAGGAAAAGTTGAGATCATCAATGCCCGCGAGGTGGCCCCGGGGCTGGCCTTTGACAGCATGTTCAATAGCTCGGAGCAGTCACAGGAAGGTGAGGTGCAAAGTCAGGGTGTAGGTGCAGAGCTGGGCTGAGCTACTGGGGAAGGCATGGGCCTTTGGGGCTAGGGACAGCTCTGGATGGGCGGATGCCCACTGTACCCATCCCTTCCTGGCCCCACAACACCCTCCCGTAATGAACAGTCAAGACCATCATCATGGAGGGAAAAAGAGGTGGAGCTTCAGTTATTTTCAGGTCAGGCCCCTCCAGAGCCACCCAGTGTTAGTAAACAGAATAATTATTTCAACAACAACAACAACAACAACAACAAAAAATTATTTCAACAGCTAGCACATACCGGGGGTCTCTGGGGCCAGCACTTTGCTCAGCCCTTTTCACCAGTGAGCCCCTTGAAACCTCCCTTGTATGCTTGGGAGTCCAGGGAAGTGCTGTGTTGATTCTCATTTTACAGGTCCAGAGAGGTAGTGCAAACCAACTAAGGTCACACAGCTGGATGGTGCTGAGGCCAAAATTGGACCCGGGCTGTTGAAACCCTGTGTTTTTCAAAGGCATCCAAGTCATTCATTTGTTCGTTCATTTGTGGGGTTAGCTCTCGAGAGACAACAGTCTGTCTTTTTAAACAAAGTCTTATGCGGAGGAGAGGCCCCCAGTTTTCCCATGCAGCTGCGGGGAAGCCAGTGGCCACCAGGGGGTGCTGCTCCCAAGGACTCAACCGGGTTGCAGGCTAGGAGGTTGGAGGCAGGAAGTTCTGGCTGTTGGGGTTAACTGATCCCATCTCCAACTGCAGGTTCTGCCCCTCAGCCCTGGGCGGTGGGCGGGGCCCTGCGGGTAGCCCCGCCCCCTTGGAGTCCTCTCCAACCTACAGTCTTTGTTTGAATTCCTATATCCCTTGGGAACCTCTGAATGGGTAGAAAGGAAATTCACTGGAATCTTACAGGCTTAGCACCTTAGGGGCACTTGGAATACATTTATTTAACCAGAACTTGTTGGGCACCTCTAAAAATGTCAGGAGCTGTTCCCCAAGCCAGGGGACAAAGCAAAGGCAACAGGCGAAATCCGAAATCTGTGGCCCAGTCGAACCAGGATAGCAGAGACAGGGAAGAGCCAGATGGCATCGATTCACCAAGTACAGCACGCTCGGGGACGGGCTGACTAAGCAAAGACCCAGAGGCTGGAGTGGAGTGAGGGGAGCTGTACGGGTGTCTGGGGGCAGAGCAAGTGGCCCACGCGGGAACCAGCGAGGCTGCACTGGCTGACTCCAGGGTCAGAATGGCTCAGATGGCGTCAGACCTCGTGGGTCATTGCGAAGACCTTGCTTCTTGTCGGAGAGAGGGAGCAGTGTCTCTTGGGGTGTTTGTGGGGGTGGATCTGGGGTAGGTCGGACATAACCCCTTGGGTTGCTGCAGAAGGGTCAGAGAGCAAGCAGCCTGCCCGTAAGGTGACCTGTCAGGAGGTCACCACGATATTCAGGGAGAGAAGATGGTGTTGGGAGGTGGTTGGTACTCAACATACCTGGAATGGGGAGCCTATGCGTCTGCTGATAGGTTGGGTGTGACACATATGCCAAGTGTCCTGAATGACTGGTGTTCGATCTGCATCCGGAAAGAGGGGGCATCCCTAGCAGGAACAGCAAGGCTGTGGGGAATGGGTTTGGGAGATAGTCAGGAGTTGCGTTTTGAGCGTGTTAAGTTAGAGATGCCTTTTAGGCGTGGGCAGCTGCGTCCTCAGGTCTGGCCATCAGAGGAGCAGGCCAGGCCAGAGAGTAAATGTGGAGTTGTGAACACATAATGGAACTTCAAGTTCAAGTTCAAGCTCTGATCTGGGGGAGTAGATAGCGGAGACTCTAGGAGAGCCTGGCAGGTGGGATGCAGAGGTGACCCAGCAGGAGTGATGGGCCAGGTAAGGTGAAGTTGAGAGGAGACCCAGGTCTGCCAGTTTGGGGGTCAGTGGTGGCTTTGGCGAGCAGGGTGGTATGAGACCTGATTGGCCCAAGGTCAGGGAGGTATTTATTTAAGGTGGCAGGAATTACGGACTGGTTATCAGACCTTCTGAGATGTGCAGACATGCAGATCCTAATACCCTGGCTCTCGTGCCCAGCTTCAGGTTGTTATGAGCCTAGACTGCCTTGTCTGGGGGTAGCTGAGATGGCCCTTGTCATTCAGGGGTGGAAACAAGAGGGTGTCTGGGAGTGGGGGCCGTGGCTGTACCTTTCTGCATCAGTATCCAATTTAGGGTATGGTGGGCCATGGGAGTGGGTGGGGATCAGGGTCTACAGGTGTTTCCAGTGGAACTGTGGGCTCCTCTAAGGAGCTCTTTGTGGTCAGATGGGGAAACTAAGGCCCAGAGACTGTAAAGGGTAGGGGTTTGGGCTCAGGTCCTGGTTCTGAGACAGTAGAAGGGAGAAAGGTAGAGGTCTTGCCTTGGAACAGGCTCAATGTCAGGGTGGCCCCAGGCTTGCACGGGGAACTTCTGTGGGTTCTGGTGGACCCCTTGAGCCTGTGGGCGAGGAAGCTCAGACTGAGAGATGGCAGGGGTCTGGCTTCCCCACAGTCTTGTGTGCAGCTGTGGCCTGGCCCAGGATTTCAAACCTGGTGGCCACCCCCGCAGAGGCAGTCATCTCATCCCTGGACAGCAGAATCCAGCAGAAGGAACCACCTCTCCCTGACCTGTGGCCTCCTTCGCATGTCCCTAACCATTTACACTCTTGCCTGCTGAGTCCGGATAGGACAATGCCATTTCTTTCCGAAACCTCACTGATCCCATCTGGGGACTGTGCCTAGGTTGTGGCCTGAGAGAGCATCCCTCCCGGTGTCCCCAGACTAGAGCCACTAACTGTGTGTGTGTGTGTCCCTGTCCCTGTGCAGGGGGGCTGTCGGTGGCGGTTCCCGGTGAGATCCGAGGCTATGAACTGGCCCACCAGCGGCACGGGCGGCTGCCCTGGGCTCGCCTCTTCTGGCCCAGCATCCAGCTGGCCCGCCAGGGCTTCCCTGTGGGGAAGGGCTTGGCGGCAGCCCTGGAGAAAAGTCGGGCAGTCATCGAGCAGCGGCCTGCCCTGTGGTATGTCTGTGGGGGGGTTGGCCTGCCCTGGGCCACAGGCTGGGCAGACATGGCCCAATATTCCCTGCAAGCTGTGAATGACTGGCCGGGTGCTTTCAGGAACCTGTGCTGATGGAGGGCTGAGGTCTAGGATACAGGAACTTTTCCCAGTGTGCATGGGATGGCATTCTGAGCCTGGTGCCTTCCCAGGCTTGTGTGTCCTGAGTGGCAGGGGCTCTAGGAGGCATGCGCTGGACACCAGAGGATGAGGGTCACACACCCGTGGAAGGGTGCTCGCTGTCTTTTTTTTTTTTTTTTTTTTAAAGACTTTATTTATTTATTTGACAGAGAGATCACAAGAAGGCAGAGAGGCAGGCAGAGAGAGGGGGAAGCAGGTTCCCTGCTGAGCAGAGAGCCTGATGTGGGGCTTGATCCCAGGACCCTGAGATCATGACCTGAAGGCAGAGGCAGAGGCAGAGGCTTAATCCACTGAGCCACCCAGGTGCCCTGCTCGCTGTCCTTTGATCTTCTGTGTGATTGGGTGGGAAGTAACCGGCTTAATCCAGCCGGCCTGCCAGCCTCACAGGAGCCTCTCTGCCCCAGTGAGGTGTTCTGCCGCAATGGGAAGGTGCTGCTGGAAGGGGACAAATTGACCTTGCCACGGTTGGCAGACACGTACGAGACGCTGGCCTTGGAGGGAGCCCAAGCCTTCTACAACGGGAGCCTCACAGCCCAGATTATCAAGGACATTCAGGATGCTGGTGAGTGGGCAACCTCAGTGGCCCCAGGGAAGGAACCCTGAGCCAGAGCTCAGAGGTCTTAGGTCCTCTGGTCCTGCCTTGGCCCAGACCCTAGGCCCTCAGCAGCAGCTGGTGGAGGGGTGGGTGTCAAGGAGACGTCTGCACTCAGTGACAGGTCACAAGAATCTACAGATCTTGGTTAAGTCATGACTGAGAGACCAGTGCAGTTCAGGAGAGAAAGTTCTCAGTGGATAAATGCAGGCCTAGGTAGGAGCTCAGACTGAGGGAGCCTTGACATGCAGGTCTGGGAGGACTTCCTAGAGGAGGTAGTACATGAACTCCAGATGAGGTTGGAAGAGCATTCCCGGCCAGAGGGTGAGCTTTAATTATCCCTGAGGGTCACAGCAGATGGGGGTGGGCTTGGCGAGAGAGGCCTTGGAGGGGCTGCAAGCAAGGAGAGCTTCTGATGAATTTCAGCCAGGCAGCCTGCCGCTGCCTCTCCCTCCCCACTGTGGATTTCTTCATACTGTTCTTTTTATCAGAGACACAGAAGAGTGTGATTAGCATGCTGACCTTTAGCCTTGGGGCAGGAAATTAGCCTGTAAATAACCTAGTCTGTCTGGAGCCCATTTCCTGTAGAATTAAGAGCCTCCTTTCACCCACCCATTAGTCTCTGGAGGAGAGGACTGGGCAAGGGGGAGATAGGAGCAGATATTTTCCACTTAGGGAAGAGGACTCTTGGCGCCAGGGGAAGAAAAGGTGGACCTGGAGGCCAGTGGGGCAAATAGGTGGAGGGTAGCTGGCCTGAGCCTGGCGATGGGGAGGAGGCATCTTTGGGGAGCACAGAGAGACTGGGGGGTTGGGCCGTGGGGAAGGGGAGGGGAAGGGACCCTCTGGGCGGGTGAGGGCTTTCAGTTTGGTGATCTTGTCCTCCCCTCGGATTTGGGGCCCCATCCCCATGTCCCTCCACTGAGCTGCTCTTGGCAGGGGGCATCATGACCGCCAAGGACCTCAATGACTACCGTGCCAGGCTGATCGAGAACCCCCTGAACATCAGCCTTGGGGACGCCCATCTCTACATGCCCAGCGCCCCGCTCAGTGGCCCGGTGCTGGCTCTTATCCTCAACATCCTTAAGGGTGAGCTGTCCCACCACGACCCTGTAGGAGGCGGTGCAGAGCCACCAGGGCTGTGTGTGTTGCGGGGGCGGTGGTCAGGGGCTAAGGGAGGAAGTGGAGTGGTTGGGAAGTAAAAACGGTGTGGAGCAGCATCCCGGGCTGGGAACAGCCCCTGCAAGGGCTTAGGGGTGACAGGGTCTGTCTGCCTTGCCCAGTTACCCAGTGCTGGAAGTTCACAGCTAGTGGGTGCGGGGGGCTGGTCCAGAGGACGTGTCTGACAAATCTAAGTGGTCTTCTGGGACCGGGTAAGACTGGGTTGCCCTTCTAGCTGGACATTTGAGGCCCAGGTCCAGAGGTCCCTTGCCTCATTCCATCCTTCCATTCCTCCAAAGTGTCCACTGGTCGTTATTCAACGTTCCTCTTCTCAAGCTGGGCCAAGCAAAGAGATTCAGGGAGGTGTGAGCCTACCCTGGAACACCCAGCTGTCTTGGCCTAGCTGGGGTGTCCCAAGGGCCCTGGGACTGCCGGTGTGTCCCATCTCTGCTCCATCAGGGTACAACTTCTCCCGGGCGAGTGTGGAAACACCCGAGCAGAAGGGTCTGACTTACCACCGCATTGTGGAGGCCTTCCGGTTCGCCTATGCCAAGAGGACCCTGCTTGGGGACCCCAAGTTTGTCAATGTGATGGCGGTAAGAGGCAGGGGCGGTAAGAGGTCCACGATGGGTGGGGAGGGCCTCTCATGGAGGTGCCACGATTGTTCCCTGGGGCCACCCCAACCTCACACATGCTGAATTAATCCATTCCTACCACCGACTTTGGTGGTGGGCCTACCATGTGCTGGGATAGACTGGTGACCCCGAGTTCAGCCCTCAGCCACAGGGAGCTTGCCAAGTCGGCAATGAGTAATTAGTGGCCCCTATCCCTGGCCACGCTCGCACCTTGGGGGCTGTACCCTTGGTCTGGAAGCTTTTGGAGTATTCACTGCTGAGCTGAGGAATACGTAAGGGCATCATAACCCTCGAGGGTCATGAGGAGGATGGGGGAGGGGTGGGGGTGGGGTCTGGGTGGCAGAGGCCTCAGCCACCAGCTTGTTGGTCACACCCAGCAGCTAACCCTTCCCTGATCCCCACCCAGGCCCTGCACAGCCCGACCCACTTACAGACAAATACCCCAGTTCCAGGCTGAGCCTTCACTGAGCCTCCTGTCATGGCGCCCCTTTACCTACTTGGATCCCCCATTCTGGGGTAGACCTGCAGACCCCCTCACACTGACCTGTGCCTCTCAGCTGCCCCTCTGCTCTTCTGGATCTCTCTTCTTTCCTGAGGACCGTTTTTGTGCTACTCCCCATGGCCTTCAGGGACCTGGCGACTCATCCCCCTGAGGCCACTGCATTGCCTCCCTCTCTCTCTGCAGCCCCCGCCCCTGCCATCCTGGCTGAGGCTGGCCCCTCTGCTCCTCCACCTGCCAACTCAGCCTCTCCTGCAGCCCTGTGCTCCCTCCAGCATTCCCATCCTGCCCTTTCTGACAGCTCATTCTGGAAAGAGGCATCTGCTTGTCGCTGCTGCCTCCCCTTCCTCTGCTTCCACTCAGGGCACACTGGGCCTCTCCATCCCTTTCTCAGGCCCTCTCCCATCAGGCTCTGCCCTCCTCGCTCCACATCCCCCCTGCCAGGACCCCTCACTCCACCCCACCCCCAGAGTCCAGCCTCAGTTTCCCCTTTGGGCCCCCCTCAGCAGCATCTCACACAGTTCAGTTCACCACCTCCTTTCCTCACCTTTTCATTTTGCAAAGTTGTGGACATTTTGCCCCATCCCCTTCCTCTCTCCATGCCTCCATCCACCCCTTTTTATTGACATGTGTGTGCTTTTTTGGGTATCAGATGGTCAGTCCCCGATATCACACTTTGGGTTGTAGCTCCCGAGACTGAGAGATCTCCATGCCACCTTCGAGAGGACCTGGCCCATTAGACACCTGTGTTCCCGAGGGTCCCAGGGTTGTTTAGGTCCAGAGCCCATCAGACTCATCCCTCACAGTCTCTGTTCTGTCCCTCCAGTGTCTGAACCTACAACAGATGTCTGGGGTGTTTTGCTGCTTTTTAAAGCCCAGGGCAGCTGTCTTGCAGAACCATCCCACATCCTGGATTTGACTTTCTGTTTTCTTAGGAGTAGATTCAGGCTGAAAATTTTCCCTGTGGGGTGTTGCTGGAAAATTCTGGAGGCATTTTCTTTGCTCATTCCCCAGGGGCTTTCCTTGCTGGCTCCTATCTCCTCTCCTCTTTGTCCTTACCACCATGGGGACCCTGTTCATGCGCACAGGTTGAAGCAGCGACTGGAGGCTGATGGCTCCCTGTTTATCCTCGGCCTGATCTTGCCCATGAACTCCACACACATAGATCCATACCCATCTGCAACAGGAAAAGGCATGTCTCCAAAATCAAGCTCCTGACTGTCCACCTTCACTGCCTCTTCCATGGTGTCTACCTCCTACCTTCACTGTCCCTTCTGCAGTATCTACCTCCACAGTTAAATGGCCTCTCTGCACTGAAGGATTTGGGACCATTGGTTCTCTCCCATCCGCACCAGCCCCCATCTCTCACTTAGTTGATGCCATAGCCTCCCAGTTGGGTTCTACACTACACCCCCACACAGCTGCCAGAGTGATCCTGTGAACTGCTGGTGTGCTCCTTCCTCTGTCCCAGGCCCGGGTGGCTCAAAGCAAAAGCCAGACTCCTTATAGGGCCTCTGAAGACTTATTGGGATAACCCCCTGCTAATGTCTCCTACCACCTCTCTTTGACCCTATTCACCCTTTGCCTGTCACTCACAGGCCTGCCTCAGGGCCTTTGCATTTACCACCAGGCCTCATTCAGGCCTCTTTTCAGACATCACCTCCTCTGAGAAGCCCTCCCTGACAATTCCGCTCCCATCTGGTCCTTCTCTATCCCCTTTACCCGGCTTGTTCTCTCCAGCATGTCCCTGTCTCCCTTTATCGTCCCTGCCAGAAGGGCAGGGACCCGTGTGTGTGTTCCCTGTTGATCCAAGCATGCAGTACAAGCTCCATGAATGAATGAAAGGTTGAATGCGGCCAGAGTGGGGGCTTGTGGGGTGGGCAGACCAATGCTAAGAGTTGCTGGACTGCAGCGGAGGCAGAGCCTGGAAAGGTGATCAGATGGGCTACATGAGGTTGGGGGTGCAGGAGGGTTGTGGTCAGGGCCATGTTGGGGGCTTCCCAAGAGCTGCTCGCACAAGCCTGTGCCCCCTCCCCATCCTCCTCCCCACCTCCTCAGGCCAGCTCTGGGGTCTCGGCAGGTGGTCCGCAACATGAGCTCCGAGTTCTTTGCCGCTCAGCTCCGGGCCCGGATCTCTGACAGCACCACTCACCCGACCTCCTACTATGAGCCTGAGTTCTACACGCCCGATGACGGTGGCACGGCCCACCTGTCCGTGGTTGCAGAGGATGGCAGTGCTGTGTCCGCCACCAGCACCATCAACCTCTAGTAGGGCTGCTTGGTGGCCCTGGGTGGGCCAGGGGTTGCTTGTGTCTCCCAGGAGGGAGCTACATCAACCCCTTTCATGGTGGGGAAACTGAGGCCCCACCTTGGTAGAGTGCCTGCCCTCAGCCTCCCTGGGCGGGTGGAGCTTTGGTGGGTGGGTGGGGGCTGGGTGGGGTAGGGGCTGGATCTGGCACAGTTGTCTGATCCGGCTGGTCTGCAGCTTTGGTTCCAAGGTACGCTCACAGGTCAGCGGGATCATATTCAATGATGAGATGGATGACTTCAGCTCCCCCAACATCACCAACCAGTTTGGGGTGCCCCCCTCCCCAGCCAACTTCATCAAACCAGGTATGGGGCGGGGAGGTACTTGGGTCAAGAGAGGGCTGGTGCCCTGGGCAGGCAGCTGACCAGCATCTCTGTCCCTGCCTGCCCATCTGGTGACCACAGGGAAGCAGCCCCTCTCGTCCATGTGTCCGGCGATCCTCGTGGGCCAGGATGGCCAGGTCCGCATGGTGGTGGGTGCCTCTGGGGGCACGCATATCACTACAGCCACTGCACTGGTACGTGTCATCTATCTGTTCCTTCTAGCCCCTGCCCCTGGGCCATGCTGACCCCATCCCTTTGCCCTCCAGGCCATCATCCATAACCTGTGGTTTGGCTATGATGTAAAACGGGCAGTAGAGGAGCCCCGACTTCACAACCAGCTTCTGCCCAACACCACGACACTGGAGAGAGGCATTGACCAGGTGGGACAGGGCCAAGGAAACTGAGTCACGAGGGGGGGTCACGGGGGTCCTAGGATGGAGGCCCAGATCTCCTGAGTCATCAAAGAGTAGACTACCAGCCTCTGCCTGGGGCAGATGAACTTCACCTCCACTGCCTGGACCATCTTGAACCCCTGTGCAACCTGGGTCAGGCCACCTGCTCCAAGGAGACCCACTAGGCCCAGCTGCCCCCAACTTGTTCTTCCTGGCCCCTGGGCTGGAAACGGCACCGTCTGTGTGGTTCGGTGTGGGTCTGTGTGGTTCAGATGGCTTCGCAGGCCCTGCTGAGAACCCTCTATCCCCTCCCACCCCCAGGCGGTGACCTCAGCCCTGAAGACTCGGCACCACAACACTGAGGACACTTCCAGCTTCATCGGTGTGGTGCAAGCCATTGTCCACACGGCCGGTGGCTGGGCAGCTGCCTCAGACCCCAGGAAAGGCGGGGAGCCTGCTGGCTACTGAGTGCTTGGGGTGGGCAAGGCTTCCTGGCAACCTAGGGATGAGATGCCCGCTGGGGCCAGAGTGGAACTTGGAGGGATTTGCTTCCCCTGTGAGTGACAAAGCAGTGCAATAAATGGGGGTTGCAGCGTGAGGCTCTGGGCAGCCTTGCTGGCCCAGCTCCCATATCGCTGGGCCTCAGCATCCTATGTGTGAATTGGAGCTGTACGGTGAGGAAGGGTGGAGAGGCGGGATTCAGAGGTCATAACCTCTCAGGTGCTGGAACTAGGCTGAGAACGTACACGAGAGCCCGGCCGCTGGGTGATTGGAGACAGGACCCACTCAGACCAATCACTGTCCTTCCTTACCCTGAGCCCCAGGAGCAGGGGGCCAGGTCATCCATTTTCTGGCCTGGGCCGTGGCACTTCCTAGTATCAACCACCAGGGGGGGCTGCAGCTCAGGAATTTACTTGGCCAGTGGGCCGCCAAGAGATGCTTGTAATCCTGCTACCTCTTCTGCCTGGCCGGTGCCCCTGGTTCACACCGTGGAGGATACATGGAGGTGAACCCGAGGTCTGAAGAGTGGGATTGGGCAAGAGGCTGGAGCAAAACGTCTCGGTCAGAGCCAGGCCCGGGGGGTTTTCCAAGCACAAACCCAGAATGAAAACCAAGCTGTGATCAGCTCCAGAAAGAGGCCCGGTTCTCAGGGATCAGTGAGCCAGGAAAGGTCCCCAGATCCCAAGGGTGGGATCTGGAGAGTGCAGCCCAGAAAGAGGGGCCTGGAGGGGATCAGTGAGACACAGCGGCCTGCCTCCTCCCCCAGGCGCCAGCTCCTCCCGCCTTCCCTCAGAGGCTATTAACTGAGGAGCTGTGGTGGGGGGGCAAGAGAGGGTGGGTCACAGCCTGATGGCCACCCATGCCCCTGACCAGGGAGCCTAAGCAGGGACCCCTGAAGGCAGGGGCACAGGGGCCACCCCAAGTCTGGGCTCTCCCTCAGGAGGCCAGAAAACTTGGTGTTTCTAAAGTGCCCATGAGGAAACGGAGTTTTGTGTCTGCAGAGTCTGGGCCCTGAGCCCGGGAGGGTGATACATCTGGGGTCCCCTGGGGACGGGATGGAGGCTTGGCTGGTGGGAAGTGCAAGTCTCCTCAGCTTTCATTTTGGCGCTAGAGGAAAGGCCATGGCCCCATTTGCAGGAGAGAAGACTGAGGCCTGAGGGGCTAGTCTCACTCCCGGTGGAGGTTAACTCCTTGGGTTCCTGCATATGGGCTGAGCACACACAGTTCCCCAGGCCCTGTGGAGCTCAGCTGAGGGCTCCACCAGGTGCAGGGGGACTTGGTTTCCTCTCTTTCCTTCCCATTGTCTCCTGCACAAGGATATTCAGGGCCTTTCCCAGCTCAGCCTGTCCAGCCATACCTCTAGCCAGGCCTAGCATGACGCTCTTTCCTCTCCTGGGACTTTGCTCTTTCAGTCCCTGCCTCCTGGCCTCAGCCTGATCAGCATGGCTGTGGAGATGGGGGAATGTTCCATTCTTAGCGCGCCAGACCCCTCTGTCTGCTGCCCCTGCCTTCCCAGAGGGTGGGCAGGCCCTGGGCCAGCAATGCACGTTGTTTCTGGGTTAAGCCATGTCACTGTGGTATGGGGGACAGTGGGGACAGAAGAAGGTGCCCACAGCCCTCCCCACCCCCCCGGGCAGCTGTGGGAACAGGCCTGTTGGAGAGACTGCCTGGCTGACCAGTGGCTCGGGTGGGGGCCTGACAGGCTGTGTGGCTGTGTGGGCGGTTTGTCTGTTGTACTAGGAGGTGTCGAGAGGCCTGGGGTGGGCGATGCTCAGCTGGGGAGGAAGCCAGAGAATATAGAGAGGCAGTGGGGGCTGTGTGGGTGGGAGTCCAGCCTGGACCCTGCACCCTGTGCTCCCACTGAGCCTGGTCAAGAAGGGCATCAATGGGTCCCCCTCCCCCAATTGCCTCCCCATTGGGTACCCCGAGGCCTAGGCAGGGGAGCATCCAGACCTGTGTTCTCAGGAGAGGAGGCCCAGCCTGCACAGATGGACACAGGGAAGCGGACACACAGCCAGGGAAGTGCAGAGACCCAGACAGGAGGGCAGCCTCACTCTCAGGAGGCCTATGGTGGCATTCTGACCGCATGCAGGCCCCAGGGGTGGGTGGCCTGGTGGGCAGTGGGCACCGAGGGCCAGATGTAGGCCCTGTTTACTTTCCTCACACAGTTCCTGGTCACACCAGTTTCCTGGCTAGGCCACGGCTGAGCTGGGACTTGAACCCGGATCCTGAGCGACATTGCCTTGGGTCCCCCAATCCCTCTGTCTCTGGCCCTCTTCAGCCCCACGTCTGGGCCCCAGACATCCTCAGTGTCCTCTGGCTCTGGGGATGCTGAGGAAATCTTGCTGAGCGCAACCACACCAAGGAGGTGGGAGGTAGGGTGACCATGCAGCCCCCTTGTCCCTCTGCAGCAGATCCAGGGGAGGGGACAAGGCAGGTCTGGGTCCTGCTGTCCTGGCTCCCTTGGGGGCAGGAGGCACCAAGTCCCCAAGCATGTGGGGTGGAATAGCCCTGGGCAGGCTGTGGGAATGAGGGAGTTAACGGTGGTGGCTTGCTCCTCTCTGGGAGGAAAACTCCCCATAAACGCCCTGCTCCCTGGCCTTCTGCCAGGGCCAAGAACAGGGGCTGAAAACTGGAAGTTCAGGCAGGCGGCCAGCTCTGCCTCTAGCAGGCGCTTGAGCAGGACAGCAGCCCCGTCGCCACTGGTGGCTGGTCTGTATGCCCATCAGTCCGCCGGGGGGCCTCCAATCATCTGTAAGCCTGTCTGTCCATCTGTCTACAATCCTGTCTCTGTCCAGTGTCTCTCTGACTGTCCTTCTCTTCCTAGCCTATGTTCAGCTGTCTAGCCTGTCAATCCATTTGTCTGTCTCTGGTCTTCATCTGTTCATCTGTCCCATCACCAGCGAATCTGTCCATTCATCCACCCACCTGTGTGTCCATCCACCTGCCTTCTCTCTCCACTCCGGGCCTCAGAGCCATGGCCCAAGGCCGCAGGGTCACGGCCAGCATGGTCCTGCTGGGGTTGGGGCTGGCCCTGGCCATTATTGTGCCTGCCGTGGTCCTCTCTCGCCGCCACACCGGTTGTGGCCCCCAGGCCTTTAGCCGTGCTGCGGTCGCTGCTGACTCCAAGGTCTGCTCGGACATTGGACGGTGAGTAAGAGGTGGGTGGAAGCTGGGTGGTTCTCAGTGGCTGGCCCCTCCTGGAGACTCTAACTGGTGGTGAGAGTGCGGAGAAGGTGTGTATGTAAGTGTGTATGCACGTGCATGTGCACATAGTGGGGGCTGCACAGCTTCCAGCAAGCAAGCAGCCCCAGGACCCTTCCACAGAGCAAGAGGCAGGTGTGCGCATGAGACAGAAGGGGGTTTGGGGATATTGACAGATGTGGTGTGTGAGTCTTTTCCTAGCTCCGGGGCTCAGGAGACCCGGAGAGGGCACTGCCACAGTGTCACTGGTCTGGCCCAGGCTAACCCTGATGACTGGTGCTGGGTCATTTAGAGAAGCCACAGCTGTTCTCCAAGGCTGGGGTTTTTTCCCAGAAGTGTGGGCAAGCCCTGGCCTGTCAGTGTGCACTCAGTGCTGCCCAGGGCCAGTTTCTCACCCGGGCCCAGGACCTGGGAAACCTGCCCTGGCCAGCACCATGTTCCCCACTGCCTCCCCTTCTGATGTCTGGGCCTGGGGCCCAGCCAGGGACTGCTGGATGTTTGGGGCCAGGGCAAGGTGGGTGTTAGAGAGGGGCCCCAGCTGGTGTTTTCCAACCCTTTTCCAGGAAGCCCAGCCCATGGAAGGCTTCCGCTGCCCACCGGGGCAGAATATAGCAGGACACCCCTCCTGGCTCTTGGCCCCCAGCCCAGGCTAGTGAGAAGCCCAAGCAGTCATCCCCCTCCCTGCTGGCTGGGTCTGTTTTCTGGAATAACTGCCTCATGGATCATTGTCAAGATCAGAAGTGCTTTGTAAGCTAAGGGGACAGTCCCGGAGCAAGGAGGAGTGTGGCCAAGTCCTTGCCCAGGTGGCATTCCGTACCATCTTTGTTTTGGTTTCCCCGTTTCTGCAAGCTTTAACCTTCTGTTTCATTCATTCGTCTCCTCCTTCGTTCCTTCCTCCCTTTGTCTGTCCACCTGTCTCTCCCGACCTGGTCCTCTTTCCCCTCCCTCAGGGCTCCTTCAAGGATGAGGGTGGCAGCTCCATACTGCTGGAGCATGCAGAGGTGCCAAGCCCACCAGAACCTAGAGTTGTAAAGAGGCAAACAGGGCCTGGGGTTCAGGCCCCAGAGACCCTGATGGGGATGTGTCCCCCCCCCCCCCCCCCCGCAGTGGGAGCCACTGCCACCTTTCTCTGTGGGGGGTCTGGGCCCATTGTGTCTCCCGGAGACTTTGTGGGGGGATCTGTATGGCATGTCTTGCTGTGCGTGTGAAGGTCAGTGTTGGGGGGATCTCTACTCGGAGCCCATGATGCCCTCTGCAAGTTTCCTTGGTGAGGAGAGAGGATGTGGTTTCTCCCCCTGTGTT
Source organism: Lutra lutra (assembly GCF_902655055.1). Lineage (NCBI taxonomy): Eukaryota > Metazoa > Chordata > Mammalia > Carnivora > Mustelidae > Lutra > Lutra lutra. The sequence goes on along the minus strand of NC_062289.1, from coordinate 66,257,734 downwards.
TTGTGTTTGTTGAAAACCACTCTCCACTTCCTGTTCTTGTTTTAAGAAGCCTGGAGTGGGAGGGAGCCTGGAGCTGGCCCCAGCTGTTGTGGAACATGGAACAGGAGACCCTGGCTGAGCTGGGGACCTCCTGGCTAAGATCCCTCCACTTGAGGGCTCCTGGCCATGCTGCTGCAGGCTCTGAAGGGAGCTGGTGGTCTGAAGCCCACTCTCCTTCCTCCTCACTGTCCCCCCCCCACCCACCCCCCGCTTTCCCATCACTGTCCCTTCTCTCCAGCAGGGCCTCCCAGACCCAATCTTCTCCTTCCCGACCAGCACCAGGTTTACTCCTTTGGGGTTGGGCCTTCTGCTGTAGCCAGAGTTCCTGGGGGAGGTTTTTTTTTTTGTTTTGTTTTGTTTTAGTTTTTGTTTTTTAAGATTTTGACTCCCCGCTGAGCAGGGAGCCTGATGTGGGATTTGATCCTGGGACCCCAGGATCATGAACTGAGCCTAAGGCAGACCCTTAACTGACTGAGTCACCTAGGCATCTCTGGGAGAGGGTTCTTAGGTTGGCATGAGTGAGGACCCAGCACCATGAGGAATGAATAGACCCATGGTGACAGCGAGGTCCCTTGCTCTCTAGTCTATCATCTTCCAGCACTATGTCCCAGTGTGTTAAGCTTGTGTGCAAACTGGGTGTTCTGAGGCTCTGAGTAAGTGCTCGTCTTTTAGGGAGACTGCATGAGCTTTCAGCGTAGTGGTGGCTTTTAGGTTTGTGACATGTATCTGCTGTGGCCACTTGGAAATACCTGCCCTCCCACAGGATCCTCAGTGGAACGATTCACTGCTTTTCCCAGAATCCAGTAGGGTTCATTGCTGAATTTGATTTATAAAGAAACTAGGTCTGTACAGAAGGGAGCTGCCTGGTGTCACAGAGTGAGCAGGCCCAGCTGGGACTGTCCTCCCTGCCTCTGCAGGGGTGGAAACTGTCCCGAGCTGCTGGAGGCTTGGGGTCCTCCCAGAGCCCTCCATCGCCTATCCTGGATCCAAATGCCTGCCCAGCCTCTAGCAGGCCTGTAAAAGAGCTTTGCTCGTAAAGGGAGTGGTTGTAGAAGACAATGGGTCGGGGGGGGCACCTGGGTGGCTCAGTCCATTAAACATCTGCTTTCGGGTCAGGTCATGACTTCAGGCGCCTGGGATCCAACCCCGCATCAGGCTCCCTGGGAGCCTGCTTCTGCCTCTCCCTCTGCTACTCTTCTACTTGTGCTCTCTCTTTCTCTCAAATAAATAAATATTTGGGGGACGCCTGAATGGCTCAGTCGCTTAAGTGTTTGCCTTTGGCTCGGGGCGTGATCCTGGGGTCCTGGGATGGAGCCATGCATCAGGTTCCCTGCTCAGTGGTGAACCTGCTTCTCCCTTTGCCCCTCCCCCTGTTTGTGTTTGCTCTCTATTTTTCTCTGACAAAGAAATGGGTGAAATCTTTCAAAAAAATGTTTTTTAATTAAAAAAAAGGAAGAAGAAGAAGAGGATGGTGGGGTCCAGAGTGCTCCAGAACATTGGAGTCTGGGCTGCAAAGGTGGGGATGGGGATGGGCCCTGAGAGCTGGGTCTTATCAGCTGCTCCAGCCCCATCCAGTGGTCTGGGGGGTCATGCTCTTAGCACAGAGGAGAGCAGGGACTCTAGCAAGTGGTTGCAACCTTTGAGCCTCAGTTTCCCCACCTGTGAAACTGGACTCATGCCAGCACTTCCCTCATGGGGGGGGGGAAACGCATGAAGCTTTCCTTGCCAGTAGGAGGCGCTCCCTCGATGTCAGCCACCTGACCGTTAACTGTTAACATTGGCTTGGACTGGATATGGGTCAGCATCTCAGGACCCCCAGTTAGGGCCCGGAGTTAGAGCAGGGAGCCTACTGTGGGGAAGACTCATGGGGTTAGGGTGTGACCCCACCCCTTCCTTCCGCCCCAGCTCCTATGACCCTTGTGCTTCTCTGGACTCCTGGCCAGCTCCCCAGGAAATTACTGCATTTCCTCCCCTCTGGGGCCATGCCGGTGGAAACAGCCCATGTGCCTGGACACTGTGCACCCACATGTGGCAGTGTGCCTACCTGGCTGAGTGTGTGACAGCAGTGGTGGTGACAGCAGCCCCTTGGCTCCTTGGGGACAGACGTGGCAGAAATCTCTGACTGTTCTGCACGCAGCTCTCTGCTGACTAGGATTGCTCCCACTCACAGCCGAAAAGGTTCAGGGCGCCTGGATGGCTCGGCAGAGCATATAACTCTTGATCTTGGGGTCATGAGTTTGAGCCCCATGTTGGGTATAGAGTTCACTTAAAAAACAAAGCAAAACAAAAAAACAGGCTCAGGGAGGTTGAATCCTGTGCTCTGTCTCATGCAGTTGGAATGCAAGGGTGGTTTAACATAATTTAGGAGATAGAAAAATTATTTGATTGTCTTGGTAACGCAGAAATGCATTTGATGTAAAATTTGCATTTGTATGCATTTGACGTAAAACCTGATAGGAAAGTGGACAAAAAATTTTAACAGAAACTTCATAATAGAGGATATTTGAATGGCCAAGAATCACAAGCCCTCAACATTAGGCATGGATTTGCTGATCCTCTGTCTCAGCCACCACAAAGGCAAGGACTTTGACCATCTGGTTACCACCGTGCCCCTAGGACAATGGCTGCATTGCAGACAGTAGGTGCTGTGTTCCTATTTGATGAAGGATCCTACAGGTAGAGAAGCTTGTATGTCCCTCATGCATCCACAAGGCCCACTGACTTGTACTCTGTTATACACACTCATAGGCATGATGGCCCTGGCTCAGGGACCACTTGGGCTGGAGTTCCCACTCACCAGTTGCACAATACAGGGCACGTGATTTAACCTCCCTGAGCTGGGGTCTTTTTTTTTTTTTTTTTTTTAAAGATTTTTATTTATTTATTTGACAGAGAGATCACAAGTAGGCAGAGAGGCAGGCAGAGAGAGAGGAGGAAGCAGGCTCCCTGCCGAGCAGAGAGCCCGATGCGGGGCTCGATCCCAGGACTCTGAGATCATGACCTGAGCCGAAGGCAGCAGCTTAACCCACTGAGCCACCCAGGCGCCCCCCCCCCTTTTTTTAAAATAAACTCTATACTCAATGTAGGGCTCAAACTCATGACCCTGGGATCAAGAATCACACGCTTAGCTGCATTTCACAAAGTTTGTTGTGGTTGTTTTGGCTATTTCCCCCCTCAATGCTTATATATATATATATATATATATATATATATATATATATATATATTTAAGATTTTATTTATTTATTTGACAGAGAGAGAGATCACAAGTAAGCAGAACAGCAGGCAGAGATAGAGGGGGAAGCAGGCTCCCTCCCGAGCAGATAGCCTAACACAGGGCTCGATCCCAGGACCCTGAGATCATAACCCAAGCTGAAGGCAGAGGCTTAACCCACTGAGCCCCCCAGGCGCCCCTCAATGCTTATATTTTTAAGTTTTTAAAGATTTATATATTCATTTGAGAAAGAGAGCATGAGCTGGAGGGGCAGCAGGAAAGGGAGAGAAAATCTCAAGTAGTCTCAGCACTGAGTGCAGAGCCCAACGTAGGGCTCTATCCCACGACCCTGAGACCATGACCTGAGCTGAAATCAAGAGTCTGACGCTTAATTGACTGAGCCACCCAGGTACCCCTGTTTTTATCTTGAAAAAGCTGTGAACCCACAGAAAAAGAGGAAGAATGCCACTTATACTTCACTTAAGTTCACCAATTGTTAATGTTTCACCTCATTTTCTTTCTCTCTCTCCATATGTTATCTAACATTTTTTGAAAGTTGCATTAATCATTGCACTTTATCCCTAAATACTTAGGTACATATCTACTATGAATAAGATCATTCTCCTATATAACATTGATACCATTATCACCCTCAAGAAACTTGACCTTGATATAATAATAGTATTTGATACTTCATCCAATTCAAATTTTCCCAGTTGATCCAATAAACCTGTCACCTATTATCTATCATCTATCTTCTATTTATTTATCTTTTTAGATCCAGTAACCAATCGTGATCATCATTTTTTTAAGTCTCCTTTAATCTAGAACTATCTCCTGCTTCTTTTTTAAAAGATTTTACTTTATTATTTTATTTTTGACAGAAAGAGACACAGCTAGAGAGGGAACACAAGCAGGGAGAATGGGAAGGAGAGAACAAGCTTCCTACAGATGAGGGAGCGTGATGTGGGGCTTGATCCCAGGACCCTAGGATCATGACCTGAGCTAAAGGCAGACGCTTAACAATTGAGCCACCCAGGTGCCCCTATCCCTTGCTTCTTAAAATACAAATTCATCTTCTATGACATTAACAGTTTTTAAAGATTGATTGGTTGAGGGGCGCCTGGGTGGCTCAGTGGGTTAAGCCGCTGCCTTCTGCTCAGGTCATGATCTCAGGGTCCTGGGATCGAGCTCCGCATCTGGCTCTCTGCTCAGCAGGGAGCCTGCTTCCTCCTCTCTCTCTCTGCCTGCCTCTCTGCCTACTTGTGATCTGTCAAATAAATAAATAAAATCTTAAAAAAAAAGATTGATTGGTTGATTGATTTAGAGAGCATGTGAGTGGGGGGAGGGGCAGAGGGTGAGGCAAAAGAGAATCTCAAGCAGACTGCCCGTTGAGCTTGGAGCCTGATGTGGGGCTCAATCCCAGGACCCTGAGATCATGACCTGGGAATGGAAATCAGGAGTAAGCTGCCTAACCAACTGAGCCAGCCAGGTGCATTATAACATTAACATTTTTAAAGAAGCCTGTCCACTTGAATCACAGTCTTGCTTCACAATCTTGGTTTGTCTGATTATTTCCTCATTATCAGATTCTGGTTCAACATGAAAGCTCCCCCATCATTAGTGATGCTAAGTTGGATCACTTCATGAAGGTGGTATCTTCTAAATCTCTTCATTGTAAGGCTATCATTTTCTTTACTAAATTAGTAATATATGGTTTGATACTTTGAGACCAGGTGAATATCCTTTTTTTCAAACAACACTTGACCCCCTGTTTTAGCATCTATTTTTGGTCCTTGTCTGAATAAATTTGTGTTTGCAAAAAGGTGATTTCTAAACCTGTCATTTCTTCAACATTCATGAGTTCGTATTCTTCTGTCAAAAAGATCCCATCCTCCCCAACCTAGATGTTCTTGAATGTCACTGTTGACTCAAGGATTTTTTCAATTCGATATGTTATAATTCATCCCTGTTCTTCTTTTTGATCCCCAAGTTGTCACAAATTTGACCAATGGGAGCCACTCTAAGCCAGCAACTATATTCTTTTACATAAACCCATTAGTCTTAGAAAATTTTCTTGACTTCCTGCCCAAAATGTTCCAAGATCTACTTGTACATTCCCTCAGCCAGATCTGAAATCAGGAATCAGTAGAATATGGTATTTTAGAAACCAAGATCTGAGGGCTAGGGATGTTCACTGAGACAGGGAAGACATTGCTTCTACATTGTGTCCATGAACGAAAGCAGAAGAAATGTACAAATATCTTGAGTCTGTACCAAGACCTCCAGCTGAGACCCATGACCATAGGCTTCTTCCCATCTTCCTCTGTCTGACACTGTGTGTCTCTTCCGCTATGGTCAAAGAAGTTCCCATCAATGTTAGTATATTTACATATTGTCTCTATTCCCAATAATTGTTGTTTGTTTTTGTTTTATTGTCCTGAGGCTATACTACATAAAAGATGTATGGTGAAATTAAATTATTTTTCCTGTGTGGTTATCAGTTCAATATACCATTAGCTTATTTTTTTTCAGTTTATATTGTTTTAGGGTTTCCTTTTTGTTTTAATTTTATTTTTGACTTTAAGTCAAAACTGTAAAAAGATATCCTCAAAGATCTCATTCACATTACCTTCATCCTGTTCCTGTCATCCTGTATTTAGAGGGAATAATTTCTTTATTTCTTTATTTCCTGTTTTTTTTTAACTTACATATCTTTCTTTTCATTTTCTTTTTTGCTCTTTCCTTTCTTTTTTATTTTTTATTTTCTTTTTTTTATAATTTTTAAATTTTTTTATAAACATATAATGTATTATTAGCCCCAGGGGTACAGGTCTGTGAATCGCCAGGTTTACACACTTCACAGCACTCACCATAGCACATACCCTCCCCAATGTCCATAACCCCACTATCTTTCCTTTCTTTTTGCTATTATTTCTGTGTTTCTGTTTGAAAAACAAGCAAATATATCACTTATTTTCTCTCTCTTTTTTTTTTAAGATTTTATTTATTTATTTGACAGAGAGAAATCACAAGTAAGCAGAGAGGCAGGCAGAGAGAGAGGAGGAAACAGGCTCCCTGCTGAGCAGAAAGCCCGATGTGGGGCTCGATCCCAGGACCCTGGGATCATGACCTGAGCCGAAGGCAGCGGCTTAACCCACTGAGCCACCCAGGCGCCCCTTATTTTCTCTTTTTTGTCATAGCTTTTGATATCAAGAAAGGCTTGTATTTTTGCTGTAATCGTTATTATATTTCCATTGATATCTTTATTGCATGTTATATATGCAATTATAATATTAGATGTATAATTATGGTACTTTTCATTCTTCTGCTTTTTTGGAATATTCTTTGTTTGCTCCTCTGATGGTTAAACTAGGCTATGGTGCCTAGTCGTTTGGTCAAATACTAGTCTAGAATTTGCTCTGAGGGTATTTTGTAGATGTGATTAACATTTCATTCAGCTGACTTTAATAAAACATTACCCCAAAGGTGGGTGGGCCGCATCCAATCAGTTGAAGGTCTGAAATGCAAAAACAGGTTTATCAGAGAAGGAATTCTGCCTCAAATCTATGACATAAAAATCCCATCTGGGTGGTGCCTGGGTGGCTCAGTCGGTTAAGCTCGGTTAAGACCTCAGCTTTGGTCATGATCCCAGATCTCCATCTCTAGGATGGAGACCTGCGTCAGGTTCTCTGCTCAGTGGGGAGCCTACTTCTCCCTCCACCCCCCATTCATTCTTTCCCCCTCTCTCTTTCTCTCTCTCTCTGAAATAAATAAAATTAAAAGGTTAAAAAAAAAATCCCATGTAAGTTTCTATCCTCGTGGCCTACCCTACAGATTTTGAACTTGCCAGCTTCTGCAATAACATGAACCAATTCCTTAAAATAAAAATCTCTCTCTAGGGACGCCTGGGTGGCTCGGTTGGTTGGACGACTGCCTTCGGCTCAGGTCATGATCCTGGAGTCCCGGGATCGAGTCCCGCATCGGGCTCCCAGCTCCACGGGGAGTCTGCTTCTCTCTCTGACCTTCTCCTAGCTCATGCTCTCTCTCACTGTCTCTCTCTCAAATAAATAAATAAAATCTTAAAAAAAAAATCTCTCTCTACATCTATCCCATTAGATTTATAGACTACCCTACTATGAGTAATACTGAAACTACCTAGAAACCTCTTCTTTCCCCTGTTCCCTTTCTTTCCTAAGAGGATATAAAGGGATTTGAGATATCTTTCTACTCTCAATTAATACCTAGCAGTCAATCAATAACCTTATTCTACTTCTTACATAGCCTCCCCATTCGCACTCCCATCCTCCTTTTTTTTTTTTTAATCCACACAACAGGCCTCACTACCCATAATAGCTAAAGCTGTTTCTACTATGTTTTCAGTTAATTTTCTCTTGCCACCAAATGAGTTTTCTGTCCAGACAATCATTAAAAGGAAAATTTTCATTGGTTAGTTTAACACAGCCAAACATCTGGTTTCGTGTGCAATAACACAGGCACCTTTGCTTTGATCAATACTGGGGCCTGTAAACCAGAGTATTTTTTTTTTTAACCTGCCATTGACTGGCCCATAAGTCAAAGACAACAGTCATGTCCTCAAAACAAAATCCCCACTCCATTTTTATGGTTGTACTGTGCCTCCATTTTCAGAAAAATAAGCATTACATTGCTATCCTGTTTCAATAATAACTATCATTTTTAGTCTGAGATCTATGGGTAATTATATATTTAATTCCTACACTGACTCATGTCAGAATCTTTCCCATTATTTTGTTGTCTGAAGTCTGTTCTCTATAAGATTCTTCAGAAAGATTTCATGCTGAAAATATTCACTGAATTATGGCATGTTCATAACAGTTTGTGGCCTTTGTAGGTAACAAACAGTTTAGCTGGATATAAAATCCTTGGTTCACATTTTCTTTCCTTGAATGTGTTGATTATAACCCTTCCTCATTCCTGGCACAAAGCATTGGTGTTGAAAAGTCTGATGACAATCTGATTTTCTTTCTCCTGTAAGAGAGTTAATCTTTTTATCTAGATGCCAAAAAATTTTGTTAATAAAGTCTGATAGGTTTATTAGAATATACCTCAGTGTTGGCTATTCTGAATTGATTTTCCTATATAGTGAAGTGCCCTTTTCAATACAGAGAAAATTTTATAGTCTTTTTTTCTCTTTAAATCAGGAAAGTTATCTTGAATTATATTGTTTATTATTCATTCTGTCCCAAAGATTTGGATTTCCACCTTGGAACTCGTATTAAGTGTACATTTGATATTCTTGCCTATCTTCTGTATTTTAAAATCTCCTTTTCATTAAAAAATTTCCCCTTTTCATCTTCTCTTTTTTTTTAAGGAACCTCTGTAGGTATTTGCTCTGTGTTTATCTTTGTTCAGCCTTCATTTCTTTTTCTTTTTTTTTTTTAAGATTTTATTTATTTGACAGAGAGACAGAGATCACAAGTAGGCAGAGAGGCAGGCAGAGAGAGAGGAGGAAGCAGGTTCCCCGCTGAGCAGAGAGCCCGATGCAGGGCTCGATCCCAGGACCCTGAGATCATGATCTGAGCCAAAGGCAGAGGCTTTAATCCAATGAGCTGCCCAGGTGCCCCACAGCCTTCATTTCGGAGATTTTTTTCTCCTATGTTCTATTATTTCCTGAGTTCTATAATTTGGGTTTTTTTTTTTCTATAATTAAAAAAAAAGATTTTATTTATTTATTTATCAGAGAGAGAGAGAGAGAAAGTACAAGCAGCGGGAGCAGGAGCCAGAGGGAGAAGCAGGCTTCCCCCTAAGCAAGGAGCCCGATGCAGAACTCAATCCCAGGACCCTAGATCACGACCTGAGCTGAAGGTGGACACTTAACTGACTGAGCCACCCAGGCATCCCTATAATTTTGTTTTTTAATTCCTCTTTTCCAATCTCTTTATGTGCAGTTTTTCTAATTCTGATGTCTGCTGCCCCTTCATTGCCTCTGTAATCCTTTTAACTTATTTTGGAACATCCTGAAATATTAAGTTGCTGTTTACATCTGATTTGTAAGCTTGTCTTTCTGGTATGGGGTGTGACTTCAACATGTTTTTTTGTTCACGTTCAAGCAAGATGAATTTTTCTATACTTTTAGGCTGGAAGGTGGGTCAAAATAGTTTTTATCAGTTCATGGCTCTTGAATTCCTTCTGCTGTTTCTGCAAAATGATTGGAAATATATATGGTCTCCTACTTTCTGATAATTGTTTTCTCTTTCCTTTGCCTCTGTGGTTCCAGTCCTGTTCAGTTTGCTTCTACTAAAGCAGCTTCTCATCAGGGCGGCTCCCTCTGCCCTGAAGGAGAACGTTGGTTTATTCGTTTTGAGAGTTCTCAGGATCCAGAACTATTTGGCACCATGCCTTCCCTTGGCCACCTTTCACTCACACATAAGCTGGATAGTGACAAACCCAACCTTTAACACTCCTCTGAGTAAAGGTTCTCAGATTGTTTGGTCCTCCAGACTTCCCTGTGTGGCCCTGTGGTGAATGTGGGAATTCTTCAGACCCACTGCCTCCCTTCCCCAACATACAGTGTATTATTAGTTTCAGAGGTAGAGGTCTGTGATTCATCAGTCTTATATAATAACCAGTGCTGATTACATTGCGTGCCCTTCTTAATGCCCACCACCCAGTTACCCCATCCGCTCACCTCCTCGACCTCCTGCAACTCTCAGTTTGTTTCTTATGACTAAGAGTCTCTTATGGTTGGCTCCTTCTGATTTTGTCTTGTTTTATTTTTCCCTCCCTTCCCCCATGAGCCTCTGTTCTGCTTCTTAAATTCCACATGAGCGAGATCATATGACAATTGTCTTCTGATTGACTTATGTCGCTTGGCACAATACCTTCTAGTTCTGTCCACATTATTGCAAATGGCAAGATTTCATTTTTTTAATGGCTGAGTAGTATTCTATTGTGCACACATGTGCACACACACACACACATACACACAGACCACATCTTTACCCATTCATATGTCCATGGACATCTGGGCTCTTTCCACAGTTTGGCTGTTGTGGATGTTGCTGCTATAAACATTGGGGTGCACGGGTCCCTTTGGATCCCTACATCTGTATCTTTAGGGTAAACACCCAGTAGTGTGATTGCTGGGTCATAGGGTAGCTCTATTTGCAACTTTTTGAGGAATCTCCACACTGTTTTCCAGAGTGGCTGCACCAGCTTGCATTCCCACCAACAGTGTAAGAAGGTTCTACATGGGGGTTTTCTTTTCTTTTCTTTTTAAAATACTTTATTTATTTATTTGAGAGAGAGAGAGAGCAGGAGAGAGAGCACAAGCAGGGAGGAGAGGGAGAAGCAGGCTCTCAGCTGAGCAGGGAGCCCGACACGGGGCTCAATCCCAGGACCCTGAGATCATGACCCGAGCCGAAGGCAGACGCTTAACCAACTGAGCCACCCAGGCACACCGTGTGGGGACGGTTTCTAAGTCATTTGTATTATTTCAGTTCCGTGAAACTTGCTGATATGTTTGTATAAATGTTTTATGTGTTCTTGAACGTTCTTGTGTGTCCGCTTCATGACTGTCGGAAGCTGCGTCCTGCACATGTCGGCTCAGTCATCTTATCATAGTGGTAACATCCAGATCTTCTATAGCCTCACTGATTTTTCTCCTGCTGATTCTAGAAGTTTCTGAGAGAAGTATGTTAGTCTCCTCCCATGTATATTTGTCTATTTCTTTGCATGCTGCCAAGTGTTGCTTTATATGTTTTTTAAACTGTTAAGTGTACACACATCCAGATTTTTATATCTTTCTATTGAGTCGAGCTTTTTATAATATTAACATGTCACTGTTATTTCTAATAATGTTTTTCTTCTTAAAGGCTACTTTGTCTGAAATTAATATAGTTATACATGTTGGTTAATGTTCACATTATATATATATATATATATATATATATATATATATATATAGTTGTTGTTTTATCCCTACGTCTCTTTTTTTCTTTTTTTTTAGATTTTTATTTATTTGACAGACAGAGATTACAAGTAGGCAGAAAGGCAGGCAGATAGAGAGGGGGAAGCAGGCTCCCTGCTAAGTAGAGAGCCCTATGCGGGGCTCGATCCCAGGACCCTGGGATCATGACCTGAGCCGAAGGCAGAGGCTTTAACCCACTGAGCCACCCAGGCGCCCCAATCCCTACGTCTCTTAATGCATTTTCTATATGTTCTTTACTTTTTTTCCTTCTGCATTTAGATTTTGATATTTTTGTATTGAATTAATCTTTTTTTGAAAAAAATCTGTGTCCAGGGCACCTGGGTGGCTCAGTTGGTTGAGCATCTGCCTTCAGCTCAGGTCATGATCCCAGGGTCCTGGGATAGAGCCCCACATGGGGCTCCCTGCTCAGCGGGGCGTCTGCTTCTCCCTCTGCCTCTGCCACTCCTCCCTGCTCATGCTCTCTCACTCCCTCTCACTCTCGTACTCTCACTCAAATAAATAAATAAAAATCTTTAAAAATTTTTTGTGTCCAATCTCTTGTTAATGCCCTTAGCATTGAGCTCCTAATTCCATGTTTTATCATTGCCATTTCTCTGGGGAAATCCTTCATCTTGTCTTTTATATCCTTAAATGTAGTTATTTAAAATCTGTGGTCAGACAGTTTCATAATCTGGAGGTCCCATGGGTCTCTTTCTCCTATTGTTTGTGCTTTCTCTTGGGCTTTGTTTATGTTGTATTATTACTGCCTTGTTTGCTTGGTTATTTTGAAGTCAGCCTTTGCAGAGTGTGTTGAAAATCGTTCAAGATAATTGTTAGAAATAATCTGAGGTCCAGGATACCAACATTCTGGAATGACTTTAATTCCATTTGACTGAGAGTTGATGATTTGAAGCTGGGCCACTGGGCTTGTCAGGCCTGGCCCATTTCTCGTTTTACCCCCAGAGTGAGGATAACACATCGCAAGTCCGGTACACCAGCACACCCAGGCTCCGGCCACACAATGATGTCAAAAGCACTATGTGGCTTCTTGGCCCCTTCTTTCAGGACTGGCAAACATTTTGAGGAGGGAAAGCTATCTCCAAATGCTAGACTCCTCTGTCTCTAGGCCTGCATTTCTTCCCTGCCTGTGATGCCTTTATTTTTTTTTAAAGATTATTTATTTATTTGAGAGAGAAAGGACATGAGCAGGGGTGAGGGAGCGCGGAGGGAGAGAGAGAAAAGCAGGCTCCCACAGAGCCTGATGCAGGGCTAGATCCCAAGACACTGAGATCATGACCAGAGCCAAGGGCAGATGCTTAAAGGACTGAGCCATCCAGGAGCAACCCCCGTCCCCTGTCCCCCATCCCCGTGATGCTTTAAAGAGGATGTTTTCCCTTTGTCTGGCTCTTCTAGTGGTCTGTGGGAAATTTAATCTGAATGATTTTGTTTCCCATTACAGCGATGTTTGATTTACATTTTGACAGACGATTTTGTTAAAACAGAAGGGGGATGGCAAATGTTGGGGACCAAGGAGGAGACCGTTGCAATAACCCAGTAAGAGATGCCTGTGGCTTGGATCTGGGGATGAAAGAAAGTGACCAACCAAGAGTGGCTCCAGTGTTCACAGCCTAAGCAAAGGGGTGAATGGTTGTGTCCTTTTCTAAGATAGTGAAGGTAGAAAGGCAGCCATTTTGGGGGGCAGAGGTGAGAAGGAAGGAAGTGGAGTTTAGGTCGTGTTAAGAGTGAAATGCCTCGGCGCCTGGGTGGCTCAGCCATTAAGCATCTGCCTTCAGCTCACGTCATGATCCTGGGGTCCTGTGTTCCAGCCCCGCATTGGGCTCCCTGCTTGGCGGGAAGCCTGCTTCTCCCTCTCCCAGTCCCCCTGCTTGTGTTCCCTCTCTCTCTGTGTTTCTCTCTGTCAAATAAATAAAATCTTAAAAAAAAAAAAAAGTGTAATGCCTCAAATAAAAACTTAAGAAAGAAACAAACCCAAACCAAATAAAACAAAAAATGAAATGCTTCTTAGACACCCAAAGGAGGTATCTTGTGGGCGGCTAGGGTGTGCCTGGAGTTTAGGGGAGAGGTCTAAGCTGGAGATAAAACTTGGCTATCATCAGAATAGAGTTGCATTTTAAGCCCTGAGCCTAGATCAGCTCATCTGGGAGAAGAAACAGGTGCACAAGGACAGAAGACTGAGCCTGAGGCCCCCAACAGCATGAGGTGAGGGAAGTGGGGAGAAACCAGAGCATGGTGGCAGGCGGTGGTGGGGGCCTGGAAGCCGAATGCAGAAAGCACTTCCGGGAGCTGGGAACAATGGGTCAGGCGACATAAGGCTTTTGTGACGGGAGGTTTTTTTTTTTTTTTTTTTAACAGTTTTCCAGTTTGTCTTTTGTTTTTGTTTGTGGTGTTTTAATTTTGTGAAGCATCTGTGTTTCTCCCTGCCTGGATGTGACCATCTTCGTTGTGTCATGCTGCTGGCTTCCGCCCCTTTCCCCGGTCCAACATACCGCGTGTCCATGCTGTAGCCATGTGTGCCCTCGGGTGGGCCCAGAGCAAGGACATTGGCTCAGGGGAGCTTGTGAGCCCAGGGTTGGAGGGGGGTAGTGTCAGGCTGAAGTGCCCGAGCTGAGGGAGGGTACCGGGGTCGGAGGTCCTATGGGGTGGGGGAGGGGAACTGGGTCCACTCCCTCTCTGGGCTTGGTTTCCCCATCTGTAATTGGTTTAAATGCTCGCTTCCTGGAAGTGCTGGGTGGATTCCTTAGTGTTCAGGAAGGGGCGGCCTCCAGTGAACTGCTCAGGGCTGTGCCCTAGGAACAAGGTCATTTCCTCAACACAGGCCAGTCTGACTAGACCCTTGGACTAAAAGGCCTACCCCTTGGTGCCCATACACAGGTGGGAGACTGAGACCAGAGAACATTCCCACAGACACTGGAGCCCCAGGAGGGGCTGGGGAACCCATTAGCCCAGGCCCCTGGCGACAGGACAAGCTCCTGGGATCACCTGAAAAAGTCCAGTCTTAAAAGGATTGGGACCTGTGGTATCCCCAGTGGGATGCTGAGTGGGAGCTGCCTAGGCTGGGCTCCTGGACTGCTGGGGACTGGCGGGTCTGGCCCAGGCAAGTGAGTCACAGCTGCTGGGAGGGACTAGGGAACAATGGCTGCAAAAGCACTGCACAAACTGAGAAGTACCTTATGTAAGGCAAGGGGGAGTGTAAATGCCATTATGATTTGCAGTCTGTAGGGGGCTATGGACCTGTGAGCAGCTGGACTTGAGGGGGCAGCCCAATGTAGTCTCCAACCTAACCCAGAGTTTGGTGGCTGCAGATGGTCACCCACCTGTCACCATTCCCTGGTAAATGTCAACTGAGGAAGCCCATGTTGGGAGGCTGGGGCCAGGGGGCCAGACCTCTTATTCTGTGTCATGTTCCCTAGAGCCATTCTCCAGCAGCAGGGCTCGCCTGTGGATGCCACCATCGCAGCTCTGGTCTGCACCGGAGTCGTCAACCCTCAGAGCATGGGCCTGGGTGGAGGGGTCATCTTCACCATCTACAATGCAACCACGGGTGAGTTCATATGAGGGACCCCGTGGCGAGGACGGGCTGGTCCACAAGTGCTAACAGTGAAGTGCTTACAAACACCCCAAGTGTTCGCCGTGCACCCATACCTCTTCCTGGGTCCTCTTGGTGCCCCCCACGTCCCCCACCCTGTCTGTGCAAAGCCACTGCAGCCCATCTCAGATATGAGCACTGTCAGGGAGGAGGGGATTCTTCTGCCCTTCAAGGTCCTTCTAGCTAACTATTAAATTGACAAGAGGGAAAGTAACAGGACAAAATCAAATTTAATTTCCTATGTATGGGGAATCCACACAGACATGGAAATTCCACAGACAGACAAAATCAGCTGTCTAGAGGATAGGGGTCTGGGACTTCAAAGGGAAGGAATGCAATTCACAGGAAGATAAAGAAGAGTAAACATTTGCTAAGCAAATGTGCGCGGGGCCACTGGGAAACAATGGGACCCAGAAGACTTTTACCAAAGGCCTTGCAAAGTCCCTCCCTGTCTCTCCTACCTAGTTTGTATCCTGCTGTAGTTGTCTATGGTGATGGTTCTCTTCCTGGAGCAGGTCTTCTGTCTAAATTCTTTCAGGCAATAGTAGGGGGGAGATAGAAAACTCTTCTGGATTCTGCTAGGTTTTAGTTACTTTTAACTCAAAAATAATCTTCAAGGCAAAGTGGCCCATTTTGGGGCGGCCTGCTCTTGGCCCCTATAGCACAGAGTCGAGTTCAAGGTACAAAGAAAGAAACAGGCCTAGAACAGGGCCAGGGGCATATGAGGGGAGCGTATGGTGTGGGGTGAGACCCAGAAGCCACAGGAGTGCCCCTGAGTGCTCACATGCCCTGCCCCAACTCCAGGAAAGGTGGAAGTCATCAATGCCAGGGAGACAGTGCCCGCCAACTACGTCCCGGGTCTGCTGGACCAGTGTGAGCAGGCCCAGCCATTGGGCACAGGTGAGGCCCTTGGAGGGACCACACTCTCATCCTACCAGGCCACTGAGGCTGACTAGAACCCTCCTCTGAAGGGGCTTTGTGGACAGGCTGTGACACCCTGGTGCCAAGGGAGCCCCCCTCGAGGTCCTGACCCCCCGGAGTTGAGAGTCTTCCTGGGACAGGGCTTTCTGAGAAGGGAGTGGTAATCCAAGCAGAGGGACCAGACTGGCAAAGGTCTGGAAGGTTCAGTGGTGATGGGGTGGTGGGTGGAGTGGGAGGTCCTGGGGCCAGTTTGGACTGGGCTCTGAGGGAAGGCAGTGGGGAGCCACGGGGTGGTTATGTGGGGAGTTGAGCGGGGAATGACAAAGTCAGGTGTGGGCTCCAGAAAGCTCATTCCAGCTGCCATGCTAGGGGGACCAAGTGGGTGGGGCGAGTGTGGGGTGGTAGAGAACCCATGCGGAAGGCTATGGGGCTGAGGGCAGGGACATGACATCACCGGGCCTTGTAGGGGCCCAGTGGATCGGAGTGCCGGGGGAGCTCCGTGGCTACGCTGAGGCCCACCGCCGCCACGGCCGCCTGCCCTGGGCACAGCTCTTCAGGCCCACCATCTCCCTGCTCCGAGGGGACTACCGCATGCCCTTCATCCTCAGTCAGTTCCTGCAGAGCAACTTCCTGCGTCCTTCCTTATACAAGACATCCCTGAGGTGAGCACTGCCTGAGGGGCTCCCCGGACTCCCGCTCAGCTCCTGGGTTCAGGCTCTGGCCCGGCTGCCTCGCTCCCACCCCAGTTCCACCCCAGCCCTTCCATGAACTTGAAGGTTGACCCTGTGCTGGTGTCGGGGGCCTGAAGGCCGGGAAGGCCAGTGCTTTGCTGTCCCAGTTGACAGACCTTTGAGCTAGAATGTAATCAGAGGGCCTCAGGCCAGAAGTTTACATCCAAGTGACAGGACTCCAGGATGTGGATTTGGGCTCTGCCACTGCCCTCTGGCCCTGCCCTTCTCCACCCCCACCATGTCCATGCCAGCCCACTGACCATGTCTTCCCAGGGGTGTCCCAGGCCCATGTAGGGAGCGTGTCCTCCCTGGGCCAGGGTGATGAGTGAGGTAAGAGGCTTCAGCCTCCCCCAAGCATAGAGGAGCCATCTCCCCTGATGTCTACACCAGCTCCTCAGGACCCCGGACCAGGACTGCCTCCCTATAGGGTCCCAAGGAAACCACAAGAACTCCTGCAGGAGTGTGGCTGCCTTCCGGGGCCCGGCCCCACCCTGAGGCTGCCCCCAACTCCCCAGGCAGCTCTTTTTCAACGGCACAGAACCCCTGAGGGCTCAGGACCCATTCCCCTGGCCTGCACTGGCTGCCACCCTGGAAACCGTGGCCACGGAGGGTGCAGAGGCCTTCTACACAGGGACGCTGGGCAAGACGCTGCTGGAGGACATTGCAAATCAAGGTCAGCTGCGCCAAGGTCCCAGAGCCCCCGCCCCTGCCAGAGAAAGAGTTGGGCGCTGGGTGCTAGGGGTGAGGGCAGGCCCTTCCGCAAGCCTGCTGGAATGTCAGCTGCTCCCAGGACTCAGGGAGGCCATGCGTCCAGGCCTGCCCACTGCTGGTCTCAAGGACCCTGTGGTCAGGGCCCCTGGGGAGCAGAGCCCCATAAATTAGCAAATTAGTGGTGGCTATAGTGGGTCACAGTGGGTTCCTGGGCCTGGAGCTGGCCACCCTCACAATCTGTCAGAGGCCAGCTTCCACTCACCTTCCCGTCCTCTTCCCACCAACCTGCCTGCCTCTGGCCTCCGTCCACCCATCCCTCACCTGGCTCTAGGGCCCAGCCCTGATGGCACTGCCTGCAGACCCTCCATCACCCCTAGGGTTCTAAGAGACTAGGTTGATGTGGGGAGCCCCACCACATGACCTGGGATCAGGAGCTATCACTCTGCCTCAGTTTCTCCATCCATACTTGGGGTCTCTTTCGTCTCACCTCAGGCAGCAGGCTGACCCTGCAGGACCTGGCATCGTTCCAGCCAGAGGTAGTGGATGCCCTGGAGATGCCCCTGGGGGACTACACCCTGTACTCACCGCCACCGCCTGCATCGGGTGCGATTCTCAGCCTTGTCCTCAACGTGCTCAAAGGTGAGACTCCGACCTCCGTCCCCCAGGTCCTCCCTCCAGAGTCCTGCCCCACTGGCATCTTCGAGCCCAGCTGGAGCTTTGGGCAGCCTTCCTCTTCCAGCTCAGCCCCTCCTCAGACACCAAATGGGAATGGGTCAGGACGTTATGCCCTAGAGCTGGTCTCTGGCGCCGTCCACACAGTGGGGCTTTGCTGAAGGGTCCGAGGTCATCCACCCAGGGAGTCCTGCCCCGCAGGTGGTGAGCGGCCTGGCCAGCGTGTGCCCCCAGGGCTGAAGTCTGGCCTGCAGGATGGCAAATGGAGGTGGGGGGGTCCTAGCCGTGCCCAGGTTTGGGGCGGCCCGCCGCTGACTGTGTCAATTCCTGGAGACTACCGTGACGGAATTGAGGCTTAAAGCAACAGAAATTTATTTTCTCCTAGTTCTGGAGGCCAGAAGATCAAAATCAAGGTGTCAGCTGCTCTGTGTTTCCTCCGGGGACTCTGGGGGACAATCTGTTCCTTGTCTCCTCCAGCTCTTGGAGGCTGCTGGCATTCCCAGGCTGTGGCTGCAGCGGCACCTGGGTCTCTCCCTCTGCTCACACAGCCTCCTCCTCTTCTCTGTGTGTCTGTTTTATACGATTACATTTAATTGTGTGATTACATTTAGAGCCCTCCGGATAATCCAGGATAATCTGCTCTTCTCAAGATCCTTAACTTAATCACACATTTTGCCATATAAGGTAAAATTCACTCCTTTGCCCTATAAGGTAGTATTCACAGGTTCTGGGGATTAGGACATGAATGAATCTTTTTTGAGGGGGGCCAACAGTCCACCCACGACACGGGGTGACCCCGACCTGCGTCTATCCCCTCCCCAGGGTTCAACTTCTCCTCTGAGTCGGTGGCCAGGTCCGAGGGGAGGGTGAACTTGTACCATCACCTCGTGGAGACGCTCAAGTTTGCTGGGGGACAGAGGTGGCGGCTGTGGGACCCCCGCAGCCACTTGGATATCCAGGTGAGGTAGACTGTGGCCGCTGGAGAGCCCCCTTCCCAGCCCCCAGGGCTCTGCATGAAGGGAACATGAGGCTGTCCCTGGACCCCAAGAGTCTGACTAGGTGAGGTTGGAGGAGTGCATACAGAGTTTCAGGACAGAACAGCTTGGCAGTGGCCCAGGGCAGGGAGGGTGAGGTGGGTCTGCAGACTAGAAGGGACCCCTGAGTGGCAAGTACTAGAGGGACAGTGTTGGCACCATAATTCAGAGGACCTGGAGGACGGGCGGGGTCTGGGGGCAGCTTGGGCTAGAGGAAGACAGACTGGGGAGGGTCTCTCAAGGGACCCTCTTCTCTGTGGGCCCCTGGCTCCTCACTGACCTTGCCACCTGCCCGGCCACCCCAGAATGTTTCCCAGGACCTGCTGGGAGAAACTTTGGCCCAGCAGATCCGCCAGCAGATCGACGCTCGGGGAGACCACCAGCTCAGCCACTACAGCCTGGCTGGGACCTGGGGCCGCCAGACGGGCACGTCGCATGTGTCTGTGCTGGGGGAGGACGGCAGTGCTGTGGCAGCCACCAGCACCATCAACACGCCGTATGTGTCTGTCTGACCCCTGAATGCCCTCCTTTGCTCCCTCAGCAGGTCTTATGAGCCCCCAGTCTCCCCTTGCTTGTGTCCAGAGGGCAGTACCTTGCTTTTCCCTTCGCTGCCTCCTTTCTGTCAGAGGGGCCACTCTCCTGTCTTCTCTGGCTGGAAGGCTGCTGACAGGTGGCCTTGAGCCAGGACCTGCTCGGGGATGAGGTTTACCCAGAAGGACGTCCTGACAGGGAGGCCCAGGGGGATCTTTGGGGGCAGTGCCAGGGAGCGAATAGTGGCCCCAGGGTGCTAGCGGGCTGTCACTTGCATGAGGGGGTCAGGCACGCATTCCAGGACGGGAGCCTGGAGCCTGGAGCTCCAAGCCCAGACCCGACCCCACCTGCAGCTTTGGAGCAATGCTGTACTCACCACGCACGGGCATCCTCCTCAATAACGAGCTTCTGGACCTATGCTGGAGGCGTCCCCTGGGCTCCCAAGTCACCCCCCAACCCGGTGAGCCTGAGGACCCCACTGGTGGGAAGAGGGCAAGTGGGCAGGCCAGGTGGCATGAGGCAGCCCCTGAGCCAGCCCCAGTGTGCACAGCAGTGAATGGAGACACAGATGGAGGCAGGCGCGGGGGCGGGGGGCGTCTGGAGGGTGCTGGCTGCAGATGAGGGTGCAGGTGACACCCACCTGGCCTCCAGTTCCAGGTGAGCGGCCTCCATCGTCCATGGTTCCCTCCATCTTGGTCAACACAGCCCGGGGGTCAAAGCTGGTGATTGGTGGGGCCGGTGGGGAGCTCATCATCTCTGCTGTGGCCCAGGTGAGTTGGGGAGCACCTGGCTGGAACATCGCCACTCCTGGCGGGGAAGGAAGGGGCTGGTGTATGGTGGCTGTGGTCAGTGTCCCCTCCCTCCCCTCCTGTGTTCTCCTTCTCTCCCCCAGGCCATCATAAACAAGCTGTGGCTTGACTTTGACCTAAGAACTGCCATTGCAGCCCCTATCCTGCACGTCAACAGCAAGGGCCATGTGGAATATGAGCCCACCTTCAGCCAGGTAAGGCTGCTGTCCCTGCCACCGCCAGGACTGATGCCTCGGTGCATGTTGCTCAAAGCCCCCAGTGGGATCTTAGCCACTGAGTATTTTCAGCTGGGCACACTTCCCCTTCTGGGGCCATCCGTTCAGAAGCTCAGTGTGGAAGGCGCCAGGCCAGTCTTGTGGCTCCCGAGGCAGAGAACAGGGTGTCATCCATGCTTTTCCCAGGCCAGGCACCTCTGCCCCTTAGTCTCTGCTCTGTTCTGTTCTCTCCAGATGCTGGTCTTCCCGGCTGTGGCTTTGCACACTCTCTCATGGTGATCTGTTTCCTTGTGGGGCTTGTAGCTTTCATGTGTGAGTTTATTTGTAAGAGTAGTAGTCATTTCCTTCTGAGGACTGGGGTTGCATTAGTGCTGGTCCTTATAATATTTCTTGGGTTTCCCCCCTCACAAGCAGGTCCCCAGAGCTAAATTCTCTCATCCAAGAGATGCCCTAACACATAGTCACCTTCTTCTCTGGGCTGGGAGATGCCCTTTGCTAAAGTCTTTTTTTTTTTTAAAGATTTTATTTATTTATTTGATAGGCAGAGATCTCAAGTAGGCATAGAGGCAGGCAGAGAGAGAGGGGGATGCGGCCCCTTGCTGAGCAGAGAGCCCGATGTGGGGCTCAATCCCAGGACCCTGAGATCATGACCTGAGCCAAAGGCAGAGGCTTTAACCCACTGAGCCACCCAGGCGCCCCGCTTTGTTAAGATCTAATTTAAAAGTCTGGCAGCTTTTGAAGGCTTTGAGCTTCATGCCTGGGGTCTGTATAGCCAGCTGGGGTTTAAGGTCCTCAAAGCTGCCTCGTCCGTGGTGAGGGGCTCTTGGTGTTAAGGCTGCCTCCCGTTGCCCTTGGAGCACTGAGGACCATACAGCGAGAAAGCTTTACTCCAAGGGAGTGTGCAATCCCTGAGAACCTTGGTCCTGGGGCCTGGAGACTAAGGACTCTCAGACTCTGATGTGCTCCCCCTCCCTATATAGGGTCCTCCCCATGGTGTCCTCAGACGCAGGCCAGAAATGGTCTTGCATCTCAAACTCCTTCTGGCCTGGGTGATGTTCTCTCTGCCATGCTCCCCAGAGCCTGGCTTCTCCACTGGGACTTATTGTGGGAGGCCACGGACTCCAGGCCCTCCAAACGAGGCTACAGCCAGTGTCATCCCATCCTCACCATCACTGATACCCAGTCCTGCCTTCTCAGTTGGGACTCAGATCTCTGCCCGGGGCCCTAGGCCCTCAACAGGTGGAGCTAAGCTGTCTTCACCTGTGCACTGGCCTTCTCTCCCCTCCAGGAGGTGCAGAAGGGGCTCCAGGCCAGGGGCCACAACCACACCAGGAATCCCTTTTTCCTGAATGTGGTCCAGGCAGTGTCCCAGGACGGGGCCTGTGTGTATGCTGCAGCGGACCCGAGGAAAGGTGGGGAGGCCTCAGGCTACTGAGGAGACTGCTCCTGAGAGCTGCAATCCGGCCCCACCACCAGTGTGTGCCCAGGCCCGGCCTTGGCCTTGGGACCAGGATCTGGACCCTTTGGCGGAGGGTCAGTCTGGGGCTGCAAGAGGTGGGGACAGCCTGGAAGATGGATGACTGTGGGGGCTGAGCCTTCTCCCAGATCCCCTTGTGGCCCTGCCCTTGACCACCCCCGACACCACTAAGTCTTCCCTAGGCCTCTCACCCAGGACTGTGGCCTCCCCTTGCCCCAGGTCGCACTCCCCACCTGTATGCTGTCTAGTCCAACATTAAAGAGGAGGGTGGACCTCAGCCTGGTTTGGGGTCTAGTTGTGGGACGGCACCCTTAGAAAGCACACGCACTGAGTTCCTACAGTCCTCCATGACACACCAGCATGGAGGTGTGGAAACCAAGACCTAGCAACCAGCTGGCCTCACTCAGGCCAGCCCTGGATGGAGGCGGCACCCCACCACCCGCTGGGCCTCTGCAATATGGCTGTCGGGGGCCTGCGTGTTGGTGGGAAGGCAGGGCTGTGGCCAAGGGGCACCTGCCCCTGACTCTTGACAGGACCATCTCTGGATCTTGTCCTCTGTGCCAGGAAAAAGTTGGATGAACTAGGACCTGAGACCCCCACCCCAGTCCCCAGTCCCAGCAATTGCCCGTGTTCTCACCCTCAGCACTGTGGGCATTTTAAATGAAAGGGTCTTTGTTGGGGGGCTGTCCCCCCATTGTAGTGTGTTGAGCAGCCTCTCTGGCTTCTCCTTCCAGGATGCAGAGCACCCACTACCCCCAGCAGTGGCCAAATCATCCCTAGTTGAAAACTACTGCTCTGGACCCATTAGCTCCCAGTTGCTGAGAATGGCTTTGCCAGCTGTTGTGTGGGCTGCCCTCCCGGAGGGTGCCTCACTGGACTGACCTGGGGTTCCTGCCCCACACTGATTCCTGGGAGCATTGGGGGTTACCCCAGTGTCCCGCAGGGGCACACCTCCACCTGGCAGGGTCTGAGGCCCATTCCACTGCTGAGCCATTGGCCATGGCCTCCCACCCCACTTGTCACTTCTGCCGTATGAGGTTAACATTCTCAAGTGCCAGGGATCAGGATGGGGACCTGATGGGGACCTTTCGTCGACCACACACGGGGCGAAGGGGGTGGATGGGGCAGATCTCTGATCTGAGCTTGACTGGGAGGGTCTAAGGGGGCATTCTGACAGACTCCAGGAGAAAGGACTGGGGACAAGGGTGGCTGACTTGGAGAAGGGGGACAGGCCTGTGATCATCACTGTGCTCCGTGGTGGACCCTGGGGCCCCTCACTGCTGCACTTGGGCATCCTGGAGACCACAGCTCCTCCCAGAGTCTGACTTCGGCAGGGAGTGGGAAGAGGACTTTTGGGAAGGGCAGGTCTGGTTCAGGAGTCAGGGGTGCAGAAAAAGTGGGCGGAGACAAGCTGGAGTTGGGAGGGTGCAGTTTCTGACCTGGTGGGGTCCAGAGTCTGGCCCTGCGCTGTCAGGACCATCCATGGGGGGGCCTCCCCTAGGGGAGGGTGCCTTGGCCACTGTCCCGATGTCTCCAGCACTTTGTTCACTGAACTTCACAACCAGCCGGCTTGACAGAGCTCCCCTCCACACTGCTTTTGAAGCTTAACAAAAGTCCCAGGGCAGCTCTTATGGGCCCAGCAGGTCCCTCCCTGACGCTCAGTTATCACACACGAGCTGATGGGTCCCCACCCCCGCTCTGTCCCAGGTTTCTGGATCATCAGACCCCACACCCACACTCCAGCTGTGGCCAGAGGCATCTCAGACTCAACACGCCCAACTGGAAGCCAGCTCTGAGGCAACCGGAAACTCTCTGGTGTCCTCCTCTCCCACCCTGGGCACCCAATCTTCCCTCTCCCCCTCTGCCTGGCTCAGCACTGGCTCCTCCCTCTCCACCTCCTTGGTGCGGCCACTGCCTCCACCCACTCCCCACTCATGACAATCATGGGCCTTGAAAAATGCATACCTGATCCTGTTACGAGGCAGTGCAGAGCTCTCCTCGGTTCCTGGTGCCCCTGCAGGAATCCCACTCCTCTCCCTCCCTGCCCATTCCACCCTCGGGGACTTGCCTAGCCGGTGCCCACATACCACAAGGACCACCAGCAATGTCCGTGATCCCACTTACCCAGCCGAGTCAGGAACTCCTTTGCATATCTTGCTACACAGAGGAAATCAGAACCAGGGCTACAGTATCCCCAAAATAACACTGGCACAGTACAGACCAGCCCCTACAGAATATGGTTAATGCAGGATCCAAGGAAAATGCATTGTCTGAAACAATTGCATGAACAATAAGCATCAAAATGAATAAAGGATCTAAATGAAAGTTAGTAAAGGAGCAGTCAGAACAATCAGGAAAGCAAGGGGAAATGCTTAGTAACAACTGAAGCAGAGACTGATAAATCTGAAATCAGGAAAACGGGTCTTTGAAAAAACAATGGGTTATTCGACAGCTTACAGTACAAAAGAAGAAAATGCAAACACACAAAAGGAATGACAACGGGGAAATGAGCTCAGATATAGAGGAAGTTAAAAGATCATTCATCCAAATAAATTTGGCAAGTCCAATAAAATAAATTACTCTCTAGGATGATTTAAGTAGGGTTACATGGGACAAACACTGAAAACGTTGTTTATCTGAAATTCAAATTTAAGGGGGTGTCCTATATTTTTGTTTGCTAAATCTGGCAACCTTTAATATAAATGACAGATCCAAGGAGGGGCAAAGATCTAGATGTGTCAACAATCATTAAAAAAATTAAGAACATTGCAGGAACACTGGCTTACCTCAAACACCCTTCTAGAAATTTCCTCAGGTGAAGTGTCCTGCCATTAAGGCCAGAGACCAGTCTTACCAGTTAAGCCCTCACAGGGAGGAGCAAGAAGGAAAATGTCTACATTCACTTTAGGAAGCCAGCAAAACACCGACCCCAAACCTTCTAAAGAGAACCACAGACCAGTTGTGTTTTTGAAATTCAACACGAAGTTCCTAAAAAATATTAGCATGGAGAATCTAGCAACACATGTACACAATGACATGTCCCACCTCACCCAGTAGGGTGGACACCAGCGCTGCAAGGAAGGTCTTCTTCTTTCAGTGTATCCATGAGTGTGACTCTCACTTCTCTTCTATCCTGAGGAGAAATGGTTTATCTCTACAGAGAATGAGGGCGCATTTGACAAATTTCAATACCCCTTCTATTTTTTTTTTTTTAAGATTTTATCTATTCATTTAAGAGAGAGAGAGCACAAGCAGGGGAAGAGGCAGAGGGAGAGGGAGAAGTGGACTTCCCACTGATCAGGGAGCCCGACGTGGCCCATATCCCAGGACCTGGAGATGATAACCTGAGCCGAAGGCAGACGCTTAACTGACTGAGCCACCCAGGCACTCCTCAACACCCATTCTTGATAAAAATGACAAAAGAAAGAAAGAAACCCACCAAAAAACCACCAAATAAAATGGGAATGAATGGATGCTCCTTTAATGTGAATATATGTCCCAAGGCAACAATAGCAACCTCTGCTGGGTATTGACCATGGGCTGGGTACCTGTCTATTGCTTTACATGTATTAACGCAATTCATATAATTCTCCTTAATGAAGTGGAGCTATGATTATCCCAGTTTTATAGATGAGGATCCTGAAGTCATAATGAACCAAGGGTCATGCAGAATAAATGCCAGGAACAAATCTCCAATACACTGATGGAGAAAATCAATCTTGACTCCTACCTCACACCAAATATAAAAATAATTTAAGATGAATCTTAGGCCTAAATGGAGAAGTTAACAAGTGCTTGGGCAAGTGTTTCAGCATCAATTATTATAAAGACCTTTATTTTTTTGAATTCCATCGGGGAGGGAAAAAAATCAAGGGGCTCCTGGGTGGCTCAGTCAGTAATTGTCTGCCTTCGGCTCAGGTCATGATCCTGGGGTCCTGGAGTTGAGCCCCACGTCAGGCTCCCTGCTCAGCGTGGAGTCTTCTTCTCCCTCTCCCCACCATACCCCCTCATGTTCTCTCTTGCTCTCTCAAATAAAGAAAATATTTTTAAAAAATCAAGTAAATCCATCCGAATTTGTTTTAAAACAAATTATAAACATACAGTTGTTAAAGCAGCATATGAGTAAACCTACGAAGTCAAGCGACCACAATGTAAACTCCACAAAGAGATGTAAATAAATATGGAAATCATGTCTCTGCTAAAGGAGCAGTTCAAAGCCATAAGAAAAAGATTGTTATCAATACCTCTTGGAACAAGTGGGCAGCCACCTAGGAAAATAACGAAGTGGGATCCCTACCTTTTTATCAAATAAAATAAATAAACCAAAATAAATTCCAGTCAGATCAAGACTGAAGTGTTAAAAGTGAAACCATATAGATCTATAAAAAATCAAACACAGGGTGCCTGGGTGGCTCAGTCGGTTAAGCGTCTCCCTTCCACTCAGGTCATGATCCCAAGGTCCTGGGATCAAGCCCCGCATCAGGCTCCCTGTTCTGCAGAGAGCCTGCTTCTCCCTCTCCCTCTCCCCATGCTTGCTCTCTCTCTGTGTCACATAAATAAAATCTTTAAAAAAAAGTTTAAAAAAAGAACAAACAAAACATCACAAGGAAATTTTATTTATATTCTTAGAGAAAGGAAAACCTTTTCAGGCATGACATAAAAACAAGAAGTAAAAGAAAAAAAAGAACACCAGATATATTTGAACACGTAAAAAGTAGAAATTTTGACGTAGAAAACTTCTTTAAAGACCAACAAACACAAATAAAATCTTAAAAAAAAAAAAGACCAACAGACATTTGCGACGACGTGGCTGGAGCTAGAGCAGATTACGCTGAGCAAAATAAGTCAGAGGAAGACAAATACCATATGATTTCACTCATACGTGGAATTTAAGAAACATGACAAATGAGCAAAGAAAACGAGAGAGGAACCAAAAAACAGACTCTTAACTATAGAGAACAAACTGGTAGTAACCAGAGGAGAGGTGAGGGAGGGGAGTGTACTAGGGAATGGGGATTAAAAATTACACGTAACCGGATGAGCCCTGAGTAATGTATAGAATGGTCGAGTCACTACATCGTACGCCTGAAAGTAATACAACACTGTATGTTAGTTATGCCAGAATTAAAACTCTTAAAAATAAAAAAATAAAAATAAATCTTAAAGGCCAATGACAAACTTGAGGAAAATAGTTTCAGTACATAATATGCTATGGGGTTGGGTTCTTTAATATTTAAATACTTAAATATTTAATGTCAAAGACCAAGTGTCCATTAGAAAGATGCACAGGGACATGACTCATTGTAGACCACAGAAAGCGAGCTACAGTGATTGCTCTAACATAGAAAAAGTTGCTCAACCTCCCTCATAAATGAGCATGGCCAATAAAAACAACAGTGAGACCCCGCAGGGACAAAGTAAATAACTCCAGGCTCAGAAAGCTTCCTCTGTGTGTTCTTCCAAACACT
Organism: Lutra lutra; assembly: GCF_902655055.1. NCBI lineage: Eukaryota > Metazoa > Chordata > Mammalia > Carnivora > Mustelidae > Lutra > Lutra lutra. The sequence goes on along the minus strand of NC_062289.1, from coordinate 66,230,354 downwards.
AATGGGAGGAAAAACACCAGTCTTACACAAACTCTTCCAGAGAACAGAAAAGAGGAAAGAGACATTGCACAATGCTTTAAATGAGGCAGCATCATCCTGAGAACAAAACCTGACAAAGAAATGTCAAGAAGGAAAAGTGGAGGGCGATTTCATCCGTGGACAGAGGCAAAACTCCTCAATGAATGATGAGCAAACCAAATCACTCCCAGCTGGCATTTATTCTGGGAGTGCAAGATGGGTTACCCATGAGAAAGTCAAGCCATGTAATTCATTGTGCTAACATAGTTACAGAATAAAGGAAAAGAAAAAAAAGAGAGAATCAACCATCTCGATATATGCAGAAGAGTGTTTGGTAAGATTTCCCAACTTGCATTCACAGTGAGAAGTTTCAGGAACTGTTAACGGAAAGAAACTTCCTTAATCTGATAAATTGCAGCGGCAGAACCTTTAGAGAAAACGTCATACTTCGTGATAAAACATAAAAAGCCTTCCTTCTGAGACTGTGACCAGCTCCTTTTGAGACCAAGATAAACATGGCGGGCTGTCATCATTTCCTTCCATTAGCGGCAGGGAAGTTTTCACTAGCGTAACAAGGTGAGGGAAAAAAAAATAAAAGACACAAGGACTGGGAAGGAGAACATAAAATTGTAGCTACTTTACAGATAAACTGTTAGAAATAGGTGAATTTCACATAATCGCTGGAATCAAGGAAAATGTACAAAAACAAATACTATTTCTACATACCAGCCACAAATAGAAAGCATTTTTGGAACTGAAATCATAAAAGCATTAAAAAAAGAAAATCAGGGGCCCCTGGGAGGCTCAGTGGGTTAAAGCCTCTGCCTTTGGCTCAGGTCATGATCTCAGGGTCCTGGGATCTAGTCCCTCGTTGGGCTCTCTGCTCAGCGGGGAGCCTGCTTCCTCCCCTCTCTCTCTGCCTGCCTCTCTGCCTACTTGTGATCTCTGTCAAATAAATAAATAACATCTTTAAAAAAAAAATCAAAGCTTGGGGCACCTGGGTGGCTCAGTGGGTTAAGCCTCTGCCTTCGGCTCAGGTCATGATCCCAGGGTCCTGGGATCAAGCCCCTGCTCAGGCTCTCTGCCCGCTTGCTTCCTCCTCTCTCTCTGCCTGTCTCTCTGCCTACTTGTGATCTCTGTCTTTCAAATAAATAAATAAAATCTTAAAAAAAAAATCAAAGCCTAGAAGTAAAACTAACACAGGTATGCGAGCTCTTTATAATAAACATTATAAAATATAATTGGGAGAATTTTTAAAAGACCTAAATAAATGGAGACTTATACTAGGCTCATGAACTAGGAGGCTTCATTCTCCTCACATTCATCTAGAGAGTCAATGCAACCTTAATAAAAATCCTCAAAGAATTTTGGGTGGAAATTGGCAAGCTGCTTCTAAAATTCATGTTGAAACACCAAGAACCAAGACCAGCCCAGGCAATTTTGAAGAATAACATAAATGGAAGACTCACACTACCAGATATCAAGAACAAGCTATGTAATTAAGTAATTAGATAATCGATAAGTAAGGCAATTTGGTACTGGTGCGAAGGTAAACTAGGCAATAGGACAGAACAAAGACTCACCGTGCCTCTGATAGTGGGGACACAGCAGTGCAGAGGGGAAGGAGGGTTTTTTCAACACGTGGTAGCTGAGACAACTGGATATCTGCATGAAAAATGTGTATCCTGACCCCTACCTCACACCATGCACAATCTATTCCAGATGACTTGCAGATCTCATTATGAAGTATGAAGCAACAATACTTTTATAGGAAAACACAGGACAGCTTTGTAACTTTTTTGTAACTTTGGAGTAGGCGACTGTTCTTAGGACACAAGAAGTATTAACTATAAAAGAAAAAATTGACAAATTAGACTATATTAAAGAACTTCTGTTTGACAAAAGACATCATTAAAACAGTGAAAGTCATTAAAACAGCAACTCACAGAGTGGGAGAGTATTTATATTACTTATATCTGACAACAAACTCTTATCCAGAGTAAAGAATTTCTACAAATTAATTTGAAACATCCAGGTAACCCAACAGAAAATGGGCAAAGGACTAGAACAGACACCTCACAAAAGAGGTGCTCCAGATGGCCAATGAACATATGAAAAGGTGTAGAGCTTCACTAAATGTCAGAAAAATGCGAAGTAAGTCTACAATATGCTACTAGTCCATATACATGAAAATGGCCAAAATGAAAAAGACTGACAATACCAAGTGTTAGCGAAGATATAGCAAAAGGGAATTATCATATGTTGTTGGTGGGAAGGTCAGTGTTGGGGTCTGTTATCAAAGGAACGAGACTGAGGCAAAGTGAAAGTTATGCAAAGCCTTATTCTATACCAAGCATTAGAAGTCAGACTGACCGGCCAGGGCCGCCTCCGAAGAGAGCGACCCCGCCCCGATCTCACAGGCTGGTTTTATAGGGCATAACCACAGACCCAAGGTACGTCTTCTGTTGTTAAGGCGTTTACTCCTGGAATCGAAACCCGGAACCGATACCAGGAGCTACTGGGGCGTTTATTCCCGTAATGAAATCCGTGGATGTAAACAACAATATGGCTACCTAGGCAATATGGAGTCGCTCTGGCTAAGCAGGCTCTAATAGTTAAACAGGTTTTAACATTAAATCAGCCTAAAAGTCAGTTGTTAAAATCACTTTGGAAAATTGGTATTATCTATTAAAGCTACCAACACACACATGCCTCAGGCCCAGCAGTGCGTGTTCCTGGGAACTTACCCAACATAAATTCATATATTTTTGTGTCAAAAGTAACATACAAGAGGGGCTAGGGATGCCTGGGTGGCTCAGTGGGTTAAAGGCTCTGCCTTCGGCTCATGTCATGATCTCAGGGTCCTGGGATCGAGCCCCGCATCAGGCTCTCTGCTCAGCGGGAGCCTGCTTCCTCCTCCTCTCTCTGCCTGCCTCTCTGCCTACTTGTGATCTCTCTCTCTCTCTCTCTGTGTCAGATAAATAAATAAAATCTTAAAAAAAAAAAAAAAGGGGGCTCCCGCATGGCTCAGTCGTTAAGTGCCTGCCTAGCTCAGCTTAGGTTGTGATCCCAAGGTCCTGGTATCGAGCCCCACATTGGGCTCTCTGCTTGGCAAGCCTGCTTCTCCCTCTCCCACTCCCCCTGCTTGTGGTCCCACTCTCATTTTTTCTCTCTCTGTCAAATAAGTAAATAAAACCTTTAAAAAAAAAAGACAAAAAAAGACACATACAAAAATGTTCACGGCTCTAGCCATTATAGCTCCAAACTAAGAAACCAACCCAATGTGCCTCAGCAGCAAAATGGATAAACAAATTTATTCGATGGAATAATCCTCAAGAAAAAAAAAGTCAATGACAGCCTCATACCTCAACATGGATGAATCTTTGCACATGCAAAAAAAGCCAGGCACAAAAGAAGATCTACCCTATGATTCCATCTTCTTAAAGTACAAAGCCCACAAAACTAACATAAGGTGTGAGAAATCAGTGACTAACCTGGGGACGAGGGGGAGGGCAGTACCTGATAGAGAAAATGGGGGAGGGTGTAAGGGGGTTGGTACTATTCAATTTCTTGACATGAGTGGTGGTTAACTGGGCATACTCACTTTGGATTTTTTTAAAAAATATTTTATTTACTTATTTGAAAGAGGAAGAGAGAGGGAGAGAACAAGTAGGGGGAATGACAGAGGGAGAGGGAGAAGCAGGCTTCCCACCAAGCAGGGAGTCCGATGTGGGGCTCAATCCCAGGATCTGGCATCATGACCTGAGCCGAATGCAGACGCTCAACAGACCGAGCCACCCAGGCACCTCTTTGCTTTGGATTAATTCATTGAGGTGGACCCTGGAGCAGTGTGCTTCCTTGCATTTAATTTATACTTGATTTATCAGGGTTCCCTCAGAGAACCTGCCACTGTGGGAGCTGGTCAAGGGACCTCTGTGAGACTGTTGTCTTCTAGCTGCTGTTGGAGCTTGAGCTCCGTGTGGCAGAGTCTGGAGGGTAGCAGGCAGGTGGACGTTAGGTGGAGGGGTTGCTCCAGAGCTGGCTGGAACCCCGCTTGTTGGTTGGAGCCCACACGGATTGGTTGATACCCAACAGTCTTCTTGTTGCCAAGGGAGGCAAATGTTCCAGCAGAAGCTGGACACCTTTGTCAGGCACCCAGCCCAGCAGTGGGGAAGCTGAACGTGGCCCGAGGGCAAGTGAGACCGGCTTCCGCCCTTGACCTCTTCTGGTGCCGTTCTGAGCTGAGCCAGCAGACACACAATGATGAGTGTGAGCTATGAATGAGACTGCCGATCCGTTTCCCGCTTCCGAATTGGGCAAGGAACTCTCTTGCGGTCCCTCCTGACCCGGATGGGAATTCTGGGTATGTCCAGTCTAGCCAAGTTGATGAGGGCCTCACCACATGTTTTGTCTCTCTGGCAAAGAGCAAACAGTGTGAAGCCTCCTTGTACTGACGGGGGTGAGTGGACCCGGCTCTCCCAGTTGCTTAGGGTGTCAGTGAGTGCCACTCCAGGAGGACAACGCACGTATTGTTTAACTAGCCAGTCCTCTGGTATGAACTGCTCCTGCAAATAAACCTGAACTTCTTGACAAAGGACAGCAGTGCTTGAAGAAGCAAAAGACTGAACACAGCTTCATGCCCACCAACTGGGGACTAGTTCCATAAACTTCAAATTTTTAGTTTTGTGTTGTAGGAAAATAATGTAAACATGGAACGTTCACCATCTGAACCATTTAGAAGAGTCCGGCTTGGAGGCATTAAGCACTTTCACGGTGTTGACCAACCGTTGGCACCATACCTCTCCAGAATGTTTTCATCTTCCCAGACTGAAACTTTGGTCCCATTAAACACTAGCTCCCCATTCTCCTCCCCGGGCCCTGGTAAGTTTTTACTGTCTCTATGAATGTGGTGACTCTAGGAGTTTCATATGAGCGGAATAGTACAAGAATTGTCCTGTTGTATCTTTTTTTAAAAAAATATTTTATTTATTTGACAGAGAGACAGAGAGGGAGCACAAGCAGGGGTAGTGGGAGAGGGAGAAGCAGGCTTCCCGGTGAGCAGGGAGCCCGATGGAGGGCTTCATCTCAGGACCCTGGGATCTTGACCTGAGCTGAAGGCAGACACTTAACTGACAGAGCCACCCAGGCGCCCCTGAGCAAGGAGTCTTGACGTTCATCCCTGTTAGAGCCTGTGGAGAACATTCCCGCTGCATGGGCAGACCACGTTTCCTTTACCCCTTCCACCATCCATGGACACTTGGTTGCTTCCACCTTTTGGCTGTCATGAATAACGATGCTATGAACACTGACCTATCTTGAGTATTTAAAAACCTTACGCCCACAGAATTTATTTTCAACAGGAATGAAAAACCTCAGACCACCTTTTTGCATCCCTGCCCCTGGCATTATAGTTAAGAGAAACTGCTGCAAAAATGGGCCTCAAAATGTATGATGGTTTGGGGCACCTGGATGGCTCAGTGGGTTAAAGCCTCTGCCTTCAGCTCAGGTTGAGATCCCAGGGTCCTGGGATCGAGCCCCGCATCCAGGTCTCTGCTCAGCGGGGAGCCTGCTTCCTCCTCTCTCTCTCTCTCTCTGCCTGCCTCTCCGCCTACTTGTGATCTCTCTCTCTCTGCCAAACAAATAACAAAAAAATAATAATAAAATCTTTTAAAAAAATGTATTATGGTTTAATCACCAGTTTGTTTCTTGTTCTGGTGGTAGTACTGGATGACTGAACAGGTCAGTGAGGGAGGGAGAGGGTTCCCTGCCACATGCTGAGGACCCACTTTGGTGCGAGGTCCAGAACCACCCTTGTAACAGAAGGCAGCAGAAAGATCTTGGGGGGATGTACCCTGTTCTTTTCTGCTCGCTTGGCATGAGTTAGAACTTAGTCACATGACCACCCCAGCACAAGGGGCGCTAGGAAATGCAGTCCAGTGTGCAACCCAGGAGTGGTATCTGGGTGTCCTGGGCTGCTCGGCTCTGCTGTCTGCAGGCACCTACTCTATCTCACTTCCCTAATGGTTTTTGTCCTTTGAAGTTCTGCTGGAATGGGACTCCTCCAGGAAGCATGCCTTGATTTCCTACTCCTGAGACATACTGCACTGAGCGTGCCCCCACAATGGGCAGCCGTTGGAGGAAAGAGGTGAGGTGTGAGCTCTGAGGAAAGAGGCGGCCCAGGGAAGACACTCAGCCACCCCAGGGCTTGCAGAAGGAGCAGGGCTGGCCAAAGAGGGGGGCCCTGCTCCCCACTGTACTGTACCAGTCCCTCGGCCCTGTGCTCCCCCTGTCTTCAGCTAATGGGCGGCCCTAGGGAGAGGTTGGAGGGCGGAAGCAGCAGGTGCTTCCCCCATCTTGGGCCTGTGGCTCCTGCTAGGGCCTGCAGGTCTGCATGGTTCCTGCTGTGAGGTTCCCACCTTTGTGAGCACCTGGGCCTGGCTCTGTCACCCTCCTTCCTTTGTTCCTCAGCCCAGGGCTGTTGTTGGGGTCCTATGGTGGCCTCACCAGCTACTTGGCTTGCTTCCTGATTCTCCCATCCCTGTGTTTCTAAGTCCTTGGATTACTGTCTCTCAAACCCTGACCAGTACAAAAGATAAGGAACTAGACATTGGGGTCTGCTAACTTGGGACTGTGGTTTGGGGAAACCACTCCCCTGAGACGGTGGTCCCTGCCTTTGAGGTCTCTAAAGGGAGTCTTTGTGGGACTCTGGGACCTTCTGCCTCACACAAGCCCAGCAGTACCAGACTCCCTTCAGGCCCATGGGAAAACCCATCAGGTGTTGGGGCTTCCCAGCCTGGCCTGTCCCTGGCAGTGGGAATTCCAGACGTCTGGGGGCCAGGGCCACAGAGTGCACTGCTTCTGCGGGGGAGGGGTTGGGGCAGTTCTTGGTCCCAAGTGCAGGGTTGGGAAGCCAGAGGGAGGCCATGTTTTCCTCTTTTAGGATGAAGTGTAACTGCCAGGGTCTGATGGGGCGGGAGCCTCACTATTCCTCAGACTGGGCTGCACTTCTCTTCCTCTGAGCCTTGCCCAGGCTGTTCCTCTGCCTGGAATTTCCTCGCTAACCAATCACATCTCTGAGAATTCGACCTAACCTTTCAGTTATGGCCCAGGAGTTGTGAGCTTTCCCCTGGGTTACCTGCTCCCCCAGGTCCAGGCTGCCTCATGAGGAAACTGACCTGTCACCCACTGTCTCGTGACTGTACCAGCACTGAGGACTCAGCGCCAGCCCTGTCTTACCTCATCTTCAGAGAGGAAAGTACCTGCTCAGTGGCCAAAGGGCCAGCTCTCAGCCCCAGCCTGCCCCGAGCTGGAAAACAGTGGGGAAGCAGCAGCATGTGTCCTGACCCCCATACCCCTCCTTTAGTCTCTTGGGTACCACCCCCCAGGGAGACCTCCAACCCCTCTCATCTGTTCCTCTGAACATACCCCATCATGCAAGACTGCCTCCTCCAGCAAGCCTTCCAGACTGCACCTGCCCCTACCACCCAGCTTTCCCACCTTTGCCCAGGACCCTCAGCCAATGGCAAGTCTAGCAGGCTCTGCTTCTGACCCTGGTGGCCAGTGCCAGCTGGATGGCCTGTGCTCTGGAGACTGCGGGATGACTCAAGGCCCTCCTAGCTGAGGGCGATGCAGAAGTGGGCCTGTATGGGCCTTGGCCAAGGTAGTGACAAGCCCACTGGCCCAGGTGGAGTGGCTGCGGACTGTCAGGACCTGATGGTGTAGGTCCCATCTCTGTTCCTACCATCTGCTGCCCCCACGTGGCCACTCTCAGCACTGCAAGTCGCAGTGAAGGGAGCCTCACTTCCACTCATTGCCTCCCACCCAAGGTTTTACATCCCTTGGGCAAGCTCGAGCCACTGGCCTGGACCAGGGGGAAATCAACCTCCAACCCTGCCCTCCACTGTGCTTTCCCGGAGACCCATGATGCAAGCTTGGCCCTATCCTATGCTTCCAAGGCCCTCCCCTAGCCCACCACTCAGCACCCTCCCCAGAAATAGCATGAAGCCTGAGCTCCATACCCTGCTTCTGGACACTCCTAGGTAAAGAACCCAGGCACCCAGAACATGGGCTCTGTTCAGGAACTACCAGTCATTGCCTGCCTGCTGGGCGGTGCTGGGGTAGGGGAGGGGCCCAGGGGCGGGCTGGGCTGGGCCATCAGGCTGCAGGGGGGGAGGTGCGGGTGCCAGTGCTGGCCCCACCCCCTCCTGGGCACCCAGCATGGCACTCCACGGTGAACCCTTTGCAGACACGATCCCTGGTCTTCAGCCCACGAAGTGGCTACCGTTCTCAATCCCACTTTTCAGGTGGAGACAGGCCAGTGAGGGACCCACCCTAGGTGGCTGGCCAGTGGACCAAGGTTGCTCTCGGTGCTGCTGGCCCCACAAAGCAACCATGGAACCTTCCAGAATCAAAGTGTAGCATGAGCACCAGGACACCAGGGAGGGGGCACCACAGGCTTGTTTTCTCTGGGTAAAGAGGGAGGGGTATCTCAAGTGACATTCCAGTAGAGTTAGAAGGACATTCCAGAAGAGTTAGAAGTGACATTCCAAAAGGGTTAGAACTCCGAGCCTGGAGATCAGAGAGTGACCCTCCACACTGGGGTCCTGAGGCCTCTCCCACTGAGGCTGGGCCAAGTCCTGCAATCAAGGCAGCTGGGTGCTAAGGCTCCTGTCTTGGGGCACCAGGACCAGTGGATCGGGGTCACAGGTATCAGACACGGAATCTGAGGTACCAGCATTTGAGTTTCAAGTACCAGAGTGCTGGGTCTCTGGAAACAGGTGTTAGAATTGGAGGGAACGGAGTCTGGGGGTGAGAGCTTAGACTACATGGGGACTAGAGCACCACGTGCCTGTCGGGAGCTTCCCAGCTTGAGCCAGGTGTCCAGGTCTAATGAGACAGAGCAGGGCACTAGGGTAAGGGTACACATGGGCATTAAAGGCTCAGGTATCAGGTGTCCAGGTCCCTGTACGTGGTGCAAGGGATAGGGGGATCGAAGTGCTGGGGTGCATGCTCTCCAGCACTTTCTCCTGGGAGGCTGGTCTTGGCTCCAGGTTCTTGGTCTCTGGCTGTGGGCCAAATGAGCCCCCTTCAGGGCTGTGAACCCCAGCTGGCCCTGGAACAGAGACACCATCTAGAGCAGACGTGGGGGGGCACTGTGGGGTCTCAGTGGGCTGAGACCCTCCCTAAAGCCAACAAGGGAGGGGCACAGACGGGGGTCCCTCTGGTAGAACCCTGGGTCTATGGGGCTGGGGGGTGGGGCCTCACATGTTGCCCTTCCTGCGGCGTAGAAGCACATACACCAGCGCAACCAGAGCCACCACCGCCAGGCCTCCGAAGATGATGCTCAGCAGGACCGCATGGCTCCGAGCTGGAAACAGGGCAGAGCGGTGAGGGTGCTTGCTGGCGGGGTGGGGGGAGAGGCAGGTGGACCGGGCACCCTCACCTGGCTGGCACATGGGGCTGGGCCTGGACCAGGTGCCATCGGCCTGGCAGGTGCTGGCCTCTGCCCCAAATAGGTTGTAGCCGCCGTCACAGTAGAAGTGGATGGTGGAGCCCGCCAGGTAGCTGATACCCTCCTTGTGCCCATTGGGGGGCGGAGCCAGCCAGCCGCAAGATGTCACTGGGGTAGGGGACCAGGAGCAGAGCACAGGATGAAGCTACTGGCCGACAACCCCCACCCCCCACGCTGCAGCTGCCAGCTTAGGAGGTCACGTCCCAGCAGGACGTGCCCATCCCATCTCTTCGGGCCCCCAGCCGCCCTCACCAGGCTGCAGGCTCTGCACACGATGCTGGTGCCGCTGGTGGGCCATCAGCGTGCTGTTGCCCACACTCAGGCTCCCAGTGGCCATCACGTCAAAAGTGCAGAAATGGTTGTCTCCACATAATTCAGCCACCTCAGGGGCCTGACTGGGGTTAGGGGTGGTCTCCTCGGCGAACAGGGGCTGAAAGGTGTAGTCATGCTTGGACTGATACAGGAAGTTGTTGACCAGGAACCAAGAGTCATAGGTAAGCAGGGACGAGGCGTTCTCCACAGCCCCTGGGGAGACACGCAGCAGGTCGTGCTGGTGGCCGACGATTCTGGAGTGTCTCCCTTCACACTGCCACATTCCCCCCATCCCCAGTGGGCCTCAGGGTCACTCACAGTCGGCCCCAAAGCGGAACAGCTCACGGGAAGTGGCCTTGGGGGGCAAGACCCTCCCATTGCGCAGGGTAAAGTCGTCGGTGGGGTCATCATTCAGTGTCCCAAGAAGGCCTTGCGTGTGGGTTAGGAACTTCTCAGGCAGGAGAACAGTCACACTCAGGAACGGACGCTGGACGATGACCTCCAGGCCAGCCCCTGATGACAGCATGATGGACACGCTGTCTTGGGCAGCTATGGACAGGAACATACCTGGGCACAGGGGGATCTGGAGTCAGGGTTGTCCACTCAGGGCACCGTGCCGTGACTCCACAGCCCCAGGATGAGTGCAGCAGCCTCCGTGGGCTCCCAGGGGAGGAGAGGGTGTCCCCAGGGCCAACCCTGCTGTGACACTCCCTCACCCCAGTCCCACACTGTCCTGGGACCCCCACACTGACACAAAGTGCTCAGGCTCTGAAGGGACCCCTCACACCAAGGCCCTGGCTGGGGGGGGGGGGTCACCTGTGGGCCCTCACTCCTCGAGAAAGGCAGCAGCCATGCCCACCTCCACCCTTCCTGGGGGTCCCTGTACCGTCTGCAGTAGCAGGCCCAGCCCAGGTCCTGACCTGACCCACCCCAACCGCAAGAAACTCATTTCATTAGCTTGGTTCCCTGAGGCCGCGCCACCACAGAAGGGGTGGACAAGGGGCTGCTCCTTAGCCCTTGGGGCCAACCAGCATCCTCGAAGCAGGCGATTCCTATCACTGCAGCTTCCAGCTCCTCGTCCCACCATCCGGGCATCTCAGGGTTTTCTGATCACATGGCTGGGGCTCCATGGGTGTGAAAGCATGAGATGAGACCAGGTCCCCAGGCTGGACCTCTCTACCTGGGGCCTAGAATCTCACTTGCCCAGACAGCCGTGGGCTGGGGACATGGGTCCACCGTGCTGGGCCCCTCACCATGGGACGCAGGGGAGAGGGACAAACTTGCGCCACTATGCTGGGACAGCATACGGACCATATCGAGGCCCCCATCTCCACATCCATGCCCCAAAGCCCAGGCCATGCCCACCATGAGAGGCAAGGCTCAGGTGGGAAGGAGAGGGCGTGAGAGTGGCCTGCAGATGCTCCCGGGCCATCCCGCTCACCTTTCAGGTCCATCCAGCTCTGTTCGGTGAAGTTGAGCACCTCCTGGTTCAGCAGCACCTGCAGAACCCCCTCCTTGCCATCCAGCCGGACCTCCACCACGTCCGAGTTGCCCTCCTGGATAGCCACAGCCATTAGCCCCGTGCCTCGGTCCTGCGTGCCTGGGATGGCACCTGCAGAGCGGGGCGCTCAGCATCAGCCTTCCTCCTGGGAAGACCCCCAAGCCTCCCGGAGCCCGTGGGCCCCAGCCTCACCCTCTGAAGTCGTCCGGGTCTGGGCCCGCCCGTGCACCCTCAAGTTGGTCAGCGTGGCCTCCAGCAGCACGTACTCGCCACGCCCATTGAAAGAGAAGTCGGCACCATCGAAGGTGACAAAGTGTGGGTCCCCGAAAGTGGAGGCTGGGGAGAGCAGAGGGTCAGGTGGGCCGCTCTGGTGCAGCCCTGCTTGGGGCCTGGCCTCTGCTGGCACCCACCTAGGCGCGATGGCCGGTAGCTGCGACAGTCACTGGACGGCCGCCGCTGCATGTACCGGGAGCACTCAGGTGCCCAGAGGCAGCAGTGGTAGAAGCTGATGACATCGTAGAGCCAGTGGGAGAGGCCAGGCACGCGGGGTGGTGTGCGGAATGGGGGCGCGCCCCAGTCGTGGCCGCGGTCTGGGGTGCTGCCCCCCATTGAGTCAGCCGTCAGGAGCAGGGTGCCAGCCGCTGTGTAGCAACATTGCTGGCCGGAGGCGTACCGGGGGCTGGGGGCAAGGACAGGTCAGGGCCACTGTTGATGCCCAGCCCGGCCTGCCCGGCCCCCCGGCCCCCCCCACAGCCTGGGGGGCTCACCTGGCTTGCACAGAGCGCACACAGTGCACAGCCCCGGGGTGGTAGGTGCACACGCTGCCGTGCTCAATGTCACAGCCGTAGTCAGTCTACAGAGCGGGAGGCTGCTATCAACTGCCCGAGCCTCAGGCTCTGCCACCCCCTCCCGGGGACCCGACCCCTCCCCTCCCTCCTTTAGCCCTCAGGCCCCAGCCTCATCTCCCTGGGGCCTCTAGTTGGCCCCTAGCCCTCTCCAGGGCCCCAACAGGGGTTGAGGCTTACATGGAAGCGGCCCGAGTCAGCCCGGGCCTGAGCCAGGGTGCAGGGGCAGTCCGGCACCTCCTCCAGGAAGTTGGGCAGTTGGTCCTCCAGGTCCTCCCAGGCCAGGCACTGGGCCTGGGCCCAGGCCTCGGGGTCCGCCTGGAAGTCCTCACCCAGGTGCCAGGCCAGCGCGTGCTCGTTGCTCCAGAGTGCATGCACGTCTCTGTGGGGGAACCGTGAGCACACTAAGGGCTTCACCCTTCCTCCATCCCTCCTGCCCCAGGGGCCTCCCTGTTCAGCGTGCTGAGCAGCGGCCCATCCTCTGCATGGCCGGGGCCAGGGGCCCTTACTTCTCCCCTGCATAGTATCTGCTGCTGATGATCCGAAGTGCACCCACTTCCCATCTCTGGTAGTTCTGCGGTGCGGGCTTCGGAGTGAAGGTGAAGGAGCCAGAGTTGGGGATGTTTGTAGCCAGAGGGTACAGGTACGACCACTTTGCGGCCCACTTATCTGAATATGGTGTCCCTGAGGGAGAGAAGGCCTTAGTCAGCCCTGGGGTTCCTCCAAAGAGGCCCGGGGTCCCTCCAAGTCCTGGGGCAGAGGAGGGGGCCAGGAGCCCATCTTTGGTGCTCAGAGAGGCCTGACAGATAGACAAGACAGATGATTCCCAGAGGAAGGCCCGTCCCACTGCCCCAGCAAGGACCGTGGCTCAAGGGACCACCGTCTCCTCTTCCCACGTTAGGGTCCCAGACCCACCTCGAGGCCGGGCCTAGAGCCATGCTAACAGTCCAGGGCCTTGGGAAGGTTGGGTAGAGCAAGCTTCTTCTGTTTCCAAGGCAAGCCCTAGATCCAAGGGCTGGGAATGTCCATACCTCCTCCCGGAGCCGGGCCCAAGTAGCCAGGGGCCTCCAGGCTCCCCCCACTCCCACACTTCCCCCTTTCCCGTTTCTTGCCAGTGCCCTTCCCACTCAGCATCCCCGCCTGGGATCTGGCCCTGCCTGGAATCCCTTTGCTCCCACCTCTGTAAGTAAGCCCCCAACTCCCAACCCTCAGGGCCCACAGAGCAACGCCGTCAGCGCTGTCGGGCCAGCCTTGGGCTGGCCTTACCTGTCTCCTCATAGCCCCAGAGCTCGATGATGACAGACTGTGTGGACAGAGCCGAGGGCTCCCAGGTCATGGTGAGGTTACCCGTGATCCCAGCTGTGCCATAGTACTGCCAGCGTGTCTCATTCACCAGCTCGCTCTTCTCTGTCTCTGACACTCTGTTGGGGTGCACTGGGCAGGGGGTGAGGGGTAAGCGGAAGCCTGAGGCTCCGGGGCTCTGAGAGCTGGGCGTGTCTCCCAAGGACAAAGCAATGTCAGTCCCACTGGAGCACAGTCTCTCCCAGACCCTCGCTGTCAGAAAGGACAGAGGCTGCAGGAGAGGTGGGGCCCTGGCCTCCCCCACCTTCCCCTGGCCTGCCTGAGCCGAATGGCCCACCTTGCCAGGGGACCCTGGAAGCCCCCAATCCCCTTTTGGGCTGGGAGTCCTGCGTGGATGCCAGGAGGCAAGGGGAAGAGCTTGAGAACCCTGGCCCCCATGGTTGGGTGCACCTCCAAAGGGACTGGTTGAGCCAGAGCAGCCGGGCAGGGCTGGCAGGTGAGGCATGTCTAGGGTAATTCCCTGTAGGGCGGCCAAGGCTCAGTAAGGCGGGACTCACCAGCTAGCCAGGTCCCCGAGCGTGGAAAGGAGCGACCATTGTCCAGGGAGAGTGTGAAGGGGATGCGGCCTGTCTCGTACAACAAGGGGGACACACAGTGCACACGTCCAAAGGAATCCACGTGTCCAAGGGTCTGGATGCTCTCCTTAAACCTGTGGGGATTGCAGGTGGCAGAAAAGGCGGGGCCTGGGTGGGGAGACCCCAGCCAGCTAGTTGCCCCTGGGTCCCCAGCAGGCACAGAGCCCCTCGGGCCTCCCACCTGCAGATCACGCCTTCAGTGGGGCTGAACCAGTTGAGATGCTGCACTACGAAGTCCTTGCCACCCATCATGGAGCCCGAGTAGGGAGAGATTTCCAGGCAGAAGTCCCGAAAGTCCGAGCAGCAGGAGCTCAGGCCGGAGCAGGTTGGGTGGCAGGAGCAAGACCCATCTCGGTCTCCACAGCGCTGGGAGCAGCTCCCAGGGGCACCTGGAAGAGAGGTCCCTGAGTGCCTGGCTGCCCTACAGGCAGGGCTGGGCATTTTTTTTTCCCCAGCGCCCAGGAGAGAGAAGCATCCCCAGGAGAATGCGGACCAGGAGTCGCACTGACCGCCAAGTGAACACAGTAGAAACCCACAGGCCCCGTGGGGTGAGGGATCCTTGGTACAATGATCTTGCAGTTGCCTGAATGACTTGCCAGAAGGAGGGGAGATTAAGGGCAAATGCCTCCATGCAGAGATTTTTGCAGCATCAAGAGAAGCCTCTAGGGCAGGACTGACCTTCGGCCACCAAGTCCCAGGAGACCGCATCCTCAGACGGCCAGAAGTGGCTGAGCCCTTGACCTGGGCTGGGGGGTGGTCTCTATTCCCCAAAGGGTCGGTGGACCCGGTCTGGTGGACCTTCTGGAGTCCCACTGGAAGCCTGGCAGGAGCTCATTCTCCAGCCTCAGTGTGTCCCATCTCCCTTTGTCAGGCAACACTGGCTTTCGGACTGTGGCCCCCAAAGGAGCCCCACCCTTAGGGGAGAGGGTGAGGAGTGCTCCTCTCCTCTGAGGGGAAAGGAGAGTCATCTCCAGCAGAGGGCCGGAGGGTGGTTTTTTGTGGGGCTGTGGACGTCAGGCCTCAGCCCTTACCACCCTGGGGACCCATGACAGGACTCCATACCTCTGTAGCAGGAGTGGCTGGGCAGGCTGGACGGTGGACACTGAGGGGGGCACTGCAGACACCGAGGCAGGGATCACATGTCCCACCTGGCCCTTCCCTACCACTCCACCAAAGAAGGCCAGTCAAGGGCTGGGGTTGGACCTGAGCCACCCCAGGTGACCCCACTTCACCCAGCGCAGGGACTGGCACTCAAGAGAGTCAATAAATATTTATTGACAGATGATGTGAGGGCTCAAGGGAGTGGGGGAGGAGGCTGAATGAGGCCAGTAGGTGAGCTAAGGGGTTGAAGGGTGGTGGCGCTTCCCTGGAACAGGAGAGGGTGTGGCGGTGTGTGTGGGGGGGACCTTTGCTGGGAGCCTGACACTGCCAGCCCAGCCCAGCCTGAGGCTCTGGGGTAGGAGCCTTCCATCCAGACTTTCCCGGGTTCAGCCCCACCTAATAAGGACCCACAGTCTTGCCTCTCACCCGTCAGGGGGCCTAGGGGGGCTGGGGCCCACTTCACGTGTGAGCACACCCTTCCCCGGGGCTCCGGGCTGCAGACTGAGGACTCTTCTGAGACCTTCCACTGCTCCCGGTGGAGGGGGGACACTTTCCTCCCAGGCAACCGGCACCTCCCAGCGGGTTCAGGGTGGGCAAAGCCCAGACTCCATCCTGCCTGCAGCTCCCGGACCCTGGGCATCCCGGAATTTCTTCTCACAACCCCCAGTACAGTCCCAGATGGCCTGACAGATGGACAGAGGCTGAGCAGAGGGGCGTCCACCTGGGCACGGCCGCAGCAAGCAGGCAGAGGGAAGACGGGGCAGAAGCGCAGGGTGGGGGCGTACCTGCTGCAGGCCGGGGGCCGGGGCCGGGGGCTGTCGCGAGCAGCAGCAGCAGGGCCCAGAACAGGACGGGCGGCTTCATCGCGCGGCCTGAATCCGCAGCCTTGACGCGCAGCAGTGGCTGGCCGGCTGCGGGCCGGCTAACTCCCCTCTGCCTGGCCCCGCCCCGCCTCGGCCCGTCCCGCCCCGCCTCGGCCCGTCCCGCCCCGCCTCGGCCCGTCCCGCCCCGCCCCGCCCCGCTCCGCCCTGCCCGGTCCCCTCTCAAAGTCCACAGGATCCCCTGGGGACCTGTAGGGCCCAACCTGCTCCGTTAGCACATTCCTGACCAGCCGGCCCGGGACACGGTGGGAGGGGGTCCGAGCCTTCCAAGGGTTGGATCCAGATGTCTAGAGGCTGCAACGTAGCCCACGGGATCCCACCTCTGGTCCAGCCCGGAGGAGGCAGGCGGGGCTCCGCTGGGGCTGGGTTTTGGCGGGGTGGTTCCTGCGGTCTCAGGATTCCAGCGCCCAGGAGCCCTCAGCCACAAACCTCTCATCCCTTTTCCTTGGCTTCCCTACCCAGAACAGGTATTCCCAATTCCTCCCCACAGCCTTGCAGGGAGGGAGAGCAAGTAACTTCCTGCTGATCGCTGGTAAGGTTGTGTGGGTGTGCGTGGGTGCTAAAGGAGGGCTGGAAGAGGGGGCCCCTTCTGAGGGAGGTGAAGGGTGTGGGAGGGGCCCAGGCAGGACAGGTTAGCAGTGGGGTTAGGGGCTGAGACCAGAACCCCCCTCCCCACCCTGGACTGGAATCCCTGGAGTGGCGTGGGCATCTGAAACAGGACTCCAGAGAAGAGCCACCCAGCCCCACCCACCCTTGGCTGTCATTTGTAGAATTTGCATAATCTCCTCAGTGTAATCTCTTCAGTGTTCTCCCTCCTCAAGTGCAGGGAAGGAGATGCAGGTTCAGATGTAGACAGGCGGGTTGAAGGTCACTGGCAGAGGCGGCAGTGCTGGGCCAGGGCCCAGGCAGGTTCTTGGAGACCTCCACTCCACTCCTGAGGCCTGGGACTCACTGGGACCCTACCACCTGGGCTGGGTGTCCAGACAGACAGATGGTTCTCTCCCCAGAGGCGGGGTCCAAAGGGGACACATCCCCAGACCTTGAAGAGAGCTGAAGCTGGCGGGGGGCTATGAGCTAAAGCCATCTGGCTGTGACCCATCTCAGCTCCTGGGATCTGGCCAGCCCCTGTTCCCTGGGCAGCACCTCTTCCCGTCAGGTGGATGGGTCTGCAGTTTCGTCAAGAGGTGGCTCCTAAAGGTGTCGGGAAAGCCAGTTGGGGTGGTTAGAAGCCACAACTCCCAGTTTGGTTGTCACCCTCTGGGTCACAGGTCACCCTCTGTAGGCAGGTGCTAGGGGCTGATGCTGGGACTCATCCCAGGCTCAGGATAGAAGGTGTTCCCTATGGCACAGGTCAGGGGAAGGAAGATGATAGGAATGCTCCCGGGATGGGTCCCAGGTGCCCTGGGGGCCTGAGAGTCAGGAATTTGGAGAGAGGGCATCAACTGAGTAACTGTTGCCCTCGCCTTGCAAAGAGCCTGAATTAGGGCAGTTCTGGCAAGGGTCTTCCCAAGGCTGCTATGCTCCTGGATCCCCATGATGGCTCTGCCAGGTATGGGCTGGGGACCCTGGCAGTGCCCAGCCCATGAGGGGCACCAGGCAGCAAGGTGCATCCCCATCTCCCTCCTGGATGGAGAGCCTTTCTGGGGAGACCCCTGGGGGTAGGACCAGCCCAGATCCAGGGTGGGGGGAGGAGACAGCTAGGTCCCCAAAGCACTGAGGTGTTGTAAAGAATGAATTTATGAACAAGGAGCCCCAATTTTATGTTGCACTGAGATCCACAACATACATGGCCAGTTCTATCAGAGGGCAAGTGTGGTGGAAGGTAAGTGCCTTTCCTGCCAGCCCCCACGTCCCCTTCCTGACACTGACCCCACCTCTCAGGGTCCCCTGCACTGAGTCCCTATCACGAGAGTTCCTCAGCCTGGCCTGGATGCTGCCTGCTCCTCCCACCCCTGCCCACTCCAGACGGGCACACCCCACACTCTTGAGTCCTTCGGGGGACACCCCAGAGGCCCCTTCCAGGCCTGGCTCCAGTCCCACCCAGAGGGTCTGTGCTCCCCTCTCCCCCCTCACTCACCGCCCATCCCCAACCCTGCCTGCTCCTGGGAGGCCCAAGGGTTGGGGGCTGACCAACAGGAAGAAGGGCCCAGAAACCCTGGACGGCAACCGGTTGAGGGAGGCCCCCCGGGGTTGAACAAAGAGGCAAAAGCAACTGTTCCATCTTTATTAGAAAAGAAACCCAAAAAAGGGAGTTGGGGTGAGCCCAATCCTAAATGACCCCTCTGCTGTGACACAGGCAGAACCTGGCTCATCCGGGCATCGAGGTGTGGACATGGCCACCTGGGCTGGGCGTGGGCACATTTATACAAAGTCAACATTTCATAGAAAAGGATGCCAGCCCTGTTGTGTGAGCCTCCTCCAGGCCCCCATGCAATGGGGACAGACAACGGCCTAGGCAGGTGGGGAGGACACCGCAAGGGATGGAGGCTGGGCAGACCAGGGCCTGAGTAGGGAATCGTGCTGTGCCTGGGTCAGGCATGGCCCAAGGGGTTCAGGCCGAGGTGGGGAGGCCCCAGCCCTCAGATGTCCATGTAGTCGTCATCCTCATCTGTCTCGCTCTCCAGAGAGGACTCCTGGCTTGACGTCTCCAGGACCTCCAGGGCCGGCTGGCACAGGTTCTCCTTACGCACATTGGCTGCTGACTGGGCTGACAGGATGGCAGACTGCACACAGAGCGGGGCAGGGCGCTGGTCAGGGGTGGCCCAGGCCCGGCCCCAGTCCCGCCTATAGCCCACGTCCCGCCCATGCCCCCCACTCGGCACCCGTGGTCACCTTCAGCTTCTGCTTGGTCTCCTCCGAGATGCTGCCTTTGGGTGAGAGCAGGGTTGGGGTGGGCGGCGTGACGGTGATCTCAGGGGGGAACTTGGTGGCGGCCGAGGGGATGACCAGCTTTGGCATGCTGGGCAGGAGGCGCGACTTGGCCCGGCCAGGCTCTGCCTGGCCTGAGGGGCCCTCAGGTGGCTGGGCACTCACACTGCTGGGCACCTTGGAGCTGGTGACTGTGGGGTGGACCGTGGGAGCTGAGCCTTGCTCACAGCCTCCTGGACCTGCCTGCCCTTCCCTGGCTTGAGCATCAGTTTCCCCTCTGGAAGACAGAGGCAACCAAGAACACCTCCTCCTGTGCTTTCTCTTGGCCCTCTGGTCTGTGCTGGCTGGCAGGCTCCAGGCCCCCTGCTGTGTCTGCCTCCCTGACTGCCCAGGTCTGGCTCTGGGCTGTGGGGCCTGGGGACTAGGACCCCCTGGGGAGTCCAGGGCCTAGGAAACAGGCAAGCCCCTGGAGCTTTCCCAAGGATTCTGCAGGCCCTGCAGGCACCGTGCACACATGAACTGTTCCATCCCTGCATCAATCCTAAGATGCATGTCCTCATGGTGTCCATACCCCAGGGAGGATGCTGGGGCCCGGAGCCAGTCACGCGGCACCTGTGCATTCACTTGCCCCTCCCGCGCCAGGGCTGTGTATCCCCAGAGCCTGGAGGCAGCAGTTCCAGGGCAGGCAGCCTCCGGGACGCTCTAAGAGTCCTGAGCCATGGGGTCGGCCTGGCTGGTCTCCACATTCCTCCGAGGTCCCATGGCTTTAAAAGGAGCGGGGCTTACTCAGTGCCCATGCCTGGCTCTGCAGGGCTGGCACCGGGCCCTATGGTCCTGAGTAGGGTCAGTGAGATCCCTGAACCTGAGGAATCCCCGAGGGGGCCAGCCAGTTGGGAAAGGATGACTACTATGCAGACAATGGTCTGGAGGGCCCTGACTCCTCCCTCCACATGTCAGCCACTCCCTTGGCCCCCATCTCTGGGCTGGGGGGCTCCTCCCCAGGACTGAGCAGCCTCAGCTTGGGCTGGCCACCAGCCCTTGCCAGTCTCTGGAGCTGGAGGTAGAATAAGCGGCTCTCTACTGCCCAGCTCTTCAGCCCAGGCCTCCATGCCCAGCTGCCACTCCACTCGGCTTCCCCACCACTGGGTCCTCCCAGGCCCGGCTCCACCAGCTGTTCACCCTGTGCCCCCCCCAACCAAGGCAAAGCTCCCCACACTGCTCCCAAGTTGCCTTACCCTGGCTGCATGTGGGCTCAGCGCCTGTCCGGGGCGTGGGCTCTGTGGGCCAGCAGTGTGGCTCTGCCGAAGGGCTCTCGGAGACAGTCTTCACCTGCTCACTGCACAGTGGCTCCTGGGGCGGGAAGCCCATGCCCTCTGCGGCTCCTGCCAGCTCCTCTCCCTCTGTGGGGACACAGGAGGGCTGTAAGTTACAGTCCTCACTCAGCTTGGAAGACAGGGACCCTCCCTCCTGAACCTTGGGACACCTGGCAGGAGACCTGTGCAGAGACAGCTTGCCACCTCCACCTATGAACCAGCAGGGGCTTCTCTGGAACAATCGCATGGGTGGGGCCAGGCTGGTACTGGCAGGAAACCACTCCCACTCCGGGTGGACACTGGTGGGGCCAGCTCACTAGCTGGGGTCAGTGTGGGCCTGACACAGCAAGGGATCATGGACACTGTGGGCTCCCCAGCCCCGTCAAACACCATCACGGGACTTCAGAGGTGGGCTCACGGGCTCTTCACTCTAGCCTGTGGGAGAGGCACTGAGAAACATGGTCACGACCCAAAACCAAGCCAGCTAGCTAACACCAAAGTGGATGGAGTGGTGTGCTGGCACCATGCCCTCCCGCCAGGCCACACCTTCCCTGGCATGAGGCAGGGGCCGGGAACTGGCCTCCTTTGAGCCAAGGCCTGATGGGCCTGAAGGGTGCTGGCTGCACCTCTGGCTGCCAGCCAGGCCGTTAGTCAGCATCTGTCCACGGGCTCCCAGCACCCCCAAGGTTGCAGCCGCCCCTCAGCTCCTGCTGCATCCAGGCCTCCTCCTGTTCCTTTCCTCATCTTACTCCTCTTTTCCTTTGTATTCAGGCCAAGATGGCCATCACCTCATCACCCTTCCACTCCCCCACTTCCCCATCAAGTCCTGCCTTCCCCTTCTCCAGCAGGTGAAGTGTCCCCTCACCCCTCCTCCACCCGAGGCGAAGCAGGAATGAAAGCTCTTGGGAAGGAACAAAGATGGGGTGACTTAGCACCCTGGCCTCCTGCCTGCTGGCTTCCAGCTCCTGGAGGACAGAGCCTTCCCTGGCTGCCCATGCCATGAGCCAGTCCCTCTCTTCCTCAGGACCCACTGCCTGGCAGTCATGATCACAGCCTCTTTGTCCTAGGGTCCAGCCCCCTAAACTACACCCCCCTACACATCCCCCAGGCAGGGATGAGCACCTTGGAAGGCTCCTTCTGCTGCCCTCCCGGACCTGGAGAGCAGGGGCCACAGCCTGAATTCAAGTCCCTGAATCTGAGTGGGACTTGGTTTGCTGTGGCTGGGCATGCACTCATGAAGCAGACCCAGTAGGTGTCTGGTCCAGGCCTTTCTAGAGGTGGTACCACTCTGCCCACCTCTGCCCACCCTCTTCTCATGCAGTTGTCCCCTGAAGGGTCTGGAGCAGTGCTAAGGTGGCCTGGAAGGGCAGCTGGCTTCCTTGCTGATAGGCATCTATAGGACAGGAGCACATTGGGGGAGGAGCGGAACAGGGTGCAGGGAGGGCCTGGAGCTGGCAAAATGGATGGAGGCTGCCCTCAGCGGAGCCAGGTGTCATGCTGGCTCTCTCCTACCCCAGGGGGCTGTCCACCCTCTGCAGGCCCTTTCCTCTTGGTGGGCTACCAGGAGGAGAAGGGACACTTGGGACAAGGGCATCTAGCAGAAGCTTCAAGTACGTGGGGTAGTGCTCCCTAGGCCCAGCAGCCCCCTCCCCTCGCCAAGACCGCCCTAGGGGCCTGTGAGGAAGGCTGCAGGTGGGCCTGAGTGGGGTGGGGGGTGGGGTCAACCTGGTCAGCCTTTAGAGAAGGGCCCTGTGGGGCCCCCTGGACTCCCGGGTCTCAGGTTCTCTGTCAGTGAGAAATATAAGGCCAGGCTGGAATCCTCTGCCATCGGGCCACTCTCCTTCTTCCCCTGGGCAGACTCAGGGCCTGGGCACCAGGTCCCCAAGGACCAGTGTCCTAGAAGTGCCAGCCCTGACTCAGACTCTTCCTGGCTTCTCAAAATGGCAAGAGGCTGGCTTTACAGCCTGCTTAACTCACTGGCTGGTGGGGCCCTGCTCAGGCAGGCGTTTCCTGACCTGAGAATAGAAAGGCCCGAAGTATCCTTTCCACTCTCCCTCCCTGATCTAGTTCCCCACTCTGAAGGCCTGACCCCTCAGCAAAAGGTACCCTCACTTATTCATGGACCAGGCACTATTCTAGCATGAAACCAAGTCTGGGCCTGTGGCGGGCAGATGCCCAACAAAGAGACAAGCGCGGAGGTGCTCAGTACAGGGGTGGGGGACACAAGGTTAGGAGCCTCCCCAAGGGGATGCATCTGCCGCATGAGGCCAGCGGCCCTGGTCAGCATGAGGTGGGCAGATGGGTGAGGTCTTAGTGAGTGACCAGGGAAGCTGGAGAGTGTCCCCGCCCATCTGCAGGCCCCAGCAGGTGGGACAAGTCAGGAGTGGACACTGCCAGCCACTGTCAGCTGCCTTCCCCTGGCCGGAGCCATTAGGCAAGGGTGAGGGGCACCCCAGGGGAGGTGCAGGGTAGGGCTGTCAACCTTGGGGACGGTGCCAGGCCAGGTCTCCTCCGAGGCTGCTTTCCCCCTGTTCTCGAACCTTGGGGACAGTGTCCTGTGAAGATCCATCCCAAGCCTGCTCTCTCAGGTGGCTCGTGACCTCCTGCACTGCCGCCATCTCTGACTGCAGCTCCTAGCCTGTATACTCTAGCTCCTAGGCACCTCCGCAGGGCAAGCCTGCCCTTCCTGCCCATCCAAACTTACACCTGGGTCTGGGTTGCCCACTGGGCACCGGGACAGATGTAGATCACATCACCAGGCCACCCTGTCACCTCTGGGCGATCCCTTCCCAGTGCTCTCCCTGTCCTGGAGGTTGTGGGAGGTAGGCTCTGAGCCAACGTGCCCTTCCAAGCACGGCCCTGACGCCAGCCCAGAAAGCCCTGGGAACCATGAGGGTGGCCACCCCGACACTGCCAACCAAACGCCACCGGCCTGCAGATCCTGAGGCGGTCCCCAGGGGCTGGCAGGTCGCTCTGCACCTGTGTCCCATACTCTCCGCACCACGTGTCCCGTACTCTCTACCCACGGCTGCTCCCACTCCCAGTGTCAGGTAAGAGTTCGGTCCTAGCAAAAAGCAGTTCAGTTTAATTTGGAGGAAGGAAATAAGAAAGGATCCACTCTCCAGGGCGAAGAATAACACCGGGAAGTACACGCTCTTGCACTGATCTAACAGAGGATAAAAGGGGTAAGTCACAGTTTGGGGCCTGCTTGGGTCCGGAGCATGGTAAGCAGGAGAGAGAAGGAAGGCAGCCAGGCTCCAGGTGGCCTGCTGTCCCCACCTCCTGCTATTCACCCCTGGAGGAACCTTCCCACCCTGCACCTGCTCATGTGTGGCCAGCACCAGTGGTGGTCACTCGCTTCCAAGGTCAGGTTATAAAGGACGGTGCGGCTTCGAGTGTTCTCTCTCTCTCTCTCTCAGACCCCGGGCTCAGGTCCCCTGAGGACCCTCAGCAGCCCAGGGAGAGGTCCCACAGTGGAGGATCTGAGGCCTCCAGTCAACAGCCAGTGAGAACCTGAGATCTGCCAGCAACTGAGTGAAGAGATGACTGGCTGACACCTTGACCCTCCCAAATTCCTGATCCTCAGGGGCTGCGGGATCACGGGGGTGAGTCAGGTGCAGGCCAAGAGCCTAAAGTGCGGGGGTGGGGACACCCTGGGGAAAGCCAAGTCACCGTGGGAGGGAGCGGTTTCCCTGGGCCGTTGGACTCCCATGGTCTATCACCACACCCAGAACTCGCACGGCGGCTGTGCTCGCTTCTGCCAAGCGCTGTGCCCGCTTCTGCCAAGCGCTGTGCCGAATGTGTGTCACCGCCATCTTACACACGGCGCGCTGGACACGGAGACACAATAAGCTACCCAGAGGGAGCAAGGACAGCCAAGGTCACCTGGTGGGGGAACCGCCCTTTGTCCCACAGCTTCAGAGGCTGTGCTCAGAACAAACAGTGGCAGGAGCTGATGTAAGGTTAAGTGATTCTTTATCTCATGAGGCCATCACCTCTGTCACTGTGAGCAATGGGGCAGAGGGTCCCTATACCTCTATGATCCTCAAAGCAAACTGGGGACTGGCATCAGGTGAGCACCTGATGGCTGCACAACTGCAGGAAAGAGCGAAGACAGGGAGCATTGCCACCCTTGGCCTCCACTCCGGAGCACCTGGCACGGCTGCCACCGCTGCCTTCACGTCAAGGTGACACAGCCAAAAGGCTGCATGGGACTGTGACCGGGCAGACAGATGAGCCAGAAGGAGCAAAGAGCCAGTGCAGGGCCTCAGTAGGGGCACAGGCTGGTCCCAGAAGCAGGGCAGGGAGGGCAGGGGAGGACCTGGCATCAGGGTCAGTGTCCCCTCCCAGGAAAGCTGCAGGCCTGTCTGCCCTCTGGTCTGCCGGCTGTCCCTGCCTGTGGGCTGCTGTTCCCAAGGGTATCTTGGATTTTAGAAGAAACCTTTAGAAGGCCTCTGCCAGAGCCCAGGACCCTGTTGCTTGTCCCTCACAAGCCCACCAACCAACCTTGCTCTGCCCCATGCTGGCTGGCTTCCATATGCCTTGCCCACGGGGGCCTGGGTAGGAATGCCCCCAACCACAGCAGGTACCCAGGGATGGCTCACAGCCCTCTAAGGTCTCTGGGAAGCTGAAGTCAGGATGCCCTCTCCTCTCCAGAATTCCTATTTATCTATTCATCACAAGGTTTTGTAGTAAGAGAAAGCAACAGATAAACACTTGATGCCAATGCTGGCTCCTCCCTCCTCGCCATACCCACTGTGAAGGGGTTGCTGTCCCTACCTCCATTTTGGGATGGGAGGAAGGTTGAGAGAGTGGTGGGCATGCCAACAGGTTGTGCCCCCAGCCTTCCAGGGCTCCCATGATATGCTTCTCAAGGATCGCGCAGCTGGAGGTCGCCCTGGCCTCACCATGCCCTGCCCGCACTCCCCATGCAAGGATCAGGACTTGCTGCCACTGGTGGCAGGGGCTGGCGCCCAGCTCTAGCCTCACTGCCTAGTGGATGGGATGGGACCTACCTGGGCCCAGAGAGATCATGCTGGGGGTGGCCTCAGGCCTATGTGGCCGGGGGGGCCCCGAGTCCTTGGATGGGTCTGGTGTGGAGGCCGATGCTGAGGGAGGGCCGGGGATGAGCGCCGTGGAGGTGGCTGGTGCAGGGCGAGGTTTGGTGTGAGCGTCACTGGGCCGCTGGAGAGTGTCAGATGGCACAGGGTCAGGAGCCGTGGGAGCCACAATCCCAGGGAAAAAGTTCTCTCGGCTATCCTTAGGGTGCTTTGGGGTGGTAGGTGTATCCCCTGCGGCCTGTAAGAACAAAGGGAGGTGAGGAAGGCTGGCTGGGCAGCCTAGAGCCCTTGCCATCCCACAGGACACCTGCCTGGGTCTGGGACTGCCAACCTGCCCTCGTGTCACCAGACCCTGAGCCCCCCATGCTCCCAGCGAGGCCCCCAGGCAGCCCTTCAGGACTCTGCAATGCTAGGATACTGCTGGGGACCTGTAGCCCCTCCCTGGGAGGATGGCCAGGCCCTCCAGACAGGGACACAGCGGAGGGCCTACAGCTGGCCGACCTCATGCTCCCATTCCCAGGAGCCTCCTGGAGAGAAGCACGACTCCAGGCAGGGGGTCACTGCGACCAATTTGGGGACTGCAGCAAAATGGACCCTCTCTGAGAGGCAGGGGAAGCAGACTCAGGGCCATAACCTCCCCCCCAACCGCTGCCTCGAAACCTGCATGGCCAGAGGTGGGCCCAGGCCCCAGCTGCCTGCTGATCCTCTTTGGGCCTTGATCTAATCTAAGAAATGCGACCCTTCCCTGCCCTTGGCTCCTGCCAGCTCAGTATCTCCTTTTGCCACAAGACAGGGAAGGTAGGTGTTTGGGGGTTTCCTATGTGGTCCTAAAACTGGGAGCACCCTTTCAGAGGCTGCCATCCTCTGTTTGGAGTGCTCATTGCCAACCTGCCCCTACCTGGGTTGGCAGAGGAGGCAGGAGGGTACCCCCGGGGCCAAGCCCCACAATGTGGCCCCGGACAATTACTCCTGCTCCATGTAGCAGAGGCTGTGGTGAGGGCCCAGCAGGCCACAGGAACCACAGGTCTCTTCTGGGCTTCTGGTCCTCAGCTGGGGGATCAGCCTGCTTGGTCAAGATCCAACTGGACTTTCTCAGACCTAGAGCCCTGGGCAGGGATGGTGGCCTGCTGCCCCATTTCACTGAGAGGAAGCCTGTCTGGACACTAATAGCATCCAGCAGCCTGCTGCTGGGGGACATGAGACTTGAGTCCCTGGGCTATAGGTGGATGCCCATTGTCCTGAGTTCCTGCCTCCGGACTCCCTGTGGGGTACCTCCCTAGGGGGAAATGCCATGAAGGGGCCACGTGTGGGCAACGATGGGAGGGCAAGACATGTTCTCTTGTGCTGCTGGGGAAGGGGCAGTTGGGCCACCCTTGGAAGGACAAGGGACCACACCTATTCAAATGGCAAGTATTTGCCCTTTGACCCAACGACCCAGGCCTGGGGTCACTCTTGAAGAAATGCCCATATGTCGTACAGGAAGATGCCCCATTGGCACTATTGAACAGGACTGCAACGGCCCCCTAGCTTTAGACAGGGTGCCCCCTTTCTCTGCTAGCCAAACCCTGCCTATGGGCCTTTTCTTGAGCTGGGCCTATCCCAGGAAACCCCTCTCCTTCAGCCCCGGCCCCTCACCTCCTCCTCAGTTCCACCACTCCTCAAAAGCTGTGGCCTCTGAGCCCCAAACTGATGGCTTCAGGGT
Source organism: Lutra lutra (assembly GCF_902655055.1). Taxonomy (NCBI): domain Eukaryota; kingdom Metazoa; phylum Chordata; class Mammalia; order Carnivora; family Mustelidae; genus Lutra; species Lutra lutra. The sequence continues at coordinate 66,203,305 of NC_062289.1, read as the reverse complement.
GACCTACACCCAGGGTTCTGGCCTAGACCTCTCTCCTAGAGGAAAAGCCACCGGCCAGAGCCCAGGAGGGCCTCACCCCTCCTCCCTGCCACCAAGTCATGTTGGCCCATCTTCTGACATCTCAAGCCCACCAGTAGCTCGCTGGGCCCCTGCACCAGCCCATCCTCTACACTTAGGAGTGGGGAGTCTTTCACAGACCCAGCAGCACTCTGCTCCCTCCCTTGCTGACTAAACCTCAGGACACCCATCCGTTCTGCTTCTATCCAATTCATATCCCAGCCCCGCATCCCTTCCTCTACCTTTGTCCCAAATGGAGTGACCTTTCCAGGTGAGCTCAGCTGGGTAAGGACCATCTTCCCCATTTACAGAAAAGGCAGCTGAGGTGACGGGACCCCTCAGGTCACACACTCAGAGCTGGGGTCTGGGTCTGCCAAGGCCCCACCCACCATACAATGCTCCCTATGGGCCCAAGGCTCAGCTGCCTCCTCCATCTCTCCTTGGCCCAGGCTGATGCCACAAACGGTCCCTCCTGAGGTGTGCCCACTTCGCAGCCTGCAGCCTAGGGCCCTGGCGTGGGGCTGGCCCCATATGAGGAGGTTGGCACAGGCTGGGTGCAGCTTACCTGTCTCTGGGCAGCGGCCCCAAGGTGGACCTGACAGAACTTCACAGCCTGCTCCAGCGCGGCCTCCTCGTCCACCTGAGCAAGGAAACGCTCAAAGTCAAAGGACCCCGGCCATGGTGGCTGGCCTCGTCCGGGCCCCCTGAGTGTGAGGACCAGCTGCTCTAGATCCCCTGACACTCCCGTCTTGCTTGGGGAGCATGGGCAGAAGCACACATCCATCTCCCAGGTCCATCCCGCAGGGCTACTGCTCTGGGCCAGGCCGGTCCTGTTGACATCATGTCCAGGACCATGTTATCGTGTCCTCAGGGGCTGAGACTGGCAGAATGAGAGCCAGATCCTGCTCCTCAAGTGAGCAGGATGAGTCTGAGGTCTGGGTGGTGGCGGGGGAGGGAAGGTCTGACTCACCCAGAGCCCAAGAGCCCAGGGTGCCGGGGGGATGGCAACCAGGCCGGGGAGGCCCAGGGGGCCGCCCTGGTGGAGCAGTGGGCAGGGTGTGGAGACAGGCTGGGGTGGCAGGAGCAGCCAGGCGGGGACAGGCAGGGTGGGGAAGGGCCCACCCTCACCAGCAGGGAATGCAGGGTGTGGTTCTTATTCACCCAGGATAGAAAGAAAGCAAGCCTGATCCCAGATGCTGCGAGGGAGTGAGAGAACAGGGACTCTCCACAGGTGTACCACAAACAGACACAGTTTGGGAGGAAACCACTTATCAGGATGAACACCCAGTCTGAGCCAGCCGCAGCAGCTCTGGGGGCTCTTGCTGTGGAAATCTTAAACAGAGAAAGAGCTGAATGTCTAACATAGTGGGAAAAAAAGTCGGGGGGGGGGGGGACACACTAAGGAGGGTGGTGGAGGCTCCTCACACACTTGGGGCACTGACCCTGCTTTGGATGCCAGCCACAAAGGTCTCTGAGGAAGTGCCCTAGAGCCCGGCACCAAGTGGGGTCAGGGGTCCTGTCCCCCCGTGCTGGATGTCATGAGATTTCTGCAAATGGTTTCATTTCCTTTAAAGCTGAGAACAAAGTTTTCCAAACACTTTGTTTCTTGTCTTTTTCATGTATTCTCCTCCGCTCTCCTGAGATATAGTTGACAAAATTGCCCCATACTTAAAACATACAACTCGATGACCCGTTTTTCTGACTCTATGCCCTGCTTGAGGCAGAAAACCTCAAACAGAGGGAAGCAAACAGCAGGGCTGGGTGGGAATGACACCAAACAAGCACGCCCCACGGCCCTAGCACCCCTGGACAGACTGGGAAGGACCTTCTGTGAGAACAGAATTGTAGGCCTGCCCCAGGCCACCCACCTGCTTGATGAGCATGTAGGTCTCGGACATGATCCTTTCAATGCGGCCCAGGTCGTAGGCCACACCCTTCTGGCCCTGCTGCCACACACGGTAGGCATCCAGCAGCAGTGTCTTGCCCGACTCCGTGTCCTCCAGGAGCTTCCTCTTTCGGCTGGGCCGTGTGGGTGGCTCCTCGGGGTGGCTGCCCACTCTGGCCCCAGTGGTGGTGGTAGGGGTGGCGGCTGGGGCTGGCTGGGCCGGTGTGAGCGGGCTGGGTTGTTGCCGGGCACTGATGCTCAACTCCTCCAGAGACAGCTCAGTAGGACGGCTCTCAGGGCCACGGTCCCTTGGGGGGCGGCCTGGCTGTGGGAGTGGTGCCTGTTCGGAGTCTGAGCAGCGAGCGGTGGCCTCACCGGTGTCCATGGGCTCGGTAGGCCCTGCCCGGGGACTCTCCTTGTCCTTCTGCTCGCCAGCCTGGTCTGTGCTGTCTCCTGCCTCCATGGCCATAGGCCGGTGGTTGAGAGGACCCACCTTGCCCCCTGGCTCGGATCCTGGACCTGGGCCATCCGCCAGAGGGGGCTTCTTGGAGTGGGGGAGGCCCTCTTGACTATCCTCGGGACTGGCCTTATGGGGGACGTCGGTGGTCATCCTGCCTCCAGGAAGGCCACAGGACTTGGGCCCTGGGTGTTCTGACCCCTACGAGAAAATCGAAGGTAAAAGACTGCGTCTTTTGTGTTTCTACCACAAGGGTGACCAGCCCAGGCCACTCTGGGTCTGCCTGTCTGCTAGTTGGCCCAGGCTGGCCCTGGAGACTTGCCTGAGGAAGTCCCTCCCTGTTCTGCTCCTCCAGCCTTGAGAGGGGCTGACAGGAGGCAGGAGGTGGTGGGACGTGCCTCCACTCTGGAAGAATGGCCTGTGTGGGGACGGCCCTCCTCTAAATGCGAGGCTGAGGGCAGTCCTGGGCATCTAAAGGGGAGGTGACCCACCAGGGGCCACCATGCATGCTGGCCACAGAGCTGAATTCTCTCATTTTAGGCTCTCACGTGTCCCTAATGCACAGCAGCCGAGGTGGAGTCTCAGGGGGCATGACCCTGAGCCCCTGCACCATGGCCCAGCTAGTCCTACTGGGCAGGGGGCACTGTAGCAGCACTGCCCTGCCTCAGCCCCCTCCTGCTAGGTTGGGTGGTCAGTGTGCTCAGCTCTGAGAGGGGGTAAGGGCTGTGCCTGCCTTGAGGTGCAGGGTTGGGGGGTGAAAAGAGGACAGGTGTGCCTGGAGCACCCCGAGGCCTCACTCAGCCCACTGGGAGCCCACCGTGTGCTTCAAAATCAGTGCTGCTGTGACCCCGAGGTTGACTTGCCAGGTTGGGGTACACTGCTCAGGGAGCAGCCTCAGGGAGTGTTGCTACCCTCCTCCCTGCCCACAAGTCCACATCTGCCACGTGGGTCAGCGCCTTACTAAGTGTCTGCCACTTCCTCATTGTGCTGCCTTCCCCACCCAGGGGAGCAGGGGTGTACTACTTCATAGGTAGGGACACTGGGACATGCCTCATGGCAGCTGAGCGAAGGGCCGGGGCGGCCTCCTGGGAGAGGACAGGGGCCATGAGTGTACCTCTGCAAGCTCGCTCAGGGTGTCCTCCAGCACCTTCACAGTGAGGATGAAGGCCCGCTGTGCCAGGACCTGGCGGTCAGCATCTCGCAGATACTTCCTGCAGGCACACGGGGGTGGCCGGAGAAGAGAGCAGAGCCTCAGAGCCACATGGCCTGGGATGGTGGCCCACACCTCTCCCTGCCCCGAGAACACCTGTTGGTCCCTCAGCATCCCTCCTGCCTGGGGCACTCCCCAGAAGCATTCCCTGAGCCTCTTGCCACAGCACCTGGCATGGACTGCCCTGGGCCCTCCCCGCCGAGTGAGAGCTGGGGGCCTCTGGCTTTTCTCTGTAAAGCTTGTCTCCAGAGTGCCCCAGACCCCAGCTGAAGCCCCCCGCCCCCGCCCCCACCCCAGCCCCTACAGGTGAATGAGACAAGAGAAGGTAAAGTGGTGCAGGAATAGAGAACAGCTGTTGGTCCAGCTGGGCCAGACCATGACTCCCAGGATCCCCAACAACCGCCGCAGGTGGTGGCTGCAGCAGATGTCCCTCGGGCCTATCTGTCCCGCCCTGTCTGGCAAAGGGATCCCTGGTTACCTCTGCGGCCCTGGTCCCCCTGTTGCCTGTCCAATTATTACTCACCTTCCCCTGAGGACCCTGGATATCATCTGGACCCCTGTCTTCCCCCCCGACCTGACGGCACCCTGAAAGCTCCAAGCTAAAGGAAAGCAGGAGGTAAGGAAGGGGTAACTTGTGTTTGCCCTGAGGGCACAGGGCAGGATACTGTTTGATACCAGACAGAGAGGCCCCAGAAGAGAAGGGCTGGTGTGGGCTCCCCAGCCGGTGGAGAGATGCCCCGGGTGGGTGAGGGGCTCTGGCCCACGGCAGTGCCAGCTGCCCTCATGGGGCCGAGCGCGCATGAGGCCGGGTGGCTGCACTCACTTGCCCTGGTCTGGGGTCCGCTGCAGCATGGAGGACACCTTCAGCAGGGTGCCGTGGTCCCGGAGCTGGGCCAGCACCTTGAGCAGCAGCACAATGGAGCGGTTCATGTGCCAGGCGAAGCTGCCCGGCCGGTCGATCTCGTCCACGGGGATCCGCCAGATGCCCTGTGACAGGGACAGAGGTGGGCGTGTGAGGGCAGCTGTTGTGGCCGGAGCCCGCTGCAGTACCAGAAGGCACTCTGCCCGGGCCAGGACACCTTGGAACCCTCCTGCCGTCACAGGGGAATGGGAGCGTTCCCCCCATGGATGGCGGCAAAGGAGACACACGCTGCTCCGCCCTGTCCTCTTCTGAATGGCTGCGTGGCACGGGTGCACTTATTTTGTCCTCTGCACAAAACAAGCAGGTTGTGCCTAGTCAAACGCAACCAGCTGGAAACCCCGGGGCCTCTGTGCCTTCACACAGGTGCTGACTCAGCCACGCGACCAATTCCTAGGGCCAAACTGATGGGTCAAAAGGTGAACTTCTGGCAGCTGCTGCTGGCCAGACAGGCTCAAGCCTGGCCCCCACCCATGTGCATTCCCTCCAGCGATGCCCAGAGACTAGAGGGCTAGGCTGAAAATGACCTGCAGCTTGCAGAATGCCCAGCTTGCCTCCAACCTGCCTTTGTCCAGGGTACGCTCCACCTGGGACCCCCCCCTTCTCCGCCATCCAACCTCACTGTCTGAAGGCTGAACTAGAGCAGGGCTGGCTCTGGGGAGTCCTGCCACCATCTCCCTCAGTCTGGTGTCAGACACCGGGCACCCTGCCCATCGGCAGCTGGGGCATCCCCATACCCAGCACGGTGTCTGAGACCTACTGGTCCAGCTGAGGCATGGTGAAGGAAAAGATGCCCAAAGGAGTGAATTGTAAGTGAACAGAAGCAGGCCTGAGGCTGCAGGACCTGGACATTAGGATTTATGTCTCTAGGACAGGAGTTTGGGGGCCTGGAAGGAGCAGATGGGCACACAGCTGGCTCCCTGCAGCCAACACCCTAGAGAAATTTCTGGCCAGAATGGACTGGGGCAGGGAGCAAAGCTGTCTCCTCCACCTGGGGGTCCCAGCAGGGTACCCAGGGGGTGTCATTCCAAGACCCGATTCCTGTGGGTGCTCACTGACTAAGTCCATGCTCTAGCAGTCCTGGGACGGGAGGCAGAGCACCTCCAGCCCTGAGCCACTCAAGCAAGAGAGAAGCCTAAAACCCGCAGCTCCAAGCCCCCACAGCCCCCACACTTGATCCCGGGGGCTCACACTGCACACACTGGTGCCACCCCCCTCCCTCCAAGCAGTCTGGGGGTGCTGTGTGAAGGCTGGCAACCACCCTTCATCCCAGGCAGTGCCAAACAAGGCACTAGCTGCTTCCCGGCCTGGACAAAACCAGGAGGCTGAGGCCACCCTCGCCCACAGCGCTGACACCAATGCTGTATCTTCCAATGGGGCCCAGGTGGCTTCTACAGCAGTGCAGGAAAAGCTGCCTCTTGACAGGACAAGAGACAACTTTGAGCAGTTGTCTGGCCAGTGTGCCCTGACACCCTGCTCCCAGATGTGCAGCAACGGCTGAGAAGGTGTCATCTCTGTTGCCTGCCAGGCCTCGCAGTGTAAGACTGAAGAGCCTGGCTCTTCCACGGCACTGCAGACATCACCCTGTTCCTCACCATGGGCTGCCAAATCCCATGGCAGGGAGGGCAGAGCTCAGAGAGGAGTGACTCCCTCAGGGTCACACAGCATGGGAGTAGCCTGAGAGTTGGCCCCTCGCCACGCCCACAGCTCTGAGGACAGGGAGGACAAGCCCAAGCAGCCCAGAAGGAAGCCTCCACCACCTGCTCTAGCCCTACACTGCTGGCCTTGGGCTCCTTCCCATACCTCACAGGAGAGGGGGGAAGCCAGAAACACAGCCTGACCATGTGCCGATACACTGCAGGCGTGTGCCAGGGCTGGCCCAGCACCATAGGCCAAGTCCGGGAGCTGGGTGTGACCCTACTGCTCCAGGATCTCACTCTTCCTTAGGGCATAGAGGGGCGTGCCCTGCTCTGCACTGTCAACCATAAGGGCCCAGAATGACCCTGGATTTCACTGAGGGCCTCCCTCTTCCCTGGCTAAACCTCCGAAGACTCGGGGACAGAGGGAGGTCACTTTTCCCAGTGCACCTTGATCTGGGGTCAGAAGCTCTCTCTCAGCTGCCTTGTGAGCACCTCCACCCGGGGGTGGAGGACCCCTGATGTCCTTTGGGGGGCAATCAGGGAGGATGATGGAAGACACACATTTGTTTCTCCAAATGTGTGCTGACTTTCCTGGACCCTTCCCTGGTAAGTGGCCCTGTTCATCCCATGTCACCCATGTCCTCCATGCTAGCTGAGTCAGGGCACAGGCTGCAGGAGGGGGAAGAGGTCTGAAGACAGGCCTGCCAGGGACTTGGGGTGAGTCCGGCTAAGGGCACAGATAAGAGTCACGGGGCCTCAGATATGGTGCCAGTACCTCAAGAGGCTTCAGGTACTTGGGGGTACATAGGCCCCAATGCCTGGCCCCCACAACTTGCCTGGTGGGCACCAGCCCCAGCCTGCACCAGCCCCAGCCTGCTCACCACCTCTGGAAGGGACCCATTTCATCCTTGGTAAATTATCAGAAAAGGTTTCTTCCACAGTGCTAGAGCCACAAGGTAGCTCCCACACCCCTGCCCCTCCCTGGCATTCAAGCCTGCCCTTTGTGCCCCTAACATTCCTGCCCCAGCTTGGGCCTCATCCTGCCTCTTGCTTCTGCTCTTGCCCCCAGTCCATCCACCCAGCCTGGGCCAGGACAAGTTAGGAAAAAGATAATGTCGGTGCATTCCTCCTGCTTATATCCTTGACAGCCAGCTTCCTTACCTACCTCAGCTGAAGCCTGAGCCTCACTGGCCTTTGCACTCCTCCTCCCTTGACTCCAGACACTCACCACACCCTCCCTCTTATAGAACTGTGAATTTTATGCTTCTCACTTTTTGGGGTGCCCTCTCACCTCCTCTGCCCAGCCAGTCTTCTGTGCCCTCTCAAGCCTGGCTATGATGTCACTTCCTCTCTAAAACCCTCCTGGCTTGCTGCCCTCCTAAGTCTCTGCAAGGACCACTCAGGGTCAGCTCCTTAGATGGTCAGGGGTGGGTCTGTGGCTGGGAATGCATCCTCAGTGGGGGCAGGTCTGCTTCAGCTCCAAGTCCCCAGGGACCCGACACAACCCCGGTAGAGCAGGCAAGGTGTCCAGCTTGAGAAGGACTTCCTGCTTGCAGAAGCTTAGCTCCTCCATCTCCCTGCCAGTCCCTCACCCTGGAGGTTTCCAGGGTAGGCGGGAAACAATTCTGCTCACAGGGGAATGAATGCTCTTCGGAGCTCTGGGTGTGCACATGAGCCCTGCACCGGAGCAGGGTGGGTGGTGGATGCCAGCAGCATGCCTCCTTGCTCATGGCAGGTGAGCAACACACTCGCTGAGGGCTGCCAGGACCTGGGGCTGCTTGGAGGTGTACCCTGCCAGGCTCCTCTTCAGGCGGGGGCCAGCTCTCCCCTCTCCCCTGAAACACAAGAGGGCCCGAGAAGGTGATGCCAGAAGGAAAACACATGTGGCCCTCTGCAGGGTGGGTCAGGTGACCACAGCAGACTTTGCAGATGGTGGGGGACATGGGTAGGGTCCCTGCAGAGAGGGGATCCCAAACTCCTGCTCTTGCCCCCAAGTTCTAGAATCAAAGATGCATGGCATTTACCTGTTTGGTTTTTTTCTCAGAAGAGGGATGGGATGTGCCAAAATGAGCCAGTAAGCATGCTAAAAACAACCACCACCACCACCACCACAACAAAACAAACCCTCTCTGGAGGACTTAGCATGTCACCTCCCAAAGTGGGCCAACCTGGGACTGTGAGGGGTGGCCGGGCACCGCTAGACCCACTGGCAATCACATGCAGGCAGGGGCTGTCGTCTGCTCATTGAAGCAAGGAAGTACCTTCAATAAGACACTTTCTGTCTGCCTGCCACCTGCTCCCTATCATGCCATGGCACCACGGGCCTGCCCATCTCACCTTCTAGGACTGCCCTTCCCACTGCTACCCTTCCTCCTGCACCCTGTTCCCAATTTCCAGGATGCTGCTCCCAGCCGGGCAAATCTGGTAGCATCAGAGTTCCATGGTCATGGACGTTTTCAAACATACTCAGCTGGCTCAAACTGCTCACTGTGCATGTGGGGACCTGAGGCCCACTGAGGGGCAGCGAGCCCCCAGCCACCTTGCTGGATGGCAGCCAAGCCCAGAATGCACAGCGGGCGCCCTGGGCTACCTTCCACCACAGCCACTGATGGACGGAGAGTCTGTCCAAGTGGCATCTGCCCCGCAGGCCCGTCTGTGATCCCTCTGCAGGTAGAACAGCGACCCTGTGCCCGGGAACCAGACTCCTGAAGGGCTTTTGGTCAACCCCTGGGGAGGGACAGGGCCAGGGTGCACCCTGTGAAGACAGGAGTACATGTGTTTCAGGCCGTGGTTTGGATCCTTTCACACAACAGTGGCCTATTCGTCCATTTCCTTTCCACATATGTGCACGCAACCATAACATAACTGCCTATTTCAGAAAGGATGGAAGACCACACAAGTCAGGCAGAGAATCCATGGAAATTCAGAAGGGAACCACAGACACCAGAAGCCCTGGGGAGGTTCCTGCAGACATGCAGCTAGCCTCCAGGGACAGCTGGCCTGAGGGTGGGGAGCCACCAGGCAGAGTCATCAGCTGGCAGGGGGCAAGTAAGCCAACAACTCAGCCTTCTGCCTGAGCAGTGCCAGGCTTCTGTGTCTACAGCCAGAGCCCCCTCGGTACCCGCAGCCCAAGACAAGTGGGACACTTCCCGCTCCCTACAGAGGGGAAGAAGCCGAAGCACCCTCCCCCTACCGCCCCTTGGAGAAGCAGGGAGGGCCCAGGGCGGGGACAGGCAGGTGGTGAGGGACGTCTGCACATGGAAGGAAGGGGTGCCAGCCAGAGTCCCACCTGCAGCAGCCAAGGCCACGTGCGCGGGCCTCAGGGAGGGTGTGGGGGATGTGCCAGGAGGCATCTGAGGGAGAGGAAGAAGGGGCCTAAGGAGAGGGCAGTAGGCTGCTGTGCCTGAGAGGGGGAGCAGCTGGGAAGCGCAGGAGGGAGGCCTGCACTGGGGTGCTGAAGGGCAGGCCAAAGCAGGATCACAGAGAGTTGAGAGCAGGAGTGGGAGCCAGTGGCAGCAAGGAGCCCACAAAGAGGGTCTGGGATGGGGCTCCCCTCGAGGGAGGAAGGCACCACTGGTGCTGGGCGGGGCCTAGGAGGTATGACTCAGGGTCCCTCCGACTTCTCCCCTGTGCCTCAATCCAATAGCCCCCTGTCCTGTAGCTCTGGCTGCCCCCCAAGGCTCCCCTCTGCCAAAGTGCAGGTACACACGCAATCCTGGCTGGGACGGTGCCTGCTTGGAGAGCTCTGAGGAGTTGGGGGCACCCAGCAGCAGCCTCGGAGCACTTAGGAACATGGGACCATGCTCGAAGCTCCACCCACGTGCAGCTCCTCAGGAGCAGCTCAGCCGACCCCAGTGCGTCCAAGTGGTTCTAAGCTCCTGGCTAGCAGATGAGGTCACAGAGACAGACTACAACCACCTGAATAATTCATGGAGCCCCAGACTCTGGGCTGAGCGCTTGATACAAGTTACCAAACCCTCCCTGTAGCCTCGAGACTCTGGCATCCTCTTGTTGCTCTTAGGGAAACAGAGCTTCACAAGCTGAGCCCCACACTGGGGCAAGCCTGGGGGGTTCATGGAGGCTGGACCTCATGGTTGGGGGCCCTTGGAGACTTCCCCAGGGGAGCTGAGAGCTGGGTTGGTGGAAGGGGTGGGATGCTGCTGGGCCGCCCTACACTCTTGCCCGTGAACACACTGGCCACTCCCAAAGGGGGCTGGAAAGCAGAGTGAGGCTGGTGCCTGGGCAGGAAGGCCATGAGGCCTTGGCCTCTGGTCACCAAAACCTTGGCAGGTGGCCCCTCAGGGATGGACAGCAGATGCCTCCGCTGGCATGGAGTACTGCTCCTAGCTGCCAGGCTAAGGTCGTGCTCATTCCCAAGGCTCATGCTGTCTCCAGCACACTGCAGTCTGGGGGCCGCTTCCTGGAGGGGCAGGGACTCCCCTCTCCCCAGATTCCTGATCAGCAGGCCAGTCCACACCTCCCTTCCTGCCTCAGTGTGGGCTGGCAGGCTTTGCCCATCCATACTGTTGGAACCCTGGCTCCCTGCACACCAGCAGGGCTTGCCATGGCTTAGGAGGAACTCTGAGCTTGGCAGCCTGAAACCACAGGTCCAGATACAGTTCTGACTCTCGGTAGCTCCAAGTGTCCTGTGCAAGGCCACTGTTCAGGCCATTCTCAACAATACACCCCAGGTCATTCTGAGGCTCCCAGATATATCTGTCACCTACACGGATCCCATCTTTCAGTAACAGCTTCTCCGGGGCCCCCTCCCCTCCAAGGGCACAGGCAAAGGCCCCTTGGGGAAACAAGGGGCCCAGAAATGCCAAAGCAGAGAAGGAGGCAGGTGGGAGGGGTGGCCTTGTCGGGCTCTTCCAATTAAGCCACACTCAGAACCAGGGCATGGGCTTGTCTCTGAGTGGACGAGGCTCAAGCCGTGGGGACCGGGTGCAGACTCCGATTCCTCCCATGCCCACACTGGCAGGGACTGTCGAAGTGTGTTATCCACCCACCCCTCATTTTCCAGAGGAGTAAGGTGAGTTCACACAACCTGCCTGAAGCTACCTGGTGACCTGGCATAGGACCAGACATAGGGACTAGACTCCCCGACTTCAGGTCTCCCTCCCTGCGTTCTCTCTGAATGCTTACAGAGGTACAAAAGGTCAGCAGTGTGATCTGTGATTTACAGACTAGAAACAGAAACACAGAACCAAGCAGTGATACCAAATCACTTCAGTTTTGAGCCAGGGCCTTTGAAGACCTAGAAGGACCCCCTGGAAAGGGGAAGCTGGAACTGGACACCTGCTGGCAGAGCATTGAGGAGTGAGTGTCCTCCACCAGTACCTCTGAGTGCCTCAGAGACTTCATAATCTAGTCCCCTGAGCCCCTGCTTTGGGCATGGCCTCCAGAACTCAGGTGTCCCTTCCCCACTCTGCTACTACTAGGGTCATGACCAACTAGGACACCTGGCAAGGCTCAAGCAGGAGGACAGAAGAGAAAGTAACCAACCCTGGGAGCACCCAGAAAAGCGATAAAGGAGACAGGCTTCTGTGCGTTGGGGATAAACTACGCAGGAAAAGGCAGTGAGATGCCAACAGTACTGCGCGAGACCCAGGGGTGCTCAATCTGTTGAGGCAACAGGTGGGCAGCTGGCTGTCTGGATCCTCTCCAGTTCACCCCAGGCTGCTGCAGCCAGAGGGGCTTAGATCTTTTAGATCCTTTTTTTTTTTTTTTTTAAGATTTTATTTATTTGACAGAAAGAGGGATCACAAGTAGGCAGAGAAGCAGGCAGAGAGAGAGAGGGGGAAGCAGGCTTTCTGCTGAGCAGAGAGCCGGATGTGGGGCTCGATCCCAGGACCCTGGGATCATGACCTGAGCTGAAGGCAGAGGCTTTAACCCACTGAGCCACCCAGGCGCCCCAGATCTTTTAGATCTTTTCTCCTTCTCCTTGGACTGGATCCCCCAAAGGGGACAAAAAAGTGGGTATGCTGCCTGGGGCCTTCTTAGGCCTCCCCTACGTGACCAGGGGCTTCTCACAGGATGCTTATACAGGCTAGCTCTGGAGATTAGCAGCCAGTCCCAAGCACCCAAATCCTGGCCTGACCCATCATGGCCTCCCGGACTCTGAGCTGCCAAGCACTGGGCAGGAACAGCTGTGTCTCTCTTGCTCACCAGCTCCTCAGGCCCCTGGAACAGATCCTGAGGGGAAGGGAAGGCCTCCCACATGAGAGTCAAGCTAGGCAGACAGGACATGGGGCCAGTGGGCCTGCCCAAGCGGCCTCCAGGAAAGGAATGTTTCAGGGCAAAGCCACAAACTCTGGCCTCCAAGTCCCCTCAACCTCGGTGCAGCTCTAAAGTGCCTCTGAGTGAGTCCCCAGCATGAACCAAGGCCTGGACAGGCTCTAGAGAGTTTATGCCCCAGGTGAATCCCCTTTGGGTGCTGGGGAGGCCCAACTCAAGGTTGCTCCAGAGCGGCCTTGGGTCTCCCAGGGGAGATCGGCCTGGGAACTGCACAGAAAGCCAAGTGCATCCCAGGAACCAGGAGTCTCATGGATGGGTAAGGCACACCCCCCAGAGGGGGTCCCTGCAAGTAGGAAAGACAGACATACACATATCCAGGGTAAGGGGAGAGAAGGAATGGCTGGTATAAGGAATAATGGGCTGGGAGAATAAGGAGGGAGGGAATAAGGGGAGGGGATGCTCAGGGAAAGCCAGAGAAAAGCCAGGAAGGAGAACAGGCCAGAGGAGCCGCCTCTGTCAAGCGGGAGAAAATGGGCAATCCCCTAGAGCTGACCTTATCACCCAGAGTATCCTGAGCAGAACAAAGGAATGTGGAATTGTTTTGTTTTTGAGCTTGCAATTTTTAATCTTAAATTTTAACTCGGTAAACAGAGCACAGTTATTTTTTTTTCTATCATCAAAACTCCTGTCATTTAAAATGACCACAGCGCATTACCCCACAGGTGTACCCAACCAGTCCCCTCCTGGTGGGCACCTGGGGCTGAGTCCTTAGAATTACTATGAACCATATTGGCTAAACAGCTTTCCCCATAGATCTTTTCTCCTTCTCCTTGGACTGGATCCCCCAAAGGGGACAAAAGAGTGGGTATGCTGCAGCAGCAGGAGCAGGGCCTGGATGCTGACCTATGACAGGGGGTGCGTGTTGGGGGGGGCAGTCCATCATCCCAGGCCTTCCCGGTCCCCAGCTAGCTCCGTGTGCCACAGTACGACAGATGAACAGGCCTCCCAGGGCTGCTTAGCTCCCACATTTCCTGTTCGCAGAAAACACAGTGCTGTGAGCACCCAAGGGAGAATCCGCTCCCCTGGCAGAGGGATTCCTGCACCCCCCCCCCGCCGCACCTGGCATGGGTGCAGTGGTGACTCAGAGCTCCAAATAGGCGAGGGCGGGCAGCCTGCTGGCATCCCATTCCCAGGAGCAGTGGGCATGGGGCCGTGGGAGCAGGCTGCTTCCATGCAGGTGATGAGCTGAAGGGAGCAAGAGAGCCCCTCAGTAGGGAGAGGTGCTGGGGTAGATTGGGGCCTCTCCCCCCAGAGAAGCGTAAACACTTTCCACAGTCTAGCCTCAGTAAGGCAGCCTTACTGACCCCATACTGAGCCAGGACAGAATCTGGACCCTTGGCCCTCAGGTTAGGAGCAGCTTTGGGGAGAATACCAGCATCCTCCAAAGTCTTAGGGAGACACCTGTCGCAGGCAAATCCATATGGTCCTCCCAAACAGCAAGACTACTTGGAGAGGGTGTGCAGGGCTGCACTTGGTGGCTGTGAGCCCCAGGGGCCAACGGTACTGACAGGGTGCCTGTCCATCTTCTCTAACATGGGATATTAATTTAGAGCTCATGGGGAGAGACTTGTCTCAGGGCACACGGCCAGCAGGGAGCTGAAACTATGGCAAAACTCAGACTGTTCTGCTCTTCCCACTGCACCCCGCCTGTCCCCAAGTAAGGCGAACATCACAGTGCCAGGCTGGCAAATGCAGTGCCCTTCCCACAGCTGGCCCACACAGCTCCATCGCCTGCAGGAGCCACCCTCCTCTGCAGTCTTGAGGCCTTTGGGGGCCAAGACGTCCCATTTTCCCAATGCCCAGAAAAGCGCAGGGCCCTGCCCCTCCCACGGCACTTGGAGCCACTGTCCTGCTCCAGGCCTAAGGTTGGTGGCACAGCCAGGGGCAGGCTAGGTTGAACACCACGGGGGCAGGAAGTCCTGCAGCTTCCACTGCAAACCCACCAGGGCCCGCCTCTCTGGCCGCAGGGTTGTACAGAAACCGCCAGGGGCGCCGTCGCCCTCCACCCAAGCAGCGGTCCTGGCGGGGCTCCCGAGGGCAAGGGATTCCCCGCGCCATCCACAGGTAATGAGTCCCCAGCACAGGAAGGGTTTGGGGAAGCCTGCAATTTGCCTGCAGCTGGTGCCCGCCTGCTTCCAGCCTCTTTTACCAAATAGACGTCGCACACTGGGTCCCCAGAACTGCTGGCTGCCCCTCCCTCCCACCCCCCCACCCCCCGCCTCCCGCGGAAAACCAGAAACGACAAACAACTAAGTGCGTGTGGGGGGGGGGGGGCAGTCCGCAACTCCACCACGGCCCCGTCTGCGTGTACCGCAACCCCCCTCGCGCCCCCCCCACAACCCCGTCCCATGCCCCCGCCCCGCGCCCCTCTGCACCCTCCCTTCCACTCTGCCGCGGGGCAAGGTCCTGGCCCATCTCCGGGCTCCGAGCAGGCTAGGCAGGCGCTCACAAACCGCTGGCTCCAGCCTCCCACCCCCGCACAGCAGCTATTTATAGCTGGGGAAGCACCGCGCCCGGTCGCCGCTGCCCACCCGGCCAGCCCGCTCACCATCCCCGGGAGCGGCCCGCGCTGCTCCTCCTCGGCGCCGCCCGCCGCGAAGTTGCTCGGGCCGGCGGCGGGAGAGCGGCTTTGGCTTTCGCTTTCGCGCGGCACAGCGCAGCGCACACCCCCGCGCCCTGGCTCGCGGCCCCGGGCTGGGTCGGGCTGGACTCGCCCGGGGCTCGTTGCGCTGGCTTCTCCCCCGGTGGCGCGGGTGCGGGTGCGGGCTCTGCTGGTGCCCGCCGCCCGCCCCCGCGCGCCGCCGCCCGGCCCACCCGGCCGCCCACCTGACGCTGTGCAGGGCGCCGGCCCGGGGGCATGGGGGCGCCGCGGCCCCGCCGCCGGCCGACTTCCTCCGCTGCGGCGCCCGGGAAACCACGGCCCGCGGGCTTCCTGCTGTGCCTGGCGGGCAGGGGGCCGGGGCGGGGGTGGTAGCCCGAGCCGACCCGGGGAGGGCTGGGCAAAAGCTTTGGAAAGCGGGGAGCCGGCAGGCAGAGGAGGAGAGGCGGTCGCGGCCCAGGCCCCCGCCCCCCAGCCCCGGTCAAGTTCCTACCCGCCGGCTTCGCCGTGGCATCTGTGCAGATGAGCTAGGGCGGGCGTCGGGCCATGGCCGCGGAGGCTCGTTCGTTCGCGGCGGGCCGGGGCGGGGCGGGCAGAGCCGGACGGGGCGCGGGCACTCGCTCCCTCGCTCGGCCTGGAAGCGGGCCCAGTAGCGCAACTGACTTGCCGGCCAATCCTCGCAGGTTCCCTGGCCTGGTGGGCGCCGGTGGTGGTGGGCTGCGCACCCGGCGAGGGGTGCAGCCCTCACCGCAGGAGGCTGTGGGTCCCAAAGGCGCCAGACTAAGCGATGTAGGGGCGGCAGGGAGTGCGGGGGGCCATGGCAGTCCTCACCCTGCACGCGGTAGCTATGTGAATGGTGCCCCCTGGAGTTGTGCCAAGCGAAGGCCCTGTGGAGGGCAGAGGAGTGGGTGTGTGGGGACACGCAGCTACACTGAGCTGTCCTAGCTGATCCAATGGGGCAGTGGGAGGTGGAGTAAAGACTTTCCCACTAACATCCTCAGGGGGAAGGGCAGAACAAAGATGGCATGGCAGTCCCCCTGTGGGCTTTATAGCTGGCAGGGGCCTCCTTTTTCAGTTGGGCTGTGAGGCTGAGCCTGGAGAAGGCGCTGGGGTCAAGGCAGTGGGAGTGGCCAGGGTAGGCTCAGGACCTCCTATAAGACTCTATTCCAAGAAGGGCAGTAGCACCTCTCCCTCTCAGCACAGGATAGCCTGAAGGGGGACTGTGCTCCTTCTACAGATAAGGAATGGACTTAGAGGGAAGAGCCTCACCCAGGAACGTAACACCCTGCCCCTAGCACCCATAGCTCCGGTGTGCGCACAGCACTGTGGGGCACGTGGCTCCAGGACTGTCCGCCAACTACCAGCAGCTCTTCCCTTCCCAGGTGAGGAGAGGCCCAGCAAAGACAGGGACAGTGGACAGAGAACTGGTGCACCAAGCCCTGGCACCCCCACCGCTGCCCCCCAAACTTCTCTCTCACCACCTCAATGCCAGGACTGCCTTGCTTCCTCCTCCTTTCCCACACACCCAGTGGCTTCAGATCCATCTGGCCCCTGTCCTGGTGACACTTGTCCTGGTGCCATCTCTCTGAGCCAACTTGTTTCCACCTATACTACACTCAAGCTAGTTCATGCCCGCTAGTGTTCCCAGTCTTGCTATGTGCCCCTGCCAGGTGCCCTTAGTCCAAATGGGCTTGGGACTGACCTACCCCTTTAGCCAAGGGGATGTCACACACTCTGTCCTCCCTCCCTGCCCCCTGGAGGACCACTACTCCCTGCCAGGCACTGGAAGAACCAGGCCGTGGTTCTAGAGGTCATCCACTTGCAGGGAAACAAGCATGAGCACAAGCCATCCCAGGGTTATGTGAGGACAAGGGTCTCCTGAGTGCTCACCATAGGTCCAGACTCAAAGGAGTTCTAAATCCACACAGTGCTCAAGTCACTACAGCCCCTTGCCATCTACATGCATATCATCATTTGACACTCACATGTGGGGACGGGTTCAGAGAGGTTGGGCACTGGTTCAGAGTCACACAGCAGTAAGGTCAGTATGGCCAGGACCCGCTCCCAGGTCTGGCTGGCTTCAGAGCTGGATGACTCCTCCTGGCTGTACGGAAGGCTGGGGCAGACAAGTGACACTTGTGCCTTGCACAGCTCATGACCTCACTTCATACCTTATCCACTTCCTGTAAGATAAAGTCAGACCAAAGGAGGCTGAGAACATGTGCTCATCACACCTAGGCCAGGAAGAAGCTGTGTTGAGTATGTAGTTCTCTGGAAACCAGCCCCTGTGGTGCTCTCATTACACACCTGAGGCCCAGGGTGCTCTCATGACACACCTGAGGCCCAGGGTGGCCTGAGGCAGCCTGGGGTCCCACGGTCTTAGCTGTCATAGTAGGAGGGAGGCCTGTAGCGGGTGAGGGGAGCTCAGGGGCTCTGTGCCAGGCCCCTGCCCAGCACAGTCTCTGGAGAGAGACTAGCCTGGGACAATGTGTGCTGCCAGTGGTCTCCAGCTTCCTTGGCCCTCCCCCGGGGACCTCACAGTACACAACACCCCAAGCCCTGGTTTATGCAAACCCTCTCCAGAGCCCCGTGAGATGGGCACTGACATCTCTAGCTTGTCAGACCATAGCACTAAGGCCCAGAACCAGGAGGGGCCAATCACTCTCCCCAAGCCCTCGGGAGGAAGCCTTCCTGGGCACACTGGAAGCCCCCTGGGGCTTCACATGAGAGTGCTGAGACAGGGAATGCAGTACACAGGCCTCTAACTGCTGTCCAGGAAGGATGGCAGCTCATCCACCTCAGGGCCACCCCTGAAACCTTGGCCACCCTGACCATGCTCACCTAGAGTCCAGCAGGAGCCCCAGCAAGCAGGGTCTAACCTGTGGACTTCCTGCTCTAGGTCAGCCCTGCGGATCAGGATGCCCCTGCCATCTGTCTGGATGTCAAAGGGCATGCTTCTGCCTGTCCATGGAGAAAGAGCGATGTTGGAAGTGGATGTGCTGGCCCTGGGTTGCACGCAGGCCCAAGCCTCCTCAGCCTTGGGCCAGGAGGACCCTCATGCCATCAGAGTGTCCCACTGCCTTTCCAAGGGATGTCTGACCTTAAATCTCCAAAGCAAACTTCAACAATTGATCATAAGAAAACAAATGTCCCAAGGACATTGCCTGGTCCTACAGGGGTTTTACCAGTCCAGCTCCAGGATGGGTGGGTCACCATGGAGAGGACAACGGTGGCAAGGGCAATAGGTAGGTCGCCCTGAGGGCCACCTCTGCACCCCTGGCCCGAGGCCCCTGGTTAAGGGCCAACTCTAAGAAGTGCTGACCCGGGGCGCCTGGGTGGCTCAGTGGGTTAAAGCCACTGGTGTAGTGCAGCCCGCTGGAGTAGTAACCACAGCCTTCCTTAGAAATAGACGCTTGGCCTTTGGCTCATGTGCCAGTGAGGGTAAGCAGCCCCAGCAGAGGTGGGTTCCTGACCTAGTGAAGCCAGTTAGATCCTAGAGCTTGGCTGCTGCCCCAGGCACTGCTGGCTGAGCTGCCCAGGGGACCATGCGGCCTTAGTGGCCCCCTGTGACCATCCCTTCTCAAGACCTGAGCCAACACAGACCTGCAGGTCACTCCTGGTTCTCTTCTGCTGTTACCTTAGTCCCCACTTGACCTAACCTCATCTTCCTCCTTGGCTAAGTCCAGGGCTGCCTTTAGGTGGCAGGAATTCTCCTTGAAGTCAACAGTCGTAATTCTCAGCCTTGGGAGTTCTGAGCTGCCAACTAGTTTGGAGGCACAAACCTTCCTGCTGCTCACCTGCCTCCCTGCTGCAGGACACTGGCTCTGTGTGTGCCTGGGCAGCCTCTCGGCCAAGTACATGCCAGCCTCAGAACGCTGGGCCTCACAGTCCCATACTAGCCAGCTTCCTCTCTCTTCCCTGATAGCTAAGATAGTGAAACATGCCTCTCCTCTGCAGGTATATAGACCCCCAACTACAACCCCACTTCATTCTCATATGCTAGAGCTTCTGGTACTCAGAAATTCTTTAGAATGTGCTCTACGGCTGCAAGAGTGAATCCAGCTGTTTTGCCTGTATGACCATCAGTGAGGACACAGGGAAATGACATGCCCAGGGAAACAGTGCAGCTATGGTGGGCAGGGTGTGACACAAGGATCCCTGTCCCTCAGGCTATGGCTGCGTCTGCCTCAACAGAGAGCTGCACCCATGCCATGTGTGGCACCGCAGGGACCAGCACGTGAGCCTCTGGCGTACACATATTCCTGCCACTGCCTTACCCAGAAGGGAATGCCATGTCCACATTCCCAGTCACCACGAGGCAGGCGCAGACACCAAGGCTCTCATGGGCAGGGACCAACGCAGCCACAATCCACATCAACTCAGATCACCTGGCACTTGCAGCCCAGCCAGTTTGGGGATCAAGAGCAGAGGTGGCCACAGAGAGAGAAACAAGAACGAGACAAAGGGACTATCCAGCTTCCTGGGGAAGACACAGTGGCATCCGGGCTGGGTGCTGTTGGACAGGGATCTCCCCCAACAGGGGAAAAGAACAGAGAAGGAGAGACAGGTGGGGGGCCTGTGACAGCAGGGATAGCCAACAGGGACCACGTGCAGGGGCCTCTGTGGAGAGAAAAGGGTCACAGGCAGGGTAGAAAAGGGAGGCCAGCAGGTTTCTCAGGGCAAGCTGAGTCTTGGGGCATGATTGATAGGGATCATGAGAGCCTCCTTGGAGTGAGAAGACGCTTACAATGGGCTCCTCTGAGCCCACCCCCATGTCAGGGCTGGGAATGAGAGCTCTGTCCAGGCTTCTAGAATCGCCCACTCTTTGGAGGACTGCTGAGCTGCTTCCGCTTCATCTCAGGAGGGAAGCCTGCATCTGAGAAAAGCCATGTCTGACATGCACACTGAGAAAATTAGGGCACTCTAGCTGTCGTCTGACCCCAGGTTCCTAATAAATGGCCTTCGTGGGCTGGGGAGGTCTGGGGCAGGGGAGGCAGATGGTGGGCTGCTAAGTGAAGGGGAGTGATAGGAACCTCAGCAGGGCCAGGTTCAGGGCATGAGTGGCTACAGTAGCTGTGGCCCAGCCCAGGTTTCTTCCCTGGATGGTCCCCACAGGATCCTCATGCAGGGAGAGGTGGAGCTGAACAGTGGGCAGGGGTGAGCCGACATCAACCGCAAGACAGAAGCTAAGTCCTAGGTAAAGCTGGCACCTCTGTGGGTATGTGGGTTCCCAAGCAGGCCCACCACTTTCTCCTGCCCCACAATAGCCACAGGCAGAAACCCTTCAAGTCTCATAAACAGCATCAGAAGGGGAACAAACTTGTCCAGACTCTCCCTGCAGAGCACAGCTCAGTCCACAGTCCACAGAGGTGCCCCCGAAGCAGAACACATTTGAGATGTGACCAGAAGACGCAACCCAGGCACAGTACCCCTCCCCTCTCTGGAGTAATGTGCAACCTCTGTGACAGCACTGGGACCTTCCACATATGCTGTGAAGGGATGCGACTGGGTTCCATCCCCTAGCAGTGGGGTTGCCCTTTCAGAGTGGCTCCCACATAGACAGGATGCTCCTGCTGGCCCACCGCAGGTCAAAGCCTGAACACAGCACTGTTCTGTGAGCCGAGCCACACCGACTACGGGGTACATGGGTCTTATTCCTCTGTGGCCAGAACCTACCCTCCCCCAGATTTCCCTCTGATCCTCTGCAGGGCTCTTTTTGGTCCAGCCCCCACATTCTCCCTCAGCTCTCTAGCCCCCAGTTCCTTCTCCAGGCCTTCCTTCCAAGCTACATAGCCCGCAGCTCTAAGAGCTCCCCACTCGACCACGGCACTACCACCAGGACACCCTGTGGTGGGTGCCCCACTGCCATGGGGCAGAGCCAGCCTGCTGACCACAAACACAGGGCTGACCCAATCTACCTTCTCCACCACTCTTGCCCTGAGCCGTGATCCTCCTCACACCCCACATAGCCTCTCCTGGTTCCCTCTCCTGGAACACCTTCTTCCTGGTTTGACAATCTGGCCAACTCCCCCAGGAGTGTTCCTGACTACCTGCCCCCCTATTCCGCCACCTGCTGAGGCTGGTAGGTACACCTGCCCTGTACCCACAGCACCCCAAGACTCACAGAGTAGTACAATCAGGGTGCATAGGCCAAGCGCTGACACCCAACCTCATAGAGAAGTGAAGCTACAGAGGGTAGCAGACTCCTGTCACCCAGGGGAGGGCTCCTCACCCCCAGCCCTTGGGGCCAGCCTCCCGTTTCAGAGGCCTCCCATAGCACCACCTCACTGGGTTTCACATGCCTCTGCCCCTGTGGCAGAGCCAGGTTCACTTCCCACCTGTGAGGAGCCTGGGCTGGAGCCTAAGCCAAAGCATGGCCTGGAGCCCAAAGTTCCCCACCTTCCTCCAAGTAGGTCCAGGCGGGTCTCTCTCTGGGACTAAAGCCCTGCACTGACCTGACGGGGCTGAGGTGGCCAGGCCCCAAGAGATGCCCCTGCTGCCTGGGGTTCCCTGGGACCAGTGTTGGGTGGGCCTTCCCTGTACCCCAGAGTTGGCCCCTACTAGTATTTGTCCTACATGGGGAGTTGGAGGAGTGGGGTGTGGCTGGATGGAATCTGCAATTCTGTGCTCCTACAGGTGATGGGCTGGAATTCAAGGGGGGAGTTCAAGGGGAAGTTCTACCGGCTCTGACATACCCTAATTTTAGACTTTTTATGCATATTTAGAGATCAGCATTTAAATTGTTTTTAACCAACTAAATTCCTGTACTTCCAAGGCCTTCCCAGGTGGCTTTGATCCATGTCACCTTCTCTTCCTTCCACTGGCCCTAGTGAGCCCTGTCACCCATGTGCCTTATGTCATCCGGGTGCCTTCCCCCAGCTCCCTCCTTCTCCTGCAGGGACCCTCCAGGACCCTCTCCTGGGCACAATATCCTCATGGCACATGGCAGGCTGTACTCTTATAACCCCGAGGTAGGTCTAATCAACCCCACTCTGCAGATAAAGAAACTAACCCTTACAAAATCTGACTAGCTTGTCTGGAGTCACCCAGGTGTATGGCTGGAGCAACCATGGAGCAGAGCCTGGGCCTGCCCTTGTGAGGGAGTCCTTGCTCTGCCCTCAGGGGCGCTGGTGCCCACAGCCAATCACCATGGAAACCAGGCAGGGACTCTTGGAGCTAGAGTTCTGGTTTAGATTTTCAACCCAATGCTGCTCTCTCAGAAGCAACTTGGTCAAACTTTCCAAAGAGGAAAAGTGGAAAAGGGGGGCTGGAGGAGGAGGAGACAAATTCCCAGACTGAAGCCACCCCAGAAAGAAGGCCTGGCCACAGAGCTTAGGAAGCCTTGTCTGGATTGGCAGAATGGTGGCAGGGCAGAGACCCGGCAGCCTTCTCCAGGTCTCCTGGCCTTCCTTCCCAGGAGCCTGGACAGGGCGGGAGTGTGGCCGGAGCAGGTGGCACCCAGCCCTTCCTGTCTGCTGGAGAGGCTGCCTTTTCATGTTTCCCAGCGGGGTGTGTGGGAAAGCATTCCTTTGGAAAATGGGCTGGAAAACCACTGATCTCATCCATTGGCCCACCTCTGGAAATGGGGAAACTGAGGTCAGCAGGGACCAGGAATAGGAAGTCACAGCAAAACTAGACTCTGAGGGCAGGGCAGCAGCCTTCACCTTGCCTGGAGTAGGGTGCAAAGATGTATGGACCAGACATGCAGTATCCCCATCCCAGCCTCGCTCCGGCCCCATCCTCCATCCACAGGCCCCAGCCACAACCACAGAGGCTCCTGGCTAAGAGAACCCCCGTACAAGGCAAGCCCACCATTACCCACAGTAAAAGATGGGAGACATGGGGCCAGAGCGTGACCTACAGACAGGGCCTGAGGCAACCTGGGTGGGGGGGCAGCCCCATCTCACAAGAATCCATCACAAGCAAAACCTGGTGGCCTTGCCATCAGCATGCTCTTGTAGGGGAGCATCTCTGAGCCATGGGAGAGACTGTCTGGGCCCCTCACTTGGGTTCCTATGGCCAATGCCCATCCTCCTAGCTTCCACCCTAGCTTAGGGTGCCTCAGAGTAGTCAAAGGCTGTGGGCAGCTCACCCTGCACCCCTAAGCTCCCCTAAAGGTACCAATGATCTGTCTGGAGGGACAAGGAAGGGGAACCTTGGCAAGGAAGGGGAGGAAAATGGGCAGCAGTCATGGGCACAGCTCTGGGGATGGCAGGCAAAGGCCAGCAAATACAACCTGCCCTCCCTCCTGTCCCAACCCCTGTTTTGAAACCCCTTTGGGACCCTCAACTGCTCTCCATGCCTGCCACGTCCCACATCTAGAATCCTCCCTGGTGGGGGGTGGGATGCTACTGCTTCCTCTTTTTATCACCCAGGTGGATTTGGGGGAAGCAGAATAGGAACACTACATGCTGCCAACAGCCCACCCATGACCGCTGCTGCAGGGAGGACCAGGCAGGGCAGGGTGGGTCTCTCCCATGCCCTGCGGCCCCTGTCTACCTACCCAGGATGGGGCAGTAACAGGCTCTGGTAGGGATTAGGCCCAGAAAAGGCCCCATCTAGGCTGCACAGGGCTACTTCTTGGGGCTCAGATATGTGGCCTATAGCCACCTCAACACAGGGCTGTGACCACAAGGCTCTCAAGTATCAGGGGCTGGACATCCCATCTCCTATCTCAGAGATGGAGTCTGAGGGGTCACATGCCACCCTGTAGAGGATAAGGTACTTCCACATCCTGACTCAGTCAGCAGATATGCCCACCAGCCCACAGGGGCAGCACCGTGGCAGGAAGCAGAGCCACTATCCCACCACTCCCTGGCTCAGGAGCCTGGGGCTTGCCACCTCAGGTTCCTCATCTACAAACGGTAATGCAGCACCCCTCCTCCCTGCAGGGTTTGTATGGGGCCAGCTGGTCGGAGCCTGGCAAGCGGGATAAAGCCTGGGGCAGAGGTGGATGGTCACTACTGCAGGGCCCCTCCTGTCTGCCCTGGGCACCATGGCCAACAGCATGGGCTCTTACCTCAAACCTTGCCAGGCTGGGTGCAGGCTGGGTGCAGGCTGGGTGTGGGTGGGCTGGTAGAAAGGGGGGCCAGGAGGGTGGGCGGGAAGTGGTCTGAGCTGAGGCCAGGCGCTTTGGGGTAGAAATCCCAGCTTTGCTCCTTCTGGACTGAGTGATGCTGTGCCTGCGCTGCCATTGTTCTTAGCCTCAGCTTGCTCATCATGAGATGGGGATCATGGGGTCGAAGGGAGGAATAATGAAGGAGATTCCCTGCACCCATGGAAGCAAGCCCTGTGGCCTTCCTCCCCTCCATGGCAGAGGCCCACTCCCTGGCAATCTTTCCCACCTTTTAGCTTTCCACTGGGCCATACCCACTGATTGGCCACCTGCAGGCTGGGGATGGGGGCACAGGGAGGGCCTGCCAGCAAGCCCCCTCTTCTTCCTGGCACTGCAGCAGGGAGCCTACAACCTTAGCAGCCAGAGACCTCCCTCAGGCTCTCCCCTCACTCCCAGCCATCCTCAGGTCCTTGGTCCCAGTGAGCCGC
Organism: Lutra lutra; assembly: GCF_902655055.1. NCBI lineage: Eukaryota > Metazoa > Chordata > Mammalia > Carnivora > Mustelidae > Lutra > Lutra lutra. The sequence continues at coordinate 66,178,698 of NC_062289.1, read as the reverse complement.
CTGCCCTGTTCCGCTTTCCAAAGCCTTGCCAAGGCTCGGGCCTCCTCCTAGCAGTGTGCCTCCCACTGCTGCCTTTGGCACCACAGTGCTGCCCCTCCAGATGGTGTGCCTGGGCCTAGGACCGCATCCCAGGCGGGTAAAGCCCAGAGCTCCCTGCCTGAGCTGAGACGGCTTTGTGCAGTGCCCCAGAATGATACAGCAGGGACATGTATCCAAGAGCAAGCCTCTAAAAACTAGCATGCAGTGGGAAAAGAAGTCTACGCTGGAAAATGTTCTTCAGGAATGTTAAACAGCAAGCTCCTGACCGATCACCCCCAGTGGCTGGGTGGAGAGGGCTGTGGGCTGAGGTCAGTGCTGGATATGTACACAATCCGCGTTGGCCCCCTGGGCTGGCCAGAAACTCTGGCATGGAAGCTGGTCCACAGGATGTGGGTCCCAGGCCTGGGCTCTCATCTGGGCTCTGCCACTTGCTGGCTGTGTGGCCCAGGGCAAGTCACAGCTGTGCCACCTGCAGGAGTCTCTGCAACCCCTTGCAGGACTGGCACAGTGTGCGGGATCACGAATGCCAAGGGCTAAAACTTATCCTCTCCCTCCGGCCGAACATTCTGGCACTGCCACAACTGTGGATCGGTATCCAGGGATGGAAAAGGTCTCCAATGGCCAGAAAAGACTGTGCACTGGGGAACGACCATCTAAAGGCTGTTTACATTTGATTGTTGGTGGTTTTTTAAGAATTCTAGATGTGTGGAGCACCTGGGTGGCTCAGTGGGTTAAGCCTCTGCCATGGGCTCAGGTTATGATCTCAGGATCCTGGGATCAAGGTTCACATCGGGCTCTCTGCTCAGCAGGGAGCCTGCTTCCCCCTCTCTCTCTGCCTGCCTCTCTGCCTGCCCCTCTGCCTACTTGTGATCTCTCTCTCTCTCTGTCAAGTAAGTAAATAAACAAAAATCTTTAAAGAATTCTATCTGTGAATGACGGTGGCTGGGCTTGGGCAGGGACTGAGGACTGTGCTGTGGTCCTGTCAGGATAGGGGCCTGGGTGTCCTGTGGCCTTGGGCCAGGACACTCTGCAGCTTCTCAGGTGGGAACCCCACCCCCCCTCCCCCAGTCAGCCACCTCTTGGGCTCATGTGGTTCCCACAGACAGGGAGACAGGGATGTGGACAGGAAGGCCTACAGCACCTGTTCCAGGCAGTTCCAGCCTGATCCTGGGCCCAGCAAGCTGGAAGCTGTGAAATTCAACAGAGCCTGCAGAGCCCAGGACAGGGGAAGGAAGGAGGAACCGGGGATAAGCTAAGAAGTCACACAAGTTTGCTAACCTTTTTAAGACTCTTGAAAACTGGACCTTTTTTCCCTGGAGAACTTGAAGTGAATCTTTTGTTTACTTTTGCAACTGGCCAATAGATCATCTCAACAATGCTAAAAATAGCACCACTGCAGCAATTTCTACTACAGCCAAGGAGCTCAGATTTCCCCAATTTAAACTTTTCCCTTCTTTTCTGTTCTCTAATTCCCACTGTGATGTGACTGGATTTCCTTTAACCCTGACGACGGTGCTGCTGTGTGGCTCCACACATCTTAATGTGTTGGGGTGGGGCAGGGGGAGGACACCTGCCACAGTCACCTCCGCCAAGGGCAGGACCAGGAGCAGAGCCTGATCCCATTCCTCACTGGCCAGGTGGGCTATTCACAGCCACCGGGGGACTCGGTACCATGGGGGAAGAGGAAAGCCACAGTGAATTCCCAGATAATTTCTTCGGAGAATCAGATGACATGGGTGTGCAGGAAGTACTGGGATGATGAGCAGTGGCCCCTCAGTGGTGTCCGGGAGTCCCACATGCACACGTGCAGACACAGGTCTCACCACACCGGGCAGAAGTGTGTGGGACAGTGGACCTGGTATGCAAGAGCAGAGCTGAGCTCCAACCTACCCACACTGGCCCCTGCACCATCATGCTTCCTGTCCTTGTGGCCCATCATGCCACTGGTCTGAGGGAGCCCTGTGTCCTTCCTCTGCTTGTCTCTAGGGCCCATCTACTAGCTGCCATTCCCACTGCCTGGGTCTTGGCTCAGGGGTGGGCTTGCTGGGTAACCAAGCCTCAGTCCCCATCTGTAAAGACAGGATAATGGCACTACCTACATCTCATGGGTTGCAAGGATTCCATGAGCTATCATGTGTAGTGGAGTTCCCAAAAGTAGCAGGTTGGCAGCGCTGTGCGCCTGCCCCAGCCTAGCCCCTCTGGTACATCGTGTCAGCAAGTGTGATGGCTTAAAGATCTGGTCCCCCCAGTCCCTCTGCCCTAGGAAGAAGTCTGCACTCTGCACCTGGCCCAGCCTGGCCCTCTGCTGGCACATAGCACCTGCCTGAAGCCCACGCTGGCTCACACCTCCCTCTGCTCGGAAGGCTGCCGAGCAAGCACCTCCTCCAATGTCACCTCCTCTGCCTTTCTCCCACTGTCAGCTCCCCCGCTCCCAGATTCTGGGGTATCAGCCCTAGGAGGGGTAGGGGTTTTATTCAGGCCTGAGGGTCTCAAAGAGCATGTGAACAAAAGTGACTGCAGTGGTGTGGCTAAGACAGGTCCTGAGACTTGCTGGAGGAGACCAGCCTAGGCAGGGCTGGGCAGGGATGGGGGTGGCAGGGGGTAGGGGTGGGTCAAGAGGACACAGGGTAGGCTTGGGAAGGCTGGGCTGGGCAGTGACCCTGTGTATGGAAAAGACTGTGAGGGGACCACAGAGGGAAGCCCCTACTGCAAAATGGCCCTCAACCAGTATGTTTTCAAAGGACGATGAAGGCACTGAAGCCAAAGGCCTGTGGGCAGGAGGGACAATGACAGCAGGTGAGGTTCCAAAAGGGAGGCCAAAGGTGATGGGACTTACTTACATATGGCTGGAACAAACCCACCCCTGTCCCCACCTCCTCACGATCCTTCCCCATCTAGCCAGCCCTACCCAAAACCCACCGTGAGCTCTGGGCACCCACAGCTTTTGTGGGCTCACCTTCCCCAGGAACCTGGGTACACCTCAATAGGGGGCCTCTCTAATGGCTTGAAGGGAGACAAAATGGGCTATAAGGTGACAAAGACCCAGTAAGAGAGTACCTCACCACCTGGAGGCCTTAGAGCAAGGTAGAGGCAAAGGACTCCACCCCCTGAATGAGGGGGCGGAGGCACAGGACACAGTCTGCCACTGCCCATAGCAAATATCACTAACGGAGCAGAGAGAGCCTGGATGTGGCCGGTGATTTCCCAACACGGCAGCTAAAGGAGCCGGTCATGGAGTGGGACAGACCTGGGTTTGGACTCCAGCCTCACCACATGCATAGCTGTGTGATCTTGGCTCACTCCCTGGGCTTCTGCACACCGTTCAAAGGGCGCAGATGGAACTGATCTCTGCAGGGTCCAACCCCCACACCCCGCCACTGAAGAAGCACACCCCACAAATGCCCCTTCAGTGCCGTCCTCTCCAAGTACCCAGAGCAACCACATCAGCCAGGGAGTGGCCTATGAACAGGGCCTGAAAAGAGGGTCACAAGCTCTGCTGTCCAACAGGGGAAGCCAGGTCAGCCTGGTGGGCAGAGGATAGAAAAGGGCTTTTGATTTTGACAGCCTAGGGCACCTGCTGGTGTCAACTTCCCCATCTGTACAATGGGGATAATAATAGCATCTAAGCCACTCACACATGCTGTGGAGGATCAAAGGCGGCACCCCAAATAAAGCCCCCAGGGAGAGCCTGTAAATGGGGCCAGTCCTGCCATTTGCTGCCGTGGGCCAGGCTAGGCACAGATGCTCTGGGCCAGTGGCAACAGTGGCAGCCTCCACTGTTGCTGTGCTCTGCCTCAGGGTCCCCAGCCCCTGGGTGGAGCCTGGCAGAGATTGTCTACCATAGACAGGTGGCCCAACCCAGTCGTGCCCACACGCCCAGTGTCCACACCAGCCCACAGTGTAGTCATGGCCCCCAGGGGTGGTCCTGGCCTCTACCATTGCCCAGCTCCTGACTCCAGCCCCCATCAACCTGGAATCCCAGCCCCGCCTGCTAGGGCAGGGCTAGATGCCCATGTTCCCCTGGCCACTGCCACACCATCCTCCCTACCCAATAAATGAACCATGCGGGCAACACTTTTGCTTGGGAGCAGCTGGGCCGATCCCAGTGTAAGAGCCAACCTGTGACTGGCTTTCTGCTCTCCTTCCCTCATGTGCAGCTGCAGGCTACCACCCATGGGCTTCAGCACCAGACAGTGAGGCTCACAGTCTTCCTCCAAAATGGATGGGTTGTGGGACCTTACTTCCTGGCACCTCCATGAAATGGGCCTGTGGACACTCGACCTCCCTGACAATGTAGCTGGCCCAGGGTCTAGTACACAGCAGGTTTAACAACAGGCCAACACATTCCTTGGGGCGTGGGCACAGGGACAGAGGGGGAACATGAACTGGTCACAACTGGTCCTGAGAGCAGCAAAGGTGACATGGGTGGACTGACTGCAGGAAAGGTGTGGGTCTGCTGCCAACAGGGGGGCTTCCTATTCTGACATTCCCTGGCCCTGATCAGAGAGGACGGGCAGGACTTTGCACTGGAGTGCCCCACAGGCTGGCACACTCCTCATGGACGCTCCTGGGGCTTGTTTACTGCTGGGAGGCAGGACGAATCTGCTGCAGTCAGGAGCAGTATAGGATATAATTAACTGGGTGGAGACCAACACCCCGTCCCTGGGTCGTGCCTTGGTCTTCCCTGATGTCTGCCTAGCGCAAAAGGCCCCGAACTTGGGGCTGACATCTGGGGTGAGTGTCAGTGACTCAGCTCCAGGGGTAGGTGCAAGTGAGGCAAGGGCTGCCCACAGGCCCACCAGGCACCGTGACTCTCGGGAACTAGGAGGGGGCGGGTAGTGGGAAAGAAGGGCCAAGTCAAGCCCTGCAGCAGGAGGCAGATGTCTTGGGCACAGACCCCAGGACCTGGCCGGGGCTCACTCGAGCCAGGATGGGGCCTGCCGTCCCTCACTCTGGGGCTACTTGGTTCCTAGCTAACCCTGTCCCAGGGAACTCTCGAGGGTGGGAAGAATTCAGTCTTTAAGCATGCCCCGCGTGCTGGGTCCTGTGCCAGGGGACTGTGCCGGGGGTGGAGGGGAGGTGACAGAGACACTGTTCTGGATGAGGTCCCTGCTTGGGAGTGCCCGGTGTACTGGGCTCCAGAGCCTGTGTGCTGCGTAGCACCACTGGCCTCCACCTGGAGCCCTGGCTCCCTCCTGAGGGCCAGGGCACTGTCTCGGGCCCAGCCGTGCATTAGGCTTGGAGGCTGGGCTACCCACCAGGAGGCAGGCATGCTGTGCCTGCTGCTCCCTAATACCTGCCATCTGCTCACTGGGTGGGTGGAGGGGACTCCCCCAAGATCACACAGCCAACTGGCGGCAAGTTAGAGTAGAAGGGGTGTGACTGATTCCTGCCGATAAAGATGGGGTGCAGGGCATTTTATTTATTTTTTTAAGATTTTATTTGACAGAGAGAGATCACAAGTGGGCAGAGAGGCAGGCAGAGAGAGAGAGAGAGAGGAGGAAGCAGGCTCCCTGCAGAGGAGGACCCTGAGATCATGACCTGAGCTGAAGGCAGAGGCTTAAGCACTGAGCCACCCAGGTGCCCCCGGTGCAGGGCATTTTAGAGGCCGTCCCTCCTTTCCCCCAGCTCTGGTGAGTGGCTCTCCCCTGAGCTGGCTGCCCAGCCTGTGGGGGCCCTTCCTTTCCCAATCAGGGCCCTCAACAAGCACTCAGGCTCCAGAGCTGGAGACCACACAACACGATCCCTCGAAGAACAAAGACAGCTTCTGGTGACTGTTTCTCCCAGTACTTTCGGCAACATGGACTCAGGACAAATAGAACCACAGAGCCGCTGCCAGGTAGCAGCGCACACCAGAGGGGCAGTCAGAGGCACTAGCCACAGGTGAGGGAAGGGGCCCGGCCTTCCCAATCAGCCCACAGATTGGCCAAAGTGAAAGTCATCTGTGGTTCTGGGTGTCAGGAAGGGTGGAGAGGGGGCTGGTGAGAGGGAATCTGGATGGGATCTGCAGAACCGCCTGGCTTCTGACACGTGGAGGCACTTGTTTTGGAGGGCCTGTGACCTTGTCCTGGAGACCTGCACAGGTGAGGAGAGAGACCGGGGAAGGCCATGTCTTTGTACCAGCTATTGCTCCCCAGGGAAGAGGGCAGGTCGATAAGGGCAGGACAGACAGCAGAGCACTATGCAGCACTGACCAAGGAGGGAGCACGACCTGCACCGACAGGCACCAAAGGTCATGCAGGGCCATGCAGAAAGAGGCCCATGTGGTGGGTAGAGACGGCCCCACATGTGAGGCTACCTCACTCTAGCCGGGCCAGGCCCTGAGCCTCTGGAGGGCCCTGGCCCCGTGAGAGATGGGGCTCCCACTGCTGGCTCTAGCCACGCCCCTTCTGATACCAGCACTGCCCTCCTGCAGCACCACTGGGATCCACAGTTAAGCCCCAAAGCCCCATGCAGGCTGACTCCTGATCCTAAGGGTGAGTTGTGTGATGTGCCAAGCATGTGCTGGGTGAGGGCTTCCATCTGCCTATTGTGACCACCCTGCCGACAGGTGGCCCCATGCCCTATGTGGGGCCTGGGAAGGGGTGGAGTGGTCAGGAGCCAAGCCCACCTGAGTCCAAAGTTTGTGCCCTTCTCAGTGGCCCCAGGGTCTGGGGACCTGCCCTGGGGGCTTCTGGCCATGGGCTGCTCACTTGAGCTACAGGCAGACCCCCCATGAGGCAGAAGTGGCACCGTGACAGGGTAGCCAAGTCTCAGCAAGCTAGCATCTCCCCTCCATTCCCTCAAACTCGAGCCACAGCCGTTGCCCACCCCACGCAGTCTCGGATGCAGGAAGCCGTGCTAGTTGGGCCCTCAGCTTCCTTTGCTTCTTTCACAGTGGCTGGAAACTGGGTTGAAACAAGAAAAAACCCTGCCTGCTAAAATAAGCAAACATTTTGGGAAAGTAAGGAGAGCCATCTCTGGCTTGGTTACTATGGGAACGTTTCTGAAGCAACTATAAGAGGGAGAGAAGTTCACTCTGGACAGAGCAGCCAGCTCCAGCCTGTGCAGGCCCACCTTGCCAGGAGTACACACACCAGTACAGGAAGCTGTAGAAGCTTCTGGGCACTCGGAGACAAGCCCTCAGGCTCTATGGTGTACTTGGAGCCTGCTTTCCTGGCACCTTCTGCCCAGAGAGGGACAGTTCCCTGCACCCTCCCTCCCTGGCAGCCCACTCAGGGCTGGCACTGGCTTGGAAGGGTCCGTATGCACACGTACCCAATGCCCACCTCACACCCTGGCCCCAGACCTCGCTGTCTTTCCTGCTCTGTTCTGCACAGTTGGCCTGGGGAACCACCTCTGAATCATACAGTCACAGGCCTCCGCCTGTCCCGACTGATGCAGTGAAAGAAAGGCACCAGGGCCCAGGCCAGGCTCTGGTGGGGCAGGGAGGGCCGCAGGACCTCAACCAACCCCCAACAACTCTGGCTCAGTTTTGGCGGAGACCAGACCATTCCACCCGGTGGGAGAGGCTGAGGTAATGGGGCCCTCAGCTGGGGCTCCGGCCTGCTCTGGAGCACGAGCCATGGCCCAGGAGCTCCAACCTGCTTGGCAGACGGCCCGCAAGCAGGGATTTTCCACAGCAGAGGAAGGGGGTGGGCTGGGAACTGTTCCCTCACAGTCAAGTTATGGAACAGTGGGACTGGAGATGTGCCAAGTTCATTCCTCTCTCTCTCACGTTCATCCAATCACCCTGCTGCACCCTGCTACGAGCTGCATTTACGCGGCTGTGGGTCCCCAGCCAGCTACGCAGCAGGCCTGCTAAACCCCCCATGCAGGAGCTCCCATGAGGAGAGCTGCCATCAAAGCCCCAGGTCACAATCACCGCCCTTCAGCACCCAGCCCTTTGTCTGGCTCTTCACCCAGCACCACCTCAGCCATGGCCCAGCCTTGACTAGCTCCCCCAAGGGGACCTGTCTCTTGGCCCTTTCCTGGCTGAGGAACACCCGTGCTGCAGTGGGAAGCCTGCCTCCAACATACCCAACTCCTTAAGAGTCCCCCGACTCTCCCATGTGCCCTGTGACATCGTACAGAGGCCCTACATGGAGGGACTCGCATGTGGGGCTCAGCCGTAAGCTGTCAAGCACCCTGGGGCAGGGGCGCCACAGCAGCCAGCACTGGCTGGACCACGAAGACATGCTGGGAGACTGGCTGTTAAGGGAGAAAGCACGAAAGTAATCAGTCCACAAACACTGAGCACCTCTCTGGGGTAGACCAGAAGAGCTAGGGACTCAAGGAACACGGCCCCGAGACAGGCACAGGCAGGCCCGCGGCACCCTCCTTATGAGCATGAAGCCGAGCCCCATATCTGTGCCCACTCAAGGAGACTGTGGCCCCCGCACGGCACAAAACAGGGTGGCAGCTTCAGAAGTGAAATGGCCTATGCTCCTTTCAGGGAAACTTCTCTCAGACTCAATGTCAGGGGAAAACAAAACAAAACAAAAGACCCAGGTTGCTGAAAAGCACATGCGTGTGTGCATACACCACTTTTCACAGCCGCAAACAAACCTGTTTGATTTTGTACACACACATCTGAGACAAGAGAACAGCCCAACCATGCACAGAAGCACCTCTGAGAAGGCCACGGCGCCTGGGCTCTGCTGTGTGTCTGGACTGTTGGCAGTGACAATGGGGCCCTAGGAAACTCCCACAATTTTCAGAAATTAGCACTAATAAATAACAGGAGGGTCCCCTAGCCCAGGTCCTTGAGGATGGTGAGGGGGGCTGTCCAGATAACCTCTTGGGTGGCACAGGTAGCCTAGGACAGTGGGGGTTTTGAGGGATGGCCAGTCAGGGTGCCTAGTGCCCCCGGCTCTCACTCTCCCTACACCTCCTCACAAGGGCCAGCAGCCCCATGCCTTTGCCCCTATGCCAGGCCGAAGCAGTAACCCCAAAGCACAACAGAAAGGAGAAGAGCCAGCCTGCTCCTCCCCACCTACAGCCCCAGTTGTCAGAGCCACGGCCCCATCACAAAAGAGTCAGCTGAGGGGGCTCTAAATGCTCCTCTGGAAACTTGGCAGGAAACCATTTGCTCACACTTGGTCAAATCTGCCAGACACGTTCGTGTACCGAAAGCATGCAGGGTCAGCACTCTCTGGGTATGGAGGAAGTGTCCACCCTGAGGTCCTCCTGTAGCTGGGGCAAGGACAGGTGGGGTGGGCTCAGCAAGGGCGATCCTGTCACCAAGCAGCTGGGAGCACCTGTCCCTTGGTACTTCACTAGTGGGGGTGCAAGCGTTTGGCCTCTGCCCAGAGGGTAACATTTTGGGCTAGAGAAGCACGAGGAGCCCCAACCCACCTCCAGAGAAGAGTTGAGAGAGTGGGTGGCTAAGACTTGGGCAGGAGAGGGCATGAGGGTGGTGACATAGCAGGTTACTGGGAAGCACAGAGAAACGAATAGCTGACACGGCAGCGGTAAGACCACCCACATCATCCAGGCCAGGCCGGGTGGCCCATATCTGCAGGGGCTTCTGGTGACAGGGAGGTGTTGCCCAGGTGCCAGGCTCACCCAGGGCTCTCCCAGCCTTCTCTCCTACGGGCACAGCCCGACTGCCCTTCTGCAGAACTCATTTTCCAGAAGGCCCCAGAAACCAAGGAGCTGCTACGGGGAGTGAGCCCAGCAGGGAAAGGGCCTGGAGCACCTGTCTGCCAGCTCAGACATGCCCTGGGTTTACAGGCATCTGAGGTGCTGGTCTCCTAAACTCTGTCATTAAGAAGGATAAGCATGCCAACCCACAAGGAAGCCCCGGAGGCTGGCTCTCTCCTTCTGGCATTACTATATAGTCTCTGAGGGCAAACACCAACAATGGGACAGGGAAGAGGGAGGGAAGCTGTTTTCTTGGAACACCTACCATGTGCCAGGTCCTCACTTAGGGTCATTACCCCATGATATAACTTGATCCCTGTGATTACTCTTCAAGGCAGATAGTAACGGTAGCTCATTTGATAAAGGAACTCAGGAAAACTAGCTAGCTGCCTGGCTCTAGCTTCAATTTAGCAACTGCAGGAGAAAAAAAAGGCTTGCACAGCACTGACAAAGAGCCCATTTCACTAATACATGGAGTTCTTATAAATCAAAAAGAAAAAAATCAACAATCTAGTAAGAAAATTAACATGAGTAGAAACGGCACAGAAGAAATTAAAACTGCTAATGTGATATCCTGGGCAATCCCACCAATAATAAATGAAACATGATAGCATTTCTCACCTACCAAAGAGTAAATATGTAACAGTTAAATAATACAGAGTGTAGAAGAGGTCTGAAAGCAATGAATCTATGTTTGGGAAGGATCTTTGGAGGGTACTGTCTTCTAAAACTTGAAAGGCAGGACGCCTGGGTGGCTTAGTCGGTTAAGCCGCTGACTTTGGCTCAGGTCATGATCCCGGGGTCCTGGGATAGAGCCCCTCATCAGGCTCCTTGCTTCTCTCTCTGCCTCTGCCTGCTTGTGCTTGCTCTCTCTCTGACAAATAAATAATAAATAAAATCTTTAAAAAAAATAAATAAAACTTGAAAGGCACCACAAACCCATTGACCACGGAATTGTTTCTAGGAATTTATCCTATGAATGAATTTCCACATAGCAAAGATGTATGCACGAAACACGGAAATAACAAGACCGGAAACCACCTACATGCCTATCAATAGGTAGGGTATAGGGAGATAAATTGTGGCACAGCCATATGTTGGGAATCCTATGCAACTATTAAAAAGACAGAACTGGTTCTTAAATGCTCTCTAAAATGTGTTTTTAAGTGAAAAAAAAAAAAAAAAACACAAAAACAAAAAGCAAAAAACAAAGGTCAGAAGCACATGGACTTTGTCCTTTGTGTACATGTCTATGCCCTGGATTACAAACAGGCAGACACCCTCTGGAAGGACACACAACAGGGTGAAGAACGGTGGCTGCAGCCTGGGCATCTGGGTAGAAGGGAACTCCTCTTCCTCTGCAAGCCCTTGGTACTGTGTAGATTGGTTACAGATTACATCTACTGCTTGTCTATAAAATACTCAGAGAGAGCGAGAGAGACCAGGCTGGCAAATGCAGAGCTCCTAGGCTCCACAGCCCCTGCCTAGCCATTAGAAGGTCAGAGCCTGAGAGAGAAGAGCCATGGACCCAGACACCTCACCGCCTGGCTGGCTCTCAGTAGAGAAGCCCCCACTGCCATGTGCCTCAAGAACCAGCCTTTGACACACCCCCTCCAGACCCAAGACCTGCTCTCCTCAGCTCCTGTCCAGGCCAACCCCACCCTTCAGTTTTCTCACGTGTAACAGGGTATCAGGCAATACAGAGAAGACACCAAAGCTCAGAGGGACTGGGTAACTTGCCAAAGCCACCCAGCTGGGAGCTGCCTGTGCTGGGAGGAGAGGATGAGGACTTGCTGGTGGAGCAGAGTAAGGGGCCAGCTGTGCAGGACAGAGCAAGTGAGGGAGGGATGGGCCCGGGTGGGGTGGCCAGGAAGGGTAGATGTGGGCTTTATGGGGCCCCAGGGACGGAAAGCAGATGGGCCTTGGTGACAGGCCAAGGGGTGGTCTTTACCCTACCCAGAATATCAAGGCTGGAAGGGTGCTGAAAGCCCAGCTCTGGCCAAACTTGGTTTTTAGGCAGTAGAGCTGGCTTCGGTCAGAATTTCCTAGGTGCCCAAGACCACACAGGGGCACAAAGAGCTGCTCCAAGAGGAGACCCTGGGCCTGGAGCCCCTTCACCACTGCCTGCTGCGGCCCAGAATATCTGGGGCTCCAGAGAACACACTGAACCCATCCACACCTCTCCCTGCAGATGGGCAAACCAGCGCCGAGAGGGGGCAGTGACTTGCCCGAAGTCGCTCGGCAGGCACGGCCCCACTCCCGCGTCTGGCGCACTCTCGAGTGCGCCACCCTGCCCGCCCTCCAAGGATGCCGCAAAGCCGTGATCTTGGGAGCGCCCGCCCAGGGGGGCCATTTGCACGCCTCGGGCGCAAGGCAGTGCAGCAAGCAGCCTCGGAAATCAAGAAGGCAAAGTACTCACGTTGAAGAAATTGGTCTTGTTCCTCTCGCAGAAGAGCCCCTGTGCCGGCATGTGCTGCAGTTGTTGCCACGGGATACCGCTGCCTAGCAACACGTCGCGGGCCCACTGGAGGTTCTGGGGAAACAAGAAGTAGGTTGGAAGTGAGTGTGTGGGCAGCTCGCGGCGCCCACGGGGAAGGGAGGCAGTCCCCTCCTTCCTGGCTGCGTTGGCAGGGCGGCGATGAGCAGCGGCTCCTGCAGACACCGATCCCACAGCTCCAGGGAGCTCTGGCTGCGGGCTTTGATCATCTGGCTGTGGGGTACATTTCCGGCACTGGTTTCCTGCCTAGCACAGCTGACTTAGGAGAGTGTGGCCTCAGATTGCCCAAGAAGGGTGCAGATAGGGACCCCTCACCTGGACTGGCCTTGAAAAGCTGCTACATGGACCCAGTGCCCTGCCTTCTCTCAGGGGAACCCCTGCTGGCCCAAAGGGGCAACCCTGACAGGGTGTCAGCAGTACTCATCACAGCTGGCAATACAGCCACCTTAGGCTTGGAAGAGCTGGTCCCTATAGGATGCCAGAGGCCTAGGTGCTTGGGAGGGGACAGGAGTTCCACCCATAGTGCTCAGGCCAGTGCTCTCTGGGCAGTAGTGACCCTGCACTCCAGGCCCAGGGGCCTGGTAAGATGGGAAAAAGAGCCCGCTAGCCCAGGTGGGACTCCGGGAAACTGTGAGAGGCTGGGTGTGGGCCTGGCTGCTTTGGCCTTCTCTGGGGCCTTCTCACTGACTCAGAGGGCAGGCCCTCCCCACAGGCTGCCTAGCCTGCCACCTTCCCCTTTCAGGTCTTTCCCACACTAGGACCATCTCATCCCAGTACCTGGGACACAGATGTCTTGCAAGGGAGAAGCCAGGAGGGGGCAGGAGCTGGGACCCAGACCTGGACTGCCCAGCATCAGACCCTCCTCTTTTCCACAGCACCCATCCACCCCCAGCCAAGCAGTACTCCTTCCCCACCCCCATCCAGGTCCCTTCCTTGCCTCTCTCACCCCTGGTGTCAGGTCTTTATCACCTCGAGTCCCAACTGCTTAATGTCTTCTCACGTCTCAGCCTGCAAGCCATCTCACCTGCTCCCACTGGGCTCAGTATTGGTCAGGTTGAACTTATGAAATAGTCCCCCCAGTCACAACTTCTGGCAGAATTGCAAAGGCCAGCTCCCTGACTTGCTGGGTGGGGGCCCCTGCTGGCCTGCATCCAAGCCTCTGCTCCTGCCTCTGCACAGAGGGACACGCCCCAGGGGCTGCTGTCAGGGCTGAGGGCTGCTCTGCACCCAGGACCAGGCCAGACCCCGCCGCTGCGACGGGGTGGGATACAGAACTGAGGATCCCTCTGGGATGGAGACAGGTGAAGTTTGAAGCACGCATCTCCTGGATGACACACTCATAGCAGATGAAGCTAGCTCTTCTGTGGAAGCCTGAGGGAGATCATCTCCTGGGGAAAGCCTGGATGATTAAGCCTGGCAGTGACTACAAGGCCACGTCCTATGGGGACGTGGCGTGGCTCTGAGACTGGCTGAAGGCTGAGGCCCCGTCAAGTCAAGGCTGACGTTGCCCAGCAGGGTTGCAGCCCAGCCTGGTCTGAGCAGGTTCAATGTGGAGCCGGGGACTAGAGGGCCATGGGCAGCCCAACACACAGGACAGCAGGGCCAACCCCTGCTGGACTCGAGAGGGCACATGCTGTCCACAGCCCTCTGCACAGTGGACCCCTCTAAACCTGCACTTAGAAAGCTTGCTTTTTTGCTCAGAGCCCTCCTTGAGCCCAGACACCTGCTCAGACACATCTGGCATGCTAAGATCAGGAGGAGTCTGAGACTCTGCCTCTCACAGACTCCGATCAGAACAGCAAGGCGAGCCCACAGTAGGAATCACACCAAGGGCCGTGTGGAGGCTGCTCTCGCTAAGGCTCAGTGGCTGTCAGGGAGGGGCAGCCACAGCTACAGTCTCCTGAGACATGACTTTGCCATGATTCTCAGGCCTTTCTAGGGCTTCAAGGGCTAATGCCACAGCCATTCATGGTGAATGACGAGGCTTCCTGAAGGTCAAGGCACCTCTTCTCTGCCCCCATATGGGGGAGGCAGAAACAGGCAGAGGAGAGGGCTTACCTAGGCAGCAACAGTCCCTGACCCTCAGCACGGGCCCTTGACCAGGAACACAGGGGCCACTCTGCCCTATACATAGGAAGAAAAGCGAACTATTCAGTCCCAGCCTTTAGCTTATGAGTTCCAATGCGCCAGGGGGATCAACTTGCAGTTCACATTCCAATGTCCAGAGCAGGGCCCAGCACAGCAGTATGGCTCAGAAACCCCGCCTCCCAGACCAGTTCATTAGGAAGCCTCCTGAGGCTGGTTACAAGCCTGGCCTGATACTTCTGCCAGGAGAGGGAGGGTCAGCCATGGACAAATAATGGAGCGTGGAGCAGGGAAACAGTGGGTCAGGTATGCTTCATTTCAAGGAGTAAGATCCAACTCAGATTAGTTCAAGCTTCTCAGGGTTCCTCAGGGCCCTGGGACATAGAACCCAAAGAGAAGATAAAGCTTCAGACCTCCAGCAGGCAGGGCAACTGCCTAGGAAGCCCAAAAGCTCACAACCTCTATCAGTACTCAGCCACGATCCCTTCGTCTCAGTGCCACTTGGTTCAAAGTCTCTCCCAAGTGAGATGTGAGGGGCTGCTGGTCTAATCAGCCATGAAGGGGACCCTCACAGAAAGGGACATGAGACAGAAGACCGATACCTGCACTTCAAACATGACAGGGGAGTCCACCTGACCATGACCAGGGAGACAGGGCACAAAGGGGACTCACCTATGGTTCAGTCTAAGTCATTCAGTGAGGCTCCTCGGGGAGATGACACCTGAGCTACAGTTTGTACCCAGCTGTTACAGAGCTGGAGTCATGACATGAAAGCCCCTTCTGGGGTTCCTTTGGGATTTAAGGGAAGTGTCCAGTTAGTAGCAGTTTGAGAAGTGTAGGAAATAAGACTTGAAGAAGCATCTCCGTGGTGGCTGTGATTTTCGTAAGAACATCAAGAAAATAAAATACAACAAAGACTTCCATGTGACTTGGGGGACACATGAGAGAGATGGCACCAGGGCCAAGGTGGAGAGAGTGGGGGACCCTGCTTCCCTGAGCCAGGCATCTCATTCCAGACCCCAAGGTGGCAGGATAGGAACACACATCCCTGGAGGGCTTCTGTTTCTGCCAGAAGCTGTTCTGCAGCTTCTCCCTTAACACCTGCATTGAGACAGCCCTCCCAACTGAACAGTTAGGCAGAAGGTGGAGGACCAGGGAGGGAGGAGGCTGGAGGAGAGGTCCCAGCACTCCTAGAGACCTGAAAACCAGCCACTTGACAACTGAGTACAGAAAGCAGAGGCCTGCCAAACCCGATCAAGACTGTCAATTAGCCTCCTGCAGACTTGGCCCCTGCACACCAGCAGAGAACAAGTCTCCTCAGCTGTCTCCCAGGACCGCCAGAGAGAGCCGATCGATGGCTAAGGCACAAAGCGTCCAGACGGCTCACGGGAGACCTCAGCTAATTTCTCTCTGAGGCCCCGGATGGGAGCTGACAGAGACAAGGAAATCTGCCCGGAGAACTGACAAGCGCCAGGCTGGGGAGGGGAGGGGCAGGAGAGCTGCCCCACCGAGGCACACCTATACCGCAGAGTCTGCCCTACAGCTGCACACTGCGGGATGGCGAGAGGCATGATGCCACCTGGGCTGGGCCCAGCACATGACTCCTCATCCTCAGTATCACTGGTTTACCAACAAGGAAACTGAGGCTCAGGGAGGTCTAAGAGTTGGTCCGAGCCCCCCAAGCCAGGAAGCGGCAGAGCCAGGCTTGCATTCTGGTCCAGACCCGAGGGACTCCAAGGCTTGGGCTCTTACCCTGCACCCCCACCCCAGGGTGGGCAAGTCATTTTACAAATCTACCTGGGCTCATGTTATGTGCAGCTCCAAGGCAGCCCCGTCTCAGGCCTTGAGCAACCTGCCACCATGCCACTGGCCCAGAGCCTCAGCTTACCGTCACCCCCTGGGAATGGGAGAAACACCATGGAGCCACTTGCCAGATAACAGCACCAATCTTCCTGGGATCTGTAGGCCCCCTGAAGCTTAGTGCACAGACCCTCCTCTGACAGAAGGCAAAACACACTGAAGGCCCAAATGGGGCAGATGGAGGGCAGAGTCCTGATGAGAGATGGGGAAAAAAATCCCCAGAAGCACATGGCACCTCAACATCCTGCACTGTCTGGCACCTGGACACCCCTATCTTGCCAAAAGGCCGAGAGACTCTCCTGACTCATCTGCTTGAAGGCCTCAGCTCCTTAAGAGTGAGAGCCAGCTCCATAACTCAAGTTTACCCACACACATGCAGGTTCCCCTGCTTCCCTTCTCTCTCCCATCATGCATGGCCCTGTAGCCATACCTGCCTCTGTCCCCACCTTGGTCCCTACAGGTCTCTCTGCCTAGTGTCATCTTACCCCACTCCCACCTGCCCCAAATACAGTCTCCACAGCCCCATGGCCACCTTAAATAGCCTCTTCTGCTGACCCTCCAATGGCTTTGTTGTCTGTACCCTCTTGTGTGTCAGCCCCATGAGGGCAGGGACACCATCTGACTTCTTCACTGATGGCTCCTCAGGGGCAAGGCCTAGATGGGGTCCACAGAAGGGATGTGACAGATATTTGGGAAGAGTGAAAGGAATGGGCAGGGAGTGAGCTTGTGGGTCAGTTGGAGGAGCTGAGGCAGGAGAGTACCAATTGTGCGTGGTGGGGTGGGCAGCCTAGCAGGAGCACTGGGGCAGAGCCAGCACCCTGGGATCCTTTACCCAAGGAAGCTGTTGGGAAGCTCACGTGCTGGGCGAACTAGAACATGAAGTCCATCTTTCAAGATACCCTTCTCTGTTCTTTCTTCAAAACAGTAATTCAGAAGCCCTAGATCGGCCTGATAGTTCTTCACAAGGGCCCACACTGCCACACTCTGAAGCACTATTGTAGGAACAGACGAACAAATGCCTGGCAGCCTGGGGGTCATATAACTAATCTCTTGGGGCCTCAGTTGCCCACATGGAGGATGAGACTGGCAGTGACCATCAGGCCTCTCTTAGGGTCAGCTGAAGAATGCCAGAGGTAGCAGATGGAAAGCAACTGTCCACAAATGCACCAAGTTCCTCACCTGCACCTTGGGGAGAACACCCCAGCCCATGCAACCTACTCCCCCTGCCAAGCCGGGCCTTCCCGTATTTTCTCCAAGGACCTGGCCTTGCCCCTGGATTTGGCAAAGTGTGCCACTGCTTTCCCTCAGCCCTCCCCACACGGACCTGAAAAGCCAGGCCTGAAGTGCAACCCCAGGGCTGCTGAGCAGGTTTGGCCAGCAGGAGGCACCAGTGGGAGAGTGGAGCAGGGCAGAGACCAGAGCAGATCCATCTATCCCAAGTTCCCTGTGGTGCTGAGAGTTGGCCACCAAGGACGAACAGCTCTGACAGGCAGCCTGCTGCAGAGGCGCCTGGGGCTGGCCCAGGGCTCTGCACTACCTCTTCCCTGTGGGATCCTGACGTCCACCCAGGCCCCTGTAAATCACTCCTTCATTAAGGCTCTTCGGATTAGCAGTTGGATAGAGCCGTCTGAGGCATGACTGGCAAACCCTCTCACTCTCTACACAGCAGCCCGAGTCTCTTACACACACGGCCTTGAGGTTGGTTTAACCTCAGAATGATACCCCACAGGTCCTTCCTGCCTCCCCAGGCCCTCAAGATCTCTGACCACATCTCACCCCATGCCCCAACCCCCAGCCAGTCACACAGGCTTCTAGCTGATTCTAGTCCTGCCAGGCCCATTCCCATCTCAAGGCACACATGTGGGCTATGCTGTCCACCCAGAAGCCTCTCTTGGTATCACCTTGCCTAGTTCCCTCACCTGCTTCAGGCCTTTGCTTAGAGAGGCCTTCCCAGACCTCCCTGCCCAAAGGGCTACACTCCCCCAATGCACCCCCTTACCAGCGTCATTTTTCTCCCAGATGCATCACTAACCACCATTATGTGTGTTTCTACTCTCCATTCCCTCTGTGCGCACTCAAGGGGAGGGGATTCGCTGTGCATACCACTGTATCCCTGCCCCTCAGGCAAGGGCCTCGCACATGACAATGCAGGAGACAGCTGTCGAATGAATGAACCTGCAGAGATGCACAAAGGATAGTACTAAAATACAGGGGTTCGGCCTTGTCATGGTCTATGGGATGACAAGGTGGTAGTGATTTCTTCCAAACTGAGTATGATTTATAATGGGTGCTGCCAGCAGAGTACTCAACCCATTCAACTGCTGGGATCCATATCTCTCCTCCTCCTGAGAGAGAACAAGGAAGACAGTGGGCCCTTATAGGGGCCATTTGTCCCTCCTCCCCAAAGGCACAGCAAAATCTTCAAACCATGTTGCAGAAAGACTTTGAAATGCATAATAGAGATTCTAAAGTTGAGACAAATCTCAAATTTCCTTTTGCAAATCCCATTAAAAACAAAACAAAAAACTGGCTAGCTGGGATGAGCAGCATCCCAAGGATTCTGCATGGGGAGCCTGGGGCCTGGAATCATTTTATGCATACAGAAAGGGAGAAGGGACTGAAGGAATGGCGGGGCACACCCTGCTCTGTGGCTGGCACACCCTTGTCGTGCCTGGTCCTGCCGTCTGACCTGGAACGTGCGGCTTACCACCTGCTCCTGGGACATTCACTGTGTGTATGCAGCAGGGTCTTCCAGGTTGTGCCCTGGGGTGGCTGTGTCACAGCCTGGAAGGTCAATCCCTTCACAGCCATCCAGTTGGACCATGCATGGCCCTCCTCACAGGCTCTCATTTAATCTGACTCTGCAGGGTCTGGACATGAACTGGTGGCACAGGCAGGTGGGAAACTACCCACAACGGATGGGTGAGGGGCAGGTGCTCACAGCCCGGCTGGCCAGTCTCTTGCCCAAGCTCACACCAGAGCACAGGCTGACTCTGAAGTCAAAGTTCAGCGGTTTCTCCGGAGATCACAGGCAGCAGCAGCACAGTCAAGATTCTCCTGGCAGGAGGCAGCTTCTCACCAAACAAGTCCTACACAGACACTGGGGCTGGGCTCACCCTACACAGGTTCTGGGCCACAGAAGTTGGTCTGATGGGGCTGGAACGGCCAGGCCGCTATCCCGCTGGCTGCCACGTTGACAGGGCCTTGCCATCTACCATTGGGAGGAGGCACTGCAATGGGGCTCAGCCAGGACACTGAGGCAGCTTCCTCTGAGAGGACAGTTGGACAGGGACAAAGGCCCAGAGCTGGTCTAGAGCACTGCTCAGAGCCAGTGGCTGCTGCTCCCATCAGAGAGGTGTGCACGTGGGGCTTGCAAGTCAGGCTGTGCGCTCATCATCGGTATGAATGTCTCCCAGCTGGGAAAGCACTATGAACTCACTTTTCCTCACAATAAAACTTAAAACCTACAGCAGAGATGCTGTTATCCCCACCTGACAACTTAGGAAACCTGTCACAGGACTGGAACTAGAAGCCAGCTGTCTAGCTGACTGAGCCTGAGTGAGGTTCCGGGAGCTGTTGTTTGGCGGGGTGGCTCAGGTTCCAGCAGGCATACTGGGAAGGGGACAAGTGCTGGGAGGGGGACACACTCTAATCACAGGGTCTGGGGAAGGGCCAGGCCTATGATCAGGGCAGGCTGAATAGTCCCTTGCCCATCTCATGCCCCTGAGGTTCCTGAGCAATTCTCACCCAGGTGTCACCTCTCGGTGACAACGTGGATGCTAACTGTCAGAGAGCCGCTCCAGCTTAGAGGGGAAAATCCATATGGCACAAGGTAGGCTTCATTCCGCAGCAGAGCGAGCAAGGCTCACGCCCACCCTGGAGGGTGGGAGGAAAACCTTTTGGTCAAGTGTAGGTTGACTGCAAGCCAAGCCTTGACTTGGGCGCTGGGGACAGATGAGCAGAGCCCCAGCCTGGGACCCAGAGGTCAGCAGTGCACCGAGCCCCAGGATGGTGGCCTCTTCCATAGAACAGGCCCTTCTCCTCTCCTCTCCTTCCTCACTTGGGGTGCCATGCACCCCTGGCTCACTGCATGCCTCCTGCCACACTGACTGGCAGCTGCCCAATTACCATGAGGCCACTGTGCTCACAGGAGCTGGCATGTCAGCCTTGCTTTTGCTAAAGCTTCAGTGTCCCACACAAGGGCTCTCAGTAAGCCTTTCCTGGCTCAGCCTAAAAAAGTAGCCAGTCAGTGACCATGTGGCTTCAGCAAGAAGCTGGACATCCAGCCACCCAGCCAGGTGAGGGACGTGAGTTAGAAGGCCTCGGTCTCCCCCACTTGGAAAGTAGAGGCAAAGGAAACATCTGAGCCCCAGGAGCTCCAGGCCCTGCCACATCCTCACCAAGGCGTTCAAGACAAGCTGCTGTCCCCTCAGAGCCTCAATTTCCCGCTCACCCTGCCTGGGCCAGGTGCTGTGCAAAACAAGACCGAGGAGCTGACCCAGGCCAGGCTGCCTTAGTGCCGCAGTGGACTCTGCTTCTTGACCTTTCTCTTAAGATGTCAAGTAACCTGGGAGGACTAGCAAGAGCAGAGAATGGGAAGAACATTCCCCAAGTTGAGACCCAGCAATGAGCACAAAACAAAGTAAATTTAGGAAAGGCAGTAACTTCAACAAGAGGGTCTCCAGAGAAAACTTCCTCTGGAAAGCACCAGTGTTTACAAACTCTAGCCTCTAAGAAGGGGGCACGTAGCCCTGGTGCCCAACTCCCTTGCCCCCACAGAACTGCTAGTGAGGGGGTGGTTGCTCACCCCCAGACCTCCAGGAGGAGAGGCTGAAATGTTTGATTCTAGTCAGACTAGTAGATAGGAAGTGGTAGCTCAGTGTGATTTGGAGTCCCCTTTTCCCAATGGCTAATGGTATTAAGCACCTTCTCCTGTGCTTATCGGCCATTTGTATATCTTCTTCGGAGAAATGTCCACTCAGATCCTTTCCCTACTTTTACGCTGGGTTGTCTTTTAATTATTGAGCTGTAAGAGGTTTTTTTTTTTTTTTTAAATATATTCTAAACACAGGGGCGCCTGGGTGGCTCAGTGGGTTGGGCCGCTGCCTTCGGCTCAGGTCATGATCTCAGGGTCCTGGGATCGAGCCCCGCATCGGGCTCTCTGCTCAGCAGGGAGCCTGCTTCCTCCTCTCTCTGCCTGCCTCTCTGCCTGCTTGTGATCTCTGTCTGTCAAATAAATAAATAAATAAAATCTTTAAAAAATATATATATATATTCTAAACACAAGTCCCTTATCACAAATAAGTATACCTCAGAAGTACTGTGGGTTCAGTTCGGGACCACAATAACGTGAATACCAAAAAAAAGTGAGTCAAATGAACTTTCTGGTTTCCCAGTGCTTATAAAAGTTGTGTGTATGCTATACTATAGTCTATTAAGTGTGCAATAACATTATGTCTAAAAAAACAATGTATAGACCTTAATTTAAAATTACTTGATTGCTAAAAACTGCTCACCATCATTTGAGTTTCAGCAAGTCATAATCACTGATCATAGATCATTATAATATAATAATAATGATGGGGCGCCTGGATGGCTCAGTGGGTTAAAGCCTCTGCCTTCGGCTCAGGTCATGATCCCAGGGTCCTGGGATCGAGCCCCGCATCGGGCTCTCTGCTCAGCAGGGAGCCTGCTTCCCTTCCTCTCTCTCTCTCTGCCTGCCTCTCTGCCTCCTTGTGATCTCTGTCAAATAAATAAATAAAATCTTTAAAAATATATATATAATAATAATGAAAAAGTGTGAAATATCGTGAGAACTACTCAGATGTGACACAGAGACACAAAGTGACCAGATGCTGTTGGTGCTGACTTGTCCAACAATGGGTTGCAGCAAACCTTCGATTTGTAGAAAACGTAGTGTCTACGAGGTGTAATCCCATGAAGCACAGTAAAACCAGGTGCGCCTGCCTGGGATCTGCAAACAGTTCTCCCTTGGTATGGGCTATCTTTTCAATTCAATACTGTCTTTTGTTTTTTTTTAAATTTTTTTTTTATTTTTTTTTAAAGATTTTTTTTTTTTTTTTTTATTTGACAGATAGAGAGAGAGATCACAAGTAGGCAGAGAGGCAGGCAGAGAGAGGAGGAAGCAGGCTTTACTGCTGAGCAGAGAGCCCGATGCGGGGCTCGATCCCAGGACCCTGAGATCATGACCTGAGCTGAAGGCAGAGGCTTAACCCACTGAGCCACCCAGGTGCCCCTCAATACTGTCTTTTGAAGCACCAGTTTTTAATTTTGATGGTGTCACATTTCTTATTATTTTTTTATTTTTATCACTTGTGCTTTTGGATGTCCTATCTGAGAAACCACTACCAGGTCAAACTACACCTACGGTCAAAAATCACTTGGCCGTAGATGTATGCCTTTGTTTCTGGGCTCCCAGTTCTAGTCTGTTATCCATACAACTACTCCTAGGCTAGTACCAACCACACTGTTTATCTTCAGTTGTGGTACAAAACATGTGGAAATTTACCACCTTACCCATTTTTAAGTGTACAGTTCAGTAGTGTTAAGCATATTCACATTGTTGTGCAACAGACGTCTAGAACTATTCCATTTTATGAAATGAATTTATTAAAATTCTATACTGATTAAACAACTCCCCATTCTCTCCACCAGCCCCTAGAAAACACCATTCCACTTTCTGTTGCTCTTATTTTGACTTATTTCCTCGTGTAAGTGGAATCACAGGGTGTTTGTTTTTTTGTGTGTACCTGGCTTATTTCACTGAGCATAATGTCCTCAAGGCTCATCCACGTTGTAGCACGTGTCAGAATTCCCTTCCTTTTAAAGCTAAATATTTCACAGTTTTGATTACTGTAGATCAGCAGCAAATTCTGAAATTGGGAAATATGAATCCTCTAAGTTTGTTCTTTTCCAAGACTATCTGGTTCTAGGAACCAACTTATAACCCACTCTGCCCTAGACCCCTTGCAGCAGGAGGTGCTGAAGTTCCCCAGCTGAGCCACAGGCAGTGGGTGGGGGGAACTGGGACAGGGGCATCCATACCCCAGCCTTCTTTCTGGATCTCATTAGTGAATTTCAGAAGCCTCACAAAAGAAGGTCCCAATGCCATGTGGTCTCTCTACTGGGCTGTTCACAGGGATTCCAAGAGACAGGTTTTTCTGGGCATAGACTGACAGTCCAGGTCTCAAAATCCTGGTGGAGACTATAATCTTGGAAACTGTAAGTGATGTAATAGATAGACTTAGGGTCCTTATGGCCAACAGCACCTGTGATCTTCCCTAGGGTGAGGAGAGCATTAAGGAGCCCTGCTTCCTCAGGTGTCCCTGGCCCTCAGTGTAGAATAGCAGCAGACCTGCCTTGGCAGACCCAGGGGTCAGCCTGTGCACAGTAAGCCAGCTTTGGGCAGGAGCAAGGCCTTAGGCAGGCAGCAAGGGTCCCTCATGGGCAGCTCCAGCCAGCTCCAGTCAGAAGACATAGTAGACGGGCTAGGAGTTATGGGAGATGCTGACACTGAGGAAATGGGCTCTGGGGTCCTGGTGAGAGGCTCAATGGGAAGGCCCCCAACCCCTCACCCCATCACCTGTGCAAATACCACAAGAGAAGAGCCCTGTCATCATCCCCCCGCTCACCTGGGATCTGAACCCAGGTGAGCCCACATTCAGAGCCCACATTCCCTCTCCTTCCCCTAGAAATCCTGCTGCCAACAGCTAAGCAAATGGTTCCCTGCACCCTAGGGTAGTTTCTCTGCAGAGGCCTGGGGTGGGGAAGCCTCTGAACGGAACAGAGCTTCTTCAGCTGGGAAAACTTGAAAGACCCAAAGGATCTGGAGTCAACCTGCGCAGCCCCTGGGGCCTCTCTGAAGGCAGGGATAATGGATGCTCCAGCCAGCTGGCCACTGAGCCATGAGATGGCAACAGGAAAATGCCACTGCCAAGCCCACAGGCGGATTTTATGAAGAAATGTGCTGCTGTTAAATATACACAGCGGGAAGTGTCTGTTACCAAACAGCTGTGTTTGGAAAGCAGTCACTGCTTGTCGGCTAATGGTTCTACATTAGTCACTGAGAGCACTGGCTGTGTCCCCCAGATCTGTGGACAAACTGACACCCAGGGCCTGGGTAGAACCATGCCCAGCCCCCAGGACAAGGGCATGCCTCAGACAGGATCAGCCTTAACTCAGGCTCTCAGTACAGTGAGGTGTTAACAACCTGCCATTCAAGCTGGTGACACTTGCTGCTCAGCAAAGGTCCCTGAGTCAAGTCAGCAAAGGAGCCAGTGGAGCTAGCTGGGGTGCACCAGGGCCTAGGGTGTGGTGGCCTGGAGAGCTCTTGAGGCACACCCAGCACCCACAGACAACTGCCAGGTAAGAAAGGGGGTCTTCCTCGGAATCAAGACCAGCATTCCATCTCTCAAGAGATGGAATCTCTCTCATCATCATCTCTTGATCTCTCATCATCATCTCTTCCTTTTCCGGGAAGGAAGCCAAGGCAGCCTCCATCCCCACGACCAATGATGGCTGGATCCAATGGGGTCCACCCACCCACCAGACCATCAGAGGGTGACCAAGGTGACCTGGGGGACATTCACAGAAATAGCAACAAAATGGCAAACTGAGCACAGATGCTCTAATGGCGGGGGGAGCAATGGAGCAACTGGGCCGGGATGAGGCTACCTGAGCCAATGACAGGCTGTCACTTCCCACTGTGGGACCCTGAGCCAGGTATCCAGATGTGAAGTGGAGAGAGACCAACACCCCCAGCTCCTGGACCTGAAGTATCTAAGAGTCACAGAAGTGACAGTCAATGGCGTGTATGCATAAGAACTGGAAAAAATGCACATACAAAATAGCTTTTGTTTTAGGGTGGCAGAACAGTGGATATCCCCCCTCTTAATTTTTAATTATAGATTAAATTATAGATACTATTTTCCACTTCTAAAAACCTCATCCAGCAAGGGGACAGGCAGGGAAAATGGCAGCCTATGCTTCGCACCAGGTGGGGCCCTTTACACGCACCATCTCCTTTGAGCTTTAAGCCATTCAATGGGGAGGCAGGGGCTGGGTGCTGGGGGCTCTGTGGGGCAGCACTGCAACTCAGCTCTTCCTCCATCTAACCCTGCATCTTCACCCCCCTTCCATAGTGGCTGATCCCTCCCTAATAGGCACCTCATACCCCAAATTCTGTCACAGCAACTGCTTCTGGAGAAGACCACCTGCCACAGTGTGGGGAAGGTATCGGCTCAGCACAGGAAGCTCCATGTGCTGCTAAGAGCCGACCACAGCTGGAGAAGCTGCATGGCTGCTTGGGGGTAGCATCTGAAGAGAGGGATACCCAAGGCGGCAGAGATCCTGATGATGGATGCTAGTGTCCCTTCCTACGTGGGGCTCTGCTCCTCTCAAAGGAGAGAAGAAGGAAAGTTCCCAGAGCAGTACTGGAACATGGTGGGGGGCAGGGGCAGCATCAACCATCAGTCTCTGAAGACTGATGCAGAGAGGGTTTTATTAAAACACAGGTCTACCTGGATTCCGAAGGCCCAGGGCACCAGAAGTAAGGTCCACCACAAAATGCAGGCTGGCCAGTGAGGGAACTAGACTCAGATGGTTCAGTGGCAGCCAGGAAAGCCAGTTTGGCTTGCCCAACACTGCCACATGCCCAGACATTTTGCCTGATTGGGACTCTCTGCCTGTACTCCAACCTGCCCACTGTCCCCTACTCTACCCATGGCCACCCTACAGGTCTCAGCTTCACGGGTGCCTTCTCCGTAGCATGTGTCACAACAGGACTAGCTTTATTTGCTCGTTTGCATATTTTAAAATCTGCCTGTCCCCTAGAATGGAGCTCGGTGGGGGCAGATGCTGTGACCAAGACACTTTCTCCAGTGCCTCCCAGGTGCGTGAGGAATTAGAAGAGCACAAGTGCCACATTCCCTGCACAGATGCGACATGCCAGCAGAAGCAGTCTGGTTGGGAAGCCCCTGAGAGTGCTGAAGCCTGGGGCACAGCTGTTAAAGAATTGCTACATCATCTGCTTTCCAAAAAGAGCTGGAGGAGGCTGTCAGCACCCAACCCCCATACAGCAGAGGCTGTGAAGATGGTTCTGGCAGCTGCACTGGGGAGGCAAGCCCAGGGGCAGGATGATGGTGCGGAGGCCTCGCCACAAGATGAGTCTGGAGGGGACAGAGACTGCATCAGAGCCCTGGGACAGAGAGGAGGGGGTGCCTCTGTAGGGCATCTGGGGGATGTGCACATGGGGCCACGCTGAATGAGAGTCACTACACCAGCCCGCACAGACAACAGCTCAGCCTTCAGCCTGCAGCCAGTACCTGAGCCTGAGATTCTGCTTCGGGATCCCCAGACCCACTCCTCCTATGATTCCCTGCTGCAACCCACAGTCCTCACCAGCTCTCACCCAGAAAGCTGGAGCACTCTTGGATGGACCCACCCCCTATATCTCTCCTGTCCCATCCCTTCCATGCACCTCTACAAAGATCCTGAGCAGCTCCACCAACACTCAGATGCTCATGGGCCCATGGAAGATCAAAGCCCTTTCCTGCCCCAAGTGGGCCAGCAGCTCACTCACCCGGTGGGTCTTGCTGTAGGTGTAGAGAAAGGCCAGTCGATAGAGGCTCTTATAGTGCTGGGGGAAGCGGCTGAGGCACAGGCGGAAGGAGGCGATGCATTGCTCCGTAAGGAACTGGCGCTGCTCCTCCGCCCCAGCCGGCAGCCCCTGGGGAAAGGCTGCTGGCTCTCCTGGGGGGTCAGCTCTCTTCTTCCCGTCCCACAGGGCAGGTGCAGATGCTGCAGGTTTGAGAGCAATGCAGGCAGAGGCTGGGGGGTCCACAGCAGGCTTCTGGCTGCCTTGCTCTGTGGCCCGGAAGCCTTCTGTGCTCTCCAAGGACTCCTCAGTTTTCCCTGTGGGTGAGAAGATAAAGAAAGTCACCTCGGTAGTGGTCCAGCAAAAGAGGTGCCTTAGTGAGGTGACTCACTAGGCCTGTGCCCTTGCTAGACAGGTGAGGGACTCAACAGACCCAGCAGTAAGAGGCATGGGGCCTGGTGTTGGCTCTACCCCTGCCAGCTGAGTCCTTCACAGCCTCCCAGCCTCCTCCCCTGCGAAACAGGATGTCCCGGCTGGCACACAGCAGAGGGGCCCCAAGGCTGCAGAGAGCAGGGGTTGCAAGCAGGGCTCTGGGTCTCCTTCTGAATGGCAGCACAAGGCTGTCCCACCTCTGAGGCCTGTGCAGGTGCACGGGGAAGCTGCCCACAGAAGGAAGGGGTGGCCACTGCCACCATGGAATGAAACACCCAGGAAAGGCACACAAAGGACTGCACCTGCTCCGCCACTCAGCCCCTCAGCCCACAGCCTACCCGACATCCTTCTCCAGGGCTGCTGCTACTACTGTGCATGAACCAAGAGCTTACTCGCAGGAGAGCCCAAGTGGGGTGGCAGGGGCTGCAGAAGGAGATGGCTAGACCGGAGAGAGGGATGGAAGGAAGAGGGTAGGGGCAAGCAGCAGGAGTAAGGTGGCTCTTTGGGCACCCAGGAGTCTGCAAGGCCTGCGCGGAGGCCAGAGAAGCAGCCTGGCACCACTCTGAAGCCTGCCTGCCACAACAGGCTGAGCCCCTTCCTGCCCTTAGCCTGATGACCCTTTCCCAACTGTAGTGACAGCCAGAAGGCTAGGGCCAGCCGCGGCGTGGCAGAGTGGTCAAGGACTAGGGTCCCGAGTTCCCCTAAGCAAAACCATGCAGACCTCAGGTGCACATAAAGCTCTTTTTGCCAAGAAAAGAATCTGACCAAGACAGAGCCAAGCTGCTCAGCACAGCACACAAGGCCACCTCCCACCAGTACTGCCATTCCTCCTAGCTCCCCTCCTGGCCTCACACCTTGAGACCAACCATTGGGGAAACCTTGCTCCTTGTTCCTACCTCTCCGCTGCTGCTCCTTCTGGACATACCGTCTGTACTCCCTACCCTGCCTCGCCCACTGCTCTCATGTTCAGGACTGCACTCGCTGTCACCACCTCCTGCAGGCCTCCCCGGCCCCAGGGTGGGGTCTGCGGAGAGCTTTGTGCACCCACCTTTTTGATACCACCCATCCCACTGCATTTATGCACGGTGCCTCCCCCTCCCCCATCACCTAGAGCCTAGCAAAGGCTCTAGTTTAAAGCTGACTGAATGATGGGAAAGCAGGTCACATCTGATCTCGACACTATGCTCTCCTTTCAGGGGAGCTCAGGAAACCACGCAGGTCCCACAGGCACCCACTGAGAGCTCGATGACAGCAACCAGGAGTCTGCTCAGGGCTGGTGTCTTACAGGGGACACAATCGTCTTACCCACAAATATGCCCAATTTCCAGTGTTCAATTCAAGGAATACATTTCAAATATTGCTCAACAAACACATTCTGAACAATCAGTCTGGGCCCAGTCCTGTTCTAGACACAAGGTAGATAGGGAAACAGGACGAAGACGCAGGCCTCCCTGGGATTCAAATAAGATGCTAAGTGTATGCTCACACACAAAGACACACTTTCTTAAGGAAAGTGAGCAGAGGATCAAGAATTAATCCAAAGAGAGCTCAGACGGCATGTGTGAAGACATGTGAAGAGAGAGGAAAAAACCGCAATGCCAGAATGAGCGAAAAACCTAGCTGCTTGGGATCCAGGTGGCCTGAAGAGGCCCTAGAGACATGGGTGACAATTCTCACCTGCAGTGTCCACTCTTACGGCTGAATGAGCCTCACAGTCCACGTTAGTGGAAGGAAGGGGGTCAGAAATGTCAATAAGCCCACACAGTGCTTCTCAGCCAGGAAGTCCAGTCCTAACCCTGGCAGCATGAAAACAAGAAGACTTCCTCCTACAGATAAAAGCAATGTTCTGGCCACCCTGGTGCCCACTGCTGGCAATAAGGACTGGCTTAGAGTACCCACAGTGCACACACAAGGCCCCCTCCCACTCTGGCCACCCCCCACCACCTGTCTTGAACATCGCACTCAGGCATGGTCATCAGGCCTCTTCCTGACCAACAAGGGGCAGGCACAGCCACAGGATGGCAGTCCCCAAACAAGGTGCCTAGTAGCTATCTCAGCATCCTCGACGCACATCCTGCTCTGGGCCCAGGTGGCAGGGTGGGCCCAGGCTGGGCACCCATGTCCACTGTCTGGACCACAAGCTGTTGACAAACTCTGCTGTCCCCGGAGTAATATAACAGAGAGCCCTTGTGTTTGGGTAGTGAAATTTGGGCAGCTTTTTCCTCCATTAAAAACAATAAACCTTTACTGTTGCTACATTCGCATTATACGTTTTTTTTGAAGCTCTGTCTCCTAAGAAGGAGAGCTTCAGCTAGCTGTAGTGGAACAGTCACCTGTGGAGAAACCTCCTTTCTGGAAGCATCCACAAACCAAAGTGGAGAAGTAAAGAGGAGAGGTGAGTCCTCAGGAGCTGGTACCCACTGGATGCCATGAGAGGGAGGGCACCTGAAAGGGCGCGGCTGTCAGAGCCGACCTGACTTCCTCTTGGCACCCGGGGCCTGGCACAAACTTGGGTTCCATTACACCCTGCTGCTCAACAATGCCCATGAAATCTGTGAGCGAGCCCTGTGCCACTGATCGTGACAGAAGCAGCAGGCTGGTGGCAGGGCCGCCCACGAGGGTGCACCCGAAGAGCTGGGGTGTGAAGCACAGTAGGGGCACACACCCAGCCCTGGCCCAAACCATATCCTGGTTTCCTGCAGGGGGCCAAAAGCTGCGGAAGCCCTGGTGGCCAGGTTCCTGCCTGCCAGGAGCCCAGAGGAGGGGGTTCAGAGACCACTACTGGCCAGAGCCAGGCCTAGAAATGCACACTGCTCCCTATGCTGTATGCCTGGTGTAGGCTCAGAGCACATTCCCTGCTGTACCTACTCTCCCGACAGGAAGCTCACCAACTTCACTGTGGTTACACGGAAAAGCTGGGCTTAGAGCAGAGAGCTGCATCCACAGAAGTAAAATGCTTTCCTTCAAGCCCACCAGCTACTGTGATAATTGGTTCTGCTCAAACTTTCTTTACCAGTGGCAAGTCCCTACACTGTCTGCTTAAACAACTGGT
Source organism: Lutra lutra (assembly GCF_902655055.1). Taxonomy (NCBI): domain Eukaryota; kingdom Metazoa; phylum Chordata; class Mammalia; order Carnivora; family Mustelidae; genus Lutra; species Lutra lutra. Next base: position 66,148,494 of record NC_062289.1, on the reverse strand, counting down.
TCAGAATGGAAGGAGGGCGGGGGTAGGATGCCCCCGTGTGTCTAGAAAGCGCAGCCCAGCCCAGGCCAGACTATACCCGACCCTCTCTTGGGGTATACCCCAGCCTCTGTCCCCTACTTCTCCAAGCACGGTGGAGAGAGGCCTGTGATGATACAACAGCACCCATAGCAGATCACTGTGCTTGACGAACACAGACAACAGGCCTCACCTGGACACGAACAAGACTTGCTGTATTAGAGCATGGCCCTATTGGTAACTTTCTCCTTCCCCTTCTAAACTCCTTGGGGTGTGTTTATGTCAGTTGCAGAATGTCAACATCGGTTTGGGACAGCATAACGTGTCTAGTGAGAAAGTGAGGCACTGGCCTCACCTTCCATGTCCTCCTCCCTGCCCCTCACGGGGGCACCTCTGCCAGCCTGCAGGGCATGCAGCCTTACCATCTGCTAAGGCCAGCCAGGGAGGCAGGTGAGGAGGAGAGGGCTGGATAGGCCATCACAAGCATGAAGGGCTCTGGCTGCATCTACATATCAAGGCTGAGCCTTGACTCTCCCAGCCAGAGCCTATGCAGACACATCCTGGGGGGGTGGGGGGGTCATCGCCAACCCTAGCTGCCCCTCCCAGCCCACCCAGAGTGGAAGAATGGGCCAAAGGTTAAGTGTGCAGACTAACCCTGGGCAAATTCCCAACCCTCTCGGAATCTCAGGTTCCTCACCTGTAACGAGGGAAGAGCCACGGGACTGTTTCCTAGGGTGGCTGGGAGGACAAAAGGAGTTCAAATAGGGCCTGGCACAGGGCCACTAAGCATGGGTCTGGGTGGTTGCTGCTGCTGCTGCTGTTGTTCGGCAAGCCCTGGCCAGGGCAGGAGAGCTCTCAAAACCCACGGCCGGCTGCCCAGCTGCAGCCCCTGAGTGGCGCCGCAGACACAGCCTGCCCATGCTCTCCCATAAGCCAGATGTGGGGCTCTGCCCAGTGGTTTCCACAAAGGGAGCCTGGGGGACCCATGAGAGCTGGGAGTGCCCCGGGGTTGAATCACGGCCCCCTGCCCGAAAAAGGGGGCACTTTTTCCTAAAGGCCTGATGTGACTCAGACTAAAAAGAAAACACATTGGTGACATTTAGGATCCAAAGACTTTTTTAGTAACTATGTAGCAAGAAAAAAAATTTGGGCACTCATGTTACGAAAGTGGCTTTCCCACATTGGGCCACAGGGGTCACAACAACATGTGTCACCGAGTGCACAATGTACTCCAGGCACCATGAGAGCGCCTTCCTAAGCTCCCTTGTTTCATCCACACAACCCCTGGAATGGGCCTTGGAATCGCTCCCACCCTACAGGGAGCAGAAGCCCAGAGACGTATGTAACTTGCCCAGCTGAGGTCCCAGAGCAGCAGGCAGAAGAGTGAGGACAGGAGCCAGACTGAGTCTAGGCCACTCAGGGACCCATGCTCTTTAGACTGCCCAGACTGCCACAGGTCAGCAAAGCAGTTCTAAAGCACAGAGCTAGGTCTTCATACCTCGTTCCTCTGTGGCCCCCTGAAGGTCTTTACCAGTCGGTCCTGCTTGGGAACTGGGAACAGGCAGCTTCTTCTCCACGTAGAGCTTCCGGGAGCTCTCCAACGAGCTGGCAGGCTCATTAAAGAAGTCCTGTGTCGAACTGGAGTCTGAGAGTGCCACGGCCGTGCTGTCCTGGCTGCGCTCTGAGGGGAAAAGGAGGGAGAGAGGGCGGCAGCATGAATCTACACCAGCTCCAACATGGAGGGGCCTCCCCAGGGTGAGTGTTCTGGTGACTGTCCTGCAGAGGAGATGGCCTAAGAACAGCCACCATGACCCTGCTGAGCCCAACTCATGCTAGAGGCCACTAAACCACTCACCAAAGGCACCAATCTCCACGGTCAACCTTATGGGATTTCCCCAAATGGTGGTGTTCTGATAAATGGTTAACAACTGGCTCTCAGGGTAGGGGGAAGCCCATGTTTGTAGTATTTACTGATTTCTGTGGTGTAAATACCCCCATCGTGGCCAATTTCAGGCTACCAGCCAACATGATCTTGCTGAAGGAGGAGTTGGAAGGAGATGCATAGTAGTACATATTCTCTAGTGTTTCTACCACACAGAGACAACAGGCATAAACAACTGAAGCAGGTAAGAGTCCTGCAGACATTTTTATCCAGTTGCTATAGGCCAAGTGCAGTCTAGTGTGAGAATGGAGGTCCCTGGGAGACATAGACACAAGGGAGGTTGCTACCCGCGTGTTAGCTCCTCCCCTTGGACCTCCACTTGTGCTCATGAGAAAGACCAGGGGCAGTGCAGGAAGAGCGACTGAAGGAAACCTCCCAGTGGTGCAGGCCTGGAGAGGAGGCCTGTTTGCTGCTATAGGAAAGGCAGGAACCACTGATGGGACATTTTGGTCCTGGGGAGCAAAAGCTTTAAGCCAGATGGGGAGAGACAGCAAATCTTGTTGCCTTCAGGGTATAGGTGAAGACCTATTATAGCTGTGAGAAGGGAAAAGAAACACCTCTGCAAGGAGGGGCAGGAAACCATTTAGGGCCCAAATATTTGAAGTCTCCTGCCACTAGGGGAAGAAAAGCCCCACTCCTGAGATGCAGGGACACAGTCTGCCTAAGTCTGAGGCTGGGCAGAGACAACAGATATCCAGCCCTGCCCCTTCCCCAGGCTAGCAAGCACAAGTAACACACAAAGCAGTCTACCACAGGAAAAGGGGCAAGATCATGGAGAGTGACCCTCCCTGAGGTGTACACAAAAAGCCCAAGGCTGAAGGTGAGGATGGGACACTGAGAAAAGGTTCTGGCAAATCAGCCCTGCTACAAGCATAAGGTAAGATCATAGGAATTTGAAACCAGTGGTACACTGAAGGTAACCATGGCAACAACAAAACCCCACCCCAGCTCAACTTCTGACTAGCCTAATTTCCCCTCCTAACAGCCTAGAAACAGGAGAGAGAAGCCCATTCCAGGCACAATATGACTTATTTTAGTTTCTTCCATCCTACACATAATATCTGATACTCAATATAAAAATGAGGCGCGCATGCACGCGCGCGCACACACGAACACTGTCAGGAGAGAAAATAATCAACAGAACTAGGCTCAGAAATGACCCAGATGTGGGAACTACCTGATGGGAAATTTAAAACTAAGATCAGGGTCACCTGGCTGGCTCACTTGGAAGAACATGTGACTCTTCATTTTGGGGGAGTTCAAGCCCCACATTGGGTAGAGATTACTAAATAAATACACTTAAAAAAATAAGATGAATATGATATATAGATGTGATTAATAAGTTAAAGGCTCTGGTAGAAAAGGTGGACACATGCATGAACAGAGGGGGAGTTTGAGGAGTGAGATGGAAACTATGAACACAAGTCCAATAAAGATGCTGGAAATAAAAGACACAATAGCAGAGACAAAGAGTGCCTCTGTCAAGCTTTTCAGCACACCTGACACAGTTGAGGGAAAAATAACCAAAACTTGAAGATAGGTCAGTAGAAATCACACAAACTGAGAGAAGGAGAGTGGTGGGGATATCAGAACAGAGCACCCAAGAGCACCCAAATGATCTAACATACTAATTAGAACCTTGGAAGGAAATGAGATGAACACATGTCTGAAGAAATATTTAAAGAGATAATGACTCAGAATGTTCCAAAAATAATGGAAGACATCAAATCACTAGGAATCTTAGAGAACACCAAGCAGGACAAAGACTCTTCCACAATACCCAAAAAACAAACGAACAAAAACAGCAACAGGGGCACCTGGGTGGCTCAGTGGGTTAAGCCTCTGCCTTCAGCTCAGGTCATGATCTCAGAGTTCTGGGATCGAGCCCCACATCAGGCTCTCTGTTCAGCAGGGGGCCTGCTTTCCCCCCTCTCTCTCTGCCTGCTTCTCTGCCCAGTTGTGATCTCTGTCAAATAAATAAATAAAATCTTAAAAAAAAAATACACCAACAACAAACCACGCCTAGGACTCACATTCAAACAGCTGAAAACCAAAGATAGAGAGGAAATCTTGAAGGCAGAGAAAAACACATCATATATAGAGGAACAAAGTTAAGAACTACAGCACACTTCTCATCAGAAACCATGCAAGTCAGACAACATTTTTAAAATGCTGGGGGAGCCTGGGTGGCTCAGTGGGTTAAGCCTCTGCCTTTGGCTCAGGTCATGATCCTGGGGTCCTGGGATCGAGCCCCGCATCAGGCTCTCTGCTCAGCGGGGAGTCTGCTTCCCCCTTTCTCTCTGCCTGCCTCTCTGTCTACTTGTGATCTCTGTTCAATAAAAGCCATAAAAAAATTTTTTTTTAATTAAAAAAAAAAAAATGCTGAAAGAAAAAAAAAGTCAATCCCAGGGGCACCCGGCTGGCTCAGTCAGAAAATCAAGTGACTCTTGGTCTCGGGCTTGTGAGTTCAAGCCCCACAAGGGGTGTGGAGATGACTTAAGTTTAAAAAAAAAAAAAAAAAAAAAGTCAACCCCAAATTCTATATCCAGTGAAAATATCTCTCAAAAATGCAGGAGAAACAAAGGCTTTTTCAGACAAACAAAAGCTGAGAGGAATCCTTCCCATGAAATCTGAGTTACGAGGAATGTTAAAGTTCTTCAGGTAGAATGAATTAAAACCAGACAGAAACTGGATCTACCTGAAGAAATGAAGTTCCTCAGAAATGGTTAAAATAATAATAGAAAAGACATTCTTTTTCCTTATGTGTAGTTCCTCTAAAGTATTCCTGTCTGCTGCCTAAAGCAAAACTAGTAGCAGCCTCTTTTGAGTTTATAGTTTATGTAAAAGTAAAAGGAATGAAAATAAGGGTAGAAGAAATGGGCGTTTCCTTCACGGCTGATGAGTAGCATAATATCAATTGAAGGTGAACTATGATAATTTAAACATGTATTTTGTTAAGCCTAAGGCAGTCACATTTTTAAAGAGATATAAATACCAAACCAATAATAAAAGACAAAACACAACCTTAAAAAATAAAACCTGGTCTCCAACTTTGTGTATCTGAAAGAGGAAGCTCAATGAAATGGGAATCAAGAGAGCCAAGTTCAAGTCCCTCTCATGCCACTCTCTTAGTTGTATGACCTTAAACAGATTAAGCCCCTGACCACCTATGAGCTGCAACTACATATCGCCTCAGAGAGGTCAATGGTACAGCAGCATCTGGGGACACAGGGAGAGAGACAGACACGGCCCCCAGGATTCTCAATCCTTTGCTCAACTAACTCAAACACTGGGGGCCCCCTAGGAGGGCAAAAGTGAGCAGCTTGGTGGGCAAAAAACTTGCAACAAAATGTAAAGTTGTTTCAACAAAAACAAAGGCCTGGACTCTGGGAGATCTAGGCTGCCTCAGTTCAAATCCTGCTCAGTCACTTATTAGGTTGGAGAGCCTATGCAATTGCCCTAATTTCTTTACATTTTTGTTTCCTCTTGTGTCAAACTGTGATACATACAAATGCCCACTTCCCAGAATTGTTAGGAAGATTAAATACGTTAATACATGTAAAGTGCTTGAAACGGGGCCTGATATACCATAAGTGTTGACAAAAATATCACCTCGATTATCAGTATTATTCCAGAAAAACTGGACTGATTTTTCCAAGTAATGTCTCAAACTTGACGTTAGAGATTTCGTTCTGAACGGGCAAAGGATTCTGCTTATGATCACGCCTGGGCAGCATCACGTGGATGGGGTGTAATCACTTCTTACACACTGACCTGACAGGGTCATCCAAAGTGGTCCTGCCTGCGCAAAGAAACACAGAATTAGGCCTGTGCTTCCAAAGGCAGCTCTGCCGCTCCACTCTCTTCATGCAGATCTAATCATAGACCAGGATTTGGAGACAGTGACCTCTCAGACAGCCTCACAGAGCCTGCCATAGCCCTTCCTCCTTAGCTGCCTTTGGAATGTCTACTGCCCAGGAACTGGTGGGTATCAGTATCAGCTTGGCTGGTGGAATGACAGAAACTGGGACGAGAAGTATATCTAAGACCCTTCAGCGGCCAACACAGAAGCTCTGTGTCTCACTAACAGGGGAGCAGGGACTTGGCTGGACCCCTCTGTCTCACACTCAGTGAGGAGCTCTTCCCTGACTGGCAAGGCCAGACCCCAAGGCTCTGTGAGCACCGAATGCGGATTCCTGGCAGGCCTGCAGCCCTCGCAAGAAGTCCCAAACACAAGTCCCCAGTGTGAGGGGATCACTTCTCCCAGAGAAATGGCAGGGGCAGCCCATTTGCTGTCTCTGTGGAAAGGAGAGCCTTGGCTCCAGAGGCCACACAGGGTCACCGCAGGAGCTCAGGACTCAGGAGACTCAGACCCATATTCGGATCCCAGATCTGCGACTTGGGCTGCTCCAGGTCTCCCAACATATTAACCACTGCTTTCCCTGCTCTGTCCCCAACAAACAAATGGGATCCCCACAGGGGCCTGGCCTCTTGCCTGAAACGCAGGCCTGAGAGCCCAGTGACCCACCTCGCCCTGCAGCGCTTACTCTGGCCCTGACAAAGAGAACACCGATGGCCCGATGGCCCGGACAAGATGGAGGTCACATTCCTGCAGTGAAGAAGTCCTTCTGAAAGGCCAGGGCCGGCACTTTTCGCCAGCATCCAGAGCAGCTGTAGTCACTGTACGGCTGAGCAGCACGTCATGCAGCAAGCGTCTGGGAAGCGCGCCTAGCCAGAGGATCTCACGAGAACTGGCAGACTGCCTGATGAGCTCACGTACTCACAAGCTGTTGGGCTTTGGGCCTAAAGAATCACTAATTTGCTGGAATCCCAGTTGTGATTATTATAAAAACCATGGATTGGCTTAAGCAAGCAGATATTTACTCCCAACATGCTAATATCCTCTTGATGCTGCCTACGGAGGGGAACCTCTACTGCACCTGAGCGAGCAGGGAAGGCAGCAGACTGCACTAAGAATGGCGTGGGCAAGACAGGGCAGCACTGGGCTGCAGGGGGGTCTGCTCCCATGGGGACAAAAATCAGCAGGTGGGGCCTTTAAAAACAACAGCCACAGCCAGGAAGCAGGACACGCGTAAGCTAAGGGACTGCGACCAGGCCTCCTGTTTTGAGCCTCTCATTCACAAGAGAACCCAGAACAGTCCACCCTCTGAAAGGGCGGAGAGCAAAACCCAACATTAGCCCTGGGGGGCACCGTGGTGATTCTAGACAAGCCCTCATCCTGTTGGTGACCCAAGAACACCTACGGAGCCCTGAGGAAGGCTTATGCTGGAGGGAAGTTACAGGGATCTGGAAGCTGCAACCACCCCACCCCACCCCCGCAGCGCGCCCCCGGCCCCACACCACAGTCGAGTGGCACCCCCTGCAGGCAGGCTGCGGGGTCAGAGCTGGAGAGGTGGGAGTTCTGCATACTGAGGTGCCCTGGCTGGAGCTGGGACCTCCTCCTTAACAGGCCTGTAAAGCAAGGGAAGGTGCATGCCAAGGTTCCTGCCCACCCTTGAGAGGGCTGTGTGTCTGGGAAACAGAGGATAAGCACATCACTGCAAATGAGAGCCCGGGGCCAAGTTTCTCTCCAATCCTTTCAGAGAGGGTTGGCACAAAGCTATTTAAAATCATCCTGATTTTGAATACTAGGAAGCACCAAGGTCTCACACCAAGAAGCAAGTCAGATTAAAAGAAAACTAAGTTCATTTCTTTTACATCACTGGGGTGAAGGAGAGGAATAAAAAGCTCTTAGACAATGATTCTATCACTGGGCAGAAGATACCTCTGGGCAAGGCCCAAAAGACCCTGAGCTTGTCCTGCCTGCCGCATGGCCAGCCGAATTCAGCACAGGCCCAAGCAGCACCACGCACAGCATGGACACTAGCACTGTGCCCTGATAAAGGGACAAGCAGAGCCCAAATGTGTCTGGCGGGGGGCAATTCTGGCTTAAAGGGCACACAGCTTCCCTCCAGGGCTGGCTATAGTCCCACATTTTCCTCAAAGCAGTCTATGGATATCACATTCCTTATCTGGGACATGGTGGGCCAAGGGTCCAAATAAGCTGACCGAAGGCTTTGTGTAACTGTGCACTAACAGCCTGGGGTGCTTCCTCCACACTCTCCAGGCACCGCAGGACACCCCAGGGTACTGGCCTGTGCTGATGCTCAGAGAATAACCAGATGTGTCTGCCAGGGCTCGGCAGGCAAAGGCTGCTAAGCTGGGAGGCAGCGGCCCTTGCTCCTCTCACCTGCTGCTGAAGCAGAGCCAGAAGCAGAGAGCAGAGGCAGGCAGAACTGGCTGCCTTCCCACCTCTGCCACCACCTACAGGTCCTACAGACTGGCCTGGGCTGGGGATTCTTCTGGCCTCCTGGTCCTGAGGCAGAGCAGGAAACCAATGGAAAGTTCTTTTGCATAGGAGGACCCAACTCAGCTAAAGAGGCAGACTTCCCATAGGACTGAGCGGAGAGGGTCTTTCAGGGAAGCATGGACCTAAAAGGGGACCCTAGGGACTGCCCACAGCCCAAGATCCTGATTTCTTCAAGTAGCTGCCCAGAGATCAAAAGGAGAGAAGACACACTAGTGGACAGGCTGGACAGGCTGGACAGGCTGTCTCTGCTCTTCCTCAGAATATTCTTTTATAAAAGTCTGCCCACATGAAACCTGTTCATACTAAATTAGTATCTGTGGCAGAATTATAAATATGTCATTCTCTTATTGTTAATCACTAGAATGTCTCACATCTCTGCCCCTGGGCCACCCCTGCCCCTCCCTGGAACCCTTAGAGGGATGTCCATCTGCCAGCCAACTGCTGATGACACCTTCCACTTCGGAGGTGGGACCTGCAGGGCCAAGAGCAAAGGAATGGCAGCTGGGGACACAGAGGGAAAGGGATCTGGCTTGGTGACAGAAAGGCTGTCCATTCCACTGAGTGTGAGAGCAGACTGTATTCTGAGGATTTTTGGGTTCATGTTTGACTGAGTTCAAATCCCTTGAACGTTCGCAGGATTTCCAGGCTAACCTAAAAGAGCTCTTTGCTTACAAGACACAAGTTTCCTAGTACATTCTCTCCAGCTACTCCAGCAGTTAAGACTAGAAACAGCTCACAATCATTTATTTCATCAGCTCAGTTCAATGAAAGTTTGAGGAAAAAGGTATGGTTGTACCATTGAAATCTGCATGAACTCTGATTGGTGAACTCCGAAAAGATCACAAATGCTCTGCCAAGTAGAAAGCAACAGGTTTCAGGGCGCCTGGGTGGCTCAGTGGGTTAAAGCCTCTGCCTTCAGCTCAGGTCATGATCCCAGGGTCCTGGGATCGAGCCCCACATTGGGTTCTCTGCTCAGCAGGGAGCCTGCTTCCTCCTCTCTCTCTGCCTGCTTGTGATCTCTGTCAAATAAATAAATAAAATCTTAAAAAAAAGAAAGAAAGCAACAGGTTTCTAAGAATAGTAAACTTGGGTGGAATCAATATTTTGACAAATCTCTCAACTGGATTAACTCTGCCCCAGTGGGTCCCTTCCTGATGACCACCAGGAAAGAACACATCCATTGGAAGCTAGCCTAGCTATATGGGAGGGGCGCCCTCTGGCAGGCCAAGGAGCCTGGACAGACGCCCAAGAGAAGAGAGATACCAGATACACTAGGACCCCTGAAAAAGAGGCAGACACAAAGAGGCAGCAGGTGGGCACGAGAGTATCACTGTGGCCAGTGCTTAGATAGCAGCGCCAGTCCTCTGGGCCCTGGATGCTCAGAGCTGGGAGAAGACTTGGCCTCATGTGCACTGCTCACCGTGTGACCTTCACCATGCATCACTCTGTCACATTGTGCCTAGAGCAAGAGTTCTTATGCCCCTATCTCAGACCTAGCTGGTTTCCCAAGCTCTCTCCCTACAAGGTCTCTCTTCCTCCCACCCCCAATCACCTCAGTATCCAAACATGGTGGGACTCTCCAACATCCATATCTTTGCTCCCACTGACCCTCAACTGAAACGGCCCTGCAGATCTCTCTGGAGAGCTACCTCCTCCAGGAAGTCCTCCCAACCTACTATGCCTCCCAGCCAGCTCATGGCACTCCTCTTGGCACCAACCACTGACCCAGGACACCACCTAGGAACACAAAGATCCAACCAGGCAGCAGGGATCAGGGTGCCCTCCTCCTGGCTTTCCACATGGGGCCCTGTTCCATGCCCAGCACGCAGCAGGCATTCAACATATGCCATGACCAGTTTCAGCCTGGAGAGGTTTCTTGGAAGGTAAGAATGGAGAAGAGAAGGAAGGTGACTGGCTCTGCCCTCTGACAGCATCCCTCCCTGACCCAGCATCAGTTCCCACCCTGCACGGGCACATGCAGGCCCTCCTAAGCTTCCCTACAAGCCTCTCCCACACTGAAGACGTCTGCTCGAGGCATATAGCTTGCATCCCGTGAGCTGACTTCTCCCTCGCCCTGGGAAGGGAGGCTGGCAAGGACTGATGACATGCGCAGCCCCCTGCCCGAGCCTGGATACCGTGCATCGTACACACAGGGCCCACTTCAGAACAGCTCGGCTACTGTGCACGATATGCATTTTTACGCATTTGTCCTTGTGAGCATAGCTTGGTATCTTAGAGTCTATTGCCTTTGTTACTTTTTTAAAGCCAGAAAGAGCAAAGCAATGGAAATACAGGACTAAGCCGCCTGCCAGGTGGACATGTGGTTGGAGGAGGCCACCACTGCATCTGGCCAGAACTGAGAACATGGGCTGTGGGCAGAAGCCAAGCACATCAAACACACACTCTCCAAATCACAGGACCAGCAGATGTGGAGGAGCTCCTGGTCACAGGGGGAGCAGGGAGCCGGACTGAGGACTAAGCATGCGGTCTGTGCTGTCCCCTGAAGCGAGCCGTGACAGTGCAAGCAGAAAGACATAGCCTGGAGAACAGAGTGTGGTCAGGGTTAGGGGCAGCACGGGCAATATTGGTGGAGGCAGTGTGGGTGAGCAGGTGAGGATGAGCACAGATGGGACACGACACAAACAGTGACAGCATGGCGGGTGAGGACAGATGGTCACATGGGAGCTTGCTTGGGCACCCTAGGCTCCCAATATGGCCCACACCCTACAGCCTGGGGCTCGGCGCAGGCTCTGTTCGTGCCTTAAGTGGGGACAAATGGGCATCCTGCAACCCTGACACCAGCCTCCATGGCTCTCACTCTCCTGACCCCTGGCTTGTTCTCTCTTCCCACCCTTCACAGTAAACACTGACACACCCCTAGACCTTGGCTCAGCTTTGCATCCTCAGTGAGGCCTCCCACCCACCAAGGCCAGGCCAGGTCTCTTGGGGGTGGTTTCAGTTGCACCCTGGCCCTTGGCTGATTCACAGCTTCACACCTGCCTTCCCCAAGCACCTGCAGCAGGATCCAGGATTGTTCCATGCACCCAGCACAATGCTGATGGGCACTAAATGGGCATGGCCATTGGCCATGGGTCACTAAAGAAAGCCATAGAAGGCTCTGCCTCAGACTGACCACAGGGCAAGCCCTCTGCTCTCTGAGGCCTTTGTGGCTCCGAGATTGTCAGGTGACACAGAGCACGGCAGGCAGACAGCAAGGGTCTTGGCAGTCCAGTAGAGCCACTAGGTACACATCCTGAAGGCTGGCTGAGCCAGGCGAAGCTATGGACCAAGGCATCCTGTAACAACCCTGCTCCCTGGGCCCTTCTACTGACAAACCTCTAACAAGCAAAGCAAGGAAATGCACACAGATCCAGTCTCCATCAGGTCAGCAAATATAGGACCTTCCCAGTGTTAGCCTTTTCTGGCCTGGGGTGGAAAGAGACTTAGACCCAAACTCTCCCCTGGCTCCACTCCAGCTAGGCGGATAGCCCTAGATGAGGGCCCAATTGCCCCCAGCTCAGCTTCTTCCCAGGACACTGGACACGTGGCCAAGCCTGTAGGGCTGCTGTGAGACTGGGACCCCAGGCACCTCTCCTAGAGCCCAACCCAGAGCAATCACACACTGCTACATGGTGGGACCAAGTTACTCACACACACGCTCACATACTCAATGCCAGGGAGGCGTTATAGAATTTGTTCAGAAATCTCATTATGCCCTGTTTGAACATGGGTAAACAGCGATCACTAGGAGGCCCTTGAGGGTCACAATGTACTCCCTATGTGATTTCCTTTTCTTGGTCCGAAGTGTTAACACTACGGATTTCAGGACTTTCGACAAGTCCCAAGATGGAAGGGAAAAATAGGAAGCCAGGGAGGAGTGGTCAGGCAGGGCTGCTAGTAGTGGTGGCCATGACTTAGTTCATGGGAAGTGTGAGGCCACTCGTTCTCCTCCTGGGGCTAGTTAGCCAGCCCTGGGCCATGGGAGGTGGGAGCAGAGGTGGGCAGTGCAGACCTTGAGGCTACCAGCATATCTCCTGACACGAGCAAGCTGCTGCTTCTGCCAGAGCCAGGGCCTTTCCCTACAAGCTAGTCTAACCACTGAAAGGGCCACTTTAACATTCTCAGAGCATGGCTATTTTAGGGCACAAACATTTTCCTGTTGCAGACACTGCTCTCTGCGGTGAGGAGGGCAGGAGTTCTGAAGGCACCCGCAGCCAGGCCTGTATGGAACCAGAGCTTCCTGGTACACTGGCTGGGACTGGGTGAAGGGAGACCATGGTTCCACATCATTGACAGAAATCGCTTTGAAAAAAAAATATATATATATTTTTTACAATCACTGAAAAATGTACAACTGCTGAAATTTTATTTGAGCCCCTATGTATGGCTCCCTCTGCAACTTCCAGAGCAAATAACTATCATGTCAGCACACGGGACAGGTCACACCTGTGCCTGCCCCCAACACTCTGCTTCCCTAGAGCTACACGTGCTTGGGACAGCTGGGCAGCGGTGCCGGAGCGGCATCATGGCCTCTTCCTGCCTCCCTTCCTCTCTGCTCCTGGGTGTGCCCACAACAGGGGAGCCTCTCTCAGCTCTATGGGCTCCTGCCACCCAACCTCAGGCGAACCTGGAGGGCTGGGAGGGGTGCCAGCCACAGGCCTGTGGACAGCCACGGGAGGCATTCCTTTCTCATGAAAGCTGGCCTGATGTGGAATCCTCACAGGAGGACCTGGCGAAACCAACTTGCAGAGTGGACTGATGAAAGGTGGGGAACAGGGATGTTTCCCTGTTGAACTCAGGTTAAGAAGGGGAAAGACCTTGTGTCAGGATGTGTGCAGGGCTGAGTTGGTCTTCTGGGGCACAGGGAGGTGACACAGTCATGCAGCAGCACGCACTCAACTCCACAACCTGTCTGTCCACACATTCCCCGCAGGCCAAGCAGAACCCAGGAGGGGGTGCTGTAAGTCTCCTCTCCTCTCAGATCACCAAATCCCCGCCCAGAGGGGTCCCTCACGCTATCTTCCTTTAGGGCTTCCCTAACCCTGCTCTCACACCCCTTTCCCTCACAACACCACAGGCTCTGAGAACCCATGTGATTGGTGAGGGGTTGTCCCATGCCCTGGGGAGGGCAGAGCAAGACCTGTTTCCTCACAGCCTGATGGAGATCATCGACTTGTGAGCGAGGGCCTGCGTGTCTGCCGGCATTGTCACTGCCTCCCCAGGGCGCCACTTTTACGCCCTCTCAGTCCAATTTGGTTCATCCCAGCAAAGACTTTATCACAGCTTAGCGCTATAAAGGTGAGGAGAACATGAAGAAATCAAGCTATGAGGTCAGCATGCGAGCCTCCTAATGTTAGTAAGAAATGTGGTTCAAAGGTCGCCACCTGCCCTATCCCGTGTGGGATGGCCTCGTTCACGGTCCCAGCTGATTCCCACCACCCCACTGTCTGGACTCCCAGGGGTGACAGACTCAGCTTCCCACGGCGGTCAGAAGGACACACTATAATAATGCCGGCACAATGCCAGCATCACTGGGCTGACTGCACAGAGGCAGCCTGCAGACCCTGACAGCTAGTCCACAGAATCTCAGAGTGGGGAGATGCCTGAGCCTGCCCTGCCCCTTCCCAGCCCCCAGGTGGGCTAGCTGGCAGGTGGCGACCCTGAGCATGTTTTGGAAGCACAGAGTCACCGTGAGGCCATGAGGTTAATGAACAGCCGCAACATTGCCCGTGTCACCCCAGACCCAGCACCCCCCCTCACCAAAACAAAGCGAATCATCACCCAAAGCACCCTCCCCCGTGATTGGCGTGCCGCCCTGGGCTGGCAGTAGGGAGAACAGGGACTGTACCGTCCGGCGTCGCCTGCTGGTGGGGTTTTTTACATTTGACGTAATCGTGGTCAATCGGAGTAGCTGTGTAAGGTGGGGATGTCAGACCTGGGCCAGAGGAGGAGGGGAGGGAGGCTCCGGGGCCCGGCAGTGTCCCAGCTGAAGAGTGGGAGTCCTCATCCACCAGGCAGGGCTTCTCTCTGTGGGAAAATGGTTGAGGTGCAGGTCAAAATCAATACATCCTGCTGAAACAGGACATGTGCTGGTCTGAAACTGTGCCCTTTTTTTTTTAAATTTAAAGATTTATTTATTTATTTATTTATTTATTTGACAGACAGAGATCACAAGTAGTCAGAGAGGCAGGCGGGGGTGGGGTGGGGAGCAGGCTCCCCGCTGAGCAGAGAGCCCGATGCGGGGCTCGATCCCAGGACCCTGAGATCATGACCTGAGCTGAAGGCAGAGGCTTAACCCACTGAGCCACCCAGGTACCTGAAACAGTGCCCTCTTGACTGCTGGACCTCATGCCACCTTCAATGGCCTCCTCTGCCCTCCTACGGCCCACTGCTCCCACACACATCAAAGGACTTGCCCCTCTGGCTGGTGATCCAAGGTGCTGAAGGAGCTGCCCCCATGGCACCTACTTGGGCTCTGGCCCCCAACTGGCCACTATCAAACTGTCTCAGGCCCCAGGCCCCAAGGAGACTGCAGGGGAGCTAACAAGCCCTTCCTGAGAAGCACCCATCCCAGGTCCCCTCCATGCCAAGTCAGCACCCTTACATGTGATGCCTGAGGCCTGAGAGATTTAATTCCCAACAAGATGCAGACAGAGAAAACATCTGAATTTGGGGTGTCTGGGTGGCTCAGTTCGTAAAGCAGCTGCCTTTGGCTCAGGTCATGATCCCAGGTTCTGGGATCGAGTCCTGCATCACGCTCCTTGCTCAGCAAGGAGCCTACTTCTCCCTCTACCCTTCCCTGCTGCTTGTGATTTCTCTCTCTCTCTAATAAATAAAAAATCTTTTCAAAAAAATCTGGGTTTACTGAAAGCTCCCATGTGTATAAGGAAATCTGCCACAACACTGTTGAGCAAAGAAGTTAGAAACACCTGAAACGTTCCATCAAAATGGCTATAGAAAACATGCTGCAGCCATGCTACGGAATAATACACAGCCCCAGACTGCCAATAGCCACCAGAATGAAAGAATAGAGTAAACGGGGTACTATCTCTATGGATGGGGTCCCAGACCTCTGGTTAGGGGAGAAAACGCTCTAGAATAGCCCCTTCAGTAGTTTGTTTTTATAAAATAAAAGAAACTCTATGATGTACATAAATATAAGTGTGTGTAAATGCACAGATAATTATTTGAGAAAACGAACAAAGAATAGTGGCTAATTCTGGGCAGAAGAAGGGATTTGTCACATTTTAGCCTATATGTTTACATATAGCCAGAATTTTCCATAACTTGAACATATTCTTTAGTTATTTGAGAGTGAGAGAGAAAGCATGAGTTGGGGGGGAGGGGCAGAGAGAGAAGGAGAAGACGACTCCTCCACTGAACAGGGAACCTAACATGGGGCTCTATCCTGGGACTCTGGGATCATGACCTGAACTGAAGGCAGATGCCTAACTGACAAAGCCACCCTACCCCTATAATTAAATTTTTTAAAAAGATTTATCTATTTGAGAGAGACAGAAGGAGAGTGAACACATGCATGAGCAAAGGGGAGGGGAGGGGGAGAGGGAGAGAATCCCAGGCAGATTCCCAGCTGAGCGTGGAGCCTGGCACAAGGCTCAATCCCATGACCCTGAGATCATGACCTGAGCCGAAATGAAACTGGACACATAACTGACTGAGGTACCCAGGCATACCGATAATTTTCTTAAGAGTTATAATCAATAAAAGAGAACATCACTGTACTTGGGGGCTCTCTGTGACTATAAAGTACACATGTATAATTTCTAGGGCACACCACATCCACATCTCTCCCATAAGACAATGGGCCTCAAGGACAGAGCCTAGGCACAGGTCTCTCTTGCTCTTGGCTAAGCCCTGTGCAGTGCCCAGACAGGTAGGAGAACAGAGGAGAGGCAAGCTGAGTCAAAGCTCTAAGATGTGGACACCAGGGCAAAAGAAGTCTGGGCCACAATCAAGGGGAGGCCCAGGGGTCCTCCCCAGCCCATGAGGGGACCATACCATGGCCCTAGCATCCCCATGCTCTCTGGCACCATAGGAAGAGCCTGCAATGCCCCTCTCTGCTTCTTGGGAGAATAGGCAGCACACAGGCCCTAATAAGTTCCCAGCTCTTGCGAGGGACCATGGAAAAGGACCCAGGAGTAAGAGCCTGCAACGTGAAAACTGCTTTCCTACAGTGTTCTGCATAGGGCAGAGTTGTGCCCCAGTGGGGAGAGGGAATTAGCTGGCTTCTCCCTAGGACATGCCCCTGAAGGTGGGCTAGCACTGGGCATGGTCCCAGCATGAGGTAACCTGGGGTTGTACACTCAGTCTCTCCTTTTCAGTTTCAACAGAAATAACTCAGTCTGGGGTGCCTGGGTGGCTAAGCGGGTTAAGCCTCTGCCTTCGGCTCAGGTCATGATCTCAGGGTCCTTGGGATTGAGCCCTGCATCGGGCTCTCTGCTCAGCAGGTAGCCTGCTTTCCCTTCTCTCTCTGCCTGCCTCTCTGCCTACTTATGATCTCTCTCTCACTCTCAAATAAATAAATAAAATCTTTTTTAAAAAGAAAGAAAGAACTCAATTTAGCCACCAGAAGTCTCCAGATGAGTTCCAGAGGCTCAAAGAGCTCTGATTTACTCAGCAGCACCCCCCTGAATGCCACTCGCCACCCCCCGAATGCCACTCACTGTAAAGGAGCCGCCAGGGTACATATGGGGGTAAGCTGTTGGGTGAAAGCATGCTACTCACTTCTCTGAAGCTTTGGGCGTATTCTTCTCCTCGCCCCTGGCAAAGGGTCCTTCTGCAGCCTCCTTCATGAAGTTGACCAGGACCTCTGCACTGACCCCAGAGTCTGGCTTCCCCAGGAGCTTTAAGATGGAAGCATGGAGCCGGAAGTACACCTAGGAGAATGACACTCTGGTGTGAGCAGCCCTGCCAGTTGCTAAGGTTCGTTCCACAGGCCAGTCAGCCACATTGGCAAAGAGCCCCTGACCGAGGAGACCAGACGACCACGCATTGCCTTTCTTCATTTACTTTTAAACCAGCCAACCAAAAGTCATTCAAAGCAAGCTCTGACAATTAAAATGGACATGAACTCTCAGTGTTCCAGCTTAAATGTTTAGCCAATAACACAGGCAAGCTGTGGTAAGACGATGAGAGTAATAAGCCTCAGCCCTGCTCACTGGGCACCTCCTCCTACCACAACCCTTGCCACCCTCTGTGGGTCCCTCTCTGGGCACCCACAAAAAGGGAGCCTCCAGGGGCGCCTGGGTGGCTCAGCGGGTTAAAGCCTCTGCCTTCGGCTCAGGTCATGATCCCAGGGTCCTGGGATCGAGCCCCACATCAGGCTCTCTGCTCAGCAGGGAGCCTGCTTCCCTTCCTCTCTCTGCCTGCCTCTCTGCCTACCTGTGATCTCTGTCTGTCAAATAAATAAATAAAATCTTTAAAAAAAAAAAAAAAAAAAAAGGGAGCCTCCACACCTATCTCCCACTGTACTGCGGGCTCTGTGAAGGGAAGAACAGCGGACTTCTGTTCGTGCACCCACGGCTGGGCCAGCCAGGTACTGCAGGCCTGGAGAAGCCTGCCCAGTGGGTGCAGGACAGGTAGCGGGCATGCTGTACCAGTCGGGGCCTGGGCTCTTCTTCATTTCCTTGAGTCCACACCACAATGCTTCACTTACAAATTTTTGAGCTCAGCTGCCCAAAGCCCCACCGCCTGCAAAGCTCAGGCCCAGGTTAAACTCGGGTCCAACTTGCCCTCTGCTGCTCCCAAGTGAAAACCGCATCACACACAGGCACTGCCACAGTGACTCGGCCTGGGCTCCTGCCTGTGGCACAGACTCCCACATACAGCACCAAGGATGTTGCCAAGACTGGAAGCCCCTGTGGCTGCAGACCCTGATTAACCGGGCCAACTACACCCAGAGGTGGTTCTCAAAAGATGCCTCCAAGGCTCCCCGGGTAAAATGCCAGCTGGTCCACCTGGGCAGCACACTCAAGGGGGCATCCTGGACAGAGGGGTCTGCCCCCAGGTCTGCCATCTCTAGCCCACCTGCAGTCCCCAGAGCAATTAGCCCACCAAGTCCATTTGCAGCTGCAGAAAACCTCTGAGGCTTCTACCCACACGCAGATGGCTCTGCCTGGAGGAGCACAGAGTGTTCAACTGGCCAAGATGAACCAAGCAGCAAGTTCAGTATTTTGACTGAAGGCAACAGCAAAAGTGAATTTCCACCAGGGCAGGGTTAAAGTCTTAAGAGAAATGTCATTTTTAGAGCAGCTGAGTGCTCATTCTCCTGAGAGCTGGCATGGTGCGCTAGACCTCTGTGCCTCACCTGGAAGTGCCTGGGCCCCACAGGGATACCATTCTGCCTGCTCATTGGTTCCATCAGGCAGCAGCAGAAGCCAAAAGTCAAAGAAACACCGCGGAGGAAAAGAGAGTGGTCTCTTCCTGAGGGCTAGACTACCTTCCTGCACAGGGGTTTGGAGCTAGCAGAGGTGATGCACGGGGTGGCTGGGCTCAGGAGAGCCAGCTCCAACTGCCTTTCTCTTCTGCTGCCGACTGAGGGCAAATCACACCAGCTCTCTGGGCCTCAGCCTTCTCAGCCCCAAAGTGGGAGTCCCTCCAGGGACGGGCCCATGAGCCTGAGTGGAAAGCACGAAAGAGCAGTGATGAAAAGGATGTGGGACCTAGGGCCAGGAATGACAGCAACATGGAAGCTGTCGAAGACGTGCTCAGTATGAAACCACATTTGTACATTTCCCCCATGAACCCTATGCATGTGGGCCCCAGACAGCTGCTGCCAACCCCTCAGCATGAACGGTTTTTCAAAGGCATATTTATAAAAATGAGACTTTTTTGCTTGCTCACACAATTAGCAAATATTTAAAAGAGGGAAAACAGACATGCTCATAGGTCAGTATAACCTTTCAGGGCGACAAGATGCTGTGGATGCAACATTAAATGACCCCTGACAAGCATGCCCAGCCAGGCCCTGTCTGCACCCTGGCGAGGAAGAAGTGGAAAAGAAGGCCAAACCCATGAAGAAGGGATTGGACAAATAAGTGGATGTCCAGCCAGACTAGAGGGCACAGGGGCAGATAAGGAAGCCCACAATGCCTTGCACTACATCTTATCCAGTGAAAAATGCCAAATGACATGCAAAATGACAAGAAAATGTTACTATGTATCTCTACATTAAGAGGGGGAAAATCTAGAATAAGTACATGCCCAAACTGTGAACAGGGATTACTAGGTTGGGGGGTTAGGATCACTGGGGACTTTAGTGTTTCATTTTTAAACACTTCTGAATGTTGGATTCTTATATATTTTTAACTACAAATATATGTTAATTTTATATTGATCTTTTTTTTTTTTTAAGATTTTATTTATTTACTTGACAGAGACAGAGAGATCACAAGTAGTCAGAGACGCAGGCAGAGAGAGAGGAGGAAGCAGGCTCCCCGCTGAGCAGAGCGCCCGATGCGGGGGCTCGATTCCAGGACCCTGAGATCATGACCTGAGCCAAAGGCAGAGGTTTTAACCCACTGAGCCACCCAGGTGCCCCCTATATGTTAATTTTATAATCAGAAAAGAAAACCATCAAGGCAGACAAGGCATAATAAGCAAGCAGATTCTGCCCCAAACTCCAAAAAGCTTGCTGGGCTCAGGGGACTGGCAGGGGCTGGGCACGTAGCCTCAGAAAGGGGAAAGCTGACATGCTCAGGAAGCAGCAAGGCCTAGGCCAGGCCAAGCATATGTGGATCCTCATCCATGCACTCACTTTCCTCCCTACAAAAGGTGCTGGCTGCTGCCTCCCGGCCTGCCTCCCAGCACTGCCCTGAGCATGGAGGAGAGCATGGTGTGAAGTCCTCAGTAATCATACAAGCAAATCCGAGTAGTAAACAGCTGCTCTGCTCTTGAGGAGCAGTGCAAGACCCCAAATCTGGGGCCAAGAGAACAGGCTACTCTCCGCCACCCGACTCCTCCCCCACCCCCAGACCCAGCCTTGTCCCTGTCCTGCCAAGCTGGGTGCTCTGGGCACAGCCTGTGCCCTCGCCGGGAACAAGGGCACCAGGAGATGCTGTGCCACATCGATGTCATCACCAAGTCAGGTTCCGACAACCTGCACATGCTAAAGGGGGAAAGGCGGTTTTCTTCTGGGAAAGACAAACAGAACACTCACTCTCCCGAAAAGGATGGTAAGCACCCCTTAGAAGAGAGAGGAAAGGCTGCTTTAATTTCATTGCACACACAGCTGCTGAACACAGAGAAGTTTCCAACAGGTTGCACAGGAGTCACTGGGACCTCATGACCCAGCCCCAGGAAGACAGAGAGACTGGCCCGCCCTGGCCCAGCTTCCCCGCCCGAGGCCAGCACGGTGTCACCTCCAGGGCCTCCATGGCCAGCTCAGGGGGGTTGTGGTAGTGGATCTTCTTGGGGTAGCGGGCAGCCTCCTCGTGCAGGTAGTGGCCGGCCTGTCTGTAGTGCAGCAGGTAGACGGTGGGTGGCTGCTGCTGCTTCTCGGCGACCTTGCCCAGCATGTAGTGGATGAGCCACTCCTCCTCGTCACCATCGCCCTCGCAGTGCGCTGCCGATGAGAAACAGTGCCTGGCTGTCTCCAGCATGCTGTCGCGCCGGCCCTCCATCTGGAACGAGAGCACGAGACCGGGCTGGCCAAGGCCCAGGGCCCAAACCTGCCCAGGACTGTGCCTTATGCTGCGGGAAGCCCTGTTGCCTTCTTTGCGAAGTTATAATCTTTTCAACAACCCCGACACACAGAAGTGCCATCACCATTTCATAGCTGGGGACACTGAGTGTGTGGAGAGGCCACAGGACCTGTCCGTAGCACACTTCAAGTAAGGCACAGAGCTAGACGGACATGTCAACTCCAGTGTCCTTTCTTTTACCATCCACCTGCAGTATCTGCACTACACAGTCCAGTAGTTTACGAAGGACCTCCTGATCCCTTCTGAAGGTCCCAACTGTGACCCTCACTATGGCTGCACTGAGGTCCTCTGCCTGGGAAGGGGAAAAAGCCTGAGGCCAGGGCTGCCGGGAGAACCAGGCCAACAGCAGCTCTGCTGTGTCAGTCTGAGAATGCAAAGAGTCACCACCAATGTTCTGAGCCCTGCATTGCAGGCGATGAGCGCTTCATTCTCTCCCCGGCTCTTCATTCTCTCCCCGGCTCACTAGGGTGGGAAAGTGGAGCTGGAGAGGGTGTGCACCCAACACCTGACGACACAGCACTGGAGAGGATACGCACCCCTGAGGTCCCACAGGACTTCACACCTGGTCCTCTGCACCCTTCCAGAGGGACCTGGGGTACAGAATGGCAGATTCCTGAGCCCCACCCAAGATCCATGGCCTTGGAGCTGTGCCTCCAGCCACCTTCTCACACTCAAGGGTGGAAACAGCCAGGACAGAGATCACCTTCTAAGAGGCTTTCCAACTCAGAGGATCACATTCCCCAGTCCCTGTATAAGGGCTATGGGCCAGCACCTAGGTGCTATCCATGTGGAATGTCAGCCATCATGGGCTTGCATCCCTTCCTCCCAGAGCTCCTGGGCTAGGACGTAGAATGAAGACTGCCAGGGTGGGGCTGGAGGGGCAGCTGTTCCCAGAATCCCAGGTCTCTGGCCCCTCATCTCCATGGCCCTAGCTCAACAGCAGGGAAGCTGCAACCTCTTCTAGTCTCATCTCAGGGACCAAAGGACAGGAGAGGCTGTAGGCACTGAGCTCTGGCAAGGGCACTGCCTGCCTCCTGTGAGAGGAATACCTGTGCCTCACTGTGCACAGGAAGGCTGCCCTAGGGATGTCTGTCCACCGGACGCTGATCTGTGTGAACCTCCTATAGCAACAGCCCTGGCTGGCTGGGCCAGCACAAAGAACCCCCAGCACTCTGTCAAACCCTCCCTGGGAAAGAAAACTGCCACCTAGGAATCAAGACACCATCAGTGGGTGAGATACGATAGAGAGAATCACACTGGAGAGCCAGGACACAGCACAAGCCAAGTAAGTCCATCGTACCCCTCTAAAATGGGATTCTGTAGCACATCTGGGTAAGTAAAAGGCAGCCACTCACTGGAGTCCTGTTCTGACCGCTCGGTAGCCATGCGGCCTCAACCAAGTCACTAGCCCTCTGCCCAGCCAGCTCTGCCTGTAAGGGTCCTAAAGCTACCTCCTGAGAAAGGAAGGGCAACTGTGAGGAGCCCCATCTGGTCTGGCACCACACAGATCCCCACCAAGAGGCCAAGCCCCTCCCTCCCCCACACAAAGCACATGCCACCAGAGTCCCTGTCCTCAGTAGGTGTGGTGGTCAGGACACTTCAGGCAGAAGAGGAGGGAGAGCACTGAGGGTCCACTATATCCCAGAACTCTGCCAGACACCCTCACACTACCCGTCCACCCCTGAGCAAGATGCATGCCTGCTGCCACAACACCTCGTTCACCTCACGGGCAGGGTGCCTGGCCCCGGGTGGGCCCAGGAGAGGAGCTAAGGAGGTGTCAGTTCTCACAATGCTGCCACACAGGAGGAACCATCAGCCAGCTCACAGCCAAAACCACAGCAGGGACATCAAGTTCCTCCCTCAAGCCATACAACTAGAAGGCTCTGGCTGCAAAACCTTTGCCCTTGCCTGAGAACTGACAACAGGGAAACCGCCGGTTTTCCTGTAAGACACCCCTTTGGCAAGTTTGCAGGCAGAAGCCGAAATGCACAGCTATCAACATGTGTCCTATAGCTCCTCTGATCAGACACAATAAGCCCAAACAGCTCTAGCAACCAAGGGGCTGTGTCCTCATGACATACTTCAAAGTAGGAAACTGCCTTAACAGAGGTAGAAAAAAAACCAAGAGGCAACTAGGAGGCAGCCCTGTGAGGCAGTTTTCACCCTGGGGCACAATGCCAAACCTCCTTCCTTCCCTGCCTGCAGGGACACCTGCACACCCAGTGGATTTCCATCTCTTTCCTACCACCCCCAACACCCCAGGAAGATGGCCTAGGAGCCCAGTTTCAGGTCCTGAACTACCTGAGCCAAGAGCTTCCAAAGGATCAAAATGGAGTTCAACCACAGAGGCCAAGAGCTACGCAGGAGAAAGAACAGTCAGGGGGAAGAGGTGTGCAGGGAGTCGACCTGGGTCTCCTATCTGTTGCCCACTCTCTGCCTTCCCTGCCCCTTCCTGGGAAAGGCAAAAGTTCCCTCCTCTTGGGGAGCTCTACAAACAAAACCCTCAAGTACCAATGGCAGAAAGGGCACTCTGATTTCTCATCATATTTACTTCCTGGAAAACCTCTATTCTGCTAAATCCTACTGGGCTTCACTGGTGGGGGTTAAATAAAGAATCCCAAGGTCTGTGCTCCACCCACCCCACTGAGTCCCAGCAGAGGACAACAGTGTTCCTGGTGTGGGCAGGGAGTTAGCTCCAAGCCGGCTCAGCCCTGGGGCCATGACACTTGAAACAGCATGGAGCTCGGGGCCTCCGCACAGGATGGTCACAGCAAAAGAAAGCTACATGGCATGAGTAGAGCACAACAACATGGTGCTGAGTAAAAAAGAAGCTCAACGCCATACACAGCACAACAGCATTTGGGCGAGAAGAAAAGAACAAGTAAATCACAGCATTCCTTCTAGGAGGACATGTATACATAAGAAATAGTGTTTGTTTAAGGTCTGGAAAGATACAAGTCTAACTGTAGGTTGCTCGGAAGCAGGAATGAAGGGACTAGAAGGCGGGGTGGGGAGGAGCCAAAAAGATTTTAGCTTTGTCTTTACTGTGGCAATTGTTCTAAAGAAGGTGTTTCTTGTATAACTGAAGAGTGGTTTCTATAATGGAGGGGATGGTTAAAACAAGGGCCATGCTCCCCTCCTCTCGCCCATTTTTCTTCCAGGGTTTGGCCTTGGCACAGAACCCAACACCTGCCCTTGCCCCACAGCCACACTACCCTTCTCACCACCTTTGTCCTCTACCACCGGTGCCAGGCTTGTCCCCAGGATACCATGTCTAACCCACCCAGGGAGTCCACTTCTGACTGTGAGTCCCTGATGGGACCTTTTGACGAGCTCCCCACTCCCCCTGAAAGAAGTTCTGATGCCCAGTAACGTGTGGGTTCACGCACTCTGGGCAGAGAAAGAGAGGGAAAACCTTAGGGCCGGAGTGCCCTGAGTCCAGCCCCCTGAGACACCCCTCCGGGTGCATGGGTGGTGGCATGCAGAGCTCATGGGAAGGTGAGGTCACTGGCATTCCTCAAACAACAGCCCGAGGTTGAGCCCCAGGTCGTGTTTCTGGTTTGCCCTTGTCAAGCATGGGTGACATGTGGAGACTGAGGAAATATGTGGAGAGAGAAAGGGATTTCAGCCTTTTTGAAGCTTTCTCAAAGTGCACTCCGATGTCTGGCGGGACCTCATGTGGGAACTCCGAGGCCCCCATGGCTGTGGACGCAGCAGCAACGGCAGTCACACCAGCACAGGAATGTTCAGGAATGTTCAGATTCTGCTGGTACTCTTCCAGCACAGCCCCCTAGCACTTTCACTGACACCCATCCCCACCCAGCTTCGTTCTGTAGTCTGTCTCTTGCTGATTTCTGCACCTAGTCTGATGGTATAATATAGATTACTGCAAAGTTAAATGGCAAATGTTGACAAAAAATGTGGGATTTCATGAAGTTGATGAAAGTATTGTAGACAAAGCCTTTATGAGCACCGGGCACATTTAACACGGTTGACAACCACCCAAAGGGAGGACAACTGTTCAAGGAAGAGACCATAATACACTCTTCTAAGGCACAAAGACATCAGAGAATCCTGTGAGAGGGAAGCAGCCCTCAAATATTTCTGCAGAGGTAGCTGTCTAAATTTATGCTGCTGAGGTGAAGGGACATCATAGCATGCTATCGTAAAACTACTGGGAAATTAAGCTCCCCGCATACCAACCAAACTCAGTCCTTCTTGGTTCCTTTGAAGAATTAACACAACCTTGCAATTATTACCAAAATCCTAGTAAGGTAAGATTTAGGAGTTATTTTCATTATTATTTAATTACTAAGATAAAGTCCCAACCACACCTTTTGGCACTATTCACTAGGCTGAGCCTCACTGTGAGTGGATCAGCTTTGTGATCCTTTGCTAGGAACTGCCCTCAAACAGCAGCCCCGCCCCCTCACACTCCTGCTAGTGGGTAGGGATGCCACCCAGGTACAAAAGGAGCCACCGGGGGAGGGTGACATTTATGTCATTATTACACTCCCATTTATGCTTTTCTGTACCAATTGAATTTTTTTTTTTTAAAGATTTTATTTATTTATTTGACAGAGAGAGATCACAAGTAGACGGAGAGGCAGGCAGAGAGAGAGAGAGGGAAGCAGGCTTCTTGCTGAGCAGAGAGCCCGATGTGGGACTCAATCCCAGGACCCTGAGATCATGACCTGAGCCGAAGGCAGAGGCTTAACCCACTGAGCCACCCAGGCGCCCCTCCAATTGAATTTTTAACACTTAAGGACACCTCACTTCTATATAAAATCAGTAAAAGCAACAAAGAACAGTTACTTCCTTGCACAAGGCTAGGACTTCCCCTACTTAGCAAAATGTGGGAAGGTCAGGGTCATCAGGAGGCCAAGCACTCTGGAAGCCTGTGACCTGCCTCTGAAGGCTCGTGGGTGCCAGAGGTAGGGGACTGGGCATGACAACAGGGGCCTAAACTCAAGGACGGAGGGGCTTTCAGGATGGTAGCACAGCCATAGTTGAGAGTCTCACTGACCAGGCTGCTCTGAGTTCCCATAACAATCCAATGGAAGCACTAACAAGGCCATTATCTTGTTTGGATTGTGACCACATATAATCACTGAAAGAAACAGGCCCCTTTAGCACTCTGCTCTCCTAGAATCCCTTCTGGACCATGCCATCTTATTGCCACACCAGCCTTAAAGATGTCAGTGGGACTCCTTCACTTCCATCTCAAGGAGCCAAGGGTGCCCTGCTCAACAGAGACCTCAGGCCAGACACCCAGCAACCCGCACTAGGGGAACTCCCTACCAAGATGGATTTCAAAATTCCCAACACAGTGTTAAAAATTTTACAAGGACTCAAGAACTTCCTTTGAAGGAACGGGGAAGAGACAGCTACTTCTGGTGGCCAACACCCCTCCCGGCCTCTCCACTGCCAGGAAACTGATGGCTCACCAGCCAGATCACCAGAGCCTGGCCCCAAATACACCCACACCAGACTAGGTGTCTAAAGACCAAGGACCAAGCTGTCACTGACCAGAGTTAGCTTCAGTCTCACAAGGAGAATCATCTGTGAGCTCCCAGCATGGTTGTGAGGACAAGCGCAAGGAATGGATAGGACAGAACTTTGCCACCTGAGGGCACTTGAGTCAGATGGCGGGATGGCGGTCCCTCTGCAGAACCCCTCCTCACCTGCTGCACAAGCTCAGGGGGCAGCTCAGCTCTCCACTGCTTCAGCTGGCGTGAGGCAAAGGAGTGCAGGGCGTAGGACATGGTGCCATACTCAATCCACAGGGACAGGTTGGAGCTGTCAATTTCCAGGGCCCGCCGGAAGCAGTTCAGGACAGGTGTGGCATGCTTCCAGATGGGCCCGTCACTCTTCAGCTCATTGGAGTTCAGCTTGTCTTGAATACGACTGGCCCGGGCCAGAGCCATGCCTGCCCAGGAATCAAACCTGTGGTCACGACAAAAGCGCCAGTAAACACACCGCTGCCCTTACAGCACTGCAGACACGATAGCCTGCAGGGTGGCGATCCCAGGTCTGTGGGAGCCCGTCTCCCAGGCCAGGGCCCAGAGCCCAGCTCCACCACCCAGCAACTCCATGTCTCTGAGCTATGAAATATGGCTAAGAAAACCCACTGCAATGGGGCACCTGGGTGGCTCAGTCCGTTAAGCATCTGCCTTCGGCTTGGGTCAGATCCCAGAGTCCTGGGATTGAGCCCCACATGGGGCTCCCTGCTAGGCCGGGAGCCTGCTTCTCCCTCTCCCTCTGCCCCTCCCCCTGCTCCTTCTCTCTCTCTCTCTCTCTCTCTCTCTCTCTCTCTAGTAAATAAAATAAAAATCTAAAAGAATAAAAGGAGAAAACCCACCTCAAGAGAGCAGGACTGCTGGGACAGCACAAGACCTGAATCTTAGGTCATCTAGCACCTCACAGATACTCAGTAAGTGTTCTAAGAGGATCCCCACCAATTCGAGCCCAAATTGTGCTCACATGCATGGTGGGCTCTTGGACTCTGCTCCCCTTTGCTTCCTTGCTTGGAAGGGTTAGCCCTAGAATGCCTCTGATGGGAAAGAAAAGGGGTGCTTTACAAGGCATTGCTCCTCCAAGACAATAGGAAGGCTCCCATCCTGCTGCCTAATCCCTCACTGGTAGCTCCTGCCACCAACACACTCACTAACCAAAAGCATGGCACAGCCGAGACCCCAAAAACACAGCCATGCAGCTTCTGCATGGTTCTCCCTCCGGCACCTTGACCACATTCTGCCCTCTCCAGCTCAGTTCCCAGCAGCAAGACGGAGAGCGGGGGAACCACAGGATGGCTAAGACCCTACTGCTCTGAGATCGCCTGAAAGAAAGTGGTAGGGAAAATGCAGAAGGTTCTCTGAGATGGAGACCAAGGCTAAGAGGATTTCTGGGCACTTGGGAGAGTGGAATTTCCTGAGTGCAAGTGTATACAACAGAAAAGGCAGTAATCACATGACAGATGCTACCCTCCCTGAATGCTAACAATTCTTGACCCACTGCTACACAAACTTTAAAACTGGCCAACTGCCTTCCTGGACTATTTGACAGTCCCAAGGTGTGGTAGGGACACAACAAACTTATGAAGCTCACACATGCTTCTACCACACTCCAGGTACCTGGAGATGAGAAAGTGCGAACAAAGGAACAGTAAAGAGGCCTAAAGGCTTAGATGGTATCAGGAGATAGCAAAAACGAAGGCTTTGGCCCCTGTGTGGAGGTTCCAAGTGTACCATTTCCTCCTCAGGGTCTGGGGCTCCAGGGCTCCGCTCAGATCACCTCCAGGAGGTAGCACAGGAGGAGGTGTCAAGCTCCCCTCAATGGTGGGAACCCCGTCAGGGACTTTCTACCAGGGCTAGCTCCTTCCACACTGAGGATTTTCCCCTCTTAACTCCTCCCAGAGTGCCTTCACAAGCCCCTTTGCCCTTGCCTTGAGGGAAAAGACCACATCACAGTGTATGGCCAAACACCTGCATGAGTACCAAAATGGAAACTACTACCTGCAGTCACAAATATAAGTAACCAAGAATACAGACACATCATCATAAAACCTCAAAATGCTCCTCTATGTGCTAACAAAAGCAAAGTCCTGATGTGGGTTCTTGATTCTAGCAGGGCAATACACAATCCACACTCGGGAAATGCTGACCCACAGGGACAAAGGGGGCCGGCCCAAGGGCCCGTGATGCCATGAACTCAGGAGGAGGAAGTGTCCAGAACCTGCGTGCTGGGCTCTTACTCATGTGGGGCAGGTTTGTTCCTAGCACTAGGGCCAGAGTTGTTTCTTTGGCAGAGGGATGAGCTGTCTTGGGGCCTAATCCTTTCTTGTCCCCCCAAATGCCACTCTCTGAAATACCTGCCCAAGGTGCCCCAATCCCAGCTGAGCCAGACCAGATGAAATAGTGAAATGAAGACCGGTCAAGAAAAGCTGTTGCTAGGGGCGCCTGGGTGGCTCAGTGGGTTAAAGCCTCTGCTTTCGGCTCAGGTCATGATCCCAGGGTCTTGGGATCGAGCCCCGCATCGGGCTCTCTGCTCGGCAGGGAGCCTGCTTCCTCCTCTCTCTCTCTCTGCCTGCCTCTCTGCCTACCTGTGATCTCTGTCTGTCAAATGAAATGAATAAAATCTTTAAAAAAAAAAAAAAAAAAAGAAAGAAAAAGAAAAGCTGTTGCTAGCATCCTCAAAGACTCTGTTTTCCCCACAAGAACCACGAACATACACTGGCCAGAACACTCCACCATCCACCCAACTGTCATGGGCTTCACCTGTACCTAGAGGTCTCAGAAGATTTAAAGAAAAAAACAGTATCTGAACTTCCATCCTAACTAGCACAGAAGAAGAGACTGAGCCCAAGTTTTCCCTGACACCTGCTTGTTAGGGAGGGAATGAAGGGGGCCCAGGACTGGGCCACCAAGTTCCTCCTGGCCCTGGGGCCAGTCCTCACAGGACATCCCACCTCCCTGGGAGGGCTCTTGGCAGGCTGAGCCTGGCAGGTTGATACCGTCCGAAGAAGTGTATGTACAGGTTTGAAGGAGGCCCAGTTGAGCTGTCACGAGCCTCATCTTATAGCCCAAGTGGCTGCTGGGTGAGAGGTCCCACACCAGGCTCCTACCTCCCCACAGAGAGGTGGGTTTTATCACCCTTACCTTTTAGACATGGAGAGAGCAGCACAAAGGAGGTGACTGCTCACTGTCTAGAGCTGTGAGCACTCAGCCAGCCTGAGCGCGGCTCTGCTCCACCACACTGGCCCACAGTGACCCCAGAGAGGACATCCAGGGGCACCGGCACATGGCTCCCTGCCTGGAGGAAAGCAGAGGCTGAGCAACAGGGGGCTCTGGGAGAACCTTTCCCACAGGCTACAGAAGTTATGTCAATTGGTTTCTCCATTCAGATCCCAATCCCTCCCCTAGGCTAGGTGGATCCTGACAAAGGGGAGCTCTCCGGTTTCGCCTGAGGGTGGGCAGCCACTGTGGCCTGGCCCCTGAGTACTTACCTATAGATACTACTCTGGACCCTTCAGACACAAATCTTACCTTGACCCAAGGCTAACCTCCTAGGTGTGGTAGCCATGAGGAAATGTTCCCTCTCAATCAAATGAACTAGACTTTATGAGTAGGGCCCTTACCCTAAAATAAGGAAACAACCATAACTAAAGACATGTAGAACACATCAGCCCACTTTCCAGGGCTGGCAGCCAGGAAAAGAAGCAGCATACAACCAATAGGATGGAACCAGGGGGCACTCCCTTCCCCTGCTGGCCTGCATCCAAACGGACAGCTCATACCTTCTCTGATCCCAACGCTCATCCCAGGTATCTTCTAGAAAGAAGCCTACTTCATTGCTCTTCTTTTTATGAAGAACTTGCCTTTCCCCAAAACTGCAGAGTGCTAAACACACTTTCTCATTTGTTTTTCCCTGATCTCTTTGCTAGAGCAGGGAAACCCCAAACTGGCCCAGTGAGGAGCTTGCTGGGCTGGAGTCACCCCAGCCCTCCCTGCCTGGCCCAATGCCCAGGTCACTGACCTGTTGGGGCAGATGCAGATGTCATGCATGTAGAACTTGATGGCCTTGGACTGCTCCTTGTTTTTGAAATGGTAATCAGCCAGGAGGTAGTAGAGCTCATTCACCACTGGAGGGGAGGGGTCGGCTCCTTCTGGGAGGCAGGGTACCTAGCAGGGGAAGGACCAAGGATAAGGAGAGAGGGAGTCAGGGTCTCAGGTGTGACCAGTCATGCTGCAAACCCAGGACCATTCACATTAGCACAGGATAGACTCTAGGCTTCTCATGGCCCTGACCTGTGGTACAGAACAAGGAAAGAAGCCAAGGTGCATAAGCAGCAGTGCTGGAGGAAAAAAATGACAGGACACAGTCCCATTACACTCAGTTCCTACCTCAGCTGAGGCGCCCTCAATGTAGGCGGAGACTTTGTCCAGGCTCAGCGCTGGCCTTTCTGTGCGGGGCACAATGGTGGCAATTCTCTTCAGAAGGTTGGCCAAGTCAGCAGACACAGTGCTAGTCTTGTAGCTGTCAAATTCAGGAAGGGTCTTGGGCTTAAAGTACTCGAACATAAACAGGGCATCCTCCCATATAAGGTCGACCTTGAGAAAAGACAAAAAGCAGATCACAGTGTAGTCAGGGCAAAAGCAGAAAGGGAAAAGTTCTTCCATGGAAACAACACAGATGAGGTTACAATATATTAGAGTTTAGAAAAAGACTTGTACACCCTTAAAAATGTGCATACCCACTGTAATCCCCAAAACCACGTATCTGAAGAGCACACAAGTAAACTGGCATCCGCCTGGCCTTTATAAAGACAAATATTGGAAACTGAGGGCCGCACTCTGTGAACCCATGTGGCCATGCCAGAAGGTAGGTTCAATCATGAGTGGGGACTGTGGCCAGGTCACAGACCCTCTCGTTGAGCCTCAGCTGTCCCACCGCTTGCTCTGGATAAGGGCGGTTCTGCATTCTGTATGGTGCCCTATGGGTGCCCTGCCCAAGTAGCTCCCATTCAGGGGATGGAACTGGTAAGACTGGAGAATAAATGATGAGCCATGAGGTCATATACCCAACACTGCTCTGAAAATCAAACAGGAACAAATGAAAACCTCTAATGAATTATTTGTATTACCCAAATTGGAAAAAGAAATCCTTTGAAAATTGCCATGCCGCACTTTTGAATGTTAGGCAACATCTGTGAAGGTAGTCTTTGCAAGGAAAATCCTTTTCCAGGGTGCCTGGGTGGCTCAGTCTTTAAGCATCTGCCTTCGGCTCAGGTTATGATCCCAGGCTCCTGGGATTGAATCCAGGGTCAGGCTCCCTGCTCAGTGGGAAATCTGCTTCTCCCTCTCCCACTCCCCTTGCTTGTATTTGAGCTCACTCTCTGTCAAATAAATTTTTTAAAATCTTAAAAAAAAAAAAAAAAAAAGAAAGAAAATCCTTTTCCTGTGATCAGACTATGTCCAACCATCATCTCATTCTCCTGGTGCAAAAGCGATGTGTCTGATGTCCTTTGAGAGTATACAGAGCCCCTGCTGCTCTGAACCCCACTCCTCTGCAAAGGGGCAGGTGCAGTGGGTTGGGGCAGCTCCCTCACCTGCTGGGCCGAGTGCTCCTCCAGGTACCTGGCTTTACTCTTCTTGCTTGGAAAGCTGTACAGACAGTAGAAGCACTGCTCCAAGGCCGTCTCCAGCTCCTCCTTGTAGGGGTGTGTGTCTTCAGAGGTGGATGCAGCGAGTTCCTTCTGGAGAACTCGTACCTATGGTAGGCAGGAAGAGATGCCTGAGAAGGCCCATAGCTTCCCTGGCACAGTGGGACCCCAGGGAGACCACCACTCTGTTAATTCTGTTGACCTGAGGAAGCTATGTCTGTTGGACCTGTTTCCTGGAAAGGGCCTATTCTACTCACAGGAACCGTTCTGGGCCCAGCTCTGACAGTGACCTCCTAAAGAGCTTCCTGCCAAACTGCCTTCCTTCCAGCATGCCCAGTCAATATCTACCAGCTGCTAGAAGGGGATATTATATGCCCTCTGGGAACTTCTCTACTTATTTATTGGCCATTCATTTGCTTCCCAAATATTTACTGAGCACCTCCTTATGCTAGGCACAGTGTGAAACAGTCCAGAAGCTCAGATTCCAATAGAGGGGCAGTTAATTAAGCAAGTGGTTATAATGCAACATGGTAAACCCCATTAGGGCTGAGGGAGTTTGAGAGTGACTCCTTCTCTCTCAGTATAAAATATAAAAATAAGGCAGAAAATATATCCAAAGAAATAATATCCCGAATATATCCAAAGCACAAAATATAGCCAAAGAAATAATAAATTATCCTCTCAGACAACACTGAACATAAGTCAGTTAAATTAGAAATCAGTATATAAAGGTAGCAAATACCAAACGTCAAAACTTAGAGCATGCAGCTAAAAACATACGTGGAGAAAACATAACCTTCAACACATGTACTAAAAGAGTGAACACTGTCAGTGAGTGGCCATCCAAGCACAGTGTAGCACAAGGCCTTTCCCATATGCTTCTACACATAGAAGACTGAAAAAGACTCAGACCTTAATGAAGGGAAGATGTTACTTGAGGGATGGTTTAAGCATGGTGCAAATTCAGTGGGGGATAAGCATGTAGTGTTTCCCATTAAGTTTCACACATAAATTTATAACACATTTTAATAAAAGGAAGAAGTTACCGGGGTCCCTGGGTGGCTCGGTTGGTTAAGCATCCAAATCTTGATTTCAGCTCAGGTCATGATCTCAGGGTGATGAGATCGAGCCCTGCATCTGGCTCCACACTCAGCAGGGAATCTGCTTGAGGATTCTCTCCCTCTGCTTCTCTCCCCGCTTATGCATGCTCTCTCTTGCTCACTCTCTCTCAAATAAATAAATAACTTTTTAAAGATTTCATTTATTTATTTGAAAGTGAGTGAGCAAGCGAGCGAGAGAGTGAGAGTGCATGCATGAGCAGGGGGCAGGGCAACAGGAGAGCTGGAGAAGCAGACTTCCCACTGAGCAAGGAGCCTGACTTCGGGCTCAATCCCAGGACTCTGGGATCATGACCTGAGCCGAAGGCAGATGCTTAACTGACTGAGCCACCCAATTGCCCCAATAAATAATCTTTAAAAAAAAAAAAAAAAAGAAAAAAAAAAGGAAGAAATTACTCAAAGGATGCTTTAAACACAGTATCCTTTCAAACAATTCAGCAAATGTCTTTTCACACAGGTTTTTAAACACAAGTTTGTAAACACATCTTAATATCAGGAAGATGTTACTGACTGACCTTATTATACAAGATGTTGAGCACATGGTTTTTTCCAATGCTCCTGTACTAATTTAGAAACACTAATAGCTTAAAGATAGCAAGATGTGGGAAAAAAAACAAACAAGAAAGAGGGAACGCTGAAATAAGCTTTCACCACAATTAAGTTACAAAAAACACAACCTACATCCAAATAAACCATAAGTATTAATGTGGCAATTAATGACTTAGGAAGCAAAGAAAAAAAAACAGATCAATAAACCAATAGCCGATAGTTTGGGAAAATATTATTTATTTATTTATTTTAGATTTATTTATTTGACACAGAGAACACAAGCAGGGGTAATAGCAGAGGGAGAAGGAGAAGCTCAGTAGGGAGCCTGATGCAGGGCTTGATCCCAGGACCCTAGGATTATGACCTGAGCCAAAAGCAGACACTTAACAACCGAGCCACCCAGGCGCCCCTGAAAAAGCTAATTTAGATAAGCTTCAGGAAAGACTGGCTTATAAAAAAAGGAAAAGAGGAAGCACAAATAAATGATTTTAGCACTGAAACAGAGGGATAACCAGAGGTACCACAGAGACTTTAAATCATAAGCATACTTCATGAACAACTTTATGCTTATGTGGACACTATTTCAAAAATATAATTGGTTTAACAAAAGAAAATCTAAATAGGTGTAGAATCTCCAAAGAAAGGGTCAATAGTTTAAAATTTATTCTCCCCCCCCCCCCAAAAGAAGAGAGAGAGCTCAAGGCTGGGGTGACAAACTATGGCCCAGGGGGCAAATCCTCCCACTGCCTATTTCTGTATAGCTCAGAAGCTAAGATTGGCATTTACATTTTTAAATGATTGAAAAAAAAAAAAGCAAAAGAAGAATGTTATTTTGTAACATATGAAATTCAAATTTCTGCATCCACAAGTTTTTACATATTATCTTTACATACTGACAATGGCTGCTTCTGCACTGCAATGGGAGAGCTGAGTATCTGCAACAGAGCCTCTATGGCCGACAGAAGCTTCAAAGATTTACCATCTGTCCCTTTACAGGGAAAGTTTTGCCAATCCCTAGGCCAAAAGCAATAAGACAAGGAAAAAAAAAGAAACTGTAAGGATTGAAAAGAAGGGAAAAAATAGTTATTCATGGACGATATAAGTGTCCACACAGAAAATCTGAGAAATCTATAAGCCACCAGAATTACTAAGAGCAATAAGCGAAGGAGCTATGCACAGGAGAAACTTATTTTTTAAAAAAGTAGTGTTCCTATCTGTCCACACACACACAATAGAAAACTTAATTTTTAAATATCTATTTACAACAGGAATTAAAAAAAAATAATGCCCAGGTATGAATCTAACAGAATACACATAAGAGCTTAAGGAGAAAAGTATAAAATTGTATTAAGGGACATGAAAGTATAAGACCGTAAGTAGATTAATCACAGCAGGTATCAGTTTCTCTCAAAGGCAGTATGGTACTGGAACAGGAATACCTACATCAGTGTAAAGAACAAAGTCCAACAACAAACCCTCACACATATGGACAGAAGATGGAGGGGGCCTTACAGATTCAGGTAGAAAGAACAGACTCTGATGAATGGTACAAACCAAATGGCCGCCCATATGGAATGTAAAATGGATCCCTACCTTATGTCATAAACAAACAAACAAAAATTGAGAAGGAATAAAGACTGAATGGAAAAATGAGAGTGAACTTTAAGATTAATATAGAGGAGAATATATTAATAATCTTGTGAAAGGAAAGGATTTCTTGAAGTACAAAAAAACAAAACAAAACAAACCATACACAGAAAACAAAAACCCCACAAACCATAAAGGACTAATAAATTTGGCATTTAAATTCTGTAAAATAAACACTACACACAAAGTTAAAAGACACGTCACATAAAATTGCCTAGAAATTAGAACTAAACACACACACACACACACACTCGGGCATATAAAACTGGTGAAACATATGTATCAGACAAAAGACTGGAATTCAGAGTACATAAAAACTCCACAAATCAACAGGAAAAAGAAAAAAAGCCCAACAGAAAAATGAGCAAATTATATGAGCGAGCAAATCACTAGAGGCCACCTAGAGGGCCCTGAGCAGAGAGGGCAGTCAATAAGCAGAGGCCAAGTCCACAAAGGAGAAGTTGCTGCAGGCATGTAAAAGCTGGGCCTTGGGTAGAAAAGTCAGGAGATATGAAATGAAACATGGAGGTATCCTATCACTTCCACTCCCTCAAATTCACTTGGCAGATCCTGGCAGCTAGAACTCACGCTCCACCAAAGAAGACACAGCCCAAGGAAAACCTGGAGTAGGATCGTCCCATGATCACCCCCACTGCCTGCCTGGAAGGCGGCCCCTCAGCACCGCTCCTGCTGGGTACCAGCTTGCAAAGGTGCTACCTCATTCTCAACCTTCCCCCAAGCAGCATAAGGTCATAAGGGTGACTGACTCCCCTGCAGAGGGGACCCTGTGGAAGAAGACAATGTCTCCACACTCTCTAATTGGGCAAGCGAAGGCAGAAGTGGGAAGTCGCCAATTCCTGGGCAGCCATATAGTCTAAGCTTGGCACGATTCTTCCAGAAATGGTTCTGAAGCGTGGAGCTGACCAAGGTGAGCACCCGGGAGGCCCTCAGAACTCACGGGGAGAGCAAACAGGCATCTACGGCTAGGGCTCCTGCCAAGTCTCTGCCTCCTCCGTGCAAGTGCTCTGCAAACTGTCAAGCCTCACACATACATGAGCTCTACAGATATTCTCAGTCTCATTCATTCATTCATTCATCCCATGATGTATTAAGCACCTACTATGGGCTAGGTGTGCTGTGCCAAGGTACTAGGATCCAGCAGTGAACAAAACCAGCAAAAATCCTAGTTACGTATCAGTGGAGAAGAGGTACACAATAAACATACTAGATAAATAAACCACATGGCATGCTAGAAGGTGGTATAAGAGTCATGGGGAAAGCATAGGGCAGAGGAGGAAGATCTAGACTGGGGAGGCACACTGCAACTGTACAGAGGGTGTGCTTGCTCACTGAAAAGGTATACAGCAGAGGTCAGCAAACCTTTTCCCGAAGGGCCACACAGTGAGTATTTCAGATTTCACGTACCATATGGACTCTATCAGAGCCCCTCACCCCTGCCACTGTATTGCCAAAGCAGCCACAGTTAATAGGTAGATGAGTGGTTATGGCCATGTTCCACTAAACATTTATTAACAGACTGGGTTGGGTGCCCTTCTCATGCTCTGTAACTCAGCAGCAAGTTTTGGGGACGGGAATCGTGCTGCTTATCCCCAGTATGCTCAGTTGATCATAGCTACCAAATGAGGGAAGGCTATTTGCATTCATTAAATATTTACTTACTAAGTAGCTATTGATTCAGTGACTACTACCTTGTATGACTGGTGCCCGGCAAACAGGACTCAATGGAAGGCAGTGGGGAATGCAGCTGTTACTTCCAGGACCCGGCCCCATGCCTGACACACAAATAACAGACGGAGTAACGAGCAGTGGTTCTAAATCCAACTGTAGGTCAGGGCCAGGTCTAAAACCCCTGAACTCAGGTGCACAAGGCAACCAAGTTCAGACTTTCTGGCAACTCTCAGTAGTTACATACAAAATCAAAGGAGCACAGCAGGCCTTAGTGCGGGGGGAGGCCAAGCAAGCAAGCCTCAGAGCGCCAACCCATCCCAACCCACACTCCACCCACCCCACCCCCCCGCACCCCACAAGCCCTGTCAAGAGGGCAGCGCTTACGTAGAATCGCAGCAGAGCCCCATCAGAATTGCAGCACCAGGACCTCCTGCCCAAATATTCATGGGCTGTGTTGAGCAGCATGAGGGAGGATGGGAGCATGGGCGTCTCTGCCATCACTAGGGAAAGACCAGACCGACACAGAGTTAGCATGGGGACATGTGTGGGAGCTGCAAGGCAAGTCTCTCCTTTGTGGGCTTTTCTGTCTTTACCAAGGTGGCCACTGATTTTTCTTTCTTTCCTTTTTTTATCTTTTTAAGTAAGTAATGAGTTGACTGGCTTTACTAAGGCAATACATGCTTCTCAAAAAAACAATTCAAATCATACAAGAAGACATAAGGAATGCCTCATCCACCTCCATATAACCACGCTGACATTTGGTGGACATCACTGGAAGCATCCCTCTGGGCACATATGAAACATTTTCAAACAGAAAGATAAATAATTTTTAACAATGAAACCCATACTACATATACCATTTCTTCAAAATTCTTGTATGTAGGCCTATGGGAATATTACGGAAGAAACACAGAATGACCAAGTTTCAGTTAAGTGTCTGTTCACCACTAGAACTATTACTAGCTCCTTAAATATCCTTCTGTGTGTTTGAAACTCTAGTCCATAACTCACTAATGGGTTGTAATTAGCATTTTTAAAGAGGACTAGGATAGAACACATGACAGAAAACACCAGTGGGGCTCACACCCAGTAGAGTAAGGATTCTTTCATAAAATTTGTTTCATACTTTTTGACCATCAGCCAGCCCCAGTCAAAAAGGTATGAAAGGGGGGCACCTGAGTGGCTCAGTCACTTAAGTGTCTGCCTTCAGCTCAGGTCATGATCCCAGGGTCCCAGGATGGAGCCCCACGTTGGGTTCCCTGCTCAAAAGGGACTTGCTTCTCCCTCTGCTCCTCCCTCCCCTCCCCCTACTCATGCGTCCTCTATCGCTCACTTGCTCTAATAAAAAAAAAATAAAATAAAATTTTTTAAAAGGTACGAAAGGCATGGATTTAAAACAAACAAACAAACAAACAAACAAACTCGGAAAATCATGAAGAAATTAAGCCATACTGGCCCTTTGGTTTCCATTTTCAACAGCATCAAATGATTCTATTATACAAGATGGATGATAGCTTGTAACACTTCCTTTCTCCCCTTCTCCCAGTGTTGTTGTACATATTAGTTGTAGCACCTCAAGGTTTGTAACACTAACACTGTTCCGAGTCCATAATTAGCACAGTTGCCTTCTCTCAGTTCCAGTTCTAAATGGATTTGATGCTCATCACAAATTCTTGCCCGTGGCTTTTCCACGCCTGACCAATTTCATTCTGACTCATGTTGCTTTACAGACTTTACCCTCCAGTGGTGTTTTTAGAAGCACCCACAGAAGCTGGAATCCCTGTTTATAAATGTCTGTGGCCGCTATTAATGACAAACAACTTGGCCAGATGTCCTAGCTTGCACCATCTTTCCTGGAGAACAGTGTAGACTTTTAAATAGCACCTCAACTGCCCTCAACACAGCTAGGGAGAAATCTGAAATGAATCTCGTGTTTTATCCTGTGAAGACAAATTGCCTTTTCAGTTTAGAAATCTAAAATATCTTTATTTTTTAAAGTAGATCCTTAACCCGGATATACCTTGCTATGTATCAATTTTTCACGATACTGCACACTTTGAATCTGCACATTGTTTTTATTACAGAGAAATTAATGTTATTTCTGTGTTTGACAGCGGGTTGACTGCTTGTCCTATTTCACTGCTAGAGTCTTTCCATCAGAAGCACAATCTACCCTCACAAAGGACCACCTGTTTCCCACACCCATCCTTCTTGTCAACGCTTTTAGCTCTGATTTGTATCCCTGGTTCTAGCCAAACTCATTCTGCTCCTCGCAGTCTGGATTATTAGTTTGTATTGGTGAGGCTTGGTTTGCAATGTTTTCCCTTAGTTTTGCAACTTTCCTTTTCATTTCATTCTGCTTATTTCGTTTAAATTTTGTCATAAGTGATTTCT
This sequence comes from Lutra lutra, assembly GCF_902655055.1. Taxonomy (NCBI): domain Eukaryota; kingdom Metazoa; phylum Chordata; class Mammalia; order Carnivora; family Mustelidae; genus Lutra; species Lutra lutra. The sequence goes on along the minus strand of NC_062289.1, from coordinate 66,108,887 downwards.
TGTGCAAATCATTACAGGGCCCTGACTTTGTTCCTTGGTGTAAGTTTTCTTCCTGTCTGAGCTCATCTATTTCTTTTTCATCCCCCACACAGGGTTGGGGGCGGGCTACAATCTGCCAGCACACTTGCCATGTCACTTCTCTCTACCCCAGCATTTCCTCCATACTACGCTTAAGTACTCTAACATATGACGAATGAATTTTCTGGGGCACTCTCCCAAATATAAGGTCAATTTACCCTTTCCTTAAAGCCATAATTTTAAAGTAGGTGCTGCTCTCAATCCACTTTTCTGTAACCTGTGTCTGCGGAGGTAGAAGGGAGATCACACTGGGCTAGGGCCACACACAGTCCTCGCTAGGGAATCTGGATTTTGTCTTCTCTCTGAGATGCCCTTTAAGGTAGGACTGGCTACCCACTGAGAGGAGTGGAGTCAGCAGATAGTCCCCAGTTGTCATCTCCTTCAGGGTTTTCTGTAGCTACAGAGATGCACCTCACCCAAGGCCATGCACTTCCTATAGGAATCCCTGTGCAGTGACTGAGCAAGATGGGAGTCTAAAGACCGGCTACTTGAGGCCAACATGGGATGACAGCTCTGATGGGCCCCTCTGGCTCCAGAGCTGCCTGCCAGATCAGGCAAGGCCTGGGTCAGACCTGAAGCACAGATCAACTTCCCTGTGCTCTATCCTGCTTCCTCTGCCATTAGCAAGTAGTGATTCCCAATGAACTGGCTCAGAGAACTCAATATGACAATGTTCTACTCTACACCAGGCCCCTCACCACCCAACCAGTAATGTGCTTCATCCCTGGACCCCTTCCCTCAGTGAGGTCTGGTCACTGGAAGGTGGCAGGGCCCAGGAGCCCTTCCTGTCTCTGCCAAGCCCAGGGTGATATGGAGGGGCTTCCCTGCTAGCCTGCTGTCTACAAATGAGAGGACATTAATAATATTTCCCAGGATTTTGCCCAATTCCCAACTTCCCTCAGCTTTCTTACCAGTGGGAGAGGAGGGGACAGGAACCACACCTGCTGCCAGTCTACCAGAATCTTGGATTCTTTCCCTTGGCCTATCCTCTTAAGTTGATGGCATTCCACCATCCCCTTTTCCTTGTTTGCTTACCAGCAGGTTTTTAAAAACTGTATTTTGTTTGTATAATTAATCACAGGGGAAAGGATACTCTTAATTCAGGAGTCTTTTGTATTATAAGAAAAACAATAGACATAGTCATAAACCTTAATTGTTTTTTTCACCATTAAAACCCTTCTGGGGGAAAAAAAAAAACCCACCCTTCTGGAAAATAAAAAGGTACCACTTGTCATGAGCTCAGAAGATACTCATCCTAGAAATTTATCCAAAAAATCAATTAGGCAGAAGCAAAAAGGTATACATGAGGTTCACTGAAGTGTGACCTATAAGAGAGATATGCTGCAGGCATCCTGAAGGGTCAGCAGGGGGAATGGCTCAGTAAAGCAGGACACCTCTCAACAGCATTACAAAAACCACAGAGCAAAACCAAAACAGCTTCATAAAACAGCGCCTAAAAGCCTTTCTCAGTCTGGCCCTTCCTGTGTCCAACCCACATGGCCCAGCTCTCTTGCATCCCTGCTTACACTGCTCCATTTCCCCAGTGTCTTCCTCTGCCCCTGTTCTTCTCTCAAACCTCAGCCCGATACCAACCCGCCCCCCTCCCCCACCCCGGGCAGCTTGAGGCACCCTTCTTTCAGCAGGCCACACTGGCTTGGCACTGTGGGTGTTCTGGTCTGTCTCCACCCACCCAAATCTGTCAGAGTAAAGTGCCTTATTCCCAGAGGTCTGACATGCAGTGAGCAGTTGACAAGAATTGGGGGAGTTAGAGAAGTTAGAGAGAATGAATGGAAGGAAACAAACTACATGTTAACTCTGGCCTTTGCTAGGTCATTGGAATAGGGATGACTTTCTTTATTTTCCACTTTTTTGATTTTTCAAATCGCTGAGGAAAAATCCCCAATTAATTTAATCTGAAGCTTAGTTGAATACATAAAATTCATACTAAAATTCAGCTATATAAAAATTTGTGTCATTGGCCAAATCTAGACAGAAAATGCAAGAACATTCTACCACATGGTAGAATGATAGGGAAACTTGTTTAAATGTCATTAGCTGCTATTGTTAATTCTTCAGTTCACTGCATTTCCCACCACTGCACTGACCTGGCTCAAGTACCACTTCCATGAAGAGTCCTGGGCTTGCCCTTTTTGGCTTCTTGCTCATAACTACTCATCATTTAGCAACCCCATGTGCCAGGCACTGATTTGACAAATGATAGTTTTATTATTTCATTTTGTCCTTAGAACAACACTCTGAGATAGGTACCATATTGCCAGCAGGTACCTGGGGAATAGAGGCTGAGAGGTTGTATGACTTGCCCAAGGTCACACAGCCAAGATGTGACATTGGGGATGTGGAACCTGCGCTCACTCCCTACTTCCCTCCAGCTGCCCACACTCCTGCCCTAACGGGCTCACACCAGCAGGGGCCAGAGCGCAGTGATTAAGTGCAAGAGCTAGTGTGTGGCTGCCCCTCTCACAGGGCTGCCTTGGGGATGAAAGGCATAAGCAAGCGTGAGACTGCCCGGAGCAGCGTCAGCACTCCTTGTAAGCACTCGCCGTGCTATCATTCTGTGCTGCCACTGGCACCAGACATGAAATAGCACACACCCACTGCCTCTTGACCTCACTGCACAATGAGCTCCCTGAAGGAGCTTCTGCTTCTTCTGAGCACCACACAAAATCCTGTTGACTGAGCCCTAAGTCCACTCAGCACCTGGACAGGGCTGTCAGGGCCTACCCCCACCCAGACCCACTCCCTGGCACCTTCATCTGCCGGGTTCTGGAGCTGCTGCTGGTGGCAGAGGGAATGGAAGGTGTCCTCCTCCTGCCAGATGACCCGGTGCAGGATGATCCAGGGCAGCACTGAAGAAACATGGGGCTCCTTGGGCTCCTCCTGCACAGCCATGCTGCAGTCAATGACCTGGGAGAGGGAGAAGAATAGGGGGTGTCACAGTTGGGCCAGCTGTCCCTCCCACCCTCTGGGATGACTTATCAGGGCAGAGGTCGGGACATGGACCTAGAGCCATTCTAGCACATCATCAGAGTCCCAGGGTGCCCAACAACAGAGTTAAGCTCAGGCATCAGAGGAGCCAGCTCTGACAGTCCTCCCTCATGTCACATGCAGTTCCTGACGCCCTCAGCACCTACCATGTGCTGGGCCTAAGCCCAACGGAAGGGTTACAGAGGTGAGTAGGGCAGGGCAAGTTGACAGCAGGAAGAGAGCCACAGACAAGCCACTCAAGAGTTAAGAATCAGGGGTGCCGGGACGCCTGGGTGGCTCCGTGGGTTAAGCCGCTGCCTTCGGCTCAGGTCATGATCCTAGGGTCCTGGGATCGAGTGCCATATCGGGCTCCTTGCTCAGCAGGGAGCCTGCCTCTCTCTCCACCTCTGCCTGCCTCTCTGCCTGCTTGTGTGCTTTCTCTCTCTCTCTGACAAATAAATAAATAAAATCTTAAAAAAAAAAAAAATAATAATCAGGGGTGCCTGGGTAGCTCAGCTGGTTAGGCGGCTGACTCTCGATTTTGGCTCAGGTTGTGGTCTCAGGGTCATGAGACTGAGCCCCACAGTGGGCTGCACACTCAGCGTGGAGTCCACTTGTCTGTCCCTCTCCCTCTGCTCCTCCCTCTGCTTGCATGCATGCTTGCGCTCTCTCTCTCTCTCTCTCTCAAATAAATAATATATTTTTTTAAAAATTGGGAATCAAAATCAGTATGGCTGCTGCATTTAAGGCAAATGAGGGTCACAGTAGGGTCTCAGAGGAGGGGGTAGGGACAGAGGAGAACCCTGAGGTTTCCTGGAACAGAGGTGACAACTCCAGTTGAGTGGCTGTGGTGGAACCAGCACTGAAGAGAACAGGAGTTGGTAGCAGAGGACAGGCGTGCAGGCAGAGGCCCAGAGGCAGCCAAGGAAGCAAAAGATGAGTAAAGGAGGCTAGGCTTGAAGTCATGCACCTTGGGTGATGGGTAATCCAGAGGACTATGGTGGGTTGAAGAGAACGTAAAGTACACTGGTATTTCCACGTGAGGGTGATGGCTGCACTGGGAGGGTAGATGGGGCAAGGAGGACTGCGGGGAGCAAGCCGCCATGGTTCAAAGAAGAGACAGCAGTGGCCTGGGCTGAGGCAGAGCACTACACACAGAGAGGAGAAACAAAGAATGGGGACATTAAGGATGGGGATTTGGCAGGACCTGTTGACAGCCTGAGTAGTTGTTACCAGGAGAAAGAGCTTAAGGAAGGTTCCCTGCTATGAAGCCCACTGGACAACATGGAGTATGGGGACCACCCCTTGCGTATGAGAGCCAGGATGATGTGGGGTGGTAGAGAGCCCTGGTGGGGAGAACAAGGGCCTGGGGTACCAGCCCCAGCTCCACCTCCTGCTCACTGCACACACGTCAGGGCCTCCTGCACTGAGCCTAATTCCAGCCCTTGGGGATGGGGGCTCTGGAAGAACCCTATGTTGCCCAGTGCTTAGCAATCTCCACCCCTCAGACCCAGCCAGCCCCAGGCAGGTGTGTAGGCAGTGCACGATGACACGCCACCTGAGGTGCCCACTTCCTACAGCCAGAGCAGCCAACGCATCCCCTTGGGGTGCCTAGCTTGCAGGAAATCGGTGAGCTATGAAGAAAGGGCATGTCCGCAGGAAGGAGTGGTGGGTTACCTGGATGAGGTTGTTGGTAAGTCGGGTGAGGCCAGTGGAGGAAGACGATTCCTTTAGGATGCTGCCACTGCTGTCAGCCGAGAGCGCCTGCTCAATGCCCAGCAGCAGCTGGGTCACTGTGGCCACCCACTCCTCCTTGGCTGCAGACTCACTCGCATTCACCATCTGCTGGACAGCCTCATGCAAAGCCACATCGGAGCACTCGAAACACTGCCGGTGGTCCTTTAGCCGAAGCAAGGAATCCTGAGCATGGGGAGGGGCAAGGAAGAAGAGAAGGAGGAGGGCATACCATGAGAGGACTGCGATGGTGCTCTCCATGCCTGGTCCTCAGGACTGAGGGGCAGGTAGCTGGGGACAAAGACACGAGGGAAGTCCAAAAAGAGGGGAAGTGGAGGCTTTCCAGAGGCCTTGAGGCATCTGTGAGGGCAATCACAGCATGGCGGGTGCCAGTCAGGGGGCTTTCAGAAAGGAGCTTGACCTCTGCACCTCTGCTTCCTCATTTATAAAGCTGGGACATGGAGGAGGCCACAGAGCTGGCGAGCAGCCAAGGTGAGACTGAGTGACTCCACCACCTCTGTCAACTCTCATCCTGAGCCACCGTGTCCGGGCCACCTAGTCACACACTCATCTGGTGCCACGGCTCTGAAACAGTTTCAGCAGGGAGGGACTCTCTCTGTGGAGGAGGGTCTGAGCAAGGGCAGAGCAGAGGCAAGCAGCCAGGCAGTGCTGAGGTCTTGGTTCTGAGAGGCCCGCCCTACCCAGGTGCCCAGGTGGAAAAGGCACCAGGAGCAGGATATAAGCCGCCGTCCCTAGCACACTCAGTGCTGCGCCTCGGCACGTGCAGGAGCTCTCAGTACACCACACTATTTTAAAATCTCCTCTTTGGGAGCCATCTCTTTTTGTGCAGCTCCCTTTCCTTTTGCTCTAGAACATAACCCACTTAAGGCCCTCAGTGTCAGCCACTTTCATCACCATGCCTCTGTGTGGGGAAGCTTGGCCTGGCTGTGAACTGGCAGATCTGGCAGGCGGCCTGTTAGACCAGCAGGGAACACCTGCTGCCTGGAGCCCCGTGAGGCTCTGACCTCGCTGCAGCCGACGCCTGGCAGCAGCTCCACACAACAGGCACAGCCGCACTCTCCGAGCTGACGCAGACAGGGGGGCCTAAAACTGTCTTTGGGATGTGCTGCGATGTCTGAACACAGATCAAAACCACCCCCAATTTAAAACCTCTAATTGCCAGGAAAACGGAGCCTGTGTTTCTTTAGAAAAAGCCAACACTCTCTAGCAGGAGGCCTGAGGCATGAAGGAGCCTAGAATCACAGACGTGGAACCCAAAGGCCCAAGCTGACCCCTCCTGATCAAACACCAATCATGCGAGAGGCAGGGGCTTATTGTGTAGCAAGATAAAGATGACAGACCAGGGAGTGCAGCCAGCGTTGCCATGAAAGTCAGGGACAAGACAAGGACCCACCAGCAGTGCTCTAATGGGACATAATCCCCAGTGCTCAAGGCTAGAAAGAGCTCAAATGCACAAGAATAACTGCCAACAAATGAGGAGACCAAACTGCGCTGACTGGGCAACATGGTCGTCTACCCCAAACAAAGAGAAACTATCAGAAAGAATGGGAATGCAGCAAAGTGGCTAGATTGAAAACAAACATGCAAATATTGATAGGGTTCCTATAAACCAGAAATGTACAGCTAGAAAATATAATGACCAACAAAAAGATCTTGCTCAAAGTAGCAATCAAAAATACCAAGAACTTAGAATCAATTCAACCAGAAAAAAACTACACAATTATATCGAAGAACATTCAAAGCAGCTTGCCTAAATAGGGAGAGAGAGCCATCATACTGCTAGAAGATTCCAAATTAGACCCCCTCCACAGACAAATTTCATAAAAGTTAGACCAAGCACAATAAATGCAAAACTGACACCACCAGAAGAAAACAAAGGCAAATACAGTTTTTATCTATTTGTTGACATGCCTCTTGTCTGCCTCCCTTTCTAAAATAGAGGTTTAGCCAAAGGGTGCCTCTCTCCCCTGTTCGGTGCCAGGCACACTATGGAACTTAATCCATGTATGTGGAATGAGTAGACGAATATTCTCTCAGTCTTGGAAAGGATACCTAAGCATAATGAACAAAATCACAAACCCTTAAAAATATCAAAATATTTGACAAGATAAAATTCAAAACTCTTATATGTCCAAAAAAAAAAAAAAGGTCACAATTTAAAAACACACTGGGAAAAAAATATTTGCAACTTTTGAAGAAAAAAAGATTAATAACTTTAAAATACAAAGATTACTCAAAATCAGTAAGAAAACACATCCCCTCAATGGAAAATCGAGGAAAAATCAACAGTCACTTATCCTCAAAATAAAAACCATGTCCTTTCACAGCACTTGGCCCAGGCCTCACCACACACCTCTCAAGTACTACTCAATGCCCATCCAACCCACCAGCAGAGCACCTTGCCACACGCAGGGGTTCTGGACGATAGCAGCAGACTGACATCTGAATACTGGGCCATCTTAATAGGCCCAGGGGGGCATCTTCTCCTCACCTAATGGCCTCCCTGGTACACCCAGCCATGTCTCTCATATGCAGCCACGCTGGACACTCCTTCATTCCCTGCCACCCACCCCTGCAAGCCTGCCACAGCAACTGGGGTCAGACACATCTCATCCCTTGATTTCAGCACAGGCCAGCCTGACCCTCCTCTTCCAGGAACTGGAACCTCCCCCTTCCTGTCTCCCACTCTCCCTTCCTTCCCAGAACCAACTCTCTCCTCCCCTTGTACCAGGATGGAGATGCCTCCATTTGCTCCTACAGCCACACCTCTTCACTATTTCCCAATTTAAGAAAGTAAATTGAAAAGTCTCACATAATGGGAGCAAAAAGCCTGGAAGAAGATTGGGTTCTCTTTCCAAATTGAAGGGGAAGGACCCAATAAGATAACAATCACAGTAAGAATTGATTAGTGTATGAACCATAAGAGACAGGACACCAGACCCCCCCCCCAATGCCCCTAAGCACATCGTGTTTATCACCATCCATGTTTATCATCCAACCCCACGCTTCCAAAGATGGTGGCACTGGTGTGAGCCAGCACACCACATGGCGCTTGCTACATGCCAGGCATGGTGCCAGCACACACTAACTTGTATAACACCTACAGCAGGCCGTTGAGGGATGGAAAATGGTTGTCTCCATTCTAGAGATGGGGAATCAAGGCACAGAGAGACTGAGTAACTGAATGGCACCAGGCAGATCCTGATGCCCCGTGCTCAGTGTTTACCTCCTGAAGAAGGTAGACTTGGAGGGAGTCGAGAGGACACATGGCTTCAAACACCACAGTGGTATTCTTTTTTAAAAATCAATCATGTGACTCTACACGGGTATTTATTTGGTCTTGACTATACTGTATAGTTTGTCCATTTTAACATCTACTCAAAACTTAATTCTAAAGGTAATACAAAAAGGCAGATGAACAAGCAGGTGGATCGCTGGGTGCCCTGATGACTATTCTCCCTTCCTCATTTGCCAGGCAGATGTTCTGATTCAAGCATGGACTTGTCCTGAGCCACACAGAATGCTGGAACCTGCTCTCCTAGGTTCCAGCTTCCCCCAGTCTTAACCATGTGTTCTAACTAGCATCTTCCTGGGTGCCAGTCAGCAGTTTTTACTCCTGCTTTTCTCTCCTAGGTGCATGTCCTTGAGGGCCACCTCAAAGCCTTCAGAGAAGAAACCCACAACCAAGCAAAGAAGGTACGAGGTCAGGGCAAGGGGGACCGTGGGCAGCACACACCTGCAGCAGCAGGAGCTGGGCTGGCCTCTCTGGAATAGAAGTCATAAACTCCAGGTGTTTAGCCCGGTCAAAGCCACTGGTACACAAAGTGGGGCGAAGCAGATGCACGACGGCCTTATAGTCCCCAGCCTCGTAGAGCCGCTGAATCTCCTCCAGGGACTGGCACCGCTCCAGTGACTTCAGGTTCTTATCAATCTGGAAAAAGCCCAGACATGCTGCCCAATGACAAACCCCTCACATCCTCTCTGAATCTGGCCAGTGTCTGCACTCACTAGACCCAGATGAGGAGTACGAAAGTAGACTCTCTGTTAGTACACCAACATTTACATTAAACAATAGCTTTATAAAAAGTACTTCTATTGGGGTACCTGGGCGGCTCAGTCATTAGCGTGCTTCTCCCTCTCCCTCTCCCTGCCACTCCCGCTTGTGCTCATGCTCTATCAAATAAATAAAAAATGAAATCTTTAAAAAAAAAAAAAGGACTTCTAGTAAGGTCAAGGCACTCAATTCTTTTAAAAACAAACAAAGCAAAAATTGGGGTGCCTGGCTGGCACAGTCAGAGGAACGTGAAACTCTTAATCTCAGGGTCATGAGTTTGAGCCCCACCTTGGGGATAGAGATTAAATACCTTTGAAAAAATAGCAAAATACAAAAACTACCCCAGAAGCAGAGAGGTTCCAGATAATTCTCTGCCACAATAGTTGGACAGCAAACCAGACTGCTGGAACTGAGGAACCAGAGGCCACTGGAGACTTGGGGGAGCCCTGGTCTAGAGGCTGAGACACAGCATTGACCCACAGAACTCTCTCCTCGCAAGAGTTCTGCTGTTTCCCCCAGAACGCAGGTACCAGGGGCACTGCACTTGGCCTTGCCCAGAGAATTCTGTAAGAGTCTGAAGGACAGTCAGCTGAAGTGGACATGTCATAGCTGTGGAACTGGGTGGGGTCTGAGGCTGCACAGTAAGAACAGGATCAGAAACAGACAGAGCCTGACATACATGCCCCATACTGCTGACCCAACCCACAGTCAGACCAGCATTGCAGGCTTCTACAGCAGTTTCCCTCTAATCCCGCTAGAGCTGCTACAGCACGTGGCCCAGAGAGCTGAGCAATGATCATTCCAGATCTTGCCAAAGGCCTCCCTCCATCTCTGACCCCTGCCACCTGGATGGGCTTTCCCTCAGTATGTGTGTTGGGGGGGTGGGCTTGAGTCCAAGGTGCCCTTGTGCCCCAGAGCTAGCATCTCCCAGGCTCCTTCATCCTCTCCTGAGAGGTAGGAGCCCTGCTCAGCACCTGGACTGTTCTCTTGCTCCACGGGGACATGGCAGGCCTGGTCCAACTCAGCCAACCCAGAATAAATCTTTGACCAAGAAAACACAGTTAAATAACTCCCACTCACCTCCTCCAAGGAAACAACAGAATCATTATAGAGGTTGGGCAGGCGGATGACGATGTCTCTTTGCTCAGTCCCTGCCTCAGCCTGGATGGCAGTGGAGCTCTGGAGAAGTTCTGTGCAGATGTCATAGTTCTCCAGGGCCTGCTCCATGTCTCCCTGGTCAGAGGAAAAGCAGTCAAAGGTCAGGAACAGAAGGAAGGAAACTCCCTGTGCTGTGCCAGGTGCCTTACCTCCCTGATCCCACTAGACTGCAGGCACCAGGAGGGCGGTTTTATCCAGAGACTGCTACACCCTCTAAAAGGGTTCCTGGACACAGCTGGAGCTCAACAAGTATTTGTTGGACAAATGAATGATTACTTCATACCACAGTTCTAAGGGAAGGTATCATTAACCCTATGTTGCAGATGAAGACACTGAGGACACTTGAGGAAGGCTGAGTGTTTGTTCAAGATCATGAGCAAAAAAATAGCCGAGCCAGGATTAGCAGCTAGGCCTGTCCTAATTCCAGAGCCGACTAAGACAATCTTACTCATTCCACCACAGTGTACTGGGCACCACCATGTGAGGTGATAGCCAGTCCACCCTGGCCATCTAGACCAGGCTCTGAGGGGAAGCCTTCTGAGAAGTCATGCAAGATAAGTGGTTTTCCCTTCTAGAAAACTCTGCATCCATCTGTGCACTCATTCAGGGGCTCTCAGGAAAACAAAGGCAAAGGGTTCAAGAACCCAAGGCAATCCTGAGTGTGGAGGCCTACAGGGTGCACAGAAGATCCCTTCCAGAGTTCTGTGGTCATGCTGATATGCTGTTCAAACTGGGGGCCATCCTAGGTTACCTGAGATCTCAAGCTTCCCCACCACATCCCACTTCCTCCTCCTGAGCTCTGCGCCAGGCAGGAGCCATATGTGCACCTGCACACATATTCTCCAGAGTACATCCAGCTCTCTTCCCCCAGCTTTGGGGCCAGGGAACCAACCACAGAACCAACCTGCAGTGCCAGGAACCGAGCCTTCAACCAATAAACACGGACCACAACTCCAGCCAGCCATCCTCAAACAGGTCCCGCTGGGGATGAGGCAAATGACAGCTGCAGGAGGTCCCCCAGGAAGTGGGTTCCTGGGAAATCAGGCCCAAACCTGCCATTCACCACACCAGCAGGGCAGTTCCGAGGAGACACTGTAAACCATTCAGGCCAGAACAAGTCAATTTCATGTGCACGTTCCAGACACCCTTCTGCTCCCTGGAGCTTGCCCTTCAGCCCCACCACACCTGCTTTAGTGTCCAGGAGTACCCTGAGCCCCTTGGAGCCTTAGAGCCCCTCAAGTGGCCAGCATCAGAGAAATCAGGACAAACCAGACAGAGATGGAGAGACCCCAAAGGCCCTCATTTTATTTACTGAACTTTGTTCACCAACAGTGGTTTAAAAGTCAGAATGATACACATCATCTAGAAAAATTATTGGGACACATAAAGTGTCAGGTGATGACGAGAAATCTGAGATCCTACTTCCTTCAATCCTGAATAACAGAAAAAGCAGGCAGGTGGCTCCTCTGGGGGCTCAGCTGTAACTACTTCTTGAGCATTCAAAGGATTTCTCGGGGACCCTGGATTTCCCTAGTCCAACAAGCCAACCCAGGAAATGTGCCCACTGCAGATGGAACTCTGAATTCCATGACTCAGCCTCCCCACTCCTGTTTCCTCCTGGCTGCTGAGGGTTAGGAAAATTACTCCTACCACAGAATACAGAATGCCTCCTACCTGCAGAACTTCTGCCCTTGGTCAGCAGCCACTGGTCTAGCTGGAGCTCCATGCAGGAGAGAGACTATCAGCATCCATCCTGCAGGACAGGCACCAGAAGGTCAGGAATGAAGTCATAAAGAAGGCACCAAAGGGTGAGGCTGGGATGAAATGAAACTAAAACTTACTTTGATAAACATATAATTCTTTCTTCAACCTACTTTCCATTTTATAATCATGGCTACCTGCCAGGACATAAAAGAGGCACATGGGTCTATACTGGCATAAGACTTGGGAGGAGCCAGAGACCTGACTTCAGTCTAAGGGACTGCCCTACGGAAGGGGCAGCTCTGTCACCTGCCAAATGTCAGACCAGATGCTGCAACCGTACTACAGCCCTCAAGCCTCAAAAGTAGTTGGGTCAGGCATCACCTCCAGAGTCACAAGTAAGCTGAAGTTCAGCAACGAGGAGCCACCTGCCAAGTGGGCAAAGCTGAGAAATAACCAACCTGATTCATCTGGAGACCAAAGCCTCACCTCCTCCAGCCATTCCACACTGCCCCTGGGGAACAGGCCTAATGAGCAGCAGCTGGACACAGTCCCTGAGCTGTCCTGTGGAGGGAGCACAGGCTCACATGGCCCTTAGGACCTGTCAAATCCCTGAGCTCTTCTGCCTTCTGTGTCCCCAGTCAGAAAGACCAACCCGAAGGGCTCTAAAGGCTCCCAGTGCACCCTCCCAGGCATCCAGCCTTCCCCCGTAACAGGAGAAGGGGGTCCAGAACATCCAGTGTTCCCTTGAGCCTCAAGAAGCTCCCAAGTGGAGGAGCCTGGGGTGCAGAGTGCCGTCAGCGGGGAGGCTGAGCATGGGTCAGCCCCCTAGTTACAGTGGCCCCACCACTTCCCGAAGCAACCTATTTAGCCTCTGTACTTCTGTCTTCTCACCCGCTAAAAACACAATTTGGTAACATTCCCTGGCACCTGGAACACAGCCGAATGTTTCACTTTCTCCCACTCTCTCCACTGGCTCTCCTCCATCTCAGTAAGCCACCACAACCAACCAACCCTGTGCTGGGGACAGCCCTAGAAGCCCTGTCCCCCATCTCATTCCCTCACCTCCGCTTACAGCTCATCCTATAGGCTGTACCTCCAGAACCTTCCACTCCACTGCCACCGCTGACACCTCACCTGCAACAGCCTTCTAATGGCCCCATGCCCACTCTCACCTCCGAGTGGCAGCCTCCACTCAGCCACCAGGGACCCCTCTAGATACAAACCAGTTCCCATGACTCCCCAGAGGCCCAGGTTCTGGGCCCACAAATGGATGCAACTGAGAAGGCTCAACATGACAGCAACCCCATACCCACAGAGCCCGCCCCCCCCCCCAAAACCTGAAGAGGCCCCCCGCCCACCTGACCTTGATGTGCTTATTGCTGCAGTCCCTCAGCAGCGGGTTGGGCAGGCTGGTGCTGTGCCTCCTCCAGCTGTGATAGATGTTGAGCACCACCTCTGCCAGCCCCGGCGGCCACCTCAGCAGGAACTTGTGGCCCATGCTCTTCAGGTAGCGCATCATCAGCTCCAGGGTGCCCCCCATTGGTCAGGTTCTCCAGCAGGAATGCATGTACGTCCTGCTTCTCTGCCCAGGGAGGGAGAAACAGCTGACTGGAATGAAGGACCTTCCACGCCAGGGTCTCCGTTTCCTCTGGGAGAAGAGAGAGGGCAGAGGCGGGCCGGGCCCGGGCAGGGGCAGCGCCAGGAGAGCACCTGTGGCCTCCCAAGGGGTGGTGCTCCCCCTGGTGGTCCCCAAGCTGGCTCCAGCCCTCACCAGCTGGAGCAAGCTGCTCTGAATCTCCAGGTCTGATGTGGGGACTGAAGGGCCAACCTGCAACGCGCTGCCTCAAGATGTGCACTCAATAGCCAGGTCACGTGCACGGGACTTGCAAGCCATGCCCCCAGCTTCCAACCTGAAGCACACACCCTTCAGAGAGCACAGTCAAGCATGATCCTAGATATTCAGCAGATCTCCCCAACCGGACCACATTGCTCAGGCCCAAGACAAATCCAGGAAACCCCTGACCATGCTTTAAAGATCACCCCAGAACCATTTCCCAGAACAAAACCTAAGCAGGCTATAGGATAATGGGAAGAAGAATTCCCAACAGTGAATGATCAAGCTGCTCAATTCCTACCAGATTCCATGAATGTAGCCGAGTCGTATGACAGTCGGTGAGGCCCGATGCTTGGGAAGCTTTGGAGTTTGGCTTCTGACTGGACTTCGTAAGTATTAAACGGGTCATCTTCCTCTTCTGGGTCCAGCTTCTTAGCCTGCATGGAACACACCAAATCACAAAGTCATACCAACACATTCTGACATGAGCACTGAATTCTTCCAATTAGAGAAATGAATGAGCAAGACAAACAAGATTGCCAATCAGTGAGATGAAGGGGTCCGAAATCCAGGCCTCTGGGAGGCTCTGCTCTTTCCACACCTTTCTGAGCTGGCATCTAACCTATACCCTCACTCATTCATTCATTCCACCACAGGACTTCAACTGAATTCCAGCTGTGAGTGTGACAAACCCTGCCCACAGTAAGCTTACCTTCTAATGGGAGAAAAAGACAATAAACAGAACATGAAACAAAGAGTGCAAATAAGGACCAACCACCACAGAGTGCTTAAGCCAGAGGGTCACAGGGCACATTCTTTGGAGAACTGAATCAGGAAGGCCTCTGAGAGAGAATCATGTCCATGCTACAATGGAGGAGGAAAACGGGCTGGCCATGCAAAGCAGGACAAGGACAGGTAGAGAGGCACAGGACAGAAGAGCACCAGGGAATATTCTAAAGAACGAAAGGGAGCCCAGCAAACAGGGAGAAAGTGGAATGAGTGGAGTATGGGGGCACAAAAGGCCCTTCTGAGCTTGGGCCCTCTATGGCTCTGTGGCTCCCCACAAAGCCCTGGGCTGAGGAGGATGATTCTTTCAGACACCTCCCAAGGACCACGTTTTGGCCATCTGGTAGTTTCTCCTCAACCAAGCAGCCCTGGGGCATAAAACATAAACAGGGCCCTACTGGATGGCTTCATTTATTATGCACACACCCCAGGGTCACACACTCTGGGCACGCGCTCACGTTGCTCCTACGTGGCCATTCAAAGAAGCAGACATGGAAACCAACAATTAAAATAAAGATAAAGAGGCGCCTGGGTGCTCAGGGGTTAAGCCTCTGCCTTTGGCTAGGTCATGGTCTCAGGATCCTGGGATTAACCCTGCATCAGGCTCTCTGCTCAGCAGGGAGCCTGCTTCCCCCTCTCTCGCCTGCCTCTCTGCTACTTATGATCGCTTTCAATCAAATAAATAAAATCTTTAAAAAACTATAAAATAAAGATAAAGAAGATAGAAAACTTCCACATAAGAGGGAAAGAGCAGCGCCTGCTAGCTCAGTGGGTACAGCATGCACTCTTGATCTCAGGGCTATAAATTCAAGCCCCACACTGGATACAGAGATTACTTCAAAAAATTTTAGGGCACCTGGGTGGCTTAGTAGGTTAATGTATGCCTTTGGCGTGGGTCATGATCCAGGATCCTGGGATCGAGCTCCACATCAGAGACCCTGTTTCTCCCTCCCTCTAATACTTCCCCTGCTTGTGGTCTCTTGCTAATAAATAAATAAAGAAATATCTTAAAATAATAAATATTTTTTAAATATTTATATTTAATATTTAAAGAAGAAAGAAAGAAAGAATAAAGAAATATCTTAAAAAAAGAGGCTAAGACTCTTTCTTTTTTTTTTAAAGATTATTATTATTATTTATTTATTTATTTGACAGAGAGAGATCACAAGTAGACGGAGAGGAAGGGCCAGGAGAGAGGAGAGAGAGGAAGCAGGCTTCTTGCCTGAGCAGAGAGCCCGATGTGGGACTCGATCCCAGGACCATGAGATCATGACTGAGCCGAAGGCAGCGGCTTAACCCACTGAGCACCCAGGCGCCCCAAGGCTAAGACTCTTTCATCAGGGCTGAACAGAAGATAGAAAATGGGTCACCAAGACCCTGGCATCATCAACCATGGCCCCATCCTGCAGCTATCCTGAAGGGAGACCTGCTCCTGGCACAACCTGAAGAGGAATTTATCAGAGAGCACCAATCACATCCTCCACTTACAGAGAACAAACCTGATTTTCCAAGCACTTCACTTCACCCCAGAAAGAAAAAGAGGCAACAATAGGCGCAAAAATGGATTCACAATCCACAAAGCTTCTGGCTCCTCCTCTTGCATGTGGATATTATCACCCCTGAAAATAAACTGTCAAAGGCCAAACCACTGAAGACTGAGGACTCCTGTTAAAGATGCATACTGAAGGGGCACCTGGGTGGCTCAGTGGGTTAGGCATCTGCCTTCAGCTCAGGTCATGATCCCAGGGTCCTGGGATTAAGCCCCACATCAGGGTCCTGCTCAGCAACCAGGGGCCTGCTTCTCCCTCTCCCTCTGCCATTCCCTTGGCTTATTCTCCCTCCCCTCTGTCAGTAAATAAAATCTTAAAAAAAGAAAAAATACACACGTGTTTACCTTCTAAACTCCACTCCAGAAACTATGAAGGGATTAAAAGATACAGGGGATAGGAGAGAATGCCCCAGCAGACAAGAACATGTTCACCAAATGTCAGATGGCAGCAAGATGATGGAGCCAGCAAGAAACAGAACTGCTCTCTCCACTCAGCTAAGGACAGGGGAGGAGGCATTAGGAAGCCCATGTACCACTGCCATAAACAATGGTGGCCAGGAGGGTTCAGGAATCGGAGGCTCTGGAGGGAGCTGGGGCGGCAAGGGCAGAAAGCAGGATCGCTGGTGAAAACTGACTTAAGAAGCACAGGCACCAGGCCCCTCCCAGCTGGGGGCAAGCCTGGACTCTTCTCCTCCCTTAAGGCATCTCTGCCAACACTAAGAATGGTGAAAGCAAGGGAAGATTTATGAGCCTGTCCTCTTTCCTCAGAATTCGAGGGAACCCTACTGAGCCTGGAGAACACAAGCATGCACACTCTTCCTGAAAGTGGAATGGATGCTACCTTTGTGGGGTTTCCCAGAGCTTGCACCCAAGCAGCAGCAGCCTTAGGTCTCCCAGCAAGTGGATGTCTATGTGTGCATGAAGACATGAGTGAGTGGCCTCCAGCTCAGTGATCCATCCATCTCCTGAGGGCCCAGGGAGTATCTAGTTCTCTGAAAGATGTTTAAGTCATAGTTCCTACCTTCAGGAAGTTCAGAGGGAAGAAAGGTGAGAAAAACCCCACAATCCCAATCCACTGAGATCTGTGCTTTGGACACTGGCACAGATGTTATGGGAGAACAAAGGAAGTGCCCAGAAGAGAGGGAGGCAATGGAAAGAGAAACTTTATTGGTGGTATAGGCTGGAGGTTTGCAGGTTTGCTTGTTTTCACAAATGAGAAAAAGTGCACGGTACCTGGATGGCAAGAACTTCATCAGAAGCTCCTGGAAGTCTACCTTCTCTTCTTTCTTGCACTTGGTGTTTCGGACACGGGCAGACCGCCGCTTCGCAGTCTCTCCACTCTCTTCTGCAATCTTCTTCCGCTTCACTCCTTTCTTGGATTTATCTCCCCCAGAAACATCACCTTCAGAAAGAGTGCAAACTGAAATCTTACAAGGGGCAGGGATCAGAAAACACACTACAAAGGCACATCAGTGCCTCTAATCTAACTCTACCAGCGTGTTTCACGGTCATCTCTGATGTTCAAGAAACCTCCCATCTTTTCTTTAACAAGAGTCCTGAGGAAAGTTAATTTCAAACTCAAAACACTTGACTCACACTTTGTTCAAATTCCCAGAACCCATAAGCCAGATCTGAAGATTATGTTCCTTGGCTACAGAACACCGAGGTCTCCAGCAGTCCCTCCTCCCACCCCCACCAGCTGGCTGTGAGAGCCTCTGGTGCCTCAGTGCATGTACTTGGGAACGAAAGAGCAAGTGGCAGTGACACTAACTCTGCCCACCACCCAGCACCTTCTGAGCATTCAATGACAGGACGTGAGGAAGAGCATCATGAGAATTACAAGAAAGCAGAGGAGTGTCATGTATGGTTAAGCAAAAAATGAACAATCACATACAAGTTCATTCAGAAACTCGTTTAAGGGCCAGAGTCTTTTATTCAGGGACACAGAAATCAAGAAAAGGCATGGGAACTGCTGTCTGAAATTTTTTTTTTACTACTTCATTAATAGTAAAAATCAATAAAACCACCAAAAACTATACTACCACATATAGTGGTAACTCTGCTGACTTTCTCAAGGTCAAAACACTCCAGTTTCGGTGCAC
Source organism: Lutra lutra (assembly GCF_902655055.1). Taxonomy (NCBI): domain Eukaryota; kingdom Metazoa; phylum Chordata; class Mammalia; order Carnivora; family Mustelidae; genus Lutra; species Lutra lutra. The sequence continues at coordinate 66,090,882 of NC_062289.1, read as the reverse complement.
AACAGTGTGGTGCTACAGGGCACAGCCAGCAGGAGAACAGGACCAGTAGGGGACCCCGCCAGCTCCCCAGGTACCAGCAAAAAGAGCAACCCTTCCATCAGGACTTAGCAGCCAGGAGTTTAGGAGTCCCAAGAAGCTGCGCTTCTGAGCTCCAACCCCAGTCCCTTGGGGGTCTCATTGCTGAAGGGACCCCCGACCAGCCCCAGCTCTGGGAGCAGACTCAGCCTCTCCTGCAGAGCTGGCCCACTTAAACCCTGGGCTAGAAGCATCAGCAAGATCCATCCCTCTGGGGAGGCCAGGGCACCCCAACACTCACTCCTGCCCTGCAAATGGGGCCTCCCCAAAAACTGACCCCAGGACCTCACCCGCAGGGACTCCAGTCTCCAACAGGCTGGGACTGTGCAGTGGGAAGCTGGCCGCAGCCACGGAGGCATAAGAGAGCACAGGTTCTGCCACAGCCACAGCCGGGCTGGTGGTGACAGGGCTTGGCTGGATCACGCTGACAGGGGCCACCACCACAGAAGACACCATAGGCTGGCTGGGGTCCTGGTAGTCGGACAGGTCGATTCTCTTGCCAAGGCTGGGCCGCAAGGGCTCACAGGTGGTGAGGTGGTTGTACATGGCCAGCAGACTCTCTCCCAGGCACTTCCAGCTGCAAGGAGAGGGTCACCACACCTGGTCAGCGCCCAGCATTGGATGTTCCAAGCCCAGGGCCAGCTGGCCTGTGGAAAGGCAGCAGTGATGGCCCCATGGCTACCATCCCCATGAGGGCAGGCTGGAAGGCTCAGGGTTTTGTCGTCACAGTTATAGACAAAATCCTGCGTCTAACACACTGAGGTGGAACAGACCAAGCAGGAACAGGGCCCACAGCCTCCTCCCCTCACCCTGGCACAAGGCCTGAACTCAGCCTCAGGCACCCTCAAACTCCACCAGGTAGGCATGAAAACGGACTCACTTCAAAAGCTCCTTCCCTACAAAGTCAAATTTTTAAATCATCTGTGAGTCCCCATATGCCAAGATCATGGCTATGTTGTATGCCTTGTGATAAATGTGTCATGTGTGTTTTACTGTGGTATGGCATCTTATGTTGTAGAGAGTCTCTTGTTTCTCTGTTTTATGTTGTGTTATATGGTATTCTGTGGTATGTATGGTGTGGTATGATATATCCGTCCATCTCTGAATGGCTTACCATGCTCTCAGGCTAAAAACCACACCCTCAGCCTCATTGTAATACATGCCTGACCTTGCCAACTGGCCTGGTCTCATCTCACACCCCACCCTCACTCCTACCCTCCCACCATGCTAGCCTACTTTCAGTTCTGCAAACAAAATCAGACCCCTGCATAACACAAGACTTTTGCACAGGCTTCTCTCTATCCCAAAATGAGGCCCTCACCCCCAACCGCAGCCTCTCTGCCTGGTCAATGCCACTCCTCTGTCAGACGATAGCTCCAGTACCTAAGCCTTCCCTGACCCCCAAAGCAGTGCAGACCCCATTATGAGCTCCCTGCAAGGTGCTGTGCTCCTTTCCTCCAAGGGCTCATCAGCTTGGGACATGTGCCTTTTCTTCCAGGTGACTGACTACCCTTCAGATCACCCCCAGAGAGGGACCGCACCCATCATGCTGAGTCCCCAACACAGGGCACAGTGCCTGGCATGAAGCTGGCATCCAGTAAATGCTGAGGGAAGAATGAAAATGGAAGTTTTCATTTCCTAGAAGGGATCTCCTACCTGCTCTTTCTCTGTCTTCAGTAAAGGCTACATGCACACGGGGAAGAATTCGCTCATAGCTGGGTTATGTCTAATGCCTTTAGTACACAATTTCATTCACTCGTGCCTTGTCTAATGGGCAGTGAATAGACCAAGGGGTGGCAAACCGTGGCCCACAGCCTGTTGTATACAGCCCACAAGCTAAGAGCCAGCTAAAGGATTGTTACACACAAACCCCCACCCCAAACACACACACCCCCCCCAGAGGAGAATACACAACAGAGATGGTACCTGGCCCACAAAGCCTAAAGCATTTACCACCTGGTTACCTGTGGGACAAGTGTGCCCTACAATAAACTGTGGTTATTTCAAGAGCCTGACCCCTTCCCTCCCAGAGGACTCCACACTCTTCCTCTATAACCCAATCGCAGACTTCACTCCCAAGCAAGGTTTCCTCCAGCCAAGCCCATCTCCCTCATGTTTCCCTTTGGCCTTCCCCCGGCACAAGGGCAACCATGACACCAGTTTACAGCTTCTCTAATCCTATCGCCAGGATCCTCTCCAGCCATCTCCAGTATCCTCAGGCCTTCCCCCTCCTTCACTGTAACAGGGAGGAACTCAGGGTTCTTCCCAAACTCCCAAAAAACCTCAGCTAGGGAGCCCACACTCAGACAGTTAGATGGGGCTCCTGACCCATCTAACAAAATAATGGGAAGGGCATCTGACAAGAGTCTGAGAGCAGCCCCAACTTCCTGACCATGTCAGGGTCTGGGCGGGAAGACATTCCTGGGACACTCCACATGTGGAAATACACAGGCAGCTGTACCATGGATCAAAGCCAGCCCCTCCTGAGTGGGTGCAGAAATGTTCTGTGCTGGCCCCCAGCTGTTCTTTGTCACTATCACAACAACTCTATAAGAGAGGATTGCTCTCCCTGCTTTTAGGGAGTGGCATGTAGCATCCCAGGGTCATCCACTTAGGGGTGCCAGGACTGGCCCCAGGTCTGTCTGATCCAGGGTGGGAGCCAGAGACCACTATGGGACATCTCTGAGTATGAGAACATTGCTCTCAAGGCATGCTAAATTCAAAGATTCAGGACTCAAAGCCAGAATTTCAAAAACAAAAACTACACACCAGATCTCACTAAGGGGCTGAATGACCCCAGCTGTGGGAGGCTGCCAATACCAGTTTTCCCTTCCCTGGAGGGCCTCTCATACACTGTGGGACTCACAAAGGCTATGCAGAGGCCCATCCTCCAGGGCACCCTGTGTGGCCCTGGAGGGACAGCAGGAGCTCAAGAGCCATGGAACCCACACCTGGGATCAACTCCAGACTCTCCATTCACCATCTGTCTGCTCTGAACCCCATTCCCGCCAGTCCAGTGATTGGCAAACATTACTTTCCTTTTCCCCTCTGGGAAGGGCAGACCAAGAGGGGGCACACAGGGATGTGGCAGGTGGCTGGCATCAAGAATGGCAAGGGCAAAGAGAGATTTCAACTGGGTGTACTCGGGAGAGGCCTGGCCTGCCTCCTGGAGACCAAAAAGTGTGTGCGCACCTCTAGGTGTCTGTCTGGTATGCACCAGGCCCCCTCACACCGTCAGCCCCGGGGCAGGCCTCAGGGCCTCTCCCTCCTATGCAGGGCCCACCGGCTGACCCAGCAGCCCCAGGAACCAGGACAACCTACGTGAAGAAGGGGATGGGCTGCACGAGCTTCAGGTCTGGCTCCTTTGCCCTCACGGTCAGTGCTTGCCGCTTCTTCCGCAGCCCCAGGGCCTCCTCTACAATGGCCTGCGCCTCAGCGGCGCTCACCGACACATCGTGGATTGACATGTCACTAAACCATGTAAGAAAGACAGAAATTACAATGTTACAAACTAGAGCCAAGGCTGAAATTTTACAGACGGGGATGCAGTTAAGTTAATACCCTTTAATCTGTATTAATTCTTCCTACAAATAAAACAACCCCCTGAGTCTGGCCTCTAAGGGCAGTAATTAGCAATCTTAATACCCACATACAATAGAAGTGACTAATACCCTTTGTTCCCTCTACAATTCAAAATTGAGCTAAGGGTTTTCATATGTTTAACAATATCACAGTAATGTCAGAAAAGCCACAGAAAAATAAAACCTTGCTATCAATTACCTATAGAGAATTGTAAAAGAATGTAACTCTCCCTTCCTGCCCAGCCCAAAAGTCATCAGGCTACCTAAGCTTGCCGAAGTATAGCCAAACCACAGAAAGGGCAGGGGCTCTGAGGCCTCAGGTGCCCTCACACAGACACGCCTCCACCTGAGGCAGCCTGGCAGTACCTGCCCTCCTGCCCTGGCTGTCCTGACCCCTCTCAGGCCTCTACCACAAAGCCACTTGCTTATGGATTTATTTTTCTCTTTTCTCTCTCTCTCTTAAGACAGTTAGCACATTGGGACAGATATGAACAAGAAATAAAGTCTTAAGAGGGAGAGACACAGAGATAAATAACCACTAACCCCTCACCAGCTGAGCTACAGGGGCCAAGGACCAGAGGATGGAGGAGCTGGCTCATTTGGAAGGTTGAGGGCAGGAGGCAGCCAGAGTTTGGAAAGCTGCCCAGAGGTGACCTGGGAGCTGGAACATAAAGGAGTAATGGCACAACAGGTGGAGAGGTGGGAGGCTGGCCTTCCAGGTGAGGCCATGAGGGAGCCAGGGCACAGGGACAGGACAGTGCACAATGGGGCCAAGCCTGGACTCTGTTGGGTACCTAAGGCAGTCTTCTCTGGGGCAGGGAGACATAGGAGGCAAGGAGAAGAACTAAAGGGGTCAAACTGTAAAGGTGCTCTGGGTGATGCTCTGAGCATGAGCTCTGTCTTGGAGGCAAGGCAGTGGTGTCAAAGTCATATCACGGACACTGAACTTGGGAAACACGTGGAAACAAAGCCCTGGAAAGGGAAATGGCGGGTGGTGGGCAGACAAGGTGGCCTGTCGGCTGCCACAGGCACCCAGAGGAGAGCTGGTGAATGTCAAGAGCTGGCAGGGTGGAGGGAAATGTGGGCAGCAGAGAGCCAAGGAGGCACAGCCATGATTAGGCACATAGGTAATTAATAGGCAAAGCAGGATCAAAGCCAGGTGAGGGGGTGCAGCGAGGGATGAAGTGCAGGGGCTCAACTGCCAGGAAGTTAGGACCTGAGAGAAGGAGGTACACAAGCCTCCTGATATCCACCAGCCACACACTGTTGGGGGAGAGGGGAGTGCAGAACCAGCATAGAAAGAGGCAGGACCCACCATTTAAGGAACATTCGGAGGGAGTCCTTCCGGAGACAAGGCTGTTCTTCAAAGATCTTTTCCTTGAGAACCAGTCCTTTGCTGTACCGACAGTCCTTCTCCAAAGCTTTGCATATGAAGTACAGACATGCTGGTAAGGAAAGAAACAACTGATGTCTGAGTGTGCACCCCAACCTCTGGCCTTGCCAGTTAGCACCAAGAAAATGACCCTACTCTGGAATCCAAGAAATGCTGGCAAATAATGAGATACCACTTAATCTGATTCAATTAGGAAAGATGCTGAAAATACTACTACCCACAGCAGATGAGACAAAGCCAAATGCTGATAGCAAGGACAGACTGTACGATGACCTTTCCAGAGAGCCATGGGTATTACACAGCCCTCAGCCCAACATCCACTGTAGGAGCTGCTGCAAAAACCAAGAGACCCGTAGTCTAGCTACTGGCAAACTGGGAAAACCTTCAAAAAATCAGGAAAGCACTCGGCAGCACCCACGGAGCCTGCTTAAGGAAAGCTTCCCCGATCCACACACTGGGCTGCTGAGCAGTCACTGCACAAAGGGTTGAGAGGTGTGCTCACTGACCAGAAGGAAGGTCACGAGAGGGCACGGGGGAAAGGCAGGAAACCGAACAGACCACACAGTGTAACTCCATTTGTACAAGTAAAACCTGTTTCTGCTCCTTTTGCTTATCTGTATTTTCCAATTTTCCTCCTTCTATTTTTTTTTAAACTGTTCTTACCCAAAAAGTTTACTGCCTGCAATTAGAGGCATGCACATCATTTATGTCAACAAGCCTTTTCAAATCAATGATCTGGAAAGCCTATCCTCTAATTCCTCCAGGAGTGGTGACAGTAACAGGCAAAGCAACACAAAAGAAAAAACGGGATGGCAAGGAGTCACACAGCAGAGCTGTCATGTGAACTAGGAAAGCCTTTGGTATTTCTAGGGACTAGCCCCTGACAGATGTGACTGCCATAAATAAGTCCCCAGCAGGCCCAGTGCCAGCAGGCCTCACCTGCGAACACACAGGAAAACAGTACAGTGCAGCCAAGCATCAGCTCTGCTCTGACTGGGCACTGGGACCACTACCATGCCCCGCTCAGCTTCAGAGTCTGACTGTAGATGGATTGCAACCCACTGCTGTCAAGAAAAACCAAAGAAGGATCCAGGGTGAGGAGGAAGGAAAAGTAGAACAGAAGCAGAGATGTGGGGATGGAAGCTTTGAGAGGCAGAAGGAAGTGGTGCCCTCCTAGAGTGCCACGGAAGGAGAGAGCAGAGCCTAGTCACAAAGCTCCACAGATACCACAATGCCCCCCACAAGGCACATGAAGGCTGTGCAACCTATGCACAGGGAGGGTCTGGGGGTTCCCAGGACAGCCTAGCAAGTAGCTGACCAAACGGCTGCATAGACAGCCTAGCGGTTCCTGCCCCACACAAACAAGAACACAGTTTCTCTGGGACCACGGTGGGACACGAGAGTGGCCATCAGAGATGCCCAGAGAGAAAACCAGGAAGGACCTGAGCCTTTGGTGATGCTGGCTCTCGGCAGGCATTTTGGCTGTCGTAAAGCTCATGGCACTAGCTGTACTACACCAGCACTCCCACTGAGGGAAGGCCTGGGAAGTTCCAAGGGAACAAGAGGTGGTCAGCAGGCATCAACCCCAAGCACCCCTGCCTACTCATCTCAAGTGGATAAATGCCACTGGGAATTGAATTAACATGCTGCTTTCACTTTGGGGTTTAAATGAGTGTGTGGTCTGGGGCGCCTGAGTGGCTCAGTCAGTTAAGCGTCTGACCCTTGATTTCAGCTCACATCTTTTTTTTTTTTTTTTAAGATTTTTTTTTTTATTTATTTGACAGACAGATCACAAGTAGGCAGAGGCAGGCAGAGAGAGACAGGAGGAGGAGGCAGGCTCCCCGCTGAGCAGAGAGCCCGATGCGGGACTCGATCCCAGGACCCTGAGACCATGACCTGAGCCGAAGGCAGAGGCTTTAACCACTGAGCCACCCAGGCGCCCCTCAGCTCACGTCTTGACCTGTGTCGTGGGTTCACGCCTCACGATGGGCTCCACGCTGGGCATGGAGTCTATAAACATACACATACACACACACATGCATGCGTGCGTGCACGTACTAAAATCAATAAACGAGTGTCAGGTCTATCAGGCCAGGGCTCTCCCAGACAGAGCAGCCATTCAGGCCCCCAAGACTGGTCTCCCCCGAGGACTTCAGTTTACCAAGTACAACTTCTCCGACCATGAGAGAGGGGTACAAAGAACTAAAGCCTGGGGAAAGAAAGGCAGAACACAAGACTGTCCACCTCAGGTGGCTCTCAAGCTGCCAGAAAACTTATAAGAGGAGCCTGAACACCTCCTAAAGAAGGAGCTGTGAGAGTCGGAAGGGCTTTGCACAAGCACCACCACATTCCGCTGGTGGGCATGAAAACTGGGGCAAGCAGCACAGCAAGAGATGTGTCCTCTGGAGTACGCACCAGGAACGTTCCCTGCAGTGTTAGGCAAGAACTCAATGTGCAAGCACAGAACCATCAGATTGTTGCAGACGCACATAGCAGACAACATGGCAGTAAAGAGCTCCGAGTGATGGCCTGGGGGCATTCACGGACAGACAGGAAGACCACGGCCCAGGGAGCCAGGCTGGGAAGAGTACACCTGGAGGATCCTCGACAACAAGCAGAGCTCCTCTCTGGCAACAAAAGGGAGAGAAATCAAGATCACCTCTGGGATGGAAATGACTGGAATGGGAGCCAAAGCAGCCTGCCTTCCGAGGCTCTAGAAATGTTCTGCATCTTAACAGGTTCCACACGTACATACTGTGCACTTTACTGTGTGTGTGTGCTGCCTCAATCAAAAAGCAGCTGTGGGGAACCGGAGGTGGGGAATGGTGAGCAGGGCCTTAGTGCCTCTCTAAACACTCCACGCTATTTGTCTTTAAAAAAGGGAAGGAAAAAGCCTCTGCCAGTCAGTCTTCCAGGCCTAAACCTTGAAAGTGAAAGCAAGTGCTCATTGGCATGTCCATCCTAAAAAGAGTAACTGGCCCAGACAGACACAGAGCACCTGCACACACCAGACCAGCCTGCAGTATAATCAGCGGACAGAGCCCCGGGCTCCCACTGCACTCAGCCCCGCTCTGAGCACTCCTGGAGAGCCTCCTTCCTCTCTGGCCTCAGAGGACACCCAGAGGAGGCGGACTCCTAGAACACCTCATCAGTGCCTGCCTCAGGACCAGCCCATGCAAAGGACAAAGGTATTCTCTGCAGAACAGACAGAAAGGCTGGAGCCAAGGAACTTAAGCAAATGGAGGGCAGAATGGGGCTCCATCTGGCAGATGGCAGAAACCATTCTAGTAGCCCTGCTGCTCTACAAAGGAATGGACTGCCTCAATAGGTAGTGAGGTCCCCAGCACCAGGAGTTGTCAAGCTGCAACTGCTAGGCCATCTGTCAGTGAGTTATGGAAACAGGTTCTGGCTCAGGATGGCACAATACAAGGATGAAATGAGACAAGCAAAGGGAAAACCACTCAGAGAGCATGCTACCTAACACCACAATGCACTCAAGAAATCTCAATTGCGTGAGAAAGACACACGCAATAAAGCAGGAATGCAAAGCCATCTCCCTTCCTGACAGTCTAGCAGAAAGCCCTCGAGTGTTAACCTGGCCTCCAACTTATCCAAGCTGCCCTCCCTCCTCTGTCCGCAAAACACAAGCACATGGGAGAAAGCCATCAAAGCCTGACTCACTTGTGTAATCGCTGAGGGTGTACAGGACAGTGATGAGGTTGTCCAGGCAGGGCCAGTGGTCAGGATTGCACCGCAGCCCTTCCTCGAAAGCATGGCGAGCCAGGGGGACCCGGATGAGCCTCAGGGCCACATGTCCGATTTTATACCAGAGGTTGACGTCCGTGGAGTCCAGCATGACTGCCTGGAAGCAGCACAGAGGGTACACACACTCAATCGGCTCTCTCGCTGAGCAGGCGCCCATGGTGACCGGAGGGAGCAGAGCACCAACCCAGCCACCCAAACCACCCAGAAAAGTGGCCAACCCAAGATACAGGAACCAATTTATCAAATTCAGAACATCTTCCTGACGCAGTTTGTCACTCTGAACATCTGTACTCCTTATATATCTGATAGGTAAGTACCATTAATGAAAGTACCATTAAAAGAAAATGGGGGGCTCCTGGGTGGCTCAGTGGGTTAAGCCTCTGCCTTCTGCTCAGGTCATGATCTCAGGGTCCTGGAATCGAGCCCCACATCCAGCTCTGTGCTCAGCAGAGAGAGTGCTCCCCCCTCCCTCTCTCTGCCTACCGGTGATCTCTGTCTGTCAAGTAAATAAATAAATAATCTTTTAAAAAAAAGAAAAGAAAATGGATTTGGGGGGTATTTTGCGGGATTTAAAAATTTTTTATTTTGAATTGTGGGGTTCTAGAAAAATTACGGGCTCTGGTGACAGACTTCAGTTCACATCCTGCTCCTACACTGACTGGCAGCATGATCCCAAGCCTCAGTCCCCTCACCACTAAAATAAAGATTTTAGTGCATCCTGAATCCCTGCAAGATGATGTCCAGTTAGCGTATGTGTGGAAAGGAGTTCTCATGGTGTCTGGCACCTTAGAGGTGCCCACAGAGATGGTGACCGTTAACACCGAGATCACGGCTATACTATTACGAGCAGGTACAGATGCCAAGGGTCAAGCTGTGTTCTTAGCACGGGTGTATGTACCAATTCATTCCAGTTTCACAACCGCCCTCTTTCTTACTGTGCCTATTATACTGCTGCAGACCTGGAGGCCCAGAGAGAGCAAGCAACTCACTGAGGCCACATGGGCCCTGAGTGGCAGAGCACCAATGCACATGCAGGCCCCTGCTCTCTCTGAACGCACTGCTGCCAGCTGATGAGGGTCTCAGGGACCACAGCCTGGTGATGCGCCACTACAAATTCTTCTTTTTAGCCAACAAGACCATAACCTCACTCTTTCCACCAAGAGCTTTCAAAAACCCCAAGGGGCCAATAAGCACTGCCAAAACTGCACCTCTAAGTAGAATTCCATAGCAGTCTCCAGGTCCTCTCGCTGGGCAGCCAGCTGGGCCAAGTTCTTATATGTGGAATATTTCAGCATCAGCCCAGGGTGCTTCAACCCTTCTTTCTCATCACCGGACGAAACTGCCTGTGAACAAAAACAGAGGTTGAGAGTGACACCTAGGCCCTGAAGCCTCAGCAGGACACCAGGGTTCCCAGCTGGCCTCTGCTGCAGGCCCTTGGCCCAGTCCAGTGCCACCCTCCATTGAAAAAGGAAAGCCCTATACTAGATGTCCTTGGAGGACCCCTCCAGCTCCGAGCAGACAGAGAAGGAAAGCTATATCACTACAAGGCAGTTTGCAGATAGTCTCAGCACCCCATTGCTACAGCCAGGCCTGAAAGGTCAAACCTAGAGCCTGCAGCTCCCCTGGAGCAGACCTGAAGAGGGAGGACAGGGCATGAGGAGGCCACCTGGGGGCAGCACCAGGGTCTGGAGATGGCCAGGCAGCCAACTTACGCATGTCTATACATCCCACAGCAAGAAGAGCACCGGATTAGGAATCAGGAGGCTGGGCTCCCAACTCTGTAACTCATCATGTAACTGTGGACAGCGACTTTACCTAAAACTTTAGCGCCCTGAGGATCTCTGTACTGCGAGGACAATAATCCTACCCCGAATATCAAAAGTGCAAGCCAAAAGAGCATAAAGATTATAAATGTGCTTTATATAAAAAGTTATTTCACTACAGCTTTTATGAAAACTCTTAGAAAACCCTACAACTTCTAAGACACCGCTGATGAGGAAAACTACTGCTCTAACCACCGGACAAAGTAAAACATTTTCTAACAGAAAAACTAGGTGGCACAAAGAACTTCTTTCCAGGGGCAGGTCCATATCTCAGCCTTGTCCTTGGACAGGTCATGTTCACATGACATTCTTCTTCATGATCAGAACCGGTAAGACCTGAAGACATGCAACCTTCAGGAATAGCCCCTTGACAAATCCAAGAAATCTACCCTAGCACTCTTATGGAATCCCAACAAGAAGACTAACAAGCTCAAATCAACCTCATTCCTTATTTCTCCTGTCATCTGGCTTGTACTGCAGAAAGATCCCCAACAACAGGCTCACCTGGACACCAGGTACTCTCACCATTCCAGGTACAGAACTGTTCAAAATCTGGTGTGAACCCTTCAATACAGGCCGTGTGAGTCTACCTCGGAGACTAGCCAGTGTACCTCCACACACAACAGCAGAAGCCCTCATAACTAACCTCCACCTAACCAGCTGGATTCCACACCGTCCTCCACCCTCTATGACAGACACGCTGATGCCCACGGGAGACGAAGGGCTCACCCCAGCCAGCCTCCCCAGCGAAGCTGGCCACTTCTTAGGTGTCAGCTGTGTTCCAGGGCCTATTTATGCCAAGTGTTTGGGAGACTGTAACTACATAATTTAGTTTAACCTTAAGTATACCAATGTGGATGAATGTGAAAAACTTTTCTATACATTTTCTGTACTTTTCAACTGTTTATGATGATCACGTTTTTTTTGTTTTGTTTTGTTTTGTTTTAAAGATTTTATTTATTTATTTGACAGAGAGAGATCACAAGTAGACGGAGAGGCAGGGAGAGAGAGAGAGAGAGGGAAGCAGGCTTCCTGCTGAGCAGAGAGCCCCATGTGGGACTCGATCCCAGGACCCCGAGATCATGACCTGAGCCGAAGGCAGTGGCTTAACCCACTGAGCCACCCAGGCGCCCCTGATGATCATGTTTTATATTTATAAGCCAACGGGGAGTGTGCTACAGCAGTGCTTCAAGGCTGAAATGACAGAGAGGGAAGTGGACACACCTACGACTACAAGGCCAACAGCACCCTTCCGACTTTGCCCTGCTCACCCACTCACCTCTGAGGCCTGCTCTGTCATGGTCTGACGGAAGACGCCCTCCTGAAGCACACACGGCCCCTGGCCTGTGGCTGGAACTCAGTAAGGTAGAATAAAGTCGTTCTCATCTCTGGGCCCTCACTCACTTCCTACTAATGGGGGAGGGGTAGGTCACAATTCCCATAGCCCTAATTCCAAGACACTACAACCAACACCAGAGAATCCTGACATCCACGCCTGAGGGAAGGGATGACTCCTATAACCAACAATGAGAACTCAGCATTCTGCCTCATCTGTGGTAAAAAATCATCCAGGGGTAGGGACACAAGGCAGACCTAAGTGTCTGCCTTCCTAGAAGTGTAGGAGACTGCTCAACTGAAGGACCGCATTCCAGAAAAAGCCCATGGATGGAGTCTGTCTGCTTCCTCATTGCCCATCCTGGTGTTTAGTGTCTGGGTACTTGAAAACAAAAGCCTTTCCTCCTAATGAAACATAATTCTTCCTAAATCAATTTCAAGTTGACACTCATTCTCAAACCTCCAAGAATCATCTCCATGACCAGCCAACTCAGGTGTGGCTCACTTGCCACTAGCATGGCCCCCACGCTGGATCAATAGGTCCTGCCTCTCCACCATACCCTGTGCCCGAATCATGGCTCTGTGGTGCTCTCCCAACCCTTTTCTCTGACTATGTCTTTCAAAACCCTTTTCTCTGACTATGTAGGAACGCCTACACAGGCTTCCTGAGCTTACGGGCTATCACCTAAACAGCATTTGCCAAACCGTGTTGCCCATAGGATCATTAAGTATCAGAAAACCATGGGTTCTAATCCTGGTTCTAATGCTTCACTAGTTGGGTAGCTCTGAGTTATGAACACCTCACTAAGCCTCCATTTCCACAAGTATAAAATGGGGACAGGGGACCCCACCTTCTCAACAGAGTAGTTGCAAAGAGAATGTAACAAAGTAGCCAACACAGGGCTCTTACTAAGAACAACAATCACTCTGCATGCTTCACTGGATTCACTCCACCCTCACAGCAACCCAAGGAGGCTGACACTCTACAGGTGGGGAAGCTGAGGGGCAGAGAGAGGAAGTAACATGCCCAAGGTCACCCAGTGAAGAAGGGGAGGGCAGAAGGCAAGCTCACCGCCTGGCCTGTGGTGCCTCACCTCTCGTAGCAGGCGCGCCTCCAGGAGCTCATGGTAGGCCTTGGCTGACTCCTCAAACCGGTCATGTTTCTGGAGATCCAGGGCCTTGTGATACAAGGCAAAAGCCTCTGCTTCCTGTGAACCAAGACAGGAGATTACAAAGGTTTGTCTTTCTTAAGCCAAAAGTGTGTGTAAGGGGGCTACAGTCGAGGCCACGTAAACTGACAGCTGTTCCCTCTGTAGTGGAAACAGTCCTAACACTCCAACCTGCCAGGAGCTCATCACTGGGAGACGAACCCCTCAAGAGTCCCCCAAGGAGCAAGAGCAACACAGGCTCAAGTGAGTCTAAGCAACAGCAAAACACACACTGGCCCAAGGACAGAGGATCAGAGCAATGGCAAGGTTATGAACCCAGCGGGCCTTCTCTGGGTAAAGCTGGGAGAGTGGCCACACCAGCCAGAATAACCCAGAAATTCCCAGAGAATATGGGTGGTTTCCATTGCTTTCCACTTGCCACTCTGCCCTAGCCTGATCATTGCCCACAGAGGGTAACAACCGCCTCTGGGACAGAAGGGACACTAGGCAGGCTGAGCCCTAGGGACATCCCTTGAGGACCAGGGATAGCTGACTATTGGCTTTTGAGAGGGCTCAAGACTGCCTGCGTGTCTCCTGTGAAAGGGGAGCCACATGTTCATTCCAGGTAAAACAAAAATGGGAAAAAGAAGCAAGCCGCTACTGTACTATGGCAGGACACAGGTAGAGAGAAGGGTGGAGGGAAGGAAAGAACCAGGTTTAAGTGGAGGCGATGCCAGGCCTCATGGAAGAGACGAAAGACCAAGAATCTAGAGAGCTGACGTTGAACCTGGCCCCTCACCGACCTCCTGAGACCCCCCTCAAGACATCTCCCCTCAAGCGCCTCTTCACACTGGCCCATGAGGGCAATGCACGGGGAAACCTCAAAGCACCACCTACCGTTAACATGCTGCCATCCTTGGGTGTGCCAAGTCCTGAAGTGAGCACAAAGAATGGGCTGCACAGAAAGTTAGTCCCTGCTGGATAAGTGGGAGCAGGGGCTGAACTGGCCCAAACACTGCTCACAGAATACAGAATTTCTCTTCAGTGTGACCACCCCCAAGTAAAGCAATTATAACATGAGATGGAGAGCTAAAATCCCATTAAGTCTTGCGAAGGCATTTAAAATGAGGTACACTCTACAGAAATGAAAAGCAGGGTCTACCTACAGAGGAAGACCATGGATTACATACCTGGGCCTCCTTGGTCTGTGTTTTGTGACTTTTAAAGCTTCCTTCATGATCATCCTCAACTGTAGAGCTGGCATTTAAGGCTGCAATTCGAATCTAAAAACAGGGATTTGAGGCAAGAAAAAAGTTGATTTTGAGATGTCACTTGTCTCTTTAACAACCTACAGTGAGGGGCGCCTGGGTGGCTCAGTTGGTTAAGCGTCTGCCTTTGGCTCAGGTCACGATCCCAGGGTCCTGGGATTGAGCCCCACATTGGGGAAAGCCTGCTTCTCCATCTGCCTGGCCTTCCCCCCAGCTTGTGCTCTCTCTGAATGTCTGTCTCTCTCTCTCTCTCTGACAAATAAATAAAATCTTAAAAAAAAAAAAAAAAAACTACAATGAATACAACTCTGATTAAGCACATGATCTTATAACTCAAGCAGCTATGGCCTTCTCAGAATGTAATGAACAATAAATGATTGAGGAGAAAAACAAAGACCAGAATATGTAACAAGCTACTTAATAAGCTACTTGGGGAGCATGTCCTGGGTGCTATCCACTGCAAAAGGAACACCCCAGCAATGCTAGATACAACAGATGACCTAGACATCAGAACAACAGACACTGGGGCACCTGGGTGGCTCAGTGGGTTAAAGCCTCTGCCTTCGGCTCGGGTCATAATCCTGGGGTCCTGGGATCGAGCCCCGCATTGGGTTCTCCGCTCATCAGGGAGCCTGCTTCCTCCTCTCTCTCTGCCTGCCTCTCTGCCTACTTATGATCTCTCTGTCAAATAAATAAATTAATTAAATCTTTAAAAAAAAAAAAGAAGAACATCAGACACTAACAAAACATGTGAACTTTGTACCTTTCTCACAACTGTGGCAAGGCCCAGCAGAACATATTAACTAAACATGCTTACCCTCAATTGCACCAACAGCTCTCCCAGGAGGAAGGCTGCCCCATACTGAGTGTCCCCCAAGATAACGGCCCTCACCCCCAGGAGTGAAGTGACAAAACAACACTGACACCAGCAAAACAGGCAAGCACCAGTTCTTACCATACTCAGAGAGCTTCAGCGCTGCCACTAAGCACCACTTCCCATCACTGGCAGGGGCTGTGCTGGTCCACAATCTCCTAGAGAAGAAAACAGGAGAGACTGAGAGAGGGCCCAAGAAAAGCCAGGCACACCACAGTTCCAGGGGCCCATCACAAAGCAGTCCCCAAATCCAGGAGCCTAGCCAACTCTAAGCACACAGGCCAGTGAGCAACTGCCTCAGGATGGCTGCGTGATCTGTCACCCAGGTTCTGTGGCCAGAGCTTCTGCCCTAGCTAGGTAAGACACCAGGCGCTGGGGTCACAGAAGAGTGAGACCACTCCATGCCCCCAGGGCTCACTGTTCAGCAGAGGAAAGAGCCCTATAAACAGTTATTTTTTTCAATAATTAAATGAAATCAAGGGTGCCTGGGTGGCTCAGTCCTTAAGCGTCTGCCGTCAACTCGGGTCATGATCCCTGGTCCTGGGATCAAGCCCCACATCAGGCTCCCTTCTCAGTGGAAGCCTGTTTTTCCCTCTCCCACTCCCCCTGCTTGTTTTCCCTCTCTCGCTGTGTCTCTGTCAAATAAATACTAAATAAATAATCTTTTTCTATTTTTTTTTTAAATATTTATTTATTTGACAGACAGAGATCACAAGTAGGCAGAGAGGTAGGCAGAGAGGCAGGCAGAGAGAGAGGAGGAAGCAGGCTTCCCGCCGAGCAGAGAGCCCGATGTGGGGCTCGATCCCAGAACCCTGGGACCATGACCCGAGCCCGAAAGCAGAGGCTTTAACCACTGAGCCACCCAGGCGCCCCAATAAATAATCTTTTTAAAAAATAATAATAATTGAATGAAATGAAGAGAAACCCAGGCAACATCTACAGGTGGAAAATAATCCACTTGAAGGGATCCAGACAGTGAGCGAGGCAGCCTTCATGGTAAGCCCTGGGAAACCAGCACTGAGGTAGAGTGTGATGAAATGGAGAGGCAAGGGGTTGTGGTGTGATGGGGAAGTGTGGACACACGCAGATGCCAACACAGCCCGTGGCTGGGCCTTAGAGCAGAGATGGGCATGGAGGATGGAAGAGTGCTGGGCCAGAGAAGTGGGAAAGTCCATCCTGTAGGCAAGAGCAGCCACCAAGAGTTTCAAGGAAAGCAAAATTTAGAAATACAGGAAAAAATATTAGAGGTAGACAGACCAGTTTGGAAGTCTGCAAAAAAAGGACAGGATTGGTGAAGATATGGAGAAATTAGAACTCCATACATTACTGATGGGAAGGCAAAGTGTGCAGCCGCTGTGGAAACCGGTCTGGTAGTTGCTCAAAATGTTAAACACAGAGTCACCGTATGACCCAGAAATTCCACTCCTAGGTATCTACCCAAGAGAAATGAAAACATAGTCCCACCAAACCTGGTTCAAGAATGTTCACAGCAAGGGTGCCTGGGTGGCTCAGTGGGTTAAAGTCTCTGCCTTCAGGGGCGCCGGGGTGGCTCAGTGGGTTAAGTGCTGCCTTCGGCCAGGTCATGATCTCAGGGTCCTGGATTGAGCCCCATATCGGGTCTCTCTGCTTCCTCCTCTCCCTCTCTCTGCCTGCCTCTCTGCCTACTTGTGAATCTCTGTCTGTCAAATAATAAATAAAATCTTTAAAAAAAAAAGATTATTCATAACAGCATTATTCCATAACAGCTTCAAGGTGGAAACAAATGTCTATCACTATGAATGGATAAATAAAATGTGGTATGTTGATACAACGCATTATTCTTCAGTCATAAAACAGACAAAAGTACTACAACACGTGCTACAACATTGATGAACCTTAATGCTAAATGAAAGAAGCCAGTCCACAAAAGGCCATGTATTGTCGGATTCCATTATATGTAATGTCCAGAATAGGCAAATCTATAGAAACAGAACGTAGATGGTAGGCTACAGGAGAGGGACAAATGGGGAATGATACTAATAGGTACAGGGTTTCTTTCCAGGGTGATGAAAATGTTCTAAAATTGGTTGTGGTGACAGTTCCACACTCTGTGAATATAATGAAAATCCCTGATATATACACTCCACACAGGTGAACTATATGGTATGTGATTACATGCTGCTTTAAACAAAGAGATGCCAGGAAACCTAGAGGGCACACTGGACAGAAGGGGACACACTCCAGGTGGCAGACTCATAGGACTTGGCACCTGGGAGGCTGGAGGGAACAGAGGGGTTCTGGATAACACCAAGTGTTCCGGCCTGGGGGCCGGGACAGGGAGGACAACCCCCAAACAAGCCAGATCTTCGCAGGAGGAGGAGTTAGAAAAAGTCCCATCTAAGAGGCTGGCAGAAGGCCCTGAAAGGACCCAGCAGGCAGTGGAAGTGAGCCTTGGGCATACAGACTGAATGCATGGTCCACCTGGATAACATGAATTGACTGTTGTTGCCAATAGCACTACAGCAATGATTTCTAGCATGGTTTCCACCATGGGCTCTGAGTTCGCCAAAGGTTCTTACAAGAAAGGAAGTACAGTCTTTACACAGACAAGGAAGACTCAAATCTCCTCTAGGCTAATAGCTATTTTACCTCCTGGGTTCAACAGCTAGGAAAAAAGAACACTGAGGCCCAGTGTGGAAACTGCTGCTTTACCATAAGCTATACTATGATGGACACTGTGACTGCCATACGATACAGGAAAAAAAAAGAGAGAGAGACAAAAGTAGAAACTATACAATTAAAACCCTGCATCTAGACTAAAATTTAAAAAATACACACATCAATAGATGAACCTGGATAAAGAAGATGTGGTATAAATATATACAGTGGAACACTACTCAGCCATCAAAAAAACTGAAATCTTGACATTTACAATGATGATGGAACTAGAGAGTACATAATGGTAAGCGAAAAATGTCAATAAGAGAAAGACAAATATCATATGATCTCAATCATACGTGGGACTTAAGAAAACAAACAGAGATCATAAGAGAAGGGAGGGGAAAAATAAAACAAGACAAAATCAGAGAGGGAGACAAACCATAAGAGATTCCTTTTTTTTAAGATTTTATTTATTTATTTGACAGAGAGAGAGAGAGATCACAAGTAGGCAGAGAGGCAAGCAGAGAGAGGGGGGAAGCAGGCTCCCCGCTGAGCAGAGAGCCTGACGTGGGGCTCGATCCCAGGACCCTGGGATCATGACCCGAGCCAGAAGGCAGAGGCTTTAACCCACTAAGCCACCCAGGCGCCCCAAGAGATTCTTAATCATAGGAAACAAACTGAGTTTTGCTGGAGGGGAGGGATGGTGGGGGTATGGGATAACTGGGTGATGGATATTAAGAAGGGCCTGTGATATAATGAGCACTAGGTTTTACATAAGACTGATGAATCACTGAGTTGTACCTCTGAAACTAATAATACACGATATGATAATTAACTGAATTTATGGGACGCCTGGGTGGCTCAGTCGGTTAAGTGGCTGCCTTCAGTACAGGTCATGATCTCAGGGTCCTGGGATCAAAACCTGCATCAGCTCCCTGCTCAGTAGGGAGTCTGCTTCTCCTTCTGCCCCTCCCTCCCTCCCTCCCTGCTTGTGCTCACTCTCTCTCTCATATAAAAATAAATTTAAAAATATTTTAAAAAATTAATTGAATTTAAATTTTAAAAATTTTTAAAAGCTTTGTCTACAAAAAAGAAAAACAAAACATACATATAGGGGGTGCCTTGGTGGCACAGTTGGTTGAACATCCAACTCTTGGTTTCAGCTTGGGTCTGATCTCAGGGTCATGAGCTTGAGCCCTGCATCAGGCTCCTCATCCAGTGCAGAGTCTGCTTGAGTTTCTCTCTCCCTCTCCCTCTGCCCCTCCCACCCCCGCTCTCTCTCAGATAAATAAATAAATCTTTAGAAAAAGAAAAAAAAAAACATACACACATAGAAAATAACAAGCACTGGCAAGGATGTAGAGAACTGGAACCCTCATGCTCTGCTATGGAAACAGTTCAGCAGTTCCTCCAACACTAAAACATAAGGTTACCTTATAACCCAGCATTTCCACTTCTGGGTATATACCAAAAGAACTGAAAGCAGGGACAAATGATTATACATAGGGGTAAAGAGTGCAGGAGAGAAGTTGTAGGGTAGCGCCAATACCTAACCAGAGGCCTCCCAACCGGCTCTCCACAGGGCAAGTGCTAGCCCCAAGTCACAGCAAGTCTTCCCAGATGCCACCTGAAATCCTCATGGAGAGAAAAATAAGAGGAGCACTCAGGGATGACTGAGAGATCAGGTTTCTGTGTGGCAGCAGCAGGCCCCACATCCACAGGTGGAAGGACATCAATATAGCCATCATGTCTGAGGGCAACCTACTCCTGAAGGAGGAGAGCTTACCTGTTCTGCCTCAGCAGCACCTTACAGGAAGGCACCCAACAACCACTGGGATTGTGCTAGATGGGCTAGTGCCTTCCCCTGGGGCTTCTATGTCACCCAGGAGCACGATGGGTGCAGGTCCCATTCGGAGTCACTCCCAGACCAGACTGAATGAAGGATGGACCAGCCAAGTCGGAGGGGAAAAAACAGTAGGCTCCAAGTCTAGAGAGAGGTTTCCGGTCCCACTTGCTGCCCAAGTCCTTGCCCACCCCTCTGTCCACCTACCTCTATAGAGAAAGCCCGTAGACTCCTCAAAACAAAAGCTCTTTGGGCACCATGATCAGGGCCAGAAGACCCTCACAGAGCCCACGGTGCTGAAGAGAAAATAGAACTTTCAGGCTTCCTAATTCTTTAGAAATTGTTCAAGCCAATTGTCCCCACTGAAAAAGGCTCCTGTGCTAACTTTAATGTAATCTAAAAATACAGTACCTTCCACTCCTCTACCACTAAAGTCCATCCCAGACACTTACAAGACACATCTGTGTTATCTCAAACTCAGAACAGCCTCTGTAAAGAGTATTGGGCTTAGTCATATTTTTGTCCCTCTTTAGCATTGTGACCTTGGACAGGTCAGCCAGGCCCCTTAAGCCTCAGCCTAATCAGCAAAATGGGTATAATAATGCTTATCTCATAAGGCTGGCAGTTGTAGGGCTGGACACAGATACATACTGGAACTGAGGCATACTTGTGAGTGTCCACATAACATTTGAAGAGGAACCTAAAAATGATCCTCCCAACGACTCGTCTTGTACATTAGTCCCATTGAGACCATGATCCCCTCTACCACAGACCCCCAATTCTATCTTATCATTACTACTCTTCCTCAGCTCCCTCAATTTCCAGTAGCAAAATAAAGAATGAGCCAGAATACTGTACTCTTAATACATCCTGAGAGGACTATGGGGATTATGTAACATGGACTGTATTATCCCCTTTACTTTTGCCAAAATAGTACATAGCAATCACTAGCTTGCAACTGACCTTGGATTTTAAATATCAGTACACATGAGAATTTTTACCTAAGATGTAACAATAAAACAGCTTTTCAAACCTGAAAATCTTACACTGACTTAATACAGCAAGAGCAGGTTCTTTCTAAATTTCCTCTACATACTCTCACCTCTGCCCTGGAATTACCCTGGGTCTCTCCCACCAGCCTGTAAGCTCCCAAACAGTCCTGTCTTATTTACCTTTGCACCTCTATGTCTGGCACAAAACAGGTGCTCCAGAAAGGAAGGGATGAACAAGCAGATGAGTGGTATCTAGGCGGCATATTTTAGTGGGAGATGTATTTAATTTTTCGGTCAAATCTTTCTTTAAGACCAAATCTGTCATTCACAGGAGAACCCTTGTATGACAAGCTAAGCTGCAGAAGCCATGCAGAGGAACAGCTCACTAACAGCTTTGGTGACACTGTGAAATATGACATTCCTGAGTGAAGGGAAACATTCCCATCTCAATTCAAATGGGACTTCATCAAGGAGCTTCCCTGACCCCATCCCTCTGATGTGCCCCATACTGCACATGATCATCACACACTGTGTTCTCCATTAATAATTTAAAAAAAAAAAAAAAAAAGAAAGAAAGAAAGAAAAAGGAGGCCCCTGGGTGGCTCAGTTGTTAAGCATCTGCCTTCAGCTCAGGTCATGATCCGAGGGCCCTGGGATTGAGCCCCAGAGCCCCACATTGGGCTCCCTGCTCTGCAGGAAGCCTGCTTCTCCCTCTCCCACTCCCCTTGCTTGTGTTTCCTCTCTCGCTGTCTCTCTCTCTCTGTCAAAGTAAATAAATAAAATCTTTAAAAAAAAATGAAAACTTTTAGAAAACCAGGATTAGGAGTACCTGGGTAATGCAGTTAGTTAAGCATCTGACTTTTGATTTTAACTCAGGTTGTGATCTCAGGGTCATGAGATAGACTGAGCCTGGCATTGGGATCCAAGCTCAGCACGGAGTCAGCTTGAGATTATCTCTCCCTCTCCCTCTGCACCTCCCATGTGTGCACACTCTCTCTAAAATAAATAAACCTAAAAAAAGAAGAAAACCAGGAATAAAAGGAAATGTCCTCAATCTGATAAAAGGCATTTTACCAAAGATGTTTTGATGTTTTGCCAACATAATTTTTTAAAGATTTATTTATTTATTTATTTAGAGAGGCAAACAGATGCTAGGGGTTAGAGAGAGAGAGCAGGTGGAGGGGCAGAGGGAGAGGGAAAGAAATCTCAAGCAGACTCCATGCTGAGTGCAGAGCTCAATGCAGGGCTTGATCTCACAGCCCTGAGATCATGACCTGAGCCAAAATCAAGAGTCAAGATGCTTAACCAACTTGAGCTACCCAGGTGCCCCTATAGCTAACATCATAATTAGCTGTAAAAGACTGAATGCTTTCCCCCCTAAGATAACGAACATGGCAAGGATGTCCACTCTCATCACTCCTATTCAACAGTGCACTACAAGTCCTAGTCACCCCAATAAAGCAGGAAATAAAAGCAAAGAGATTAGAAAGGAAGAAATGAAACCACTCATATTCACAAATGACATAACTGTCCACATAGACAATCCCAAAGAATTTATAAGATAAAGCCCTAGAAGTATCAGGTGAGTGTAGCAAAGCCACAGGGTAAAGGTCAACACCCTGTATTTCTATATACCAGCAACAACTGGAAATCAAAATTGAAAAAAAAAAGTCATTTAAAATAGTTCCAGAAAAAAAAAAAAAAAACCTAGGTATAAATCTAAAAAAATAAATACAGGGTGCCTGGATGTACAATCGTTAGGCGCCTGCCTTCAGCTCAGGTCATGATCCCAGGGTCCTGAGACTGAGCCCCACATCGTGCTCCCTGCTAAACAGGAAGCCTGCTTCTCCCTTTCCTACTCACCCTGCTTGTGTTCCTTCTCTCACTATGTCTCTCTCTATCAGATAAATAAATAAAATTTTTAAAATAAATATATAAATAATAAAAAATACATACAGAATGTATATTCTGACACTTAGAAAACAATGATGAGGGGCGCCTGGGTGGCTCAGTGGGTTAAAGCCTCTGCCTTCGGCTCAGGTCATGATCCCAGGATCCTGGGATCAAGCCCCACATTGGGCTCTCTGCTCAGCGGGGAGCCTGCTTCCCCCTCTCTCTGTCTCTGCCTGCCTCTCTGCCTACTTGTGATCTCTGTCTGTCAAATAAATAAAATCTTAAAAAAAAAAAAAAAAAAGAAAAACAACGATGAGGGGTGCCTGGGTGGCTCAGTGGGTTAAGCCTCTGCCTTCGGCTCAGGTCATGATCTCAGGGTCCTGGGATGGAGCCCCACACTGGGCTCTCTGCTCAGCGGGGAGCCTGCTTCTCCCTCTCTCTATGCCTGCTGCTCTGCCTACTTGTGATCTCTCTCTCTGTCAAATAAACAAATAAAATCTTTTAAAAAAAGAAAAAGAAAACAATGATGAAAGAATTCAAAGAAGACCTAAATAAATGGAAAGATATATCATATTCTTGGACTGAAAGACTCAATCTAGTAAAGATGTCAATTTTTCCCAAAGGGATATACAGATTTAATGCAATTCCAACCAAAATCACAGCAGGATTTTTAGTAGTTAATTCTAAAATTTAGATGGATGGGGATGCCTAGGTGGCTCAGTTAAGCAGCGGACTCTTGACTTCACCTCAGGTCATGATCTCGAGGTCCTGGGATCAAGCCGAGTCAGGCTCTGTGCTCAGCATGTAGATCTCTTTTGGGATTCTCTCTCTCCCTCTGCTCCTCCCCTCACTCGTGCTTGCTTGTATGTGCCCCACCCCACAAATAAATAAATCTCCTAAAAACTTTTCTCAAAAAAAAAAAAAAAAAAAAAAGAAATTTAGATGGAGGGACGCCTGGGTGGCTCAGTTGGTTGGACGACTGCCTTCGGCTCAGGTCATGATCCCGGAGTTCCGGGATCAAGTCCCGCATCGGGCTCCCAGCTCCATGGGGAGTCTGCTTCTCCCTCTTACCTTCTCCTCGCTCATGCTCTCTCTCACTGTCTCTCTCTCAAATAAATAAATAAAATCTTAAAAAAAGAAATTTAGATGGAAAGGTGGTACTAGAATAATCCATTTTAAATATTTTATTTATTTGAGAGAAAGGGAGAGAAAGTCTAAGCAGAGGTGAGAGGGAGAGGGAGAAGCAGACTCCCTGCTAAGCAGGGAGCCTGATGCGGGGCTCAATCCCAGGACCCTGGGATAATGACCTGAGCCAAGGGCAGAGGCTTAACTGAATCACCCAGGTGCCCCTGGAATAGTAACCCAGTTTTGAAAAAAAATAAAGTTGGAAGAAACATGCTGCCTAATTCTAAGA
Organism: Lutra lutra; assembly: GCF_902655055.1. Classification (NCBI taxonomy): domain Eukaryota; kingdom Metazoa; phylum Chordata; class Mammalia; order Carnivora; family Mustelidae; genus Lutra; species Lutra lutra. Next base: position 66,066,838 of record NC_062289.1, on the reverse strand, counting down.
CTTACAATAAAGCTACAATAAAATCAAGACAGTGTGGTGTTGATGAAGAGATAGACACATAAATCAATGAAATAAAATAGAGCCCGTAAATAAACCCAAGCAAATATGGTCAACTGATTATCAGCAACAATGCAAAGACAAGTGATTGCAGCAAAGATTTTCTTTGCAACAAACAGTACTGGAACAAGTGCACAACCATATGGAAAAAGTAAAAATTAAAAAAAAAAAAACTTGACCTTCGGCTCAGGTCATGATCCCAGGTCCTGGGTTCGAGCCCCACATCGGGCTTTCTGCTCAGCAGGGAGCCTGCTTCCTCCTCTCTCTCTGCCTGCCTCTCTGCCTACTTGTGATTTCTCTCTGTCAAATAAATTTAAAAAAAAAAAAAAAAAAAAAACTTGACCAAAAATTCAATACAAAAATTAACTCAAAACGTATCATTTCTAAACATGTAAAATTAAGAAAACATTAGAGAAAATCTTTGAGACCTGGGGTTTCAAAAAAAGAACCAATTAAAAAATAATCAAAAGACTTGGCTACCTCACCAAAGATATACATGCTGCAAGTAAGTACATTAAAAGATATCCAATATCATTAGTCATCAGAGAAATGTGTATTAAAATCATGATGAGATATTACTACAGACCTAAGAGATTGGCCATATTTTCTAAAAAACTGATAATGCCAAGTCCTGGTGAGGACACTAAGCAACTGAAATTCACACAATGCTGATAGGATTGCAAAACAGAGGGTGCCTGGGTGGCTCAGCCAGTTAAGGGTCTGTCTTTGGCTCAGGTCATGATCCCAGACTCCTAAGAGAACAAGTCCTGAATCAGGGTCATTGCTCAGTGGAGAGGCTGTTCCCCTCTCTGCATGCCGCTCCCCCTGCCTGTGCAGTCTCTCTTCTGTCTCATTCTCTGTCAAATAAATATAATAAAATCACACACAAAAAAAAAATAAATAAAAGGGAATGCAAAACAGTACCACCATGCTGCAAAATAGTTTTTATTTATTTACTGGGGGAGGGGGTATTTTATTCATTTATTTAACAGAAAGAGCGAGAGAACACAAGCAGGCAGAGCAGCAGAGGGAGAGGGAGAAGCAGGCTCCCCATCGAGCAGGGAATCCAATGCGGAGGTCGATCCCAGGACCCTGGGATCATGACCCAAGCCTAAGGCAGTCGCTTAACCAATTGAGCCACCCAGGCACCCCCCCCCGCCAACTTTTTTTTTTTTAAGATTTTATTTCTTTATTCATGAGAGACAGAGAGAGAGGCAGATGCAGAAGGAGAAGCAGGCTCCCTGTTTGATGTGGGACGCCATCCCATTACCCTGGGACCATGACCTGAGCCGAAGGCAGACACTTAACCAACTGAGCCACCCAGGCACCCTGGAAAATAGTTTCTTATAAAGTTAAGCACACAATGACCATAGGATACAGCAATTTCATCCCAGCTATTTACCCTAGAGAAATATTCACACAAAGCCTGTGTGTACATGTTTAAAGACCTTCATTCAAATTACCAAGAAGTAGAAACAAACCAAATATTCATTGCCGCCTCCTGAGGGTGCACAGGAGAAGAATGAGGTATAAGCAAGTCCGCTGCAAGAGAACGGGGAGGTGGGGGGCACAGTCTTTTCTACTGTGCCCTCAGGAGGTGGCAATTCTTCAACATGTAAAAAAATAAACTGCTGTGATATACCACACAGGGAATACTGCTCAGTAAAACACTACTTACACAATGGAATAATGCTGCTCATTAAAAGAAACAAATAACTAACGCATGTAACAACTCAAATGAATCTCAACTGCATTATATCATGTTGAGTGAAAGAAGCCAGTGTTGGGACGCCTAGGTAGGTCAGTCAATAGAGCCGAAATAGTCCCAACTATTGATTTCAGCTCAGGTCATGATCTCAAGATCTGAGATCAAGCCCCTTTTGGGGCTCCTTGCTCAGTGATGAGTCGGCTTGAGATTCTCTCCTCCCTCCACTCTTCCCCCCACTCTCTCTCTCTAAAATAAATAAATAAAACCTTAAAAAAAAAAAGAATATACACCAAATAATACAAATAATACAGGAACCAACTCTATGAAACAAAAAACACATCAGATGCAAGGACACATAAATAAAAACACACTAATAATAAGAGACTTTCACTCAGCACTATCAGTATAAGACAGGTCAAATGGAGAAAACAATAAGTAAGGAGACAGAATATCTAAACAAAATGATTACAGGAAAACTTACAGATGCATATCACTCTACATTTGCTAACAGAGACTACACATTCTCTGGTGCTTACAGCATATTCACAAAACAAAGGAGCATATGAGTCACAAAGTCACAAAGAAAACATCTATAAAAATATTTTTAGGGGCGCCTGGGTGGCTCAGTGGGTTAAAGCCTCTGCCTTCGGCTCAGGTCATGATCCCAGGGTCCTGGGATTGAGCCCCGCATCGGGCTCTCTGCTCAGCAGGGAGTCTGCTTCCTCCTCTCTCTCTGCCTGCTTCTCTGCCTACTTGTGATTTCTGTCTGTGAAATAAATAAATAAAATCTTAAAAAAAAAATATATATATATATATATATATATTTTTTTTTTTAAATCTCTGATCACAATACATTAAAATTAGAATTTACTAACACTACCACTGCCATCACCACCACCATCACCAACAGAGACAGGTGCTTCTATTCAAAAATTTAAGTACCTCCTATTAAACAACTTCTGGAGTAGAACCTGGGTGGCTCAGTGGGTTAGGGCCTCTGCCTTCGGCTCAGGTCATGATCCCGGGTCCTGGGATTGAGCCCCGCATCAGGCTCTCTGCTCCACGGGGAGCCTGTTTTCCCCTGCCTCGCTCTGGCTGCCTCTCTGCCTACTTGTGATCTCTGCCTGTCAAATAAATAAATAAATCTTTTTAAAAAATAAAATAAAATAAACAACTTCTGGAAATGCAGGTAAAATTGAAGAAATGGGAGGAAATACTAACAATGAAAATACAACATAATCATCTAAGGGAGGGGATTGTATGATTATCCCCACAGAAAAGAAAGCCTTTGACAAAATTCAATCCCCCCCATGATGAAAAGCACTAAAAAAATAGGAATTAAGTAATACACTCTTATATACCTTAGTCCTAAAGCCAAAATCTTATTTAATAGAGAAACACTAGAGGCATTTCCACTAATATCAGAAACAAAGCAAGGATGCCCATTATGTCTGCTATTATCCACCATTATACTTAGCGTATTAGCTATACCATTAGAAAAGGGAAACCAATTATAGGTAGAAGAATGAGTAAAGAAGAAGTAAAACAATCATTAATTTCATACAACATAATAGAATACCTGGAAAACCTCAAAACCAATGATAAAACTTAGAAGAACTCAATAAAGGAGCATGACACAAAAATTAACATACAAAAGTCAATAATGTCCACATAAACCAAAAATAAACACAAGACATTACAAAAGAGAAAAGTCCTGTTAGTAATAGCAACAGAGATGATTAAATATTTAGAAATAAAGTTAACAAGAAATGTGCAACCTATGCAAGGAAAATTTTAAAATACTACCAAAAGATACAAAAGTAAAGTTGATCAAATGGAAAGACATCCTCAGATCTTGGACAAGATTCAACATTATAGAGATGTCAATTCTCCCTAAGTTAATTTATAAAATGATGCAATACACGGGGCGCCTGGGTGGCTCAGTTGGTTAAGCCACTGCCTTCAACTCAGGTCATGATCCTGGAGTCCTGAAATCGAGTCCCACATCCCCCAGGGGCCTGCTTCTCCCTCTGACCTTCTCCCCTCTCATGCTCTCTCTCTCACTCTCTCTCTCTCTCTCAAAGATAAATAAAATCTTTTGTAAAAAATGAATGCAATACAAATAAAAATGCCAACAAGATACTAGACAAGTTGATACTAAAGTTCATATGAAAAAACAAAATGTACAAATAGCTAGGGAAACAGTGAAAAAAGAAGAAAAGCTACAAGAGGGGATGAGCCCTACCACACATTAACACATACTATATAAAACCTAAGTACTTAAAACTATGGTACTGGTACCATGCATAAATAGAGAGACCATGTCCAGAATTAGACTAGAGTACATATGAAAATGTAAAATGTGACAAAGGTGGTATCTCAAACCACTGGAGTCAAAATGAACACTGTAACAAGAGTTTCTGGGGAAAATTGGTAGCCATTTGGAAAAAGATAAAATTAGATCCTTAACTCACATCATATACATAAAGTCCAAATGGATTAGGGATCCAAATGAAAACAAAAGCAACCAGACAGGGGCGCCTGGGTGGCTCAGTGGCTTAAAGCCTCTGCCTTCGGCTCAGGTCATGATCCCGGGGTCCTGGGATCGAGCTCCACATTGGACTCTCTGCTCAGCCGGGAGCCTGCTTCCTCCTCTCTCTCTCTCTCTGCCTGCCTGCCTCTCTGCCTACTTGTGATCTCTGTAAAATAAATAAATAAAAAATCTTAAAAAAAAAAAAAAAAGCAACCAGACAAATATTAGGGGGAAAAAAAGGATGAATTCCTCTTTTTTTTTTTTTAAAGACTTTATTTATTTGTCAGAGAGAGAGAGAGCACAGGCAGAGTGGCAGGCAGAGGGAGAAATAGTCTCCCTGCAAGGAGCCCGATGTGGGACTCGATCCCAGGATGCTGGAATCATGACCTGAGCCAAAGGCAGCCACTTAACTGACTGAGCCACACAGGTGTCCCAAGGATGAATTCCTCTTTAATCCTGTATATGGAAAGTCTTTCTCATAATGATCTAAAATCCAGAGGCAGTAATAAATAAATAAATAAATAAATTTGATTACATAAAAATGTTTTAAATTTTGCATGACAAAAAAATCAGCACAAGCAACAAAATAAAAAATAAACAAGTGGGACTGCATCAAACTAAAAAGCTTCTGCACAGGAAAAGAAACAACAAAATGAAAAGACAACTTACAGAACAGAAAAAGTATTTGCAAACTATATATCTGATCAGAGTGTATATCTAAAAAATATAAAGAATTCATATACTAGCAAAAACAAAAACAAAAACAAAATAACCCAATTTAAAAATGGGCAAAGCACCTGACTAGACATTTTGCCAAAGAAAATAATAGCCAACTGGTCCATGAAGAGGTGCTCATCACTAATTATAAGGGAAATGCAAATCAAAACCACAATGAGTTATCATCTCACAAACCTGTTAGAATGGCTACCACCAAAAAGACAAGAGAGAACAAATGCCAGTGAGAATGTGGAGAAAAGGGACCCGTGTGTATTGTTGGGATTGTAAACTGATACAGCTCCTATGGAAAATAATGGAGGTTCTGCAAAAATAAAAGTAGAATTACTATATGATCCAGCAATTCCACTTCTGGAAAGGCATCTAAAGGAAATGGAAACACTATGTCTGAGAGAGATCTGCATACCCATGTTCTTAACAGCATTGTTTACAATAGCCAAGACATGGAAACAATATAAGCATCCATCTATGGATGAATAAAGAAATTTTATGTGTGTATACACACACACACACAAACACACACCCCGCAGTACTATTCTGCCATAAAAAAGGAAGTGACAAAATGGGTGGACCTTTAGGGCGTAATGTGAAGTGAAATAAGTCACACAGAGAAAGACAAATATTATATGATTTCACTTATACGGCAATCTAAAAAACAAACAAATAAAAACAAAACAACACAAATTCATAGGAGAAGATATCAGATTTGTGATTACCAGAGGCAGGAGGTAGGGAAAGGGTAAAGGAGAGAATTGGATGAATGTGGCCAAAAGGTACAAACTTCTAGTTGTAAGTAAGTACTAGTGATATAATGTACATGATAATTATAGTTAACACTGCTATATAATATATTTGAAAATCAAGAGAATAAATCCTAAGGGTTCTTATCACAAGGGAAAAATATTTTTTCTTTTTTTTGTTTTTTTATCTATATGAGATGACACAATGGGTGTTAACAAAACTGTGATAATTATTTTACAATACATGTAAGTCAAGTCATTATGCTATATACCTTAAACTTGTATAGTGCTATATGCCAATTACATCTCAATAAAATTGAAAAACATTTTAATTAGAAAAAAATTTTTAATCAGAAACAAAAGTCAAAAGTCAACTGATAGGGACGCCTGGGTGGCTCGGTTGGTTGGACGACTGCTTTCGGCTCAGGTCATGATCCTGGAGTCCCAGGATCGAGTCCTACGTCGGGCTCCCAGCTCCGCAGGGAGTCTGCTTCTCTCTCTGACCTTCTCCTCACTCATGCTCTCTCTCACTGTCTCTCTCTCAAATAAATAAATAAAATCTTGGGGCGCCTGGGTGGCTCAGTGGGTTAAGCCGCTGCCTTCGGCTCAGGTCATGATCTCAGGGTCCTGGGACCGAGCCCCACATCAGGCTCTCTGCTCAGCGGGGAGCCTGCTTCCCTCTCTCTCTCTCTGCCTGCCTCTCCGTCTGCTTGTGATCTCTCTCTGTCAAATAAATGAATAAAATCTTTAAAAAAAAAATAAATAAAAATAAATAAATAAATAAAATCTTTAAAAACAAAAAAGTCAACTGATAAATTGGGAGAAAATATTTGCAACATATATTATAGACACACATAAAAAGCTCTTAAACTGGGGGGCCTGGGTGGCTCAGTGGGTTAAAGCCTCTCCCTTCGGCTCAGGTCATGATCGCAGGGTCGTGGGATCGAGCCCCGCATAGGGCTCTCTACTTAGCAGGGAGCCTGCCTCCCTTCTTCTCTCTCTCTCTGCCTGCCTCTCTGCCTGCTTGTGATCTCTGTCAAATAAATAAATAAATAAATCTTTAAAGAGCTCTTAAACCTCAGGGAGACAGCATTATTCACAATAGCTAAAAGGTAGAAGCAACCCAAGTGTTCACTCACAGATGAATGGATAAACAAGGGGTTTCTGGGTGTCTCAGTGGGTTAAGCATCTGACTCAGTCTCAGCTCAGGTCTTGATATTGGAGTCATTAGTTCAAGCCCCATACTGAGCTCCACACCAGGCATGGAGGCTACTTCAAAAAAAAAAAACGTGGTCCACCTGGGTGGCTCAGTGGGTTAAAGCCTCTGCCTTCGGCTCAGGTCATGATCCCAGGGTTCTGGGATCGAGCCCTGCATCGGGCTCTCTGCTCAGCGGGGAGCCTGCTTCCTCCTCTCTCTCTGCTTGCCTCTCTGCCTACCTGTAATCTCTGTCTGTCAGATAAGTAAATAAAATCTTTAAAAAAAAAAAAAAAGTGGTATATACATACAATGGAATATTACTCAGCCTTAAAAAGGAAGGACATTCTGACACATGCTACAACATGCATGAACCTTGAAGATATCCTAAGTGAAATAAGCCAGCACAGAATGACGATGCATGATTCCACTTATACAAGGTACCTAAGCAGTCAAGTTCATAGAAAGTAAAATGGTGGTTGCCAAGAGCCGGGGGAAAGGAAGAATGGGGAGTGTTTAATAGGTATAGAGTTTTAGTGTGGGAAGATGGAAATAAAAGTTCTGGAAGATGTATGGTAGTGATGGCTGCACAACACTGTAGATGTATTTAATGCCACGGAACTATACACTTAAAAAGAGATTAAAAATTACATTTCAGGGCACCTGGGTGGCTCAGTGGGTTAAGCCGCTGCCTTCGGCTCAGGTCATGATCTCAGGGTCCTGGGATCGAGTCCCACATTGGGCTCTCTGCTCAGCGGGGAGCCTGCTTCCCTCTCTCTCTCTGCCTGCCTCTCTGTCTACTTGTGTTCTCTCTCTGTCAAATAAATAAATAAAATCTTTAAAAAAAAATTACATTTCAAAAAAAATTATATTTCACATTAAATGTATTATACCACAAGCAAAGGAAAAAAAAACCTGATAGAAAAATGGGGAAACTATATGAACAGACAAGTCACAAAAATATACATACAACTGGCCCTCAAGCCTATGAAAAGACGTTCAGACTCACTCATAACTAGAGAAATGCAAATTAAAATAGCACTGAGACAATGTTTCTATTGCACTATCACTATCACACTCGCAAAAATTAAAATTCACAAAAATTAACAGCTCACTCTGTTGGAGGTTGTCAGGAAATAGGCACTATTTTCATACATTTGATGGGAATGCAAACTGGCACAACCACTCTGGAGAGGAATTTGACAATAGCTAACAAAATTACAAATGCGCTTACCTTTCAACCCAGCAATTCTATTTCTAGGAATCAATCCTAAAGAGGTACCCCCAACAATATGAAATACACATGCGCAGGGTTATTCAGCCCAGCATTGTTTGTAATTCCAAGAGACTGGAAACTTTAACGGCTATCGATAGTATAGTGGATGAATAAACTATGGTACATCCACACAATGAAGTAATACGCAGCTGTAAAAGTTAATGAAGAAATGTTTATGGCAGCATTATGCATAGTAACCAAAAAGTAGAAACAATCCAAATGCCCATCAACTGATAACTGGATAAATAAAAGGTGGTATATCCATAAAACAGAATATCATTCAGCCATAAAATGCAATAGACTACTGACAACAGGATGAACCATGAAAACATCATTCTAAGTGAAAGAAGCCAGTCACAGACCACATATTGCATGATCCCATTCATATGAAATGTCCAGAACAGGCAAAGCTATACAGACAGAAAGTATTAGTAACTGCCTAGGGTTAGGGCAGGAGGCAATGAAAAGTGACAGCTAACCAGTACAGGGTTTTCCTCTGGCGTGATAAAAATGTTCTAAAATTGATTGTGGTGAGGCACAACTCTGTGAATATGAAAAACAAATATGAAAAATTGTATGTAAATTTTATCTCAATGAATAGATAAATTATGTATAAATTTTTATCTCGGGGTGCCTGGGTGGCTCAGTCATTAAGCATCTACGTTTGGTTCAGATCATAATCCCAGGGTCCTGGGATCGAGCCCTGAATTGGGCTCCCTGCTAAGCAAGAAGCCTGCTTCTCCCTCTCCCACTCACCCTGCTTGTGTTCCCTCCCTCGCTGTGTCTCTCTTTGGCAAATAAATAAGTACCTTTAAAAAAATTTTTATCTCAATAAAACTTTTTAAAAAATGAATAAGATCTCTATGAACACATAAGGGTGATTTTCAAGACATATTTTTTAAAGATTTTTTTTTTAATTTATTTATTTGACAGAGATCATAAGTAGGCAGAGAGAGAGGAGGAAGCAGGCTCCCTGATGAGCAGAGAGCCCTATTCGGGGCTCGATCTCAGGACCCTGGGATTATGACCTGAGCTGGAGGCAGAGGCTTTAACCCACTGAGCCAGCCAGGTGCCCCAAGACATATTTTTAAGTGAAAAAAGAAAATACAATTATCTATAGCATGCTATTTTTCATATATGAAAGAGGAGGATATAAGAAAATATACAACCAGCTGTTCATTTGTGCATAAGAAAGGATAATCCAGACACCAAAGTGATCAGTTAGCTGCAGGGGATGAGCAGGAAAGGGGTGAAAGGTAGGGGAGAACAGGAACAAAGTGGCAGGGATGGGGGAGGGAGTGACACTTCCCTGAGTATATCTTTATTACAGTCCTTACTCTTACAACCACAGCCAGTATCCCAGTCAAAAAAATCTAGATCTAGAGGAGCCCAAATGGAATAAAAACTTTAACATAAACCAACTGTATTACAAATTACATAACCACACTGAATGGTATGAGGAAGAAAAGAAGCGACCTAAGTAACTGTGGAGAGTAGTATCTTGATTGGATACTGTAAGGCTAAAGCAACAAGAATTGGGATCCCAGATTTGGAGCAGAGAGAACACAAGATGAGTCTGGCACATTTTGAGGTGCCAGAAAATAAGTAGATGCTCCAAAAAATGATGAGGATTTGTTGAGTACATAGCAGCTAACCTGAAGGAGATCCTGAACAAACAAAGCCAGAACAGTGAACAACAAAATAATGGTAACATTAGATTTTAACCCATGGAATAAAATGAGTATCTATGGGGCCCATATTAATATAAATAAATGAGAGAAAGGATAGCTCTTCCTTTAATTGAATTTGAATTAACAAATGTAGAAGGAAAGAGAGAAATAGGCAATTACTTTCAGGCAAACACCCCAGGGACCCACAGATGGATGCTAACTATGGTCAGTGGGCATAAATTTGTGAGAACCAGAATTCCCATCCTTCCAAATATTTCCCCCAAGATACTTACCAAGGGGAAAGATAGTAACTTTATAGTATAGAAACCCAACAGACACCAACTAAACCAAGCAATGAAAATCAATATCACCAGTACTAAGACCTATCAGCATCTTGAACTCCTTGATATGATACACTGAGGACGACACAATGTTTGTGTTATACTGGCCAAAAATGCAGAGCCTCACATGAATTAAGAGAAAACATTAGACAAATCTAAGTTGAGGGATATTAGACAAAATAACTTATCAGTACTCTTGAAAAATATCGAGGCTAAGAAAGACAAAACTATTGGGGCACCTGGGTGGCTCAGTGGGTTAAGCCTCTGCCTTCGGCTCGGGTCGTGATCCCAGGGTCCTGGGATTGAGCCCCACATCAGGCTCTCTGCTCCCTTCCTCTCTCTCTGCCTGCTCTCTGCCTACTTGTGTTCTCTCTCTGTCAAATAAATAAATAAATAAAAATCTTAAAAAAAAAAAAAAAGAAAGACAAAACTATGTAATCATTAAGGGCTAAGGAGACTAAGGAGCAATAACTAAATGCAATATGGGAAGTTAGAATCGTAGAGTGAAAACCAGAACATTGTGTGGCAAACTGGTCAAATTCAAACTACGTTTACAATTGAGTTAATAATATTATATCAATATTAGTGTCCTGTTCTTGATAGTTGTATGATGATTCTATAAGATGTTAACATTAGGAGAAGCAAAGTGAGAGAAGTAAGGAAACTGTGTTATTGTTGCAACTTTTCTCTAAATCTAAACTTAGTTTAAAATAACCAAACAGTTTAAAAAGAAATAGCTACTTGAGCATTGACATTATGTATTCATCATCTGTAAGCAAAGTGATGGGGACCATGTCTGTATTATTCACCAGAAACCCACTAAATGGAGCCAAAAAAAAAAAAAAAAAAAAAAAAAAAAAAAAAAAGGCAGCTATTAAATAAAGAAGGAAAGTATCTATTCATTTCTGAGACTCCCAGCCCAGTAATCACACTATCCTAGAACAGCACATTCAGGAGTTTAACGTCACAAATTTCTAAACTCCTTAGACCGTGGTTTCCAGGGCCTTAAGAACACATGATAAAGAACAGCACACTTTGAGTACCTCAGCACCTTGACCCAGTCAGTAATAAGCAGTGGTGTTTCCTGATATGCTCTGGTCTGGGAGTAAGGAAGTTTAGATTTTAGGCCGAGCTGTGGTACTTCCTGGCTGTGTGGTTAGATTTGCAAAAAAGACCCCTCTTTGAATCTGTTTTCTCTATTCTATGAGGTTTGGGGGTAGATTAAGGGTCAACAAGTTAACCAGCCTACTGTTTTTGTATAGCCTAGGAGTAAAGAATGGTTTTGACATTTTTTTTTAAAAGATTTTATTTAGGAGAGCCTGGGTGGCTCAGTGGGTTAAAGCCTCTGCATTCGGCTCAGGTCATGATCTCAGGGTCCTGGGATGGAGCCCCGCATCAGGGTTCTCTGCTCAGCAGGGAGCCTGCTTCCTCCTCTCTCTCTGCCTACTTCTCTGCCTACTTGTGATCTCTGTCTGTCAAATAAATAAACAAAATCTTTTTTAAAAAATAAATAAATAGAAGATTTTATTTATTTATTTGAGAGAGAGAGAGAGAGCACACAAACAGGGAGGAGAGGGAGAAGCAGGCTCCCCTCTGAGCAGGGAGCCAGACTTTGGGCTTGATCCCAGGACCCTTGCATCATGACCTGAGCCCAAGTCAGATGCTTAACCAACTGAGCCACCCAGGCACCTTGGTTTTAACATTTTTAAATGGATTTAAAAAAAAAAATTGTGACACATGAAAAATATATAAAAATTATGTAAGATTCAAATTTCAATGACCATAAATAAAATTTTATTGGCACACTGCCACTCACTTACCTATTGTCTCTGCCTGTATCCACTGTAAAATGCCAGAACTGAGTAGACAGAGTAGGCCTCCTAATCCTAAAATACTATTATAAATATGCTTATTATATTCACAACACACTATGACATTAAAATTAGATTAATATTATAAGTAGTATTACACTTAACACATAAGTTTGCCAACCTCTAAAGGAGACCATTCAAAGGAGATTTTAGTTGTAACCGTAGTTATGGATCCCATAGAAGGAACTTCAGCTGCATGAAACCCTAAGTCCCACAGTTATGACCCATAGACACACAGTAACCCAGGCCCCAACGAGTTAAGTGGCTCTAAAATCACTTGTGCAGACACCTGAGCGAGTCAGTAGGCTCTATCTATCTACCTGGGGTCCTCCTCCTCCTCCTGGGAGGGAGTACACTCAAGATTTTCAGTCTAGGGGTACCCGGCTGACTCAGTAGATACAGCATACAACTCTTCATCTCTGGGTTCAAGTTCAAGGCCCACACTGAGTGCAGAGATTATTTAAATATAAAATCTTTTTTAAAAATGTTTTTTTCAGCCTAGACTTGGGCTGACCCATTAATTAGCTGGCTGACTCTAGACAAGATCCTTCACCCCGTCTGGGCCTCAGTTTCCACCCGTATAAATGGCGCTAATAACAACACTCACCTAGCAGGGCTGCTGTGAAGGTGAAGTGAAAGGACGTAAGTGAAGTAAAGGGTTAGCACTGGGCTCAGCACCCGGCAGACGCAGAATCAACAGTGGCTCCTGAGGCTGTCACCGAGAACCACTCCCGAAGCTGGAGCCCGTCTTGGGCACCCCAGGGTGACGGCAGGAGCGGTGAAGAGGCCCGCGAGGAAGCCAAGAGCCCGGGCCTCGCCGCTCCCGCACTCCAGCCTCGGTTTCCCCGAATGTGGCACTCAGGCTACCGGAGGCGCCCCCCTCCCCCGCGTCCGTACCGGCCTCGGCCCCGCGCCCGCCGCCCCTTAAGCCCGAGCCCCTGCTCCGGCCTCTGCTTCAGCAGAGCCGCGCCCCCATCTGGGGGATGCCCCCAAACCAGCCACCCTGGAACTCACCAGGCGTCTCCACAGCAACGGCCTGCCTGCCAAGACCCCCGCGCCGGCCGGCAGGACGCCTGACAATAAGGCGCGCTCCCATTGGCTGCGGTGCCGGGTCCGCTAACCAATCAGAGAGGACGCACGCGGAGCTAGCCCGCGGGGCAAGCTCTCGGGGGACCCCGAGTGCTGCGTGCCGTGGGAGCGCAAGTGTAAACCTTCCCGATGCGTGCATTTGAGCACCCGAACTATTGTGGGCTCGGAGCGCGGGCTTGAGGTTCCGACCTCTGTTCCCGACCACTTGTAATATTTGGGAAACGCTGAGTTTGGTGCCTGGCCCTGAGCAGTCGCTAAATGACAGGCGGTGTTATTTGTTACAATCTGGGACAGGTGCTCTGAGGCAATGGAAACTTGGGGAACACTTAGAGGTAACCAGGGGAGGAAGAGTGTTCTCCTTTACTTACTCTGTGCCTCACCTCTCTCTGAAAAGGATTTGAAGCCCAAAAGGCACAGATACAATGAAATAATGAAACAAAGATAAAAACAAAAATCACACACACACCAAAAAAAAACACGGTTTGGGCGCGTGGGTGGCTCAGTGGGTTAACCCTCTGCCTTCAGCTCAGGTCCTGATCTCAGGGTCCTGGGATCGAACCCCGCATTGGGCTCTATGCTCAGCAAGGAGCCTGCTTTCCCCCTTCTTTCTGCCTACCTCTCTGCCTACTTGTGATCTCTGTCAAACAAATAAATAAAATATTAAAAAAAAATCAAGACGGGTAAATGAGCAGGCTGAGGAGCGACAGAATTCCAAACCTGGAAAGAGGAGTCAGCATTTAAGTTTTTCAGAAACGACCTTGGACTGAGAGAGGTTAAACCCTTGGGAGGTAAGGCTTTTAGGGAAAGGTTTCACAGTGTGGTTGAAATTCATAGTTGCTTGAGTCTAGCAAAAATGATTTAAATAGGAAGGAATATTATGGCTTTCTCTTTGACCATATATAAAGACGATAAAATCATGGTGAACTCACAGCTTCAGTTTAGAACAATAAAGCATTCGTATACCCAGAAATTGCAAAAATAATGGAGTCATGGGGCACCTGGGTGGCTCAGTCAGTTGAGCAGCTACCTTCAGCTCAAGTCAGGATCCGAGAGTCCTGGGATCTAGTCCCACATTGGGCTTCCTGCTCAGTGGGGAGCCTGCTTCTCCCTTTGCCTGCCACTCTCCCTTTTTGTGGCTTCTCTCAAACTCTCTCCCCTCCTCTCTCTCTGTCAAATGGATAAATAAAATCTTAAAAAAAAAAAAAAATGGGAAGGATAGTCCACGCAGCAGAGCTGTGTGGCAAGCTTTGGAGGAGAGAAGCAGTGCAGGCCATACAGGATCCTCAGGCAGCACAGTATGACCATGGGGCAAAGTTCATAGCCACAGTGGGTATAATGTGGAGAGGGGGAGGGGACAGTCTCCCACAGCAAGCAGAGGACCTCACTCTCACTACAGTGGTGACAAAACATTTAAGGTGGAACCAGATAGGTGGCTGCTGCCTTATGGTCCTATCTAGGGTTAGGCCTGAACCTGTCCTTGGACACCTCAACCATGCATTCAGATTCAACCCACAAATGTTCCCTGAGCCCCTCTGGGGAAGCAGGATACCCACGTTGGCAGAAGGAATAAGTGCAGGAACAGTTGGGACAGGGAGCCAAAGGAAGGAACTCCAAGCTCTAGGTTTTAATGAGTCCACAGTAGTGGTCAGGAACAAACACCACAAGCACACAAACACTGCACTGGAAACTAACTTTACCATGTTGACAGCATAGGCTAAAAACCTCAATTTGGCATTTCACAGGTGTATTAAGACAAGGATGAGACTTTCAACTCTATAGGTAAACCCAGCGCTCACCGCCGTGTCTAATGGTCACGGCATGCAAACTCTACATCGAACATCTGCAAGGAAACTATAAAGGACACCCCTTGGGTTCCCCCGACCCTACCCATACACCCCTGAAATGTGAAAGCGTGATACAGTATTTAGATGGCAACTGCATTCACTCTGTTTCTGGTGGCAGACATCACATTTCCAGGTTTGCCATTCCAGGACACGGCTTTTACTAGGTGAACAGCTACAGAGGATTCTTAACAAGACTCATGGGAGAAGATGGAGTTTGGGAATGTCCAGGAAAGGTCCCTGAAGCCCAGCTGTCCTGCTCCCCTGCTGGGCATAGCATTCTATGGGGCAGTAGGCTGCATGGGTCGGCCCAATCTGAGGACAGGTACCTCTGGTCAGCAAAATTTGCAGGAAGACCCAGGCTGGGCCAGGTGCCAGCCCCACCAGTTTACACACAGGCATGAAGAGCAGGGCCTCCAGGCTGCCATCTTCCACCCTTGGATTTGAGCAGCCTACATACAATACATGAGACAATGGCCTGGAAGACAGGAAACGTCCCACCTCTCAGGTTCCCTAAAGTTTCCACATCATAGGCCAACCCTGCTGCCCAGGGTGACCCAGAATGCCAGGGAGGGGTAAAGGGAGAGAAAGAAAATGTGTTTGAAATACCAAGGTCTTGGGCTGGGGCAGAAAAAAAAAAAAAAGAAAGAAAAGAAAGACGAAGTTCTCTTCATTTATTTGACACGAGGATGGGGAAGAGGACTGTGAGGTCACAGGCACATCTGCATGAAGGAGTGCCAGAAGCTGGTATCCACCAGGCCCTTACTCTGCCAGGAAGCCTCTCTGGCAGACAGCTGGCAGATGCATGCTTTGGATGCCCTCTGTGCCAATCACAGGAAAGTCATGACTGTTCCTTTCTTGCCAATCTGCCAGGGCTCCATGGGAAAGAAGCGGATAATTATCCTTCAGGAGAAAAAAAGATAAAGAAAAAAAAAAAAAAGATGTCATCAGCTTCTTAGCTAATGCCTCATATTCCAAGACACCCTAGCCGGGCACTCCTACCATGGACTTCCAGACTAGCCTGCCTTAGTCTAGCAGGCATTTTGCAAGCCTGCCTCATCCTGTTCATGATCTCCCACCATGGGCCAGTCAGAGGCAAGATGGTGTCTGCCCCCAGACACTCAACACAGCTGCCTCTGTGGTCATTGTATGCTCTGTCTGTGGACTCAGAGGGGCATGCCTCCCACTTCCAAACTGCAGGTTCCCAGGGGGCATGGTCAGTGCCCCAGCCACCTTTGTTTTCTCAAACCCTAGCTCCAAACCAGGCACAAGGTGACCACCCCTCCCCTCACTGATGTCTATGGAATGAACAAACATGTCCCTCTCACGGGAAGGGACATGTGATGGGAAGTTCCTGGTGAAGAGCAAGATACCTGGGGTAGCCAAAGGGTTGTAGGGGAAGGGCTGATGTGACAGCTTTGGTTTTCCCATCTGTAAACCTCACAGGGATGGCATGTCTACACAAGGTGGTGTGAACAGAGGGACAGAGCTTGCAAGGATCAAAAGGGATGATGCACGTAAGGTTTCTAGAGATAACCTGGCACATGGTAAGCATTTACATGTTACGTTCTTTTTTTTTTTTTTTTTCCCAATTATTATCTCGCCCCAACCTGAGGACCAGGTCTGAACGCTACCAGGAGTAACCATTCTTCACCAGCCTTCCTGGGCCAACAAAGGATCCATTCTAGAAGGTTCTTTCAAACTTCTCATGCTCTTAGTTCCTCACAGGCATGGGCTTGGTTCAGGAATATTTCTTACCCAGAGACAAACTTAAACTCTGACACAGGATCCCAGGTTGGAGGGCTGTTCGGGCTTCTTGGGTGGCCATTTAATACATTCCCTTCTATTCACAGAAGAGAAGCCTACAAACTGGAGATGGTTCATTTCCAGGTTTGTCAGGCATCCTCCCTTGCTGTGCTGGACCCAGAACCCAGGTCTCCAGACATCCAAGCCAATGTTCTCTCCACTACTCACTGAGACTCCTAGGAGCCTCACCTGGGACCTACTTGGCTACAGGCCCACAGGTGACACGGCCTCAGGACATACCAAAAATTCCTCCCAACCAGCCTGGAGAAGTTCTCCTAGAAAATTATTCTTGATTTTCCAAGATGTGGAGAAGATCACCTCTCAACCTTTCGGCTAAGATCAACTGTAAGATGTGGAGAAGACTAGAGGCAGATAATAAATGGCCATAGCTTTGTTAGGTTGGTAAGCTCACCGCCATCCCATGGGAGTCTGGCAGTTCCCCCAGGGGGCGGTTAAAGGAGAGCCTTCCCACCTCACAGATGGAAACAGCGAGGTCTGGAAGGCCATGCCTTGCCCACGTGTCAAGAGGACCAGGGCAGAGTCAGGAATTCATTCAATCCCGCAACCATTCTGAGGGTGGACCCACCATCCAAGTGCGCCCGGCACTAGGCCGTTCTCGAGCAGGGCGAGGAATGCATTTTTCCCCCAACCTTAGATGGGGCTCTGAGATGGGATCGCCGCCCCCATCCTCTCCCTGCCCCCACGTACCGATCCTGGCCCAAGTTCAGCTCCTTGGTGAGGAACTCGAAGAACCGGGCGCTGTGGCCGCGGTTGTCCTCGGCTGTGCCTACCACACCGATGGAGGAGATGAGCAGTTGAGCGCAGGG
Source organism: Lutra lutra (assembly GCF_902655055.1). Lineage (NCBI taxonomy): Eukaryota > Metazoa > Chordata > Mammalia > Carnivora > Mustelidae > Lutra > Lutra lutra. Next base: position 66,049,149 of record NC_062289.1, on the reverse strand, counting down.
CTCCGTGGAGCCGTTCACCGCCATGGCCAGACCTGGTCGCACCGTTACGTTCACGCGCTGCGGGGAACACGAAAGTTTCGCCTGAAGCGGGTGCAGGCCGAGTTCGCCCTGAGGACCGGGGAGGGCGAGAGCCAACAAGCGCGGGCCCCTGGCGTCAGGGCTAGAGGCTCGGGACCGGGTCCCGTCAGTGGTCACGTCAGTGTCAGGGCCAGGGAAGGCAGCACGCAGCAGACCTGAGAGGTGGGGAGAGTAGGAGGCCAGGGCCTGGCGGGCGGGGTTCCCTGCAGCGAAGAGCCCCGGTCGCGAAGGCGAAGCCGGGGCGTGGACAGAGCTCTACCCGGGTCCACCAGCCTCCTCCCGCCCGGTGTTCCCCGGCCCACGCTCACGTCCTCAGGTTTGCTCAGGATGTCTGCAGTGGCCTCGCAGAGCCGCTTCTCCAATCCCGTGGGCACACGGCCGGCGGACAAGTTCGTGTCTAACTCGACAAATGGCATGTCTGCGGGAAAGAACCGGAGGCGCAGGGAAGCAGAGAAAGAACGCACAAAGTTCGGGTCGGTGTTCCCCAGGGTCGCGGACTAGGCAGCAGGGGCGGGGCGCCAGGGAGACCTGGCTCCCGATTGGTTGGACAGGCAGCAGCGTCCCCGGATTGGCTGCATAGTCTACACGCCGCCTCTGCGGGCGCTGATTTCCGGAAGTCCTAAGGCCAGACCGGGAGGTGGGGGGCGGGGAGGGGAGCGTGAGGTGTGTGACCCTCCCCCAAGGAGACCGGACCGGAGTCGCGGCCTGGACGCCCGGGTCCTGGCCTCTACCGGCTCCCTACACACTGGCCAGGGGTATTCTGGCTCCCTGAGCTCCTGGGTGGTGCAGTCCCCTGCTTCCTAACCCATATTTATAGATTGTTAACCTTGAAAATAAAATAGCCAGTTATTTTATCAGTAAAAATGGGTTTATTCGAGTATGGCAGAGAACTGCAATTTGGGACATGCAGCCTAAAGCAAAACCACAGGCAAGGCCAACCAACAAAGAAGAGAAACGTTTTTTAACACAAGAAAGGGAGGAGTTGGGAGACACTGTTATACACAAAAAATCCGCTGGAATAAACTGGGAATTAAGAGTGTAGTCGCTTTTCAGTGGCTGAGTTGTGACAGCTCACTGGCTGGACGGAGCAGGGTGGTTGGGAGGTATAAAGCTACCTTTCCCCGGCTGGCTGGCGGCATATAGTCTTCTTTCCCTTGGGAATGCAAGGTAGGGCTCATCCTGGTGGGGTTACCAAGGGCTGCGAGTAGGAGGTGTGAGTTCTCCCTCTTGTGGCCTCCCAACTTTATTGTAAATGAGGTTTCCTTTATTCCGTTTCACAAAATAGTGGGTTTGAACACACCCAAAACACGCACACCTGTAGGGACCTTGCCCAGGTTCCATCCTAATTTTTTTTTTTTTTTTTTTTTTTACTGTGTTGCCACCATTTCCAAGTAAGGCCACTTCACGTGGTATGTGGGAATCTGAACTTTTCTTGACCAGGAGCCAAGTGACACTTGTGAGTTCAGGTGAGGCTGGGTAGAGAACCTCTGGCTCCCTGCATCTCCACCTGGCTCCGACAGACATCTGCCTTTGTGGCCTCTTGCACCTGTGGCAACCTTGTCTCATAGGGAAGTACCGTCCATCAAGGGGTAAAGGCATGCCCTAGTCAAACTACCAGCCATCTTTACAGTACCCTATATTTTTATAGTCAAAACAAAATGTCTCACCTAAAACATGGAAGTCTGGGGGTGCCTGGATGGCTCAGTCAGTTTGCTATCTGCCTTCAGTGCAGGTCATGAGAACATTGGGGGTATAGCTCAGTGGTAGAGCATTTGACTGCAGTGCAGGTCATGATCCCAGGGTCTTGGGATCTAGCCTAGTGTCCGGCTTCCTTGGGGAGTCTGCTTCTCCCTCTGCCTCTGCCCCTCCCTCACCCTTCTGCTCATGTAAACTCTGTCTCTCTCTCTCTTTCAAGAATAATTTTTTTTAAGGATTTTTATTTATTTATTTGACAGACAGAGATCACAAGCAGGCAGAGAGGCAGGCAGAGAGAGAGGAGGAAGCAGGCTCCCTGCTGAGCAGAGAGCCCAATGCGGGGCTCGATCCCAGGACCCTGAGATCATGACCTGAGCCAAAAGCAGTGGCTTAACCCACTGAGCCACCCAGGCGCCCCAAGAATAAATATTTTTAAAAAACATGGAAATCCTGTTGATACGGCTAAACATGGTACTCTTGTCAGTGTTGCAAAGTTGTTTCACTTGTAAATGAACATACAACTGAAATTGTGTGGGTGTGTATGAATAATTTCAATTACACTTCTAAAAATTCCATATTGAGTGTGCGCATTAGAGGAGCCTTGGGGCACCTGGCTGGCTCAGCCGGGAGAGCATGCAACTCTTGATCTCAGTTTCGAGTCCTGTGTTGAGTATAGAGATTACTTAAAAATAAAATCTTAAAAAAAAGGGGGGGGGGGACCCTCCATGAGAAGGCAGGCAGTCTGAGATGCTCCATTCATGACTGTGTCCCGTTAGCAGTTTACTGGTTGAATAAGAAATCAGAGGGTCTAGGATACAAGACAGATAGATTCTAATAGTCTTGAGGAGAAAGGACAGGGACAGGTGGCAAGTCTGGGACCCAGGGTGGGGCACAGATAAGAGAGTGGCCAGGGTTCTGAGTAGGAGCGCAAGGCCTCTAAGCAGCACCCAGAAGGCCAGGAACTAACCTGGGACTTCTCTTCCTGCAAGGAGGTTCATGAACCAGCCCTGTACCCAAACTGCCTATGGGAGACAGCATCACCCCAGAGGGAGGACAGAGAGAGACCTAAGAGACCAAGGTCATGCCTGATCCAGACATCCCTTCACCAGCTCAGCTCTTATCTGTGACATGTGCTCAGCCCAGGGGGTGTTGAACCAACTTTTTTCCAGGGTTGAGAGAGGGAAGCAGTGGGGCTGATGAGCCTGGTGGGTGTCATCTGACTTGGCTTGGGGTTGGGAAAGTCAGGGAGGTCTCCCTCGAGAAGCAAAATGGTGACAAATGCCTAAAGACCACAAGGGGCACCAGGCAAAGGTGATGAGGGGCCCTATTAGCAATGGAAACAGCCTGAGCCAAGGCCAGGAGGTGGAGGCTGGAGCTGGGAGAAGGGGTCTAAAAACGTTGGGCTACTGTGTGCAACCAGAAGAGGGTGTCCTGGAGGGGTGGGCAAGGACTTGAATGCAAAGTTCAGTGATTCATACCTTAGCCTCAGAGCAGTTCGGCACCATAGAAAGTTTTAAACACAGGAGGGACAAGGTCAAATATGTGTTTACTAAGCTCTTTCCAGGAGTCACACAAAGTCAGAGTGGAAGGGGTGGGAGTGAAGACTGAAGACAAAACAAAAGAAGGAAGACCTGATGCCTGGAGGGAACCGGGGAACAGAGCCTGGAGAGTGTGTCTTGGTTACAGCCCAGGAGGAGCAGTGCCACCTGTTTATTTTGAAAACAGAGTCTCCATCATCTCTGCAGGCCTGGCCTTCCCCTCACTGCAACAAAACCTGCACAGAGGGTTTCAGCTTCTCCTTTGTGGCCGGGTCAGCTGGAGGCAAGTCCTTGACCTTCATGACAGCTGCATGTGCCTCCTGAAAGAGGTCCTTTCCCACCTCCGCCTCCACACGTTGGCGCCATGCAGCCAGCTTGGGTCTGCTTTTGAAGACTTGGCAGCCAGCACTGACAGGCTACGGGGAGAAGGAGCCGGGTAGAAGGGGTAGGCATGGTCAAGCACAAGACAGAATGACCTGGCTGAGGAATTCTCCAGGGTGGGTTTTCCCTTCTTGGCCACATGAGTAAATAGGCTGGAGGTTCTCTCCCCTGAGACACTGGGAAGTTTCTCAGTATTGCTGCAGTATAGGGTCTGAAGCCCCATTTTACAGATGAGAACACTGAGGCTCAGAGAGTGAAGTGGCTTGCCCAGGGTCCCACAGCCAGAAAGGGCAACATGAGCTGGTACATTGGCTCCCTCCCAGGACACCCCAGTGCCCAGTGGATCACCTGACCCCACAGCACTCACATGCATCAGCTCTGTGATGGCCACCAAGTCAGCCACTGAGATGTGAGGTCCAGCAACGAAGTCCTGGTCCTTTAGGAACTTGTCCTCAAGCAGCTGCAGGCACCTGTCCAGCTCAGTCAGAGTAGATGCCAATGTCTCAGGCGGCACCTGTTCACCCAGGAACACTGGGAACATCATCTGGTGGGTGGGCAGGCAGAGAGAGGGCTCAGTGTCGATCTAAAGTCTAGCCTAGTTCCTCATCCAATCTCATCCAATCTATCACCAGGCCTTCCAATTTCTCCTCACTTCAACCCTCTCTTTCCATCCATGGCACCACCCGCCCAGGCATTATCTTCTACTCACATGGGCAGCCTCCACCTCTCCCTAGGTCCTCATGCAAGGCAGCCAGTAGGGGAAATGTCTGCAATCCCAGACTGCCCATATCACCCCCTGCATCAAGCCTTCCATGGCTCTCCACTACCCTCACCATGAAAGCCTCAACACAAGCACCCCCCCCACCGGGAATCTACATGAGATTCTCTCCCTCTGCCCCTCCCCTGCCACCTCATGGGTGGGTGTGTGTAATGTATGTGCATTATCTCTCTCCCAAATAAATGAATCTTTTAAAAAAATTCTTTAAGTAATTTTCTGAAGACTTTATTTATTTATTTGAGAGAGAGAGCACCGAGGGAGAGGAGGAAAAAGAAGCAGACTCCCGGCTGAGCAGAGAGCTGGGTTGAGGGCTCAATCCCAGGACCCCAAGATCATGATCTGACCCAAAGGCAAACTCTTAACTGACTGAGCCACCCAGGCACCCCTTTCTTTCTTTCCTTTCTTTCTTTCTTTCTTTCGTTCTTTCTTTCTTTCTTTCTTTCTTTCTCTTTCTTTTTCTTTTCTTTTCTTTTCTTTTCTTTTCTTTTCTTTTCTTTTTTCTTTTTCTTTCTTCCTTCCTTCCTTCCTTTCTTTCTTTCTTCCTCTCTTTCTTTTTTTAAGATTTTATTTATTTATTTTAGAGAGGAGCGAGCGAGAGCACAAGCAGGAAGCAGGGGGAGGAGCAGAGGGAGAGAGACAAGCAGACTCCATGCTCAGCGCAAAGCCTGACTCAGAGCTTAACCCCAAGACCCCAGGATCAAGACCCGAGCTGAAATCAAGGGTCCGATGCTTAAGTGACTGAGCTACCCAGGCGTGCAAAATGTTACTTTTTTCTAACAAATCTTTGTCAGTTTTTTGCTTGTTTTAAGTTTAATCCTTTCCTCCTTACATGAATGTCATTGTATATGGAAAATCTATTAGGCTTTTCTCTAAGTCTTCTAGTGTTTTTAGGCTTCAAAATCCTTAAATACCCAGAAATCGGACCAACTTTATTGAAAGATTTTTCACTTAACACTTCTCTATCTGAAAAAGTATGTGCGTAGCCAGAGCTTGATTTTTTTCTCTCTCTCCCAAAAGGCAATATTTCTGCAATCGGGAGCATGCAAAAGGGCATGGGATTGAATCTCAGCAGCTCAGGAATCAGGGCACATCTGGAGAAGTCACTCCCTGGCTCTGCCTTTGTTTCCCCTCTGGTTGGACTAGGGAGTCTCTGGCATCCTAGAATTTGGTGTTCCAAGACCTCAGGACTCAACGAATTTTTTTTTTAAGATTTTATTTATTTATTTGACAGACAGAGATCACAAGTAGGCAGAGAGGCAGGCAGAGAGAGAGGAGGAAGCAGGCTCCCCGCTGAGCAGAGAGCCCAATGCGGGGCTCTATTCCAGGACCCTGGGATCACAACCTGAGCCGAAGGCAGAGGCTTTAACCCACTGAGCCACCCAGGCGCCCCTCAACGAATTTTTTAAAAGATTTTATTTTTTATTTGAGAGAGAGAGAGAGAAAGAAGGAGCAGGGGGAGGGGCAGAAGAAGAGAAAGAAGCAGACTCCCTGCTGAGCAGGGAACCCCGCTGCTGCCAGCTGCCATGTGGCTTGATCCTGGGACTCAATCCTGGGACTCCAGGATCATGACCTGAGCCAAAGGCAGATGCTCAACCGGCTGAGCCATCCAGGTGCCCTAAACGGAATTTTTTAAACAGAAAGCACTGTCCCTTGAGCATTCTAGAAGGGTCCCCATCCAGCCATAGCTCACCTTCTGCCACATGGCTCGGGTGCAGCTACTCCGAAGGGCTGTGTGCTGCCAGGCTAGGTACTCGTCCACACGGGCACGGGCCTGCAGGTCCTGGGGATACCAGTGGTCAGGGACCTCATACTTGCGACTCAGATACAACAGGATGGCCACACTGGGGGACACGGAGGAGATGAGAAACGCGGACTAGTCATTTTCTGTCCCCTCCCCACTGCTCACATCTTCCCAGCTCCTATAGGTGGAGCATTTCACTATCTTCATACCATGATGCAGAGTAAGAATGTGAGGCTCGGAGAGGTTAGGTGACTGCCTAGGGTCACACAGCTCTACATTGTGTCATCCTATCATCTGAGCTAAGGGCACCCGGTGAAAAACAAAATGTCTTGGGATTTCAGAGGACGGTGAGGGGGTACTCAGAGAGAGTTTCCAGGAGGAAGGGGGGCCCAACATGGTTCTTGAAAGATAAGAGCGACTCACATGGCACTCTGCACTATATCTGACGCATGGTCATGACAGGAGCAAAGCCAGCTGTCCCCTCACACTCCCTGGGGCTGGGATAAGGCCTCCCAGATGAATGGGTCACTGCTTCCCACCCTGTCCCATCTCCTCTCTACCTGCCCAAAGCCTCCAGCCTCCTCCCCCAGGAAGCCCTCTCTGACCTCCTCCCCTCCCTTCTCCCTCTACCATGTCTGACCTGTGCCTCATGTCTGGCCAGAGCACCAGGTCTCCATGGATGTTGGACTGTCCAGTGACCAGAGGTTCTGAAGCCAAGTGGAATGTGAATCTGGCTGTACTAGAGAGGTACTGTGTGGCTTCAGTAAAGGATATCACTATCCAGCCACCAACCTGGAAGCTGGCCTGGGCTCTCATCTCTCCCTCCTACGTCCATTGCTCAAGCATACTCTTGGGCTTGACCTTCAAAGGGAGTCAGAACTGACCACTACATCCCTCTGTACTACCACCTCGGTCTGGGGTACCAGCACCTCTCTCCTGGATTAGCACAGTACCTTTTCACCCCAGCCAGAGGGATCCTTTAAAACCGAAGTTGGATCTCAGCTCTCCTCTGCTTAAACTCCTGCAGTGGCCCCATCTTACCTACAGTAAAAGCCAAAGTCTTCCTGGCCACACAGGCTACCCACCAACCTCAGCCCCTGCTTACTCCCCTCCCTCATCCCAGTCACGCTGGACACCTTGTCTCTCCAACCTTTCCCCCAAGCACTGTCCCACTTCACTGCCTTTGGCTTTGCTGTTCCCTCCAGCCAGAACACCCTTCCCAAATACCCTGCACCTCTGTTCCTGTAGGTCTCTGCTCAGATGCCTCCTCCTCAAGGGGCCCTTCACTCAACATCCTACTCAAAATTGCAGCTCCCCTCCCCACTCTTACCTTTCTTATTTTCTCCATTGCACTCATCACTGCCTGATAGGTTGCACCTTACAGAGATTAGCAGTACCCTTCCCTTCCAGAACATGAGCTCTAGGAGGCCAAGGACTTAGAATTGTTCAGTGCTTTGGCCCCAAGGCCTAGATGGTTCCTGGTGGGTGCTCAGCAAATAGCCACTGAAGCTCTCTGAGTGCTGTCTTGACTCCCAGGGCAATAGAACTTGCCCAAAATTTGTAGAAGTAGAAGCTCTAAAGAGTGTAGTACAGTTACTCTTCCATATTTCACTCTCCGCTCTCCTTCCGTCTGGGGGCTGAGTGGGCAGAGGAGGCCTGGAAACAGGCTGGAGGCCCTATGACCTTGTGCAAGTCCCTCCCCTCCCCGGTTTCAGTTTCCTCCTTTGTAAATTTCCCGGGAGGTGGAGGAAGGCTTGGGATGGGGGAATGCCATGACTTCCATAGCCCCTCCCAGCCCTAGGCTCCTCTGCCTGCTGGGGCTGGCACAGGGGCTCAGGGCACACCAGACGTGATCCAAGCCATCAACGGTAGATACACGGACAGCTGGCTGGCCTCACAAGGCCCGGGTAGCCGCCTGGGGACCTGATACCTCTCGGCCAAAGTGAAGTCCCCATCCTTCAAGGCTGGCACCTTCCTCAGGGGATTCACCTGGGCAAAAGCATCGCTGTGGTTCTGGCCTGTGGGAGAGACCAGTGAGGCGGGTGAGGCGAACTCTGAGCCCCATCGCCCACTGAGGCCTCTCCCACCCCCACCCCTACCCCCACCCCCACTGCACCCCCACCCCAATATCCAGGCACCAACTTTCTGAGGCCCCTATCCAGGTGGGCAATAGGAAGGAGACCACTCTGCTGGTCACCAGACCACAGACCCTGACCCCACCAGAGGTCCACCCTTCCTGGGTCCACCCTCCCTGGGAACCTGGGCCAAGCAGCATCTCAACTTGGCCATGAACGGGGAGGGTGAGTCCCTGCGGCTGTAAGTCACCCCTACCCCAGGCCCAGCCAATTCCATCCATATATCAGACACTCCAGTCTCCTCCCTGGGCTCTAAGCTTGCCCCTGCAATCCTCTTCCTATGCCGGCTGCGTAACCTGTCCACACCACACAACTCCGGCCACACCTGCCCCCCAGCCCTTGTTCAGACTCATTCTCTCCAGGAGCTCCTGCCCTCTTCCGTCACCCAGCTTCCAGCAGCTCAGTTCTTCTTTCTGTCCCATGCCAAACGCTCAAGTCTCCTTCCCCAGTGGGGGTTTGCAGGTCTGACGGTGTATGGAGTCAGAGGGCCTCAGTGGAACCAGGCTCCAGCCTGGCCACAGGCCCACCAAAGGGCCTCTTTGCCCTTCACCTGGGTGAGGAGAATCACCCCTACATATTCTCCCTCCAGAAAATGCCTTTGTGCCCAGCCCCCATCCCAAGGAGCGCTGGAAAGGCAGAACAAGGTGGCAGCATTGCAGTTGGTGGCCCAAGCTGGGGGCACCAAACACAGAAGGTAGGCAGGCCTAGGTAGAAGTAAAGAGGAGACCAGAGCCAGGTGGAACCGCCTTCTCCTGCTGGCAGCTGCAGAAATTCAAGAGAAGCAGGCTACTCCAACTCAGAAATGAGGAGGCGGTTTCATTGTTTTCTCCAAGCCGGGGTGTGAAGGCATCTGGGCGCTCACTCCACTTCCCCAGGCCTCCCACCCTTCCTGCCTCCCACGCCCGCCACTGCTCTCTCTCTGCTGTGCTCCCTCTCAACCTCTACTTTTCTTAAAGATTTTATTTATTCATTTGACAGAGATCACAAGCAGGCAGAGAGGTAGGCAGAGAGAGGGGGGAAAGCAGGCTCCCTGATAAGCAGAGAGCTCTATGCCGGGCTCCATCTCAGGACCCTGAGATCATGACCTCAACCGAAGGCAGAGGCTTAACCCACTGGCCACCCAGGAGCCCCTCAACCTGTATTTTGAAAAATGTTTCGTATTCACTAGGCAAAGATCGGGGATCTCGAAAAAGGCATAACAGATAACTGATTACCCAGTTCCCTTACTGCAGCAGGCGGGGGGGGGGGGGGGGGGGGGGGGGGGTCCGTTAGCATCAGGGCGCTGGGACCGCGGGGCCTGCCTTTCTGCCCCGCCCACCTTTGAGCAGCTCCACCGGGCGCAGCTCGAAGGGGATTCCGTTCTTCTTGGCGAAGATGTAGACGGCGCGACAAGGCTGGGACAGCAGGTCCAGGTAAAGCTCTAGGCCCATGGCCGGAGCAGCGTTCCGCCCCCGGGGTCGCGCCCAGGGTATAAGAAGGGGAAGAGGAACGGCTGACAGAACCTGCCAGGCCACAGAGCCTAGAGCGGAGCGCTATCCCGAGGAGAGGGTTGGGGGTGGAGGGGTCTGAGCCCCGCCACACCCTCCCCGCCCATTGGATAGCTCTGGAGAACTTTGGGCCAATCAGCGGCGCCCCAACTCTCCCTCCCTCCCTTCTCTGGAAGCCTGGCAGCAGTTCTCTTCGTGGAGAGGGCGCTGGAAGATTTGGCCTGGGACCTGAGGTTTCGTTGCCAGGTCATACCCCTTCCCCGGACCTCAACGTCTACCTTTGTCAAATGGTGCAGTGGAGGGTGGTAATGGGAACGGGACACCAAGAACGCTTCCAGCACGGACCTTCAGTGAATTTAGGATCTAAAGGGCTCGGCTGCCTTCAGTTCGCCCAAGTCACCTGCCTAAACTCAAGGAGGGAACTGAGAGAGGAGGGGCTTCTGACTCCCCAGGACACAAAGGGAGGCACTAAACGGAGGTACTGTAGCCTCCCCTGGGCCCAGTGCCCACGATGGAGGCTCGGGAGGTTTCTGGACCCCAGCTCCCTGCAGAGGCCCAGCATCCCCGAAAGAGTGAGCCGCCCCTCCCTAATTCCTGGGGTCATATTTATTACACTCCAGCTAATCCTTCTAGCAGTTGGCAGAAGCCAGGGGTGGCCCATCCAGAGGTCTGCAGGAGGTCTGTAAATTCCCCACTTCCTTTACAGGGCCGAGTCCCTCCACATGACACCTTCTGGCCCCCGGGGTCCGTGGACATGAACCCCCTCCCCATTCCCTAAGAGAGGCTCTTGGGGGAAGAAGACCCTGCCCCCAGAGCCAAGATTCAGAGAAAACCCCTTTGCAAGAGGATGTTATTGGAAATTTTAAGTAAGATTTAAGTAAGACCTATCCGCCCCTTCCCCCTCTCACCCCCTCACTCCTCCCTACCCCGGCTCCCTCCTTTTCCCTCCCACGGAGAGACTGCCTTCCTGGGCTAGTGCTGGAGCCCTCTCCAGGCTGGGAGGGGCCATGTTCTCCATCCCCTTCATTGCCCTGCCCTCCTGCACAAATCACTTTTGGCAGGATTACTATAATATCCAGTTTCCTTGCTCTCTTTGGCCACCCTCAAGTCCAACCCACCCCCCACCTCCACCTGCCACCAGAGAGCCAGAATATTATTTTAAAGATTTTATTTACTTATTTATTTGACAGAGACACAGCAAGAGAGGGAACACAAGCAGGGGGAGTAGGAGAGGATGAAGCAGGCTTCCCTCACGGAGCAGGGAGCCTATGCGGGGCTGGATCCCAAGGATCATGACCAGAGCCGAAGGCAGACACTCAATGACTGAGCCACCCAGCCTCCCCCAGAATATTAATTTTAAATACAATCTGGTGGGGTGTCTGGCTGGCTCAGTCAGTAGAGCACGCAGCCCTTAATCTCAGGATCATGAGTTCAAGCCCTACAGTCGGTATGAAACCTACTTAAAATATAAAGAAATAAAGAAATGCAATCTGAGCACACTATGCCTATTTATGGTTTACAGATCACAGGCATGGCCTTCAAGGTGCTGCATGACTGATTCCTGTCCGGGAGCGCTGCTGTTTGGCTTCGCCCCCCCTGACCAATTCAGCAAACAGAAGCAGGACTCCTGAGCTACAGTACTTGATGCCAGAGGGCCATGTCCTGGGAGGTTGGCCCAGCCAACTGATTGATGACCATGCCTGCTGATCCCTATGCTGTCGGACAAATCACTTTCTCTGAGAATTAGAAGAGTGGAGGGCATCTGTTAATTTCACTCTTGGCAACCATCATGAGGAAGCTGACCCACAGGGCCTCAGAGGAGGGCTTGTCTTTCTGACAGAGACCAAGACCAGGGCCAAGACAGGTCAAATAAATCACACATCCGAGCTAGAAGAGTAGGCTCAGGCTTAGCCCAGGTTTATTTCCCAAACTGAAAATGAAATGCAGTGATTAAAGGAGATGAGATCTGGCCAATCCATTCTCACTGTGGCTTTTAGGCAGCTGTGCAAGATAGTGTGGGTGTAGGGGTCCAACCAGGGGAGCATAGGTACAGGGGCACTCGGGCAAATCACTACAGCCCTCTGAGCCTGTCTCCCATGGGACATTGGAAATGAAGGTGCTTTGTGAACTGCCAAGGGCAAAGTGCAGGGACGGGGCTTCCTGGCTCAACCAATCATGGCCAGTACCGCAGGCATCAGCTTCTGCTTTACAGTGGGGTCTGCAGGTGGGGACTCCCTGGCCTTCATGATGACCTCATGGGCCTCCTGGAAGAGATCCTCTCCCACTGCTGCCTCCACACGCTGGCGCCATGCAGCCAGCTTGGGTCGACCTTCGAAGATTTGGCAGCCAGCACCCACAGGCTGCAGGGAGAAAGGAAACAGGATGGGGGTGGAAGGTAAGGTCAAGGATGGCAGCCTCTGCCTGGTTTGGGGGTCCCAGACTGCCCCACACTGCCCCCACCTGGCTATGGGCCATGCTTATGTGTGAGCAAGACTTCAGCGACTACCCAGGGCCCTCCCTACCTAGCAAGCCACCCTATCCATAGCACTCACATGCATCAGCTCTGTGATGGCTACCAGATCAGCCAGTGAGATGTGGGGCCCGATGAGAAAAGCCTTGTTCTGGAGGAACTTGTCCTCAAGCAACTGCACGGTCACATCCAACTTGGCTAGCGTGGCTGCCAGCATCTCAGGAGACACTGGCTCACCCAGGAAAACAGGAAACATCACCTGGGAGGCGGGGAGGCACAGTAAACAGGGGCCAGCCCAGCCTCAGGGGCAGGAAGGCAAGTGTGCCTCCCCCACCCCAGTTTGAGCTGCTTTCTGGTTCTATACCCCTGTCTTCGAAGGCTGGGCGGGGCCTGCAGGGAAATTCCCAAAGGACCACTGTTTCCAGAAATATCCCAGAAATATTCCTGCTTCTGTCATCTCTGATGGCTGAGCCTCAGAGGGCATCTGACAGGACTCAAACCCCTTTGAGAATAACTCAAACCCCTTTGAGAATGACTCAGGGGGGAGTTGAACAATGAGTTTCATACTTTGGAAGTAGGCGGCTAGCCTAGGAACAGTCTATGTTATAACCTCTTTCCCCTGAATGTAAAGTCAGTACCACTTACTGGATAAATAATTAGGATTGGCTTACAAGGTTTCCACTCTGCCACTTAAAAAGCATGTGGCCTAAAATAAAATACCTAAACCCTCTGAGCCTCAATTTCCTCACTTATATTATAGGAATAATAGTACAAGACTCTCTTATAAATGGAAAAGTGGGACAGTCAGTGAGAGGGACAGTCAGTTGCCTGAGATGGCACAGCCAAGAAAAGACTAAGCCAAGAGTAGAATGGACATTTTCTGACAGTGAGCTACCAGGAACTAAGGAGGAGGGCTAGGAAAGGGTAGTGTCCAGGATCTGGGAGGAAGGTGTTTTAGGGGGAAGCATCAACAGCATCATGGCTGACAGAGCTATAGGGAGATACAGTGGATGAGGAGCAAGGGAAGAATGCTTCATGCTTCATTTCATTAAGTTGCTTGGGGGAGCCTGGAACTCAGGTCAACATGACTAGGATTGTACATGAGCCCTGGCTTCGGGCTTCAGTTTCCTCCCCCATAAAAGGTAGACAGAATCAGCAGTCTCTCACTGGTGCCCTGGAGGCCAGCCCTGAGCTAATGGTATTCCTTTGACTACAGAGTTTTTTAAAAATAGGGATCAGGGGGCGCCTGGGTGTCTCAGTCAGTTAAATGTCCAACTCTTTCTTTTTTAAAATTTTTTTTTGTTTTTTGTTTTTTTTTTAATTTGACAGAGATCACAAGTAGTCAGAGAGGCAGGCACAGAGAGAGGGGGAAGCAGGCTCCCTGCGGAGCAGAGAGCCTGATATGGGGCTCCATCCCAGGACCCTGAGATCATGACCTGAGCCAAAAGTAGAGGTTTTAGCCCACTGAGCCACCCAGGTGCCCCTAAATGTCCAACTCTTGATCTCAGCTCGGGTCATCATCATAGGATCATGGGACTGAGCCCCACATCAGGCTGCACATTAGGCATGGAGACTGCTTAGGATTCTCTCTCTCTCTCTGCGTCCCTCCCCTCCGCCACTCTCTCTCTCTCTCTCTCTAAAAGAAATAAAAACAAAAATTAAAATTAAAATATGAGGGGCGCCTGGGTGGCTCAGTGGGTTAAGCCGCTGCCTTCGGCTCAGGTCATGATCCCAGGTCCTGGGTTCGAGCCCCACATCGGGCTTTCTGCTCAGCAGGGAGCCTGCTTCCTCCTCTCTCTCTGCCTGCCTCTCTGCCTACTTGTGATTTCTCTCTGTCAAATAAATAAATAAAATCTTTAAAAAAAAAATTAAAATATGGATCAGTTGCTGACATTTAAAAATGGGGGCATTTCATATATAAGAGTCCAGATTTCCAGCCTTATTTTTTGTTTAAGATTTTACTTATTTGAGACAGACAAAGAGCAAGCACAAGTGGGTAGAGGGGCAGCGAGGAAGCAGATTCCCTGCTGAGCAGGGAGCCCAACGCAGGGCTTTATCCCAATCCCAGGATCCTGGGATCATGACCTGAGCCAAAGGCAGAGGTTTAACCAACAGCCAGTCAGGTGCCCCTCTAGCTTCTTCTCCATATAAAGGGTGCTGGCCACAGGGTATGCCTGCTCAGTATCTAAGGCTGATGCTGGGGAGAAGCCACTGCGTCGGAGGGCACAATGAACTCTCAATTTGCACAACCCCAGCTAGCCCTCCTCCCTCATTTTTTCTTGGCCTCGCCCCTGCCAGAGATTATCTACCATTTCCCTTCTGTTTCAATTTGGTTGATCCAAAATTCGCAGGGTTTGGAAGAGCGGTTTTGTTCCTCTTTAAATATAACAGATAATACTAGGGTAATAAGTACATTGCAATTTATTTATATAATGAATTACTGTAGAGTAGTTAAAATGGATAAATTAGATCCACCCACAACAATATAGAAAAATGCACAATGCAGAGCGATATGAGAGCATTTATATAAAATTTTAAACATGCAAAGCAAAACTTTATTTTGCTTATAATGACAACTAAGTGCAATAATGTATAAAATCGTAAACTGGAAGGACTCCCACCGGACCCCAGAGCAGAACGGCCTCTCAGGAAGGAGTGAGGGCGAGGGAGAGGTCTTTTGAACGTTTGTCCTCTGTTTCTGTTTTATATAAGAAATGATAGGAAACAGAGAAATAAAGCTCATAACCCACAATTAGCAATACACTTTATTGTTTTTTTTAAGATTTTATTTATTTATTTGAGAGAGAGAGAGAGAGTATGAGGCGGGGGAAGGAGAGGGAGAAGCAGACTGCCCGCTGAGCAGGGAGCATGATGTAGGGCTCAATCTCAGGACCCTGGGATCATGACCTGAGCCAAAGGCAGATGCTTAATCGACTGAGCCACCCAGGCGCCCCTATCCATACACTTTAAAAAATGAGGAATCCTGCTTCTTTTTTTTTTTTTTTAAAGATTTTATTTATTTATTTGACAGAGAGAAATCACAAGTAGGCAGAGAGGCAGGCAGAGAGAGAGGAGGAAGCAGGCTCCCCGCTGAGCAGAAAGCCCGATGTGGGGCTCGAACCCAGGACCTGAATCATGACCTGAGCCGAAGGCAGCGGCTTAACCCACTGAGCCACCCAGGCGCCCCTAGGAATCCTGCTTCTGATTAGGACATCAATGTCACAAAAACCATAGTTCCCATCATAACAATGGTGGAAAGAAAATAATCTTATCTTTCCTTAAAGCCATCAAAGAGTTATAGAACTTTTAAAAATAGAAAATAACAGACAAAAAAATGAAAAAGAAAAAAAGCCTAAACCTATGTTGTCTGATATGGTAGCTGCTAGTGAACTCTTAAAATATGGCTAGTCCTAGCTGAGTTGTGAGGTATACGCATAACACACATGGGATTCTGAAGACTTAGTATAAGAAAAGAATGCAGGGCGCCTGGGTGGCTCAGTGGGTTAAGCCGCTGCCTTCGGCTCAGGTCATGATCTCAGGGTCCTGGGATCGGGTCCTGCATCGGGTTCTCTGCTCGGCAGAGATCCTGCTTCCCTCTCTCTCTCTCTCTCTGCCTGCCTCTCCATCTACTTGTGATCTCTCTCTGTCAAATAAATAAATAAAATCTTTAAAAAAAAAAAAAGAATGCAAAATAATGCATTAATGATTTTTCTACCAATTACATGTTAACTATAAATTTTTTATTTTTAATTGTGGTAAGAAATGCATAATAAAATTTCCCATCTTAACCATTTTTAAGTGTATAGTTTCATGGCACTAAGCACATTCACACTCTTGTACAACCATCACTGCTGAGATTGTCTAGGGAAAGCAAGAGGGACTTACTTAATTCCTGTGAAAGTCCCTGGTCTGAGACAAGGGTTAAAAGTTTCCATAAGCTGGGGCACCTGGGTGGCTCAGTGGGTTAAGCCTCTGCCTTCGGCTCAGGTCATGATCTCAGGGTCCTGGGATCAAGCCCTGATCTCAGGGTCCTCAGCAGGGAGCCTGCCTCCCCTTCTCTCTGCCTGCCTCTCTTCCTATTGTGAACTCTCTCTCTCTGTCAAATAAATAAATAAAATCTTTTAAAAAAATGGCCATAAGTTTAGAGACAAACACCTTTTTCTGGGAAAGAGAATGAATGGTTGTCTGGGCAAAATTAGAAGTAACAATTTAAAGCCTGCTTGCACAAGTATTTCTATTTTCCAGGAGCCCTAAAAGAATGTCGACCATGAAGTAAAGCATCTTGTTATTGTCTTGTGTCCACTAAAAAGTGACGCCCACTAGATAATGACCATGGGACTGAAGGATGCTTCACCACTTCCAGCCCTTCACCCTTTGGAAAAGGGCCTTTCTAAGCCTCCTACCATAGGGAAGGTGTAGCGACATTCCTCTTTCTTGCTGGCCCCCTTTGATACAAGCTATCTCTAATAAACTCCACTTGTTTTCTTTCTCTGAAGTTCCATGTTCATTTCTGTGACTCAGGAACCTAGACTCAGGGGTCGGGTAAGAGCACCATCCATCTCCAGAACTCATTCATCATCCCAAACTGAAACTCTGTCCCCATTAAACAACAACTTCCCATTCCCTCCTCCCCTGACCCCTCACAGCGATCCTTCTACTTTTTTGTCTTTATGAACAGAATAGGAATTTCATATAACTGGAACCATACAGGGGCTGGCTCAGACGGAAGAGCATGTGACTTTTTTTTTTCTTTAAGATTTAATTTATTTTTTTGACACATAGAGGGGGAGAGAGAGAGAGCAAGAGAGCACAAGCAGGAGGACTGGCAGTCAGAGAGAAGGGGAGAAGGCGGCTCTCTGCTGAGCAAGGGGCTTAATCCCAGGACGCCGGGGATCATAACTGAGCCACCCATACGCCTCTCTACCTTTTGTTGAACATAATGTCTAACATACCATAAGACATGCAAAAAAAAGAAGACAATGTGACCCATAATCAGGAGGATAAAAAATGGCCAACAGAAATAGACCCACAGGGGACAAAATTATGAAAATTAGCTGCAAAGACTTTAAAGTAACTATTATAAATATGTCCAAGAATTTAGAAGAAAAGATGGACTAAATGGGTAAACAGATGGTGCATTTCAGCACAGAAAAGGAGATTTTAAAAAGGAGCAAATGGAATTTCTAGAACTGAAAAATACATGTTGTTACAGAACCTGGATTGGGTCCTGACAGAAGAACCATCGGAGGATCTTTTGGAAACTTTGAAGGATCAGAGTTTATTTAACACCTGCTGGCTCAGAGGAGAGTGATCTCCAAAGGTCTGAGCCCCGAGCACAGACAAAAGGGGTAATTTATACCCTTCTATTTCTGCATACTTGGTACTTTTGGTGCATGCCTGGAAGCAGGGCAGAGAGAAGAACCCGGAAGAGCCCTGGGCCAGTGGCTGGGACTCCTTTGCTGACTCGGCTGACCAGCTTAGAACACAGATTTTCCCTTACCAAAATCTCAAATGAAGACTGTTTTAGATGGGTTTAATAGCAACGTGGGCCCAACAGAAGAAAGAATTATCGAGTCAAAGTTAGGTCAACAGAGACTATCCAAATGGAAAAGAATGCGAGGGTGCTTTCGCCCCTTTGGGGCGATGCCCTCAGGGCCTCACCTTGTGCCACAGGGTCCGGAGGCAGCTTCTCCGCAGGGTCGTGTGCTGCCATGCCAGATACTCATCCACAAGGGCGCAGGCCTGTACATCTTGGGGGTACCAGTGGTCAGGGACTTTATACTTCCGGGTCAGGTAGAGCAGGATGGCCACACTGAAGGGGAGGGAGGACATGATGGGTGGAGGAAAGACTCTAGGTAGGGGCTTAATCAAATTCCCTTCTTTAATATTCCTGACTATGAGCCAAGGTCTTTGCCTCATTCTCCAGAGAAGGAAGTCAGGCTTAGAACACTGACGGGACTTGCCCTGGGCACAGAGCCGTTGGTGGCAGGGCTAAGAGTCTTTCTGAGACTAACACCCAAGCTCATCCTAGCACCGGGCAAAAGCCCATAGCAGAATATTCTGCCAAGAGTATCCTGTTCAGAGTCAGTCTCTGATCAGAGGGCCAGAGGGCTTCCTGGAGGAGATGCCATCAAAGCTAACCCTTAAAGCTCAGTTCTTTCCAGTCTACGTCCATTCTCATCCTCTGGCACCCATACCAGCCTCAGATGGCCTGACTGCTCAAAAAGGCTTTCCAGTCGTTCCTTTGTCCTCCCTAAAGCACCCTGTAGGAAACACTGGGGCTGCTGCAGGATCATGGAACAGCAGAACAGACCAGGCGCCTGGAGCTCTCCTCCTGCCCTAGGTCATGAGGGCTACCATGGTGTTGGGACAGGCATGGATCTGGAAGGGCCCTGAGATGCATGAATTTGGAGCCATAAGAAAGCTTTCAGGAACTTGGGTTACTCCAAGGGTTATGCACCCCAGCCAGTAAGGGCAGAAAACCTCCGTTCCCTATTAGGAATCCTGTATCCACGTCTTGGCTTAACAACTCACTTGTCTGTACAAGATATTCTGGAGCTCTTTTTCCTCCCAGCTAATTGTTCAAACCACCTCTGGGGACAGCTGCAGGTCCCTGGGAGTCACAGACCTCCTGACGGTGAGAAAAGACACAGAGAAATGCAGAAATTGCACGATGCCCCTGGCAAGCACCATGGGTGCTCAACACTGGGTGACACAAGGACCCAAGACAGCAGAGAGCAGCAGAAAGAAGAAAATGACACTGACATAATGTCAGGAATTCTCGGGGGGAATGCATCCATCTCACGATTCCAGAGATAAGTTCAAAAGCTTCAAGTTCTCCTTGTTATGGGGGTGACATAGGTGATAAAAGCAGCAGAGTGGGGGCGGGGGGGGGTGGGGGGGTGGGTGTGAACTTCCCTAAAGAGGTTTCCACTTCTTGGGATATGTTGGGATGTAAAACACCCACATGCCTCACAGTCCTCCCTTGGGGGAGACCCATCCAAGGAGGCTGTAGCCCAGACTTGGAGTCACTGGGTAGACCAGAGGCCCATGGGCCATCTCAAGCCAGAGTGCCATCCCTTCCCTGTCCTATGCCCCTGCCCTGGGGTACTCTCACCAACAAACACAGGATGGGTACAGAAGTAAAATATGCTTACTTGTCCAAGCATTCCCGTGAACTGGACCAGCAGGTAGGCCTGGGTCCGGGTTCCAACCCTGACTCTCTATGGGATGTTAGGCTAAGGACCCTTCACCTCTGAGGAGTTTAGTTTTTTTGTCTCTAAAATAGAGGGTTAAAGGGCGCCTGGGCTGCTCAGTCAGTTAAGCGGCCAACTCTTGGTTTTGGCTCAGGTCATGATCTCAGGGTCCTGGAATCTAGCCCTGTGTGGGGCTCTGAGCTCTGTGGGGAGTCTGCTCGTGGACTCTCTCTCTCCCTCTCCCTCTGCCCCTCACTCTGCTCACTCAAGTTCTCTCCTTTAACATAAATAAGTAAATAAAATAAAATAAGTAAATAAAATAAAAAAGTAAATAAAATAAAGGGACCAGATGGTTCCAGTGAGTTCTGGTGGCAGTTCCAGTGTCCCAGTTACCTCTCAGCCAAGGTGAAGTCTCCATCCTTCAAAGCAGGCACCTTCTTCAGGGGGTTCACCTGGGCAAAGGCATCGCTGAGGTGCTGGCCTGCAGAGAGCCCATCATGGTGGGTGAGGAAGGAAACACTGAGCCCTGCAAGGCCTGTGCCCACTCCCTACTAAACCCAGGCCCCAATTCCATGGTTCTTCTCCAGCCCCCAGGTGCTCTCCTGCATGGCAAAGGCTAGTGAGGGCCACTTGGGTAGGGGCAGGACACTATTCTGCGAAATGTTGCAAAATGGACCTCAAGAGCCCCAGCCATGCCAAGTCCTATTGGGCACAAGCTCCACCCACAGCCCAAGGGGCAAGATGTGATGTTTCAGCTGGGCCTTCACATGCACCCCACCCACCACCTCTACACCATCCCTGGCCTCGTAAGTTCACATTCAGGATGCTCCAGTCTGCCAGAGTGAGGTGGCTAGTTACGCGAATGGAGCTCTGATTCCTTATAGTGCCCCTTTCCCTGTGGACTCTAAGGTAAGGTCACTAAACACAGAGAAGTGGCTTTCTCCCAGTATCTATTTACTTGCAAACAACTTCTACCAGCTCCTCTGTGTCCCCTTGTTCACCCTGCCCTAAGCCACTAGGCTTGGGCTGGCCCTGCCTTTAGGTTCTGCTGGAGCTGGAACAGTCACACTTTTGTCCCACCCACAACCCCCAAAAGATGCAGCCTCATGTCTCCTGGGCCCCTGGCCTCTGCTTGAGTTTGTGTGAGTGGCTCCTACTCCTGCAGATGCTGTCAGAGAGAAGCTTCTAAAGAGCATGTAAGCTTATCATCCACCATCCTGCTCAACAGTCTTCAGGGGCTCCCCATTACCCCAGGATCAGGCAGAAGCTCCTCGAAGCCATACATGATTGCCTTAACACTCTAGCCTCAACACACCCACTGTCCTCCCTTCTCCCTCCCTTCACACTGTGACTTCACTAGACACACCTGCCCTGCTCTCCTAGTGAAACCCACCGCTCTGCACCCTTTATTTAACAGCCTGTTTGGGATGTTCCTTCCATGCCCTGTCCCCTGTACACAGCAGAGATGACCCCTGGGGAGGACAAGTGGGAAATCCCCCCAGCAGACTGGAAGAAGATGAAGATTTGGGCAGAGGGACAGGCCAGTTCAAAGGCATGAAGGCAGGCAAGGGCGTGAGTGGTAAAGTGATGGGGGTGGGGGTGGCGGGTAGGTGCTGGAGGCTCAGCCAAGCAGAGTTACCCCATCTGCCCACCAAGCAATACCTCCATTCTGCTTCCCTCAGCTGTGTCCTTGGAGCCTTGGGAGCCTACCAGAGACACAAACCCTCCAGCTCAGGAGTGCAGGGCTCAACATGTTCCCGCAGTCTCCCAGCAGTCTCCCTTCAAGCCCCCAGCATGGCTTCCCCCAGCATGGTGGGGGGAGCCCTCCCAGCAGGCACAAGAAGTCAGAGAACAAGGGAAAGCAGAAGGCAACGCCCAAGAAGTAGGGACAGAAGGGGGCCCCCAGTGCAGATGGGGCCGATGCATAGTGCAGGGCTGGAACGTGGGGACCCTGGCGACTGGCCGTTGCAGAGTTTTGGCAGTTGGGGGCCACAGAGGAGGGACTGGGCTCTGCCCCAGTCTCTATGCTCGGCCCCCTAACCCCTCGCCTCCTGCCCCCATCTCTTTTCTGGAGCTCCTCTCTCCCTCTGTCCAGGTGCACCCTGTTTTCCTTCACCGGGTCTCTCTTTTTCCTCAAGCTGCCCCCCCGCCGCGCCCTTCACTCGTTCACTCGGCCTCGGCCGCGCCCCATCGTCTATCCCGCGGGACCGAGCCCAGTTTGGGGGATTGATTACCCGACTCTCTCGGATCTCCCCGGTGGCTCACCTTTTTCAGCAATGGCCCCAAGAAGAGGTGGGCGCCGGGCGTCCTCTTAAGCAAGATTTGTCCTCCCCGTTCCTCCCCGATCTCTCGGTTCCCAAACCCAAGCCTGGGCCCACCTTTGAGCAGGTCCACCCGGCGCAGCTCGAAGGGAATGCGGTTCTTCTTGGCAAAGATGTAGACGGCGCGGCAGGGCTGGGACAGCAAGTCCAGGTAAAGCTCCAGCCCCATGGCGGCCAGACCGACACACCCGGGCGCAGCCAGGAACACACACTGTCCTGGGGCCACGCCCCACCAGCCTCCACTCCCGGTTGGGTGGCTCCGGGCACCCACTCCGGGTTCCGGGCTCCGGGCACCGGGACTTTGGTCCAATCGCTGGAACGGCCAAGGGCGTGTCTGAGGGGTGGGGACTAAGAGCGCGGAGCAGAGCTGGCGGGGCGGTGACGCGTACGTCTCCCCTCCAAGGGTCCCGCTGAGGTCCCCAGTCCTTCGTGACAACCTTATTTCACTTACCATGCTGTCTTCAAGGTTCATCCACGTTGTCGCTGTCAGAATTTCCTATCATCTCCATTTTAGAGATGTCGAGATTGAGGCAATAAGTGATCATGGACCCAGGAAGTCTGGCAACAGAGTCCATGTTCCCAAGAACACTCCAGAGATCGTGATACCTGAGCGGACCTTGAGGGCAGTATGCTGAGTGAGATAGGTCCAAGAGGGAAAGACAAATACGGTGTAATCACACTTATTTATGAAATCTAAAAAAAAGCCAAACTCATAGAGACCAAGTAGAATGGTAGTTACCAAAGGCTGGGAGGTGGGGAAACTGGAAAAATGAGTAAGGGTACAAACTTGCAACAAGAGGGGCGCCTGGGTGGCTCAGTGGTTTAAAGCCTCTGCTTTCGGCTCGGGTCATGATCCCGGGGTTCTGGGATCGAGCCCCGCGTCTGGCTCTCTGCTCAGCGGGGAGCCTGCTTCCTTCTCTCTCTCTCTCTGCCTGTTTCTCTGCCTACTTGTGATCTCTGTCTGTCAAATAAATAAATAAAATCTTAAAAAAAAAAAAAACTTGCAACAAGAGATAAATAAGTTGTGGAGATCTATCACAACATAACGATTATCAACAACATCAGTTATCAACAATATAGACAACAACTGTAGTACAATTTCACAGTTGCTAAGAAGCAAATCTTAATTATTCTCCCTACAAAAAAAGAAATGGTAATTAGGTGACATAATAGACTGTTAGCTCATGTTACAATGTATAAATGTATCAAATCAACAGGCTGTACACCTCAAACTTCCACAGTGTCAATTATATCTCAACAATAAATACGTAGATAGATAGATAAAATAATGGGGAGGCTAGAGAGCTACAGGGCCTTTACAAGTCATCATGCCCGGATTCACCTGCTAAGCCCTAATTTCAGGCCTGTGCCTTATGGCCCGGGTATCCCCCAAAGCATGCCACCTCGCTGGTGAAATGGCATTGGTGTCATTTCCTAACATAAGTCCAACTGAAAATGCATCCACAAGAACATAATGTTTTCTACACAGTAAGAAAGCTCTTTGCAAAGAAAGCAAATGTTGGTAATAATGATTCTCAACTGAAAAAAAAATTTTAAGGAAGGACAAAAACTTCAGATATCAGATGTTGAAGTTTGAAAAAGGGGCTAGACCCTCAGAGGAGGTCAGTTACTTGATCCCCACTTCCTGCTGACCCCCAGGAGGAGGGCATTCCCCCAGGAGGAGCTGGGCAAGGTCCTGTCTAGGGCTCAGCCTCAATCTTGAAGCCTCAAAACCTAATTTGGTCCATATTCCAGGATTAATTTTTTTCTTAGGATCTGAGTCACATAACTCACAAGAGAATGAGGGATTTATTATTTTATGGAAAAAGAGATCAAGGCCCTTTAGACAGAATGCTCCCAACCAGCACTCAGAGCAGTCTCGGAAGTGCAATCTCCCAGCAAACCTGGGGAGGCAGAGTAAGGATGAAACAAGCCAGACGACCTGCAAGGCAGCTTCCACCTGAGAGCTTTAGAGAGTTAGAAAGACCATCTGTATTCATTAATTATTGCTACATAACAAATTACCATGAACTTAATGGCTTAAAACAACACATATTATCTTACACTTTTTGTGGATCAGAGGTATGGGCCTGGGTTCACTGGGTCCTCAGGAAGGCTGCAATCCAAGTGCCAGCCAGGACTGGGTTCTCATCTAAGGCTCAAATGGGGAAGGATCCACTTCCAAGTTCACTCGGGTTTTTGGCCAAATTCATTTCCTTGCCGTGATAGGACTGAGGGTCCTGGCCTCTTGCTGGCCATTCTCAGCTCCTTGCCCCAGGGACCTCCTAACATGGTTGCTCAGTTCTTCAAAGCCAGCAAGGGAGAGAGCCTGTAGAACCAGTCTGCTAGCAAGATAGAGTCTTGTATAATGAAACATAATCTCAGAAGTGACATTCCATCACCTTTGTCACTTTCTATGACTCAGAAGCAAGTCATGGGCCCTGGACACACTTGAGGGGAAGGAATTATAAAAAGATATGAATATCATCTAAGATCATTGGGGGGGTCGGTTCTTTTTTTTGAAAGATTTATGTATTTATTTGACACAGTGAGTGAGAGAACACAAGCAGGGGGTAACAGTAGAAGGAAAGGGAGAAACGGGCTCCCCACTGAGCAGGGAGCCCAGTGCAGGACTCGATCCCAGGACCCTGAGATCATGACTTGAGCCGAAGGCAGACACTTCACCAACTGAGCCACCCAGGCACCCTAGGGGATCAGTTGAGAGTCTGTCTGACACACCTTCCAAGGCTTCATAGGTGTGCATCCTGTGCAACTGCCCGGTCCCCCCACCCACAGATAAATGGGTCCCACAGTTGCTTTAATGCTTTGCTCTTGCCATCTTCAATTTCTTAATTCTTAATAATCTTTGATCAAGGTGCCTCTCACTTTCATTTGTAGCCAGTCCTGGCCAAAGGGTCCAAAGAGCTCAGGAAGCCAGATAGGGCATTGCTCCAGGCAGTGACAGGAGCACCTGGTGACAGGAAGGCCAGTTGCTCTCCTGGGGCATCCCACCTTCTTGACATTTAAACCACTACCATCTTTGGCAAGGAACATAGGTGCATTTAAATATCTTAAGAAAAAAAAAGCTTTCGCATTGAAGAGTTTACATGATTTAGGTACTTGTTACTCACATTGTGGCCCTTAGAGCAGCAGCAACAGCCTCGACCATGAGCTTGTTAGAAATTGTTGACCTTCAAAATAGAAGTTCTTTTACTACAAAAATTGGTTTATTCTTGAATAGCAGAGAACTGCAACTCAGGATGTGCAAGCTAGGGCAAAAACTACAGGCAAATCCTGCAAATGATAGGGAGGAACAGTATTTTACTAAGAAGGAAGATGTTGAGAGGGGTTGTTTTGAACGAGAGTCCAATAGAGAAAAACAAGAATTCAGGGTGGTCGGGGTCTCATTGGCTGTGTTACTGGGGTAATGGATTTCTTCCCTTCTTTTTATTTGAGAGAGAGAGACAGAGATAGCAAGAGCACGAGCAGGGAGGAGAGGGAGAAGCTGGTTCCCCGCTGAGCAAGGATCCCAAAGCAGGGCTCGATCCCAGGACCCCAGGATCACAACCTGAGCTAAAGGCAGACGATTAACTGACTGAGACCCCAAGTGCCCCTGGGGTAATGAATTTCTTTTTTTTTTTTTTTAAAGATTTTATTTATTTATTTGACAGAGAGAGATCACAAGTAGACGGAGAGGCAGGCAGAGAGAGAGGGAAGCAGGCTTCCCGGCGAGCAGAGAGCCCGATGTGGGACTCGATCCCAGGACCCCGAGATCACGACCGGAGCCGAAGGCAGCGGCCCAACCCACTGAGCCACCCAGGCTCCCGGTAATGAATTTCTTATAGGAGCAATACTGGACATCTTTTCCTGTTGAGGTCTGTAATTGACAATTCTCCCTATAATTAACATCAAGTGTGATGGCATGCGAAGTCCCCCCTCTGGCGTCCAGATTCCATTTTAGTGATGTTAGGAGACATAGATAGATATTCCATTACAGATATATAGATATTCCATTACAGATATAGTATTATGGAATATATATACACACATACACATACACACACAGATTATTATTCAGCCTTAAAGAGAAGATAATCTTGGGGCACCTGGCTGACTCAGTAAAGCATACAACTCTTGATGTAAACTCGATTTCCACACTGGCGTAGAGATGACTTAAAATAAAATCTTTAAAAAAAAAAAAAGGTGATCTTGTCAGTTGAAACAACAGGGATGAACCTGGAGGTCACTATGCTAAGTAAAACAAACTAGACACAGATAGACGAATACTGCATAATCTCATGTGCATGTGGAATTAAAAAAAAAAAAAGAAACCCTTAGAAGCAGAGACTAGATGATTACCAGGGGATGGGGGGATGGGGAGCTGTTGATCAAAGGACACAAAGTTTTAGATATGCAGGACGAATAAGTTCCAGGGATCTAATGTACAGCATGGTGACTGTAGTTAACAGTACTGGATGGTACATTTGACATTTGCTAACAGGATACACCCCCTTTGTTCTCAACCACAATGACAAAATGGCTACTATGTGAGATGGCGGATATGTTAGTTAGCTTGATTGTGGTCATCATTTCACAATGTATGTGTATATGAAAACATCACGCTGTACGCTTAAAATACATACAATTTTTTTAAAAGATTTTATTTATTTATTTGAAAGAGAGAGACACAGCTAGGAAGGGAACACAAGCAAGGGGAGTGGGAGAGGGAGAAGCAGGCTTCCCGCGGAGCAGAGCCCGATGTGGGACTCGATCCCAGGACTCTGGGATCATGAGCTGAGCTGAAGGCAGACACTTAACGACTGAGCCACCCAGGCACCCAATACATACAATTTTTATTCGTCAATTGTTCCTCAATAAAGCTAGGAAAATAAAGAAACTGGGGAGTAGGGCAGAATTGCACTGACGTCATGCTATCAGACAGTTTTAATTTCCCACGTAGCTCTGTGAGGGAGGGTACTAGGTCTGGTCTGTCCCTCTGTTGACCCCGAACATCCTTTTATGTTCCTGATAGGGGCAGGGGGCAACTTTCAGTCTTTCACCACCAAGTGTGTTGTTAGCTATAAGTTTTTCATAAATGCCCTTTATCAAATTAAAGAAGTTCCCTTTTACTCTTTGTTTGTTGAGAAATTCTATCTTGAGAGGGTGTTGGATTTCATCAAATGCTGTTTCTGCATCTATTAAGATAATCATGGGATTTTTGTTCTTTATTCTATTACCATTGTGTGTTATATTAATTGATTTTCCTATGTTGAACCGCTCTTGCATTCCTGGTCACGTTGTGTAATCCTTTTAATATGCCGTGGATATGATTTGCTGGTATTTTGTTGAGAATTTTTGCACCTGCATTTAGAAGGGATGTTGCCATGTAATTTTATTTTCTTGTGCTCTTTTTCTTGGCTTTGATCTCAGGGTCATACTGGCTTCCTTGTGTAATAGCACTCCAATCAGTCTTCAAGCTTATGCACTCCTTGGTTGCTGACCTAAATTCCTTGATCTGTAGCAGAACTTTCCTTGAAATTTGCAGACCACTGGCCATGAGGAGTGAAGGAGCAAACTCTCCTGAAAGATAAAGCCTGACTACACTCAAAAGCAGCTGCCAGTGATGCCAGCAAGTTTGTTCAGGGTCATGTCCACATAAGACTTGCCATCTGGGTGCCTGTGTCACCTCCATGTAACCCCCCTCCCTCTTCCCCTGCCTTCCCATTTAAAACCCTGTGGCTTCACTTGGATGGGGAAAATGATCTTTGAGATGTTTGTCCACCATCTTCTCAGGTTCCCGGCTTCCTGAATAAAGCAACATCTCCTTTCCCACCATCATTTGTGTCTCAAGTATTGATTTTCAAGCTGCCAGAAGGAAAACCTGAGTTCAGAACCAATTCTCCACCTGGAAACAACAGAATTGGATGGGAAATGTTTCCTCTTCTTCTTCTTCTTCTTCTTCTTCTTCTTCTTTGAAGAGTTTGTGAAGGCTTAGTGTTCTTTTTTTTTTTTTTAAGATTTTTATTTATTTGAGAGCATGAGGGAGCAAGAGAGCAGGAGAGAGGGGAGGGACGGAGAGAGAGAGAGCATGAGGAGGGAACGGGATGAGGGGCAGAGGGAGAAGGAGAAGCAGACTCCCACTGAGCAGGGAGCTCCCTGTGGATTCAATCCCAGGACCCAGGGATCATAACCTGAGCCAAAGGCAGACGCTTAACCGACTCAACCACCCAAGTGCCCCTGTGTTTTTGTTTGTGTGTTAGAGGTATTTTCTAACTTCTCTGTGGTTGTTTAAGAATATACTGTTTAATTTCCAGGTATTTGTGAACTAGTTTTCCTTCCGTTACTTTCTAATTTCACTCCATTATGTTCCAAGAACATACATGATATGACTTCAAACTGTTTAAATTCATTGAGATTTATTTTGTGACCTTACAGATGATCTATCCTGGAGAATATTCCATGTGCACTTGAGAAGAAATGTGTATTCCAGGGTGTCTGGCTGGTTCAGTCAGAAGAGCATGCAACTCTTGACCTTGGGGTTGTGAGTTTGAGCTCCACTTTGCGTGCAGAGATTACTAAAAAAAAAAAAAAAATTAAAAGAAAAAAATAAAGATTGCGTATTCTGTGGTCATTGTGTGAAGTGTTCTGTGTATATATCTAGTAGGTCCATTAGTTTACAGCATCATTCAAGTTCTCTACTTCCTTCACAATCTTTTATCTTGTTTCATTCATTATTGAGAATGGAGTATTGAATTCATCAACTATTATTATTGATAATTTTATCATATTTATTTTCTTTTTTTTTTTAATTTTTATTTATTTGACAGAGAGAGATCACAAGCAGACAGAGAGGCAGGCAGAGAGAGAGAGGGAAGCAGGCTCCCTGCCGAGCAGAGAGCCCGATGTGGGACTCGATCCCAGGACCCTGAGATCATGACCTGAGCCGAAGGCAGCGGCTTTAACCCACTGAGCCACCCAGGCGCCCTTATTTTCTAAGTTGTATTAAATCCAGTTGATTTTTTTAAACATTTATATATTTATTTATTTGAGAGAGAGAGAATGTGTGAATTCAAATGCACATGAGTGGAGGGGGGGAGAAAATCTCAAGCAGACCTTGCACTGAGGGCAGGACCTGATGCAGGGCTCAACTCACAACCCTGAGATCATGACCTGAGCAGAAATCAAGAGTGGGGTGCCTAACTGACTGAGCGACCCAAGAGCCCTCAGTCTATTTTTTTTTAAGATTTTATTTATTGGGGCGCCTGGGTGGCTCAGTGGGTTAAGCCGCTGCCTTCGGCTCAGGTCATGATCTCAGGGTCCTGGGATCGAGTCCCACATCGGGCTTTCTGCTCAGCAGGAAGCCTGCTTCTCTCTCTCTCTGCCTTCCTCTCCGTCTACTTGTGATCTCTCTCTGTCAAATAAATAAATAAAATCTTTAAAAAAAAAGATTTTATTTATTTATTTGATAGAGATTACAAGTAGTCAGAGAGGCAGGCAGAGAGAGAGGAGGAAGCAGGTTCTCCACTGAGCAGAAAGCCCGACGTGGGGCTCGATCCCAGGACCCTGAGACCATGACCTGAGCTGAAGGCAGAGGCTTTAACCCACTGAGCCACCCAGGCGCCCCCAGTCTATTTTTTTTTTAAGTCAGCTCTATGCCCAATGTGGGGCTCAAACTCACGATCCTGAGATCAAGATTTGCTTGCTCAACCAACTGAACCAGCAGGGTGTCCTTAATTGTATTTAACTTTCAGTTTTTAAACTCTTTATGGAATCTGGGGGGACCCAAGACCACCACCCTCCCCCACACCGTACATACCCTGTGCTTACTCCAACTGTCCAGGCTCAGAAGCCATGGTGGTTGTTATAGTACTTTATTCAGCAAAGAAATGAGGTTGTTTTTAACACCTCCTCTAAGGAAGGAAGCTCAAAAGGGCTGAGCCAGCCGGGCCCTGCAGGATGGGCTGCTTCTACTTGAACTTCTGCAGCAACTCGCAGATCTTCTCCTTGACCATTGGATCCAGTGTTGAACAGTCCCACTCTGCCAACTTCATCAGCCGGTCATGGGCCTCCCAGAAGAGGCCAGAGCCAATAGCCAGCTCCACCCTCATGCGCCACTCAGCTATCTTGGAGCTACTGAGGAAGACGTTATACTGGCTTCCCATGGGCTGTAGACAGACGAAGAGGAAGGAGTGGTCAACCGGGAAGAGGAGGGCGAGGGGAGTGACCAGCCCCACCTGGGTCCCCTCACAGCCTCGGAGGGTCTCCCCATCGGCCTCCCACAAAGAGTGAGTCTGTGACCACCACCCCACTCCCAGGCCTTGGCAAGAGGTCAGATGCTATGTAATAGACATGGGGTGAGCATTGGAAGATCAGGATCTCCAGGGTTCTTGGCCACTGGTCTTGCTCCAAGGCTCCTGACTCCCTCTCTGAGGTGACACCTGGCCCAGATGTCTCCCACCTCTCCAGCATGAAACTTTCGATTGGTCCTGCCTTCTTCCAGGAAATCCCTTGTTCTCAGATGAGGGTGGGAAGAATTCAGGGTTTTTTCCTCCACATTGAGCCTTCCTCTGCAATCAGGCACAGGGCCTGGAATGGGAGACGCAGCAGGCAGTCTAAGAAACATGCACCCAAGCAGCTTGGGGGCCCCAAAATGGAGTGGGTGCGGGTGAAATGTAAGGGGTAGGATGTGAAATGTAGGGGACCGTATCACCTGGGACAGAAAAACTGAAGTGGTTTTTCCTGGTGATGGTCTGCCCTGCACCCTAGCCAGGGACTAAAGGGGATACGTGGCATACTGGCCAGAGATTATGTGGGCCTCTCAAGACATCAGCCAGGGTCTAAATTGGCCATCCTGCACACCAGCTAGGTCAGAACTGGCCACCCTCCCCTGCAGGTAGAGACCACATAAATGCCCCACACCCAGGTATGTTATGCCCCCCAAATGCACAGTGGGTGCCCCTCAGACCAGAGCCGTGGGAGTTGCTTTGTATAGTTGTAAGTCTGGGGCTCTAGGAAAGAAGCACTCGGCCAGAAGGACGCTTTGGAGGCCTCTGTACACATCCTGGAGAGTCCAACGGGAAGAGAAGGCATCCAGGATTCTAGCTGACTCACTGAGAGATGCTGTATTCTTCTCTCTGTCCTGGGCCCGCCCTCCAGCCCCTCCCCATGCTGAAAAATCACTGTGAAGCATGGATAATCGTGGTCCTCCTTGGTTCAAAATCTGTGCTTCCTGTCACCCCTGGGCGGAGTCCAGGCACCCCAGCCCTGGCTCCCACAGTCTTCCATGTCTCCTCCTTTACCAGTCTATCCTCAAGCTATGGCCCCAGTAGTTACAGAGGAGTCTCACCTGTGCCCAGGCTCTGTGCCCCCACCAACCCCACTTCACACCTGCATCATCTCCACCAGGGCCACCAGGTCAGCCAGTGAGATGTGGTCCCCGGTGATGAACATCTTGTCCTGCAGAAACTTCTCCTCGAAGAGCTGCATGCTGTTCTTCACCTCGGCCAGCATCTGCTCTGTCTTCTCTGCTGGAACCTCCTCGCCTGTGATCATTGGAATCAGCATCTGGCCAGGGTGGGGGAGGGGAGGGAAGAGGAGGCTGCCCTCTAGTTCCCATCTGACACTCTGGTCTCTAACCTCCTTGTCTGCTGGAGAAATGTTGGGCAGAACCAAGAGCATAAAGTAGGTTCACCTCTTTTAGTGGCTCTGGATGATAGAGGGCCATTGTTCAGGGGGATTTCGAGATCCCAGCAGGAAGTAATCCTGTGATTGATTAGTGATGTCCGTCACAGGTATGAGATAAGAAGTAAGGGTACATATATGGGCTATTGGTCATCTTCAGATTTGGTGGTCCCTATGGGCCCTTGGACTCTGGGGTTTTCTCATTCAGAACAAAATTTCTGGAATCCTATCCCAGCTTGAGTAATGTCAACCCCTCCTGGGTGCCCTTCCCCTTGTTTTCACAAGACTTTTTCATACCCAGCGGTTCATTCCACACTCCCATCAGCTCTGTAAGGCAGGCAGGAGAGGAAGCCAAGGAAATGAGGCTCAGGAAGGCGGAGGGAGACTTGCTTGAACTCACTGGTGGTCAGCCCTAGCATCGGTCCTGCTCACCTTGATCCAGAGGATCTTGGTCATGGGTAGCTGAATGGCAGTGTGCTGCCAGGCCATGAACTCATCCACGCGGGCACGTGTGTGCAGGTCTGGTGGGTACCAGTGCGAGGGTGTGCTGTACTTGCGGCACAGGTAGAAAAGGATGGCCACACTGTAGAAAGGGAAAGCCAGGGGCACTGCTCTTGCCTTCTCCAATCCCGTTACACCCACCACCCAGTGCGATGCAGCCAGAGGTGGGCTGTAGGCACTGACATTCTTCTAGGGGAAGAATAAGCCCGAAGGGTGCCAAGAAATGCATTCGGTCCACCAGCGTGTGCTAGAGGAAGGCCAGCAGGGTGAATGGATGTTCACCATTCACTGGAGGAGGGAGGTCTCAATGGAGAACGACATGTACAGGAATTCAGGGGTAAGAGGTAGCAGTTTGGAGAAAAGGAAAAAGTGTGACCAGAAGAAGGATGGGGAGAATGGTCAGAGACAGGGAGGCCACCCAGGGAGGCCCTCGGAGATGTAGGAGGATATGGACTTGATCCTAAAGGTTATGGTTATGTAAGCAGGAGGGTGAGAAAATACACCTTGAACTTTAGAAAGATCCCTCTGTCCTACAACTCAATAGCAAGAAAACAAACCAACCAAAAAAGGGCAAAGAGCTGGAGGAGACATTTTTCCAGAGAAGACCTCCACATGACCAACAGACACATGAAAAGAAGCTCTATGTCAATCATTAGCAGGGAAATGCAAGACAAAACCACCAGGAGATATCACCTCAGGCCCATGATAATGGCTGCCATCAAAAGGACAAAAAATAACACGTGTTGGCAAGGTTGTGGAGAAAAAGGAACCCTTCTGCACTGTCGGTGGGAATGCAAACTGGTGCAGCTGTTGTGGAAAACAATATGGAAGGTCCTAAATAGAACTACGGTATAATCCAACAACTCCATTTCTGGATATTTATCTGAAGGAAACAGAAACACTGTAAGAAAAAGATATCTGCACCCCCACGTTCACTGCAGCATTATTTAGAAGAACCAAGACACAGATGAATGAATGCACAGAGAATGTGTGATGTAAATATACAATGGGATGTTATTCACCCATAGAAAAGGAGGAAATCCTGCCATCTGTGACAACATGGAATGAACTTAAGGGGTTATGCTAAGTGAAATAGATCACACAGAGAAAAACACAGTGTGAGCTCATTTATATGTGGAATCTAAAAAAACAAACAAGCAAAAACAAAGCCATAAATACAGAGAACACATTGGTGGGGGGTTACAGGGGGATGAAATGGATGGAGGGAGTCAAAAGGTTCAGACTTGCAGCTATAAAATAAGTCACAGGGATGTAATTGTGACCCAAGTTAATAATACTGTATTGTAGGGGCGCCTGGGTGGCTCAGTCCTTAAGCATCCGCTTAACATCCGGCTCAGATCTTAATCCCAGCGTCCTGGGATGTAGCCCCGAATCAGGCTCCCTGCTCAGAGGGAAGCCTGCTTCTCCCTCTCCCACTCTCCCTGCTTGTGTTCCCTCTCTCGCTGTGTCTCTCTGTCAAATAAATAAAATCTTTAAAAAATAATAATAATACTGTATTGTATATTTGAAAGGTGCTGAGAGAGTAGATCTTAAAATTTCTTATCACAAGGGGAAAAAATCTACAACTCTGTCTGGTGATGGACATCAACTACAACTTACCGCGGTGATCAATAGATATGTATATCAAGTCACGATGTTGTACACCTGAAACTAATAATATGCTATATGGTAATTATATCTCAAAAGAAAGAAAGAGGCGCCTGGGTGGCTCAGTTGTTAAGCGTCTGCCTTCAGCTCAGGTCATGATCCCAGGGTCCTGGGATCAAGCCCACATCAGGCTCCTGGCTCTGTGGAGAGCCTGCTTCTTCCTCTCCCACTCCCTCTCTCATTGCTTGTGTTCCCTCTCTCTCTGTGTCTCTATCAAATAAGTAAAATCTTAAAAAAAAAAAAAAAGATCCTTTTGGTACTAGGTGGAGGGGTTCTGAGGTAGGCAGAGACCACAGGGATCTGGGGAGGGTACAGACTGGAGGCACCATTTGGAGGGGGTGGTCTCGCTCTTGGCTGATGGGGGGCAGGAAGGGAGGAACACAGGGTGGACACAGGCATTTGAGGTATCTAGGACCTCTGGGGCCCTAGAGAGTCCTGAGTCAGTCTGATGATATCAAAGTCCAAGGATCTTCCCCACCCACCTTGTTTTCCCCTCAACACCCACCACCTGTGCAGAGTCAGCAGATGAGAAAGGAGCAGAGATGGGTGGGGGGAGAGGGAGGGAAGGAACAGCCTGGGAGGGAGGAGGGAGGCCCCAGAGGACCAACTCTATAAGAAGGGACGGAAATCCTAAATCATCTCAGCTGATCTCACAATAACCCTGTAAGGTGGGTACCAGCAGGCTTACATTTGAGGAAACTGAGGCTCAGAGATAGAACAAACTTGCCAAAGACACACAGACCATGAGTGACAGGATCGGGATTTGACCCCAGCAGTCGGGCCCTGAGCCTCAGCCCAAGCCCCGCCACTGTTCTTGACCACCTGGCATAGTGTGTGACCTTGGCCAGGCAGGCCAGGGGGGTGGGGAGATGAACAGAGTCAGGTGGGGAGGAGAGTGAATTGGCAGTGGAGACAAGAGGATGATCTCCCCTGAGGGACAGGCAGAGGCTTGCCTCACTGGCCCAAAGCCCCTCCCCATTTTGTGACCTCTGTAAATACCACCCTTGGGGGCCAATCCTGGGCCATGACTGTTCTGAGCAGACCTATCAGTGGTGGCTCCCAGTTCTGACTGTTTCCTCCCAGGGTGTCTGTAGCCTGTGCCACTCTGCCTGAGTCCATAGTACCCAGTGACACACTCTTTGTATCTATCCTGCACCTTGAGGCTAGGGCCCCCGGTGCTCATTCTTGACATCAGCCTTCCTGGCTCCCCCACTGGGAACACCAAGGCCAAGTGGGGCCCACCACCAGCATATTCTTGAACTCTTCTTGCCAGAGACCAGAGCTTGCTGTGCCTGGAGGAGCCCCATATCTTGGGGGGCAGACCCCTGGCTGGTATCAAAGTCCCTGGGATGACCCTGGAGTGGGTGCCTGGCCTTGTCTACCTAGCACCCTCTCACCAACTCCTCTCACAGGTACCTGCTCTGTCATCTTTAATCCAGGGATGGGGGGGTACTGGCATTCAGGGGTCCCAGTGCCCCGGACCACCACAGGCAAACTGTGGCTCAGAGCAGGCCCATGCATGTCCTTCCCTGGGAACATCAGATAACCTGAGAAGGCGGGGTTGATCCTTTCCCAGACAGATGGACAGGGAGATGGGCAGGGGAGATTCTGCCCATCTGGGCTAGGCCCTTGTTCCCCTGGCTAGAGGGGCAGGGAGGTGAGGAACAGTGGGGATGTCCAGCCACCAGCAGACCCAAATCGGGGCAGCGCAGGTAGGGGCCGAGTCTTGGTCTCCCTGGTTCCAGAGGGTGGAGCCACCACCCTAACAGACCCAAGGGGCAGAGCAAGGAGCCAACAAGGATGATTTTCAAGCCTTAAAATGTAAAACAATTTACCCTGCTAGGTTTCAGACTTGCTTGGGATGCATGAAATTTTTATTTTTCCTTCCTATTTCTCTGTTAAGGAATGGGAATATCCATCCTGGGATGTCCCCCACACTTACTGCATTTTTTTCTATTGTTATTTTTTTAATTTATTTATTTGACAGAGACATAGCACAAGTAGACAGAGTGACAGGCAGAGGGAAAAGGAGAAGCAGGCTCTCCACTGAGCAGGGAGCCTGATGCAGGGCTCGATTCCAGGATCCTAGGATCATGACCTGAGCCAAAGGCAGCCGCTTAACTGACTGAGTCACCCAGGTGCCCCTCTGTTGTTATTTTTAAGTAATGTCTATAGTACCCAATGTAGGGCTTGAACTCAAGACCCTGAGATCAAGTGTCTTATGCTCCACCAACTGAGCCAGCCACGCACCCCTCTCCATTGTATTTTAGAAGCAGGACAACTTGTCACCTGGCTTCCGAGGTTCACGAGAGCAGAACTAGGCCCCAGGATGAATCATCCCCTGTATCTCACCCATCCCTGATTTGGATAATGTGGACGGTGGCATTTTGGGCTAAGAGTTGACGCCAGAGTAATTAAGACTTCTGGAGATGTTGGGATGAGGTGACTATATTTTGCACATAGGAAGGATATGAATTTGGGGGGCCCAGGGAACACACTGTTATGGGTTGAATTGTGTTCCCCAAAGATGTGTGGAAATCTTAACACCCAGGATCTCAGAATGTAGCTTGATTTGGAAACTGGGTCTTTACAGAGGAAACCAAATTAAAATGAGGTCCTGAAGGGGTGCCTGTCTAGCTCAGTTGAAGACCGAGTGACTCTTGGCCTCAGGATTGTGAGTTCAAGCCTCATAGTGGATGTAGAGATTACTTAAAAATATAAAAGTAAAAATAAAATGAGGTCTTAGAGTAAACTCTAATCTCATATGACTCGTGTTCTTACAAAATGGGGAAATTTGGACACAGAGACACACACAAGTGGAAGGCAAGATGGTAGTCTCCCAGCCAGGAATGCCTGAGGCTACTAGAGCTAAGACAGAGGCCTGCAACAAAGCTTCCCCCAACTCCCCAGCATGGCCCTACCAACACCTCAATTTTCACTTCTAATGTCCGGAACTGTAAAAAAAAAAAAAAAGAAAAGAAAACAAATACAATTTCCATTGTTCTAAGTCATTCAGTCAGTGGTAATTTGTGACAGCAGCCCTAGGAAAATAATCCAGGCCCTGGGCCCCACCCCACCCCTAACCCCCTCCAGATCCTGTGTCCACTTGGAAGATGTACTTTAAACTTACGACATCACCTCAGAAGCAGTCAACCCAGAATCTTACCAAACTTCTACTTCCAGTGACCAGTTTACAGGAAATGAAAGGAAGGGAAAACCATGTAAACATGACACCATGAGAATGTGATCAGCAAAACTCAGACTGTGGGAAACTCCACAGGACAAAGAACTCAGTTTCTTCAACCACGACAAAAATGTAAAGGCAAGAGGTGCCTGGCAGGCTCAGTCGGTTAAGTGTCTGCCTTCAGCTCCGTTCATGATCTCAGAGTCCTGGGATCAAGGCCTGCATAAGGCACCCTGCTCAGCCTTTAAAAAAAAATGCAGGGGCGCCTGGGTGGCTCAGTGGGTTAAAGCCTCTGCTTTCAGCTCAGGTCATGATCCCAAGGTCCTGGGTTCGAGCCCTGCATCCGGCTGACTGCTCAGCAGGGAGCCTGCTTCCCCTCTTCTCTCTCTGCCTGCCTTTCTGCCTACTTGTGATCTCTGTCTGTCAAATAAATAAATAAATAATCTTAAAAAAAAAATGCAAAGGCAAAAACATAGGTCATGGAGGGGGCTCTAGATGAAAAAGGACCCAGGAGGCACATCACCAGCTACAGTATGTGGCAGCTTTTTCTGAGCCAGATTCAAATGCACAAGCTACAAAGAAACTCTCTGTGAGATAATCAGAGACTTTTGAATACAAATAGGATATTAGTTAAAATCCAGGGATTATTATTAATTTTACAAGGTGCCATCATGGTATTGATGCTTTTTTTCTTTCTTTTTAAGATTTATTTATTTGAGGGGCGCCTGGGTGGCTCAGTGGGTTAAGCCGCTGCTTTCGGCTCAGGTCATGATCTCAGGGTCCTGGGATCGAGTCCCACGTCGGGCTCTCTGCTCAGCAGGGAACCTGCTTCCTCCTCTCTCTCTGCCTGCCTCTCTGCCTGCTTGTGATCTCTGTCTGTCAAATAAATAAATAAAATTTAAAAAAAAAAAGATTTATTTATTTGAGACAGAGATTGCGCACACGTGCAAGGTGGGGGACAGAGGGAAAGGGAGAGAGAGAATCCCAAGCAGGCTCCATACCCAGCACAGAGCTCAAGGTAGGGCTCGGTCTCACAACCTTGAGACCATGACCTAAGCTGAAACCAAGAGGCAGACACTTAACTGAGCCACCCAGACACCCCCTGAATCTCTCTCTCTCTCTCTCTCTTTTTTTTTTTTTAGAGCCCTTATCTCTTAAAAGTGTATTCCTAAACATTTATGGATGAAATGATGGGGTGGTTGGCAGGCAGGGGAATAGAAGGGGTTACAGGTGATGAAAAAATGGGCTCCCCGAGTGGACCACTGTTGGAATGGGGTGATGGGTATCATGCTGAGGTTGCTATACTCATTATTTGGTACTCATTCTGCTTTGGTGTACATATAAAATTGTTCACAGTCAATAAAAAATAAGGACTAGCAGGTCAGCTCTGCATGGATCTCTGGGAGGAGCAGAGACAGATGGTGGGGTGCAGGCCCCAAAAAGGTAAAGACTTACCTTTCAGATAAGACAAATTTTCCATCTTTGAGGCTGGGTAGCTTCTTCAAGGGGTTGATCGCTATGTATTCCTTGCTGTGGTGGTGACCTGAGAGGGGTAGGAAAGGTAAAGGTCTGAGGGCACCGGGACCCCAGGGAAGAGAGAACCAGGTCTCCCAGAGGCAGAAATTCTCTCTAGAAGGGGAAGCAAACCCAGAGGAGTACCATGGCTCACTTCAGGTCAAAGGGCAAGTCAGGAGCTGAACAGGGATTAGGATCAAGTCTCCTGCCAGATCCCAGGTTCAGTGACCTGGACCACCTGTTGGCTCACAGAAGTTGGGGACCTCCAGCCCCACTCCCAACTCTGGGCCTGAAGCCACGGCCCAGGAAACAGCAGAAGCCCTAGGAGCCTGGATCCCACCCTCTACAGCCCCCTCTAAAAGGGGCAGGGCAGCCAGGAGCCCCCGGCCCCAGCATACAGCTGGAATCCAAAAGGGAGCCTCTCATAGGCAATCAATCTCCGAGGAGTTTTGTTTTGTTGTTGTGTTTTGGCACTTTTTTTCAAGGTCGTTACTTTGTTTTTAAACTTTTTGTTTGTTTGTTTGTTTTTTATTTTATTTTATTTTTTATAAACATATAATATATTTTTATCCCCAGGGGTACAGGTCTGTGAATCGCCAGGTTTACACACTTCACAGCACTCACCATAGCACATACCCTCCCCAATGTCCATAACCCCACCTTCTCCCAATCCCCCTCCCCCCAGCAACCCTCTGTTTGTTTTGTGAGATTAAGAGTCACTTATGGTTTGTCTCCCTCCCAATCCCATCTTGTTTCATTTGTTCTTCACCTACCCCCTTAACCCCCCATGTTGCATCTCTACTTCCTCATATCAGGGAGATCATATGATAGTTGTCTTTCTCCGATTGACTTATTTCGCTAAGCATGATACCCTCTAGTTCCATCCACGTCGTCGCAAATGGTAAGATTTCATTTCTTTTGATGGCTGCAAAGTATTCCATTGTGTATATATACCACATCTTCTTTATCCATTCATCTGTTGATAGACATCTACTTTCCATAGTTTGGCTATTGTAGACATTGCTGCTATACACATTCGGGTGCACGTGCCCCTTAGGATCACTACGTTTGTATATTTAGGGTAAATACCCAGTAGTGCAATTGCTGGGTATAGGGTAGTTCTATTTTCAACATTTTGAGGAACCTCCATGCTGTTTTCCAGAGTGGTTGCACCAGCTTGCATTCCCACCAACAGTGTAGGAGGGTTCCCCTTTCTCCGCATCCTCGCCAGCATCTGTCATTTCCTGACTTGTTAATTTTAGCCATTCTGACTGGTATGAGGTGATATCTCATTGTGGTTTTGATTTGTATTTCCCTGATGCCGAGTGATATGGAGCACTTTTTCATGTGTCTGTTGGCCATCTGGATGTCTTCTTTGCAGAAATGTCTGTTCATGTCCTCTGCCCATTTCTTGATTGGATTATTTGTTCTTTGGGTGTTGAGTTTGCTAAGTTCTTTATAGATTTTGGACAGTACCCCTTTATCTGGTATGTCGTTTGCAAATATCTTCTCCCATTCTGTCAGTTGTCTTTTGGTTTTGTTAACTGTTTCCTTTGCTGTGCAAAAGCTTTTGATCTTGATAAAATCCCAATAGTTCATTTTTGCCCTTGCTTCCCTTGCCTTTGGCGATGTTCCTAGGAAGATGTTGCTGTGGCTGAGGTCGAAGAGGTTGCTGCCCAAATACATGTTTTTAAACATTTTTAAAATTTAAATTCAATTGATTAACATATAATATATTATTAGTTTCAGAGGTAGAGGTCAGTGTTTCATCAGTCTTATGTAATACACAGTGATGTTACATCATGCCCTTCTTAATGCCCATCACCCAGTTACCCCATCCCCCATCCCCTCCCCTCCAGCAATACTCAGTTTGTTTCCTATCATCAAGAATCTGTTATGGTTTGTCTCCCTCTCTGATTTCATCTTGTTTTATTTTTCCCTCCCTTCCCCTATGATCCTCCATTTTGTTTCTTAACATATGAGTGAGATCATATAATTGTCTTTCTCTGACTGACTTATTTCGCTAAGCTTGATACCCTCTAGTTCCAGCCATGTCATTGTAAACAGCAAGATATCATCTTTCTGATGGCTGAGAAGTATTCCAGTGTGTGTGTGTGTGTGTGTGTGTGTGTGTGTGTGTGTGTACCACATCTCCTTTACCCATTCATCTATCAATGGACATCTGGGCTCTTTCTATACTTTGACTCTTGTGGACATTGCTGCTATAAACATTGGGGTCCAGGTGCCTCTTCGGATCATGACATTTATATCTTTGGGGTAAATAGCTAGTAGTGCAATTGCTGGGTCATAGGGTAGCTCTACTTTTAACTTTTTGAGGAACCTTGTTTTGTTTTTTGTTTTGTTTTGTTTTAAGTACGTTCTGCTCCAGGCGCCTGAGTGACTCAGTCATGAAGTGTCTGCCTTAGGCTGAGGTCATGATCCCAAGGTCCTGGGATTGAGTCCTCCATTGGGCCCTCTGCCCAGTAGGGAGTCTGCCTCTCCCTCTTCCTCTGCCCTGCCCCCCCATGCTCTTGCTCTTTCGCGTGCTCGTTCTTTCCCAAATAAATAAAATTAAAAAAAAAAAAAAAGGTAAGCTCTGCTCAACATGGATTTGAACTCAGTTTTTTTTTTCTTGTTTTGTTTTTTTTAAAGTAAGCTCTCTGCTCAACATGAGCCTGAACTCACAACTCCAAGCTCAAAAGTCCACACACTCTACCAAATGAGCCAGCCAGGCATCCCAATCTATCTGGAGTTTTAACCCTACC
Source organism: Lutra lutra (assembly GCF_902655055.1). NCBI lineage: Eukaryota > Metazoa > Chordata > Mammalia > Carnivora > Mustelidae > Lutra > Lutra lutra. The sequence continues at coordinate 66,008,015 of NC_062289.1, read as the reverse complement.
ACAGCTAGCTGCCTGTGGCTGGAAACACTTCTAGGGCTCGACTCACACCTCATTTCAGAGCGCCTGGTCTCCTCTGTGTTCTAGAGACTTCTGCCTTGGCAACCTGAGCTTTTAAGAATGACTTCTGCACTTGGAATAGTGTTGGAGACCAGAGCCCTGCATACCACTCAAGGTCTGTGTCACCCCGAGCAGGTGTGAACACGGTGGGGAGGATAGGTGTGAACTGAAGCTTGACTCAGATTTGAATGACCACACACTTTGGCAGCCTTTGCCAACTGATCAGAGGTGCTGCAGCTAACAAGAGGCTACCCTCCCACAAGGAAAAGCCAAGGGCACTGGATGGGAGACTGGGGGACACTCAGCAGCTCTGCCTTCCCCTTTTACCTTAGAAGAGCCTGTTGGTCATAGCAGGGGAGAAAGTGAGGGAGGATGGACAGCCTACAATTCCCTTGGGAAACGTTTCTTCCCCTGGGGACTCTGATGGGTGGAGTATCCTCTGTGTCTCAGCTTAGAGACACCCTAATCTTGTGCCTGCCGCCCCTCAGGGTCAGACATATGCCCTGCAGCAGGGGGTGCCTACCTTTTAGCAGATCCACAAACTGGAAGTCAAAGGGGATGCTGTTTTTCCTAGCAAAGATATAGACAGCACGGCAAGATGCTGACAGCAGGTCCAGATAGAGCTCCAGGCCCATGCTGAGCCACACAGTGGACACCCCCACCAGCCACAGCTACCAGGCTCTGAAGCTGAGCCTATATGTAGCCTGAGCCCTTGGCCTTGGCCCAGTACCCTTCAGTTGTCTCCAACTCAGGCCCAGGACCCCGTGTTCTGGAACTTATTGTTTCACTTGGTGTTGTCATGAGGCCAGGAATCCCGGAATTCTCACAGCAGCAAGGATTCTGGGGAAACTCAGGGGCAGACTAGGTAGAGGCCCTCTGCTCAGGGTCAGAAGGCGGGGGCCACCTGCAGCCCTGCCCTTCCCTTCCTTCTCGGTGCATGGGTGTGCGTGTGGCCCATTTCTGAGAAGGACTTACACATGGGAATTCTCAGGGTCAGAACTTCATTGCAGAACACGACCCAAGGGGTTCTGTAGAGTCCAGAATGAGAACAGGGCAATGAGAATGAACCATGGAGGGTTTCAGAAGCATGCTCGGGGGTATGCATAGGTCAGTCTGGCCTGAACTGCAGTTAGAAAAGTGTGGGGAGGAAAAGAAACAGGAGCCTGGCAAGCAGTCAGGGCCCCAGGGACAACGTCACAGGGGTGTCAGGGGTCAACCAGCCAGGCAGAGAAACCCAGAAACTTCAGGCCTGGCTTGGGACTGGCAGTGGCCAGTGGAACTCAGCACCTGGCAACTCAAGAAGGTAACTGGACCCAGATGGAGTATTATCACTTGAGGCTGCGTCATCATGGGATGTCTCTTGTCCCTCTAGATTCTGCTCAGAAGCGGGGAGACCCCCACCTCCTAAGGCGGAGTGAGGCTAGAGACAAATGGAGAGCACACAGCATGTTTATTGTGGGTAGGAGAGAGCAGGGTACCGGGCCTGGCCACTCCCCTCTCAGCTGAGCCGCTCCAGCAGTCTCTGCACCAGCTCCTGGGCCAGCTTGGGGTCCCGCTGGGCATCTCGGGGGTCCCGAGGCTGCAGCACAAGCCTATGGGCATCCTGGACAAGCTCAGGACCCAGAGCAGCCTCCACTCGGGCTCGCCACACTGCCAGCCGGGGCCAGTCTTGGAAGATGTCACAGCCGACAGCAGTGGGCTGGGGAGACAAGGCAGCTGGAGCAAGGGACTCAGCGCTGGGCCCAGAGTCCACCCACCCCCACCCCAGAAGGCAAGCAGGCAAGCACCTGCATTAGCTCCGTGAATGCCATCAAATCTGCCAGGGAGAGCTGCTCGGTGGCCAGGAAGGGCTTGGTGGCCAGGACCTCCTGATCCAAGTGCCTCAGAGCTGGCTTCAGCTTCCCCAACAGCTGGTCTAGCCGCACAGGGTCCATAGGCTGCCCCGAGAAATGGGGCAGGAGGGACTGGGCAGGGGAGAATCGAGGCAGTTGGAACATTCTCAGCCACCTGGCTACCCCTCCTGACCCCATCCATCAGTGATACCCCCCTGGTGGGCACTGTATCCAGAAGGATTCTGAGGTGTCATTCAGACTCCGGGGAAGGAGTGCTATGACAGATTACAGATGTCTACCTGGGACAGGGGATGAGAGGCTGTATATAGGCCAACGGGTTCTTTCCAGCATGGGGGCGGGATGGGGGGTGTCTCCGGCTCCCACCCAAGCCTGCACAGGGAGTCTCACCTTACACAGGTAGACGTTGGTGGCCGGCAGCTGGATGGCGGTATGCTGCCATGCCAGGTACTCGTCCACGCGTGCGCGGGCCTGCAGCTCCGCGGGGTACCAGTGGGCCGCCGGCTGGTACTTGCGGTTCAGATATAAGAGGATAGCCACGCTACAAACAAGGGGCGTCGGAGATTTCCCCAGCCCTCAGCACTGGGCAGCAAACAGGATGATCCGGCTGGATCTCTCTCCCAATGCCGCCTCCAGGGGAGAATGCCCCGATTCCCACATCCCCAGCAACGGTCATCTTCTTCCCATCAAACTTCTCCATTCCTCCAGTGCTTCCCCAGGGGCCCACATTTCCAACTCCTCTCCCTTCTAGGAGCCCTCTGCCTCCAGGCCCCACTCTCTGGCGTCAGAGTCCTACTGAGCGGGAGTCAGGCAGACCTGCCGTGGACAGCCTGCCCGAGGGGTCTCCCAGGTCCCTCCCAGGTCAGTGCTCCCCAGGACCCCTTTCTTTTTTTTTTTGTTAAGATTTTATTTATTTATTTGACAGAGAGAAATCACAAGTAGGCAGAGAGGCAGGCAGAGAGAGAGGAGGAAGCAGGCTCCCTGCTGAGCAGAAAGCCCGATGTGGGGCTCGAACCCAGGACCTGGGATCATGACCTGAGCCGAAGGCAGCGGCTTAACCCACTGAGCCACCCAGGCGCCCCCCCAGGACCCCTTTCTTTATCCCCTCTGGGCTTCTAGTACTTGGGGACCAGTTTCTATTCTCAGGCAAATCCTGGGGGAGGGTCACATTACTTGCCCATTTTACAGAGGAGACACAGGGGATGCGAAGTTCTGTGACCTGTCCGCAGCAGAGAGCGAGGACGTAGGGAACTGGGATTCAGAGCCCAGTGCCAATCTGGGGCTGCCTGCCTTCTGGCTCCTGGGACTGAGAGGCCAGGTTTGGGACATTCTGGGAGGGCTGACCTCAAGCTCTGATCTTCCTCAGCTGGCTCCAGGTGGTCCAGGCTTGACTGAGTGACCTATGCCCCTTTTTCCCAGGCTGAAGCTACCAGCTTTAGCCCCAAAGCAGCCCCCTAGTCCAGCCCTTGCCTCCAAGCTGGGTGAGCCAAAAGGGCGGGGGGGCTACACCAGTTTGGAAAAATCTCCCAGCGAGGGGTCATCAGCTTTCTGCCTTCCTCCCTCCACCTCCCCCAACCCAGAAGCCTCCTCAGGAGGCCTCAGGACCCCCAGGATTCCATTACCTCTCCGCCAGCAGGAAGTCCCCATCTTTGAGAGCAGGTACCTTCCCCAGGGGGTTCACTTTCAGGAATTCAGGCTTCAGGTGCTCCCCTGAGGGGTGGAGAGGATGAGTAGCTCATCAAGTTCTCGCCCCTGGACAACCCCTCCATGGAGCCCAGCCTAGTCAAGGCTCACCCCGTCCTAGCTCCACAGGCCGCAGCTCAAAGGGAATGCCATTCTTCTGGGCAAAAATGTAGATGGCACGGCAGGGGGGCGAGTAGAGGTCCAGGAACAGCTCCAGGGGCATGGCTGTGCCTCCCACTGTCTTCACCTTCTCTCCACTCAGTTCGGCCTCTGAGGGTTTGTTTGGCCCCTCCAAAAGGGGCCTGAAGAAATATGTTCCCCTCCCTGAAACCTACTTCCTCTGAGGTACTTGCTGGGCACCCTGCCAAGCCTCTACACCTCCTGGCCTCTGTGGAAGGGAGGCAGGGTGGGCTATTGGAGACTGGTCGCTGGTTTTCCACAGCAGGGTCCCCAGCCTGGCCCTTCTCCTCCTTCCCAGGGTGTTACAAAAGCCTGGACACCCCCACAGCCATCTCTTCCCTCTGGCTGGGCCACCCCCTTATCTCGGCTTCCTGGCAGACAGGGCGACTTTCACAATCCTAGCTGAGGTGGGAGGCTCCCTGGCAGCAGACACACACGATTGGTCTTTAAGGCCTTTTGTGTCTTTCTTCCCAGGCTCCTGGGCTTCACACACACACACACACACACACACACACACACACACACACACACAGTCACATGCTCTCACATAGTCACACAGAGTCTCTCTGTCTCTCTCTCTCTCTCTCTCTCTCTCACACACACACACACACACACACTCACTCATATGACCCCACCTCCACCCCCAGCCCAGTCCTCTCCTCTCTCCAGTCTGAGTAACAGTCCTGACATGCTGACTTGGTAAAGACATCTTTATTTATTTATTTGTGAGAGAGAGAGAGCGAGCATGTGAGCACACAAGTGGGGAAAGGGCCACAGGGAGAGAGTATCCAAGCAGACTCCTGCTGAGCTCAGAGGCCCAACTCTGGCCTCCATCCCACCACCCATGAGAGCAGAACCCAAGCCAAAACCAAGAGTTGGATGTTTAACCAACTGCACCACCAAGGCACCTCAAGGCATCCCTCTCCTTACCATCTTTCTCTGGTGCCCCCCACCTCAGGTGCAGCACCGCCACCCCCTGAGGCTCTGGCCTGTCCCCTGGAGTCTTCCCTCCTCCTTACCCAGACCTGATCCCTCCAACTCCACCCGCTTCCTAACCAGCCCCTCTACCTCCACCAAAGGCCCTCTGTCCTAATCCACAGGGATTTCTCGAGTCCCTGTCAGATCCCACGCTCCCCTGCACAACTCCCTCCCACAGCCCAAGTGCCCTCAGCCAGGTTGCGTCCCCCCACCCAGTGTAGCCATGCTCCCAGCCTTGTCCATTTTTCTCCCTTCCTCCTGGACTGTCCTGTACACTTCTTTTCTGTCAGAACCCAAGTCTTGGGTCAGAATCCAAGTCTTGAGATGCTGAGGGGTGAGCTCTGGGGCAGCACCTCTGTGAGCCATGGGTAGATTGGGAGCTGGGGCCTAGCATCCACGCTGGCCCATGCTGGTGTGGTGGGTCATGGAGCAGGTGACAGCTGGAACAGCCCCCTGGGGACTGAGCCAGGGCCTCCCAGGAAGCTGCCCCTGCCCCATTCTGGGACCTTGGAACGTCAGAGCTACTTCCTGACTTTCTAGACCCATGCAAGGCAACTGTAATGTTCCCCACCAGTTTTATAGGAACTGAAGTCCGCCAGGCAGGACTGTTAGGGACAAAGTCTACCGTCCACAAACACAAGTACTTGTAGGACATGTGACTTGGGGAGGACTGTCCCCACCCTTGGTTTCAAGGACAGTTCATGATTCAGCCCAGCCAATGAAGACCCTGTACCCCTGGGCCACTCTGAGTGGATCAGGCAGGGTCCAGGGTTGTGGTAGGACTTTCTGGGAAGGAGGGACAGGGAACAGGCACAAAGCTGACTCCTGCTGAGGCCCATGGTTCTTCCTAAGGAAAAGGTCTAGAAGCCACCAGCTGCAGAAGGAGCACAGCTGGCTCAGACTCTCCCCCAGTGGAGAGGGAGAACCAGGGCTGGGCAGCCGCAGGAGCCTGCCTGTCTACAGCCGGCCATTCTGGAGCCCAGACAGGAGGGAGCAAAGCCACGCAGGCCCAGCCAGGCTATCGATGGGAGGCTGAGCTCAGACCCAACATGCCCAGAGCTGTCAGGGAGTCCAATATCCGAGATCTGTAACCCAACCCTACACAGAGAATCCCAGCTGGCTTTACCATTTTGAACAAGAGCCCCAGTCATGTGGCAGATAGAGGGAGGAATGTGAGAAGCGTGACAAAGAGAGTAACCTGGAAGCAAGATGGGGAGATGGAGAGAGGGACAAGGGCAGCTAGGAACTCTTCCCTTTGTTCATTTACTCATTCATTCACCCAGCCAATGGGGAGTGAGACTCAGAGACAGACAAAAAGCAGTGGAGGGGAGAATAGGCTAGGGGACCAGGGAGGGATCTTTCTTCTGTCTCCCAGCCCTCCTGGTGGGGTCCACCGGAGGGATTAACAGCTGGTGCCAGGACCTTGGGGATGGGGCTGTGGGCCCCAACATAGCCCCCCCTCCCAGAAAGCCCCCATTCACTCCCGCTGAGCCATTCCCCCCAACCTCAGAAGCCTGCAGGCCTCTGGTAGAAGAATTCTCTGCCATTGAATGATTCTCCTTCATGCTGTCCTCCACCCAGCTCTCCACGCCCCATTCCACCATCTAGCGGTCAGGCCATGCCCCTGGCCGATCACATACCTGAGCAACAGTAGTCCTGGGAACTAACAGCCAGCCCTCAGCATAGCTCAAGAGCCTGTGCTCATCTTGCCACCATGACCTTGGCCTGCCAGCATGCCCCTCGCCATGCCCAGCTGCTGGAGAGTCCCAAACACACTTGACCTTCCTGCTTTCAGCATTAGGTCATGCCCTTCCCTCTGCCAAGACCAGTTCAGGATTCAAGGTCATTTCCAAGAGCCTCTTCTGTCTCTCCTCCAGAAGCAGGAGACCTGAGGATCCCGCTAGCCCCCTCCTTTGATGGTGCCCAGCGTGGCTAGTTCAGCAGTGGCCCACCCTCCAGGACATAGCTGTCACCTACTCTGAACCCACAGTGAGTATTTACTGTGCATTTACGTCTTCTATTTTATTGCAGTGCCTTTTGAAAGCAAACCGTCCAATTGTGAACAAAAAAGTAGCTGGTGTGGGTCTAAAAGACACAGGATGTCTCTATTCCCAACCCTCTGAGGGAAGATGGAAAAGGTCCAGGAAAACAAGCAAATTGGAGGAATCTCTGAAAGGGAGGCCACAGGAACAGGATCGAAGAGGGAAGACACCCACCAGGGACCCTCAGGGCAGAACAGATACGACGGGGAGCAGCTCAGGGCTCAAGCTGGGAATGACACAGGTTGGGTAGAACCCTGGTAGAAAGGCCCAGGGAACCATGAGCTCAGAGGCCAAGGTTAAGGACCCCATTTATTGGTTGGCAGTGCCATCTACTGTCACATCCAAGAACAGCAGCCATATAAGCCACATGGCCTCCTGCTGGATGTCCTGAGAAACTGGGAACCCGGGGACCTCTCCTGAGAAAACAGACCACTAGACAAAAAAACAAACATTGGCAAAAGGAACTCTGAGAAACTTGAAAGTGTCATGTGCTTTGACCTGTGCTGTTTCTGTTACGTAAGTTCAATTTCCTAAGTTTTGTGTTCAGGCACGTGGTCGGTGATGAGAAACCCTTGATTGTAAAACAGGGTATGGGGTGCCTGGATGGCTCAGTTGGTTGAGCATCTGCCTTTGGCCCAGGCCATGGTCTCAGGGTCCTTAAATTGAGCCCCAAGTGGGGTTCTTTGCTCAGCGGGGAGCCTGCTTTTCCCTCTCAACTCTACTTGCCACTCCCCTTGCTTGTGCTCTCTGTCTCTCTCTGTCACATAAATAAAATCTAAAAAAAAAGAAAAAGCAACAACCAAAAAAAAAAAAGAAAAAGAAAGAAAAACCAGGGTGTAGTCTTTGTGATGATTAAAGACGCTATGTTCTATTTTTTTTCAAGATTTTTTTTTCTTTTTTTTAATTTGACAGAGAGAGAGGCACAGCAGAAGAGGGAACACAAGCAGGGGAAGTGGAAGAGTGGGAAGCAGGCTTCCTGCGGAGCCGGGAGCCCAATATGGGGGCTCTATCCCAGGACCTTGGGCCCTTGATCTGGGCCCATGATCTGAGCTGAAGACAGACATTTAATAACTGAGCCACCCAGGTGCCCCAAAGATGCTATGTTCTTCCCTCCCTAGACCCCACGAGGATGCTAGTGAAACATGTCACCAAAGAGCTGACAGGCCAGGAAGTGCAGCTCAACTCTTTCCCCCAAATCTGCTTATCCTCTGACCCTTGTTTCTGTAAAATAACATTCATGCTTGACAAGTGATAACCAAATGTTAATTTAAAAAAATTTTTAAAGATTTTTGTTGTTGTTGTTTATTTATTTGAAAGACGGAGATCACAAGTAGGCAGAGAGAGACAGGCAGAGAGAGAAAGGGGGAAGCAGGCTCCCTGCTGAGCAGAGAGCCCGATGCGGGGGCTCAATCCCAGGACCCTGAGATCATGACCTGAGTGGAAAGCAGAGGCTTAACCCACTGAGTCACCCAGGCGCCCCACCAAATGTTAATTTAGTTGTTTTGCAGGAACTCAAGCTTTCATAAAGAAGCCAGCAGAATCCAGGACCACTGACTTCCTCTTTGAGCTCAACAAAATGAAATTGACCCTCCCACACTCAGCAAACTTCCTGAGGCTGATCTTGAGTCACATGACTCTTCCCCCCTTTACCCTCTTTTGCTGGCCTTTATTTATTTATTTTTTTTTAAAGAACTTTTTTTTTTTTTTTAAGATTTTACTTGTAAGAGGAAGAGAGCATGCTCACAAGCAGGGGGAGCAGCATGAGAAGGGAGAAGCAGGCTCCCCATTGAGGGGACTTGATCCCAGGACCCTGGGACCATGACCTGAGCCAAAGGCAGACCCTTAACCGCCTGAGCCACCCAGGTGCCCCTTGCTAGCCTTTCAAAATCCCTGACTCTACCCCTTCAGGTAGGCAGGGGTGTGTGAGTGTATGTGTGTGTGTGTACTTTTATCTTATTTTAGATTTATTTATTTATTTGATAGAAAAAGTGTATGCATGAGCTGGGAGGAGGGCAGAGAGAGAATCTCAAGCAGACTCCCCACTGAGTGTGGAGCCCGACTGGGGGCTCAATCTCACCACCCTGAGCTGAAATCAAGTGTTGGACACTTAACCAACTGAGCCACCTAGGCGCCCCTATTTTATTTTTTTTAATCGCCTTCAGATAGAGTAATTTTAATTCCAAGATAGCTAACAGACAGTATTATATTAGTTTCAGGGGTACAATATAGTGATTCAGCAATTCCATACATTCGTCAGTGCTAATCCTGGTAAGCGTACTCTCTATCCCCATCCCCTATTTCACCTATCCCCCCACCCGCCTCCCCTGTGTGACCACCAGTTTGTTCTCTATAGTTAAGAGTCTGGGTTTTTTTTTTTTTCCTTTGTTCGTTTGTTTTGTTTTTTAAACTCTATCTATGAGTGAAATCATACAGTATTTGTCTTTCTCTCACCAACTTATTTCATTTAGCATAATACTGTATGACTCCATCTACGCCATTGCAAATGGCAAGAGTTCATTCTTTTTCTTGGCTGCATAATATTCCTTTATACATGCATACACGTATCTTTATTCATTCATCTATCAATGGACACTTGGGCTGCTTCCATCAATTTGTTGTTGTAAATAATGCTGGAATAAACATAGGATTACATATATCTCTTTTTTTTTAGATTTTATTTATTTATTCAACAGACAGAGATCACAAGCAGGCAGAGAGGCAGGCAGAGAGAGACAGGGAAGCAGGCTCCCTGGTAAGCAGGGAGCCTGATACGGGACTCCATCCCAGGACCCTGAGATCATGACCTGAGCCAAAGACAGAGGCTTAACCCACCGAGCCACTCAGGCCTCCAGGATTACATACATCTTTTTGAATTAATGTTTTGATACTCTTTGTGTAAATACCCAGTAATGGAATGACTCGACCATATGCTGTTTCCATGTTTAACTTTTGAGGAACCTCCATGCTCTTTTGCAGAATGGCTGCACCAGTTTGCATTCCCCACTGACAGTGCACGAGAGTTCCCTTTTCTCCACATCCTCATCAACACTAGGGAGCGTTTGAGGCTTGTCCCCTGTATCCTCGCGTGGCAGCCTTTACATCTCACTGATGTCTCCACTGTGCGTTGGATAGATGAACTTGGGTTCGGTCACACTAGCATGAAATAGAAAGGCCTATAAGCAGGAAGAAAGGAAAAGAGGAGCGGGCTTTGGTGGGCATGTGTTCAACAACTCAAGACACGGGGCTACGAAAGAAGAGTGCAAAAGGTTGAGGTGGCGGGATTGTGGCCTGGCACGGCCCCCAGAACTCACATCTCATAAAAGCCGGCTGGGTGAGGTGGGGCCTTCAAGACTGTACCAGTGAAAGCCTCAATTAGGGTGGAGGGCTCAAAGGGGCTTATCCATCCGTAACCCAGATACCATTCTTAGGTATGAGGGCCCTTCACAAATGACACAAAAAGGTCACAGGAGAAGAAATGCCAATGGATCTGAACACTTGAAAAGTGCCCAGTTTTATTTAAAAAATGTAAACCCCCAGGAAAACTAGTGTGAGAATCCACTCCTTCCCCATCCACCTGCCATAGTCAAGTTTTTCAGCACAGAGCACACTTGTGCATGTCACGTTATAAGCTCAAGTGTGTCCTCCCCCCACACACCTGTGTCGAAGTCCTAATCCCCAGTGAGCCCTAATCCAATCTGACCGATGTCCTTATAAGAAGAGATTAGGACCCGCTGAGAGACACAGAAGTGTCTCACATGCACAGGGAAAAGACCACATGAGGACACAGGGAGAGGGTGGCCAACTACAAGCCCAGGAGAGAGGCCTCGGGAGAAACCGACCTTGCCAACACCTTGATCTTGGACTTCCAGACTCCAGAACTGCAAGAAAATAAGTTTGTTTTTCTAAGCTCCCTGGCGCCCCCACCCCTCTCTGTGGTATCTTGGTTCAGCGTCCAGAGCTTACTAACAGAAACAATCCATGAGGGCTAGGACAACCTCCACAAACAGCAGTGTAGTGATATCTAGCAAAAAGGGCATGTGATCGCAGAATCAGACCTTCAAAGGCAGAAGACAAACTGATGGCTGCCAGAGGGAAAGGGAGGTAGGGGGTGGGCAAAATGGGCAAAGGGGAGTAAGGTACAGGCTTCCAGTCGTGGAATGAAAACAGCACGGGGATGAAAGGCATGGCATAGGGAATATGGTCCATAATATTTTTTTTTAAAGATTTTTATTTATTTATTTGACAGAGAGAAATCACAAGTAAGCAGAGAGGCAGGCAGAGAGAGAGAGGAGGAAGCAGGCTCCCTGCTGAGCAGAAAGCCCGACTCGGGGCTCGAACCCAGGACCTGGGATCATGACCTGAGCCGAAGGCAGCGGCTTAACCCACTGAGCCACCCAGGCGCCCCTGGTCCATAATATTTTGATCACATAGTGTGATGACAGGTGGTAGCTACATTCGTGAGCCTAGAATAATGTGTACAGCTGTAGAATCACTACACTGTCTGCCTGAAACTGGTATAACATCATGTGTCCACTAAAAAAACAAAACAAAACAGGGGCACCTGGGTGGCTCAGTGGGTTAAAGCCTCTGCCTTCAGCTCAGGTCATGATCCCAGGGCTCTGGGCTCGAGCCCCGCTTGGGGCTCTCTGCTCAGTGGGGAGCTTGCTTCCCTTCCTCTCTCTGTGCCTGCCTCTGCCTACTTGTGATCTCTATCTGTCAAATAAATAAAATCTTAAAAAAAAAAAAAGCAGTGGGGCGCTGGGGTGGCTCAGTTGCTAGGCGTCTGCCTTTGGCTGAAGTCATAATCCCAGGGTCCTGGGATCGAGCCCCACATCTGGCTCCCTGCTCCATGGGGAAGCCTGCTTCTCCCTCTCCCACTCCCTCTACTTGTGTTCCCTTTCTCTCTGTGTTGCTCTCTGTCAAATAAATAAATAAATAAAATCTCTTAAAAAACAAAGTTAAAAAAAAACAACCTTAATAAATAAATATTTTTTTAAATAAAAATCATTCCATTTTGGGGCACCTGGGTGGCTCAGTGAGTTCAGCCTCTGCCCTCGGCTCAGGTAATGGTCTTAGGGTCCTAGGATGGAGCCCCGAATCGGGCTCTCTGCTCAGCAGGGAGCCTGCTTCCTCCACCCCCGCCCCCCCCCGCCGCCGCCTTCTGCCTGGCTCTCTGCCTACTTGGGATCTGTCTGTCAAATAAATAAGTAAAATCTTTTTTAAAAAAATCTTTCCATTTCCCTCCAACCGCCCCCACCCATCCAAAAAAAGACACATGACTCCTTTAGCCAGCAATGCCATTTATAGGAGTGTCCCACAGCCGTACTCAGCAGTGACCCACAGGGACGCTGGCAGTAATAGTCACAGATCACTGGTCCATTAGCCAGAATGTGTGGCCACGTCATGGTCCACAGGTGCAGTGGCAGCTGTGCACTGTACCAGTGTAAAGCATTTCGTGAGCCACTGTGCCTGGCTCAGGGAGACTCCTGGAGCTCATACACACAAGGTGCTCAGAGCAGCTGGCACATCAGCAATTATGCTCCATGACTCAGCTGTCCCAACTCTTCCAAAAAAAATAAAAAAATTCTCTGGACACTTGGGTGGCTCATTCCATTAAGGGTCTGACTCCTTTTTTTTTTTCTTCTTTTTTAAGATTTTATTTGTTTATTTGTCAGAGAAGACACAGTGAGAGAGAATACAAGCAGGTAGAGTGGGAGAGGGAGAAGCAGGCCTCCCGCTGAGCAGGGTTCCTGATACGGGGCTCCATCCCAGGACCCTGGGATCATGACCTGAGCCAAAGGCAGACGCTGAAAGACTGAGCCACCCAGGTGCCTCAAGGGTCTGGCTCTTGATTTCAGCTCAAGTCATGATCTCACGGGCCATGGATCAAGCCCCACATCAGGCTCAATGCTTAGCTCAGCTCGGAGTTTGCTTGTCCCTTACCCTCCACTCTTCCCCTTGCTTGCCCATTTATGCCCCCTACCCCTACCCCATCTCTAAAATAAATAAATAAAATCTTTTTTTTAAATGTTCTCTAATGAAATGGCCATGTGTCAAGATATTTTTCAGTAACTAGTATCTCCCAGACACCAGTGTCTCCCTGCCCCCATGACCCCCTGTCTGCTATTTTCTTTTCAAACGTGGGATTCCACAAGAGAATGCCAGTGGTGCCTCTGATGGCCCAGTCAGGCATGCAGACTTGCTTTAGAAACCTGTTTGACAGCGACTTCGCTGTTTGAAGCCCTTAAAACAGGCTTCATTGAATTGAAAATCCAATGGAACTGTCTCAGTTCTGTCCTGGTCAGTTTGAAACCCATTTGGTGTTGGTTGCATTGAAGAGAGTCCCCGGGCACAAATTGTAGCTCATCAGGAAAACAATTCTCCTTGCTAACAACCTCATAGGTGCCTCAGTCTGAGGGTGTAATGCTGATGCGAGACTGTTGTGTGATTTAATGCAGATGGACTGTCTGGATCCCAGATGTGCATGTGTCTCGTCTTGTATCCCTAACTGGAAACAAGACTCAGATAGCAAAACAATGTGGCCAGAGTTGACCAGATGGTGCTGGGCAGCTTATTGCTGGTTACAACGTTAGGGACCTTCACTATTTCCAAACCTGTGCAGCTGCTAACTATTTTCCCTGCAAAGTCATGTCCGTTGGAGCCCATTCTCAATCAGCTCATCCCTTCTTGGAGAGACAGTTGTCAGTTTATGCAGTGCAGGCGAGTGAACTGGCTAAGCATGGTACGGTGCCTCACCATGGACACTGCCTGAAGAAGAGAACCTAAGTACAAAGAATGTTTCCCTTGTCATTGCCGGCAAAGGCATAAGTTTAAGATTTAGCATGATGAGGGGCGCCTGGGTGGCTCAGTCAGTTGGGCATCCCACTCTTGGTTTCTGTGCAAGTCACGATCTCAGGGTCATGGGACCGAGGCCCACATCTGGCTCTCTGCTCAGTGGGGAGCCTGCTTCCCCATCTCTCTCTCTGCCTGCCTCTCTGCCTACTTGTGATCTCTGTCTGTCAAAAAAAAAAGGATTTCTATTGGGCACCTGGGTGGCTCAGTCGTTAAGAGTCTGCATTCAGCTCAGGTCATGATCCGAGGGTCCTGGGATTGAGTCCCATATCAGGCTCCCTGCCTGCTTCTCCCCCCTCCCTCTGCCTCCCACTCTCCCTGCTTGTGCACTCTCTCTCTCTCTCTCTCTGTCAAATAAATTAACTTTAAAAAAAAATAAAATCTTGAGTGTCTGGGTGGCTCAGTTGGTTGGGCGACTGCCTTCGGCTCAGGTCATGATTCCAGAGTCCCAGGATCAAGTCCTACATGGGGCTCCCAGCTCCATGGGGAGTCTGCTTCTCCCTCTGACCTTCTCCCCTCTCATGTTCTCGCTCTCTATCTCAAATAACTAAATAAAATCTTTTTTAAAAATTAAAATAAAAAAATCTTTTTTAAAAAATTTGTTTTTTGGGATGCCTGGGTGGCTCAGTTGGTTAAGCAGCTGCCTTCGGCTCAGGTCATGATCCCAGTGTCCTGGGATCGAGTCCCACATCGGGCTCCTTGCTCGGGGGGGAGCCTGCTTCTCCCTCTGCCTCTGCCTACCACTCTGTCTGTCTGTGCTCATGCTCTCTCTCTCTCTCTCTCTCTCACAAATAAATAAATAAAATCTTTAAAAAAAAATTTTGTTTTTAAGTGATCTCTATACCCAACGTGGGATTCGAACTTACAACTCTGAGATTAGGAGTTATATCCTTTACCAACCGAGCCAGCCAGGTGCCCCAATAATCTACACTTTGAACCCAAAGAAGCAAAGTGGTGAAATGTATGTTTTAGGAATCAGTCCAGATGTGAGTTTCTTCTCAAGCAACCTCACCAAAACCATATAATGGGGCAGGTCTATAGAATCATGTTCTAGAAAGTATAGCTATAGCTATCTGGGCAAATGTAAAAATAAGTGAATACATGGATGGTTGGGTGGATGGATGGATAGATAGATAGATAGATAGATAGATAGATGTGTTTCTCACAGGTTAGAAGAAGAGGCCAAATGAGCAACAGGGCAAGTGACTTTGCTCACACCCAGGGCTGCTGGAAACTGCAACTAGCAGAAGCCAGATGCCTAAAGAGCCCAGGGTGGGGACTAGAGGCTGGCTGGGGGGTACCTTTCAGCCAAAGTGAAGCCGTCATCCTTTAGGATAGGCACCCTCCTCAACTTGTCCCTTGGGCAAAATTCTCATTCAGATCATGCCTAGAGCAGCCAACCAGGACGCAGGGAGCTGAATGGGACCAGGGCCAGAACCCCATCATCTCCCCACCTCCACACAAGACAGGTGCTCTCAGCTACCCAAATCATCACACTGGCAAGGCTTGGGAGCCTCTGCTATGGGCTAAAGGTTTGTCTTCCCTTGTCCTCCGAAGCCCTATGGTGAAACCCTAACCGCTAAGACGATGGGGAATGGGACAGTACCCTTACAAAGAGACTCCAGGGAACTCCCAAGCCCCTTCACCACCACTCATTATGAACCAGGAAGCAAGCTCTCATCAGACACTGAATCTACTGGCACCTTGATCTTGTGCTTCACGACCTCCAGAAGTGTGAGAAATAGATGTTGGTAAAGGTAAGATGTTTAAGGGTAAGCCACCCAGCCTCTGGTATTTTTGTTTTTGGAATTTTTTTAAATTAACATAGAATGTATTATTTATTTCAGGGGTACAGGTCTGTGATTCCTCAGTCTTACACAATTCACAGCACTCACCATAGCACATACCCTCCCCAATGTCCATCCCCCAGCCACCCCATCCCTCCCACTCCTCTCTCCTCCACTAACCCTCAGTTTATTTCCTGAGATTAAGGGTCTTTTATGGATTCTCTCCCTCTCTGGTTTTGTCTTGCTTCATTTTTTCCCTCCCTTCCCTTATGATCCTCTATCTTGTTTCTCAATGGGATTTTTTTTTTTCAAGATTTTATTATTTGAGACAGAGAGAGTGAGTGAGATAGAGGAAGAGAGAGCACAAGCAGGGGGAGCAGCAGAGGTAGAAGGAGAAGCAGGCTCCCCTCTGAGCAGGGAGCCAGATATGGGATTTGATTCCAGGACCCCGAGATCATGACCAGAGCTGAAGACAGACGCTTGACCGACTGAGCCACCCAGGTGCCCCTCTGGTATTTTTGTTGTAGCAACCCATGCAGCCTGAGACACTGCCCAAGGTTCACAGGCTGGAGGTTTGGGGTGGTGGCTACGTTCTGATACGAATGCCTTCCCTCTGGGCAAGGGAGGCTGCCAGGTACAGATGGAAGGGAACCCAAACGTTCTGGCCTCCGAGAGGGAAGGGTGGTAAGGAGGGGGTATGTGGCGTGGGAGGAGCAGGTCCCTGGACCAGTACTACAGAGTCTGGCTTGGGGGGGAAGCCTGGTGAAGATATGATGGGGCAGCCAGCCTGGGAAAGCAGGTCCAGGTAGAGCACCAGGTCCTCTGTGGGGCAGGACACTGTGACCAGCATGGGGGTCTAAGAGCAGGCATGGTAACCCTAAGTGTGACCACGGCTAGTGAGAGGCCACCTTGTTCCCACAGCTTGGGAGTCAGCTAGAGGCTGACTCTTCCACTGCCTGGAAGGACACGCCAGAATGAGGATGCAGGAACCTGACACATCAAAGCCGAAACCCTGCAACAAACCCCAAGATGAAGAACCAGTTCCAGGGACTACAGAAGAAATGTCAAACCGTCTGCTAGAGCTAGTCCACAGCACGGACTTGAAGACAAACGCCTCCCACCTAGCCCGGGGCCTTGTTTCAAGTCCCTTTTCTAACACTCTCAAGGATGTCATCACAGTTAGTTGGGGGCGGCTACACCTGGGGCTGAGCCCGGTGCTTCTTACCCAGGATTCCAGATGTCAGTAGAGTCTTGGGCCAAAGTCTTCTCTTCCATGTGGCTGAAATGCCTCACTCAGACGCACTGTGCTTTCGCTAGATAGCTCGGGACAGGGGCAAGACTGACATTTTTTACCTTCCCACAAGAGTGCTATTTTGGTTAGGCATAAACTCTCTTGTGGGGAAACCCATTGTCCTCAGCATTATTTTTCTATTCAAGATGGAGACATTTTGATTCCCAGGCAGAAATAGCTACAAGACTACTACTGGCTGTTGGCTTCTCCAATCTAGATGGTGCCATACACTGTAGGTATTAGAGACAGCATTAAGCCTTGCCATAAAAACAAAACAAAACAAAACAAAACAAAAATCAAAACAAAACAAAAAAAAACCCACCAAATACCATGAACTGGAGAGGAGGCTGGAGGAGGTCAAAGGTTCCTGACACTGTCGACATCCCCACACCAAGGGGTCTTCGCTCAGGGGTCAGGAATTCTCCTGTAGTACAGTTGAACTCAGTTTGCAATTTCCCAACACTCCTAGGACGCGTGTTTTCATTCACCCTGAGATGGCAGTACCCTCCAACTAGTGTCCCTTCTCCAAGGTCTGATCTCAGCCCCATGGGACTCTCCTCGGGGTTTGGAGGCAGCAGCACCCTTCTCAGAAGTCTGACTTCCACAGGGTGTCTCCCCCACCATCTACATTTTGAGAATTCCAATTTCCTCCCTTGGTCCCCCGCAGCTCTAGAGCTAGTGGCTGTCCCTTTATTCATCTGGGTTTTCTCTGCCTGAGTTCTATAATGCCCAGTGACCAATTCTTAATGTTTATGTTTATTATTATTATTATTATTATTAAGGAGGCTCCCATCCAGCATGGAGCCCGATGCAGGGTTTGAACTCATGACCCCTGAGATTGAGACCGGAGCCAAGATCAAGAGTGGGACACTTAACCAACTGAGCCACCCAGACACCCCACCAATTCTTTATGTTAAATTCTCTCCATTAAAGTAACTGGTGTGGGCTCTGACACAAAGACAGATCTGGGGGATACACATGGTGGCTTCTGCAACAACCTATAACCCCTGTTTTCTCTTATGCTGAAACCACACTAGAAGACCGGAGTGCTTGTTAAGTCTTCTGTTTCCCAGATTTCAAAAACCATTACCATAGCCCTTGAAAAGTCATCTATATACTTTAGGAGCTTGCCATTCTAATGGATTTCTTACCATTTTGTTGCCCTGGTAACAATGTTATATATTGTTATCCAAGGTTACTTGGATTAACTATGATGAGGGTTACTGGGACATAATTTTATTACTACATATAATATGACCATGTAATAGAACAAATCATTCTTAGTTTCTTCTTCAAGTGTCTGAGTCTTCATTATATTTTTTTAAAGATTTTATTTATTTTTTTATTTATTTAAAGAGAGAGAGAGACCGTGCAAGTTGGAGGAGAACAGAGGGAGAGGGATAAGCAGACTCTGTGCTGAGTATGAGCTGGACACAGGACTCCATCTCAGACCCTGAAATCATGATCTGAGCCGAAATCAACAGTCAGATGCTTAACCGACTGAGCCACCCAGGCATCCCAAGTCTTCATTATATATTTTTTTAAGATTTTATTTATCTGTTTGTCAGGGAGAGAGAGCACACAAGCAGGGAGAGTGGAAGGCAGAGTGTGGGAGGCCACGATAAGGCTTGAGACGAGGACCAACCAGGCCCTGACTTGTGTCTCCTTTTGAGGTCCAAATACCTTAACAAAAGGTTATGGACGGGAAAAGTTGAGTAGCACTTAGGGTCTGTGCTATGTGTCGTGCGCTCGCCTACGTGACTTCCCACACGTTCCCCAAACAGAAGGGAACAATGTGGTTGGGGTTATGAATTCTTAGCTGATCCTTGTTGTCCTAGTACAGCTCATAAATTACTCCCTAGTTTGCTGTAACTTCTTGTATCAATAGAGAACAATAGTGCTAACATCAACTGCCTGGCGTCATGAGATTTGCTTATAGTTAATGATGAAGTTCTAGAACCTAGGTGAGGTTCGGTGGGCTGAGGTCTGGAGCCGA
Organism: Lutra lutra; assembly: GCF_902655055.1. Lineage (NCBI taxonomy): Eukaryota > Metazoa > Chordata > Mammalia > Carnivora > Mustelidae > Lutra > Lutra lutra. The sequence goes on along the minus strand of NC_062289.1, from coordinate 65,989,299 downwards.
TGACCAAGAAAGAATTAAGACATCTTGGTGCAAAATGGTGGTTTATTAAAGCACAGAGACAGGACCCGTGCACAGGAAGAGCTGCTGCCCCGGGTGGTGAGGGATGGCAGGTTATGTACCTTGCAGTTGGGGGAAGGTGAGGGGAAGGGAGGTTTCAACGGAGCTTTCATATGCTAAAGAGGGCCTACAAGGTGTCGGGATACCGGAGGCCTTGTGGCTTTATCAGTGTTGTCTTTTGGCAAGCCATTCACATTTCTGCTATCAAGTGTCTTTGTTAGTGAGATTTGGGTTTAGAAGAAATTTAACTTTATTTAGGGCTTGAGGAACTGAGTTACTTGCCTCTGGAAATTGTGCTATTGATAAGGTAACTTCTTTGTAGATCTCTAGGACATTTGTAAACCAAGGGAGACTCCTGTCTTGCAGGATTGTGATCTCTGTGAGCTAACTATTTGTCTTGGGTGCCCGAGGAAATCACACACATTACCGAGGGGAGCAGGTGGAGAGGGGGTGCAAGGAGCCAGCTTTTGCTTTGTCTTCAGCCAGCCTCCTGCTCCCTCATCAGTTAATAGTGAAACTTATTATGGGAACTTGCGGTTATTTAGCCAGACACTGATGTATTGCTTCTTCTATTGTGTTATTACTATATATATATGTCTGCAAGGTGGCGAATAAACAGCACTGTTGGATATCCTCCTCAGTGCTCCTCCTGCCCCCATCTTTTTGTCTCTTGGTTTCTTTTCACCATCCTTTTATCCTTAGGTCCTTAATCGAATTGTCATGCTGGCTGCGACAGCAGAGGGAGAAGCAGGCTCCCTGCTGAGCAAGGAGCCTGATGTGGGACTCAATTCCAGGACCCTGGGATCATGACCTGAGCTGAAGGCAGACACTTAACTGACTGAGCCACTCAGGCGTCTCCCCAAGTCTTCATTATACTTAAAAGACCAATGACATTTGCTGATTTTAAGTTGATTTGTTCTTCCTCATGCTATTGGATTTCTAGAGCTCTTTATATATGGTGGATTTTAGTCTTCTGTTGATTATATGTGCTATACCTGAGAAGCAGCACTGCCCAGGACATCAGGCATCCTACCTGTGGTAGAGCTCCTCCAGGAGTCAGAAACAAGAGACTGAGGTAAGACAGAGGGATGAAAAAGGACAAGAAAGAAACTAAGAACTAATCTCCTGGCCTCCAACCATCAGCTCCCCCTTCCAGACTCCTCAGGGAATCCTGGAAATATGAAGCAGAATATACGGATAGACTTCTGGGGAAGGCTTTGGAAATTTTTTGTTGACCACCTGCTCCAGGATGTTCAGGATGGTACCATGGGTCTCTTGGAACAGATCAGAACCCAGGAAAGCCTCCACTCGCTCACGCCATGCTGCCAGTTTCGGCCTTCCCTCAAAGAGGTCATAGCCAACAGCCACAGGCTGCAGGGAAGAAGATGGGAAAGTTACAGCAATACTGAGGCCCCAATACCAGAACCACTAGCACAGGTGTTGGGCACCCTCCCCCTACCCTGACAACTCCCATGTGAGGCCCAGGGAAATATGGTCAGCCTCAGGGCCCTGGAGCACCAGCATGAAACACCACACCCAGGAGGGAAGCAGAAGTTCAGGGCGAAAGCATCAGTTCAGACAGAACCTTGCTCTGTGATTCTGGGCAAATTCCTAGCTGTCTCTAGGCCTGCCTGAGGGCTTCTGCCTAGTGAGGGCAGCGACAGGAGGGATGCTGCCCACAGATCCCAAGCTCACACCTGCATCAGCTCCTCGAAGGCCATGAGGTCAGCCAGTGACATCTGCTGGCCGATGAGGAAGGCCTGGTCCCCCAAGAACTTGTCCTCCACCTGCTGCAGCGCCCGGTCCATGGCCATCTTGTTCCGTTCCACCTTCTCCTCAGGCACGTGGGCCCCAGTGAGTGGTGCTATCACCTGACAGGCAAAGGGTGGGCTCAGGCTGCGTCCCTGCCTCCTTCTGGGTCCCTGACGGTCAACAACCCCAGACGGCTCTCCTCACCTGGGTCCACAAGGGCACACCGAAGGTGCCCCGGATGCAGTCGGCGTGCCAACCCAGATACTCGTGGACACGAGCGCGGGCCTGAAGGTCGGAGGGGTACCAGTGGTCTGCCGTCTGGTACTTAGAGCTCAGGTAAATCAAGATGGCGGAGCTACAGATCAGGGCCAGCAGAAACAGTGGCTTTGAGGATCCTGGTTCATGTCCTTTTTCCTCAGCTGCTTCCATCCCTCAGTGGGGCTCTGGGGCTTCTCTGTACGTGATGTCTCCCCTCTCATCCACAGCTTCCTGGGCACTGCCCCTGACTGTATCCTCCCTAGTCTCCTTCCTTCATTGTCTCCAGCATGGACGCTGGGCCACACCGACCACTTGGCCCTTTAAGAGGCCCATATCTGTGATACCATAGCAGCCCCCACCCCTGGCCCCATGAGGTAGAGATTTCACGTGAGGAAGCTAAGCCTCAGAATAATTAAGTGACTCCTCCAAGGCCACACAGCTCAGAAAAGGCTCTCTGAGCCTCTGGAGTCTTGCATTAAGCCCTCTGCATGTCCCAGTGTTGGGTTGAGGACCTGGAGGGAAAGCTTGTCCTCAGATCTGTCATGGGTCACCCCTGACAGGTCCTCTGGCCATTGCACCTGTAGCTGCCTGACCTCTTACCCTCTGCCTGCCTGGTGGCTGGCCCTCACTGTGAGTTGTTCCCTCAGGCCCTGGCCAACTCTGGAGAGTGGCCTCAGGAGTCAGGAGAGGCCCTTTCCATGTGCTGAACTTGCTTTCTGTCCAACTGGACAAATGCCCCCATGTTCTCTTCTACTGCCCCTCCAATGGGGTTGGGGAGGCCCTAGGGTCCAGAAAGACAGTCGAAGACAAGGGAGGTACAGCGCTATCTTGCATCGGCTTTCGGGCATCCTGGTCACCCCCAACCCTAGGTGTCAGCTCTCACCACACGCCTCCCTCTGCCCTCATCTGCGGCATAGGGTCTAAGAGGGCACACAACGGGACAGCCAAAGGCCAGGGGATCTAGGGGCTTAGAAGGAGGGAGGGAGGGAGAGCACCTTTCAGTCAAGATGAAGTCACCATCTTTGAGGACGGGTATCTTCCGCAGCATATTAATCTGGAAGAACTCCTTGCTCTGGAGCTGCCCTATGGAGAAAGAAGTCAAAAAAAGGCCTTCAGAGCAAGACCCACACCTGCTGTGCCCTCCCTCTCCCTTCCCCAGCCAGAACAGGGTCTTTGAGGCTTTAGGACTTTAAATACATGCTTTCAAGGCAGGAACTGTGAGACTCCAGTCCTACAGAGTAGAAGTAATATTATCCTCCTTCTCAGAAGGGAAAACTAAGTTTCAGAAAGGGCCAGCAACCTGTCCAAGGCCACACAGCCGAGGACAATCTCTGGTGAGATACCAGAGGAGATCAAAGGCAAATGAAATGTAGATAAAATTAAATTTCCTTACAACTTGCAGCCCTTTGATAAATATCTGAAACAGGCAAAGCATGACTTTCCTCAAAGAACTCACAACTGGGGGCGCCTGGGTGGCTCAGTGGGTTAAGCCGCTGCCTTCGGCTCAGGTCATGATCTCAGAGTCCTGGGATTGAGCCTCGCATTGGGCTCTCTGCTCAGCAGGGAGCCTGCTTCCTCCTCTCTCTCTGCCTGCCTCTCTGACTGCTTGTGATCTCTCTCTGTCAAATAAATAAATAAAATCTTAAAAAAAAAAAAAAAAAAAGAACTCACAACTGCCTTAATGTTAATGCTTTGCTAGAGGCAAAACACGACCTTAGCTGACAATAGCCACAGCTCCAGGATCCTGTTTAGTCTTCTCAAAATCCCTTCAGGGACTCCCTTTATCTCTACTCACCGCACCCCCCAATCCCAAAATATATAATTAGTTGCACCTTCCAACCCCAATGCAGTTCTTTCTCCCTAAGGTCCCCGTGCTTTAATAAAAACACCTTTTTTTTTTTTTTAATGATTATTTTAGAGGGAAAGAGAGCACACAAGGGGCAGAAAGCAGAGGAAGAGGGAAAGAGAATATCAGACTCCACGCTTTGCTTGGATCTCAGGACTGGAGCCAAAACTGAGAGTCCAGAAGCGCCTCGGTGGCTCAGTCTTTGAGTCTGCCTTCGGCTCAGATCATGATCCCAGGGTCCTGGGATCGAGCCCCACATGGGGCTCCTTGCTCCTTGGAGGCCTGTTCTCCTTCTCCCACTCCCCCTGCTTGTGTTCCCTCTCTCGCTGTGTCTCTGTCAAATAAATAAATAAAATCTTAAAAAAAAACAAAACCGAGAGTCCAACCCTCAACCGACAGAATCACCCAAACACTGAGAGCCTGTGGACTTCAGAGGGCTCAGGTAGAGAAAAGTTAAATGCTTCAATTTGTTCACAAAGAGATACTTTGTCATATTCCTGTATATCTTATTTTTTTTAAGAGTTTATTTATTTGACAGGGAGAGAGAACACAAGCAGGGGGAGTGGGAGAGGGAGAAGCAGGCTCTCTGCTGAATAGGGAGCCCACTGCAGGGCTCGATTCCAGGACACTTGGGATCATGAACTGAGCCGAAGGCAGAGGCTTAACCCACTGAGCCATCCAGGCGCACCAGTTCTGGAAATTCTTATCCATTTTAGTTTTATTATTTTAAAGATATCAAGATCCTGTGTTTGTCAAAAACCCTCTGTTTTTTTTTTTTTAAGATTTTATTTATTTGAGAGAGAGAGAGACAGAAGGAATGCACAAGTGGAGTGAGGGGCAGAGGGAGAAGCAGGCTCCCTGTGGGTCTCGATCCAGGGACTAAGCTGAAGGCAGACACCCAACCAATTGAGCCATCCTGGTGCCCCGTCAAAAGCCCTTTTAATGAATCTCCTTTAAGATGAAACGTGTTTTGCAAGAGTATTAGAACAATAACCATAAATGACAAAGACTCGAAAATGGGCATGGCTCAAGATCTGATATGAGTTCACTATAATATATGAGTTCATTGGGCACCTGGGTGGCTGTCAGTTAAGCCCTACCTTTGGTTCAGGTCATGATCTTATGGTCCTGAGATGGAACCCCACATTGGGCTCCCTGCTCAGTGGGGAATCTGCTTCTCTCTCTGTCTCTCTCCCTGCTTGTGCTCTCTCTCTGTCAAATAAATAAAATCTTAAAAATAAAAAAAAGAAAAGTAAAAGTAAAGCTTGTGATTCCATAGTATCATCTTTCAATAAAGCACAAAGCCTGTTTACCAACAGACCCAAGTATCTTTAGCTTCTCTGCAATGAGAAGCCGAAAGCACAAACCTGTGTTCAGTAATCAGTGCATTAACATTTTATCTCATTTGGAAAAGGCTTAGATGTCCAATGAATTCAGCCCAATTTATCAACCAAGCACAACTCGAAAGTTTCAGGTTACCAAAGACTTTGAAACCCATCAAAACTTGAAGACCAACAAATCAACCATCATTGCAAGCCATCTTTTTGCTGACAATTGTAAAAGAGATAAGAGGAGCTTCTTTGACCTTCAGTAATCCTTGGTAGGTTAAAAGTTGTACATTTAGGGGAGCCTGGGTGGCTCAGTGGGTTAAAGCCTCTGCCTTCGGCTCAGGTCATGATCCCAGGGTCCTGGGATCGAGCCCCGCATCGGGCTCTCTGCTCCGCAGGGAGCCTGCTTCCTCCTCTCTCTCTCTGCCTGCCTCTCTGCCTACTTGTGATCTCTGTCTGTCAAATAAATAAATAAAATCTTTAAAAAAAAAAGTTGTACATTTAATGCTACTAAGTCTAAAGATATGTCTATCTTAGTGAAATCAACACACTTAAATTAGTGTAAATACAACCACATCTACTTAGAAGTCAATCAAGTTGTTCCCCACTGTCAATTTTTACCTGGGACACCAGTGGGGAAATATGAGGTGGGCAGTGTAAGTCCAAGGGGGTGCTCCTCACTCCTTGGCCTCGAGGCTGGGATTAAGAACCCAGCACCACTAGGGGCGCCTGGGTGGCTCAGACTTAACCCTCACCAGGGTTCAGCCTCTGCCTTCCTCTCAGGTCATGGTCCCAGGGTCCTGGGATCGAGCCCCGAGTAGGGCTCTCTGCTCAGCGGGGAGCCTGCTTCCCCCCACCCTCTCTCTGCCTACTTGTGATCTCTTTCTCTCTGTCAAATAAATAAATAAAAAATCTTAAAAAAAAAAAGAACCAGGCACCAGGCTGGCACAGGAGCCAGTCATGCAGGCCACACCCAAGGTGGTCCAGAAACAGGAGGAAGGGGGGATGCCCAGGTGGCCCAGTCGTTAAGTGTCTGCCTTCTGCTCAGGTCATGATCCCAGGATCCTAGGATCGAGTCCCACATCAGACTCCCTGCATGGTAGGAAGCCTGCTTCTCCCTCTCCCACTCCCCCTGCTTGTGTTCCCTCTCTTGCTGTGTCTCTGTCAAATAAATAAATAAAATATTTTAAAAATTAAAAAGAAAAAAGAAACAGGAGGAAAGGAGGAGGGAGGGAGAGGATGGCGGAAGAGGTGAGGTGTGGCCAGCAAGGCTGGAAGCAGAAAAGCCCAGAAGGCAGAGAAAGGACTCCCAGTTCTTTTTTTTAAATTTATTATTTATTTATCTATTTGAGAGAGAGAAAGAGAGAAAGCATGAGAGGGGGAAGATCAGAGGAAGAAGCTGACCCCCTGCTGAGCAGGGAGCCCAATGCAGGACTCGATCCCTGGACTTGAGGATCATTACTTGACCAAAGGCAGGCACTCAACCAACTGAGCCCCCAGGCACCCCAGGATTCCGTGGTTCTAAAACTCATCAGCTCAGAACGGAAGAGCAGATGCATGCTTTTCCTCCACCAGCAACTGAAGATAGGCAGTCCATATTGGGCCAGAGAAGACAGGGAACTTTCCGGAAACAAAAGGGGTTTCCGTTGGGCAGCAGCTTAGGATTTTCCTTTCAAGTCCATCCGAGGCAGACTAACCAGAGACAATTCACTCCAATCATCATAACCATCAACCTGGGAAATGAAGGAGGGAGAAGCCCCCACATACAGTAAGAATAACCTGGGCCTATTAAGAGGACCAGTGAGACTGTCAACATCCCCTTCCTCAGAATGGACTGTGTCTCCTCCAGCAATCTGGGTTTATTAGGAGGAGGACAAGGCCTCTTTCAACTACCATTATCCAATATATCCGGAGGCAGCTTGTTAGCCTGCTTAGCAGCCAAACACATTCTGCAAGAGATCCTTAGGTCAGGGTCCTGACTTACGACCATGCTGTACCTCTGCCTACTTGCCCTGTTCCCGGCAGAAGAAATCTAACTGATAGGTCATATTGAAGTTTAACATCTCGTTAATGGGCCATTTTTCCAGGGCACCTGGATGGCTCAATAGGTTAAGCATCTACCTTCGGCCCAGATCATGATCTCAAGGTCCTGGATTGAGCCTCGCATTGGGCTCTCTGCTCAGCAGGGAGCCTGCTTCTCCCTCTCCCTCGGCCACTCCCCCCTGTTTGTGCTCTCTTTCTCTGTCAAGTAAAGAAATAAAATTAAAAAAAAAAAAGGGGGGGGCCATTTTTTTCCTTGTCTCTAGGTAGAGTACTGAGGCCATGCAATCTTACAGATCAGTCTTCTTTTTCCTAAATCATGCAATCTGAATAGTTTCCAGGGGGTTAAAAAGCGTTTCAAGGGAGAGACCTTGGGAAATGAAGAAGATCCCAGGCTCCTAAAAAAGGAGAGAAGGTCTATTACCAAGGAACGCCCCCGACCACCACCACACACGCTCCCGGGGATTATTCCATGCAGGATAAGTCAGAGTTTCCTGGTGCCAAAGAGATTGGAGGCATCCCTCAAAGGAAATGGCTATGACCACCACCCAGCCCCACAGAAGGGATGCCGGCATCTCCCCTCCCAAACCGCCCCCCCTTCACCCATTGCATCCTAGGCTACAAATGGGTACACCAAAATACTGAGCTATGAAGAATTCACCCTTTTTAACCCATGGAAAACACTAGAAAAGTTTCACAAAGGGAAATTACCTGATTTTGTAATTTAAATAGTAGGGGACATTGACAGAAAACAGTGAAGATGGAAATCCACCACAGTCTAAGCAACATTCCAGCACATATAGTCTTTACAGCCAACCTACCTAGGAAATGGTTCCCAGTTGGGTTTTTTGTTTGTTTAAGATTTTATCTGAGGGGTGCATGGGTGGCTCAGTCATTAAGCGTCTGCCTCTGGCTCAGGTCATGATGCCACAGTCCTGGAATCAAGCCCTACATCCAGCTCCCTGATCAACAGGGAGTCTGCTTCTCCCTCTGCCTGCTGCTCCCCCTACTTGCGCTTTCTCTATGTCAAATAAAGAAATAAAATCTTTTTTTTTTTAAAGATTTTATTTCTTTATTTGACAGAGAGAGATCACAAGTAGACAGAGAGGCAAGCAGAGAGAGAGAGGAGGAAGCAGGCTCCCTGCCGAGCAGAGAGCCCGATGCGGGACTCGATCCCAGGACCCCGAGATCATGACCTGAGCCGAAGGCAGCGGCTTAACCCACTTAGCCACCCAGGCGTCCCTTTTTTTTTTTTTTTTTTAAGATTTTATTTCTTTATTTGACAGAGAGAGAGATCACAAGCAGGCAGGGAGGCAGGCAGAGAGAGGAGGAAGCAGGCTCTCCGCAGAGCAGAGAGCCCGATGCGGGGCTCAATCCCAGGACTCTGGGATCATGACCTGAGCCGAAGGCAGAGGCTTTAACCCACTGAGCCACCCAGGCGCCCCAAGAAATAAAATCTTTTTAAAAAATAAGATTTTTTTAAAGAGAGAGAGAGAATGCACAAGCACAAATGGGAGGGAAGGGCAGAGCGAGAAGCAGACTCCCCGTTGAGCATGGAGCCTGACACAGGACACAGGGATCGATCAGAGCACCCTAAGATCATGACCTGAGCTAAAGTCAGATGCCACCCCCAGCTGGGTTTTAATTCAATCCGGCACTGGTTTCAGCTGGCTCTGGGCGGGAGTTTCATGGCAAAAAGTGGCTAGACCAGAGATGTGAGGGGATACCCTTGGACCAATGAGGAGGAAACTTCACACAGGAGTCTTAAGATTGGCAGCCCTGCTAGTGACTTAGGTGGCTGTCCCATGCCTAAGAAAGACAACTTTGAATAAGAACAGAAGTTAAGGGGCGCCTGGGTGGCTCAGTGGGTTAAGCCGCTGCCTTCGGCTCAGGTCATGATCCCAGGTCCTGGGTTCAAGCCCCGCATCGGGCTTTCTGCTCAGCAGGGAGCCTGCTTCCTCCTCTCTCTCTGCCTGCCTCTCTGCCTACTTATGATTTCTCTCTGTCAAATAAATAAATAAAATCTTGAAAATTAAAAAAAAAAAAAAAAGAACAGAAGTTAAGAAGGGGCATCAGGTTTCTGAATCTTATTGCCATTTGGCCAGGGTACTAGCTTCCAGCTAAAGGGCAAGCTTTTTTCCTCTCCTTAGAGTAGCCATGGGCTAGAGGATTGCAGCCTGAGCAATTGACATGAAAGTGTTCCAGTAATTATGATCGTAGTCTGTGAAAAGCTCCTAGAATGAAGGTAAAAGAAGACAGGAAGTAAGTACTCACCAAGTCCACACAGAGGCTCAGAGACCAGATGAGAAGACTCAGGCCCCACGATCAACGTCCAAAATGATACGATGTGGACTCAGAGCAAATGGTCAAGAAATCATTCTTGATGGTTTGGGAGCAAAAGGTATTTGTATTGGGGCGCCTGGGTGGCTCAGTGGGTTAAGCCGCTGCCTTCGGCTCAGGTCATGATCCCAGGTCCTGGGTTCGAGCCCCGCATCGGGCTCTCTGCTCAGCAGGGAACCTGCTTCCTCCTCTCTCTCTGCCTGCCTCTCTGCCTGATTGTGATCTCTCTCTGTCAAATAAATAAATAAAATCTTTAAAAAAAAAAAAAAAGGTATTTGTATTAAAGCATGGGACAGGACCCGTGGGCAGAGCTGCACTGGAATTGGAAGGAGTGATTGGTTATATACTTTTAAGTTGGGAGAGGGTAAAGATAAAGGGAGTTTCCAAAAGGATTTTCATATGTTAAAGTACATGGTGCAGAATTCTGAAGGTCCGGCTTTTGTCAAGCTAAGGTTGCTTTTTTACCTCTAGCAAAGGGCTAACATTAAGACATAGAGAACTAAACAGAGACTCCAGAAATGGACCTTCAATTCATTATGGCCAACTAATCTTTGACAAATCAGGAAAAAATATCCGAAGGGAAAAAAGACAGTCTCTTCAATAAATGGTGCTGGGAAAAATGGACAGCTACAAACAGAAGAATGAAATTCGCGGTGCCTGGGTGGCTAGTGGGTTAAGCCTCTGCCTTTGGCTCAGGTCATGATCTCAGGGTCCTGAGATGGAGCCCCGCATCAGGCTCTCTGCTCAGCAGAGAGCCTGCTTCCCCCCCTCTCTCTGCCTGCCTCTCTGCCTACTTGTGATCTCAATCTCTCTGTCAAATAAACAAATAAAATCTTTAAAAATTTTTTTTAGGTTTTTTTTTAAGATTTTATTTATTTATTTGTCAGAGAAAGAGAGAGCACAAGAAGGGGAAGTGGTAGGCTGAGGGGGAAGCAGGCTTCCTGCTGAGCAGGGAGCCCAATGTGGGACTTGATCCCAGGACCCCGGGATCATGACCTGAGCCAAAGGCAGACGCTTAACCCACTGAGCCACCCAGGTGCCCCTCTTTTAAAAATTTTTTAAAAAGAATGAAACTCAACCATTCTCTTACACCATACACAAAGATAAAGTCTAAGTGGATGAAAGACCTCGATGTGAGACAGGACTCCATCAAAATCCTAGAGGAGAACATAGGCAGTAACCTCTTTGACATCGGCCACAGCAACTTCTTTCAAGACACGCCTCCAAAGGCAAGAGAAACAAAAGCCAAAATGAACTTTTGGGTCTTTATCAAGATAAAAAGCTTCTGCACAGCAAAAGAAACAGTCAACAACACTAAGAGAGAGTGCACAGAATGTGGGAAGATAATTGCAAATGACATTACAGATAAAGGGCTGGTATCCAAGATCTACAAAGAACTTCTCAAACTCAACACCCAAAAAACAAAAATCCAGTCAAAAATGGGCAGAGGACATGAACAGACACTTCTCCAAAAAAGACATTCAAATGGCTAACAGACAGATGGAAAAATGGAAAAATGTTCCACATCACTAGCCATCAGGGAAACTCCAATCAAAACCATAGTGAGATACCACCTTATACCAGTAAGAATCACAAAAATTAACAAGGCAGGAAACAAGTGTTGGCAAAGACGTGGAGAAAGGGGACCCCTCTTACACTGTTGGTGGGAATGCAAGCTGGAACAGCCACTCTGGAAAACAGTATGGAGGTTCCTCAAAGAGTTAAAAATAGAGCTATCCTACGACCCAGCAATTGCACTACTGGGTATTTACCTCAAAGATACAGATGTAGTGAAAAGAAGGGGCACATGCACCCCAATGTTCATAGCAGCAGTGTCCACAATAGCCAAACTATGGAAGGACACAAGATGCCCTTCAACACAACAGATGAATGAATAAAAAAGATGTGGTTCCTACACACAATGGAATATTAATTATTCAGCCATCAGAAAGGATGAATACCCACCATTTGCATTGACATGGATGGGACTGGAGGAGATTATGCTAAGTGAAATAAGTCAAGCAGAGAAAGACAATTATCATATGGTTTCACTCATATGTGGAACAGAAGGAATAGCTCAGAGGACCATAGGGAAAGAGAGGGAAAAACTGAAGTGGAAGAAATCAGAGAGGGAGACAAACCATGAGAGACTCTTAACTATGGAAAAGAAACAGGGTTGCTGGAGGGGAAGGGGGAGGGAGGTGAGGGACATTAAGGTATGCACCTGATGTGATAAGCACCGGGTATTATTTGCAACTGATGAATTACTGAACTCTACATCTGAAACTAATGATGTACTATAGGGTGGCTAACTGAGCATTAAAAAAAAAAAAAAAAAGTTAACTCATTTGTAGGTAGGGGTGCCTGGGTGGCTCAGATGGTTAAGCATCTGCCTTTGGCTTGGATCATGATCCTGGGATCCTGGGATTGAGCCCCACATCAGGCTCTCTGGTTGGGAGCCTCCTTCTCCCTCTCCCTCTCCTGGTCCCCCTGCTTGTGCTCTCTCACTCTGTCAAATAAATAAATAAAATCTTTTAAAAATAAAAATAAAAACCTTGTGTGTAGGGGTGTCTAGGTGTCACAGCTGGTCCAGCACCTGACTCTTGGATTGGGTTCAGGTCTTGATCTCAGGGTCATGGATGGAGCCCTGCCTGGGTTCTATGTTGAGTGTGGAGTCTGCCTGAGACTCTCTCTCCCTCTCCCTCCACCCCTCCAGCCTACACACTCTCTCTCTAAAATAAATATATACATCTTTAAAAAAGAAGAAACAAACAAACAAAGAGGACAGTGTGAGTTCTTGGAGGCCTGTCATACTCTGCTGTCTGAAGCACTTGTCAATGGGCTACAAGTTGCATGGAAATATAATTGTTTTTAAGATTTTTTTTTTTTAATTTGACAGACAGAGATCACAAGTAGGCAGAGAGGCAGGCAGAGAAAGAGGGGGAAGCAGGCTCCCTGCTGAGCAGAAAGACAGATGCGGGGCTCCATCCCAGGACCCTGGGATCATGAGCTGAGCCGAAGGCAGAGGCTTTAACCCACTGAGCCACCCAGGCACCCCGGAAATATAATTTTTGTCTACATTTCTTTTGCCTTTTTTCTCCTCATCCTGGGACTACGGGAATTGTTTGGAAGAAGAGGAAACTGCAGGGCCCGAGGACTATGGACCCCTGAAGAGCCGGCCTGGGCCCACCTTTGAACACCTCCGTGGTACACAGCTTGAAGGGGATGCCGTTCTTCTTGGCGAAAATGTAGACGGCACGGCAGGGTTGGGACAGCAGGTCCAGGTAGAGCTCCAGGCCCATCGCGGTGGCAGCAGGACGGCACGGACAAAAATCCAGGATAGCAATGGTGGCAGGACTGGGGCGCTCCGAGAGATATAGGGTCTCAGGCCCCGCCCCCCCCCCCCCCCGGGGTCTCCACCTTTGGGCGAGGGCGCACTGAGCACATAGTTACCTATCCAGCACCGCCCTCCCCCCCAACCCGACCCCAGCGGGGACCCTGCCGAGGCTCTGAACTTGGTCCTTCCCGGCCGCGCCCGCCACGCCCCGATCCCAGGCGTTGTGCAAGAGATCCGTGTACGCAGAGCTGCTAATATTGCGGGGCTGCGGGACCTCCTTGCTCGCCGGCATCTCTCACCGCAGCTCCCGGTGCAAGGCGGGGAGACGCGCGCTGGTGGAAGGGGCAGACGGCAAGGAAGGCGCTGCAAGGTGGGAGGCGGCCGCCCTGCTAAGAGAGAGAGCGCGGGGAGGAAAGCGCAGGAAGGGCGGGGAGGAGGGGGCGCACCGCAGAGCTGGCAGGCGCATGGAGCGGAGCGAGCGCGGGTAGGAAGGGGCGGTGGGGTGGGAGGAGGACGCACCGCGGAGAGGGAGATACGGGAGGAAGGGCCTCAGGATGGGGCTCCCGGGGGAGATGGGGCGCGGATGATGAAGCCTTTGCGCAAGCGGGTGCGTACCTACCTGCTTTTCCGGCCACCTGTGCCGGAGATCCTGGCGGGTCCCGGGCTTCACGCTGACTTGGAAAAAGGGCTCCCGATCTGGAGACCCCAAAACCCACGGACATCGGGGTGTTCTTTCAGAGTTTTGTCCCCGGACGCTGCCGCTTGGCGAAAGGGTAAGGGATAACTGGGATACTCCGCGCGGCCGTCATGGAAGGCATTTTAGAGGTCACCGAGCGGGATAAGCATATTTTCGGGTGTGTCGCAGGTTGGTGAGAACCTAGGCTGCGAGGCTCTTTCTACAGTCAGAGCTGCCCACCAACAGAGCAGAAGGGAAAATGCCCAGATCCCGGGTCAAGGAGACAGCAGCCCAAAGCCAAAACATCCCTTTTCCCTTTCTTCTCACTCCTCACCCTACCCTGGATATGATCCCAGAGGCGGCTCTGAGGGTCTAGGGCCCGCCATCCAGCTCTAGCCCAGTCTTTTAACTCATCCCTCTGACCCGGGACACAAGCAGGTGGACCAGGAGGCTTCCCTGGGATACTTGAAGTTGGAATTCAGGAGAGAGGAGGTAAAGGGGGGCATCATGAATGATGTGGGAAACAAAGGCAGGAGAAAAATTATTAAATTTCCTTATCACCTCCACCCATTGACAAGTCCTTGAAACAAACAGAGTGGCATTCCTCTAGGAACTCAACTGCCTCGATGTTAATACTTGCTAAGGGCAAAAGGCAACCTCAGCCCCACCTCTAGGATCCTGGAAGCCTACTTTAACATACAAAAATTATTTTGGAAACTTCCTTTATCGTTAAACCCCCCACGGTACATGTTGACAGTCATCCCCAAGCATATGGCCCACAGATACTCATATGAAGGGTCTCGTGACTAATATATGACTTTTTCCCAACAATAGCCAGCCCCCCTCAGGGTCCTGGAAACCTTGCTTCCAAAATTCCTTAGAGACTTAACGCTCTTCCTAACCCCCTCCCAACTTGAAAGTCTATAATGGGCCACTCCTCATGACCCTGGTGCACCTCTTTCTGCCCACAGGTCCTGTCCTTGTGCTTTAATAAAACCACTTTTTTGCACCAAATATATCTCAAGAATTCTTTCTTGGTGGTCAGCTCTGAACCCTAACGTCTTCCCTACATCCATGACCGAAGCCCACCAGTGGGTTGGTCACAACTGTAAACTCACTAGGTGGGCTGACCTAAGAGAAAGCAGCTTAGTCACAGAAAGGGAAAGTGGGGCTGGGCGCCTGGGTGGCTCAGTGGGTTAAAGCCTCTGCTTTCAGCTCAGGTCATGATCCCAGGGTCCTAGGATCGAGTCCCGCATCGGGCTCTCTGCTCGGCAGGGAGCCTGCTTCCCTCTCTCTCTCTCTGCCTGCCTCTCTGTCTACTTGTGATCTCTCTCTGTCAAATCAATAAATAAAATCTTAAAAAAAAAAAAAACTGAAGGAGGCTGAGGCAGAAGGAAATGTAAATAAAGTTAAGTTTCTTCTAAACCTAAATCTCACTAACAAGGATGTTTGACAGGAGGAATGTGACATTCCACCAGGAGACACCCAACTGTCTTCATGTTAGTGCCTCATTTGAGGGAAAAATGGCCTTGGCTTGACAATAACCAGGCCTCCAATACCCTAACAGTCTTCTTCACCCTGATAGCCCTTCTGAACACCCCCTTTGTCCTCACCTACCCAACTCCTGTGTATATAATCAGCCACTCCTCAGGATAGTGGGGGGCAGCATCTCTGCCTGCCCATGGGTCCTACCCCCGTGCTTTAATAAACCACCTTTTTGCACCAGAGACATCTTAAGAATTCTTTCTTAGGGGCGCCTGGGTGGCTTAGTGGGTTAAAGCCTCTGCTTTCGGCTCAGGTCGCGATCCTAGGGTCCTGGGATCGAGCCCCGCATCGCATTGGGCTCTCTGCTCGGCAGGGAGCCTGCTTCCTCCTCTCTCTCTCTCTCTGCCTGCCTCTCTGACTACTTTGATCTCTGTCAAATAAATAAATAAATAAATAAATAAATAAGAATTCTTTCTTAGCCATCGGCACCGGACCTCACCCTATCGAACCTCACCTAGGTTCTAGAACTTCATCAGATGGAGAGTCAGAAGATCGGCATATTGCTGCAAACCACTGCTCATCCAGAAGGCCAGCAGGCCATAGTGATGAAGTCTTAGAGTATAAGAGAGGTTCAGTAGGGTGAGGTCCAGAGACAATGACCAAGAAAGAATTCTTGAGACATCTTTGGTGCAAAATGGTGGTTTATTAAAGCACGGGGACAGGACCCATGGGCAGAAAGAGCTGCTGCCCCAGGGCTGTGAGGAGTGGTCCATTATATGCTTGCAAGTTGGGATGGAGTTGGGGGATGGTGTAAGTCTCTAAGGAATTTTGGAAGCAAGGTTTCCAGGACCTTGAGGAGCTAGCTACTGTTGGGGAAAAGGTTATTCATTACCAGTAATAAAACATTTTCATGAGACCCTTTAGATGTCTATCAGTGGGCCATATGCTTGGGAATGAATGTCGACAATATCTTGGAGATAAAGTTTCCAAAGGAATTGTTTTTGGTTTTGTTTTTAAATATTTTATTTATTTATTTGACAGACAGATCACAAGTAGACTGAGAGGCAGGCAGAGAGAGAGAGGGGGAAGCAGGCTCCCTGCTGAGCAGAGCCCAATGCGGGTCTCGATCGCATGCAGTTCTGATCCCAGGACCCTGGGATCATGACCTGAGCCCAAAGCAGAGGCTTTAACCCACTGAGCCACCCAGGCGCCCCTCCAAAGGAATTGTTAAAGTAGACTTATAGGATCCTGCTTGGGGGTAGGGGTCAGTCAGGCTAGGATTGCCCTTTGACTTAGCAAAGCCTTAAGGTGGGGGTAGTTGAGTCCCTAGAGGAATGTCACTCTGCCTGTTTTAAGGGCTTGTCACTGGGTAAGAAAATTTAATAATTTTTCTTCTGTCTCTGTTTTCCACATCAATAGCAGTGAGACATCCCAGAGAACGGGATCAGGAGTCCCATCTGGGCAGAGGGATCACAGTCCCTGAGATGTACCTTCTCCTGGCTCCCAGCTTTTGGGGATTCACATGCCACGAACGCAGTGAGTCCCTGTATATGAAATACACAGCAGAACAGCACATGGTCCAAATAGAAAATAAACCCTTTTGTGCGGGCCCAGGGATGGGACCCAAGTCAGCACAGCCAGCAACCACCATGTTCCACAACTGTTAGAGAGGAGACAGCAGACCCAAACTGGAATCACTTGGCTAAACCTCATGTTAGCAAACCAAGACTTAATATCTAACCTACCTGCAACTTTGATGCCCCCCACAAGGAATGTAGCTATTAACCAATCAACAGGAAACTTCACTGTCAGCCCTAATAAGATCAGCTCAATGAACCCATTCTATCCTCTTTAGAAGGTGACTTTGCAGGAAACAATGAGTTTCTGGCATAATTTCCTTTTCCCACCTCCTTTCCGCCTTTATTTTTTTTTTCCACCTTTAAAAATCTTTCCTTTTCTAGGGGTGCCTGGGTAACACAGTCAGTTAAGTGTCAGCCTTCAGCTCAGGTTATGATCCCGGGGTCCTGGGATCAAGCCCCTTGATGGGCTCCCTGCTCAGCAGGGAATCTGCTTCTCCTTCTCCTGCTTCCCTACCCAACACCCGCCCCTCCCCTGGCTTGTGTTCTGTCTCTCTCCCTCCCTCTCAGAAAAATAAATAAATCTTTAAAAATAAAGAAAGAAAAAAGATAATGAAAATGCAGTGTAGGGGACAAGATAGATAGCCTTTATTAACAAAGACAGCATCTCTGACACACATTGCTAAAATGTGTCACTGACCCAAACCAGTGCCAGGTCATCGGTCTTGAAATTTACCCAATGTCTAAAGAACCCACAACCCTGACCCTCATACCCTTGATTTTTTTTCCCCGCTTAAGAACCCACACTTACAAGCCATCAGGGAGTTTGGGACTTTTAGTGTGGGCTCCCAATGGTAGGTGATGACATACCAATGAACAGCCCATCTTTCTTCAATGCAAATGCTCAATGTCAGTTTTTGGCCTCTTGCATTTTGGGCCGATGAACAAATTCACAGTGGTTTGGTTGCATAAGCTGGGTACACCTTCTGCTTGGGCTGCATCAGGCCACAGCTGACAGTATCAGATTTCAGCCTGGAGTCAACCCTGGGCAGTTAAGATTGTATCTGTAAATCAGGATTCCAAAAAAGCTGGTGGCTTTCCTTTAAGATGTTGTTTGGCCAGAACTCAGGGTAGATTCTGAATCCAAACGGCAACTAAGGTATCCCTGAGCCCTTTTACTTTGTCCAACTTTGAGTCTGAATTAACTGCCCACCTTGCCAAAATATATGTGCACCAAGATGGAAAGGTGGCCAGCCTCAAAGGATCCCATACACCTGATTTTACAAGAGCTTTTGAGCAAACCGAACACCTTTTTAATGACTGAGCTACCCAGGCACCCCAAACCAAACACCTTTTTAAAGCTCCAAACATGGGGTGCCTGGGTGGCTCAGTCAGTTAAGCGTTTGCCTTTGGCTTAGGTCATGATCCCAGGGTCCTGGGATTGAACCCTGCATTGGGCTCCCAGTTCAGTGGGGAGCCTGCTTCTCCCTCTCTCACTCCCCCTGCTTGTGTGCTCTCTCTCTACCTCTGTCATATAAATAAGTAAAATCTTTAAAAATAAGTAAGTAAAGAAAGAAAGCAAGCTCCAAACATGTATCTCCAGGTGGAGACTGCCATTGTCGTCTACATTATTCTTTTTCCAGAGGCTCCAAGAGGCAAAAATCATCAGCTATGGAGACTTACTATTTTTTTTTCAGTGCTCAAAAGAATTTAAATTTAAATGTTAACCCATCCACCAGCAAAAAGCAAGGAAGTTGTGCCCTGTAATCCTTTTTCCTCCCAGCTTTCCCTGATTGGGGTGACCCTTCTGGCATTTATGAAAATAAAGTGTATAACATTTTGTATCAATTCTACAAGAAATCTAGATGGTTAGAAAGAAAACCACAGGCCTAAAATGGAGTCACTTGTGTGAGGAGCCCCATATCAGCAGACCTATAGCTTAATACGCAAGTGAAGCACAGTCCCAGGACCCAGGACCCTAACCTTTAACCAATCAACATGGAGTTTTCCGGTGGTCCACACTAAAAAATTGGTAATTCCAATCCCCTAAGGAGAGTGACCTTGCCTCAAACAATGGATTCTCTGGTAATAAATTCCTTTCTTTCTGTTCCCTCTCTACCTTGAAAAACCTTTCCTTTTGTGCAGCTCCATGGAGCTCCTTTCTGTTTGTTTGATGGGAAGCTGCCAGACCTGTGAATCCTTTAACACAGCCTGGCGGATCTTCTACAGTCTTCAGTTGCATTTTTGTTGTTTAACAAAGTGCAAATAGCCGCAAAATACAAAGCCATATTTTAACCATCCTCCCCCTACCCCCTAGCTTGTTCTGTTTTGTTTCCTCATTGCAAATATGCTTAAACCCCTGGCAGCAAATCCAGCATTTACTGGTTTAACATTCTAGGCTCTAGGGAAGCTCTCCAGGCTGGAATCCAACGACACTGCAGCTGGGGTGAAGAAGGCTGGAATTGGAACATTTTTTGCTTTTTTTCCCCTCCTCTGGCTAATGGAAAATTTGGGGTCAGCCCCGTGAATCAATGAACCTATTCCCCCCCTTGTTATTTGGAGGAAAAAGCAGCGTAAACTTTTAACTTCTTTGGCCCTTCCAAAGCTTACCTTTGAGAATATTGGGGAGGGGGGTTGCTTTCTATTCTTGATGCCAGCAGGCGGGTCTGAGGGCCCAGTGGGGGTCCTGCAAGATCAGTCAAGAGAAGCCTTGGCTTCAAGCAGGCTGGAAATCAAACAGGAGAAGCCAGCAGGAGGGGTGAGAGCAGAGTTGACAGAAGGTAGAGAGAGCAGGTAACAGCGTGGGTGTCCAGGAAACTCGGAGAGGAGGGAGTTTCTCCTATGTACAGAGTCTGGGGTTGGGGGGGGGTTGTTGTATCTTTTTTTTTTTTTTTTTTTTTAAAGATTTTATTTATTTACTTGACAGAGAGAGATCACAAGCAGGCAGAGAGGCAGGCAGAGAGAGAGGAGGAAGCAGGCTCCCTGCTGAGCAGAGAGCCCGATGCGGGGCTCGATCCCAGGACCCCGAGATCACGACCTGAGCCGAAGGCAGCGGCCCAACCCATTGAGCCACCCAGGCGCCCCTTGTTGTATCTTTTTAAAGATTTTATTTCTTTATTTGAGAGACAGCTCAAGCAGGAGGAGTGGCAGAGGGAGAGGGAGAAGCAGGCTCCCTGCTCAGCGGGAGCCCGATGAGGAACTCGATCCCAGGACCCCAGAATCAGGCTCCTGGGTGGCTCAGTTGGTTAAGCAACTGCCTTCAGACCAGAACCCCAGAATCATGACCTGAGCCAAAGGCATACACCCAGCCAACTGAGCCACCTAGGTGCCTGAGCCCAGTTTTTATTGGGGGTGGTGATCTAGTGTGTGTCTCCTCTCAGGCATCCAGGAACCACTTAGAACAAAGACAAGGGACCAGGTGTCATTCCTTGGAGCAGAAAGGTCTTGGCATTGGTGTCTAGCTCAGGTAGTCTGGGATGTGCAAAGGATAGCCTCCTCCAGCCATTGTCACCGGGTCCCTCTTTAGGTATTATTTATCCTAGAGAGAACTCTTTAACTCCTTGTCCCATAACTCCATGTCTGCTATTTGCAAGGCATGTGTAAAGTGGGGTTCCAGGATACAGGCCCCAGCAAGAATAGAAGCAGGAAAAAGCAGGTTTTGGCGGAATCCTCCAGTTTCCCTGTCTCACTCCCACCTGGAGAAGGGAACAAACACTAGTGGCATCACCCAGGCTGGATTTTGTTTCCTCTTTAGTCTATCAGGAGTGGCTAACAACAGCCTGGAGTGGGGGGGCAGGGTTATCATACCCTGTTCCTCCCTTCTTCCTTTTCTCAAACAAATGCTTTCACCTTCTTTCAGTGAGTCAGGTTGCTCTTGAGAATCCCAGACCCACCTCCCTCTTTTGGAGAACTGGGCATGAAAACTTTTTCCTTCATGATGAGCCCAGAGGCTTGGTTCCTGGACCTGTTTCAAAGGCATAAGCAGACCTATAATTGTGTTCATTGCCTTATTATTAACTTAGCTCCACATTCTGTTTTGTTCTCTACTTAACTCTGCACCTCTTTTTTTTTTTTTTAAGATTTTATTTATTTATTTGACAGACAGAGATCACAAGTAGGCAAAGAATCAGGAAGAGAGAAAGGAGGGAAAGCAGGCTCCTCGCTGAGCAGAGAGCCCGAGTCAGGGTTCGATCCCAGGACCCTGAGATCATGACCTGAGCCGAAGGCAGAGGCTTTAATCCACTGAGCCACCCAGGTGCCCCAACTCTGCTCCTTTTAACTTCATGCACGATCAATCATTCATGTTGCCTTCTGGCCCTGGCTCCTTATTTACCCAGTAACCGTAGGAACCTAAATGGGGACAGCAAGGTGGTGTTTATCTGGAAATTATCTCCTGAGCCTGATCACCTGATCATACCAGGTCCCTAATGGGGACTCATCATCCTAAAGAAAGTCTACCTCCATATTGTTTCAAGCCTCCCTCCTTCAAGATTTCAAGAAAACCCTTACCCCGCTCTTACGGACGTAAACAGTCCACAACAGGGCACAACAGGGCAAGGTGGCTTTGGGAATAATGCCCAGACTGCTCCCTGGGCTGCCTTTCTGATAGTAAAGCTTTACTTTGCTTCAAAACCCGTGTCTCAGACATTGGTGCCCAAGTTTGGTCCGGTAAACAATGATGGTCATTTCTGTGTCTGTGTGTCTGACTGTACCTGATTAAAACAAATCCTGCATGCCCTGTAAAATGTGCATATGTATGTGCGACAATGTGTGAGAGTGTGCAAGTGTATATATATTGGGGGGGTGTCCGTGTGGCTTGAGTGTGTAAGAGCTTGTATATGTGCATGTGTTGTGCATGTGGGTAGGTGGCTACGGCTCTTTTTCCTCTAACTTGTCTGACTGCAAGTGCCTGAAATTCTCCCCATAGACAGGATCACTCTTTAGGGCTGAGTTAAATTCCTCAAACATTTACTGACACGTCCTGCAAGCTCAAAAGCCTTCTGGGCTGCAGGGAGTCACAAAGAAGGCGCCGATGTCCTCAGTCACTGAGATGGGTTAGTAATTTATGCATTGTCCTTTCCAGGAGCCTCTTCAAAAATTCTCATTTCTGGGGTGCCTGGGTGGCTCAATCGTTAAGCGTCTGCCTTCAGCTCAGGTCATGATCTCAGCCCTGGGATCAAGCCCCACATCTCTCACTCCCCCTGCTTGTATTCCCTCTCTCACTGTCAAATAAATAAATAAAATCTTATTAAAAAAAATAAATAAATGGGGTGCCTGGGTGGCTCAGTGGGTTAAAGCCTCTGCCTTCAGCTCAGATCATGATCTCAGGGTCCTGGGATCAAGGCCTGCATCCGGCTCTCCACTCAGCCTGCTTCCCCCTCTCTCTCTGCCTGCCTCTCAGCCTACTTGTGATCTCTCTCTGTCAAATAAATAAATAAAATCTTTTTGCATAAATACATACATAAATAAATAAATAGAATAAAAAATTCTAATTTCTGCCCAGAAAAAAGGGGGTGCCTGGGTGGCTCAGGCTGTAGAGTGTAAAGCTATTGATCTTGGGGTTGTGAGTTCAAGACCCAGGATGTGTGTAGAGATTAATTTAAAATATTTTTTTAGGACTGCCTGGGTGGCTCAGTTGGTTAAGCGTCTGCCTTTGGCTCAGGTCATGGTCCCAGGGTCCTAGGACTGAGTTCCACGTTGGGCTCCTTGCTCCGTGGGAAGCCTGCTTCTCTTTCTCCCATTGCCTGCTGCTCTGCCTACTTGTGCTCTCTCTCTGTCAAATAAATGCATAAAATCTTTTAAAAAATAAAGCTTTGGTTTTTTTTGTAATAAAGATTTTATTTATTTGAGAGAGAGAAACAGAGCACGAGCAGAGGAGAGGGCAGAAGGAGAGGGAGAAGCAGACTTCCTGCTGAGCAGGGAGTCCCACATGGGGAGTGATCCAAGCCAAAGGCAGACGCTTAACCAACTGAGAACATGACCCAGGCCAGGGGCGGATGCTTAACCAACTGAGCCATCCAGGCGTCCCCAAATTAATGTTTTTATTTAATTCTGGTTGGTTAACACAGTGTTATATTAGTTTCAGATGTACAATAGAGTGATTCAACACTTCCATATAACACCCAGTGCTCAGCACAACGAGGGTACCCCTTAATCCCCAACACCTATTTCACCCATCCTCCACCCACTCACCTCCTCTCTGGTAACCATCAGTTTGTTCTTTCTAGTTAAGGGTTTGTTTCTTGGTTTGCCTCTCTCTTTCTTTCTCCTTTTGCTGTTTGTTTTGTTTCTTAAGTTCCACATATGAGAGGTGTCTGGGTGGCTCAGTCGGCTGGGCATCTGCCTTCGGCTCAGGGTGTGGTCCCGGGGTCCTGGGATGGAGCCCCACATTGTGGTCCCTGCTCCGTGAGGAGTCCCCTTCCCCCTCTCCTGCTCTCCCTGCTTGTATTCTGTCTCTCTCTCTCTCTGTCAAATAAATAAATAAATCTAAAAAACCAAAAACCAAAAAAACAATGCTTTTAAGCTCTGCATATGAGTGAAACAGTGTGGCATTTGTCTTTCTCTGACTGGATTATTTCCTTCAGCATTATACTCACTAGCTCCATCCATGACTTTGCAAATGGCAAGATTTCATTCTTTCTTACAGCCGAATAATATTCCAGAAGAGACATCCTTTTAAACACCTAGCTGAGCTCATAAAAAGAGATAAAATAAAATAAAAATTAAAAAATGAGGCAACCCTCCAGGGATGAAAATTAAGAGAGGATTGAAAGATCAGTGTGGTCGGGATGGGAAACTTAAGCAGTGAGAACTCTAAGGATCCTTGTCTTTCTTGTGACCTAGAACTTTCCGGCCTGCACTCTGTGGAGATGTGGGACAGAGAGCCCACAAAGAGCCCGGGCCTCAGGAGCCTGCCCACCGGTGGAGGCAGGCAATGAGGAAACTGTATGTCTGGGCCTGGACTTTTGATAAAACAGACAAGTCTCTCCTGAGAACTTGTAGCCCGAGCCTTGCCCTCATGGGTTTGGGGGTTTCCTTATATACTCCTTGAACAAGCCAGAAAACCCCAGACTGACAAGTGAACTTTTCATGGTCTCAGACATACTTCACTTTATTTTTTTTTTTTAAGATTTTATTTATTTATTTGACAGAGAGAAATCACAAGTAAGCAGAGAGGCAGGCAGAGAGAGAGGAGGAAGCAGGCTCCCCGCTGAGCAGAAAGCCCGATGTGGGGCTCGAACCCAGGACCTGGGATCATGACCTGAGCCAAAGGCAGCGGCTCAACCCACTGAGCCACCCAGGCGCCCCCATACTTCACTTTAAAGGCAGTTTTCTGGAGCCAATATAAATCCTTTTAGAAGGCATTGCCCATTCCCCAGCCAGGCTTCACGGGACCCTCACCCATAAAATCTAGATGCTTCTATACCTCATTTCCAAGTCAGGGACCCCAGGAGAAATAAGCCAGCCTGAGTAAGAGTCATGGTGATATAAAAGGACCCTTCAGAGATTGGAATTATAAAATATAGAAGACAATAAGCATGCTGAAATATTTTAACAAAATAGGAGATGGGGTTTGGAACAAGAGCAAGGAGGGGCGCCTGGCTGACTCAGGGGGTTAAACCACCAGCAACTCTTGGTTTCAGATCAGGTTCATGGTCTCAGGGTCCTGAGATAGAATACAGCCTTGGGTTCAACACTCATTGGGGAGTCTGCTTGAGGATTCTCTCTCCCTCTGCCCCTCCCCCAACCTCTCTCTCTCTCTCTCTCTCTCTCTCTCTCTCAAATAAATAAATAAATCTTTTTAAAAAGGTCTCAAGATCTGTGCGTGTAGATGGCGTCATCTGGAGTGTGAGTTGCTGCACAAGAGTATTGAAGACAATGGCTAAGGACAAACTAAGAGGTCAGAAGAACGTATTTCATACAGCCAGCCAAAACAACTTGAAGTCTAAAAGCAAAGCAAAACCAGTCATCACTAATCTTCAGAAGATAAACGTCATATATGATGAAAAAAGTTAACAGAGTGAATAAAGCTTTCATAGATATATAGGAAGAACTCACACGCTTTCTCAAAAGTTCTTTCCCTGGATGCCTGGGTGGCTCAGTTGGTTGGGCATCTGCTTTCAGATGGTCCTAAGGTGCTGGCATCTAGCCCTGAGTCAGGCTCCCTGCTGAGTCTGCTTCTCCCTCCCCGCCTGCTCATGCTCTCTCTCTTTTAATCTTAAAAAAAAAAAAAGGAAAGAAAAGAAACAGTTGATTCCTTAGCAGTGTCATGAAAATGAACGAGTTAATGTTGATAAAGCGATGAGATTAATGGCCCAGTTGTAATACACTAGAGATACATCAAAGACCCTGCAAAAGATCAACAAATTAACAGTCTTAAACAGTTTTGTTTTTAGAAATCTCATTAATGGGGGCACCTGTGGCTCAGTGGGTTAAGCCTCTGCCTTCAGCTCAGGTCATGGTCTCAGAGTCCTGGGATGAAGCCCCACATCAGGCTCTCTGCTCAACACAGAGCCTGCTTACTCCCTCTCTCTGCCTGCCTCTCTGCCTACTTGTGATCTCTGTCTGTCAAATAAATAAAATAAAATAAAATAAAAAAGAAATCTCGTTAATGTACAGGCATTGGCACATTTTAAAAACAAATGACATTAAAAAAAATGACATAAACAGATCTTGCTTATAATCTAGGAAAGTGGAATGTCAGAAGCCAACAAAATGTGATAAACTTAAAGGGCTAAAGCAGAAGGCATTTCACAAAATCAGCTCGCTGAAACAGTCAATACAACTTACTTTACATCCTTCACTTTGTAAGTGGCAGTGGATGGGTGTTTGGATTGGAGGACACACAGAAAGACAGTTTCGTGACAGTAAAAAAATAATAAGACAAACAAGGGAGGAGCTATTGCCCAACTTTTTTTGTTTTCGATGGCCTTAGGTCTACTTTAACTTTACTCTCATAAGAGGGGGGGAAAAAAACAGAAGGGTTCAGAATTGGAAGAAACGCTGAAATCCCAGAATGTAATTACTTGGGGATGGAGGGGATTTGTGGGTATTAAATCACCTTTTCCCCTGGGGGGCGAGGGGTGGGGAAGATGAAGAAAAGACTTCTAAAAATAATAATAAACATTTTTTTTGAGAGATAGAGTGGGGCAGGGTAGAGGGGGGAAGAGGGAGAAGGAGAATCTTAAGCAGGCTCCATGCCCAGAGCAGACCCCCACACAGGGCTCCATCTCACAACCCTGAGACCACAACCTAAGCTGAAATCAAGAGTTGGACATTTAACTTGAATGAGCCACCCAAAAAACCCCATGAATAAATAAACTTTAAAACAAGAGCAAGGAATGAAAGGCTATTGAAATGACATGGGAGACTTGAAAAAGAACAAAATAGGACTTCTAGGGGAGCCTAGCTGGCTGCATTGGTGGAGTGTGCAACTCTTGATCTCAGGGTTATGAGTTTGAGCCCCATGTAGAGATTACTTAAAAATAACTTTCACGGGGCACCTGGGTGGCTCAGTGGGTTAAGCCTCTGCCTTCAGCTCAGGTCATGATCCCAGGGTCCTCGGATTGAGCCCCGCATCGGGCTCTCTGCTCAGTGGGAAGCCTGCTTCCTCCTCTCTCTCTGCCTACTTGTGATCTCTGTCAAATAAATAAAATAAAAAATCTTAAAAAAATAATAATAACTTTCACAGTTACCTGGGTGGCTCACTCAGTTAAGTGTCTGCCTTCTACTCAGGCCATGATCCTAGGATCCTGGGATCCTTACCAATGTTGGGCTCCCTGCTCAATGGGGAGCCCGCTTCTCCCTCTCCCACTCCCCCTGCTTGTGCTCTCTTTCTCTCTCAAATAAATAAACAAAATCTTTAAAAAATAAAAATTAGGGGCGCCTGGGTGGCTCAGTGGGTTAAAGCCTCTGCCTTCGGCTCAGGTCATGATCCCAGGGTCCTGGGATGGAGCCCCGAATCGGGCTCTCTGCTCGGCAGGGAGCCTGCTTCCTCCTCTCTCTCCGCCTGCCTCTCTGCCTACTTGTGATTTCTGTCTGTCAAATAAATAAATAAAATAAAGATTTTATTTATTTATTTGACAGACAGAAATCACAAGTAGGCAGAGAGGCAGGCGGGGGTGTGGGAAGCAGGCTCCCTGCCGAGCAGAGAGCCCGATGTGGGGCTCGATCCCAGGACCCTGGGATCATGACCAGAGCCGAAGGCAGAGGCTTTAACCCACTGAGCCACCCAGGCGCCCCATAAATAAATATTTTTTAAAAATAAGTAAAATAAAATGAAATTAAAATTAAAAAATAAATCTTTGTTTTAAATGAAGACTTCCAGAAATTAAAAAAGAAAAAAAAAAAAAAACATGGTAAGTGAACATAAAAATAGCTGAAGAGAGAATTAAGGAAGTAAAAGATTTGAGAAATCACTCAGGAAGTAGCACACAGAGAGAAAAATATTAAAATTATGAAAGAGAAGTTAAAAGACAGGATCATAGAATGAGGTCTAACATATGCCCAACTGAAGTTCCAGAAAGAGAGAGGAGGAGGAAAGAGGAGAGGTAATACTAAAGATATGGAGGCTGAGAATTTGGCGAATTAATGAAAGACGTGAATTCTCAAATTTAGGAAACACAATGTATTAGATTCCTGGGGCCAGTGTAACGAAGTACAACAGACTATATGACTTAATACACAGAAATTTCCTTTTTTTCTTTTAAGATTTCTAATTTATTCATTTGAGAGAGAAAGTGTGAGCCAGAGAGAAGAGAAAGTGTGAGCCAGAGAGAAGAGAGCAGAGAGGGGAGAGAGAAAACCAGACTTCCCACTGAGCAGGGGGCCTGACTTGAGGCTCCATCCCAGAGATGAGGGAACAGAAGGCTGGCCAAGGCCAAAGCAAGAGCTGAAACCCAGCAACTCCTGGGTGGGACATATGTGACACTCTTTAGGAATCTCCCAACTATTCTTTTTTTTTTTTTTTTTTTTTAAGATTTTATTTATTTGACAGAGATCACAAGTAGGCAGAGAGGCAGGCAGAGAGAGAGGAAGGGAAGCTGGCTCCCGGCTGAGCAGAGAGCCCAATGTGGGGCTCTATCCCAGGACCCTGAGATCATGACCTGAGCCGAAGGCAGAGGCTTTAACCCACTGAGCCATGCAGGTGCCCCTCCAACTATTCTTAATAGCTTGCTGAAAAGGGCAGAACGACCTTGGCAATGGCCAGGCCTCTGGTATCCAGTATCTTGTAGGTCCTCTTTAGCATTGAAAGTTCTGTTGAAACCTCCCTTTTCCTTACTTCTCCCACCCCCATGGTACATAACCCGCCACCCCTCAGAGCCCTGGGGCAGCAGCTCTTTCTGCCCATGGGCCCTGTCTCCTGCGTTAATAAACCACCATTTTGCACCAAAGGTGTCTCAAGAATTCTTTCTTGGTCATCGGCTCCAGACCTCACCCCCCCACCCCGAACCTCACGTATGTTCTAGAACTTCATCAGTTGGCGCCCAAACATGGGGCTGTGAGTCTTTAACATCTGGACTCTGAGCTTCCGTGCAAAATTAGTGAGTACTTTCTCTCCTCTTCCTTTAGTCTCCTTTCGGGGGTTTTTCTGGGAGTGTGGTCTTAATGGAACACTTGCATGTCGATTGCTCAGGCTGTAATCCCCTAGCCCATGGTTACTCTACAGTGAGGAGAATGTCTGCCTTTTGGCTGGAAGTTAGTACCTTGGCCAGAATGGTAATAAGACCCAGAAACTTGATGCCCTCTCTTCCTGTTCTTACAGAAAGTTGTCAGTCTTGTGTACAGGACAGCCACCTAAGTCACCAGGATGGCTGCTAATCTTAAGACTCCTGTGTGAGGTTTCCTCCTGATGGATCTAATGTGATCCCCTCCACATCCCAGGTCTAGCCACTTCTGGCCACGGAACCTCCACTGGGAGCCGGCCAAAACCAGTACCCGATTGAATTAAAATGCAACCGGGATGATTTCTCAGGGAATTTGGTTGTGAGGACCACATGTGTTGGAAATATTGCATAGACCATGATGGATTTCAGTCTTACTGTTTCTTGTCAGTGTTCCTTACTAACTACTTAAAGCTATGAAATTTGGTAATTTATCCTTGTAAAACTTGTATTTTCCATGGGTTAAAATGGCAAAACAGTAGGCAGTCTTCAGGACAGACAATGGCATGGCATGGCACAGTATTTTGGTCCATTCGCCAGGCACCCATCAGCAGCCTAGGATGCGATGGGGAAGGATAGGGGTGCCGTCACCCCTCCGGGGCCTTTTATGGCAGGAATGCCTTCCTGGGAAAGGCAGGATCGTGATCAATAGTGATGTCCTGTTGAGGGACGCCTCCAGTCACTTTTAACACACAGGAACCTCTGACATAATCCTGCATGGGACACCACCCAGGAGTCAGGGGGGATTTGGTAATGGATCTTCTTTACTTTCCTGGGAGCATGGCCTCAGTAGGCTTCTTCAGTTCCCAAGGACTCTGCCTTAGGGTGCCTTTTAACCCACTGGAAATAATTTGGATTGCAAAACTTAGGAAAGGACTGAGCTCCTGTAACACTGCATGGTCTCAGTGGGCTCTGTCAGTTAGATCTCCTCCGCAGGAAACAGGGCAAATGGACCTAGGGTTTGAGCAATGAAGGTATCCTAGGCTTTCATTGCTCTGTACCAGGACGCTCCCTGGTGGTCTAGTGGTTAGGATTCCGCGCTCTCTCTCTCATTGCTCTGCACCAGGACCCTGACCTAGGGGACTTTTGCAGAATGTGTTCACCCAAATGAGTCAGCCACTAAACTCCCTCCTGACACATTGGATGATAATTATCTAAGTAAGCCATCTCCTGGTAAACCCAGGTTGCTGGAGGATGCACAGGCCATCCCTAGCAAAGGGGACTCTGACTTTCTCTCTGTTCCTGCTAATAGATGTGGGGGTTTCTCCCTCACTCACTTTGATGTGGGAAACAGAGGCAGAAGAAAAATTATTAAATTTCCTTACCCTCTGACAAGCCCTTAAAACAGGCAGAGTGACATTCCTCTAGGGACTCAACTACCCCCACCTTAACTTAAGGCTTTGGTAAGGGCAAAGGGCAATCCTAGCCTGCCTGACCCCTACCCTCAACCAGAATCCTATAAGTCTACTTTAACAATTCCTTTGGAAACTTTATCTCTAAACCTCCAGGATAGTGTTGACAAACATTCCCAAGCATATGGCCCACTGATAGACATCTAAAGGGGCTCACGAGAAGGTTTTATTACTGGTAATAAATAACATTTTCCCCAAACAATAGTTAGCCCCTCAAGGTCCTAGAAATCTTGCTTCCAAAATTCCTTAGAGACTTGGGCCATCCCTAACCCCCTCCCAACTTACAAGTATATAATAGACCACTCCTCACATCCCCAGGGAAGCATCTCTTCCTGCCCACGGGTCCTGTCCCCGTGCTTTAATAAACCACCATTTTGCACCAAAGATGTCTCAAGAATTCTTTCTTGGTCATCGGCTCCAGACCTCACCCCACCAAAACCTCACCTATATTCTAGAACTTAATCAATTTCCCGCATTAATGGCTATAACTGGAGCCAACTGGGGTTAGTCTAACTCGAGACGGAGACTTTAAGGAATATTCCCAAGCAGCTGCCAAAACTCCCTTTGTTTCGGGCAAATACCTGTTTTCTCTGGCCCGACTTGGATGGCCTGACCCCTCCTCCCTCGTTGGCGGGAAAACATGGCGTCTGCTCCTCTGTTGGAGCTGATAAGCTCTAAAACCGGGAATTCCTTTCTCTGCCTTCTGGCAGCACTTCATTTCTTTCGTCTACCCCTTCTCCTTTCTCTGCACCAGTGTGGCTGTGGCCTGCATGACTGGCCTCTAGACCATGCACCGTGGCTCCTTCTCTCTTCACTGTCAAGGAGCAAGAAGAGCAGCCCTTGGACCCAAGACCCCCCACTCCAGATTTCCCTGCCTGTGTCTCAGGTAAATACTAAAAATGGGGTGGGCCCAGGTGGAACATAAATCAGTATTTGAACTAAGTTGAGTTTGTTGGTTTAATTAAGATAGACATGTCTTTGAAGTTAGAGCAGTAAATGTGAAGCTTTTATTCTATCAAGGTTTACTGAAGGTCAAATAACCTCGTGTTAACTCTGTTGGGTTGTTCCCAAAAAGATGACTAAACTGGTGGTTCATTATCTGTCTCAAAGTTTTCATGGGTAATTATTGAGATAGCTTTCAAAGTCTTTGGTAACCTGAAAGTTTAAAGTTTAGTTTGGATGATGAGTTAGATTCATTGGACATCTAGGTCTTTCAAATAGGATTAAATGCTTAGTCACTGATCACTGGACATAGGTTTGTACTTTTGACTAACTGCAAAGAAGCTAAGAGTATTTAAATCTGTTGGTAAACATGTTTTGTGCTTAACTGATTCACAAATTTGCCATCTAAAGAATTCTGTTGTAACAATTTCCAATTGATTAATATGTTATGCCCGAGTTTTTGCATCTGAGAGACCACCAAGGAGCCAACACCAATGTAAACACATGAGGGTTTATTCAGCAAGCTTAAGCTTGGGCCCAAGTATTTCCGACACAGCGGAGTAGGGACTTGGACCCCGAACCAGACTACAGTCAGAGTTTTTATTTTTTTTATTTTTATTTATTTATTTTTTTAAAAAAGATTTTATTTATTTATTTGACAGACAGAGATCACAAGTAGGCAGAGAGGCAAGCAGAGAGAGAGAGAGAGAGGAGGGAGCAGGCTCCCTGCTGAGCAGAGAGCCCGATGCGGGGCTCGATGCGGGGCTCGATCCCAGGACCCTGGGATCATGACCTGAGCCGAAGGCAGAGGCTTTAACCCACTGAGCCACCCAGGCGCCCCCAGTCAGAGTTTTTAAAGGCAGAGTACGGGTGGACTCAGCGGTGGGTGAGGACAAAGGGGATGTTCAGAAGGGCTATCAGGGTAAAGAAGACTGTCAGGATATTGGAGGCCTGGTTATTATCAAGCCAAGGCCGTATTTCCTTTTAATGAGGCACTGACATGAAGACAGTTGGGAGTTTCCTGGTGGAATGTCACATTCCTCCTATCAAGCGTCCTTGTTAGTGAGATTTAGCACTGGGACATTTGTAAACTGAAGGAGACTCCTGTCTTGCAGGATTGTGATTTCAGCAAGTTAACTATTTGTTTTTCTTTTAGGGCAGCAAGGGGTACCTGAGGAATGTCACACGTATTACTGAGGGGATTGGGTGCAGAGGGGGTGCAAGGTGCCAGCTCTTGCTTTGTCAAGATGGCTGTACTTACGTCAGGGCTGGACTCGAGGTGGGTGCAGCCTTGTTTTTCTTGGCCTCCACAAATACTTAACTGACTAGAGACCAAGGTATTCTAAGAATACAAAATTCTAACTGTAACTAAGACTAATGGAAATAAGGGAAACAACTCTATGTGGAAAAGTAGATACGTAAGAAAGATAAGGAATGGGAACACATTTTGTTAAAGATAAAAGGTAATTTTGTCCTACTAAATGAGATGGTTGTTTGGAAAGAAATGGCTTGGGACACAATCTGAATGCAAAGGAAAGTTAGATGGTTTGTGAAGGAAAATCTTCAGAAAAGGAATCTTTGGTGTGGTCAGGACAGACTAAGATTAAAACAAATGGGTTTTAAAGTGGCTTGGTATAAGATTGAAATTCTCTCTGTTCAAAAAGACAGTTTTCTTAAATTAATCATCTGTCAGCAAGAAAATGTACAGTTTCCTCTTTGCCTGTCCAGAAAAACCATTTTCCACATTTTGCCTATATCAGGTCTTTAACATCCCTAATTATATTTAGGCATGTGCTTTAAAACTTTGTAAGATTTGGGGCACCTGGGTGGCTCAGTGGGTTAAGCCTCTGCCTTCGGCTCAGGTCATGATGGGGGGTCCTGGGTTCAAGCCCCACATCAGGCTCCCTGCTCAGCATGGAGCCTGCTTACCCTTCTCTCTGCCTGCCTCTCTGACTACTTGTGATCTCTCTCTGTCAAATAAATAAATAAAATCTTTTTAAAAAACCTTTATAAGATTTTAGCAAATGTTGACAAGATTTAAATTGTAAATGAAATCTCTTTAACTCATTATGCTTTTTCTTGGTATGCTAAGTTACTCAGGAAGTTCTGCTAAAAAAAAAAAAGATAAACCTTGGGTTACATTTGGGTAAAGGCTATAACTATTCTAGGGATTCTATGCATTTCCTAAAGTTTTAATGGTGCTTTTGGTTTTTTGTTTTTAATATTTTATTTATTTATTTGACAGACAGAGATCACAAGTAGGCAGAGAGGCAGGCAGAGAGACGGGAAGGGAAGCAGGCTCCCTGCTGAGCAGAGAGCCCGATGCGGGGCTCGATCCCAGGACCCTGGGATCATGACCCGAGCCGAAGGCAGAGGCTTTAACCCACTGAGCCACCCAGGCACCCCAAGTTTTAATGTTTTGATAGATCATCATTTGATATTGTAATTATTGAAGTGTTAATGTGTCAATGGATCCCAGGATAACTTGAGTTTCCTTTTCTACAGTATCATAGTGAACTCAAATCAGATCATTAACAATGTCCATTTCTGAGTCTTTTTGTCATTTATAATTGTTCTAAGTCTCTTGTAAAATGAGTTTTATCTTAAAGGAAATTCATAAAAAGGACTTTGAGGACAACACAGGTATTCAGTATCTTTAAGATCAGAACTGAAATGGGTAAGAATTTCCAGAACTAACTAAAGCTGCATTCAAACTAAACCAGAATTAGTAACATAGGACTAACCAAACTGTAAGATTATAGTGTTATGTCTCTTATTTTAGACATTGCTCATTTTCTAATGTTTACTCTAACAGACTAAGAAAAATTGTACTTAGGTCATCAGTGACTTACAGAAATGTAAAAATACTCACTTGACTTGTAAACCAATCAAAGCATTCAACTTTTCTCTCTATCTGAACCCTCTAAAACTCAAAGGGTCTCAGTAAGTATTCTACCATTAGCAATCAGTCATTTGCATAAGTGCAGTAAGAATCTGTTCTCCTCCTAACAGGACACCATTGGAAACACTGGTTATTTTACCAAGGCTTTGACTGGCATGTCATATTTGAGAAAGACATGTAGACTCAGATATGACAGACAACTTTAAGGAACTAAGGCTGACTTCAGAAAACCTGGAGCCATAAAGCCCCTTGGAACTGTTGGCCTGATACCTCGCTTACAGAGTTCCCAGCAGCCTCACCAGGTGAGTAAAGAATGTCACTTCCTGGCAGGTGCAGGAACCTCAGGATACTTTGGGGACCTCAGGAAAAGGAATTTGCCCAAATCCACAGGTATTGCAGGCATGTCTGATGGCAAGGACTTGGCTTGGCTTCTGGCCTGTAGAGGCTACTAAAAGTTCAACCTAGAGATTCCTTATAAGAAGTTCCAGCAAAGCAGATTATAAAAGATCTGTATGATCACTCACTGTTCTTGCAGAGCTTATGGAAACAATTAGGCCAAATCTGTTTAAGCTGGACTTTTTTTTCCAGATAGATTAGTCCTAATTTGGCTATCTTTGGAAATGAGGGTTATTTTAGAGAGAAACATGTTTTAATAACACAACTTTGTGGATGTTCTAGATTTGGTTGTCTTTAAATGTTTGTTGTTTACCTAAGCTAGACAACTAGAGGTAAACTTAAGAGAAATTACCATAGTAACTCATATATAGACAATCTTCTGCTGATTGTTCTGTGGGGATAACAGAACCCCATGGCACATGATTATTAAACAGCTGAAAAATGGGATTGATTCCCCAACAATTGTATAACTCTACTATCATGTTGACCAATTCTGTGGGGCTAGGATAACTGCCTAAAAGCCAGCATACCCCACTCCATAGGATTAACTATGGACTTGTGTAGATAATAGATGACCCCACTTTCTATATGATTGGATTGGATGATGCATGTGGGACTCCCCTTATCTCTTGACAAGTTTTCTCCCACTTGCCAGTGATCCTTTGTAATTAGGATATTGTTAAGGCTGGACCACTCAAAGGGCTTCTTAATGGTTTCATCCCTTGGTCATATTTATCCTAGAAGCCACCTCTATTGAGGTATAGTTGCAAACAAATGCGTTAGCTAAGCATAGAACAGCCCTCCTCATAAAAGGAGCCTCAAAGCTCACTATGGGACAGTCCCTGACTATAATCATGTCACATCAGATCCAGATTTGTCTCAGAAACCAAAGGCAACTAATGGATTGCAACTGCCCCTCAGAACAATGTATTACTTAAAATAGAACCCCTGGAAGATTTTACTAGTTACCAAGCACATTTAGATATAGCTTTAAGAAAAACACATACTGGCAACAGGCCTTTGGGGGAGAGGACAATATAAGGCCTTGAAGCTGAGCAACTGGGGATGCCCAGCTTGCTCAGGGCAGAACGCCACCTGCTTCCCTTTTCTGTTATTTCCCCTCTCTCCTCCCAAAAGCACCTGTTGCTTGTTAGATGAGTCCTTTGAATGTGCTTGTTTAACTATAAACTTTGCCCTCCTTGTTTGTCTACAAGACATATGACTAATGTTTGACCTTCATCGGCTCTTCTGTTGGTTATTGTTTCTATATAATAAAAGTGAGACTGAGGAGTTGCTTGGGGCAGCAGTCTTTTCGACTATTGTCCCCTGCTCCCTTTCTCTTGCAGCTGACTTGTTTGTGCCTAATTCTTCTCCCATGCGCCGACTGGAAGTGGCAATGGATGATGGAGGCCAACTTACTAAGTACTGAGCTGCACTTATGGATATGCCAGAAATAATACTTAAAACTTGTCAAACTTTAAACCTAGTTACCCATATGCCTGAACCTGACCATTGTACCTCTTTATAGAGCAAAAACTGTTCAGAGGTTATTGATGTTGCTTAATCTAGTTGGCCAGATTTAAGATGCCCCTGTTAAAAATACAAATGACAGGGGCACCTGGGTGGCTCAGTGGGTTAAAGTCTCTGCCTTCGGCTCAGGTCACGATCCCAGAGTCCTGGGAGCCCCACATTGGGCTCCTTGCTCAGCAGGGAGCCTGCTTCTCCCTCCCCCTATGCCTGCCTCTCTGCCTACTTGTGATCTCAATATCTCTTTCAAATAAATAAAATCTTAAAAAAAAAAAAAAAGACAGTTGGTTGACTGATGACAATAGTTCTCATGAAAAGAATAAGAAAAGCTGGGTAGGCCATAGTGCTCACTAGCACTTTGCAATTGCTAAGCCTTAAAAATTAATACTAATACTGACTCCAAATATGCTTTCCTAATCCTACATGTCCATGGAGCAATTTGGAAAAAAGCAGATTATTATCAAGCCACAACTCCACAATCAAATACAGCCCTAAAATTATTACTCTTAAGGCTGTACATCTACCTAAGGAGATAGCTATAATTCACTTCAAAGGATGTCAAAGGATATGACCTTAGGAACCAGTGAAAGTAATACAGGGTTTACACCAGGCCACCGATTTGGGCAAAAAGGCCATGGAGGTGACAAACTTCATAAAGGAAAATTGTCTTTAGATTTGGACTCCCTTGGTCCCTACGAAGTAACAATGGACTGCCTTTTATTACACATTAAAAGATGTCCCTTCAAAACTGAATAGCCCTTGATATATTGACTGCAGCTACGGAAACCCAAAATTGGAGGACTATCTCCTAATGGGACCCAATGATTATATGACTCTTGTGCTCATGGTTTCCCCCAGGCTAGATAGGCCACTATATTCTGGGTTTTGCCTGGAATCACAAATGCATTATTAAAACCATTACCAACCTGGCCAACCTTCCAGACCTTAAAAAGTGGTGAACTCCTTCTGTCTCATTGGTGTGACCAACTAACATTCACTTTTGTTCCCCCTTTGGAACGGAAGGATATTTGGCACATGAAAGCTCTTACTAATAAGTACATGGTCAGACCCAACTGATCCTTGAAGTAGCATTTCTCTATTAAAATGCTATGGTAATTCAAATGTGTAAAGCAGCTTTACAAAATAGAATGGCATTGGCATCAAATGTTTTAACTGCTACACAAGGTGCAAGTTGTGCTATCACAAAAACAAAGTAGCTATGTTTATGTTCCAGATTATCACAAAATATTTCTTGGGTTCTGATATACTCAAGTTAGCACTTTAAACAGTCCCTCTCTCCTTTAATGATTGATTAAACTCCCAGACTGGAAAAGGGTTTTTTGTCAACTAGCAAAAAACTTATTTGAGATTCATTTTCTTTTTGCTACACTAATTATGTTTTGCTGTTTTCTCCCATGTCTCCCCACCTGGCATCAACTCCTTCACTGCCATAACTTCCACAGATGATCCTTTCCACTTGGGAAGATCACCTGAGCAGTCTCCCCTGGATTCAGCTGCCTCTGTCTTTCATAACTCCCCTACACATTCCCCACCTGACCAGTGTTGACCCAAGTAGGTAGGGACAACTCTACACCCCTGTTCAGCAGGAAGATGTTACAGAAGCTGAGACCTTCAGCTTCAACAACCTTAAAGATTTAAGGGTCAGAATTGTTCAGGAGGGAATGATGAGGGAACAGAAGTCTGGCTGAGGACAAAGCAAAAGCTGACAACTTGCAACACCCCCCCCCCCCCCCACCAATCCTGGGTGGGACATATGTGACACTCCTTAGGAATCTCCCAACTATTTTTTTTTAAGATATTATTTATTTATTTGACAAGAGATCACAAGTAGACAGAGAGGCAGGCAGAGAGAGAGAAGAAAGCAGGCTCCCCACAGAGCAGAGAGTCGGACGCAGGGCTCGATCCCAGGATCCTGGGATCATGACCTGAGCTGAAGGCAGAGCCTTTAACCCACTGAGCCACCCAGGCGCCCCTAAAGTTAAATTTCTAAAGGAAATTTCTAAAGGAATTTTTATATGTTAAAGTAGACTTACAGGGGTGCCTGGGTGGCTCAGTGGGTTCAAGCCTCTGCCTTCTGGTCAGGTCATGATCTCGGGGTCCTGGGATGGAGCTGCATGGGGTGCTCTGCTCAGCAGGGGTCCTGCTTCCCTCTCTGCCTACTTAAAGTAGTCTTACAGGACGGGGGGGTGGGCATTTGGGCTACGATTGCCTTTTGCTCTTAGCAAAGTATTAACATTGAGACAGTTGAGTCCCTGGAGGAATGTCACTCTGTTTCAAGGACTTGCCAATGGGGGGAGGTAGTGAGGAAATTTAATAAGCTTTATGCCCTTTTTTCCCCACATAAATTACATCTGTGATAATTATACTTCGAAATAAAATCACATTCAGAGGTACTGGGAGTTAAAAAGTACTTTCAGGGGTGCCTGGGTGGCTCAGTGGGTTAAAGCCTCTGCCTTCGGCTCGGGTCATGATCTCAGAGTCATGGGATCGAGCCCCACATTGGGCTCTCTGCTCTGCGAGGAGCCTGCTTCCCTCTCTCTCTGCCTGCCTCTCTGCCTACTTGTGATCTCTCTCTGTCAAGTAAATAAATAAAATCTTAAAAAAAAAAAAAAGTACTTTCAGAGGTACTTTAACATACCTTTTGGGGGGACACAATTCAACCCATAACACACAACAAATCTCAAACAGGGTCAAAATGAATAAATCCACACCTAGACATACTATGTAGGATAGGGCGCCTGGGTGGCTCAGTGGGTTAAGCCTCTGCCTTCGGCTCGGGTCATGGTCTCAGGGTCCTGGGATGGAGCCCCCATCGGGTTCTCTGCTCCGCAGGGAGCCTGCCTCCACCTCTCTCTCTGCCTGCCTCTTTGCCTACTTGTGATCTCTGTCTGTCAAATAAATAAAATCTTAAAAAAAAAAAAAAAAAAAAAAAGAGGGACGCCTGGGTGGCTCAGTTGGTTAAGCGGCTGCCTTTGGCTCAGGTCATGATCCCAGCGTCCTGGGATCGAGTCCCACATCGGGCTCCTTGCTCAGCGGGGAGCCTGCTTCTCCCTCTGCCTCTGCCTACCACTCTGTCTGCCTGTGCTCATGCTCTCTCTCTCTCTCTCTCTAACAAATAAATAAATAAAAATCTTAAAAAAAAAAAAAAGAAACTAGGATACTAAAGACAGAGGATTTTGAGACAGACGGAGAGGGAGGGAGGGAGAAAACACTGGCAGTAGGAAAACTAATTTCAAAAGCACCACAGGAATCCAGAAGACAGTGGAACCTATCTTTAAAATGCTGCAAGAGGGACACCTAGCGGGCTCAGATGGTAGAGCAAGCAATTCTTGACCTTGGGGTGGTTAAGTTTGAGCCTCATGTTGGGTGTAGAGGTTATTTGAAAATAAAATCCTTATGGGGTGCCTGGGTGGCCCAGTTGGTTAAGCATCTGCCTTTGGCTCAGGTCATCATCCCAGTGTCCTGGAATCAAGTTCTGCATGGGGCTCCCTGCTCAGTGGAGAGTCTGCTTCCCCCTCTCCCTCTGCAGCTAATCCTGCTTGTGCACTCTTTTTTTTTCTGTCAAAATCTTCTTTAAAAAAAAAAAAAAAAAGATACTGCCTTCACTATGTAAAATACAAATGCAAAAAGCAGATATTTATAAAATATATTGTTGCTGCAAAATGAACAAACCTTTTAGAATCTCTGAAAGATTTATTTGAGCCCAAATGAGGACAGTCGCCCAGGATACCTGATCTTCACAAAGAAGAGAGTGCTCCAGGGAAGAAACATTCGATGTAGGGTTTTATTTTTTTTTTATTTTTTTTTTTTACATAAAAAGTTACAAACCATTGGACAAAGGACATTTCAGAAAGTTAAAGACCTTATCTTAAGCTTTGACTATGTGTAAGGCTGAATGACTTCAGTCTCACGGGATTTCAGGGCGGTCTTATTCCTTACGTTTGAAATGAGTTGTTGGGCTTTTTTTTTGTTGTTTTTAAGATTTTTTTTTTTTTAAGAAAGGATACAAGTGGGGGTAGGGATGGGCAGAGGGAGATGGAGAAAGAGGGGGAGAGAAGCAGACTTCCTGCTGAGTGCAGAGCCTGATGCAGGACTGGATCCCAGGACCCACCCCCACCTGCCCCAGATAATGATCTGAGCTGAAATCCAGGGTCAGACACCCAAATGACTGAGCCACCCAGGCACCGCCAAGAGGGTTCTTCTTTTTTGTCTTTTTTTGGGTTATTTGTCAACAAAGCAGTTGTATAGTGTGTGCTCAGGACAGAAATAGAGCCCATGCTTTGAAGTTTGGTCAAGTCATTCTGACCTTGGTAAAAGTTAACATGTAGCTTACCTGAGACCCCAGGGGTAGGGCCCCACAAACATTAGAAGGGCTGAGTCTGAGCTAAGATATGCATTACTTTTATGGAGGAAGTTATAATAGTGTTTTGAAAGGCATTAATTTGACCTCAATAAGTGGAGAAATATACTATGTTTATGGTAAAATGCTGATATCATGAAGATGTCATTTCTCTCCCAAGTTGATCTGTAATTGAAATGTAATCCCAATCAAAACTCCCAACAGGATTTTTAAAGTAGGCCCCACGCCCAACGCAGGGCTTAAACTCAGGTGCCTGAGATCAAGAGTCACATGCTCCACTGACTGAGCCAGCTAGGCGCCCTGAGCAGGAAATTTCTTCAAACTTGATGAACCAGTTGTAAAATTTACAGAAAGGAACAGAGTCCAGAGTAGCCAAGACACTTCTGAAGACAAAGATCAAGGTGGTAAGACTCATAGACAAAGGTATCAAGGTTTTCTATAAAGCGGCATCAATGAAAATTATAGCACCAGACAGATGTACCAACAGAACAGTAGAGTCCAACCTTGATACATGACTGAGTAGTGGGGAAAGAATGGACTATTACATAAATGATGCTGAACAGTCTACCCACATGCAATTCAGATTGCCTCCTTACCTCATGTCCTACACAAAAAAATTTTTTTTTAAGATTTTATTTATTTGACAAATCATAAGTAGGCAAAGAGGCAGTCAGAGAGAGGGGGGAAGAAGGCTCCCCACTGAGCAGAGAGCCCATAGGACCCTGAGATCATGACCCTGGCCGAAGGCAAGCCACCCAGGTGCCCCTCCTACACACAAACTAACCCAAGTGGATTAAATACTTGTATGTGAAGAACTCTCAGTGGAGGGCACTCGGTTGATTGGTTCACTCAGTTAGCATCTGCCTTGGCTCTCAGGTCACAGTCCCAGCATCCTGGGATTAAGTCCCCAGAGAGCCTGCTTCTCCCTCTCCTCCCCACATGTGCCCTCTCTCGCTCTCTCTCTCAAATAAATAAATAAAATTAAAAAAAAAAACTGGGGTGCCTGGGTGGCTCAGTCATTAAGCGTCTGCCTTCTGCTCAGGTCATGATCCC
Source organism: Lutra lutra (assembly GCF_902655055.1). Lineage (NCBI taxonomy): Eukaryota > Metazoa > Chordata > Mammalia > Carnivora > Mustelidae > Lutra > Lutra lutra. Next base: position 65,948,327 of record NC_062289.1, on the reverse strand, counting down.
AGGGTCTTGGGATCAAGCCCCGAATCAGGCTCCCTGCTCAGTAGGGAGCCTGCTTCTCCCTCTCTCTCTGCTGCTCTGCCTGCTTGTGCTCTCTCACTTTCTCTGTCAAATAAAAAAATAAAATCTTTTTAAAAAAAGAAAAAGAGGGGCGCCTGGGTGGCTCAGTGGGTTAAGCCGCTGCCTTCGGCTCAGGTCATGATCTCAGGGTCCTGGGATCGAGCCCTGCATCGGGCTCTCTGCTCAGCAGGGAGCCTGCTTCCTCCTCTCTCTCTGCCTGCCTCTCTGCCTGCTTGTGATCTCTCTCTCTGTCAAATAAATAAATAAATAAATAATCTTTAAAAATAAATAAATAAATAAAATTTAAAAAAGAAAAAGAAAAACTTTCAGTAGAAACTACAGAATACTTTTATGACCTTGGGGGTAGGGGCAGAGTTCTTAAGTAAGACACAAAATGCCCAAATCATAAAGGAAAAGATTGATAGTCACCTATATTACAATTTAGAATCTGTGCTTCAACAGGAAACCATCAAAATCCTAGAGGAGAACATAGGCAGCATCCTCTTTGACCTTGGCAGTTTTTTGTTTGTTTGTTTGTTTGTTTTTTAAAGTAGGCTCCGTGCCCAGAGTGGAGCCCAACACAAGGCTTGAACTCCCAACCCTGAGATCGAGACCTGAGCTGAAATCAAGAGTTGGATGTCTGACCAACTGAGCCATCCAGGTGCCCCAAAAACTTCTTATTAGACACGTCCCTGGAGGCAAGGGAAACAAAAGCAAAAATGAACTATTTGGGAGTTCATCGAAATAAAAAGCTTCTGCACAGCAAAGGAAACAATCAAAAAAACTGAAAGGCAGCCTACAGAATAGGAGAAGATATTTGCAGATGGCACATGTGATAAAGGGTTAGTATCCAAAATATATAAAGAACTTATCAAACTCAACACACCAAACCCAAATAATCCCAGTTACGAACTGGGCAGAACACATGAATAGACATTTTCCCAAAGCAGACCTCCAGATGGCCAACAGATACACGAGAAGATGCTCAACATCACTGATCATCAGGGAAATGCAAATCAAACCACAATGAGATACCACCTCACGCCTGTTAGAACAGCTAACATTAACAACACAGGTAACAACAGATGTGACAAGACTGCAGAAAAAGGGGAAACCCTCCCGCACTGTTGGTGGGAAAGCAAACTAGTGCAGCCACTCAAGAACAGTAAGCAGGTTGCTCAAAAAGTTAAAAATAGGGGCACCTGGGTGGCTCAGGTCATGATCCCAGGGTCCTGGGATCGAGCACCCCGTTGGGCTCCCTGCTCCAGGGAAAGCCTACTTCTCCCTCTCCCACTCCCCCTGTTTGTGTTCCTGCTCTCGCTGTCTGTCTCTGTCAAAGAAATAAAATCTTAAAAAAAAAAAAAAAAGTTAAAATAGAGCTACCCTACAAGACAGCAATTTCAGTACTAGGTATTTACCCAAAGGACACAAAATCACAAATTCAAAGGGACACATGCATCCTGCTGTTTATAGCAGCATTATCAACAATAGCCAAACTACAGAAAGAGCCCAAGTGTCCATCCACTGATGAGGATAAAGAAGATGTGGTGTAGACATAGATATAAATATAGATACTTCCGAATCAGGTGTAGAGATGACTTAACAATAAAACCCTTGATTGAAAGATTTTATTTTTTTACGTCATCTGTACACCCAACGCAGGACTCGAACTCACAACTCGGCGATCAAGAGTCATACCCTCCACGGACTGAGAGGTCCCCCTCCCCTCCAAAATAAAAATCTTTTTTTTTTTTTTTAAAGATTTTATTTATTTGACAGAGAGGTCACAAGTAGGCAGAGAGGCAGGCAGAGAGAGAGGGGGAAGCAGACTCCTTGCAGAGCAGAGAGCCTGGTTCGGGTTCTATCCCAGGACCCTGGGATCATGACCCGAGCCGAAGGCAGAGGCTTAACCCACTGAGCCACCCAGAAGCCCTAAAATAAATCTTTTTTTTAAAAAGTATAAAAATTTCTGGGGTGCCTGGGTGGCTCAGTGGGTTAAAGCCTCTGCCTTCGGCTCGGGTCATGATCCCAGGGTCCTGGGATCAAGGCCCGCATGGGGCTGTCTGTTCAGCAGAAAGCCTGCTTCCCCCTCTCTATTTGCCTGCCTCTCTGCCTACTTGTGATTTCTGTCTGTCAAATAAATAAATAAATAATCTTTTTTTAATGTGATTTTTAAATTTTTAAAAGATTTTTATTTATTTATTTTTCAGAAAGATGGGGGAGGCGGGAGCAGGTTCCCTGCTGAGCAGAGAGCCCGATTCGGGGCTCGATCCCAGGACCCTGAGATCATGACCTGAGCCAAAGGCAGAGGTTTAACCTGCTGAGCCACCCAGGTGCCCCAATAAATAAAAAATCTTAAAAAAAAAAAAGTATAAAAATTTCTGCCCATCAAAACCAGGAATACAAGTCCCTGGCAGGCCCCACAATGAGGTATGTGGCTCCCAGCTGCCTCTGATCAGAGTTAAGTAGCCCTTAGTTACCGTTTATTTTTTATTTATTTTCCCTTGGTTACCGTGTAAAGAAACCTTTAAAGTGGCCTCAGGAAATAACATGAAGTTGCCACTGAGAAAGTGTGTGGGATGCTATTCTGCCTGAGGTCGCTAACATAATGGGCTGCATGTGCAAAAAATAGTCATTGTTTGCCACTTCGGAGCAGTCACAAGATGCATACCTTCCGCTGTTGTACTGGGAAAGTGACTGATGCAATCTGGCAACACGGTTTTGCGGTCCCAGGCCCTTATCACACCAAAACCAGACAGGGCAAGGCCAGGAGTGGCAAAACAATTCAGGAAAGAAATATTACAGCTGACCTAATCCCTAACTGAACGACCCCAAGATGCTTTCCTGTGAATTTTCACCCTTTAAAAACCCCAGCTCTGGCGCCTGGGTGGCTCAGGTCATGATTCCAGAGTCCTGGAATCCGGTCCCATATTGGGCTCCCTGCTCAGTGGGGAGCCTGCTTGTGCTCTCTTTCTCTGTCAAAAAAATAAAATCTTTTAAAAAATGAAATAAAATAATGTTCAAGGTCTTGAGATAGCCTAGGCCAGGAGGCCCCAGAAGACGGAAAGTTACTAACTATAAATTAGAGATAACCATAACCAGCCCTTTCTGCTCCAGTAAACAGGCTTTCCGCCACAGGCTCCCTGCACTACTGTTCTTGACCAAAGCAGCCCCAGTTCCCCCAGTTCAAACCCACCTACCAGCAGTCAGAACTAGCCTTGGACCCTGACTGCCCGCAGACCCTACAAAAAGCCCTGTAACCCTACAAAAGCCCTGTAACCGCATTCCCGGGGGGCCCCAGAACTTGGAGCACGAGCTCAGCTGGGTCGGCAGGGGTAAAATAAATCCGAGTTCTCTGAGTGTCACTTGGTCTGTTGCAGGTCTGATTATTTTTCCGCCAACAGTACCAACTGAGACAGCCAGGCTTCCCTGAGACTAGCAGAAAACTTAAAGCTTGTTTTTCAAAAACCTGCTTCTTTCTGGTCAGCCCCTGCTTCTTTTCAGATAAGGTTCAGCCTATAAACAAGCAAGACAGTCCCATCTGGTGTAAGACCCCATTCAGTTTACACTGGTCCCCGGAAGATCCGCACAACCGTCTCCCTGTCCTATAGGTGACCGTGACCACCTGATGCCTCATTTTGCCTTATTTTCTTTTTTTTAAGGTTTTATTTATTTATTTGACAGAGATCACAAGTAGGCAGAAAGAGAGATGAGAGACCGGGAAGCAGGCTCCCCGCTGAGCAGGGAGCCCAATGAGGGGCTTGATTCCACGCCCCTGGGATCATGACCTGAGCCGAAGGCAGAGGCTTTAACCCACTGAGCCACCCAGGCGCCCCTTTGCCTCATTTTTTTTTTTTTTTAAGATTTTATTTATTTATTTGACAGAGAGAGATCACAAGTAGACAGAGAGGCAGGCAGAGAGAGAGAGAGGGAAGCAGGCTTCTTGCTGAGCAGAGAGCCCGATATGGGACTCGATTCCAGGACCCTGAGATCATGACCTGAGCCGAAGGCAGCGGCTTAACCCACTGAACCACCCAGGCGCCCCCCCCTTTGCCTCATTTTAATGTCAAGTCTCCACCCAACATAAACGTGGGAGGTCTGTTGCCTCTACCTTTGTTTAAAGCGCATGCTCCGTCCTTCCTCATGAATAGTCAGTTTCCCCCGCCCTCTTCATCAATACGTAATTTCCAACCCCTGTGATTAAAGAAGCGTGTTCTCAAATCAGAGGGGGAGTCCGATTTTTTTTTTTCTTAGATTTTATTTATTTGACAAAGAGCTCACAAGCAGGCAGAGAGGCAGACAGAGAGAGAGAGGAGGAAGCAGGCTCCCCGCCGAACAGAGAGCCCGATGTGGGGCTCGATCCCAAGACCCTGGGATCATGACCTGAGCCGAAGGCAGAGGCTTAACCCACTGAGCCACCCAGGCGCCCCGGGGGAGTCCGATTTTTGAGCCAGCTTCCCGTTTTCTTGCTTGGCAGCTTTACAACAACCCTTTTTTCCTGCAAAAGCCTGGTGCTGTGGAGTGCGACTTCCCGTTGCACGCCAGCAAATAAACTTTTCAGCCCGGTAACAAATTCCGCGACCGTGAAGGGACTCTGAATCCAACTGCGTTACCTTAGCCGGTGGCTCGTATACCCCCAGTCGGGGGACTGGGTTCCGAACTCCCTCGGATCGGCAGAGTTCAGCCTTCGCTGCTTTCTGGTTTTAACTTCCGGGAGAGAAACTTGTTTGGGGTTCGGAAGACATCCTTTCGGTGAGTGAGAACGTACGGATAACTGACTGCCGGTAATTTTCTTCGTGTTCGACCTCAGCCGAGAGGCCCTGGGTAAGGAGTTTTCCCTTTCTTAGAAAGGAAAACGGGGGGGTTACACTCACAGAGGGTCTCTTGGCTAATTGGATTTCTTGGAAAACCCGTGTGAGCGGCTCTGTGTGACCTGCTGAGAATTAATTTAAATAATTCGGAGATAAAATGGGAAATAAGAATTCAGTCCCAAAGTATACTCCCTTGGGTTGCATCCTTAGGAACTGGGCAGTGTTCGCGAGTGACTTCATCACTAAGAAAAAGATGATATTTTTCTGTAATACTGTCTGGCCACTGTATTCCTTGGGTTCGGGAGAAAAATGGCCTAAGAATGGTTCCTTAAATTACAATACTATCTTGCAATTGGAGTTATTTTGCAAAAGGGAGAAAAAATGGTCTGAGATGAGCTATGTACAATCTTTTATGTTGTTATACCGGAATGAGGAAATTCAGATAAAATACATGATTTGGGTGCCAAAGAGTCCCCAAAAGGAGGAAACTTCCCTTGATTCTCGTAATAAGGAAGAGAATTCATTACCCGCGCAGTTAAATACTACCACTGGGCCACCTCCCCTTGGAACTGCTGGGGACCTTGTCCCCCGACGTTCGGCGCCTCGGGCCCCAGCTCCATCCCCTTCTCCAGATTCCGGAGGACCTGTAGTGGTCTTTAGGTCTCATACCTGCCAGGATACCTCGTTGGACCAGAGGGCCACCCAAATTCAGGCAGGAAGATCGCCCCTGAATGAGGTGCTGATCAGTGGGGTGCTAAGCGGTTTCATCTTAGTGCGTTCCCAGTTTTCCACCTCTGACCTGCTGAACTGGAAAACCAAGATGCCTCCTTACCTAGATGACCCTATTGGAATGAAGAATTTTTTTGCCTCTATTTTCGCTATCCATAATCCAACATGGGCAGATATTCAGACCCTCCTAAACTTCTTCCTCACACCAGAGGAACGTAGCCTGATCCTAGAACAGGCTCGTGCTGAAGCCGATAAGATGCACGAGGAAGCTCCTTATAATCCGGTGAGAGCCCTTGGAGACCTGGCCATCCCCACCACTGACCCTCGATGGAACCCCCATGATGAGTGGGATAGAAATAGGCTGGAGCATTACCGGAGCTGCATCCTGAGAGGTCTGAAGAATGGAGTCCCCAAACAAAGAAGCCTCAATAAAGTTCTGCAGGTTAGACAGAAGCCTGACGAGGACCCCTTTGAGTACATGGAAAGAATGTTTAAGGCTTATCGGCAGTATGTGGATATAGATCCGGAAGCTCCAGAGAATCTACACATGGTCAATGAAACCTTCATAAGGCAAGCTGCCCCTGACATTTACAGGAAATTGCAAAGCGTGAGAGGGGCTTTAGGAATGCCCACAAATCAGTTGGTTGAGATTGCTTTCCATGTTTTCCAAAACCGAGACAAGGTCCAGCAGAAGGAGAAAGAGCGCAGGATGCGGCAGGAGGCAGCCTTGCTGGCGGATGTCTTGAGACAGGTGTGGTCAGACCCTCACCAATGTGCACACCAGGCTGGTGCCTGTCCCAGGGTAAGAAACCCGAGGCCCGCAAATTTGGGATCCAGAGGCCACCCAATCGTAGGACCGAACCAGTGTGCCTACTGCAAACGAGAGGGACACTGGAAGAGGGAGTGCCCCTCTCTGAATAGGTATTAGCCAAACTTCCAGATGCCCCCGCCCTCCGGTCGTCCTTCCCCATCTTCCGCCCAAGAACTCTCCAGGAAATCTGGGCCCCGGGGACTCCTGACAGCCCTACAGCCTTCATTGAAATTTCCGCATGGAACCCCGGGTCACCTTTTTTGGTGAAAAAGACACATAACAGGTCTCTTGGTGTAGACTAGTGCTACCTATGGAGGACAATGCCAGGGGCATTTGCGTGGTCCGGGTGGCTTAGTGGGTTAACCTACCTACCTTGGGCTCCAGTCATGACCTCAGGATCTGGGATCAAGCCCCGAATGTATTTTTTTTCCTTACCCTGTAAATTCCTCACTAACTTCGGTCTTTTTTTTTTTTTTTTTTTTTTTTTTTTTTTTTTTCCTAAAATGCGTAAAAACTCCCTGCCTGGGTCATCTTTTGGTCTCAATTTCCTTACTGGGCTTTGTAACAAAGGTTTGGGTTTTTTCCTCCTTTCCTGTCTCTTGTAAATTGAATTCTTTGTCCAGCTGGAAGACCTTGAGGGTAGAGGAAGAATGTTCCCTCCCAGTAGTTGGCATAGTGGATAGGATATTTTGCTGGGCCAAAGCTGGTCCCAGACACTGCCACCACTGAGATCCTGGGACATCTGATAATACAGCTGGCAGAAGGTAGGATTTTCTTTTTTTTTAAACACATGGTGTGAGCCTTCTGGAATCTCTGTCTGCAGAGTCTAATGGAACAAGAGTCTTTTGTACTTTTCTCTAAATTTCAATTAGCAAGAGAAAATACTAGGGGATTAGCTCCTTGGGCTTTGCAACTCGTGGGAAAAATTTGGCAGCACCCTCTGGTTGCTGATTATTTTTTCCCAGAGATGGTCTTCATTGGTGTGTGTCTTCTGTGTTCTTTGTTCATAAAAAGGAATGAGCATAGGGCAGGTATATAGGGCAGATCCCAGAGGTCTCATTTTTTCAGTTTCTGGTTCTCACCAGACCAGCATCTGTTTGGACAAACTGCTGTGAGTCCCTCTATAAAAGCCAGATGCAGTTTTTCCTTTTGTCATGTTCTGTGCCCTAAGAGCTTGCCTTTGTGACCAGTGAGAACATTCTCTCTGGTTTCCAACATCCAGACAGTGCAGTTACTGGGGTGTGCCTTGGGTACCCACGTAGAGTACCCCAGATAGGCTGGGGATCTTGGACACCATTAACAAAAAGCACACTCAGACCAGCCGTGACACCTCTCAAGAGAGTTTCATAAGTTTAATATCATTTCCAAATAAGATAAAATTATAAACATTAAGCACTAAAACATAGGTTTATCTACTTTTGTCTCAACTGCACAGAGAAATTAAATTTGGGTCTGTTAACCTGTTAACAGTTCACAATTGAAAGTTCAACCTAGAGATTCCTTTATTAGAAGGTTATACTATGAAAAAAAAAAAGCTTCTGAATTACGAAATGTATTCATAAATTTGTCAGCCTAAAGGATTCTAGGGTAACAGTTCACACTTACTAGTTAAGTTTCACAAGGCATCAAGGTTTCCACAAGTTAAGAATTCTAATACCATTAAAATTACTGAAACATAAGGGAAATAACTGTATACAAGGAAAGTAACATACATGGTTTTGGTTTTTAAAAATCTGAGAAATGAAATCATACTTGTCGAGAGAAAATATTTTGTTTCCTAAAATTAGGCTAATAATTTAAAGACTGAAAACAGGACAAAATCTGAATGAAAAATAATTGTAAAACACCTTTGGAAGGCAATTTTATGCTAAGGTTAAAATAAGTATTTTAAGATGAGTTTCAGTATCAGAAGTATTGATGCAAAATTAGAATTTGGTTTTTCTGTTAAAAGGAAAATGTTTTATTAGATTATTGGTTTGCTTTTTGAAAACAGTTTCTTGTTTGTAGGCAGCCACGAACTGGGCTAGAGTCAAGAGACCAAACCAGGCCCTGACTCGCGCCTCCTGGGAAGCCCAGGGGCTGATAGCCCTGTGGGTGGAAAAGTTGAGTAGCGCTTGAGAGAGGGCCTGAGCTATGGATCCTAAGGCTCGCTGACATGGTTGCTTGCATGTGCTTATCTGGAATGGGCAAAACAGGTCTGGTTATTAATCATTGTGGGATTGTGCTGTCCTTGCACGGGCTATAAACTACACCATTGTAAGACTGTACACTATGTCTTGAGCCACTTTGAAGTTAGTGCATCTGGTTAAGGAGTTACCTGAAGACAGACCACGGACGTCAGAGGGTCTGCTATTCGTGCTTGGGAAATAGATCATAGGGAAGCTTGAGGGGTTTTATGTGTATGTTGCAAGTTCTTCAGTAACCAGCTAAAAATAGATACTTTCTTATGATTGTTTCTGTTAGTTATATAATGCCTCACAGCCTTGAATAAAATTGGCACTGCTTGGACATCATCCACTTGGCCCCTCCTGCCCTCATCTCTTTGCATCTCGTCTTCGTCTCACCATCCTCTTGCCCTCTCGACCCTGGTCGTGTTGTCGCACTGGCCGCGACATCTGTTAAAGATTACATTAAGGACAATCTAAAGATTCTGTGTTTTCTCTTCATCAGATTTTTGATTATTCAAAAAAAACTGAGTCTTAATATTAAGAGTGAAGTTTTGCTCACAACTGTATATCATCTGTATTTACTTTGAAATCTTCTATGACCACCTTGGTTAAATAGATAAATATAGTTACCTAATGACCTGTAATCCAGTGACACATTTCTGCCTTTTGATAAATTGAATTTGATCAATGAAATGTTCAAATGATAGATGCTTTTTGACATACTTCCCAGAATCAAATTCCAAAAGTCTTTTGACCACAGTCTAAATGAAATGTTCAGAAGGCCCTGGGAACATTTCCAGAATTCTTGGAGGGGAGCCTACCTATCTCCGTGGGTAGAGCCTGAAACTGTTGATCTAGGAATTGTAAATTCGAGCCCCACATTGGGTGTAGAGATTATTTTAAAACAAAATCTTAAAAAAAAAAAAAATTGGTAAAAATGAAACTAATTTGGCTTACTTGCTATGTTAAATTACATGGGAAGTACTCAAATAAGTGACACTTAAACTCTCTTAGATTGTTCGTATAGATATGTTATTAAAGTAAGTGTTCTCAAAATTGTGTAAAACTCCTGGGGATCTGATATGTCCGAACATGTTACTATCTTGAAATGTTGTATGTCTCGGAAATAAGCAGATTTTCTTACCAGTTGCATTGTAATGGACTCTAACCAAATCTTTGACTATGGCCATTAAGTGTTTTCATTTACAGAAATGAAATGTTTTCATTTAATTTACAATTAACAGTTTCACTCAGATGCTTTCATAAAAGCTTTTTGCAAATGTGCTTCTGTGAGACTCATGGGAAGAACTCTGGGGTACAGGTTTCTTTATAACCTTGATGTCATTAAACTGAAGTAAGAATTTCCAGAACTACTCCGAAAAGAAGAATTAATAACATAAGACTGAATAAAACTAAGGAAGATAATTACAATTTTATCACATTTTTGCTGAAAACATTGCTGATTTTTTTTTTTAATGTTTTGTTTTTCCGGACTTAAAGCTATTTTTCTCTTAAGTGGCGGCTTAGAGCCATTTGATAAAATATTCCTTTGTAAAATATTCCTTTGTAAACAAATATGAAACATTTATCTTTTTCTCCCTACCTGAACCCTCCAGAATTCAGAAATTCTCAGTGAGTATTCTTTTATGGCAATTAAAGTTACTTGTATAAGTGCAGTAAGAATCTGTTTTCCTTAAAAACATCATTGGAAAGAAAAACACTGGGTTTTTTTTTTACCCAAGCTTTGCTGGAATGTCAACATTTGAGAGAGACATGAATGGTCTGCGGTATGACCAGGCAGCTTTAAGGAACTGAGGTTGACTTCGTGGAGCCGGTAAAAAGCCCCTTGGAAATACCAGCCTGGTACCTTCTTACAGAGTTCCAGCAGCCTCACCAGGGGGTAAAGAAGGTCACTTCCTGGCAGGTGCAGGAAGCTCAATATGTTGGGAACCTCAAGAAGAGAGGAGTTAACCCAAATCTGTAGGTACTGCAGGCGAAGTATGATGGCAAGTATCTGGCGTGGCTCCTGGCCTTGAGAGGCTATTGAAAGTTCAACCTAGAGATTCCTTACCGAAAATTCCAGTAAAGCAGATTTAAAAGATTCTGCATCGTCAACTGCTATTCTTGCTGCATTTATGTCAGTAACCAAGCCAAGATTTGCTCTCTCTTAGCTAGACTTTTTTGCAAGCCAATTAGTCTTCAATTGTTTTATCTTTGGCAAAATTGAGAGAGTGATAGGGAGAAAATATGTTTCAGTAAAACACCTATGTAAACACTGAATTCTGATACTGCTCATTATATGCTGAACTAGATGCTGATTTCTTCTAGTTTCCTCCAGTGACTGGCTACACACGTCTCCAAACTTTTTTTTTTTTCTTCCACCTTCTGAGTTGTTGGACTCCTACAAGAAGTAAACCTGCCTTTTTTCCCCCCGAGGCCCTGCAGACTAAACATCACCAGCCTGGTGCAAACTTTAGAGAAGCAACCAAAGCCACTCACACATAGACGATCGTCATGCCTGGTGGCTTTGTGAGCTGTTCCAAAGATCGCCAGAGACACTGCAGCGACAAATCAGGACAGCCTGTCAGATGGGCACTGCTTGCGCTCGCTCTGAAAAATGCTTTGAGCCTGACATCTGGAAATCTTGACTGTCTGGCCTAGAAACTCACAAACTGGATTACAACGTGATGCAGTTACTAACCACCATTTTTCTTAAATTGCATTGATGGGCCTCTTCGCGATCCCCCGATTGTTTAAGCAACAGGCCTGACTTTTGACAACCTACCTGCTTCACCGCCTCCCAAAGGGAAAGTGAATGACACGGACCCGTTATCAGAACTGAGACCCATTGGGTAAGACAATCTACCAGCTCAGCTTTTAATATGCGAAACCCCCAGGGAAGTTTCAGAGGGGAAACTGTAAGGGCCAAGGGCAGGTTGCTCCAAATTGTGCTATTTTGTTATATTGATCATTTTAAATAAAAGTTACTTAAGAGACAATCTGTGCAAGACTCAGACACTCCTCTGTTCCCCCTGAAAGCAGGAAATACATCTTCCATGTGAAAGTTGGCCCTCCCTATTCTAAGAAAAGACATTCTTTTTTTTTTTTTTTTTTTTTTTTTTTTTAAGATTTTATTTTGACAGATCACACGCAGGCAGAGAGAGAGGGGGAAGCAGGCTAGGCTCCCCGCTGAGCAGAGAGCCCAATGCGGGGCTCGATCCCAGGACCCTGAGATCATGACCTGAGCCACAGGCAGAGGCTTTAACCCACTGAGCCACCCAGGCGCCCTAGAAAAGACATTCTTTGGGCACCTGGGTGGCTGAGTGGTTAGGCCTCTGCCTTCTCAGGTCATGATCCCAGGGTCCTGGGATCCAGCCCCACATTGGGCTCCTTGCTCAGCAGGGAGCCTGCTTCTCCCTCTCCCTCTGGCCCTCCCCCTGCTTGTGTTCCCTCTCTCACTTTTTCTGTCCAATAAAAAAATAAAATCTTATTTTTAAAAAAGACACCTTATCACCAGAGATAGGGACAAACCTTGTTAGTGATCAGTGTCAGCCTAAATTCTGCTTAGAACTCCTTACTAGTTAAAGCTCCCTTAATACCTGTTTCCTTTATCCTGTAAATTACTCACAAATGTATTGTCTCTTTGTCTAAAATGTATAAACCTTGCCTGCCTCGGTCATTTCCTTGAATGGGCTTCCATGAACTTAAACTTTTTTTTTTTCTCCTGTTAACCTATCTTTTTTTTAAGATTTTATTTTTATTTATTTGAGAGAGACAGTGAGAGAGAGCATGAGCGAGGAGAAGGTCAGAGAGAGAAGCAGACTCCCGCAGAGCCGGGAGCCCGATGCGGGACTCGATCCCGGGACTCCAGGATCATGACCTGAACCGAAGGCAGTCGTCCAACCAACTGAGCCACCCAGGCATCCCTCTCCTGTTAACCTGTCTTATGTAAATTGAATTCTTAGCCCATCCGGAAGACATTGATGGTAGAGGAAGTTTTCCTCCCTGACACCCGGCATTCATCTAGTCTGTAGAGGGCACGTACAGAGCCCCTTCCCTTGTCCAAAGTTGAGAACCTAACGTCAGGGGCCTCATTTGCCTCATTTCAATGTTCAATCTCCACTCCCGGAGTGAACATGGGAAGCAGGTTTGCTCAATGCGCATGCTCCATCCTTCCTCATGAATAGTCCTAAATGTCCCCACCCTTTTCATCAATATGTATGTAGCCCAACTTTTATAAAACCATATATATATATTTTTTTAATTTATTTATTTGACAGAGATCACAAGTAGGCAGAGAGGCAGGCAGAGAGAGGGGGGAAAGCAGGCTCCCTGCTGAGCAGAGAGCCCGATGTGGGGCTGGAGCCCAGGACCCTGGGATCATGACCTGAGCCGAAAGGAGAGGCTTTAACCCACTGAGCCACCCAGGTGCCCCTATAAACCATATTCTAAGCTCCGGTGAGGGAAACAGATTTTTGAGCGGTAGTGGTGTCTCCTCGCTAGGCCACTTTGCAATGCTTTCTGCAGAAGACCGGAGTGACGGGGTGTTTTGCTTTCCATTGCGGAGGAGGCAAATACTTTTCTGCAACAGATCTCGAGCTATGAGCAGGATGTGGGCTACGTGCAAGCGATCATGTGGGACAAGTGAACGATTCTCTCTCAGCTTCAAATGAGAACAAGTTAATGATTCTCCACACTTACCAGATCCATCTATTCTAAAGGAGGACATGAAAGCACTCCAGGTATCCCATGTCTGTTCTGGGCACCAGCCCACGTAGACTTCTTTCTTTCTTTCTTTCTTTCTTTCTTTCTTTCTTTCTTTCTTTCTTTCTTTCTTTCTTTCTTTCTTAAGATTTTGTTTATTTGTCAGAGAGAGTGAGCACAGGCAGACAGAGTGACAGGCAGAGGCAGAGGGAGAATCAGGATCCCTGCCGAGCAAGGAGCCGGATGCGGGACTCGATCCCAGGACGCTGGGATTATGACCTGAGCTGAAGGCAGCTGCTTAACCAACTGAGCCACCCAGGCATCCCCCCACATAGACTTCTGCCCTCCATCTCCTGGAGTTTTCTCACAGGATCCGTCAGGACCCCGGTCACATAGGGGAGGATTGGATTGTGTTCCAGCAGAAAGAGAAAGAAAAAATTCCACCAAGTAAATTAGGAGATACAATTGGCTTTTATTCAATGATTCAATGAATGGGCTGCATCCCAGCTAGGAAGTAGACAGGTGCTCCAACGGGGTGTACAAAAGTATAAGTTTTTTATACAAGGACAATAGGAACAAAAAAGTTACCAGCAAATGAAAGTCTTTTCCAGATGAGGGAGGCTGCTTTCAAGGAGGGAAAGCAGAGTGTCGTATGCAGATTATCGTCTTTCTTTGGAGGGTAGAGAGGACCCAGATGTGGCCAAGTCATTGATAATGATTGAAAAATTATACTAGATTACTAACTAGCCAATTTAAGGCTACATTTCTAGGGGAAGTTAACATTACTGTTAGAGTAGGTATTAAGCACCCAGTTCTGGGAAGTCACTTTAAATGGGGCATATGTGTGAGTGTGTGTGTGTGTGTGTTTTAATACTAGTTTTTGAGGGGCACCTGGGTGGCTCAGTGGGTTAAAGCCTCTGCCTTCGGCTCAGGTCATGATCCCAGAGTCCTGGGATCGAGCCCCACATGGAGACCCACATCCAGCCCCCCATCCAGCCCTGCATCCATCCCCTCTCTCTCTGCCTGCCTCTCTGCCTATTTGCCATCTCTGTCTGTCAAATAAAATCTTTTTTAAAAAAAGACTAGTTTTGAGTCATCTCTCCACCCAACATGGGGCTCGAACTCAGTTGCCCGGAGTTCCCCCACCCTCACATTTCTGGGTTTTGTTGTTGTTGTTTTAAACACCATGTAGGAAAGGCAAGATTTTATCTTTTCCCTCTTAGAGTTTTTCCAGCCGAAAAGTAAATGACATATGTTCAATGAGAGAAAAGCATACAGATATGCTTAATACAAGTTTCATGTGTCGTGGGAGCTTTCAGACCCAAAGAAATGGCAAAATCTACATGCTTTTTTATAGTAGGCTGAACACAATGAAACAATTGTGAAAGTTAATTATGTGGGGAGGCTTATAAGGAGGGTAACTGTTTCAACAAGGTCTATTGATGCAGAGTTCATAACTATTTTAACAAGGCCTATGAAATTCTCTTGGTCTGAACCTCATGGTAAAATGTTACTTTCCTTCTACTCTAGGGAAGATATGTATCCTAAGACATGGAACATCATCTGCTTCTTAAATTTTAAGTTTTATTTGACAGAGAGAGCATACAAGTAGGCAGAGCGGCAGGCGGAGGGAGAAGCAGGCTCTCCCCTGAGCAGGGAACTCAATTCAGGCTGGATCCCAGGACCCTGGGGATCATGACCTAAGCTGAAGGCAGACACTTAACCAACTGAGCCACTCAGGGGCTCTTATTTTTTTTATTTTATTTATTTTGAGATAGAGTGGGCATGATTGGCAGGGAAGGGCAGAGGGAGAGAGAGACGCAGACTCCCCTCTGAGCAGGGAACCCACTACAGGGCTCAATCCCAGGACCTGGGGATCATGACCAGAGGGCAAAGGCAGACACTTACCCAGGCACCCCTGTCTCCTGCTTTTGACACAGTTACACCAGCATTGAAGGCAAGGAAGGTGATCAATAGGTGACACTTTAAAAGCCTGAGGGCACAACATCCCAACATTGTGGTTTCCAACACTCGGGGACTGGACAGACCACGAGCCACAGGTGCAGAGCACCCAGTCTCTTCCTCGACCTCTGACCCAGGGTAACCTGTAACTTCCTATATAACATATGGGAAGCCTATATAATAATGACCCTTTATAATATTTACATTACAGTTCACACAACTGAGCCACCCAGGCGCCATTTCCCCCTTTAAAAACCAAGAATTTTTTTTTTTAAAGATTTTATTTATTTATTTGACAGAGAGATCACAAGCAGGCAGAGAGGCAGGCAGAGAGAGAGGAGGAAGCAGGCTCCCTGCTGAGCAGAGAGCCCGACGCGGGGCTCGATCCCAGGACTCCGAGACCATGAACCGAGCCGAAGGCAGCGGCTTAACCCACTGAGCCACCCAGGCGCCCCTAAAAACCAAGAATATTGATGGGGTTTCAGAACATAGGTGAGGTTCGGTGGGGTGAGGGCAGAGCCAACCAAGAAGGAAATCTTGAGACATCTTTGGTGCAAACAGGCAATTTATTAAAGCCCGGGGCCAGGACCCGTGGGCAGAAAGAGCTTCTGCGCAATGAATCTGAGGGGCCGCTACTCTGTAATCGGGAGTTGGGGAAGGGAAGGGAAGGGAAGGGGAGTTGTCAAAAGGATTTTCATATGTTAAAGAAGACTCGGGATACCTGAGGCCACGCCATTGTCAAGTTAAAATTGTTTTTCCCTCTAGCAAGGCATTAACATAAGATAGTTGGGAGCTTCCTGGAGGAATGTGATACTCTGCCCACTTCCGGTATCTGTCCGTGTGCTGCAGGTCCTAAGGACAGCTCATTGTATCTACATTTCCTTCTGGAAGATAAGTGATTGATAGAAATGCTTTGTTCTTGTAGATTGCTGAGACATTTGTAAACTGAGGGAGACTCACACCTGCCAGGATTGTGATCTCTATCAGCTGCCCATTTGTTTTTCCTTCCCTTAGCTTTAGGGAAGCCTGGAGTGCCAAGGAAAGTCGCATCTCTCCCATGGGGGTGGGGGTGGGGGTGGGGGGTGTCAGCTTCTGTGCTGTGCTCAGCTAGCCTTCTGTTCCCCTCAGTACAGCTATCATGAATCTTTTCTTTCCAGTGAAATTGGCTAGTGGACAGGATTCACGACATCCCTTTTCTGTTTCGGGGAGAAACTGATGAAGCAGGGACTCACCTATATTCCAAAACTACATCAGTGTCCTAACAGGGTATGGGGGTGTTACTTGCTCTATTCTGGCTCCTGTAAACAGTCATGAAGAACTATGGAATGACACTGTACCACTGCATCCATCCAAAGAGAAGGGAGATTCACAGCAAGAGGTGGGTTGAATCAAAATATTTTTTTTAAGATTTTATTTATTTGACAGAGAGTACAAGCAGGCAAGCGGCAGGCAGAGGAAGAGGGAGAAGCAGGCTCCCCACTGAGCAGAGAGCCCCAGGAGAGGGGCTTAATCCCAGGATCCTGGGATCAGGACCTGAGTGGAAGGCAGAGGCTTAACGGACTGAGCCACCCACGTGCCCCTGATGAGGGAGCAGAAGGCTGGCTGAGGACAAAGCAAAAGCTGGCACCTTACACCCCCCCCCCCAACCTCAGTGACATGTGTGACATTCCTCAGGCACTCCTGGCTGCCCTACAATAAAAACAAATAGTTAACTTGTAGAGATCACAATCCTGCAAGACTGGAGTCTCCCTCGGTTTACAAATGGCCTAGTGATTTACAACAAAGCTATCTTATCAATAGCCCAACTTCCAGAGACAAGTAACTCAGTTCCTAAAGCCCTTATAATGAAGTTCTAGGATCTAGGTGAGGTTGGGTCAGGGGAGGTCTGGAGCCTACAGCTAAGAAAGAATTCTCAAGACCTCTTTGGTGCAAAAAGGTGGTTTTGTTAAAGCACAGGGACAGGACCCATGGGCTTCCCTGGGGATGTGAGGAGTGGTCTGTTACATACTTTTAAGTTGGGAGGGGGTTAGGGATGGCCTAAATCTCTAAAGAATTTTGGAAGCAAGATTTCTAGGATCTTGGGGCACCTGGGTGGCTCAGTGGGTTAAAGCCTCTGCCTTCGGCTCAGGTCATGGTCCCAGGGTCCTAGGATCCAGCCCCATATTGGGCTCTCTGCTCAGCAGGGAACCTGCTTCCTCCTCTCTCTCTGCCTCCTTCTCTGTGATCTCTGTCAAATAGATAAAATCTTTAAAAAAAAAATTATTTTTCTAGGACCTTGAGGGGCTAGCTATTGTTTGGGGGAAAAGGTTATTTATTACCAGTAACAAAACTTTCTCATGAGACCCTTTAGATGTCTATCAGTGGGCCATATGCTTGGGAATGATTGTCAACACTATCTTGGAGGTTTAGAGAGAAAGTTTCCAAAAAATTGTTTAGAGATAAACAATTCCAAAGGAATTGTTAAAGTAGACTTATAGGATCCTGGTTGGGGGTAGGGGGTCAGTCAGGCTAGGATTGCCCTTTGCCCCAAGCAAGGCCTTAAGGTGGGGGTAGTTGAGTCCCTAGAGGAGAGTCACTTCTTCCTGTTTTAAGGGCTTGTCAGTAGGTAAGGAAATTTAATAATTTTTCTTCTGCCCCTGTTTTCCACATCACTAACATCAACATTGCCCTCCCCTCCATAAAACTGAAGGAGGCTGAGGCAGAAGGAAATGTGAATTAAGTTAAATTTCTTCTAAACCTAAAGCTCATTGACAAGATGTGTGATAGGAGGAATGTGACATTCCACCAGGAAATTCCAACTATCTTCATGTCAGTGCCTCATTAGAGGGGAAAAACAGCCTTGGCTTGACAATAACCAGGACTCCAGTATTCTGACAGTCTTCTTTACCGTGACAGCCCTTCTGAACACCCCCTTTGTCCTCACCTACCCAACTCCTGTGTATATAATCAGCCACTCCTCAGGGTATCAGGGCAGCATCTCTTCCTGTCCACGGGTCCTGTCCCCGTGCTTTAATAAACAACCATTTAAAAATAAATAAATAAATAAACAACCATTTTGCACCAAAGATGTCTCAAGAATTCTTTCTTGGCCATCAGCTCCAGACCTCACCCCAGATTCTAGATTCTAGAACTTCATCACCCCAAATCAAAATATTTTGGGTTGGGATCAGATGATAGGGTGGTGTGGAGAGATGGATTAATGAAGCCAGTAAGATTGTATCTGGGAATTCTAGAGTATCCACAGAGTTTTTCTTTTTTGTTATTTTGCCTGTCAGGAGTGTTGGTGGTGTTTTGTGAAAAGGGAAGGAATCATGCTGGGAATGAAAAACGATTTTAAGCCACTTGCTCCTTTAACTGTTACTGTTGCAGAAAATAATCAGACCTGTGAGAGACCAAGTGACACTCAGAGGAGTAAGAAAACTAGGATTTATTTTACCCCGGCGGACCCAGCTGAGCATCGTGCTCCCAAGTTCTGGACCCCGGGCAATGGGGTTACAGGGCTTTTATAGGGACTGCGGTCAGTCAGTTTCCAAGGGCAGTGCTGCCTGCTGGTAGGTGGGTTTGAACTGGGGGAACTGGGGCTGCTTAGAGCAGGAATAGTAGTGCAAGGAGCCTATGGCAGGAAACCTGTTTAAAGGAGCAGAAAGGGCTGGTTATGGTTATCTCTTGCTCCCAGTAGGGCTTCTGGTTATCTCTAGCTTATTGTTAGTAACTTTCCATCTTCCAGGGCCTCCTGGCTTGGATCTGCTCTAGAGGTCATTTGCCTCTTTGTTACCATGGCAACCAATTTCCTCAGTCAGGAAGAATGCTTTTACTACAGAGACACCCTATATTGGACTGTTGTGATTTTAAAGGAAAATATTTACAGCTCTGTAAGTATAGCTGCTCCAGTTGAGATTGTGACAGCACGGCCCAGTAAACTCGATATCAGTGAAGAGAAGATAAAATAGGGACACCGGGGTGGCTCAGTTAGGCATCTGTCCTTGGCTCAGGTCATGATCCCCCGGTCCTGGGATCGAGTCCAGTGTCGGGCTCCCTGCTCAGCAGGGGGGACAGGTATCAGCTTCTCCCTCTCCCACTCCCCTGCTTGTGCGCGCTCTGTCAAATAAATAAATTTAAAAGAAAAGAAATTTGTAACCATTTCACAGGAATGAACTGTGAGATTGGAGTCAAGTGCCTCATGGGAATGCCCCATGGGAAGCCCATGGATGGAACTCCTCTGTTAGAATCATCCATCTGTGGAGCCCCCGACAAACACCCTATAGAGGACACATGGCCTGCTGCGCACAGACCTTGGTATTCTTTTATTATTATCATTATTTAGATTTGTCAGAGAACACAAGCAGGGGTAGAGGTAGGCAGAAGGAAAGCAGAAGCTCCCCACTGAGCCTGATGTGGGACTTGATCTGAGAACCCTCAGATCCTGCCCTGAGCAGAAAGCAGACGCTTAGCTGACTGAGCCACCCAGGCATCCCAGACCTTGGTCTTCTTTAAAAGACTGTGTGCCAAAATTGTGACATGAGGCCATGAATCATGCTGTTTTGGGGGGATTGGCAGATGCATTAACGAACTGTCACTTACTATCCAAATCAGAAATCGAGTAATTAACACCACTCCTCCCGCACATAAGCAGGTAACCATGACTTTACTGTTTAACGACACTGACAGCCTCATTGATGGGGTGGTGTGCCACTTCAGTCGGCGAACGGGAGAAGAATTAGGCACAAACAAGTCAGCTGCAAGAGATTGGGAACACGGAACACGGAACAATAGTCGAAAAGACTGCTGCCGCAAGCAACTCCACAGTCTCACTTTTATTAGATAGAAACAGTTGCCAACAGAAGAACCAATGAAGGTCAAACAGTAATCACATGTCTCGTGGACAAACAAGGAGGATAAAGTTTATAGTTAACCATGCACAGGCAGAGGACTCATCTAAATAACAATGGGCACTTCTGGGAAGAGAAAGGGAAGCAGGCGGTTTTCGTTCCACCCTGAGCAAGCCAGGCATCCCCAGCTGCCCAGTTTCACGGTTGCATATCCTCCTTCTCCCCAAAGATCTGTTGCCAGTATATGTTTTTCTTAAGGCCATATCTAAATGTGCTTGGTAACTAGTAAAATCCTCCAGGGGTTATAGTTTAAGTAACACATTGTTCCGAGGGGCAGTAGCAGTAGTGGAAAAAAATTAACCCAGTTAGGCGAATTGGGAGATTAGGGATTAGCTCCCTGTGATAAACCACAAGTAAAGAAAACCCGGGTTTCCGGGAAAGATATGTTTCTGGCCCTTCCTAAAGCCAGGATGGCTCGTGGGAAAGTTGACAGCTTTTCCACGCCTGATTTATGGAAGATAATGATCAAGACAAAGGGCTTCATGGCCAAAAGGCCACCACAAAACAGGCCTTTCAGTAAGCAAAACTGGCTATTTAGACTGCTTTAGATTTATGGCCCATTAAACCTGGCTCTCTCAGACCCACAGGTCTCAGTAGAAGGGGAATGTGCTCATTGGAGTCTAAGGCAAAAACAAGGTGGTATGCGGCTATCTTTAGGATTCTGCACTAGGAAGCTTCCTTCAAGTAGTATGTCTTATACTCCATCTGGAGAACAATTACTGGCATGCTGCTGGGCACTAGTTGAAAGGGAACCTGTAACTGGAAGTCAGGATGTGTGGATGAGGCCTCATTCCTGTTATGACGTGGATTTAAGGAAACCCCACTACCTATAAGATTGGACACACCCAGGAAGCGAGTATAATTAAATGGAAATGGTATATATGAGATAAGGCTAAGCCTAATATAAAGGAGTATCACACGGGCATGAAGAAATGAATGACATGGCTACTCACTCCAATTAGTCAATGTATTCTAATGATGTTCCATTAGCTAGTTCCCCTATCCTGTGGGGGAAGCCCTGTGATCAATTCACAGAAGAAAAATAGCATGCTTGGTTTACTGACAGATTGGCAAAAGATATTAATAATGCTCATCTTGGAAGGCTGTAGTTTACAGTTCCCATCTTAAAAAGATGTTACAGTGTGCATGGGTGGCTCAGTCGTTTAAGTATCTGCCTTTGGCTCAGGTCATGATCCTGGAGTCCTGGGATCCAGTCCTTCATAGGTGTTATGGGCTTAAGGTCGTTCAGGATTCACAGTCTGACATGGGTTAAAATTTTACACAAAGTTGGAGACTTTATTCTGACATCAGGGCTGCGCTCCGATTTCAGGAACTCAAAGTGCAGCCTCAAGCAGCAAGGGCTTGAAGCTTATAAAGGCAAAAATTGCCAGAGCACGTATCTCAGAGCAAGCAAGTTGGTTTCACAGAAGCAGATGGAAGTTAGTTATTTGTGGGGTCACAAGATGTGGAAATGGACCATTTTGTATAGACAAGCAGTTCAAATTTTACAATCATTCTGAAACTGCTGCAAGAGCTATTCTAACAAAGATAACCACAAGAATGTCTAAACATAAAACTGCTGATCTTTGTCACAGGACTGACGGCGGTCACAAGGTTTCTCTGCAGTGGCCATCTTTTGATTCTCCTAAGCCCATTCCTCATATTATTTTATTTATTGTATTTTATCCCATTCCTGTTTATTTCAATAGGGCTCCCTGCTCAGTGGGGAGTCTGCTTCTCCCTCACCCTCTGCCCCTTCCCACCCCATTCATGCTCTCTTTCACATTGCACACTCTCTTTCTCTCAAACAAATAAATTTTTTTTTTAATTTGACAGATAGAGATCACAAGTAGGCAGAGAGGCAGGCAGAGAAAGAGGAGGAAGTAGGCTTCATGCCAAGCAGAGAGCCCGATGCGGGGCTCATCCCAGCACCCTGGGATCAGGACCTGAGCCAAAGGCAGAGGCTTTAACCCACCGAGCCACCCAGGCGCCCCAATAAATAAAATCTTTAAAAAAAGAGAGGGGGGGGGGCGTCTCCGTTGCCATGAGAACCTTCCAGTCTGTGTCAGCCACTGCCGCCTTGGCGACGCCGCGTTTGCTCCGCCGGCCGGGCTCGGGGCGCCAGCTGGGATGCCCCACGAGCCTGCCCGGCGTCCCGGCCTCTCCGCCCTCGGGGCAGCCGCGAGGTCCGCCCCCGGCTCTCCGGCCGCGCTTTCAAATCCGTCGTACCCACGGGCGGGGAGGGAGCCGGGCCTGCGAGTCCCCACGCGGGTCGGGAGGAGGGAAGGCGGGACCCGTGGCGCGCTCACTCCCTCGACCCCCCAGGCCGGAGAGGGCCGCGCTCGGGCCGCGGGAGAGGAGCGGAAGGGGTGGGGGCGCGCGCGGGGGGGAGCAGGAGGGAGAGGGGCGCGCGCTACGAGCCTACCCCCGCCCCGGGGTCTCCCGCCCTCGGGGTTCGGAGCCGCCGGTGCCTCAGGCCAGACCCGCGCGGGGGCAGGAAGGGGCAAGGACGCCACGACCTAGGGTGACTCCAAGCGTCTCCCGGGCGACGGCTCCGCAGCAAGATGGCGGACGATAAAGAAAGGGAAGGCAGGGGCGCCTGGGTGGCTCAGTGGGTTAAGCCGCTGCCTTCGGCTCAGGTCATGATCTCAGGGTCCTGGAATCGAGTCCCGCATCGGGTTCTCTGCTCGGCAGAGATCCTGCTTCCCTCTCTCTCTCTGCCTGCCTCTCCATCTACTTGTGATCTCTCTCTGTCAAATAAATAAAATCTTAAAAAAAAAAAAGAAAAGAAAAGAAAGGGAAGGCACAGAGAGAGAAAGAGAGGGAAGGGTTAGAGAAAATCTCAAGCTGACTCCCCACACTGGGTTCGATCCCATGATCCATGAAGTCATTACCTGAGCTGATACTAAGAGTTGGTTCCTCAACTGACTATGAGCCTTCCAAGGGTTCAATCTCTAGTCGAGCCTTTTCTCCTTTACTCATAGTTAAGAGTGCTTCATCCCATCCTCTGATAACTTTGCCTATTCCGACCTTAAAACTTAAAGGCTTGGCATTTTTCTTCTTCTTTGAACTCGTTTGAATATTAGTATCAAAAACAGCCCCATCTTGTAGTGGGCTCAGTCGATTAAGCTCTTTTGGCTTAACGTCTTGACCCCAGGGTCCTGGGATTGAGTCCCGCCTCAGGCTCCTTACTCAGCAGGGAGCCTGCTTCTCCCTCTGCCTGCTGCTCTCCCTGTGTGTGCTCTCTGACAAATAAATAAATAAAATCTTTAAATAAAAAAAGAGAGAGAGACCTAACAGGCTTGCCGGGGTGACTCAGTCGGTTAAGCCTCTAACTTCGGCTCAGGTCATGATCTCAGGGTCCTGCGATCAGGCATAGGGCTCTCTACTCAGTAGGGAGTCTGCTTCTCCCTCTCCTACTGCACCCCCCTTGTGCTCTCTCAAATCAATCAGTAAAATCTTAAAAAAAAAAAAAAAAAGTCACAACCACAACCACATGGAGATGGGATGAGTAGCCAATATGCAGAGTTTTATGTTGTTTACCAAGTCTTAAATCAAGAACAAAGGGGGGCGCCTGGGTGGCTCAGTGGGTTAAGCCTCTGTCTTCGGCTCAGGTCATGATCTCAGGGTCCTGGGATGAGCCCCGCATCGGGCTCTCGGGGAGCCTGCTTCCTCCTCCTCTCTCTGCCTGCCTCTCTGCCTACTTGTGATCTCTGTCAAATAAATAAATCTTAAAAAAAAAAAAAAGAACAAGGAGGACAGTGTCACCCTGACATTGGGTGTCACCCTGGTCAGTGGCTAATGGGTTAATGATATGGATGTCGTGATGAGAAAAACACTGATGAAGTACTGCCGGGAGAGATTTGGGGAACACCCCTATGGGAAGACATTTGGCAATGGGCCCAAAATACTAAAATGACTGTCTTCCATGGGGATGATCCCAGTGAGCTTACCTCCGCAGAGCGGACCTTCAACAAAGTCGCAGACTCATTAGCCCAAATTGCGGTAAACACAGTTGATCCAATGGCGGACACCAGATTGGCGCAACGGGCTCAGGAGAAAAACCAGCGTTTGGGAGAGCAGGCTACTGACAGGTGGGCCAGGACCGTGGGATACCCATCCCCCAGGATGCTGTACAAGAAACCATGTTAAAACGTCCAGTTTGTCGGATCTGGCAAAGACGGAAAAATCCACAACAGTACAAAGGACCATACAACGGGGAAGACTTCCCCAGCCAAATTTGGCAAATAGAATATGTGGGGCCATTACCCCACTTCCGGAGTTGTCAATGTATCCGTGTGGTAGTGGACACTTACTTGGGATATTTAATATCTTGTGTATTTGCCCATGCCACTCAACAGAACGCTGTCAAGACCTTAGAGACTATTATAGTGAATTATGGTGTATCTATTCAGATCCAGAGTGATAATGGTTCCCGCTTTCCAGGTAAATTAGTGAAAGCCTTTCCTGCCTCCTATAATAGTGAATGGATTCATCATAGTCCCTATTACCCCCAGGCGGCTGGGTAGGTGGAACGGACAAATGGACTCTTAAACAACAATTAAGAAAATTAGGAGGGGGGCGCCTGGGTGGCTCAGTGGGTTGGGCCGCTGCCTTCGGCTCAGGTCATGATCTCAGAGTCCTGGGATCGAGCCCCGCATCGGGCTCTCTGCTCGGCAGGGAGCCTGCTTCCTCCTCTCTCTCTGCCTGCCTCTCTGCCTACTTGTGATCTCTCTGTCAAATAAATAAATAAAATCTTTAAAAGAAAATTAGGAGGGGTGCCTGGGTGGCTCAGTGCGTTGAAGCCTCTGGCTTCCGCTCAGGAAATGGTCCCCGGGTCCTGGGATTGAGCCCTACATCGGGCTCTCTGCTCAGCAGGGAGCCTGCTTCCTCCTACCTCTCTGCATGCTTCTCTGCCTACTTATAATCTCTGTCTGTCAAATAAATAAAATCTTTTTAAAAAAAATCTTAAACGATAGATCTGTTGGTCAAAATGCAACTCCATTAGGGCAAATGAAGACCCCTAATTTGCAAATAAGCAATGTGACAAAATTATTACAGCCAGCCTTAATATGTTGGAATATTAATTCAGACACTAAATTATTTTACAGAGGCCCCCCCGCACCCGAGTCTGCTGGACTAGATTTACATTCCATGAAAGAAGCACGAGTAAGCTGTAATTCAATGAACTGTGCCTACCGGCATAGGGATTCATTGCCCCCCTGAAACAGTTGGATTAATTATGGGGCATTCAGGATTGGTGCTAAGAGGAATACAAATATTAAGAGAAATAATCCTGGTTATCAAGGAGAGATAAAGGTCATTTTACTCAATTCTGGAGGGCAACCTCTTTGAATACAGAAATATAATCTAAACGGACAGTTAGTATTGTTGCGCTAATGAAGACCACTGTGGAATCTGGCTTTGCCCCTGCTCTCACTATGGTGAGGGGAGCTAAGGGGTTTGGCTCCAGCACTGCTTAGAAACCAGTGGCAAAGGCTTGGGTGACAAAGCCACCCACAGCAATCCTACTCCTTCTGAAGTAACTGCTCAAGGAGGAGATGCTACAGTAATAGCAATGTATTCTGGCCATGAAAAATTGTATCATGTTCCTTTAATGTATGTTTCCCTCCATGATCATAGATACGGATTTGGATACTGTGCTTTCCCATCACCTGGACACAATCTACCTGTATTCTGCAGACTCAGCCTGAGGCTATCTCCACTGAAGCAGGACAGCCATTGATCCTGTCCTGTTGGGCCAGATGTCCTTTACCTGTAGGACTGATATGCTGGTACCATAACGGACATGAGATTTATTCACCAAAACATGTCAGACGTTTTCCATAAGCTCACTGGCCACCCTCATCAAGATAACCATAATCTTTCTTTCTTTATTATTTTTTTATGCTTTTATTTGGGGCACCTGGGTGGCTCAGTGGGTTAAAGCCTCTGCCTTCGGCTCCAGTCATGGTCTCAGGATCCTGGGATGGAGCCCCACATCGGGCTCTCTGCTCAGCACCTGCTCCCCCGCCTCTCTCCCTGCCTCTTGCCTCTCTGCCTACTTGTGATCTCCCTCTCTCTCTCTCTGTGGGTGTCAAATAAATAAATAAAATCTCTTTAAAAAAAAGATTTTATTTATTTATTTGACAGAGAAAGAGAGACACAGCGAGAGAGGGAACACAAGCAGTGGGAGTGGGAGAGGGAGAGGGAGAGGGAGGAGCAGGCTTCCCACTGAGCAAGGAGCCTAATGTGGGGCTCAATCCCAAGAAGGACCCTGGGATTGTGACCTGAGCTGAAGGCAGACACTTAATGACTGAGCCACTCAGGAACCCCAACCATAATTTTTCTGTAGAATTAAGAGCCATAACTTTGTCTGATGACGGTGAATCTACATATGTAAAAGCAGACCCCGCTGATGTCAGTTTTAAACAAGCATCTATATTTGTAACAGTGTATAACAATTGCACTGTCCCTTTAAGGGAGAAACAGTTTCCGATTACACTTGGCAACGAGTGTGTTAAACCTTAGCTCATTTTGTATACTCAAAGGAAATAGTCCCCAAGATCTATTTTGACAAAATATTGGCATAGGAACCTCTTGAAGCAAATTCTTACACCTCAATGGTGCTATATTTTCCATTATCAATTGTTTTTTTTTTTTTAAAGATTTTATTTATTTATTTGACAGAAAGAGATCACAAGTAGACGGAGAGGCAGGCAGAGAGAGAGAGAGAGGGAAGCAGGCTTCCTGCTGAGCAGAGAGCCCGATGCGGGGCTCGATCCCAGGACTCCGAGATCATGACCCGAGCCGAAGGCAGCGGCCCAACCCACTGAGCCACCCAGGTGCCCCAACCATTATCAATTGTTAATGCAAATGTACCACCTCCCCTTCCATATACCTCTCCTTGTATATGTATGAATTGTTCTACAATTCTTTCTACTTGCAATCATACCTCTTATATGTATGGTCCACACTTTGTTATTGCCTTTTGGATGGTCCTGGTTATGTGGAAATCTCTTGTATAATCATATTCCTAGGGACACCTGGATGGCTTAGTTGGTTAAGCATTTGCTTTGGCTGGGGTCATGATCCAGTCCTGGGACAGAGTTCCGCAGCCCGTTCCTTGCTTAGCGGGGAGCCTACTTCTCCCTCTGTCTGCCCCTCCCCCTGCTTGTGCACACGTGCTCTCTCTCTCTCTGACAAATAAATAAAATCTTTAAAAAAAAATCATATTCCTGGGGTGCCTGGGTGGCTCAGTGGGTTAAAGCCTCTGCCTTCAGCTCAGGTCAAGATCCCAGTATCCTGGGATCAAGCCCCCGAATCGGGCTCTCTGCTCAGCGGGGAGCCTGCTTCCCCCTCTCTCTCTGCCTGCCTCTCTGCCTACTTGTGATCTCTGTCAAATAAAATCTTTAAAAAAATAAAATTAAAAGAAATCATATTCCTAAACATTAGTAAGGTGTATGTACTATAGGGAAACTGTTTCTCCTTAGGTCTCCTCCTGAAAGTCCTTCTGAGAAATACACCTGACCCACCAATCAGGATGATCATGTGTTATCTCCTTCAGCTACTGTTGCCCCGGTAATCAGTATTTTAGCTATACCTGGATTAATAGTAGGTGAACAAAATGAAATAAGTTATTTTGTATAACTTCTTTTTTAAAAAAGATTTTATTTATTTGAGAGAAGAAAGAGAGAACAAGGGGGGAAGGGGGAGAGGGAGAGGGAGAAGCAGACTCCCTGCTGAGCAGGGAGCCCAGCACAGGGCTTGATCCCAGGGACCCCCAAGATCACTACCTGAGCCAAAGGAAGATGCCCAAAAAACTGAGCCAGCCAGGCACCCCTCTCTTTTTATAACTTCTAAAATAGTTAATGGGGCGCCTGAGTGGCTCAGTGGGTTAAAGCCTCTGCCTTCAGCTCGGGTCATGATCCCAGGGTCATGGATCGAGCCCTGCATTGGGCTCTCTGCTCAGCAGGGAGCCTGCTTCCTCCTCTCTCTGCCTGCCTCTCTGCCTACTTGTGATCTCTCTTTGTCAAATAAATAAAATCTTTTAAAATAAATAAATAAATAAAATAAAATAGTTAATGGTACTGCTGATGCTCTTCCAGTAAGTGCTTTGTGAGAAGAATTCTTACAAAACAGAGCCACTATAGGGGCGCCTGGGTGGCTCAGTGGGTTAAGCCGCTGCCTTCGGCTCAGGTCATGATCCCAGGTCCTGGGTTCGAGCCCCACATCGGGCTTTCTGCTCAGCAGGGAGCCTGCTTCCTCCTCTCTCTCTGCCTGCCTCTCTGCCTACTTGTGATTTCTCTCTGTCAAATAAATAAATAAAATCTTTAAAAAAAAAAAAAACAGAGCCACTATACATTATCTCCTGTTACAATGTAATGACCTTCCACAGATGTGCTATTTTTTTTTTTTTTAAGATTTTATTTATTTGTCAGAGAGAGAGAGAGCAAGCACAGGCAGACAGAGTGGCAGGCAGAGGCAGAGGGAGAAGCAGGCTCCCTGTGAGCAAGGAGCCCAATGCGGGACTCTATCCCAGGCCGCTGGGATCATGACCCGAGCTGAAGGCAGCCACTTAACCAACTGAGCCATCCAGGCGTCCCCACAGGTGTGCTATTTTTTTTAAGATTTTATTTATTTGGTTGTCAGAGAGCACACGAGTATAAGCAGGGGCAGCGGCAAGCAGAGGGAGAAGCAGGCTCCCCGCTGAGCAAGGAGTCCCATGTGGGACTTGATCCCAGGATGCTGGGATCATGACCAGAGCCAAAGGCAGAGGCTTAACCGGCTGAGCCACCCAGGCATCCCATGAATGTGCTATTTTAAGATTTTAACAAAATCAATAAATTTATAAATAAAATGAGACATGAAACTGATCAACTCAATACTTTCCCTAGGTTTAAGACTTTATTTATTTGACAGAAAGATAGTGAGAGAGGGAACACAAGCACAGGGGAGCTGGAAAGGGAGAAGCAGGGCCCCCTGTGTGAGGCTGGATCCCAGGATACTGAGATCATGACCTGAGCTGAAGGCAGACACCTTCAGATGTCTGAAGACTCAGCCACCCAGGCACCCGAATACTTTCCCTAGTTTATTTGATTGGTTACCCCATTGGGGAGGGTGTGTAAAGGGTGCTTATAATTACACTCCATGTTACTTAAAATGTGTTTCTGGATTTGTGGATTTGTAAAAAGTGCCTTGTGGGTACATATGGCGTCATATTATGCATGACAACTCAAGGATAGGATTTTGCCACTTTGGGTCAGCGAACGGGAGAAGAATGAGGCACAAACAAGTCAGCTGCAAGAGAAAGGGAGCAGGGGACAATAGTAGAGAAGACTGTTGCCCCAACAACTCGTCAGTCCCACTTTTATTAGATTACAGAAACCTCCATCCATAGAGTAAATCCTGCAACTATCCCTCAGAACAATGTATTACTTAAAATATAACCCAAACAGTAACCCACAGAAGAGCCGAAGAAGGCCAAACATTAGTCATATGCCTTGTAGATAAACAAGAAGGAGGGCAAAACAGGTCTGGTCAAGCAGTATAAAGTTTATAGTTGAACAAGCACATTCAAAGGACTTATCTAACTAGCCACAGGCGCCTTTTGTGGAGAGAAAGAGGAGATAACGGAAAAATGAAGCAGGCAGCATTCTGCCCTGAGCATGCCGGGCATCCCCCGCACCTCAGCTTCAAGGCCGTAGATCATCCTCTCCCCCAAAGGCCTGTTGCCAGTATGTTTTTTTCTTAAGGCTATGTCTAAATGTGCTTGGTAACTAGTAAAATTTCCCATGGGTTATATTTTAAGGTCTCCTCAACCACAGCCGGGGAGGCAGATGAGTGAGGGGGCTCGGGAGGGGCAGCCGTCTCAGGTCCTCCTCCATCTTAGCCGGGGCGCCCATTCTCCCCGTACGGGCCCTGGGAGGTACTGGCCCAGATGGGGAGCGATCTTACCAGTATTGGGCCTTTTCAAGCAGTGATGTGTATAACTGGAAGGCTCAAAACCACCCTTTCTCTGAAGACCCGAGGGGCCTGACTGACCTGTTTGAGTCCGTCATGCATACACATAGCCCCACCTGGGACGATTGCCAGCAGCTCCTTAAGACCTTGTTCACCACCGAAGAGTGCGAGCAGATCCTCTGGATCCTCACCAAGGCCAAAAAGAATGTCCCCGGGGACAAAGGACAGCGACAACCTTGCCAAACCTGATCGACAAGTGCTTCCCCTTGAATAGACCGGATTGGGACTTTGGGAACGTGGAAGGTAGGGAGCGTCTCTGAGTTTACTGCCAGACTCTTATGGCAGGTCTCCGAGTGGCATCTCCCCACCAATTTGGCTAAGGTAAAAGCTGTAATGCAAGGGGTAAGTGAAAGCCCGGCCGTATTTTTAGAGTGCCTCTATGATGCTTATAGGCAGTACACCCCTTTGGACCCCCTGGCAGAGGAGAATCAGTCAGCTGGGATTATATCCTTTATAAACCAAGCTGCCCCAGATATTAGAAAGAACTTACATAAACAGGAAGGATTAGGGGAAATGACCATTCGGGATCTGATGAAAGTGGCAGAGAGAGTTTTTAACACTCGGGAGACTCCAGAGGAAAGGGAGGATCGGATCAGAAAGGAGAATCAGGCGTTACAGGAAAGACTTAGGAAAGAAGACAGAGAGCATCAGAGTAGCGAGAACAGAAGGCAGCAGAAGGAGATGGCCAAGATCCTGCTGGCAGGGGTACAGGGCACAGCCCGGGCGGGACCAGGTCTAGCCGGACCGGCCTGACCTCGGAAACCGTGGCCCAGGCTAGATGGGGGCAATGCGCAAACTGCAAAGAATATGGGCATTGGAAGAGGGAATGCCCCAAGCGCCAGGGCCAGACTGGACAGGACGCTCGGGTATTACTGGTAGGAATGGACAGTGACTAGGGGCGACGGGACTCGGGTTCCCTCCCCGAGTCTTGGGTTAACTGTGTATGTGGAGGGGAAACCAGTGGGATTCATGGTAGACACAGGAGCCCAGTACTCAGTTTTAAACAAGCCTACGGAGCCCTTATCTCAGAAAACCAGCCTAGTGCAGGGGGCAACTGGGTCCAAGGCTTATCGATGGACCAGTAGGTGCCAGGTGGACTTGGGGCCCCACCAAGTGACCCACTCTTTCCTGGTTATCCCTGAATGCCCGGCCCCCTTGTTGGGGCGTGATCTCCCAACCAAGGTCCAGGCCCGTATCTCCTTTGAGCCGGATGGCATCAAAGTGATGGACTGCCAAGGGCGGCCCCTTCATGTCTTGACCCTGTCCCTCGCAGATGAGCATTGCCTGTTTGCCCTGTAGTACACTTCTCCCCCCCAGAGAGTGGCCCCATGAGATGGATTACTGGTTTAGGACATACCCTCAGGCGTGGGCGGAGATAGCGGGTGTGGGCCTAGCGGCCCACCGAGCACCAGTAGTGGTCGAGGTCAAAGCCTCGGCCCAGCCTATCCGGATCCGCCAGCACCTCATCCCCGGGTCCACCAGGGCACAGAAAGGAATTGCTCCACACATTAACCGCCTCCTAGAAGCCGGGATACTGAAACCCTGCCACTCTGCCTGGAACACCCCGCTTCTCCCCGTTAAGAAACCAGGGGGAAAGGATTACAGGCCAGTCCAGGACTTGAGGGAAGTGAGTAAGAGGGTCGAGGACATCTACCCCACGGTCCCCAACCCTTATACCTTACTAAGTCACTTGTCCTGTTCACATGTTTGGTAAACCACCCTAGACCGAAAGAATGCATTTTTTAGCATAGCCCTGGCACCCAGCAGCCAAAATATTTTTGCCTTCGAATAGCATGATGACAGTACGGGAACCCCCGGACAGTTAACCTGTACTAGACTACCACAAGGCTTAAAAAACTCTCCTACTCTGTTTAATGAAGCCTTAAATCAGGACCTGGACTCGTTTCGCCAGAGCCATGATTCAGCTACACTCCTGCAATATGTAGATGACTTGCTTCTGGCAGCCCCCACTGAGGCCGAATGCCGACAGGCCACTGTAGACCTCCTCCAGGAGCTGGGACAATTGGGCTATCCGGCCGGTGCAAAGAAAGCCCAAATATGCAGGCAGACAGTCACCTACCTGAGGTATAAATTGAAGGAAGGAACCAGATGGTTAACAGAGGCCACGAAAGAGACTATTCTTAGGCTTCCAGTCCCAACCTCGGCCCGAGAGGTCCATGAGTTTCTAGGGACAGCGGGCTACTGCAGGCTATGGATACCGGGGTATGCTGAGATAGCCAAGCCCCTGTATGAGGCAACCAAGGATAAGGCCCCCTGGGCCTGGGGCCAAAACAGCAAAAGGCCTTTGAAGAACTCAAGACCGCCCTCTTAAAGGCACCAGTCCTGGCATTGCTAGATCCCCTGAAGTCCTTCACCCTCTTCGTCGATGAGAGGAAGAGGATAGCGAAAGGGGTACTGATACAGTGCCTGGGGCCATGGAAGCGTCCGGTTGCCTACTTATCCAAGAGACTAGACCCAGTCGCATCAGGATGGCCACCGTGCCTGAGGATCATCGTGGCAGTAGCCCTGATGGTAAAGGACGAAGACCAACTCACTTTCGGGCAGCATCTGAAGGTGGTAACTCCCCATGCGATCGAGGGAATCCTGAAACATCCCCCTGGTAGGTGGATGACCAATGCCCGCCTGACCCATTACCAAGGACTCCTGTTAGATGCACCCCGGATCATCTTTGCTGAACCAACTGCACTGAATCCAGCCATCCTGCTGCCGACCCCGGATCTGGAAGCCCCCCTGCATGACTGCCAGATCATGACAGAAATCACCCAGATGCGCCCCGACCTCCAGGACACCGCCCTTCCCAACAGTGAGTTGATATGGTACACTGATGAAAGCAGCTTCGTTATGGACGGGGTGCAAAGGGCGGGCGCAGCGGTAGTGGGCCAAGACGGGAATGTCATTTGGAGTGCCCACTTCCCCCGGGGACCTCAGCCCGGAAGGCCAAACTGATTGCTCTGGCGGAGGCACTGGAACGGGGCCGAGGGGAACCCAGTGACTGTCTACACCGATAGCCGCTAGGCTTTCAGCACTGTCCAAGTGCATGGGGCCATCTATCGGGAGAGGGGCTTTGTTACAGCGGAAGGAAAGGAACTGCGCAATCTCCCAGAGGTACAGAGGCTGCTTGCGGCAGTGCAGAAGCAGTTGTCCACGTACCTGGACACCAGTCTACCCGGACCTCGGAGGCTGAAGAAAACCGGCGAGCGGATGAGGCCGCCAAAAAGGCGGCAGTAACTTCACCAACTTTGGCACTCGCCCTGCCCACACCCGAGCTCCCACGCCTGCCCCTGCGACCTGACTACACCCCAGAGGATCTGCAGTGGATCCAGAACCACCACTACCCAAAGCCTGATCAGCATAGGTGGCATCGGGACCCAGAGGAAAGACTGATACTGCCGGCAAAACTAGGACTGTTCCTCCTTTCCATCCTGCACCAAGCCGCCCATTTAGGGAAGAGAAAATTGCTGACAGTTCTTGAGTCCGCCCACCTCCGGTTCTCCTGACAAACAACCCAGATCCAGGAGATCGTGGATCAGTGTGTTGGGTGCCAGGCTATGAAACCCAATAGGAAGGGACCCCTACGCACAGGTACGAGGGTACAGGGGAGGGCGCTGGGTCGGAGCTGGGAGGTGGATTTTACTGAGGTAAAACCTGGGAGGTATGGGTATAAGTACTTGCTGGTATTGGTTGACACTTTTTCAGGCTGGGTGGAAGCCTTCCCCACGAAACGAGAGACTGCCCAGGTTGTCGCTAAGGCATCACTGGAAGAGATCATATCCAGATATGGGGTCCCCAAGGTTTTAGGGTCCAATAACGGCCCGGCTTTCATCAGCAAAGTCCTACAAGGATGGGTCCAAGTGGTGGGGACCGATTGGAAGTTGCATTGTGAATATAATCCCCAGAGCTCAGGGCAGATAAAAAGGATGAATCGAACCCTGAAGGAGACCTTGTCTAAATTGGCCATCAAGACTGGCGGGGACTGGGTGACCCTCCTACCCTATACTATCTTCCGGGTTTGGAACTCCCCATATGTGCACGGATTAACTCCCTTTGAAATCCTGTATGGGGCACCCCCCCCATTGTTGTCCGTACTCTCCCGGACCAAGACCCTAATGTGGCTCCAAATTATCTGGCAAGTCTGAAGGCCCTACAGGAGGAGGTTCAGCGTGAAATCTGGCCCCTGGTGCACTCTTTGTATGAGACAAGGGACACACCGAATCCGGAACATGGCATTGTCCCAGGGAATTGGGTATGGGGAGGGAGACACAGGTCCCGAACCTTAGAAGAAAGATGAAAAGGTCCTTATGTGGTTGTTCTGGTTACCCCCACTGCCTTAAAGGTTGACGGCATTGGACCTTGGGTTCACCACTCCCACATGCGCCGGCCACCCCGCTGGAGCAGAGACAAGCCAGGGAGTGGACCGTGCGATAACACCCTAATAACCCCCTGAAGCTACAACTCTCCACACCTCGGGGACGCACCACATCTCCAGTCCAGTCTGACGATGAAGTGGCTGCTGGTCCTGACCCTGCTCAACGACTGGAAAAGGAACCTCGCGGAAACCAATCCTTATCAGCCTTATAAGCAGACATGGATCCTGACCGATGGAGAGACTGGTAGGACTCTCAACGAAACCACCCGCGTGGCCCCACTGTCCACATGGTGGCCAGACTTAATCTTCTGCTTCAGAGACATCAACCCTGATTACAAGTCCACGGCACCCAATTTAGCCCGTAGCTATGGATTCTATGCCTGCCCAGGACACTCTAAGGACCCACAATGTGGGGGGGTCCAATATTCCTTCTGTAAGAGTTGGGCCTGTGTCACCTCTAATGACGGGGATTGGAGGTGGCCAGTTTCACGACCAGACTCCCTACGATTGGCCTTTGTTAATCAAGGAAAGCCTAGAGGGGCGACTGTTCCTCTCCTTCGAGGTCCTTGTTCCCCTCAAGACTCAGACAGGATCCGAGTTCAGTTCACTGACCAGGGAAAACAGGAAGGGGTTAACAATTGGATTCAAGGAAAACAGTGGGGAGTAGTATTCTACAAATATGGGGGACATGCGGGATCCACTATTGTTGTCAGATTAAAGGTTGAGGCAGTACAGAAGAGTAGTACTCCGGTAGGTCCAAATAGGGTGTTGGCTCCTCCCGGCGGGCGAAAGGCTCCTCCCACTCCTCCCGCCCCTACCAAGAACCCAGGTAACAAAAACCTCACAAACGGGACCACAAGACCCCAGACTAACACCTCTGTATTCTCCCCAGCACCTACTACACAGGCCACCGAGGACCCCTTGTGAAAACTAATGCTTACTATGTATGAGACCCTTAACGCCACCAGCCCTAACCTCACGGCCTCGTGCTGGCTATGTTACGATGTGAAGCCTCCGTTTTATGAAGCAGTAGGGCTAAATGCCACCTATAATGTATCATTAAATGAGAACCCCTCTCAATGTTCATTGGGGGGACCGTAAAATCCGTCTAACCCTGCAGCGAGTGAGTGGCAATGGAACCTGCCTAGGGAAAGTGTCCCAGGTTAAACGAAGTCTTTGAACTTCCGTAGATAGCACCCCTAGTTGGAAAGATGGCCCAAAGTGGCTAATCCCAGAAAATAATGGATGGTGGATATGTTCAAAGACTGGCCTCACCCTGTGCCTCTCATCCTCGGTCTTTAATGCCTCTGAGGAATTCTGAGTCCTGATGACTGTGATGCCCCGCATCCTCTACCATCCCGAGGAGCACAGGTATTCTCACTGGAATAGAGGCACAAGCGAGAGAAGTAAGAGAGAGCCCATCACTGCACTAACTATTGCTACCCTGTTCAGCTTAGGAGTGGGTAGCTGGGGCCGGGACCGGCATAGCCTCCCTGGTTACTCAACGAGCAGGAATGACACCCCTGAGGGTGGCCATAGATGAGGATCTAGAAAGAATAGAGACCTCTGTAAGTCATTTAGAAAAATCTCTCACCTCCCTGTCCAAGGTAGTACTCCAGAATAGAAGAGGGCTTGATTTGTTGTTCCTCCAACAAGGGGGACTATGTGCCACGTTAGGAGAAGAGTGCTGCTTTTATGCTGACCACTCGGAGGTAATAAAAGAATCTATGGCTAAGGTGAGGGGAGGATTAGCCAAGAGAAAGAGGGAAAGGGAGGCACAGGAAAACTGGTTCGAGCCTTGGTTTAATAGGTACCCCTGGTTCACCACCCTAGTCTCTACCTTAGTTGGTCCATTTGTTTTGCTTGTGTTTATTTTAACTTTTGGCCCTTGCATTTTGAATAGGCTTGTTAATTTTATAAAAAATCGTGTTAATACCGTCCAACTCATGGTCTTGAGACAACAGTATGAGAGTTTGCTCGCTCCTGGGGACCCCTCCAACTTCCCCGTAAATGAGCAGGATTCCTCATTATACACAACTAAAGGGGGGAATGTAAGAGTGGGTTCGCATTAGAACAGCCATCTTAAGGACCGGGAAGCCATTTTACTGAGCGACCCCTGGCCGAAACTGCATATGTGACTTTGAGAAAAGAGGAACTAGCTAAAACCTGAAAAACAACTTAATCATAAATGACCAGGTTGTGGCGCAATTCTGTTTGAAAAGAGCTTACCTTGTTAAACCACCAGGTTGTGGCGCAAGCCAAAAATATATAACTATGGAAAATTACTGTGAGTTAGATGTTTTGAAAATGCTGTATAAACCCTTGGCTTTGAGCGCTCTGGGTCCTTGTTGAAACCCGCCGCGTCGGGCAGATACTTGGACCCCAGCTAGCTGGAAATAAACCTCGCTGTGTGACTTGCATTATTGTGTGTTTCCTCTTGTCTCTTTGAGGGGTGGTCAACTCTAGACGCTAACACTGACCACCCAGACCTGCAGGGGTCCAGGCAGGCTAAGGAATGCTGCTTGTGAGGCTCCTGCTGCATGAATGACTTTGGGAGACTAGTTATTTGAAATCTATTGTCTGAAAAAAATAAATATAAATATAAATATAAATATATATATAGTCTGGCCTCCAGGTCAGAACTGGCCCTTCTGTTCTGGGCATGAAGAGATATAAATCTTGCTTCACATCCCCTCCTGCTCCAGGCTGAGCTGACCTCTGGGCATGGGACCTAGGAGGGGAGGTAGGCTCCCACAGCCCAGTGTCCTTGAAAATGTAAAAACACAGTAACATGGAATGCAGCTCGCTCCAAACTGCCATGGAGGCGAGGCGAACAAAGGTTTAACTTCAAACCCCATCATTTGTCCTATAAATAGGGCTTTATGGGGATGGTCAGTTGGAAGTCTCACCTGAGGGGAGGACACTGTGCCCAGGCCTCTTGGTTCGGACTCCTGCCCAGCTGTTTCCACTGGGTCTTGCCCAGCTAATGAGGTTGGATGTTGTAAGTACCCAATTTGATATAACTTTGTCCTAGTCTCATATACTGCTGTTACCCTCATCTGTGTGTAGATTTCCCTTTCTGTTTCTATCAGATCTTTATAATATCAGTAAAGTGTTTTTCCCTTTCCAAACAGAACGTACCACTGTCATGGATCTTTTTTTAGAACACAATCCCAGGGGGTGCCTGGGTGGCTCAGTCGATTAGGTGTCTGCTGGGGTCCTGATCCCGGGGTCCTGGGATGGAGCCCTCCCATCAGGCTCCTTGCTCAGCAGGGAGTCTGCTTCTCCTCTGCTTATGCACTCTGTCAAGTAAATAAACAAAATCTTAAAAAAAAAAAAAAATTTAGTGGGGCGCCTGGGTGGCTCAGTGGGTTAAAACCTCTGCCTTCAGCTCAGGTCATGATCCCAGGGTCCTGAGATCGAGCCCCACATCGGGCTCTCTGCTCAGTGGGGAGCCTGCTTCCTCCTCTCTCTGTCTCTCTGCCTGCTTGAAATCTCTGTCTGTCAAATAAATAAATAAAATCTTTAAAAAAAAAAATTTAGAACACAATCCCAGTAGCTCTTTCTGCCCATGGGGCCTGTTGCCCACTGTGCTTTAATAAAAACACCTGTTGGGGTGCCTCAGTGGCTTGGTAGGTTAAGCATCTGCCTTTGGCTCAGGTCATGATCCCAGGGTTCTGGGATCTAGCCCCTGTTACACCCAAGTTTTTGTGTCCAAGAGACCACCAAGGAGCCAACACCAATGCAATCACACAAGGGTTTATTCAACAAGCTTAAGCTTGGGCTTAAGTACACCTGTCAAGTATACCCAAGTATACCTGACACAGCGGAATAGGGACTTGGACCCCGAACCAGATTACAGTCAGAATTTTTAAAGACAGAGTAGGGGTGGACTTGGCAGTAGGTGATTGGGCCATGATCACCAGCCCTATGTTCTTGTGATTTATTACAGTTTTAAGCTATCCTATTTCTGACATGATTTATTACCTTGTTAAGCTATCCTATTCCTAATTGGATTTTGGTATGGCGTTTTGTTTTCAAAACCTTTGGTCAGTCTTCTGGAACCAGGGGTCATTTACCGGTCATGGAGACAAATCCTTTGGCCATTGTTCCTGGAGCCAGGGGTCATTTACCGGTCATGGAGACCTAAGATGGCTGCCGGGGCCAAGATGGCTGTACTTATGTCAAGGCTAGACTTGAGGTGGGTACAGCCTTGTTTTTCTTGGTCTCTGATGTGGGAGCAGGAGGCTGGCTGAGAACAAAGCAAAAGCTGGCACCTTGCACCCCCTCTCCACCTGCTCCCCTCGGTAACATGTGTGACATTCCTCAGGCACCACTGACTGCCCTAAAAGAAAAACAAATAGTTAACTTGCAGAGATCACAATCCTGCAAGACAGGAATCTCCCAACTATCTTGATGTTAATGACTTGCTAAAAGACAGCATTGATCAAGCCGGAGACCTCCGGTATCCCGGCACCTTGTAGGCCCTCTTTAGCATATGAAAACTCCGTTGAAACCTCCCTTGCCCTCACCTTCCCCCAACCACAGGGTACATAACCTGCCATCCCTCACAACCCGGGGCAGCACCTCTTTCTGCCCACGGGTCCTGTCCCTGTGCTTTAATAAACCACCATTTTGCACCAAAGATGTCTCAAGAATTCTTTCTTGGTCATCGGCTCCGGACCTCAGCCCACCGAACCTCACCTACATTCTAGAACTTCATCAGCCTCCACAGCCCAAAGTAGGGCTCCCTGCTCCATGGGGAGTCTGCTTCTCCCTCTCCCTCTGTTCCTCACTGCCCCACCTCCATGCTTGTTCTTTCCCTCCCTCTCAAATATGTAAATAAAATCATACTTTAAAAAAAATTTTTTTAAAATTTTTAGCTTTGTTTGTCAGAGAAAGAGAGCACAAGCAGGGGGACTGGCAGGCACAGGGAGAAGCAGGCTCCCCACCAAGCAAGGAGCTCCATTCAGAACTGGATCCCAGGATCCTGGGCTCATGACGTGAGCCAAAGGCAGAAGCTTAACCAACTGAGCTGATGAGGGAACAGAAGGCTGGCTGGCTGGCTGGCTGGCTGAGGACAAAGTAAAAGGACATGACATTCTTTAGG
This sequence comes from Lutra lutra, assembly GCF_902655055.1. Classification (NCBI taxonomy): domain Eukaryota; kingdom Metazoa; phylum Chordata; class Mammalia; order Carnivora; family Mustelidae; genus Lutra; species Lutra lutra. Next base: position 65,908,676 of record NC_062289.1, on the reverse strand, counting down.
AATCTCCCAACCATCTTTTTTATTTTATTATTTTTTTTTTTTTTAGATTTTATTTATTTATTTGACAGAGAGAGATCACAAGTAGATGGAGAGGCAGGCAGAGAGAGAGAGGAAAGCAGGATCTCTGCTGAGCAGAGAACCCGATGCGGGACTCGATCCCAGGACCCTGAGATCATGACCTGAGCCGAAGGCAGCGGCTTAACCCACTGAGCCACCCAGGCGCCCTCTCCCAACCATCTTAATGTTAATACCTTGCTAAAGGGCAAAACCACCTTGGCAATGCCAAGGCCTCTGGTATCCAGTATCTTGTAGGTCCTCTTTAGTATATGAAAGTTCTGTTGAAACCTCCCTTTTCTTACTTCCCCCATCCCCATGGTACATAACCTGCCACCCCTCACCCGGGAGCAGCAGCTCTTTCTGCCCACGGGTCCTGTTCCTGTGCTTTAATAAACCACCATTTTGCACCAAAGATGTCTCACGAATTCTTTCTTAGTCATCGGCTCTGGACCCCACCTAACCTCAGCTATATTCTAGAAGTTCATCAGAGCCACCCAGGAGCCCTTAAGTTCTTAAAAAACAAAACAAACACCTTTTTGCATCAAAAAGTTCTCAAGAATTCTTTCTTGGCTGTCCCCCCTCAGCCTACATCACATCAATTTTCTTGCATTTGCAGTTTTTTGAGTGTTTTTTAAATTAAAAATTTTTAACGTTTTATTTGACACAGAAATAGCAAATAGAGAGGCAGGCAGAGAGCGGGTGAGGCAGATAGAGACTCCTGGCTCCAGCCCCTTTCTGTCCCAGGCTCCCCTTTGCTCCAGCTAAGGCCAAGGAAAGACCAAATAACCATCCCATTTGACTAAGATAAGATAACAAGTCTTTGCTCCTGCTGAGACAGAAGAGAAAGGCCAGATGCCCAGTCCTGTTTGACTAAGAAAAGAAAGAGAAACAGCCCCCTAGGTGATTTAGCACTTTCCCGATTTACCTCCACAGAGATTATACTTACAAGTGAAAGGGCCATTTGGCCTTGAGAGACTGGAAATTGTCTGGGCCTTGAGAGACCTCGAAAACAACTTGTTACCATCACCCATTGCCTGTAACCATAAAAACTCACTCCTAACCCTGTCCGGTGCTCAGTCTTTGGGAATGATCCCACTGAGCCCGCTGGCATTAATAAAGCTGTGTTTTCCCATCTCTCCATGTGCCATTTGGGTTTCCTCGGTCACCTCAGATTTTCCGCAATAGGGGAAGCAGGCTCCTTGCTGAGCAGTGAGCCCTATGCAAGGCTCGAACCCAGGACCCTGAGACCATGACCTGAGCCAAAGGCAAAGGCTTAACCCACTGAGCCACCCAGGTGCCTCTTTTTTGAGTGTTTTTAACTCAAAATAGTCAGTATGCCAGAGTGGCATATTCTGGGGTGGTATGATCTGAGCTCCTCTTATAAACACATTCACGGCTGTTATCACCAGACTCCGCAGTGCGGTTTCCTCCGTAGAGGTTGAGGCATAAGGGCTAGGAACCTGACCCAAGTTGGGGGTATAAGTGGTTCACTAGTACTTGTGATGAAGTTCTAGAATATACGTGAGGTTCGGTGGGGTGAGGTCTGGAGCCGATGACCAAGAAAGAATTCTTGAGACATCTTTGGTACAAAATGGTTGTTTATTAAAGCACGGGGACAGGACCCGTGGGCAGAAAGAGTTGCTGCCCTGATATCCTGAACTTAAAGATTTTTTATTTATTTATTTGACAGACAGAGATCACAAGCAGGCAGAGAGGCAGGCAGAGAGAGAGAGAGAGGAGGAAGCAGGCTTCCCGCTGAGCAGAGAGCCCGATTCGGGGCTCAATCCCAGGACCCTGAGATCATGACCTGAGCCGAAGGCAGCGGCTTAACCCACTGAGCCACTCAGGCGCCCCTGATATCCTGAACTTAAATACACAGGAGTTGGGTAGGTGAGGACAAAGGGGGTGTTCAGAAGGGCTGTCACGGTAAAGAAGACTGTCAGGATACTGGAGGCTTGGTTATTGTCAAGCCAAGTCTGTTTTTCCCTCTAATGAGGCGCTAACATGAAAACAGTTGGGAGTTTCCTGGTGGAATGTCACATTCCTCCTATCACACATCCTTGTCAATGAGCTTTAGGTTTAGAAGAAATTTAACTTAATTTACATTTCCTTCTGCCTCAGCCTCCTTCAGTTTTATGGAGGGGAGGGCAATGTTGATGTTAGGGCTTCAGGAACTGAGTTACTGGTCTCTGGAGGTTAGGCTATTGATAACTTCTTTGTTGTAAATCACTGGACATTTGTAAACCCAGGGAAACTCCAGTCTTGCAGAATTGTGATCTCTACACGTTAACAATTTGTTTTTCTTTTAGGGCAGCCAGGAGTGCCTGAGGTATGTCACACACGTCACTGAGTTGGGGGAGAGGGGGTGTAAGGTGCCAGCTTTTGCTTTGTCCTCAGCCAGCCTTCTGCTCCGTCATCATTTGTACTTTTTGTTTGTTTTGTTTTGTTTAGGGAGCACACAAATAGGTAGAGTTGCAGGCAGAGAGAGGCAGCTCCCCGCTGAGCAAGGAGTCTGATGCAGGGACTAGATTCCAGGATCCCAGCATCCCAGGATCATGACCCCAACTAAAGGCAGACGCTTAATCTGAGTCACCCAGGCGTCCCTTGTACACTATCCTTTATAACAAATGTAAATAAGGATGCTGACAAAAACATCATCATAAAAATAAAATTTAAGCCAGACAAGCTTCCTCTTTGGACGCCTGCCTCACTTCCAGCCCCCGCCGTAGGCCACGTTAGCAACCACTTTGCGCACTGGGCTGGCATAGCCAGTACAAACAACGCGGCAGCGGCTAGGCTACCGGATCGCGCTGCTCCCGCTTCGGCCCCGCCCCCGCGCGGCGCCTGCTGGGAGCGACCCGGCCTTCCCCACTCTGCGGGCTTGGTGCGCGGAGCCGGCTGGGAGGAGGGGGCGGGTGGTGGCCGGTGGCCGGTAGTGGGCGGGTTCCTCTGGCAACAGGCACCGCTGGCAACCGGCGGGCAGGCGCTCAGGGGCCGTTAGGCTCAGGTGACCCGACCTGCCACTGTGCCCAGGGCCTTCTTAGGGCGCCTAGTGTCTCGGTTATTGCCCGGCAGCCCTCGAGGCTGGAGGGAAGGGGCAGGAAAACCACCTGAGACAGGAGCATGCCTAGTGCTGGGGGCCTCTGAGGCAGGAAGGGAAGGGTGTGGGGGCCCCAGACTGTTTCAGACCCTGGGCAGAAGGCAAGGGTAGGAGACTCCCGCTGTGCCCACTAGGGAGGGAAAGTAGCCTCTCCAGGCCTTCAGCTGGAGTCCAGAATCTCAGATGGAGTGAGTGTGGAGTGGGAAGAACTGAGCAGGGTCCGGGAAAGAAGGAAGGAGAAGGGAGGACAGGACGGCTTGAGGAGGGGTGGGCTCAATGAGAAAGTCTGGAGGGGGAAAGAGGGCGATGGAAGAGACTGAGCTGGGGAGGTCTCCCAACAAAGATGAGTCCGTGGCATCATTCCGCAGCCTCATAAACCCCATCGTCGAACAAACCATAAACGACTCCTACTAATTTTCAGAAGAGTGAATGGTCAGGGAAAGGGGGGTGGGGCATATAGAGGAGAATTTTTAAAAAGCTCTTTTGACCTGAATCAAGAGCCTAGTTCTGGAACAGGAAGAGGCCTCAGAGGTTGCCTTCACATGTAGCTGGAAGTCTGACCACAGCTCTTTCTGGTGCCTAAAGCAGAGAGTCACCCTGAGACGTACCTTTACCTTTGGGAGACTTCTCTTCCCGTGTAAAAAAGAGGAAGGGTCAGATGGACAGTGGCAGTGCAAGGAAGGGATGCCAGTGGGAGGTGAGGGAGAGAACACTGTGGGGACCTAGCCTGGTGAGAACTAGACAAACTGAGAAATCTGTGTCATGAATACCCCTTCCCATTTCAGGGATTCTGAGTGTGGTGGACCAAGTGGACCAAGACTAGGGGCTCAGGAGAAAACCCCTCGCACAATTCTTGTCAACAGGGAGACTTTGCATGGGACTCACTTCTTGGGCTTGACCTCCCCCTCCACCTGTCATTTGTTCATGCTTTGTTCATCCTTTGCCGGGGTGCCCTGGGGTCTCAGCCCTCCTCCCTCAGAGAGGATGATGGAGGGCATTTCCCTATGGAATTGGCTAGGATATTAGGTGAATGGCCCTGTGCTCGTGTCCCATTACTTCTGATTACACCAGGGAACATCCCACTGGGGAGATCATTGAATCCCAAAGTTTTCTCAGGCTCTTTTGTCATCTGTAAATAAAACACAGCTCTGCCCCCTCCTAGACTGTTAGAGAGACCTAGTAAGACACCGAAAGTGCCTTTAAAGGGTGTGTGTGGGGTGGGGGGGGCAGGGGGAGAGTGGCTCAAATGCAAGGATATAGTACCAGAAAGTTCCAGCCACATGGCTTGGGGAGCCACTGGGGAAAGAAGGGACTAGAATCGACCTGTTCAGGCTGTGGCCTGCTGTTGCTGTTCTCACCGCCCCATTTGCCAGGAGGGCCAGCTCAGTCAGCTTCATCAGATGCCAGTGTATTTGCCCTCACTTTCCCTGGCTCTGCTGAGTCCAGAGACCTGGATTTGAAACCTGGATCTGTCACTTACTAGCTGAGTGATCTTGGGCAAGTCATTTCAGCTTCCCTGCTTATGAAGAGCTAAGATGGCCTGGGAATGAAAGCATAGAAACCAAGGCATTTCTGGCTCCTGAAGGAGGTCCCCGCTGTGGGGGAGGAGCCCAGGCTGGGAATCTGTTAGAGACCCTTATTTTGTCACCAACTGGAATGGCCTTGGGACAAAGCACTGCAGCTATCTTGACCTCACCAACTGCCCTGACCTCACCCCTCGTGTCATGCTGTCACTGAATACTGTCACCTCCTTTAGCCTTAGCATTGGCCTTGGCCTCAGTTTCCCCACGTGTGACTTGGGGCTGATGATCTGTAGGAAATCGGTAAGCTTTAAATACGTTCAGTGGGCTGTGAGTTCTCGATAGCGGAAGATGGAATGGCATGAGAACAGAGCTGCGCAGAAAGTTTGGGGCCTCATGAATAGCTCCTCAATAAGCACTGGGGGATATTGAGCCATAAGTGAAGAGGTGGTTGGAACAGGAGGCTAAACACTCAGTGGGATTAACTCGCAGTCAGCACACTCAACGCGCCAAGCGATTCTTTTTTATGTGAAGCAATCAGGTAGCTCGAGAAAAGAAATTACTAATTTTAGAAACAAATACAAACACAGAGTCAAGAATACCCTGACCTTTTTATTAACTGCCAGACACACCTTCAGCTTTAAAATATTCCCTACTCCCATATCTTTTTGACAGCCCGTTACCTTTACCTGACTGCAATTTTGTAATATTTCCTACAGAGTGACTAGAAAGATAATTCCATCTTTCCTTTCTCAGAAAGTGTCCCTGGAAGCCATTTATGGGCTAAGACAGCTGTAATTAAGTAGATCCACAATTGACTTCAAAGCACATAAATAAATAATCCCGCTCAACCCATCCATTAAGGATCCTCCCCCCACACACAATTTCACCTTGCTCTCCCATCTCCTGCCCTAGCCATATTCGAAAAACTCACAGCTCTTCCCACAGGACATGTGTGACAGAATTTGCTGCAGAAAGAGTGAGTGGCCCTCCGCCAAGCTGGAAAAATAACTTCTGCAAATTTTCCCAACACATGTGACCACTGAAAGTATTGCTGGGGCCCCTTTCCGGGCAAACAGAGGCCCTGACCTTTACCACCTCTGCTCCAAGTAACTGCATCTGTGCATGGCTCAAGGTTAAGCCCCTGGAGAGTTCAAGGAAAGCTAGCACAAACCTTTGAACAATCCTGAGAGCTGGCTGCTTTACTCTTCATTTTGGCTAATTTTGTGTTGACATAGAAGCCACCCTACTCCAGTCACCTGCCAAACACACACAGCAGGAAGTTCCTGGGGTTTGACCTTCTCTCCCCCACCCCCGCCCCTCCCCACCTCAAAGAACCCTCCCCCAGACAAGAAGAGGGTCCTTTAGTCCTCAGCTCTGAGCAGTGTTTTCCTTGCTGAGCCCACCCTGCTCTCTCTTGCACACAAGTAGGTGGTCAAGCTGACTTTGAACCACAGGTGCTCTTCCTGAAAGAGCAAAAGGTAGGAGCCAGAAAAGCCAGTTAGGGTCCCAGTCCTTTCAGTCTTTTCAGAATCCCATGCCAGCTCCCTTCTTCCCCGCCTGTCTTGAAACAGGACTGTTGAATGGTGCTGTAGACAACTCATCCACAAGTATAAAAAACACATCTCAGCAGGGGAGGGAAAACAGGAGGAAAAAGCATAGAAGAAAGGAACTGGAAAAAAGAAAAAGGCAGTGGCTCGGAAGGAAGGGCTGTGGGAGGAGGATGCAAAGCTGCGGGGCGGGAGGGTGGGCTCTCTCCCTGCTGCTGCTCCCCAACACTGTCCTGCTCATTAACTTGCTGTGTAATCCTGGGGAAAGCCTCCTACTTGACCTCTCTGGGCCCCAGTTTCCCCTTTAAAGTAGAGCTCCTGAGACCTATCTCACTGGGTTGTTGTGAGGATAACACGAGGTAATGTCTGGGGAAATTGCTTGGGAAATTGGGAAAGACTGCTCACACAGGATACTCTTGTAATTCTTTTGGCCAAAGCGGGGAAAATAGAAGTTAGCGACCCTGGACCCAGGCCTGGGTCTTGCCTCTTTGGGGAAATCACCCTAGCCTTTACTCAAAGCTGACCCTGCCTTAGGAGGACTAGCCCTGCTTGACAGCCTTCCACACCCTGGTGCAGGTGGTCACTCCCAGAGAGAGCACTGACAGCAAAGTCAGAAACTCTGAGCTCAGTTTGTGGGCACTCCTGGGCCTGAGCCCTGATCAGCCAAAGTCCTTTGGAGAAGCCTGGAAGACTGAGGAGTTGCTGTTCTGGTCTAGCCAGATCCCAGCTGCTTGGAGTAGCCCAGCTTGCTTCTGCAAGGGTCTACAGGGACAGGGACCAGGGGAGGCAGGAGACCAGAATGAGGAACTCCCCGCACCTCCCAAAAAAGTGCATGTGGGAGGACAGTCAGCAGAGACCATGGCACGGAGGCCCGATGGCTGGACCAGGCATCATTTCAGTTTCTGTGCCCACAGATCCAGATGTCGCCACAGTCCTAGGACCCAGCTGCAAGGTGGCTCCAAGGCACTCTCGGCCCTTGCAGGCCTGCTTGGTTGTTTCCTTGGTTGAGTTTCCTCCAGATAATACCTGGCGCTAACTCTTCTCATCCCCTTCCTGCTCTCCCAGACTGCCTCCACTATCGAACCTATTCTGCCTCTTCCAGTGTGTACAGAGTGAGTCCTTTAGAAAACAAGAAAGCTTACCTGCAGTGATAGTTTGGGATTCATTTCCAGCCAAGAAAATGGGTATAGGACCGTTCTGGGGATGGGCTGACAGAGGTCAGGGGAGCAAAGCACAAACTAACTGCAACATCGAGGATAAAGGAGGAAGCCAGACAGACAACACATGGAATGTGGGGACACCTGGGGCTGAGTGGGAGAGCTGCTCCCCAGCCACCTGTTGGGGTTCTGGGGTGATGGAGAGAGCATTTCACAAGCTGGCTTGCTCTGCTTCACCGCTGTTCAGAGAGCAATCACTGCTGGCACCCACGTGGTAAAGCAGGCCAGACCCCAAGAGGGGACCAGAAGATGAATTGAACTGGTCCACTTTCTTTGACCAAACTCGTGGGTCCATGATATGGCTGCTGCTTGCTGAGCAGAATGGGGGGGTGAGGCTGGGTGGGGAGTGAAAAGGCCCCCCAGGGATGGAGAGGCCGTGACCCAATCCATCCACTCCTGACTTGGGGGTTTAGTTTAGATTCTCCCTCCTAGGCCTAAGGAGGGGTGAGAACCCAGCATTAGTGAACTGCCAAGGCCACACTGGACCCCAAACTAAGAGTCCTCTCCCTACTCTTTCCCATCCTAAATTAGGTCCAATCTCAAAGTCCAAATGTGGCTCAGAGGTTGTGCAAAGAGATGAAATGACAAAGATACTCTAGTAAAAAAGTCAACATAGAAAGGACCTCTCTCATTATGAATTTCCTAGGGTGAAATTCAAATAAAAAATTAAATTCGTTTGCTCTTTTAGTTTCAAGTTCAAAGAAATAAAAACTGAAGTCTTAAGGGCAACGGATGAAAGCCGGAAGCAATTCACAGAGAGCCTAAATGGCTTTCAAAGACCCTTTCCAAAGCCCTTAACCGCCTGAGGCTCCATGATGGGCCACTCCACTGCCCCAGCAGGCACGCCAGGGCGGGGTGGCTCCGGGAATAGGGTTCTTCTCCACATCCCAGCATTTTAATTAGCCTCTTTCCTGTGCTGAGCTTTTAAAAGACCCTGAGTTACTTGTATGAAGTAGGTGGTGACACCCTCATAGCCCAGCCCTCCAGAGGCACATCCCTAGGGCAGGCTGTGGGCTGCTGGCTGTCCCCAGCATCCAGTGATCAATCCCATGTAGGTACCTCTTCCCACTGCCTCAAGACCTTGGTAGAAATGTCCCAGCAGCTGATGGAAAGTGGATGAAAAAAGAATGATAGCCCAGACGTCATGACCTGGGAGTTGGACCAAGTGGGAAGTTACCTTTACCCCTGCCCACCATGTTGGGTGGGCAGGGACCAACTTTCACCCTCCTCCCCCTCCTCCTTCTCTCGACATCTGTGCCACTTCATTGGGTCTCATTTATATCTTCTTTCTTCCAGTAGGAGACCTTGTCATTTACGCTTTGCTGTGTGCCCAGTGCTGAGCTCTGCCTCATGACACAGGTTCCAAGTTTGGGCTCTGTCTAGTGCTGAATATGAACTCCCTGCCCATGTGGGTATGTCCCATGTGGAACAGGTTCCAGAACTGAGGGCCAGGGAGTTACCACTCTGCCCCGTTGGTTCTCAGGACACTAGCTGTCCTCCATTTGGGATGCTTCTAGCCTCGAGTGGCATTTGTTTCTGCGACACAACTTCCGGGGAGCCAGGATCTGTCTCCACTGTGTGTTTCCTCACACTGTTTATGGCTGGCGGCTGGAGGATGGCACTGTGTAGGCTCTGGCACTGGTTTAAAATCCCTTTGGTTCACCATACAGAGGGCTAACCATTTTTGTTGCCTTCCAGTGCCTTCCCTCCTTTTCCTTTTTGCTCTCCAGTCTAAACTCTTACTTTTTCTGACCTATTCCTCCAGACATTGTCTCTTGGGGTCTCCCATGGCAACTTCCATGACAGGAAAAAAAAAAAACAATCTCGAGTTTGTCACAAGTATGCACTGTTGAAACAATCCCATGGCTCCACACAGTGGGGTGCCAGCCAGCCACCTCCCTGCTGGCAGCTCGCCTCTGATGCCTGGGTCTGCCTCCCAATGTGGGAGGTGAGGTAGGGCTCAGCAGAACCTTCCTTGAGCCCACCCCATATGTTTTTTTTTTTTAAAGATTTTATTTATTTATTTGACAGAAATCACAAGTAGGCAGAGAGGCAGGCAGAGAGAGAGGAGGAAGCAGGCTCCCTGCTGAGTAGAGAGCCCAATGTGGGGCTTGAACCCAGGACCTGGGATCATGACCTGAGCCGAAGGCAGCGGCTCAACCCACTGAGCCACCCAGGCGCCCCTGACCCCATATGTTTTAAAACCTACTCCCTAAGGCTCTGAGCCGTCCCCAGACACCCCCCCCCAAACACATGCCAAATCTCAGTATTTGATGTTGATCTTCTGTCCTTGAATTTGCTCAGATCCTCTATGGCCTCTTCAGAGCTGCTGGGCTCATGGGATGGCTTCTAGATCTTAACAGAGTTCCTGCCGGCAGCACGGGCCAACCCCTCAAGAGTGTTCTGGGTCACCTGGCTCCCTGGTGGGTGTGTGTTGGCGGCAGGGGGTGCGGGGTGGTGGTGCCCAGGGAGGGGAGTGGCAGGAGGAGGGGGAGGGAGGTCTCACCTCTTCTGCAAACCTCCGCCCTCCCTTTTCAGCAGAGGACTTGCCTGTCTCCCGATTCCTCACACCCTGAGGACATTCCTCTCCCCCAACCAGTCTCTCTCATTTTCCACGGCTCCTGAGAGTAAGATTGTGGCATGTTTTTCAAACCATTCCAGTTCCTTCTGGATCTTCCGAGAAAACCTGACTCCCTGGGACAGACAGCTCCCAGCACAAGGTTTTGCATGGGCCTTGCTAGCTTTGGGGTGTGCAATGATTTCACTGAGTTGCCTTTCTATCAGAGTGAAAGAAAGTGGCATATTCTCTGAAGGGCCCGATTCCTTTGAATGTGTCTGTCTGTGAACAAACCCTTCCGTGGGTGCATCTAGGCCTTTAGACTCCCAGTTGCACTATGCAGTTGGAAGTGGCTGCTCATGACTGACCTGAGACTACTCACACCCAAGCCCCAGCACCGGGGAGGCCTGCCTCTGCTCACCAAACCCCAGCAGCCCAGGCTTGGGGAGGCCTCGCTCATTAAAAAGCACAGCTGTGAGCTTGCGACTGCCCTCCAAAGCCCTGCCCGGGCCGCCTGCCGAGGCCTGCCACGGCCAGACCCTGACACAGACCCCGACACAGACCCCGCTCCTGTGGGAGAAGAGAGAGCCTCTCACCAGGAATTAGAAGCCAACCTCTCAACCGCTTCCAGCACCAGAGCACTGTGGGGAACAACGAGGGCCAGAAGCCATTGTGGACCGCAGGAAGCCCCCATGAACACACTGGACAACACCAGCACCTTCACCGGTGTGGACTCAAGGCTCAGAGCCAGTGCACAAGATGTTGGATTGCGGGGGGCGGGGGCGCGCTCAACAGAACACTGCCTTCTTCCAAGTCCCACCTTGGGGCCTCTCTGCAGCTGCGCGGGTTGGGGGGGTCATGGCATGTGCTGGAGGGCCCCAAAAGGGACAAGCCAGGCAGTTCAGGTGTGCAGAGGGGGGTCCTGGAAGGTTTCCATCTCCAGGGATGGAAAAACTTCACAGGGAAATGTGAGGAGATGAGGGTGAAGAGCCCCCCACCCCGAACACTAGAAGGAACCCCAGTAGCAGGAAGCCCAGGGAGGCTGGGGGTGGGCCAGGAAGAAGGCAGCAAAGGCGGGGGGTGGGGTAGCCCTTGGCATGGCCCACAGTGGGGACAAGGTCTCAGAGGAATACAGCTGTTGGGCGGCTCCTCTGTACAGTATGCTGGCTGTGGTTTTCCCTTGGTTCTCTGTGTGCGCGTTAATGATTGGAGTACAATATACACACAGAAAATGCATAACAGTTTAACAAACATAACAGACACTTGTGAACAGCAAGGAAAAAAAACCACCGCCACAGGACCCCATCACCACCCCTGGGCGCCTTTGCCAGTCTCTGCCCTCCCTCCTCACCGGGGACATCACTGTCCTGACCGTGAGAGGGGAATGGTCTCCTGACCACCATCACAGCTGCACCAGCCAGGCGCCGACTTCTGAGCTGCGAAGTTGGGCGTTCCCTATTTTTGCACTTTAAATGAGTTTGTATTACTTGTATCTTGCATCTTTTGCTCAATATCCTACACTTGCGAGATCATCCACCGTGACATGTGTAGCCATAGCTTAGAAATACACCACAGTTTATTTATCCATTCTATTCTTGGTGGACATCTTGTGTCCAGACATGAGTTTCTTTGGGTATATATACCTAGGAGTGCGACTGTGGGCATGTTAATGACAGCCAGCGTGGTGGGTGGTTAGTTGTATCTTGCAGTGGCCTTCATCGCAGGTCCCCGTCTTCCACTGAGGTCAAGCACCTTTTGGATATTCTGCTTTGTGAAAGGACTGCTAAGGTCCTTTGCTAATTTTTTATTGGGTTGTCTGTTGTCTATTGTAGGAGTTTTTTAAAAATATGTTCTGGAGATGAGCCCTTTGTCAATCACATGAGTTGCAAAAGCTGTGCAGCTTTTCCTTCTGTTCATGGTGTTTTACTAATATGAGGTCCAATGTGTCCATTTCTTCCTTAGTCATGTGTGCTTTGTGTATCTCCTTTTAGGAATCAGTAAGATGATGTTCTCTTACATCATCTTACTTTAAGGTCGTTGTGCTTTTTTCTTTATAGCTTTTATTTCATGGGGAACTGATTTGTGTGTGGATGTGAACTAGGAATCCAGTTTGATCTTTCTGCGCACGTGGTTTGGCAGTCAGCTGCCAAGCACCTGTAATTGAACAGTGCTTCCCTTCATGTAGATTCCAGTGTGTCCTCAGTCGTATATCAGCTCTGTGTGTGGAGAGCCCTACTTCTGGGACCTCTCTTCTTTCCATCGGTCTGTTGTCTGCCCCCATGCTGATTTCACTTTGCCTTGATTACGGGACGCCATAACAAACCTTGTCATGGGGAAAGCAAGTCCTCCCACCTTGTCTTCTTCAAGAAAAGATTTTGGCTCCTATCGGTCCTCTGGATTCACACGTCAAAGGTAGAATTGGGTTCTCAAATTCCACTGAAATGTGGAATTTCACCTGCGATGAAGGCCACCGCAAGATACGACTAACCACCTACCACGTTGGCTGTCTTGAGTCAAAAACCAGACTGGGAAGAAGTCACATCGTTCCAATAAATGGTCTCTCCATTTTTTTAGTCCTTCGGTGACAACCCCCCCGCCCCAGCCCAGTGTGTCTGTTTTCTAGAAATCTATACACCTCGGGTTTATTCCTAGGTACAGGGCAACTTATTAGCTATTTGTTCTCGTGTTTTCTTTACCCTACCCCAACCCATCTTCTCTTCTTTGTATGAAGTCCTATTTTATATGATATCTGTAAAGTCGTATCTTACTCTGAAAAATGTCATTTTCTCTATCAATATTCAATGCATGTATTCTAAATATCCCTTGTCTTGCTTGTCTGGCAAATATATTATTATAGTGACTCCACATGGCTCAGATGTTAAACTTGTATAAATTCACACCCTTCGTGTTCTTCTTTGACTTTTTTTTTTAAATCCACTCACGATCACTGGCATCCTTCAGTCAATACCCACGTGATCCTTCTCTACACTTTGAAATCGCAATACACTTTGAAATCGTAATGACTGAACTCTTTTCTCTACCTCGTAGCTATGTTCTATTTTGACTGGTGGCAACTCACTAAGGAATCACCCCATCCCTGAAGGATTTATTTCTGGAAACGGCTCCTTTCCAGAACCTTTCTTAGTACACAACTCTCAACTCTCATTCATACTTTCCTCTTACAGGAGGAGCCCTGTGGATGGGTGGGGTTCAAAGGCTCAGAGCCATTCACCTCTTGTCAAAAAGTATTATGGCCCTATTTGTGTGCTGTCCTCTGTTTGTGTGTTGTCCAAGAGGGCTAGGGGTTCTAAGTTACAGTCTGAATGGAGAGGGTTGAGGGGTTTTATTTATTTATTTATTTATTTATTTGACAGAGATCACAAGTAAGCAGGAGGCAGGCAGAGAGAGAGAGAGAAGAGGAACCAGGCTCCCCACTGAGTAGAGAACCCGATGTGGGGCTCAATCCCAGGACCCTGAGATCATGACCTGAGCCGAAGGCAGAGGCTTTAACCCACTGAGCCACCCAGGTGCCCCGCGGGTTGAGGTTTTGGAAGCTTCCTCCACCTCTGATCCGGCTGCTTCCTCTTTTTTTTTTTTTTTTTTTTTTTTAAGATTGTATTTATTTATTTGACAGACAGAGATCACAAGTAGGCAGAGAGGCAGGCAGAGGAGGGGGGGAAGCAAGCTCCCTGTTGAGCAGAGAGCCCAATATGGGGCTTGATCCCAGGACCCCAGGACCCCAGGATGAAGGCAGAGGCTTTAACCCACTGAGCCACCCAAGTGCCCCTGGCTGCTTCCTCTTAAGGACTCCGAGGAGCAATGTCACTCGAGTCGCATCAGCCCCACCTTCTGGCTGGTGGATTCTATTACATTCTTCTCCAAAGCTTTGTGCTCCCTGGTTGGGGTCTGGCCTCTGGTTCCCTTTTCCTCTTAACCCAATGTTGGGGTTCAAGCCTGGGTATTCACCAGAATTTAAAAAAAAGAGTCGAGGGGCGCCTGGGTGGCTCAGTGGGTTAAGCCGCTGCCTTCGGCTCAGGTCATGATCCCAGGTCCTGGGTTCGAGCCCTGCGTCGGGCTTTCTGCTCAGCAGGGAGCCTGCTTCCTCCTCTCTCTCTGCCTGCCTCTCTGCTTGCTTGTGATTTCTCTCTGTCAAATAAATAAATAAAATCTTTAAAAAAAAAAAAAGAGTCGAAAGGAATTCAACCCAAAGGGTCTTTTCACTTCTCTCTGAAGAAGATGGAAATGGCCTCATTTTATAAACGAAGAATATTATCTGTATTATCAAGAGAGCAAAAGAGGACACTCACAACCTGAAGTCAAGTGTTATCCTGGAGAAAATCTGGAAGGTTCTGACAGAGTTCCACCTGATTTGCTTCTGTGTAGAGGTCCTGACGTCACATTGCTTTTTCCCCTATCTTCGAGAAGGTCTAGGACACCTTAAAATTCATACCATCTTTGGGAATCTCATGATAAAATAACAGTTAAAATGATCATTGCAGATGGGCATTGCCTCCATAGCTGGAGTTAAGGGAGGAGGGATCCGGCACCAACCAGAGTTCCTAATTCATAAGCCAAGTTGAAAACTTAGGAATTTGTTGCAGCTTTTTTGTTTATTGCTGACAGCATCCATGTGTTGTGAGAACACTTTGTCCACATGATCCTCTGGACATCTGAGGTCCTTGCGCTCTTCCAGGCTGTCTAATGGACACAATGGGCAAAGTCCCTCCAAGATGGCAAGACCAGAAGGGTGGACACTTGGCAAGTGGGAAGACCGGCTGTGGGGGAAACTGAGGGCACTAGGGAGGAATTGGAGGAGGGAAGGCCCAGGGAGGGTCAGGACAAGTTTCCCGCTTGTTCGCAGGCTACCCCCAGGTGCCAGGCAGTCTGCAAACAATCTCTGTCTGTTACAAATGAAATCCATAGGGGACCCATCAGGGAAACAGAATCAAGAGCTTTTGTACCCAAGTCCAAAGCAGATTTCATTTAGAATAGAAGTGGCATTTCATCAGTGGAGTAAGTTGAATAATTCTGCAGATGGTGAGGGGACAGACAGGTGGTGTCTATAATCAAAATGGATCAGGAGCACTTGGGTGGCTAAGTCGGCAGAGAATGTGACTCTCCATCTGAGGGTAGTGAGTTCAAGCCCCACCTTGGGCATGAAGCCTACTTAAAAAAAAAAAAAGAAAGAAAAAGAAAAAAGATTTAAAAATAGATGGAGCCATACCTCAGACGTGACACGGGAAATTCCAGAAGCAAAAATGTCAATGTGAAAACAAGTTTACATGATGTCTTGAAAGAAACCAGGGCAAACAGTTTGATAATCATGGAGTAGGAAAAACTGAGGAATGACATAAATCCCAAGACTAGGCTGAAAGAAATGTATCTCCTGCATCGACTCACAGTCAAAACTCCAGGTGACAACCTGGAAAAAATATGTGCAACTCATGGCAATGGGCTAATATCTCTAAGAAATAAAGAGTTTTAAGACAAACAAGAAAACCCAATCCAGTGGGAAAATGGGCTGAAGGATTTGACTTAGTTCCTAGTTAGTCTGCTTAAAAAATCATGAAAAAACCACAAGTAGCAAACACCTAAATATGTGGCAGATGTATAAGTGCTCCTTGGGATAAATGGATTATGGACAATTAACTGTCATCACATCCCTGTCTGCGTTTCCACTCGCTCCTATAGTATACACCTGACCCTGTGAAAAGATGCTCAGCCTCATAGTAAGAAGCAAATTAAAACCATTTGGTTGGGAGAGAAAAGCATTTTTCCCATCAGGTGGCCAAAAGTCAAAACTGGAACTGGGAGGGCCTCCCTTACCCAGCTGATGGTGACGATAAGCCCCACCTCTAAGGGGGACATCGGGTCATATTAGAACAGCATCGCCCTTGACCAAATGATTCTACCTCCAGGTGCCTATTCTACAGATACACTTACATGTGTTTAACTCAGTATGTCAGAGCTAAGAATGGAAGGCTAGAAACAGCCTAACCATTCAGGACAGAGACTAGTTAAAAGGAATTGTGGTTGGTCCTAACGGGAATACTGGAGATTCTTCAGGTACAAAGATAAACTTCCAGGTGGAAAAAAAAAAAAAAAAAAAGGAAAATGCACAATTAGCCTAGAATATGCTATACATATTTGCTTCCAATATGCATAAATATGGGGGGATCTGAGAGGGTAATCCTGTGGAGGGAGGGCGTGGGAGGGAAACTTCTCTCTGGGGATCCTCGGAATGCTTTGAATTTGAGTCACTGTAAAGATTATCACTGATGAAAATGAGAATAAAATTAGGTACACAGGAAACCAGGTCACTGGGGGAGCGGGGGAGATGCAGTCATAGGGAGACGAGGGGGCTAAGACTTCTCACTTGTAGCTTTTGGATTGGGGGCCCCGTCTGGATGTCTTCGGTGTTAGACCTATGGGAATATTGAGGCCAGACCCCATTGTTCCGAGATGGAGACCGAGGTTCCAGGAGTGAGGGGACAGAGCCAATTTCTGAAAACTTACAACTTTTGGTCTCTTTTATGTGCACTTCAAACACAGAAGAGAGGTGGGCTTACTTAACAAGGAGGGGAAATCTGGGCAAATGGCTGGTGGGTCTGCACTGTGCTGCACCCACCCCCCTTCCCTCTAGTTCTGGAATTCTTGGGAGGCCTGGAGGGTTGGGGCCTGGTTTGGCCCTGCTCAGCTGGGAAGGGAGCTGGGCCGGCCAGAGGAAACCTTTACAGAAACATGGTTTTGGGGTCCAACACTTAGTTGCCCAGTGGGGGCAAGAAGTCAAGGAAGATAGTAGTCCAGAAACTTTGGAAACTTCCTAATCTCTGGGGGGTGGGGTGTCAGCTGACCCTCCACTCCCACCCTGGAAAGACTGCACTATTTCTACCTACTGCTTTAGAGGCAGTGGGGTAGCCCCATGATCTGACCCACCAGCTTTTGTGGTTGGTGGGCCCCTCGGTGTGGGCTGGGGTCCATAGTGAACTTTTCAGCTGCATTCCTGCCAAGGCCATGTGCTTCCCCTTTTCAGCTTCCCCCCTCCTTCACTTCCAGGCTCTGGATGGGAGCCTACTTTGAAGATACCTGCCCATATCACCCCTGGTCTTTTCTCCGCCCACCCAAGGAAGGGGCTTCACGATTGTATTAAGACCCAAGTACGGGCATAGGGCACCTGCTTGCCCCTTCCCCTCCCTTGGCCACCTGCATTATGTCCAAGGTCACGGGCTGTGAGCTGCTCCGGTCATGCTCCAAGGTTGAGGGAATATGTAGGAAGGACATCTGGTGAATCCCTTCATTTCACAGAGGGGGAAAGTGACTCCCGGAGTCAAGGAGGTCAGGCACGCCCTCAAGTCTAACCACCTCCCGGGGATCAGGCTCCCAGAAGTGGTGGAGGGTGGAGGGGAGGTGGGCCTGAGGCAGGGTCTCAGCTGAGGCTGGGGGAGGGAGCAGTGGGGTTTCTGCAATGAAGGCATTCGGGGGGTGGAGTGGGGCCCAAAAAGTCAGAGCTGGGAGCAGGCGCCTTCCAATGCACATAGGCTGCTGGGGGATACAGGAAGGGAAACCCCAGCTCACAAGGCATAGGCCGAAGCAGAGGGCCCTTGGTGTCGTCCTGCACTGGCCTCAGGGAGGGCTTCCTTCCAGAAAGGCATGGTGTGGGGCTCTGAGTGGGTAGAAAGGAGGCAGGCATTCCATGCAGAAGGAACAGCCCCCCGCAAGGTGAGGTAGGAGGCTGTCAGGGCCAGCCTTCTCTCCAGTCGGGTTTTCACTGGCAGAGAACATGGTACCACTGGAGCGATGAGAGAGAGCAGGAGGCCGTCTGTGCTCCCCTTCCCGTCCGGAGTTGTTCTGTACCTCACTTTGAGGTATTTTTTGGAAATGAGTTTCTGCAACTTTTTTCAAGGATGCCCTGGGGCAGCCACTGGGCTTTAAGGAAGGGACAGGCTGCTCAATGGGACTGGAGCCCACACTTTGTAATAAACTGGGCTGACCAGGGCATGACTGGGTTGGGGAACGGGATATGGCTTAAATGGGATGCAGCAGTAGCCTTCATTGGCGTAAGGGCAATTACTGGTTCCAGGGGACTTGGGAGCATGGTGGGCAGAGGCAACAGTGGGGTTCCTGACTCACAGATGCCCCACCTTTTCCATGGATTCCAAGGAGCCACTTCCTTGACGTCCCAGCTGACCTGAGAGCCTGACACTCCCGTTTCTTGGGGAGGTGGGGGGGGCGGCGGCTAGCAGGCTGTCCTCAGCTCTCCTGGCTGTTGGCTTCAGCCTGTCTCGTATGCCCCTTCTGCCCCAGGAGACCCCCACTGCTCATGAGATACCATAAGGTGAACCCAACTGGGGGTACTAGGGGGTAATGTGTGGGTGAGTCCTGGGAGGTGGCCAGGCCAGCACTGGCCTGTTAAAGGGGGGAGTTGGGTCCCATACTCGCAGAGACCCATGACCCTGCACACTCCTGACCAGGTATAGTTCAGGATTTAAGAGGGAGACACAAATGGCAGGTTGGCACAGAGCCAGAAGCAGAGGATGGAGATTCTGTGTTGGGAACTGGGAACACAAGGGAGCTTGAGGGGTTGTGACAAAGGCCAGGGCTGGGGTGGGAGCAGCAGGTGCTTGGATCCATGAGAGGCCCCAGCTCACAAGCCAGGTTCTGGCTTTAGCTGGAACCATGCTGCCATCCCCATGCCCCACCCCTGCCCCATGCTCCAAACCCTGCATGGACATAGATGTGGGGCTCACCAGCCCTTCCTTTCACTGAGGCAGCTGGAGCAAGACCCTCAGAGATCTTTGTGGAAGAGAAGATTGCCCTCCCCACCCCCAAAGATGGGCAAACACCCTTCCAGATTCCCTTGAATCCTTGACTTTCCTTCCTCTTTTAAAACGTGACCCCAAATATCACTACTACTGTTCTTCTGGGAGTAAATCCTTGCTGCCTAGGGTTGAGTTGACATGGGGCTGCAGGACCTAGACTGAGAAACAGAGCAGTTCTTAGGCATCTTGACTAGTAAGCTGGTTAAGTAAGGATGGGCAAACTCCCCAAAATTCCGTGATGGGAGAGGAAGAGGGCAGGCGTGGGAGTGGGTTCATGTGTAAACTGCCAGCTGACCGGGCTCCATAGCTCTTGGGCCTGGGTTGTTCTGAGGTTTGATTATGTTGCCATAATCAGAGGACAAGAATGACTCATCCTCTGCTTCAAGCCTGGGATGGGCACAGTGATGTTCATGGTGACGCCACAGGGGTGATTCATCCAGGGATAGTGGGTGCTGCGGGGCCTAGACCACTGGGAACCATCTCAAGGAAGGAGCCCGCGGCCACTGCAGGTCCCAGGCTTCTGTACACACACACAAGGCAGCCCTTGTCACTGCCTATGGCTCAAAGGCAGGCCTGTTCCTCACTGCCAATGTCAGAAGGGCAGTGACAGCCTCCAGAGGCTTGGCCTGGCAGCAACCCTTTCCCCCAGAGCCCCTCAGCTTTCAAAAGTAAATTCACTTAGGGGCGCCTGGGTGGCTCAGTGGGTTAAGCCGCTGCCTTCGGCTCAGGTCATGATCTCAGGGTCCTGGGATCGAGCCCCGCATCGGGCTCTCTGCTCAGAAGCCTGCTTCTTCCTCTCTCTCTGCCTGCCTCTCTGCCTACTTGTGATCTCTCTGTCAAATGAATAAATAAAATCTTTAAAAAAAAAAAAAAAAAAAAAAAAGTAAATTCACTTAAATTCCGTTTTTAAAAAACCATCTCTTGGGGGCCTGGGTGGCTCAGTGGGTTAAGCCTCTGCCTTCGGCTCAGGTCCTGATCTCAGGGTCCTGGGATTGAGCCCCACATCTGGCTCCCTGCTCAGCAGGGAGCCTGCTTCCCTGCCTACTTGTGATCTGTCAAATAAATAAATAAAATCTTTAAAAAAAAAACAAAAACCCATCTCTTCCATCGAAGATTAAGCTGGTTTACATAGAGCCTGGGCAAGAAAGAGCAAGGGGTCCCAAAGGCATAGTCAGCAGGAGTCCAGAAGTGAGGCCCCCACGTCTCCCGAGCCCCCAGGAATGGGGCTCATGTGGCCAGAGGAGCCCTCTCCCTGTACAAGCAGGGGAAATGAACTTGACTGTTCCCACGGGCCAGGCAGTACAGAAGGGCTGAGCTGGTCCTAGGGCCAACTCCAGGTGCATGAACTCCTAGTGCTAGTGGCTGGGTCTCACTTGGAAGGAGTTGCTGCCAGGGCACACGAGGCCTCACACACTGTAGGTTACTAAGGGATTCTAGCCTAAAGGCACCTGCTCTAGGAAGCAGCATGGCAGCTGAAGCCCCAAGTGTGGGGACAGAGTTGCCTACTGTCCTATCCTCACCCCCACAAGGGAGCCCCTGGCCTTGGCTGGAGGGGCTTTGGACCAGTTAAGACTCCAGTCACTTTGGGCCTCGATACTGATTTTGTTGTGGACAGTGTCCCCCAGGGCCAGGACCTTTAGTATCTAGCAGGGTTGACTAACACCTGAAGGCTTTCCAGAGCCATGGTTCCGTAAAACATGAATGGCACAACTACAGACCGGGTGTTGTCTCTGGGATCTATGTGCCAGAGGACAGCAGAACCCAGGCACAGATTTGGGGGCAGAGAGAGCAAGATAACCAAGGACTCTGCCTCCTGGGCACCTCCCCGCCCCCACCGGAAAACTGTCCCAAAGTTCCAGAACGGGACTTTCTAGGTCAAAAAACTAGGGCACCAGCCTAGCAAAGTTTGACCCTGTGCCACCCGGAGAGGGCCTTCTCTCCCAGGGTACCCTTTGCCCGTCTGGAAGATGGAAGGTGGGGCTAGGAGAAAAGGTCCAGATGTGGCTGGCTCTTCAAACCCCTGCAGGCCAATCAGCTGTTGATCCCCATCTCTCCCACTCTTCTCCTGGCAGTCGGAGCCCAAGTGGTGGCCCTGCCCCTGTGGGCGGGAACGGATTCAAGCCTGGGTTCCCGCCAAGGGCAGAGTCAGGAACCTGCCCTGGGAGGGCACAGCCGCAAGATGAGTGGGCGGCTCCGATTTGATTCTGATTCCTGAGTCTGTGGCCCGAGGCAGGATGCCAATCAAGGCTGGAGCCGCTGATGGGGCAAAGGGGGTTAGAGCTAGGAGAAAAGACCCTAAGAGTAGATTCCCAGGGGGGCAACCCTCCCAGCCCTGCACTCACTTGTCCAAAAACCAAGGAAGCCCGAGAGGCAGATGCAACTTCCAAACCGTTTATTTGTCCGGACTTGGAAGTGGGGGTCGCTGTGGGGGTTGGGGGCAAAGTGGGCACAATACTGCGGGTGGCAGGGCCTGGTGCGGGCGGGTTGAGCAGGTGTGGCGCTCAGGCGAAGGTGGAGCCGTTCCAGCCCACGTTGGCCGCGTTCATGTCGTAGTAGTTGATGTAGATCCTGCGGGGGCGTAGATGCCAGGCTCAACGGGCTGCGCCCCCACCCCGCCCCGCCCCAAGCGCGCGCCTCCCCCTCACCCCACCGTCGTGCCCCCCGCCGCCCCACGCACCTATCCGGGCTGACTCGCAGGCGGTCGGCCAGTAGGCCGCACAGCAGCTTGCTGTAGGAGCGGTTCTGCGGGCCTCCGATCTTGCCGATGCTGTGCAAACTGCAGAGCGCACACGGCTCACTGGAGCCGCCGAAGGCCATGAGCTGGTCTGGGACCACGTGCACCGCGATGTACTGTGGGGAGACAGGGAGCGATCAGGCGGCAACCCTACCCCCCACCCCATCCGCGTCCAGAGCCTCGCCTCAACCCGGAGTCGCTTCCCCCGCCCCCACCTCCCCATCCCCCGGCCCGGGACCACCTCGTCCCGCGAGCACCTCCTGTCCCTGTTCCCTCCCGGCAAACCTGGGCCGGCTTGCCAGTTGCCTGCGCCAGCTGCTGAGTGAGCTCGGAAAGGAGTCCGTCCGGCACGGAGGCGCGGGGGACGTTGGTGTTCACTACGAACATCGGCATGCTGGCGGAAAAACGGCGGGGACCGGTGCACGGGAACTAACCGACGCGCCTCCCGCTGCAGCCCGGGAACCTGAGCTACGTGACCGCGGCACGATGCCCCCCCGCCAAATTAGGGCGGTCGCGGCCCCGCCTCCTGTGACGATACCGCCGGCGGAAGCCCCGCCTTCGTGCGGCGGCGCGTCTCCCCGACTGGTGACATCACCGCAGGCCTGCGCCGCCGCAGCTCTCTTCCGACTGGTGACGTCATCACGGGCGGACTTTGGCGCGACTTAGGGCTTTGGCGTCCCGGGCCCACGCATCTTGTGGAAGCGGTTCTCCCCGTGGTGGCCAGAAATCTGCCTTTCGTTTCTTTGTTAGTCCTTTCATTTAGTCACGGATGTGTGTGCCAGGAGTTCGGGATACGGTGGTTTACAGAGCACATGGCTCCTGGCCCCTCCAGGAGTTCACAGCTGGCGACGTAGATGAAGCCCCAGCCCATTCCACCACACGCACAGGAGCTTTGTGCGCCCCGAGTCTCCAGGGCCACATGTCCCCCATAGCTATAGTCCTGGGTTGGGGGTGGGGTGGGCGTGTGGGTGTGTGTATTGGGGAGAGGTAGTCCTTGCTGCAGGCAGAAGTGGGGCAGGGCAGCCATAGTAGAATCAGAGTCAGAGTCACCATCTAGGTGCCTTCCCTGCACCCTTGTTCTTTAAGGTGAGTGAGGATGCCAGGAGACACCAAGGGCAGGGTGGGGGATAAGAGGGGAGGCTTAGGTGGTCAGCAGCACTGTCTCAGAGCCCACCCCAAGTCTCTGCTCTCCTGAGCAACTTTTTTTTTGTTTTTTAGATTATTTATTTATTTGAGAGATCACAAGTAGGCAGAGAGGCAGACAGATAGAAATGGGGAAGCAGGCTCCCCGCTGGGCAGAGAGCCCAACATGGGGCTCGATCCCAGGACCCTGAGATCATGACCCGAGCTGAAGGCAAAGGCTTAACCCTCTGAGCCACCCAGGTGCCCCTCCTGAGCAACTTCTCTGCAGTTCTGCCAACCTAAGGTCCTCAGGGAAGCCCCACCCTAGTTAGGTCCTGTGGGGATGCCCTTGCTAGGAGTCATAAGAGATTTCTTTCTGTCTCTTCCACTAATGGTAAGCTCAGGGGGCATCTAGTGGGTGCCAAGCATACAAGAGACGCAGACTAAATACTGGCTGAATGTACGAATGGGTGAGTGAAGATAGCCATGACCTGGCAGGAAGAGGACAGAGCAGTGGCTGGATTGAGGCCCTGGCCATGCCTGCAGGCCTTGCCATCACTGGGCTTGTGGCTAAGTGGCCACCCACTCCCCCTCTGGGGAGCCCTGCAGATAAGGGTGCTATGCTGGGGAGCAGACCTCTCACAGGTGCTGGAAGGGGCATGTTGCGTTTGGCCAAGTCTTCAGAGCTCTCCTTGGCATCCGGCCGGCTATCTAAGGTGGCAGAGCACACGCTGGCCTTGACAATGGCCATGTGATACAGCAAGGACACTCGTGCCTGTGGGACCAGCCAGCATCCAATCAAGTAGGTCCCATGGCTTGGTTGTGCAAATAGCCTGCAAGTGTTTGCTCCTCCCGCTGGGCCCCAGGCTACTTCCCTCCTCTTGTACCTTGCACCCCAGGCTCCCTTAACCACCGATGGACTGATGCATTCCATGCCCTGACTCCAGCTGGGAGCCCCTCAGTTCAGTAGCCAGTTGGGCACTTCCTGTTCCCTGTGTCCAAATCCAAGTGCATCACTTTTCCTCCCACACCTGTTGGCCTACTAGTGCAGCATGCTTCTCTCCACTGTCGCCCTTATCCTCCCTTCTCTGCCCACCCCCCCACCTCCCCACCCTCACCTTAGTTTAAGTTAGCTGGCTTCACCTTTATCCTAGCGTAGACTGCAGTATCACCATGGGTGACTGCTCTTCTCGGGGAGGAGCCTATCTCCCTGCCCCTGGCAGCAAATCTGGCCATATAACTTGTCCAGTGAGATGTGAACAGAAGTGACATGAGCCACTCCAGGCAGAAGACTCAAGAGCCAGCACCAGGTTCTCTGAGATGGTCGAAGTGTGCCGAGAAGGATCTGCACCAGCAAACACAGGCAATGCCCCTGTAGGTGAGCCACTGCAATTTTCAGGATGTTTCTGTAGCTGAGGGCTGTCTTCCATGATCAGGACAGCCTCCGAGCTATTTACCATTTACTCTGACCCTTCCCAGGAGGAGTCAGTCCCATCTTTCTAGAAGGGCATCTGGGGAGGTGATCTCATTCCCTGTCCCATCCCTTACTAGCTTGGACACTTAGCACTAACCTGTCTGAAACTCAGTTTCCCCACCTGTAATTTGAGGATGATAGTAGTGCCCACCTTCCAGAAGAATGTTGTGAGGACTGAGTGGCCTAAATACTGGTGAGGGTCCCCACTGATACTAGAGGTAGTCTTGTCATGATGCCCTGGGAAAGCAGCTCCCCACCCCACAACTAGCAGCATCCTTCTTTGTTCCCTGAGTCTGTGCACTGCCCTTCAGTACCATGCTCCTGGCTCTTGGCTCTCAAATGTGTCCTGAAATGTGGTTTGCGTTCACTTTCCCTCATCTACCTAAGTCCCTTGGGAAACCCCCAGAGCTTCGGGCTGTAACGTGGTCCTATAATGTGCCCAGCACCTCTCCCATCCTTCGAGGCCATCACCACATTTCTACTTATGAGGCAGTGTTTCCTTGCTGGATGGTAAACTCCATGAGAGAGGGGACGGTCTCTTTTTGGGTGTATGCCCGCCTCCGGAGACATTACCTCAGTGGTAGGCAGAGGGCCTCCAGAGATGTCCATGCTCTAACCCCTGGAATCTGTGAATATGTTATGTTACGTGGCAAAAGGCACTGCACAGATGTAATTAGAGTTACAGACCTTAAGATAGAGGGATCATCATGGATTATCTGGGTGGGTCCAAAGTAATCACATGAGCCCTTAAAAGCAGAGAATTTTCTCCAGCTAGACTCGGTGAGATGCGACAGAAGGGGAAGTCTGACTCAAAGCAAGAGAAGGACTCAATGTGCCTTTACTGGCTCTGAAGATAAGGGGACCAGAAGCCTCAGTCATACAACCACAAGGAACTGAACTCTGCTAACAACCTGAATGAACTTGGAAGTGGTGTCTTCGCTAGTTGTCTTCAGCCACACAAGACTGTAAGCAGAAGACCCATACTGCTGGACTTCTAACTCAAAGAAACTGTGAGATAGTAAATATATGTTGTTTTAAGCTGCTAAATTTGTGGTCATCTGTTCTGGGGCTTGATAATGATGTGCTGAACAGCAGGACGCATGCTCTGGGAGGTGTTAGCAGGCATGACTGCTGACCTGCCTGGGATCCTCTCCATATTCGTCCTCACTGACGGACTCCCAGTTCTGTCTGGTTAGAACATTCGCTGCCCCTGGAACAAAATATAGCCACGCGAAGCTCATGCAATGTGTGGGGTTTATGGGGAAGCAGCTGCTTTGCTGACAAAAGCATAGCCCTGCCTCCTTCCTCCTGCCCCCACCCTGGAACTTGGACATGACCCCTAGAGGTGCAGCAGATGTCAGGCGACCCTAAACTGGAAAAACCCCAGGCAAAGAAGCAAGGAGTGGCAGCCCAGTGGAGCCTGGGGCCCTGACAGCTCTCTGCCTAGGCCTTTCGGCTGCCTTTCAATTACAATAGAAACAGAAGCCCCTCTCTGCTCCAAGTCCTGCTTGTTGGATTCGTGTCATTCACAGCCCCACTGCAGATCCTGCCTGCTGCCGCCAAGGACGACCTGAATGGCCATGTCCAGTGGCACAGCAGGCATTCTCAGTGCAAGACTCCTTCTCAGTGCAAGCACTTTCGCGGCAAATGTTTTTGCCACCTAACTGACTGGCCATAAGGCAGTGTTGCCATAAAAAAGATAAAAATCAAGAAAAATACAAGAGGGGGCGCCTGGGTGGCTCAGTGGGTTAAAGCCTCTGCCTTCGGCTCGGGTCATGATCTCAGGGTCTTGGGATCTAGTCCCGCATCGGGTTCTCTGCTCAGCGGGGAGCCTGCCTCCCCCCTCTCTCTCTACCTGCCTCTCTGCCTACTTGTGATCTCTGTCTGTCAAATAAATAAATAAAATCTTAAAAAAAAGAAAAATACAAGAGGGGCACCTGGTGGTTCAGTCGTTAAGCCTCTACCTTCAGCTCAGGTCATGATCCCAGGGTCCTGGGTTCAAGCCCGGTATCCGGCTCCCTGTTAAGTGGGAAGCCTGTTTCTCCCTCTCTCACTTCCCCTGCTTGTGTTCCCTCTTTGACTGTGTCTCTCTCTGTTAAATATTTAAAAAAAGAAAAGAGGGGCATTCAGTAAAAAGGACCTAATGAAACATGGAAAACAAAATTACTGAGACTTTGCTGAGAAATACAAAATATTTGAGAACATTTAAAACCGGTGGAGATTCTGTGCAAATAACTGATTTTGTTTTGTATATTGTACCCATGCATTTGTTTGCAAAATAGTATTATGCATTTTTGGGGTCTTTTTTTTATTCATCTTGTATCACTTTTATTTTATTATTATTATTATTATTATTATTATTATTATTTTGCTCAATTTTCTTCATTAAGAGAGATATCTGTTTCCAAACACTAGGTGCATTTTTTTTTCCAGATTTATTTATTTGAGAGAGAGAGACAGAAGAGAGAAACAGTGAGTCAGGAGGTTAGAGGGAGAGGGAGAAAGAGAGAATCTCAAGCAGACTCTGCACTGGGCATTGAGCCCAAGGCAGGGCTCGATCTCACTACCTGAGATCACAACTCAACTGACCCTAGCACCCTTAGGATACATGATTGTAACTGAGCATTGAATTACATTATGAAAGCTTCTTTTTAAAATTTTCATTTTCATTTTAATTCCAGTGTAGTTAATATAAAGTGTTTATTAGCTTCAGGTGTACTATAGCGGGTTTCAGCCACTTCCATATAACATCCAATGCTCATCACAAGTGTGCTTCTTAATCCCCACCACCTGGTGAACCCATCCACCCACCCACCTCCCCTTCCGGTTACCAGGGCTTTGCTCTCTATAGTTAGCAGTCTGTCTCTTGGTTTCTCTCTCTTTTTTCTGCATTTGTTCATTTGTTTTGTTTCTTAAATTCCACATATAAGTGAAATCATATGGTATTTGTCTGACTGACTTATTTCTCTCTGGAAATACCCTCTGGTTCCAGCTATGTCCTTGCAAATGGCAAGATTTCATTATCTTTCCTTTTTATAAAGATTTCATTCTTTTTCATGGCCAAGTAATATTCCATCACACACGTACATACCACATCATCTTTATCCATTTGTTGGTTGATGGACACTTGGGCTGCTTCCACAATTTGGCTATTGTAGGTAATGCTGCTATAAACATAGGGGTGCATGCATCCCTTTGAATTAGTGTATTTGTATTTTTTGGGTAAAAACCCAGTAGTTTGGTTACTGGATCATAGGGTAATTCTATTTTTATTTTATTTTACTGTTATTATTTGAAAAGATTTTATTTATTTATTTGACAGAGAAACAGAGAACCCTAGTAGGCAGAGCAGCAGGTAGCGGCTGAGGGAGAGGGAGAAGCAGGCTCTCTGCTGAGCAGGGAGCCCAACATGTAGCTCGATCCCAGGACCCTGGATCATGACCTGAGCCGAAGGCAGCTGCTTAACCAACTGAGCCACCCAGGCACCCCTATTTTACTTTATTTTTTTAATCTTACTTTAGTTTGGGTCAGTTTTGTTTTACATTGTGAAAGCTTCTACACTGTTATTTGGTTTTGGCATATTGTCACATGTCCATTGATAGCCATTCCATAGTTCTTTGGCAAATGTTGGTTCAATACTCCGTTACACTGTATAGACCATTATGAGGCTAAGATTTATGTAATATACAAATGAGAACATTGTGTCAATGGAGAATTGATACCAAACTGTCCACCAGTTGATGAAACCAAAGAATCATGTTATTGAAACCAGTTACTCTTCTTTTAATCTTTTATGGCAAAACTGTCTCATAGCCAAGTAGTTATGTGGCAAAATGCAGCGAAGAAGCTTACAGGAAAACTACCTAGAGGGGCACCTGGGTGACTCAGAAGCTTGAGCATCTGCCTTCAGCTCAGGTCATGATCTCCAGGTCCTGGAATCAAGCCCGTATTGGGCTCCTGGCTCAGTGGGGAGTCTACTTCTCCCTTTCCCTCTGCCTCTCCCCCTGCTTGTGCTCTATCTTTCTCTCTCTCTCTGTGTGTGTCTCAAATGAATAAATAAAAATCTCTTTTTTAAAAGATTTTATTTATTGGCAGGGAGAGAGATCACAAGTAGGCAGAGAGGCAGGCAGAGAGGGGAGGTTCTCCACTGAGTGGAGAGCCTGATGCGGGCTCGATCCCAGGACCATGAGATCATGATCCAAGCCAAAGGCAGAAGCTTAGCCCACTGTGCCACCCAGGCGCGCCAATAAATAAAAATCTTTAAAAAATAAATGAATTTTTTGGGGGCGCTTGGGTGGCTCAGTGGGTTAAGCCGCTGCCTTTGGCTCAGGTCATGATCTCAGGGTCCTGGGATCAAGTCCCACATCGGGCTCTCTGCTCAGCAGGAAGCCTGCTTCCCTCTCTCTCTCTCTCTCTGCCTGCCTCCCCGTCTACTTGTGATCTCTCTCTGTCAAATAAATAAATAAAATCTTAAAAAAAAATAAATAAATGAATTTTTTTAAAAAAAGGAAAACTACCTAGAACCATTCAGTAGGTAAGGGCTGCTGGGCACAGAAGTGGGAGGGAAGAAAACCTCCCAATGAAGGTGATGTGGGAAACAGAGGCAGAAGAAAAATTATTAAATTTCCTTACCCACTGACAAGCCCTTGAAAAAGGCAGAGTGACATTCCTCTAGGGACTCAACTGCCTCCACCTTAACACTTTGCTAAATCAAAGGGCAATCCTAGCTTGAGGACCCCTACCCCTTGTAAGGACCTATTTAGCAAGAGGCTTTCATTAAAGTTAAACTGTCCCTGCTCCCCTTCCTCCAGGGGATTCACTTAAAAACAAGTTCCGGAAACCAGCTCCAGGTAACAAAGCCCAGATACAAGGGTGGGTCAGGCCAAGTGGAGACATCTGATCAGTGGGGGGAAACATACTGTCTCCCTGGTTACCAAGGAGTATGGGCCCTGCCCTTTGGGAGCCTTTTGGGGGCCAATCCTAACCAAGGTGATAGGCTGGGTCAAATGTCTACTAGGGTAAATTGTAATTCAGTTGTCACCTAGCATCACCGTGGAGTTTCCTGTGTGTGTTACAATCTCATTGGCCACCTGTTTGTGGCCAGGCTCGACCGAATGGCCTTTGCCCTTAAAAGCTAGTCTGTGAAACAGAGAAGGGTCGCCCTCTCTTGTAAGAGGTGCTTCCCTGAACGTTCGGTGAGATTCTTGATGCTTGGCGTGAAATAAAGCTTTGCTTGACCTTCGCTTTATATCAGTCTCTCTCCTTTAATCACGGATCCATTATTGGGGCATAACACCCCTAACCAGGATTCTCTAAGTCTACTTTAATAATTCCTTTGGAAACTTTATCTCTAAACCCTCCAAGATACGTGTTGACAAACAATCCCAAGCATATGGCCCACTGATAATACATCTAAAGGGTCTCACCAAAATGTTTTATTACCATTAAGGAATAACCTTTTCCCCAACAATAGCTAGCTAGCCCCTTAAGGTCCTGGAAATCTTGCTTCCAAAATTCCTGAGAGACTTAAGCTCTCCCTGACCCCATCCCAACTTGCAAGCATATAATGGACCACTCCTCACAGCCCCGGGGCAGCAGCTCTTTCTGCCCACAGGTCCTGTCCCTGTGCTTTAATAAACCACCATTTGGGGGTGCCGGGGTGGCTCAGTGGGTTAAAGCCTCTGCCTTCAGCTCAGGTCATGATCCCAGGGTCCTGGGATTGAGCCCTGCATCGGGCTCTCTGCTTGGCGGGGAACCTGCTTCTTCTCCTCTCTCTGCCTGCCTCTCTGCCTACTTGTGATCTCTGTCAAATAAATAAATAAAATCTTATGAATAAATAAATAAATAAATAAATAAATAAATAAAATAAACCAAACCACCATTTTGCACCAAAGATGTCTCAAGAATTCTTTCTTGGTCATTGGCTCCAGACCTCACCCCACTGAACCTCACGTATATTCTAAACTTCATCAAAGGGAAACGCCAACTGGATAAAAGGGAATATGGCCCATGTGAGCACCCAGCAGACCCTGAAAGCAGGGAACATCTCGGTGACAAGATCCGAGTTACTGGGGCCTTGCTGGGGATAGAGGAGCCAGTTCTTGCGAAGCACTCAGAACAGTCTCAATAGGGCAGAAAAGCCTCCACAGATGTTGGCTCCGGACAGTGCTGTTGATGCTGTGGCTGTGAGACTGGCTTTCTCCTCCTCCTCCTCCTCCTTCTTCTACTTCTTTTAAGATTTTATTTATTTGATAGAGACACAACAAGAGAGGGAACACAAGCAGGGGAAGTGGGAGAGGGAGAAGCAGGCTTCCTACCATGGAGGACCTATTTTAGCCAGAGCACTTCCATCCAGGTTAAACAATAACCTTGTTGTTTAACCCTTAAACTGTCCCTGCTCCCCTTCCCCCAGGGGACTTACTTAAAAACAAGTCCCCGGGGACGCCTGGGTGGCTCAGTTGGTTAAGCAGCTGACTTCGGCTCAGGTCATGATCCCAGCGTCCTGGGATCGAGTCCCACATCGGGCTTCTTGCTTGGCGGGGAGCCTGCTTCTCCCTCTGCCTCTGCCTGCCACTCTGTCTGCCTGTGCTCAGTCTCGCTTCTCTCTCTATGACAAATAAATAAATAAAATCTTTAAAAAAAAAAAAAAAAAACAAGTCCCGGAAACCAGTCCCAGGTAACAAAGCCCAAATACAAGGGTGGGGCAGGCCAGGTGGAGACATCCGATCAGTGGGGGGGATGCATACTGTCTCCCCAGTTACCAAGGAGTATGGGCCCCGCCCTTTGGGCGCCAATTCTGACCAAGGTGATAGGCTAATTCAAATATCTACTAGGGTAAATTGTAGTTCAGTTGGTCACTTATGTATGACCTAACATGACTGTGCAGCTTTCTCTGTGTGTTACAATTTCATTGGCCACCTGTGTGTGGCCAGGCCCAACCGCATGGCCTTTGCCCTTAAAAGCTAGTCTGTGAAGCAGAGAGAGGTCACCCTCTCTTTAAGAGGTGTGGCCCTGGCCAGTTAGTTTGATTCTTGATACTTGGCGTGAAATAAAGCTTTGCTTGACCTTCACTTTGTATCAGTCTCGCCCCTTTAATCACGGACCCATTATTGGGGGACCTAGCAATATCTGTGTAACAGTCCCTCAGAATAATACATTGCTCAAAATACAACTTGAACTAATGAGGAGTTGTACTGGTCACGCAGGCACGCTTCAAGATGACCTTGAGAAAATCCTACTAGCAGCCGGCCTCGGGTGGAGGGGATGATACACGTCCTTGAAGCCGAGCAGCTGGGGACACCCGGGCCACTCGGCTCACTCGAAAGCTTCCCTTTTTCGTTGTCTCCCCTGCCTCAGAGAAAGCCTCCGGTTAAGGTAATCCCTTTAAGTGTGCTGGCTCAACTGCAAACCCCCGCTGCTGGACCCCACACACCTTACTCTCCTTGTTTTCCTTGTATACCTCTAAGTCCTGTGACCAATGTATGACTCACATTCCTCCTCGTTTACCTACTAGACCTATGGCTGTTGTATAACCTTCTGTTCTTCTCCTTTGTTGCCATCTTGTATCTGATAATACTGAACTGAGGAGTTGTTCGAGGTGACAGTCCTCCCAGCTGTCGCCCCCTGATCCCTCCCTCTCACAGCTGACTTGTTTGTGCCTCATTCTTCTCCCGTGCACAGATCAGAAAGTGGCAAGTGGCGTCCCACTAGGGACAAGAAACAAAACAGGAGAAGAAGACCCAGTGTGACTTCTGTACAGCCGGGCCTTTTCCCCGCTGGTGAGTTGTGGGTACTTACCTTCATGGTGTGGGTAACCTAGAGAGCACAGATTATCGCTCTTGTGTATGCTTGCTGAGAAGGCTCCTAAAGGCAGGAGGAGCAAAAGTCAGCGAGGGCAAACTTCTGGAGCTTTTAAAGGTAATTAAAGAACTTTGCTCCTGGTTCCCTACATTAGGGACTTTAGACCTACAGACATGGTCATGAGTTCAAATTTTTGTTTTTAATTTATTTTTTTGACAGAGAGAAATCACAAGTAGGCAGAGAGGCAAGCAGAGAGAGAGAGAGAAGAGGAAGCAGGCTCCCTGCAGAGCAGAGAGCCCGACGCGGGGCTCGATCCCAGGACCCTGAGATCATGACCCGAGCTGAAGGCAGAGGCCTTAACCCACTGAGCCACCCAGGCGCCCCATGAGTTCAATTTTTGCAGCTAAAGGAAAACTGATTCCAATTACTATCTGGTCTACTTGGACCCTTATTCGCTCTGTTCTGGAACCTTTACAAACCCCTGATTCGCAGAGCGATAAGGAGTGTTCAGGAGAAAACTAAAAAGGAGGAACCTGAGCATGCCACCCCGGAGAAAAAAGAACTTACTAAAGTCACTGTGAAGGAATATATAAAGGAGGAATTTCCTCTTCCTCCTTCCCCAATAATAGAATAAAAGGAGGGAACAATTGCCATTGTGCCCAGCAAGTGGCACCATCACAATTGGCTCCGCCATCCTATGAGAAAGCACCACTTAATGATAAGAATGAAAAATTCATGTTGTCAGCAATTCAAAAAGGCCTCATGGAAGCAAAACCAGCAGGAGACCTAGATGCCTTTACACTTTGATGTCCTGGTTCCTGTTAAGGAACATGTTGCTCCAGGGTATGGTCCCAACAACCCTAACAATATCTATGAGGCCAGGCCTGAGCCATATCCCTTCAAATTATTGAAGGAATTAAAGCAGGTGGTACAGAACTATGGAGTTAATTCCCCATATACAATGGGGATCCTTCAAGGCATCGCAGAAGGCAATCGACTTACTCCGGTTGGTTGGTTATTACTAGCAAAAAAAGTCTTATCATCAAGTGAGTTTTTGCAGGTTAAAACATGGTGGCAAGATCATGCAGAAACAGCAGCTGTCCATAACACAGCTAATAATGCTCCTATTTCCCTGGAGCAGCTCATGGGCATTAGGCCATGGGCCCGGGTGCAAGATGAAGGACAAATGAGTGATCGAGCTATTGAGCAGCTCCGGCGTTGTTGTTTGAGAGCCTGGGAGAGAAGAGAATCCCAGGGAGAGACTTGCTCTTCTTTTCAGAAGGTGGTACAGGGTCCTGAAGAACCCTATAGTGATTTTATTGTGAGATTACAAGAAGCTATTAAAAGACAGGTAAATTGGGGGCGCCTGGGTGGCTCAGTGGGTTAAGCCGTTGCCTTTGGCTCAGGTCATGATCCCAGGTCCTGGGTTCGAGCCTCACATCGGGCTTTCTGCTCAGCAGGGAGCCTGCTTCCTCCTCTCTCTCTGCCTGCCTCTCTGCTTACTTGTGATTTCTCTCTGTCAAATAAATAAATAAAAATCTTTAGAATAAAATAAAATAAAAGACAGGTAAATAACCTCGAGGCTGCTGATACCGTTCTTCAGCTCTTGGCATATGGAAATGCCAGTGCTGACTGTAAGAAATTGATAGCACCCTTTAAAGGCAAGGGAACGTTAAAGGACTGTATTAAGCTATGCCAAGGAGTGGGGACAGAGACCTATAAAGCCGATTTGCTAGCTCAAGCAATGGCTGCTCTGACCACAGAAAAATTTAAAGGAAAATGTTTCAACTGTGGGCAGACAGGGCACACCATGGCTCAATGTAGGCAAAAAGGAAAATGCCTTCCACAAAATGCAAGGCATAAGCCACCAGGTCTCGGTCCTAAATGTAAAAAACGAAAACGTGGGGCAAATCAGTGTCATTCCAAATTCCACAAGGATGGATCCCCCATCAGGGAAACTCCCTTCTCTGCAAGCCCTCATCCCTGAAAAACAAGGGGGCCAATTCTCCCATAGCACCCAGCTTTCAGACAGATGTACCATTTTAAATTTATTTCACGCTATGCCTGGTAGTGCGGGTTTAGATATCCCTATTCCCAGAAATTATCTCTTAATGCCTGCCGAGCTTCACACTAGAATTCCCACTAACTTTTTTGGCCCTTAACACAAAAACTACTTGCTTTAAAAGTCCTAGTTGAGGAGCAGCTAAGAAAAGGTCATATCGGAAGAATCTCACAGACCTTGGAATTTGCCTGTCCTTGTTACTAAAGAAAAAATCGGGAAAGTGGAGACTTACAACAGACCTATGCGTGATAAATTCTATTATCCAACCTATGGGGGGTCTGCAACCCAGAATGCCTTCACCTAATTTAGTTCCACGAATGGCCAGTAATTATCATAGATTTGCGGATTGCTTTTATACTATACCACTTGTTAAGAGATTGTCCCCATTTTGCTTTCACTATTTCCAGTGTAAATTTAAAAGAACCAGCCAAACGATATCAATGGAAAGTTTTACCACAAGGAATGTTAAATAGCACTAATATCTCTCAAGAACATGTGGCAAAAGTTATCCAGCCGGTTAGAGATCAATTTCCACAAATTTATCTTACCCATTATATGGATGATACATTATGTGCAGCCTCAGATAATGTACAATTACAGGATGGATTTAATAAGCTTCTGTTGCAATTTGAAAAGTACAAACTAGGGGCGCCTGGGTGGCTCAGTGGGTTAAGGCCTCTGCCTTCAGCTCAGGTCATGATCCCAGGTCCTGGGATCGAGCCCCGCATCGGGCTCTCTGCTCAGCGGGGAGCCTGCTTCCTCCCCTCTCTCTCTCTGCCTGCCTCTCTGCCTACTTGTGATCTCTCTCTCTCTGTCAAATAAATAAAATCTTTAAAAAAAAAAAAAAAGAAAAAAGAAAAGTACAAACTAATTATAGCTCCAGAAAAAAATACAAACTACCACACCTTTCTCATATTTGGGGTTCATTATGGACAGGACCTCTGTTAAACCGCAAAAAGTTTAGATTCATAGAGGTAAGATTATGATATCAAATAATTAAGACCTAAAATTGGAATTCCCACTTATGCTTTACAGGACCTATTTATTTGCCTCTTCGAAGGAAGATCCTAATTTAAACAGCCCTGGGGGGCGCCTGGGTGGCTCAGTGGGTTAAAGCCGCTGCCTTCGGCTCAGGTCATGATCTCAGGATTCTGGGATCGAGCCCCACATGGGGCTCTCTGCTCAGCGGGGAGCCTGCTTCCTCCTCTCTCTCTCTCTCTCTCTCTGCCTACCTCTCTGCCTACTTGTGATCTCTCTCAAATAAATAAATAAAATCTTAAAAAAAAAAATTTAAACAGCCCTAGGACCCTTTCAAGAGAGGCCTTAAAGGAATTACAATTTGTTGAAAATGAGATTCAGTTAATGCAGATGGATAGAGTTCAACCTAAAATACCCTTAGGTGATCTTATTTTTCATACCCTGCTTACAACCACTGAACCTAATTGTGCAGGGAGAATTAATATAGAATGGATTTTTCTTCCAAATAATATGGTTAAAAGACTCACTACATACATAGACCATATTGGTAGCATTATTCAATTGGGAAGAAAAAGAACTTGTCAAATACAGGCATATGATCCAAAAATTACTGTTATGCCTTTAAATAAAATACCAATTGAAACAGCATTCCAGAATAATTTAAATTGGCAAATTGCCCTTAGTAGCTTTACTGGAAACACATGTCATTACCTATCTTTACTTACTATTTCCTTTCTAAAGTGCACTGCTTTCATGCTTCCTAAAATTACCTCTAAAAATCCAATCACAGATGCCCCTACTACTTTTCCGATGGCTCTGTAAAAGGCAGAGCTTGTTATTATGGTCCTACCTCAAAAGTCATACCTACTACTGGTGTCTCAGCACAGAAATCAGAATTAATGGCGGTTATTATTACATTGTTTTAAGATGTTTCTTCTGCATTTAACTTGTTATCTGATTCTTTATATACAGTGTATGTTTTACAACATATTGAAACTACTATTTTACAACGAATGTCTCCCTCCACTCATTATTTCATCATTAACAATCCCTCATTCATCAGCGTTCTGCCCCTTTCTATGTTACGCACAGTTGAAGTCACACTGGCCTTCCTGGGCCCTTGACTAAAGGTAATGAAATACCTGATTCTCTCGTTTTCTCAGCTTTTCAGGAAGCATCCGATTTTCACTCTCATGCACAGAAACCAAAAAGGACTTTGACACAAATTCCCTATCACCAAGGAACAAACAAATTCTGTTGTCCAGTCCTGCCCTTTTTTTTTTTTTAAGATTTTATTTATTTATTTGACAGAGAGAGATCACAAGTAGGCAGAGAGGCAGGCAGAGAGAGAGAGGAAGGGAAGCAGGCTCCCTGCTGAGCAGGGAGCCAGATGCAGGACTCGATCCCAGGACCCTGAGATCATCACCTGAGCTGAAGGCAGCGGCTTAACCCACTGAGCCACCCAGGTGCCCCCAGTCCTGCCCTTTTTGTGCTACCATCAGTCTGCCTGCACAGCCAGCGGGCCTCAACCCACGAAGCATAACTGCAAATGAGATGCGGCAGATGGATGTCACTCACATCCTCCATTTGGGAAACAATCTTCCGTTCATGTCACTGTAGATACACATTCTTGCTTTATATGGACTACAGTCCAGACAGGAGGAACTGCTGCGCATGTTACTAGACATCTCCATTCCACCTTCACGGTCTTGGGAATGCCCAAAGCTATAAAAACTGATAACGCACCTGCTTCTATTCCAAGTAAGCTACAGTCCTTTAATTTTTGTAATATTAAACATTCTACTGGCATCCCATATAATCCTCAAGGACAAGGAATTGTAGAGTGGGCTAACCAAATCTTAAAATGACAGCTTTACAGGGGCGCCTGGGTGGCTCAGCGGGTTAAGCCGCTGCCTTTGGCTTGGGTCGTGATCTCAGTGTCCTGGGATCGAGCCCCGCATCGGGCTCTCTGCTCAGCAGAGAACCTGCTTCCTCCTCTCTCTCTGCCTGCCTCTCTGCCTGCTTGTGATCTCTCTCTGTCAAATAAATAAATAAAATCTTTAAAAAAAAAATGACAGCTTTACAAACAAAAGGGCATAAAAGTTCCCCCTCAAATACTAGCCAACTTTTATTTACTCTTAATTTTTTTGAATCGTGATGATAAAAACAGTACAGCAGTAGAAAGACATTTTGGTAAACAAAAACAAGACAATGTATATCCCCCAGTCAGGTGGGAAAATGTTACTTCTGATCAGTGGCTCCCTGGTAACTTACCTGGGGGAAAGGATACATATGTGTATTACCCGAAGAGGCCATCGATCCTGTATGGGTGCCCTCTCATTCCATAAACATTCGTCATAAGCAAGAAGAGCAAAAAATTAAAGATTAAAAACCAATCCCACTGATCATCTTCAAGAGAGACTGACATTACAGAGCAGCCAAATCAATACTTAGGATGGACCGAGTAAAGATTCCAACAATGGGTCAGATAAAGAAACTGACCAAGAAAGCAGAAGTAGTTCTGGAAAATGAACAGCGTCCATTCACCCCTAACAGCATGGCGGCAACTATGATGACACTCATCACAGTAGCTGTAAGTTTTCCTGGATGTTAGGCTCAAATAGATAACTTGACTTATTGGGCGTGTATACCTAATCCTCCCCTTCTCTGCCCAGTAGAGTGGGGAGAAGATATAATACCAATTTATTTGAATGCATCAATATGGGTACCAGGAATATTGGATCCTAGATTGCCATTTTTGCCCCAAGAGGAGGGCACAACATTAATCTTACCTTAGTATATAAAAATAGACCAATTGTATTGGTAGTCATTCCAGATGTCTTATCCCTGATTATCAGAGATGGTTGGTGGCCTCTCCTATTAATAATAGTCTAATTAGGGGTGCCTGTGTTGCTCAGTGGGTTAAGGCCTCTGCCTCTGGCTCAGGTCGTGATCTTGGGGTCCTGGGATCGAACCCCACATCGGGCTTTCTGCTCAGAAGGAAGCCTGCTTCCCTTCCTCTCTCTCTCTGCCTGCCTCTCTGCCTACCTGTGATCTCTCTCTCTGTCAAATAAATAAATAAAATCTTAAAAAAAATAGTCTAATTAAAAGTTCAGTTACATTTATTTTCTACTAAAGGATTCCATGCCGGGCGCCTGGGTGGCTCAGTGGGTTAGGCCTCTGCCTTCGGCTCAGGTCATGATCTCAGGGTCCTGGGATCAAGCCCCGCATCAGGCTCTCTGCTCAGCGGGGAGCCTGCTTCCCTTCCTCTCTCTCTCTGTCTGCCTCTCTGCCTACTTGTGATCTCTGTCAAATAAATAAATAAAATATTAAAAAAAAAAAAAGAAGTATTCCATGCCAATG
Source organism: Lutra lutra (assembly GCF_902655055.1). Classification (NCBI taxonomy): domain Eukaryota; kingdom Metazoa; phylum Chordata; class Mammalia; order Carnivora; family Mustelidae; genus Lutra; species Lutra lutra. Next base: position 65,870,323 of record NC_062289.1, on the reverse strand, counting down.
AATATCGGCAAATGCAAATTGACACAAATATGGTCCAATAAGGGAATTCCTCCCTTTTGGGAGGATTGTTGAACTTCTCACTGCAGTGTCGTCATTATGATTCTACGGAGTTGTATGGGACTGGTCCCCTAAGGGCATGGCAGTCAACAATTGCACTGGGAGACCTTGCTCCTCTCATCGGAACTTAAAATGGCAAGTTTCTGATCACCATGCCCTGCCACAAACCTCTACTCCGGGAAGTGCGCCTCTAATTTGGCATGGGCTCGGACTTTCTGCACCATCCCCTTTTGCTGATTATCATAAAAGACAAAAGAATTTATGGAAAGTCACCACAGCTTTAAATCACCTAAGAGTCTGGAACAGCTCTATAACATTTATCAGTCCAGTCATTTTGCATTCACCTTTTCCCTGATGAGGGAATAATGGGTAAGAGTATGTTAGACCATTTTGTTACTGGAAAAATGACTATTGATCATAACAAAAGAGAAATACACTGTTGCAAATGTAAAATTTTCACCTGTGTGGATGAGAACTTTTATACAGACAATCCTGTCTTTCTGAGCTAGAAGAAGAATAGGCATTTGGTTACCAGTAAAACAACCACAGTGTTTGGAAAAGCTCTCCAGATATGCATATATTTTTAACAGTTCTGAGGGACTGGGTCCGTAGAACAAAAAGGTTTCTTGGGTTGCTTGTAGCAGCTATTTGAGGAATTATAGTCATTACTGTTACAGCTACAACTGCAGGAACGGCCTTGCATCAAACTGTACAAACCACGCAATTTGTATGAAAGTGGCCCGAGAATGCTAGCAAGGCCTGGAATCAACAATCATAGAGCAGGGATTAAATGAAAGAATTGGGGACGCCTGGGTGGCTCAGTTGGTTGGACGACTGCCTTCGGCTCAGGTCATGATCCTGGAGTCCCGGGATCGAGTCCCGCATCGGGCTCCCAGCTCCACGGGGAGTCTGCTTCTCTCTCTGACCTTCTCCTAGCTCATGCTCTCTCTCACTGTCTCTCTCTCAAATAAATAAATAAAATCTTTAAATGAAAGAATTGCTGATTTAGAATCAGCCGTGACACATATAGGAGAAAACCTTCAAAACATAAAACTACGCTCCACCTTTTATGTGATTGGAATGTCTCTTCCTTCTGTATTACTCCCTGTGCCTATAACGAATCAGAAATACCGTGGAGCGGGGGCGCCTGGGTGGCTCAGTGGGTTGGGCCGCTGCCTTCGGCTCGGGTCATGATCTCGGGGTCCTGGGTTCGAGTCCCGCGTCGGGCTCTCTGCTCAGCAGGGAGCCTGCTTCCCTCCCTCTCTCTCTCTGCCTTCCTCTCCGTCTACTTGTGATCTCTCTCTGTCAAATAAATAAATAAAATCTTTAAAAAAAAAAAAAAGAAAGAAAGAAATACCGTGGAGCAAGATTCGCCGTCATATTACCAGTCGTCATGGCGATAATTTGACTATGGATATTAAACAACTTAAGATACTGTTTAAGGCATTACTCGCTCATCATTACAATCAGTTCCAGGAGTGAGTTTTGCACAAAGGATTAATGATACTCTGATCTAAACCCTTTTGGTTGGATCAAACAAACTGGTCTTGGCATTATTGGAATGATTCTTTTTATTGCTGTAATCTTTTTATGCTTAGTCCTCAGATGGTGCGTGAAAATCCTTCCGACAAGGAATGGATCAAGAAGTTGCAAAATGGACTTTCCTACTTCTACACAAAGGAGGAAATGTAACTGTCCCTCAGAAAAATATATTGCTCAAAATACTATTTTAACTAATGAGGAGTTGTACTGCTCACGTAAGCATGCTTAAAGATGACCTTGAGAAAAACATGCACTAGCAGCAGGGCTCTGGTAGAGGGGATGATACTCGTCCTTGAAGCCGTCCTTGAAGCCGAGCAGCTGGGGATGCCTGGCTCTCTCTGGGTGGAACACCTCCTGCTTCTCTTATTTGTGGTCTCTCCTGCCTCTTAGAAAGCCTCCGGTTAAGGTAATTCCTTTAAGTGCGCCTGCTCAACTGCAAACCCCCACTGCTGGACCCCACACACCTTACTCCTCCTCCTGTTTAACTCCTTTACCTCTAAGACTTGTGACCAACCTAAGACTCGAATTCCTTCTTGTTTACCTACTAGACCTCTGGCTACTGCATAACCTTTTCTTCCTCTTTGTTGCCATCCTCTATCTAATAAATACGGGACTGAGGAGTTGTTGGGATGACAGTCCTTCCAGCTTTGCCTCTGCTCCCTCCCTCTCACAGCTGACTTGTTTGTGCCTTATTCTTATCCCGTGTGATAGGGGCACCTGGGTGGCTTAGTCAGTGGAGCAATGGACTCTGGATTTCGGCTCAGGTCTTGAGCTCAGCGGTGTGGAATCGAGCCCCACGTTGGGCTCCCTGCTCAGCATGAAGTCTGCTTGAGGATTTCTCTCCCTCTGCCCCTCCTCCTGCTGGTGCTCTCTAAATCAATAAATAAAAACCTAAAAAAAAAAATCTGATAAAGGGCTGTTATCCAAGACATACACAGAACCGATAAAACTCAATAAGAAAATGAACAGCTTTCTTTTTCTTTTCTTTTTAAATTTTATTTGACAGAGCACAAACAAGAGCGGCAGGTAGAGGGAGAGAGAAGCAGGCTCTCTGCTGAGCAGGGAGCCTGATGCGGGTCTCGACCCCAGGAGCCTGAGATGACCCAAGGAGAAGGTAGCTGCTTAACCAACTGAGCCACCCAGGCACCCCATGAACAGCTTGATTTAAAAAATGAGCTAAAGACAGTAACAGATACACTCCTGACAAATAAGCATATGAAGAGGGGTGCCTGGGTGGCTCAGTCAGTGAAGCATCTGCCTTTGACTCAGGTCATGATCTCAGGGTCCTGGGATTGAGCCCCTCATTGGGCTCTCTGCTCAGCGGTGAGCCTGCTTCCCCCTCTCTCTCTGCCTGCCTCTCTCCCTCCTTGTGATCTCTGTCAAAACTTCAAAAAACTCACTTTAAAATAGTAAACTCAGGGCACCTGGGTGGCTCAGTCGTTGGGCGTCTGCCTTCAGCTCGGGTCATGATCCCGGGGTTCTGGGATCGGGCCCCGCATCGGGCTCCCGGCTTGGTGGGAGGCCTGCTTCTCCCTCTCTCACTCCCCCTGCTTGTGTTCCCTCTCTCGCTGTGTCTCTCTGTCAAATAAATAAATATTAAAAAAAAAAAATTTAAAATAGTAAACTCATGGCAACAGAAAATCTTGTTCATTACCACTGGGAATCGAAAATGCTATATCCATTTTGAAAGACAGTTTGGCAGTTTCTTAGAAAACAAAGCAACCTCTTACCCTATGACCCAGCAATCACGATCCTCAATATTTACCCAAAGGAGTCGAAAAAGCACGTTGACACAAAAACGTGCACGTGGATGTGTAGAGCAACTTTATTCCTTATTGGCAGAATGTGGATCATAACAAAAGAGAAATACACTGTCGCAAATGTGTTTGCGACCAAATTTGACACCAAGATGTCCTTCACTGGGTGAGTGGGTAAAATAAACTGTGCTGGGGCACCTGGGTGGCTCAGTGGGTTAAAGCCTCTGCCTTCAGCTCAAGTCATGATCCCAGGGTCCTGGGATCGAGCCCCACATCGGGCTCTTTGCTCTGCAGGGAGCCTGCTTCCTCCTCTCTCTCTCTCTGCCTGCCTCTCTGCCTACTTGTGATCTCTGTCTGTCAAATAAATAAATAAAATCTTTAAAAAAATAAAAATAAAAATAAACTGTGCTTTGCCCAGATGGAATATTATTCAGCACTAAAAAGAAATGGGCTAGCGAGCTGTGCAAAGACATGGAGGAACCTTAAATGCATATTACTAAGGGGAAGAAGCCGATCGGAAAAGGCTACGTGCTGTCTGATTCCAACTATCGGACGTTACACAAAAGGTAAAATGAAGACAGCAAAAACTTGGTGGCTGCCAAGGATCAATGGGAAGGGAGGGGTGATTCGTTAGAGCAGAGAGGATTTTCAGGCCAGTGGAAATACTCTGTATATCACGGTGGTGGTGCACGTCATATCTGTCCAACCCAGAGAATGTGCAACATGGCCTTTGGGTGTTAATGTGTCCACGTAGGCTCATGGATAGTAACACGGGGACCTCGCTGGTGGGGGATGTTGGTGATAAGGGAATCATCCCTGCCTGTGAGGGGGTAGGAGGCATATGGGAAATCTCTGTATTTTCTTCTCCGTTTTGCAGCGAAATGAAAACCGCTCTGAAAAAAAAAAAATCTTTCAAAACATTTTTAAAGATTTATTGATTTTAGAGGGGTGGGGAGGGGCCAACAGAGGGAGACAGAGAGGGAATCCCAAGCAGACTCCCTGCTCAGCAGGGAGTCGGTGGCAGGGCTCAATTCCAAGGCCTTGAGATCATGACCTGAGCTGAAATTGAGGTGGGTTGCTCAACTGAACGAGCTACCCAGGCACCCCCCAAAGAGTTTAAAAAATTTGCAGACAGGCTCTCCCTCTGTTTGTGTGTGTGTGTGTGTGTGTGTGTGTGTGTGTGTGTGCGCACGCGCGCATGTGTGTGTGTGTGGGGGGGTGGCAGCCTTGGGGACAGCCCTGCTAGGAGGATAACTCCAGGGCTGCTGTGACCACTCACTGGTGGTGGCACCCCCTACCGGGAGTGTGATTTCAGCCTCTGTCACAATCAGGGCATCGTCCTCTAGGAGCAATAGTGGGAGGTGCCACTGGCCAGGGAGGGCTGGAAGCCGAACTGGCAGAGGATATGGAACACGGGCCCAAAGGCAACCTGGGGTTCCTCATGCGGTTGCTAGAAGGACTTGGAGGCTGGGGTGACCTGGTCTCCGTAAAGAAATCTGTGGGTCGGAATCCAATACTGCCTCAAGGTCTGCCTGTGTACGCATCCGCTGAAACTGAGACACTGGCGGAGGAGGAGACATTGCTGAGGCAAGAAGGACACTTATAGAAGTTCCAGACAGGGCAAGTGGGACAGTGGGGAGTTTCTGAGACGCTGTCACCTGGATGGGGGGGATGAAGAACAATGGCAAGTGGGAACTAAACCCACCATTTCTTCAAAAATCCTGCTTTTGGGGCACCTGAGTGCCTCAGTCATTAAGCATCTGCCTTTGGCTGGGGTCACGATCCTGGGATCCTGGGATGGAGCCCCACATTGGGATCTCTGCTCCACGGGAACCCTGCTTCTCCCTCTCTCACTCCCCCCCTGCTTATATTCATTCTCTCACTGTCTCTATAATAAAATCTTTAAAACAACAACAACAAAAACATTTATTTGAGCGGTGGAGGGGCAGAGAGCATCTCAAGCAGACTCTGAGCTGAGTATGGAGCCCAATGCAGGACTTGATCCCATGACTCCAAGATTACAACCTGAGCTGCAACCAGGAGCCAGATGCTTAACTGACTGAGCCACCCAGGCAGCCCAAATTTTAACTTTTTTTTTTTTTCTAAAGATTTTATTTATTTATTTGACAGAGAGAGAGATCACAAGTAGACAGAGAGGCAGGCAGAGAGAGGGGAAGGGAAGCAGGCTCCCCGCCAAGCAGAGAGCCCGATGCGGGACTCGATCCCAGGACCCTGAGATCATGACCCGAGCCGAAGGCAGGGGCTTAACCCACTGAGCCACCCAGGCGCCCTAACTTTTTTTTTTTTAAGATTTTATTTATTTATTTGACAGACAGAGATCAGAGGTAGGCAGAGAGGCAGGCAGAGAGAGAGGAGAAAGCAGGCTCCCCGCTAAGGCAGAGGCTTTAACCCACTGAGCCACCCAGGCACCCCTTAACTTCTTTTTTAAAAAAGTAGTGGACGGGAGGCACCTGGGTGGCTCAGTGGGTTAAAGCCACTGCCTTCGGCTCAGGTCATGATCCCAGGGTCCTGGGATCGAGCCCCGCATCGGGCTCTCTGCTCAGCAGGGAGCCTGCTTCCTCCTCTCTCTCTGCCTGCCTCTCTGCCTACTTGTGATCTCTGTCAAATAAATAAAATATTAAAAAAAATAGTGGATGAAATATTTGAACAGATTCTTCACAAAAGACACGTGAATGGCCATGTTCCACACATGAGAAGATACTCATGGTGAGCATTTTGATGATTCGTTGTCAGGGAAATGTCTGCATTAAACCACCATGAGACACCCATCGTATAGCCTGCAGCATAGCTAAATTGCAAAGATGGACAATACGAGGTGCTGATGAAGAGCTACGGCATCCACAATTCTTGTGCATTGCGAGTGGGCTTTTAAAACAGTGCAGTCATGGGCGCCTGCATGGCTCAGTTGGTTGAGCATCTGCCTTTGGCTCAGGTCATGATCCCAGAGTCCCGAGTCGGGCTCCCTGCTCAGTGGGAAGTCTGCTTCTCCCTGTGACGCTCCCTCTCCCTCTCTCTCTCTCTCTCAAATAAATAAAATCTTATAAAAAATGAAACAGTATAATCATTTGGGACAAGTTTTTTATATATATGTTTTATACATATATGTTTTTCTTCTATAGCTAAACATACATTCACTATTTTATTTTTTTTATTTTTTAATTTTTTTTTAAAGATTGTATTCATTTATTTGACAGACAGAAATCACAAGTAGGCAGAGAGGCAGGTAGAGAAAGAGGAAGGGAAGCAGGCTCCCCGCTGAACAGGGAGCCAGATGCGGGGCTCGATCCCAGGACCCCGGGATCATGACCTGGGCCGAAGGCAGAGGCTTAACCCACCAAGCCACCCAGGTGCCCCTACATTCACTATTTTAAAAGCTTTTATTTTGTTTATTCTTTCATTCATTCATTCATTCATCCATCCATCCATCCATCCATTCATTTATTCATTTTTTTGGTGGGTAGCAAAGCAAGGTTTATTGAGTGATAGTAAAGCTTATTAACCAATAGAGTACAACACTCCCAAAGAGGGAGGGGACCAGAGAGGGATGCCCTTAAAGCTTTTATTTTATTTTATTTTAAAGATTTTACTTATTTGACAGAGAGAAACAGTGAGCGCACAAGCAGGCAGAATAGGAGGGAGAGGGAGAAGCAGGCTCACCACTAAGCAGGGAGCCCAACATGGGGCTCAATCCCAGGACCCTGAGATCATGACCTGAGCCGAAGGCAGATGCTTAACTGAGTCACCCAGACACCCCAAAGTTTTTATTTTTTATTTGTTTAATATATTTTTTAAAAGATTTTTTTAGGGGCGCCTGGGTGGCTCAGTGGGTTAAGCCGCTGCCTTCGGCTCAGGTCATGATCTCGGAGTCCTGGGATCGAGCCCCGCATCGGGCTCTCTGCTCAGCAGGGAGCCTGCTTCCTCCTCTCTCTCTGCCTGCCTCTCTGCCTGCTTGTGATCTCTCTGTCAAATAAATAAATAAAATCTTTAAAAAAAAAATAAAAGATTTTTTTAATTTATTTGACAGACAGAGATCACAGTAGGCAGAGAGGCAGGCAGAGAGAGAGAGGGAGAAGCAGGCTCCCTGCTAAGCAGAGAGCCGGATATGGGGCTCGATCCCAGGACCCTGAGATCATGACCCTAGCCGAAGGCAGAGGCTTTAACCCACTGAGCCACCCAGGCGCCCCTAATATACATATTTTTAATTTATTATTAACATAAAATGTATTATTTGCCCCAGGGGTACAGCTCTGTGAATCATCAGGCTTACATACTTCACAGCACTCACCATAGCGCATACCCTCCCAATGTCCATAACCCAGCCACCCTATTCCTACCCCATCCCCCCGCAACCCTCTGTTTTGTGAGATAAGTGTCTCTTATGGTTTGTCTCCCTCCCAATCCCATCTTGTTTTATTTTTTCCCTCCCTACCCACAACCCTCCACCCTGCCTCTTAAATTCCTCATATCAGGGAGATCATATGAAAATTGTCTTTCTCTGAATGACTTATTTCGCTTAGCATAATACCCTCTAGTTCCATCCACATTATTACAAATGGCAAGATTTCATTTCTTTTGACGGTTGCATAGTATTCCATAACTATATATATACCACATCTTCTTTATCCATTCATCTATTGATGGACATCTAGGTTCTTTCCATAGTTTGGCTATTGTGGGCATTCCAAAGCTTTTATTTTTCAAGTAATCTCTACTCCCAATGTGGGGCTTGAACTCATGACCCAGAGATCAAGAGTCACACACTCTACCACCTGAGCCAGCCAGGTTCCCCTAAACATATATTTGTTATTAAACTCAGAAATTTATTCACCCGAAAGAAATGAAAACATTTGTCTATACAACAACTTATACAGGAATGTTTATAGCAGTTTTATTTGTGATGGCCGAGATTCAGAAACAGCCCAAAATGTCCATCAACAGGGAAATGGTAAACAAATTATCATACAGTGAAATACTGCTCAGCAACACAAAAGAATAATATAATACATGTGACAACATGCATGAAGCTCAGAAACTATTGGGAGCAAAGCCAGACAAAAATGCATACATGTAGTATGGAATGACATCAAACTCTAAAAAAAAAAAAAGTAAATGGGACCTATCATGGCAGATGGCATGTCACTGGTTGCCTGGGTCTGCATGTGGGGGGCCTATGGATGACAAAGGGGAAGATTTTGGGGTGATGCGAATGTTCCACTTTGATTGTAGTGGTGGTTTTATAATGTATGCCCCCCCTTTTTTTTTTTAAGAGGTGGAGGTTGGGGAGGGGTGGAGGCAGAGAGAATCCCAAGCAGGCTCCAAGCCCAGTGTGGAGTCTGACATGGGGCTCGATCTCACAAACCTGAGATTGTGACCTGAGCTGAAATCAAGAGTTGGATGCTTACCTGGCTGAGCCACACAGGTGCCCCAAGATTTTATTTTTAAGTAATCTCTACACCCAACACGGTCTTAAACTTAACCCTGAGATCAAGAGTCACGTGTTCTACCAATGGAGACAGCCAGGCACCCCCAGAAAATTTTTCTCTGACAGCCCTCCTCAAACTAGGTCAAGCTCCCTAGTCTGTGCACACTTTATTTTATTTATTTATTTTTAAAGATTTTATTTATTTATTTGACAGACAGAGATCAGAGGTAGGCAGAGAGGCAGGCAGAGAGAGAAGAAGGGAAGCAGGTTCCCCATTGAGCAAGAGAGCCTGACGTGGGGTTCGATCGCAGGACCCTGAGATCATGACCTGAGCCGAAGGCAGAGGCTTTAACCCACGAGCCACCCAGGTGCCCCTGTATACACTTTATAATCTGCATTTTCTGTCACTGCATTTCCCTGAGTTTGTGATCCTTTTTGTTGGTTTCCTCTAGACAGGTAGCTTACCAGCAGGTCCTGATGCCACCTCTCTTGGGTCACCATGGATTGCTAAGCCCTCAGCACCATGGCTATAAGCAGTAGGTGTTTAATAAGCACTCATGTTATGGGTGCTTATTCCTTTGTGGCTCAGTGGGTTAAGCCTCTACCTTCTGCTCATGTCATGATTCCAGGGTCCTGGGATTGAGCCCTGCATCAGGCTCTCTGCTCAGCAAGGAGTCTGCTTCCCCCTCTCTCTCTGCCTGCCTCTCTGCCTACTTGTGATTTCTCTCTCTCTCTGTCAAATAAATAAATAAATAATCTTTTAAAAATAAAAAATAAAAAAAAAGCACTCATTAGACAAATGAACACAGGAACTAGGGAATGCAGGGGGCCAGGACCCTTGGCAGGAAGCAAAGGAGACAGCAACAGCTGAATCTGGGCCCCCACCATACCTAACAGAGCTACAGCTCTGTGGACAGGATGACTTCTGGGCCCGTCCACTTGGGGCCCTGGCTCTGCCGGGGGAAGTTGAGTCTGTGCAGTTCCTCGGAGATCTCCAGGAAGGTCTTGCCTTTGGTCTCAGGGAGAAAGAAGCCAGTATAGATGGCCCCACAGACACAGAAGGCGAGGAAAGGCATATAGAGAAAGTGGGACAAGCCCTCCTGTAGGTGTGGAGAGACCCAGAGACCTGCTGTGGCCCAGTTTAGCCGCCAGACAGAAGGCCTCATGACAGGTGGTGTTGAGAGATTCGTCCCACTTGGTTCAGATGAGTCCCAACCCCACCAGCCTCCTGGTGGAGGATGGAGACCTCCAGCAGGGGCTCTGCTGCTGAGAGAGGTAAAACCTAAAACAGGGCCCCAGTGTTTGGGGGAGACAGGGGAGGCCTACCTTGATGAAGGGAAAACCCAGCCCAACCAGGAAGAGCAAGGTCCACACGAGAGCGCCACCAACCATATAGGCAGCAGGCCTGGCCTTCTGGTCAAACAGCTCCGTGGCCAGGATCCCTGTCACTCCGGCTAGAAGGAGGAGCAGGGACAGAGGGCTGCCAGCCAGAGCTCCCAGCCCAGCCTTCCCCCCACCTTGTCCCTGACATGGGAGTGGGGACCCCTTGTCCTCTTCTCTGGCCATTCCCTCCCAGAAGCCTCAGCGCAGGTAGGCTGGGGGGAGGGGCATGCAGGTGACACACAGCATTCACAACCACCTGTCATGAACACAGACAATTGAGTTCCTTCTGCAATGCCAAAGCCTGGTGTTCCTTGGGCTCACTCACCAGGGCCAATGCCAAAGCTGAGGACGAAGGCAAAGATGCAGGACATGGCCAAGTAGGGCATCCAGGAGAAGGAGCTCTGTAGTAAAGGGGCAGAAGGGGTGCAGTGAGGTGGAGATCAGGCTGTCCCAAGTTGCAACACTCATGCCCTCCCCGTCCCCACCCCACACCAGCTACCTGCAGGCATAGGGCCACAGTGAAAATACTTCCCCAGCAGGTCATCAGGCAGTACCCTCCTATCAGCAGCACACGGCGGCCCGACCTCTCAATCAGCACACACTGCAAAGGAAGAGCAAAGCACACACTGCCCTGGTCACTGACCCCTGCACTGGAAGCATACTTCCCTTGGTTTAAGGGAGAGCAGTGGGAAGCTGGTGGGAAGGGGGGACTGTTAGGAGCTGTTGATTACTTCAGGAGATTAAGACATTAATTTTTTAAGATTTTTGAGAGAGTGTGAGTGAGCAAGCGAGAGAGCATGAGCAGTGGGGAGGGGCAGAGGGAGAGGGAGAAGCAGGTTTCCTGCTGAGCAGGAAGCCCAATACAGGGATCAACCCCAGGACCCTGAAATTACCATCAGATCGGAAGACAGAAGCTCAAGTGGCTGAGGCATCCAGAGGCCCCTATTGATTTTTTAATTATTAATTTGGCCCCTCCCCTGCATTCAGTTTCCTCATCTCAAAATGGTGTGTTAAGTGCACGGTCAACAGTTGGTGTTCAATAAATGCTAGCTAAGTAGCCCCATTTGAACATAGTAACCTGGAGTGGAAAAGAGCTCAAGGTAGAGGACTTCAGTCATTCCCCCCCACCCTGACCCCCAAAGGCTGGTAGAGGGTCAGCCCAAGCCCATGACAAACTCACACTGAGGCAGGCTGCAAGCAGCTCGCAGCTCCCAGTCCCCAAGACTGCGTACTGGACCTTCCCCTCGGGGATCCCCGCTGCCCTGAACACTGAGGAGGCGTATGCGTACACCTGGAGAGAGAGAGCAGAGGGCCAGGCTGCCAGCGGCCTGCAGTCTGCAGCCTCCTGTCCCGGGGTGGGGGGAATGAGGCACGGTCCTCACCGAGTCGTTCCCGCAGAGCTCCACGGCACTGCCCAGCACCACGAGGCTCGTCACCTGCCTCCGCAGGCCGTGATCCTGGAACAGCTCCCATGGGCGCCGGGCGCGCTGGCCCTGGCAGGCGACCCGCTCCTCCTCCAGCTCCGCCAGCTCCCCGGCCACGTCTGCAGTGCCCCGCAGCCGCTGCAGGGCTGGGGCAGGGGTAGAGGGCGCTGAGCCCCACCAGTCCCTCTTTGGTCCCCCACGGTGAGCTCCCACCCCCAAGTCCGTTCATCCTTTCCCCGGGCCCTCTGATCATATGGCGATGATCTTCCCCTTTCCCTGTCATTTCAGGGCATCACGGACCAAAAAAGGCTTTAGGAGCTCGGGGTTCTGCAGAGACATCAGACTGGACACAACTGCAGCAGATTGCCATTATCCAATGTCCGCAGTTCTCCATCTGCATTCTCTGCAGCGGCCCCAGCCAAAGGGGCAAGTACTTATTCTGCCCCTTGACACAGAGCTGTGTCATATGACTTGCTCTGGCCAATAGAATGAGGTTGTAGGGAGGGTATGCAAATTCCAGCCCAAGCCTTAAGAGACCTTGCTTATATCTCCTGCTCTTCTACCACCATCATAAGAAGGTGTGGCGGGGCTAGCCCACCAGTCCCTGGAAGAGCAGAGATGGCCCAGCTGGGACCCTCCTAAATTAGCCAATGCCCAGCAGACCGTGTGATCGACCAAGACCCGCAGAGCCACCAGCCAGGTGCAGACATCAGCCAACCCCAGGGAACTCAGAAGCTTCAACTAAGGGATTGCTTCTTTGGCTTGCCACCGAGGTATGATTAATAGGCAGCAACAGAAAACTGATGAATTAATTAACAGGTGCAGGTGCTACCATACTAGGACCTGTAATCTATGGTACAACTCCAATACCAGGCAGAGATGGAGAGGAGGCTGGAAAAATGGACACCTGGGTGGGTAGGAAGGGCAGTATTGCAGAAAAAGGAAAACAGATCTCATGAACTCCTGGGCTCTAGGGAAGAGATCCTTATGTGGTGAAAGCATGAACTGATTGCTTTTCACTGATTATTCTAAGCTTACTGTAAGAAAAACATGAGGGACACCTGGGAGGCTCAGCCTGTTAAGTGTCTGCCTTTAGCTCAGATCATGATCTAGCCTGGGATCGAGCCCCGCATCAGGTTCTCTTGCTCATCAGGAAGCCAGCTTCTCTCTCTCTCCCTCTGCTTGCCAAACCCCCTGCTGGTGCTCTCTCTGTGTCTATCAAATAAATCAATAAAACCTTAAAAAAAGAGAGAGAGAGGGACGCCTGGGTGGCTCAGTTGGTTAAGCGGCTGCCTTCAGCTCAGGTCATGATTCCAGCGTCCTGGGATCGAGTCCCGCATCGGGCTCCTTGCTCAGCAGGAGCCTGCTTCTCCCTCTGCCTCTGCCTGCCATTCTGTCTGCCTGTGCTTGCTCTCTCTCCCTCTCTCTCTGACAAATAAATAAAATCTTTAAAAAAAAAAAAAAAGAGAGAGAGAAAGAAAAACATGACCTCAAAAAGACCTTCAGAGAAAACAAGATTTAATTAAATTTAACTTATTTTGGAACTCACTAGGTTGATTTAATTAAAAACAAAACAAAACAAAACAAAAAAATAAGCCTTCTCATCTCCAGCCCCACCAATTAGCAAAAAGACTTCCATGTGAAGTTACAGCCTGAAAGCAAATATCAAATATCAAATCCAGGGGTGCCTGGGTGGCTCAATTGTTAAATGTCTGCCTTCGCTCAGATCATGATCCTAGGGTCCTCAGATTGAGCCCCAAATCAAGCTCCCTGCTCTGTGGGAAGCCTGCTTCTCCCTCTCCCACATCCCCTGCTTGTGTTCTCTCTCTCACTGTGTCTCTCTCTGTCAAATGAATAAATAAAATCTTTGAAAAGAAAAAAAAAAAAGGGACTCCTGCATGGCTCAGTGGGTTAAGCCTCTGCCTTTGGCTCAGGTCATGGTCTCAGGGCCCTGGGATTGAACCCCGCATCAGGCTCTCTGTTCAGCAGGAAGCCTGCTTCTCCCCCTCTCTCTGCCTGCCTCTCTGCCTACTTGTGATTCCTTTCTCTCTGTTAAATAAATAAATAAAATTTTTAAAAAGAAAAAAAAAAGATCAAATGCAGAGCCCTGCCAGTGAGCCATGAACTCAGGGTAATGATCAAATTAAGGATGTGGTTTAATGCCAGTGCCTCATAGACACTCCTGGCTGGAAAGGGGGCATTTGGGGGACTTAAGGGTGTTGATCCCCAGCAGCCTACCATGCCCCAAATTCCAGTCATTCAGTCTCAAGAGGGAAGCATGTCCCAAAAAGACTTTTGGGTGTGGCTTTTGGGCACATCAATCAAATACATAGAAAAATCACATCATTTCTGAAAGAATTATATTGACAAAAGCTCCACTACACCGGATGAAAAGGGAACAAGACAATTGGAAATGTAAAGACTTCTGTACCTCAACTTTCTAAGAGTATATTTGCAATGCCCTCTTCAGAAGGTATCAAGGATGGATATCTCAGAGGGCAGAAGCTAGAACCAGGGGACACCACGGCCTCAAAGCCCCTCCCAGGGGACAGAGCCAGGACTTGATCATGGAACATTCCCTACCTGCAAAGCAGGGAGATCTGGCAGCATTTTCCAAGGGGCAACTTAGCGTTAAGGACCGGTGACTGCTTGACTCCTTCTCTTTGAAATGAGGGTTAGGGGCGCCTGGGTGGCTCGGTGGGTTAAGCCACTACCTTCGGCTCGGGTCATGATCTCAGGGTCCTGGGATCAAGCCCTGCATTGGGCTCTCTGCTCAGCATGGAGCCTGCTTCTCTCTCTCTCTGGCTGCCTCTCTGCCTACTTGCGATCTTTCTCTGTCAAATAAATAAGTAAAATCTTTAAAAAAAAAAAAGGAAATGAGGGTTAGTTCTGGTTATACTGTCCTACTTTCACCATTGTGTGTTGAGTTCAGAGGGGCAGAAGACTTGCGTTGTTAGTTCCTGGGTATCTGGATCAAGAGAAGCCACACAGAGACTTGATGTGATCTTAAGATCCTGGACTGCAAGACGGGTGCCATGACTGGGTGAGACGAGGGGTCCTGGCTGACACTGAGCATGTTTCGCCTAGGGGAAGGATATCAGTAATAGCTGTGATCACAATGGCGAGCTGAGAAGGTGCATGAGTGGGCCCTTGTCCTCAGCTTTCTCTAAATGGACGGCCTTTGCCATGTGAGAGGATAGGCCATTGATCTCCCATCCCTTGACTTTGGATTCAGTGACATGGCTGATGGGCTGTTCACAGGCATGGGGAGCACAGATGTGCAAAATACTCGTGCAACTAGATCTGCTTTCTTGGTCCTCTGCCATCACTGTAATAAGAACATTCCCGGGGGGCGCCTGGGTGGCTCAGTGGTTAAAGCCTCTGCCTTCGGCTCGGGTCATGATCTCAGGGTCCTGGGATCGAGTCCCGCATCGGGCTCTTTGCTTAGCAGGGAGCCTGCCTCCTCCTGTCTCTCTCTGCCTGCCTCTCTGCCTACCTGTGATCTGTCAAAAAAAAAAAAAAAAAAAAAAAATCTTAAAAAAAAAAAGAAAAAAGAAAAAATATTAAAAAAAAAAAAAAAAGAACATTTCCGGGGCGCCTGGGTGGCTCAAGTCATGATCCGGGGTCCTGGGATCGAGCCTGCATCGGGCTCCCTGCTCAGCAGGAGGCCTGCTTCTCCCTCTCCCACTCCCCCTGCTTGTGTTACCTCTCTAGCTGTCTCTCTCTGTCAATTAATTAAATAAATCTTAAAAAAAAAAAAAAAAGAGAGAGAGAGAGAGAGAGAACATTCCCAGGCAGGCCCACTGGTACCAAGAGAGAGGAGAGAGGCGTGTGCAGCAGAACTGAATGGGCTCCGGCCCGGACCAGCCTGGACTAGCTCATCGGCCGATTCCCAGACAGTAAGAGCTGCAGGCTGAGATCAGCAGTCATGCAGCCTGCCCAGTAAGTAAATGAGTAGAAGACGCCCTAATGGATTATGTTAAGCCAGAGACTTTTGGTATTGTTTTTGGGCATTATTATCATGGCTGTAGCTAATGAATCAGTCCATCAGCACCCAGGTGACACAGTGTTTCATCCTGCAAATGCAGTAGAGGGAGGGGCTCTCCATTGGCACCATCCCGCTGTTCCTAGATGTCAGGGGTGGGATCTGCTCTGTCCTGCAGCCTTGGCACTTAGGACAGCCCCTTGGTAAAGAGTTTGTTTTTGTCTTTTTTTTTTTTTTTAAAGATTTTATTTATTTATTTGACAGAGAGAGATCACAAGTAGACGGAGAGGAAGGCAGAGAGAGAGAGAGAGGGAAGCAGGCTTCTCGCTGAGCAGAGAGCCCGATGCGGGACTCGATCCCAGGACCCCTGAGATCATGACCTGAGCCGAAGGCAGCGGCTTAACCCACTGAGCCACCCAGGCGCCCATGTTTTTGTCTTTTTTTAAGAGATTTTATTTATTTATTTGAGAGAGGGAGGGAGCATGGCTGGGAGGAGCAGAGGGAGAGGGAGAAGCAGACTCCCCGTTGAGTGCAGAGTCAGAGGCTGGCTCTATCCCAGGACCCTGAGATCATGACCCGAGCTGAAGGCAGATGCTTAACTGACTGAGCCACCCAGGTGCCCTGATAAAGAGTTTTGAAGATGGGCATCTGGGGGGCTCAGTCAGTTAAGCGTCTGCCTTCAGCTCGGGTCATGATCTCAGGGTTCTGGGATCGAGCCCCACATGGGACTAGCTGCTCACAGGGGAGCCTGCTTCTCCCTCTCCCTCTGCCCCTCCTCCCCGCTTGTGCCCTATTTCTCTTTGTCTCAAATAAATAAATAATATCTTTAAAAAAAAAGACTTTTGAAGAGATGGGTGGATGGCACAAAAGTGAAGGACAGCTTTTTCCTGATAAAGGAAACCCAAGAAATGGGGATTCACATGCTCTGGACAGATGTGTCCCTGTGTCATGGGTGGTCTGGGGACCTGAGGTCCGGGACTCACCTGCCAGGCAGGCCTCAGTGTCTCCACGGTCAATGAGTAGGTAGCGTGGGCTCTCAGGGAGCAGAGGGAGGGAGGCAAGCTGGAGCAGCCCAGGCACCAGGCAGCTGGCCAGCAGCAGGGGCCAGGCCCCTGGGTCACCCAGGAGCTCCCTGGTGAGGCAGAAGAGAGGAGGGACCAGGTGCTTCCTTGCCAGGGCCCTGCACACTTGCCCCGTAACACACCCCCCGCCCCAAGTCCCCTGCCTGTCCGCCCTCTCAAGGGCAGAGGACCTGTATTGCTCTTTGCTTCTTTCTAACCAGCTCTGGGTCTGGACACCAAGATCCCTCCCATCCTAGGTAGGATCCCAGGATAAAGCAGGGCCACGGCCCCACCTTATCCATAGTGACTCCTCTTCCCAGTCTCCAAACCACACTTACGGGTGGTTTGACTAATACCCGTTTTGTGTACCGGCCAGATGGGTGTGGACAGGATTTCAGTACAAAGAGGATTTTTTAATTCAAAGGAACAATGCCTTAATACACTTAGTGGATTGAAAAGAAATTTAGGCGAGGGCTTTTTCTGGCATTCCTCAAACCACTCAGGGCACAGGGAG
Organism: Lutra lutra; assembly: GCF_902655055.1. Lineage (NCBI taxonomy): Eukaryota > Metazoa > Chordata > Mammalia > Carnivora > Mustelidae > Lutra > Lutra lutra. The sequence goes on along the minus strand of NC_062289.1, from coordinate 65,853,157 downwards.
ACGGGGTGCTTACCTGAGTCCGACCACCTGACCTATCACGATCCCCAGGGCAGTGAAGATGGCTGGGGTCATGGCCACAGCTCCTCGGAGTTCCTTGGGAGCACTTTCCCCCAGGTACATAGGCTGGACATTCATGCTCAAGCCTAGACGTGTGCATAACCACGGAGTTTCAGAGTACTTTCTTTCCCAGGAATAGATAACTAATACAGACAGAGACCCCTGGCTGTGTAAACAGTAGTAAGTCAAGAGGGGATTTGCTGATGGGTGTCTCTAAAAACCCAGGTAGGGCGCCAGGGTGGCTCAGTGGGTTAAGTGTCTGCTCAGATCATGATCCCGGGGTCCTGGGATCGAGTTTGGCCTTGGGCTCCCTGCTCATCGGGAAGCCTGCTTCCCCCTCTCCCACTGCCCCTGCTTGTGTTCCCTCTCTCACTATGTCTCTCTTTGTCAAATAAATAAAGTCTTTGCGGGTGGCGGGGGGAAAGCCCAGGTAAATATGCTTCCACACATGACAAGCCCCAGAAACTGAGGAGCCCCTAACAGGCTACAGTGCCTCCACAGGGACGATCTGAGAACTCATCCTGGTATCTTTGTACCTTAGCTTGCCAGGAAGCTCCTGGATTATAGTGTGGCTCAAATATGGGGCCTCTGTTAGCACAGGCTTGGGGATGTTCGTATTCACAGCCTGTACAACTTTTACAGCTTTCAATGTCCACTTTAAGGGTCCAGTTATATGATCCTTTTGAGATAAACCATCTTGCAAAATAATCATTTTGCAAAAGGAGAGGTGGGCGTGAAGGAAAAGTGTGAAGAAAGTGAATGCATGAATGGATGAAATTAATCAAGAGAACACAAACGAATAAATGGGCTACATGACTGAGTAGGAATAGGGAGGCAGGATGGGCTGCCCCTGCCCCCAATACCTGCACTGACTCCCATGAGCAGCCTGCCCAGCACGATCATCTCAAAGGAGCCTGCTCGGCGGCTGAAGCCAAACAAGGTGGCTGCAGCCACCACAAAGACATTATTCACCAGGAGGGACTTCTTCCTGAGGGGAAGTGGAACACAGGCAAGAGAGGCTCAGGTTCAGTCTGGGGAAGGGGGGACTCTCCCCAGGGACCCTTCTTTGCAGCTCCAGCTGGCCCCAATCAGACCTGTGTGTGTGCATGTATGACCTGCGTCAAGAAGTCTAAGCTAGGGGCATCTGGGTGGCTCAATCATTAAGCTTCTGCCTTTGGCTCAGGTCATGATCCCAGAGTTCTGGGATTGAGCCCCACATCAGTCTCCCTGCTCAGCAGGAAGCCTGCTTCCCCCTCTCCCACTCCCCCTGCTTGTGTTCTCTCTCTCTCTCTTGCTGTGTCTGTCAAAAAAATAAATAAAATCTTTAAAAAAAAAAAAAGAGTCTAAGCTACACAGACGGAAATGCCTGCTAGCCAGTGTGCCTAGGACCACACGTGGTGTGCCTTGAAGGGCATACTCCCACACCCCTCTCCCGACATACTCCAAGTGACTGTCCTTTCTGTCTACACCACGGCTTGAAATGACAGTATTTTCAGATGAAGCATCGCTTTCCTCCCACTCTTCTGTAAGATGAGGGGCCTGACATCTGATTTCTCCGACTCAATCAAACCATAGAGAAGAAGAGCTGGGACTTTCAGAGTAAGGGAAGAGACACCTGGAAAGCCAAGTACCGTCCTCTCACATTTTCTCCCATGTATTATAGTCACTTCTCAGAACTTTCAGGATGGCAGGGTGGCCCATGGCTAGTTCAGTGGGACAGTCTGCAGCCTGGGGAGTGGCCACTAGAAATGTCAGTGGCTTAACTGTGCCAAAGCATCGACTCTGGGATTCCTGATACTGAGCGCGGAAGTGCTGTCATGCAGAGTACTCGGGAGAGCCCGCTTCTGCCGGGGAAGCTGGATCCTAGAGGAGGCCAGTGTTCTGCCCAAAGCCAGCGGCACATTGGTGAGGGAATAAGAACTAATCTAGATTGCCTGGGTCTAGAGAATAGAGAATGGCACAGATTATAGCAAACTTGGTCCGCGGGTGACTCCTGCTGAAAACCAGATATGGTTTTCTTGGTGCTGTAAATTAATAAAGTACTTTGGGGGTGGGGTATTTATTTGGTAAATGCATTTTGCTCAATTTCCATACACAGACAACATCGAAAACATCTGGCTTTCCCCTAGCAGGGGCAGAATTACACCTTTACTGACCTGCCTGAGGATAGAGCAGCTCCCCACCTCAGACCACAGTCCCTTCCATAGGGCATCTTGCTGGCCCACTTCTCTGATGATTTTACACTGAAAGGACGGGGACAACGAGCACCAGAAGAGTCCACTGTCTTGTAAGGCACATGCATGGCAACGACCAGAAGTTTCAAGTCGCCGCGTCAGGGAAGTTCCCGAGGCTCGCTGGACTAACGCCCATCAACCTATTTCCTCCAAAGGGCATGAGAAATCACTGCCCTCCCTCTAAGAAGGATGAGCAACTCTCAGAGAGCTCGTTCCCATTTTGGAGAGAGAGCACGGACCACCCTGGGTGTCATGCTCTCGCACACAAACCAGGTGATTGAAAACCTGGAGGCTTCGAGGGGAGCTCAAACACAGACAGTACGCAGACAGTGTTCTCCAGTGGGTCCACGCGAAGTGCAAAGCGCTCTGCCTCTCGCCCCTTTAGACCTAGGAGAGCCTACGGTGCTCCAAGTGACTGCGGCGGGTGTCTAAAAGGAGAGTCACAAGGCAAGACCTAGAGTTTTGGAGCAAAGCCACTCTCCTTCAGTGAATTATCATCCTCTTAATTAGACATAACCTTGGACTTGTCAGTAGTGCCTACACCAGACTCTGGGACCCCTTGTGGCCGTGTATCCATCACACATTGTGTCCCATAGGACAATCCTTCGCTAAAGTAGGGTGTGCCTAGTAGCACTTAGTCACTATTTCAGTGATGCCCCATGTGGGCCCCAAAGGTTTACATGAGCAAGTTACTCATGTCGGCATGCCTACTTGACCACTCTGCCTACTTGACCATTCTGCTGCCCTTCTCCCAAGGCACCCGAGGGGTCAGAGCTAATTCCTTCTCTTTTGCAGGAAGAGCCTAAATTTACCAGCAGACATGGAACAAGACGTCAGGAATCCTCCCTCGCTCAGAGCACAAGGCTCCTCCCTCTACCGAATCAGCTTGGAAATGTGACTCTGTGATGAAACTTCTGGAAGGGTAAGAGGCTGGGGCGGTTGAACAGGCCTGGGCCTGGGCTCCTAGGGGCTCTTCCTTCTCCCACATTCCTCAGCCTACAGACTGGGGCATCCCCTTATCAAGGGTACACACAGAAAGCACTTACCTTCCCAGCAGGACAGCCAGGGGCCCGGCAAGCAAGGCTCCAAAGAGGCCCCCCAGAGGGTACAGAGACACAATGAGGGACCACACAAACAGAACCAGGTGGTCGGACAGTGGCCGGCCCGTCCGCAGCGACCATGTCTCATTGATGAATTCCTGAATGGGCTGTGGACAGAGATGCCAGTCGGCCTCCAGGAACAGGCCCGACAGGCTAGACCTTCTCCCAGACAGGGCTCTGCCTCTCCAGAGCAGGCACCCAGGCTTCCTCCAGCCATATTGCTCCCTGGCTATGGGGGCAGGGACGGAATCTCTGGAGCTCCTACTCTGTGAGTGCACCCGGCAGGTCTCTTTCACATATGTCTCTGGGAGCCTAGTGCTAGCCGGTCTCTGTCTGCCTCGCGGAGTCCACGATCACCCCCCTGGGGCCCTGGCTTTCAGCCCAAGAACCCAACCTCAGGGCTCGCATCAGTGGACCCCTAGCTGACTGGCTTTCTGTGGGACTTGGCCAATGGTGAGCACCAGTAGGACATGAGAGAGAGGTGGGGGTGCCTGTGTCCAGGTCACCTCAGGCTGGGGGGTCCCTTCAGGCCAGCTGTGACACTCAATCAAACGTCACCACTCCTCTCAAGAGGTCCTATGCCACACGTCTCTTTCCTTCCAGTTTCGGTTACTGCTCCTTCCATGTGTCCCTTTGGGGGCAGGCGTGGTAATGACTCTGGTGTCACTGAGCTCTCCCTGGTCTTGCGTGCTCTCTGCCACACTCAATCTGTAAATTGTCCCTTGTGGCATCTAAACCTACCTGACTTATCTGGACTGTGCCACCTGCTTCCTGGGGACCCCAACTTTGATGGCCCTTAGAGGTATTCTGTTAGATACACGTCACTCTGTTCGCTGTTTACACTCTAAATTAGGCCCAGAGAGGTGAAAGGACTTGCTCATGGCTTTAGCCACAGGTCAGGGCTGTAGAGGGTGGTCAGGACACCCCAGTCCCCCACCCCCAGAGCTGCAGTTCTAGCTAAGTGAACAGAGGCCACAGGATGAGGAATGACTGCACTTGGGCAAGTCCCAAACACATTTAAGGGTCTGACTGGTCTCAGGCCTCCCAGCAGGATGTGAGGGAGGACGTGGGGAGGGCAGCGGGTAGAGGGGTTGGACCAGCTCCCCTTGGCTCAGGCTAGCTCAGGGTAATGGGTGTCAGCCTGGTGCCTGTCAGGTCCCTCTGGGGGAAGGACCGTCTAGGGGAGCTAGGAACCAGGCCCAGCCTCTCCTGCCCTTGGCTGGAAATCCATTTGGTGGATTAGGAGTCTCTGAGGCCAAGAAAGTCCCTTGGGCCAGGTCGACACCATGCGCTGGGGGCACAAGGACGACTCAGACACTGAGAGCAAACCAGCAGGAGGATGAGATGGGCCCCACACAACCAGCACACAACCTGAGTGGGAACAGCCCGCTTGAAGGGCTGGGGAGGGAGGGGCAACTTCCACCTGGGGTTGGGGGGTGCTGTCAAAGGAAGGTTTCAGGATGGTGATGGTGTTTGGGTGGTCCTTGAGGGGCTTCTGCAGGGGCAGCGGAGAGGGCTTCCCAAGCAAAAGAAGCTTAGAGAGAGGGCTGTGTGCATTTGGGGACCTGCATTTAAATTGCTTTGCTAGTGGGGTTCAGGGAATGAAGGCAGGGGATGGGTAGACAGGTTCTGATCTAAGGAGGCTTTGAATTTCAGGTGGATGAGTCTGTTCTTATTCCTATAGGCATCGGGGAGCCACAGAATGCTTCTGGGTAGGGGAGTGGCTTGGTCAAACTTTCAAGGCCAGTGAGGAGGCAAAGCCAGGGGTCCAGGAAGGAGAGACAGGGCCTGAACTGGAGTCATGGCAGAGACACAGGGAGAAATGGCTAGCAAGAGGTAGTTAGGAAAGGCTCAGTATTTGGGGGCAGGGGGCAGAGTCAAGGCTGGTCTCCCGCTAGGCAGACAGTAGAGTTATCTGCTGATATCAGGGACCCAGGAGGACATCCAGGTTCAAGGGAGGATGTAGAGCTGGGTTTGAACCTGCATCTGTAGGACCCGTGGGCCATCCCAGTGAAGGTGGATGCGTTGGGGGCAAAGCACCACAAAGTGGATGCTGGCCTGAACCCCACAGCAGGCAACTGTTAGCCTTCCCCCGCACCTACCAGGATGGGTATGGCGGGCACAGAAAATACATACCAAAGTCGGGGCATTGATGATGGAGAGATTGTAGCCAAATTGAAAAGTCCCACCAATGCCAGCCGCACAGGTGGTCAGGAGCAGGACCCTGCTCTGAATCTGAGGAGAGAGGGGAGGACACAGAGTGACCTTTAATAGCCTCCGCCTCCCTCCTAGGGCTGCAACCTGCCAATCACGGCACTGCAATCTAGTTCAACTATGCAGTGATGTTTCCACTTTGCAGATAAGCCAACTGAGGCAAAGAGAGGAGGGGTTACTTAGGTCACGTGGCTGGCAGGTAGCAGAGGAACCCCAGTCTCTGCTCTCGAGTCCCAGGCCCCACTACCCCTCACCCTCCACCCTCTCCCCCACCAGCATCTTCCCAAAATAGACAACAGGTCTGTGCCAGGCTGTCCCTGGGCAGGCCTGCCTGCTGTTGTTCTGGGGCACAATGCTCTGGGCTGGGGCCCCAGGAGAGTGAGGCTCTGCCCCTAGCAGGACCAGAGCTCCCCAGCCCCAGTAGCTGGCCCCAGCAAAACATTCTCCAACAGAGAGGCTGTGCCTCCTTCTCTCACTTGCCAGCCTGTTTCATAGTAAGGCTAACAGAAGGGCCACATGGATCTGTATGTGTGGGGACTTGTGGGGCATATGAAGTAGCAGAGAGTAGCCACAACTGGTGGCTGTGCTTGGGTCCCGCTGCCAACTCTGCTCCTCCTCCCTTGTCCTCTCTGAGTCACTTCTTTACTGGACCTAGAGATGATCATGCCTACCTCCAGGGTGGGGGATAGGCAGCCAAGGTCACATGTGCCACACACACTTGGTACAACAGAGGACAGTTTTCATCCCCATGCAACACCCTTGAAGATGGAGAGAGAACTCTCCAGAGTACCCAGCCATGAGAGCTCAATGCTAAGGTCCTGTCCTCTTAGGTCAGTATATTTTTTAGAGATGCTCAATTGTTTTTTTTTTTTTTTTTTAAAGACTTTATTTGTGTGTATATATGAGAGAGAGAGAGAGCACAAGCAGGGGGAGCAGCAGGCAGAGGGAGAAGCAGGCTCCCCGCTGAGCAAGGAGCCCAACTGGGGACTCGATCCCAGGACCCCAGGATCATGACCCAACCCGAAGGCAGATGCCTAACTGACTGAGCCACCGAGGCATCCTGGGATTCTCAATTTTATTAATAATTTTCCTCTTCTAGTTTTTTTTTTTAAGAGTTTATTTATTTATTTGTCAGAGAAAGAGCGCACAAGCAGGCAGAGTGGCAGGCAGAGGCAGAGAGAGAAGCAGACTCCCCGCTGAGCAAGGAGCCCGATGTGGGACTTGATCCCAGGACCCTGGGATCATGACCTGAGCTGAAGGCATCGGCTCAACCAACTAAGCCACCCAGGCGTCCCCCTCTTCTAGTTTTTAATGACAAAACAACATGCTTATTAAAATGCTTGAAAATTCAGTATATGCTGAAAGTTCTCCTCTGACCCAAAGGCAGAGCGTTTGGGTCAGTGGAGAACTGCTCCTCTCAGATACTTTCCTAGGCATGCACAAAGTAGTTGACTACACAAAAATCAAATCATTGATCTTTTCCTAGTAAATCATACTGCCTGTCTTGTTCTAGCAGATCACCCTGCAAATCTGAAATCCTACAAGTCAAATGTATGACTTTTTAAGTACTTTCATAGAGGTTTCATGGCGGAAGGATGTTTGGCTGAAGATTTTCCAAAGAACTTCCAGAACCTGACAACTATTTATTCGTTTTATCAAACACCCAGTGCCTGTCCCAGCTAGAAACGGTGCTAGGGAGCAGACCTGGCTGGGTAAAAACTGATGTGCTTTCTCCATTTGGTGAGCTACTGTGCTGGCAATGGGGAGGCTGAGGAAGGGGCTCCGGGGCGCGGGATCTTGTCAAAGATCTTGCCACAGGTCTAGAGACAGATCCATCAGAGGACCTGCCCACAGTTCCCTAAGGCCTAAATAACTTCCTTCTGGAAGCCAGAAGAGGGAGCCAGGCGAGGGCCCAGGACTCCGTCTCACTGGAGTCACGTGGAAGCTCCATGTGGGCTGCATGGAGGCGAGCGGTCCACTTAGAAGAACTGCAAGGAGCAGCAAGAGGGGGGCGCCTGGGTGGCTCCATCAGTTCAGCTCAGGTCATGATCCCAGAGTCCTGGGATCAAGCCCCTGCTCAGCAGGGAGCCTGCTTCTCCCTCTCCCTCTGCCTGCTGCTCCTCCTGCTCATGTTCTCTCTCCCTCTGTCAAGTAAATAAATAAAATCTTTTTTTTTTTTTTTTTTTTTTTTTTTTGGTGCAAAATGGTGGTTTATTAAAGCACGGGGACAGGACAGGACCCGCGGGCAGGAAGAGCTGCCCAAATAAATAAAATCTTAAAAAAAAAAAAAAAAAAGGAAGCAGCAAGAGGTGGCTGGCTCAGTTGGAATAAGATGTGACTCTTGATTTCAGGGTCGGGGTTTGAGTCCCATGTTGAGTGTAGACATTAGTAAAAAAAAATAATAATAATAATAACCCCCCCCCAAAAAAAGAGACACACATACACAAAGCCCATGGGGCAGAAGATGTTGGCAGGTCTCCAAGATAGCAGTTAATCTTTTTTAAAGATTGATTGATTTAAGAGAGAAAGAGAGAATGAGCCAGAGGGACAGAGGGAGAGAATCTCAAGCAGATTCCATACTGCACATAAGCCCCACGCAGGGCTTGATCTCAGGACCCTGAGGTCAGTTTGAGCCGAAACCAAGAGTCAGAAGCTTAACTGCACCATCTAGGCGCCCCAGGAAATTGATTCACTGAGATCATGCATGGAGATTGCCTAGTCCTGTGCCTGATCATGAAAAGCATGACAACATTAGCTATGCCAGTGATTACCAATTCAGTGAACAGATATTTCTTGCCTCCCTAGTGTGGACAATAAGCCAGCTGTTCCAGGTGCTACTGATACAACCATGGAACTGGCGACAGAATCCGTGACCTCACAGAGCCTTCCTTCCATGGGAGGAAGACCAGCAATGACAAAATGAACAAGGAAAACACAAAGTATATCAGCTGGTGTAAAGCAGAGATAAAACAGGGAAGGGTGTGAGGGAGTGTTTGGAGAGTGTGGTCTGAGAATAGGCCCTGTGAAGGTGACATCTGCACAAGGACTTGAAGGACACGGGGGAATGTGCCATGCAGGTATCTGAAGGAAATTAGTGCAGGCTGGCAGAGGAGTGGGAGGACTGGGGCTCTGGGGAAGAGGGTAGGGGAACCCAAAGATGGGTGGTGGGTGGCGTGGATGTCCTCTTCTGGCTGCCCCCACTTCTCCGTGAAGCAGAACATCAGGACAGGGCTCAGAGGGAGCGTGGAGGAGGAAATGAAGGTTGGGGATGTGGCGAGGGTGGGAAACAGTCGCGGGAGGGGGTGAGGCGACCAGGACTGCAGTGTCCAAGGGCTGCTGTCTCTGCGGGCATGTCCGACCCACCAGAGGGCTCCAGAACAACGTGGGCAGCACGAAGGCTGCTCGAGTGGGATGCTGCCCAGCCGCAGTTCCTGCAGACAGGTGACCCCGTGCACCGCTGCACTGGCCCCCTGGCCATTCCTGCACACGACCTCCAGCTTATGCTCCTCGGAGCCCAGCACCTAACTCCACTGGACAAGCAAACACCAGCTATTTTTATACACGGACACCTCCGCTAAGCCTTCTAGAGTGGCTGCGCCGGTGCATTAACGCCGGTTTGTTATCCCTCGTCCGAAACACCGGGGCCGGGGGTGTTTCGGAATTCAGAACTTTCCCGATCGCAGGACGGCATCGAGCACGTACACACTTCTCTAGCATTCGTTACGACACCTGATTTGCCATTCAGAACTGCCGCTGCCGTAATCCGGCGCCCCGACGCTCAGGAGCGTGGAACAGAGGGAGGGATCTTTGCTGCAGGACCCCAGAAACGTTGGGGGAGCGCATGCGCAGTGGGCGTGGTAGACGCTCTTGCCACCTCAGAGGCCCGAAGCGGATGCGATGCGCAAGCGCAGTGGGTGTTGAGGGCAGCTGAGTGAGAGAAAGACTCGCGCAAAGCGTGCCTCTGGGCAGAGCGCGCGCCCTAGACACCTGCGCAGGCGCAGAGGGCGGTTACGGGGTGTGAGGGGCTTCAGACTGTCACCGGGGAACGAGATCTAAAAGGGCAGGTGGTGTTCTTCCTCCATCCTGCCCTTTCCGTAGCTTTGAGGCTGAAAAGCCACACTCTCCTTGGTCGGCCGAGCCTGGGGCCCGTCTCTGCAAACCGGAAGGGAACTGTGGTCCGAGGTCACCATGGCCTACGCCTTGCAGTCGCCCCGGGAAGTCCCAGTGAGCTCCAGATTCACCCGAAACCCTGTCCTGGTCTCTCGTCCCTTTTCTTGCTGCCACCTCCCGTGTGATGCCGGTCCCTGCCTTGTTCCCCCTTGGACCTCCGCGGCTGCCCCTCCTGGCCCCTCTCCCCTGCTTCCTTTTACTCCCAACAGCCCCCCTGCCAACCACCAGGGCATAGGAGCCCCACCCTTGCTCCCACCGACGTCCCCACCCTCCCCCAATCCAGGTCCCCTCCCTTGACCCAGTGGAGGGACAGAATCAGAAGGGACTGAAGGGCAGACCCACCAGTCTCTGGAGCGCTCTCATCCGTCAGTCCTGGCAGAGCCAGTGATTTGGGTGCAGAGCGGAGAACCGGTTTGGGGTTGATGGCATGAGAGGCTGGACCTTGGAGGTGAGGAACCACAGGGTCCACTGGAGCTGGTTAATCTTTTATTTCTTCTTCTTTTTTTTTTTTTTTAAGATTTATTTATTTATTAGAGAGAGAGATCACAAGTAGGCAGAAAGGCAGACAGAGAGGGGGGTGGGGAAGCAGGCTCCCTGCCTAGCAGAGAGCCCGTTACGGGGCTCGACCCCAGGACCCTGAGACCATGACCTGAGCCGAAGGCAGAGGCTTTAACCCACTGAGCCACCCAGGCGCCCCTAATCTTTTATTTCTCAGGGCTTCTCAGATCCTGCGTGGAATCCAGGACGTGGAAAAAGGCTAAACCGAACCAGACTTGGCAAAGACACTCTTTGTGGTCATAGAAGCGTATACCCGAAAATGACCTTAGGAAGCCCTTTGAGCAAAGAGTTTGTTGGGACATACACCAGAACGAAGACTGCAGTATCTTTCTTGCTCATGCCTGGTTTTTCTTTGATTTTTGCTGCTCTGAATTTAAAATAATAATAATAATTGGGGCGCCTGGGTGTCTCAGTGGGTTAAAGCCTCTGCCTTCCGCTCAGGTCATGATCTCAGGGTCCTGGGATCAGGCCCCACATCGGGCTCTCTGCTCAGCAGGGAGCCTGCTTCCTCCTCTCTCTCTGCCTGCCTCTCTGCCTACTTGTAATCTCTGTCTGTCAAATAAATAAATAAAATCTTAAATAATAATAATACATTTAAAAATTTTTTGAGAGAGAGAGAGAGAGGGCTCGAGCTCAAGGAGGGACAGAGGGAGAGAATTCCAAGGAGGCTTCCAGCTCAGCACCCGCCCAACTGGGGACACCATTGTAAGACCCTGAGATCATGACTTGAGCTGAAATCAAGAGTGGGTTGTTTAACTGACTGAGCCACCCAGTAGTCCCTGCTGCTCTGCTCTAAAAAAAAAATTTCTAAAAACATTGGAACGTATGGGTGGCTCAATCTGTTGGGCCTCTGCCTTAGGCTCAGAGGACGATCCCAGAGTCCTGGGATCAAGACCAAGTCCCGGCTTGGTCAGCAGGGAGTCTGCTTCTCCCTGTGCTTGTGCCCTCTTTCTGACAAATAAATAAATAAAAATCTTTTTAAAAAGGTTTTTCTAAAAACATCATGCGTTATTAAGGAAAAATTCAATAAAGTAGTAGCAGTTGCTAATTGCATGCGTTTTCTGCACCTGTTGCAATGATCATATGGGTTCTACTGTACTGTTTATGAGCTCAGTTACATCAATAGAGTTTCTAAGGGTAATTAATCCTTTAATTCTTAGGATAAACACAGCTTGCTCATAGTGTTGTCATTGTTGCTATTAACACATTGTTGGTTTCAGTTCCTAATATTTTATTTAAATAGATTTCTTTCTTTTTTTGTTGTTATTTTTCAAAAAATATTTTTTTCCTGCAAATAGCTGTGCTGGTCAGCTAGGGCTTCAACATATCTTGAGGTAGGTCACTCAATGGGCCTGCTTGTATTCACCCAGGGAGTAGGTGGTCACTGTGTGCCCTTCTACCCTACTCAGGTGTCCATTGCGCAAGTTGGTTGCCTAAAAGCAGCTTCTACAATAACCTCAGGATAAGTAAGGATAAAACATACAGGTTTCTTATGAGGATTTAATATCATTAAAAATAAAAATCAGGATGAATACCCAAGTTTTGTAGCAACATGGACGGGACTGGAAGAGATGATGCTGAGTGAAATAAGTCAAGCAGAGAGAGTCAATTATCATATGGTTTCACTTATTTGTGGAGCATAACAAATAGCATGGAGGACAAGGGGAGATGGAGAGGAGAAGGGAGTTGAGGGAAATTGGAAGGGGAGGTGAACCATGAGAGACTATGGACTCTGAAAAACGATCTGAGAATTTTGAAGGGGTGGGGGGTGGGAGGTTGGGGGCACCAGGTGGTGGGTATTGTAGAGGGCACGGATTGCATGGAGCACTGGGTGTGGTGCAAAAATAATGAATACTGTTATGCTGAAAAAATAAAAAAATTAAAAAAAAATAAAAAAATAAAAATCAATAATAATCAAAAAATTATAAAATTAAAAATCTATGTTAAAAGATAACCATAAAAAGTGAGACTAAAAGCTACCACGTTGGAGAAGTTGTCGAAAAGCTTATGACCAAAAAAGTATTAGTATTCGGAATAAAACAAGATAATGGGTAGGAGCGCCTGGGTGGCTCAGTGGGTTAAAGCCTCTGCCTTCAGCTCAGGTCATGATCCCAGGGTTCTGGGATAGAGCCCCATATGGGGCTCTCTGCTCGGAGGGGAGCCTGCTTCCTCCTCTCTCTCTGCCTGCCTCTCTGCCTACTTGTGATTTCTATCTGTCAAATAAATAAAATCTTAAAAAAAAAAAAAGATAATGGGCAAAGCCTTTGAACCGGGAATGTATAGAATATAAACGGAAGTGGCCAAAAAAACATGAAAAGATTCTTGCCTGTATCAGCAATGAGGAAATGCAAACTGGATCGACAACAGAATATTATGTCCCACTCAACAGACTGGCAGCTTCATTCTGACAATACCAAGGCAATAAGGATCAGCTGGAACGCTCGCTGTTGATGAAAATGTAGATGGGTGCAATGACGCTGGAGAGCCATCTGGGCATATCTAGAAAATGGGAGTTGCAAACACCTGGCAAGCCAGCAAATTCCAACAGTTCCTCTCCTGGGTCTGCCTGAAAATAAGAACTCTTAATCCCATGCTCAAGAACTTCCGTTCACAAATGCAGCATACTGTTAACAGCCCAGATGTCAGTCATCTGTGGTTTGTCCCAAGAATGATTTGTGGTTGACCCGAGAACGCCGGTCATCGGTGGAAAGTGATGAACTAGAAGAACAGCATTAACATAAAGTTAGGTGACTCCTAACAAGGCATGAATAAAGTTGCAGAAAATTGCACAGACTATGAAGCCTTCATAAAAATTTTATTTTTATTTTAAAAGATTTTATTGTTTTGTCAGAGCGAGCACAGGCAGTGGGAACGGCAGGCAGAGGAAGAAGCCGGCTTCCCACTGAGCAAGGAAGCCCTATGAGGGACTCCATCCCAGGACCCTGGCATCACAACCCAGAGTCAAAGGCAGAGGCTTAACCAACTGAGCCACCCAGGCATCCTGAGGATTTTATTTATTTATTATTTTTTTAAGATTTTATTTATTTATTTGACAGAGAGAGATCACAAGTAGACGGAGAGGCAGGCAGAGAGAGAGAGAGAGAGAGAGAGAGAGGGAAGCAGGCTCCCTGCTGAGCAGAGAGCCCGATGCGGGGCTTGATCCCAGAACCCTGGGTTCATGACCTGAGCAGAAGGCAGCCGCTCAGTGACTGAGCAGTCCAAGCAACCCTTAATTATTATCCTTAAGCCAGGAAGCTTGAGGTTTCTCCTCAGCAAACATTAACTGGGAGTTTAACCTTGAGTATGAAGGTCAAGGTGTGAGCAGTGGGTGGCCCCAGGGCTGTATGCTAATCCTCTGGCAACTGCCTTGTGGGAGGTTTCAGTCTCCTTTGCAAACAAGTCCCTGATGGTGGAGAAATGATTGGGGTTCAGAGCCAGCGGTGAAGAAAGAATTCTTGAGGCATCTTGGGTGCAAAAAGGTGGTTTTAGGGGCGCCTGGGTGGCTCAGTGGGTTAAGGCCTCTGCCTTCAGCTCAGGTCATGGTCCCAGGGTCATGGATGGAGCCCTGCATTGAGCTCTCTGCTCAGCAGGGAGCCTGCTTCCTCCTCTCTCTCTCTCTGCCTGCCTCTCTGCCTACTTGTGATCTCCATCTGTCAAATAAATAAATAAAATCTTAAAAAAAAAAAAGGTGGTTTTATTAAATCACGGGGACAGGACCCGTGGTCAGAAAGAGCTGCACTGGGCTTGTGACCAGTGGATGATTATAGACTTTCAAGTTGGGAGGAGGTTAGGGAGATCCTAAGTCTGTACAGAATTTGGAACCAAGGTTTCCAGGACCTTGAGAGGCTAGTGGCCATTAGGAAAAGGTCATTTATTACTGTCTAGTAAAGCCCTAGTCATGAGATCCTTCAGATGTGCTTGGGGGAGAGTGCAAATGTATATCTTGAGGAGAAGAGATAAAGGCCATTTCCAAAGGAATTTTTAGATCTTAGAGGATCCTGGGGGGTTGGGCCTTTTGCCCTTAGCAAAGTATTAATGTATAGGCTGCTGAGCTCCCAGAGGAAGGTTACTCTGTTTCAAGGAAAGGTTACTCTGTTTCAAGGACTCGTCAATGGGCTGTAAGTAGTAAGGAATTTTTTTTTTCTTTTGCCTGTATTTCCCACACCCCCTTAGACTCCACAAGGTCAAGTGTGGACCTGCAACAGCCCTGCTGGAAGTCCTCAGATCCCAAGTCAGCCAGGTAGACCCTGCCAGATAGGAGAGGCCTGCCTGCCCAACTCCAGTAGTGCCAGCAAACCACAAAAGAGTTGGGGGGAGTGTAGAAAGAACACCACTTGACTTTTCCAGCCCTTGGGTTTCTGCATCTGATTTTCACCTAGTGGGTCTCCTGAGAAGGTGGAAGTGAGGGGCAGGGAAGGAGGGGTAACCCGCCACAGCCACCAGCCACTCAGAAAAGACACCTACCGGTGGCTAGTATAGATCAGGGACCGGCCTCCAGCTGGGTGCAACTGGGTGCGAGGCCATGCCTCCATGCCCCCTCCTACAAGCTAGAGACTTTCACTCTAGAGATAGGGAAACTGAGGCCCAGAGTGGGCCTGGATCTGTCCCTGGCACTCAGCAGGAAACAGGGAGGAATGATGCTCACACTAAAATTAATGAATACAGGGCACCTTGGTGGCTCAGTTGGTTAGGATCGGAGCCCCACATCGGGCTCCCTGCTGGGCAGGAAGCTGGTTTCTCCCTCTCCCACTCCCCCCGCTTGTGTCCCCTCTCTCGCTATGTCTCTTTCTGTCAAATAAATTTTTAAAAGATTAAAATAAAATAGAATAAAAATAACCATACATGCAACAATGTGGATGGAACGAGAGGGTGTTATGCTAAACAAAATAAATCAATCAGAGAAAAACAATTATCTTATGATCTCACTGATATATGGAATTTAAGAAACGAGGCAGGGGATCATAGGGGGAGAGAGGAAAAAATGAAACAAGACAAAACCAGAGAGGGAGACAAACCACGAAAGACTTTTTTTTCTTTAGATTTTATTTATTTATTTGCCAGAGGGGAGCAGAGAAAGAGAGTGCACACAAGCAAGGGGAGCAAATAACAGAGGGAGAAGCAGACTTGATTCCAGGACCCTGGGATCATGATATGAGCCAAAGACAGCCTCTTAACCAACTGAGCCACCCAGGAGTCCCAAGAGACTCTTTTTTTTTTTTTTTTTAAGATTTTATTTATTTGAGAGAGAGACAGTGAGAGAGAGCATGAGCGAGGAGAAGGTCAGAGAGAGAAGCAGACTCCCCATGGAGCTGGGAGCCCGATGCGGGACTCGATTCAGGGACTCCCAGGATCATGCCCTGAGCCGAAGGCAGTCGTCCAACCAACTGAGCCACCCAGGCGTCCCCCAAGAGACTCTTAATCATAGGAAACAAACTGAGAGTTGCTTGGGGCGGGGTGGAGGGGTGGGGTAACTGGGTGATGGACATTGGGAGGGCATGTGATATAATGAGCACCGGGTGTTATGTAAGACTGATGAATCACAGGCCTATGCCTCTGAAACCAATACTACATTATATGTTAATTAACTGAATTTAAATTTAAAAATAATAATCAATACAGAAAAGCCAGTAAAACTCCCATGGAAGCCTGTGACCCACCTCTTGCCTGCCGGCTCTGCTGCCCTTTACCCCCACGTGGCCTGTCCCAGAAAATGCCTCTGCCTGTTGTCCCAGCGCTGGCGCGGTTGGCGGGGGGCGGGGGCGGCGTACCGGAGATGGGGCCTCCAGACCCCCATTCAGCCTGCCCCCCTGCTGGGTTCCCGAGATTTCCCCGATGCCGCCGCTACCCGCTCTGGCCACGAGGGGGCGACAAACCCCAGGTTGTGCCGTTGCGGGCTCCACCGAGCTAGTGCCTTTCCCGCTAGACCCGGTGCTCAGTTTGGACCCAGAGCCCCTTGGCCTCTCCTCCAGGGCTCAGGCCAGGGAAAGGCCAAGCTATCACTGGGGCTGAGTGGTGCGTGGACCACTACTAGTCCAGGCTGAGGTACCTGGCACCTGACTTAGGGCTGACCCGTTCTGGGCCTACCTCTTAGCCTCTCTGGGCTTCCATTTCCCAGAAGTGCTGCAGAGTGGGCCTTTAACTCCTGGTTCAAGGCCACTCAAAGGCCCTTCCTCCTTTCAGTCTTTCCTGTTGCTCCCACCTGGATTGACACCTCTGCCCCACCCCAGAAGTCTCCCAGGGAGGTATGGGGGCAAAGGTTGGCAGACTGCTGACCTTGGACACCAGGCTGGAAGAGTGGCCGTGGGTTGTCACCAAGCACAGCATGGCAGCCACGGGCCTGGCTGCAGCCAACACCCAGTGGGGCTTCTGCAGCTCCAAGAGCTCCCGCCTCTCTCTGAGTCTCGGTCTGCTTACTTGTAAAATGCGGACATCATAACCCCTGGCCTGCCCACTGCACAGGCATTGTGTCTTCAGGCCCCTGTGTGTGTCTGTTGACTTTCCCTGCACTGAGCATCCTGAGGACAGGCACCCGGCCCTCTCTTGACCCTCAAAACACTTGTCCCAGACAGGCCCTTGGCTGTGTGAACACGGAGGGGGCAGCAGCATAGTTGGACATCCCCAGCAGGGGCAGGGGTGCAGAAGGCAAGGCCCGCAGGCCCTACCCCTGAATCCTGCTTCACCCTCCTCCTCAGAGCTGGCAGGCATCCATTCCAGCTCTGCGTCTCATTTCCAATTTGATGGTTCAAAGAAAGAAGAGAAGGAAGGGAGGGAGGGAGGAAGGAAGGGAGGGAGGGAGGGCGGGCTACAACCAGTCAAAGCGGCCCCTCCTGGCCACCCTCTGATATTTGAGGACAGGACAATGAGACCCTTGCGGCTAGGAAATTTGAAGCCATCGTAATTAGAAGGAAAGAATGTCCTTGCGGTTGGCTGCTTGAAGAATACAGCTGTGTCCACATCTGGAGGGGAGGGTGGGAGGTGGGGGTTGGGGGGGTGGTCAGGCCAAAGTCTGAAGCGCTGATGCCTGCATTCCTTGTGGAGGAGAGGACCTCCTCCCAGCACGGCCCAGGGAAGGAGAGGGGAGGGCACCAAAGCAGCCACTCCCCTGTGGCCACCCGCTACCAGGGTGGGATGTGGAAGCTGAAAAGGCAGCCCAGCCCTTCCCGGGTACCCCCTCACCCCTTCCTGGACCCCTCCCCCCACCTCCATTGCCCCGAGGGCCCTGCACAAGGGACTGGCTGGTGACCAGTCCCTGCCTGACCTGCCACAGCACGCCATCTGGCCATGTGCTTCTCAAGATGGAGGGATTTTTTTCTGGGTTTTATGATGTTGGGCGGTATTTGTCAGCTTTTATGAATGTAGTGTTTGTTTTGTTTCAGTTCTCATTCAAAGTCAGTGTTCCCTCTTGCACCAAATCTTGCCATTTTCATTTTGCTTTTGTTTTGTTAACGAGGCCCCAGTGGCTGGGGTAAACCAAGGGCAGGGAAGTGGAATTCTGGTGGCAGGGCCATGGTGCTGACAGGCCACAGCCACAGGCAGACAGGCCACAGGCAGACAGGCCACAGACCAGCACAGCCTGATGATCCTGTAAGGAGCAGAAAGACTGTAGGACAGTGTGGCCCCGGGTTCCGCACACTCACGTCAGGGCCGCACAAACCACAGCCACGTTTTGTGCGCCACCCACCAACCCACCCCGCCCCATGTGCAGACAAGCGGCACACACTCACGGGGCTATCCCGTCTTTTTACGGCACCTTGCGCTCCTCCTGTCTGGGTGAACGGGCATTGTGGCCCTGCCATGCAGCTGACTCTGACAAGCGGATTTCCCGCTTCTCCGAAAACACCACCCACAGTGCTGAGCCCCAAAATAGCTGAGTCCAGGGAGAGGCTCCGCCAGATGCTCTGGGGACTCCTGAGTGACTAGCCGGAGGTGGCTTTGACATTCCGGCAGTGGCCACAGAAGGAAGTGGGAATTAAGGGCACTTGCTGAGGATCAGGACAGCTGGGAAGGGACCAGCTGGGAAAGGACGCGCCCATCCGGCCATCTAGGGTCAGACACAGTGACCCTGAGGCCCAGGCAGAGAGCCAGGCATCCACACTGCTCAGCAGGGGAGCGTCGCGGTGTTGGGGGGGTGCTTATGATGCTCATGACACTCCAGAAGCCCAGAGGCGGCAAAGAGGTTTTGCCTCCAAACTCTGGCAGAGAACCGTCTGAGGCTATGAGATGCCGGCTAGGTGGGGGGGTGGGGGGGCTACCTTCCACAGGCACCTGCAGGTGATGACCCTCACTCCCCTCGCTGAACTCTCCTGTGCCCTATGATAAGATCTAGGAGCAGGGCAGCTCACTGCCACCAGCCCTTTCCATCCCTCCTCATGGTGGCAAAGTCAGCATGGGCATCTTGGTGTCTTGGTTCCTCTCTCTCTAGCTGAGTGTCCTCAAGTAGGTGACTTAATCTCTCTGAGCCCATTTCCTCATCTGTAATAATAACCTCCTTGAGGGGCACCTGGGTGGCTCAGTGGATTAAAGCCTCTGCCTTCGGCTCAGGTCATGATCCTAGGATCCTGGGATGGAGCCCCACATCGCATCGGGCTCTCTGCTCAGCAGGGAGCCTGCTTCCCCATCTCTCTCTGCCTACTTGTGATCTCTCTCTGTCAAATAAATAAATAAAATCTTAAAAAATATATTAAAATAACCTCTTTGGTAAGGTGGCCATGTGATAGTGTGTGATTGATAAGAGATATATTTGGGGGGCGCCTGGGTGGCTCAGTGGGTTAAGCCTCTGCCTTCGGCTCAGGTCACGATCTCAGGGTCCTGGGAATTGAGCCCCGCATCGGGCTCTCTGCTTGGCGGGGAGCCTGCTTCCCCCTCTCTCTCTGCCTGCCTCTCTGCCTACTTGTGATCTCTGACTGTCAAATAAATAAAATCTTAAAAAAAAAAAGAGAGAGAGATTTGCTCTTTCAGATGATCGAAATATATTTCTAGTATTTGTTAGATCTTTATCCAGGTTCCTTGCTGACAGCTTCCCAAATCCTTGGAATTCCTCGGGGGTTAAGAGCAAGGGGAGCCTCTTGTGTTCTAATACTTGTTCTCTTATCAATTCCTGAAGGCTCTTCTGAGCCATGAAGGTGAAATGGGGTTCTTATTACTCATAACAAGGTCCTTTCCATCACAGCTGGGTTTATGTTAAGCAGGTGACTTTTAGGAAAACACTTAAGGATGGGGGCCGGTTGCCAGGGAAACCACCCTCGAATAAAGGGGTGGAGCTTGCAGTCCCAGGCCCTGACATAGCGGGTGGGGGAGAAGAAGAGCTAAAGGCGGATTCAAGCATCAGCAGCCCACACTTTCATCATTTGTGCCTAGGTAGTGAAGCCTCCAGAAGGATGGGGTTCCGAGAGCTTCCCGGTTGGGGAACCGGAAGGCTTCCATGTGGCCTGGTGCAGAACTCCAACTTCCACGATGGCGGAAGCGCTGTTGTTTGGGACTTCACATTAGGTATCTCTCCTGTGGCTGTTGATGGATCGCCTTTTTTGTTTTTGTTTTTGTTTTGTTTTTAAGTAATTTCTACACCCAGTGTGGGGCTCGAACTTACAAACCCAAGATCAAGAGTGGCAGGCTCTTCTGACTGAGCCAGTCAGGCACCCCAATTGGTACCCTTTAATATCTTTTGACTTAAACCAGTAATCTAGTGAGTAAACAGGTTTCCTGAGTTCTGTGAGTCGCTCTAGCAAATTAGTGGAGCCCAAAGGGGGTTTCGTGGGAACCTAATATAGAGCCAAGAAGTACAGGTAATAACCTTTGGACTCTCCCCTGAAGTGGGGGCGATCTTGGGGGGACTGAGCCCTTAGCCTGTGGAATCTGATGCTATCTCAAGGTGGAGTGTTAGAATTGAGTGGAATTCTCGGACACCCTGTTGGGGTCTGGTTGCCTGTGGGTGTGGGGAAGCTTGAGCACACACACATGCCCCACACACATGCATTGGAACTGGGTCGAGGAACCCACTGAGGGGCTTCAGTGAGGGGTGCAGAATCTGGTGAGGGGGTCGCTGAGCCACTGTTCTGACCGTGGTGACTGGCTCCAACCTTGGCTCTCAGGCCCCCACTTGTCCTTGCCTCTGTGAGACATGGATTCTTTTTTTTTTTTTTTTGAAGATTTTATTTATTTATTTGACAGAGAGAGATTACAAGTAGACAGAGAGGCAGGCAGAGAGAGAGAGGGAAGCAGGCTCCCTGCCGAGCAGAGAGCCCGATACGGGACTCGATCCCAGGACCCTGAGATCATGACCCGAGCGGAAGGCAGCGGCTTAACCCACTGAGCCACCCAGGCGCCCCATTTTTTTTTTTTTAATTTAAAGATTTTATTCATTTGTTTGACAGAATGAAAGAAAGAGCACAAGCAGGGGGAGCAGGGGAGAGAGAAGGAGAGAGAGAAGTAGGCTCCTTCCTGAGCAGGGAGCCCAATACAGGGCTCGATTCCAGGACCCTGGGATCATGACCTGAGCCGAAGGCAGATGCTTAACGACTGAGCCACCCAGGTGGCCCGAGACATGGATTCTCCATGTTTCCACACCTTTGCTCAAGTCATTCTCCTGGCCTTGGTGCCCTCTCCACTGTCATTGTCCAGAGTCTTCCTGCCCACCCGGCAGTCCTTCCTCAGCAAGCCCACGACTCTTGGCCCCTCCCTGCACAATGTCGGTATCTTTCCCCATATCCCCACCAGAGCCAGACCCTACTGCCTCCCTCCCAGGCCCTTGAGGCCTCTGTGAATGTTCCTCTGTGAATGTTCCCCACTGCAGCCCTGGGAGAGCTCTGGACCGGGAGGAGGCAGGAGAGAAAACCAGCCTCGGGGAGAGAGTCCTGCCTTGGTGCATTCTCGCTCTTTCAGGGTAGAGACCAGCCTTGAGGGGGTCGGGGGCGGGCGCCTGTCTCCCAGGAGTCTGATACTCCCCACAGCAGGACAGACTACAGCTGAAGGAGGCTCTACAGATGGGCTCTTCCCACTTGCCCATTTCACAGACCGGGACACAGAGGCCCACTTGGCAGGGTCAGGTCTCAGTGCCAGCCCCCAGGCCGCAGATCCAGCACTGGAGCACGGGTCTCGGCCTTCTTGAGGCTCAAAGGTCACTGAGGACTTCCAGGGATAGAGAGCATGGTGAGCTGAGAGCACCTACCCGTGCTGTAGGTGACAACGGCTGGGAGAACCAAGCTGGGGTGGCCAGGGAGGGAGGGCTTCCCTGAGGTGGTCATGTCCCACAGCACCTGAATTGACATGTCCCAAGCCAGTGGGAGGTTTCCCTCCAAAACCTGGCCCTCCCCGACACTCACCTGTCTGCCAATCAGTCACGAAGGTTTGTGGCTTCCACCTCCTCCCTGTCACTCACCCCGAATGCAGGCTGGCTGCCATCCTTCTCCATTCAGATGAGCGCTTCTCTTCTTGTCTCCTTCTTCCTTCCGAGAGCTGCCATCTGACTGGCATGTACCACCATGCTGAAAACTCCCAGAGGGCTCCTCATTGCCCTTCGGGGCAGGGACCGCAGCCTCTACAGCCCTGCTCAGCCTCACAGTGCATACAGCCCCTCTTCCTTGCCATGCCTTCTGCCTCTCTCTGTACCTGCACCATGGCACCTCAGGACCTTTGCACAGACTGTTCCCCAGATGGGCCTGGCTCATGCTCTCTTCCTCAGCCCCAAGCTGCCTCTTCCCTTCCCATCCACCCCAGAGACCTGCTAATTCCTGGAAAGTCTGGAATCTGCTACCAAGCTCAGAGGGCCAGCCCTGGCCTGACAGAGCCCACCTGGACGGTTTATTGTTCTTGCACTCCGGCCACAGGCAGCTGCTGCCGAGTAGGTTCCAGATTCGGTGCTAAAAATACACCATGACCCAGACAGGAAGGGCCAACGGGGACACAGCTGCTCCTGGGAGGGGCTGGCTGGAGTTGTGGGGGCGGTCTTCCCACCACAGTTGGGGGCCTATGTGCAGGAAGGGGGTTGGCACTGAGCTCCCAGCCCCTGAGGGAAAGCCCCCCTGATGGAGGAGGCCCAGGGTCTGAAAGGGGTAGATTCATGTCAAAAGGAAAATACAGCAAGGCCAGAGAGGCAGCTTAAGGAGCAGGGCTCGTTGTCACCTGGCCCAGGGACCACAGGCCCTCCTTCAGCTTCATCCTCAGCCCAAGAGGGAGGGTGGGCCCAGCTGGCACCCCTCACCCCCCCCACTTCAGACCAGCAGCCACATAGACATCAGGCTGCCTGCCCACATCTCTAGGCCCCTGGGACCATGGGGAGTCCAGGGTTCCTCTCCCTAAATAACTGTCTGAAGGTGCCTAAGGCGAGAAGTGGAACCGCCCTGGGCCTGCAACTGACGGGAAGAGCCTGGACTGGTGACGGAGGTCTGCCTCAGGCCCTGCTGTGCCTCCTACTGGGCTCAGTTTCCCCCTCTGAGAATAGCCAGGGTTCTGAGGAGGGAGCATCTGCTCTAAAATCCAGCCACTGTTCCCCTGGATGTCCCCACCTGTCCCAGCCTCCCTGGCTCCCCAGGGAATGTGCTTCTCTGTCTGTCCCTAAGCGAGGCGCCTGCCTTATCAGCCCCAATCAGAGGGGAGACAGATGCCCCCTGTCCACAATGACAGCCCCTCCTATTAGCCCTGGCCTGACCCTGAGTGGAGGGCCTAGAGCTTGCTGGGTGCCTGGAGGCAGGAATACCCCCACCTCCCCACACGGGCATGAAACCTGACCTCCCGGGATGGCTTTCCTGCTTGGCAGGTGCCAGCCCTGGCATCTGCAGCCCTACCTCCACCCGGATGGGATCTACTCCACTGGGCCCACCTCAAACATGACCTTGGCCTGCTTTGCTGGACAATGGAGGCCATCTAAAGGGGGGGGGGTGGTTTCCACCACCCAAACTCTCAGCATGTTAATCCAATTCCCACTGTTATCAGGCCAGACCTGTTCTCACTCCGGAGCCAAATGCACAGTGCCCTTTCATGCTTTCAGCCTCTCCCTCTGCTCCTGTCCCCTGGGGACTCTTTGAGCCACTCCTTAGGGAACCCCTCTTAGCACCCTTGTTTTCTCAGGATCCACCTGAGATAACTCTGTCAGCTGGTTCTCAGCCTTTCCAGTCTCCTCGGGGGACCTCAGTGCTCTGGTCCAGGGCATTCCTTGTCTTCTACAGTTATGTCCACACCTGAGCTCCCCATGTTGGTAAAGTCACATCTGTTTGGGCACCTTCCTCTTCCTCCTATCCTCCAGTATCCTGGCCACAGGGGCTTTGGCACGGCTGCATCCCACTGTTCCCGGGCCTCATCTCTGTGAGCTTCTCACTGCCTTGCTCCTGAGGCCCTTTCTTGGCTCAGCATCTAGAAGCCCTCTCCAGCTTCCCCGGGCCTCCCTGGCCAGGTCTGCCTTCTCTGACCACTGAACGGTAAGCCACCCAGGCAGGGCCTCATCTCCTCTCCCTTTAGCCTTGTCCCATGGATGCCTCACACGGGCCCAAGACTACACAGGCCACTGGTGTACAGAGGACTGATATCCACAACTGGACTGCCTGGCCAATCTCTCCCCCAACACCACCGTTAGATTTCTCCAGGTGGAAGTCACACAGATGCCCCAAACTCAACAGGGCCATAATGGGATTCCATCTGCTCTCCTTTTCCCCAAGCGTTTTTCATCTTGGTAAAGGCCACCACCATCCATCCACCCTGTGGCTCAGACCTTCAAGTCACCCTTGATTGCTCTCTCACAGCTCTGTCCCATCAATGGGCAAAAGCGCCTCCCACCCTTCCCCCATGCTCCAGGCTCCACCCTGCCCAAGCCACCATTGTGCCTTGCAGTCTCCCCAGCTCGCTGATTCTTCAGGCAGTCTACTGTCCTTGCAGCAGCCACAGGGGTCTTTTTAAACTTTTTTTTTTTAAAGACTTTATTTATTTATTCGACAGAGATCACAAGTAGGCAGAGAGGCAGGCAGAGAGAGAGAGGAGGAAACAGGCTCCCTACCAAGGAGAGAGCCCGATGCGGGGCTCGATCCCAGGACCCTGGGATCATGACCTGAGCCGAAGGCAGAGGCTTTAACCCTCTGAGCCACCCAGGCGCCCCACACAGGGGTCTTTTTAAAGTGACAATCAAGCGTCACTTGCTCATCACTTGTTTGCAGAGGCTTCTCAGATCACCCCACCTGCAGTGATGGCTCACGACCCAACCCTCCAGTCTTGGCATTATTTGTGTCAGTTTACTGTCGTGGGAACACAAGCTCTCATATTAGTACGGGCCTATGACTACCCGTCTCCTCATCTTTTCTTGGCTGCTGTATCTCCCACATCCAGAAAAGCGCCTGGCACACAATCTGTGTTCAGTAAACAGTGGACTTAATGAATGAATAAACGGAGTTTCTCTTTTCCATCAAAATGATGAAAACGGGGTGCCTGGGTGGCTCAGCTGGTTAAGACGTCTGCCTTCCGCACAGGTTATGATCTCAGGGTCCTGGAATCGAGCCCCCAGTCGGGCTCCCTGCTCCGTGGGGGAGCCTGCTTCTCCCTCTTCCGGCTCCCCCCGCTTGTGCACGTGCTCTCTGTCAAATAAATAAAATCTTAAAGAAAAAAAAAAAAAGAAGAAGCCCTCTCCAGCCCGTTCACTTGCTCTGGCCGGTGTTGGCACTCTGGCGTTTTGGGTTCGAAGACTGCCCGCAGGAGTCGGGGTGGGGTCAAGTGGACTGCAGGAAGGTACGGGGGTGGGGTGGTTGGACACAGTGCTGAGCGCCTCTTCTGTTAAGGGTCAGGTGGCACTGTGTTTGGTTGTCAGTAGGAGAGAAGGACTGGACCAAGCGTTTGGCGGCGCTAGGTGGACTCACAGAGCCTCCAAGACCAGACTCGGGTTGGGTCCGCCTTGCCCACCGCCCAGTGTGACCCCGCCCCTTCCGGTCTCGCAGTTCCGCGGTCTTTTCACCTCTTCACTAGCGGAGTAACCTCAGTCCCGCCCCCAAAATCTTGTGCGTCCTCGCTATTGGTTCTCTCTAGCTGACCGCGAAGCGACCCGTTCCTTATTGGTCACACGTTCCCCCGCGCCGCCACGCCAGCCATCACAACAACCGCCACGTGCTCAACCGTGGGGCCTGTTCTTTGGTCCCGAGTTTCGACCCGCCTACCCACCCTGTCCCGCCCCCGACTTCCCGCTTCCTCCTCCTATTGGATACTGGGCCGAGGGCCCCTCCCTCGACCCTGGGCGCGCGGCGCCTCCGACGCGGATTGGCCGAATTCGAGAGTGAGGCGGGCTTTGTAGGCGGGTTAAAGAGCGCGCAGCAGGTTGGGGTACGCGTGTCAAAGAAGTTTCAATGGCGTGGCAGGGGCTGATGGCCGAGTTCCTGCAGGTGCCCGCGGTGACGCGGGCCTACACCGCGGCCTGCGTCCTTACCACCGCTGCTGTGGTAAGCTGGCTAGACGGGTGGGGGCATCTCCATGGCTGCAGTCCGGGAGGGGTGTCGTCATGGTTACCGCTGCGTTCCCGGGGGCACCACCTGACGCGTCCCTGGTTCCGCAGCAGCTGGAGCTCCTCAGCCCCTTCCAGCTCTATTTCAACCCACACCTCGTGTTCCGGAAGTTCCAGGTGAGGCGGCCCCGCCCATGGCTCCTGACAGCCGGGCCCTGCCGGCCCTGCGCCTGACCGCCCGCCTTCCTTCCCATCTCTGTAGGTCTGGAGGCTCGTCACCAACTTCCTCTTCTTTGGGCCTCTGGGATTCAGCTTCTTCTTCAACATGCTCTTCGTGTATCCTGCACTGCGCGGACCCAAGCGTGGGGCGGTGGGCGGGTCGCCGGGCTGGGGGATGCACGCTGTGGGGAAACTGAGGCTCTGCTTGGTGGCACTTCCTTTACGGACGCCGCAGGTTCCGCTACTGCCGCATGCTGGAGGAGGGCTCGTTCCGCGGCCGCACGGCCGACTTCGTCTTCATGTTCCTTTTCGGGGGTGTCCTCATGACCGTATCTTTTCCCGGGCTCTGAAACTAAAGGCCGCAGTGCCTCTGGTCCAGCCAGTGCTGGTCGGTGAGCGACAGAGTCGCTCCCTCCAGTTTAGGATGTATTTACCGTACATAGGAAACTCAGCTCCGGATGTCAGCGCCAGCTCTTCAATGCTGTACACAAAATACTACAGGGCAATGTGCAGGGGAGCCAGGTGGCGTGCTTGGGGGCTGAGACCTGCATGCCCATTGTCCGGAGAAACTGGGGCAATGACGGGCAGTGTTTGGAGCCTGGGGGTGGACAAGAAGGGCAGATCACTTGTGGGGCCTGAGGCCATTGTGTGGCCTTGATTGGAAGGGCACAGAAGGGTAATGAGGAAAGGGAAACTAGGGATGATTCCAGGGCGTTAGCAAGTCGGAGGGGCCCTGGGCAGGAGCTCTGAGGCCTGCACCAGGAGAAGGCCTCCAGCACCTTGACTCTGGCTCAGCTGCTGGGGCTCCTGGGCAGCCTGTTCTTCTTGGGCCAGGCACTCACAGTCATGCTGGTGTATGTATGGAGCCGCCGCAACCCCCAAGTGAGAGTCAACTTCTTCGGCCTCCTCACCTTCCAGGCACCATTCCTGCCCTGGGCGCTCATGGGTTTCTCTCTGCTGTTGGGCAACTCAATTCTCGTGGACCTGCTGGGTAAGCCTGCCTGTGCATCCGCCCTCCCCAAACAGGCCATCTGGTACCTGATGGTCTTTGGGAGGACTCTCACCTGTCCTCCCACCCCCTCTTCCGGACCTTCTAGCTCCTTTGTTCTCCCGGCCCCTGAACAACCCAGCCAGCTATGGGCTCCCCATATTCGGGTGTACTGATGCTCATGTGGGTCCTGACCAGGGATGGGGATAGGTGTGTCAAGGTGCCAGCCTTGGCTCCTATTCCTCCCATGTTCTCAGGCCCTCCCCTCCCCACGTCCTGCCCACTTCTGGGCCAGGTAAGCCTGTCCTTCAAGGTGAACCCTGTGCTGGCAGTCTGTGCAGAACATTGGGTACTCATACTCTGGGGCCGGAGGTTGCTTGGCCTGCCTGCTCATGGAGGCAGGGAGTAGGCTGTGAGGGCCTCGGGCTCTGGACCCTGGAGAGTGGCCTCAGCCATCCAGGGTTCTCCTACAGGGATTGCCGTGGGCCACATTTACTACTTCCTAGAGGACGTCTTCCCCAACCAGCCTGGAGGCAAGAGGCTGCTGCTGACCCCCAGTTTCCTGTGAGTGCTAGAGATAATTCTGCTACCCTCCCTCAGATGGCTCCCTGCACCAGTGGGAACGCCCGCTGGCCTCAGCTCAGTGTGGGCCCCTCCCTACAGGAAGCTGCTACTGGATGCCCCACAGGAGGACCCCAATTACCTGCCCCTCCCGGAGGAGGAGCCAGGACCCCTGCAGCAATGACCCTACCCAGGGCCAGCCTGTTTTCCTGGCCTCTAGCAGGCCTCCATTCTACCCCTGACTCCCGATTACAGGAGAGCAACCTGTCCTGGAGACTGGGCTGGTGCCCAGGACCCACCCAAATAAACAGAATGACCTGCATCTTGTTGCCCGCAGCACTGGCTCCCTGCCTTGGCTGGCCACATCCTTCCACAGAGCTGGGCAGGTGTTGCTGGCCTTGACCTAGGGCCACCAACCCTGGCCTGCCCTCTCAGACCAATTGTAGGTGGTAGGATGGGAGGCCCAAAGGGGGTCAAGAACCTGCCCACAGTTGCCCAGCAGCTTTGAGCTCAGATGGCATACCCAGGGTTCTTACTCCAGCTTTGCCAACACCTTGATGGAGCCTTGGGCAAATCCCACCTGCACTGATCTCTGCTTGCCAGTCAGCAAGGGGGTTGGCCAGGTCTCATTGGCTGGGGCCAGGACTGGGATGTTCCCATCATGCCAGGCCTAGGGGCTCCTGCCCATGGTACCCTCAGGCTGATGCCTCACTTGGTTCTTTCTGTCCCTCACAGGCAACAAGGGGACCTTTGCCCCATTTTCCAGCTGAGCAGCCAAGGTACTTGGCTGAGGCTCCATGAAGTCAGGTGCAGGAGAGGTCCAGGACCAGGGTCCTCTGCCCTTTCTGCAACCCCAAAGCTTTGAGAAATTTTCACCTCGGCAGAGTTCTGCAAAGTTCTCTCCCTGATATTTGTAGCTGAGGACCATAGGAGCCTGATCTGATACCACAGCTCACTTTTTTCTTTGGTAAAGCAGGTACCAGACAGCCTGGCCAACTTTCCTCATTGCCCTAGACTAGTCAGAATTACAGTTGATTCTTTGATGATCAGCAGCAAAGGCGTTCCTCCAGCCCTAGGCTGTCACATTCACGGATGACACAAGTATTCATCATGGAGTATGACCTTAATTTTGTAGGGAAACCATGTGGAGTTGCAGCTGGCTCTGTAGGAGCACTGGGCTGGGTTGCCCAGAGGGGCTGAGGTGGGCAGTATTCAGTCCATCCCACCAGTTGCAGGGGCACATGGACCAAGCAAACCCTTCAGCAACAGAGCCCACTTGTCTCCAAGGCCAGGGGAGCCCAGTCTTGGAATCTTCCTCTTTGTTCAGGGCCTTCCAGTGAAGCCCAACTTCGCTCCAGCAAGTTGCATTCCTGGATGAAGGGCAGTGGGCCCGAGTACAAACTCCCCAGGAGCTAGGGGCTGTCATGTCCCAGGACATGATCACAGGACCCCCAGCCCAGAGAGCCAGGCCCATCTACCCCTATATCCTGGCAACCAAGACCCCAATTCCTACTCAAGAGCTCTGCCCTTGGCCAGTGTGGGGCTCAGGTTGGGAGCCAGGTGGCACCATGCTCCTGCCAATGCCCGGGGAGCAGAGCTGCCCGGACCCAACAGGGAAGACGCGGCAGCAGCTAATGGCAGCCGCCTGGTGTTGGGGTCTGTTCTCTTCGGCAAGACTGCAGCCATGGGCTCAGTTTACCAAGCACTGCTTGGCTCCGTGAGGAGACCCGCACGTGCCACCCTTGTGGAGCCCACGTGCCTTCTGTAGATTGGGGACATTTCCCCATGGGACAAGGATGCAGAGCTGAGGAGAGGCCCAGGGCTGTGCCTCCCTTCCTGACATACCACAACCCCCCACCCCAGCCCGGCGTGCCGCTCCACGTCTTACTCCTTGAGACCCACCTGAGAGAACTGCTGGCTGGGCTCAGGAGCTGGGACAGGGTGGGGCCGTCGCTGACAGGTAAGCCGGCCCCCGCCCTCTGAACCTCTTGGCCTCACTTCTGGCCTCACTTCTGTTCCTTGGAGGATGGCACAGGTGGCGGGTAGCGGGCTGAGGGCCTGAGGGCCTCGGATGCAGCCTTTTCAGCCCCCACCAGCCCGCCTGGGGCTCTGAGGCACAGAAGGGCGAGAAGCCTGGTGTGCTGGCCTTGGCCACACGCCACCCAGCCAGACCCTGCTCCTCGTCCCCTTTCTTATTTTCATGCTACCACTTTGAAAAAATGGAACATGACCTGTTGTCTTTATTTAAAAAGTGTTGCTAGCCCTACCTGGGGCTCCTATACAAAAACAAAACACAATCCAAAAATGAGGCCTCTTTCTGACCAGGGACTTGGGTGGGGACTGGGGCTCAGAAACTGGAATGTGTGCCCAGGGGAGGGTGACCGGAAGCCCTCCCCACACCCCATGCTCCTCAGGATGGCCCCGGCCTGCCCCCTTTGCCTCCTGCCTTGCCAGGAGATGAAGGAGAGGCAGTCCGATCTTCTGAACGCTCCGTGGGAGCCATGCACCGACAGGCTGGTTACCAGGCTGGGGCAGTGTTGGCAAGACGCCTCATACGCCTGCAGGAGGAGAGAAGGAGTGACCCAGAGTCCCCCAGGGATCTCTAGTGCAGCCGGGGGAGTGGGGACAGAGATAGGACATGGATGATAAGAGGGAGGATCCCTAGCCCCACTCGGCCTGGGCCTGTCTGCTGCTGGAGGCCCTGAGTCTGCCCTCTCTCCAGCTTGCTCAGGTCCCGCCTACCTCTCCAGGGCTCCAGATGTGTAGGTCTGTCTGGACTGTGGTCAGACCCAACCCGAGGGCTTATTTTTGTTCCCTGTAGGGAAATCCACCCAGGGGCCTGCCTTTGGCAACTTGGTTCCCAACAAAACCAGGTCATCCCTCACCTGCCTTCAAGACAGTGCCTTTGGTCAGAGCCAGCTGTAAGGGACCTGGAGGGGTGGGGGTGTGGATACCTCGTGTTCCTGTCCTGGTCGCGGATCTTCTTTTCCATCTCGGCATCTGTCAGAGTCTCCAGCAGCGGGCACCACTGGTCAGCATCCCCTGTGTTCCGGATGGCAATCTCCACCGTGGGTAGGGGGTTCTCACTGTGGGCCGGGGTGGGGTGGGGTGGGGGGTAGTGACTGCTGAGTTCACAGAGTAGCAGCTAGAAACATCCCCAGAAACAGTGTCCACCCCCTGCCAGAATGCTGGAGCCAGGCCATGGCAGGAAGGCCCATGCCTTTCCTGCTACCTCCTCTGTCTCCTCCCTACTGGGCCATTTCCATGCCTGGCTCCTCAGAACAGCACTCCTGAGAGGAGTGGCCCGGTCATCACCTGTCACTCAGACCTCAAGGCAGAGTCACTGGAGATGCCAAGCCCAGCCCCCAACAACAACAGCCTCTCTTCAAAGCACTCTCAAACAGGCTCTTGATTGCTGCCTAGGTGTCTCTGTCTAAGCCTGGAGAGGGCATTCCCTGTGACCAGTGTTGCTGGGGAGGCAGGGGAGGGCGGTCTATCCCACTCAGTGTCCAGGGCCAGGACCCACCAGCCTCGATGCCTCATAACACTGAAGGCTGCTGGGCCGGCCTATTCCTGAATATTCTGCACACTTGCCCTTCAGCCCACTTCACTGGCCCAACTAAGCCCCAGAGAACTGGGCTATTTGCCTAAGGTAGACAGTTGGGCCTGGGACCCTTGTCCCCAAATCACTACACTCCGTAGCCTCTAAATGACCACTCTGATGGCCACCTAAGCCCCTTCTTGCCAAGGAGACACAGCATGGGCACGGGGAGGGGGGGAGGAGCAGACACCACGGGAGGGAGGACACAGCTGAGCTGCCACCTCTCCAGGCCTTGGTTTCCAAGCCTCAGAGCATGGCCCTCACAGTGACCTCTCCCAGCCCCTCCCCCTGACCACCACCGCCTCACCAGGCCCTTTTCTCTCTTCTCCAGCTGGGTGGCCTGCACCTGTCCCCCGAGGCTCAGCATCCCAAGAAGGCCAGCCCCCTCCACTGCAGCCCTATCACAAGTCTGCCCCCCCTGCAGAACACTGTTCGCTCTGGTCGGGCATTGTTGGTTTTGATATTTCATCTGGAAACCAGGAACAATATCATGGCTATCGGAACTTTTCAGAGCTTTGCTGTTATTTAAACCAGCCAACGTATGCCCACTATGTTGGCGTTGGGAAGGGGCTCCCCAGGGGCCAGGAGCCTTGTCACAGAGTCTCCCTGTAACCGGTGCTCAAGGTTGTGTGAGTGGCCCACTGGAGAGGGGTGTCCAGTGGGCACAGAGCAGCCGAGGGCCAGCTCTGGCCTCCCTCGTGTTCTTCTCCTCATCCCAGAGTCTCAAGGAACGTGAGCAGACATGGGCTAAGGTTCTCACCACAACCCAGGGCTCCCCCCGGCTCCTCTGCAGGAGTGGGGTTCACCTCTTGCTGCTGAAGCTAGTCCCCGAAGCCTGAGCTTGTGCTGGTGACTCAGAGGCCAGTGGATGCGCCAAGCCCCCACCCGAGGTTCCCCGAGGCCGAGCCTCCTCAGCAGCTCCTAACAGCTGTTCTGCAGCCAGGGCCGTGGTTTGGCAATCCTAAACCACCCAGCCACAGACCCAAACATCATCCCGCACCTCAAGGCCTCCCAGCTGCCGCCTTCCTCAGGAGGACAGACATGAAAGGCGCCAAGCCCATGCTGAGGGGAGCAAAACATGTTTTCCTCTTAATTTAAACAAGAGCTCGTGAGTAGGTTCTGGAGGCCCCTTTGTTTACCTCCCCTTGGCTCTGGGAAGATTCCACTCCTGTGGGTTTGTTCTAAAATAAGAACTGCTCGATCCAACCCTGTAAGAATGGGCTTTGGGCCAGCAGGCCTGCCTCGGATCTGGGACAAACACAAAGGCGGGAGAGCCACCTTGCTTCCCACTCCTCCTCTGAGGGGATTCCACATCACGGCTTCAAGGTCACCTGGGACCCCAAGATGCTCCTACCTTCTTGCAGAGTCCAGGTGGGGACACAGAGCCCAGGCAGGGGAGGGCCGTAGCTGAGGTGACAGAGGGCCCTGGGCCGCAGCTTGTAGGGCTGTCTTGCTGTGATCTCACTTTTATGCCCTTGCATGACACAAAAGCCAGGAAACACTACTAGGCCCACTTCACAATTGAGGAAGACAGAGTCTTGGAGGGAAATGACCTGCCCATGGCTGCTCAGCTGGGAGTGGGCAGGGGACAAAACCCGACACCACCCTCCTCTTCATGGTCAATGGATTTTTACATGGTGTGGAAGCCCACGCAATGGGGAGAGAGCAGTCTTTCGAACATATGGTGCTGGGTTAGGCAGTGGTTTCACAGGTGTCACATTAAAAAAAAGGACTGGGGGCGCTGCGCTGACTCCGTCAGTGGAACATGCAACTCTTAATCTTGGGGCTGTGAGTTTGAACCCCACACTGGATGTAGTGAGGACTTAAAATCTTAAAAAAAAAAAAAAAAAGCAGAGGCAACAAAAGAAAAAATAAACTGGACTACATTAAAACTTAAAACTTCTGTGCTTCAGGGCACCTGGCTGGCTCAGTCGGTGCCACACGAGATTTTGGGTCTCCCGGTTGTAGGTTAAAGCCCCAGGTTGGGTGTGGAGATTACTGGGCAAAACAAACTAACCAACCCAAAACCAAACCAAACCAAAACAAATAACTAAATTTAAAAAAAAAAAAAAAATGACAAAAAACTTTTGTGTTTTGAAGGACACTGTCATGAAAGTGAAAAGGCAACCCTAAAGTGGGAGAAAATATTTGCAAATCCTATCTCTGATAAGGACTCCTATCTAGAATATATAACGAACACTTACAACTCAGTAATAAAAATGCAAATGACCCCATTAAAAAACAGGGAACCTGAGCAGCCATTTTGTCAAAGGCAATGTACAAATGCCCAAGGTCATCAGTGGTCAGGGAAATGCAAATCCAAACCACCATGTTCCCCCTGCCCCACTGCCCTAGGAGGGCTAGATTCAAAAGTGAGATACCAGAAGTCTGGCTCTGCTGGCCGGGAAGTAAAATGGGAGAGGGGTGCCTCTGGAAAGCAGTCGGGCCCTCCCTCCAAGTGCTCAACACAACTATCACGTGACCCAGCAATTCCCCTCCTAGCACCTACCCAAGGGCTGAAAAGAGGCACTGAAACAAAAATGAACGCTCACCCCACTACCCTTAACAACAGCCCCAAAGGGACAATAGCCCAACTGTCCCTCGACGGCTGACTGGGTAGATAAAATATGGTCCATCTGTATGATAAGATATCACTCAGCCCCCAAAAGGAACGAAGCTCTGATACAGGCTGCCACAGGGAGAAGCGACACTGAGAAGTCAGCCACAAAAGACCACGTGATCTGGGATTCTATTTATACTGAGTACCCAGAAGAGGCAAGCTGATGGAAAGCAGATCAGTAGTCGCCTGGGGCTGAGAGCCATGGGGGCAGGGCAATGGCGAAAGGGGGCAAGGCTTGCTGGGGGTGATGAAAGCCCTGCCAGCTGTGACAGCTGGGGCTCTGCGGATCCTACAGAGCCCATGCTAGGTGGCTGGACCGCACTGTACATGCATTGTACTTCCAGGAAGTGGTTCTCAAAGCAGATAAGCAGGCAAGTAAATGCTGCCACCGGCAGGTGGGCAGAGTTCCAGGAGGAACCTGTGTGGCTCCTGGTCAACAAATCCAAAATGCCCCTGGCGTCTCCTAACCCTGATGTGCACCAGGGACACTGCCTCTCTGTCCCCCATCAGGCCCAGCTCCCAAGTTCTCTGGCCCCTCCCCCTGTCCCTGGCTTCCTCCTGGCTGGCACTCTGTCCTCCCTCCCCACCCTGGGGTCTCATGTTCCCTACCCCGGGCCTGCAGCCTCCAGTACTTTCAGTGGCCACACACAAGTCTCCTGTGCTGGACAGGGTGCTATTTCTTCTCTGCACCCAGCTGCAGCCACGGGACTGGCCAGCAACTACACTGACACAACTTTCCTCACAGGTAGCAGCTTGCAGGTTTGGGTATCTGACAGCCTCCCATGTGCCAGTCAGCCCAGGCCCTTACCCTGGTGGAGCCTGTCCCCCTCCTGCTAGGAGTCTGGGGCCCCCTATCCATTTGTTACATGCCATGCTCCCTCCTCACGCTTGCCCATATCAGGCCTGCCCGTCCCATGGCAGGAGGGAAGCAGCCTGTCCTCTGGCCTAGCTCCTGAGACTTGTCTGCCTCTGCTCACACATGCCCCGTGACCAGCAGCCTGCCCTGCTCCACTGTGGACGCCCTGCTCCACTGTGGACACAATTCAGTGCCACCATCACTGCAGATGGCACTGCAGCCGGACGCTGGGCTTGGTCCAGGGGCAGACAGACAGGACCAGCTGGCGGGAATTCAGAGCATTTATAACACGGGATGACGGAGGCCCCGGATTTCAAGCCCCTCTGAAGGAGTCATGTGACTCAGTGGTTGCCAAGCTTTGGGTGTACCAGAGACCAGGCCAGGGCTCCTGATCCCACCCTCCACAGACCAAGTGGCCCCTGGCCCTGGGGACGTGAGCCCACTCTACTCCCACTACACAGCCTTTCCCCCAGAAAGACTGATAGCAGGCTCCCTGGGGAGAGTCAAGAGCGGTCAGAGCTCCCAAAGGATGACGTGGTGCAGCAGTGACAATGTGGGTTAGGGGCAAGAGACAGAAGTTGCAGTCCCCTCCCTTGATTGCTTTAGAAGGCCACAGTTGTTCACTGGACGATGAAGCCTATGTCAAGCCAGCTTCTGACCCTAAGCTCCCGTTCCTGTCTTGCAAACTCTCTCCAAAGTCCAGCTGCCCACACTGCACACAGCACACAAGACAGGCCAGGCCTAGCATAAGGAGCGCAGGAGGCCTGGTCAGCTGGGAAATCACAAGCAGCCGTCCCAATACAAAAGAGACACTGGGGTGTCTCTCAGATTGAGATAGGCTGTGTCCCACCGGCCTGGCCTGCTGGGGCTGCTGGGAAGGGGGTATGTGCTTACCCCGGTCTCCAGTCAGCGGCCCTGCCCTCCATCCCCAGGACGAGAAACCTGCACACTCAGCATGACAGCCTGCAGATCGCAGCGGGCTGGGGCTCTGGAATGCTCCCCGTCCAGCCGGCTGGAACTTGTTAAGTGGCTTCTGAGATGGGGGCGTGGGGGCCGTCTATAAGTCCTGACCTGCCGCCACCAGGGACTCCCAAGGTAGCCTGCTCTAGGAGCTGTCTGGCACACCACCAATGGCCTGAAACCTCGGCAGGGGCTTTGGGAGGTTACCTGGGATCGCCCCGAGATAAGAGCAGGAGGACACCACCACCCGCAGGGTCTTTCTGCTCTGAGCAGCACGAGCACCCCCAGCCCACAGCATCTGCTGGTCAGAATGTGGATTCTGACCCGATCAGCATCTGGGGGATGAGGTATCTGGGGTCGTTGTCACTCCCACGACCTGTACCACTCACCACCTCCCCGGACCTAGGGAGGGGCACTCCAGCAAGTGAGGCCACCCCAGATCGGTCTTTCAGGCCCATCGGCCTTGGCTCAGGTACAGCACGAACGGACACGTAGGCCCACACCTCCAGCTGGACTCTCACAAGGGCCAGACACTGCCGCATCGCAGCTCATGGATGCCTCCTCCCAGGCAGAGCCTGGACCCTGTCTGTGCAGCAGGACCACCTGGACGGCAGGGCTGCTGGGAGGTTACGAGAGGGGAACGTGTGCTCTCAGCCCAGATGCTGGGAGTGCAGGCGGCGCTTGGACACCCCCCAGGAGCTCAGTGGTTTCCCAGGGCCAGGATCCTCAAGCCCAGAAAGTGTATGGTCATTCCTTCTCTCTTGCTCAGATTTAGAGGAACCAGTCAGAAAGCAGTCAGTCCCCTGGGATTTCTGGGAAAATCAGCTGAGACACAAACATACTCACGAGCTCCGTTAACTGTCATATCTTTGCCGAAAGACCTTCGCACTGGCTCCTCATGGGCCATTTTAAGCTGCCATCCCTGAGTAATGATCGCCAAATGTAGACGATGACAGTTATGAGCAGAATAAATGCTAACATCCTGTTTTGATGCAGGATACTCATCGCTACCCCCAGACTGCACTTTCCCAAGGGGAAAAGGAGCTCAGGGAACAGTTCCGCAGCGGGCAATCTCTACTCCCCATGATCACTCGTCAACCCCACCCCCTACCAGGCCTGTACTCTGCACTCCGGGGCCACCATCAATGGGAAAGCCACATCTGCCTCTCCAGAGGCCGCCATCCCCTGGTCCACCCTGACACTGCCACAAAGGACACAGGACTGGAATGTTCTGTTTACACTTCCACCTTCATAGGCAGCCTGGATGTGGCTCTTTATCTTTCACAACCCCCAGTATGGGGTCCTGCTGATGTGGGCACTCGACTAGCCTCTGACTTAACAATGGTGAGATATAACAGTAAAAATAAACTGCTGGAGATCCCTGATTCTCCCGAGGAGCAGCCCTTATTTGAGACAGAAAGCAAGTCCACCAGATGACAGCTCGTGGGGTGGGCAGTCCACCCCTGACGGAGGGAAGAGTCTGGGCAAAAGCACAGAGGTGGCGGGGCAGCAGAGTGTGGCCTTAGGCAGCTGGGGGGGGGCACTACTGGGTACAGAGGGGATAGAATCACCCCCCACCGTGATGAGGATGGGGAGCCCTGCCGCTGACACACAAGAGGCAGGAGAAGTGAGCCACCAAAGGGCTGCTGAGCTGGCCAAGGCTCCAGAGAGACCCAAAAGCATCACTGCACATAGGGAGACGTTCTTTCCCCAAAACAGGTTTGCAAAGGAATGAGGGCGGGCCACATCTGGTCTCCTACCTGAAGGCATAGGTCTTCTGATGCCAGCTCAGCTGACCCCGGATGCTGTAGGCAATGGTGGTGACGAACTCCCCGCCCAGCCCCAGCTCTGAGCATAGCTTCAGGGCAAATTTCTCTGGTGAGTTCTCCTTCTCTGACATGTCCCACTCAAACTGGTCCACCAGTGAAATGTTTCCCACGTGGATGTTCAGCTGGGGCAAGAACCAAAGAACACAAGGAAGAGGAGTCAGAACCGCACCCAACCTCGGGAGGCCTCGAAGAGGTGAGACAGCTGACTGGGGAGCCGCCAGGCCGAGCTGGACCTTGCCCACAGCTTGCTAGCTGAGAACCGGGGCTGGCCCTTGTCCTTCTGGCGACAGGTTCCCATCTTGTTAATGGAGTTGACACCGTGTACCTGATGAGGGGTTGTGGCGAAGACCTGGCAGAGTCACCCATCTTGCTTAGTAAGTGTGATCACAGACCCACATCCCACTCGAACAGCCCATAGCGCAAAGCCTGGGGGCAGGTAGCAGAGGCCCATGGCCAGCCCAGCCCGCCATACTCCCAGCAAACATCCTGACATGCAATCTGGTGCCAGGAGAGGGTCCGGGCCGTGGCTGTGCAGCCCCCAGACCGAGATGGGACACAGCCTGAGCCACAGGAGCATCCCACCAACACCTGCACTCAGAACCCCTACCTTTTCTCATCACGCCACAGATGAGCAGGCCTGCTCTGAAACAGGAAGGACTCATCAGGATGTGGCTGTGTTCTCTGGGCACTGTGCCCACGAGGCTCCTCCTATGGCTCTGTGGGGTTGGAACCACCCCTCACTGCTCTCTAGCTAAGCAGGCCACCATGCACCTGCCCATCCATGCTACTATCCCTGCGTACTCAGCTTTTTAAGACAAAGATCAGGGTGGCCACTGCTCGGGGACCACCTGCTGCCCTCAGAGCAGCGTGGGACCCCACTCCCTCTCCCCATTCACAAAGCCTTGCACCTCTGTACCCCGCACACCACTTTTCCCTCACTGCAAACAAGCCCCATCTTTTCCCATTTCCATGTTCTGCTCATACTGGGCGACTGACCTGTATGATGATGGTCTGCAGAATGAAACCAAAAGAGCTGCCTCTTCCCCTAACAGGAACCTAATGCCCAGTGAACCCCGAGGGCATGCTGGGACCAAAAAGATGGGAAACAGCAGGCAGCCCACAGAAAAACATCAAACAGGAGCAATGGGTATAGCCCGTTCCCACGCAACCCAAGCAGACCCTGCCCCAGCTGCAATAGCAGGAGTCCTCTGGCCACCAGGCAGCACTGCGCAGACTTGGGGGCCTGTCCCCTGCCAATAACTGGTCATTAACACTTGCATCTATTAAAAAGTACAGATTGTGTGTCATCAAGGAGAGGCACAGGGAACGCAAAGGTGAGTATGACCGGCAAAAAACCGTCTTCATGGCTGACATTCCAGCTGGGGAAGAGACACCAAAGCAAGTTAAATATGTGAATGGAGGCTGAGGCCTCCTGGGGAAGGCAGCATTTTAGGAAGAACTGAATGGACATAGAAAGCAGACCATGGGGCTCCCTGCAGAGAAGGATCCTGGGCAGAGCTGGGCCTGAGGGCTCCAGTTTCCTAAGGGCTCCAGTTTCCACAAAGGGATCTGGAAGCCCTGTGGAGTGTTTTGAGCAGCAAAACTTCCCTGGGCCAGCTATGTCCGACCTTGGTGCTAGCGAGCCCTTGTGTCAGAGCCGGGCAGGAAACTCAACCTGAGGCGGAGAAGGGGGGTGGGGGGGGGACGACAGGTGGGATGGAGGGCCTGAATGGGCCCCACAGCTGCCCAGTTGCCAAGAAAGCCTCTGGTCAGGAGAGATGGTGGCAACTCTCAGCAGATTTTCAACCGCCTGACAACTTCCTACATGGCTGCCCATAAGCTCCATGAGGATTTGAAACAACACACAAAAAAAATCCTGAGAAAAAAATATCAGGAAGCCAGCTGGTCAGACTCATGAAGACCGTACTCATGTCCAACCCCATCTATTTGGAAAATGTCGGTGGGTGTGGCTAAATCCTTAAGGCCACCTCCCCACTACGTTTATAGTTACAGGCGAGGATTCGAAGACTCGGCACAGGGCAGAGTCCTCAGGGCCATCCTTCAGAGATGACGGACGAGGTATGAGAATGCAGGTGAGGCTCCCACTGCCCCCATTTCTCTGTGAAGTTCCCCTTCCCTCTCAGTCATGCCCTTTTTCTGCTGCTTGGCCAGCCAAAATATGAAACTAGAATGGGTTAAGAAAAACAGATTCGTATTTCTCTCAAAAGAAATTAACCAGTGGGGCAACTGGCTGCCTCAATCAGTAGCACATGCAGTTTTTTTATTTTTATTTTTTTACACTTAATTTAATTTTTTAAAAAGATTTTTCTTATTTATTTATTTGAAAGAGAGAGAGGGAGAGCACAGAGGCAGAGGGAGAGGAAGAAGCAGGGAGCCTGACACAGGACTTTATCCCAGGACTCTGGGATCATGACCTGAGCCAAACGTAAACACTTAACCAACTTAACCACCCAGGTATCCCAGGACATGTAATTCCTTTTTTTTTTTTTTTTTAAGGATTTTATTTATTTATTTTACAGAAAGATAGAGAGCCCAAGCAGGCAGAGCAGCAGGAAGAGGAAGAGGGAGAAGCAGGTTCTCCGCTGAGCAGGGAGCCTGACACAGGGCTTGATTCCAGGACCCTGGGATCATGACCTGAACTGAAGGCAGATGTTTAACTGACTGACCCACCCAGGTACCCCCCAGAACATGCAATTCTTGATCTTGGGTCAAAAGTTCAAGCCCACATAAAGAAAAAAAGAAAGAAAGAAAGAAAGAAAGAAAGAAAGAAAGAAAGAAAGAAAGAAAGAAAGAAAGAAAGGAAGGAAGAAAGGAAGGAAGGAAAAAAAAGGAAGAAAGAAAGAAAGGAAGGAAAGGAAGGAAGGAAGGAAGGAAGGAAGGAAGAAAAAGAGAAAAAAAGAAAGAAAGAAAGAAAGAAAGAAAGGAAGGAAGGAAGGAAGGAAAGGAAGGAAGGAAGGAAGGAATAAATAAATCAACTAGTAAGGAGACTGAATGAGTAAACAAAAACTTCCCCACAAAGAAAAGCCCTGGGTCCTAATGGCTTCACTGGTGAATTCTATGAAACACTAAAAGAAGAACTAGCATCAATCCTTTTCAAATTCTGTCAAAAAACTGGAGGAAAGAACACACTTCATAGCTTGTTGTCCAGATACCAAAGCCAGATACTACAAGAAAACTACAGATCAATATTCTTCATAAACATTGATGCAAAGGGACACCTGGGTGGCTCAGTTGGTTGAGCAGCTGCCTTCGGCTCAGGTCGTGATCCCGGGGTCCTGGGATCGAGTCCCGCATCGGGCTCCTTGGCTCGGCGGGGAGCCTGCTTCTCCCTCTGCCTCTGCCTGCCACTCTGTCTGCCTGTGCTCCCACGCGCTCTCTCTCTCTAATAAATAAAATCTTAAAAAAACAAGCAAACAAACAAACAAACAAAAAAAAAAAACACTGATGTAAAAATCTTTAACAAAATACTAGCAAACTGAATTTTGTGGCATGTTAAAAGAATTATATGCCATGACCAAATGGGATTTATTCTAGCAATGTAAAGATGGTTCAATACAAAAACTGACCAATGTAACATACCATATTAACAGATTGAAAAAACAAAAAACACAGGATCACCTGAATAAATACAGAAAAGGCATTTGACAAAATTTAACAAACTTTCATACAAAAAACTCAACAAACTACAAAAAGAAAAAAACTTCAACTTAATAAAATCCACATATGAAAAACCTACAGTGGGGATCCCTGGGTGGCTCAGTTGGTTAAGCAGCTGCCTTCGGCTCAGGTCATGATACCAGCGTCCTGGGATCGAGTCCCACATCGGGCTCCTTGCTCGGCGGGGAGCCTGCTTCTCCCTCTGCCTCTGCCTGCCATTCTGTCTGTCTGTGCTCACTCTCTCTCCCTCTCTCTCTCTGACAAATAAATAAATAAAATCTTTAAAAAAAAAAAAGAAAAACCTACAGTGAACATCATACTCAATGGTAAAACCAGAAAGATTTTCCTTTAAGACCAGGAACTAGCCAAGGAAGCTTGCTCTTGCCATTTCTAGTCAACAGAATACTGGAATTTCTAGCCAAGAAAAAGAAAAGGTATCCCAATTGGAAAAGGAAGAAGTGAAGGTTACTTCTATTTATAGATGATACGATCTTATACATAGAAAACCTTAAAGATCACATACAAAAAAACTGTTAGAACAAATGCAACAAAGCAGCAAGATACAAAGTCAACATACAACTATCAGCTGCATTTCTATACACTAATAAACAATCTGAAAAAAAAAATTGAGAACAATTTCTTTCAGAACAGCATCAAAAAGAATAAAATACTTATGACTTAACTTAACCAAAGAGGTGAAAGGCCTGTATGATGAAAATTACAAAAACTGCTCAAAGAAATTAAAGAGAGCATAAGTAAATGAAAAGGTATCCCATGTTCATGGACTGGAAGACAGAGTATTATTAAGATGTCTAGACTATCCAAGGCAATTTACAAATTCATTGCAATCCCTACCAAAATTTCAACAATGTTTCTTGCAGAAATAGAATAAAAATCCATCTTGAACTGAAACTAAGGGACCCTGAAGAGTAAAAACAATCTTGAAAAAGAAGACCAACGCTGAAAGACTCACACATTCTAATTTCAAACCCCATAGTAATCAAAACAGTGTGGTACTGACATAAAAACAAACACATAGACCAACAAAACAGAAATCCCAGAAATAGGGGTGCCTGAGTGGCTCAGCGGGTTAAGCCTCTGCCTTGGGCTCAGGTCATGATCTCAGGGTCTTGGGATCAAGCCCCGCATCAGGCTCT
Source organism: Lutra lutra (assembly GCF_902655055.1). Taxonomy (NCBI): domain Eukaryota; kingdom Metazoa; phylum Chordata; class Mammalia; order Carnivora; family Mustelidae; genus Lutra; species Lutra lutra. The sequence continues at coordinate 65,810,949 of NC_062289.1, read as the reverse complement.
CTGCTCAGCAAGGAGCCTGCTTCCCCCTCTCTCTCTGCCTGCCTCTCTGCCTACTTGTGATCTCTCTCTCTCTCTTCAGTAAATAAATAAAATCCTAAAAGAAAAAAAAAAGAAATCCCAGAAATAAACTCTCAAATATAAGGCAAATGATTTTTGACAAATGGTGCCAATACCATTCAATGTGGAAAAGAAAGTCATTTCCACAGATGATGCTAGGAAAACAGGCTATCCACATACATAAGAATTAAGTTAGACCCTTACCTGACACCATATATAAAAATTAACTCAAAATGGATGAAAAACCCAAATGTAAAAGAAAACAGAAAAAAGCCTCATAGCATTGGATTTGACAGTGACTTCTTAGATATGAGACCAAGGGCACAGGGAACAAATTAAAGGACAAACTGGACTTCATCAAAATAAAAACTTTTATGCATCAAAGGACACCATCAAAAGAGTAAAAAGGCAGAGTGCCTGGGTGCTCAGTGGGTTAAGCCTCTGCCTTTGGCTCAGGTCATGATCTCGGGGTCTTGGGATCCAGCCCCACATCGGGCTCTCTGCTTAGCAGGGAGCCTGCTTCCCCTCCTCTCTCTGCCTGCCTCTCAGCCTACTTGTGATATCTCTCTCCCTCTCTCTGTCAAATAAATAAAATTAAAAAAGAAAAAAGAGTAAAAAGGCAACCTACAGAACAAGATGAAATATTTGCAAATCACATATCTGATAGAGTGCTGATATCCACAATATATAAAGAACTTGTTAAACTCAACAACAAAAGAACAAAATACCTGATTAAAAAAAGGCAAAGAACTTGAACACATTTCTCCAAAGATCTACTACTGACCAATAGGGACATGATAGATATTCAACGTCACTAATTAACAGAAATGCAAATCAAAGCCACAATGAAATAACACCTCACACCACACAGGCTCTATAGCAGGCAGGCCTAGGCCCAAATCTCAGCACTACCACTTATCAGCTGGGCAGTATGGGGCAGGTGATTTCACCTCTTCATGTGGCAAGCTCTTCACCTGTAAAACAATGGGTAAGGCAACATCTTCCTCCAGAACTGAAGTGGGTTACTAGATAGTGGGAAGTGTGGTTGACCCAGCCAGTTCACAGGAAGAATGTGGCACTGCTGTCCATCTCACTGTGGGCTTCCCTGCTCTGCCTGGCAGCTGGCTTCATCTCCTCTGTACCACTCGGGCTCTGCTCAACACCTGGCACTGCCCTGAATACATCCAGAATACATCCTTACTCAGAGAAAACAGCCCACAACCCTTCCTGGGGTAAAGAGTCACATGCTACCTTTAGGAGAGCTTTCCAGAAGTCCAATTCCACAGCATGGACCCTAAAGCCAGGGAGGTTCAAGGACTCAATGTACTCTCAGCACCCTATGACCCACTCAGGACAAGGCAGGCTCTGGAGCAGGGTGAAGAACTGCCCACCTTAATGATGACACGCTGATCTGACTGGTCCTCCAGGATGCTGTCTGTGGGATAAGATTCTATCTGTTGTCTGATGGCAGAGGCGATGGCTGGCACAAATGTCAGCGGGTTCAAATCCAGGTCATCACAGAGGATTTCTGAAAACATCTCAGGGGTCATCAGCTTCTCTGAAATCAGGAAAAAGGGCAGGAATTACCAACTGATTGCAGGACCTAACTTCACCATGTTTGGCCCTAGCCTCCCCATCCCCTTGCTTCTCTACTAGACCTCCCCAACAAAGTTGAGGATGAAGGGAATGACCACTCTGGGAGGGTGGGTGACCCTCTCAGACATGGGGCTGGGGGAAGAAGTGGAGGAAGAGCATCACCGGCTTCTGGCCCTCATTCCACACATATAATCCTTTGACACCTTAATCTGGGACTTCTAGACTCCTGAATAGAAAGGAAATAAATTATTGTTTAAGTCACCCAGTCTGGCATTTTGTTATGGAAGTCTGACCAAAATAACAGTCTCCTTCCAGGTAAGTCACTTTGAGGTCGGCATCCCACTGGCATACCATCATTCACCACTTCCTTCCCAAAAGAGAAATCCCTGAGATATTAGGCTGCTTGTGGCTTTTTAGGGACCTTACTTCAGCTTCTCTCAGGGCAGGACATACACATAACAAGGTGACAAATATGCGTGTAAATGGACATCCAGCGATGCTGGAAATGTAGCCATACCAGGTAAGAACTTGCACTGGGCCATCTGCAACTGGCCAGTTACAGCAAGGTACCATGTGATCAAATGTTTTCTCTGTTCTGCCCTGTTGTTGTAACCCAAACTGTAATGGCCATGCACCACTTCTGGGATGAGCCACAGATAAGAAAGGATGCATCCCCTTATTGGTACATGGCATGATTCCATCATCAGGAACCAGGTCTGCTCAACAACTTACCCTCCTATTTCCTCACTAGCCCAGAAGGGCTAGAGACCAGCCATCCTAACAGTACCACCAGGACAGACCCAGAACACTCAGCCAGTAAGATCAGTAACTCATATAGCAAGCAAGCATAGTTAATTTTGGAAAATGCAGCACAGAGCTGAAGTGCCCTATGAAGCACCCTATGAGTACAATGTGCAAAACATTACTAAACTTTTTTTTTTAAGATTTTATTTATTTATTTGACAGAGAGAGATCACAAGCAGGCAGAGAGGCAGGTAGAGAGAGAGGAGGAAGCAGGCTCCCTGCTGAGCACCCGATGCGGGGCTCGATCCCAGGACCCTGAGATCATGACCTGAGCCGAAGGCAGCGGCTTAACCCACTGAGCCACCCAGGCGCTCCATTACTAAACTTTTTAGTTTGAGATAACTGTAGATTAACATGCAGTCTTGATTACTGTAGCTATATGTTAAGACTTGAGACTGGGGAGACTGATTCCTCCTACTTTATTCTTTTTCAAAACTGCTTTAGTTATTCTAGTTCCTTTGCCTTTCCATTCAAATTTTAGATAATTTTGTCTACATATACAAAAAGTCTTGCTGAAATTCTCACAGGAATTGCATTCAACTTGCATATCAATTTAGGGGAACTGACATCTTGAGTATTCTAATCCATGAACATGGTATGCCTGTCCATTTATTTCAATCTTCTTTAATTAATTTTATTAGTGTTTTTGTAGTTTTGGCATATAAGTCCTGTAAATATCTGCTAGATTTACACCAAAGTACTGTTTTTCTTTTTTAAAAGATTTTTAGAGATGGAGAACTCATGTGTGCATGGGGGTAGAGGGAGAATCCCAAGCAGACTCCATGCTGAACCTGGAGCCTGATGCCACAACCCTGAGATCATGACGTAAGCCAAAGAGTTGGTTGCTCAACCAACCACACTGCCCAGGTGCCCCCAAAGTATTCCTTTTCTTACTGAGTGAATGTAAATGGTAACATATTTTTGAGTTCCCACTGTTCACCAATAGTACATAGAAATAAAATTGATTTTTGCATGTTTATCTTGTATCCTATGACCCTGCTGAACTTATCATTAGTGTTAACAGGTTTTTTTGTCGATACCTTGGGATTTTCTATGTAGGCAATCATGTCATCTACAAATAGGGAGAGTTTACTTAATAACTTATTACGATTTATTTTAGAGAGAGAGTGAGTGTGTGAGCAGGAGGGGCAGAGGTAGAAAGATAATCCTGAAGCAGAATCCCTGGTGAGTCCAGAGTCCAATGTGGAGCTCAGTCCCAGGACCCTGAGATTAAGACCCAAGCCAAAATCAAGAGTTGGCACCCAACTGACTGAGCCACCCAGCCACCCCCGAAGAGGGACAGTTTCTTTCTGATCTGTAAGTTTTCAATTTAATTTTCTTGCCCAACTGCACTGGCTAGGTACAAGAGTGATGAGAGCAGACATCTTTGTTTTGTCCCTGATCACAGGCAGGAAACATTTAGTCTCTCACCATTAAGTATGTTAGCTATAAGATATTTTGTATATATTCTTTATTATATTGAAGTAGTTTCCCTCTATTCTCATTTTTCTTTAAGTTTTCATCAAGAATGACTGTTTTGTTAATTTTTTTTCTGCAACAAATTGCTATCGTCTGGTTTTTCTTTTTTAGTCTGTTAATACGGTAGATTATGTTGACTGATTTTCAAACATTTAATTAGATTTGCATCCCCAGAATAACAAACCCTATTTGGGTCACTGGTGTACAATTCTTTTTATATATTGCTGAATTCTGCTTGCTACTCTTTTATTAAGGATTTATGTGTCCCAGCGCCTGGGTGGCTCAGTCATTTGTGTCTGACAATTGATCTTAGCTCAGTTCCTGATCTCAGGGTTGAGTTCAAGCCCTGCACTGGCTCCGTGCTGAGCACGAAACCTACTTTAAGGATTTTATTTGTCAGAGAGAGAGAGAGAGACAGAGACAGAGAGCGCACACACAAGCAGGCAGTGTGGCAGGAAGAGGCAGAGAGAGAAGCAGGCTCCCCACTGAGCAAGGAGCGATGCCAAGACTGGATCCCAGGGCCCTGGGATCATGACCTGACCCAAAGGCAGTGGCTTAACTGATTGAGCCACCCAGGCGTCCCTGAAACCTACTTAAAAAAAAAAAAAAAAGGATTTATGTCTATATGGGGCGCCTGGGTGGCTAAGTGGGTTAAGCCTCTGCCTTCGGCTCAGGTCGTGATCTCAGGGTCCTGGGATTGAGCTGCATATCGGGCTCTTTGCACAGCGGGGAGCCTGCTTCCCCCCTCTCTCTGCCTACTTGTGATCTCTCTCTTTCTCTGTTAAATAAATAAATAAAATCTTTTTTTTTAAGATTTTATTTATTTGACAGAGAGAAATCACAAGTAGGCAGAGAGAGAGGAGGAAGCAGGCTCCCTGCTGAGCAGAAAGCCCGATGTGGGGCTCGAACCCAGGACCTGGGATCATGACCTGAGCCGAAGGCAGCGGCTTAACCCACTGAGCCACCCAGGCGCCCCAATAAATAAAATCTTTAAAAAAAAAACCCAATTTATGTCTATAATCATTAGGGATACTGGTCTACAATTTATTTCTGTACTGTCTTTAGTTTTGATAACAAGGTAGTATGAGCTTTGTGAAATGCATGGGGGGGTCAGTAAAATTCATTGGGAATTGTTCCCTCTTCTATTTTCTGGAAAAGACTGCAGAGAATTTATGTTAGTCTTCTTTAAATGTTTGGTAAAATTCCCCAGAGCCACTATTTGTGCCTGGAAATTTCCTTTTGAAGAGGTTTTCAAATTATGAATCATATTTCTTAATAGTGATAGGTCAATTCAAATTATCTATATGATAATGAGTGAACTATGGTAGCATATGTTTTACAAGAAATTGCTCCATTTTGTCTAAATTGTCAAACTTATGTGTGTAGAGCTTTTGTGGTTCTCCCTTCTGATATCTACCGAGTCTATAGTGAACTTGATAATTTTTGTTTTCATCTTTTGTTGTTAGTCCTGCTAGGTATGTCAATTTTACTGAGCTTTTTCAAAGTATCGGCTGTATTTCATTAATTTTCTCCATTGTCTTTCTGCTCTATTAAGCCCAGCCTTCTGCTTGCTTTGGTTTTATTTTGCTCTGCTTTTTCTCAATTCTTGAAGCAGGAGCTTAGATTATAAATCTGAAACTTTCTACTTTTCTACTGTAAACTCTGATGCTACAGATTACCCTGTCAGGACTACTTTAGCTGTATCCTACAATTTTGGTATGGGATTATTTTCATTCAGGTTCATGTATACACTTATCTCCCTTTAGGTTTCCTCTCTGAACCATGAATTAGTTAGAAACATGTTGCTGAGTTTACAAGCATTTGAGTCCCTTCTGGTTGAAGAACACATAATATACAATTTCAATTCTTTTAAATTTGTTGAGGTTTGTTTTATGACCCATGACATGGTTTGTATGGTGTATGTCCCATAGGAAGTTAAAGAGAGTATGCATTTTGCTGTGACAGATGCAGTGTTCCACAAATGCTTGACACTGCTAGCTGCTGGTGGTGGTGGTGGGTTTCTATCATCTTGCTCATTTTCTTTTTTTTTTTTTTTAATATTTTATTTATTTATTCGACAGAGAGAGAGAGACAAGTAGGCAGAGCAACAGACAGGGGTGGGGGTGGGTGGGTGGGAAGCAAGCTCCCTGCTGAGCAGAGAGCCCAATGTGGGGCTCGATGCCAAGACCCTGGGATCATGACCTGAGCTGAAGGCAGAGGATTTAACCCACTGAGCCACCCAGGCACCCCTCATCTTGCTCATTTTCTGTCTAGTTGCTCTATCAGTTGTTGAGAGAGAGAGATATCAAAGTCTGCACTGTAATTGTGGATTGGCCTGTTTCTCCTTTCAGTTCTGTTTTTGCTTCCCATTTTTTCCAGCTCTGCTGTTTGGTGCGCACATATTTAGGATTGCTATGTCTTGTTGGTGGACTGATCTTTTTATCATTACAGACCCCCCAACCCTTATCTGTGGCTTTGCTTTCCACAGTCTGTTACCTGTTGCCAAGTTTGGTCTGGAAGCAGATGACCATCCTTCTGAGGTATCATCAGAAGATCACAGTAGGCTAATTCTACAGCTCACTTGATCTCATCACGTAGGCATTTTATCGTCTCAAATCATAGCAAGAACAAGGGTGAGTACAGTACACTAAGGTATTCTGAGAGACCACATTCACGTAACTTCTATTACAGTACTGTTATAATTGTCCTATTGTTGTTAATCTCTTGCTGTACCTAGTTTATAAACTTTACTGTAAGTACGTATGCATAAGAAAAAATATGGTATACATCGGACTGGGCACTATCTGAGGTTTCATGCACCCACTGGGGGCCTTGAAACATATTCCCTATGGAGAAGGGGGTACGACTGTACTTCATCTCTCTACCTATGGTCATTTGCTTTGCTCTTAAGTCTGCCTCATCTGATACTAATGCTACCATTTCTGCTTTCTTCTGATCAATGCCTGAATGATGTATCTTTTCTGTGTTCTTACATCCAACTTACTTATATCATTATATTTGAAATAAGTTTCTTGTAGATAATCTATCATTTAAAAAATGCACTCTGGGGGCACCTGGGTGGCTCAGTGGGTTAAGCCGCTGCCTTCGGCTCAGGTCATGATCCCAGAGTCCTGGGATCGAGCCCCACATTGGGCTCTCTGCTCAGCAGGGAGCCTGCTTCCTCCTCTCTCTCTGCCTGCCTCTCTGCCTACTTGTGATTTCTCTCTGTCAAATAAATAAATAAAATCTTTAAAAAAAAAAAATGCACTCTGCTCAGTTGGTAGAGCATGTGACTCTTGATCTTGGGGTCGTGAGTTCGAGCCCCATGCTGGGTGCAGAGGTTACTTTAAAAAATGAAGTGTTGGGGTGCCTGGGTGGCTCAGTGGGCTAAAGCCTCTGCCTTCGGCTCGGGTCAAAATAAATAAACAAAATCTTTAAAATAAATAAATAAATAAATAAATAAATAAATGAATGAATGAAGTGTTGAGGGGCGCCTGGGTGGCTTAGTCATTAGGCATCTGCCTTTGGCTCGGGTCATGATCCCGGGCTCCTGGGATTGAGCCCCGCATCGGGCTCCCTGCTCATCGGGAGGCCTGCTTCTCCCTCTCTCACTCCCCGTGTTCCCTCTCTCGTTGAGTCTCTCTCTGTTAAATAAATAAATAAAATATTTTTTTTAAAAATGAAGTGTTGGAAAAAGTGCACTCTGAGAATCTCTTTTTTTTTTAAACTGGTAATTACTGACATATTAAGGCTTACATCTGCCACTTTGTTTTTGTTTTTCCTGTTTTCTTTTCTTACCTTCCTGTGGGTTACTTGGAACATTTTTTAGGATTCCATTTTGATTTATCTGTAGTATTTTTGAGCATATCTCTTTGTGGAGAATTTTCAAGTGCCCTTCTATATGTAACATCATATACACATAACTTATCAGTCTATGGTTTCTTCATTTTTACCAATTCAAGTGAAGTATAGAAACCTTACCTCTCATCACGTCCCTTTACATTTCCCCATTTATAATATAAGTATCTTAATATATTTCCTCTACGTATATTTAGAACCACATCAGACAGCATTACCACATTTGCATCAACTGTTGAACATAATTTAGAAAACTCAAGAGGAGAAAGCAAGCTTATTATATTTACCCATACCTTTGCTTATCATATTTATTCTTCCTTCATGATGTTCTGAAGTTTCTTTTATAATACCCTTTTTTTTTTTATCTTGACAAAATATCTTTTACTCTGAATTAAACAAAAGCAAAACTCCAAACAAGAAATGCTTCTACTCACATTGTATTTTAAATTGTATAAAAGAACTTGTGCTCGCTTCGGCAGCACATATACTAAAATTAAATTGTATAAAAGTTTTCTTTAAACCTGAATCACCTCAAATTTGTCAGTAGGTCTTTTTTTCTTCATCTTTACTGAGACCAAATAGTTACAGCCAAATAGTTACTGTGATATCTGAGAATCCCTTCACACTGGACGGCATCCAATTAAAGTACCAGCGTAGCTCTCATTTATCAATGAGAATATTTTATTCAAGATCCCAAAACAAAGTTGAGGAGTTAAGGTGGGTTTGAATTGAAGAACAGGGTCAAGTTAAATCTGGAAACAAAGTTTTCACTTGGTGGAAACTGAAATCCATGTATACATTCTAATCAAAGACCTGTCCCATGTAGGGGTTTTCAAGTTTTTAAGAGTCTACCAGGCCAAACCCTTGGCCGCCTTTGCTGCTTTTGCTTTGCTTTTCCCCTTCCCTTTTTCTCGCTTTGCCTTCAGCCTTTTCCTTTGTCTCTGGTTCATCCATATGGGGTACTGTCCATGCTGGTCTAGAAGACTCTTTTTGTTTCTCTTAATTTCAGTCTCCATTTTCATGTCATCTTTTTCATCTTGTACCACACACTGAGTTTTCTCTTGACAATGTTTGGGTACCACCACAGTTGCTATCTCTTGAACATCTTTCATTAAAACATCACTATCTATTTTAAGAATACTTTTCAGTCGGCTGAGTTCCTTTGGGGCATTCTTTTTTCTCTTTTCTGCATGCATCTTCCTCTTCCACTTACTCCGTAAGCTTTTAGCCATACTTTACCTGGAAAGCGGGAAACTCACCGACTACACTCAGAAGCACGCTGACCGGAAGCCTCCGCACCTATAATACCCTTTTTTAAGATAAGATTTATTTGAGAGAAATAGAGCACGCGCACATAGAGGGGAAGTGAGAGGGAGAAGCAGGCTCCCCACTGAGTACAGAGCCTGATGCAGGGCTTGATCCCAGGACCCTGAGATCATGACCCAAGCCAAACGCAGCCACTTAACCGACTGAGCCACCCAGGTGCCCCTCCTTTAAAAAAAAAAAAAAAACTTATTTGAGAGGGAGTCAGCGAGTGAGAGCACAAGCAGGTGGAAGGGCAGAGGTAGAAGGAGGAGACTCCCCACTGAGCAGGGAGCCCGATGCAGGGCTAGATCCCAGGACTCTGGGATCATGTCCTGAGCTGAAGGCAAACACTTAACCGACTGAGCCACCCAGGTGCCCTATCGTCTCCCTTCTTTTAGGTTAGGTCTCTAGGCGATAGTATTCCTTCATCTGAGGATTTCCCTTTCATTCCTGAAGGATATTTTTACTGGGTGTAAGATTCAAGATCGGCAGTCCTTTTCTTCCAGCGCTCAAAAAACCACGTGCCATTTCCTCCAGCCTCCATGGTTTCGGATGAGAAATCTGCTGTCAGCCTAGGTCTTTCCCTCTAAGTCAGGTGTTCTTTTTCTCAGCTTACAAGATCTTTTCTTTGGTTTTAGTTTTCAGAAGTTTAACTAAGATAGGCCTTGGCATGGACTTCTTTGGGTTTATGTTGCTGGGATCCACTCGGCTTCCTGAATCTGTCACTTGGGGTTTTTAAGCATCCAAAGGGAACACATGGACACAAATCTCTAGAGCCTGCTTCCTGTAGCCAGGCCCCACAGAGTTAACCTGCAGGGCCCTGGTCACCCCTGGCTCGTGTGCAGGAGAAGATGCCACACCTTCTCCTGGGGCAGCTCAGGGCCCTGCCTCAGGATGCCCTCAGCCCCTGGTGGGGCCACACTGGCGTCCACATGTTCTTGTTCAGCAGCTTGTCCTTTCTGGAGGATTTTAACACACCCCAAGGAGGCTGGCTATTGAGACAGATAATGTCATACTTCACCAGTGACTCACATAAGCTCTCTTCCATATCCTTCTAAGAGAAAATAACCTTGAACTCGTTGTTAACAGCTTCCTTCCAAAAAGTTTGTTGGAGCCAAATCCCGGTTCTGAAGACTGTCCTGGTTCTGGAGGACATGTAGTTCATTCACGGCGCTCAACATTTTCAGTCCCTTGGTGATATGATAAAGTATCTCACACCCACCATAGTTACTTGAAATTTCTAAGTAAATGAGATATGATCACAAAGAACACCAGTGATTCTGAACATGCAATTTTAACTCCCATGCCAGGGGCACAGCTTCCTAATCACCAGTTAAGAATTACAGCTCTTAGACAGGCTAAGTACCACTGTGGGCTGATGAAGAGCTTGCAGAACAAAATTATTTTGGTTCTCCAAGGGTTTGTACCAAATTACACTTAGTGGGGGATAGGATATGTTACCAGAGGATTCCTTTGAGGAATAGCCCAGAGAAACTCCTGGCAGTGTTCCCAGAAGATACAGGTCTTCACTGCGTTATACAGTGTCCTCTTTCTGGGAGCCAGGGGGAAAGGTGCTTTTGGATGCAAGCAGTACGTTGTGATTCTGTTGCTTCTGAGCCTCGAGTGGCTGCTCATCTTGACCACACCAGGAACTGCAGAACCAATCATCCGGTCGCTTTCTGCCCAGTTCTAAAGGGCTGAGTGGCATGCCCTCCCCTCACCCCGTATGCCTACTGAACTGAGAATATGAACCAGAACACTGGCTTTGTTTTGCATCTTCTCATTTCATCTTCTGCCTCATCCAATTTTCCCTAATGACATATTTTGCATTTGCTTTATTCTTTTGTACCCAGCGTTCCCATGTAAGATGCCTTCTCCCTTCTAAAATAGGGTGGGAGTAGAGATAAATAGTTTGAGATTTCTACATGTTATTGAAGAAGCATAACATGATAATATGTGTACGGAGTCAGTTTGAATAGCTAAGTTCCTATGCCATGGCCTATGGCCAGGTTCTATGCTAAATGTTGTAAGAAGAGCAGTGATTAAAAAAAAAAACCAGCTCTCTGACCTCAAGGGGTTGAAACAGGGAGAGAGAAAGATGAATTAACAATGAACTCTAACACACACCAGCAAAGATAAGCCGGGAATGGTGTAACAGAGGCTGTGCAGCACTGGCCATGGCCTGGGGCTCATCAGCTGTCCTGTCCCCATGTTGGAGTATCACCAACGCACCATACCTGCCCTATGCTCATTACAACCTCCTGGAACCCCTCATCCCAACTCCCCCTGGCCATATCCTCTCTCTAGCCCACTAACCCATGGGCCCTGGAGGACAGGCACCTGGCTCTTGGGTCTTATTCCCAGAGCTGGGCAGAGGCCCTTGGACTCAGGCCTGGCACGTCAAGTGACAGGAGATGACCACAGGAAGCACTCTGATTCCTCCAGAAAGCTCAAGACAACTGTGTATCAACAACTACACACATTCTTCCTTGAGGAAATCCCTCTGGGACAAAAAAGTTGTAAGCAATTATGTTCTCTGCCATGGAAAGGTCTAACAGCAGAAGGAGTTTGAGCAAACAGAGGCACTACAACTCACCAGGAAATCGTGCACTAATTATGAAGACCAAAGAAACCAGAGAGATACTTATAAGTGAATTAAAATAAAATTATACTCGCACTATAACTACAAGTCTGTTAAGTATGCTTGCACGTGCAAATGACTGGCAGGGAAACTATTAGCAGGGACGGTGAGATTCTGGACAGTCTCCACTTTCCTTCACTTAAAAATGATACTTATGGGGCGCCTGGGTGGCTCAGTGGGTTAAAGCCTCTGCCTTCAGCTCAGGTCATGGGATCGAGCCCCGCATCGGGCTCTCTGCTTAGCAGGGAGCCTGCTTCCTCCTCTCTCTCTCTCTGCCTGCCTCTCTGCCTACTTGTGATCTCTGTCTGTCAAATAAATAAATAAAATCTTTAAAAAAAAATGATACCCGGGGCACCTGGGTGGCTCAGTGGGTTAAAGCCTCTGTCTTCGGCTCAGGTCATGATCCCAGGGTCCTGGGATCGAGCCCCACATCGGGCTCTCTGCTCAGCAGGGAGCCTGCTTCCTCCTCTCTCTGACTGCCTCTCTGCCTACTTGTAATCTCTATCTGTCAAATAAATAAATAAAATCTTAAAAAAAAAAATGATACTCACTGGGGTTTTTCACTGTTGTTGTTTGGTTTGGATCTGAATATAAATAATCTGTTTATTGCAAAAAGTCTGAAAGATTCAGGAAAACAATAAAAAAAAATAAATACAGGTGCAATCCTCCTTCCTCACTGGGATAAGAACACAACACTCCGGCGAACATCTCCTATGCTTTCGTCTGCTCCTTTGCATGGAGTCATGCTCAGACTTTGGGAGCCAGGGAAAAGCAGGAACCTGACCCAGGACTTACAAAGCCAAGGATGGTAAGAGGATGAACAGAGCAAGGGCAGACCTTATGGGGCCCAGTGAGGTACGAGCACACACACAGATCATGAAAAACCAGAGGGGTGGACAAGGCTGATGGGAGGTGTATGGATGGCCATGCGGCCAAACTGGTCTAAGCAGCATCAAGGTCATCATCAAGCTCTGTGAACAGACAGCCTGCATCGTGACTGGCCCCTGACCCACCCACGCTCAGTGGGAGAGGAAGGAACCTGAAGCTCATGGGTCCAACCCTCAGGTTATGGGGGGGCAGAAGCAGGATTTGAACGCAGAGTCCACAGCCTCCCCATCTATGCCATGAAGCTCTGAATGTCGTGTTCAGAGTCCAGGATCCCAATGAGCAGTAGGTAAGAAAAAGGACCGTTCCACCACAGCCGGGCCTGGGCTTCGCAGAGCCCAACATTACCATTCATGTTCCAGGTAAAGGCATCTCGCAGCTTCTGCCCGTCGATCTCCATGTCCAGCCGGATGGGGACCAGCACCTCAGGCTGGGATGCGTTCTCATGGATCACAGCTGGGTCATGGTCATCAAAGCTGGAAGTGAAATGGCAGCAAATTCAGCAAGGGGTGCTGTGGGTCTCCACGCTCAGGACTTCCCTCCCTGCACTGCTGGTCACTGCGAACCTGGCCAGAGGGGAAAAGCCCACTTCTTATGGCAACTCATTGACTGAGAGCTGAGCTGGCAGAGACGAGCCAGCAGGGGTCCTGCAGCCACAAGGGCAGAGCTCACTCTTCAAGGACATATAGGGAAGGGAGAGGGAGTTGCGGCCTTGGGCAGTGAGCTATAACCCTGATGCACCCCAAAGGAAAGGAGATTTAAGCCCCAGAGCAGGCAGAATTTTCACAGAAAACTGTAGGAAAGGAACGATATTTCCAGAAGAAGAATACTTGAGCAAAAGCCAAGGGGCAGGAGCAGTGAGAAGCTGTTGGGGGAGTAAAAGCCAGAGCACTGGAGGAGGAGTGCAGACTGGAAGGAAGAGGGGGAGCAGTGTGGGGGATGCAGGGAAGCTACAGGTGTCCACAAGTACCCACGCTTCTCCATCTCAGGCTACGGAATCCAGCCTCTTCCCTGAGGGAGCCCCAGGAGAACCCAAAGCAAGGCAGTTCTGTGTTCATAACCGTATTTTAGGCAGACAAAGAGGGGAAGGGGAAGATGCTGGAGGGTAAGGGGACCCTAAGGGAGTCTGTGGAATACAGAGGGATGAGACCTGTCTCAGGTAGGGCAAAGGTGACAGACAAACAAAGGCCAGACACCAAGGCTCTGGGAAGCACGGATAGGGAAAGGGACAAGAGTGGCTGTTTTAAAGAGGAGAAAGCAGTGCTGAGAAAGTGAGGTCAAAGAGCAAAAGGAAGGAAAGGGAAAAGTGAAGGAAGAGGGAAAAGGGGTCAGCGACGCAGATGCTGGCAAGGGGTGAACTCTTGGCAGAGGGAACTACAAGGGCAGAAGCTTCTGGGTGGTCTGAAGGCAGCATGGAGGTTCATATGCCTGAGGCAGAGTGAGGGCAGTGAGAGAGGGAGCCAGAGAGCAGTAGCCGCTATAAGGACTCCAGCCCTGGCAGACATGTGACTGGGTATCTGGAAGACCTGCAACAGGAGTGGCGCCATCTGCCCTGGGGCGAGGGAGCCCACACCTGAGTGGGGGGCTGGCGAGGGTGGTCCGATTCCGGACACTTGGAAGGCTGAGAAGGCAGGAATCTGCTGAGACTAGCTCTGGGGCATGAGAAGAAGGCAGAGTCTGAGGTTATGGCCTGAGCACAGGAAGGCTGGGATTAATATGTCCTGGGTTGGACAGTCTGCAAACAGCGTGTGACAGACACCTGAGGACAATGTGTAGGGGTGAGGCCGGGCTGCAGAGATGAAAGTGGGGGTGGATACTTAAAAAAAAAAGCCTCCCAAAAGACATCTAGTCCTAATCTCTAGAACCTGTGATCATTATATGGCAAAAGGGGGGAGAGGGAACTTTGCAAATTTAATTAAGGATCTGAAGAGGAGAAGATTCTGCAAGTAACCCTGAAGCACCTCACAAGCGTCTTATTAAGAGAAGACAGGGAGACTTCACACACTCAGATGAGGAGGCCCTGTGACCCACTGGGGCACATACTGGTGATGCAACCACAAGCCACCAGGGGCCAAAACAGACAGGAACTGCTTCCCCTGAGAGCCTCCAGAGGGAGTAGGGTACAGCCAACACCTTGATTTTGCTGCACTGAATCTCCTGCCCCTGAACTGTGAGAAATACACGTGCGTTGTTTTAAGCCACCCAGCTTGTGGTGATCTGCTCCGGTGGCCCCAGGGAACAAACCAGAGGGTTCTCAGCGGGATGGCATCTGAAACCACAGGGGAAGATCCAAGGGCTGCACCTTCAGGAGCACTACTGCAGGTGCTGGGGACAGGAGAGAGCAGTGAGACTAAAGCAGGCAGAGCCTTGGAGCAGCAGCAAGCTGGACACTGGCTGTCCTCGAAGCCGAGGGGGACAAGTTTCGAGAAGGCAGCATAGCGATTTAGGGAACACAAGGTCAAAGCAGAGGGAAAAGGCTAAAACTGAGGTGGAATCCATGGCGGGGAAGGGTTTGAGGCATGCTCACCATAGAGGGAAGGTTCTCTTCTTGTCCCGGCCCATGCGGTTCCTGTTGATGGTCGTGGAGCAGGGCACAGCATCCAGATGGTGGGAGCTATTGGGCAAGGTGGGCACCCACTGACTGTTCCTCTTGGCTTTCTGTTCCCTGGGGAGATGCAAGAAATGCCCCTGCTCAGTCTAGGAGCCCATCGGGCTCCAAGTCACGGTCAGTGGACACCTACTGCACCCCTGCCGGGCTCCAGGACCCTGTGGGGGCCCCTAAGCACCCCAAATTCTGCACATGTCTACTCCTCAGGCTCCAACTGGCACCAATTCAGAGGTACCCAGGCTAGACGAAGGGTGCAGGGACCCCAGACAGCAGAGCAGCGCCCAGACCAGTGCCCGAGTGGCAGTGTAACATGGTACCTGCCAGGCAGGACTCCTGGGAAGCACTGTCCCCTCTGGAGGGAACATGCATGAGGTGGCAGCTTCTAGGAGAAAAGACCTTGGAGGGGAGTCTTGTGCACTGAGTTGGGGCTCACTGGGAGTCAGGATAGGGGAGTAACTGGAATGGGGAGGGCATGTCCAGAAGTGCACAGGTGGCGGAAGAGAGGAAACTTGGATAGGCTGTGGGCTTGGCAGGGCTGAACAGGTGGGACATGGAGACAGTCCTGATCCCAGGGGTCGGCATGCTCTGTGAGAACTGACTGCACTCAAGGATGGCTAGGAGTCCCGAGGAGTCAGAAGAAAGGAGAGACAAGATCAAGCTGTTCTTTTAGATACACAGGCCAGCTTGAGATGGACAAGGCAACACTTCTGGCTTCCAGGTTTCCAGACCAGCAGGGCAGATGAGAAGCTGTGTTAGTAAAAACTTTCTAGAAAGTGAGGCTCCAAGTAATTTAAGTGATCCACCATAAAGGACTCACTCCTCTCGACAAATTACAGGCTCCTCTTACTACTAGGAAAATACCAGAAGGCTATTTTAAGCCGAGGCTCCAGGGCTGGGTTAGTCTGAAAGGCAAGTACTTTCCCACCGTGCCCTGTGTATCACTTTTTCATTCTCAAGGCCACCTTCCCTAGTGAGTCTGAGCAACATGAAGGCAGCGACTGTGTGTCGTTTGCTTTTATATCCCCAACGGCCACACCGCGTCTCCTTCAATGACTGTGTGCTACACTTCTGAGAACGGGACAGCAACTGCTCAATTCCCCTCCCCTCAGTGTCCTCACAGGAGGGGCAGGGACACGTGGCTGGCAGCCCTTCTTTCCATGGGATGGTGGAGGCAGAAGCAGTGGCCATGACCTGCCGGGCCACAGGCCCTTTGACTCTTTCCTTTTCTAAAGCTGGGATCACTTGCCCC
The DNA here is from genome assembly GCF_902655055.1 of Lutra lutra. Classification (NCBI taxonomy): domain Eukaryota; kingdom Metazoa; phylum Chordata; class Mammalia; order Carnivora; family Mustelidae; genus Lutra; species Lutra lutra. The sequence continues at coordinate 65,794,467 of NC_062289.1, read as the reverse complement.
TTCAATGAGGCCATTGCAGAGTGCCGCTTTTCTGAGGGTGAGGGCAGGGAGAGATGTAGAGTACCAAACTCCCAGCTGGAACTCTTATCAAGTCTCCCATACCCACATCTTACTCTGGGTATGATGACCTGCCTTACCACATACCAGAGGCCTGAGCAAAGGAAGAACATGCAACTAATTTGGGCAGAGCTTATAGCTGGGACAGCAAGACTGGGGTACCCTACAGTTCATATGGGCCAGTGGTTTTGAATCCTGGCTGCACAGATTCACATAAGGGTTCAAAACTGGGGTGCCTGGGTGGCCCAGTTGTTAAGCATCTGCCTTCGGTTCAGGTCAGGATCCCCGGGGCCTGGGACTGAGTCCCACATCCAGCTCCCTGCTCTGCGGGAAGCCCGCTTCTCCTCCCCCACTCCCCCTGCTTGTGTTCCCTCTCTTGCTGTCTCTCTCTCTCTGTCAAATAAATAAATAAAATCTTTTAAAAAAAAGGGCAAAATTTCTGGTAGGAAATCTCCGAGGCCCACCCGTATTAAGGGACTCATCTCTGAGGAGGGCCCAGGAATACAAGTTCTTTACAACTTCCCTGGGCGATGCTGGTGCAGCTGGCCCTGTATTTGGGAACCCCAGGTCAAAACCACCACTTCTTTCCCCGAGCCTCTCAGACCTGGCATTGTGGTTCCTCCTTCGCCAGAAAAATCCTGCCTTATCTCAGTAGAGATCCCATTCATTCCCAGGCCTGGGTCACTCTGCCATGCCCCTCTGTCAGGTAGCTATCTCGAGGAGCATGCAAATCCTGACCCAGACACAGGGAGTAAGCCAGACACTGAATCCAAGAATCTGGCTCAAGGGATTCAACCTTTCCTCTGTGACACGTAGGTGTGCCCAAGAGGGGACATCCAGCCTCAGCCCGACCCATCCAGTGACAAGGAGGAAGGCCTCAGTCCTCCTATGGAGGTGACTGGGCAGTGGGAAGGCACTTCCTGAGCACAGAGCCCAAGGAAACCAGCTTCACTCAACTTCTATCCCCAGCACTCCCAGCAGTTTTGTTTTGTTTTGTTTTGAAGTAGGCCATGCCCAGCGTGGAGCCCAATGCGGGGCTGGAACTCCTGACCCTGAGAGCTAGACCTGAGCCGAGATCAACAGTCGCCCATTAACCGACTAAGCCACCCAGGAGTCCCCCCTCCCAGTAGTTTTGGGCTCTGGGGTAACTACAGTACTCTATTCCCTCAGCTGTTCCTCATATGACATGATCATCAAGAAGAGTTTACTGCCCCATAAAAGGTTCCTGGCTGACATGTGCGGACTTGAAAGCCCCAGCCATATGTACATAATTTCCTTCTGCCACTTCCCTAGGAAAGTCTAGCCATCCTTATGCTCTTACCATATCCCCAGAGGGAAAGAAGAATCTGCAGAGCACACATGCAACACTGGCCAAGTGGGATGTGTGTCACCTTCAGGTGGGGGTGAGGGTGAGGGGGGGAGGATTAGAAAAACAACCCAGTGGTAAAGTTGAAAGAAAATCTGGAAAGAAAGGATTTTTCCATAAACGCATCACTCAAAACAATAACACTTCCCACCCCCTTTCAGTGCCCCCGGGGGCTTTGTGCATCTAAATGCATGTGTTCTTGAGAACTGAGAGGGTAACAGAGGTATTCTGCACAGTTCATGCACACGAAGCCATGTTTCTGGTTGCCGCAGGGTCTATTTAATTATGACCTAAACAGTGACCAATATCCCAATCTATCTGGTTTGAGGATAGTCTGCCCTGGTCTATGTCCTAGGATGTCACATCCTAGCCTACTTAGCTGGCCGCACCTTTTCTCGCTCGGCCTCTCCCTAAGGCTGGACACCCAAGGGGCTCCATATCGTCCGTTACTACTCCTGATGCTATCAAGTGCCTCTGGTGCATATTATGGTTTACTACTGGCGGTTTTTTAAATTATTTGTCTGGGACACATTCCCAGCGGTGACATTAATGGGCCAGAGAATGAAAACAGGTTTGGTGTCATCACCATGGCCTTGTACAAAGCCTCTGCAGGGTGCCTGAGTGTGCGAGCTCTGGCCTACCTTCCCTGGTTCTTTATGTCACTAGTCGTTTAGTTGTTTTACTCTGAATTCTGAACACTACACAGGGACAAACATCGTCTCCTCTATTTGTTTACTCTTTGTGTTTCTGGGTGGGGGGGGCGGCCACTCTTTACCTATTTAGATACTAGAGTATCCAGGTTTCTCTTATAAACCTGAATGAATAAACACCAAATAAAATTACCTAGGGGGGCACCTGGGTGGCTCAGTGGGTTAAGCCTCTGCCTTCGGTTCAGGTCATGATCCCAGGGACCCGGGGTCAAGTACCGTATTAGGCTCTCTGCTCGGTGGGGAGCCTGCTTCCCCTTCTGTCTCTGCCTGCCTCTCTGCCTACCTATAATCTCTATCTGTCAAATAAATAAATTAAAAAAAAAAAAACCCTACCTATGAAAATGAAAAACAAGATAAAAAATTAAAGAGTAAATCTGAACGAACAGACTCTATAATGTAACCACTGTCCAATTACTTACCTCATCCTTACTGTAAATACTCTCAAAGGTTCTGAACTCATACATTAAAATCTATTGTTCATGGGCGCCTGGGTGGCTCCGTCAGTTAAGCATCCAGCAGTTGATTTCTGCTCAGGTCATGATCGCAGGGTCATGGGCTGGAGCCCCCCAGCACTCAGCGCAGAGTCTGCTTGAGATTCTCTCCCTCCCTCTCCCTTCCAACCCCAAGGCTTGTTCGTGTGCGCACTCTGTCTCTCTAAAAGAATAAATAAATCTTAAAATCTATTGTTCGTTTCTTTTGTGAATTTATCTGGGCCACTCATTTTTCGAACAGATTAGTCCCACTTTCAAAGCATTCCTAATGGCTTTCCAGAAGCCAAGACTTGGCCTATGTTTCTCAGAAATTCCACAGACACAGAAGAAACTTGGAAACCTGGCTAAGACAATTTGTTAGCACAGTGGGTAAAGTGTTGCAAAGTATTTTGGTTCAGCAGTGCTTGGGTGGAGCAATGAGTGCAGCTTCTGACTCTTGGTTTCAGCTCAGGTTGTGATCTCAGGTTCTGAGATCGAGCCCTGCCTCTGGCTCCAGGCTCAGCAGGGAGTCTGCTTAAAAAAGACTCTCTCTCCTCCTCCCTCTGCCCGACCCCACACCCTGGATGTGCAAGTGCACACTTGTGCCTTCACTCTTTCTCCCACTCTCAAATAAATACATATTTGAAAAGTATTTCAGCTCAGCTGAATCATAGTCAGTTCTGGAGTAGGAGAAAAATACCTGTGGGTGTCGTCCCGAGAGCATGCCCTGGGCGGGGGGTGCACTACCTGAGGTAGGTGGGGGGCTCCGTGCTGATGGACACTGCCTTGTACTTCTCGTCATTGCCGTCGAGAATCTCTTCCACCTCTGAGGCTTTTAACAGCGTCACGCTGGTGGCCAGGGTCGTGTAGCCATGATCTGTAAGCAGAGACGCTGCTGCGGTCACCCTGCTGGCGGGATAGTGGGGAGCAGCAGCCAATCGATGCGGCACATCAAGGTCCTCACATGCACGAGGAGGGACAAGCAGGTGTCACCCTTACTACTGCTAAATGTTGGCCTCTTCCAAAAGGGCGATCTGGATGGGAGTGCTTTGGGGTCCTACTGAGTCAACACTACAGAGGAATGACTCGCACTGATCTGTGCCAGGAGCACCGGCACAGAGGAAGCGCACGGGACAGCAGCAGCTACAGCGTAGCACAGCCAACCAGTTCTCTCCAGGGCGGGGGGTGGGGAAGGGAGGCTCCAGAGTAATACCACCAGTGGGAAGAGGTCTGACACCACGGCAATCCACGACACGAAGCAAAGTGGAGAGATGGAATGAAAGATGAAAAATATTTTTCTTTTAAGACAAGAGCCCAGAGAGTTAGAAAGAGCTGCTTCACACCAAACATGAATGTCTGGCCCCGCGCCAGTCAGCGCATGCCGTCTGGGAAGCAGGACAGAAGCTAGACAACTCAACCCAGAGCTCTTCGGGGAACCTCGGTCAAGAGATGCTAGCTGTCTGCGCATCCCAACTGGCTTCTCCTGGAGAAACAAATCGGTTATGGGGAAGGAGTCTCCGAAGCAAAAGGCAGAAGAGTCACTGAGACTTTTCACTTGAGACTTGCCAGGGTGAACACAAAATTAGGAACTCACTGCGTTAGTGACTGGTGCTCCATTGGGGGTCAGGGGGCAGATGAGAGGACAAAAAGGAGACTTTTTTAAAGCGAGTGAGTGGCAATGTTACAGCAGCAGATAAAAAAAAGCAGCTCCGGCTCCTGCATTAAAAGAACCACTACTTTGCCCACAGTGGACAAGACCACAGCAGCACCTACAGACACAGGGCAGACGGACAAGCACGCACATGCACGGACACACGCACACACACGCACGCACGCATGCACACACGCACACATGCACGGCTTTAGGCAGAGTCTTAACCCAGGCCCGGGGCAGCTCTGTGTAAGGCGTCACTGCCAAGTTCACACGTTGCGCCACATCCAAACCAGAAGGTACAGTGAGAGGCTCCCGCCAGAGCCCTCCGAGCATCTGCAGAGCATCTTCTGGCCCCGTGCAGAGCTGCCACTGCCAAAGCCCACCCGTGTCTCGAGTGTCAGGCAGCTCAGCCAGCAGGTCCCAGGCACACCTCAGGCACACCAAGCAGGGACATGCACGAGAGCACTAGCACGCCGGCTGCCAGGATGAGGTGCTACGGGATGGATGTGCTCTGGGAAGCAAAGCGGTGAAAGCCCCAGAGGGGAGTGGGAGCTGGGGCCACCACCCGCCGCTCGGGCTGCATGGAGGGTGACGATGGTGACACGCCCACGGCAGATGGCAGAGCATCACAGCATTCCTAAAACGTTTTGAGACCAACATGTCTTCACAGCACCCACTCGAGTCCCGGCCCCGCGCCCTCACGCCCCCACAGGCCCTGCTAAAAATACCTGACAGGGGGACCGCTGGCTGTCTTGCCTGAGCTGTGTGGTGAGCCCCAGGGCGACCCTGCCCCGCTAAGGTCAGGGCTGCAGTGAAGACACTCTGGAGTGAAAACGTTTTATCTTCATGACATAAGCGAGTGGTTTTGAAACAGGTTTACAAACCCTCGTGAAGACGCACCCTTAGTGTTAGGTTTTGTTTTTTTACCATGTGACGATGCAACTATTTTCTTCCTCTCTTCCACAGTGGCTAGTCGCCTCCAGAGCGAGGGGTATCTCTTGTACAGAGAACCTCGGAACATACGGAGGTAGTTTCCCACCTATGAGTAAAGCAAGAAGGCTCATTATGAGAGTCACACTTCAATGCAGAAAGAGAGGGTCGTGGTGCAGAGGCTCTGTCCAGCTGAGTGACAAATTGAACATGAGTTACCCTTTGGGCCCCGGGCTTTATGCAGCCTTAAAAACACATTCTGCTGACATCGAGGGTTCAACAGCAGTGCACATCTGGCCCCCATCTGCCCCTCGTGGCAAGGGTCACAACATCTGCCTCCTGAAGACAGGACCACGTTCTGAAAGGCCTAACAGGACGCTTCTGATGCAGGCTCCCAGAGCTCACTGAGGAGCTCGCGGGATTTTGATTTTAGACTGAGGATCCTGGGCCCTTTCCAGAAATGTAAGGCCTCTTTGACTTTCTTTTATCCTAAGAACAAGACTTTGATATTTTTACGATCTAATAAACACCAAAAAGGTCTTTTAATTTTTGACAGATGCAGGATAATTTCCCCCACAGCCCCTGTTGCTTTGTTTAGTAACAAAACTCAAACCAGGGACACCAAAGGAATTTTCCGAGGAGTTTAAAAAGCACTTACTGGCAATCACCAGATTGCTATATAAATCATTACTACCCCAAACAACTGCTTCAGCTTGTCTGCCCCAGATAGTCAAAATATGACTTCCTTAATGAAATGAAATCTAGTCTCCAAGTTTTCATCAAGAAACTGAATTATTTCACTGACAGTGCAAAAATGACTGCTTGGGTCCCCTAGCAGGGGACAGTCAGTAGACCGAGTGCCATGTATGGCTCCACCAGTGGTGGGAAGCCCAGCCCTTTCCTGGGTCTCCTCACTCATCTGTCAAACAGGCAGCAACTCTGAACTTTGCCCCACGGAGCGCCATTTCTATTATTTTTTTCCATTTACCTACCCACACGATATATTTGTTAAATTAAAATGGGTTTCTCCCATTTTCATGAATCAAAGTTTGTTACGATTGACAACCAGGGCTGCCGAACAGCCTTTTAAAGGAGTGGCCACAGGCAGTCAGTCGCTCATGCTTCATACAGAAGGCACAGACCCCTCTCTGCATTATTTGGCTGAGTATCATTACTAATCAGGGGCAAACAGATAGTTTCCACTAGGTTTTTGGAAAGAAATTGACAACAATGACCTCCACTATTACTCTGCAGGTCCTGTAGGGCTCCAGAACACTTACATCCCCCCCCAAGACCCCTTTGGAACTTGGGAGACTAGGGTTTGCCTTCTTGGCTTTCCCCTACACCAGCCTTCACCCTCTCTGGAAGGTGAAACATAAAATGAAGGTTGGGGCGCACAGGTGGCACAGTCATTTAAGCGCCTGACTTCTGGTTTTGGCTCAGATCAGGATCTCAGAATTGTGAGATGGAGCCCTGAGTCAGGCTCTGTGCTGAGCAGGGAGTCTGCTTAAGATTCTCTCTTCCTCTCCCTCTGCCCCTCCCACTCTGTTCATGCTCTCTTTCTCTCTCAAATAAGTAAATAAGTCTTTAAAAAAATAAATAAATAAATAAATAAGGACCGCCTGGGTGGCTCAGTCAGTTAAGCGTCTGACTTCAGCTAGGGTCATGATCCCTTGATCCCTGGGATCAAGCCCAGCATGCGGCTCCCTGCTCAGTTGGAAGCCTGCTTCTCCATCTCCCGCTCCCCCTGCTTGTGTTTCTTCTCTCACCGTGTCTCCCTCTGCCGAATAAATAAATAAATAAATAATCTTAAATAAAATAAGAAGGTGTGAACCTGAGGACTTCTTAGGGTCCCGTCAGCTCTGTTACTCTGGCTTGGCGAACACAGCTGCCTGAAGATGGCAGGAAAACAGTGACACATAGGCTTGCTGCAACTACAGTTGCCTCCCAGGCAACCCCAGCGGTGTTGCTATGGCCAACGCAACCCTTCCAAGGGTAAAGGGCTCAGAGCCCATCTACCCAACGTTGTCACAGAAGCTACTGGTTATCAATAGTCAGCCTCCTGATCTTGAATCCTTCCCAGACCTCCAGAGGTCTGACAACTGTTCAGCTTGGCCCAAGAAAGCAGACGGCTCTCCCCTCTCCCATCTAGGTTTCTACAGACTGGGTCTCAAGACAATTCTCACTCAATAGGGCTGCAAGACAAGGCTACAATTAGCCTTCGAGACACCAAGAGGTGTTATGGGGAAGATCTTAGAGGCCATTGAGTCTAAGCATCTCTCACACACATGAGAAAAGTGAGGAGGCAGAGCAGAGCTGGAGCCAGACCTCCGCCTTCCCATCTCTCAATATACTCCACCTAATAAATGAAAGCTTGCTTTTCAAAAGTAGCATCCACCCAGAGTCAAGGCCAAACTGAGTGCTTTTCCTGCCCATTAGATCAGGTAAGGGCTTCTTTAAACAATGTATCCAGTACCATAGAGAAACTCCTTAAATGCCCTGTATCCTGCATTTGGGCACTTCCTACAGGTCACTGAGGACCATTCTGAGCTGTGGCACACGGACAGGCATGGAATTTGCTTCCCCGCTATGTCTGAAGAGCAGCAATGATGTGATAACGTGAAAAGTTGATGGATAAATCCTGCCCTTTTTGTTTTATAAAAGTTGGTGAAAAATGGACACTAAAGTCCTGATGCTACTGACGACACTGGTCTCCTAACCTGATACAACTAAAACAAGCCAGAAATCACAGGGTGTCCTCAAAGCCTCAGTGTGACCATCATGAGGCTCCATTCATTCATGCTACGTTCAATCATAAAGACTTAAATCCCCCATTATTTTAAAAAACGGGAAGGAAATGCTGGCATATGATACTAACACTGCCACAAGGAGCAACAACCCCAGGCATCTTGTAACTGTTTTAGTTCTCCAGGACTCGCTCTTATCTCATTACCCAAAAAAGACTCTATGGCTTGGTATTTGCACATCTGAACTGCATATCCCCAATTACACACTAGCTGGGGATTACTTTTGGATCAAAAAGGGCTAGTCTGAGGCAATCTAGAAAAAAGCTTAGTTTTTAGTACAAACTCCCACAGAAAGACCAATTGTAGGGTTTTCCTAAAGTCAGCTGTCCAGCTGTTTCAACAAAATGCTGTCACTTCCGGTTAAGAACTGAAAATATTTAGAATCTCTCCCTGAAAATTCAAAGTAAGTTCAGGATAGTCCAAGTGTCAATTTCTTCGGAACTGTTGATTGATCTAGCTCAGGGACTGGGGCCTCATCCACGCAAAAGCAAGCATCCTCCTCCCTATTTTCTCATTGGTGAATAAAAGTAACCAACACAATGAGGCATGAGACATCAGTAAGCCCCGTTTCCAACCTGCAATTTCGGGATCCCAGATGTAGCAGAGGAGGAGGGATGCATGTGAAGCTTTCAAAATCACTCCCCCAGGCGCCCCAGGGGCTAACCGAAACATCCTGTTTCTCGGCGGCTGCCTGGAGTTGTACCAACTCAGGGCGGAACCAGTGGCTCCTCGTGGTGCCCTAAGCCCTGGCCGCGGTGCGCGCCCCCCACCACAGCTAACAGAGTAAGCAAACCCCGAACGAGGAGGTGCGCGGGGCGGAGTCAAACAGGCCCCGCCCCGCTCCTTCCTACGGGCCCCCCCCGCGCGCGCGCCCGCCCACCGCGATGAATGGAGATGCGCGTTCCCGGCGCGCAGACCCGCCCCGAGGCTCCCGCTGGGCCGGAGCCGGAGGACGAGGACGCGCCGCGGGCTACCTCAGAGCCGATCATGTAGAACTCGCCATCGTCCTCCAGCTGGAACTTGACAGGCTTCTGCCCGAAGGTCTTGCTCAGCGCCATCATCATCATTGCGGCGGCGGAGGCGGGCGGCCAGGGCCGGGCTGCGAGGGATCGGGAGGACTGAGGAGGAGCCGGGGCGTGCCTAGCTGAGGAGAGCCGAGGCCGGGAAGCGACAAGCGGGCCGATCCGCTGCTCGTGCCGCCGCCGGGGTCCTCAGCCGCCGCCGCAGACGACGACCAGGCCGCTCTCAGTGCGCATGCGCGGGGCGTTGACGCTGACGCGCGCGCCGCCGCCACCGCCCAAACAAAAGGCCGGGGCGCGCCCCCTCGGGCCCTTTAAAGGAACCATGACCCGTTTTTCCTCCAGGCTGCTTCCCAAGTAGAGGTACCCAGCAGAACTTCTCAGGGACAGAAATAGCAGCCGAGGCCCTGACTCAAGCGGTGGTTTTCCCAGCCTCACTGCTGGGAGTAGGACTCAGTTCAGTGGAGGAGGAGTGAAATGGGGCCTGAGGCCAGAGCTATCTGTGCCTCAGTTTCCCCACCCAGAAAAACCCAGTGTAGTTGAGTAGATAAGAGGATCCTAGGAACAGATACCCTATTTCCGGGCCCACAGCTGTTCCTGCGGCTGTGGAGATGGGTGGAATGACAACACTGGGTGGGGGAGTGGCATGGGCAAAGTTTCCCCAGGCTTGGCAGCATTCCAAGGCCCAGGTGGTATTTGGTTTGGCTGGCAAACTTCTCCATTCCTTCCTTAACTCTGCACTTTGTGACTACAACAGGCGCAGCTGTGGGGTGGTGAGCGAAACTCGATAGCCCTGGCCTGCAGAGCTTACAGCTGGGAGTGGAGCTAACACTGTTGAAAGCATCAAAGCATCCATGTGTCTGGCTGCACAATGCCATAGGTCAAGAACAGCCCACCACTGACAATTTCACATGGTTCGGTCTAATACAATTGCAGCTGTGATAGGTGAGGCTGGCTGGCCGGGCAAGGTGACCCTTCAGAGTTGGGTGGGATCGGCTGTGCTAACCATTGAGTTTTGTTCTCAAAGACAGCAGTGCGAAACATAGTATTAGAGGAGCGGGGCTAGGGTGGGACAGGATCAGATAAAGTGACCACCACTTGGTGGAGGATGCCCCAAGGGGCCAGTGGGGAAGCCTGGAATCAATTGCAAAGCCATTCCAGGTGTCCAGCCAGACAAAATGGAGGAATAGAGCAAGAGGAGCCCTAGGCATTGCCTTGGTGCCCAAGGGCAGAAGCTTGGGTGGGTGTGTGGATGGAGTAGGCTGTGATCCTGGCTCCTAAGACAGGAGGCTCCCACCTCCCCAGCTCTTTTCCCCTCCTGGCCTCATAGTTACAGAAAGGACTCAGGCAGGCAAGTAGAAAATAACCATATTTAATGACAGTACTCAGTAGAAAAAAAAAGGCTTTGTACACACTGTACACACATTTACATGATTTCAGAGGGTCCCAGTGCTGGAATGAGGGCTGGGAAGGATCTAGCCCAAGCCAGGATTGAGGTATGTTGGGGCTTCCAGGGCCCAGGGTCTCCAGCAGGAAACCACCCCCCCCCCCCCCCGCCCCAAGCTGACTCTGGACCTTTTCGCCTGGATCCTGAGGAACACATCACTAGGATCATCAGCTAGAAGGCAGCCAGTTCCAAACACCTACCCAGAGCTGACCTCTCAGGAAAAGGCAGAAGGCTCCCCCACCACATGACAGCACCCCACAGGGACCTCACAGCAGGGACAGAATGAGGGCTTCAGCTCCCCAGCCCTGCTGAGGTGCTAACCTGAGGGACAGGGATGGAGACTGAGGGCAGCAGGGTTTGAATGTGACCTGCACAGGTTGGGTGGGGCTGGCCCAAGACCACTGTGACCCTCAAGTAACACCAGAGTCTCCTTGCCCAGTCTGAGACAGGTGACCATGACCTGCATGGCCCTACCTGCACCCCCAACCCCCCTGAGGAAACACGGATTCCATCTTGTGCCTGTACCCACAGCCACAAAGATGGCCACTGGTCTCTACCCCAGACCAGTGGTCTGGCAGGGGTCAGGAGCCCTGAGAGCATCGAAGTCGAGGTTAGCGGAAAGTGTTGGCAGGCTCGGTACAGCCAAAGAAGTCAGGGCCCACGAGGCGGGGGAAGCCCTCCAAGGCCTTCACCTTCACAGGGTCGAACTTCCAATAGAGGCGACCACGCAGAAAGTAGGCATAGCCTGAGGAGAGAGGAGGGTCAGGCTGGCATGGGTAGACACTGGCCCTGCACCTGCCAGTCAGAATGTGTCCAGGTCCAGGCAAAGGGGGAGGTCAAGATTGCCAGGGCTTGACCACTGTTGCACTCCTTGAAACCTGCAGGTCCCAGCGTGGCCATTCCAGAACCTTCCATCCTTCAGAATCCTACCTTTCCCCAGGTCTGAGCTGGACTATTGTCCAGCTTCACAGATGCCTGGAGTCTCAGAAACTCAAACCCTACTTCTCAGGAAAGCAAGTCTCCCTCCCTTCCCCAGATACCACCGACCCCCTCCCTTCCATGTCAGTCTATTCCTATACCTGCCAGTGACTATAGGCAGATGTCCTGAGGCAAGGTGTACCATATTGGTGACCCAGAGCCCCAGAGCCACCACAGGATAGCTCTGCCAGCAGGTCCCGAGGTAGGACAGCACAGAAGCAAGCTTGAGAGTACAGGGGAGAAAGTAGTGGAATGAACATCAGTCCTGCTCTAGTCCTTTGAGATTGTGGGAAGCCAGCCCGGTGGTTCCATGCTAAGCGGCAGGGACTGCCTGGGTGGGAGGCTTGGCTCCCCATGATCCACCTGAGAGGCCCAGTTAGGGACCTCATCACCTGAACCTCTGTTTGCCCCTCTGAAAACTGGCTTTGTAGAAAGTGTTAGGTCAGGGTGCCTGGATGGCTCAGTGGGTTAAAGCCTCTGCCTTCAGCTCAGGTCATGATCCCAGGGTCCTGGGATTGAACCCCGAATCGGGCTCTCTGCTCAGCAGGGAGCCTGCTTCCCTTCCTCTCTATCTGCCTGCCTCTCTGCCTACTTGTGATCTCTGTGTCAAATAAATAAATAAACTCCTAAGAAAGAAAGAAAGAAAGAAAGAAAGAAAGAAAGAAAGAAAGAAAGAAAAGAAAAGAAAAGAAAAGAAAGAAAGGAAGGAAATGTTAGGTCAGAGGGCTGGTCTGAGAACTGCAGGATACACACCAGGAGTTTAGCACCGTGCCCAGAACATCATCAGTCCTCAGCTTGCAGCAGTTATTATTTTACAAATTATGACTCTGGCCCATCTGCAGCATGGGGGCAGAGCACTGCCCTGGCGCAAGGAGGAGGGTGGATGGGGAAAGCCCTGGACAGAGGACCTGCGATGAGGAGCGAATGCCCAGCCAACTGCTGTGGGGGAGGTGCGGCTCTGGCACCACTCATACCAGCCAGCCACTCCACCCCAACGCACCATCAGCATCCCGGAAGGCGGCGTCGATCTCCGGGGGCACCCCTCGCCAGTCAGTGGCCCGGCGGGGCACAGGGCTGTCTACCCGGCGGGTGCTGAGGTGGAAGCGCCAGTAGTCTCCGCCTCCAAAGAAGTAGATCTTGTTCTTCTCAGGGCCCCAGGCCAAGGCGGCCTGGATGGGGGACCCCAGCAGGCCCAGCTCAGAGAGGGGTGCGGGGCCCAGGACTGGCTTCTCACCGTTGTACACCCAGTATTGAGCACCTGCCGGAGAGGGGAGGTTGCAATGGAGCTGCCCGCCGGCTGTGCCCGGCCAGTGTGGACCCACGTGGCCACCACCACCGCCACAGACCTTCCCCAGCCTCAGTTTCCTTGTCCATAGAACACTCAGGCCAGTAATCCCATTTGACACCCTTATCCCCCGAGGGAAGTTAGAGCCAGTGGGGATAAGCTGAGGTGCTGCATGCTCTGGAGGTACCACATGGGGAAGATCCTTCTAAACAGGAAGGAGGCCTCCTGAGCTCCCACTCCTTCCCCTGGCATTTAGCTACCTGTGGCAAGCACTTCTGACCAGTCACTGGGCCCCACCCTTGCTGCAGCAGGCTTGAGCCTCTGTGGCTGAAGTCCCTGCCACCTAGAATGTTCCAGGCTCCTGTCTTTCCCAGGTGAAAGTTACAGCACAGGGTCTGGGGTTGCCAGAACCAGATCGAATCCCTGCTCTGCCTTTTCTACACTGTGCCCTCAGGTGACACTGCCCCCCATCTACTCCCCAGGGACCTCATCTCTAGGGCAGGCATGCTAATCACCCATAACCACCCTCAGGGCACTCTGCCCTGTATGGCCGGCTGGCTGGCTGGCTGGCTGGCCAGCCCTCTCCTTGGCCATGATGCTCCTGGCTCCCAGAAGTCTCCTGAGCAGAAACCTCAGTCCCCCTCACCTTGGAAGAACCAGATGTGGCCCTGGGCATCTTCAAAGGCTGCATCCACGGGGCTGGGCAGTCCCTGCCAGTGGCGAGAAGCCAGCGCAGGGTAGCCAGGCTGCAGCCGGCCCCCACGCAGCCGCCACACGAAGCCCGCCTTGAAGAAGAAGAGCTCGCCCCGGATGGTAGAGACCGCATCAAAGGTGGCCTCGCAGGCATCCGGCGGGGCTTCCGGCTGGTGTGGGAGAGAAGGGCTGAGAAAGAGCCTGCATCGGAACCACGGAGGGCAAAGGGAGCCGGGAACAGGGCCTTACCTCCAGCGGGGCAATCTCGTTGGTGTCCACCCCGGCCTGGGGGCCCACAGCTGGGGGCCTGGAGGTGGGGGCTGGCCGTGGTCGCCCGTAGAGGTGCTGGATGCCCCTGCGGTCATCTGGACTGAGGCTCAGCGGGTAGCGGAAGGTGTAGAAAGGGGACATAAGTGCCTTAGCAGCCGTCGTGTGCTGCAGCCCTAGCACATGGCCAAATTCATGGGCCGCCACCTGCAGGAGGTCTGTGCCTGGAAAAGGGAGATAGCCCAGCAATCCCCAAACTTCCTGCTGCAAGATACCCAGGCTCCAGAGCCCAGCTCAAGGACTTGTCCCCATTGGCTATGATCTTCACTTGCCCCAGCTGGAAAGCGGGTCCCTAGCCCATACCCTGGTTGCTCCCGATAGTCCAGGTCTCGTCATAGTCGAAGTGGACATCTCCTTCTCGGTGGGTCTTGGGGAAAAAGGCATGAGCCAGGATTCCCCCGGGCCCATCAAATGGCAGGTTGTCCCCATGCCAGTACCTGTGGGTGGGTGGGGCAGAGTCAGCTGCCGCTGATAGGTGGGGTGAGCTCCCCGTGGGTTCTCAGGCCACTGGTTCACCTGGTGAAGTCGATCGTGATGTCAGCGTGGCCCTCATGCACCTCGGTGAAGGTGAGTGGTGTCACCTCGCTCCACACCTGCAGGGCCTCTGCTACCGTCTGCCGCACCTGCTCCCGCACCAGCTGCCATGGGAACCGGAGGATCCTGGGGGGAGGAGGAGGGGCCTGGGCCTCGCTTGGGACAGCTCCCTGCTGGCTGATGGGCCAGGAGTTGCCCCTGGTTGCTCAGCGGGGAGGCATGCAGGGGGGACACAAGCCAGGTGTGCTCTGGGCCTCAGCTGCGGTCCCTCTTCCACAGGGCAACATCTTTGTAAGGGTTTGTATGTCCTTTGGTGCACACAGGTGTCTGCATTTGGTGGAAAGAACGCAGAACCAGGAGGAGCCCCAGGACCCACTTTCTAGACCTGACTGTGCCACTTGCTGTGGGGGGGACCCCAGCCCCTGGCCCCCCTCTTGGTTTCAGTTCCCCACCCAGGACATTTCTGAGCTCTGATCTGTGTGACACCGTCAACCTTCACGTGCCTTCTGTCCCAGGGCAACGCCCCACGTCACTTGTAGGAGAAGCCTCAGCTTCTGCATCACTGTCCAGGTTACCTGTCCTGCTCGCTCACCACGGTTCCCGCCCGCATGGACTCCAAGCTCTCATCATAGGTCTGAACAATGACATGGCTAATGCCTAGCTCCCCGAGAGGATAGGCCATGTCTCCTCCAACTACCGCAAAATCCCAGGGCCTGGCACTTTCTAGGTCTCCACTAGAGGTTGCCTGGGTGATGGAAGGCCACACCCCTGCATGTCAAGGGAGCCACCAGCTGTAGCCTTTTCCAGTGTTGACAGAGCTACGGCCCCCTCCGCGGGCAGGCATGGCCATATAGAGTGCTGCCTGTGTGTGAATCTAAGTTGGGGTTCAGAGAGTCGGTCCACGGATGACTCAGGGGTCAGTGGACACAAAGATCTGTTAACCGCAGAGATCTAGCTCCAGCACATGTGTCAAGAAGCAGAAGAGGGTGGCTGTTCCCACACAGACACGCAGGTTTGTGGAGACATTTAGAATCTGCTTGCATGGCCACTGGCCCCTACCTGTAGGTGAGGTCCGTTTTTTCCCAGCGCCCGCCTGACAGCACGAACCGCTTTTGTCGGTTGCGGGCACTCAACCCATCAGGCGGGTCAGGCACACCGCAGCGGGGGGGTCTGGGACTGCTGGCAGGCCGGGGACTCTCCTGGGCAGTAGGGGCAGGTGCCAGGCTGCCGGGAGCTGCTTCATGCCAGGGCTGTGACCCCTTCCTCAGAGGGTGGCGGCGGTGTGCATCCTGGGCAGGAGATAGGACAGCAAGGCTTAATCAGGCCCTGGGTCCTCCCAGCCCATCAGCATACCCATGTGCAGCCCCAGCCCACTTTATGAATGGGCAAACTGAGGGCGAGGGGTACAAGTCATCGCACAGCAGGGTCCTTCGGCATGGACAGGTTCAGATTTGCTGAGATTTGTTCCAAGGCACCCTGCTGCCTTCCTGCCCTCTACGGGAGGGCCTGGGCTGCCTATCCAGCCGCTGGGCCAGTAAGGTCTACTGACTACTACAGTAAGGCACCTGACTCTCCACACTTACCCAGGAATAGATCTTACAAAGCTTTCAAGGAAAGGCCAGGAAAGCTCTTCCTGCTCCACCAACTGGCCCCCACTTTTTCTCTTTCCTTTCTTCCAGCCTCCCTGCCAACCCCACCAACTCTGCCCTCTCCAGTTAGGTGAATGGGCTCTGACACCCACCACCACCACTCCCCAATGTGGAAGAGCTGTAGCCCTGCAGTGCAGACTTGATGTGCTCACCTGAAAAATGGGGAGAATACCTCCCCAGTGGCAATCCATGTGTGGGCAGGGGGAAACAGACCATTACCAGTTGCCCAGCCCCCACCCAACCCTGCCCTGCTGGAGCCCTAGCACCACAGATGGGCGTTGAATTCTAACCTGGAGCTCCCACCATCTGCAACCTCCAGGGTCGGTCGGGACGGGCGTAGGGGGGAGGTCACAGTTCTCATGCCTTAAAAACAGCAGAAGCTCCTGGAGGTTGGGAGACCCTTCAAGGTCACCCAGCAAGGGCGCAGGTGGGGCCAGGTACAGACTCTGGTGTCCCAGGCAGGAGGCAAAGGGGAGGCTAGCACAGAGCCATGCTGTTTGTTAGGGACTAAGTGTTAGGGCTGACAGGTCTGGGCGGGAGGCTGGGGCCTCCCCACAGCCATATTTGGGGTGGTAGCCAGGCCACCCAGCCTCCACCCTCGCCCTTAGCCTCTGGCAGCTCTCCCAGGCTCTAGCCGTCCCAGGACTCTGATCATTGTCCCAGCACCCCCAGTCTCCCAATTCCAGAGCTACCAATAATTCAGCCTCCCAGAGCCACCCAGACTCAACCCCAAGAACACCCCATTAGGAAGGGGTCTTCTGACCCCAGAGGCCACAGCTACCTGGAGTATGAGAAGAAGCCTTTCTAATTTCAGACCAGCTTTCTAATTTCAGAGCTTGCTTCCTGAATGGTTGGTTAGTTCTCTGGTAGAGCCCAGCCTCACTGGCTTGTAGGTTTCCGTCACTACTGGACTTATTGCTAGGTAAGTACTTCTCATTTGCAGTCCACCTGTATCTAGACTTGGACCCCGCCAACAGTTCACAGACATGCTCTTATCCCTGGGTGGGATCTCTCACTAACTCCTACTGTCCTCATCGCCCATTTCTCAGATGAGAAAACAGAGCCCAGAGCAGTTAAGCAATTTGCCTGGGGAATAGCTGGCAGGTGGTAGGCTCTCTGTGCTCATAACCCACTCCCTACCTGCTACTTAGCTGTATTCTTCAAGCTGGAGCCACCCTTCCCCTGGAGGAGGGATCTAGGCTGGCCTCACCTTGGTGACAGTAGAGAAGGAGTGGGAAAATTATTAAGCACCTGCTACTTCCCAGGGCCCCCATCAGCTCACTGAACTCCACCCCAACACCCCCGGTAAGATGGGGAAGATACACATACGAGGTCTCACGCTGCAGATGTGGATCCCAGGTCTGTGTGCCTAGCCATTGGAGCCTGCCCCTTCTCTTCCCCATACTGCCCCCTTTGACTTTCTGGATAAACAGATTTCTTCCCCCAACCCTGGAACAGGCAAGACTGGGTTATTCCCTGGGAGCCTAGAGCCCAGAGCCCAGCCTACCAGGTCTCTTCACACCTCTGCCTACCAGGTCTCTTCACACCTCTGTTTAGAATTCTCTTATCTTCTCTGCCCTCCCGGGAGGCCTGGAGCAGCGGGCCATGGAGTGAGAGTGAGTAATGGACACACACACCATCCCTTCCTCTCTTGTCCTCATGAAGCTCTAGATCCGTGCCCAGACCCCTGAAACATGGTACTCTCAGTCCAACAGAAAGAGCCACAGTCTGAGATAGACCCAGTGACATAGGCCCAGTCCTATGTCACGGTCACCCTGGAGGGAAGTCTCTTCCCTCTTTTAGCTGTGACTTCTCTGTCCGTTGAGGATGGCCCCATAGCAGAGGGCTTTAAATAACCTTCTTCTATACTGCCTACTGTAGCCTTTTCCCTGGCCCAGCTCCTTGGCCCTGTGGGCCTTCCCCTCCCACACTTAGATATCTGCTCTCCCCAGCTGTGCTATAGCTCCCAGCACTCGCCTGGGGGCCAGCTCCCCCAAAGTTCTCAGACCAAATCATAAACAGGAATTGCACCTAGCAGCAGGGAGCCTGCAGGCCCAGAGAAGAGGGACTGGTGCAGCATCTCCCCCAAAGCCAGAGGCTCAGGCTCATTGTCCATGTCACACTCACTGGTCTTGGAGTGAGTGAGCAGGAGGTGCTAGAATCAAGGTTTCCTTTCCAGTATTTGGGGTTTGGAGCCCATCATTTAATGGCTCTTGGCTTCAGTTTCCCCATTACTGGAATGGGACACATGCTCCCTGACCTGCAGACCTCCCACACTTCATCTTTCTGAGTCTTTTCTGGCCCAGGGTCAGGCACCTTAACTGCAAGGCCTGGCACAAAGCCCCTTGCTGATCCCTAAGATTGGTGTGCTTCGTTCTTCTGAGGCTGCTGGGATTCAGTGAGGTGGGGTGGTAGGCACTGACCATGCCTGGCCTCATCTACACCCCTGGGAGGGTTGTAGAGCAGGCACCAGCACATTTCTCAGAGGAAGAAACAGAGCCCAGAGAGGTCAAGGACTTTGCTCAGGGTCACACAGCAAGTCAGAGAAGAGCTGGGCCTAGACCTGGAGCTCGTGCCCCCTCCTCTCACCTCTTCAACTGTTGGCCTATCTCCAAAACCCACATTCCTGAGAAATATTTCTTTTTCTGATGCCTTCCCTTCTCCTTTTCCTCAATCAGGAGCCTCTCCTGGGTTTGACGTGTGGTGGACACTGAGCTCACTCACCCCCACCTTCCTCTTGGGGGCACCAAACCACAGCCTCAAACATACTTGAGGAACTTCTGAGGTGACTCCCTGTCCTGGCTGAGCTAGAGGCTTGGGGTCAGCACCTGGGTCAACTTCTAATCTAGAAAATGGGAGGCACCCCGTAGAGGGGAGATAAAGGACCCTAAACCAAAAAACTGCTGGGTAAGACTGGGCTAGTTTTGCCCCTCTCTGAGTGTCAGTTTGCTATTGGTCCAAGGGGTCTTGTTAATAACAGCTCTGCCTTCTACAGTCAGCAGGAGGCGACCGTGATAGAAGGGCACATGGTCAGACTGTGGGAAAGAATGGGGAGCATCACCACACCATTCTAAGGTGAGGCTCAGAGAGGTCAAGCAGCCCACCCAAGTCGTACACCAGGCAACAAACAGGTCCCTCTACTACCCGCCTCCCCCACTGACTCCAGGAGGGAACATAGCATCAGAGCCACAGGGCTGCGGGGCTTTCATCAAGCCTAAAAGCTGTGAACTGGGATGGATAAATATTTACAGAGCTTTCCTGGCCCTGCCGACATGGCAGCCTGCGCATAAACATGGCAAAAGCGACCCCAAGTGCTCCCTGCATATCTGCAGAGTGATAGACAACAGCCCAGCTCAGACCCGGCCCCGACTGACCCTGCACGAGCGTCAAAGTGGCAGCCACAGGTGACAAGTGTGTGTCCAGCATGACTGGCTGTGCCCTCTCCTCCCATGACCTCATTTAATCCTAGGTGTCGGGCAGTGGGCACTGTTATCCACCCCCTCTCAACCAAGATGGAGGGGTGGGATCCAAAGACATAACAGGACTCACCTAGGGCACATGGTTCAAACCAGATCTCCAACTCCTGAACCCAGGGGCTATCCTTAGGGATTCCAGATTCTGCCCCAAGCTCAAGGGGACTGGGAAGAGTTGGGGAAGAGGCAGAGCCTCTGGACTGAGGGGCCCCACCCTCCCTAACCTACCCATCCTATCCTCTTTTGATCCCAGCAGGATGGGGCAAGGCTGGCCAGGGCAGAACTGGTGTGAGTGGACAGAGGGGGCCTGGCTGGTCAGATCTCCTGCCTCACCAGACCATCCCACGACTCCTGCCTGTCACACCTGCTAATGCTCCCATCCCGGCCTGAGCTGTCCCAGCTCAGGATGCCCCAGCTGAGGTCCAAGGGGCCTGTGGGCCTGCAGTTGCCCTCACTCTGCCTGGCCACCCTTGTGAGTGGTCCTTTGAGGCTCCAGCTGGGCACACAGGCTCTCACACAACATCCCGTGACTGCCCTTCCTCTGGTCACTCTGCTGCCCTCTCACCCAGACTATCTTCTCTCCTAATCAAACGTTCTTCTCTCTTCCCTTTCTCTCCCCATCCCATTCCCTTCTGAGGGTTTCTGCTGCCCACTCTCGGCTCTTCTTTCTCTGTCGCATGCTCGAACACACACACACACACCCTCCCTGGAGCTCTCATGCTCATTCTGTCCTGGTTTCACACCTCCCAAACTTGTAGGTGCCCAGGTGGTGCCACTTCTTCCGGGCTCAGACTCCATGTGCCATAGGGCAGTGCTGCCCTCCCAGCTCTTCCTTAATGCTCCAGCTCATTGCACGGGTGTAGGTGTGCTCACCGAGGCCACACACCTGGAGGCTGACACCAGCCTGAGTCTTTGTCCCCGCAATGAATAGGAGGCCCTGTAACCACTCCCTCTGCTACCTGGCCCAGCACACAGCCCAGCATCTGCAGCTGCGGCCACCGAGGAGCAGGTCCCCACGCTGGGACCGGGCGTGCTAGTCTAGCGCAGAGTCTCGCCTCACCAGCCGGAGCGATCCCGGCACAGGCTCCACTTGCACACCTCCAGGGACGGAAAGCTCACTATCTTTCACGTTCACAGGAACCCAGAAAGCATTTCGGGTAATGGGCCTCTCCAGGCTACCCCGGACGCCCCCTTCCTAAAGGGTCCAGTTCGGCCCCTGGGCCCAGCCCGCGTGCCTGGCACCCCCTCGGAGAGGAGCGGCCGACCAGCGGCGGGCACTCACCAGGGGCCGCGGGGCCCGGGCCAGCAGCGGCGGCGGCAGGAGCAGCAACAGCAGCAGCGGGAGCAGGAGGGCGCGCAGGACCGCGCTGCGAAACCCGGCGGCCCGTGCCATCCGCCCCGGGGCTGCTGGGGCTGCTGGGCCTGCTGGGCCGCGCCGGGCCACCGCCCCTTATAGCCTCTGCCCCGCCTCCGGCCCGCCCCGGCCCCGCCCCTCGTGCCTTTTGTTCTAAACTCTCCCCGCGGTGGCCGCCGCCAGGGTGGGGGAGGTGGACCGGGAGCGGCTGGCCCGGGTGGGGCGGGGGGCCGGAGACCCAGTCCTTCCCCGGGTCGGGCAGAGCCTGAGGTCTCTGAGGCCCAGTGCTGGGTGACCCAAGCTAGCTGGTGCAACTCCGGGCCTCAGTTTCCCTGCTGTGCTATGGGGAGTCTGACAGAAGTTGGGTTTTACTCCTTCTGGTCCCTACCCCCCACCTTTGGAAGGCTTTCCCTAGCTGGTCTCCCTGGTGGCCTGACCTCTGACCTATTTCTAGCCTATGACAGGTGGTTGTTCCCATTGGCAAGTTCTACCCATTACAGCCTTAGCTGATCTATCTGGAAGATGCCACAACAGCCCTTCTGATACCAGGATGTGTCTCAAGGGAAAATGAGGCATAAGGAGGAGGCTGGCCAGCCCCCCAGCTTGGAACAGAACTACAATTTATAAATGGGAAAACTGAGGGCCCAAGAGGAAAGGACCAGATCAGGCGTTCCCAGACCAGCAGGCAAGAGAAGGGGTGGGGAGGGAGGGTGCTATCAGCAGGCTGAGGTAGGTGGGGGGACGGTGTCTGAGTGGGGCACCAGCTGCCCAAGAGACTAACCTGTTCCACAGGGGCCCTAGGGGTCAGGCCCCTGAGATCTGAGAGAAAGGAGGTGAAAATCAAAGGAGAGGGTGGTGTCCATATTCTGGAAAGGACCCTCTGCTCTCATGACCTGGGGCCTCGTCACTTCACTAAGGCAATCTGATCCACCATGGGCAACCATGTAGAGCCCAGACCCAGGCAGTGGCTCCCATCCTGCCAGGCAGGGTCCTGAGAAGCTGCAAGGTGAGACTGTGGGCACCCAGTCTGGGCCCAGTAAGGGAAAGAGTCAAAGAGGGAGAGGGGGGCAATCAGATCCACTCAACCCCTCCCTCCTGGTCCCCGTCCCAGGAGTCCTCATAGCCTCTCCAGGAAGGTTCCACAGAGACCCCTAGAGGGACAGGAGAGGAAAGAGAAGACAGACCTCAAGTGTTAGCAATCTATTTCTTTAAAGTGACTCACTTTTGCTTGGGGTGATTTCATCCTCCCTACAATCCTGGTGCCACAAGTCCTGTACCCACCTCCCACCCCGCGGCACATGGGACAGTGATAGGGGAGGGTATAGAAATCAGAGCTCCTCTCAGTTCAAGGGTAATAATATGGTCACCGAGAAATCACTCAGAAAAAAACCAAAAAACAAAAAACATAAACCTCAAGTTTCTGAAGGGCTGGGAAGCGTTCTAAATCCGCGCCTCCACCCTTCCCTTGGCCTGGAACCAAGGTAGTAAAATCCCGAGGCCACAGGATTCAAACGCCTCTGAGCACCTTTGGAATGGGCATGCTGCTTGTATGTCTCGTAAACGCTGTCAGTGTCCCGCGCTGCGTCCGTTTTGCGGGTTAGGGTGTCAGGCGGGGTGCTGGGCGAAACGGAGGGGGCGGTCATCCCACCCGAGGAGGGTACTGCAAAAGGCTTCGCAGGGTTGCTAGGCACTTGAACCAGGGAGTCGAAGAGGGGCTCCGGGCGCCCCCTGGCGGGAGCTCTGGAAAAGAATCTCGCTGGGCCTTCCTTTGGGTATTTCTTCCCAGCTGGGTTCACCTCTATCCCCGCCGCCCTCCTCCCCGGCGGGGGACCCTGAGGTCAAGTCGTAGTGGGTAAACCCTGTCCGTAGGAGGGGGACCAAAGCCTGGTCTGGCGCCTGGTACCCCTCCCTTGCTGGTTCATCCGGTCGCCTCCCTGTCTATTTCTTCCCTGGCTATCGGACAGCAACCAACTCCACTCCCTAGGCTCCGAAGTGGTGGATTTTTTTTTTTTTAAGATTTTATTTATTTATTTGACAGAGACAGCGAGAGGGGGAACACAAACGAGGGGAGTGGGAAAGGGAGAAGCAGACTTCCCGCCAAGCAGGAAGCCCGTTGCCAGGACCCTGGGATCATGACCCCAGCCAAAGGCAGACGCTTAAGGACTGAGCCACCCGGGTGCCCTCAGAGGTGGTTTTTTAAGGGACTTGGCCCATCACCGCGGGGTCAGCCCTCGGCACTTTGCAGCATTGGCCCGAGTCCCCAGTGCCCACACAGCTCGGGCCAGGCGCAGAGAGCGCAGGATAACACTGCCAGGTAAGAAGGGTGCTGAGACGAGGTGACGCTATAAGGGACCCGCGTGAAGGTGAGCACCGCCCCACTCTCAGCCACTCCCTCTGGAGGCGTATCCCCTAGGCTCCGCCCCCTTGCGCCCGCAGTGTTTAGCGGTGCCGCGTTCGTCCCCGAGGTAGAGCCGCTGTCACTGTCGCCGTCTCTGATTGCGCTTGGCTGCCTCTCACCGCCACCATCATGCCCCGGGGGAGCCGAAGCGCGACCGCCCGGCCAGCCAGGTGTGAGCGGGACCAGAGCGGTTGGGGAGGGGGCTAGGGAAACGTGGGCACTCCCGCGCAAGGGCGCAATAGTTTGACCTTGGCGGCTGCTGCGCCATCTTGGTGGGGGGAGGGGCGGGGGTGCCGCAACCGCGTGTCTTAAGAGGGTGGTCGCCCACCCTCGGGGCGAAGAGGGGGAGGACGGGGTTCGTGTCCAGGAGCTGCGGGCCCCTGGGGCCCCAGTCAGGGGTCTGGCCGCGATTAACCCTACTTAATTATCCCCCACCCGGCAGCCGCACTGTTCACCCGCCCGCGCACCCGCCGCCCTCGGCCCCTGCACCGACCCCTGCCTCGTCTGGCCAGCCCGGCTTGATGGCGCAGATGGCGTCCACGGCCGCTGGGGTGGCCGTGGGCTCGGCTGTGGGACACGTCGTGGGTAGTGCCCTGACTGGAGCCTTCAGCGGGGGGAGCTCAGAGCCCGCCCAGCCTGCCGCCCAGCAGGTGAGCAGCGGGCTCAGGAGAAACTGAGGCCGACTTCCCATAAGGCTCACACTAGTAGGAAGCTGCTGGAATGTCCAGTGAGAAGTGCTCTGGCACCTTCAGAGCTGCCTCAGGCCCAGGACTTTTCCAAGAAGGGTCTTATTCCTCTCTCTGCTTTTAGCCCCCTGTTGATCACAGGCAGGCTCTTGTAGCCCCTTTCCTGAGGCCAAGGTCCTTAGACTTCTAGGGACCAAGCAGCCTTTTAAAAATGGGGAAACCAAAGCCCTTAGCAATTCAGAGAGTGGCTCAAGGTAACCTAACCCTAGTGGAGGGATGTTGAAGTTCTGAGCCTGGGCTCTCCCCATTCCCAGGTTCTGCCCTGCAGTCCCCGCATCCCAAGGGCAAGGGGTAGCCAGCAGCAGGTCTGAGCCCCATTTCCTGTTCACGGATGCCCTACTGGGCACCCCATTAGTCCTGAGCCAAATGTGGCTTAGTGGCAGGGTCAGGGGTCATGAGGATTGCTTTGGCTGAGCCTGTAAGCTGCTAATACTTGTGGGGGTGGGGCTTATACATAAGCCAAGAGTACAAGCACAACGCTTGGCTTTTCTAGAGCCTTCTCCCATCTCTCAGGCCCTGCCTACTCAGTGAGCCCATTATGAGGGAATTGGAAAATGCTGTCCATACCGGCACTAGCATCAGCTGAGTCGGTTTGAAAGGGCTGTGGGCTCCTGATTCTCAGACAGAGCAGCTGGGGCTAGACAGGGTAGGCTGGCCCCTGAGTCACTCAGCCTACCAGGGAGCCCAGGGGCACCTGGGCTGGGGGTGTGGGGAGAGACTGGCGGCCCCCAGCGTTGGAGCCCACTTCTGGGTGCCAACCTGAAGCCGACTTTGCTGCCTCCTGTGCCATGCTCTAGGCTCCCACCCGGCCTGGCCCCCAGCCCCTGCAGATGGGGCCCTGTGCCTACGAGATCAAGCAGTTCCTGGACTGCTCCACCACTCAGAGTGACCTGTCCCTGTGTGAGGGCTTCAGCGAGGCCTTGAAGCAGTGCAAATACAACCACGGTGAGCGGGCAGCCCCTGACCCAGGCCGGAGTGGGAAGGACAGTCCCTCGTGTTGTACCTGCAGGCTGACCACTGGCCCGTGCCACCCCTCTCTCTCTGCAGGTCTGAGCTCCCTGCCCTGAAGAGATAGGTGCAGACTGGTGCAGATCCATGAGCCAGCCCTGCACCCTCCCACCCACCCTCCCCTCTTCACCGACAGCTGGACCATGACGTCAGATTGTACCCACGTAGCTGGGATTGGGAGTGAGGAGGGGGTTTCTCACCCCGCAAATGACCGGAGACACAGATGTGCAATTAAAAGAGTTTATTTTAGACTGTATCCTGCCGTGTGCCCTCTCACTAGCCTGTCTACTGGGTAGGGTCAAAGAGCATCACCAGATGTCCATCTGTGCGGTTGAATTGCTTTACCTTAAGCTGACATCCTGGGTGGGGGCTGGGGAGGAGGGCTATTGAAATCTGATGACCTTGGACAGTCCAGATAGGAGTGAGGCATTCGCCTGGACCCCCAAGGGCATCTGACTCTGGGGACTGGAATCCCTGGACAAGCCTGTTTCTTGTCTTCTGCTCTCAGGGCTGCTTGCTCTCCCTTCACTGTTGTCTCTGCCTCTGGATCCCTTTCTCTGCACCCACATTTTGGGGGCCATCCCCCCATGGTGCCCTCACAGCCACTCCATGACCATGCCCCTCTGGCTGATGCAACTTCTTCGTAAGTCCAGATTCTGCAAGAAGAAGGCCCTGGGTGGCTCTTTTGGCCCGATCACACAGTAGAGGTCACGGCCAACCCCCTTGGATCAGAGTCCAGCTCAGCCACTTGGCTGTGATGTGCCAGATCACAGGACCTGCTGGAACAGACGAGCAGGCCCTGCATAGCCAAGGCAGACCTCACAATCACGTGCTCTGGGCTGCTGCCTTCATTGAGTGCATCAGCCCTGCCCTGAGCACCTACTGTGTGCTAGGCTCTGTTTGATATCTCCAGGCCACGGAGGATGTTCCTGAACTTGGGTACTCAGAGTCCAGTGGAGTGGTGGGGATGTCTTTTGGGCCAGTGCGTTCCACCTTGTTGGTATTTGTGTGTGTGTGTCGGTGGGGGGGGGTTGTGTGCAGGGGATGGTGGTTGTAGTCTATCGGCACACATAAGCCTGTCCCCTGGGACTTTGGGTGTGAGCATCCCCCCAGGTGTCCTTGTCTCCTTACCTGGCTGGCTTCTGGCCCCAGCTAACGGGTCCTGGATGGCAGGGAGCCCATCCTTCGTGGCCTTGAAAGGGGACCTTGCTCCTGGTTCCCACGTCGAGTGCTCGTGCGCCTCTTCTGGCCATCACTTGCAGGGTGTAGGCCTGACAGGTGGCGAAGCTCCTCTGGAAGGCCCAGGAAGCCCTACCTATGGGTGCTGGGGAAAAGGTGCGCCCTCCCCCTGGGGCTCAACCGTGACACTCACCTGCGAGCTCTGGATACTGGTCATCCAGGTTCTCTAGGAGGGACTCATAGCGGGTGGGGGTCCCACCCTCCCCCTCTGTGGAGGGAGGAAGACCAATTCCTGACCGGCCTGCTAGTCCACACCCCCACCTCTCACTCTGGACCTGTTTGCTGGGCCTGGCTGGGGCCGACAAAGCATTGGATGGAAAGGGTCAGGGCTAGGTCCTGGCCAAAGGTTCGGGGGGATGGCCAGGGCCTTGGGTGGTCTCGAATGCTGCCCCCCTCCCTCATTCCAACATAACTCCAGGGGGAGATCTTGGACCCCACTTACTGAAGATCTGCACGAGGACATAGGTTCCACGCTCCTGCAGCAGGGGGCTGCCCATGGAAGGGGCCGGGGATGTCCCCTCCTCCAGTCCCTCATTCAGACTCACCAAATGCCCGTCCTCAGCCAGGAGGGCAATGATCGCTGGGAAGGCAGAAAGGGAGGCAAGGCAGGGCTGGCATCTCTGCCGGGGGGCCCTTGGCCCCTCCTCCCCAGCACCCCGCCCTGCCCCCTCACCATCCGAAGGCACCTGCCCCCTCTGCCTCAAGTGGGCTCTGAGGGTCACGGGGCTGCACCAGGTGTTCACCAGCTCCCAGCAGCCAGCTGTAGGGGTGGGCAGAGGTGAGTGAATGCGATTTCCTCCCCCAATCTGGGACCATCTGTCTCTCTTCCATCTCTTCTCTAACCAGAGCAGAGAATTGGGCTCCATTATTGAGCCTGTACCCTCCTCCATCCATCTCTTGAGGTGTCAGTGACCAGAGCACACAGCTCCTGTCTCCTGCACGCAGTGCTGCCTCTGCACAGGACCTCACCTCCCACCCCAGCCCCACCTGCCACTGGAAGTCGGGAAATCTGCAACTGTGGCCAGAGCTTTAGGTGCCCGATGAACCCTGAAGCTTGACCACCCACCGAATTAGAGATTGTGTAGTTCAACAACAACACCCCATGGTGAGGTGGTGATTGGTCCTCTAGAGGAGCCATGAGAATTTCCAGGACCCAGCCATCAGGATTGCCCCACAACAGACTCCAAGCACTCTCTCTGCCTCCTCATAGAGCTGTTTCCCTAATCTTCCCCCATCCTCTTACACAAGTGCATCCCCCTTCCCCACACTGCCTCCCAAATCTCCCCCAGGTCAGAGGGAAGCAAGCCTCTGAATGTACCACCCCTCTACCCATCTGTAGGGACAGGGGACCCCACTTACCTCCAAACATCACTTTGATAAACATGGCTGTAGGAGAGAGGAGACAGATGTGGGGGCTTTGATTCCCCCAATCTGATTTTCCAGCTATGGAAGGATCTAGGGCTGAGATCTAATGGGGAGGATGGCACTGCCAGGAAATGTGTGTGTGTGTGGGAATGGGTGGGTGGATCCAGGCTTAGGTCCTTGCTTGGCCCCCCTTAGGTCTAGACTCCACCAGTCTAAAGGGGTCCCTTTGGCTTCCTCTTCCTCTTGCCCGCTGGTTCAGAGCAACCCGAGGAGACTAAGGCCCTCCCAGCTTCCAAGTTGGTCTCCATGGCAGTGGGAGCTGCCAAGTCATCTAGGCAGGAAATGCCTTCCCCCACCCCACAGTATCCCGGTAACAGGATCTGGTGCAGGAGTACAGGCATTCCCTAAGGCAGGGCTGCAATGGGGGTTCAAGGCTTGTGGTCCTGGGATGGCCCAAGACCACATCGGGAGGCAGATCATTTCCCTCATCCCCAGCCCCCAAATTCCTTTATGCCCCCTTGTAGTCCGTGCCAGCCTCTGGCCACCACGGCTCTGTGTCCTGTCGCTGCCTTTTCCAGAATTGTGTAAAGGGAATCATGCAGCACGGAGCCTTTGGAGTCTGGTTTCTCTCCCTCAGCATGCAAGTCACTCAACAGCTCGTTCCTTCTTGCTGCTGAGGAGGGTCCCATTGTCGGGGTGTGCCTGTGTGTTGATCCATTCACCTGCTATTGTTTGGATAGTTCTCAGTTTTTTGCATTTACGCAGAAAGCCAGGATAGACATTGGCGGACAGTATATTGTGTTTCTCTGCCTCTCCATCCATGCCCATCCTTTCTTTGACTTTCTCTCCCCCTTTCTCTTCTCTTCATCATCTTCTTTCCTTCCTCCCCCTTAGCACCCTCTCTGTCTCTCCGTTTCTGTCTCCTGCCCCCTTCCATGAGCCCCTACCAGACCCCTTCAGCCAGAGTGCCAGGTAGGTGTCTGGAGCAGGCTTCCGACCTTTGCCAGCTCCCTTTCCCCAAGGTTTTAGAAATGCACCGCCCCCCCCCTCACCCCCCAGCAGGGTGATTAAGCTATATGTCCTACCCGCTGGGCCATTGTGGAGGAGGACTGGATCCTCGGAGCAGCTCACCCAGCACTCAGCTCAGTGCTCCGCCCCCGTGGGGGATGGGCAGTAAGAACAGGGCTCAGCAGAGTCCTCGTGAGGATTAAACGTGGTAACTCTTTTCTCTTTTCCTTCCTTCCCCCCTTCCTTCCTTCCTTATTTCTCTTTTATTCTTTTTTTTTTTAAGATTTTATTTATTTATTTGACAGACATAGATCACAAGTAGGCAGAGAGGCAGGCAGAGAGAGAGGAGGAAGCAGGCTCCCTGCGGAGCAGAGAGCCCAATGCAGGGCTTGATCTCAGGAGCCTGGGATCATGACCTGAGCTGAAGGCAGAGGCTTTAACCCACTGAGCCACCCAGGAGCCACTTTTCTTCTTTCTTTTCTGTTCTTTTATTTCATAGTAAACTCCACACCCAGTGTGGGGTTTGATCCCTGAGATTAAGAGTTGCATGCTCTACCGACTGAGCCAGCCAGGCGCCCCTTAAACAGGGTAACACTTTAAAATGCTACCTTGGCGGGGGTGGGGTGGGGGGTGGAGCCTGGGTGGCTCAGTCGTTAAGCGTCTGCCTTCAGCCCAGTTCATGACCCCAGCGTTCTGGGATTGAGCCCCACATCAGGCTCCCTGGGTGCCCCCTTCTCCCTCTCCAGCTCCCCTGTGGCTTGTGTTCCCTCTCTACCTCTCTGTCACAAATAAAATCTTTAAAAAAATTATGTATTAAAAAAGGGGGGACGCCCAGGTGGCTCAGTTGGTTAAGTGGCAGCCTTCGGCTCAGGTCATGATCCCAGCGTCCTGGGATCAAGTCCCACATTGGCTCCTTTCTCTGCAGGGAGCCTGCTTCTCCCTCTGCCACTCTGTCTGCCTGTGCTCTCTCCCTCTCTGTCGAATAAAGAAATAAAATCTTAAAAAAAAAAAAGTACTCAGAATGCCACAAGTGCTCAGAATGAGCACTGTGCCAACAAATAGTATTTTGCAGATTTATTTAAACACTGGACACCACTGTCCCTGGGGACCTGTGTCCGGCAGACCACAGGTCAGGAGGGGTGGCAACCAAATTCCAGAAGAATGTCTATGCAGAACCCTGAAGCTCCAACAACCATCCTTGTTGTCTCAAGGGTTCATTTCCAGTGCTGCCATGAAGGAGTCTTTGAACTTGAGTGTCTTGGAGATGTCCTAAGGAGATGTTAGAGACAGAATGGGACCTGTTTGGGGAGGTGGGGCTTTATAACCTCCCCCAAGGGAGCTCTCAAGGCTTTGAGGTAATGAGAACGTGCTGTTTTAATTATACTTTTATAATTATTTAGGTATACTAAGGCCAGCAGGCCAGGAGATTGCCTTTGAGAAAAGAGTTTGTTCCCCGCAGATCTCTAGAGCATGGGGCATGCGGCACCACAGAGGGACACATAGGGAAGCACCCACTGGGTCAGCAGGCAGAAGGCAAAAGAGAGAGCCCTGTAGTTTATTTTTTTTAAAAGATCTTATTTATTTATTTGACAGAGACACAACGAGAGAGAGAACACAAGCAGGGGGAGTGGGAGAGGGAGAAGCCGGCTTCCCATGGAGCAGGGAGCCCGGGACCTGGGATCATGACTCCAGCCGAAAGCAGATGCTTAACCGACTGAGCCACCCAGGCACCTTGGTCTGGCAAGTAAAGGAGCTGACCATGTCAAGTGCTAGTGAGGATGTCTCCGGACTTCTCCCACCCTCTGACAGGGGCGCAAGATCTATACAACCCCGTTGGGAACACTAGTAGTTATCTACTAGAGATAAATGCGCATGTTCCCTCCACCCAGCAACTTCTGTCCTGGGTGTCTACGAGAAGAAATGAGAACACAGGTGCACCAGCAGTTTTATTTGTAATGGCTAAAGACTGGAAAGCACCCAATTGTCTATTAACAGGAGAATGGCAAAGGTATGGCTTTGCGGTGGTCTATCCACATACAACTATGAGAATGAATTAGACACCGCAGTATACATATGGGTGACTCTTATAACGCTGAACAGAAGAAGGAGGAGCAACAGGAACACACTGCCATTCCCTAGAGTTGGCGTTCTAGAGCAAGCAAAATTGATCTAAGTGATTGAAATCAGAATGATGGTTACCCTTGGGGTTAGAGAGCCTGTTACTGATGGGGAAGGCACATGAGGGAGCCTTCTGTGGAGATGGAAACATTCTAAATTGTCATCTGAGTAGAGGTTGCAGGGTATAAGTATAAATAAAATTATCAAGCCAGGGGTGCCTGGGTAGTACAGTCGGTCGAGTATTTGACCCTTAGTTAAGGCTCAGGTGATGGTTTCAGGGTCATGGGATGGAGCCCCACATCGGGCTCCACGCTCAGCATAGAATCAGCTTCTCCTTCTCCCCCTGCTCCTCCCCTATTCTCTCTCTCTAAAATAAATAAATTAAAATATTAAGAAAATCATCAAGGCATACACTTAAAAATCTGTGTACCTTACCCTACGTGAGTTACACCTCAATAAAAAGGCATCTATCCACTATAATTACATGTGTATGTGTGGATTTCTGTTCTCAGGAGGCCCTGTGGGGCCAGGCCATTCACATTTGGAAAGATAGGGCCTGCCGTTGGGCCCCAGCCCCTGTACCCCCATGTCCCCACCCCCAGTCAATGGGCTGATTTGCATGCCTTGTCATGGTCCAGGGGCTTCCCCTGCTTGTGCTCTGAAGCACCTGGGACACTCCCAACAGAGCAACTCCTGTCTGCCTCCCTGCCTCTGGCCATGGCCTCCTGGCATCTGGCCCTCCTTCTGACTGGGACCCTCCTGTCTGGTAAGCTCCCCCAGGCCTGGCTCACCTGGGGTCAGGTGGGGGATGGCACGGGCTCCAAAAGGCCCCTGCAAGGAAACAGTGGGCAGTGGGAGGGTTCTAGAAGGGGCATTAAGGTGGAGGGGAGAACTGGCTACAAATAACTGCCCTAGATTTGGAGCATGTCACTTCTCGGTGTGGGCCTCAGTTTCCCCATTTGTGAATGGGGGATGAGCAGACTATTAGGATCCCTTCAGATTCTGATTATTTGGGGTCTCAGAAGAGATTGGAATTGGTCAGTCACCTTTTTAGTTTTTCACGTGGGAAGCTACCCCAAGGGCCTCAAAGACAAACTATCCTTGACAAGATTCCCAGCAGCCAGTTGTCTGAGGTTGACCTGAAGGATGGGACAGCCCAGGAGGCTTCCAGGTGGTGGCAGTAGCCAGAGTTTGGAAGAGCCAGTGTGACTGGGGTAAGGAATGGGGGCTGGCAGAGAAGGACCCAGAGGCCACCAGTCCCACACTCTGAACGCTAGGTGCTCAACGGAACACAGATTCTTGGGAACATAGCACAAATGAGGACTTGGGGGTTGTGAGATTTGTGCCCCACACATCTCAATTCTATGCACAGGTCTATGAGCCTTTCGGGAGTCAGAGTCTCCTTGGAGAGAGACCAAGCCTTTGCGGGGTGGGGACAGGAAGAAAGGAGCCCACGAGTCTCTCTCTCTCTCAGTCTCTCAGCCAGGCTTGCCCCGGCCAGATGCACT
Organism: Lutra lutra; assembly: GCF_902655055.1. Classification (NCBI taxonomy): domain Eukaryota; kingdom Metazoa; phylum Chordata; class Mammalia; order Carnivora; family Mustelidae; genus Lutra; species Lutra lutra. The sequence continues at coordinate 65,762,324 of NC_062289.1, read as the reverse complement.
GCTGGTCTTTCCAGGCCAAGTGGCCCAACTCTCCTGCATGCTCAGCCCCCACCATGCCACCATCGGGGAGTACGGCGTGTCTTGGTATCAGCAACGGGCAGGCAGTGCCCCCCGATACCTCCTCTACTACCGTTCAGAGGACAACTACCACCGGCCCCCTGACATCCCTGACCGCTTCTCAGCAGCCACAGACGCCGCCCACAATGCCTGCATCCTGACCATCAGCCCTGTGCAGCCCGAGGACGACGCAGATTATTACTGTTCTGTGGCTTACACATCCTAGGGGTGGAGCGTGGGCTTCTTTTCTGCCTCTCATCCCTGCACTCTGATCTTGGGCCCCCCTCTTTCTCCAAACCTTGAACTTTCTCCTCTGTAAAATGGGTTAACAATATTAAACATGTAAAAAAAAATAATATCAAGCACATGAACAGTAACTATTCTGAAGGCCATGAAATTCCTGCTGAAAAAGTGACTGGGAGTGTGGGGGTAGGGATTCTGGGGATTGTTACAGAAGAGGAAGCACCTGAGATCCTTGGGGCGGGGTCCAGACTCTCCACTGGCCCCCAGGGGGCTTAGACTGGTGGCCTGGGCTTCCTGTGACCTGAGGAGCTGGAGGAAGAGAAAAAGGAACCAGCTCTTGCTGCTCCTAGCTCTGCATGGCTGGTTGTGGTTCAGCGCTCAAGAGGTGGCTGGACTGGGTCCTTATGGAGCGCCTGCTTACTCCTTGATGGGGCATGGAGGAGGTATGAGTATGTATGTGGGGTGGGGCCACTCGGAGGCACCCCAGAGCTTGGACAGAGGGTGCTCATTGCAGGTGGCAGCATCTCTATCTTTCTAAGTGTTTTATTTATTTATTTATTTATTTATTTATTTATTTATTTATTTGACAGAAAGAGATCACAAGTAGGCAGAGCAGCAGGCAGAGGGAGAGGAAGAAGCAGGCTCCCCGCTGAGCAGGGAGTCTGATGTGGGATCCGATCCCACTACCCTGGCATCATGACCTGAGCTGAAGGCAGCCGCTTAACTGACTGAGCCACCAGGTGCCCCTGGGCAGCATCTCTCCCATTAGGAATGTGTGTTCTATTGGTCACCAGTGGTAGGCCCGTGCCCCTTTCCCTAACCAGTTCTCCCACAGGCGGGGAAGGCTGTACCTGAGCAACTGGGCCGAGTGGGGGGCACTGGGTGGGGGAGCAATCCTTATTAGAAGCAGAGCTGAGCGTCTGGGTGTGTGGTGGAGGTTGAGAGGTGTTGGAGCGGGCTTCAAAAACACACTGTTTGGGCGCCTGGGTGGCTCAGTGGGTTAAGCCGCTGCCTTCGGCTCAGGTCATGATCTCAGAGTCCTGGGATCGAGTCCCGCATCGGGCTCTCTGCTCGGCGGGGAGCCTGCTTCCTCCTGTCTCTCTGCCTGCCTCTCTGCCTGCTTGTGATCTCTCTCTGTCAAATAAATAAATAAAATCTTTAAAAAAAAAAATCTCTAAAAAACACACTGTTCTTCCCTCCTGGTTCTTTTAAGAGGCGCCTATGTCTGGAGGTCATCCCTCACATGCACTGGAGTTCCGGGTCTCCAGGGTCCAGCCTCCACTTCCAGCTGTCTCCTGGGCCCTCACTCGGCCCCTTCTCGCCTGTCTCTGCTGGTACCAGCTCGGGCAGGCAGGACCTGGGTTACCCAGGAAGGGTGAATCATGCAGGACCCCTGGGCCTGCGCGGGGTGATAGGCTCCACAGCTCTAGGAACCCCTTCCCTTCTCCCGAAGACCCCCGCCGCCCGCGTGGCCTCTGGCTCGCCCCCACCGCAGGGCACGTGCAGCGGGAACTTGGCCCCCTGCCTGCGGCTCTACGCCCGTCCGCCCGCCCTTCCCGGCCTCAGTTGCCTCTTCTGCACTCCCGCCAACGGCTAACCAGCTGTCTCCCCCAAAACCAGGATTTGTTCTGGGAACCGCCCAGAGACCACCAGTCCCAGCCCTGGAACCTAGAGTCGTGGCGCCTAAGTTCGCGGACGCCAGGTGCCGCCGGAGCATCGAGACGTAGGGACCTCCACACGGCCTAGAGCGGTCCCGGAAGTGCCCGCGGGTGGGAGGCGGGGCTCCCGGCGCTCGGGCCGCCGCGGGCTCCGCGTCAGCAGCTGCCTCTGAGCGAGGCCGGGTCGGCCGCGGGTTGGAGCAGCTCTGGTGCGGCCACGCCCCGCCCGCCCGCGGCCCCGCCCCGGCCCAGGTGAGCAGCCCCGCCCCGGCCCAGGTGAGTGGCTCCGCACCAGCCAGTGTGACCACCTGTCTCTCCGGTGGCCCTGGGTGTGGGCGTCCTCCATCGGTGGGAAGCCTGTAGGGGCTCCGCGTCGCCGCCCAAGCGGCGTGTGCGTGTCCGCAGCCGCCCGCGGGCCTCCAGCCAGGAAACCCTGACGGGACCGAGGGTCTCCCGGGTGCCCAGGCCTGGAGGGCTCCCCGAAGCATAGGGTGAGCATACAGGAGAAGCCAAGGAAGGCCTCGAGAGAGGTGGGAAGTTGGGGTTCCAGACCTTGGGATCTTCGGTCCCAAAATATTTAAGACATTGTTGAGGACAGATAAAGGATCGCCAACTTTGTAAACAGCGTGGAGACTTAAGCATGTAGGTGGTCTATAGTGGGAATGGGAAACCCCTAAGGAGGGAACCTTGGAAACATCAGGATTTAACAGGTGGGTGGAAGAAGAGTTGTAATCACAGATGCCAAGAAAAAGGGATCGGAGAGCATTAAAACGGGGAGTGGGAGAAAGAACTTTCATAAATGAAGGGAATAAAGAAGGAGGTGGGAAAGGGGGTGGGGGGGCTCAAAATCTTGAGGCGTTCAGGTATGCAAGGTGGGTTTAATGGCAGGGTAGACCCGTTTTATCACATCTTCCAGGTTTTCAAGAGAAAGCCTGAAACCTACAGAGTTTCCAATATTGGCAGCTAAGTCAAACAAAAAGAAAAGGTTCCAACTCTTTCCCGAGCCAAACAAAACGCGTCTGTAGCAGGATCCTCAGGCTGCCAATTTGCAACTTCTGAAATGAAGGGTTTTGAGAAGGGAGCTTTTGGTGAGCACTGCCAAAAGGGGTGGGAAAGTGAGGTCTGAGAAGAGAGGGATTGGCCATAAGGAGGTCACTGGATGGAAGAGCTGAAGATGCTGAAGTCCCAGCTGGAATTGGAAACTTGAAATTTGTCTCAGTGCAGTACACAGTCCTATGATTTTCTTTGGCAACATTTAACATCTTAGGAGGAATTGACGGAGAGCTTTGGTATTTGGCGGCTGGTTGCAGCAGGGCAAGGAGGTGAGGAACGTGATGCTGGTCAGTGTCTATGGTTCGATCCACAATAGAGTCTAAGCTAGACAGGAAAGGGTGGACTAGAAGTGGAGAGCCAAGATGAAATCAGTGGGTTGTTAGACCCAATGAGATCAATCTAGAGAACCTGAAGAATGGGAGATTCTGGTTGCTGAAGAAGAGGGGAAGGGGAGATAAGTGATCAAAGAATTTTTGAGAATACTTCAGTTCTGTGCTTTTTTTCCACACCTGGCCTTCGTATCACCTGATTATTCATTAAAAAAAAAATCGTTTCCAAATAGAAATGAGTTCCATTGCAACTATGCTGATTAATTTAGTGTGTTTTTGAGCTGCTTGTCTATGCTTCAGTGTATTGCTAATAGTACCTTTGTATATAGAATTGTGAGGATTAAATGCACATGTGCTTATAGAAGGTCTAGTAGTGCCTAGCACATAGTAGATGCTCAATAAACACGAGCTATTATCGTTATGATTCCTGGGGTTTCCCTTCAGCTTGCACAGCAATTTCTGTTTCTTTTTTTTTTTTTAAGATTTTATTTTTTATTTATTTGACAGAAAGAGAGAGATCACAAGTAGGCAAAGGGGAAGGCAGAGAAAGAGGGGGAAGGAGGCTCCCTGCTGAGCAGAGAGCCCGATACAGGGCTCGATCCCAGGACCCTGAGATCATGACCTGAGCTGAAGACAGGGGGTTAACCTACTGAGCCACCCAGGCGCCCCTTGCACAGCAATTTCTGAATGAGGTCCCGAGAGGCTCCCTCGGAGGCCACCACAGTGGAGTGGGGAGTGTTCTGGGATCCGTCCATGTCCCTATGAAAACAACCCCCATTAACTGGAGCACCTCTGCTTTTATCTTTTATTTATTTGTATCTCCCAGATGATTTATTTGAATAGAGTTCTGTGCCCCCCTCCCCTCAAAAAAGTGTAGCCACCAGTTCTAGCAGGAAAACATGACTTTTCTTCCATTCAGTCACGTATTTATGCAACCACTGTGTGTGGAGATTGTCCTGTTGTGCTGGGGGCTGGGGGCTTCACGTTGAAGGAGCACAGTACTTTCCCCCAGGGAACTCTCAGGCAGCATGTTTGCCATCCAGGGTTGTGAGTGCTTTGATGGACATGTGCACCGAGCTCTGCAGGTCCCTGAGCCTGAGATCACAAGACTTAGGGTACAGAAAAAGGGACAATAAGACTGAGTCTGGGAAGATGAGCCAGTGGCAATCTGAGACGGGAGGGGAACCTGTTAGGAGGATGAAGCAGCAGCTAGGGCTATGTGGAAGGAGAGGCTGGAGCTGGGGCTGGGGCGGCTAGCGCAAAGGGCTTTGTGAAGGCTTTGGGCTGCCGCGAGATCCTGAGGCAGATGATCGGGCCTGTGTTTGGGGTATTTGACGCTGGTGTCAAGGTAGAAAACAGACCTGAGGGAGGAGTAGAAGCTGGGGGTTGGTGGTCATTTGGGCGGTGAGCATTGAAGTGATCCTGGGGAATTGCATGAGGCCTGAGCTGCAGACTGACGGAGAGACAAAGACCTCTTAATAGAGCCTCAGGAAATAGACAGACTAGACGTATGGGGTGAGAGAGGGGGAAGGTCTAGGCTGACTCCCAGAGTTGTGGCTTGGGCACCTGATTAGAGGGGCTGCAGCTAACCTAGTAGAGGAGGGAAGTTTGTACTCTCTCAAAAACTGCCATTGTCAAGATCCTCCATTAGCCAGAATCTTGCCCCCTTTCCACAGTGGCTCCACTTTTGTTCTCGTCTACCTTTCTGAACACCTTCAGTCTTTTTAGAATCTAGATCCCATGGTATAGCACTTGATTCTGTCCATCTTCTTTGTAGTGTTTCTGATAAATCAGACTTGTCTCTAACTCAGTGGGGTTCATCTCAAGGGCCAGTTTGGATCTTATAGCTATTTTGTTTGGTCCACGATAGATTCTGGCACAGGCAGGAGGTACGTCCTAGGTGCCTGATCTGCAGACTTGACAATGTCCCTTGTTTTCTTCTCAGATTGGGAGAACAGTAAATGCTCTTAAGAAGACGATCTTTCAAGAAATACAGTCATTGGGGTATTCCCCAATGGAGGTTCCCCCAGCAGCCAAGTTTGGTGAGACCTTTGTGTTTGGGGACAGCTTAGAGATGCAGCAAGGACTCTTCCCAGAGGAGGACCTGGGGGACCCTTTTCTTCAGGAAAGAGGTTTAGAGCAAATGGCTGTTATTTATAAGGAGATCCCTCTCGGGGAGCAAGACGAGGAACATGACGATTATGAGGGCAATTTCAGCCTATGCTCAAGCCCTGTTCAGCATCAGAGTACCCCCCCGGTGAACAGACCCCAGGATGATGACATCTTCAGCCCAACCTTCTTCCAGAAATCAGACCTTAGTATGTGTCAGATAATCCACAGTGGAGAGGAACCCAGTAAACACAATTGTGAGAAGGTGAACAGGGCACACTCAGGACCTAACGAGCCTCACAGAACTGCACCACCCACAAAACCCTATGCATGTCGGGAATGTGGAAAGGCCTTCAGCCAGAGCTCACACCTCCTCAGGCACCTGGTGATTCACACCGGGGAGAAGCCCTATGAGTGCTGTGAGTGTGGGAAGGCCTTCAGCCAGAGCTCACACCTTCTCAGACATCAGATCATCCACACTGGGGAGAAGCCCTACGAATGCCGGGAATGCGGAAAAGCCTTTCGCCAGAGCTCAGCCCTCACGCAACACCAGAAAACCCACACTGGAAAGAGACCGTACGAATGTAGGGAATGTGGGAAGGATTTCAGCCGGAGCTCAAGTCTCAGAAAACACGAGAGAATCCATACAGGAGAGAAACCTTATCAGTGTAAGGAATGTGGGAAATCCTTCAACCAGAGCTCCGGCCTGAGCCAGCATCGGAAAATCCACACGCTCAAGAAACCTCACGAATGCGATCTCTGTGGGAAAGCCTTTTGTCACAGGTCCCACCTCATTCGGCACCAGAGGATTCACACTGGGAAGAAACCTTACAAATGTGAAGAGTGTGGGAAGGCCTTCAGCCAGAGCTCCAACCTCATTGAACATCGTAAGACCCACACCGGTGAAAAACCCTACAAATGCCATAAGTGTGGGAAAGCTTTCAGCCAGAGCTCCTCCCTCATTGAGCACCAGCGCATCCACACTGGGGAGAAGCCCTATGAGTGTAGCCAGTGTGGGAAGGCCTTCTGCCACAGCTCTGCCCTCATTCAGCACCAGAGAATCCACACCGGAAAAAAACCTTACGCATGTAACGAGTGTGGCAAAGCCTTCCGGCACAGGTCAGCCCTTATTGAGCACTATAAAACCCACACCAGAGAGAAGCCCTACGAGTGTAACAAATGTGGCAAGTCCTTCAGGGGAAGCTCACACCTTATTCGGCATCAGAAAATCCATGCTGGGGAGAAGCTCTAGAAGGAGGAACTCACACCAAAGCTTGAGACCCTTTCCCAGATGGAGCCCACACCCCATCGCCTTGTCTGAAAGACCCTGCCCACCTCCCTTGATCCCAGGGCCAAATGGAAATGTGCCACCCCCAGCGCTTCTGGCCACACACGCTAGCAGCCAGGCCCCCTCACGGACCCCCGGGTGCCCCACATGCAGCCGGTTTACTGAGTGGCAGGGAGAGTGGAGTAATGGGAAGGCCCCTGAAACAGAGGCACACCCCAAAAGAGACCTGCCCTTCAAGTCATTCACATTTGACTCCCAAGCCTGGGAGATTGGGTTTTGCCATCTCTTTGCCTTTGTCAAAATCCAGAAGAATAAACAGAGGGAGAAAGTTGAGTGAAACACACAAAAATGTCAGATGGACTCTTTAACATCAGCTGCCGTCTGGCACTTTGAGAAGACAGAACTGTGCTCACAGTCCAAATCCGCTAAAGAAAAATGAATCCGGAAGTAGATAGGTTAACAGCAAAATGGAATCTTCCACCTGGCTTGAGCATTGGCAGGGATAACCAACAACAGGTTACAGAAGAAAGGGAGGGTCTGAAAGGACTCATTCTGGGGTTGGGGAAGAGGGTGGCAAGCCCCTGGCATGGTCTCTTGATCCCTGTTCTGGGTTAGTTAAGAATAGTTTCTGGTGGATGGCTCTTTCATAGGATGGTAGAGGTTTGGTCCTGTAGGCCAGAGGACATTTGACCTTGGCTTTGACTCAGCCTGGCCTAAGGCATTAGTGCCCTCCAGTTATAACCTCTCCACAAGACCTAAGGCTCCCCAGACCACAGCATGCCTCAGTCGGCCCCATGGCTGGTTTCTGGTCCAGTGGCTCTGCAGTGCTGGGGGACATGGGAAGCACGGCCATCCAGTCAGAGGTCCCAGTTCAGATCCCAGTTCCACTCCTCCTACTTGTGTGACCTTGAGGAAACTCCAAGGCTCTGTTTCTCAATCTATGAGATGGGGCTATTGGGACCTGGCTGACTCCTGTTCAGAATGAAACCAGCCAGGAAGTGCTTTGGCAACTGGCAGTTGAGGATGGAGACTCAGAGGGACCCTTGCCCTACCCAGAGATCTATTTCCTAAAGGCAGGAGAGGCACCCCTGCTGGTTCCCTGGATGCCAGGGCCTGCAGCCCACCCTCTCGTGGAACCGGGGCTCAGGCTTTCCATCACCCCCTCTAACCTGCTCCCGGGGCTGTGGGTGCCCTGTGGGGCCACCTCCCACACAGGGACCCTTTCCAGATGTCATCCTGAAGCTCTCCCCAGCATCAGTGTGGTCTGTGCGGCCTGTGTCCCCATGCTTCTCTCCTCTCCTCAGGCTTTGCTCAAAAAGTACCATTGCCTGCTGCCTGCCTAGACCAATTCGGTTGGCATCCCCAGAGGTGGGGCTCAGACAGTGGTATGTTTTTAAAGCTCCCTAGGTGATTAGAATGTTCTAGTACATAGCCAGGGTGTGAGCCCTATGCTAGGCATCGTAAGACTCCAGCGTCTCCCAAATGTGCTTGGCATGAGCAGAGTTTGAAGGTGGCCATTCTATCTCAGTCCCCATGCCTCCCTTCTGCCAGGAATCGGCATGGGCCGCACCGGGGTGTCTGGCTGGTTGAGAGGTGTCTGGCCCTGGTCCTTGGGCCTTCATGTGTCCACCGGGATCTCTTTGGTACTGCCTTCCCCCAGGCTCCTCAGTGCCAGTCTGAGCGATTCTGAAATTTTCCAAAAGTTTATGGCTGGGATCCCATGATCATGGGAATACTGGCTGTTTCAGCTCAGCTTGGCGGTCATGTATTGTTTTGATGAATACAAATGGACAAGTAATGGTTACTTAGTAAGTGGAGCTTGGCAGGCTGGAGACTTTAAAAGGCCAGCTCTCCAGCTGGGGGGATGACAGCAGGCGTCCCAGCCATGGGGACAGTAGCTGCTCCTTTCCAGCTCCTCTCTGTTGCATGAATGTGTGAAACCTCGAGCCAGCACCCGGGTCTCCTAGAACCTACCATACCACCAGCTAGACCAGCCTGACCAGCTGGCCCCACGTATTGTGGGCAGGTGGCCTGCACTGAGGGTCTGCAGTCACTTACTAAAAGTGCAGAGAGAATTGAGACCCCTGCTCAGCGTGGGTGGAACATCACCCTCCCCCACAAGATCTACCTCCTTGGCACCCCCATTTGGCCTCGCCTTGGCCAGGCCTGTCCTCACCTGGCAGTCATCAGTTTCCTACCTTTGATGTCTCTCCGTGTGCTTCTGCACACACCGGCCAAATTGATTTTTCTAAAGCATCTTTTTGCACATGCCACCACTTTCCTTAAAACCAACCCTCGGGCTGTTCTGCAGATAAGCCCCCATTTCAGCCAATCTGGCTTGCTCCTTTGGAACAGACCACAGGGGCTTCAGGCCACCCTGCCTGGACACTCCCTTGTCTCCCGGCTTCCCTTAGCTTATTTTATGCCCTTCTTGTGTTTTGGGATATGCACTTTTTCCTGTTCCTCATCCCCCGACCCCCGTCTCCTCCTTCCTCTTGACAATTTATGTAACATTGAGACCCCCTTTTCAGAAGGGTGGACAGATTCTCCCATAATGGTGGAACCAGGTACTTTTCAAAGACTGAGCAGGACCTAGTCCCTTCTGTTCGCATTCCTTCACCATTTTATATATTTTCAAATCTTTCAATTTATTTAGGTTCTGGAACAGTATAGTATTACAAGAGAACATCCTGGTAATATTTTAACCGTCCTTGGATTTAGTTGTTGTTTTTGTCTTACTTTTTTCTTTTTTTCCTTCTAATGGCAGATGTTGAGTGTTATAAAGCTCCGGCTTTCAGTTTTATTGACTAATTGGATGGTTTTGTCCAAGTTTATGTATTGTCTGCTCTTTTTTTTTTAACTTCATATTTTATATTTCTGAATTTATTTAGCTATAGCTAATCATATTTTTAATGTTTCTAGTAAATGCAAGTACTCTGGTCTAGGTCTTTTTTCTTAGAGCTTTTTCTGCACTCTTTCAACTTGACACATGCAAGTTCTTGTTACCGTACGAGGAATTGCCTTTTGGCCCAAGGGTTGTTATTTTTTCTGTACTTCCAAGTGATGAGTGCATAGGTCATTGCCATTCTTTCTTACTGTGCTGTGGTATCAACATTTCTAAGTGTCCATAGAATGACGCTGGGCCTGAAGATACGATCGGTTTTTATAAAGCATTTGTGTACTCTCAAGAAATGGGTTTGTACTCCATCCGTTCTATTTGTTAACTTGTTTTTAAATTACTTTATTCAAGTTCACACTTTCTCTGTTGTTTACTTTACATTTCTTAACCTGGGGTCTGCATACCGCCCAGGAGTCCAGGAGCACGCAGGTCTATTGTAGAGTCGGCATAGGGGGTGGAACAAAGCTGGGGGTTATGAACGTGAATGGATTGTTCGGGGTCGGGGGGTGGGGGGACATGTAGCATTCCCCACATTCTGGAAAGGCTCTGTGAGCCCCAAAACAGTTAGGAGCACTCACTGACATGATCAGATTGTAGTCTGATTTTGTGTTTTTTACTTTTTATTTCTGTTTCACTTCAGTTGTTTCTATTTTATGTTCATTGTTGTAATGTTAGATGTGATCTGCAGTTTTCTCAAATCCTTTTTGAGAAACAGGGTATCACTAAGTAAGTACCAGGATATTTGGAGCATATATATTTAATAGTACTATATTGAAAAATTGTGCCTTTCTCTGCCCTCTTTGCCTCTTTGAATGTTTCTAGCTTACATTTTTCTTTTCCAGATACCATAATTGAAGCCCCTTGCTTTTTTTCAATTTGCATCTGCATGAGAGTTGCTTTCACTCAGCATTTTATTTTCAAAATTTGTGTATATATTTTGCTGTATAACTTATAAACAGCAAAGTGTTGGATTTTATTTTCTGATTCTGTAATTCTTTTTCTTTTTATGCAAGAAGTACTCATATCACAATTTAGAGTAAGTCATAATTTATCTTCATGCCTATGTTTTTATATAGATGAACTCACTTAACCCAGAAGAGGCCATGCTCATTTAAGCCCCATCTCTAGGAGTTATTCGCCACATGTGGAGTATTATTTCTGGGGATCCTGAGGGTCTGTCGTCGGGCACACCTGCTCCTTCCTGCCTTGGTCAATGCCAGGTTCTGTCCTGAGCCCACTCTTGAAGTCAGCCTCTGGCTGCAACGCACCTGGCTGATACCCCCTCACAGCCCTTTGGAACTCAGAGGAGTCAGACATACAAACCTGCATGGCAAACTGGGGGCAAAGAGGATTGAAATATTTCAATTTTTGATTCTCACTCCCAAAGTTCTTTCAACATAACTTGGAATGGTACATTGTGGCTTACTTTTTAGAAGAAACTGCCAGATGTAGCAAAGAATTAGACCTCACAGATCCCTCCCCACACTCCTGAAGTCAACATGTATAGTCATCTGGACGAGAAGCGGGAACCCCGATTGCATAACCCCCATCCCCATCACCTCTCTGTCCCAGGTGGCTTCCCTGGTCAGCCTTCCCCCTTCCCCTTCTCCTGTGGTGGTAGGGGGAAGCACTGTCACAATTGCAGAGGCTCAAGAATATGGTCACTTGGCCCCTCCTGTGGCAGGTGGGGAAACAGAGGCCATGACTATAGCATAAGTGAGGTGCTTTGGTGTCAGATCTCCCCGGCAGCTGTGGGAAGGAAGAATTCTGGAGGTTCTGCTGCAGCCTTGGGCAGCTCTTGGCAGGACTTTTCAGGTGGCAAGTGGTTTAGTCACCACAGTCCAAAGTGAAAACCAAGTATTCTCTGTCTGCTTGGAGCTGCTCAGCCCTTGAGGACAAGTGGACGTTCGCCAACGTCACAAAAGGTAGATATATGTATTTGCCAGAATGCCAATGCACAGAATTACTGGGGATGGGGAAAGAGAAGCCCTTTTCTTGTCGGAGAACCCCATCTTCAGTATCTAATGACCCAGGCCACTGCATCAGAAGGCTGCCTGGTGAGTGCGGAATTGGGGTGTCAGGACATGGACCATGCCTACTGCACCAGAGGCCATAACCCTTGCACACACTCAGAATGCTGGTGGGGAGCACATTGCTGAAGACCGTCCAGGGTCCACGGCCTCCCCCCTGGGGGTTGCCTGCCTTCTGAGGTCCAGAAGTGCCTTCTGGTGGCCGCCTACAAACACGTGAAATGTTGTTACCAGAGCTCCCCAAGTGAAGTGTCTTTCAGTCCCCGCTTCCCTTTACCAACACCCTTAGCCAGGCTTCACCTTCTTCCTGGAGATCACTGGAAGTACCACCGTTTCTGCCTTCTGGACCTCACTTAGGTCTTCCAGGTCCTGGAACCCCTGAAGTGAGAGTGAGTCACAAACAGCCAAATAATAACGTGCTCCTTATGTAACCCTCACATTGCCTCTTGGAAAAGGAAGTGGTCCCTTGTGTGGTTCTGGGTGGGTCTTCTCACATGGCTGCAGGCACCCCCAAAAGTGAAGAGCTGTCCTAGGCTTGTGCTGGGGGTGGAAAGGGGGCACAGTTGCCTTCCTGGAGGCTGGTGGGGGTTTGTGTGGGTCTTCTAAATAAAGCCCAATGCCTCTCCCTCCCTCTGATGGCCCATCTTGGGAGTTCCCCTATAGGGGCCTCCCTCTCTGCCCATCTTCCTTTTTACCTGAGTCCTGGAGGGGAGGGACCTGCCACCATGTCTCAAGGTGGGCTGGAGACTGGAGCCTGTGCTGTGTGAAGGGGACTTACTTCTGCCTGTTGTGCATAGCAAGGGTTTTTTGTTTTTTTGTTTTTTTTTTTTTTTTTTTTTTTTTTTTTTCAGCACACATTCACCTGTTCTTCTCTCCGGACTTGCTGATCTCAAGCCAAGAGCCAGACACCACCTCCTCTCCTGCCTTCTCATTCACTCTTTCCCACCCCAAGTCTGGGCCTTACTCTCTCAAGGCTACTTCCTCCTGTCACTTGATTGCTCCTACTCAGGGCTGCTGCTGTCCACCGCTGGCCCACTGCAGGGCCTCCCACCACTGACCTGACTTCCCCTCCATGTCCGAGTGATCATTCTGACTCAGTCGGATGGGGTCACTCCCTTCCTCAAACACCTCTGTTGGTTTCTTTCTTTCTTTTTTTAAAAAGATTTTATTTATTTATATAACAGAGATCACAAGTAGGCAGAGAGGCAGGCAGAGAGAGAGGAGGAAGCAGGCTCCCTGCTAAGCAGAGAGTCTGATGTGGGGCTCCATCCCAGGACCCTGAGATCACGACCTGAGCCAAAGGCAGAGGCTTTAACCCACTGAGCCACCCAGGTACCCCAACCCCTGTTGGTTTCTATGTAAACCTCTGCTGAGGCCGGCCTGTAGGCCCTTCCAGACATGACCCTTCGTCCTCACCCAGGCCCTCCATGCCCCCGCCATGCTGAACCCTATGTTCCCAAACATGCCTTCCTTTGGCAGGAAGAAAGGAAGGGTGCCCTTTGGGGGACCATTGTCTCCCAACCACAGAAAGAACATGGGCTGAAGATGGGGCATCTTTCTCCAGGGTTAGCTACTCTGAGAAGGCCAGGTTCCCTCACTGTGCCCTTCCTGGCTCTGTGCTGTACTGCAGGTGTTAGGTGCAGCAGAAGAAGGCCATGTTCAGGGTGAGGGTCAACACCTCAGTTAGTGGAGAATGAGAAGAGACAGTGGGTCCAAGATAGGGTGACTTTCCTCCTCTGTGTCTCACGGTGACACTTTCACATCATCTCAAGACCTGGCATATTTACATATCTCCTAAAATTGACTTTGCAAGCTCCCCGGGCATTCCCAACTACAGTTTTGCCTGAGCCCTCACCCTCCACAGCCTGGCCCCTGTTCAAGATAGCCAGGGCTCTCAGATCCTCACAGTGACTGAAGCTCACCTTGTCCTTGGTTTCTTTCCAGTGTGATGGAGCCAGGGCCCAGCAGGACTCTTGAGGGAAAGCCGGTCCATAGAGTAAGGTGAAGAGCCTGGAGTCCGTTTCAAGATTGTAACGGGAGACCTTAGTGTTTTGTGTTCTGAGGCACCAATGTTGAGAATGCGGGCAAGAGTCTAGAGTACCTGGAGCAGGGGAGTGAAAGGGAGGGAGACAAAGAGACCCACCAATCCACGGGGACAGAGGAGAGCCGGGCTGGGGCAACAGGGGGATCCCCTTGTCTGAGACCTCAGTGCTTTCCAGAGGCTAAGTATCAGATGTGAAGCAAGAGGTCACCAGTGGGCGCCAGGAGCCTGTCCCAAGAGCTACCGGGAGCAGGACCCTGCTCACAGGACAGGTGCTCCCCAGCCTATGGGATGTCCAGTAGCTGCCTCCCCTCCCGCCTCTCCACACCATCTCCTCTCCCTTTTGCTTCAGCCATGCCCACTGGTCTGAAGCCAGACCTGTGTGGGGGAAGCCCACCTCCAGCTCTGGGGTCACAGGAGGCCAAGCCTGGAGGCTCTTACTACATGCACGGGTGCTACCAGATTTTTACACATCTCTACCAGTAACTTGTAGAAGAAGAGGGCTGTGAATGAAAAAGGCTAGAGAGGACTTGAACAAGACAGTTGACCTCACAGCCATCTATGGAGCAGAGCGTGCCAAGTGCGGAACACATTCTTTCCAAGGACACATGGAAAAAAAGTGCACACATGCTGGGCTAGGCCGAAGTACAGATTATGTTCTTGGAATACAGCACAATGATGCTAGAAACCATAAACGTGTAGCAGAGAAAGTGGGGCCGCTTCACCCCCTAGCCAGGATTTACAGGCTGGGGCGCCAGCAGCAAGATGTTTCCCATACACACAACTTCAGGCTCTGCTAGTTGAGAAGTTTTCATTCCCAAGAGAAGCATGCTTTTTCCAAGGACTCAGTAAGAGGCCGCCTGGCATCTCACGCCAGGGCACAAGATCACCCACAGGCGTGGGTGATCAGCCTGTCAGTATTGGGAGCTGGGAGGAATGTGGAGCTCCGAGGGCCTCAGGGTACCTTCATCCTGAGAGGACAGTTCATGCCAACTACTCCCGCCTCCCTCCGTCAGAAGGGCTCATGTCCTAGATCCTCCAGAAAGGAGATTTGGATTACCGCACTGGACAAGGTAGCCAGGCCTGCTGAGTTGCTTGGTGAAGGCCAAGGGAATACAGAACGGACAGTGGAAGCAATAAGCACCAGCTGCAGCCAGAGAACCGGCACAGAAAACAGTAGTTCCCAGCATTTCTTTCTTGCTTCTACATGAACATACATGCATTTGTTTACTTATCTACTTTTAAGATTTTATTCAGTTTTTAAATTTTTTATTCTATTTTATTTATTAAATTATAATGTATTATTTGTTTCAGGGGTACAGGTCTGTGAATCATCAGTCTATTCAGTTATTTTTAAAGACAGAGAGAGAGCAGGCATGTGGGGGAGAGGGAGGTGGGTGGGGGGAGGGGCAGAGATAGAAAATCTCAACCAGGTTCCATGTCTAGCACAGAGCCCAACATGGGGCTTGCTCTCACAACCATGAGATCAGTACCTGAGCCAAAATCAAGAGTCAGATGCTTAACCGACTGAGCAACCAGGTGCCCCTACTTTGAAGATTTTATTTTTTAAGTTAACTCTATACCCAACATAGGGCTTGAACTCACAACCCCGAGATCAAGAGTTGCCTGTTCAATCAACAGAGCCAGCCAGGTGCCCATGTAGGCATTTATAACAGCCCTCCCTCCTTTTCCCTACAATCTAAAACTAGATGTATTAAAACTGTTGTCAGGCTCCTGAACCTTCTCCTAGGCCCATCTATACATTTTCTTCTAAAATCTGTTTTTTTGTTTTGTTTTGTTTTGTTTTGTTTTAAGTAGGCTCTACACCTAGCATGGAGCCCAACACTGGGCTTGAACTCAAGGCCCTGAGACCAAGACCCAGGGTAGATCAAGAGTCGGACGCTTAACTGACAGAGCCACCCAGGCCACTCCATCTAAAATCTGTTTTTTAGCAAGAACCCTCAGAAGTTAGTTTTACCAGAATCCCTCAGCTTTGATATTGACTGTGTTCTCCATCCCCCCAGGCGAGGTCTGATCGCCCTAGCTTGTCTTCAGCAAAGATTCTGTGTTAAGTCAGCTTAGCCAGAATCCTCCTTACCCATGGTGTCCCCTCTTAGTAATCTTCCATTCACTGCCCCTCACCCTGCTCTTTGGCGACAAATGCTCTCTTGCCCATGCTGTGTTTGAATTGAACTTGTCTCTATACTAAGTCTCTTTGCCCCTCTTGCAGTAGTGCCTGTATAA
Organism: Lutra lutra; assembly: GCF_902655055.1. NCBI lineage: Eukaryota > Metazoa > Chordata > Mammalia > Carnivora > Mustelidae > Lutra > Lutra lutra. The sequence continues at coordinate 65,746,373 of NC_062289.1, read as the reverse complement.
AACCTGTTGTTGCCACTTTAATTTGTTGACCTTCAAAACAAGGCAGTCACTGTTATTTTACCAGCAAAAATGGCATTATCTAGAGCAGAGAACTATAATTCGGGACAAATAAGTTATGGCAAAAATCATAGGCTAGCCCACCAAACAAAGCAGAGGAACATTATTTCATGGAAAAGAAAGAGAAGTTGGGAAGGACTGTTTTAAATGAAAGTCCATTGGAGAAAGGCAAGAGCTCAAGGTGATGGCCGTTTTTCACTGCTTGAGTTGCTGGGGTAGTTGATTTTTTGTACGAAATGTAATATATGTCTTTTCCTGTGGGCCTGTGATTGATGATTCTTTCCTACTGAGGATTCTTCTTTGGGGGTGCGGGAGAGAAGTCTGTAATTGACAACTTTTTAAAAAAGATTTTATTTATTTATTTGACAGAGAGAGTGAATACAAGCAGGGGGCGTGGGAGAGGGAGAAGCAGGCTTCCCACTGAGCAGGGATCCTGATGCTGGGCTCCATCCCAGGACCCTGGGATCATGACCCGAGCAGAAGGCAGATGCTTAACAACTGAGCCACCTGGCACCCCTGTAATTGACAACTTTTTTGTTTGTTTGTTTGTTTGTTTTTTTAATTGACAACTTTTGATCAAGTGGTATGGCACCAGAGCTTCCCTCTTCTGGCGTCCCAACTCCATCTCAGCGAGGTTTTCCCTTTATCAATTTTCACATTTCCTTCTTTTTGATCAAGATCTTTCTCTGAAAGCATTGCTGACCAAAAGTGAGAGTTTCTTAAATTCATTGGCCTTTCGTCCCCTGGTGCCAGGAAAGACCTTTCCTGAGTGTCATGTGTCACGTTGGAGAGAAACTACCGATTGGAAACCTACTGAGACCGTGTTCGAGTAACAAGGAGGGGAAGCAAGAGAACTCTCAGGCACTTCACATCTGTAGTCTATACTTACCGAGATCCTAAGCCCTGGAGACCATCTCCTCCTTTGGGTAAACCGTTTTTTACAAAGGTTTGACAGCCAACAAGTACAGAATCAAAAGTCACAGACAATTCCAAATTGCATCATGAGCCAAAAGTTTTAGACCCCCAAGTCCTAGGTCTGAAAGCAACCAACTAAACATATTTGTTGGCACTTATTTCAACTTAAGGGAGAAAAGTTCCCCTTGTAGAGGCAAACTTGGCGTCACGTATGCCTCTTCGAAGTCCCCACTTAAAGCAGCCATGAAAGCAAAATAATGAATACTGCAAAAGCACCCTTTCTTGCAATTAACCAAGTGCATTTGAGACGATGTAATGCAGGCACAAACGTGAAGCAATAGCAAATGAATTTTTCGCAAAACAGCAAAACTTGGAGGATATTTTAGAACAGTACTGTTATCTCAAACTGGAATGGAATGTATTATCCATGATACAGTCTAATAAATTCAGAAACCATGAACCTGGATAAGAATCCAGAGTCATTCAATGGTCCAGATGAAAAAGAGAAACTTCTGTGAATCTGGAACCTTCTAACAGGCCTGGTCTGGATATCTTGGCAAAGTGGTCTCGTCAGATGTCATCTGCTTCAATTCTAGGTCACCAGATGCTGTGCAGGTTCAGAGAAGGTTTGGTGCTTTCTTTACATGTCACGTGAATCCAAGAGTCTTTTCCCTGGAGTTTGGTGGCACAAGGGATGGCTCGCAGTACCTGATAAGGACCTTTCTGGCAAGGTTGAAGAGTCTTTCCGGAGGTGTCTTTTCCAACAGACGAAATCCCCAGCCTGCAAGTCATGCTGGTCAAGAACTTCATCTCTTGGGAGTGCACGGTGAAAAGACTGTTCTACCGAAGTACGGTTATTTTTTTTTTTTAAAGATATTTTTTATTTATTTGACAGAGAGAGAGGTCACAAGTAGTCAGGGAGGCAGGCAGAGAGAGAGGAGGAAGCAGGCTCCCTGCTGAGAGGAGAGCCCGATGCGGGGCTCGATCCCAGAACCCTGGGATCATGACCTGAGCCGAAGGCAGAGGCTTTAACCCACTGAGCCACCCAGGTGCCCCAGTACGGTTATTTTTAATAGAAGCAACTAAACCTTTACAATACCGAAATAGATCTCTTTTTATCAATTGTGGGTCAAAGGAGACCGGTGCCAAGTGCGTTTGAGGTCCCAGGATTATCTCAAATGGTGAGAGTCTACACATTCCAAAGGGGGTAGATCTGAGATTTAAAAGGTCCAATGACAATGCTTTCGACCATGTATTTGTATTTGTCTCCACAAATTTGTACGTATATTTGTCTCTACAAATTTGGCCAGTCATGTCTTAACAGTGCCATTAGTGTGTTCAGCTAACCCTAAGGATTGAGGATGGTCTGCACTGTGGAAGTGTGGTAAAACTGGCAAAACCACTTGCTGAAGCACCTGGTCAGTAAAATGGGTTCCATGGTTACCATGAAGTTCTAGAGGGATTCCCCCGATAGGCAAAATCTTTTTTTTTTTTTAATTTTATTTTTTATAAACATATATTTTTATCCCCAGGGGTACAGGTCTGCGAATCGCCAGGTTTACACACTTCACAGCACTCACCATAGCACATACCCTCCCCAATATCCATAACCCCACCCCCCCTCTCCTAACCCCCCTCCCCCCATCAACCTTCAGTTTGTTTTGTGAGATTAAGAGTCACTTATGGTTTGTCTCCCTCCCAATCCCATCTTGTTACATTTATTCTTCTCCTACCCCCTTAACCCCCCATGTTGCATCTCCTCTCCCTCATATCAGGGAGATCATATGATAGTTGTCTTTCTCCGATTGACTTATTTCGCTAAGCATGATACCCTCTAGTTCCATCCACGTCGTCGCAAATGGCAAGATTTCATTTCTTTTGATGGCTGCATAGTATTCCATTGTGTATATATACCACATCTTCTTTATCCATTCGTCTGTTGATGGACATCTAGGTTCTTTCCATAGTTTGGCTATTGTAGACATTGCTGCTATAAACATTCGGGTGCACGTGCCCCTTCGGATCACTAAAATCTTTTTCTTTTTTTAAAGATTTTATTTATGTATTTGTCAGAGAGAGAGAGCGAGCACAAGCAGGGGGAGCAACAGACTCCTCGCTGAGCAGGGAGCCTGATGTGGGACTCGATCCCAGCACCCTGGGATCATGACCTGAGCCAAAGGCAGATGCCTAACTGACTGAGCCACCCAGGCATCCCAGGGATAACCTTTCTAAGAGAATTTAACTGCAGAAAAAGCAGCAGCCTGTCTGCAAGGGCAAGTATCAGCCTAGTGAGAAATCATACAAACCATGACTGAAACATATTCCTATCCATGGAACTGGGGAAGCTGTATGAAACCCATTTGCCAAAACAAATGGTCCAGCGGGCAGTTGAAAGTGTCTGGGCACAGTTTAAATAGGACTTCCTGGACTGTACTTTGACAGCTGGGACAAATGAGGTAGGCAGTTTTAGTTATTTATTATTATTTTTAGAACTTTATAATAATTATTATATTTTGTATTATTTAATTATTATAATTAATTATTTATTAATATTTCCCCAGCAATATTGGCTCACGAGTGCCACAATTTTATCAGTACACCAATGGTTTAATGTATGTACAGTGGTAGGTAGGAAATTTAGTGTTTCTGATCAGGTCGGATTGTTATTTCATCCAAATCAGAGTTCTTACTGCTTATCAAACCACAGCTATTAGATTTCCAATCTTGTTTTTCCTTTCGGGGGGCCAATTGTTGGGTGTCAGTGTTTCCAGATTATCATTTGGGAAAACATCTCTTTGGACCATGACAGAGGTTTGGCTATTTCTTTTCTCTTCTTTCCTTCTTGTCTTCCCTCCTTCCTTTCCTTTCTTCCTTCCTTCCTACCTTCCTTCCTTCCCTCCTTTATTTAAGAGAGGGAGAGAACACAAGCAGGTCAGGGGGAGGGACAGAGGGAAAGAGAGAGAGAATCCCAAGCCGACTTCCTGCCCAGCATGGAGCACCACACAGGGCTCAATCCCACAGCCCTAAGATCATGACCTGATCCTAAATCAAGAGTTGGATGCTCAGGGACACCTGGGTGGCTCAGTTGGTTAAGTGGCTGCCTTCAGCTCAGATCCTGGTCCCAGGACCCTGGGAAAGAGCCCTGCATCAGGCTCTCTGCTCAGCAGGGAGCCTGCTTCTGCTTGCTGCTCTGCCTACTTGTGTTCTCTATCTCTCTTTCAAATAAATAAAATCTTCTAAAAAAGAAGCTGGGAGGGGTTGTTCTGAAGGAGAGTGCATTGGAGAAAGCCAAGAGTTCAGGGTGATGATGGTTTCTCATTGTAGAGTGGCTGGGGCGGTCAGTTTCTTGTAGGAGATGCAGAGAAAGTACAGCTTTCTCCCTTGGGGCCTGTAATTGATGGTTCTTTCCTGTTGACGCTTCCCCTGGGGGTCTGTGATTAACAACCCTTGGGTCCCTGCGATAAGTCAGAGACCTCCTGCCATTCCATTTCAGCAATGGAATTCCCTTTTATCAATGTTCACAAACTTCTGTTCAGCTCCAGTTGTGTGTGTGTGTGTGTGTGTGTGTGTGTGTGTGTGTCAGCTAGGAGAGGAATGAGTATCAACTACATACCTTCTCCCTTGCTCACACACACAGACACCTAAACACACTCACACCCCACACTCACACACTCAGGAGTCTGAGACTGGCACTTCCTTCACCCCTCACACTCCTGTTCAAGACTCACGATCTTTCACTCTCATTCATTGGTCCTCTGGCGCCAAGGGAGGATCCTTGCTCTACATGGAAGGGCCATGGGCTTAAGAAGAGAGCCGCACACAGGATGGGAACCTGATGAGAGGGTGCATGGCGCTGGCGATGCCCCGCAGCTTGATGGGAGGAGGGGTTCCTTGGGCTCCAAGACCTTTCTGCCTTCAACCCCAGAAGCCGGGCTGCCCTGCTCGCAAGTGAGGGGCAACCTGGAGAGGGCCCTCTCTCCGGGCACACCGCTGGCCGAGCTTCTCCCCAGAGTGTGGGTCCCAGGGAGGCGATCCAGAGCTCTCCGCTCTCCTGGGAGGGGATGGGAGCACCGGGGGTGGGGGTGGGGGGCGGCGCCCTGTCCCATCCGGCTCTAGCCTCCATCAATCTCGCCTGGGCTCCCGGACTCGCCTCACCCTCCTCGGCCACCAGGGGTCTCTGACCTATCGTTAGAAAAGCAGGGAAGGGCTCACGCGCGCGCACAGACCAAAACAAGCGGAGACCAGGACGGTGGGGTGGGCTCGGGACCTCCGACTGACGCCACAGGAAACTGAGGCTCGAGAGTCCAGGCTTATACTAGGCGGGGGAGAATGGGGACCAGGATCGGGGGGCTTAGTGACCTCTGATTGATGCCAGGGGGCTTTATCAGGGTTCCCAGTGCCGCGGGGGTATGCTCACCGCGGGGACAGCAACCTGCGAGCGTCAACAATCCAAGGAAGGGCTCAAACATGGGGACCCGGGGCGTGGCCTGTCTCTGAGCTGCAAATGAGAGCCAGCTGCTGCTCAAAGTAAAAGTGACCATAGATGCCCCATGTCCTCGCAGTTGGAGGAATACAGAGGCCCTCTGCTCCTGCGGTTCCAGGTCTGGTATGTGGCCCCCAGAAGCGCTGGTGTGTGCACGGAAGACGCGCCAGGGTTCCTGGGGCCAGTGTCTGTGGAGGAGGAACCAGAACTGCCCCAGTGTTCATCCATCTACTGGGACGGCCAGTACTGTGCTGTCTATTCATACACGGAGCCATCCTGCTCAGTCCTTATCTGTGTAGGAAGTTAGAAGGAGCAAGATATGTCCATGTGATGTTCGGGTACATTTGAGAACCTGGAGTAAAATGCAAGGGGCTCAGCATAAACTGCAGAGCTCCAGGGACACACTGGCTCCCTCTCCTGCCTCCTGCCCTTCCCTGGATGGGGCCACACTGGCCTCCTGGCTGTTCCTGCAGTTTGTCAGGTACACCCCACCCCGGGGCCTTTGCACTTACTGTTCCTTCTGTAGGGAGCACCCTTCCCTAGTTGCCTACCTGGGATGGTCCTCTCACTTTCTTCAGGAGTGGCCTCTCCTGACCATCCATCTAAACTAACAGTTGTCGCTCTCTCCCCCTTAACCCCTTCCTTTCTGTAAGGAACTCATCACGCCACATATTACAGTAGAACGTGTTGTTTGTTCTGGCCTTTGCCACTCACTGGAACTTTGCTCCGGGATGTGGTCTCTGAGGCCGCAGCCATGTCCAGGCCCTACAGCAGTGCCAGGCTTCAGAGAAGATCAGTTTCTACTTGAAGACTGAAAGACGTTGGGTTTCTTCCTGGAAAGTAGGGAAAGCATGGGACTATGGGGCAAGGGAAGGAACGAAGGGAGTCCAGTTTGACCAATTGTTTTTCTTTCTTTTTTAAAAAAGATTTTATTTATTTTGAGAGAGAGAGAGAAGTGGGAGGAGGAACAGAAGGAGAGGGAGAAGCAGGCCCCTCACTGAGCAGCAAGCCTGATAATGTGGGGCTTGATCCTAGGACCCTGAGATCATGACCTGAGCTGAAGGCAGAGGCTTTAACCCACTGAGCCACCCAGGCGCCCCCTGTTTTCTTTTTTAAAAGAATCTTTAAATTTCTTTTTGTAATCAGGAAAAACAAACAAACCAACCCTAAGCTGTCTCCATTTAAAAAAAGAGAATAAATGAAAACAACGTGCTGTCCAGTGCCAAGGCCCCAGAGAAAGCTTCACTCTGGACTCCACAGGTGTCTGCGGCTGGCTCTGGAGCTGGGGCACCCCTGCCCAGTGTCGCCCAGGACCAGGTGCGACCAGGTGGTGGCTCCTCTGCACCAGTCCAGCCGAACAAAGAGCCTTGTCACAGCAAAGGGCTGGAGAGCACAGACGCTGTGTTGAGAGCAAGAAAACATACCCAGTCTCACTAGATCTGTGGGAAGTTCAAAGCCAGGCAAAGCTGAGAAATGGTTCAAGGGCACAGAGACATGACACTGCGGGAAGGAGTAATGGGAAGGTTGACCCAGGGAATGCTGAGGTCCTGGGCACGTTCTGATTCGTAGGGGGGATGTAACAGTGATTTTGTTACTACTTTTCAAAGTTCACAGATATATTTTCTGAACAGGCGTCATGGTCCTTCTAGTGAACGGTTAGAACAGAGGAAGTACATTACAACATCAGCAGTGGCTCTTCTGGGTGAAGGATGAGGGGTGAATTTTTTTCTCCTGTTTTGCTTTTCTGTACTTTCTACATTACTTGACTGAGCTGTTGTTATTTTTAAACTAAAGGCCAAGATGAATAAACTGTATTTTAAAAGAAACTCAGAAAACAAATAAGGTGATTCTCCCTTGTGCTGAGCTGAGCTCAACACACTTGATTGCCTCCACGTGGGCCTGAAGTTCTGGGGCCCCAGAGGGACCCCAAACCTTTGTGCCAGGATGGCCCCGAGGTAAGAGAGAAATATTTCCCCAGGTCTTGTTCTTTCCTCCCAAGATTAGTCCCTCCAGGTCCTTTGGCTGACTCCCAAACCTTTTTTTTTTTTTTTTAAGATTTTATTTTTATTTATTTATTTGACGGAGAGAGACACAGCGAGAGAGAAGTAGAAGAGGAAGCAGGGGGAGTGGGTGAGGGAGAGGGAGAAGCAGGCTTCCTATTAAGCAGGGAGCACAATGCGCGGCTCCATCCCAGGACCCTGGGATCATGGCCTGAGCTGAAGGCAAATGTTTAACCAACTGAACCACCCAGGCGCCCCTGACTCCCAAACCTTTGAAGGCACAACACCAAAAGGGAGCTTCGGACTTTGGGTAACAAGGGCATGACAGTAGATCCCGTTACCGCTCAGGGGTGGGGATGGAGGTAGGGGGGCGGAGAGACCACTCACAGTGGCCCTGGCACACGTGAAATGTCTGCACCTTCCTCTCAGTTTTGCTTTGAGCCTAAAACTGCTCTAAGGTGAAGTATTTGAAAACAATCAGCTGGCCACAGGTGTGGTTTTCTTTCCAGATTCTCAACTCCATTGCCTTGATCCTTGGGCCAATACTGCATGGTATTGTTTCATGTAGCTTTTAGTAAGCTTTGAGATTGGAAGGTGTGAGCCCTCCAGCTTTGTTCTTCTTTCTCAAGATTTCTTTTTTTTTTTTTTTTTTTTGGCCCTTCAAGGTCTTTGCATTTCCGTATGAGTTTCAGGATCAGCTTTTCCATTTCCATAGTAGACAAGGCCACTGGGATTTGGGTAGGGTTGTTAAGCCCGCAGAACGGTTTGGGTAGTATTGCCAGTCCGTGACCAAATGGGATGGAATGTCATTCCATTTATTTAGTAGGTCTTTTTAAATTTCTTTCAGCAACATTTCATAGTTTTCCTAAGTATTTTGTACTTTCTGATGTTGTTGTAAATGGAATTGTCTTAATTTCCTTTTTTTGTTTGCTCATTGCTAATGCATAGAAATACAAATGACTGGCGTGCCTAGGTGGCCCAGTCAGTTAAGCAACCGAATCTTGGTTTCGGTTCAGGTCATGATCTCAGCTTAGGCTTTATTTTTATTCGTCCCAAAGTATTTTCAATATCACCTGTGATTTTTTTTTCTTTGACCCATTGATGACTTAGGAGTGTGTTGTTTACTTTCCACATAGCTGTGAATTCACAAAATGTCCTGTATTATTTATCTCTAGTTTTATTCCAAGGAAGTTAGAGAAGATACTTTGTATTACTGTAATTCTTTTAAATTAGTGGGATTTATGTTATAGCTAACAATCTATTCTGGAGAACGTTCATGTGCACTTGAGAAAATTGTGTGTTCTATTGTCGGATAGAGTGTTCTATACATTTTTGTGATGTTTGTAGTTATTAGATATGTCTTATTAGATGTGTTTTATAGTGTTATGTAGTTCCCCTATGTTGTGTTACGCCCAAGCTTTCACGTCTGAGAGACCACCAAGAATCCAAGCACTGATGCAATCACACAAGGGTTTATTTGACAGGCTTAAGCTTGGGCCCAAGTATACCCGACACAGCGGAGTAGGGACTTGGACCCCGAGGCTAGATAAGGCAGGGGTTTTATGGGTCATTACAAGAGGCTTGGCGGGGGGAGAAGTTTCAGACTTTTCTGCAGTGAGCTGATTAGCTGTTGCCGGGCTGTTGCAGGGTGGGGTACTTTCTTGGGACTAAAGCAGGGTGGGCATTCCTGGAACTAAAGTAAAGTAGGGGAAAGTTCAACCCTTAGGCCTGAGATGGCCGCCAAAGCTAAGATGGCTGTACTTGTGCTAATGCTAAACCTGAGGTGGGGTGGCCTTAATTTTCTCAGCCTCCACAGTTGTTTTTTTTGTTTTGTTTTGTTTTGTTTTTTAAGAGAGAAAGGGGAGCAGGGGGAGAGAGAGAATCTTAAGCAGGCTCCATGCCCAGCGTGCAGTCCGATGTGGGGCTTCATCTAACTACCCTGAGATCATGACCTGAGCCAAAATCAAGAGCTGGACACTTAATGAACTGAGTCGCCCAGGTGCCACTCCTCTATGTTCTTATTAATCCTGTCTAGACCTTCTATCCATTCTTGATAGTGCAGCATAGAATTCTCCAAGTATGGTTGTAGAATTTATAATTGTAGAATTTATAATTTTATAATTGGAGAACTGTCTATTTCTCCCTTCAGTTCTGTCAGTTCTCACTTCATAGATTTTGGGGCTCTCAGTAAGATATGTATTTGTTAATTGTTATATTTCTTTGCCAATTGACCCTTTCATCAATATATAATATTTTTCTTTGTCTTTTGTAAAAATTTTTGTCCCAAAGTCTATTTTGTTTGGAACCGGTACATGGTCTCAGTCACCTGCACAAGATCATGCACTTGGAAAGTGGTGGAGTCCAGACTAGAACCCAGGTCTGTCTGGGCTCCAAGCTTGGGCTCTTCCCACAAGCTGTGATCCAACTCTGGGGGATCAGCTCAGTGACCTGCAAGGTCCTTCCGCACCAAGAGCGCTCCTGGGAAGCCGTCTAGGGATCTTAAAGCACCTTCGTGCCCGTCTGTCCTTTCAGTTGACTTCCCAGCAGCTGAGCTGGTGAGGTGTGCAGGGCAGGTACTCACCCACATCTTGGTTGCCTGTGAGGGGACAAGGCTTAGAGACATTAAGGTAATGACAACGCCAAGGCCACCCTCAAGTCAGCATCAGCATCAGATCCCAAGTATTGGGTTCAGGCACAGAGCTGCCAGGTGCCAAGGGTTTATGTTTCTCATGGTTAAGATCTACCCACCCACCCAACTATTGTCCATCCATTCACCCATCCAATTACTAACCTATCCATGAACCCACCAATCCAATCCACCTGCTCATCTACCTATTCATTAATCCATCCACATACCCACCCAACCAGCCGCACATCCATCAGCCATCCACCCATCTCTCCATCTGTTCACACACCCACCCACCCAACCATCCATCCATCTACCCGCACATCCATCACTCACTCACCCACACACACATCTATCTACTCACCCATCTCTGCCTTCCTTCCCTCATTCACACTGTTTACTGGGAGCCTTGTGGTTCCCAGGTACTGAGCCGAGGATGAGATAAAGAGTCTGCACATCCAGGAAGGGCTGGCTGTACCCCATGGGGGCAGCAGTTTTTCGTTTGTCCATAAAGGTCCTGGAAGGAGAAGGTCAGAGTCCCTGAGGTCCAGCCCTCCAGGATTCCAGGATTCAGATTGGAGCTCAGGGAGGCAGCCAGGGGGTAGCACCAGGCATGGGAGTGGTAGGGGAAGGGGCTGGGCGTAGGCGGAGGGCTCTGCTCTTCCCTGCTGTGAGCAGCACTAACATTCAGCTCTAGCTCTCTGTCTGCCCTGTCCCCTTCCTGGGCCACACCTGGCTCTGTTTGTCACCTGTACCATGCCCCACTGACCACGGGCTCAGTTTCTCTTCCCCATACTTCTCCCCATTTATCACTTTGAGTTCTAGTTTAGGTCAAAGTTAGGATTAACTTTAGCTTGGGGGTTCCCAAGGTGGCCTGCAAGGCCACCAGAGTTGGGGAAGGCAACTTGGCCCAGCTCCCTTCTGCTTCAGGCCTCAGGGTCCTGGCAGGCCCGGGCCTCCTTAACCAATGCCTTAATTTAGGATTCTTATGGTTTCCTAGCAGGCTGGCTCTTGGAACCTCTCACCCAGTTGTCCTTGAGCAGAGGGGAAGGCTAGGGTGCAGAAAGGGGAAGCAACTTGCCCAGGGTCACACAGCATGTCAGAGGTGTCCCTTGGGCAAGAGCCCAGGAGATGACAGCAATTGCTGGTGGTTAATGAGGGTCACCATGGGTCAGGCACACCACAGACATCGTCTCAAATCCCCATACCAACCCTGTGGGGAAGAGGCAAATTATCTCCCCCTTGTACAGAGGAGGAAACTGAGGCCCAGAGAGGGGATGCAAATCACCCAAGGTCAAGGGCAGAGAAGGCTTGTGTGTGGGTGGGGACCCCTGCCTGCCTGACCCTGGGGCTGGGCTCCCACTGCAGAGTCTCCCTGAGGCCTTTTGCCTTCTGGCCCTCCCTCCTCTCACCCAGGGGTTAGAGGGACTGTCACTGGGGTCTGCACTCCTGGCTCAGCCTGACATCCATACTTGGACCTCCTTTCTGCACCCTGAGAGGGAGTTGGGGCTGCAGAGTGATAGAGGGAGGTCACCGCGTGTGAGCATGTCTGGTGCCTGGCAGAGGGCAGCTCTCCACACAGTGCACCCCTGCGTGAGCTCAGGCGGGCCCCGTCCTCTGCTGGCCTCAGTCTCCCCATCCATCAGATGGGAGGTCCCAGGCTGGTAGTCACAGGAGCTGCTCCGGCTCGCTCTGGGATATTAACCCTTTTGAGCCTCAGTTTCCCTACTGGTGAAATGGGATGATGATCCTGGCTGTCAGCCTCACAGAATCCCTGAGGGGCTCAGCTGAATACCATGTGCCCCATGTTTCGTAAGTGCTCTAGGGACAATAAGCCACTCATTAGGGTCTCAGGGATCAGTTGCTTTTGCAACCAAAGCTCTAGTCAGTGCTGAGGCCTTCAGGGCTCTGCTCCTGCCCTTCTGCTAGGCTCCGGGACTCTGGACACTCCAGCCCACTGGCTGGCTCAGCATGTGTGTTCTGTCTCTTGCCCTGTCTGTCCCTGGCCTACAGCACTGACCACTCCTCCACCCCAGAGAACTCCCGCATGCCCCTGGGACCCTGCCTTGGCCTGTTTCCCAGCATCCTCGGTGCGTCCCTTCTCTGCCCAGTGGTCACTGTCTGATTCTTCTTCCTCCCCACGGCAGAATCCAGCCATGTGGCACAGAATCCAAGGGCTTTCTGGGTGGTGAACAGGATGGCAGGCCAGGTGGCATGGGAGACAGGAGGTTGAGGTCTTCAAGGTGGAGGGGTCAGGGGGCTTCAGTGGAACTGGAAAGCACCAGCTGAGGGGTGCTACTGTTCCCCTCTGCGCCTTTGCTCATGCTGCGCCCCCCAGGATGCTCTCCTTACCTCTGTCTTTCTAGCCTTGGGGGTCTAGCTCACAGGCCCTGTTTTGAGGTTACAGAAGTTGTTGCTGCCACCAGACCACATTTGCTTACTGTGCATGTCCCCCAGAATCCCCTACTCCCTGCTAAATAAATAGATAAAATCTTTTTAAAAAAAATCACACTGGGACACAGGCCTGAACTGGGAATGTCCAGGGAAATCCAGGACGCAGGTCCCTCCCCTTCGCCCAGAGCCTGCCCTGAGCCTAGATGCTCTGGGGGAGTCCATCACTTGTGACATTCCTGGCCAAACAGAATTTGGTTGCTGTGATCCCAGGTGACCAACTGGTACCCCATCCTCCCAGGTCCCTATGCCCTCCCCAGCCTGAGGCTATTTTGGGCTCTGTCTTTTGGGCTGAGAAGGAAGTCACAGCCTCCTTCCCCCATCTGACTCAGTCCTGGTCCTGTCATTCAGCTCAGGCCTCCAGCAGGAAAGAGGACCCTAGGGATGGGGCTGTCCTGGGTCCTACAACTAGGCAGGCAGGGCCAGGTCAAGCCCCCCTCCTAGGACCTGTCCCTCTTCTCCATCCTGCGTGGACTTGCCTGCCTGGTGCCCCAGAACCATCCCTCCTTCCAGGGAGGGATGGCCCTGCTCTTACCTGGGCAGGGCAGCCCCAGTGCAACCCTCATGCTCAGTGACCTTCAGTGAAATGGGCTATGACAGTCCTAACAGGGACGTCAAGGGTCCATGAGGGACAGTGACATGCCCAGAGTAGTGGCCAGTGATGGCAGCTGCGGGCACTCAACACACATTTCTGTTGGTTCCATCTTATTCTATGTGAGCAGGAAGAAGCTTGAGGTTCATCAGATGCTCCCTGGGCTGAGAGCTGATCCGGGGGCTCGAGGATGAGAGTGGGGTCAGCACAGGTCTCCGTGGCTGTCCCTGGCCATGAACTCTTTCTCATCTCCTTGCTGCCAGCCCTGGCCCACAGCAGTGCTCACTGAGGGATTGTTGAATAAGGAGGGTGTGAGTGAATGAGTGACATGTCACATAGGAGAGTGGAGCTGAGGAAAGAGCCTGTGAGGCAAGGACAGCAGGAACTCACCTTGTAACCCCAGGCTTTACCCACAACCCCCCAGCCCATTGTCAGAGCCTTGGCTCTCTCATCTTTGAAATGGGCACACAACACCTGCCCCTGCTTTGTTCAGGAGCCTGTGGCCCTCGAAGGGCCGGCTGACAGGTTCTGACATCCTCCAATCTCAGGTCTCCGGGGGAGCTCACACTCAGCATGCTGGAGGGTTCATGGGCCCACTGAGACGTCCCCTTGCTGAGAGGACAGGAGTGCAGAGCCTGCCCTGGAAACTTGAGAGTCAGAGGGAGGAGGCCTGTGGAGAGGGTCAGGAAGGGGCCAGCACCTCCCTGAGCCTGCAGGCCTAGCAGAAGGCGGGGAGTAGGTAGGAGACCCCTGGGTCTGTGGCTGTGGTCCAGAGAGGCCCTGTGGTGACTGACTGACCCTGTCCCTAGGAAGTTGCCCGTGAGGTGCAAAGGGATAGGCACAAACCCACACCCCACACTCACAGCCAGTCACACTTGCAGCTCCAGATGCTGACACACACACACACACACACACATACAACCCACCCCCACTCACACACAGGGACACCCCTGCTGCCACACTCAGCATACCACACTCAGTGCTGAGACCAGAGGGCCGAGGAGCCCGGATCCTCCCACCCCACAGAGCCTTAAGGGTATCTTTGATCTCTAGAGACAAACAGGGTCTGTGTGTTCAGCATCTTCTCCTGGTCTGGCATAGTTGTGACTTCTCCAGGAAAGAGGGTGACCTTGGGGTGAGGGAGAGGCCCGGGTGCCCATCATCTCTGTGACTATGACCACCTGACCAGAGAAAGAGCTCGGCAGGCCACCAGTGCTCGGGAAGCCTCTGTCTCCCTGTCTGTAAGGTGTGGGGTATGGGTACTTGCCTTCTGAGCTGCCCGGCGCATCACTTGAGGTCAAACACGAGCCTCAAGCAGTACTCAGAAGGGGATCACCGTCAACCCGTCTGTGGCCACCTCCCACAGTGACACACCTGGCCCATCCCACTTTAACCCCCCAGAGTGCAGGCGGGATCCGGAGCCCAGGGGCCCAGCATGAAGGGCTGCGGGTGCTGGGGCCGGGTCTATTTACCACCCCTCATGTCCGAGGGTATCTGGAACCCCAGGCCCCCAGAACCCCATAGCGCCACCCAGCACGTCCCCAGTTGGACTCTGCTTTTCCCAGTGACTTCCGGGATTGAGTGGAGAGAATTCTGAATAAGCAATGCCTCTCCTGGCCCCCAGAAGATGGCAGATGATTTTCTGAGCCTCACACCTGGGCCAGTACCCCATCTTCCTTTGGCAGAGCTGGGGCACAAGTTGGGGAGTGGCTCATAGGCCCCGGAGTAGCCAAGGGGCCATCAGGCAGAGTGGGCGTGGGCTGGGCCTGCAGTGGGTGTGGGGCGCTGGGACTTGGCGCCAAGGGTCTGTTCTGGGTCCAGGGGCAGGAGCTTGCCTGGCAGGGATGCACTGGGCCAAATCAGGGGAATGTAACTAGTTAATCACCCCTGCCCCATTGGGCTACAGTGACCTGGCAGTAATGGAGGCAGGAACACAGGGGGCTCCCCATGCAGAGGCAGCGGAATCATCCTTAAGGTCATTGCTGTATCCTGAGGCTGCTGGAGGGTTAACTGTGTGTGTGTCCGAGCCCGAGTCCCATCCCTGGGGAGGTCTCGGGTGAAACAGGTCCCCACTTTTTATTATGGTACAAGATACCTGGCCTCGGCATTGAGACACCGGTTTCCCTCCAGCAGAGAAACTGGGGGGCACCTATTTCCCTCCTTGCACTGGTTCCTGGGGAGCTCAGAGCTTTTGCAGATGCCCAAAGCTCCCAGCAGTCTTTATGTTCAACACTTTCTTCCTGGCTTCCTTCTATTCCTCTTACATCTCTGAACCTGCCATCCGGTGAGGAATTCAAGTCCAGATTCAAGAGCCTGTGAAGCTGAGTTACTGGAGTGTCCTGGACCCTATGGGTGGTCCAGCCTGAGGGAGCAACAGGGAGGGAGTGAAGTGGACAGAAGCAGAGCTGGGTGGGGTGGGCGGAGGAGGGCATAGGGGGACAAGAGCCAGGAGCAGAGGGGGCCCAGATCAGAGCAGGGTTTCCAGGCTGAGGAAAGAGAGGACACCAGGGTGTGGAGGGTCCCCACAAGGTCAGTGAGGTAGAGCTTATCTGGAGGTCACAGCCATGGCCCCTCCGACCAGAGAGATAGCTAGGAATGGGCATGGTTCTGTGCTGGAGGAGGAATGGTGGAAGGCGAGGACAGAGAGACAGAGGTTCTAGTGACCAGACTCCTCATATCCCGAGAGATGCCCCAAGGAGAGTGTGGGCTGCTCCTCTCGGGCTACTTTCCTACCTCGATCTCATGCACGTCACCCTGAGAATCCTGGAGAGGATGCTAATCAAGTATGAGACCCAAAGAAATTAGCAGAGAGCAGATTTCTGATTGACAAAAGGACATTTTACTGAGAGCTGATTGGGTGCCTGGAGCAGGGCTGGGGATGACAGGCGTGAGCCTTGGCAAAAGCCCTCCAGGCCTGTTGGGAGCATCCCAATGCCTCCGTTGGGGGAGCCCTGGCACCCTCTCTTTAGTCTCAGTCCCTCTGCAGGTTCACCTGTCCTCATCCCACTCCTGAGCCATCCCAGCCCTGAGCTGTCTTGTTCCTGGCTTGCATCAGCCTTGAGACCTTAGAGCTCCTTGAGAAATCCATCTGTCCTCCAGCATTGGTCTGCCTGAGATCTCCCCCAGGTAACTCTCCCTAGTGTCTTCATGCAGGGTTTCTGTCTGTCCAGCTTGGTCCTTCTGTCTTTAACATGGTGTCTGTCTTTCAGGCTCTCCTCCCTTCCAAGGAGAGGTTTCTTGCCTCACAGTCCCAGCCAGTGAGACCCCAGGATTCCAGGGAGGAGCTTAGCCATTAACCCAGAGACTGCTCGGGGTGGGACATGGTCCACACAAGAATGGTAAACATAGGGAAGGAGCAGAGTGTGGGCTGTCCTGTCCTGCTGGCCTGTCTTCTATCCTGGAATATTCTTTTGGCTATTCTGGGTAAGATTGAAACTACCCTATAAGGAAAACTGAAGATTCCTTCTATCCCAGAGGCCAGCGGGGATGGTCAACTGGAGAAGCAGATCTGTGTCCCAGCGACGAGGGCAGGACGGGGTCACGGGAACTGGCCCATCCTGTCCCCACCAGGTGCTGCAGAGCCGGAATAGGCTACAGGTGGTGATATGGCCAGACAAAAAGTGAACTTTCCAGAATGCCAGAGCATTCAGATCCCAGTCCTAGACTGAATGGAAAGGAGAGAAATTCAAGTCCAAATTTCACTTTGGTTCCTAAAGAGAACATCACATGGTGACATAGCCTGGAACACAAACCCTCTGTCACCCCCGGCAGCACACGGCTGCCCCGCCAAACCCAGGCCCACCTGCAGTTGCTAGGGAAGCTCAAGATCCAGCCTCCTCCTTGTGGGGCCTGGTCTGGCCCATGGGAGCTTGAGAAGGGGCTCCCTCTCCACCCACATCAGGTCCTTGGGGGAGGGGTGAGCTTCCCCCTGTCCCGAGCCATGGAGGGGCAGGGAAATAGGGGAGTGTCTGAGTGACATATCCCATCCCAGGTAGCTTCCCGGAAGGAGCTCTGTGTGTGGCTCAGCTTGCTTGGGGAATGCCACCCGGCAGAGCCGACAGACCTGTTTCCAACACAGACATGATGGGGCCTATGCCCTTGGCTGAGCAGAGGCCCATGGAGGCTTCTGGATGCCACCACACATCCTAGACACGTGCCCAACCTGGCCATGTGTGCACTAGCAGACATGCATGTGTACTATCATGTGCATGTGACCTGACCGTGCGTGTGCACGTGTCCAGTCTGTCTGTGGGACACGGAGCTGGGTCCTGAGGTCCTGAGCTAGCTCCTAGCACAGCAGTCTTCCTGGTTCTCAGGGCCCATTGCCAACTCCTAAGAAGGTGATCTGGCTCATGGTTCACAGTTGTCCAGCACACACTCCAGAATGTAAACTTGACGTTGAACTCATGGCCCCAGTGACTACCCACGGACATTTTGGTTTAGTGCTTGTGGTGGGGTCAGTGGTGGATTGGACTCTAAAGGGTCCCTGCTTCCCAGGGACCCTGAATACACGCTGGGACCCGATGACACATGTGGGAGGAGGAGGAGTCCTCAGTGGCAGTGTGGGATTGAGTGACTAGGGTCCAGGGACTGAGGGTCCTGTACTGAGTGTGACAGAGACTCAGACTGTGGGAGGGGCACAGGACAGTGTTCCTGGGGAGGCAGGAGCAGGGGGTAACCTAAGGAAGGGTGAATGCTCTAGGCTGACAATAGGGAATATCTATATGGGGTAGAAAACCAGCCAAAACATGGCAATGAGGGGGGGCATAAAGAAAGGAGAGTGGACATCTCAGAAAGGAGCTAGTCCCTGATGGCGAGGCCCTAGGTCCTGGGGAGGAGCTCAGACGTTATTCAGGAGTCCACAGGGAACCAGAAGCAGTGGGCTTTGGTACTGGTGGTGACCGATGTGGTCCATGCAAGAAAAGTAAGCATGGAGACATGGTGGAGGATGGCCTATCTCGGTTCTGCTGTCGGTATCTCCTGTTCTGGAATATTCTCTGGCAATTCTGAGTGAGAGTGAAACTTCCCCTCCCAGAAACGTGATGATGCCTCTGTTGACTCCTTTCCCACAGGGTGAAAAGAATCGTGTTCACATTTGAGGACACAAAGTGTTTGAAACGCAATGAGCTGAGAGCACGATTTCTGACTGAATAAAGAGCATTTTATTGAGTGTTGACTGGATACAGGGAGAAGGGCTGGGATGACCCTGCGGGGAGGGAAGATCGTCCTGGAGGTCCTGTGGCTCCAGGCCCCGCTGGGTGGGGGAGGGTGTCGGGGACCTAAGAGCACTGTGAGGGGACCACCTTCTTCTCCACGGTTTTGCCCTCGTGCGTGACCAGGCAGCTGAAGCTGCTGTGAGATTTCCACTTGTCAGGCGACAGGCTCAGGTAGCTGCTGGCCACGTACTTGTTGTTGCTCTGTTTGGAGGGCTTGGTGGTCTCCACGCCCTGGGTGACGGGGCTGCCGTCTGCCTTCCAGGCCACCGTCACGCTGCTGGGGTAGAAGTCACTGATGAGGCACACCAGGGTGGCCTTGTCGTCCGTGATCTCAGAGAATGTCCGGAAGAGTGTGACTGAGGGTGTAGACTTGGGCTGACCTATGTGGGCAGAAGGGAGAGTGAAAGATGCAGGCAGTCAACATGTTGGACGCCCCTTCCCTTACCTACAGCCTCTGTGACTGTTCCATGGTGTCCATGCTTGTTTACCAGGAGACCCTCCTTTCGACTCCAGCCCTGGACAGCAGGCAGCCCCTGAGGCTCCCAGCAGCTCTGCCATGTCACCTCTCCCAGATGCATGAGAAGTGCTTCTGTGGCCTCAGTTTCTTCCTCAGGCCAGCATCTGGCCCCCATATCACTTCATTCTTCCAGATCCAGGTACTTGCCCTGTGAACTGGAGTCCCCTATCCAGCCTGCCAGGACAGCTCTGACGGTGTGTGGGGAGGTCCCGAGGCCTGCGCCCAGTGGGGCATGGAGACCCTGTCACTCTCAGGAACGGCTCTGTCCCTGCCTTCCAGCAGGAGGCCAGCCCTTGGACAGGTGAGACGCCTGGGGGTTATGGGGCTCCAGGGACTGGTAAGGCTCTGCCCCATGGGACCTGCTCCTTTCTGACCAATGTCCTAGGAGGGCTGTATTTCTGGTCACCCTGGTCTGCATCACTCATGTCTCTGTGCCTGTGTCCTCGTGGCCTAGCAGAGGTCCTCAGCACTTCAGCCTAGAGCAAACCAGACTGTTCTGTCCCCGTCCCATGGGCTTCCCCTCAGACTGCCCCTCTGTGCCCCCAGAGGCTGGATTCACAAGCCCCAGCCATGTCCCCAGTCTCCTGTGTGGCCCTCCTAGCCTGGATGTTATTAAGCCCTCGGCCAAGACCCGAAGGGACTTTATGTAAGGCTTCCCCAGGACCCCTAGTCAGAACCAGCCTTGGACCCCACACAGCTGTCTGCCCTGGAAGAAGGGAAGGAGCCTCCATTTTTGGATACCA
Source organism: Lutra lutra (assembly GCF_902655055.1). Classification (NCBI taxonomy): domain Eukaryota; kingdom Metazoa; phylum Chordata; class Mammalia; order Carnivora; family Mustelidae; genus Lutra; species Lutra lutra. Next base: position 65,726,773 of record NC_062289.1, on the reverse strand, counting down.
ACCCCCCAGCCTAGGCCCCTGGAATCCGAACACATTCAACTGTCAGATTCTAATGGTAAATGTTTGTACCATTGGGTCCTTCCTGCTGGTTCCCTCAGGCCAATCCACTTCCCCCAGATCCCACAGACCTGTTAGGGGCTCTGTCCTTAAGGTTTGGAGAGTGGACAGGAAGCAGTCCCCAAAGAAAACTAACTTTCCCAAGACAATAGAGGGGTGGTACAGGTTGAGAAATGTGGTGAGAGCCACTTACCTAGGACGGTGAGCTGGGTTCCGTCACTGAAAACATACCAGGGTGACTGAGTTTCGGGCCAAAACCCACCGGGCCAGCACCTGGGGCCTGCTCCATGGGGCCCAGGCCAGAATAGGAACCTGTGATGGGCATAAGGCTGTAGCAGTGGGGCTGGGCAGTCAGCCTCCTAGAGGCTGTGACACACCTGGATGACCCCACACCCCACAGGCTGTGACACACCTGGATGACCCCACCCCCCATACCCAACCCCCTGATTGAGGTAGACACCACCCTTGTCTTGTATATTTCTCCCCTTTCCAAGGCTGTCCTGGTCATCTCCTAATCCTCAGTGCTGATGGTGACACTGCATGGAGTAGGTGTTCAGTAAATCGCTGAGCCTCACATAGAGCTTCCAAGGGTTCCTCTCCTAAAATTTCCCATGGTCCAGCCAGGTGGCTTCCTCTCTGGGCCTACTGGTTGGTCTGGGACTGGGACATTCCTGACTCATAGTTCTCCCATGTGAAGACCCCCCACTTTTTCTCTACACATCAAGGCACAATGCAGTCCCACTTCTTTGATGAAGTTTTTTCTCTGATCTCTCAGACCACTGTTTTTCTGTCCACCTATCTATGTATTCATCCATCTATCATCCTTCCAACCAACCATCCACTTACCCATCTATCCATCCAACAGTAGCTCCAGGCACTGTTTCATATCCTGAGACATGGAGGGCCTCCCTGGCTTTCATCTTCATCTCTCCCTGAAAATTCTCAGGTCAAGGCCAACAAGGCCCTCTTCCTGGTATTTTCCCAATTCCTGCTGTACATTATGTCTTTACAGGATGCAACATAGAGTCAGCCTCTCTTTTCAGTGACTCTCTTCCTGTTGGTACCTGAGACCTCCCATTCTCCTCCCCTAACCTCCCTTTCACTCCTGCCCATGCATGGCAGCTGACTCCCTGACCAGCACCCTGGGTCCTCCTTCTTTGCCATCTCCCATTGTGGATTCCCACTCCATTTGGTGAGGCTCAAGTCTATTTCAGCTTCAAACCCTCTCCTTGACTTCCTAAATTGCTACTGACGATCTCCAGCTGGATGTTCAACAGGAATCCCAAATTTACCATACCGAAATGAGACTGACCACCGTTCCCCCAACCCAGCTCTTTTTCTGTCTTCATCTTGTCACATGTGACTATGAGTGTTCTCACTACTCACCCTCTGGCCAGATCTGTAGCTTCAATGCAATCCTAATCAAATTCCCAGCAAATTAGTTTGTTGATATTGGCAAACTGATTCTAAAGTTTCTATAGAGGGGCAAAGTACTCAGAAGAGTTAACACAATTTTGAAAGGAAAGAGCAAAGTCGGAGAAATGACAGTATAAGACTTTGAGACTTACTATAAATCTACAATAATCAAGAAAGTGTGGTATTGACATAAATACAAACCAATGGAATAAATAAAACAGAGAGCCCAGAAATAAACTCTCATGCATAAAATCAAATGATTTTTGACAAGGGTGCCAAGACCATTCAATGGGGGAAGGACAGTCTTTTCAACAAATGGTACTGGGAAACATAGATATTCACATGCAGAAGAATGAAGTTGGACTCTTACCTAACATCATAGACAAAAATGAACTCAAAATGAATGCAAGACATAAATATAAGAGCTAAAACAATGACACTCTTAGAATAAAACATAGGCCAAAAGTTTTACAACATTGGATTGGCAGTGATTTCTTGGATAAGACACTGAAGGCAAAGGCAACAAAAGAAAAACTAGACAAGTTGGACTTTATGAAAAATTCAAAATTTTGTATATTAAATGATGGTATCCACAGGGTAAACAAGCAACCCACAGAATGAAAGAAGATATTTGCAAATCATATATGTAATAAAAGGTTAACATCTAGAATATATAGGGAACTCTTAAAACTCAAGTAAAAAACAAGCAACCCAATTCAAAAATGAGCAAAGGACTTGAATAGGAATTTCTCCAAAGAAGATATACAAATGGTCAATAAGCACATGAAAGATACTCAGTATTATTAGTCATTAGGTAAATGCAAATTAAGACTACAATGAGACACCACCTCATGCTCATTGGGATGGCTACTATTAAAAAAAAACTAGGGGGGTGTCTGGGTGGCTCAGTGGGTTAAAGCCTCTGCCTTTGGCTCAGGTCATGATCCCAGGGTCCTAGGGTTGAGCCCCACAACTGGCTCTCTGCTCAGTGGGGAGCCTGCGTTTCCCCCTGCCCCCTGCCTGCCTCTCTGCCTAATTGTGATCAATGTCTGTCAAATAAATAAATAAAATATTTTTTAAAAAACTAGGAAACTAGTTTTGGTAAGGATGTCGAGAAATTGGAACTCTTGTGTGATGCTGGTGCACAAATACCACATGATTCCACTTATGTGAGGTATTTAGAGTAGTTAAAATAATAAACAACACAGTCTTAAGTTATCAATGGGTCAAAGAAGAAACTACAAGTGAAATTAAAAAATACTTTGAGATGAATGAAAAGAAAACCTAACACATTAAAACCTATGGGATTCAGTGACAGTGGCGCTCTAAGGAAAATTTATAGCTATCAAAATGTCTCTATTAAAAAAGAAGAAAGAGGGGCACCAGGTGGCTCAGTGGGTTAAGCCTCTGCCTTTGGCTCCGGTCATGATAAAAAAAAAATCTTTTTTTTAATTTAAATTTTATTTAAAAATAAAATCTTTTTAAAAAAGATTTTATTTATTTATTTGACAGACAGAGATCACAAGTAGGCAGAGAGGCAGGCAGAGAGAGAGAGGAGGAAGCAAGCTCCCTGCTGAGCAGAGAGCCCAATGTGGGGCTCGATCCCAGGACCCTGGGATCATGACCGGAGCCAAAGGCAGAGGCTTAACCCACTGAGCCACCCAGGCGCCCCAAATTTAAAAATCTAAAAAAAAAAAAAAAAGAAGAAGAAGAAAGATTTCAAACCAATAACTTAAGTCTACCTTAAGGAAATGGAAAAAGAAGAGCAAGTTAATTCCAAAGCTAGCAGAAGGAAGGAAATAATAATGATTAGAGTAGAAATAAATGAATTAGAGAGTAAAAAACAATAAAGAGAACCATTACAACCAAAAGCTGGTTCTTCGAAGTTTAACAGCTTTGAGAAATGTTTACCAGACTGACAAATACCAAACACAGAGAGAACTGGGACACCTGGGTGGCTTTGGGGGAAACCAGGTGAAGGGGACCTGGGGCCCCTGTGTTGTTCCTTACAATTACATGTAAATCTACAATGATTTCAAAATAAAAAGTTTAATTTATGAAAAGGTTATATACTGTACTATTCCATGTATATGATAGTTTGGAAAAGGCAAAACTATAGGGTCACAGAGAGATCAGTGGTTGCCATGGTTGGGGCCCAGAAAGGGACTGATTACCAAAGGGAAACAAGGAAATTTGGGGGGTGATGGAAATGTTCTCTATCTTGATTGTGGTGCTAGTTACATGACTCTATGATTTTATTAAAATTTACAGCTACTATACCAAAAAGAGGGAATTTTACTCTGTATAAATTAAAGTAAAATAAAAATAGAAATCTTTAATATGTTATTATAGCCACCAAATACATATCTCTATGTCTCTATATCTGTATCTCTATATATCATTTGTTATTCTTCTTCCATGATATGCCATAGTTAATTTTACCTTCTCTTATCATTGAACTTTGAGGGTGTTTCTACTTTTTCCTCTGAACACACATACAATATTTAGCTCAAATTCTCATTATTTCCTCAAGATAAATTTCTAGGAGTGGAATTACTTGGTTAAAAGGAATGCAGGTTTTTATGAATTTTGACACACGGTGTCATTGTTCCAAGAATTTCATCTCCCACTGACCACCCGTGAGAGTGCCCAGTCCTCCTCCGTCAACCCTCTGGCACCATCACTTTAAATTCACTTGCCAGTTTCACAGGTAAGCTTGGTCATTGTGTGAACAGCCCTCTCTCTGCAGCTCTAATCTGCCGTCAAAAAATCTGGAGCTGGGGCACCTGGGTGGCTCAGTGGGTTAAAGCCTCTGCCTTCGGCTCAGGTCATGATCCCAGGGTCCTGGGATAGAGCCCTGCACGGGCTTTCTGCTCAGCAGGGAGCCTGCTTCCTCCTCTCTCTCTGTCTCTCTCTCTCTCTCTGCCTGCCTTTCTGCCTACTTGTGATCTCTGTCAAATAAATAAATAAAGTCTTTAAAAAAAAAAATCCGGAGCCATTTTCCCAAGACACAAATCTGACTCTGAGAGTCCCCTACGTAAGTCCCTCAAGGATCTCAGGAAAAAGCACCAGTGCGTGAAACCCCCTTCAGTCTGCCACCAGTCTCCCTCCCCACTCCCCCAATCTCTGACGTGGCCTGAGCACCTCACTCTCCTCTCAGCCTTGGCTACTTCCTTTGCCGGGAGACAGACATCCCATCACTGGCCAACAGTGTTTTGTCTGTGAAACCAGCTTGTCATTTCCCTCCTCCCACCTTACTGCTCTAAAATGGTCTATTGGTCTGTCCTCAAGACGGCATGTGAGCTCCTTGTTTTGGGCCCATTCTCTCTCTATATCCACCGGCCCTGAGTGTCAGGAAAGTGAGTGGCCCTCCTTGGGCGAGACCAAGGCCTTGCAGACACTCCTTCTCTTGGACCATTTTGTTAAGATACAGGACACACTGGTGCTGTCGCAGCATTCCCTTAACTGGCTAGCAAAAAACCCAGGGGGATGGGGCGCCTGGGTGGCTCAGTGGGTTAAGCCGCTGCCTTCGGCTCAGGTCATGATCCCAGGTCCTGGGTTCGAGCCCCACATCGGGCTTTCTGCTCAGCAGGGAGCCTGCTTCCTCCTCTCTCTCTGCCTGCCTCTCTGCCTACTTGTGACTTCTCTCTGTCAAATAAATAAATAAAATCTTTAAAAAAAAAAAAACAAAACCCAGGGGGACATCCTGGCTCCTCCCTTTCCTGTTACTCCCACCTCCTCAATCTCCAAGGACCCGTGCACTCTGCCAGGGAACCTGCCACACACTTCTCCAAGTCTTTCTAGCCCTGGATTCCCACCCTCAATCACCCAAGTCTGGTCATGTCCTTTCCTTGCAAACATTCTCCAGGATGCCCCAGATGAAATCTGTCCTTCGAGGTGGGTCCGCCAGGTCAGGCGCTGGTCACCTGTTTGGCCTTTTCTTAGACCATCTTGGCCCCAGTGCCCACTCCTTCCAGCCCTGCAGACCACTGGGAGCTTCTCGGGCATTCTGTGCCCGTACCCCTTTGCCGCCGTCCTTGTGTGTGGTTACTGTTTCACCTGCCCCTCTCCCGAGGGACCTTGAGCTGGGGCCAAACCTTCCTCCCCTGGGATCCCAGCCCCAGCACAAGGCCTGACCCTGCATGGGGCTCCATCTCTCTCTTTGTGTTTCCCTGGACCCTGCCGGACGCTGAGATCCCAGTCCTTGCCCGACCCCGACAGGTGCTGACCCACCCTCCATGGCTGGCCTGCCAGTACAGAACAGACGAATCTCATCCTGTTCTAGCCCTTCACCATGATGACACCAGCATCCCTGGGGTGGGTGTCAGATTACAAGGCCCTCACCCAATTGGGACCCATTGCTTTGCCGGGTAGGCAGCTGAGGCTTCGAGGAGCAGAACTGTCAGCCCCCGCCCAAGTTAGGAGATCGGGGTGGGAAAGCTGCAGGCCATTGGATTTGAATGTTGGAGTCTGCACCAGCTGTATGACACTGAGCAGATCCCCTCAGCTCTCTGGACCTCTATCCTCATCTGTAAAATGGGGATGACAGTGGGCTGTGCCTTGTGGCTGTTCAGGGACATTCTGTCCCTGAAGGGATTAGTGCCCACAATGAAGGTGCTGTTTTGTCACCCATTATCATGAACGGACCCAGACGCTTGGCACTTTGTCCAGGGACTTCCCACCCATACATGAGAGGTGGGGGCTGGGTTCAATCAGCAAGTGGTGGCTGACCGTGGCCCCCCAAAAGACCCTGGCGGGGGCCTTTCCCATGAAGGAGCTTGCTCCCTGGGTGGCTCGAGTTCTTAGGGGGTGGGTTGCAGGAGGTGGCTCTGGCTGAAGATGCTTGGCGGAGGGTCCAGTGACCTGGGGACAGCAGGGAAGGCCCACTCTGAGGTAGGAAGCATCGACTGGAGCCTGCACCCTAGTGCTCCAGGGGGTGGCCCCTGCCCAGCAGGAGAAGGGCAAGGAGGTGATTCATCAGCATAAAGGAGGTGGCCTGGGCACCCTGGCCCAGCCACAGCACCCACCACCCACATGGATATCCTGCCCCTGCCTCCTGTTTCTTCCCTTCCCAGAAGACCAAGGTGAGGTGAGTGAGCCGCTAGCTTTGGGTGCAAAATTTTGGAGTGCCAGAAAGTGCAATAAATAAGATAAATAATATTTTAATGCAATAGTAAAAAAAATAATGCAAACAAATATACCCTGGACAAAATGTCAACACTTTAAATAAAGCCAGGGTCTGTCCAGGCTGCCTCTCTTCTCACTGATTTTTTTTCCTTGTCTTTCTTGTCCCCCTCATAGCTGCTCAGTGTCCCAGGCCCAGTTCTGGCTGCAAAGACGCTCTCCTCCCTCACCCCCATGACTCACTCAGTCCCTTACCTGTCCCACAGGCTCCGAGAGCTGCTTCCTGCTGGGGCTCTGGGCTCTGGGGTGCTGTTCGGTGGGGCTACTGTCGTCGGGGGCAGCCGGCCCTGGGCAACCACAGCCAAGCCCAGCAGCAGCAGGGGCCAGCATGACTTGGGGCCAGGTCTCTGCCCCCAGGGGGCCTCAGAGCCCACCTGACCTGTCCCTGGCCTCATTTGCCCTCAGGGTCAAAGGACCTGCAGAATTGAGCTCCCTGGAGGAGAGACAGTTGGTACCCCAGTCTTTCTTGCTGGCAGTAGGTATCCCAGTGTTCCGTGGCCCAAGTGGCCTGGTCCTCTGCCTGAAACTTCTCTCCAAGGCCCATGGCTGTTACTTCGGGGGGCTCTCTCCCAGCGGGCCATTGGCCAACTGCCCTGCTGTGGTTGGCATCCACAGCTCAACCGTCTTGCCCCACAGCTGCAAGCCTGGTCTTGCCCCTGGGACCCTGGGTGGCGCGCACCTGCTCCTGCCTTCCTTCTCAGAGGGCGACTGGTTCTGCGGAGCATCTCCCCTGGGACTGGAGAGGCCATGGAGGACGGAGGACGCCAGGGGAGCGGGAGCCGCCAGCATTCGGGAGCTCGGGCTGGCGCTGCTGTTCTGAGCAGCCTGGGGGCAGGGGTGGTGACAGGGGAGGAAACAGGTGTAGTTTAGCAGGAAGCCGATGTTCAAGTTCAGGAATCATGATACAATTCTAAAAACAGTGTTTAAAGCACCATGTTCAGCACCTCATGGGAGTCATCTCTCTCTTTCTCTTTCACACACACACACACACACACCCTCACTCACACCCTCATAGATTTTATCCAAAGGTCACTGTCATGAGCATAGCGTGGACACACTGCACGCAGTAATGGCTTCCGTGAGATCCCTTTTCCATCTCCCCGGAATGCGCACACACTGTCCGTCCGGGAACCCCTGCTTAGGTGTGGGGTGGACAGAAGCAATGAAGAGGGACTGAGCCCCCGCATGGGGTGGTGAGAGCCTGGCTCTGCAGTGGGCGCTGCCAGGAGGGATACTCTGATCCCCATTGGGACATCCGGGCCTCTGGGAGGCGGGGCTGGCTGCACCTGCCGGCTCTGCTCACTTTCAGGACCCGGCGAGGTCCAAGCTGGCAGATAAAGCATGTGAAAATTGCTTTTTTTCACTTTAGTTTAAAAAAAAATTGTGGTAAATGGACATAAAATGACATTTGTCCCTTAGCCATTTAAAAATTTTTTTTAGAATTTATTTGACAGAGAGAGAGATTACAAGTAGGCCGAGAGGCAGGCAGAGGGAGAGGGGGGAAGCAGACTTCCTGCTGAGCAGAGAGCCTGATGCAGGGTTGGCTCCCAGGACCCTGAGACGATGACCTGAGCCAAAGGCAGAGGCTCAACCCACTGAGCCACCCAGACGCCCCCCCACCTTAGCCATTTTTAAGTGCACAATTCGGTGGCATGAAGCACATTCACAATTTGGTGCAAGCCTCACCACCGTCCCTCTCCAGAACTTTTCATCTTCCCAGACTGAAACCTTGTCCCCTTGAAACACCATAACTCCCCATTCTTCCTCCCCATCCTCCGGCAGCCACCATCTGACTTTCCGCCTCATTGAATCTGACTCTAGGGGCCTCGTATAGGTGGAATCACATAGGATTTGTCCTTTGAACGTGCTTTTTAAAGATTTTATTTTATTTCTTTATTTTGCGGGGGGAGGGGCAGAGGGAAAGAGAATCTCTGGTAGGCTCTGAGCTGAGCATGGAGCCTGATCTGGGACATGATCTCATCACTTGGAGATCACAGCCTGAGCCGAAACCAAGAGTCAGGCACTTAACTAAGCCACCAAGGCACCCCTTAATGTACTTTAAAAAAAAATTAAATCCAATTAATTAACATATAAGGTATTATTGGTTTCAGGGGCAGAGGTCAGTGATTCATCAGTCTTATATAACACCCAGTGCTCATTACATCACGTGCCCTCCTTTTTTTTTTTTTAACCACCATGGTATTTTTTTTTTTAAGATTTTATTATTTATTTGACAGACAGAGATCACAAGTAGGCAGAGAGGCAGGCAGAGAGAGAGAGGAGGAAGCAGGCTCCCTGCCGAGCAGAGAGCCCCACCTGGGGCTCGATCCCAGGACCCTGGGACCATGACCCGAGCCGAAGGCAGAGGCTTTAACCCACTGAGCCACCCAGGTGCCCCTAACCACCATGGTATTTTTATTTTGTGCTATACTATTCAAACAAACTATATTCAGATATAATTTTCTATTAATTTTTACGGTTCCCAAGTTCAGCCTTGGCTTTCTCCTCCACCCTGATACTTAGTGCTTCTTTTTTTTTATTATTAAATTATTTTATTTTTTTATAAACATATAATGTATTATATTAGCCCCAGGGGTACAGGTCTGTGAATCACCAGGTTTACACACTTCACAGCACTCACCATAGCACATACCCTCCCCAATGTCCATAACCCCACCACCCTCTCCCCCCGGCCATCCTCAGTTTGCTTTGTGACATTAAGAGTCTCTTATGGTTTGTCTCCCTCCCAATCCCATCTTGTTTCATTTATTCTTTTCCTACCCCCAAAACCCCCACGTTGCCTCTCCACATCCTCATATCAGGGAGATCATACAATAGTTGTCTTTCTCCGATTGACTTATTTCACTAAGCATAATACCCTCTAGTTCCATCCACGTCGTCGCAAATGGCAAGATTTCATTTCTTTTGATGGCTGCATAGTATTCCATTGTATATATATACCACATCTTCTTTATCCATTCATCTGTTGATGGACATCTAGGTTCTTTCCATAGTTTGGCTATTGACATCACGTGCCCTCCTTAATGTCCATCACCCAGGTACCCCCTCCCCTCCAGCAACCCTCAGTTTGTTTCCCATAATTAAGAGTCTCTTATGGTTTGTCTCCCTCTCTGATTTTGTCTTGTTTTATTTTTTCCTCTTCCCCTATGATTCTGTTTTTTTTTCAGATTCCTCATATCAGAGAGATCATATGATAATTGTCTTTCTTTGATTGACTTATTTCGCTTAGCATAATACCCTCTAGTTCCATCCATGTTGTTGCAAATGGCACAATTTCATTTTTTGATGGCTGAGTAGTATTCCATTGTACGTCTATACCTCATCTTCTTTATCCATTCATCTGTTGTTGGACATCTGGGCTCTTTCCATAGTTTGGCTATTGTGTGCATTGCTGCTATAAACATTGGGGTACACATGCCCCTTCAGATCACTGCATTTGTTTTTTTTGGGTAAATACCCAGTAGTATGATTGCTAGGTCATAGGGTAGCTCTATTTCCAACTTTTTGAGGAACCTTCATACTGTTTTGTAGAATGGTTGCACCAGCTTGCATTCCCACCAACAATATAGGAGGGTTCCCTTTTCTCCACATCCTCACCAACACCTGTCATTTCTTGACTTGTTAATTTTAGCCATTCTGATTGGTGTGAGGTGGTATCTCATTGTGGTTTCGATATGTATTTCCCTGATGCCGAGTGATATTGAGCACTTTTTTCATTTATCTCTTGGCCATTTCGATGTCTGCCTTGGAGAAATGTCTGTTCATGTCTTCTGCCCATTTCTTGATTGGATTATTTGTTCTTTGGGTGTTGAGTTTAAGAAGTTCTTTATAGATCTTGGATACTAGCCCTTTATCTGATAAGGCATTTGCACTTATCTTCTCCCATTCTGTCAGTTGTCTTTTGGTTTTGTCGACTGTTTCCTTTGCTGTGCAGAAGTTTTTTTCTTGCTGAAGTCCCAATAGTTCATCTTTGCCTTTGTTTCCCTTGCTTTTGGGGGCGTGTCTAGCAAGAAGTTGCTGCGGCCAAGGTCACAGTGGTTGCCGCTGCCTGTGTTCTCCTCAAGGATTTGGATGGATTCCTGTCTCCCATTTAAGTCTTTCATCCCTTTTGAGTCTATTTTTGTGGATGGTGAATGTGCTTTTTAAATGGAAAAGTACAGCGAGCATAACACATATGGAGGACGGCTGTTATGATCACATTTCTTATTGCTGTTCTTGTTAGTGTAGCCACCAGCTTTGTCTGGTGGGGCCGAGGAAAAAAATCACCGGCTAGCAAAAAATAAATGACACCCTAGTTATATATCAACTGTCACCTTTCGAAGTTTGTCTTGTCACTCAGAGGGCTGTGACAGCAGTTCGGTCAGTTGCAACTAGCATTTTGCAAAAGTGAAGTAGCCTAGAGCAGCCAGGAGAACAGAGAGGGTCGGGTCCGGTGCAAGGAGTGGGGTGCTGACGGTTCACAGGATTTGGCTTCAGTTGTCAAAATTCATATCAGTCCTCTGGATGATGATGGGAAATGCCTTTCATAGTGGGAGTTTTGATAGGAAAACTTGAGGAAAATGTTATCTAGCAACACACTGGTTTGGCTGTGCATTCTACCAGAAGCTAGCTGTCAAATCCACCCCGCCCTTCACGGTTGGTGGACCTGCAGTTCAAGTTTGAAACCACCCCTTGTTTTAGATCCTCTAGATCCTGGTGTATCCTGGAGCAGTGAGGTCCTGGTGGCTTGTCCATCTTTGTAAGGTTTCCTCTAGTGTCCCCCAGAGTGAATTTCATGGGTGCCATATGCCCTGATGGATTCAGGTGCTTCCTTGGCATCTGTCCAACCATGGTCCTGGATGCAGTAACAGACAGACATTCTGACTTCCTCCTCGCACATGGAGCTCATGAGGGCCACAGTGAGGTTGGACTCCATGCAGGATTGTGACTCTGTTTGGATCTCTGGGTCCCACACTTAGTGACCCAGCATCCCTGAGGGCCAGGCACTGCGTCCTGGAGAGTTCAGGGTCAACAGGGAAATGGGCAAGGCACGGAACAGTAATGGGGCCAGCACCCTAGCAGACATCATACAGGGGACAGGGGCAGACCTTGGGAGGCCCCCGATTCAGTCCAGCTTTTCCTCATTGTGATAATGAACCCGCTCCTGCCTCTGACCTCAGGCTTCCTGCACCTTTGGACCTGGGGCCGGGTTTGTCCCTGGGGTCCAGGTTGAAGCTGCTCCCCATGTCCCAGCAGCCCCTGTGTGGGTGTGACACACTCAGCCAGTGCCCAGGGTTCTGAAACTGTGGTTCTACCTGGGACAGCCCCAGGTCTCAGAGAGAAGGAGGGGCTGGACCTAAGCTCAGGAACCCTAGCTGTCTTGCCATGGTCTTTGGGGATCACTGCCACAGACCACATCCTCCCATGGTTGCAAGGTTGAAAATCCAGGTGTGACTGCATCCTGAGGACTCTCACAGTCTGGCCTGGGCTTTCTTTCTTTTATAAAGATTTTATTTATTTATTTGACACAGAGAGAGAGAGACAAGAGAGGGAACACAAGCAGGGGGAGTGGGAAAGGGAGAAGCAGGCTTCCTGCTTAGCAGGGAGCAGGATGAGGGGCTGGGGGGGGCGGGGCTCTATGGGGGTGGGACTCAATCCCAAAACCCTGGGATCATGACCTGAGCTTAAGGCAGACCCTTAACGATTGAGTCACCCAGGCACCCCATGGGCTGGGCTTTCTTAGCTGGTGCAGTGGCAGCTCTGACCCACCCAGGACTGCCCCCACCCCTTCCCTGGACTTGGATTCAGGCCTGGCCTAAAAGCCATTTGTACTCACGGTATTTCTCAAGCCTTGGTTGAAACAGACGAACAGGAGACAAAGCCAGTCCTGTTCACCCACCTGTCCTGGCAGTTTTAATGGAAGAAGAATGCCACCAGCAATGTCCAGTGCCTGTCTGTTTCCCTGGGCAGCAAATCTCACGGGGGTGGTTCCTGGGATGGAGGGAACTAAGGGAGGGCAGCAACAGCCCCAGGCAGGGGGAGAGGCCTCCAAGTCCTGCTGGGTGAGGGCTTTGAAAGTGGAGGGTGGGGTGGCAGGGGGGCAAGGGGGGCGGGGACTGGATGCGGGAGGAGGGACCTCAAGTCATCAAGGAAGCAGGGCTGCAAAGATCCAGTGGAAGGTTTGGTCAAGATGTCAAAACAGCCCAGACTACCTAGGAGGGAAGGGGTGTGCAGTTTACAACCCAGTGGCGCCAGAGACCAAGGGGAAGTGACTTCTCGCTTGCCCAAACGCGTGGTTTGCAGGCAAGCCTCTCAGCCGGTGAGGCTGAACCAGATGATGAGGGCTAAGGACGTGCTTTCTCAGCCTTCGGCGTGCAGAGAATGCCAGGGACCTGGGGAAAGTACGGATTCACATTCAGCACGTCTGAGCTGGCCCCGGAAACGAGGCTTTTTTTTTTTTTTCCTTTAAAGCTCCCGGGGCTGGGTCGTGGCTGCCACCCTACATACGGACCACACTTGGAGTAACAAGGTGCAAATGCTACTCTGTACTGCCCCCTGGCGGCCTTGTTGAAAGGTGTTCTCACTGGTCCAATAGGTAATGGAAGTCGGGGCGGCCACCTGCGGCCAGAGGGGCGACTCTGGGGGCCAGATCTGACCTCTGGTGAACTGAAGCCGAGCTCGAACTAGATCGTCAGAAGGTAGAACATTCGGAAGCCCGTACCTCTTGAGATGCAGAACATGAGAGGAGAGTGCGGATTTGAGGCACTTTCGCACACTTCCCAGTTAGAGGGTAGTTCCTGGAATGGCGGGGAGGGTTGTGGTTGGCCTGTAAAGACAATTATCCTTGCAGCTCCATCTGCTTCGGCGACATTCCACATAGTCCCGCGTAGACTTCCTGCTCCCCAACTTCCAGCCTCCCTGTGCCTTACCTCTGTGGTGAGAAACGAAGCCTCGGAGAAGGGGACAGGAGGCTTGCAGGGGATGGCAGTATTTTCCTCAGACTTTCACTCTTTTTCATTTTGAGGGAGTGATGTAAGGTGGGCTAATGTTATCCTGACATTATCCTCTCTTTTTTCTTGTTTTTTTTTTTTTTTTTTTTTTTCCTTTTGGGGGAGTAAACTATACTTCTCATACTCTCCTCCCACCCTTGATTTGATCCCAAGTATCAGAAAACGTATTCAGGATTTGTTCAAACAGGTTCCTTCATCTGGTAATAGTGGGTGGAGACTCCGATATCCCAGTTTTCCTCCTCCTCCTCCTTCTTCTTCTTCTTTTTCTTTTCTGGCTGTTTATTGAAACTTTTCATTCTGGGTTCATTATAATCTTTTTGTTATGTTAATTTTACTAAGTTTTAAAATTTTAATTCCAGTGCATAATGTACAGTCTTATATTAGTCTCAGCTCCCAATACTCCACTTTCAGTAGTACATGGAACAAGTAGATGGAAGCTCAACAAGGCAATAGAGGATCTGAACAATATCGTAAGCCAACAAAAGCCAACAGACATCTCTAGGACAGTCCATCCACTCGACAATAGCAGTGTACACATTCTTTTCAAGTGCACGTGGAACATTCCCCAGGATAGCCCTTATGGGAGATGATAAAATCAGTCTTCCTAAATTTCAGGATAGCCCTTATGGGAGATGATAAAATCAGTCTTCCTAAATTTAAAGGGATTGAGATAATACAAAGTACATTGCCTCACCGCAAAGGACCGAAATAAGAAAGAAATCACAGAAGCAAATTTGGGGAATTCACAAACATGTGGAAATTGGACATGTTCCTAAATAGTCGATGGGGCAAAAAAAGAAATCACAAAAGAAATTAGAAAATATTTAAGGTGAATGGAAATGATAACACAATGTACTAAAACTTGTGGGCAACAATGTCTTGGGTATTGCACCAAAAGCACAGATAACAAAAGAAAAAATAGACAAATCAGACTACATCAGATTTAAAACTTACGTGAGTCAAAGGACACAATCGAGAGTGAAGAGGCAATACACAGAATGGGAGAAAATATTTGCAAATCAAATATGTGATACAGGATTGAGATCCAGGGTATAGAAAGAACTCCTACAACTCAAAGCCAAAAATCCCAACCCAGGGATGCCGAGGTGGCATAAGTCAGCTGAATGTCCAACTCTTGATTTCGCTCAGGTCACAATCTCAGGGTCCTGGGATCGAGCCCCGTGTTGGGCTCCACAATCAGTGGGGAGTCTGCTTGAGATTCTCTCTCTCTCCCTCTGCCCCTCCCCTTACTCACACATGAGCTCTCTTTCTCTAAAATGAATAAATACAATCTTTAAAAAAAAAATAAACAATCCAGTTTAAAAAATAAGCAAAAGACTTGAACAGCCATTTCCCTAAAGATACAGAATGACTAAGGAGTTCATGAAAAAATTGTTCAAAAATCACTCATCATTAGGGAAATGAAAACCAAAACCATAATGAGAAGCCACTTCACATTCACCATATGCCTGTTACTAAAATGTTCTCAAGGTCCGTCTTTCCTTTTTATGGCTGAATGATGTTCCATGGTATGGATAGACCATATTTTATTTATTCATATGCCAATCGATGGACAAATGTTGGTTCTACCTTTTAACTGTTGTAAATAATGCTGCTATGAACATAGTTGTGCAAATATGTCTTTGAGATCTTATTTTCAATTCTTAGGCTATATGCCCAGAAGTGGAATTACTTGATTAAATGGTAATTCTGTTTTTCATTTTTTGAGGCTCCTCAGCACATGTTCTATAACAGCTGTACCATTTTGTCTTCCCACCAAGGGCACAGGGTTCCCATTTCTCCATATCCTCACCCACATTTGTAATTTTCTCTTCTTTTAATAATAGATATCACAGAGGATGTGAGGGACTTGAACAGCCATTTCCCCACATCTGTGTCCCCAACGGGCGTCATCTGATCCATCAAGGGTCTGCACAGAACACAAAGGCAGGGGAAGGTTGGAACTACTCTCCCTTCACCTCTCTGCATGAGCTGGGACTGATCTTCCTCTGCCCTGGGTGCTCCTGGTCCCCAAGCCTTCAGATTTGGACTAGAATCTACACCATTGCCCACTCCCCACTCCCCAGCTCTTGCGCTTTTGAACCACACCTCCAGTCTGTGGAGCAGATGGCAGGACTTCTCAGCCTCTGTGATCACATGAACCAATACCTTACCATAAGTCTCTAGATATTGCTGTATCTATCTGTCTTCTTAAAGATTTTTAAAATTATTTGACAGAGAGAGAACACAAGTAGGCAGAGCAACAGGCAGAAGGAGAGGGAGAAGCAGGCTCTCCACTGAGCAGGGAGCCCGATATGGGGCTCGATCCCAGGACCCTGGGATCATGACCTGAGCCGAAGGCAGCCACTTAATCAACTGAGCTACCCAGGTGCCCCTATCTGTCTGTCTTCTATCTGTCCATCTGTATCTCTTATTGGTTTTGTTTTTCTGGAAAACCCTAAGATAAAGGTCAAGGTCAAGGAGAAGAGAGGATCCAGGGATGGAGTAACATTTTGTCTAAATGCAATTTTCCATGAATAGTTTTAAGTATATAAGAAAAATCTGTAATTTCACTGTTTAAACTTTCCACCCGTGCAGGTGAAAATCCACCATAAACAAAGTTTATGGCCGAGTTGAGGCACTGGGGAATATGATTTAATCCAGAGGGGAGGGAGGAGGATCGGTGGTATTTCTAAGAGACGGGAAGAAAGGAGGGCCTTAGGCATCAGGCTGAGTAGGTGTGAGGCTGAAGACGACGGGGAAGACTCGAAGGCGAGAGACACAAGGGAATGGCCCAGATGTCCCCACGAGGCTGAACCATTGCTGCTCACTGGACTCCTGTGTGTCCAGATGGAAGGTTGGCCTGTGAGGAAATGGCGCTGATGTGGTTCGGTGATGTGGTTTGACATGATGGCCACTTACACACTCAAAATACCCTGGTGCTTAAAATGCCAGGCATTGTTTCCAGAAGCTGCTTCTTCTTCTTCTTCTTCTTCTTCTTCTTCTTCTTCTTCTTCTTCTTTTTAAGATTTTATTTACTTATTTGACATACAAAAATAGCAAGAGAGAGTAAAAGCTGGGGGAGCAGCAGGCTCTCCCGATGAGCAGGGAGTCCAACGTGGGGCTCGATCCCAGGACCCTGGGGTCATGACCTGAGCTGAAGGCAGACGCTTAACTCACTCAGTCACCCAGGGGCCCCCTCCAGAAGCTTAAGATGAGCAACTAAACAAAGGCTCAGGGCTTCTCCTGTCTGCAGTCCCGTCTCACCACTGCACCGTCCATTCTCCTGAAGGAGCCTTTCTGACTACTACCCCCCTCCACCCCCACACCCCTGCCTTGGCTTGCTCAACTCCGTAGGGGTCCATGTCCCTTGTAGTCCTCGCCTGTGGGGGCTCTGCAGGGACTCTTTCAGACAGAGGATGAGGCTGACTCCTCCAGAGGCTGCCTGGGGCCAGGGGAGAGGCTCCATGAGACCCACAGACAAACACCCCCAGCTGACCAGCCCTGTCCATCTCTCCTTGCCCTGCCAGCACCACTGGGAAGATGAGACTCCAGCTCAGTGGGATCTGGCTACTCAACGGTCCTTGGCCAGGGTTGACCATGACAGAACATCTGTCTGACTTGCAAATAGCCCAAAACACAATACCCAAGGGAAAGCCTTTGTCGAAGACATCTGTGTTATGTGCGGGAAGTAAGATCTCTCCAAGATACAGAGGCTGAGCATAGCTCTTAAAAATATTTATATCAGAAACAATGAGAACATACACGAGCCTGACGCATGCATGCAGGCGGGGGAGGTGTTTCAGGTTGTGCACATAGCTCTGTCTGATACCTGCCTTTTCGGGCACCCCAGAGGTTCTCTCCTAGGCTTGGCCACCACCTGGTTCATATAGGTAGTTACTTCAACTGGGGCACAATCTCAATTTGATTTGATTTGGTTTTTTAAAGATTTTATTTATTTATTTGAGAGAGAGAGAGAGAAAGAGAGAAAACACAAGCTAGGGGTGGAGGGGCAGAGGAAGAGGGAGACAACATTGTGGGGCTCAATCCCAGGACCCCGAGATCATGACCTGAGCTGAAGGCGGATGCTTAACTGACTGAGCCACCCAGGCCCCCCGCAGTCTCAATTTTTTTTTAAAAGATTTTATTTATTTATTTGTTAGAGAGAGAGAGAGAGAGAGCGAGCAAGCACAGGCAGACAGAGAGGCAGGCAGAGGCAGAGGGAGAAGCAGGCTCCCTGCTGAGCAAGGAGCCCGATGTGGGACTCGATCCCAGAACACTGGGATCATGACCTGAGCTGAAGGCAGCCGCCCAACCAACTGAGCCACCCAGGCGTCCCCACAGTCTCAATTTTTTTTTTAAAGATTTTATTTATTTATTTGACAGAGAGAGATCACAAGTAGACGGAGAGGCAGGCAGAGAGAGAGAGAGAGGGAAGCAGGCTTCTTGCTTGAGCAGAGAGCCCGATGTGGGACTCGATCCCAGGACCCTGAGATCATGACCTGAGCCGAAGGCAGCGGCTTAACCCACTGAGCCACCCAGGCACTCCCCCCCCCGCAGTCTCAATTTTAAAAGAAATCGCATTTGAGCATTAAAAACAAAACCAATAAAATAAAATTCCCTTGTGGTGACCTTTCCATTCTCTCAGGGAAAAGGCCAAAATCCTTACAACAGCTTCTGGGCCCTCAGCCTGCTCCTCAGCCACCTTGTTGCCTCTATTCGCAGTACTCCTGGTCTGGCTGTTCGGAGAACATTCATAGAACATTCTGGGCACCCTTCCTCCTAAGGTCACCTGCATTGGATGTTCCCACTCCTGGTCTGGCTCTTGTCTTGTCTGTCTGACTCACCCTACCCGCAGCTGCTACTGCTAAGGCACCCCCGCCCCCCTGCCAGAAAGGCCTGTCCTGCCCCTGACCAGGACAGCACTCCCATGACCCTCTGTCCCAACCTTGCTTTGTCACCACCTTACAGATGATGTATTTGCTTAGTTGTTCAGTTTTTGTCTCCTTCCAACAAAATGTGAGATCCCTGAGGGGCTGACACCTGTGTTCCCACTACTGGATGTGTCTGTCAGATGACATTCTTTCAATGTTTATTGAATGAAGAAATGAAGTTCTTGTCCATGACAGAAAAATAAGGGAGCGGGAGTCTGGGTGGGCAAGATGGGTGAAGGCAGTCAAAGGTACAAACTTCCAGGGACGCCTGGGTGGCTCAGTTGGTTGAGGGGCTGCCTTCGGCTCAGGTCATGATCCTAGCGTCCTGGGATCAAGTCCCACATCGGGATCCTTGCTCAGCAGGGAGCCTGCTTATCTCTCTGTCTCTGCCTGCCTCTCTGTCTGCCTGTGCTTGCTCTCGGGCCCTCTATCTCTCTCTCTGACAAATAAATAAATAAAATCTTTAAAAAAAAATAAGAAAAGTAAGTCCTAGGAATATAATGTACATTATGGGGACTCTAGTTAACAAAACTGTGATGTATATTTGAAAGTTAAGAGAGTTAATCTTTTTTTTTTAATTTTTAAAAAAGATTTTATTTATTTATTTGACAGACAGAGATCACAAGCAGGCAGAGAGGCAGGCAGAGAGAGAGGAGGAAGCAGGCTCCTTGCTGAGCAGAGAGCCCGATGCGGGGCTCGATCCCAGGACCCTGAGATCATGACCTGAGCCGAAGGCAGCGGCTTAACCCACTGAGCCACCCAGGCTCCCCAAGAGAGTTAATCTTAAAGGTTCTCATCACAAGGAAAAAATACCTATATGTGGTGATGGTAGTTAACCAAACTTACAGTGGTAATCTCTTTGCAATAGACACATATAATCATATCCCACACCTAAAATGAATACAGTGTTATATGTCAGTTACATCTCAGTTAGAAGTACATTTTGATGTATGAAGCATGTTCAGAAAGAAGTGGAATGATATTTCAGACCAGACTGGGCATGTTCAGGATGATATGGCAGTAGACATGATATTTCAAATATTAAATGAAATTCAAGATTATGTTTATTTTGGTTATTTATGTTTTTCTTGATAAACAACCTTTTGGATTATAGATACATAGTTGATTTTCCATTTGCTGAGGTAAGTAATGTTTTGCCATTTAATTAAACTGTTAGAAGCTAATACATTTTACTCCTTTTTTAAAAAGATTTTATTTATTTATTTATTTATTTGACAGACAGAGATCACAAGTAGGCAGAGAGGCAGGCAGAGAGAGAGAGGAAAGCAGACTCCCCACTGAGCAGAAAGCCTGATGCGGGACTCGATCCCAGGTCCCTGAGATCACGACCTGAGCCGAAGGCAGAGGCTTAACCCACTGAGCCACCCAGGCGCCCCCATTTTACTCTTTTTTTTTCATTTTTTTTTTTATTAATTTTTTTTTAAGATTTTATTTATTTATTTGTCATAGAGAGAGAAGCGAGAGCGAGCACAGGCAGACAGAGCGGCAGGCAGAGGCAGAGGGAGAAGCAGGCTCCCTGCCAAGCAAGGAGCCCGATGTGGGACTCGATCCCAGGACGCTGGGATCATGACCTGAGCCGAAGGCAGCTGCTTAACCAACTGAGCCACCCAGGCGTCCCTTTTTTATTAATTTTTTATTTTTTCAGCATAACAGTATTCATTATTTTTGCACCACAACCAGTGCTCCATGCAATCCGTGCCCTCTACCATACCCACCACCTGGTGCCCCCAACTTCCCACCCCCCACCCCTTCAAAATTCTCAGATCGTTTTTCAGAGTCCATAGTCTCTCATGGTTCACCTCCCCTTCCAATTTCCCTCAACTCCCTTCTCCTCTCCATCTCCCCTTGTCCTCCATGCTATTTGTTATGCTCCACAAATAAGTGAAACCATATGATAATTGACTCTCTCTGCTTGACTTATTTCACTCAGCATCATCTCTTCCAGTCCCGTCCATGTTGCTACAAAACTTGGGTATTCATCCTTTCTTTTTTCTTTTTCTTTTTTTTTTTTACAGCTTTATAAACATATATTTTTATCCCAGGGGTACAGGTCTGCGAATCGCCAGGTTTACACACTTCACAGCACTCACCATAGCACATACCCTCCCCAATATCCATAACCCCACCCCCCTCTCCCAACCCCCTCCCCCCATCAACCCTCAGTTTGTTTTGTGAATTAAGAGTCACTTATGGTTTGTCTCCCTCCCAATCCCATCTTGTTTCATTTACTCTTCTCCTACCCCCTCAACCCCCCATGTTGCATCTCCTCTCCCTCATATCAGGGAGATCATATGATAGTTGTCTTTCTCCGATTGACTTATTTCGCTAAGCATGATACCCTCTAGTTCCATCCACGTCGTCGCAAATGGCAAGATTTCATTTCTTTTGATGGCTGCATAGTATTCCATTGTGTATATATACCACATCTTCTTTATCCATTCGTCTGTTGATGGACATCTAGGTTCTTTCCATAGTTTGGCTATTGTAGACATTGCTGCTATAAACATTCGGGTGCACGTGCCCCTTCAGATCACTACGTTTGTATCTTTAGGGTAAATACCCAGCAGTGCAATTGCTGGGTCATAGGGTAGTTCTATTTTCAACATTTTGAGGAACCTCCATGCTGTTTTCCAGAGTGGTTGCACCAGCTTGCATTCCCACCAACAGTGTAGGAGGGTTCCCCTTTCTCCGCATCCTCGCCAGCATCTGTCATTTCCTGACTTGTTAATTTTAGCCATTCTGACTGGTGTAAGGTGATATCTCATGGTGGTTTTGATTTGTATTTCCCTGATGCCGAGTGATATGGAGCACTTTTTCATGTGTCTGTTGGCCATCTGGATGTCTTCTTTGCAGAAATGTCTGTTCATGTCCTCTGCCCATTTCTTGATTGGATTATTTGTTCTTTGGGTGTTGAGTTTGCTAAGTTCTTTATAGATTTTGGACACTAGCCCTTTATCTGATATGTCATTTGCAAATATCTTCTCCCATTCTGTCAGTTGTCTTTTGGTTTTGTTCACTGTTTCCTTTGCTGTGCAAAAGCTTTTGATCTTGATAAAATCCCAAAAGTTCATTTTTGCCCTTGCTTCCCTTGCCTTTGGGGATGTTCCTAGGAAGATGTTGCTGCGGCTGAGGTCGAAGAGGTTGCTGCCTGTGTTCTCCTCGAGGATTTTGATGGATTCCTTTCTCACATTGAGATCCTTCATCCATTTTGAGTCTATTTTCGTGTGTGGTGTAAGGAAATGATCCAATTTCATTTTTCTGCATGTGGCTGTCCAATTTTCCCAACACCATTTATTGAAGAGGCTGTCTTTTTTCCATTGGACATTCTTTCCTGCTTTGTCGAAGATGAGTTGACCATAGAGTTGAGGGTCCATTTCTGGGCTCTCTATTCTGTTCCATTGATCTATGTGTCTGTTTTTGTGCCAGTACCATGCTGTCTTGATGATGACAGCTTTGTAATAGAGCTTGAAGTCCGGAATTGTGATGCCACCAACTTTGGCTTTCTTTTTCAATATTCCTTTGGCTATTCGAGGTCTTTTCTGGTTCCATATAAATTTTAGGATTATTTGTTCCATTTCTTTGAAAAAAATGGATGGTACTTTGATAGGAATTGCATTAAATGTGTAGATTGCTTTAGGTAGCATAGACATTTTCACAATATTTATTCTTCCAATCCAGGAGCATGGAACATTTTTCCATTTCTTTATGTCTTCCTCAATTTCTTTCATGAGTACTTTATAGTTTTCTGAGTATAGATTCTTAGTCTCTTTAGTTAGGTTTATTCCTAGGTACCTTATAGTTTTGGGTGCAATTGTAAATGGGATGGACTCCTTAATTTCTCTTTCTTCTGTCTTGTTGTTGGTGTAGAGAAATGCAACTGATTTCTGTGCATTGATTTTATATCCTGACACTTTACTGAATTCCTGTACAAGTTCTAGCAGTTTTGGAGTGGAATCTTTTGGGTTTTCCACATATAGTATCATATCATCTGCAAAGAGTGATAGTTTGACTTCTTCTTTGCCGATTTGGATGCCTTTAATTTCCTTTTGTTGTCTGATTGCTGAGGCTTTTCATTTTTTTTTTAATTTATTTTCAGCGTAATAGTATTCATTGTTTTTGCACCACACCCAGTGCTCCATGCAATCCGTGCCCTCTCCAATACCCACCACCTGGTTCCCCCAACCTCCCACCCCCCGCCCCTTCAAAAACCCTCAGATTGTTTTTCAGAGTCCATAGTCTCTCATGGTTCACCTCCCCTTCCAATTTCCCCCAACTCCCTTCTCCTCTCTAACTCCCCTCCATTTTACTCTTCTTAATAGCAAAAATAATTTGAAAGTGTTTTATGTATCCTAGCAAATGAGAGAAGAACATTAGATGAAACATCAATAATCTAATTGCTTGTTCTCTGAACAAATAATTATGAGCAGAAAAGAATCATCAGTCCCTTAAAGAGTGAAATTTGAAGCACAATATAAGCTTGTAGTTAAGTCTTTTGTTATTAAGCCTTACCAGAACTTGCCGCATTTTTTAAAAATGCAACTACCTATCTTCTCTGTATGCAAAGATACATTTCAGATATATTGAATAGCTAAAAGCAAAGCAAAACAAGCAGAAAAAAAGGATGCATTAAATTTTTTTTAATTAAGTAAACGCTACACCACCCAACGTGGGGCTTGAACTCAATACCACACGATCAAGAGCCCCTGCTCCCCCTATGGAGCCAGCTACTCGCCCCAAGTTAATGTATTATTAAACATAGAATTAAGAAGGGTTATGTAACAAGAAGCAGGAGCCAAGAAAGAAAAGATGGAAACGTTCGGCTGCCCGGAACGAACCCTCATCTATTCGTTCTTCAGCCACCCCATCTCTCAGAGCAGAGCTGGCAGCTCAGGGGCTTGAATCACTGTCCACCGTCTGTCCGATGCTGGGGTCTTAGGGAAAGACTGAAATTTGACCTGTGGCCAGCAGGGGGCGCTGTGGCCTCGTCCCAGAGTGTCCTCACGAGGGCTGCTCACAGCCGCCTCCCAGTCTGGGATTGGGCTTCGTGCTCACTGATGGAGGCTCAGTGGCAGACGCCACGGCACCTGGACTTGCGTACTGACCCAGCAGCTGCTTCCTCCTTTTCCTTGTCATGCAGAAAACTCTGTGTCAAGCCCCAGCCATGCCAGTGCCCCAGATCACTGCTGATTTTGAAGGGTGCGCCTCTGCCTCACCCTCCTCCAGTCTATAGCTGTGGCCACCACCTAAGGGCAGACAAGCCCATCATCAGGGGCAGTGTTCACGTTCTTTGCAATGTGATTTTCCCATTTCTGTTGACTTCCCTCTATGCTCACAGTCTTACAAACTATAAACCAGAATAAACGCATCATCAGATTTCTCTAGAAATCTTTCTCCTCCTCAGTCACTTGGGGTTGGCTTCATGCCGTTTTGCCTGAGCTCAACTAAACCACATTAGCAGAATTCTCTTCCCTGCATGGCTTGGCTAGGGTGAGGTGTAGGGGAACACTCATGGAAGATCTGGAAGTTGAATGCAATGCTGCGTCATTGTTTCTGTGCTGTGGGTCACTGCCAGCATTGAGGTTAACGTGGGAGAGGAGATGGGTATAAATTTGCCTATGTTGCTTTCCTTCCCAACTGCAGATCTGGATAACCTAGAGCGAGCACAGGCTCAACAGTAGAGGAGAGGCAGTAGCCTGTGAGTATTGCTCCACTGCTCACGCCACGGCAAAACATTCACCCTCCTAGTAATCCTTTGTTCTGTATCCTTCACAGTGATTCTGCTTCCCTAGTCAACCCTAACTGATACTCACCTAGACCGGGACCCTCGTACACATCAGGACTCTTCATCTGCCTCCAACATCTTTTGAATTAACATAGTCCTCTTGTTCTCCACTGCAAGAATCTTCATTCAGCCCCTGGAGATTGTAGTAGAAGCTGTCTGGGACCTGCCTGTATTCCCTCAACACTTGCATTTCTGCTTGACTTTTAGTTGCTATCACCTGGGCATCTCTGGCCATCAGTGCCATCTGTGCCTGTGGGCAGGGGAGGACAAGGGTGCAAGAAATTAGCTCCTCCCTGAGCAGCTCTCAACCAATGACCGATGAGATTTGGTAGGTACATAGACACCTCAGTTCTCCCACACTTCCAAGGCAGTAGTCTTGTAAGGGCCTATTCAGCCAGAGCGGCCCCACCCCGGTTGAACTGCCATTTTGTTGTAAAACTTAAACTGGCTCTGCCCCCACCCCCAAGGGGAACTTACTTAAAAACAAGTCCTGGAAACCAGTCCCAGGTAAAAAAGCCCAAATACAAGGGTGGGTCAGGCCAGGTGGAGGTATTCAATCAGTGGGAGAGCATACTGTCTCCTAGCTACCAAGGAGTATGGGCCCCGCCCTTTGGGCACCTTTTGGGCGCCAATTCTGACCAAGGTGATAGGCTGGTTCAAATGTCTACTAGGGTAAATTGTAATTCAATTGGTCACTTATGTGTGACCTAACATGACTGTGCAGCTTTCTCTGTGTGTTACAATTTCATTGGCCACCTGTGTGTGGCCAGGCCCAACCACATGGTCTTAGCCTGTGAAACAGAGTGGGGTCACCCTCTCTGTAAGGGGCGGCCCTGACCTGACTGACGGTCGGTTTGATTCTTGAGGCTTGCCTCGAAATAAAGCTTTGCTTGACCTTTGCTTTGTATCAGTCTCACTCCTTTAATCATGGATCCATTATTGGGGCACCCAACAGTCTGAGGTGTGTGTTTTAGGATGTTTCCTAGGGGTCCCCAGTGGGATTAAACTCCAGTTGCACAAGAGTGATAACTTGTTTTCCTGCCATCCTTCCCTTCCTTATCCACGTTTTGTAGGAGCGCCTCCTAAATATGCTACTTGCATTCAATTCAGGATTGGATTCTTGTGAAACCCTAAGTAGCTGGTCGTGGTCATAAGAAGCAGATCTTCAGAGTGAAATTCTGGAATTGGATACCTCACCAGTCAAATAGAAGTAAGGACCTTATTAGTGACTCTAGCATGCTCGGTTCCTCAAGTAATAAGACATTTACCTAATAAGCCCTTCGCATGTGGTGGATCTGCAGGTTCAGATGGAAGGGGTTGCATTGACTAATATCTCCAACATTTGAGCAATATGGCAGAAATGGTCACTGTAAAACCATGGAGTGGGCTGGTTGTCGCTAAATGCCAACAGAGCACTAGAAGAAAATGGTGGTCTCAGGACAGCCAACTGATGTGGGAGCCAGATGGCTTCTATGGCAATGCTTAGAGATCTTTGTAATCTGTGGCCAAAGGGAAGATGAAGATCTGTGGGTGGAGCATAACAGAGAAACAAGGTGACAGATTTCACAGCCCCAGCATCTCTGACACCAAAGTCAGGCTGTGATAGGAAGGGCATAGGACCTGGCACTTGGCATGGCCACATCTAGCTGCATACACTTAACCTGTAACTCTGATTCCCTAGGACCTCTGGGTCAAGGGGCTTTCTCCTTCCTACATATCTGGAGCTTCCAACTTCATCTGGAGACATGGCAGAGACCTCACCCAAAGGCTGGTTCAGAATTATGCTTGCCTTACTCAAGAAATGTCCCATATCCCATCATTTCTTTTGGACTAATAAGCAAAATCAAGTCTCAAAATGTCCTAACATGAGTACTGTCTCTGGACGACAGGAGGAATGACCAAAAAGGACCTAGGAGTTCATGCCTAGGTGTGTCTTGAGGGTGTTGGAACAAGAAGAGGGTAAAAGGGGGTGCCTGGGTGGCTCAGTGGGTTAAGCTGCTGCCTTCGGCTCAGGTCATGGTCTCAGGGTCCTGGGATCCAGCCCCACATTGGGCTCTCTGCTCAGTGGGGAGCCTGCTTTCCTTTCTCTGCCTGCCTCTCTGCCTACTTGTGACCTCTATCTCTGTCAAATAAATAAATAAAATCTTTAAAAAAAAAAAAAAAAGAGAGTAAAAGGCCGGATGGAGAGAGTTTATTGGTCCTGGTGCAGTGCCCCATTATTAAGACAACCAGAATCGGTCTTAATGGGATGGTGCTTGAAACTTGGATAAATGGGACCCTAGTGTTAAAACGATGGGGATTCTGGGGCGCCTGGGTGGCTCAGTGGGCTAAGGCCTCTGCCTTCGGCTTGGGTCATGATCTCGGGGTCCTGGGATCAAGCCCCACATCGGGCTCTCTGCTCAGCATGAAGCCTGCTTCCTCCTCTCTCTCTCTCTGACTGCCTCTCTACCTACTTGTGATCTGTCAAATAAATAAATAAATAAAATCTTAAAAAAAAAACAACAATGGGGATTCTGGAACGTCCTCGACCTTGAGGAACAGGGTAAAAATGATCAGAGAGAGGTGTTCATGTTACAATGGACTTATTATAAAGGTTCAGAGAAACACCAGTGGACTGTTTTCCAGAGGGCTCAGATGACACTCTCTTCATAAAATGAAGCTGATGGGAGGGGCTGCCACTCTGGAAACACTCAGTGGTAGCTGTCCTCCACAGGCTGGAGTTCATGGTAGGGATACTGCCATAGAATTGGACTAATCCATTTCAATGAGTATGGCAGATGTCCCAGTGGCAACGCCAAAGCACAGAGACCAGGTGGAAGTACTTACCATGAAGGGAGTGAGATGCCCCTCCCGGGTTTCCTTCCAGAACACCTTGGGGAAGGCTGAGCGATGATAATTGAAGGATAGCCCTCAGCTGTTTCATCCAGGCTCTTCCCATCACTTTACTGGCTGGGTTACAAGTGATGGACCACTCCTCCCTACATGGACACCCCAATGGGCAACTTTTGCTTGGGGACTCCTCATCAGTATGGATAAGATTTTCCTAGAACTTCCACCTGAGACCCTTCTTCACCGTTCCTTCTTTCCCTTTCTCCTTTCTCAGGTCTCAGACCAGTAGTATGGTCTGAGGTCTATCCCTACCAATTCTTGTTCCTTTCCCCTTTCAGCTATTTGCCCTAAAAACTCTCATACATGTCTAATCCCAGTTTGGTGTCTAACCCTCAGAAGACTCAAACTGACACAGGCAGAAAAGTTGAGATGGCAACCAAGAGACTCTGATCCACAGGAACATGTAGAAATGATTAACAGACCATGGTACATTGAGGTATCAGATGTAGGGGCAGTCACATATGGCTTGACTAGTGATTGCAAGTGGGTGAGTCACACCAGTGATTCAGCCACACCAAAGGAGAGTCGTGAGCCCTTCCCAGTTTCCAGATATAAACTATTCTCAGATCCAGAATAAACCAATAGGAAAACCAGGTGTACTTGAAGGAGGACCTTACAATATTTCAGAAATCCTTCCCCAAGGAGATCCTCTCATTATTTACCCAATAACTGACAGGAAATGGGAATGAATATCCAGATACTTTTGAGGGCTGTTGACACAGGTTCTGAGGTGATACAGAAAGCAGGGGAAAAAAAAGAAAGGAAGAAAAAAAAAGCCATCCTGTTCGTTTGCAGGTAACTACAATACAGAAGACTGGTGGATTAACGGATTCCTCCCCCATGTCAGTTTCACACAGTGTCCACTGGATCTGCAGAACTGGCTGGTGATAATTTCCTGTTTCTGGACATATACAAAGTCAATCATAGGTCATCAAAAAACAATGTGGGGGCACCAGGATGGCTCAGTCAGTTGGGCGTCCAAATCTTGGTTTCAGCTCAGGTCATGATCTTGGGGTTGTGTGAAACCTGTGTGGGGATTTGGAGTTGGTGCAGAGACGGCTTGAGATTCTCTGTCTCTCCTTCTTCATCTGCTCCTTCCCCTGCTCTCTCTCTCTAAATACATAAATAAAAATAAAATCTTTCTTCAAAAAAAACCAAAAAAACAAAAAAAACAGGGGAGACTGGGTGGCTCAGTTGTTAAGTGTCTGCCTTCGGCTCAGGTCATGATCCTAGGGTCCTGGGATTGAGTCCCATGTCAGGCTCCCAGCTCAGCTAGGAGCCTGTTTCTGCCTTTTCCACTTCCTGTTTGTGTTCCCTCACTGCCTCTGTCAAATACATAAATAAAATCTTAAAACAAATAAACAGACAAACAAAACAAAACAAACAAACAACAACAATAACAAAAACCAATATGGCACTCTAGGTGGAATGGCAGAATATATTCCCACCCCCAAAACTTGAAGCAGATGCGGTGATCCCCATCTTTTAAATCATTCGTCTGGTCCCTGAAAATTCTACTACTTAGGTCAAGGCTGAAAATGGTGGTAAATTTAATCAAGCGGCAACCCCAGTTGTTCCAGATGTGGTATCATTACTAAGACAGATCAACGTGGCAATTGCTGTGTGAAATTTTTTTTTTTACATTTGGTATACTGAGATATAATTTAGATATATGAAAATGCATCTTCTTTAGTGTACAGTTCAGAGTTTGAATACATGCATTCAGTCTTGTAGCCACTCACTGCTGCAATCAAAATATAGAATAGTTCATCACCCCTAAAAACCCGTCATGCTCCTTTGTCATCACCCCATCACCTCATCCTTCCACCTGCAAACCCTAGCAACCAACTGGTCTCTCTCTTTTTTTTTTAATCCCCATAGTTTTGCATTTTTAGAGTGTCATGTAAATGGAATCATACAATATGTAGCTGGCTTCTTTCACATAGCCTATTTTATTTTTTAACTGGCTTCTTTTTTTAAACTGGCTTCTTTCACATAGCCTGCTGCACTTGAGACAATCCATGTCTTGCGTCTATCAGCGGTCATTCATTCCTTTGTGCGGCTAAGTTATTATTCCATTGTGTGAATACTCCAGCTTGATTTATCCATTCACCAATCAAAGGACAATTCTATTAGCAGGTTTTGGTGATTATGAATAAAGCCACTAGAAACATTTGTGTGAAAATATGTCTTCTTTTCCCTTGGGTAAATACCTAAGAGAGATTGTTGAGTCGTAAGTAAGTGTACATTTAACTTTATATGAAACTGCCAGACTGTTTCCCAAAGTAGCCATATCATCATGCAATGCCTTCAGTAATGTGTGAGTATTCTAGTTGATCCACATCCTTTAAGGAGTTAGCATTGTTAGACTTTTTTATTTTAGTTGTTCTAACAGATGCATAGTGTTATCTTGTTGTGGTTTTAATTTGTGGCTTTCGGTTTTGTTTTGTGTTAAGTAAGCTCCACACCCTGCGTAGAGTCCAACATGGGGCTTGAACTCTCAACCCTGAGATCAAGACCTGAGCTGAGATCAAGAGTCAGACACTTAACTGACTGAGCCATCCAGGCGCCCCTAATCTGTGGTTCTAATTCTCTAATGATTGACAATGTTAAGCATCTTTTCATGTACTTGCCTTCCATATATCTTCTTTAGTGAAGTATCTGTTCAGAACTTTTCCCTTATTAAAGCTGAATGGATTGTTTTCTCATTATTGAGTTTTGAGAGTTCTTTGTGTATTCTTTATGTATTACATATACCCTTTATCAGGTATATATTTTGCAAATATTTTCTCCGAGTCTGGGGCTTATATTTGAATTTTCTTAACAGTGTCTTTTTTTTTTTTAAAGATTTTATTTATTTATTTGACAGACAGAGATCACAAGCAGACAGAGAGGCAGGCAGAGAGAGAGGAGGAAGCAGGCTCCTCGCTGAGCAGAGAGCCCGATGTGGGGCTTGATCCCAGGATCCTGAGATCATGACCTGAGCCGAAGGCTGCGGCTTAACCCACTGAGCCACCCAGGCGCCCCTTTAACAGTGTCTTTTGAAGAGCAGACATTTTTTTCATTTTTATGAAGCTATCAACCTGTTATTTTATGGATAGACAGTACTTTTGCTGTTACACTTAAGAAGTCTTTGCCTAACTCGAGGTCACAAAGATTTTCTACTAAAAGTTTTATGGTTTTAGGATTTCTACTTAGGGCTATGGGGTATTTCAAAATAATTTTTGGATATGATGCTACCCAAATGTTTGTCAATGAGAAAATGGTTATACAAATATGGTAATCCATTCCATGGAATATTACGCAGCCATAAAAGAGAATGAACTATTGATGCATGCAACAAATTGGATGAACTTCAAGGGAATTATGTTGAATGGAAAAAGCCAGTCTCAAAAGGTTACCTACTATGGTTCTATTTCTATGACATTCTTAAAAGGACAAAATTAAAGAGATGGAGGACAGAATGATGCTTGCAGGGGTTAGGGATAGGAGGAATGAGGGCATGAAGGAGCCTTGTGGTAGAGGTGGCAGATGGTGGATGGTAGATGGTAAAGCTAAATATCTTGCTTGGTGGTGATCGTGCAAAGATAACACACATGAAAACATAGGCGCACACACACAACACACACACACACACATACACAAATGAGTGCAGGTAGAATTGGAAAAAATGGAATAAGCTCTAGATTATATCAATGTCAATTTCCTGGTGTTAATGCTGTACTATAATTATGCAAGATGCTAACATTGGAGGAAGCTGGGGAAAATGTGCATAGACCATCCTTGTACATTACTTTGCAACTTCATGTAAATCTATAATTATTTCAAAATTAAAAGTTTGGAAAAATTCAGTTGCAGTTGTCTTGACACGTTCTCCTAAAAAGCCACAATATCCTGATCCCATCTAAATTATTATAATCCCGAAATAGTTAATAGCTGCTTCACAGTCAAATTTCCACAATGGTCCATAAGATGGCTTTTATTTATAGTTACTACTTTTTGTTTGGTTTGGTCTCCTGAGAAGATCTAATCTGTATAAACTGTGTTCTCGTTACTTGTTAGATCTCTCCAGATTCTTTTCATCTGTAAGGGTCTACACCTTTTCTTTCCTGATATTCACTTTTCGAAGCGTTCATGCCAATTTTCTTTTCCAGCATTCTGCAGTCTGGGTTTGTCTGGCTATTTTCCTGGGGCCCTTGCTTTCCCTGAGAACTACTGGCAATGGATTTAAACACCTCAAATATGCTTATACCCATGGGCTTATCATGACACTAGCAAACCAATGTTGGAAGAAGCTGGCACACTGACTTATTACTATTGACAGTCGGTAAATAAGAGGGGAAAAGAGCAAACATTTATCTTGCTTTTTACCTTATACATAGCTCCTCTGGGGACTGAATCACTGATGAGGGGATATTTTCTTACCAAAGTCAAGGAGGAATGCAAGAATGCAGGAATGAGAACTTCCCCCGGCTTGCATCCAGTAATGAACCAATGGATTAGGGCATTGTGCTTACATCACAAAAACACAATTTAGAATGGAATACAAGGGCCCCCACTCCATATCCTGATGGGTGTCCTTGTGTTAATTCCACCACCCCCCCTTGTTATGTGGAGCCATCTCCCTCAGTTCATTTAGCCAAACCATGTCAAAGTCACACTGGCCTTCTGTATGCTCCAAGAGCCCCTTGAACTTTCACTCTGTCTGATTGGCATGCTCCACTCCCAAGACCCCTGGGCCTCCCTCAGATTTGGGGGGTCTCAGGGTCTAACTCAGGTCAAAAATGTTGGGTCCTCCATCTTCAGTACCACTGGTGCCATAGCCAAACCCTTTGGGTTCTGTGTTTCTATGTCAAATTTGGGATCTGCGCCAAGCAATTCTGTACACAGGCCACAATTCCTAGCACCCCAGGTTCTCATCTTGTGTCACAGCTGGGGGTGCTGTAGATGCTTAGGGGTGGCAGTGGGGGTGAGATGCAGCACCAGATCCCAACAATCTGGGAACCACACCCTTTCTGACATCCCTCTCCTCTGTTACTGATTCAGAAAGTTCCCCCAAATGTTCCCTTTCCTGCATTGGCCTATTTTGACCCTTTCCTTCCCACATGCTCCCAGCAGCTGTATAAATCACCAGCTTCATATGCAAGGCATCAGAGGTGTGTGTGTGTGCGTGTGTGTGCACGTGCACGCGTGTGCATGCGTGTGTGATAGAGACAGACAGACAGAAGGACAAAATGTGGCCAGTCACTGATGTGACATGATTTCCCTTCTTAGGGAATCACAATGACCCCAGCCATCTCCAGGAGTCCCAGAATGGCAGGGTCTTTGGAACTCAGGAATCCCTTTGGTCATGCCATCAGCTGCTCATTCATCTCATTCATCTCTTTGCCCAACTCTGTCAGCATCTTGTATTTATCAGACACATCAAACGCATGGAATGGATCCTGCCCATCAGGATTTGCAGAATTTGCAGATTAGTTAAGGAGAGAGAGTTGCAAAATAAACTTAGATCTGTATGGTGGGCGCTTAGTTAGGAAACCACAATGTTTACACATGGCAGGAAGCTGGTAACTGCATTAAGAGGTCAGGGAAATATTATTGCCTGAGGAGGGAGTTTTGAGATCCTTCTAGAACCCTGAACTGGGACGCCTGCTGGAGGATCCTGTAAAGGGTCAGGAAGTCCTGTCTGTCAATGAACGGCTTGGAAAAAGCGTTGGAGGCAACCAAGAGGATTAGGTGTCGGATCAATTGCAGAGAGTTAATGCAGCAGAAACACTTGAGCAGGGGGATGTATAAGACATGGGACTTGGGACCAAATCTGGGCCAGCCTCCAAAGACTGCGTCATGATAAAGAGTCTGAATTTCCCCCTTCAATCTGTACTTTCCTGCCCAAGCCACAGGCAGCTGTTGATTACTGGGGACGTGGCCAGTCCAAATTGAGATGAGCCACAAGTGTAAAACACACACAGGATTTTGAGGATTTCATACTGGGAAAAAAAAGTTTAAAACCATCATAGCTAATTTTTATATTGACTGCATTCTGCAATGATAACATTTGGGATATACTGGCTTAAGTAAAATGCACTATTAAAAATCATTTCAGGGCGCCTGGGTGGCTCAGTGGGTTAAGCCGCTGCCTTCGGCTCAGGTCATGATCTCAGGGTCCTGGGATCGAGGCCCGCATCGGGCTCTCTGCTTGGCAGGGAGCCTGCTTCCTCCTCTCTCTCTACCTGCCTCTCTGCCTGCTTGTGATCTCTCTCTGTCAAATAAATAAATAAAAATCTTAAAAAAAAAATCATTTCAGGGGCGCCTGGGTGGCTCAGTGGGTTAAAGCCTCTGCTTTCGGCTCGGGTCATGATCCCAGGGTCCTGGGATCGAGCCCCGCATCAGGCTCTCTGCTCGGTGGGGAGCCTGCTTCTCCCCCTCTCTCTGCCTGCCTCTCTGCCTACTTGTGATCTCTCTCTGTCAGATAAATAAAATCTTTTAAAAAATAATTTCACCTGTTTCTTTTTACCTTTTTAAATAAATGTAGTCAATAGAAAATAAAAAGTTACAGATGTGGATTGCATAGGTGACTTTGAAGGTGGGAGACAAAAGGTTAGTTAGAGAGGAGGAGTGCAGGCAAAGCTGGATCTGGGAGTAATGAGGAGGAATGGAGGGTACAGGTTGAGCAGTGGGGACAGGCAGGAAGCCAGATAATGGTTGAGGTGAGAAAGGACTCAGGCTAAAGGAAAGGACTTGACAAAGAGGAAGGCCAGGCCTGGTGACTGATAAGGAAATAATACAATAAGAAGAAGAACACAGTGCATTTGAGGAAGTAGAAACTCAGAGGGTACCTAGGACATGGCATGAGCTGAGGCCATTGTTTTATACTGGTGGAAGGGCCAGTACTGACATGCGCCCACCTCTCTGGGGGACCCCTTGGGAAATGGACGTTCTCACCCATGTTTGGGATCATAGGATTGGATAGTCTGCCTGGGACCTCTCTGAGTAGGAGGCATGCCCCCCCTAATTACCTATATAGGGGGTCCCTTCCTGCAGGGTACGTCCTGACCCACCACCCAGGGACTCAGTGAGCTGCACAATAGGTCAGGCCTGAAGGCACCCACTGTTTCCTCTTCACCCAGTAAACTTGTTGGTGGGGCCACTCCCCCTGCCTCCATGATTTTTCCCCAGGTCCAGAGGCTTCCATGGAGTTATCAGGTGGGAGGACTTGCGGTTGACCTTGATTGCCCCACCAAACGTATCTTGACTAAAACCCAGCAGCAGGAGAGTTCCTCCGGAGCAGGGGTCAGCAAGGTCTGGTACTATCTGGCTCGGCCCTATGTTTCTGTAAATAAAGTTAATAATAAACAGCCATACCTATCCATTTATGTGTCTGTTATCTGTGACCGCTGTCACAGTAATTTGGAAAGCCCGAATTATTTACTATACGGTCCTTTATAGAAAATAGTTGCCAGCCGCTGCCACTCTCTTGCGCAAAAGAATCCATGCATTTCTCTCACCTGCATCAGTGGTGTTTAATCAAGGTAATTTTGCCACCTTGGGGACTTTTGGCAATGTCTGGGGACATTTTTGGTTGTTGTAATTAGGGGCGGGAAGGCGCAGGTCCGGGCATCTGTTGGGTTGGGGTCAGAGATGCTGCTCAACGGGACAGCCTCACCACAGAGAACGGTGTTTGAACGTCAGAGGAACCGGGCTGGAGCACCTGCTCCCGACCTGTCCCTTGGCGCCCACGACCCCCCAGAGGCTTGATCACCCTGTAACCCCTGCACAATCCAGCATCCCGTCCTCAACAGGCATGTTCCCCAGGTGCAGCCCCTTCCCCCGCCCAGGACCTCCCAGAGCAGAGACTGGGGTCACGTAGACTGTGAGCCACCAGTCTCCTGGGACCTTCACCCTAGGTTGGTTCTTGGGTGCATCCCACTCCTTCTTTTTTTTTTTTTAAGATTTTATTTATTTATTTGACAGAGAGAGATCACAAGTAGGCAGAGAGGCAGGCAGAGAGAGAGGAAGGGAAGCAGGCTCCCTGCTGAGCAGAGAGCCCGATGCGGGACTCGATCCCAGGACCCTGAGATCATGACCTGAGCCGAAGGCAGCGGCTTAACCCACTGAGCCACCCAGGCGCCCCTGCATCCCACTCCTTCTGACCTTTCACAGAACATCTGCGGCCTCCCCAGGACAATTCAGCACACCAGACGCACCAAACTCAGTGGGACAACTGTGCAAGACACAAGCGAGTTTAATCCCCCAATCTGGCCTTCCGGGGGCAGAGGGGAGGGGGACAATAAGAATTTGCGGGGTTTCAGCAAAGCTGCCAAACAGGAAAAAGCTGAGCCAGGACTCTTCTCCTCGGCCCTGTGAAGCTCATGGCCCCAGCCCTCCTTGCCCACACGCGCCTCTCCCTGAGGATGCATGCCCGTCTGTCTTTAGATCACAGTATGTGAGTCTTGGGGTGCCTGGGACCCTGGAGCAGCAGGCTCCTTCTCTTCCCTTGTCATCACCCTCACCTTTTCCATGCCCTGGAACCCCACCGCACAGTAATACATCCCCTCGTCCTCAGGCTGCAGCTCTGCGATGTTCAAATACCCCGTGTTCTTGGCCACATCTTTGGATCCAGAGAAGCGAGGGGGGATCTTGAAGCCCTGGTCATTGTCTGAGTGGGAGAAATATCTCAGCACGAATCTGGGAGGGTGACCGGGCCTCTGCTGGTACCAGTAGATGCTGTAAATGCTGATGTCATGGTCTCCGTTCAAGGTGCAAGGCAGGTGGATTGTGGTTCCCAGAGATGAGGACACAGATGGCGGCTGGCTCAGCCCTGGCTGGGAGCCACAGCCTGGGGACACAGAAGCACATGGGTATTTGGGGCAGGTGAGGGGAGGGGATGGGGCTAGGGGTGGCAAGCTCTGGGGTATTCTCACCTATGCAGTGAGCGACGAGTACCAGCAGGGCAGGAGTCCAGGACATGGTTATAGACGTGCTGGGCTCTGTCTCCTTTGTGCTGCCATGGCTCCTGAGCCCCTCTCAGGGCTGGGCCAGCACCCTCCTGTGCCCTCCCAGGGGTGGAGCCATTGCAGGCCTGCTTCCTGGCCGCCACCATCCTGAACTTTCTAGAATTTGCAGCGTCGGTTGGGGAACGGTCCCACGGCTGCCTCTGTGGCTCTTGCCTTGGCCCCTTGGAAGCGTCCGGGGAGGAAGCACCTGCTGGAATCTCACGGGCCAGTGCCCAGGAGGCCAGCCTGCAAGGTTGGGTGTCTGAGGTAGGGTAACCTCAACGTCCTCCTGAGGGAGCTGAACCCCCCAATAATATGGTTCTTGTCCAAATTTACATGCCCGGTGAAACAGTAGAGAGAACACAACCTTAGGGTGGTGAAAACACCTGCTTTGTACAGCAGAAAATGCTGTGGCCCTGGGGTGAGTGCGGTACTCTGTCCCCTTCCACATTCCTGCTGCTCCCTTCCGCCAAACCCAGTCCGCTTTCCTCCTAGAATGAAGTAGCTGTGGCTCACAGCTTCTGAGAAAGAAGCACCAGAAGGGACTTGCTGTTGGGGGTGGGAGTGCCCAGGTGGGGCCCAGAGCAGGTGGGGGCAGAGGTAGAGCAGCCTTTTCCCCCCATCGGGTCCTCCAGGGGCCTGGCCCTAGCCTTTCTGACCTCTATCCTCTTCACAATAGTCTCCCTGGGGAGCAAGTATGTCAGTGTCCCCCTGGTCCTCGGCCCCCTCTTTGGCCAGTCCCTGCCCCTGTAGAGGTTCTGTGTGTCCCATCCCTGCCCCACCTGCGTTTGACCCCCATCACCGAGCACTTCCAGAAGGCCTGATGCCTACTCTCTGCTCTGTGCTGCCCACAAAGCCCTCCCCACAAAGCCCTCAGATGAAGACTAATGTCCCTATGTTAATCAGAAGCTCTCCAGAGAAATAGAACCAATAGGCGATATATGTAAGAAGAGATTTATTATGAGAACTTGCCTCACTCAAGTATGGAGATTGGGAAGTCCCGTGATCTGCCAGATGTCTGCAAGACGGTGGACCCAGCGATCCATGACCCACCATCTTGCAGACCCGGGAAAGTCAGTGGTGTCGCTCATTCTGAGTCTAGAGGCCTGAGAATCAGGGGAGCCGGTGGTGGAAAGCCCAGTCCAAGGGCAGGGGAAGACCAATGTCCCAGCTCAGTGGGAGACGGGAAGCAGAAAGGGACCAATTCCTCCTTCTTTCTCCTTTCTGTTCTAGTCAGGCCCTTGATGAACTGGAAGATGCCCACCCACTTTGGGGAGGGTCTCCTGCTTCAGTGAATACACTGGTTCAAATGTTAATCTCATTTAGAGACGCCTTCACAGACACACCTAGAAATAATGTTGAATCTGGGCATCCTTTGGACGAGTCCAACTGACACATGAAATCAACCATCACACCTTACCATCCCTTCTCTCCTCATCTCATTCTAGAACTTTCTCAGCAAGACATAGCCACAGAGGGAAGCCAAGGAAGTGAAGTGGGTCCTCAGTTCTCATGGGGCTCTTTTTTTTTTTTTTAATATTTTATTTATTTGAGAGAGAGAGAGAGAGCACAAGCAGGGGGCTTGTGAGGGAGAAGCAGGCTCCCCACTGAGCCTGGAGCCCGATGTGAGATCATGACCTGAGCCCAAGGCAGACACTTAACCTACTGAGCCAACCAGGCACCCTCTAAGGGGGCTCTAAGGCAAGGTCTCTCTTCTGGTGGAGGTAAAAGAAAGAAAAGAAAAAAAGAAAAGGGGTTACTCCAGGGGGTGGGTCACCTCAGCTGTTGTTTCTCCTCAAAAGGCATAAGTAGGACCAGCCACTAAGATGAGAACATATGCTGAATTCTAGAGGGGGTTGCAAGGTGTTCCATGCTTGGAATAATTTCCAGGGCAGAGTGCAGAAAAACTCCTGGCTCTGACTTAGCTCCCCATGGGACTGGCAGTCTGCCAGCTGGCTCCTTCTGGTGTCCATGCTGAAGGTCTTCTGGGTCATACTGACAGTGGGGACCAAGAGAGCTCCCAGCCAGAGGGAAAGAAATCCTCTCCCAGGGCAGGAAAGGAAGCAACGGGGGTTCCCCACCAGTAATGTGCCTACCCACACCCTGCAGTTACAGGTGTGATTGTCTGGGGTTTATTATGAATAAGAAAAGACACCCTTAGAGCTCTCATCCCCTAAGAAACTCCAGGCAGACAGTCTCTCCTTTGCTGTCGTGCCCTCTGCTCCCTTGTGGTGCATTCAATATACTTTTATTCCCGAGAGAGAGAGAGAGAGAGAGAGAGAGAGAGAGAGAGAGAAAGAAAGGGAGAGAGAATGAAAGAAAAGGGAAGGGGGGGGCAGAGGAAGGAAGAAGGGAGGGAAGGAAGGAAGGAAAGGAAGGAAGGAGCTCCAAAAGTTTCAGGAGCTCTGTGCCAGGAACTGGAAGAAGATCAAATATATATTTCTTATCATAAATCACAGTATCACCGGCTGGTGCTCCTACCTAGGGAAGCCTTATTTACTGCTATTTTAGGAGAAATTAGGATTTGGGTTTTTATATGACCTCTTCTTCCAGGTAGACTATTCTTTGTGAGTCTTTGGTCAAGAGCAGCCACTGTGAATATCCATGGTTCCTATCCCCATGGAACTTAGAGTCTAGTAGGGAATCAGTAAATACAGTTGACCCTTGAATGACTCTGATTTGAACTGTGTGGGTGTACTGATATGTGGTGTTTTTTTTTAAGATTTTATTTATTTATTTGACAGACAGAGCTCACAAGCAGGCAGAGAGGCAGGCAGAGAGAGAGGAGGAAGCAGGCTCCCCGCGGAGCAGAGAGCCGGTTGTGGGGCTCGATTCCCGGAACCCTGGGATCATGACGTCTGCCTAAGCAGAGGCTTAACCCACTGAGCCACCCAGGCACCCCTGATATGTGGATTTTTTAAAAAAGATGTTATTTATTCATTTTTAAAAAGATTTTATTTGTTTATTTGACAGATAGAGATCATAAGTAGGCAGAGAGAGAGGAGGAAGCAGGCTCCCTCCTGAGCAGAGAGCTTGATGTAGGGTTCTATCCCAGGACCCCGGGATCATGACCTGAGCCAAAGGCAGAGGCTTTAGCTCACTAAGCCACCCAGGCACCCCTTATTTTTCATTTGAGAGAAGAGAGAAAGGAGCATGAGTGAGGGATGAGGGAGAAGAAGGGGAGAGGGAGAGGGAGAAGCAGACTTCCTGCTGAGCAGGGAGTCTTGTGGGGATCCCTCCTGGGCCCCAAGATCTCAACTTGTCTCCAAAGGCAGACACCAAACTGACAGCCACCCAGGCACCCCATATGTGGATTTTTAAAATAAATAATAATAATAATAAAATAAATAATAAAAATAAATAAATAAATAAATAATAAATAGGACAGTACTATAAATGTGTTTTTTCTCCCTTATGATTTTCTTAAAAACCCTTTCTTTTCTCTAGCTTACTTTACTTTTTACTTTTTGAGATAAGAAAACACATTCATAACAACTCTGTATTGAAAAGAAAACCCCAAATTGTGCACAAACCTCGTTCAAGACCCAAAACGTCACACTTTGAAAATGACGTAAAGTCCAAGGATGCTTTGCTTATGGATGAAGAACACTGGGCCTGCCTGGGAGAGCTGGAGAGACAAGAAAACCTGCTGGGTGAGCTTGACAGTAACCCAGAGGCAGAGGTCACATATGGAGAGGGAAAAGATCATATCTCAGATGAGACTATGGGCTCCCTTGCTCAGAAAAGTTTTTACAAGGAGATTTCCCAGTGCAAGGTCAAAGACAAGGTCAAGAGAATGATATTGAGCATCACCAGTACCTGCACTTTGGTGATGATGGTGGTTCAGTAGATGACGATGAATCTTCACCAACAGTTTATTTTTCCCACGACACTGAACCAAAGAAGGTACACAAAAATACAGGGAAAAAAAAAAAAACCCACCCACCCACATTGTTATTTTTTAATGAATGGAAAGTAGGAATCAGACATAGCCTTGGAGACCACCAGTTTGCCCTGGAGTACTCAGGGATCAGAACACCAGGAGATACTTACAGAATATTTGTCGATGCTGCAAATGGCGGTGGCGGGGGGGGGGGGGGGCGCACAGCCCTCAGATGTTTCTCCTGAAGCTAAGATGCAGAAAGACTCTTTGATGTGGTGGTGGTGGTGGTGGAGAAAATTAAGCTGTTCGGCATTACGACCCATGGTTTGTAAGGAATCCTGGCTATGAAGAAGCCATTTGCAGAGAGGCTGACAGATCTCTTTGGAGAAGGAAGAAAAATGAGGAAATCCTCAGCAAGAGCTCTCAGCCTCACCAGGAAGAGCATTTTCCTGGCATTATGGCCGAAAAAGAATTTTTACCCTCTTCCTTGACATCACACCCAGCTGCTCCGGCACAGGTATCCCCTGTCTGTCCAGAGAAAAAAGACAGCATCTCAGAAGGGCTGGGGCAAACTCCAAAGAGGGTTTACAAGTTCAAGGCTGCCAGACTGAGTTGGAGACACTAAGTCTTGCCGTGAAATGCAACTGGGTCTGAGAAGCCCGGGGTGTTTGCTCAGAGCATGCAATCCATGCAGATTTTAATGATGCCTGCAAGGAGGCTCCTGGATCAACCAATCACAAAACTACCTGCTTCTCATCAGTGCTATGAAAAGAGCACAAATACATTTTATAATATTCCCATCCTTATCTTCTCCTCAGATGGAATTGCAATATTCGTAGTATTTTTCAAGGGAGTTTGATCTCAATCCTCATTCTTGTCTTTTAATCCAAGTGAAGGCTTTTTAAAGTTTTTATTATATTTATTTCTTTAACTTTGATTCTTTAAGTAATTTCTATACCC
This sequence comes from Lutra lutra, assembly GCF_902655055.1. Lineage (NCBI taxonomy): Eukaryota > Metazoa > Chordata > Mammalia > Carnivora > Mustelidae > Lutra > Lutra lutra. Next base: position 65,685,644 of record NC_062289.1, on the reverse strand, counting down.
ACCCTGGGGCTCAAACTCACAACCCTGAGATCAAGAGTCGCATGTTCTTGCAACTGAGCCAGCCAGGTGCTCCAAGGCTTTTTTGAAAAAACAGTAGTTACTTTGCTAATCTTTACTCAGTATTGATCATTTTAGAGAAAATCTTAGGGGCGCCTGGGTGGCTCAGTGGGTTAAAGCCTCTGCCTTCAGCTCAGGTCATGATCCCAGGGTCCTGGGATCAAGCCCCACATCGGGCTCTCTGCTCAGCGGGGAGCCTGCTTCCTCCTCTCTCTCTGCCTGCTTCTCTGCCTACTTGTGATCTCTGTCTGTCAAAAATAAATAAATAAATAAAATTTTTTTTAAAAAGGCAATATTTCTAAACTACAGAGTACATTAATAAACATTTTGGCCAGAATATTAATGTTCCATAAAAACCACAGTGAGCACTTTTTTACTAATTTAATTGCAAATTTAATTTTGTATAATAGAGAAGTCTAAATAAATTTGTTATTAAATATATTTAATGAATGCAAGCAATACATCACTTAATCAAGGATTTGGAATTTTAAAATATTTGTGCGGCGAAATACCAGACGTGTATGAGTAAGTTTATGTACTGCCAGAAGACTTAGCTGTTGAATGTTCTGACTATTTGGTTTACCAAACATCAGTGTATTAGAACTTTGAGATATAGAAGGACATTAAAACCATAATGAGGGGCACCTGGGTGACTCAGTCGGTTAAGCATCTGCCTTCTACTTAGGTCATGATCTCAGGGTCCTGGGATAGAGCCCCAAGTGGGGCTCCTGCTCCGTTGGGAGTCTGCTTCTCCCTCTTCCTCTGCCCACCCTGCTCCCACCCCACTCATGCTCTCTCCCTCTCTCAAATAAATGAATAAAATCTTTCTAAAAATTGAAAAAAATAAAACCATAATGAGTACAATCTGATTTTTTGGATTCAGAAAATACTTTGGTACATTTCAGTGGTTCGGTGTTGCCATTATGAGCAATTAATCATTTTTATCTGCTATACTCTAGACGTACTAGAGCTGTCTGCAGCATTCTCTTGCTGTTGCTTTTCTATGAAATGAACACCCCATGTCCAGTTGAAGAGAAAAAAAGGCTGGGTCTTCCAGAAGATAGGTTTTTCCAAATAACTATAATCATAAACGTCTTTTGTGGGATGCACTGGTATGAATTGGTGAAGGATGGATTGTTGAGTAAGAAAGAGGATCCCAGAATGATCTCAAGCAGTCAGATGGGCAGCTGAAGTGCTAGTAAGAGATATAAAAGGAGAGGAAAAGCCCAAGAGAAATAAATATTTGAGGAAATAGTAGAAGATAAATGTACCAAAATTAAAGGAACATGAAAGACCTCAGCTTGAAATAGCCCATGATGAGAAAAGAAAAACCCTGCACCAGGAAGTATAGTAAAATTAAGGGTTAAAAAAAGAATAAAATCTAGAAGTTTCAAGAGAGAAAAAGATCACCTACAAAGGAACAAGAACCAGACTGACCGCACACATACTTCTGTATGCAAGAAAAAAATGGAGGAATATTTTCAGTGTAATGAACAGGGGGAAGTTCAGCCTAGCATTCTATATCCAGCCAAATTTTATGAACAAGAGAGCATAATATTATTGCATAATAGAATCAGTCTACGTCACAAAAGCCTCAGAAATGTTGGCACCCTTGTCCTGAAGGAAGAAACACTTTTGGGAGAAGTATCAATGCAATTGGCATGCAGGTGGGCTAAATTTCTCATCTAGTTAAGGAGGAGATGTAGAAATCAATTTTTAAAAATTGAGATAAAATCCACACAGCATAAAATTCACCATCTTATGTTCCCACCAGCAATGCACAAGGGTTCCCATTTCTCTATAACCTCATTCATCTTTGTTATTGTCTTTTTGACTCTAGTCATCCCACCAAAGGAGAAGTGGCATCTCCTTGTGGCATGGCTAGTGATGTTGAAAGTCTTTTCATGTGCTCATTGGTCATTTGGCTATCTTCTTTGGAGAACTGTTTATGCTAGTCCTCTGACCACTTTTAAGTCGGATTGCTTGTCTTTTTATTGTTGGGTTCTAGGGATTCTTTACACATTCTAGACAACAGACTCTTACGAGATTTGCAAATATTCTCTCCCATGCTGTGAATTTTATTTTCACTTTCTGGACAGTGTCCTCTGATGCACACGGCCTTTAGTTTTCATGAACCCCATTGATCTGTCTCATTGTTGCGTGTGGTTTTGGGGTCGTGTTTAAGAAATAGATTTAAGGCCACAAAGATTTGATCCTGTTTCCTTCTAAGGGTTTACAGCTTTAGCTTTAGGTTTTGATCCAACCGAGTTCCATTATGTACATGTTGTGGGAGGTTCGTCCATGCAGAATACTGTGCCAAACTCCGTGTCAAACTCTGATTTTATCAAGTAGATGGTGACCATGTGTCTCAGAACCACTGTCACTGAGACTGGCTGGGTCAGCACTAACTGGGTCCAGGGCCCTGGAGGGAGGGAGACTCAGAGACCAGTCCCGTCTCCCTGAGCTGAGAGCCACACGAAATGCAGAGGAAGGCAAGAGAGAAAAGCCCAAGGGCTGTTTCTTGAGAATCCATCTGCAGGTCACGTGGGCAAAGAGAAAGGAAGGTGAAGAGGAGCAGAGAGGTCAGGCCGTGGTGGAGGTACCACAGAGCTCTGGCCCACAGTCCACAGCAGGGGCTGGTCTCTCGGATACGTCTAAAACTTACTAACACCTACGTGGGGGCAGAGATGCCGAAAGATGCTGCTTCCTGATTGGCCAGTCTGAGCATGGTCTGGGGGAGGGCCTTGGCCTCCTGGACCTGCCTCAGTAGGGGTGGAGGGCAGCGCAGGTGCTCCTGGCCCCATTAGGACCCCGTTGGTCCTGGCTGGGCACAGCTGCGATCAGTCACACCCCAGTGAAGACTATGTTGGTACAACTACCTTAGAGTCCCCTGAGAGGTCCCCTGATGGGAGGCGGTATTCTTTTCAGGACGGCTGCACAGCGCCCCCTGCCGACCAAGATGAGCGTGCACCAGCACCAGGCGTCAACGGGGCTTGGGATAGGTAGAATTCTGCGGGCTGTGCACTTGGGAGGGTTAAATTGTATTCTTTTATTACAACTCACCTCTCACTAAAATTTAGCACTTGCTTCTGTGGCGAATGTAGGCATGAGACCACGGCAGTCTTGGCAATACCTATTTATCGCCAAGGGAAACTGCAGTAACGTTCACATCATGTTATAGTTAGTTGTTGACCAACTTTCAAACACAGTTTACACTTATCCATAAGGTTAAATTCTGGTAATTATTAGATTAGACCTGCTGCTATAGTCTCATAGATTTGTTCATTCTAATATCGTGGTAACTGTGTTTCGATTACAATTAGATTTATTTGTGATCCTGGGTACTCGTCAATGTTCTTCAGACAAAGACCTCCAGCATACACCTGTAGCCAGACAAGCCTGGATTTATGGACTTGTTGGAATGTCAGATACTGGATATCCTGGGAAACGGTGGGGTGGCTCAGTTAGAGGGTGTTAGGAAAGAATTATAGGATTTGGGTTTGCTTTCAGAAATTTTGGAGAGGATTCAAGGAAGAAGGACTTTGCTGGGTGGCTGGATGCTGTCAGGCGGGCAGGGTGATTCTATCATTGAAGAGTGTCCTAATTCTAACCTGAGAGGAGGAGCATAAGACATGTATAAAGCTAGAGCTGGTAGGGAAGGAGGCACTCATAGGAGTCAACCAAGGTGGGCGTATGGTCATTTTGTGGTTTGAACAATAGCTCGTGTTTTGTCTGTGTTCAGATATGACTGCAGTATGATCTTGTTTTGTCTTGATCCATCACTGGCCTTGTCTGACGCTGGTGTTCTGTGAAATTGTTTATGTTCTTGGGTGCTACAGGGCTGGGCCAACTCCCAGCAGCCCAAGACCTGGCTGATAGGACCAGGCAGGGTCCCAGCTGTCAGGAGCTCAAAACCCTTTCTCTTGCTCACATATATCTCTTGGGGAAAAAAGGGGCATGGGGGTGGCTCAGTTGGTTAAGCATCTGACTCTTGATTTTGGCTCAGGTCATGATCTCAGGGTTATGAGATTGAGCCCTGAGTTGGGCTCAAGATTCTCTCTCTCCCTCTGCCCCTCCACCCCTGCTCAAGTGGGCTCTCTCCCTCTCTCTAAAAAAAGGAAAAAGATAGTGGTTTTATGAGTATTTTAAATTTGCATCAATGTTATTGTTATGCAGTGCCCAGCCAATCTGTCACTTTTTTAACTCTACCGTACGTGTAGAGATCTATGTTTATGGCTGTCTAGTACTCCATTAACAGGATGACGGTCTCACCCATACCTATTACACTGGAACATCTGGGGGTTGAAGCAAGGCATCAATTTTTTTAAAGATTTTATTTATTTATTTGACAGACAGATCACAAGTAGGCAGAGAGGCAGGCAGAGAGAGAGGAAGGGACGTAGGCTCCCTGCCGAGCAGAGAGCCTGATGCGGGGCTCGATCCCAGGACCCTGAGACCATGACCTGAGCCGAAGGCAGAGGCTTAACCCACTAAGCCACCCAGGCGCCCCAGGCATCAATGTTTCTTAAAGATCCCTGGTGACTTCAAGACACCATGAAGTTTGGAAACCCCTGCCCTGTGTAATACTTCTGGAAATCTTACTTACCACTTGTTAGAATCACGTGGGAGTTTCTTTTAAAAATCTGCTGCCTAAGAAATGGAATCATGGTCATATTCTAATTCTTTTTTTTTAAGATTTTATTTATTTATTTGACAGAGAGAGATCACAAGCAGGCAGAGAGGCAGGCAGAGAGAGAGGAGGAAGCAGGCTCCCCGCTGAGCAGAGAGCCCGATGCGGGGCTCGATCCCAGGACCCTGAGATCATGACCTGAGCCGAAGGCAGCGGCTTAACTCACTGAGCCACCCAGGCGCCCCTCTAATTCTTTATCTGAGTGTTAGTCACACAGCAGAGTTCAGTTGGTGAGAGCCCATCAAGATGTACACTTGTGTTCCGTTTGCTTGTCTGTAGGCGAAACTTCAGGAAAGCATTTCCAGAAGTCATCCTGTTGTCCGAACAGCTCTCAAACCGAAGGTACAAGAACCATTGGGCGGGCTCAGGCTTTCATGGTGTCTAAGGCTCCTCAGTGATCCTTCCGTGATTCTTGCTGCCCTGAAGACTGACCAACCCTGAGGTCACATGCACCTCACATCTCCCCACGAAACAGAGGGGGGCCCTGGGGGGACAGGGAACATGCCCAGCTGCACTCCACATGAGAGAGGAGCTGCCAGCTGGAAGGGGTGAAGGGACGCCTCGTTTCACTCATCCTGATGGGTTGCTCCCAGAACACTACACATTGTCCCATCCCCACCCACATTGTTAGGCCTTCCTAATCTCTGCTGCGTTCACAGATTTTTTTTTTTCTCTAATTTTCAGCATTGTTATTACCATGAAGGCATGCTTTTGGCCTTTACCCTTTAGCCTTCTGGGAGCTGCCCATGTATATGTCTGTATGTTTCCATGAGATCCATTTTCCCTCTCTTGATTGGGGTTTTCTCATTTCCCAGACCTTAATCAACTGCCTTAAAAATTTATTGTCCCAGTTTATAATCCAGCATTTACAGTTGTCTCTTTTATCTTTTTGGATGGAAAATTTTAGTTTGATATTCACTGACTTGCTTCCCCTTTGCTTAGTGCCATGCTCAAACAGCACCTCCAGGTTACAGAAAAAAATGTTCTCCTGCAGATTACTCATTATCTTTATAGCTTTACTCTAATCCCCTTTGGGTTTCTTTCTTAATGCCGTGTGGTACAGAGTCTGTCTTAATTTTCCTCCCTACGGAGAACCAGTTTTAACAATAGCATCAATTAATCCATCAATTAAACCACTGGTTTTCAGGTTTTTTGTTTTTGTTTTGCCTTATACGCCAAGTGTCTACTTGAAGTCTCTTTTCCAGCAGGAACTCCCTGACCTTGATCATGTGCCAAGTTCATGCCACAGTTGGTGCCTGAAACCCCGAGGTACCTAGATTAGGAGAAGTGCCTGAAATTTAGTAAGTCCAGGGGAAATCAAAGACCTTAGTTCCCCCGTCCCCCATGTCTTGCTGGGCAGAGACTGATAGGCTTTGGACTAAAAATTGAGAGGAAAAGCTGCACTGGAACTTAAGGTCATGAGAAAATCAGTGTGGCAGGTAAAATGGCATGCTATTTACAACATCCACCTCAACTGGAAGAGGGGCATCTGAGAGGCTCCTGCTGGTGCTGAGTGGGGAGATCATTTGGAGTTTTTTCCTTTTTTGTTTTGTTTTTTTTTTTTTTTTAAAGATTTTATTTGACAGAGAGGGAGAGAGCGCAGCAGAGGGAGAAGGAGACTCTCTGTTGAGCAGGGAACCGATTTGGGACTCGATCCCAGGACTCTGGGATTGTGATCTGAGCCGAAGGCAGACACTTAACCAGCTGAGCCACCCAGGCGTCCCTAATTTGGAGTTTCTTTTGGGAGAATCTAGAGGTGTGAATGGCTCCTGCCCATAAAGGAGCATGTCCAGGCTGACAGGCTGTGGGAAGGAAGGGGAGATTGGCTCATGGAGAGTGGAGTGAGGTTTCGCTCACTTCCATTACCCTGGGAACTTCTCCTCTGTCCCCTGTGAAGACAGAATACATTATACCTGCAGACTATTGAAGTTGGATTTATTCTGGTGAAGGAGAGGGGTTTGGGGTTCTGGGTAAGAGCCAAGGTCAGAGGAGGGTGCCCAGCCTCAGCTGCTGCAAATTATTTTAGTTGAGGTTTTTTGGTTTACAAGAGGTAACCACGAGGATGCCCACAGAAGGAACATCTCTTGGGTTCTGCCGGGAGCTGGACAGGTACTCAAGAAGGGTGCTTCTGTATCGTCACCCAAGGTGCTTCTTATCACCTAATGTTTAAACATTTTCTTTCTCCGTGTCCTCAAAGGCCACAGTTGGGGCTCCGGTGAGCTCAGTGGGAAAGGGGATGTTCACTTTGAAACAAAGTGATTCAGAACCTCTAAGGCCAGCAAGAAACCAAGATAAAACCCAGGGGTGATGGTTCTAACAGAGATACTCAGACCCACAAAAAGGAGGGGTCCCTGACATAGGGAAGTAAGGAGTGTCCTAGTCCTGGTCCCGGATCCTGGGAGCAGCAGAGTCTGTGCAACCTAATTCTAGACACCTAGAGGATGGAAGAACATGTCTGAGAACTCACAGATGGGGGTGCAGGTGCCCCTACTGTCTTCTCTCCCCCACTGGAGGTGAGAGTGTGGCCTCCAGGCTAACCTCTCTGATCCCTGATTTCAGTCCTACCTCAAGCCCAGGTCCTTGCGTGGCCAAGGCCACAGCTGGGGTTAGGCTGAAGGAGAAAATGAAAGCATCATCATCACAAAAATGAATGAAAAAGTGAATGATTCCTTTGTAATCTATTGACCACATCATTAAGAATGCCCAGAGGGTTGGGGCGCCTGGGTGGCTCAGTGGGTTAAGCCGCTGCCTTCGGCTCAGGTCATGATCTCAGGGTCCTGGGATCGAGTCCCGCATGGGGCTCTCTGCTCAGCAGGGAACCTGCTTCCCTCTCTCTCTCTCTGCCTGCCTCTCTGTCTACTTGTGATCTCTGTCTGTCAAATAAATAAATAAAATCTTTAAAAAAAAAAAAAAAGAATGCCCAGAGGGCACCTGGTGCCCTCATGATCCTCAATAGGTCACCGTAGGGTGGATCTGTGCACCCCTATTTCCAAGCCCTTGTTCTATTTTGAAGCAGTCTTATCTCACGGAGAATCATCATCGAATGCATCTGAGGCACTGCCTACAAATATTTTTATTCTAAGAAGTACACAGGAATGGTTTACATTCAGGGTCTCAGAATGAACCATATATGTAACACATCCTTAATGGATGTTAATGAAGTTAAAAAGAAGGCTCCAGTAGGAGAGAACTATATGGGTCAGACAGGAGAAAAGGAAGGGTGTGTGTGGAACTTCCAGCAGCATTCTTGGGAAGAAATAAGGTACAGCAAATCCTTGACAGGGTGCCTGGCACTGGACAAACGTCTTTTAAGAGGTAGTTACTTCTTTCAGGCGCCTGATGCCCTTAGGGGAAAAGGTTGAGAACCTGCTCTCTCTACAAAACATGGTTCAGAGTAGGCCTGTTGCAGACCCTTGGGGACTCCACTGGGGAACCAAAATACAACGTAAAAGATGGGGAGGTGTCTTCAAACTGCTCACTGGGGCAGGGCCACCTTTAATTCTTACGCCAAGTGCTGGGACTTTGGCGGCGCGCAGAAACCCTTTTCTCAGGTTTAGAAGGACTTTCTGCCCAATTCCCAGAAGGACCCTCCTAGGGTCCAGACGCCTCCGGGGTCCTCCATGCCCCCTCCTCGGTCTCTCCAACAGGCCTGGGACCCTATCTCAGCCATCCAGGTTTCCAAGCCCGCACTGGTGATATGACCCACAGACTGCAGTCCGAGGCTACTTCTCGGCCCTTCCCACCACAGTCGCCAACCAGGAGACGAGGGGTGAGCTGAGCAGGACCTAACTGCCACCTCACACGTGATCCCAACTGACGAAACGAGGTCCTGCCCATGTGAGCACGATGAAGCGATCAGGCCCCAAGATCCCTTTAAGGGACAGGCCCCGCCCCATCTCCCAAGTTCCCCTTAGCAGGAAGCAGGCCCCACCCCAACCACGTGACCCGTAGAAGGCGTGGGGAGCTGGGCCGGCCCTGCTTCTCACGCGATCCAACGTGAGGGGGAGGGGGCCCTGCCCACGTGACCTGTGTGAGGCTGCCAACCCTCTTCTCAGCCCGCACCCCACGTGACTCAGGAAGCTGCCCGCGTCTCAGGAAACTTTGAGAGCTGCAGTTAGGCTCTGAGTCTTGCTTTCCGGCCCCTTGAGAGTGCTTTCAATCCCCAGGTCACCCTTCTCAGCTGCGTCGTAGGCTCTGGGGTCGCGTGGGGCGTCAAAATGTGGAACAGGAGCCCAGGGCTCCCGCACCAAGGAGGCCTCAGGACACCGGAATCTGAAGCTGTCTGGCCCGGGCTTCCTACGTTCTCCTGAGGTTCAGGTGGCCGCGCGGGATGCGGGACGCTTCCTGTGTCCTTTGCTTGATGGGGGATCCGGAGAGGTTCCAAAGGAAAGTCGAGTGGGCGGACTTCCAGGTGGGTACAAACTTCTTTCTTGCTGTAACCACCTGCGCTGCCTCTTACCCTTGACTGGAGACCGCCACGGGGGCTGCCCTCCGGAGACTGCCACCGACGCAGTGGGACAGAGGGCACCGGAGAGGCCCAGTTTCCACCATTGGGACCTACAAGGATGGGCTGACCCTGACACTTGGCCATGCCCTGCCTCTGGACGCAGCTCACCACCAGTTGGCATTAGGAGCCGTCACTGGTGGAAGGGAGTGGAGCTCAGGTAGCCCAGGCACAAGATGGCGGCCCCAAAGTTAGAGCTTGAACTGGTGGTGAATTGGGATAGGATGCCCACGGAAGGGAGTGCACTAGGCAGCACACTAGGTGAATCATTTTGGAAAGCATGACCAATTAGTAATTAGGAAAAGAGAACTGTGGGATTGAATGGCTAGTGCTAGGCTGGGTTGACGCCATAGGGAAGGATAAAGGCAGAGGGCCAGTTGGCAATTGAAAGCCATCCTCAGGATCTCCTTGGTAGCAAACAAAGAGGCCTTCATCTTGGGGGGTGGAGGGGGAAGGATGTGGTGTGGGGGAGAAGAGCTAAGGGTCTGGCTGGGATTTAATCTGCAGGGAAGTAGAGTTCCAAAGGAGGTTGAATTCCCAATCAGGGCAGGTCTGCTATACCAAAATCAGCCTGGTTGGGAAAGAATGGCACCCTGGCATATAGATAGAGTTACCTGCATTGAAGCCCCGTGATCTGAAATTCACAGATTCTCCTTAACCCTCTGACATGGAAGTAAGTGGGCCAACCCACCCTATTAAAAACTAAAATATTGAGGTGCCTGGGTGGCTCAGTTAACTGATTAAGCGTCCCACTCTGTCTCCGCCCAGGTCTTGATCTCAGGGTGGTGAGTTCAGGCCCCATGCTGGGTGTGGAGCCTACCTTAAAAAAAAAAAAAAGTACCCCCCCAACCCCCCCCCCCCACTAAGTCTTCTATTTGAATACATTGCAGGGGCATTTTCACTAAGACAAAATATGCTTTTCTTGCTGTCTTCCCCAGTTTCCCTCCTGGCATGTAAGTAGGGCTTGTCCCAGCATAACACAACAAGAGACATGCTTAGGTTGAGAAGGGAGATAAAGGAACCACGCCTTAAAGGACCACAAAACTCTATGGCAAGGGGACTCAATAAATTTTCTCAAGGGAATTTATGCACGTTTACTCAGTATTTCAGTTACCTGATGGTGTGCAATAAGAAAGCCCAAAATTTTGCAGCCTGATTCATTCTTTTTGTTCTTATCTTACATGGTTTCTGTGGCTTAGCTGGATAGTGCTAATTGGTGGCTCATTGGTGTGTCTGAGGATGCAAGCAAGACCTGGGCTGGGGCTGCAGTCATTTGAAGGTTCAGTTGGGCCTTGGATACCCACTTTCAAGGCAGCTCCCTCACATGCCCAGTCAGTTTTTGACAAAAGCCCTTCATTACTTGCTACATGGGCCTTTCCATAAGGCCATAAGGCTGTTTGGGGGTCTCTGTGACACGAGAGCCAGTGTCCAGGGGGAAGCACGGTGGAAGTCACAGTGCCTTTTATGACCTAACTTTGGAAGTCACACACTGTAATTTCCACAGATGATCACAGGTCTGTTTTATTCAGTGTGGCAGGGGACTTCACAAGGGCATGAATGGATACCAGGAGGCAAGAATTATTGTGGTCATTTTGGGTGATGCTTACCACACATGGGTAAATGTGAACAAGGGGAACTGGAATATACAAGCAGTTTGAGGAGCAGACCAGGGAAAGGGCGATATATAAATAATTATGTATTGTTGGACATAGAGTCAAAGTCGATATTACTATCTGGATGTACAAAACATAATTGTGCCCCACTGTTAGAATTGAGTGGGTGGCTCTAGGGAGCCAGATAATAAATAGAATTCTGGGTCAGGATCCAGCTCACAATGGTAACCCTGTGTCATTGCCCAGTTTGCAAAGCCTGATTGGAATAGAATGTTTGGAAGTCAATGCAGCATCCAGATTGGGTCTTTTATCTGTGAGATAAGAACTATCATGATAGGAGAGGCCAAGTGGAGGTCTCTGTACCTGTTCCCATTCCTGGTCAAGATAGTAAATATAAAACAGTATCACACGGTAGGAGGAATGACAGATAATTTTGTCATTCTTAAGGATGCAAAGGGCTCGAGTGGTGGACCTTGTCATATTTCCACTTAATTCAGCAGTCTGTCCTTGCAGAAAGCAGGTTCATCCTGGAAGTTGGCCAAGATTTCTGTAAAGTCACCCAGGTAGTAGCCCCAGCTGAAGCTGCCATTCCAGATGGGCTTGCCTTGCTCAAGCTGGATTAATGAAGTCTCGGGTATATGGTATACAAATGTTAATTGGCAAATGTGTTCATTTCTGTCCCTATCAGGTACCATCTGCTTTCACACAGAACAGGCGAGAGTCTACATTTAATTTTGCCCCAGGATTATGCCCTTCCTGCCTCTGTCAGGAAGAGAGATCTGGACCACCTACACCCGGGCATCCACAGAACATCACACCAGTTCACTACTCTGACTGCATGCCATTCGAGCGAGATTAGGGAGAAATAGCTGGCAGGTTGGAAGCCTTGGTAAGAAACATGCATTGCATCCTTGGAGACGTGCCTGTGAAGATTCAAGGATCTGCTGCATGAGAAGAGCTTGGAGTGCCCCAGGATATGCTGGGTCATACCATCCAAAGGAAAAGATGAATTATCACAATTTGCACCTCCCGTGGCAAAGAAGGAAGCATGACACCTGGTAGGACTCCTCAGGTTTTGGAGACAACATATTCCATATCTTGGAATGCTTCTTTGGCCTGTATACCAGACACAAAAGACTGCCCCATTTTTTTAAGGTATATTGGAGAGTGCGCCTGTGTACATGAGCAGGGGAATTGGGAGGGGCAGAGGGAGAAGCAGACTCCCCACTAAGCATGGAGCCAGACACTGGGCTGGATCCCCAGACCTGGAGATCATGACCTGGGCTGAAGTTAGACACTTAACTGACTGAACCACCAAGGTGCCCAAAAAGACTGTGACTTCGAGTGTATCCCAGACTAGGAACGTTCTCCGCAGAGGAGCAAAGTCTAAGCTGTTGTGAAAGCAGCCCTGGTACTTGGGCCACAAGATGGTGCAATCTGAGGGGACTGGGGGTATCAGTGGTAGGAAAAGGTACCTTCTTAGGGGTCTGGAGCCAGGCTGCGAAGTCTGCAGAGGTGACTCATGTGCTTATAAAGCAGTTCCTGTAGTGCTAGTGGGCCTGGCAGAGGGCCATCAGACACGACATGACCCTATGGCCAGAAATGCTTGTCATGAGGGAAGTTCTGTCAAACCCGCGAAGTCATAAAGTTGGTTAGGTACAGCCACCGTCCATTGTGAAGCAGAAGATCCTGCTGGGTTAGAAGCTGTAGCAGTGCCTGAAGACTTTATCCTCTTTGTGTCCAGCACCCAACTGGTAAGAAAAAGGAGCCCCCATCTTGGTGAGAGTAATTGACCCAGATTAGGAGAGAATAGAGCTGCTTTTAAACCAGGGGATAGAGAAGAATAAATTTGACTCCCGAGGGATCCATTTAGGGTCTCAGTACTCCCTTGCCTCATTGTGCTACAGCCCTCACTGCAAGAGGCACAGGGTGCAGGGGCTCGGACCCCTCGGAGATGAGGTGTGAGCCAGGCCACCTGGCTCGCTAGCAAGGACAGCAGAATGGTAGGGACCTTGAATCTACAATGAATAATGGAGGGAAGACAAGATGAGGAGAATTGATGCATTGGAATCTAGGAGAAGGCCCTAAGAAAATCAGTGTGACATGTTGAATATGTGTTTATAGCATCTTTCAGCAGTATAGTGGGAGGTTGGTGAAGGTCCTTCAGGAGGGTGCAGCAGGGAGATGCTTAGGGGCTTCAGTGGGGAGAAGCTGGAGGTGTGAACAGCTCCTCCCAAGGAAGGCATTTGGCAGGAAGGCTGACAGGCTTAGGGGAGGGGAAGGGAGATTGAGAACGTGAGGAGTTTTCACTGCTGAGTTTTGGGGAGTCTCTTCTCTGTGTCTTGTGCAGATGTCAGTAGAATATACATCCCCCATGAAGGGTTTGGTATTTGAACTTAGTCTTAACCAAGTGAGAGGGGCATGAAGGAGGGGCAAGGGCAGAGACGCCCCTAGGGGCCCACGTGTGGTTTCCCTTGAGCTGTTCCTTCAAAGAAGTGGGCCATTTCAGAAGCACGGGCGGGGGAGGGGGGCTTCAGACATAGCCACTTCTGCAGCCAGGGCCCTGCCTCCTTCAGACGAGCTCTGCCATCAGAACAATTGGTGGATTGTGACAGGGGCCTGGTGCTGCTTACTGGGCCTCGGCTCTGAGCAGGTGCCCCTTCTCACTTATACATAGGTGGAAAATGCTCAGTCGGGTCATAGTCCAGCGTTTTGATGGTTAAAATCATTATTTACCAAACCAGCTCTCTCGTAGTCCCCTCGTTCCCTTGGGAACAGCAGCCTGCTGTAGGGTGAGGGCTGAGAGTGGCTCCAGGGAGTGGCAGAGCAGAGTCAGGGTGGAACTGGAGGAAGGTGGGGCCCAGGTGTGGATTGCTGGCTGTGCTGGGGTGGAGGGAAATGCATATGCTCCATGTGTTTGTAGAGACTGCTACCACAGGGCTGGCCAAGCGCTCTGGCCCTTGCCCAGGGCCCTGCTTGTGGGTATCATTCCTGAGGCCTTTGCGGGTTCTGCAATTGATTTCTGACTTCACCATCCACACAGGCTGAGGTTTTAGCTTCTGTAGTCCAAACTCTAGTTCCTCTGATCCACCATTTTCTAGATTCCAAAACTTGCCTTTTTCTTAAAGAGCAGGGGTGTCTTAACTTCTCCTCTCTGACCTTCTGGTTTTAGCTCTTCCTTTATTTCATTTGGGTTTTCAAGTGGCAGCTCAGAGCACTCATGTTCAGTCGTCCAAGTGTAATCAGAAGTTCACTAATAGATTCTCCAATGTGTCACTCCCCTTTTGTTCCTGGAAGAAACGCTCTGTGATTCTGCTTGGTCATGAGACACTGGTTCGTTCTGTTTAGTAATATTTTATCCAGGACTATTGTATCTACTTACACTTGGGATGGTGCTTTAATTTTCCTTTCTCTTACCTTTCTCTGACATTTTTGTGTCAAAAATTTACTAGCACCGTAAGAGGAGTTTTAGATCTTTCTGATTTTTTTGAAAATAATTTTCTTGCCTCTGATTTGCATTGAAGCCTGGTGGATTATGAGTAGGAATGCACTGTATAGAGCAGGAAGGAGTCCAGATCTGAACATGTGGAAAGTTGCCATTACCATTTTAGTAAGGCCTGCCTGCCTACCAGAGAAGGCAAACAAAAGCTCAGGACCTGACCTGTTGCCACTGGACTAGGGAAAGAGATGGTTGTCCAGTCCTTAAAATCATGTTGGAGATGGTGATGATCTTTGGGGAAAGTTTGAGAAACTAACTTTGGAAAAATTTATGCTCTGTGAAGCTCAGTCAGGAACAGAGATAAAGCCCTAATTACTCTCCTTTCAGCCAGCTGGGATCAGAGTAAGGGACACCGGTGCCACCAGCAGAGAGAGAGAGAGAGAGAGCGTGCTCCAGATTTAGAACTAGAAGTGGTAGGATGGAAGGAGGATAGGGGACCTCCAGGGATCTCACTTCTTGCTAAGAAGGGTGGTGGAGGCTGGGTTGTCCTGGCCCAAAAGAGGGAGGGCTGAGCACCATGAAAATGCACTGAGGATTTTCCCTTACCTTGCAGCAGGTCAGTGGAGATGAGTGGACAAGATCCTCTCAGCCTCTTGGATCTTGCAGCACAGAGCCTCCTGAATGATGAGGACTCAGCTGTCCGTGCCCTGGAGAAGCTCCCTGTGGGCCTCTTCCCAGCACTATCCACGGCAGCTTTTGATGGGGGACACACGAAGACTGTGACAGCAATGGTGCAGGCCTGGCCCTTCCCCTGCCTCCATCTTGGATCGTTAAGAGATCAGTCAATAACTCAAGACCTCTTGGAAGCTGTCCTAGATGGGCTAGAATTGGTTCCTACCAGTGCTGCTTGCCCCAGGTAACTGGAGAGACAGGGTGCTGATAGTGGCGCAGTGACTGAGGAAGCGGGAGCTGGATTCAGGGATGCGGGGCCCAGGCATGTGCCACCAGGTACAATGTCAATCATTGGGAAGCCTTGAGCCATTGCTCAGGGTCCCTCTGAGAAGAGGGCCCTGGTGCAGTTCAGAGCCGATCACGCTGCTGAGGTGGTTAAGGGAATGGGTAGGTTTCTGGGTGGTATCCCCGGAGTGTATAAAAAGGTGGGCACTGAGGAGGGCCCTTTGAACGCATGGTGCAGGGCAGCAGGCAGGGCTGCTGGCTGGCCCAGCGGCCCTTTCCAGGGTTCACTGCTGCTGGTCTCCTCCCAGCCCTGCTGTACTGGCCTGGAAGTCCCAGTCTCTACTATCCTCCTCATTCCCTGCAGGAAATCGAAGCTGAAGGTGCTGGATTTTACCCATGACTTTGAGCACTCCAACTGGGAGGAGTGCTCTGAGACGACTCCTGCTCCCTTTGTCATCACACACATGCTGGAAGAGCCCGAGGCAGACCCGCTGGCGCCCAGTTCCAAAGAACAGCCTCCGCATCACCGAGAACCTGTGGAAATCCACACAGACCTTTTCCTCGGCGGTTTGTTCGGCTTCTTCCACCTGTCGGGGTTCCCCTCGTACATACTGCAGAGAGTTGAGAAGAGTCATGGCTGTCTGCGCCTCCGCTGTCGGACCCTGGTCATCAACCAGGTGCCGTTGCGCAGCCTCGTTGAGATCCTGGGAATGCTGGAGCTGGAGACCATCCGAGAGGTGAGGCTTCATCACAGGAGCAGGTTCTGCTTCCGGTCGGACCTGATCCAGTTCTTCACCCACGTAGGACAGATGAGCAACCTGGGTCACCTCATCATGAACGACATCCCCTGGGATTTCCCTGCAGACTGTTTCTCCTTGCTGAGTCCACTGGGCCACCTCCAGAAGCTCCATCTCATCTTTGGCTGTCTCTCAGGCCAGCTACAGAAGATGCTGAGGTGAGTGTGCGGCAAGTCCTCTGAAGATACACAGGCCAGGGCGCCTGGACGCCGCTCTGGGCATTGCTGCATTGGAGCAGAGACAAGCCTGGGCTTCCCTTCTGTGAGTCCACAGAGTTGCTGCTGGACCCAGACTCCAGGGCGGTGGTCCTGGGCCAGCCAGAGGCTGGTGGCTGCTATAGAAGAGAAAGAGGCAGGTCTGAAATTGTCATCTCATCCACTCATTCATTCACTCACTCCATTCATTCATGCTTAGTCTGTGCCAAGCAGTTAGCTAAGAATGGATATGCAGCCTTGAAAAAAATCTGTCTAGAGTTTATGTAGAGAAGGTGAATAAGGATGGTAAGTTGTGAGGGTGGTGTTTGAGGGAGAAAACTGCCCCCCACAACATCTAAGCTGAGCTGATTTGGTGAACTGACTCTCCTCATAAATGTCTCTCAGATTTCTCTGTGGTACGCCCTGGAATAGGGAGTAGTTCTCCTGGGGCATGGGTCTTTGAGTAAATAGAAGCATGGGGAACCATCTTCCTGAACCTTTTACCGAGTAGAATCTAGGCCTTACCATGAGTAGGAGTTACATCTAAATTTCATTAATTCTATGCTTTATGGAGCATGAGTGATAACTGTGTCGATGTGGCTTGTTAGGAAGCTAAGAGGGGTGCCCAACACCATACTCTGAAAATAGAGAGGTCCTGTGGGGAATGGAGAAATGTTTCATTCCACGCTGTGTTCTTAACTGCTGCAGAAGATGGCTCCCACCATTTGCATCCAGACTGAGGTAGGCGTAGTGCAAATTTCTCAGGCCAGATTTCTGGATCTTTTCCCAATGCATCTGGTGTACACTCTAATTTCCAAGGAGTAAACAGTGTTTGTCTCTCCACAGTGGCCTGCAAAAACCACTAGAGACACTGGTGATTAATGGATGTAGGCTTACTGAGAATGACATCACTTACTTGTCCCAGAGCATTCATGCCACCCACCTGAAGGAGTTGGTCCTCTGTGGCAATAATCTATCCCAGATGGTTCCTGGACCCCTCGCGGTTCTGCTGGGGGAGGTCTCAGGCACTCTGCAGCACCTGAACTTGAGAAGCTGCCGGCTGAAGGAAGCCCAGCTCCGAGCCCTGCTGCCTGCCCTGTGCTGCTGCTCCCACCTCCGCTCTCTGGTGTTCTACGACAATGTCATCTCCACCTCAGGCATCATGAACGTGCTGCAGCACTTAGCGGGGCTGAAGGAGCTGAAGCGTGTGCAGTACCCTGTCCCTGCTGAGTGTGTTGTGTACTTGGATGAATACAGGTGGGGGAACCTCAACAGAGTGGAGCTCGCCCGCGTGCATGCCAAGTTGCAGGAAATGTTGCAGGCACTACAGCGGGCCGACATGGAGTTGACTAACTCAACCTCAGTGGCCTGACTTAATGAGAATGCATAGCTGACCTGATGGGAAAGAGGGGCAGCAGTGGATCCTGGAGCTGTGGCAGTGGATTTCCCGAGGGATGGTGTGGCTTTGAAGAAAACTATGAAAACAAGAGAAAACACAACAAACACTGTGGTGGGGACTCCTATTTCTGGATCCAACTGGGGCTCACTTACTCATTACATCGACAAGCACCGGTCAAAAATCGACCCTGCAGGTGCTGTTTTAGTGCTGGATATAAAAAGAGAGAGTCTCCCAGCACTTTTCCTTCTGGTCTGTTTACCCAATTTCCCTTTCATTTTGCTTCAGCATTCCCACTTTGAACACCATGCAGTTGGGTGAGTTTCTTTTCAAAGCACTTTTTTTTAATAAGGTGGGATCACTGACATATTCATAAAGGGTATAGATGAATGTAGGTGCTCAGTACATAGCTTTTGTTCACCTCTTTATTCAGATATTTGTCAACTTCCTGTTCAGAAACTGCTCTTATTGAGGAAGAGCGTAAACATTCAAGGTGTCTGCTTTCAAAGAACGTAGCTTTGAAAGGGATGGGTACCACTAAACAGGTCACCAAACCCCTAAGAAAGCTGGTTTCAGAGGAGTGCCATGAGAACAACAGGATACCAGTATGGCGAGGGGTTACCAGAGTCAGGGGACTGGGATGGTTGAGCATATGTATTGGTCTGTCCTCAGTTCCTGACGCAGAGCTTCTGAAAGCAGTGTCATTTCCTAGGTAACAACTCTAGAAGTATCCTTTGTCCCAACATTTGGCCTTTGACCCCTACCCCTACCCCTACAAGGGCTCTTGAAACCCTTGTACATACATTCCTAAGTGAGAAGAATACTAGGATCATTTTTTGTTCTAATGACATACTTTAGGCTGGGCGATCAGATGGCTCCCAGGTGGGACTGGTCCCCTGAAAGACCAAACCATGATTAGCTTGGAGTTTTCAGCCCCTGCCTCATTTTCCAGAGGGGGAGGAGGGACTGGAAACGGAGTGAGTTGATACACCTACATGAGGAAAACTCCATAAAACCCCAGTAGTAGGGGTATGGAGAGATGTACCCCAACACCGCAAGGACAGAAGCTCCTCCACTTGGATCCCCTCCTCCCAGACCTCACCATATGTATCTCTTCATCTGGCTCTTCATCCGTACTATTTATCATCTTTTCATAAACTGGTAATAGTAAGTGTTTCTTTGAGATCTGTGAGCCACTCCAGCAAATTAATCCAACTTGAGGGAGGGGGTCATGGGAGCGCCTCTGATTTGTAGCCAGATCAGACAAGTGGTGAGTAAGCTGGGGGCTTAACTACTTGCTCTTGGGCATCTGAAGTAGGGTGGGGGCAGTCATGTGGGACTGATCGATTCTCCTGGGATCCGCCACTCTCTCCAGGTGCATGGTATTGGAGATACGGTGTGACTTAGTTTTTGTTGCAGGGACGAATCCCCACACATTTGGTGACCAGAAGTGTTAGAAGTGCAGTGTTTTCTGTGAGGCATAAAGGAGACCCAGGAGAAAGACTCCCAGCAGCAAAGAACTGGGTTTTTCCCCACGAGGGAGGTAGAACTGGGGTTTTCCTTAACAATGGCTGTTTTGTTTTTGTTTTTGTTTTTGCTTTGAGGGAGTTGGTGAGGGGAGATGCAGGAATTGAGGATTCTCTGTAAACATACCAGTAACTGATAGGTGTGTGTGGAAAAGCATCCAGATATCAGAAGAGCTAGGGAAGCCCTCACCCCAGGCAGAGAGATGAGAGGAGGAATGTGAGAAGGAATCAAGGAGAGACAGAGGATGAAGGATATGTCAAACCCTTTGATGATGAAAAGGGAGAATCCTTTCTCGTGGAGTAGTCTTTTGCTTAGAGTCCCCTGGAGAAAAAGCAACTGAGCTGGAGCAAAGTTGGTTAAGGCGGAGGGCAGTGTAGTGGAGAGGAATTGTTCCAATTTTTTCTTCATAATAAATGGTGATACCTAAGCGCATGTCTCCTCTCCACCCAACTCCCTGTCCCAAATTACTTCCCAAGAACTGCCTTTAACTTTCTGGGCCCACTTCATTTCCTTCTGTTATTTCTAATAATTTATACTTTTGTGTTTTCTCTGTCTCCAATAGCAGCAGTTTGATTTGCTAATTTCAGATTGTTTCTCTGTTAAGATTGTCATTCCTTATCGCCCTGCCTAGGATCTCCCAATACCATGATGCGTGAGAGTGGGTGTCCTTGTCTCATTCCTGGTGGTGTAAGCTGTGCCTTCAGCATATGGCAGTTTGAAATGATGCTGCTTTATTCAGGGTGATGTTTCAGTGTGTCCCACTTCTGTGGTTTTGGGTTTTTTCCTATATACAGGTGTGCCCCGCTTTTTGAAAATTTGTGTGACGCCACTTGTGCAAAAGACCTCCATTTGTCCCTGTTTCTACTAAGCAAAAGAAATTCGAAGAGGATTTTCACTTTTATGTAAAAAGCGAAAATAGCATTCAGCGTTTGTTTTGCAGCAGGTCATCTTAGAGGCAGCGCACACCTCAGGCTGCGAGAGTGGCCCTGCCAAGTGCACCCCCCTCCACCCCGCCCCGGAACTCTGCTCCGCATCTCGACAAGCCACCATAGCTGTGAACCGTGTCTGTGAGTGTGTGTGGTTTTTCTTGGTTTATTTTGTGCTTTTGTGTTAGCAAGGTGTGTGCTGAGATGTCAGACAAGCCTAGGAGAGGTTACTTTTTGGGTCTGGGAACACTAAAATGTTTTCCATATAAATTAATGGCAGTTGCTTTGCTTTACACAAACATTTCAGCTTACGAAAGGTTTCATAATGCTCTACTTTTCAAAGATCAGGGTACCCGGGTGGCTCAGTTGGTTAGGCGTCTGCCTTCAGCTCAGGTTGCGGTCCCAGGGTCCTGGGCTCGAGCCCCATGTTGGGCTCCCTGCTCTGTGAGGAGCCTGCTTCTCCCTCTGCCCCCCCCACTTGTGCACACACACTCACTCTCTCAAATAAACCTTCTTTTTAAAAAAAGATTTTATTTATTTATTTGACAGAGGTCACAAATAGGCAGAGAAAGAGGGGGAAACATGCTCCCTGCTCAGCAGAGAGCCCGATGTGGGGCTCAATCCCATGACCCTGAGATCATGACCTAAGCCAAAGGCAGAGGCTTAACTCACTGAGCCATCCAGGCGCCCCTCAAATAAATTAAATCTTAAAAAAAAATGCTCTCTACTTTCAGATAGCAAAGGAAATCTATAGCCTCTGAAAGTCTTGAAGTTTAGTAGGATTCCCTGTGGATCTCTTTGGGCTTGGTGCTTCCTGCATGATAGATCCTGATAACTTTTTCTATTCCGTCTATGGAAATTAACCTGTTTTAGGTGTGTAATTCAGTGGCATGTTACATCTACAGTGTTTGCAACCAGAACTACTCTCTATTTTCCAAAACTTCTTCACTCCAAATAGTCTCTGTACAGTAATTTCCCATTCCCCCTCTGCCATAATGAAGTGGCTTAAGATAACAAATTTTATTCTTTCACAGTTTTGGAGACTAGAGTTGTAAAATCAAGGTATTGGCAGGGTCATGCTCTCTCTGAAATCTCTAGCATATGTTCCTTCCTTGCCTGTTAGATCTTTTGGTAGCAGCAGCGTGACTACAGTCTTTACTGTCATCTTCACATGGTTGTCTTTCCTCCTTGCCTGTGTCCAAATTTTTTTTTAAGATTTTATTTATTTATTTGACAGAGATCACAAGTAGGCAGAAAGGCAGGCAGAGGGAGAGAGGGAAGCAGGCTATCTGCCGAGCAGAGAGCCCGATGTGGGGCTCGATCCCAGGACCCTGAGATCATGACCTGAGCCAAAGGCAGAGGCTTTAACCCACTGAGCCACCCAGGCGCCCCTGTGTCCAAATTTTCTTGATGAGGACACCAGTCATACAGCATTATGGGCCAATGTAATCATGTATGATCTCCTATTAATGGATTGCATCTGTGAAGACTTATTTCCAAATAGCATCACATTCCCAAGTACCAGGAATTAGGCTGCCAAGTAATCTTTCTGAGGGACACAGTTCAACCTCTAATGTAATATGGTCATCTTGATAGGAAGTTCTCTGGTTCATGAACATAGGATATCTATTTCTGTAGGTCTTCTTTAGTTTATTCCTGTTTTATAATTTTGTAGTTGCCAGTGTACAGATCTATCACCTCCATGGTTCATTTTATTCCAAAGTATTTATTGTTTTTGATGCTATTGTAAATGGAAGTGTTTTCTTAATTTTTTTGGTGGTTCATGACCAGTGTATGGAAATAAAACAGATTTTTGTATCCTACAACTTTACAAGGAGATAGAACTTTATTTCTTCCTTTCCAATTCATTTGCCTTTTATTTTATTTTTTTATTGGCCTAACCGTACGGTCTTGAATTTCTAGTACAGCGTTGAGGAGAAGTATTGAAAGCAGACATGCTTGTTTTATTCCTGATCTTAGGGGAAAAGCTTTCAGTCTTTCACCATTGAGTTCAGCATTACATGTGGTATTTCCTTATGGGTGTTTATTACATTGAGGTAGTCTATTTCTAGTCCTAGTTTATTGACTGTTTCTTTTTATCATGAAAGGGTATTAGATTTTGTCAGATATGCATCAGTTGAAATCATGTGAGCTTTACCCCTTCATGATACTAATGTGTGTTGCATTTATTAATTTTTTTTAAAGATTTTATTTATTTATTTGACAGAGATCACAAGTAGGCAGAGAAGCAGGCAGAGGGAGAGGAGGAAGCAGGCTCCCAGCTGAGCAGAGAGCCTGATGCGGGGCTCGATCCCAGGACCTTGAGATCATGACCTGAGCCTGAAGGCAGAGGCTTTAACCCACTGAGCCACCCAGGCACCCCAACATTTATTAATTTTTGAATGTTGAAACATCTTTGTTTTCTGGGCATAAATTCCATTTGGTTATGATGTATAATCATTTTTAAATGTTGCTAAATTGAATTTGCTAGTATTTTATTGATTTTAGAACCATTATTCATGAAGGACATTGGTCTGTAGTTTCAATTTTTGTAGTGTCTGTTTTTTTTATTTTTTTATTTTTTTAAAGATTTTTATTTATTTATTTGACAGAGAGAGAGAGAGAGAGAGAGAGATCACAAGTAGGCAGAGAGGCAGGGGGAAGCAGGCTCCCCACTGAGCAGAGAGCCCGATGCGGGACTCGATCCCAGGACCCTGAGATCATGACCCGAGCCGAAGGCAGTGGCCTAACCTGAGCCACCCAGGTGCCCTGTAGTGTCTGTTCTTAAGTGTCAGGGTAATGCTTACCTTATAGCATGAGTTGGGAAGTTTTCCTTTCTTTTCAGTTTTTTGGAAGCATTTATGAAACATTGGTGTCAGTTTTTTAAATGCTTGGTAGAATTTACCAGTGAAACCATCTGGTCCTGGGTTTTTCTTTGCTGGAAGCTTTCTGATGGTTTCAGTCTCCTTAAAAGTTCTAGATTTTTTCAGAACTTCAGTTTCTTCATGATTTAGTCTTAGTAGGTTTTATGTTTGCAGGAATTTGTCCATTTTTTCTAGGTTATCTAATTTGTTAGCATATAGTTGTCCATGGTGCTTTTTTATAATCCTTTAGTGTTTCTTAAAACAGCTTTATTGGGATGATGTTGGCATATAAAAATTGCATATATTTAAGTTATACATTTGACATTTGCAATATGTGTGTATATTGTGAAATGATGACCCCAGTCAAGCTAATTAATACATACATTACTTAGGTAGTGTGTGTGTATTTAGGGAGAACATTTAGGATGTATCCTCTTAGCAAATTACATGCATAAAATAACAGTATTGTTAACTATTGGCACCATGAGATACATAATTAGATCTCCAGAAATTATTCATCTTGTATAATTGAAACTTTGTATTCTGGCCAACATCATCACATTTCCCCCTCTCCCCACTCCCAGCCACCACCATTCTACTCTTCATTCTATGACTTTGAATATTTTATTTTTAAAAATATTTTTATTTGAGAGGGAGAAAGAGTATGTGCATGTACAAGTTGGGGAGAAGGAGAAGTAGACTCCCGCCAAGCCAGGAGCCCAATGCAGGGCTAGACCCCAGGACCTCAGGACCCCAAGCCAAGGGCAGACCCTTAAGTGACTGAGCTACCCAGGTGCCCCAAATTTAGAATATTTTAGACTCCACATGTGAGATCATGCAGTGTATTTCTCTTCTGTGTCTTGGTCATTTTGCTTAGCATACTGTCCTCCAGCTCCATTCATTTTGTCACAAATGGCGGGATTTCCTATTTAAGGCTATTATTACATCATACATAAATAAAAACGTGTTTACATGAATGGATAAAGGAAACGTGATATTCTTTATCCTTTCATCCACTGGGAGATATTTAGGTTATTTCTGTAGTTTAAATAGTGCTGTGAAGAACACAAGAGTGCAGCTATCTCTTTGCTATCTTGCTTTCAACTCTTTTGAAATATTTACCTAGAAATGGGATTACTGGATCACTTGATCTTCTAATTTTTTTGCGGAATCTCCATACTGTTTTCAATGTTTGTACTATTTCGTATTTCCATCAGCAGTGTATGAGGGCTCCCTTTTTCCAGATTGTCACAAACACTATTTTTGTCTTTTTGATAATACCCAACTGAGCAGGCGTGACGTGAAACCTCACTGTGGTTTTGACTTACATTTCCCTGATGAGAGATGTTGAGAACTTTTTCATGTCCCTGTTAGCCATTTGAATTTCTTCTTTAAAGAAGTGGCATTTAGGTATTTTGCCCATTTAAAATCAGGTTATTGACTGTTCCCTGAAGTCTTTGCTGTTCGTCGTGTTACTGTCCACGGACTCCAGCCGCCGTTTTTTTACGCTGTGGATCCCAACTGCTCCTGTGGCACCGGTGGTTCCTGCACGTGCGCTGGCTCCTGCAAATGCAAAGAATGCAAATGCAGTTCCTGCAAGAGGAGCTGTTGCTCCTGCTGCCCGGTGGGTAGTGCCAAGTGCGCCCAGGGCTGCATTTGCAAAGGGGCGTCGGACAAGTGCAGCTGCTGTGCCTGATCCCAGGGAGCCTGTTTCCGATGTAAATAGAGCAACGTGTGCAAACCTACAGTGTTTCTTGGTGCTTTTTTGTTTGGGATACAAACCTGACCAGTTTCCTACATTCCTTGTTGTTTATCCTTATAAAATACGTGAATTACATAATAAAAGCTGTTGACTTGAAAAAAAAAAATAAAATAAAATCAGGTTATTTATATTTTTAGTGTTGAGTTGTAGGAGTTCCTCATATATTTTGAATATTAATGCCTTATTGGATATATGGTTTACAAACATTTTTTCCCATTCCATGGGTTGCCTTTTCACATGGTCGTTTCCTGTAATATGCAGAAGCTTTTTAGTTTCATGTAGTCCCGTTTGTTGGTTTTTGCTTTTGCTGCCTGTAATTTGGTGTCCCATCTAAGAAGTTATGGCCAAGATGAATATCAAGATGTTTTTCCCATTTCCTTCTAGGAGTTTTGTAGTTTCAGGCCTGAGGTTTAATTCTTTAACTCATTTGAGGTGATTTTTGTGTATGGTGTGGGATAGGGATATAATTTCATTCTTTTGAATGTGGATATCCATTTTTCTCAAAACCATTTGTTGAAGAGTATCCTATCTCCATTGTGTGTTCTTGGCATCCTTGTGGAACATCAGTTGGCTGTAAATGTATGGGCTTATTTCTGGATTCGCTCTTCTGTTCCATTGGTTTGTCTGGTTTTTGTTTTTGTTTATTTTATTTTATTTATTTATTTGAGAGAGAGACAGAATGAGAGAGCATGAGATGGGAGGTCAGAGGGAGAAGCAGACTCCCCATGGAGCTGGGAGCCTGATGTGGGACTCGATCCCAGGACTCCAGGATCATGACCTGAGCTGAAGGCTGTCGCTCAACCAACTGAGCCACCCAGGCGCCCCTGGTTTGTCTGTTTTTATGTGGTTTGGTTGTTATGTAATTTCAGACCAGAAAGCATTATGTCTCCAGTTTTATTGTTCTCACGATTGCTTTGGTATTTGTGGTATTTCGTGGTTCCATATGAATTCTATTTCAATTTTTCCGTATGTGTAAAAGGTGTCATTAGAAAGATTTTGGTAAGGGTTACAATAAATATGTACATTGCTTTGAGTGGTATGGACATATTAACGATATTTTTCCAGTCTACAAACATTATAAAACATTGATGAAGGAAATTTTCAAAAACACATAAACGGAAAGATAGTTAATAATTTAATAAATTTAATGTCTTTCCACTTATTTGTGTCTTTGAAAATGTCTTTCCATTTATTTGTGTCTTTGAAAATTTCCTTCATCAGTGTTTTATAATGTTCAACACATAGAGGTCTTATACTTCTTTTATTATTTCCTATGTATTTTATTCTTTTTTTGTTATTGTAAATGGAATTGTTTTCTTAATTTCCTTTTTTGATAGTTCATTCCTTAGTCTTTTTTTTTTTTAAGATTTTATTTATTTATTTGACAGACAGAGATCACAACTAGGCAGAGAGAGAGGAGAAAACAGGCTCCCTGCTGAGCAGAGAACCCGATGCAGGGCTAGTCTCAGGAGAAGGCCTGAGCCCAAGGCAGAGGCTTTAACCCACTGAGCCACCCAGGTGCTCCATTTCATTCCTTAGTCTTTAGAAATGAGAATTTTTGTACGTTGATATCATATCCTGTAAGTTTACTGAATTTGATCTAGTAGTTTTTTGTGGAGTCTTTATGGTTTTCTATATATATGATGATCCTATCTGCAAATAAATTTTTTGCATTTTATTTTATTTTATTTTATATTTTTTATTAACATTTAATGTATTATTAGCCCCAGGGGTTCAGGTCTGTGAATCCTCAGTCACATTTCATAACACGCACCATAGCACATACCCTCCCCAGTGTCCATAACTCAACCATCCTATCCATACATCCCCCTCCCCCCGGCAACCCTCAGTTTGTTTTGTGAGATTAAGAGTCTCATAGTTTGTCTCCCTCCCGATCCCATCTTGTTTCATTTTTTCCTTCCCTACCCCCCAAACCTCTCACTTGCAAATAGATAATTTTACTTCTTTCTTTACAATTTCTATACCTTGTATTTCTGTTTCTTGCCTGATTGCTCTGGCTAGGACTTCCAGGACAGTGTTGAATAGCAGTAGTGAGAGTGGGGATCGTTGCCTTGTTCTGGATCTTAGAGGAAGATCTTCCAGTTATAACTCATTGGTTATGATATTAGCTGTAGATTTTTCATAGATGGCCTTTCTCGTGTAGAAATTTGAGAGATTTTATCTATCACGATTGGATATAGAATTTTGTCAGTGTTTTCTGCACTTTTTGAGATGATGATGTAATGTTTATCTTTCATTCTACTTATATTGTGTATCACATTGATTCATTTGCATGTGTTGGACTAACCTTGCATCCCAAAGATAAATCCCACTTGGTCATGGTATGTGACTCTCTTGATGTGCTATTGAATTTAGTTTGATAGTGCTGTTGAGCCTTGAAAAGCAGGGGGGTTAGGAGCACCAATCCCCTACATAGTCAGAAATCTGTCTAACTTTTGACTCCCCTCAAACTTAATTAATAATAGCCTACTGTTGATCACAAACCTTACCAAGACAATTAACACATATTTTAGATGTTATATGTATTGTGTACTATATTCCTATAATAGAGTAGAAAAAAGAAAACATTAAGAAAACCATAAAGAAGAGAAAACAGGGGCACCTGGGTGACTTAGTTGGTTAAGTGTTCGACTGTTGATCTTGGCTCAGGTCTTGCTCTTGAGCCTCATGTCAGACTCCACGCTGGGCATGGAGCCTGCTTAAGATTCTCTCTCCCTCTTCCCCTCCCCACCCCCACTTGTGCACACACTCTCTCTCTCAGAGAAAAGAGAGTGAGAAAATTCATTTACAGTATTGTATACATACTTATTGAAAAAATTTGCATATAGGTGCACTGGGTCAGGACAGGGGTGGTGGCAGTGGCAGGCCTGGCCCTGGGATGGCAATGTTCTGCAGCCTGTAGCCTCAGCTCAGCAGTGGCAGCTGCTGGTTGCACGCAGAGGTGCAGTATAGCTGCTCCCCCATCTGCCTACAGAGGTACCACCAGCCATGGTCGATAGCCACTATGGCCAAGCTTGAGTAGTCTGGTCTCCAGGTGGCCATGGGGCCAGGGCACCACTACAGGGAGGAGTCCACACCCAGCCCAGGGGGACCCAAGGCCTGCAGTGACCCCAGCACAGCCCTGGAACCCCTTGCATGGAGGACTTGTGGGGGATGGGGGCACCAGGGGTGTGGGGCTCCCTTTGCAGCACTTTCTCTGCCCTCTGAGTACCTTCTTCTACTTGAGCCCAGCCTCCTGCCTGCCAGCCCCAGGAGTTCAACCCAGCCACTCCATTAGTATGTGAGGTGACCTACACCCTAGCCAGTCCTGGGTTCCCCTGAGGGGGATGCTGGCAACCACATTAAGCCTCTCTAGGTACTCAGAGCATGACCTCTGTGCCAGAGGCCTTCAGTTTGATCTTATGCAGTGGTAAATAAATGCCTTGTGGCTTATGCTGTCAGCGCTTTAAAAAACCACATGTAAGTGGACCCAGACAGTTCAAACCTATAGTTTCCAAAGATCAACTGTGTATTTTTTTTCTTAAACATACATACCTATGATAAAGGTTACTTTATAAATTAGGTACAGTGAGAGATTAACAACAAAGCTGGTAATAAAAAAATTAACAGTATACCTGTTAGGGTCCATGATCAAAGGAACGAGACTGACACAAAGCGAAAATCAAGCAAAGCTTTATTTCGCGCCAAGCATCGAAAATCAAACTGACCAGTCGGGGCCATCTCTTCTGAAGAGGCGACGATGACGAGGACTCCGCTCCCAACGACGAAGAGGTGATGACAACAAGGACAACAATGCTGCTCCAGCGAGGCCGCTCCCCAGATGAGGCCGCTCCTGATGACAAAGAGGCCACGACAACGAGGACAACAACCCCGACGACACAGACTGCTCCCCATGACGCCACTCCAACAAGGCCTCTCCCCAGACAACGCCACTCCGGACGAGGCTGCTCCAGACGAGGCCACGAGGCCGCTCCAGATGAGGCCACACGCCCACGATGCCACTCCCCAGAATGTCGCTGCTCCGGCGAGGCCCCTTGCGGCAGGGCTGCAGCTTGGGGCGACAAGGCCGCTCGCGGCTCAGGGTGGCGAGGCAGTTCGAAGCAGGGCCGAGGCTCTGTGGTGGCGAGGCTGCTGGCGGCTAGGCCATTCCCCGCAGTGCTGCTGCCAAGGGCCGCCGCCGCTTACAGCTCTGACAAGATCTGTTACAGCTCTTAAAGCTCTGCCTTCTTCTCTCTCTGACGACTCTCCTCCTTCCTTCTTTTTCCTCCGACAGCTCTCCTTCTGTCCCCGACAGCCTCGCAGACCAACCTTTATGGGGGTGGTTGAGCCCCGCCCACACACAGGTGGCCAATTGAATTTCAATTCACCCTAGTGGATATACGCATGCCCCACTGATTGGATGTCTTCATCCGGCCTGCCCCGCCCCTACATCCAGGGTTTACAAGTAAGTTCCTCTGGGAGGGGCAGGCCCTTACAGTAGTCAGATAAGATACCTTCTAGATCTCTTAAAATCTGTTAAGTCTTGTTTTGTGGTCAGTCCTGATGAATATCCCATATGTGTTAGAGAAGGATGTGAATTCAGTTGTGTTCTATATATTTCTGTTAGATCATGTTGGTTTATTATGTGCACATGGTCTATTTCCTTTTTTTTTCCTGATTGTTACTGATTTCATTTGTCCTGTTTCCAAGTCCACGGATTCTTCTATATTCAAATCTTTTTCAGTCTCTTCAGTTACTGTACTTTCTAGGATTTCCTTTTGGTTTGTTTTATGTTTTAGGAAACATTGCAGTTATTTCTACTTTGTTCATATATTTTCTGGATGTTCACTGTTCCTTTAGCTCTTTAAGCAGTCTTCACGATGGTTGTTTCATCTAGTATATCCACCATGCAGTTGTCTCAGAAACAGTGTCTGTTGTTTTTTTTCCTTTGAATTGGACTTTCCTTCCCGTTTCTTTGTAGATCTTGTAATTTTTTTGTTGTTGTTTTTGAAAACTAGGCATTTGAATCTTACAATATGGAACTCCATAAATCAGATTCTTCCCTTTCCCCCGGGTGTACTGGGTTGGGTTTGTTGTTGTTGTTGTTTTAGGAAATCTCTTTGCTGGGGATCACATCACCTGAGATAGAAATTTTAAGGTGTTCTTTGTTCTTCTCTGAGCCTACATTTTTCAGGATATATGCAGCGATTTTCTAAAGTTTTTGAAACTGTTGATTTTGAATACCTAAATCCTTCAATATTTAGCTCCCAAAAGGAGAAAAATGGGGGGGGGGGGGAAGTAGCCAGTATCTTTTTAAACTCCTTGGAAGCTGCTTTGGCCCACGGTTATTATCAAGAGCAGTCAAAACATAGATTCCTGATTTTTGGAGGACAAAGTCCTTATTAACCATCCTGATTCTATTACCCAACCAATGCAGGCTGCTCTTTGGTGAATTATAGACAGAGACTATGCCAGGTGGAGTTGCCTCACAAAGTCATCTTTATTTGCAGCAAATAAGGAAATCACAGGAACTCCTTTCCAAAGCTGTAACTTCCCCAGCCAGGGATAAGCAGGGTTCTTCTATTAGGGTTAGAATGAATATTCAGAGGTGGAGGCCTTGTCATTACAGGCGTAAAGGTGCACATGTGCACTCAGCATTCATACTGTATGTCATGCTAATGAGTTGTATGCCCCTTCCAGGGGTTTTAACATAATGGAACTGAGGTAGCTGTTAGGCACTGTAGGATTCATTTGCATCGGCATCCTCCTGGGGGCCTGTTCTAACAATTTGTTAGTTTCTTTTTTTCTTTAATTCCTTTATTTGAGAGAGAAGACAGAGAAAGAGTGTGAGTTGGGGGGAGGAGCAGAGGGAGAGGGACAAGCAGGCACCCCCGGCTGAGCGGGGAGCCTGTTACAGGGCTCGATCCTACAACCATGAGATCATGAACTGAGCTAAAACCAAGAGCCGGACACTCAGCCACTTGAGCCACGCAGGCACCCCAATTTGCTAATTCTAAAAGATAAAATTGATAGTAGCATAGAAGCTTCTAGGAGTTTCCAGAGTTTTAGGGAGTCTCCCTGGTGATAGTCCCCACAAGCTACATGAGGAACACCAGCCCAGCTGCCTGCCACCGGGGTTGTGGGGAGAGAGTGGGTAGCTGTTGCTACACACAGTTGAAAGTGACCAAAATTCACTGTAGCTTACCAGCCAAACCTTCCCCTGGAAACTGCAAACCTTCTGATAGACTTCAGAGTTCTAAAATAGTTCCTTTATACAGAGTATGCCTGTGTCAAATGTTTGCATGGAGCAACAGATCCCTACTACATTCTGCACAATCCTCTCCATTCTTCCTCTCGTTTTTTGTTAGAATTCCAGTCTCTTTATTGATACTCTCATTTTGTTCATACATTGTTTTTTCTGGCTGTTTTTTTTTTGTTTTTGTAGAGAGTGAATGTGCAGGGTCAGGGGGAGGGGCAGGAGAGGGGAAGAGAGAATCTTAAGCAGGCTCCATACCCACCTCAGAGCCCAACATAGGGCTTTATCTCACCACGCTGAGCTCTTGGCGGGAGCTGAAATCAAGAGTTGCACGCTTAATTGAAGAGCCACACAGGCATCCCTGGTTTGAGGTTTCTATTCATGGATTTCCTACCTCAGTGAGCATTGTTAGGGTCCGTGATCAAAGGAACGAGACTTGATATAAAGCAAAAATCAAACAAAGCTTTATTTCACGCCAAGCATCAAAAATCAAACTGACCGGTCAGGGCTGTCTCTTACGAAAAGGTGACAACGATGAGCCCAGCAAGTCCGCTCCCAACGTGGCTGCTCTGGACAAGGCCTTTCTGTAGATGAGGCCACTCTGGACGAGGCCACTCCCAGGACGAGGCTGCAGCTGATGAGGTCACTCCTCAGACAGGGCTGCTCCGGCGAGGCCGCTCCTCAGACAAGGCTGCTCACAAAAAGAGGCCACTCTGGAGGAAGCCTCTTTTCTGACAATGCTGCCTCCCGCAGGGCTGCTCACCAAGGAAGCCTCTTTCCAGACGAAGCCGCTCCCCGGAATGGGGCAGCTCCAGCGAGGCTGCGGCTCAGGGTATCAAGGCCGCTCCTGGCAACGAGGCGTTCGCAGCGAGGTTGCTGGCGTCTAGACCGTTCCCCGCTGTCGGTGGGGCCGCTGGCGTCGGGACTGCTGGCGGCTCGGCTGCTGCTGGCATGCTGGGACCGCTGGTGTGCTGGGACAGCTGGCGTCGGGACCCCTGGCATCGGGACTGCTGTGGCGTCGGCTGCTGCTGGCGTGCTGGGACCGTTCACGTGCTCGGGGCTGCTGGTGGCTCCGCTGCTCCCCGCGGAGCCGCTGCCAGAGCCGCGGTGTGGGTGGGGCTGCTCGTCTAGCTCTGACAAGAGCTGTCACAACTCTCACAGCTCTCACAAGAGCTGTCACAGCTCTCTTTCTTCTGCTCCCACCGACTCTCCTTCTTCTGCTCCCGCCGACTCTCCTTCTTCTGCTCCTTCTGACAGCTCTCCTTTTTCTGCTCCCGCCAGCCTTGCAGACCAATCTTTATGGGGGTGGTTGAGCCCCACCCCTGCACAGTTAACCAATTGAATTGCAATTTACCCAGTGGATATACCCACGCCCCACCGATTGGACGTCTCCACCTGGCCTGCCCCGCCCCTACTTCCGGGGTCCACAAGCTAGTTCCTCTGGGAGGGGCAGGCCCTTACAAGCATAACTGTCAACTTTTTGAGAACCAGATGTGCTGAGTATTTAACTGTGCTAACTCTGGAGACCTCATTCTTCTGCCCCTCAGAAAGATTGTTGATTTTTATTTGTTTTGGGCTGAAAGTACCTATTTTAGGCTTTCCCAAGCTCTTCCTGCAATGTGTATTCCATGTTGCATGGGGTCACTGAAGTTCCTATTCCATTATCTCTGGGGTCATTGAGTGATTTGACGAGGAATTTCAGTAATGTCCAAAAACCAGAAGAAAAAATTATTGTCCCTTTCAGTGTCCCAATAGATGCCACTGGGGGAAACCATTGTAGCTGAGGGAGCCAAAATAAGGAGAACTCTTCCTGAGGGATTTTGGGTAGGAGCATTGCAAGTGGCGTGATTGGTTGGGGCTGCATGTCTGCCTCATTTAAAAAGATCAAGGAAATGATTATAGAGCCAGAATTGGCTGGGTGTTTGGGGATTGGCTAACTGGATAGTACTGCATTTCTGATCAAGCAGAGTCTTTACAGGAACACAAAAACTTGGTTTGCTGACATGGCATCCCAAGCAGGAGTGGCTCCATCTTGGCCCTAGAAATTTATCTGAACATTTTCTACTGTTTCAGCACAGCTCTTACTGGTTTTGCATTCACCTGGGTGCTACAATGTCTTACATGGCTTCTGGACTTCTCACAAAGGCACTTTGGTTCATGTATCTTTAGGATACATGAGGGAAATGAGGGTCTGAGGCTGTGCGCTCTGCCATTTCACTGATGTCACCTATTGAGAATTTGGGCTCAAGGGATATTGGTCTTTTCTTTTTTTTTCTTGTAGTATGTTTGGCGTTGGTATCAGGTAACACCTCATAGAATGAGTTAAAAGTATTTTCTCATCTTCAGTATTTGGGGACAGTTTGAGAAGCACCACTGTTATCCAGATGTTTGGTAGAATTCTCCAGTGAAGTTGTCAGGTCCAAGGCTTTTCTTTATCAGGCTATTTTTTGAATAGTGACTTAATTTTCTTACTATTTTAGGTCTGTTCAGATTTTCTATTTCTTCCTGATGCAGTTTGGGTAGGTCTTATGTTTCCTTTTTTTTTTTTTAAGATTTATTTATTTGAGGGGTGCCTGGATGGCTCAGTTGGTTTAAGCCTCTGCCTTTGGCTCAGGTCATGATCCCAGGGTCCTGGGATCGAGCCCCACCTTGGGCTCTCTACTCAGCAGGGAGCCTGCTTCCTCCTCTCTCTCGACCTGTCTCCCTGCCTACTTGTGATTGTGATCTGTCTGTCAAATAAATAAATAAAATCTTAAAAAAAAAGATTTATTTATTTGAGAGAGAGAGACTGTGATCAGGGGAAGGGACAGAAGAAAGAGGGAGAGAGAATCCTCAAGCGGACTCCCCACTGAATGAAGAGCCTGACACGGGGCTCAATTTCATGACCGTGAGTTCATGACCTGAGCTGAAATCAAGAGTAGGTACTTAACCGACACAGCCACCCAGGTGCCCCAAGTTTTATGTTTCTAAGAATTTATCCATTTTATTGGCATACAGTTGTTCATAGTACTGGATTATCTTTTGACTGGACAGTTTAATCCATTCACATTTAAAGTAATTACTGATAGGGGCGCCTGGGTGGCTCAGTGGGTTAAAGCCTCTGCCTTCGGCTCAGGTCATGATCCCAGTGTCCTGGGATTGAGCCCCACATTGGGCTCTCTGCTCTGCAGAGAGCCTACTTTCTCTCTCTCTCTGCCTGCCTCTCTGCCTACTTGTGATCTCTGTCTAATAAATAAATAAAATCTTTTTAAAAATTTTTTAAAAAGTAATTACTGATAAGGGGGTCATGTTTTCTACATACTTAGACTTTTTCTCTTTATTTTCTGCACTAGTGTCTCCTTTTGTGTTTAGTTTATTCTTGTAATGAAATGTTTTAATTCTCTTAGCATTTCCTTTAACATATATTCAATAGCCATCCTCTGTGTGGTTGCAATAGGGATTGTGTTTAACATTTTAAAGTTACAACATCCTGGGGCGCCTGGGTGGCTCAGTGGGTTAAAGCCTCTGCCTTCCGCTCAGGTCGTCGTCCCGGGGTCCTGGGATCGAGCCCCGTGTCGGGCTCTCTGCTCAGTGGAGAGCCTGCTTCCTGCACCCCCTGCCTGCCTCTCTGCCTGCTTGTGATCTCTGTCTGTCAAATAAATAAATAAATAAAATCTTTTAAAAAAATACAAAGTTACAACATCCTAATTTGAATTTATACCAGCTTAACTTCTATGATATACAGAAACTCTCCTCCTAATAAGTTCTGTCCCAACCAACCCTCTTTCAGTCTTGATTTTGCAAAATTACATCTTTATACATCATCAAAAAATAGACCACTCTTTTTTTTTAATGCATTAGTCTCTCTTAAAGCACTTAGAAAGCAAAATGTAGAGTTACAACCAAAGTTATGATAAACTAGCTTTTATAAAAACTACCCAATTTTTTACTTTTACTGAGACCTTTATTTCTTTGTACAGCTTTGACTTAGGGAAGGTCTAGTGGTAACAAAGTCCCTATCCTTTTGTTTATCTGGGATGTCTTAATATCTCTCTCTTTTGAAGGACAGTTTTGCTGGATATAGGATTCTTGGTTGACATTTATTTTTATTCAGCACTTTGAATAAATTAACCCACTGCCTCCTGGCCCAGTAAGTAGTCAGCATTTGCCACCCTAATGGTGTATAATATAGGGCCTAGGAGGATAGTTTCTTGCATTAGAAGTCCTTTGTCACTTTACGGGCATCTTAGGTGGTCTGAAAACTCCAGGAGGGAAGCCTCTACAGTAACAGAGTCCCTGAAGTCCCCAGCAGGATTGCCTGCTGATTCCAGTTTGGACACATTCCACAGCCTTTAAATTGGAGGGAGGGATTGCCATTCCATGTAGGTAGATTTGCAAGTAACAGCACCAGTAAAATTAAGTAAAATTTGTAAATAGGGAATATGTTGCCTTTCAAGAACCCAAAAGGACTAAAAGATTTTCAACTTGTGTTAACATTATGGATGCTGAGAAGGTTAGTAACTGGTTCCTAATCATGCCAGGGATGGTTTACCAAATAATTGATTTACCAAATAATTGTCAGGATTTATTTTTAAAGATTATTTTTGTGAGGAAGCAGGGAGGGCAGAGGGAGAAGCAGACTCTGCACTGAGCAGAGAGCCCCATGTGGGACTTGATCGCAGGACCCTGGAAACGTGAGCTAAAGGCAAATGCTTAACCAGCTGAGGCACCCAGGAGCTAAATTTTCAGGATTTTTAACTGAGGTGATGGGACATTGTATTATATGAGGGACATTTGTGACCCATTCTCCTTTTCTGAGCTATAGTATTTGTCTCATTAATGAATGTGTCAAATGAATCTTTTTGGAGGAGGGATATCAATATAATGTTGTACTTGTGCTTCTTGAGAAAGTTGGGTGCAAGTAAGTGCTTGCCCTCAAAGATACCCCGTGGGTAGCCTGGTGAAGGTGTATTATAGTCCTTGAGAGATGAAGACAGACTGTGGCTAAGAGGCGTTGAATAAGCAATGAACAGAACATACTACCCAAATCTATAATAGTAGACTATTTATTGGTTAATGATTGGATGGAATTAGTAATTTCAATATATTGGGTACTGGGGACTTACAGGATGGGCCCACAAAATTGAGGTAACTGCCTTCTTTCCAAGTTTAAGTACAAGCAAAATTGGGCAATAGTGGGTATAGTCATTTTTTCACTCATTAGATCCTCTCTAAGTTTCAATCTTTGAAGTACAGCCTATTTTTTTTTTTCAAATGGGGCTTGAACCTATAACCCTGAGACCAAGACCTGAGCTAAAATCAAGAGTCAGACACTCAACTGACTGAGCCACCCTGGTGCCCGAAGGAAGGCCTATTTTAATTTACATTGGGCTATATTACCTATTTTAGTGGAGGAGGGGTGTCCATGGGGGTTCAGTTTTGTCAAGACAATTTGTTATTGTTAAAGTTTTTTTTTTTTAAGATTTTATTTATTTATTTGACAGAGAGAGATCACAAGCAGGCAGAGAGGCAGGCAGAGAGAGAGGAGGAAGCAGGCTCCCTGCTGAGCAGAGAGCCCGATGCGGGGCTCGATCCCAGGACCCTGAGATCATGACCTGAGCTGAAGGCAGCGGCTTAACCCACTGAGCCACCCAGGCGCCCCGTTAAAGTTTTTTCTTTAAGCTTTTTCTTTTTCTTTAAGCTCCATGCTCAGCATGGGGCTCAAACTCAAGATCCTGAGATCCAGAGTCACTGTACCAAGTGAGCTATCCAGGTATCCATGTAATTGCCAAAGTCTTAATTTTAACATATTACTCACTTGGGCAGGGCTTTCTTACCCTGCAGGGGATATTTTGGGGCAACTGGTGCTATGACTGTGAAGATTTTAGGCAAGACAGTAATAGTTCCAATGGTCAAGATAAGGCCTACCTATTTGTCCTCCACTTTATATTCAGTTACTTCCTTAAAGGATTATAAGGAGTAGGGTGCTTAAATTTATTGGGGTCTGAATACAACTATAATTTGAGACTCAGTATTAAGGCCATTTACCAACTGGCACATTTAAGCAGATATTAAAGTTAATTCAGAACCTATGAGGCACAAAGGCACAAAGCCGATCTGTACCTTTTTGCTACTGTATAAAATTTTTTGATTTTGAATTTCCAGTTAGGTCAAGTTGTGGGCCATTATTTTAGCCTTTGTTACAGTTGTCACTGCATCCAGGTTTCTTTCTCCTTCCAGTCACTGGGCATATACTTCAGCGGGTTCTCCTGTATTTCTCCTCATCTGTACGAATTTCTTCCTCCAAAGGTCCTCCAGTTGGCACCCTCAAGGTTAGGGGCCTCCCTCATAGAATGGTTGCTTTATAGTGCTTAAGGATCCTGGATTTAAGTTTAGTTTTTTTTTTTTTAAGATTTTATTTATTTATTTGACAGAGATCACAAGTAGGCAGACAATCAGGCAGAGAGAGAAGAGGAAGCAGGCTCCCTGCTGAGCAGAGAGCCCGATTCGGGGCTCGATCCTAGGACCCTGGGATCACGACCTGAGCGGAAGGCAGAGGCTTTAACCCACTAAGCCACCCAGGCACCCCTAAGTTTAGTTAGAATTAACCCCTTCACTGTGCTACAGGGATGCCAACGAGTGTTTTTCCCTATCGCCTTGACAATAGGGATCTTTGTTATAGCAGAGGCACAGGTGACAAAAGGGGGCCAGACTCAACCCAAAGGTCAGTGGATCAAAACCATCCTGTGTTACAATCCTACCTTTTCTGGCATGCCACTCTTTCTTCTCCTTTCTCTTTGTACAAAGAATATATTGAGTTTCTAGCCACATAAAGTCATGGCTTTCAGTTTCTGTCTCTGTCCAGTCATTCCTACTGCAGACCTTCTGGGAAGTTACGGATAAGTTCAGGAACCCAACGGCCAGGCTCATGGGTGGCTGTTTCTTCCTCCAGGGAGCGCCAGTCATTCTCCCCCGTATGGTGGTTCACATCCAGTGTAAGGTCATTTTGTCTATGGCATATTTACATAAACACTTAATGTTGTTACTTTCTTTCTAAGCACTGCTCTAGCTGCATCCCATGGATGGCGATATATGGCACAGCGGTCTCTTGAACAACACATTTGAACTGCAAGAGTCCACTTATACCTGGATTTTTAAAATTTTTTACAAATACAGTACAATACTATAAATGTGTTTTTTCTTGCGGTTTTATTTTCTCTAGCTTTATTGTAACAATACATTATGTAATACATATAACCTACAAAATGTGTGTTACTTGAACTGTTTATGTTATCCTAAGACTTCCAGTCAACAGTAGGCTATTAATAGTTAAGTTTTGGGGGAGTCTGGGGTGTCCGGGGCACCTGGGTGGCTCAGTCATTAAGTGTCTGCCTTTCAGCTCAGGTCATGATCCCGGAGTCCGGGGCTCAAGCCCCACATCAGGCTCCCTGCTCAGCGGGAAGCCTGCTTCTCCCTCTCCCACTCCCCCTGCTTGTGTTCTCTCTCTCTCGCTGTGTCTCTCTCTGTCAAATAAATAAATAAAATCTTGAAAAAAGTTTTGGAGGAGTCAAATTTATATGCAGATTTTTGCCTCTGTGAAGGTTTGTTGCCCCTGATCCCTGCACTGTTCAAGGATTAACTGTATTTTTACTTTCTCT
This sequence comes from Lutra lutra, assembly GCF_902655055.1. Lineage (NCBI taxonomy): Eukaryota > Metazoa > Chordata > Mammalia > Carnivora > Mustelidae > Lutra > Lutra lutra. Next base: position 65,647,025 of record NC_062289.1, on the reverse strand, counting down.
CTACTCATAATATTTTAAAATTTCTCCTGACTTGCTGTTGACTTTCCTTAATCTTTAATTTGGAGATTTTTTAGGTACCTTTGATTTCTAGTTTAATTTTATTTTGTTCAAAAACCTGTGTTGTATGATTTTAACTTTCTTCAGTTTGTTTTATAGCCTAGGATATAGTCTCTTGGTGCTTAGAAAATGTGAATTCTGCTGTTGGGTAGAGAGTTCTATAGATGTCAGGTTTGTTGATATTATATCACTATATTTAAAGTAGGTTTCTTGTAGATAGCATATGGCTGGATCTTTTTTAAAATAAAATCTGAGAGTCTCTGCCTCTTAATATGTTTAAGCCATATGTATTTAATGTAATTACCGGTATGTTGGGATTTATGTCTGTGTGATACAAGAAATAAACATTATCTGGGTCCTTGGCGCAGAATTTCTAAAACTCTTGAAGTTTACTGTCTTTTGTATGTTAATGAGATCACTCTGGGGTGGGGGGTGCCTAGATAGTTTCAGGATGTGGGCTGGTGGCCAGAAAAACCAACCACACCGAGTGTTATATGCCACTAATGAAGTATTGAACGCTACATCAAAAACTAATGATGTACTGTATGTTGGCCATTGAATTTAAATTTAAAAAGAAACAAAAGAAAACCAACCACACAATTAGAGGATTAAAATTTTCAGCTTCCCCAACCTTCTGGGAGGGGAGAGGTGTCAGAGCTTGAGCCCAATCACCATGCTCAGTGATTCCATCAGTCATGCCTATGTAATGAAACTTCCACAAAAACTCAAAACAACAAATTCTAGAAAGCTTCTGGGTTGGTGAACATACAGATGTGTTGGTAGGAGAAGGCATGGAAGTTCTCCTCTACCCTGTGTCCTGTGCATCCCTTCCATTTGGCTGTTACTGAGAGGTACTGAACCTTTATAACCAGTACTTGTAAGTAAAGTGCATTCCTGAGTTCTGAGTCTAATCAAACCTGAGGGGGTAGAGGGAACTCCCAAATTTATAGTCACCCAGGCAGAAGTGTGGGTCACTTGGGCACCCCGTTTGGGGCTGGCGTCTGAACTGGAGATGGTCTTATGGGACTGAGCCATTTAACTTGTGGAATCTCATACGTGCTAACTCCAGGTTGGACATGTCATTATTGAATTTTTAGACACCCTGGTTAGTGTCAGAATTGGTTGATGTGGAAAACAACACACATTTAGTATCAGAGGAGAAAACCTACACGTTCTTCTCCTCTTGTTTTTCTTCTGTTTGTTCCTTCCATTATTCTATTTCTGTTTTCCCTTTCTGCCATCTTTTCCTTTCCTGGGCTCACTGTTACAGGCACCACCTGCCCAGGACGGGGAAGGGGCAGGAGTTGGCTGAGGTCTTGGGCAGCAGAGAAGCTGATTTCCCTGTTCTGGTTCTTCAGTTCTCCCTCTCTCCCCCGCAATCCCGGAACCCTTCTCCCCACAGTGCCGCATCGTAGGCTCTTCTGTGGACTTTCCCAGACCTTCTGACTCCATGAACCTCCTTACTCTGAACAATCCCTGGAGGGTTTTCTTCCCCCCAATTCATGCTATTAAATTCAATTCCTAGAGAGTACTTCTACCTCTGCCTGGATTAATTTCGCATTTTTTGAGGACCTGACCTATAAGTGACCATCTCCCTGTGACATGCTGGTAGTGTTAAGTCTGCAGAGACCTGCTCCCTGCACCACTGAGAACAGACAGCAACACTGAGAGCCCCATTCGTCTTTTTTTTTTTTAAAGCTTTATTTGAGAGAGCATGAGCTGGGGGAGGGACAGAGGGAGAGGGAGAAACAGACTCCCCACTGAGCAGGGAGCTTGACAAGGGGCTCCATCCCAGGACCCTGGATCATAACTGAGCCAGGGGCAGATGCTTAACCGACTGAGGTACTCAGGTCCCACGCCCATTGGTCATCGATAGTGCCACTGGTTCCTCCACCTACTCATTTATGCATGAGATCTCTATCTTAGGAGGGTCTGTTCCCATAAATTAGGACCATAACAAAGGCTATTTTAACAGCCAAGAAGGATCACAGTACTCAGAATCTGTGAATCCCAGCCTCTCATTGTTGCAGTGAGGAGACAATTGGGCCAGAACTGGTTAGAGTCAGAAGCAGAGGTCAGGCACCAGCATCTTTAGGTCCAGAACAGCCACTGGGGACCCAAAGCCTGAGGCTTCCTTGAGGCTGAAGACCGGGCTAAGAGAAACCGAGAGGGCTCCCTGGTTCCTGCTTATACCAGGACATCCTGTAGCCACCAACCCAGAAGCCGTGGCTCAGGGTGCAGGTGGGTGTGGCCAGTTTGTGGGGAGATGGAGAGATGGTAGCGGACTTAGCACAGGCTGGGAGAGCAGACACACGGATTTCTGGGCTGGGCCAGGGTGCACCTGCTAGGGGCTCTGAGCCAGAGGGGGCTGACTCCTGGGGAGCAGCCCCCAGGTCTCTGAGGACCATCCCCACCCACACAAGGAGAGGAGCACAGGAGGAGACCAGGTAGGCTGTAGGAGATACAGTGGGGCTGGCCTACCCTAGGCCTTTCTTCCCCTTCACTGACCTACAGGTTGCTCACATAAGCTGGTCCCCACCCAGTGCCTTCTCCAGTCTGTCCCTGAGCACTGCTTCAGGCCTGGGCTGAGGATTTATAAAAAGAGGGGGGCTGAGAGGGCTGTGTATGCCACTAGTTATTTCAGAAATTTTACAAGTGCATAAGTAAATGACCACTTATGCCCAAAGAAGGGGGTCGGTGCTTTCGTGGATTTTCTGCCATTCATTTGACTGAGACCATTCTGCAACTGAGAGTAAATTACTTCCCAAACACGAAAATAACATACTACAGGGCAAAGGAATGGATGAAGACCAGATTGGGATCTTGTCAGCTCCGAATAGCTAAGGGGGGCGGGCAGTGAATGAACCCTAGGGTTGGAGAGCGCCAGAAGGAAAAACCCAAAACAATTAATGTCTAATCTGCACCTTTTGCTTCTCGGAGAAGCAGAATCAGGGGGAGACTCTCAGACTGTAACTGCCCGGCTCTGTGGGTTTGGCGGTAGAAGGATGGGAAGGCGACTTCCCTGAGATCAGACAGCCTCCACTTGCTCGAAGCTTAGCACCAGTCAAGCCTTGGGCGACAGCCCTGGTTTTGGACCAGACTGCGCGTGGTTCAAAGTGCGGGTTTGTGGGTAGTGTCTCTCCGGGCAATGAAACTACAGCAGTTCCCTACCTATGCTGGCCTCTGACCGGCAAGCTGTTGACAATATCAAACTTCACCTGAGCCCTGTGCACCCAGAAAACTGCCATGATGAAGAAATGTCCCCAGTCCTCTGTTTCCTGAAAAGCTGTGTTCTAGGAATCAGCTTACCTTAAAGAATTACCTTTCCCCATATGACCTCGGTAAGATTCACTTCCTACTCTTTCTCAGGACTCCCTTGTTTACCTGAGGCAAGGCCAGACACAGACCCTGAACCTGGTGAGATTAGAAATGTTTGTCTCCTGAAATGAACCACAAAGAAAAACTTTTGCTGCTCAGATCTCTGAGCCTTCCCCTACTTGCAGACAATCTCTGCAGCTCATTTCCCTCTCTCTATACAAGTGGGAAGCTGAGCCGTTCTCTGAGACTCTCAGATCTTTGGATCTGTAGTGCTCTCCCTGTTGCAACAGCCTACGTAAAACCTCCTTACCTGTCCAGTGGATTTTGTCTTTGACCCTGGGCTACCTCCCTCCGGCTCCAGACCGAAGCCACCATGCCACACATCGCCATTCCAAACCACCTGCTCTTTACCCCATCGCCATACTTTCTCCCACTTTCCTTCCCTCCCTGACCCTACCAGGTTGATCTTGGAAGTTCACAACTTGATTAGTCTCATCTCAAACAGAAAAAATTAAAAAAAAATTAACATCCAGTCATCAGACCAACTCTTGCTAAGCTGATCACCCTGAATAAATCAGTTTAGAAGAGAATAATCTTTAAAAATAAATGCAATACCTCTCTTTCAGCCTCCTCGTCTCAAAGAGAAAGGTTCTGGAAATCACTATCAGAAGGGGCCATGGGTCAAGCATGTTTCAGTTTTTGCTCCCAGAAAAGTTTTCCATGCCCTCGTGAAGTTTCATTCTAATGATGGGCAGGAGAAGAGACTGTACACCACATACGTAGTATGTAATATGACAGATACTAAATATCATGAAGGAAAATGGGAAGGGGGAGGCCACAGTGCCTATAGGCAGGCTAAGACTAAGTCTCTTCCTTACATTTTTTAAAAGACTAAATCTATAGGGGAAAGAAGGACTATGGATTTAAAAAGCCTGAAAAGATGCATCATCCAGTCATCATGTGGACTTTTCTCTGGATCCTGATTTAAGTCAACAGCTTATGGGATGATTGGAAATTTGAGTACCGACTAGATACTGAATATAACAAAATTAAGTTCTTTGCATGTGCTAAAATGATGTTCTATTTTATACTTTGGAAGTAAATGCTGAACTATTCACAGAAGGAGTGATGTGATGTTGGGGATTTGCTTCCAAGAAATGCAGAAGGAAAGAGGAGGCTGTAGGTGTGAATGCAGAAGGATTGGCAAAGAGTTGATGATTATTGAAGCTGAGTGATGAGTACGTGGGATACATTGTACCATTTCTTTTTCTACTTTTGCATTTCCATTGAAAAAGGCTTTAAAAAAAAATACTGTAGTGGGCTGAGTTGTGCCCCCACCTGCTTCCAAAATTCATATGTTGAAGTCCTCATCCCCAGTTCCTCAAAGTGTGACTGTATTTGGAGATGGGGCCTTGAAAGAGGTAATTAAAGTAAAATGAGGTCATAGGGGTGGGCCCTAGTCCATTGTGACTGATGTGTTTATAAGAAGAGGAGATTATGATGCAGACATGCACGCATAGAGGAAACCTGTGTGAGAACAGAGCAAGAAGGCAGCCATGTACAAGCCAAGGAGAGAGTCCCCAAAAGAAACCAATCCTGCTAACACCTTGATCGTAGACTTCTAGCATCCAAAACTGTCAGACACTAATACTTGTTATTGTTTAAGCCACTTAATCTGTGGTATTTTGTTATAGGAATTTTGGTATGTGGTATTTTGTTACCAGGCAGCTCTGGTAAACTAACACACATGACTTCAAGAAATAAATGAATAAACTAGGGCACGAGAGGTGGCTCCATCAGTTGAGTGTCTGCCTTTGGCTCCGGTCCTGATCCTGGGGTCCTGAGATCGAATCCCACATCAGCCTCCCTGGTCCATGGGGAGCCTGCTTCTCCCTCTTCCTCTGTGTGCTGCTCCCCCAGCTTGTGCTCTCTCTCTCTCTCTGTCAAATAAAATCTTAATAAATAAATGAATAAACTAGAACATTTAAAATAATGCCAGGCAAGTTTGTGGAATATGGCTTTCTGATTCTACAGTATTCACTTTAGCAAAGTTGTGAGATTCAAATGATCACTTGCTGACAAAAATGTGGAAAATGGCATAAGGGTGCCTGCATGGCTCAGTTGGTTATGTGACTGCCTTCGTCTCAGGTCATGATCCTGAAGTCCCAGGATCGAGTCCTGCATTGGGCTCCCTGCTCAGCCCGGAGTCTGCCTCTCCCTCTGACCCTCCCCCTTCTCATGCTCTCTCCCATTCTCTCTCTCAGATAAAAGATTTTTTTTTAAGTTAAAAAAATATGGAAGATGAAAACTACTCATAATGAACTAGGATCTCTTGAGGTCTCACTACATGCCAGGCACGAGGATAGAGCTCTCCGTGAGATATTTTATTTGCTCCTACCAACAGATTCATGATCAAGGTACTACAGCTCCCATTTTATAAATGAGGTAATTAAGGGTCAGAGAGATTAGGTAGTCAGGTAACTTAGTTGGAGAATGAGGTCTCACCCCAGATCAGCTAACTCCACACAGAACACCCCCCCACACAACCTGGGCACTGTTTCTTTGGAAGCGTTGGTGGAGTTTCTTTCTCATCTTTGGGAACTCTCGTTTAGATCTTGCTGCCAATACCTGAGGTAGGACAATTGGAAGATTCTCTCAGGAAGTAAGAGCACACATCCCCTTTGGTCTCCTCTTCCGGCAGTGCACCATTGGGAATTTTTTATCTTCAAAATCATTGCTGAATGGGGCTGAATTGGCAGAAACCAACTTGAGGCTGACCTTTTATCCAGACACCTCCAGGATCCTCTCGAAGAGAAGCCCTAAAAATCAGTCACTTGAGCATTTCTTCATGCCACATAATGTATGGAACTGAGATGGCACTTTACCTGTATTCTATAGAAAGCTGTCCTCTGTTACCATACGGGGTAGCTGTAATTTGCCAATTCCACACTGTCTAAAGATTCTTAGTCTAATGCACACATTATAAATACATGAGCAGGAAGGATAATTTGAATGACCACTGTTTAACAGGACTTACAAGGCCATACAAGACAAGGCACTGCTTTCCTCTTAATATGTACTTCTCTCCATCCCCTCATTAATATCTCCATTCAAACGAGGCTAACTTCAGTTCCCTAACTCCACCATGCTCCAGCTCATTTCAGGACCTTCTCATGTGCTATTCCAGTTGTCTGGAATGTTTATTCATTCGTCTTTTCCTTCCATGGTCTCTTCCTCTGAGAATCCTTTCATGAACCTAAAGACTGTAAACTATGGTAACAATCAGTGTTCTTTTGCCCTTTTTTTTTTTTTAAGATTTTATTTATTTATTTGACAGAACACAAGTAGGCAGAGAGGCAGGCAGAGGGAGAGGGAGAAACAGGCTCTCCGTTGAGTTGGAAGCCCAATGTGGGGCTTGATCCCAGGACCCTGGGATCATGACCTGAGCCGAAGGCAGATGCTTAACCGACTGAGTCACCTAGGCGCCCCACTTTACTTTTTTTAAAGCAATGTGAACCCACCTCATACTTCCCTTAATTAAACAGTTTTCAACATGTGATGAATCTTTATTTGGGCCTCACTGGTTTTCCAAGAGAGTGCCATAGGCCACTAGGACAAGATGAAGCAAGATAGGCAAACCTTTTCATAATTCACATAGTGTTGAAATAGCAAGTGTAAATTGATACTATGTATAAGGCTGAGTGCTGTGTGATCTATATAATTTCTCACAGTAACTGTAAAACATAATTACTTCCCTCTTTTTAGAGATAAAAGTACGAGCTTTAGAGAACCCAAGTTACTTACCAAAATTACACAGGAAGCGAGACATAGCCAGGATTTAAGCACTGATCTGTGTGTCTTTAGATCACAGCCTGTGTTGCTATAACTCTCCTAAGTGGTAAGAAAACCTCATGAGGAAAGGTTGAGACCAATGCCATGGAGATGCTTGGCCCCACAGCCCCCTTCAACCTTTCTTTAATCATCTTCTTTTGCTTTAACCAAGACTCCAGTTAGTAAGGGGGGTTATGCAAATTTTTTACCCCCAGGGTAGTAAGAGGTTTTTCTCACCCTGCTGCACCACACTGAGAGATTCCTTGGCACCCAGGCCTTCTGGACCTTTCAGGACCAACGCAGCCCTGCCTATAGAAATCATTCATGGACAACCGGCACAGGGCACAGTGTGGGCCTTAAGAGCCTCAGCTTCAGTCAGTCCCTAGGAACTAAGGAACAACACTCTGCTAGTAGCCCATGGAGTGGAAACAGGAACGGACCTCTGGCTCTACCTCCCGTGCCCGGGGCCACTACATGCAACAGCCACCCGCCATTTTGGGACTCCTCTCGCTGAGTTCCTGGAGGGCTCTTCTGTGACCCTCTGTGCTCAGACGTCCCTGGAAGTAGATCCAACCAATCCCTAAGTGAGGCTCTTCATGGAGGCTCTGAGAAGCCCTTTACCGGTGTGATATTCCTTGAGTTGTTTCAGAGGTTCATCCTTTTCTGGAACCCTAGGTCTGTTGGGATAGGTCCCTCCAGCAGCGCTTCCTTCCCACTTACTCTTAGAAAATGGTTTCTCCCTTTCCATGGTGCTTTATATTCTTAATGATGGCCCACTGCCTTCCTAAAACATCCTTGCGGTAAGCATCTTGAATCCAGAGATGTTAATTGGGTTACTGAAAGTCATCTCTGAATTAGAGATCTAGGAGTTCTCATCCAGAGATACTGAATGATAGACACGACTTTCTCCTCAATGCTGTCTCACCCATTCTATTTGTATACTCATTTTATGAATGAGGAAACTAAAGCTCAGCTTAAGTAAAATGGCCAGTGTCACTGAGTGGGTAAGCAGTAGAGGCAAAATTCCAATGCCGAACTATTCCAAAAGCCTCATCCATTCAATCAGACCTGTACTGTAGAACGTAAAACATCAGAGATGATCTGATCCACTTCTTAAGGCATGGCTGTCTATGTTTTGTTCTGCATTTTAAAAATATGAATATACTGGGGCTCCTGGGTGGCTCAGTGGATTAAAGCCTCTGCCTTCGGCTCAGGTCATGATCTCAGGGTCCTGGGATCAAGCCCCACATTGGCTCTCTGCTCAGCGGGGAGCCTGCTTCCCTTCCTCTCTCTCTGCCCACCTCTCTGCCTACTTGTGACCTCTGTCTGTCAAATAAACAAAATCTTTTTTTTTAAGATTTTATTCATTTATTTGACAGACAGAGATCACAAGTAGGCAGAGAGGCAGGCACCCCGCTGAACAGAGAGCCCGATGCGGGCTCCATCCCAGGACCCTGAGATCATGACCTGAGCCGAAGGCAGAGGCTTTAACCCACTGAGCCACCCAGGCGACCCTAAACAAAATCTTTTAAAAAATATTAATATAATAAGCTTTGTTTGCTTCCAGTTAAAAATAAGGAATATTAAAAATAGAGGAAATAAAAAATAATAAGGTTGTCTGCATGCTCTGCAGAGCATTCCTGAACTTGCCACACCTGCGTTAGCAGTCTCTGTGCAGAAATCCCCCCACCTTATATGAGTAACTGCTTTGTACCCAAGGTAATTACAACTTTGTGGAATCACAAAGTTGAAGGTATTCTCACTTGTGTATCTCTTGATACAGCAGCTATATGGAGCAGTTTTCATTGAAGGGCATTTTCCTTTGGCTAGAAAGACAATTAAAATTTTGCTTTTTGATTTTTTGTTACTGAGTAATGAGGCAGCAGGACCCCCCCCCCCCAAACACACCCTTATCCAACATCTAACAAGATGCTAACAGAGATAGGAGTTTAAGAAATTTATGTGTTGGCACTCCTGGGTGGCTCAGCGGGTTAAGCCTCTGCCTTTGGTTCAGGTCATGATCTCAGGGTCCTGGGATCTAAGCCCTGCATCAGGCTCTCTGCTCGGCAGGGAGCCTGGTTCTTCCCTCTCTCTCTGCCCGCCTCTCTGCCTCCTTGTGATCTCTCTCTCTCTCTCTGTGTCAAATAAATAAAAATCTTTTAAAAAAATTTATGCGTTAAGGGACGCCTGGGTGTCTCAGTTGGTTGGACGACTGCCTTCGGCTCAGATCATGATCTTCGGCTCAGGTCCCGGGATCGAGTCCCGCATCAGGATCCCGGCTCCGTGGGGAGTCTGCTTCTCTCTCTGACCTTCTCCTTGCTCATGCTCTCTCTCACTGTCTCTCTCTCAAATAAATAAATAAAATCTTTAAAAAAAAATTTATGCGTTAAAAGGATAAGGAAATAAATGGACTTCACACCCTATTGCCATAGCCAGTCCTCACCTATCTCTCATGCTTTCTTTCTAATGAGTGGTAAGGAGAAGCAGAAATCAAGTTATTCTGTTCCTCCACTGAAACCTAATAAATTGTATTTTAAGGAGGACTCCTGAGATCAGAACTGACTCAGCTGAGTTACAAGTGAGTTACTCTCTGTTAAGGGAAAGAAGTTTGAGTTGACTTTCATGTAACTTGAATTTACAACCTCCAGATTACATTCATTCATTCAAACATATATTGAGTTTCTAATGTGTGTCAAGCTCTGTTCTACAAGTCAGGAATATGGTGATGAACAAACATCCAAGAACCTGCCATTCTAGCGGAGGAAGGCAGCCAATCTCGGAAATAAGCTAATTTGGGTAGTGATAAATGCTACAGAAAAATAAAACACATACTAGGCTTTGGTAGGATTTGGAGATGAAGAGCTCTGGTTATGGAAGGGATTTCCCAGGGACAACCTGGGAGCAAGAATTTGTTCTCATTGCCAGAGCAATAAGGGGTTAGAATTGCCCATTCTAGGAGAGGTGTATCTCTAATTATACACACATAATTGACAATGTGATTTAAAGATTCGTTGTTTGGTTAGTTTGGTTCATTTTTCATTTTAATAATTTCCAAGAGCTTGAATAATTCTCCGGATACCTTCTAAATTTAATTTCCGGACTGCAAGTGCTGAGAGCCACACTCCAGAATGTGTTGCCCGTCCCACAGTCCTGCCATCGTGGAGTCCAGCAACTAGGATGGCCCCATTAGCTCATTACTCTCTTACCACATCATCCTGACCCACAATTTCACTAACTGAGGAGTTAAAAAATTTCAGCTGTGAGTGCTTCTATTTTCCTAGTCTGTTAAGACTAGGGGTTAGTGGAATCATAAAGTTGAAGGTATTCTCACTTGTATGCCATGTGATACTGAAGTACATGGATTGAACACAATGGTTGGAAAGCCATTCCCTCCATGGAACCCCCGATATGCACAAGTAACACTATTATTAATAATTTAATAATAATAGCTATAATTTAATGACTACTTAGCACGTGGCAGGCACGGGGCTAAGGAAACAAATGTGACTTAGCCCACCAAATCCTCAGAACTGCCCTCTGAGTTGAGGCCCTTGCAAGGGAGAGAAGAGGGTGCAATGTTAGGAATGCCTAGCTTCAGTTACTAGCTGCTCGACCTCAAGTAAAGCATTCCTCAGCTGTAAAATGGAATAAGGTGCTACATACCTCATAGAGTGTGTGTACGTGTGTGTGAAGATTAGATGAGTTAATGGTTACAAACTGATACTAAATGTGCTTCATGTGAGCTTTTAGAGCTACTGTTGTAAGTCTCAAATGTGCTATACTGGGTAGAAATTTGATAGTCATTCGGTTCCATTTTCTTTTTGCTCTCCACTTTTTAAAAAAGATTTATTTATTCATTTATTTATTTGACAGAGAGAGACACAGCAAGAGAGGGAACACAAGCAGGGGAAGCGGGAGAGGAGGAAGCAGGCTCCCCACTGAGCAGGGAGCCCGATGCGGGGCTTTATCCCAGGACCCCAGGATCATGACCTGAGCCGAAGGCAGATGCTTAATGACTGAGCCACCCAGGTGCTCCTCTTTTCATGTCTTTATATCATGTTCTCACCAGTCTGGAAGGCTTCTGGCTGGATGTATGCCTGCTTACAGTTTATCACAAAAAGAACTTCATGTACACTTCCTTCCAACCATTGCCCCAATCCCTGAGCCAAAGGGAAGTACAGACAAACCATTCGAAAGGAAGGTTTCCAGCACTGTGTGAAGAGAGTGAAAACCAGGGGCGCCTGGGTGGCTCAGTGGGTTAGGCCTCTGCCTTCGGCTCAGGTCATGATCTCAGGGTCCTGGGATCGAGCCCCGCATCGGGCTCTCTGCTCAGCGGTGAGCCTGCTTCCCCCTCTCTCTGCCTGCTTCTCTGCCTACTTGTGATATCTCTCTCTCTCTCTCTCTCTCTCTGTCAAATTAAAAAAAAAAAAAAATTTTTATAAGAGAGTGAAAACCAGCCACCATAACATGTTGCTGTTTTGCCTTTAAGGCTTGTTTAGAGCATATGTATCTTAATAGAATCAAACACACTACATAATAAAAAAAATTATTACATGTAACTTTATTTTTCTTTTGGATTAAGAGGCTTTATACACATTTGACTTCATGAACAAAAAAACCCACACATCAATAATTACCAGAAAGCTTTATGGATCCAAAAGTATTCACCATCAAAAATGAGCCACTGTAGGGGCACCTGGGTGGCTCAGTGGGTTGAGCCTTTTCTTAAAGAACCCTCCAAATAAGCGTTTTGCCAAAGGATCGTAGTTGTCAGCAGCAGTCAGGAAATAAGTGACTCCAAGTCCAACACAGCTGATCCTTCCTTACTCAACTGCTCGCCTATTCCATAGCGAAGGATTTGGTGAGCTTGTAAACACCTGCTCCGGCAGCCCCACTATGCACAAATCCTGGAAATCCATTTTTAGTAAGGATAATAATCATGACAATGGATCCTCCATGCTCTTTTACCCAGGAGTTGTAAACTGCTTTGCACCTGTAGGAGGTGCCCGTCAAGTGGGTTTCAATGCCAGCAGGCTGTCCCTTTGCACTGCGGTGTCTTGCAGGAGTCATGAACCTCCACTGTTAACCAAAAAATTGGGTCTCACCATAAATATCCAAGATGGATTTGACCAAATTGTTTGCCTCCTCTTCTTTACAGATGTTGTGTTTTCTGGGATTGACCTGAGCCTGGTTGGCAGGGGGCAGGCTAGCCTTCAGTTCATCGGCAATAGATTTTAATTCATCAAAGCTACGAGATGAAGTGACCACATTACACCCCAGCTGCAGGAGCTCAGTCACGATGGCCTTTCTTGTACCTGTGTCCCCACTGGTGATGATGGCCAGTGGGTCTTTCAGCAAGCGAGCCATCTGGCGGCTCTTGTGCCCATCTCCTCCAAACAGCGGAGTTTGGGGAACATCAAGGTCACTTACATAGTAACATTCTTTGTATTTAAAAAAAAAAAATTGGCTGTCTAAATTATTTTATTTTTAAAAGATTCATTATCATCTTAAATACTGATATTCTATCATAACTCTTATTGACGGTCATTTTCAATTTCAAACTGTAAATAACCCAGAAATAAATGTTGTTAACACACCTTTATCCAAATGTCAGATTATTGAGTGTATGAGTCCTTTACATTTTTTCTCCTTTATGGAGATGATTATGTGGGATTTTTTTCCCCTTCTTTTGTGTCATTAATACGGTGAATTTTGTTAAAAGATGTCTTCATATTGGACTGTCTTTGCATTTCTAGTATTTCTCAGTCAAATGCTATCCTTTTTTTTTTTTTTTTAAGATTTTATTTGTTTATTTGACAGAGAGAGATCACAAGTAGGCAGAGAGGCAGGCAGAGAGAAGCGGGGAGCATGCTCCCCACCGAGCAGAGAGCCCGACACAGGGCTCAGTCACAGGACCCCGAGATCATGACCTGAGCCGAAGGCAGAGGCTTAACCCACTGAGCCAACCCAGGTGCCCTAGTCAAACACTATTCTTATTTTCATGTGCTGCACAGTGCCATTGCATTGATATTTATCAGTGAGATTTGTCTCTAATTTTTAGAGGCCATCTTGTCAATTTGTGTTTGGGGATTTTCTAGTGAAACAGCTCTGTCAGTTTGGATCTGTGTTGGACTCCAAACTTGAATCTAGTGTGGCTTGGGATGAATGAACTAGCTGAAGGACAGACCCCATCCTGTAATTGATGGAAAAAATGTACTTCAGTGAAAAACTGCATTGCTCAGATCTTACCTGTCCAGTCTTCATTGTTTTCTAGTCTTTCATTATTGTTGTTTTTGTTTAAGATTTTATTTATTTATTTGACAGAGAGAGTCACAGCGAGAGAGGGAACACAAGCCAGGGTAGTGGGAGAGGGAGAAGCAGGCTTCTGTGGAGCAGGACCCTGGGATCATGACCTGAGCCGAAGGCAGACACTTAAGGACTGAGCCACCCAGGCACCCCTCATTCATTGTTCTCGAGCTACTTTGAAAGACAACTAATAGCAACGCAAAATCATTCTTGTCTCTAGACGCGTACATTCTGTCCTATTCAACTGACTTCCCTCCTGCCGGAGTCCAGTTTTACCTTCCTTTGCACATTTGTTTCTCCTTAGAACTGACTGTAACACCTCCCCATCTCCTCACTAACCAGTTAAATAAAATCTTTAGCCCTTGTTCATTTTTATATCTGCATGAGTCGTGATTTTACCGTTTTTTTGAAAATCATCTCTTCTTAATTGTAAAATATACATAAAATTTGCCATCTTAACAGGTTTTGTTTTTTTACTTAAAACTCCCAGGAACCTGTGAATGTTAACCTTATTTGGGAAAAGGGTCATGGCAAATGTAATTAGGTTGAGAAATTTGAAATGAGGATATCATCTTGAATTATCCAGATGGGCCTGAAATTAACAGGTTGGTTTTTGTTTTTTGTTGTTGTTGTTTTTTTTAGATATTCAGGTCGGTGGCATTACTCACATTCACTTTATTCTGCAACCATCATCACCATCCACCTTCCAGAACTTTTTCGCCTTACGAAAACGAAACTGTTCCCATTAAGTAATAAGCCTGCCTTCGTCTATCACCTAAGCTCCTGGCAACCACCATTTTACTTTCTGTCTCTATGAATTAGACTACTCTAGACATCTTATGTAAGTGTGCTGGGAGGAAGAACTTCCTACCAATTCAGATAGCCTGCCAATTAACTGACAGATTCACAGGAGAAAAGACAAGATCGAATGGCACATTCAGGCAGGGCATTCAGATGGGGGAGGCTGCCTGAAGAGCTGGAGCTAGAGATTTATATACCAACCTAATAGGGTTGAAAGAGATGGAGAAGAAAGAGATTTTCTGGGCAGGACTAATGGGCTTTTAGGGAAACAAATGCAAGGTAGGATACTGTGATCATGTTTGCTTATGCAGATTCTCAGATGCAAGTGGTCTAAGCCGGGAGTGAACCTCCCCCAAAGAGGGAATTTATGGCAGCTTCACTCTCTGAAGGATCTGCCTTTAATCGGGTAAAGGAAAGCTCCAGAAAGGCTTCTGCGTCTGCCTCTGTTGTATGTCAAATATCTTCAGTTTAAAATAATCTTCACTCCAACTCAGGGGGTACAAGTGGGTCCCTACAAGTGGAATCTTACAGTATTTGTCCTTTTGTGACTGGCTTATTTCATTTAGCCTAGTGTCCTCAAGATTCACCCATGTTTTAGCATGTGCTAGAATTACCTCCCCCGCCTTTTTTTAGAATTCCCTTTCTTTTTAAGACTGAAATAAGTGTTTACCCATTCATCCACTGACGGACACTTGAGCTGCTTCTGCCTTTTGACTATTGTTAATAAATGTTCTTACGGCTATGGCTGTACAAATATTCTTCAAGATCCTCCTTTCAATTCTTTGGGGTATATACCCAGAAATAAAATTCCTGGATCTAATTTTAATTTTTGAGGAATTACCGTACTGTTTTCCATAATAGCTATACCACTTTACATTCCCACTAATTTCCACTAATTTCACATTCTCAGGAATAGTGCACAAGTGTTCCAATTTATCCGTATCCTCTCCAACACTTGTTAGTTGCTGGCTTTTTTGATAGTAGCCATCCTAATGTGTGTGAGGTAGTATCTCATTATCATTTCGATTTGCATGTCCCCATAATGATTAGTGATGCTCTGCATCTTTTTCATGTGCTTATTGGCCAGAAAATTATCTTTTAACACTATACTCACCTTTTAACACTGTACATCCAGCCTCCAAGGAGTCCTGCTCACTATACATCAATGGATACATCGGAGATTGAAAGCTCAGAATCATTATGGGCCTTACCTTCACTGGGTGTCACAGTTTTATTGGTGGTGATCTTTTTCTTTCCTGTGTGATGCATCTTACAAATTCATCTTTCTCGAAGCCATTTGACATTTGGAAAAGAGACTTTTCAAGGCTCCCGCACCAAAAAGTAATGGTCAGTGGTGCCTCGCTGCAAGGCTTGGTGGGAAAACTCATTAAGAGGATCCATGGAAACCCTTTGGAAGAGTGGTGGCCAGGTAGGTCCTTTTCAGTAAGTGCCAGTGTTTCCTTTCCCGTCTTGGTTCAGAGTGGCAAGTGCATCCCCGGGGGTCCCTAGGAGGAAGAAGCAGGTGCACAGAGCACGTAAGCCTCATGTCAGGCTTCAGCCACAAGAGAGAAAGGAGGAGAGGGAGAGTAGAAAAAGAAGGTGGGGAAGGAGAAATCCAAAGGTTTCAGTTGGCAAGGAGGGACAGAATGGATGCCTACTGCTGCCCTAGAGAAGAGACGTTGCTGTGGTGGTGAGCTCACCCAAGGCCAGATGGTCTTCTCACCAAGATATTCCTTGCTTCCAAATCACCCTCGCGACTCTCTAAGTATCCTCACTGCTGCAGCCAGCACCTGCCCACAGCCACCGCCAAACACGAATGGTCCCCAGAGATGCCAGCTCCACAGAAACTCCTAACTGTGGAAGCAGGGGCTCCCAGCACTTCGTGCACCCCAGAACACCACACACACCACAGCTGTAGAGATACCCAGTGCCCTGCATCATTAGCAGTTGGGAAGAAAAAGTTCTTGTGTTTCTCCTCTCCTCCTCACACAGAAAACTTCCTCGAGTAGATGTGTTGGTCTTCTCCCAGAGCAACCAATGCTCCAACACCAGCTGGGTGTGCTACAGTTCAACTCAGTTCTGGCTCACTACCCACATTTAATGGTACGTCCCACAGATGAAGAGCTCAGTCCCATAAGCTGCTCCCACTTCAGATCCCAATTGCAAGTTCCAGGTGGTTGCCAGTATGTCTGACCCATTGGCTATAAATTGAGACTCCTACAGTGCCTTCTTCAGTTCATCAATTTTCTAGAATGGCTCACAGAAACCAGGGAAACACATTTCCCTGGGCATTCCATAATCAAGGATATGAAAAAGGATACAGTGGAAGAACTAGATGAAGAAATACAGAGGGTGAGGTCTGGATGGATCCCGGGCCAACCTGGGTTCACCAACCTGGAAGCTCTCTGACCCCATACTTTACGGTTTTTTTTCCAGAGGCTTTGTCATATCAACATGATCATTAATTTGATCTCCAGCCCGTCTTCTCCTCCAAAGATGGGGGTAGAACTGATAGTTCCAAACATCTAGTCACACGAGGTCTTTCTTTCTTTTTTTTTTCCCAAGAGATTTCAAGAGATTTAGTTCTGTATGAAGAACCAGAGTCAAAAAATAAATAACAGCAGGAACCGGGGGCAGAGACCAATATTATTTCACAGGGGTGTGGCCCACATTCTTTGGGCATGTGATTAGCATTTGGCAAAGTCAACCGGGGGCATATAGGGAACTATTGAGTAATGAACTAGTGGATGGGTCTTTCACTCAAGCCCTGATTCTTGATTGTTGGAGTCCTAAAACCAACAGGATGATAGAAATTGTGGTGGCCCTGGATTGTTCACTGTGCTATGTATTCTCTGTATTTTTCTCCAAGGTAAGTACCACAGATCACTAGAATATAAGCCACAAGAGGGTAGATGGGTTTGTCTGTTCTATTCACTGCTGTATCTACAATGCCTGGCAATTAATAGATCATCACATAAATACTGGATGAATGTGAGAACAAGAGAAGATGTGAATGGGTAGACGTTGGCAGATGTAATTAACATGGTGAGCTCTTAGAGGTCAGTCTTCCTACTGTCATTTCCAGTGATCTCTGTACTGCTGTCTTAGCCTTTTGTAGCTTCATATTAGATAGTAACATTTTCTCTTTTTTAAAAATAAGTTTCTCTTTATTTATTTGAGAGAGAGAGCACAAGTACGGGGAGCAGCAGGCAGAGGGAGAGGGAGAAGCATGCTCCCTGCTGAGCCAGGAGCCCGATGGGGGGCCAGATCCCAGGACCCTGAGATCATGACCTAAGCCAAAGACAGAGGCTTAACCCACTGAGCCACCCAGGCACCCTTAGACAGTAACATTTCATCTCCCCATTCTCTGCTCATTTTCCCAGGCATCATTTTCGTTTGTTATTCTTAGGCATGAAAGCACAAGTATTTAGCCATGCTCCAAAATTAATACTACAGGTATTATGGAGCACTTAGATGGCACTGTCAGTTAAACCTCCAACTCTGGGTTTCAGCTCAGGTCATGATCTCGGGGTTGCGAGATTGAGCTCTGAGTCAGGCTCTGCACTCAGCGTGGAGTCTGCTTGAGATTCTCACCGTCTGCCCCTTCCCCCAATTGTGCATACTCTCTTGCTCTAAAATAAATGAAATATTTTTTTTAAGATTTATTTATTTATTTATTTGACAGACATCACGAGTAGGCAGAGAGGTAGGCAGAGAGAGAGGAGGAAGCAGGTTTCCTGCCAAGCAGAGAGCCCTACTCGGGGCTCGATCCCAGGACCCTGGGATCATGACCTGAGCCGAAGGCAGAGGCTTTAACCCACTGAGCCACCCAGGCGCCCCTGTTAATTATACTTCAATAAAAAAGAAAAGAAAAATGCTATGAAGAATTTAAATCCACAGTATTCATCATTCCACATAGTACTGTGGTCTGCTTTTCTTTTTATTTCACTAGATTAAAAGAATTACTATTTAGGGGAGCCTGGGCGGCTCAACCCATTAAGCATCTGCCTTTGGCTCAGGTCATGATCCCAGGGTCCTGGGATTGAGCCCCACATAGGGCTTTCCGCTAGGCGGAGTGTCTGCTTGTCCCTCTCCCTCTGCCCCTCCCCCTGCTTGTGCTCCCTCTGTCTCTCTCTCTCAAATAAATAAAATCTTAAAAAGGAAAAAAAAAGAATTAGTATTTGTAATGCCCCCCACTTTATCACTAGGCTATCCTTAGATATTTTAGGGGAGACAGGAAGGCAGCTTCTCTTGTGCAGGAAATTCATGTTTGCACCATTTATTTACATGGGTGTTTTGCTGGTGTTCACAGAATATACCTGCCCATTCTGGTGATTCTTCAATTATTTGTTTTGTGCAAAAAGGAATGTGAGGATGCACTCAGTCCAGGTCACAGGAGAGGGTCCCAAGAGCTCTTTCTCCTGAAACCCTGAGAAACATTTGAGCTTCTGAGACTCTTTAAGCTCTGCCCACTTCTGGGGGTGGCACTGTGAAATGTGACAGGAGTCCCCTGTCCGGACCCAGGAGAAGGAAAGCTTCAGTGCAGTCAATCAATGTTATGTTCTTCAATGCAGTTTTGTATTCTGCAATTTTAGTTTGTTTCTCCAAATTAATAGTCTACCACAAATACCATTTTATTCAAATTTCAAAAAGTAATTTTGAGGTCAGTATAATAATCCATCATATTTGGGGCATTTATACCCAAATTTATTTAAGAATTCCCCTAATTCTGTTTATTTCAACCCTGCTGTCTAATCTGGCAGCCGCTAGTCCCATGTTGCTGCTGAGCACTGGAAATGTAGCCGATCCAAATTGAGATATGCTGGGCACTTGAAATACACACTAGACTTTGAAAGTTTAGTATGAAAAAAAGAATGTTAAATGTTCAATTTTATATTTACCTTAAATAAATATTTAATTATTTAAATTTAATATTTTTACAGGGATTACATGTTTAAATTATACTATTCTGGATATACAGGGTTAAATAAAATATAAAAATTACTTATACCTGTTTCTTTATAGCTCTTTTTTAAAAAGATTTTATTTATTTATTTGAGAGAGAAAAAAGAGTGAGGGAGAGAGCATGAGGGGGTTAGGGTAGGCAGAGGGAGAGGGAGAAGCGGGCTCCCCACTCAGGAGCCTGATGCAGGGCTCAATCCCAGGACCCAAGGATCATGACCTGAGCTGAAGGCAGAGGTTTAACCCACTGAGCCACCCATACATCCCTATAGCTCTTTTATGTAGGTAATTCTCATTTGCGGCTCACATTCTATTTCTATTGGACAGCACTGATTTAAACCATTTCCAGCTTTAATAAACCATAACCAACCAAGATTCATCCTTGCTGTCATTTCTGATCTTTAAAATGTATTTTCCCCTCCATAATGAGCTTATGGTTTTCTCCTTTGAGCTACTAATGTGGAATTAGTTATAAATTCCTAACACTGAACTCTTTTTCAATTTGTGGGATGAAACTCACTTGTTGGTGATGGGTTGTTCTTTTCTTCTTTCTTTATTTTATTTTTTTTTTAGATTTTATTTTTAAGTAATCTCCACACCCAACATGGGGCTCAAACTTAACAATGCTAGGGGCGCCTGGGTGGCTCAGTGGGTTAAAGCCTCTGCCTTCGGCTCGGGTCATGATCCCGGGGTCCTGGGATCGAGCCCCGCATCGGGCTCTCTGCTCGGCGGGGAGCCTGCTTCCTCCTCTCTCTGACTGCCTCTCTGCCTACTTGTGGTCTCTGTCTGTCAAATAAATAAATAAAATCTTTAAAAAAAAAAAAACAAAAAACTTAACAATGCTGAGATCAAGAGTTGGGCGCTCTACTAATAGAGCCGGCCGGTGCCCTTGGGTTGCTGCTGTCTTCTTTTCTCATTATGTTTAGGACTGATGATGAAAGGGTTCTTTTCCTTTTCTCCTCTTTTATTTATTAGTATGTTAGACTACAGTGAAGGCTTGGGGTGTCTGCGTGGGGCAGTCGGTTAACCACTGAACTCTTGATTTCAGTGGAGGTCATGATCTCAGGGTTATGAGATCGAGCCCCAAATTGGGTTCCGTGCTCAGCATGGAGTGTGCTTGTCCCTCTCACTCTGCTCCTTCCCTGCTCTTTCACTCACTCTCTCTCATAAATAAACAATAAATAAATAAGTAAAAGAATACAGTGAAGGCCTGTGAGCCCACTGTCTAACCCGAGAACTGGAATAGCTTACAGCTTCTTCTGTGTCCACCCCTATTCCAGACCCCTACCCATCCCGCCACATTTCTGAATTTTATGTTTATCATTTTCTTCTTCTTTATCACAAATAATATAACAGATATGTATCTTCGTCTATTCAGGCTAATATAACAAAATGCCAGAGGCTGGCTAGCTTATAACAACAGAAATGTATTGCTCACAGTTCTGGAGGCTGGGAAGTCCAAGATCAAGGCACCAGCAGGGTCATGTTTCATGACGTCTCTCTTCCTGGTTCATAGCTCACACCTTCTTACTGTGTCCTCACGTGGTGGAAGGGGATAGGAATATATAAGACACTAATTCCCTTTGTGAGGGCTCTACCCTCACAACCCAGACATCTCCCAAAGGCCCACCTCCTAATATCATCATCTCTGGAGGTTAGAATGTCAACATAGGGAATGGGCAGGGAGGAGGGGAGGCACAAACCTTCAGAGCACAGCAATGTGTTTACCTAAACAGCATAATTTACTGTGCAGTTTTAATTGTATCTGAACTTTTACAAAAAGGATATCAGGCTGTATTAATGTTCTTGGAGTGTGTGTGTGTGTGTGTGTGTGTGTGTGTGTTTAAAAGATTTTGCTTATTTATTTGAGAGAGAAAGAAAGAGACAGAGAAAGCATGAGCAGGGGGAGGAGCAGAGGGAGAAGCAGACTCCCCAGTGACCAGGGAGCCCGATGTGGGGCTCCATCCTAGGACCTGCAAGATCATGACCCAAGCCGAAAGCAGACGCTTAACCATCTGAGCCACCCAGGAGCCCCTGGAGTGTGGTTTTCATTCAACATTGTATGACTAAAATTTATCTCTGTTCTTGTTTGGACATCATTCATTTTCACTGCTATGTAACATTCATCATGGGAATCATTCATTCAGTCTCACCTATGTGCCTTTGAGTTGTTTCCAGGTTTTGGTATTTCTAAATGTCTTGGCATCTGCTAAAGAAATAGAATCTCTAACTTAAAATTTTCCCACAAAGAAAATCTATGTCTAGATGGCTTCCCTACTGGATTTTTCTAAGCATTTAAAGACCTAATACTAATCCCACCTATGAGGCCCCACAGCTGGAGATGAGTAGCCTCCAGTCTCTCCTATCACCCCAGTGAGACAGGGAGGTTCTCAAATCAGCTCCCCTCCTCTGTGCTGTGCCTGCCCTCCCTGCATTCTGCCTGGGAGATGGTCCTGTGAAGGATGGCCTTGGTAGGGGCTGGAAGACAGCTCTGGACCCCTGGCGGCCCAACACAGGTGTTTGTATGTGAATGGAATCATCAGCATTGCCTGGGTGGCTCAGTTAAGCATCTGCCTTTGGCTCAGGTCATGATTCCAGGATTGTGGGATCAAGTCCTGCATCCAGCTTCTTGCTTGGCAGTGAGCCTGCTTCCACCTCTGCCTTTCCCCCTGCTTGTGCTCTCTCTCTCTCTCTCTGACAAATAAATAAATAAAAATCTTTTTTTTTTTTTTTAATGAATGGAGGGGCACCTGGGTGGCTCAGTGGATTAAAGCCTCTGCCTTCGGCTCAGGTCAGGATCTCAGAGTCCTGGGATCGAGCCCCACATCGGGCTCTCTGCTCAGCGGGGAGCCTGCTTTCTCCTCTCTCTCTGCCTGCCTCTCTGCCTACTTATGATCTGTCAAATAAGTAAATAAAATCTTTTAAAAAAATGAATGGAATCATCATGTGTACATTTATGATGACTGCCCTTTACTGCCTATCCGTTTTACGTTAACTATTTTTAGTCTCTGGGAGTTGAAGTTTGTTTCAAACACCACTTACGGAAAATAGTTTGCTTTCTCCTATTAATTGCTCTGGTGCCTTTGTGAAAAATGAATTGATATTATATATGTTTGTCCTTGACTGGAAGCTCTATTACATTTCTTTGATCTGTCTCCTTACACCAGCACCTTGATG
This sequence comes from Lutra lutra, assembly GCF_902655055.1. Taxonomy (NCBI): domain Eukaryota; kingdom Metazoa; phylum Chordata; class Mammalia; order Carnivora; family Mustelidae; genus Lutra; species Lutra lutra. The sequence goes on along the minus strand of NC_062289.1, from coordinate 65,624,573 downwards.
TTTGATGACTGCCTTGTAGGAAGGGTTGAGAACAGGTCATGTAAGTCTCCCACCTGTATTCTTGTCTTTCAAGTATATAAAATAGACTAACAAAACACATTTGAGAAAAAAGTTACAAGTTTAGAAGATAGGCACGGGCACACACTCACACACACACAACACACACACACACACACACACACACACACACACACACACATTAAAAGGATCCAACACCTGTATAATAGGAGACCCTTAAAAGGAAAACCAAGACAAGAGAATAGGACAAAGTCAAGTACAAAAAGTACAGATTCAAGAAAACTTGTCTTAAATTTGAAAAAAAAAATCTTTGAAACCATATATTCCAAGGGAAACAGTGAACGTGAGAAAACATCCCAGTTACAAACACGAAGATGTATTCTGATAAAATCAATAAACTTAAAAGAAAAAGAAATAGACTTGGGCATCGAGGCAAAAAAAAATCACAAGAGAAAGAAAAATCAGACGATTAGACTTATTATTTTTTTAGATGATTAGACTTATTGAGAGCAACATTTGATACCAGAAGAAACTGGAATGACATATTTAAGATATTCAAGGAAGGAAAACATGAGTGAAGGAGTTTAGGTCCAGCCAAACTGACTTCCAAGTATAAAGACCACAGTTATCAATATGCCACCATCCCTCATGAAGACAGAGATGTATGTGGAGTGGGCATACATATGGTATAAATACTAAAAACATAAAAATGCCAGAATTGACTTACAAACCATCTCAGTGACAAGAAAGTAAAATTTACCCAGCAGATGTCATGAATGTGCTATAAGAGCCAAAATTTTTGTGTCACACTTACTTTAGGGTCTGGAGCTCTGAGCCATGCAGGTTTAAATGTGATATTATAGGAGTGACGGTAATAACTAGCTTTGTCGGGGCGCCTGGGTGGCTTAGTCAGTTAAGCGTCTGCCTTCACATCAGGTCATGATCCTGGGGTCCTGGGATCCAGTCCTGCATAGGGCTCCTTGCTCGGTGGGAAGCCTGCTTCTCCCTCTGTCTCTGCTTGCTTGCTTGCTCCCCCTGCTTGTGCTCTCTCTGTGTCAAATAAATAAATAAAATCTTAAAAAACAAAACAAAACAAAACTATGGTGCGCCTGGGTGGCTCAGTGGGTTAAAGCCTCTGCCTTTGGCTCAGGTCATGATCCCAGAGTCCTGGGATTGAGCCCCGCATCGGACTCCCCGCTCAGCAGGGAGCTTGCTTCCTTCTCTCTCTCTGCCTGCCTCTCTGACTACTTGTGATCTTTGTCTGTCAAATAAATAAATAAAATCTTAAAAAAATAAAATTAAATTTAAAAATTTAAAAAAAAAAAAAAAACTAGCTTTGTCCTCAGCCTGGAGCCCAGTGATAGTCAGGAGGGCCATGAAGCCAAACTTGGAGCCAGAGAACCAGTCCAGACTCCTAAGGGCTGATTGTTCTTCTTGTAGGTGAGGACTTTGGGGACCTGGAAGTTGCTGGTACAGTTTAAGGTACATCCCACAATGTTGCTGCCGTTTCCTGTGCAGGATATGGTTACCATGTCTCTCAGAGACCCTGACATTGAGGCAGCTGAGTTAGCACAGACTGAGCCCTGAAGCCTGAAAAGATAAAGAGAATGAAAGCAGTGAGAAGCCCCGCAGCCAGTGGTTGAGAACTTGGCTTCTGGAACCTGGCCACCTCATCTTGAAGGCCTGGCTCTGCCATTTATAAGGATATTAATCATTGTTGTAATCAGATTTAAGTGCACTAATATTAGAAAATTGCCTAGAACGAGTAAGTACTAGGTGGATGTTAACTATTAACAGTATGATCAGGGGGCACCTGGGTGGCTCAGGGGGTTAAAGCCTCTGCCTTCAGCTCAGGTCATGTTCCCAGGATCCTGGATTGAGCCCTGCATCGGGCTCTCTGCTCAGCGGGGAGCCTACTTCCCCATCTCTCTCTGCCTGCCTCTCTGCCTACTTATGATCTCTGTCAAATTAAAAATCAAAAAACAAAAAAACCAGTATGATCAGGACCATGGCCCAGCCTACGCCCAACGAAAGAGAGGAGAGACCCAGAAACGCTCAGGTTTCCCACCCACCACTACAAGGTACCCGTGTAGTAATTAATGAAGGTCAGTGGGTTCCTCTGAATCTGGGTCATTTGTCAACCTAAGGGTCCACAGGAAGTCCTGATCCGAAGTTCCCTGGGAGGTCTGGGCAGAGGACTCACCTGCAGAGCTTTCCAGGCACAGAGCAGAGGGCAGGGGTAGTTTCTCAGCTCTGACCAGAACATACTTGAGAGCCCCCAGAGCTGACCACTCAGTGGCCCTGCTGGGTCCAGCCCGCCGGTGCTATCTCCCAGTGGGCAGAATGAACCCAAACTGGATTTGAAGAGCAGAGGGGCTCTGGTGTTGCCTCTCTGCCCACTGGTTGCACCCCTTAGATCGAACCTTAGACTTCACTGCTAGCAGGGTGGAAAACAGACTGTAGGGCGCAGGGTGGAGTCCAGGAGACCAGGAGGGAGATGAGGCTTGGATCAGGATGGTGGCAGTGGAAATAGGGAGGACTGATTGGATCTCAAACATATTTTGAAGACAGGGATGGTAGGATTTTCAGATGGGTCACAATCGAGAAAAAGGGAGGAATCCAGGGTGTTTTCAAGGCACTGGGCATGGGCAACCAGAAACATGAACCTGCCATTTTGGAGGAGACCTTCCTGAGGAGTGGGTGTGGAATCAGGAGTTCTGTTTTGAAAATGAATCTCACTGTGACTTTGATTTTTGTCATTTTCCAACCTTAATTTGACCATAAAACCTTTCTTTTTCCAGAGCATCTATAGGGGCTCCTATTCCAAAAAAGACAGGTTGGGGAAAGTGTCTACAGGGAGCAAGGAAAATGTGTGTATACTATTATTTAAGAGATATTTAACTAGGGTCATGAAAATTATTTTAAGCTTTCCATAACCCTAATGCTTTAACACATACACACACACAAAAATTGCTTTTATTGCCCAATTTGTTTTCCAGATATATTTTACACAGCTCATTCATTCATTCCACAAACGTTCATAGCACTGAAAGAAGCCTGCTATACACATTCACATACACATGCACAGTTTCATTTTAATTATTAACAGCATATATATTTTCCTGTCTATCATCCAGTTTTTATAATCATTCTAAAATGTCATTCTTACTTCCCCGGTGGCAGAGAAGAACAAGGTGGAGAATTTGGCGAGGCCGCGGGGAGGGGTCAGGATGGAGGTTTGGGACCCCTGCTTCCCCCACCCCAGGGCCGCTGCGAGGAGGGATCTGGGTGGAGGGTTGGGGATCCCAGACAACCGCGCGAGCAAGGGCCGTCTGGAGGCTGTGGCCCCGGTACGCACCAGCCACGGAACCCGCGGACGCGGACGAGCACGCGCCGGAGGGCAGATGGAGGAACACCAGCCGCGGCCGGACCCGGAAGTAGAGGTTGCCGAGTTCCTCGCCCCCACCCCCGCCACGCCCCGAGCGAAAGCTGAAGCGGGAGTCCAGGCGGGAGCCGCGGTGGGGCTGCGGGTGAGCGGCGAGTGGCGGGCGCCAGGCGACCCCGGGAAATGGGAAGCGCCGGCCTCTTTTGGGCACGTTGCCCGAATGCTGGCCGGGCGCCGGGTGGGGGGTTTGGTAACCCCGGGGCATGAGAAAAGATCTGGGCTTCTTGCATATTCTCGCCGCCTCTTTCCCGGCAGTGTGGACCCCCATCCCAGGGTTTGCAGTGAGGGTTCAGGGAGGTGATGGGCCAGCGCTTAGTCCGGTGCCTGGAAGGAATAGGCACTAGAGTTAGTAACTCTCCTTCATCGAACCGCCTTGTAGTTCTTTGAGGTGCGGTCTGTTGTTTGAATCTGTTGTGACAGGTAGGGAAACTCGAGGTTCGGGGAGGTGGTGCAGCTGTCGCGGCCATTGGTCGCCTCCTGGGCCCTGGCTCAGTCTTGAGGGCACCCTGGTGTGTTTCCCTGAGTTGTTCTTGACGGAGAGGAAGAAGGGTACTTTGTGAACAAATTAGCTGGAATCCAGGGGCAATAATTTCTCGGCAGGTGTAAAGAAAAGGAAGACGGGGGCCTTCTCTTGCCTTTCTATCACTCAGCCTTTGGGAACAGGACGTGAGGAAGTCAGCCCAACGTGGGCTTGATGGCCTTTAGCCCTGGGGTCCCTAGAGCCTTGGCAAAGGTCACCCGACACTAGTCGGAACTGTTGTGAACCTCGGTTTACTCATAGTTAAAAAACAAAAATTACAAGTCCAGCCTTGTAGAGTGGTTGGCAAGATTAAACAAAGTAGCAGTTTATAGCGATTGCTTGCTTACCGAGGAGGAGCTTTTGTTCCCTCTTTTCCTGACTCTGTGGGGTTTGGGTTAAGTTACTAAGGTAGGAGATCCTAGGGCTCTAAATGCTCTTTGGACCACTGCTAGGCCTCCGCTCCCACGTTAAGTTCGGTTGTTCCTAAGACTGACAGGAAAGGACCTTATCGACTATGTCTCCCAAAGGCCACACACTATTGGTGGTAACTGCTGGTGAGAGTTGACCAGATAGTAACAGGCCAGACTGCTACTCTCTTTCACTTTGGGCCCTCCTAACTACAGTTCCAGTTTGGGGTGCTAACTCCATAGCACTTGCCGATCTTCCCTTTTGAAGTAAGAAGACAAACTTCAGACTCAGCTTTAGCAGGCCATAAGATCAAATGTGATCAACCATGCAGGTTACAGAAAGAAGCTGGTTCTGCCATTGACTACAGGATTTCAGGTCCTACAAAGCTATAAAATTTCCCTTTTAAAAGAATATACATTGAAGCATTTGTTAAAAAGCAAAAACTTAAGTGAATAATAACGTTGGTAGAGCAAAAGGGTTTTAAGATGGTATGTGGTATGATCAGAGTTTGCAAACCATTGCTTTCAGCTTTTATTCTCCTCATTGACTTCCCTTTTGAAATTGGAGTGTGCCTTCATGGAAAAATGGAGAGGCCCCAAGATAATCACAGAAAATTAACCACAGTTAAGACTGCAGAATTCTTTTAAGAGGTAGAACCTGATGCAGTTTAAAATATATATATATACCTGGTAAGCAAGCAGGACTTTCAAAAGCAACTCAGCTAACTTCCCAGGTAACTTTTGGAATATCTCTTTCTGAGTCTTAGTTTCTCCTTGAGATGGCTGTATCAGACCATCACCAGCATTCCTTTCCCAGGATTCCGTGATTCTGAATCCTTAAAGGAAGTCCTGTCTCTTTCCTAGTAAATCAGTGATACTGAGATCATTACAAAGTACTCATGCAGAACTGAAATTTAAACTGTTGGACCAAGCCAGAGCTGCGAAAGACCTACACGTATCGGGGTGGAAATGGCAACTAGTCTGTCGTGTGGACAGGTGATCTGAAATCAGGAGGAATGCTGGTGTGCCTTTGTCCAATTGTATCCCTAACCCTGGATAAATGAGGTACTCCCTTTGAAGATGCTAGGGCAAAACATTTCTCTCTGAAGGGATCTTTAGAGAAGACTGTTAATTTTTACTGAAAAGGTGTTTAGGATCCGTAGGTATGAAGAAGAGTACTAGAAATAGAAAACTTCCAGAAGCTTTGACACCATAGGAAAAAAGGACATTGAGAAGTGTTTGCAGTACTCAGATGTAAAGTCCATTTTTAAAATTTAGATATCTAAAAGTATTATTCATTTTCAGGTAAAATTATTGTTACTATTTGAGAGAGAGAAAAAAAGAGAACGCACACACTTGGAAGCAGGGGTAGGAGCAGAGGAAGGGGGAGAGAGAATTTCAAGTAGACTCCCTGCAGAGCGCAGAGCCCAATGTGGGCCTCCATCTCACTGTCTTGAGATCACGACCTGAGCCAAAGTCAGACACTTAACTAACCAGGCACCCCTTGTCTGTACTTTTAAATCTTAGTTCTCTTTGACCAGTCCTTGACCACTAAATGTAACAGGTACATAAGGGAGTATGGTTACCAGAAGCTGCTCCCAGCCCCAGTTTCCAGATCCTAACCCCAGGCCTGCCCCCAGGTAGTTCTTTGCCATTTCTTGAGCGTGTGTGTGTGTACACATGCACCCACAGAGGGCAGTGCTTTGTACAGTCATACACTTGACTTTCTTCACGTAATTTCTCTGAAACCTGATGCATGTTCGTGTTTACCGAGCAAATGCACTCCTTTCTAATTGCTGCTTGGTGTTCCATGGTACACCATACTTGGATTTAATGATTCCCTGTTGACATCTGCTACATTGTTTCTAATCTTTGATTATGAATGGTAATGCTGCAGGGAATTTCCCAGCAGTGTGTCTCATCACAGGTGCCCCTGTGTCCTCCCTCTTGAGAACCCAGTGTCCACGTGGAAAGTCTTGCCAGCGTCCACTGCTTGCTTCACAGCCTCCTCTCCCTCTGTGGCCTCATCCCCCACCCCGTTCAGGCCCCACACCACGGCCCCTTGCCCTCTGACCTCTATTTTCTTTGACTCCTGCTCCCCACTCTAGCACTTAGAGTTTTTGGACCCTCCCATGGCCTCCCTTCCTCCTTACCCATCTTAGAGAATTATTCCCCTCAACCCCGGCCCCTCTCTCTCCCTCATACTGACCTGGCAGATCCCATCCTTGCTAAATTTAGCTCTCCCCCAGCTGTCAGCCTGCCCCAAGCACCGCCTCCTGTCCTCACTGGTGACACTTGCCCTAAGAGAAGAGTGGCCCTCCTTCTGGCCAAGGACAACCACGGCTTCCCACCCCTCACCCACCCAGAGACATCACTCCAGCAGTTCCCTCCTTGCCTCCTGCATCTTCTTTTTTCCCTCTTTACTCGACCTTTTCTATCAAAAACCTGGTCGATACCGATTTTTCTATTGAAAAAACTGGTTGAGAACTCGATGAGTTCTATTCTCAGACAAACATGCCAGCATGTTTGCCAGCATTTCTTCCATCTTAAAATGAAAAAGCCCACTGTGCCCTCTCCCCTCCTTCCAGGCCTTCTTGAGCTCCCCCACTCGGGCTTTTACCTCTGGCACTCACTACAAGAAACAGCACCCAGCAGGGTCACCTGGCACCCGCAAGTCTCCAGACCCCAAGGTCAGGTCTCCGCTGTCCCTTCACCTGGCCTGCAGGTATCTGTAGCCTTCTACATGGTGGGGGCTCCCCTTCTGAAGTGCCTTTTCTCTGGGCTTCCAGGATCCCACCTTTCCTGAGTCAGCTCATCTCCCTGGCCCACAGCCTGGGCTCCTTTGCCCGCTCCACACCTGCCACGTGCCACTGCCTCCTCCATGGTCCAGCTGGCTGGCCGGCAGGCAGCTCACATTGAAGACACCTGCACCTTCGTCCTGAGCTGCTGCTTCCTCCTAGTTCCCCTCTCAACAAATGGGGAATCCCATCCTATAGCTGCCGAAGCCAAAGGCCCTGGAGTCTGTTCTCCATTCATCTCACTTCCCATTCCCAGTCTTTCTGGCTCTGCCTTCGGAATCTGCCCAGACCCCAAGTTTCACTCAGCACCCCCACCCCGCTGCTCCCCAGGGACCCAGATGCTCCCTTCTTGGAGCAGCCAGAGGGATCCCTTGAATACTTGAAGTCAGGTTATCCTGCCCCTGCACTACCTCCCAGTTCCTCAGAGCAAACCCAAAGTCCGAAGGCGCCCTCCCTGCTGTCCCCCAACCCTCCCTGGACTTCCCCCCCAGATGCTACAGGGCTTGCCTCTGCCAATCCCTCCCCTCCCTGGCTCTGCTTCGCCCCATGTGACCCATGGCGACGCGTATTGAGCACAATAAATTGCTCAGTAAGTAATTGTGGGACGATTGAATTCATTCCCAGCGGTGGGTTTGCTGGGGATATGCACCTGGAGTTTTGAGAGACATTTTCAGTTGTTCTAGGTAGAGGTCATTCCAGCTGAACTTCCACCACCTACTAACGAGTTTGTCACCAGCCCCTCACCCACGTGTGTGCTTACCCTATGATCATTGCTGGTGAGACAAACACAAGCTCGTTTTATTTCTGATATGCTGTGCTGGGTGTTATTGGCTATCCTATCACATAGGGCTGGTTTCTTCCTCATTACATAAACAACTGCTAAAAGTAAGAAAATAGCCGTCCAGCTGGGGAGAAAAAGCTTTAATAAAATTTTTTTAATCACATAAAAAATGTGAACAGACCAGTCACAGAAAAGGAAGGCAAATGCTTTTAAACACAAAGAAGTGTGAAATCCTTAGGTGTATTCTTTTCATACCGAAGTTTATGTTTCTTCTAGTATTTACCTAGTTTGAGCTTTTGGCTTAAACTTCTGCTAGATCTGGAATCTGTTTTGGTGGAAATTTTAAAGTAGGAGTCTAGCTTTACCCCACCCCGCCCGCCCGGCCGCCGGAGTTTGCCCAGTTGTCCCAGCAGAAGTCGTGTGGTTGTTGTTGTTTGGTAATACAGTGTCATATTTGTCAACGTCCAGGCCATATGTATAATAATCAAAAAGACAGACAGGGCTCGTGTTTCTTTTACTTAGCCAGCAGGAATTCATTGTCTGAAAGCAGTCTTGGAACCAGCTGTCACCATCACCAGCAGTGATGTAGACCTCAGGCTGCTCCTGCGCTGCTGGGAATATGAAACAGTAACTAACCACTGCGGTGGGGGGGGAGGGTGCGGTCTGTTGTAACGGGCCAGGGGCCAGCAGGAGGCATGGGAGAGCTCTTTAAACAACAGTTAGCACTAGAACTGGGCCTTTGTACAGTTGAGCTACATTCTCTGGGCTTGGCAGTATGTTCCAAGCAAGGGAACGCAGGCCTGAGAATATGGTTTTCTTTAGACAGTCATGTCCAGTTTCACTGGCCAGAACATGGTCTGCAATGTGAGAGTTTGCTTGGGGCAGGCAGGAAGGTAGATCAGAGTCCATTGGAAAAGGGCTGTCAAGTTCTGCTGGGGTCTGGATTCCCTGGCCAGTGGGTCTCAGGTCTAGTTTTGGATCAGAAGGATCTGGAGAACATGGCCTGGCATCTGCCATTTTATAAAACGTCCCAGAGCCAGGCGCCTGAGTGGCTCAGTCAGTTGAGCATCTGACGACTCTTAATTTTGGCTCTGGTCCTGATCTCAGGGTCCTGGGATCATGAGCCCCAAGTTGGGATCTCTCAGCAGGGAGACTGCTTTTCTTTCTTCCTCTGCCCCTCCCCTGCTTGTGTGTGCACGCTCTGTCTCTCTCTCTCAAATAAAACTAAATCTTAAAAACAAAAACAAAAAAAGTCCCAGGGCATCCCGATTCTCAGCTGAGGTGGAGGTGAGCCTCCACCCTGGGGAGCAAACGGAACTCTGCCCTGGGAGGAGGGCCAGCCATCTGCCTAGCCCAGCCTATCAGTCCAGATCCAAAGACCCCAAAGTCTTCCTGGCATGGATTTGGTGACAAGACTGACCTGAGGTCATGGAGCCACATCTGCTTCTCCCAAAGGTACCCAGTCCCCCAGGTGTCCATCTCTAAGCCAGTTCCGTTGCCCTGGTTTGTCCAGTGTCTTCAAGTTTCCCTTACTTCTTTTTCTCACCTCAGGTTTGGTGTTTGCTTGTTTGTTTTTTAAGTAAAGTCTACACCCAGTGTGGTGGGGCTTGAACTCACAACCCTCAGATCAAGAGTTGCATGCTTTACAGACTGAGCCAGCCAGGCACCCCTATTTTGGGGGTTTGGTTTTGTTTGTTTTACTTTGTTTTGTTTTGTTTTAAAGATTTTATTTATTTATTTGAGAGAGATAGAAAGAGCACAAGTGGGGGGGGGCAAAGGGAGAGGGAGAAGCAGACTCCCGGCTGAGCAGGGAGCCCGACATGGGGCTTGACCCTGTGACCTCCAGATCATGACCTGAGCCAAAGGCAGCTGCTCAACTGACTGAGCCACCCAGGTGCCCCTTTTTTTTTGTTTTGTTTTGAAGTAGGCTCCCTGCCCACTGTAGAGCCCAACATAGGGCTTGAACTCAGGACCCTGAGATCAAGACCTCAGCTGAGATCAAGAGCTAGATGCTTAACTGACTGGGCCACCCAGGCACCCCAAAGAAATTGTGTTTGCTTGTTTTCTTTTTGTTTTTTGTTTTTTTTTTAAGATTTGTTTATTTATTCTATAGAGAGAGAGCACGTGCACATGTGAGCAGAGGCAGGGCAGAGAGAGGAAGAGAGAAACCCAAGCTGACTCCTCAAGCGTGGAGACCAGCGAGGGGCTCAATCTCACGGCCCTCAGATCAGACCCAAGCTGAAACCAAAAGTCTGACGCTCAAGAACTGAACCACCCAGGTGCCCTCTTTTTTCCTTTTTTTAAAGTGAGTTTCCTTCTTAGTGGTAGAGGTTCCATTAGAAGCATTTCTCTTTTCAGGGTCTTGTCTTCTCACCAGGAGTCAGCATTGACAGTAGCATTGAGCCACAGAAAAGCAGTTTCTGAACCTCATTGCCATCTCTCTAAAACTGGCGTGTGAAGGGCCGAAGCCCCCGACAGCCTTAAGACAAGATGAGGACCGTGCTCATGGTTGCAGAAAAGCCATCCTTGGCCCAGTCCATTGCTAAAATCCTCTCTCGAGGTAGGGAGGACAGCCCTCAGGGTGGGGGTGGGGCACGGTCCTTTCCTTCTTTTCCCCAAGTGTGACCCAGCCCCCTGGAGCTGAGTGCTGCAGGACCGCAGGCGTCAATGCAGCATCTCAGTATTATCACTGTAGGATGCGTTTATGGCCACAGCCAGTGTGGGCCAGGACTGGGACTCCCAAAACCTACATGCCCAGGTCACAGCCTGGTCACAGCTTGGCACCAGGTAAGCCACTGTAAGAGCAGTGCGCCTGTCCGGTTGTTGGTCATAAGCAGCAAGCAGCCCTGGTAACTTACACAGAGAGAGAATTCACTGGAAGGAAGAAGACAGAGCCAGGCGCCCACCCTGGTCTAAGTCTGACACCGATCTTAGACCCCAGTCTAATTCTGCGGCCATGCCACATTCACTGCCGTTACCCCAGGACCCTTGCCCCTGCCCTCAAGTGCTGCAGCTGCAACCTCTGTGCTTCATGTCACTCAAGAGGAGCCACCAGACCGACCCTCGTCTAGGCCCTCCTGGGACACCAGGGCACTAGCCCCGCTCTGGCCACTGGGGCAGTGGGTGGGGTGCTGCTTCCCTTCCTATCTCTGGATTCTGTCCAGGTAGGAAGGGTGCCCAGGTGCTGGGTACCTAGAAGTGGTACCTACGTACCACGACCACGGAAGGACAGTGGGTTGGCATCTCTCTGAAGGGAAGGGGAGAGCTGAGAAGTGCTGGGTCCCCAGATGCCGAGGGGCTTTCAATGGGGAGCATGAAAAGACACCATGGGACTTGATAATGAGGAGGCCCCCAGAGGCCTTCAAGTAAAGTTGGAAAGAAGTGAGGCAGAAGTGCAGGGAAGGGCCCAAGAGTGTCGATCTCGAGAGCATTCAGAGAGGGTGCTCCTGGCCCTGAGCCTGCCCGGGGCTCGGCATGGGAGCACACTGTGTTGGTTGGTTACTGCAAACTGCGTTTCCCTTGAGAAGCCACGACATCGCCCAGCACTCAGTTACGTGCAGTAGCCGGGGACCATAATCACTGACTGCCCTGGGGAAGGGCATGGGGCCGCCTCAGTGGCTGTGGCTTGTCGGAGTGGCCGTCACCATGCTCCTCCCCTGCAGGAAACATGTCCTCACACAAAGGCCTGAACGGAACGTGCTCGGTGCACGAGTACAGCGGGACCTTTGCTGGCCAGGCCGTCCGTTTCAAGATGACATCTGTTTGCGGTCATGTGATGACCTTGGACTTCCTAGGTGAGCCCCCAAGGCCCTGCTCATCCCCTATCCTGTGGAGGGAGGCCCTGCGGAGTGCTGCCATGGGTCTAGTCAGAGCCAGGGGAGGGCTCCAGGCAGAGGGGTTCATGCAGAGCCCATGAGTCCTGAGGCCAGTAGATCATGGAGAGATGACCCAGGGTCCCTGGGTGAGGTGCCCAGAACCCACATTTTGGAGCTCAGCACCCCCTGGATCCCCATCTCAGAGAGAGTCCTTAGTCACTGCATGCCCTGTGCTCCTTCCTGTGCTTTGGAGACAGTGAGTGCCCACCTCCGGGGGGGCCTGGTGCACGCAGGCATTTGCAGCATGCTTCCTGCTGAATATGACTGTTGTCCAGTGGCCAATCGGTGGCCGTCATTGTCATCCTTCTATCTTTGCTATCTGTCACCTTGGAAGAGCCCGCTTCAGTGACCCAACAGCCAGGTGCAGGGTCCTATGCTTGACAAGAGTCCGGCCTGGGCTCTGACCCCTGCTCCAGAGGCTCATGGGCTGGGACCGGGGCCCCTAGGAGTTTCTGTCCCACATGGGTAAAGTGGGTCTTCCAAAGGAGCCATCTACTTCCCGGGATTGTTTGAGGACTCAGTGTGACAGTGAAGATAGAGAGCTTACCACACAGCAAAGTCTCAACACTTCTTGCTGCTCATTAACAACAATGACATTGATTCAGTTGTGTGGCCAAGCATTTGGATTCCGGAGTTTTATCACCAGCCAGGAGGCGGGGAGCTGGGATTTGAACTTGACTCTGTCTGACCCGGTTCTCCCAGGCTGTATGAAATGGGGTTGCTCAGCATGCAGGCACGAGCCCTGCATGGAGAAGTGGTTGGAGGTACCAGTCATGAGGCTCCAAAGATTGATCCCCCACAGGGATCCCCTGAGCACCTGTCCTGTGTGCCGTCTCGTGCTGGGTGGGGGGAGACTTGCAGAAATCCAGGCTGGAAGAGAAGGCCGAAGTATGAGTGGTATGGTTCAGTGCTCTGGCAAAGTGAGCCAGCCCAGGAATGGTGCTGCCAGCCACAGGGCATGTCCTGAAGTGAGGCTGGGGCAGCGGTGGCCCTGCCCAGGGGTGGCTCCTGTGGGTGGCGATGGTGTGGTTTCCCTCTATGGCCTGGAGGAACGAAGGCCCAGGTCTGCCTCTAGTTGTTTTCCAAGCCTCCCTCTCCTCCTGGGGTTATGACCATTGCAGAGGTCAAGCTCTGTGAGCCAGGAAGTGTGATTCAGATGTCACCGTGGTTATGTTTGTAGGAAAGTACAACAAGTGGGACAAGGTGGACCCCGCAGAGCTGTTCAGCCAAGCCCCGACAGAGAAGAAGGAAGCTAACCCCAAGCTGAACATGGTGAAGTTCCTGCAGGTGTGTGCGGTGGACTGGGGCGGTGGGGCCTGGGAAGTCTCGGTCCTGGCCTCCCCGCAGTGCAGGCGGGCACCTGAGTCCTTCCCCCTTTCAGGAACCTGGAGGCCTTTGCTGGATACCCAGGGCCGGCCTCCCAGCAATTTCTATCAGCGCCCCCTGCTGGCCCACGAGGCACCTTTCAGGCCTGTTCCTGGCCTTAGAACCACCCACAGGCCCACCTGGGCAGGCCTCTCACTTGGCCCTGGAGAGCAGAAATTCTGTTTTTTAAATTGTTTGGTGGTGCTGGTGATTTTCCTAGTTTTAAAACAATGCATACATATTGTGGAAAATATTAGAAAGTAGAGGGAAGAAAAATGTATCTAGAATCACACTGCCTAAGACAACCCCCATTAACCTTTAGGCTTATTTCATTTCACCCCTCTCCCCGAGCAGTTTTTGGGGTTAAGATCATATTGCATTTATAACCTTTTTGTGTCCAAAACACTAAGTTCTGAGCGAAGTTCTCTGAGTGGCAAAGGCAGCCTAACCATGGCTAGCACATCTGCTCAGCCCAGGCCCTGTTCTGGGCACCCGTCCTGCTCCACAGGACTCACGTGCCAGGAGGGAGCACGGTGGGTGGACAGTGTGGGCCAGGCCATGGAGGTGCCAGTGGCTGTGTGCTATGTGGCAGGTGGAGGGCAAAGGCTGCGACTACATCGTGCTGTGGCTGGACTGCGACAAGGAGGGGGAGAACATCTGCTTTGAGGTGAGAGGGGGACCCACTGCGGTCCTCACTTCTGGTCTTCCCGCTGACTGTATTTGCAGTCACCCCATTCCGGGGGCTGTGGCCAGGAATCCATGATATTGCCTTCAAAATGTCTTTTTTTTTTTCCCCTCCTTTATTTTGGAAATTGCATAGACACTTCCAAATTTACAGACTCTACCAAGGGCAAAGGGGTGTTACTTCCCCTGCTGGGGCCCACTGTGTGAGCAGACAGAAAGGGCAGAATTTTCTAGGTGGATGGGAGGGGGGTGGCTTTCAGCATCCCAGCCTACTGGGCACCTCTCAGGGACCTTCGGCCAAGGCTGGTTTCCACTTGGCTACGTTCCTCACTCCTTTTCTCACCTCTGGCCTTCACTGTCCACTCCCCACCCAAGATGCCCTCCAGCCTTCTGTCTCCAACCTCCCTGTATGCCTTGGCTGCAGGTGTGGCGCCCTCACACGGGTCCTAACTTGACTGCAGGTGTCCTCTGATGCCACTCACCCTCCTGCCTCTGCACCCCAGCTCTCACCTGGGGCCTGGCACACCTTGGGGCTCAGGAAACGCTTCCTGTGTGACAGAGGGAGCTCAGGGCACCCCGTGTTCCAGCACAGCATCCTCAATGAACATGATCGTGCTTTGTCCCTTCCCAGACACTCCACTCCTAGCCCCTCCCCTACAGGGCTGCTTCTCCCCTGGGGGGGACTTTGCGTCTGGGGATGGAAACTCATGGGGCTTTCTCCGCCTCAGAAACAAAGGCACCTCTTTCTTGTAATGAAGCAGCGTGGCCAGGCTCCACAGTGACACCCTCCCCTCCCCCGCCGCCCACTGCACAGCCTTCTTGGTGAATCTGGCTCCAGGTCTTATGCTATACTTCAGCCCTGAGGCCCCCCCACAAGCTCCCACCTTGGGAGTCCCCTGTGCCCTCCCCACTCCAGCCCTCTGCCTTTTCCTCCTCATTCTATTTTACTTCCCTGGCTTTTCTTCAGTCTCTTAAAAGTTCCATCTACCCCTCCTAGCACTCTGCCCTCTAGAAGGAAGGGAAATGGGTCAAGCAGGGAGGATTTCGTGACTGAGCTCCCTTGCATCCATGGCATTAGCATTTCCTGGTTTGGCTGGGATGAAAGAAGGTGAGAGAGAGGATGGTAGTAAGGGGCGGGTATTTGAACAGGTTTGTCAGTGGAAGAAAAAGAAGCCATGTAGCAGGAGTGCTGGGGAGAGACTGAAATTTCTGGATGGGGAAGGGGATGGTGGAGGGGCTGGCAGGAGGGAGAGGAAGTCCCACGCAGTGAGGTTCGGCTGGGAGAAGAATCGTGCCTCGCAGGTGGGGTGCAGAGCAGAAGGCAGAGACCTCCGAGGTGGGTGACCACTGGGCCGCCTCCCCCAGGTCCTAGACGCCGTGCTGCCCGTCATGAATCCAGCCCACGGTGGCGAAAAGACAGTGTTCCGGGCCAGGTTCAGCTCCATCACGGACACGGACATCTGCGCCGCCATGGCCCGCCTGGGGGAGCCCGACCACAATGAGGCGCTTTCAGTGGACGCCAGGCAAGAGCTGGACCTGCGCATCGGCTGCGCGTTCACCAGGTGCCAGCTGCCCGCCCCATGGCCAGAGCCCCTGCCTCACCGTTCCCCCTGGTCACCCTGCACTTGGTTAGCACTAGGCCAGCGCCAATATTCTACAAACCCTGAAGGAAGCCATCTGTCTGGCTGATTTAGACCACACAGGGCACCATGTGACAAGCGGGGTGTTCGTCTGCATGGTGTGGGTCTTGAGGAGAGGGTGGAGGGAATGGAATAGACTAGAAGGGTTTCCCAGCCCCAGGATCGGTGCAGTGTCTGCTCTTCTCTCTTGCCTTCCACACCACGTGTGTACACACACGTGATTCCTCTCTACCCACACACAGCCGCCTCAGGCCCACTGCTGAGTGTGTCCTCACCTTGTCCCCTGTCTTCTGAGCAGGGCGCCGCCACCAGCTGGCCCCAGGCTGGACTCACATGGCTGGTTAATGATGGTGTCTTGAGCGAATCCATGACCAGAATATCTTTCTCTGTCCCATGCCTTCCTGTAGGTTTCAAACTAAGTACTTCCAGGGAAAATATGGCAATCTGGACAGCTCCCTCATCTCTTTTGGGCCATGTCAGACCCCTACCCTGGGCTTCTGTGTGGAGAGACATGATAAAATCCAGTCATTCAAACCGGAGACCTACTGGGTGCTGCAGGCCAAGGTTTGCTTTCCCTTCCCTCTGCACGCTGGGTCTTTCCGGGTTCAGGCTGTGGACTCTGAGGGTATTCCATCACCATCCTAGCCCTGCAAGCCCCGAAGGCCAAGGGCACAGAGGAGGGAGGCCAGAGTGTTCTTCAGGGTGCCCAGAGAAGGGACCCTAGCCTTCATTGGCTTGGATGCATTGAACTTAGAGAAGCAGGAATGAAGTCAGGTTTGGCAGCGTGGAGGAGAGAGGTCATACCTCGGGGCCATCAGCTGTGATGGTTAGATCCAAGGTCTGAACTGAGGGCCATAGGCCCCTGACTTCAAATGTTTTGAAGTCTTAGAATCTTCTTTCCAAATAAAATCTTCCATGTAAGCTGCTTGTAACATTTAAAACATAATACAGAGCTGGTCTGGTTGACATAGGGCGGGGGTCCCCCCGAAGGGCCACCCCCAATGTTGGCCAGGCATTAGATGGTGGGCAGGGATAGCCTTTGAGGTGTAGGTTCCCATGCTCCTTAAAGACACCTCAGCTTTGGGCTCCCATCATTAGACCACCAGCCTAATCTCAGGGGAGAGGCCTGGAATCAGAGCAGCCCTCCCTCGCCGGGCTGGGTCTCAGCCTGCCTGGCTATGCACCTAGGCACACCTGTACAGGTATGGCCGTGAGACCTCAGAGATGGGACCGTTGTCCTCCCAGACAAGGAGCAGCTTCATCTGCCTCAATTCCCTTCCCTGGCAGTGGGCTCAGCTGGATATTTCTTTCCTGTCTTCTTTTTTTATCCTTTTTCCTACAGGTTAATGCAGATAAAGACAGATCTCTTCTTTTGGACTGGGACCGAGTGCGAGTGTTCGACCGGGAGATCGCCCAGATGTTTTTAAACATGACAAAGTTGGAGAAGGAAGCCCAGGTGGGCCTTCCCCGCCCACATATGTCATGTTTGCTCTGGGTGGGAGGAGGCCTTTAGACGCCTCTGGCTGGAAAAGCAGCTTGTGACCTAGGGTGCCGTCTTGGTCTCCTTTTCGGAAACAGACATGTTTTGGAAAGAAAAATGGTTCCTGATGCTCACAGTCACTGTGGTGTGCCCCTGCTCTGTACTGGGCCCTGCCCCACGTCCACCAACTGCCAGGGGCATTCTCTCCTTTTGGCAGGACTCCCATTTCACACAAATGTCCCTTTTCTGTGATGCTGAGTGCTAACAACTCCCCCGGGACCTGTGTGACCTGCCCAGGGTCACACAGCTAGCATGGGGTAGCCCAACTTCGGTCAGCTTTCATGGCCTCTGTGGTGCTGTGGTTCTTTCTCAGGGTTTTATTGAATTTGAGGGTCATATGCTTGGCTGTTAGGATGAGGATGATGCCACCTGGCAAGGGGCTGGCTGCCTGGGGTGGAGACAGGTCCACCGTCATCACAGCAGCCCGCAGCCTTACCAGCTACCAGAGTCGTGAAGGTGCGGCCTGGCCTCCTTCAGCAGCCTTCTCTTGTACTTTTCAAGCTTTCCTTGGGTGCGCTCTGCTCAGCCTATTGCAGTTGACTCAGGCTTCCAGAGCTTTCTCCAAAGCTGCTTCATTCTTTATCCACAATCACGTTCCTCAAGAGACCCTTGCCACCTTCTCCAGATCTCACCCATAGTGGTCCCAGCCTCCCCTGATGCACATACCCATTTTGGCCTAAATTCGCCCCCACTTTTGTTGGTCTAGAATTCAGAAGGCACCGTCCTGACCTGTGGCTGGGTCTCCATGGGATTGGGAGGGGCAGGGCACTGGACTTGAGTTGTTTGGATTGTTTTTGCCTCAGGCAAGACAGAGCCCTCTCTTCTGACAGCCACTCAGCCCAGACTTTGAAGCTGACCAGTATTTTCTTTAAACTGCATGGTGTTTACAAGTATTTTAAAATAGTTACCAAAATTGGAAAATTACAGGATTTCACATAAAAGTCCTGATTTGCAGCTTTTGTTGACGAACTGGAAGATGAGGCAATGCCAGTAGGCCCTTGTGGGATGTTCGGGGGCAGCGAGGGGTGAGCAGCTGCTCCTGGGGTGGGCCCGAGCTCTGTGGCCTGGCTCAGGCCTCACCTGCCATCCCCGTGGCAGGGCCGCCTGGCTGCCACTGGCTCCTGGAGGATTTTGAGTTCACAACCCCTTCTTTTGGCTCTTTGCCATTCTTCCAAGTTTTCTCTTTCCCTAGAAATTCTCTAGAAAAGAGTTTTTTTTTTCTTTTTCCTTTTCTGGGCCTAAATAAATATTCAAGTCTTGAGACCACTGTAAAGAGTGAAATTGAGAAGCAGAGAGACCACGTGAATGAAACCAGACCCTTTGCCCACACAGCCGGATTCTCTATTACGGCATCCTTCCCCTCCACCGGAATCCCTGACGGTGCTGTCTTCTAGGTGGAGGCCACAAGCAGGAAAGAGAAGGCCAAGCAGCGGCCCCTCGCCCTGAACACTGTGGAGATGCTGCGAGTAGCAAGCTCTTCTCTGGGTATGTAGGGGTGTTCCTCAAAGCCCACCAAAGACTTCCTGGGATGGGCCCATGGCTCACCGTTCAGCCCTGGTGCAGCGCCTGGGGATGGGGGCCAATGCTGATGCTCTCGCCACTACTACCAGCACTCTCCCTCCACGCTCACCTATGCTGAGTGCCCCCCCCAGTCTCCCACTGTCCTTACCCCTGCGGAGGCCCCTCGCTCTGTGCTCACCTGCGCCAAGTAGCCCCCTCCATGCTCACCTATGCCACGTGTTCCCCCCGACCCCCCCTCTGTGTGCTCACCCATACTGAGGCCCCTCGCTCTGTGCTCTCCTGTGCCAAGTAGCCCCCTCCATGCTCACCTGTGCCAACTGCTCCAACTGCCCCCCAGGCCCCCCTCTGTATTCTCCCCCTTGCTGAGGCCCCTTGCTCTGTGCTCACCTATGCCAAGTGCCTCCCCCGCCCCCCGCTCTGCTCCCCCATGCTGAGGCCCCTCACTCTGTGCTCACCTGTGCCGAGTGCCCCCCGCCCCATGCTCACTTGCGTCAAGGAACAGCCCACCTGCAGTATCCTGTGAGGCTTAGTGGGAATCTGAGCTTCATGCAGAATTCATTTTTCTTAAATTGTAGAGTGAAAATAACTATTAACAAACTAACACGCAAGAGGATCCCTTCTCAGAGGATTGTTGGTTAATATTCAACAGCTTCTTTGAATTTATGTGGGGAAAACTCAGACCATTTTGTATTACTAAACATCTCCTCAGCTGCTGCCTGGGTTGAACACATGGAAGCCCATGGTTAGGGATCCCCTGCAGGGCAAGCCCTCATGTTTCACTGGCTCAGTGGAGTCCCCTCAGAGGCATTAGACGATGGAGTTCCAGCTCTGGACCCAAACTCTGGTGCCATCTCAGCTTGGCTACTTTCTTTCTTGTCCCAGAGCCTCGATTTCCTTACAGGAACCCAGGGCGGCCATCATGGCCATCGCGGGGGCTTGCTTGTTCTGAGGATGACATGACTGAGATGGTGCACCCTCACAAGAGTGGAGGCAGTGAGTGCCACCACCCGACAGGGGCATCCTGGCATTAGCAACCCAGAGCAGCTTCCCTGGTATAGGGGGAGAGGCCATGAGTGGGAGGCTGGCGCTCTGGACCCACCTCCTGCATAGACAAATGCGACCAGTGTTGATGTAATCTCTCTTAGCCTCATTTCCATGGTAGTGATAAGGGGTTGGGACTGGAAAGTCAGCCTTCTCTGACAGCTGTTGGCCTCAAGGCATTGGTAGCCTCTGCAGCCTGGGGAACCTAGACAGTGTCCTTGCAGAGTGGCACCTTCAGGGATCCTCAGGGCAGTGATGACACCAAGTGACCGACAGCTGAGGGCGAGCATCTGCTGGTCAGGGAGAAGCAGGAGGATAAGCCATCCCTCGGTGGTCCCGGAGTGCCATGAGGACAGAAATACCCAGGTGGCTCAGAATGGGGGGCGATTGCTAATTCTGCTGTCATAGTGGGACATCAGCCAACCCCGAAGCAGACCCCAGGCGCTCCATGGAGTGTGCGAGATCAGCACTCTGGAGCCCACATTGAATTGGCATAGCCCATGTCATGACGGTGGGACTGTGGAGCGTTCCTATCCTAGGTCCACTTCACAAGTTCAGGACCTTGGCCTTGGAGAATGCTGCCCAGGCACAGATGCCTGGCCAGTAGCTCCATGTGCTTGCAGTGCCCACTCAGAGCCATCCTCACCTACCAGGAGGCCCTGGCCACCTTGGGTGGGGAGCCCGAGTGCCCAGGCCCATGGGCAGGGGCCTGGCCATCCCCAGCACTCCAGTCCAGCTGAGCCTGCCCTCTCTTGCAGGCATGGGGCCACAGCATGCCATGCAGACCGCCGAGCGGCTCTACACACAAGGCTACATCAGCTACCCGCGGACCGAGACCACCCACTACCCCGAGAACTTCGACCTGAAGGGCCCTCTGCGGCAACAGGCCAATCACCCCTACTGGGCTGACACAGTGAGCAGAGCCACTGGGCACGCTTGTTGCCAGGGTCTGGGGACCCAGCCCAGGCGCTTTGGCCAAACCTGGGACTGGTGCTGGCTCCCTCCCTGTGGGAAGACGGCTGTGTCCAGACTTACACACCACCTTGTCTTCTCTAACTCAGGTAAAGCGCTTATTAGCAGAAGGTATCAACCGGCCACGGAAGGGCCATGATGCTGGTGACCATCCCCCCATCACCCCCATGAGGTCTGCCACTGAGGCCGAATTAGGTATTGGACACTCCCCCCAACACACACACACACATACCCACTCCAGGCTTCTGGGTGCGAAGCTACTGTCACGTGGCACCTTTGGACGGTGTCAGGCCCCATTGGCAATGTGGGGGCTCCCTCCCTTCCCCACCTGCCCCTGGCTGTGGCAGAGGGGGTCCCCTGAGAGTTGTGTTTTGTGGCTGTGAGACAGGACAGGACTGCAGTGGCCGCTGGCAGGAGGCAGGAACAGGAGGGGGATACAGATGGGCCAGGACAGAACAGGCCAGGACCAAGACAGGGAGTGCTAGGGCCCCGCCTACCAACGTGGTGCTGGTGGCCTATGTCCTGGGAGGAGGCAGGGAAGGGGAGAACTGTACCCGTAGAGACTGGCCACTGTGCACAGCCCGAGTTTGAAGTGATGGTGGTAAGTCCCTTGCTGCAGACCGGCCAGGCCCTGAAGAGCAGTCCCACGTCAGTGCGGGGGTGGAATGTGGGAGCCCGAGCTGTGAAGGAACCGCCGCAGCCGGGGAGAGTCACTTTCTCTTCCTGTGTTTCCTCCTTCACTCTTGACCGTCAGTGCAGGCCAGCCCTGCCATCCTGTGCCAACAGCCAGGGCCCTGCTGCCTAAGGGAGAGCTGTTGGTGGGGGGGGGGGGGGTCCTAAAACCAGTCCCTGGCCAGTGACAAGCTTCCGCGCGTGTTGCAGGGGGTGAGGCATGGCGGCTGTATGAGTACATCACCAGACACTTCATCGCCACGGTGAGCTACGACTGCAAGTACCTCCAGAGCACCATCGCCTTCAGAATCGGGCCCGAGCACTTCACCTGCACGGGCAAAACTGTCATCTCTCCAGGTACAGCTGCGCATCCCACTGTGGCTCCTCCCACACCTCCACAGACTAACAGAATGTTCTCCATCGTTCTGGGAGAGAGAGGCCCAGTGTCTTGGGCCTGGGCTGCCTGGGCAGGACCCTGAGTGGTCGCATTTTGTGTCCCCAGGCTTCACGGAGATCATGCCCTGGCAGAGCGTGCCTCTGGAGGAGAGCCTGCCCACCTGCCAGAGGGGCGACACCTTTCCTGTGAGCGAGATAAAGTTGCTGGAGAAGCAGACTAGCCCGCCCGACTACCTGACTGAGGCTGAGCTCATAACACTCATGGAGAAGCATGGCATCGGTGGGTGCACCTGTCTGCCCAGGCCCTGGGCCCAAGGGTCCCCATCCTGGGACCATGGGCCAGGAGATGGTGCTTCCAGAGCTGCTCGTGACCCCTCCATGCCCAGCACCTGGTAATTGGCGCCCAGGATGTAGCCAGCTCCTCAGGCAGTGTTCACTCCGATGGGAACTGCCTGGTCCCTGATGTGCCCCACAGCTGACCAGGCTCTGGAGGGCCTCGAGCATCCCAGTTGTTATACCTGGCTTCTGCTCTGTCACCAACAATTATGACGGGTGACGTCCCACCTGAGGCTGGGACTCTGGGAACAGTGGAGGCCTCAGCTGGAGAGCTGCACCTGCTTCTTCCCAGGGGCCTGGTGCCTGCTGTGGGTCCTACCCTGGGTCCTCAGGTACAGAGGCTGTGGGGTGTCGGTGCTGCTCCCCCAGCATCCTCTGTCCTTCTCCATTGACAAATCCATGGCTCCTTAGACCCCATGACCAAAATGAGTTTGTGTCCATGGAGAGGGCTCTTGTGACCTTCTGAACCAGGCAGTGGCCAAAAGCAGCCCTGTTGACTTGGGGCCCCCAGGGCTGTTTAAAGAGGCTCTCCCCTCCAGCAGTGGCAAGAATGCAAGGGATCCAGACCCCAGTCCCAGCATTATCCTTCAAGTGTGATCCCGTTAGCCTCTGAGCACCATCTAAGGAGATTCCTCAGCACGGTGGAGCTGTAAGGACAGCATCTGGCAGTGCCAGGTGACTTTGAAGTCTCCAGGGGAGGTCCCGCCCCGGAAACTGATCACAAGGCACCTGGGAGCCAGAAAGTGGGCGATCCTGTGCAGGTTTCAGAGGGCACGATCTGGCAGCAAGCCTGGGAGTTCCTCTGTGTTCAGGGTCTTGAGCCCTGGTTCCAGAAGGCTCAGGTATCTTAGAATCAAGGCGGGAGAGCCCGAGGCGGTCACCTTTCCCAGGTGTGAGGGGCAGGTGGAATGAGCTCCCGTGACATTGGCAGAGTTCCTTAACCTCTGTGAGCCTCTGTTGTCTGTAGACAGGGATTAAGCCCCCAGCACTGACACTGGGAGAACCATCTTTGGATTCACTAGACCATTCTTGAAACACACACTTGGTGTCCCACACAGTGCTGGCCGGAAACAGGGGAAGGGGCTGAGAACTGGGGGCCCCGTGGGGGGTGGGTGCAGTTGTGGAGCCTACAGCGTGATGGGGGCAAGCTGAGGAACCCCAGAGCCTTGCTGTGTATTGCAGGGACGGACGCCAGCATCCCCGTGCACATCAACAACATCTGTCAACGCAACTATGTCACTGTGGAGAGTGGGCGCCGGCTCAAGCCCACCAACCTGGGCATCGTCCTGGTGCATGGCTACTACAAGATTGGTGAGTCTGGCCAGCTATGGCTCCCTGTGGGAGGGTCCTACCTCCCACTGCAAGGGTACTATACCAGCCCCCACCAGAGGACGTTTCCCAGCAGGGTGCTCCATATTGTTGATGGATGGATGGACAAGTGCAAAGGTTCCAAAAGAGGAGGTGCAAGGGGTGCTTCCCCACAGACCAGCTGGACCCTGGGTCCTCCTTGCAGAGCTGTCTGCTCTGTCTCTGAGAGATTGCAAGGAGACCAGGGGAGATGGTGGGGCACAGGCCTGGCCCCAGGACTCCCAGGAACTGTGACACTGTCCCAGAGACAGGATGCCCCTGGCCACTCCACACAGGATTTTCTGGGTAGGAGATGAGGAAGGGCCTGGGGTCACGGGACTCCAGGCTGAGCTGGTGGGGGCCGGCCACAACCCCTCGATGTGAGTGCTCCCAGTGGCACCTGACCCCTCCCCACCGCCGCACCTTGCAGACGCAGAGCTGGTGCTCCCCACCATCCGCAGTGCAGTCGAGAAGCAGCTAAACCTGATCGCCCAGGGCAAGGCTGACTACCGCCAGGTCCTGGGCCACACGCTGGACGTCTTCAAGAGGAAGTTCCACTACTTCGTGGACTCTATCGCCGGTGAGGCCCCCCTCTTCCCTACCCCTGGGAAGTTCTACATGGTCAGGGCCACCATGGCCGTGCGGGACTGGTGTCCAGATCTGGGGTCCAGACTCTGGGGATCCATTGGGAGGACAAGGCAGTGGCACCTTACTGCCAGGCTGTCGTCATCATCGGGATTAAAGCACAGGCATCTCACCACCGCACACAAGCCACCGGCTTAGGTGACCAGTGAGGCGGCAGCTCTGCCCTTCTGTGACCCGCCCGCACCCTTGGGGATTGAGACGCATGCACTCAGGTCCTGGCCCACTCATGGGGACCTCCCCTCCACCCGCCTTCCTGAGGTGAGGGTGGGCTGCCGGGCCCAGAGGATGTGACTCTTCCCCGCACTGCTTGCCCCCAGGCATGGACGAGCTGATGGAGGTGTCTTTTTCGCCCCTGGCGGCCACGGGCAAGCCCCTGTCCCGCTGTGGGAAGTGCCACCGGTTTATGAAGTACATCCAGGTAAGCGGGGTGAAGGGCTGTGGCCTCCCCTCTAACCTCCGGCCCCTACAGGCATAGACTCGGTCAAGTCTTGCCACCTGTGGAAGCCTCTGCTTTATCTTCAGTCCTGCGGGAATGACGGTCTTGGTCCTGGTTGTCACACAAGCATGAGAGGCCTACCGCGGCCTTGCCCACAGACACCCATAGTGTCCCCTGACCCCAGGGACATGTACACTGTGAGGCCACTTAAACACATTGTCTGGTTTTTCCTAACAAAACATTATTTGCCGTCCTGGGTACTTGTGTACACGCAGGGGATTTAGAACTGCCTTTCTTCGTGCGTGCAGCAAGTGTGCTGAGACTCGTGGCCAGGGGTCCTTGCCTGAGAGGTTGTTGCCTGGCAACACATTCCACGTTTTGTGTTATGTGTGACCTGTTACCTATTACATACGACACGCGTATTATGTGTCTGCATTCTGTTACGTACAGAGGTATACTACCGTGTTACACGTTACATGTTGGTGCTATTTACTACACAGTACCTACATATTCTCTACACAACGTATGTATGATATATATATGACATATATATGACACAACAAATGCATGATATATATCATATATATGACATATATATGACATATTGTGTATTATGTATTACATGTTATATTTTCTGTATCACATATTACATTGTGCATGACTTGTTACATGTTGCATATGCTGTGTTGTGTGTCCTATGTAATAGATTACATGTTACATGCATTGTGGATTACATGTTACCAGTTACTTCGGTATCATGAGAATGAGGGTGGGCAGGAAAGTTGGGTGACCCCGAAAGTTCAGTGACCCCGAACCCCCTCACTGGTGTTACCTCAGGCCAAGCCAAGCCGCCTGCACTGCTCACACTGTGACGAAACCTACACGCTCCCCCAGAACGGCACCATCAAGCTCTACAAGGAGCTCCGGTGCCCGCTGGATGACTTCGAGCTGGTCCTGTGGTCATCGGGCTCTCGGGGCAAGAGCTATCCACTGTGCCCCTATTGCTCCAACCACCCACCCTTCCGAGACATGAAGAAAGGTGAGTGCCATGTCTCTGGGCCTCGGCCGCTCCCTCCAGAGACAGGCTGGCCTGTCCCCTTGGGTGTCCATAGTGCCTCTTTGGGCCCCGCCCCGGCCCCACACCATGCTGGTCTCTGAGGGGCCCTGCCCCAGCCCCAGCCCCCACACCAGTGTGGGGGTAGGAGACCTGGGGTGGATTTGGGCCCTGCTGAGGTGGCCCAGCTGTCTGCATCTCTCCATGCCGGTCAGAGTCGACTGGGCAACTCTAGTCAGCTCGTTTGGGATCTGGGCAGCAGGCGTGCTATGCCCCTTCACAAGTGAAAGGATGCAGCTGTCTGGGGGCCCCCTCCTGGCAAGGGGGTGTGCTCTCAGTCAGTGTCTACCACTGTTCTGTCTCCTCACGGTTATTACTGGAGAAAGGGAAGCATGTGTCCAGGTGGGACCAAGAGTCTAGAGGGGGCCCAGGGCCTAGCATGCTCGCTCTTGGCTATGCTGTCCTTTACACCACACCCAGCCCCTTGTGTCATCACCCCATGCCATAGACAGGAATGAGGCACAGTGAGAGGCATCTACCAACCTTCACCTGGAGGCCTGGGGAGTCCTCAGGGGTCTCCGTTCACCCCTCCTGACTCGGGCCTCACCTGTGTGGCAGGGACAGTCTGCATTTGAGCTGCTGGCATCACCGAGGCCCTTCGCTGCCCTCCAGCAGCTTCGAGGGAGGCCAATGGCCCCGTGTAATCTGATGGCATAAGAGCCACTTGGCTGGAGCTTGGAATGAGCTGTGGAAGCAAAACAAAGAGGGGGATGAACCTGGCTGGAGGCCACCAGGAAGGCCTTCTAGAAATGATGGGGGGTTGGCTCTCGAAGGTTGAGGAGGTTTTAGAGAAGCAGAGAAGCAGGGGCAGTGGCAGCAGAGGTACTGAGAGCCAGCATAAACAAGGCCGAGAGGAACACTTCTTGTTGGGATGAGGGTTCCGGACCGTGAGACCCTGGGAGGAGGCCCCTGGGGGGAAAGGGGGAGGAGATGGGGGTGTGCATCATGGGCCGCCCTCCCCCCGACCAGGCATGGGCTGCAACGAGTGCACACACCCCACGTGTCAGCACTCACTGAGCATGCTGGGCATCGGCCAGTGCGTGGGCTGTGAGGGCGGCGTGCTGGTGCTGGACCCCACCTCGGGCCCCAAGTGGAAGGTGGCATGCAACAAGTGCAACGTGGTGGCACACTGCTTCGAGAATGCCTACCGTGTGCGCGTGTCTGCCGACACCTGCAGCACCTGCGAGGCTGCCCTGCTCGCCGTGGACTTCAACAAGGCCAAGTCCCCACTCCCGGGCGACGAGACACAGCACACGGGCTGTGTCTTCTGCGACCCCATCTTCCAGGAGCTCGTGGAGCTGAAGCACGCAGCCTCCTGCCACCCCATGCACCGCGGCGGCCCAGGGAGGAGGCAGGGCCGAGGGCGGGCCCGGGGCCGGCGGCCGCCTGGCAAGCCCAATGCCAGGCGGCCCAAGGACAAGATGTCAGCCCTGGCCGCCTACTTTGTGTGATGGCCTCGCCATCCCTCGCTAGGCCCCACATGGGTGTCCTGTGGGCTGCAGAAATCATTAAAATGCATTTTGTTCTTCTCCGAGCAAGCGGCTCAGGACCTTTCACTGGCGCCTGAGGATTATGGGGTCCTCCCTGCCCATCTCTTCCTTGCCCTTCCCAGCATCCTTGCCCCAGTTCTCCCTCCATTCTGCACACACCTCCTGAGTACCCTTGCTCTGCCCACAGCCAGGTGCTGCCCATAGGGAGGCCACCGAGTGTGGAAAGGGGGATCGAGCCCAGTCCGAGGCTCACATCTTACTTCAGTACGTGTGGGAACGCATGGTAGCTGTGTGCACAAGTAGGAGGTGTCCCCTCCTTGCAGGAGGCATTCCCTGCAAGGCAAGGAAGAAAGAAGGGCCCCAACTGCCTGTCTTCCCAGGCCTATGTCATAGGAGGGCCACCTGTGGAAGGAGGCAGGGCTGAAAGAAGTCCTTACCAGACCTTGGCCATCCCCACAGCCCACTGTTTGGGGTCAGAGGGTGGCTCTGAGCAGGCCTGTGTGTGGTGCGTGCAACCGTTGTGGCCTCCCAGGGCCTGTCCTGATTCCTGCTCTCCCATGAGCCCTTATTGTCCCAGACAGAGGCAGGCCAGCCACTTCCTAGGAGGAGCTGGGTGTGGGTGCTGTGCTGAACCAGAGGGACCCCGCAGAAGCCATCTGCAATTTGTCGGACAGAAACCATCTGTCCGATTTAGGAAAGAACCCATCAGCCAAACCTCCCTGTGAGCTGTGCCCCACCTGCCATCCTTCCCATGCCCCTTTATTGCTCCAGCCCCTGCAGGAAGGTGGTAGATAGAACAGCTTTCCAAGCAGTATGGTACTACACCTCTGTGAGGGACAGGTCAGGGACGTTTTGCATGTGGACTCCCTATTTGGGCAGCAAACTCACAGTCCACACTGGAACATACAAGGCTCTGGGAAGAGCTTCCGTCAATAAACTTGTGACGGCCCAGCATTCCAAGCCAGTGCTGCACCCTCCAGGCTCCCTCTTTTGGGAGGCCCCAGCGAACAACCCAGGTGTCTCAGGAACACCGTGAAAGAACTCTAGAAGCTCAAAGAAAATATGCAGTGAGCAAGGGAGATGACGACGTGACCTGAGGGCAGACTCCCCGGAAGCTGCTGGGTGGGATGGTATCCCCGGGAAGGGGGGCACTCGGAATGCTTGTGTTCCTCCCCACCTCCCCTCTTGCTAGAACCAGACTCGGGGGGCACCAGCAAGGCCACATCTGCTAGTGGATAGTGTCCCTGGCACAGGGCTGTGGCTGCTCTGCCAGCCCATCACATAGCGAGTGGACCCAGGGCCTTCTCCATGGGAGGGTGACCCAACTCCATTCTGCTCTGGGATCTCTCTCTCTCTGTCACACACACACACAGCCCAGGTGGATGGCCAGAGGGGCTTGCGGTAGGGCAGAGACTGTACCTTAGGCTTTAAACCCAAACTACGTATTCCTTACCAGGAACCTGCACTGAGATTTCTGCCCCAAGCAGGGCTAATCATAAAGGATTCGTTCATTTTTCTCTGCAACTATCCCTTGTGTGTGAATCTCCTTAGCATTCGAAGCTGGAGTCTACCTTTTGGGTCCCATCATCTCGAATCATCCAACAGCATACAACTCTTCCAGCGTGGCTGCAGGAGCCAGGAGGAGAGGAAGAGACAAGGCCCGCTCTGGCTGGAACAGCCTTCTGTGCTCCTTAGGACTGCACCTTCTGCCCTTGAGGTCAAGGAGGTCTGTAGCTTCAGGCTGACCTGCTCTGGGGGAGCAGGGGCCAGAACTCCTTCAGACTAGGCCTTCGAGCATGACTCACGGAAACAGGGCCTGGTTGTGCCGCTGAATTGCCCTGGACAACATCCATCCCTGTCACTTCGAGACTCTGGTGCGCATCGCCACTACGTGCCTCATGTGCGTTTGCTCAGTCGAGTGCGGCACACCTTCCAGGGCTGCTAGATGGGAGAAGCCACCGCAGACCTGCAGTTACCAGCGGCCAAGATGCTCCACAGGCCCCCTCTGAGAAAGCGGCACTGCCGGCAATGGGAAGCCAAGCGGGAGACCCGAAAGTCAGGGGTGAGGGTTTGTCCCTTCTTTCCAAGGTCACAGCATGGCTGATGGTTCGAAAACCCAAGAGCAATGTCACCACCCCATGTAGACCTGTGTCGACCCCTGTCTACAATGGGTCTGGCAAAGTGAGAAGGGGCAGGGCAGGAAGATAGGAGGAGGTAGGTGTTACTATCCCCAGACGCCTGAGGTCGTGTCAGAGGGAGTAGAGGGTTTGGGGTGGGGTTTCAGAATAATGGACATGTGGGGACGCCTGGGTGGCTCAGTTGGTTAAGCAACTGCCTTCGGCTCAGGTCATGATCCCAGCGTCCTGGGATCGAGTCCCGCATCGGGCTCCTTGCTCGTCGGGGAGCCTGCTTCTCCCTCTGCCTCTGCCTGCCATTCTGTCTGCCTGTGCTCGCTCTCTCTCCCTCTCTGACAAAAAAAAAAAAAAAAAAGAATAATGGACATGTGGGGACAAGGAAGGGGTTGCCAAAGGGGGCAGAGACAGTAGCAAAACCCAGGCTGAACACTTTGGGAGCTCCGTGTGATCTGCTCACCTCCGCCAGGGGCGCAGCCCGGTAAGAGAGGCAGAGCTCGAAGGCAGTGGCTGGATGGGGTGGATGACATGGAAAGATTCCTTTCACAAAGGTGAAAGCCAAGAGCCAGAAGCTGAGGCGTGATGAAATTCACAGGGGAGGGGTTGCCAGAAGCCACAGGGCACAAGTCATCTCACAGGAAACGCCTTGGCCTAGTTCCCCTGAAGGGCCAGCTCCAGGCCAAGTGGCAGTGCCTCACTTTGCTGTTATCTCTAAGCCACCAACACTGAATGCAATCAGTGCTTCAAAGAATCTAATGTAGGCCCTCGGTAAGGAGGTCCGCAGGGACCCCAGCTTTTACAGGCACCCCATTTCACTGTGCAGGAGGTCCTGTGCCAAGTACCACTTCACCTGTGCCCTAGTTCTCAAACTTCACCTCATAGTCATCCTGATGCCGGCAGTCTGGACAGACTTTGAAAAACACTGATGCAGGGTCTCACAACGACCCTGTGAGATAGCTTGGTTGCTACAGTCCCCATTTTCCTGATAAGGAAACAGGCTCAGATGAGCTAAGGAACATGCCCAAGGTAGGACAAGTCATAAGAAGTAACCTCAAGGGGCACCTGGGTGGCTCAGTGGGTTAAAGCTTCTGCCTTCAGCTCAGGTCATGGTCCCAGGGTCCTGGAATCAAGTCCCGCATCAGGCTCTCTGCTTGGCGGGGAGCCTGCTTCCCCTCTCTCTCTGCCTGCCTCTCTGCCTACTTGTGATCTCTGTCAGTCAAATAAATAAATAAATCTTAAAAAAAAAAAAAAAGAAGTAACCTCAAGCCTTGCTTGGGGTCATCACACTGACAGGGGGTTATAGGATCTAAGAAGGTGTAAGTAGGAGAATGACGTGAGCCAGCGCCTCTGTCCCACCCTGCTTTCTCTGCCTAAATACTCCCTGCCTTCCAGGCTTGCCTCTACCCGAAATGGTTTCCTTTCACATCAGCCAGCTGCTAGTTCTCCAAGGTTCCTTGCTTCCCTAAACCCCTCCTGTTAGTGAAGCATCCCGGAGACTGTGATTCCTGGGAAGAACAGAGCCCCATATGTGGGCCTGAAAGTCAAGGAGGTGGGGCTGCAGTACGGCTTTAGAGGGCCCTACTTCCATAAAAATGTTTTTAACTTTTTTAATTATACCATACAACTGCATTAATATAAAGATGACTATATTAATACTGTATGTTAAAACATGTCCTTTGATCTCAAAATTTATTTCTTCTAGCTCGAAGACAAAATATTTTCATGGGCCTCTATGGTGGCAAAAATATGCCCCCTCCGAAGATGTCCAGGTCTTCATACCTGGAATGTGTGTTAGATGACAAAGGAGAACCAGGGTTGCAGACAGAATGTAGGTGTCACATCATCTAACTTTTTTTTAAAGATTGGTTTATCTTATTTATCTGTCTTATTTCATTTATCTATCTATGGGGCACCTGGGGGCTCAGTCGTTAAGCGGCTGCCTTCAACTCAGGTCATAATCCCAGGGTCCTGAGACAGAGCCCCACATCGGGCTCCCTGCTCGGCGGGAAGCCTGCTTTTCCCTCTCCCACTCTCCCTGCTTGTGCTCCCTCTCTCGCTGTGTCTCTCTCTGTCAAATAATAAATAAAATCTTAAAAAAAAAAAAAAAAGATTTATCCATCAGAGAGAGAGAGTGCCCGCAGGCAGAAGGAGAGGCGAGAATCTCCAACAGAATCCCAGCAAGGCTAGATCCCGGGACCCCTGGATCATGACCTGAGCCAAAACCAAGGGTTCTCCGGCTCAACCCACTCTGGCACCCCATCATCTAACTTTACAATACTGAGATTTTCCTATCTCATCTGGGCAGCCCAGTGGCATCATAAAGGTCCTTAAAAATGGAACAGGGAATCCAAGGAGAGGACCAGAGAGGTGGCAGCAGGAGGACTTGTCCAGATGTTCCTGGCTTTGAATGTGGAAGAGGCTGCAAGCCAAGGAATGGGCAGTCTTTAGGAACCAGTAAAGCAAGGGAACAATTCCTGGCTAGAGCCCCCAGAAAGGAACGCACCCCACCAACACTTCAAATTTACAGCCCATCATCTCTTGCAGGCTTCTGACCTCCAGAATTGTAAATAATAGGGGCACCTGGGTGGCTCAGTGGGTTAAGCCTCTGCCTTCAGCTCAGGTCATGATCTCAAGGTCCTGGGATCGAGTCCCACATCGGGCTATCTGCTCTGCCGGGAGCCTGCTACCTCCTCTCTCTCTGCTTGCCTCTCTGCCCACTTGTGATCTCTCTCTGTCAAATAAATAAAATCTTAAAAAAAAGAAAAAAAGAATTGTAAATAATAAATTTGTGTAAGTTTGTGGTAATTGTCATAGCAGCAATAAGAAACGAACACAACCGCCAAAAGTATGCTGGGCCCCCAGGGACTGTGCCTCCTCCCCTGATAGCCCACCGGAGCAGTCTGGGTCTGTATGTGCCTGCTCTGCAGCTCACCAGCTGCCCACAGCACATGTTGCTTAATATCTGGGCGCTGTGAGATAGGGATTGCTTTCCCCATCTACCCAGCCATCCGAGGCTTGAGAAGGGAAGCAGTTCGCCAGTGATCACACGTTTTGCTCCAGAACCCAGGATGGGGACCGTGTCGCCGCGCGACCCTTTTTGGGAGGAACGCAGCTCTTCTCCACCGGTAAAGAAAAGGCCGTGAGGCCGTCAGGGGGCAGCAGAGGCCCGACCCCGCCCGTCCTCGGCCCGACTGCGCCTGCGCGGAGCCCGAGGCGGCGGGGGACGGGAAGTGGGCGGGGCCGGCCGGGAGCGGCTCGCGGGGCAGGGAGCTGCGGAGTAGCAGGTGAGGCTGTGGGGTTCCCTGGGGTGAGGAGGCCCGGGGCATGGGACCGGGGGGCTGACCTCGCTGGAGTGAGGCTCAGGTGGGGACTTGAGATGTATAGGGGTGAAACGGGGCGCTGAGAAACCGGAGGGTGCGGAATAGGGGGGGCTGGGGAGGCAGGGAGGCCGAGACGGGAAGACCCAAGGGGTTCAGGGGCAGAGTGGGGGACTGAAGAACGGAGGGAGTAACCAAAGACCTGAGGAACCCGAGGCAGAGAATTGGAGGGCCAGGGAGGCAAGGGTGTAGACCTGGGGGGCTAGGGGCCGGCGGGGGTGTGGCCAAGCCGAAGACCAGGTGGGAACCGAAGGCGGTGTTGCAGAATGGATGTTGAGGGGCCACGTGCCCCCATTTGCCCGTGGCCGAGCCCCTGTTCTTAGGAGCATCTGGGCTGGGCCCACTGCCCTGACACCTACCCCACCAGCCCCTGCACCTTTGCGGGTCCACATCTCTGCCACGTGCCCTTACCCCGCGGCCTGCCCCTGCCCGTGGCCCCCGTCCAAGTGATTTAAAGCGAGTGTTTTAGTGAAAGCGAATGCTTGGGCTGCTGCCCTTTCAGCCCTAGGTGTGTGATAGGAATCTCAGGCAGGGAGGTAATAGACTTCACCACTGGTTGCTGTGTGACCTCAGGCAAGCCTCCTAACCTCTGTGCAGTAGGGAGAAATGGCACCCAGTTCTAGAGATTTTAATGCAGGGCTTAACACATAGCCAGGACTAGTTGATAGTGATGGACTCCTCCCCCACAGCCTTCCACCCAGCAGGACACATGGCCTGAGTGACACATGTCCACCTGGTACTTCCTGGGGCAAGGCCTGTGGGCAGAGCTATACTCCCAGGAGATGGAATGTAAGGCCAGCTCTGTGAGGTCATCTTTAGCACACTTCTGGCCTTTTTTTTTTTTTTTTAAAGATTTATTTATTTCAGAGAGAGAGAGAAAGCCAGAGTGAGCAAGCAGGGGAGAGGGAGAAACCCCAGCAGACTCCCGGGTGAGCACGGAGCCCAGTGCCTGGCTCCACACCAGGCTGGATCTCACAACCCTGAGATCACGACCCCAGCTGAAGCCAAGAGTTGGTCTCTCAACTGACTGCATCACTGAGGCGCCCCTTACTTCTGGCTTTCATGGCCATATCTGTTCTATTGTCTGATCTCACTCTTTCCCTCCTGTAACCAAGCCAGAAGCGACAAAAGGTGTCAGAAGACCTTCTGTGAGTCCGGCTTTGCCGTTTCCTACCTGTGTGACCTTAGGCAGACAGCTTACCCTCCCAGAGAATATTTCTTCATCTGCAGTGTGGCCTAACAGCTTATTCTCAGGAGAGTTGTGCAAGAGGTAACAAAACAAATACCACTCCAAATACCACTTTGAAAGCTGTAAACCTCCTTACCAGTTCATTTGTAGAATTCCTTTCAGATACTGCTGGAGGCCATCCCTGCCTTTAAAACCTTTCTCCTCTGATCACGGTCATGATTGGGGTTCTCCCCAGAATATCCTAACTTCCTCTTTGAAGGTGTCAGGCCTCAGGGTGCTTATCTCAGCCCACACCACCCACTGGCAGTGGCAGAAGGCAGCCTGCATCTTCCCTCTGCCATCACACTTGCCAGCTGCCATGCACAGAGGGGTGGGCTTCCTGACTCAGGGAGCAGAGCATCTAGTTGAGAAAGTCAAGCCTGGGGCGCCTGGGTGGCTCAGTGGGTTAAGCGGCTGCCTTCAGCTCAGGTCATGATCTCAGGGTCCTGGGATCGAGTCCCGCATCGGGCTCTCTGCTCATCAGGGAGCCTGCTTCCCTCTCTCTCTCTCTCTGCCTGCCTCTCTGCCTACTTGTGATCTCTCTCTGTCCAATAAACAAATAAAATCTTTAAAAAAAAAAAAAAAAAGAAAGTCAAGCCTGTAGAAAGTGGTGGGTCCCCAACAATGTGAATGTACCTAAGGCCCCAGAACTGGAGAGGGGAAAACGGGCAGAACAATAAATTGTATGTCACGTGTATTTTAGCTACATTTTTTAAGAAAAAAAAGATATATGTGTAGGAAAAGATCTGGAAAATTGACACCATATTCGTCGCAGTGGTTACTTAGGAATAAACAAGATTCTCCATTTACAGAAAAGCTTTTAATAAAGAAGGCAATACTGTTGTAACGATGACACAGTTTTAAGGATTGCTGTCTTCTGCCTTACTCCTGGGTTCTGAAGTTGAGCAGGACTCTCAACAAGTATTTTGTCTGTACCATCTAGAAAAAGGCAGTTGGCGCCTGGGTGCCTCAGTTGGTTAAGCGGCCGACTCTGGATTTCAGCTCAGGTCATGAGCTCAGACCTGGGATCGAGCCCTGGGTTGGACTCTGCCCTTAGCTGGGAGGCTGCTTGAGGATTCTCTCTCCCCCTCTGCCCTTCCACCTGCTTATGCTCCCTCTCTCTCTAAAATAAATAAAATTTTTTTTAATCAAGAAAAAGCCAGTTGTACAAATATGCGTTAGTTGAGTTTATGAGTCAAAACCGATAAACTAGAGGAAAATAAATATTTTTTTCTTTGGGATCAAGCACATGGAAGGCAGTGCGCTGGACCCCAAAGGTGTCGCAGTTCAGCAGGGTTTGGCTCAGAAAGGTCTGGGGTAGGGGTGGGGCCAAAGTGGGATTCGACAAGGCAAATCACAGAAGTAGGGAGGTGAGGGGCTGGAACAGGGTGATGGGCACAGAGATGGAAGAAGAGGCCATGAGAAACTGAATTCCCAGGCTGGTGACCTAGCGAGGGGTGGGCGGGTGAGCCCCCAGCGTGAACCCCATCGAGGGACTTCGAACGAGTCACTTGGTTCTTTTGCTCTCTCCCCCCACTGGTAGCCCCCACCTGTCATGACCCCTACCTGGGGAGAATGACAGCAGGTTGCTGGGAGTGGGGAAGAGGAGCAGCAGGGAGAGTGCCATGGGTGTGGGCAGCTGGGGGCTGCTGGGGGGTGCTAGCTGGGATTGTCGTTATTCCCACTGCCGTGGCTGCCAGCTGATGGGCTGTGCAGGGCGGCAGCATTCCGGGAGCCGGAAGGCCATGGTCCATGCGCCACGTTTGGCCAGTCTGGTGGAGGCAGGTGACAAGGGGCCTGGCAGCCCAGTGTACCTCCCCTGGCCTCTCCTTGTCTTGATGACTAACCCAGACTCACAGGCAAGTCCCCCTCCCCAGCCCTGCTCAGCACTGCATCCAGCTGGACACCTTGCCCCAGCTCTGCCTCACCTCCCACCACCTCATCCTGCTCTCTGCCCGCTCTGCCCCCATTGGGCCAGCAAGAGCTCGGGACCACAAGACAGCCCCCTGCCTTTTTCCTGCCTCTATCTGTAGGCCCTGGGCTCCTAGAAGAGGGGATTGTTTTGCTTCTCTCTTTATGGCTTATGTGACAGATTCAGAGTTTCTTGGGAAAAAAAGAAGGGCAAGGAAGGAACTTACTCTTATCTTTAACCCCAGCTGGACCCTAGAGAAGGAGAGCCACATCCTGGTTCCTCTCCTTGCCCCTCACCTCCGCCTGCTGATGCAGAAACCAGCATGTTTGGTCCTCAGCAGGCAGGATGGCCCTGGGTACCTGCATTCCAAAATGCTGAGCTGATGCCACCAGCAAGTAAGGTCACAGGCGAAGGGTCTTGTATTCTGTGCTTTACGCCAGGGGCCAGGCTTTCTCAAACACGGCCCTCCTGTGCACTCTGGGGAGGTCGGTGAGCCAGCCCTCCTCTCACTGAGGTCTTAATCATACGCTTACAGGAGTGGGCACTGTCAAAGATTCCAAGCCCTGCAGAGTATTGTTTCTGGGCTCACAGGGACCCAGACAGCATTTCCCCGACCCTGGAGCCCCGGCTGTTGCTTGGGACCAGGCCTGCATTATTCACATTTCTCCCCTAAGCAACAGGCCAGAGCTGTTCGCAAGCAGAGGAGGTAGGTGGCTTGGCCTCTTTCTCTGCCGGAGGGTGTGGGAGCCTGCTGGGAAATTCTCGCCATCTTCTTATTTTTCCCTGGCTTGGTTCTCGCTCAGCAGCTCGGCCAGCCTGCTCGCTCCCCAGGCGACCCTCACCACCCCCCCACGAGGCTCCCAGCCTTTTCTGATCTCCCCATTTTACAAAGTCTTCCTCTCGTGGTTATGACTCGGGTGTCCAACCTGCTCTTGTCCTGATTCCTGCTGCTTTATCTCTTTATCTTTTTACCTGTTCACCTTTTGTGACCCAGGTCTGCATTGTATTTACTTTTACTGATAAGTAAAGGTGGGTGAGAGCGATGATTTTAAATCCGTCCCCATAACCTTCCATCATAAGTGCCCTAATTTCTGTATTATTTCTGTGTCTGCTTTATTATTTTTTTTTTTAAGATTTTATTTATTTATTTGACAGAGAGAAATCACAAGTAAGCAGAGAGGCAGGCAGAGAGAGAGGAGGAAGCAGGCTCCCCGCCGAGCAGAAAGCCCGATGCGGGGCTCGAACCCAGGACCTGGGATCATGACCCGAGCCGAAGGCAGTGGCTTTAACCCACTGAGCCACCCAGGCGCCCCTCTGTGTCTGCTTTAAAAAGTCAACTTTGACAAGTCTCTGAAGGAGAGAGATTTTGTGGGCTTGGGGTTAGTTTTGTTCTGTTCTGTTTTGTTTTGTTTTGTTTTACTTACTCCCCCCTCCCTTGTCCTTGCACGTCTTTTCCAGATTAGACTCTTAACTAACTCCCTTTCCCCTTCACCCCATGCTCTTCTTGTGGTTTTTTTTTCCCCTCTTTATTCTGCCACAGACTTGTGCTGAGTTAGTGGCTCTAGACAAGGGCAGCCGTGCCCACGGGTGTGGGTACTGAGCGGGCTCTCACCCCTCCTCTCGGTGGCAGGTCCCTCCAGCCTCCAATTTCCAACCCCTGTCACCACTGCCCTCTGGTAATGTTTGTAGGCATGAGGAATTCCAGAAGAGTCTGCCATGCCTTCTCCCTGCCTGTACTCGTCAGAACCGGGAAGGCCTCAGGGAAGGGATGGGCCGTGAAATTGCTCCCCAAATTCTCTGCCTGCAACTTGGGATTGGACCCTCAAGTTCATTCTGGTTCTGCTACCAAAGCAAGCTTCCCACCTGGGTGTTGTGGAGGCCCTGGGGGTGCCCCAGCCCTGGGAAGGCTCAGAGGGGAGTGGGCCTGTGCTTGGCATTGGTGGCCAGGGGGTTGCACACGTGGGTGTGGGGTAGGAAGTAGGGCCTAGAGAGCAAATGGGGGAGGGTGTATGCCGGAAGAGAGATGCTCTAGGACCATTTGGGTCTGGAGGGCTGAACATAAGAGGCGGTGGGCCATGCAGGAGTCTGAACTCTGGGAGGCAGGGTGAAGGAAGAGGGTAGGCTGGTGGTACATGGAGGCCCTGAGCTGGGGGAGAGGAGCTGGAGGCCCACCTTGGGGAGGTGGATATGGTGAGAGCCCGCTGTGACTAAGGCCCTTGTAGGAGAAGAGCTGGGTGGGATGGTGATGAGTATGGGCTCCAGAATCCCTCCTGGACCCCATCATCTCCCAGCCTCAGTTTCTGTTTGTGAAATGGGGGCTCATCCTGGCTCCCAGGGTTGTTAATGGGCAATGCACAGGTCCTGGTAGCTAGTAAGCCCTTGGCCTTCCTGAGGACAGGGCATGAAGAGCCTGAGAGGGGGAATCCAGTGCCCACAGCAGTGGGGTCAGTGGCCTGGGCTGTCCCTGGTGCCTCTCCTTCAGCTGGGTCTCAGAGGCCCAGGACTCTTCCTGTTAGAGAGGACACATCACAGGTGTCCCCCTTTCCTCGCTTCTCTCCTGCTCACACCCCGAGGTGCCCTGCAGCCTCTGTGGCCTCTTCCTACTCCCCCTCTGGTCCACATCCAAAACATCCCGGACCAGCCCCAGCACCATCCAGGCCCTTCTTTTACGTCCCTTGACAGGCATCCCTTCTCGCCACTGGGCTCACAGACGTGATGGCATCACCTCCTCACCTTCTGTCTGTCGAGCTCCCAGGGTCAGGTTGAATCCATTTACCTGCTGTGTTTTCCTGCCTCAATGGCCTGGCCCCGGTGTCCACCTCCTGCCTGCCTTTGGCCATGGCAGCCATCTCCTACCAGGAACATCCCTGCCTTCTCTGTCACTTTTCCTTCAAGGCATCCATGTGGCCTCTTATCCCAGCTCTGTCTCCTGAAGCCACTTTTCTTGGGCTTCCGAGTGCCCCTCTTGGAACTGTGTCAGGACACCAGCTAGGCTTGTTGCTCCCCCTTACTTGGGTCCCCTGAACTCTCTGTGAGGCCAGTAGCCCTGCCCTTCCGCTTTGAGGCCCCGGGCTTGGTGTGACACTTGCTGCGTGATGCCTCCAGGTGAAGGAGAGAAAGCAAGGCACCACGCACTCCGCACTGTGGGGTGAGAGCACTGATCCCCCTGTGTCTTCTGACCCTCACGTCTCTCCTCAGAGCGAAGACCATCCAGAACCCCAGCAGAGACCCCCCCCCCCGCCCCGGGATGCTCTGGGCATGGCCTCTGGAGCCCCCCAGCAGAGCAGCCAGCCGGCAGAGGAGATCCCAGGCTTCCTGGACGCCTTCCTCTGTGACTTCCCAGCTCCACTGAGCCCAGAGAACCCTGCGCCATGGAAGCTCCCAGGGACAGTGCTGAGCCAGGAGGAGGTGGAGGGCGAGCTGGCTGACCTGGCGCTGGGCTTCCTGAGCAGCAGGTAGGTGACAGGCCTGCCAGGTGGGGACAGCACGGGGGCCGGGAGCAAGGGTCTTGGCATGGGCCACCTGCCAAACTGGACTACAGCTGCCACTCACCCCGCACGCCCTGCCCTGTGCCAGTTGTGCTACCTAATGACATCCCTGTGACAGAGCTGCATTGCTTCCCCAGGGCTGCTGTCACGAAGCAGCCCGGTCTGGGTGGCTTGGAACAATAGACACATACTGTTTCATAGTTCTTGAGGCCAGAAGTCAGGGATTAGGGTGTCGGCAGAGTCTCGCTCTCTCAAACAAAGGCTGTGGGGCATTGGTTCCAGGCCTTTCTCTCAGTTGCTGGTGCTGCCAGCAGTCCTTCCTTGGGGTTCTTTGGCCTGTAGCGGCATCACTGCAGCCCAGCCTTCACTGTCACATGGTGTCTGCCCTGTGCATCTGTGTCTTCCCGTGGCGTTCCCTCCCTGTCTGGGTCTCTTCTCATCTTGTAGGGACACCCTGCTCCAGTGGGGACCTCCTCTTACACCTGCAAAGTCCCTAATTCCATGTAAGGTCATATTCTGAGCAGGTTAGGACTTCAGCATCTCTTTTGGGGGAACACAGTCCAACCCATGACAGGTGCAGTCAGTCCTGTTTCTGTCTCATTTCACAGATGGGGAGCCAGAGACTGGGGGGTTAAGAGCCCGGCCAAGGCCTCAGTGGGGGCAGGGCCAGGCCATGTGCCCCTAGTCACGATGACCCAAGAGGTGATAGTGCTGTCCGCTATTCACAGGCCAGGCAGCCGGAACACGGAGATGAGACACAGCAGGCTGAGCAGATTAGAAGGGAGAAACACATAGACAGTAAAGGCTAGCAGCCCATACCAAGTCTGCATGAGCCTCATCCCTCCCCAGGGGCCCTCACACCCCTGAGTCAGACCACGCCCCCAGCCTCAGCATCCTGGCATTTGAGTGTCCCCAAGCGTGCTTCCTGTGGGCTGGTCAGCTCAACCCTGGCGCACCATCTCCCTCTGCCCCCGCCAAGGGCCTGCTTGCTAGAGTCAAGCAGAATTAATGACTCTTACTCACCCCTGCAGTGTGGGGACCCGGGTCTCTGAGCATGAAGGTCAGGGTGAGCTGGCTTGGTCCATCCTGACAGCCCCATGGCCCCACTGAGCTCAGGCAGACATGCCCAGTGACCGTGCCACTTTAGGGTGTGGCTTGTGTGGAGGGTGTCACTGGCCTATTTTGTTCTGCTTTGAAGAAATATTTTGGAGGGGGCATAAGGCAAGTAGATGCAACAGAATAGGCCCGGGTTGCTGCACACGGGGGAGGGGAGGGCTCCCGGGGCTCTGCCTTCCTCAGGGCCCGGGGTCGCACAGGGTCTGTCCTACCAGCAGCCACCAGGCCTCCTGTGGGGTTTTTAGGGGTGGTGGGAAGAAACGCAGGCCCAGCAAGATTGGCTCCCATGCTAGCCCTGCATGCATGCGAGCCCAGAGACAAGAGAACCACAGGCTGCTGGCTCAGAGTCAGAAGAGGGACAAGCTATAGGGCCGGGCCTGGGAGGGGCACCGGGGTGAGCCATCAGTCCGCTGGTCGGGGGAAGAGAGGGCACAGAGGAGGGATGGGGCCAGAGGGGCGGGATCCCAGAAGGTTGGGCTTGTTTTGCTCCACGGCAGTGGAGATGGAAGCTGGTGAAAAAGAGGAGGGTAGCCGGTGACGAGCTCTCCTGCCCAGGGAGGGGCCTGAGCTGGAGAAGTCAGGGGTCTGACTGTTGGGGTCCGCAGGGTGCAGGGCCTTGGGGGCGAGCAGGTTTTAGTTATGTTGGATGGCAGCTATCTCAGGCTACGGGTAGGAGAAAAGCAGAACTTGCTTGACATGATGTGGGGCCCCATGAGGCCCTGTGGCAGGCCCAGGCTCAGGTGTCAAGCAGGTACCCCATTAATTAGCAGGATGCCAGAGCAGGCCTGAGACCATTACCCATGAGGGCAAGAGAGGCCAAGGGTCATGGCCCCCATCAGCCTCCTAACGAATCCATCTTAAAACACCTTTAAGGGGTGCCTGGGTGGCTCAGTGGGTTAAGCCGCTGCCTTCAGCTCAGGTCATGATCTCAGGGTCCTGGGATCGAGCCCCGAATTGGGCTCTCTGCTCAGCAGGGAGCCTGCTTCCTCCTCTCTCTCTGCCTGCCTCTCTGCCTGCTTATGATCTCTCTGTCAAATAAATGAATAAAATCTTTAAAAAAAAAACACACACACCTTTAAAACATTATATTTTAAAGTCATGTATATCCTACTCATCTTGATGGATTTATTTTTGGTTCCTTTTGTTTTTTGCTAGTATTTCTTCCCCATGTAGACACAGTGTTCATGTATGCGAGCGCACGTTGTCTGCTCTGAGTCTGCCTGTCAGGAGCACCCCCACGGACGTTCCTGGCAGCTTCCTGGGGGCTCCTGTCCCTCTCCTTCCCATCCCTGTGGCTGGTGTGGAGGCCCCTGAGTGTCGGGGTCCCCAGGCAGAGTGGTGCCTGGTGTTTTTTCAGATTGTAGATGGTGTCCTTCATGAGACTGTTGGGAAGTCAGATCACCAAGTTCAAGGGTGCAGTGATTTACGTCCTATCTTCCCCCTCATTGTCAGCAGTTCTGTGTCCCATCTCAGATCCCTGAGCAGTGCACACCTCAGGCTGTAATTATTCCTCTGCATTTTCAACTCGGTTGCTAGGCTGCAAACTTGAAAACCCCAAAGCAGGTGGAACTGGAATGTTTCTTGGGTACCTGGCCTTGCATACACCTTCTGTTTACTGCAGCATCATCTGGAGTCTTTAGGAGCCCTGACCATTGGGAGAATGTTGCGGGGGCGGGGGGCGGGCTAGGGGGGAACCCCTGGGCGGGCATATCCAGGAAACAAGGCCTATGGCCTGAGGCCAGGCATTGTCTGTGTCCCCAGGCCAGAAGCTGCTTCCCTGCCCCGGAAGCTGCTTCCCTGCCCCGGTGGCCTTTCGGGCCTGCAGGAAGCCGAGGCACCACCCCCCAGAAGCAAAGAAAACAGCACCGCTTCTCCCTGCTGCGAGAAAGGAAAACCCAGTGGTTAGCAGGAAATCCCCAAATGACAGCGGAACTCATTTCTCATGTCTTG
Organism: Lutra lutra; assembly: GCF_902655055.1. NCBI lineage: Eukaryota > Metazoa > Chordata > Mammalia > Carnivora > Mustelidae > Lutra > Lutra lutra. Next base: position 65,582,327 of record NC_062289.1, on the reverse strand, counting down.
GCTGGTTGTTTCTCAAAGGTAGTTCCAGAGGCCTCTCCCCTGAGTCACCCTCTCATTTTAAAAAAAACCACAGATTCATCCCTGTAGGTTCCTAAGACTATCTATAGACACACCGTGGATGCCCAGCCCCCAAAAAGAAGTGACCCATTTGCGTGGCTGTTGGGAGGTCCTTGCACTCAGTGAAAAACCAGGTGTGTCTGCCCCGCAGAGAAGCACTGGCTGCCCTGGGCGTGGACCCCCAGCCCTCGAGGACAGACACACAAAGGCGAACACACATCGTCTGGCCTGTGACGGGTTCCCACTGGTGGGGAGGCAGATTCCGGGATCAGAATGCATCTAGCGGTACAGGGGCAGCAGAGGAATGGACTCCTTCTGCGCAGGGGAGCCAGGGAAGGCTTTCCGTGGCTGCGGTGTGGGAAGCACTGTAGGCCGAGCAGCTCAAACACAAAAATGTATCATCTCAGTGCTTGGGAGTCTGGAAGGCCAAGATCAGGGTGTCAGTAGGGCTGGTTCCTTCTGGTACTTTCTGGCTCATCACCCCAGCGCTGCCTTCATCTTCACACACAGTTCTCCCTGTATGCATCTGTGTCTGGGGGGTGTCAGCTCTGTGGTCAGCTCAACCCTGGCACACCATCCCCCCCCCCCCCCCCGCAAGGGTCTGCTTGCTAGAGTCAAGCAGAATTAGTGACTCTTACTCACTCCTGCAGTGTGGGGACCCGGGTCCCTGAGCATGAAGGTCAGGGTGAGCTGGCTTGGTCCATCCTGACAGCCCCACGGCCCCACTGAGCTCAGGCTTTTCATAAAGACACCAGGGTTCCTGGATTAGGGACCCACCCTTCTATATGACCTCACCGTAACTAATCACATCTTTTTCCAAATCAGGTCACATTCTGAGGCCCTGGCAGCTAGAACTTTAACATAAGAACTTTGAGGGACATAATTCAACCCGTAAAGACTCCTGAAGTGCTAGAGGGCCACCAACTGGGGTTGGTGGCCGGGAGCCGTCATCAGCCTGGACACCGGGCAATTTGTGCAGCCCCCCACAGCCCCAACCCATGCTTGCTGTAGCCCAGGACCTGGTAAATGGCATCGAGCTGGTGTCCATCCAACTCCTCGAGGACCAGAGGCCGACCTGCCGCTTGCCGCCGCACGTTGTGGCACAGGCAGTTATCACTCCCTCCAGATGGGCGTCCCTGAGTGGGGAGGTCTCCATCTAGAGCATTCGGGGAGGCACTGGGGTCTTAGCTTCTGCCAAGGTGCCAGCCCCGCCTCACTCCTTGTTCCGGTCTGCAGGGGCGCCTTACCACCACTTGCTTCATCTCTGGCCCACGAGGCAGTTTCCCAGCTGCTACAGACAGACCTTTCTGAATTCAGGAAGTTGCCGGGGCAGGAGGAGGAGGAAGATGACGACGAGGAAGAGAAGACCCCTGTGACCCGTGAGTTCTCTTCCCTTTCTGGCTGGGACACTTAGCAGGCGACAGACTCACCCACCAGACAAAGGACGGGATGGGGTGGGAGGTGGGGGGATGCCAGTTCCGGAGCTGTCAGGGCTCACCTGGCTGCCACCGCCCTTCCTGTTGCTAGAGGCAGTCATAGGCAGCACATGGCTGAGGGCCATGGAAGGGCAGCGTTTACGCGTGCTCCTGATGGCCACCTGGATGCAGAGAGAGCGCTCGCTCCAGCCTCAGGTCGGCAGGGGGAGCACGGCCGCTGTCTCCCTGAGCTTTGGAACCGCCCAGGAGATGAATAATGCTTTTCCCATTCTACATGGGAGGAAGCTGAGGTGGCAGCTTGGTCGCCCACTTGCTCTTCTGCCTCAGCTGACACTGCCCCAGGGTGGCGTAGGAGCCAGGAGGGTGACATGTGTGGGGCTCCTGGGGGCGGCCTCAGGGTCCAGCTGGCAGAAAATACCAGCATTTGGGCCAGTTGACCGACCTGATCCAACTCAGGACCCTGACAGGTGGAGACTCCACGGAGTCTGGAGAGCTAGCTTGGGGAGGGGCCCGTTGGTCTGCCTCCTCCTGGGGCACTGGTTAGTGTGGCATGCCCCCAGCCACCCCACACCACCTGGGGAACCCAGAAATGGGCAGTGAACCTCATCATAAAAAAATCAGGGCTCGCTCTTTGCATGTCTTCGTTTCACTTTCTCGATACAGTGAAGGAATTAATGAAATTGGGAATTATTTATTTTTTTTAAAGATTTTATTTATTTATTTGACAGAGAGAAATCACAAGTAGGCAGAGAGGCAGGCAGAGAGAGAGGAGGAAGCAGGCTCCCTGCTGAGCAGAAAGCCCGATGCGGGGCTCGAACCCAGGACCTGGGATCACGACCTGAGCCGAAGGCAGCGGCTTAACCCACTGAGCCACCCAGGCGCCCCGAAATTGGGAATTAATACGGTGAAACCCCCCCCCGTCACCTCATCCGAGGGGGAGGTTCATTTTAAGACCCCCAGGGAATGCCTGAAACTGCGGATCGCACCAGACCCTCTGTATATGCTGCATTTTTTCCTATACACGCACACCTCTGATAAATTTTAATTTATAGACTAAGCACAGTAAGAGAGTAGCAACTGATACTAAAATAGAAGAGTGATAATAATACACTGTAGTAAAAGTTACATGAAGGTGGTCCTCTCTCTCTCTAAATATCTTGGTCTGTACTCACCCTTCTTCTGGTGATGACGTGAGATGCCTGCGCGGTAGGATGGAGTAAGGTGAGTGACATAGGCATCACAGTGTAGCACTGGGCTACTGTTGACCTTCTCCCTTTTTTTTTTTTTTTTTAAGATTTTTTTATTTATTTGAGAGAGAGAGATTGAGAGATAGAGAACATGAGAAGGGAGGGTCAGAGGGAGAAGCAGACTCCCCACTGAGTGGGGAGCCTGCTGCAGGACTCCATCCCTGGATTCCAGGATCATGACCTGAGCCAAAGGCAGTCGCTTAACTGCCTGAGCCACCCAGGTGCCCTTGCTGTTAACCTTCTGACAGTACCCTCTGATAACCCCATGCCCCAGACCGCAGTTGACTGCCAGTACCTGAAACCTGGGAAGGCGAAATCGTGGCTAAGGGGAACTCCTGTATAATTTGTTGATTTGCTCCTTTATATATTGCTTATGATTACTTCTGTCTTTATGGATTTAGTCTCTTTATATATTGCATATGGTTACTTCTATCTTGTCTCGTATTTGTTATCTGTGTTACTTGGAGTTGAGCCTGAGTGTGAGTGTTGAGGGCAAAACAAGGAACAGGTTGGGGGAGAAAGAAGGTAAATGCACGCGGCCCCTTGCTTCAGCACGGGCCGAATTCTCATCCCCCCCACCCCCGCCCCTTCCGTGGCTCCCTGCCCACATTCCATCCCAGCATGGCCTCACATTCCTGCCTGGGAGGTGCGGGAGACAGCAGCCCACAGTGACAGGCAGCCTTTGTCCTCCGCAGAGCCCCACAAAGGGAGTGCCCCACCCGATAGTCCCGGCGGGAAACCAGCACCACCTGCTGGCGGGAAGGCCCTACACGGGGCTCCTGCAGGCCAGGGAAGGGGGGATGGCCCCTCGTGGTGGGAACTCACAACCTGCCCTGGCCCTCCATTCAGGCCCTGGCTCTGGGACCCTGATCAGCTCTCCCTGTCACTGGGACAGAACATAGGAAAATCTATCATCTTGAAGCCCTTCTTGGAAAATGGGCTTCCGGGCAGGTGTTATGAGCACCCCTGCTCAACGCCAGAGGTATGACTAAACCCCCCAGGGCTGGGTCATGTGGAAACACCAGCCGGCCCCGCTCCAGTGAGCTGGTCCTGTGGGTGCCAGGATGAGGCCCTCAGCGGGGAAAGCAGGTGTGTCCTGCCAGCGGCATCAGGAGTCCGTGAGCCAGCCAATTGGCCCATGGCTTATCCATTGCTTATCATTGTCAGTGGTAATTGCCTTTGCTGAAGCTGAAATTCAAGTTCAAATGTGTTGATGGAAATGGTTGCACGACCTAAGGCAGGAGAGTACATGGTGCCCTGTGCCTCGCCGGGTGTCTCAGGCCTAATAAAAGCAGAGCCCGGGGGCACCTGGGTGGCTCAGTTGATTAAGCATCTGCCTTTGGCTCAGGTCATGATCCTGGGGTCCTGGGATCAAGCCCCACATCGGGCTCCCTGCTCAGTGGGGAGTCTGCTTTTCCCTCTGCCTGCCCCTCCCCTTCTGCGTTCTCTCCCTCTGACAAATAAATAAATAAAACCTTTAAAAAAAAAAAGCAGATCCCAGAGGGAGAGGGAAGGAGCCCAGGAGCCCAGATAGTCGTCTGAACGTAACTGTCTACAGAGACAGCGCTGTGCAGTCCAGCTGAACGAGGGGTCTCTGACTTTTTGGCAGGGGATTCACTGGGCCGAGCACGTGTGGACATGTCTTCCCAGAGCTGAGCCTTCCTGTTCCCACAGCCCCTCAGGCCAGCCCGGCTGGTCTCCCACTTCTTGCCAAACACCTGAATGGTGCCTGTGTCCTGGGTGTGCCCACAATGGCTAGTACTAGACACACCTGCCCCCCACCCCCGACTTTCACGTGTGGATTCCCTCAGACATGTCTTCTGTGGCCTCTTGTGCCTTCCCTGGCCTCTCCCCCTTTTTCTTTTTCTTTTTTTTTTAAGATTTTATTTATTTATTTGACAGAGAGTGAGACAGCGAGAGAGGGAACACAAGCAGGAGGAATAGGAGAGGGAGATACAGGCTCCCTGCTGAGCACGGAGCCCGATGCAGGGCTCCATCCCAGGACCCCTGGGATCATGACCTGAGCCGAAGGCAGATGCTTAACCCACTGAGCCACCCAGGCGCCCCCCTACCTTTTTCTTCTGCAGCCTCCACCTTTGGGCAGGAGCTCTTCCTTCTCCGACACCTCCCCGCTCCAAGTCCTTCAAGTGTGTCTGGTGACTCTCCTCAAAGTCTGCCCTTGATCCCCCTCTGAGGTGACCGGCTCCAATTCACCTGTGCCTGCTGCATGCACCTGGGCCAGCAAGAGTCCCAGGAGCATTTTGTGTGTGGAAATGACCTGAGCCTCTGAGGCTTACCACCCAAGGATTCCTTGGGACCTGTTCCTTGTTAGTTCCTTGTTAAGCTTTTCTTTAAAAGGCAGGTTTAGGTAGGATTTGGGGTGTGTGTGTGTGTGTGTGTGTGTGTTGTAGGGGCTGTTACCTGTTTTGTAATGAATTCCCCCCAAAATTTAGTGGCTTAAAACCAACATATATTATCCCATAGTTTCTGTGGGTCTGGAATTTGGGAGCCACTGAGCTGGTGGTTCTGGCCCAGTGTCCCTCATGAGATTGTGGCCCTAGGCTTGTGGCCAGTGGAGCAGAGGTTCCATTTCCAAGGGGTTTGGCCACTTAGCTATTGGCAGGAGGCCTCAGCCCCTCCCCACATGGACCCTCCACAGAGCTGCTTAAGTGTCCTCCTGCCATGACGGCTACTCTCCTCAGGGCCAGTGATTCACCAGGGAGATGGAGAAAGAGAGACAGAGACAGAGACAGGGAGGGAGAGAGAATGTGCCAGGTGGGAGCCACAGTGCCTCTCAGGAAGCAGTTCATGGTCATTTCCGGTTGATTCTGTTTCTTAGGAGCAGGTCCCTAAGGCCCACGCCCACGGGGAGGAACCAGGCTCCCAGTCAAGCGTTACAGAATTTATGGACATATTCTGAAACCATCACCTGGGGCTAACACTTGTCCTGGAAAATTGAGAAAACACCAAAAAAGTCTTAAGAAAAAAACATCCGCTGTCAAACCACCACCTGCAGACACCCACTGCTGCCATTTTGATTGTATGCTTTTCCTGCCTTTAGTTTTCTGGTCCAAGCCGTTGAAGGCTTTTTTGGGTCCTCGTGATCAAACCCTGTGTGGGATTTTCTGTTCTCCTTCTTTGCTGTGACATTTTTTTCCTTGATGTTTTTTCCTTGATAATTGTGACATAAGCATTCTACACAATCATGCACTCTTTAGAAGTCCATTTTAGTTTTACCCTTTAATTTTTTCCCATTAAACTTGGCAACAACCGTAGGCTCGCATGCTGTCGTAAGAAATAACAGGGGTTCCATGTGTCTTTTACCCAGTTTCCCCCAATGGTAAGGTCTTAAAAAACTAGTAAACCATCACGACCAGGATCTTGACATCGTCAAGATACGGCAAGTTTAATTCTACAAGGATCCCTCATGTTGTCCTTTGTGGCTACCCTAATGCCCCATGCTCCTGTCCCCAACCCTGACAACCATTAATCTTCTCTGCTTCCATAATTTCATCATTTCAAGAATGCCTAGAAATGGAATCCTAGAGTATATAACTTTTGGGGATAGGCTTTTTTCTCTCTGTATCATTCTCTGGAAATTGATCTGAGTTTCTATAACATGCCAGGAGTTCGCTCCTGCCTTCCTTCCTTCCTTCCTTCCTTCGTTCCTTCCTTCCTTCCATGAGTAGTATTCTGTGGCACGATATACCGAAGTTTACCTGCTCTCAGGTTGAAAATCATCTGGGCCATTTCCAGTTTTTGCCCATTGCAGGTGAGCTGCTGTGAACACGGGGGCACCCAGGGTTTTGTGCGCACGGTGTCTTAATTTCTCTGGGCTCAATCCCCAGGGGTGCAGTTGCTGATCCATGTGTCCATTGTGTGTTTAGTTGTGAAAATCATGTTTAATAGCAGCTTAATTCTTCATCAAGAGACTGAGCCGTCATTTACTTTGTCGCTGGATATGTACTGCTTCTAATTAACGTGCCATTATAAATGATTTTAAGCTTTGTCCTGAAATTATCTTTGCGTTTCTGGCTTTCCTTGGGGAGGGGTCCCATGAGTGGAGCTGCTCACTCTGGGTCAGGAGCCTCCTTCCTGAGCATGTTGTCCATGCAGACATTGCCCAGTACTGATGACACAGGCTGTCATACACAGGCTAGGGTGCTCGGAATACCCCTGGGGCTGGGGGGCTGGGGGTTGGGGGCGTGCAGGCCTGTGGTGGGCACCGTCTGAAGAGCTCCAGGGGCCACGGGGAAAGGGGGGGCAGGCAGAGCGATTGGAGCCCAGCTGGCCTGCATCGGTGCCTCCCTAATGGTCCTCCTTTGTGCCTAGCAGTGCTGGATGCCAAGGGCCTGGCACACACCTTCTTTAACCGGCTCTGGGAAGTGTGCAGCCAGTGGCAGAAGCAGGTGCCCTCGACTGCGCGGGGCCCTCCGGGGCCGTGGCTGGTCTCCATGCATGCCATCCGGAATACCCGTCGCAAGATGGAGGACCGGCACGTGTGCCTTCCCGCCTTCAACCAGCTCTTCGGCCTGTCGGTGAGTGCTTCACCTCCAGTGCTCCTCCTCCCAGGCGCCAGTCAGAACAGTCAGAACAGCCGAGGACGCCTCACATCAGGGGTGGGGGCCAGCCAGGGTTCTGAGCGGAGCGGCCAGCCAGAGCCAAGGCAGGAGTGATGCCTATAGCTGTGCCCCCCAAGCACACCACTGGGGGGAGCAGAGGCCTGATTCGTCGGCCCAGCACTTCTGGGCCAGAGCAACCACCAGCCACCTTGCTTTCCCAGCTGACAGACTGAGGAAAGGGAATGATCTGCCCAAGCCTGTTAGAACGGGGGAGTGGGGAGCCCAGGAGTCACACCCGCCCCAGACTCAACAGTTGCTGAGCCCTGCCTTGTCTTAGGCGCTGGGAGCCACCTGGCACCCCTTCCCTCATTTTATGCTCCAGGAGCTCATTACAGAAAGTAAACCGAGGCTCCAGAGGCTTGTCCTTTTCCAGTGCTGATGGCCAAGGCCATGCTGATTCTTCCAGTCCCTCCCCAGTCAGCGCCTAGGCTCCACCCCGCAGACCAGAGCATCAGCTAGGTGACAACCTGGGTCGCGGCGAGGGCGGTGTGACTCCCGCGGCACTCCCCACCAGGACCCCATGGACCGAGCCTACTTTGCCGTGTTTGATGGTCACGGAGGGGTGGATGCTGCCCGCTATGCCGCCGTGCACGTGCACACCAATGTTGCCCGCCAGCCCGAGCTGCCCACGGACCCCGCCAGAGCCCTCAGAGAAGCCTTCCGGTGCACCGACGAGATGTTTCTCGGGAAAGCCAAGCGAGAGGTGAGAACCAGTTAATGGGCCTCACACACAGCATGCAGTCCGCAGTCGTTCACATCAGAGAGGCCCAGCCCCAGGGTTGATCTGCAGGCACGGGGAGGGAGCGCCCTGTGGCAGATCCTTCCCAGTGGCCTCACACGGAGGCCTAGGCGAAGCAGGGCAAGGCAGGTCACGGCAAGTGGAGGGTTGAAGTTTGAATAACCCGTTTGGGCTCTGGGCTCTAATCAGGGCCACCTGCCGCCATCCAGGCCAGGAAAAAGGGCCTGGCTTGAGAGACAGAGGATGTGACTGAGGACACGGGTTCAGGCCAACTGGCTCGTGCGTGAAGTTTGTGCACTCAGGGTGGGGGGACCTTTGCTATCTCTAGGACCAGCCCGTCCTGGGAGAGGAACTCTGTCCACAATTAGCAAGTACCCCAGTTTGTCAGAACATCAGAATAGAGGGGTGCCTGGCTGGCTGTCAGAAGTGCTGGGGACACTTGATCTCAGAGTTGTGAGTTTGAGCCCCAGGTTGTATGTAGAAATTACTTAAAAGTCTTGAAAATTTAGGGCGCCTGGGTGGCTCAGTGGGTTGAGCCGCTGCCTTCGGCTCAGGTCATGATCTCAGGGTCCTGGGATCGAGGCCCGCATCGGGCTCTCTGCTCGGCAGGGAGCCTGCTTCCCTCTCTCTCTCTCTCTCTGCCTGCCTCTCTGTCTACTTGTGATCTCTCTCTGTCAAATAAATAAATAAAATCTTTAAAAAAAAAAAAAAAGTCTTGAAAGTTTAAAAAAAATTTTTTTTTTTTTTTTTAGAAAAGAAGATATAGAAAATAAAGCCCATGATTAATACACACAACCCCCTGGGGCACCTGGGGGGTTTATTTATTTATAAATAAATAAAATATTTAAAAAAAAATACACACAAACCCCCCACCCTGCTCCCACTCACCTAGGCAGGGTCTTGGCAGGCTGCTGGTGCCCACTGTGTGTACTCTTTCTTTTTTTTTTTTTTTAAGATTTTATTTATTTGACAGAGATCACAATTCACAATTAGGCAGAGAGGCAGGCAGAGAGAGAGGAAGGGAAGCAGGCTCCCTGCTGAGCAGAGAGCCCGACGTGGGGCTGGATCCCAGGATCGTGGGAACATGACCTGTGTGTATTCTTTCCTCAGGAACTGTAGCCATGTAGGGATCCAGCCCTTGTTTCGGAAAGAACACATCCAACACCTCCTCTATGAACTTGCCACCCACTGGACCTTACCCACAGAACCTCATGGGGCCCTCCCAGCAGCCCTGCCAGGGAGCTACTAAAATGGTGTCCCTTTTAGACATTGGGAAACTGAGGCGCAGAGAGCTTAAAGGACCCGCCCCTGTTGACATGGCTTATCAGGAGACTTGGGAGGGGATTCGCTGTCATCAGGCGCTCTGAGCACAGACCCCAGTGGAAATCAGCAAAGGCAGACTTTGCATCTTACCAGAAAACCATATAGCATCTAGACCTAAGTGGCAGCCCCATGAAAAAGGGACAGGCCTCAGCCCCCATGGCCTCTGTCACCCTGGGCCACCTCCCAGGGTAATGATTCTCTGAAGTAGGCTCTCAGATCAGGTTGCTGTTATTTTAAGGTAGCTTTGTGGAGATGTAATCCACATGACAGATTACACATATTGCCAGCATACAACACAGCGTCAGTTCAGTAACAAGTAAAGTGTGCAGTTGGATAGGTTTTGGCATTTGTCTACAGCTGTGTAACCCTCCCCCCGGTTACAGACCCAGCCACCAACCCTGAAGAGTTTTCTTCTGTCCTTCGTTACCCCACCCTCCTGCCCACATGCTCCCCAGAAGAGCACTCATCTGCTTTCAGACATTACAGATACTAGAGCTCCTGTTTTCTAGAGCTGTGTGCAGACGAGACCACACAGGCTCTGCTCTCCCATCGTGCAGCGGAGACGCCTCATGTCCTTGTGTGCTTCAGCAGTCCGTTCCTTCTTTCTGGCTGAGCACTGTTCCAGGAGTCAGTCCGTCTGGCTGGGTGTGAGCCCTCCGAGCTGGCGCCCGGCCCACCACGCCCCTCTCTCCTGGCAGCGGCTCCAGAGCGGCACCACGGGGGTGTGTGCACTCATCGCAGGAAAGACCCTGCACATCGCCTGGCTCGGGGACTCCCAGGTCATCCTAGTGCAGCAGGGACAGGTGGTGAAGCTGATGGAGCCGCACAGACCTGAGCGACAGGTAAGGGCCCCCTCCCTCTGGGCCTGGGACGTCCCCAGCCCCCATCACACTGCACTGCGCAGGACGGCAGATGGTCATCGAAGTAAGAGGGGCCCTGGACCACCTTCCGAGGGAACTCCTGGTGTTCCCCCGGAGGGAGGGCTCTTGTGACTTGAGTGACCGGAGTTTGGCGGTGGTCCCTGAAAGCTCACAGCCGAGAGTCCCAAGTAAGCCCTTCTTACCACAGTGACACGGAGCCTAGAGCTGTGGGGGAGAGCTGGGCCCTCTGCCCAGCAGGCAGCCCAGGAAGGGGGGTCAGAGGGCAGGATCCTACACTTCATGCATATGGCAAGGGGTCAGCCAGCCACTTGGGCTATGAGAGGAGAGGGTTCAAGGGAGGAGGTAATGCTGAGCCGGGGTCAGAAGGAACAAGGCTTGGGTCTTGGTTGGGTAGAGGCTGCGCTAAGATCCTGAGGTCACCAACTGTCTGAACCTTGGGGTCCTCACCCGGACATGAGGATGGTCTTCCTCCATGGACCCCCATCTCACAGGTGTCTAGTCTGTCTCCTTATATAGGGAAGCAGGGAGTTGGCTACTGGGGAACGCCTGTATGCCCTGTCCCCGCTTGGCTTTCCCCACGTGGATGGGTGTTCCAGGGCATTCCACGTCAGCATGGGAAGCGCCCCCACCCTCCTGTAGGGCTCCGCGGAGCTCCAGTCTTCCCCAGTCCTGTCCATGGATGTGGAGGCTTCCTCGGTGTCTTCATGCTAACAGCAACACAGCGGCAAATGACTCAGTACTGTATTTCATGGCTCAGGGTCCAGCACATGAATAGAGCAGCGTCCTAGAAGTGGGATGGAGGGGTTGGAATGTTTTCAATGGTGGTCCTGGCATGGTTGCCACATTGCTCGCCTCGGGCTGTGTGTCCACGGGAGTCCCTTTGCCCACAGTCGCACTGAACCACAGGCTCCTGCCAGTCTGAGAGGAAGGAAAGCGGCTGTTGGGTTTATGTTTGTCTTAATGGACTGAGCCTGAGCATCTTCTCCAACACGGGAGGTCATTTACATTGCCTTTCTGGAGAGCCCTTCCTTCTTGTCCTTGGCTCACAGGTCTCCTGGGCTGTTGCTGTTGTTCTTATCAGTTTGTAGGTCAGCTCCTTGTCTACAGGGTGATTTGCAAATAGCCCCCTGCTTTGTCTATGTTTAGGGGCTTTTTGCCTTGTAGACACTTTGGTTTTTATGTAACTGAACGGAGCTGTCCTTTTGTGGTTTCTAGATTTGGAAAGCACTGCAGGGAGTGTCAGGCAGCGATCACCAAAACAGCCAGGAATGACAGCATTCCTGGGCCTCCCCTCCTACATATGCTCTTCTCATCATATGGAGGAGAGGACTGAGGCTCAGAGAGGTTAAGTAACTTGTCCAGAGCACACAGCTGAGAAATGGCAGCTATGCTATGTCCCTCCACCGTCACCACAGCTCTGGGGCATTTGGTGTCTGCTCCCCGTTGGACCATCCTACCCTGAGACGGGCAGTCAGGTGAAATGCAGTCTAAGTCAGGACTAGATTCAAGCCTCTGGGTTCCTGCCTGCCTGCATCCCCGCAAGCTCACTGTCAAGCTACACCACCTCTGCGGCCCAGCGGGGACTTTTCCAGGCAGCATTCCCCGAGCCCCCCTGAGCCCCACTATGCGGCACCATGGCAAAGAGCACAGCCCCCCCAGCCAGCCTGCGTATCCACCTGACTCTCCCCAGACCCTTCTGAGTCTCTCTTCCCCCTCCACCTGCTTATTCCTTCCTCCTCCTTCCCTGCCTGTGTTCATGCTCCTTTTTGCCTTTTTCTGGAACTGCTCACACCACAGCGGGTTCTCAGGCCCAGAGGGAGCCGTGCAGGCAGGTCAGGGCTCCTGCAAACCTTCCAGGTCCCACTGCTGCCCTCATCTTCAGGGAACTACATGGGAGGCCCAGCCTTTGCTATTGGTGTTCCCCCTCCCTCTGGCCCTGCAGTAGGTCTAGATCTGCACAGAGACCTAGAGGAAGGGCCCACTTCTGTGGTCCCAGAGAGAGGGGACTGGGATCTCCAGTAGACACTGTCCCATGGGGCATGGGAAGCTCCCAGCTCAAGAAGCTGGTACCCCAGTGTCTATCATGGCGGTACTGCTTTCATTTCCGGGGGGGGGGTGTGATAGAGGCAGAGGGACTTCGAGAAAGGACAAGGCCTAGTTCAGGTTTCATCCAGGCCTGCCAGGTGGCCACACATCGCACAGGCTTGCTGTCGCCCCAGTGGCTAGCAAGGAGGAGACAGTATCCCAGAGTGAAACGTGAGGCAGCGAGGATCTGTGACCGTGGCTGCTCTGTGGCTGAGGTGGCCCTTCCTGCAGCTGGAGGAGGACGTGCAGGTTCCTCGTGGTCCATCACCATTCTCCTAATGCCTCCTCTGGGCGCCGCCCCCGGGCCACGGCTCCCAGCACTGTCTCGGGAACTGGTGCGTCTTGACTGATGCAGCCTTGCCGGGGACCCTGCCCCAGCGCCTACTCCGGCTGTCCCCCACAGGACGAGAAGGAGCGCATCGAGGCACTGGGTGGCTTCGTGTCTCACATGGACTGCTGGAGAGTCAACGGGACCCTGGCCGTGTCCAGAGCCATCGGTAAGGAGGCAGGAGGGTGGGAGACCAAGGCCTTTGGCCTGCTGCCCGAGGGTCACCCAGCTGTCAGGAACAGCAGCATCCTCTGCTGAGAAATACAGCACCTGTGATCTGTGGGGCCGTGGAATCGGACTGAGAGACCTCTGGTGAATTTAGTGCATGAGCAAACACCTCAAGGTCTTCCATCTCGCACAAGTAATCCCAGTTTAAGTGGTATGCGATTATCTTCTTATTAAAACATTTTCCCAGAAAAACCTACTAGGAAACCCTTGGATAGCTACTGTATGTGCTGGAAGGTCGTTTTCAAATATTCCATCAATGAGGATTATCGATTGTCCTCTACCTGGTCGTGCTGATTCTTTTCTCCATCTTAAAAAAAATCCTGCTGCTGCTGGGCCTCAGGCTAGGGCTTGGCCGCCACACCCCACACCTCTCCCCTTGGGTACTTAGATGCCGCTCTGTTCCTACTGAACCCCACAATGTGACACCCGTCCCTCCCGGCCACCTCGCACGTGCCGGCTTAGAGCCCTTCTCCCTACTGCTGCTGCCATCATTGGGCATCTGTACACACCGCAGTGGGGAGGTGGCCGGGTGGGCCTCTCCAAGCAGAGGCTCCTTCCACAGAGCAGGACACCCCAGGCAGTTCAATGGCAGAAAGTGGTGGGGGCTGGTGTGCCCTTGGAGGGCAGGTGTGGAAGGACGGGACCCGTGGGCCTGGGCAAGGTGTAAGGAGGAGGCCGTGGCTTCCAGTAGCACTTTGAAAGTAAAGCCAACAGAACTTGCTAGAAGATTGGATGTGGGGTACCAGGGAGAGGGTCCTGAGGGAGAGGGAAGCTACAGACCTGAGTATAAGGAAGGAAAGGTGAGGTCTTCTCCCTCAGCCACCACCCCCTCTCTGACTCTGGGCCCAGCTCCACTGGAAGGGAAGAGGCTGTTGGTCAAGTTGACCTCTGGCCCAGCTGGGCTGTGACTCTGCCCACTGGGACACCAGGATAATTCTGCCATGTCGCCCTCTTGTTTTCTTCATAGCCTTTAGCACCGCGTGAGTGTCGAATTTCACCATTGAGCATGGGTGTCAGAGGAGGGTGGCCGGGGCCTGGCGGGATGGCACTCGGCAGTGGGCAGCCTGGCCCTCTGACTCGAGGCCCTTCTCTCCCATGCCCAGGGGATGTCTTCCAGAAGCCCTATGTGTCAGGCGAGGCGGACTCAGCCTCTCGGGAGCTGACCGGCTCCGAGGACTACCTGCTACTGGCCTGTGATGGCTTCTTCGATGTCGTCCCCCACCAGGAGGTCGCCGGCCTCGTCCAGAGCCACCTGGTCAGGCAGCAGGGTGGCGGGCTACAGGTGGCTGAGGAGCTGGTGGCCGCAGCCCGGGAGCGGGGCTCCCATGACAACATCACAGTCATGGTGGTCTTCCTCAGGGACCCCCAAGACCTACTGAAGGGTGGGGCCCAGGGGGCAGGGGATGTGCCCTCTGGCCTCTCAGAGCCAGAGACCAGCACTCCACAGAGAAGCTAGGAGCTGCAGGCCATCGGGCCCCACCCCCCGCCCCATCCCATACCCTTCCCCCTCAGATGCCTTAGGACCTGACCAGTGGCGATGGGCAGGCAGGTGCCCCCCTCACAGTGCTTTCCCAGGGCCCCGAGTCCCCCGTGCTGCTTGCAATCAGTCCGTCCTGGAGGCTGTGGGACTGTGCTGGGGGTTGTGGATGGGTTATTTATGTCCTGCTCGCAAAGGCAGTGGGATGGCCCGGATCTCTGAAGGAGGCCTAGGGAAGAGACCTCAGCAAAGAGAAGAGGACCTGGGAAGTGGGGCAGCTCTTATCCCGGCCCCATTGGGTGGGGGCAGGACCAGAGGCCACAGGTGTGAGCCACAGCCAGACCAAAGATGCCAGGTGGGCGCCTGGGGCAGCAGGGCACTGCATGTGAGACCCCAGGTGGACCCAGGGCACTGGCCACCTCCAAGTGTGTCCCGGGTGAATGGCGCAGGTTTCTCATTGGCTCCTCCCTGGTCACAACTGGGAGGACTCCTCTTTCCAGATGCGCCTGGCTGCTCCTGGCCTGCCAAGCCAGGTTCCCAGAGTGGGGAGCGCAGCCCCGCCGGGAAGGAGGGAGCACCAGGGATCTGGTCTGCTGTGGGCACTTGTGGTCCCCCCAGCCTCCCTCGTCCCCTCCCAGCCCTGCACACACCAAGGGAAGGGAAGGTCAGAATGATGACATGTGGGTCTTTGTTTGTGGTCTTCGCCCCCCCCCCCAGGGAAGTCTTAACTCAGAAGCAGTATTTCAGGTTTTTGTCTGTTTTGTCAGTGCCAAGTGGACATGTCGTGTCATATAACTTAAACAGAGCTGAGCGTTTATTTTATTCTTAGAAAACTTAAGTATTGATTTTTTTTTTTTATTTGAAGAAACTTCTTTTGCAGTATTACTGATTTTTTTTCCTTAATCAGGATTGAAACAAAAACTTTTCCAGGTGGCGTTAATAAGCCATTCAAGTGCCTTAAACAGCTTTAGGTAAAGGCTAGGACCGCCAGGCCTGGAACGGATTCTAACAGGCATGTTTCCATTTTTACAAAAGCAGGATTTATTTTGTTATAGTGGCATGATCTGGGCTAGAATTCTTCCCGGACGTGTTCTTTCCGCCTCTTGTGATTCCATTCGCTGCTGACAGCAGAGCAGCCCTGAAGAGCATAGGCTATGCTGTGCAACTGGGCCAGACCGCGGGGCTCTGGGAGATCAGGGTGACCCGCCAGCCTCCCTCGTTTGACTGGAATATCCTAGGATGTCTTGTGTCGGTAATCAAATGGGTTTCATTGGGAAGCACCGCTTAGAGGCCCCAGCAAGTCCAGAGGCAGCCGGGGGGACTTGGGCTCTGTTCGGAGCCCATCCTACACAACTGCTCTATAGCCCCCAAAACCCCTCCTCCTGTCTCCCACCGGCCACAGCGGGCATCCTCTGCCACCTTGCTCTGCCCACAGCCTGACCACCTCGGGGAGAGTTCTACACTCCCTAGCATGCTCTGGCCAGGCGGGGCTCAGGAGCTGCGAAACTTGGGTGACTCCAGTGAGGCGGCTGTGGTGTGGGTGTCCAGTGGGAAGTGACAGGGCTGTGTGTAGAGTCCAGGCAGAGGTCAAGGGCCCAGAGAGAGGGCTCTCTGGTGGGAGGACCCAGGCCTCCAGGTCTGGGAATGGCAGTGGCTGGCCAGGAGGGTGCAGGGAGGACCCTGATTCTAGTGTACCGAGGGGCGCCTTCCGAAGAGGCGGCGGATCAGTGGGAGAGGCCCCCCGCAGGCTCAGCATCTACCCCACATTCCCGCAGCAGGGATGAAGAAGCCCAGATGACGCGATCAATGCCGTGCCCCCCAAGGCTCCTGATGGAAGGCATCTTAAACACAATCGCTGCAATTCAGAGACGGTTTAGTGGGAGCCAACAATGACCTAGTATTGCCCTCACTGAATCTGAAGGCCCCACTGTTTTCTGGGGGTCCAAAGCCCCCTGTTTGGCCCTTCCCGGCAGAAGGCTGGCAACAGCATGTGCCCCTGCCCTTCACTGCTGGCCTGGCTGCCCCCGGGCGTGATCTTAGCAGAGGGAGGAAGCGTGGACTTCCGTTGTTCTCCCTTCTTTGCCAGTCTCTGATTCCGTGATTGCCACCAAGAGCGGGGCTTCACCCATGGAGCCCAGATCTCACTGTGTGCCAGTCTGATTCGTGCCCCGTGTTGCAGTGATACACCCCTCTGGCAGAGGCTTCTGCTGTCTGGGGCTGCTCATCCTTGCCTTGGGGCTGAGGGAGCCCTCGTTCCTCCTGCACAGATGCCAGCTCTGGGCCAGCACCTAGGCATAGAGGTCTCTTCTCTCTTGACCAGACCTGGACTGGGAGCCATGGGCATCTTCAGCCTCTGAAAGCCCTGGCCCCCCTCCTCTTCGGAGGCCACAGTCCCAAGAGGGCCCCTAGCCGGGACCCCAGGTCTGGAAGCCTCAATCTCCATCTCAAATCCTAGCTTTGCCACTAGCTCATTGTCTGAGCTAAGCAAGTCACGGAGCCCTCCTGGGCCTCAGTTTCTCCTCTCTAGGGCCCAGGGTTGCACGGAAGCTGTGATTCTGGAAGGTCCTGGAAGGTCCAGGGCTGTCCCAGGGAGCTGCTGCCAGTTCCAGGGGAGCCTCCCCTGCTGCCAGCGGGAAGAAGTGAAGTATTATTAGGGTCTATTCTTACAGTTAAGTGGGCTGGAAGGGAATGGAGCTGCTGATGCTTGCACCCAATCTGGAACACAAAAGCTAGAGAGAGCCCTACTAGAGAGCTCTGCTTTTACAGGTAGAGCAGATTCTGAGCCAGCAGAGGTGGGAGAAGCAGACTGGGCCCAGCTCCCTCCCCCCATAGCTGTAAGGTAGAAGGACATGGAGCTGGGCTGGGCACAGCCAGGCTCTCCCTGACCTCGCTCATCCTCGGCACCCGGGCCAAGGAAGGAGATGTGCTTTAAGGGGGCAGTGGTGGGGACAGGCCCCACTAGAAACATGCAGGCTCTCTGAGGTCCCGAGCCAGCCTCTAGCCACAGCCCACTCTCTTCCTACCCTCCCCAGCCAGCACGCGGCCCTCGCCTGTTCCTGTGCCCTACTGGCTCAGGGTTCTGGGTTCGCTGCACAGGTAGGGTACAGTCCCGTGGCCGGGGGTACAGCCACACCAGTTCCCAGGCCTAGCCCTGACAAGGGCTCAACGGAAACCTGCTGGGCCTGTGCAGAGTAAGCTGGTTCGGTTTGGGATCCTGCCGGTCGCCCCCAGGAGGCAGCCCCAGGAGACCAGCACTTTCTGCCGAGGCTCCACAGCTTTGCCAAACACGCCGAGCTTTGCCATTCATGCGCCATGCAGCCTTGCCAAGGGTTTATCTGTGCACATCTCAGCAGGGCTCCTGGGAGAGGTGTTTTCTGTGAGGGGCGTCTTGTCCCAAGACGGGATGGCTGTTCCCTCTGTCTGTAGGGATGAGTCCCAGGCTGAAGGGGCCAGAAACGTGGTTTCCTCCCAGGGGTCACTGTGCTCAAGTGTCAATAAACCATGAGTTCTGAAACCCTGTCACCTGAGTCCTGCCTTCTCTTGCCTCTGAGCCCCCGGTGCCCCTGAGTATCCAGGGCGTGTTTAGAAAGTGCTGGGGCATGGAGTAGGGGGCCGGGGACCATCTGGCAAGCTCCCCACAAAGGCAGCACACTAATTCGGAACATTACTAGACCGGCCTGGTTCTCTTCCCTGGGCTCCAAGCCCACCCTGTACCAGCAGCACGAGGGCATGGCCACTGTAAGCCTGCGCAGAGGCTGACAGGAGAGGAGTGAGGCCCCTGGGCGAGGGGGCATCTTACAACACAGGGGCGCCCATGGGAGCCTGGAGTGGCCCAGAACCACTGAGGATGGGGACCCTCCCAGCAAAAGACTCAGGAGGGACAGAGCAGGCCAGCAGCGGCCAGGACCGCTCTTGAGCTCCCGGATGAACTCAGACTCCAGGAAACAGGAAAACATCCAGAATGCCTCCATACAGATGCTGCTGAGCCAAGGGCCCAAAATGCCACCTGGACTTCCCAGAATGGAAGGGAGGCCCTTCCATTTGTGTTTTGGGCTTAGTTGGGGTCAGCTAGCCAGACGGCTACGTCCCTTCCTCCCCCCACCCCCCAAGCCCTGCCCTGGATACCAAGACTTTGCCCACGTTTGGGCCTTGCCAGAGCAGCTTCTAGTCCCTTCCCAATTCACCCTGAGAGCTTTCCGAGCCCCTCCCGCTCCAGGCCTCACTGCAAGGGAGGCAGCTTTATCTGTCTCCATCTTGTCACGGAGAGGGGGCTGGGGCTCCCAACCAGGCCCTGAGCACCACCCCCCAGCCCCTCCTACTCACCCATCTGTCTTCCCCCTGCCCGATCCCCTCCGCCTCCTTGGAAGCTCCCTGCAGAATCTGCCCAGCAGAACCTTGTTCTTAAGTATATGCTGTCTTGATTGTTCACAAACGAATTGCCTCATGTGTCTGACTCGCATTGCTAGAGCCAGATGGTGGCTCCACATTCCCCCCACCCACTGTCACTGAGCTCTGAGCCCTAGGAGAGCATCCTCTCTGGGGCCATTGGGGTGAGAGAGCGGGGAGGGGTGTATGAGGGACCAGGCACCAGGCAGGTACCGAGTGGCTTCTGGGGCAGTAGGGTGTCCCTCACCTGCCAGAGCAGCCCATCCTGATGGCAGCTGCGGGCTGGGGATATCAGCCAGGCTGTCTGCCAGCAGGGAGACAAACCTGTACCCAGAGGCCAAGTCTGGCACAGAGAACTGTCTGCCCCCAAGAAGGGTGAGAGCAGGGTGGTCAGAACTGGGTCTTATGCCCTGGGGGAGAGGGGGTAGGGGGTGCACTCAGCCTGGAGAAGCAAGCCCAACAGTGAGCAGAGCCAGAAAGACTAAGCCAGCTGGGAGGGCTGATGACCACGTTGGCCCCAGAGTTCCCCTCAGAGGGTCCCAGAACACCTAGCTACCTCCTTCTGGTCATGTGTGGCGCTCCCATTCTGGTCAGACTGGCCTGGGGCAGAACAAGGTTCTGAACCAGTCAAGGACAGGGTCTCCGTGAGGTCCGCACACAAAGCCGCATTTCATCTGGGGTCTGCTTCTGGGGACCCGGGCCAGTGGAGCCCCAGACATCTGCGTGCCCAAGGCCAAGCCATGGCACAACCTCCTCAGAGCGGCCCTGGGATTTCTCTGACCCGGTAGAGGGGCCTGGGCAGGTGCCAGCTCTGGCCACAGCACAGGGGGCCTCAGCAGCCACGCTGCCCATTGCAGGCAGGCCCTCGGTCATTATGGCCGCGCCGTGGGAGACCACCGCCCCTTCCTCCTGGCCCTCCTCCTCCCTCTTTTTCTCCCCCTTCCTGAAATTATAGAAGTAATAGGATGACATAACAAAACTTGGAAAAAAAAGAGAAGAGGAAGAACAAAATTTGATTTTGGGTGGAGAACAGAATAACCAAGGTAAGCAAACAGCTCGAGAATCAATGTCCTCAATACAACACAGAATAATTACAGCCCCCCCCCACCAAACTCAACAGAATCTGGCCAACAGTATCAAAGCTCCATGTGTGCCTTTGAGGGCCTACCTCTCTGCATCATTTTTATAAACTTTTTTTTAAGATTTTATCTTTTTATTTATTTTTTTTAAGATTTTATTTATTTATTTGACAGAGATCACAAGTAGGCAGAGAGATAGGTAGAGAGAGAGGGGGAAGCAGGCTCCCCGCTGAGCAGAGAGCCCAATGTGGGGCTCGATCCCAGGACCCTGAGATCATGACCTGAGCCAAAGGCAGAGGCTTTAACCCACTGAGCCACCAGGCGCCCCAAGGTTTTATCTTTTTTTTTAAAGATTCATTTACTTACTAGAGAGAGAGAGAGAGAGAGAGAGAGAGAGAGAGCACATAAGCAGAGGGAGGAGCAAAGGGAGAGAATCTCAGGCAGACTTCCTGCGAGCATGGAGCCTCATTCAGGACCTGATCTTACAATCCTGAGACCCCTACCTGAGCTGGCCACCTAACCGACCAAGCCACCCAGGCACCCCAAGATTTTATTTTGAAGTAATCTCTACACCCAACGTGGGGCTCAAACTCACAACCTTGAGCTCAAGAGTCCCACGTGCTGCTGACAGAGGCAGCCGGGCACCCATCATGACACATTCTTTTTTCTTTTGTATGAAAATGGGACTCTGCTGTATGTGTTCTTCCCATTTTTGGCACTCAGCATTCTGTTCTCCCATTCGTCCGTACTGTGTGGGTCTCCGGCCTTTTGCAGAAACAGAGCTGCTCTGAACATCCTCGATGGGTCTCCCAGTACTCGCATGCGAGAGTTTCTCTAGGGCCCATACCCAGGAGTGAAATCACCGGGCAGGACTGGCTGCTGAACTTGCAGGGCTGGGCTCAAATCAAACGTGTACCCCTTGACAAATTATTAGGAATTTCGGTGCATCAGCAGCAGAACATTAAGCCATGTGTGGGCCCACGGGACCGCTCGGTTCCATCAGACTTTTTCATTCTTGTCAGTGGAACATGAAACAGCATCTCCGTGTGGTTTCAGATTGCGTTTCCTTGGTTACCTAAGAGGGCGGGCAACTTACACGTGTATTGACTGTTGGGTGACTCTCTTTTTAAGGAACAGGGGACAGGGTTGTTGCCTTATTCTGCTCTTGCCCCTAAATGACCGTGTGGGTTTAGGCAGGTCACTTCCCTCCTGGGGACTTATTTTTCTCATGTGAGCCTAGAGATAGGCTGCTTTGCAGTTCTGCCCTTAGATTCAAACCTCTTAGGGCAGCAACCATGTTCTCTTCATCCTTGTGTCTTCAGCTCAAGGCCTGGCCCCGGGATGGTGCTGCTGAATGTCACATCTACAGAATGAAGGCCGTAATTCACCAGGTCTGTCTCTAAGTGTCAGCAACAGCAAAGGCAGACTGGTGGGGTTGTTTCCCCTGGAAGCAGGTGGGGCGGCAGGCCGAGGGGCAGAAGGCAGAGATCTGGTTCAAAGGCCACCTCTGCCAAATTTCTGCAGCCAGGCGACATCACCTCTCTGAGCCCCTGCTTTCTCATTTGTAAACGGGGGTGGGGGGGGTGGGGGTGATGACAGCCCCCTCCGAGGGTTACAGCGAGGAATAATTTAGAGGTGGAGTGGTGGTTACTCTTTTCACCCTGCCTCTGGAATTCTAGGATGCATCCCCCAGACAAGACCTTGAGGGGTCGCTCTTCTCTCTGGGCATCAGATCTTTCCTCTGTCAGTGAGGGGAATGGGCCACCATTGATTCCCCACTGGTGGGCCACTAGTGGGCATAGGTTCCAAGTTGAAAAGTAAAGCCAGCCAAGCTAGAGCTGTATTTCAGTGTTGACCTTCTGAGACCTGTGTGTGATATGCTTAGGGGAAGGTCAAGATAAATTGCTGGAAACTTCGGGGGCCTGTCTCCTCCTTCTCCTCCCCCACTCACGGGTGCCCTAACACAGGTGCTGTTGGTGAAGTGCTTGGGATGGCTTCTTCCTTCCACTGAGCAGCTGAGCCATCCCTGGAAAGCAAAGTACACCCCCACCCACACTGAGCGACCGCTAGTGACGAGAAATTGGTCTCCAGCTACTCCTAGAGAATGTTCTGGAAAGTCTCCTGGACACTTCTGACTCAACATATCCCAAACGCATCACACTCCCCGCAAGCTCCACCTCATTTCAGGGATTGGCATCTGCAGCCTCCACCCGGTGCCCACAGGAGAACCCAGGGACCACCTCCATCTGCCTCCCCTGACCCTGTGGTACCTCTGAGTCCTCTCAGGGAAGGCCGTGTAATCTAGTCTCCACAAGGTGACACCTTGTGAGAGCAAGCGAGGGCCCCATTAGTGACTGAACTGGGACAAGAGGCAAACACTCCGATGTCTGAGTGCATAGCTGTATATCACAGGAGGCAAGGACAATGAGTAACATAACTACTGGGGCTGTTACTGTAGCCAGTGATGGAACACAGCCTAGATCTCCACCAGCTAGAGTTGCTCCTAGGGCGGACTCTTACTCAGCCTTTGAAATGCTGTTCCCGAATTGTAGAAGGCTTACATAAGAAAATAGGAAATTTAAATAATCAGAAAAATATAAAAATTAGGAGAAAAACTCAAAGAAAAATGATGTTAAATGACAAAAGCAAAAGCATATGAAAGCATGGGCTAATTATATATGTAAATGTACCAATATACAAAGAAATGTATGTATCCTGTACACATGTAGAAAAGGTTCAAAGGAGGGGCCCCTGGCTGGCTCAGTCAGTAGAACATGTCACTCTTGTCTTGGGGTTGTGAGTTGAATTCAAGCCCCGCGTAAGGTGTAGAGCTTACCTACCAAAGGAAGGGGCCCTGGGTGGCTCAGTCGGTTAAGCATCTGCCTTCTGCTCAGGCCTTGATCCCACGCCCGTGCTTCTCCCGCTTCCTATGCCTCCCGCTCGCCTTGTGCTCCCCTTCTCTCTCTCTCTTTGTCAAATGAATAAATAAAATTTTAAAAGGAAAGAAAGGAAGGAAGGCCTAAAAGAATGACCACAACTGGAATCACAATTATCTCTGGGTGGTAGGATGTCTATTTTGGTTTTGCATTACTATTTTTGTATTTTCCAAAAATTTGGGAAGTACATTTTACTCTTAAGATCAGAAGGGGGAGAAAAAAGCTTTAATGTTATTTCAGGACACCCAAACAATTTATTCCTTCCCAAGTGCTTGCTTGCTGAGTCCTCTCAGACTTCACAGTGCAGAATCTGGGGACAGAGGCCCCTTCTCCTGGGTGAACACCTTGATAAAAAGTAAAAAGGGGGCGCCTGGGTGGCTCAGTGGGTTAAAGCCTCTGCCTTCGGCTCAGGTCATGGTCCCAGGATCCTGGGATCGAGCTCCGCATCGGGCTCTCTGCTTAGCGGGAAGCCTGCCTCCTCCTCCTCTCTCTCTCTCTCTCTCTCTGCCTACTTGTGATCTCTGTCTGTCAAATAAATAAATAAAATCTTAAAAAAAAAAAAAAAAAAGGCCCTGGGGTGCCTGGGTGGCTCAGTTAGTTAAGTGTCTGCCCCCTGTTCAGGTCATCCCGGGGTCCTGCCATTGAGCACCAGCCGGGCTCCCTGCTCAGTGGGGAGTCTACTTCTCCCTCTGCCTGTTGCTCCTCCTGCTTGTGTGTTCTCCCTTTCTCTCTGTCAAATACATAAATAAAATAATTTTAAAAAAATGTACAAAGGCTCAGGCCAGACTTTGGGTGCCCCCCACCTTGCCCGGGCGGGGCCAGTGTGCTCGGGAGCATCCAGAAAGCTAATAGGGAAGGCCTCCCAGGGAGGGAGGTTCCAGCAGTAGGGCTGTGGAAGGAGCTCTAAGGTGGCCACAGGGCCCGCGGTCATCAACATTCAGTGGGCCCGCAGCCAAGGGTACCGTGGTGGTTAGACTGTGGTCTGGGCGGAGAGATGACCCCTGGGCCAGGAGAGCGGAAGGGAAGCTGAGTGAGCCCTTGAGGAGGTCGGGAGAGAGTTAGCACTTCTGAGCGTGCCCCGGGTGGGCGTGAGAGGCCCTACCGACCTCATTCATCGTAACTGCGGCCCTGAAGGTCTTTGTGATCTCTGGGGAGAGGCTAGGGGCAGCAGGAAGGCAGCCAACACAAGGTCATGGCCAATATGCTGCAGAACTCAGGCAGCCTTCCCCCAGAGAGTCGGAACAGAACTTCCCCACTTCTGGTCATCACCTGCTGTGGTAGGGACTGCCAGATAGCTGTGGGGGTGGTGATGGCGGTGGTGGTGGTGGTGGTGTGTGTGTGTGTGTGTGTGTGTGTGTGTGTGTCCGCGTGCACGTTTGCGCACCTGCGTGTGTTAGAGACAGATCCTGCGCTGCGCGGCTGTCCATGTGGCTGAGTCAGAATAGAATAAATGTGTTAGAATTCTGTGTGTGCTGGCACTTAGTCTCTAGCAGCTTTACCGAAAGCTCACGTCTCCCCAGCTGACCGGTTGATTTCTTTAGAAGGTTAATACAGAGTTAGGGGGTGAAGGACGCTGGGCGGGGGGGCTGTTCCCGCTGTGTGGCTGGAGCAAGGGTGAGGTATGTGCAGACGTCGGGGCGGACCAGGGGCCTCCAGGGCTGCACCCCAGGGTTTGTTCTCTATTCATCAGCGGTAACAAGCCCTTGATTGTCTCTCGGGGTGGGGGCGGGGCAGTAATTGCATTCACATTTTAGCGAGGCCTCGGTGGTGGGCGGAACTGCTGGAGGTGGTGTGTGTGAGCGCTTGGCAAACGGTTCCAGAGACCATGCTGTGCCGGCCCCATGGGCAACCGTCCTGCACATGCAAATAGGCTAATCTGAGTCTGATAAAGGGACTATTTACTCAAGTGTGGGAAAGGTGAAGGGAAACCACAAAGGACTGGCCAGTGGGGGGAGCGAGCGAGAGCAGGAGCTGTCTCCCCACCCCAAACCCCGCTCCAAACCCCGCCCCGAGCCTGGAGGGAAGCGAGGAGGCTCTGGGTGGAGAGCGCCCCCTGCAGGAGCTGTGAGGTCGTGGCCGGCCAGGTGCAGCCCGGCGGAGAAGCGAGGTAGTTAAAGCGCCCAGAACTCACTCTCCTTCCCCTTCCGAATCCTTGCCCGCCTCCCCTGAGCAAATCCGGGCTGAAAACCCGCCTGCCGATGCTGAACAGGGTTCCGAGGGGGACAGTGATTATGAAGGGCGTCCGGCACCAGTGAAAGTTACCCTTAAATACAGTCAGTAGGTCAAAGGATAAATTACTGTACATTCTTTTAATGGATTCCAATGTGTCTGTTTAAATGATTGTGGCAGATGTGTTATGCTCAGACCCAGAAAACAAGCAATGAAAATATATCAAACTATCTTATGAATATTTAAAATTATATAAATATCCATGAGTGTGCTCTTGGAAGCACGGGAAAGAAGTCTGGTTATCTCTTGGAGCTGGGGGGCAGGGCTTACACTTTCAGGCTTTGCTTTACTGCGTTGCATTATTTGAATTCTTAAAGATGAGCATGAAATGTTTTTGTAATTAAAAAAAAAAATCGTGGGGCGCCTGGGTGGCTCAGTCCTTGAGCGTCTGCCTTTGGCTTACATGATGGTGCCGGGGTCCTGAGATGGAGACCCGCATCGGGCTCCCTGCTGGGCGGGAAGCCTGCTTCTCCCTCTCCCACTCCCCCTGCTTGTGTTCCCTCTCTTGCTGTCTCTCTGCCAAAAAAAAAAAAAATTTTTTTTTTAATCGTGAAATGGAAAGAAAGATGCTCTCTCGGGAGCAAGAAGAAGTGAAGGGGCTGAAGAGGAGGGTGAGGCAGAGAGAACAGAGGGCTCCTAGCCACAGAGAGGCCAGGCGGGCGGGGGTCAGCATGGACTAAAGCAGGGGAAGTAGGAGGGCCAGTTTGCAAAGTGCTTGCAACCCTCCTCCACTCCCTCTCCTCCCTCCCTCTGCCTTCCTTTCCCTTGGAGATGGCAACGTGGCTGGAAGCCAAGGAGGCAGCTGGAATGGTTGGAAAATCAGTTACACACAGGGGACTGAGCAAATGTATTGAGGATAAAGGGAGCCAGGCTTTTCTCACTGTTGGAGGAGAATTACAAATGTGGAAGGGGGGCAGGCCTGAGGAATTGGAGCTGCCAGAGTGAACTGTATGTGTGTGTAGGCATTGTATGTATGTGTACATATACACATATAACATGTATTGTATAATTACATAACCGCATGTATTATATTATATATTATATTATACAAATATATTTGTATATGTGTATGTATGTATATGTATATGTATATGTGTGTTTGTAGAGGTGTGTGTGTATACATACACATATGTTTGTGTGTGTGCCCTTTTCCCCAGCACAGCCCACTGAGAGGGCCTAGAAGCCTTGCCATCCCATTAGCAACAAGTAAATCAGGCACCCAGACCCTCGTTTCTAAACATCATCCTTCACCAAAAGGAATTAGGTCTTCTTGAAGGAAAGGCTGATTCCATGGTCAGTGGGACACCTCAAAGATAAGAAACCATTTAAAGAATTATAGGGATGGAGCATTGGGTGGCTTAGCCTGTTAAGCACCCAATCCTTTTTTTTTTTTTTCTTTAAGATTTGATTTATTCATTTGTCAGAGAGAGAGAAAGAGAGAGAGAGCACAAGCAAGGGGAATGAGAGAGCTCCTGCTGAGCAGGGAGCTCGATGTGGGGCTCAATCCCAGGACCCTGGGATCACCTCCCAAGCCAAAGGCAGATACAGAAGGACCGAGTCACCCAGGCATCCCCCAACTCTCAGCTCAGGTCTTGATCTCAGGGTTGTGAGTTCAAACCCCACGCTGGACTCCATGCTAGGTATGGAGCCTACTTAAAAAAAATAAATAAATAAAAATAACAGAATAATAGTGACATGCTAAAAGGAAATAAAGGAGCTCCCACCGACCATGGTCAGGGACAATTAGAGCATCAAAATGAAAATGATAACCAACTACAACCCACTGAATAATCTAAGAATCCATGAGTCATACTGACTGAGGAGAAGGGAAAGCTCTTCCTAACAGTACAAAGCCAACCAATAAAAGTAGAGGGGGTGACGGAAATCAAGAAACCATCATAGTGGTAGATTGATTGAGGCTGGAGAATTCATGGATGCTCTAAGGCTGGTAAGTGAAGGTTTGACAAGGAGCAGAATACTACAAAATACAGAGTATATTTTTCAAAAACAAAATTGGTTTCAACAAAATCTCCCCACCCCACGTGCTCTTTCGGCACACCCTTATCAGGAGGTGAATAGTTTCCCTCTCTTTGACTCTGAGCAGAGCATAGAGAGTCACTGCTAATCCAAAGAACATGGCAGGAGTGACGCTGAATTCTAAGGCCAGACGAAGAGAACCCTGCAACTTCTGCCCTCATCTCCTGGAACATTCTTTCTGGTGTTCTTGTGAACTTTCAGAACTCCCTGCTTATGCTGTAAAAAGCCCAAGTCACAGGGAGAAACCACATGTTGGTGACAAGAATCCCCACTGAGCTGGTCTGTGAGCCACCCCAGCCCAGGTACCATCTTGGAAGTGGACCCTCCAGCCACCAGCCATTTAAGACACTTCCGGCAGTTTAAGTCATTTCTGCTGAGGCCCCAGATCATGGAGGAGCAGAGACAAGGCTGACCTACGGTGCCTTGTCTGAATTTCCGATCCACAGAATCCAGAAGCACAATAAAATGGTTTTTGTAAAGGCACTAAATTTGAAGGTGGTTTATTAGGCAAATAGAGACAACTGGAGAATTGGCAAAACCTCGGGTATCTACCCACCAAATACTTATCCAGCACAAAGGAGAAAATGCTAACTTTCTGGAGGAAAAGCGCAGCAGACAGCAATTTGACAATGGAACCAAGGTTCCTATGACCAACTGAAGTTCCCATGATGATCAAGTCATCTTGATATGCTGAGAATAACACAGTATCAATCACTTCAGCAGCACTCTGACACGTCCTGGGTCTAGTCTGGAGGAAACATTGAACAGACCTATATTGAGACACTGCCAATTTAGCCATGATATTTTTAGAGACCCACAAAAATATTTTAGGCTTTTTTTAAAAAGATTTTTTAAATTTAGTTATTTAATTGACAGAGAGAGACAGCGAGAGAGAGAGCACAAGCAGGGGGAGTGAAGGAGGGATAAGCAGGCTCTCTGCTGAGCAGGGAGCCTGATGTGGGGCTTGATCCCAGGACCCTGGGATCATGACCTGAGCTGAGGGCAGCTGCTTAACGACTGAGCCGCCCAGGCGCCCCAGAAATATTTGTCTTAATTTATTTTGAAATCAGAAGAAATGAATGTTAATGTAATAAATGTAGCCTAGATTATAGTCATTTTTGTACCAACGCGGTATAAAATGTATTTTATTTTTCTTCTAAAGAGGAAGGAGCCCACAAATGCAAAAATGCCTAGGACCTACCACAGTCATCATGCATCCCTGCTTTGAGAATATCCTACAAAATGAAATGTTCCAGGTGAGATGGAATCAGCACACTCCACCCTGTCTCTCCCACTGAATGTAGATATAAAACCCGCAGAGAAAAAGTAAATCATAATGGGCGCATTGGGGAAGAATGCCAGAATTCGAAGTGTTACTGGACCAGTAGTGAATTTCCTCCTTTTCCCAAACCTCAAGTATCCCCAAGTCTAGATTCAACACAGTCTGAAATCTGGAAATGCACGTAGCATGAATGGAGAGCTCCAGAAACTAGCAGAATGGGAAAGGGCACTCTAAACATGGAGAGAGATATGGGAAGATGGGAAGATACCATTTTTTCCTTTTTGTCTTTTTTTCTGGTCTTTCTTTTCTCACCCTAGGCAATTTTGAGTTGATGGTGGCAGCAGCAGGGGCCTTCGGGAGCCTAAATTCTGAGCAAGGAAAATCTCCACCTTTGATCAAAGGGGCTATGATTCCCAAGAGAGTGAGCTTTAATCTCTCTCTCTCTCTCTCTCTCTTTCTCTCCACCCCTTCCACCACTTGGCTCTAGATATGAGTCCAGTCATGGGAAAATGTGGCAAAATGGGGGAAATAGAGCCGTACCTTTCTGGCCAAGGGGACCACAAAAGGGAACCAACCCCGAGGAACTGGAAAGGACTGGGAAGATTGCAAAGTGGTTTATTTTCTGTGTGGGTCTGACTCTAAACAGCACACCATAGATTTTGAAAACTAAACTAGGACAGACACCACCTGGGTCCCAAACTGGCCACTGGATGGCACATCGGGAGGACGGAGCTGAATAACCCTGCGAAGGCTTTGTAGATGGAACTGATACCAAATCACAACCCACAGAAAACGGGAAAAAACTTGCAGCCTGAACTCCACCAAGTCAACTGCCTTTTTAAACAAGAATAACAACATTCTCACAGGATTTAGACAGAACACAGAGTCCCATGACATAATATTCAGTGTCCAGGATACAATCCAACGATTTTGTAACAGTGAACACGTATTACTCAGCCTAAAGAGAGCCAGGAAGATCTCAATTTGCCTGGCAAGAGGCAATCAATAGTTGTCAACGCTGACATAGCATAGATGTCAGAAATGTCTGACAAAGACGTTAAAGCGGCTCTCGTGTCTATCTGTATGCCAGTATGTGTTGGTGTCGTTTTAATTACTGTAGCTTCATAGTAAGTTTTAAAATCAGGATGCATGAGTTCTACGATTATTATTTTTTTTTCTTTTTCAAGACTGTTTTGAGTAGTTGGAGTCCTTGGAATCCCATGTGAATTTTAGGAGGGATTTATCTATTTCTGCAAAAGATATCATTGGAATTTTGGTAGGGATTGCATTGAGTCTGTATCTCATTTTGGGTAGCATTGCCATCTAAACAATATTGTCTTTCAATCCACAAACATGGGATGTCTTTATGTTTATTTGTGTCTTCTTTATTTTCAGCAATACTTCATAATTTTCAGCATACGAACGTTTGGTCTCCTTACTTAAGTTTTTCCTAGGTATTTCGTACTTTTTGATGCTATTATAGGTGGAATTGTTTCCTTAATTTTCTTTTTGAATCATTCATTGTTAGTGTATAAATATGCAATTATGTTTGTGTGTTGATTTTGTCTCCTGCGACTTTACTCAATTTGCTTATTGGTTTAACAGTATTTTGTATGATCTGAAGGGTCTTGTACTTACAAGATCATGCGATGTGCAAACAGAAATAATTTTATTTCTTCCTTTTCAATTTCGATGCCTTTTTCTTTTTCTTGCCTAATTCCTCTGACCAGGGCTTCCAATAGTATGTTGAGTAGAAGTGTTGAAAGCTCACATCTTTATATTGTTTTGATTTTAGAGAAAAAGCTTTTAATCTTTCACCACAAGTATGAAGTTAGCCGTGAATTATTGTGTGACTTTTATTATGTTGAGGTAGTTTCTTCTATTCCTGATTTGTTGAGTATTTTTTTAAAAGATTTATTTATTGGGGTGCCTGGGTGGCTCAGTCAGTTAAGCATCTGCCTTCAGCTTGGGTCATGATCCCAGGGTCCTGAGGTTGAACCCTGCATTGGGTTCCTTGTTCTACAGGGAGCCTGCTTCTCTCTCTTCCTCTGCCTCTTCCCCCTACTTGTACTCTCTTTTTCTCTCTCAAATAAATGTCTTTATTTATTATATTTAAATATGTATTTATTACATTATTATAAATAAATTACATTATTACAAATAAATTTATTTATTTGAGAAAGAAAGAGAGAGGAGACAGTGCACGGGAAGGGGAAGAGGGAGAACGAGAGAAGACTCTGCTAAGTGTGGAGCCTGGCACGGGGCTTGATCCCATGACCCCAAGATCATAACCTAAGTCTAAATCAAGAGTTGGATGCTTAACCAACTAAGCTATCCAAGTGTCCCCTTTGTTGAGTATTTTTATCATGAGGAGTATCAGATGATTATGTAGTTTTTCCTTTCAGTATATTAATGTGATATATTGATTGATTTTCTTGTGTTGAACCACCCTTTCATTTCAGGGATATTCTCCTTCAATCATGGTTAATAACGCTCTTGGATTTTATGTACTAATATTTTGCTGGTGATTTTTCCCTGTATATTCATAAGGGATTTTGGTCTGTGATTTTCTTTTTTGTGATACCTTTATTTGGCTTTGGTATCAGAGTAATACTGGCTTCATAGAATGAAATAGGAATGTACTCCCTCTTCAATATTTGGGAAGAGTTTGGGAAGGATTGGTGTTAACTCTTTTTTAAATGGTTGGTAGAGTCAGCCCTGTCAGGACCCCTCTCACTCTTGAGAATGTTTTCTGTATCTTCACCTGGTAAATTCTTATCACTTTACTCACCAAAAAAAAAAAAAAAAAAAAGTTTGGTAGAATTCATTGGCAAAGCCATCTGGTTCAGAGGTTTTGCTTATTGGTACATTTGGTTTTTTGTTTTGTTTTTTATTTTTCAAGTTTTCAAAAGATTTTACTTATTTATTTGTCAGAGAAAAAGAGAGAGAGAGAGAGAGAGTGTGTACAAGCAGGTGGAGGGAGGAGGCAGAGGGAGATGGAGAAGCAGACTTCCTGCTGAACAGGGAGCCTGATTCCCGCCTTGATCCCAGGACACTGGGATCATGACCCAAGCCTAAGGCAACCACTCAACCGACTGAGCCACCCAAGCATGCCTGTTTCTGTTTTTTAATTTTAAGTAGGCTTCTTGCCTAACATAGGGCTTGAACTCATGACCCTAAGATTAAGAGTCACATGCTTGGGGCGCCTGGGTGGCTCAGTGGGTTACAGCCTCTGCCTTCGGCTCAGGTCATGATCCCAGGGTCCTGGGATCGAGCCCCACATCGGGCTCTCTGCTCAGCAGGGAGCCTGCTTCCTCCTCTCTCTCTCTGCCTGCTTCTCTGCCTACTTGTGATCTCTGTCTGTCAAATAAATAAATAAATAAAATCTTAAAAAAAAAAAAAGAGTCACATGCTCTACCAGCTGAGCCAGTCAGCTGTCCCTATTTACTGGTAGGTTTTGATTTCTGATTCAATCTCTTTACTTGTCACAGGTTTGTTGATATCTGCTATTTCCTCTTGAGTAGATGTAGGTTATTTGTGCATTTCAAGGAATTTGTCCATTTCTTCCAGGTTACCTAATTTGTTAACATACAGTTATTCATAGTATTCTCTTAATATTCTTTTTCTTTCCTTAAAGTCTGTAGTAATTTCCCTAGTTTCATTTCTTTCTTTCCTTTCTTTTTTTTTTCTTTTTTTGAGAGAGAGAAAGAAAGAGAACACTGCTCTTTCCTTGCACATGAGCAGTGTGAGGGGCAGATGGGGAGGGGGAGGGAGAGACTCTCAACCAGACTCTAAGCTCAGCATGGAGCCCAGTGTGGGGCTCGATCTCACAATCCTGAGATCATGACCGGAACCAAAACCAGTAGCTGGATGTGTAACCAACTGAGCCACGCAGGCACCCCCCCTTCCCAGCTTTACCTGTGATTTTATTTGTGTCTACTGTCTTTTTTTTTCTCCTTTGTCAGTCTAGCTAAAGATTTGGCAATTTTATTGATTTTTCTCTTCAAAGAACAAGCATTTGGTTCCACTGATTTCTTTATTGTTATTCTACTCTCTATATCATTAATCCTCATTCTAATTGCTATTATTTATACTCTTCTCCTAGTTTGTTCTTCCTTTATAATTATTTTATTTTGTTTTATTTTATTTATTTGACAGAGAGACAATGAGAGCAGGAATACAAAGCAGGGGGAGTGGGAGAGGGAGAAGCAAGCTTCCTACCAAGCAGGGAGTTGGATGCAGGGCTCAACCCCAGGACCCTGGGATCATGACCTGAGCTGAAGGCAGATGCTTAATAACTGAGCCACCCAGACACCCCTCTTCCTCTGTAATTCTTAAAGGTAGCCAGTTGATCTGAGATCCTTCTTCTTTTTTAATGTAAGCACTTATAGCTATAAATTTCCCTCAGGGGGCTTCTGGGTGGAATGTGGAGCCTGATGCAGGGCTCCAACCCATGCATGACTCATGAGATCAGGACCTGAGTGAAACGAAGAGATGGCCACTCAACCAACTGGGCCAACCAAGTGTCCCTTAAAAATAAAATCTTAAAAAAAGAGAGAGAGAGAGAGAGTTTTTGGTTTTTCTTTTTGGGGGTTTTTTGGTGGCCAAACACACAATCTATGCAGGAGAATGTTCCATGAACACTTGAGAATAATATGTGTTCTGCTGTTGTGTGGCATTCTATTTATATCAGGTCTAATTGGTTTACAGTGCTGTTCAAGTTCTCTATTTCTTTATTGTTCTTCAGTCTGATTGTTCTATACATTTTTTTAAAAGATTTATTTATTTATTTATTTATTTATTTATTTGACAGACAGAGATCACAAGTAGGCAGAGAGGCAGGCAGAGAGGGGGGGTGAAGCAGGCTCCCTGCTGAGCAGAGAGCCCAATGGGGGGCTCGATCCCAGGACCCTGAGATCATGACCTGAGCCGAAGGCAGAGGCTTAACCCACTGAGTCACCCAGGTGCCCCAAAATTCTGTCAATTTTTGCTTCATATATTTTGTAACTCCTTAGTACATATATACTTTATTTTTTTTATTTTAAAGATTTTTATTTATTTATTTGACAGACAGAGATCACAAGTGGGCAGAGAGGCAAGCAGAAAGATGAGGAAGCAGGCTCCCTGCTGAGCAGAGAGCCCGATGTGGGACTCAATCCCAGGACCCCAAGATCATAACCTGAGCCAAAGGCAGAGGCTTAACTCACTGAGCCACCCAGGCACCCCCATATATATTTTTTTAAGGAAAGATTTTATTTATTTGGTGGGAGGGGAGGGAGAAGGAGAGAGAAACCCAAGCTGACTCCATGCTGAGTCAAGAGCTTGACACGGGGCTGGATCTCATGACCCTGAGATCAGACCTGAGTCGAAACCAAGAGTCAGATGCTCAACCCTGCACCACCCAGGCATCCCTAAGTGCATATATATTTATTATAAATGTTATATATTCTTGATTTGTTTAACCTCTTATGAATATATAATGTATTTCCTTGTCTCTCATAAACTTTTGATTGAAAGTTTGTTTTGTGTGGTAATAATACAGTCACCCCAGGACTTTTATTTACTACTTTCATGGAGTACCCTTTCCCATCCTTTTACTTTCAATCTCTTTGTCTCTTTATATCTAATGTGGATGTCTTGGAGACATCATAAAAACACATCTTTTTAAAAAAGATTTATTTGTTTATTTGAGAGAGAGAGCAGGAGGTGGGGCGGTAGGGAGAGAGAATCTCAAGCGGGCCCCCCAACTGAGCATGGAACCCAACACTGAGCTCGATTTCATAACCCTGAGATCATGATGTGAGCCAAAATCAGGAATCAGATGCTCAACCGCCACTCAGGTACCCCAACAAGTGCCATTTTTTTAATCTACTCTGCCACTCTCTTTTATAAGAATAGTTTAATACATTTACATTTAATGTGGTTACTAGAAAACAAAGACTTATTTTTTTGTTTATCAATTTTAGACAGTATTTCTTATTCTGACATTGAGGAATTAGCTTTCTTGTGCCACTTTAACCCTCATTTTTTCTCCCCTTATTCTCACATTATAGTTTTCTGTAGTTTATCACTGAAGCAACAGTTTGCATTTACATTATTGACCAAATAAACATTTTTCACTCAAGCTATAAACTACCTGCAGTTTATAATTGTTTCTCTTTTTTAAAATATTTCCTTTTCTGAGTACCTGGAGCTATTTTCTTCCAAACGTTCTAAACACATAGCAATAATCCTTCTAAATGTTTATTGCATAATTGATCAGTTCCCTCTTTTCCCTGCAGACCTCTATCCCACAGAACTCTGTCCTTGTGCTCCAGTTTGGACTGGTTCCTCACTAAGCCTGGCACACAAATGTCCTGGAATTTCCTTTTGCTAGTCAAGAAAGATTTATTTTTTGTCATTTAACTATTTGTTTTCTGTGTGTTATATATCTGGATTGATAGATATAGTCATATATATATGTACAATGCATATATAGATATATTATTTCTCAATTCCCCCATTACCATCACTTAAAAAAAATTTAGTTGATTTTTTTTAAGTGTGTCATTTAAATTCCCTTCTTTTTTCCTTTTCTATATATTTTAAGTTATTTTCTTAGTGATTATCCTGGGAATTATGATTAACATCTTAAACTTATCATAATTATAGAACTTACAATTATGATTAAATAACAATTAAAAGCAATTATAAGATAAGATTATAAGATAGCAATTATAAGATAGCCTGGGTGGCTCAGTCAGTTAAGTATCCAGCTCTTGATTTCAGCTGAGGTCATGATCTCAGGATCATGAGATTGAGTCTCACGTCAGGCTCTGTGCCAGGTGTGGGGCCTGCTTGAGATTCTCTCTCCCAGGCACCTGGGTGGCTCTGTTGAGCGGCTGCCTTTGGCTCAGGTCAGGATCCTGGAGTCCCAGGATTGAGTCCCACATTGGGCTTCCAGCTCCACGGGAAGTCTGCTTCTCCCTCTGACTTTCTTCCCTCTCATGTTCTCTCTCTCAAATAAATAAATAAAAATCTTAAAAAAAAAAAAAAGATTATCTCTCCCTCTACCACTCCCTTCCCTTTCCTCTCCTCCTCTCTAAAAAAATTAATAAAAAACAAATATATGATAAAATAATTTGAATTATACCAACTTATTTTCCTTTTTTTTTTTAAGATTTTATTTATTTATTTGACAGACAGAGATCACAAGTAGGCAGAGAGGCAGGCAGAGAGAGACGGGGAAGCAGGCTCCCAGCTGGGCAGAGAGCATGATGCAGGGCTCGATCCCAGGACCCTGAGATCATGACCTGAGCAGAAGGCAAAGGCTTAACCCACTGAGCCACCCAGGCGCCCCTTATTTTCCTTTTTTAAGGATTTTATTTATTGGGCACCTGGGTGGCTCAGTCGTTAAGTGTCTGTCTTCAGCTCAGGACATGATCCCACAACCTGGGATTGAACCCCACATTGGCTCCCTGTTCAGTGGGAAGTCTGCTTCTCCCTCTCCTCCTCCCCCTGTTTATGTTCCCTCTCTTGCTTTCTCTCTCTTTCAGATAAATAAGTAAAATCTTAAAAAAATATATTTTATTTATTTATTTGAGAGAGATACAGAGTGAGAGAGAGATCATAAGCAGGGGGAAGGGTAGAGGGAGAAGCAGAATCTGCACTGAGCAGGAAGCCTGATGTGGGACATGATCCCAGTGGGATCATGACCTGAGCTGAAGGTAGTGCTTAACCAGCTGAGCCACCCAGGCACCCCCCCCAACTTATTTTCAATAGTATATTAATTATATTACATTTTCAACTCTCCTCTTGTATATTTTTGCACAGATTACTCTTTATACATTGTAGGTCCCTTAACATAAATTAATAGTTATTGCTTTATGCATTTACCTTTTATTTTTTTAAAGATTTTATTCATTTAAAACAAATTTTAAGATTAAAAACCTGTTTGAGAGAAAGAGGGTTTAACAGACTGAGTTGCCCAGGTGCCCCTATGCATTTACCTTTACATATATAAGAAAAAGAGGTAAGTTATAAATCAAACCAAGAGCACAATAATATTAGCTTTCTACTTGCTTTTGAAATTACCTTTACTGGTGTTTTTTAATTTTTTCTGATATCTTCAAGTAACTATCTTTTTTTTTTTTTTTCATTTCAGCCTGAAGTACTCCCTTTACCATTTCTTTAAAAATATATATATATTTATTTATTTGAGAAAGCATGAGCAGGAGGGCCTGAGGGAGAGGGAGAGAAAATTTCAAGCAGACTCCACACTGAGGGAGGAACCCCACCCAGGGCTCAATCCCAGAACTGTGAGATCATGACCTCAGCCAAAACCAAGAGTCATATGCCTAACTGTCTAAATCACATAGGTGCCCATACTGTTTCTTATAAGGTAGGTCTACGCTAATGAATTCCCTCATCCGTTGTTTATCTGGAAATATCTCCATTTCTCCTTCATTCTTTAAAGGTAATTTTGCTGGATATAGAATTCTTAGCTGACAGTATTTTTCTTTCAAGGCTTTAAATTTGTCATCCCACTGCCTTCCTGCCTGCATGATTTCTGAAGAGAAATGAGCTATTAATCCTATTGAGAATCTTTTGTACATAATGCGTCACTTCTCTCTTGCTGCTCAAAAAAAAAATTTTTTTTTTCCATCTTTGAGTTTCCACTGCTTGAATATAATGTGTCTCAATGTGAAACTCTGAGTTTACTCTGCTTAGAATTCATGGAGTTTCTTGGATGTATATATTCATATCTTTCATCAGATTTGGGAAGTTTTCAGTAATTATTTCTCAAATATTTTTTCTTCCCCTTTCTCTCTTTCTTTTCCTTCTTGAATTCCTATAATGCATATGTTGGTATGCTTGATGGTATTCCACAAGTCTCTATGCCTGTTATTTTTCTTCATTTCTCTTTTCTTTTCTTTTTTCTTCATTCTTTTTTCTTACTGTTCCTCAGTCTAGATACTTTCAAATGTCCCATCCTCATGTTCAATGATTCTTTCTTCTGCCTCCTCAAATCTGTTCTTGAATCATTGTACTTTATAGTTTCAGAATTCCTATTTGGAAACTTTTTTTAGTAATTTATTTAGTTATTTGGCAGATAGAATCACAAGTAGGCAGAGAGGCAGTCAGAGAGAGAGAGAGAGAGAGAGAGAGAGAGAGAGAGAGAGAGGAGGAAGCAGGCTCCCTGCTGAGCAGAGAGCCTGATATGGCTCCATCCCAGGACCTGGGATCATGACCCGAGCCAAAGGCAGAGGCTTTAACCCACTGAGCCACCCAGGCGCCCCAATTTATTTATTTTTAAGATTTTATTTATTGGGGCACCTGGCTGGCTCAGTCATTAAGCGTCTGCCTTTGGCTCAAGTCATGACCCCAGAGTCTTGGGATCAAACCCCGCATCTGGCTCCCTGCTCAGCGAGAAGTCTGCTTCTCCCTCTCCCACTCGCACTGCTTGTGTTCCCTCTCTCACTGTGTCTCTCTCTGTCAAATAAATAAATGAAATCTTTAAAAATTAAAATAAAAAAAAGATTTTATTTATTTATTAGAGAGAAAGAGAGAATGAGCAGTGGGGAGGGACCAAAGGAGAGGGAGAAGCAGAGTCATCACTGAGCAGGGAGCTCAACATGGGGCTTGATCCCAGGACCCTGAGATCATAACCTGAGCCAAAGGCAGATGCTTAAATGACTGAGCCACCCAGGGGCCCATAATTTCTTTTCTTTTAAGTTTATTTATTTATTTTATTAATCTCTACACCCAATGTGGGGCTCAAACTCACAACCCCAAAATCAAGAGTTCCATGTCTTTCAACTGAGCCAGTCAGGGATCCCTTTTATAATTTCTATCTCTTTATTGTTATTGCCATTTTGTTCAGACATCATTTTCCTGATTTCTTTTTGTCCTTTTTCATGATTCCCTTCAGCTCATTGAGCATATTTGAGACAGGTGATTTAAAATCTTTGACTTATAATTCCAATGTCTGGACTTCCTTGGGAACAATTTCTGTCAAATTATTTTTTTCCTGTGAATAAGCTATTTACCTATTTCTTTGTATGTTTTGTAATTTTTTATACAGAACTGGACATTCTGAGTACTGTTTTGTGGTAATTCTGGAGATCTAATTCTCTCACTCTTTAGGGATTGTTGGTTTTGTTTGTTGATGGCTGGACTTTTCCAAGCTATTTTTGCAGTGTGAATTCCTTGTTGTGGTGTCCAGTGAAGTTTCTCTTTTTCATTGTTTCTAAGGTCTGCTAATGAGCTGATGAAATTTACTTAAATGTCTGGCTCCCAAGAGTGGAGAAATAAATAGGTCCTATCTCTGCAAATACTATGGAGTTGGGAAGCTGCTTCAGCCTCTGGGGTTTGAAACAATGGACAACCTCTTGCTGGCCTCTTAACAATCAAAAGCAGCAATTAGTAATCAGACCTCACAATCTTGATTTTTGGAAGACAAGGTTGTTGTTGATCACCTTGGGTCCAAAAGGCTGCGCCAAGAATGCAGGCTACAGTTCCTGCAGCTGCCTGCTGCAGGATGAGGGATAGGGATGGCATCTGCTACCATAGGAAAAAACTGAAATTAACTGAAATTTACCAGACTCCTTACCAACCCCTCCCCTTGCTACTGCAAGTGTTCTATTAGACTCCAGAGCTCGGAAATAGTTGCTTCAGGCAGTTTTACCACTTCAGTGGTTTCTGTAAATAGATGGAGTCCTGAAAATCCCTACTCTGCTCTCTTCTCTGATGTCATCCTTCCACAATTGATTTTTACAAAACTGCAAAGGCATTTTAATGGCAAAAGGACAGTCCTTTCAACAAATGGTATTGCAAAAACTGAACCTCCATTGCAAAAATTAAAATTAAAATTAAAATAAGAGAGAGCCTCAATCTAAGCCTCACACGTTATGCCAAAATCAACTCAAAATGGATCATAGCTTTAAGTGTAAAATGTAAACTTATAAAACTTACAGAATAAAACATAAAATATATTACTATATACCTATTAGAATAGCCAAAATAAAAAATATTGACAATACCATGTACTGGCAAGGATATAAAGTTACTAGCACTCTTTTATGTTACTGGTGGGAATGTAAAATGTAGTGGAAAACAATTTGGTGGTTTCTTATAAACCCAAATATACACTCACCATAAGACCCATCAATTCCACTCTTGGGTATTTTCTCTAAGGAAATGAAAACTTCCATTCAAAAACTGATACACAAATGTTTATAGCAGCTCTATTCATAATCACCCAAAACTAGACAAGAAAAATGTCCTTCAGCTGGTGAGCAAATAAATACACTGGTACATCTATACAGTGGGATGGAATACTAGCCAGCTACAAAAATGAACAAACTCTTGAGACACGTAACAACTTAGATGAATTTCAAAGTCATCATGCTGAATAAAGAAGATCATTGGAAAAGGTTGCATATTTTATGATTCCATTTATATGGCATTCTCTCTCTTTTTTAAAATTCTTTTTTGTTTGTTAATAGTTTTCATTTATTTATTTGAGAGGGAGAGGTAGCAAGAGAGAGAGCATGAGCAGGGGGGAGAGTGAGAAGCAGGTTCCCTGTTGAGCAGGGAGCCCTGACATGGGGCTCAATCCCAAGACCCTGGGATTGTGACCTGAGCCAAAGGTAGACACCTAACTGATCGAGCCATGCAGGTGCCCCCCCCTCTTTTTTTTTTTTTAACAGGAAAGAGAGAGAAAGTGTGTATGAGCAGTGGTGAAGAGGGGCAGAGGGAAAGGGAGGGAGAAAATCTTAGGCAGGCTCCACACCCAGCATGGAGCTCAATGCGGGACGTGATCTCACAACCTTGAGATCATGACCTGAGTTGAAATTAAGAGTCAGAAGCTTAACCATCTGAATCACCTGGGCACCCCATTTGGCATTCTCAAAAAGATGAAACAGTATGGATGCCCAGTGGCTCAGGCCTCTGCCTTCAGCTTGAGTCATGATTTCGGGGTCCTGAGATTGAGCCCCACATGGGGCTGCCTGCTCAGTAGGGACTCTGCTTCTCCCTCTCCCTCTGCTGCTCCTCCACTTGTGCTCTCTTGCTCGCTCACTCTCTCAAATAAATAAAATCTTTTAAAAAATATAAAGGGGTAGTTGAATGGTTCAGTCAGTTAAACCTCTGCCTTCAGCTTGGTCATGATCTTAGGGCCCTGGGATCAAGCCCTGCATCAGCCCCCCTGCTCGGTGGGAAATCTGTTTCTTCTTCCCTTCCCAGGTTGCTCTCTCTGTCTCTCTCTCAAATAAGTTAATAAAATCTTAAAAAAAAAAGATGAAACTGTAATGGAGGAAAATACATCAGTGGGTTGGAAGGGTAAAGGATGGGGAGTTTGACTATAGTGCAAGGGAATTTTGGGGGGGCTAACTGAAGTGTTCTATAGCTTTATGGGGGTCATAGATACATAAATCTATACATGTATTAAAATCCATAAAGCTGTAAAATTTTATTTTTATTTTTATTTTTTAAAGATTTTGTTTCTAAGTAATTTCTACACCCAACATGGGGCTTGAACCCACAACCCCAAGATTAGGCTCTACCAACTGAGCCAGTCAGGCACTCCAGAGCTGTACATTTTATTTATTTTTTTAAAAGATTTTATTTATTTATTTGAGAAAGAGAGAGCAGGAGTGGGGTGGGGTGGTATGCAGAGGGAGAGGGAGAAGCAGACTCCCCTCTGAGCAGAGAGCCCGATGCGGGTCTTGATCCCAGGAACCTGAGCGGAAGGCAGAGGCTAAACTGACTGAGCCACCCAGGCATCCCAGAGCTGTACATTTTAAAAGTTAATTTTACTGTGTGTCAACTTAAAAGATTAAAAAAATTAAAAAATAGTTTACTAAACATACAAACAAAGCAAAAACACATGGTCATGAATGACGGGGAAAGACCAAGAACTGTTATATCCTGAAAACTAAAAAGTCAAAACAACTAAGTGCAACTTATGATTCTGGATTGAGTCATAAACTGGAAAAATAAGAG
Source organism: Lutra lutra (assembly GCF_902655055.1). NCBI lineage: Eukaryota > Metazoa > Chordata > Mammalia > Carnivora > Mustelidae > Lutra > Lutra lutra. The sequence goes on along the minus strand of NC_062289.1, from coordinate 65,540,971 downwards.
GCATTGTGCAGCTGTCGGTGAAATTTGAAGAGAATCAGGATTGGATGCCAGTGTTGCCTTGGTGTTGAGTTCCTGATTTGGGTGAGAATACTGTGGTTACATAGGAACCTTCTTGTTTGGGAAATACACTCAGATGTATTTAGGGATGATGAAGGCAACAACTCTTTAACTTTCCCTCAAATCGTTCATGAAATAATTATAATAATTATGTATATTAATATATTATATATGTTATATATTTTTATACATTATATATAAATTATATATCTTTATATATTATATTGCATATATGTTATCTATTATATACTAATATATATTAATGTATGTTTATTAAGATATACTATATTATTATATGCATAAATTATATATATGTATATATGGAGAGAGGAGGAAAGAAAGGAGATATGGAAGTTCTTATACTATTCTTGTAACTATTAAGTTTTATGTTATTTCAAAATAAATTATAAAAATCAAATACTAGTGGTGCCTGGGTGGCTCAGTGGGTTAAAACCTCTGCCTTTGGCTCGGGTCATGATCTCAGGGTCCTGGGATCCAGTCCCACATCGGGCTCTCTGCTCAGTGGGGACCCTGCTTCCCTTCCTCTCTCTCTGCCTGCCTCTCTGCATACTTGTAATCTCTGTCTGTCAAATAAATAAATAAAATCTTTAAAAAAAAATCAAATACTGTTGAGATGAAGCTCCCATGCAGAAAAATTCCAAATAATTCTTGCAGCTACATGACCTGCAAGGAGAAGGAACATAACTCCCCATTCCTTAAGTGTGAGCTGTGCATCACGACTTCCTTCCAAAGTGTACTGTCTGGAAAGGGAGAAAAAAGAGCAACTTTACCCGGGAGAAATCTGACAAACACTAACTCAGCCAGGTGATCAAGGTCAACATCAATAGTGATGTCATGCTGGTAACATGTAGCCTTGATATTATGTAATGAAAATGGCACTTTAGCTCTTGTGGTCTTTCTCCCCAAAATGCACATATGAGAAAACCATTAGGCAAATCTCAGTTGAGGGAAAGTCTAAATAATACTCAAATAGTACTCAAAACTGTCAGGGTCATCAAAAGCGTGGAAAGTGGGGCACCTGGGTGGCTCAGTGGGTTAAGCCTCTTCTTCGGCTCTGGTCATGATCCCAGGGTCCTGAGATCGAGCCCCACATCAGGCTCTCTGCTCGCCAGGGAGCCTGCTTCCCCCTCATTCTCTGCCTGCCTCTCTGCCTACTTGCGATCTCTCTCTCTCTGTCAAATAAATAAGTAAAATCTTTAAATAAAAAAACATCGTGGAAAGTCAAGGGACTGTCACAACCACACAAAGAATAAATATAATGTGGGATTCTGGAACAGAAAAAAGGACCTCAGGTAAAACACTATGGACATTTTAATACACTATGGACTTTAATTAACAACAGTGTATCAATACTGGTTCATTAATTGTACCAAATGTACACACTAATAAAAGGTGTTAATGACAGGAGAAACTCAGTGTGGGATAATAGGAACTTTGTACTATCTTTGCAAGTTTTCTGTAAATCTACAAAATGATGTTTACTTAAAAAAAAAAAAAAAACAAGCACTATTTAGACAGTCCAGTGAGGAGGATTTGGGTATGAATTAGATGCTGGGGTTGGTAAGTAGTGAGGTTGAAGAAGGTGTTTACTTTTTGGCTTGGGGAACTGAGAAAGCAGAGGGGCCCTTGGGTGAGCTGGAAACAGAGTGGGCAGGTGGGAAGTTCAAGGAGAGATTTGTAATGAGGGCCTGTGTGCTTGAATGCGGAACTTATATGTGTGATTTGGACTAGATAGGGAGACTTGGGTGAAGATGATGGCTACTCTGGGATAAGTACATGCTGTAAGAGGAGTGGGATAACCCTTTTGGTGGCTTGTCCATTCCCTCTTTCTTTCTGAGTACCCTGATTTGATTGGAGTATCTACCCTTCTCCATGAAGCTTGGTGAGGGTCACCCTCTTCTAGTTTTCAAGGGTAAACCTCAATTGGCTTAAGGCACTCATGGTAGTCTCCTTATTCCTAAAGATTTATTTATTTATTTTAGAGCAAGGGAAGCAGAGAGAGAGAGAGAGTCCCAAGCAGACTCTCCGCAGAGCACAGAGCCACAGGTAGGGTGTGATCTCATGACCCTGAGATCACGATCTGAGCCAAAACAAGAGCTGGATGCTTAAGCCACTGCACCACCCAGGCACCCCATCCTTCTTCAGGATGATTAGAGCGGGTAGGCATATAACCCCTTCTGTCAATGAGGCATGAGCAGAACCCAGCCGGGTGGCTCTGTGGTTTCCTCTCTTCTAAGGAGACTCCCAAAGACACAAACCCTTTCCTGCCTTTGGATAGTCTAACACCATGGGCAGGCTGGACATGCTACAGCCATCTTCTTGTTTGCCCGAGGATGATGCCAACACTCAGAATTGGGTAGAGGCTAGAAAAGGGCAGAGAGGAGGAGTGAGAACCTTACCTGTGGGATTCCTGTTAGATGAGAAAGTCCTTACTGTTTATCACTATTTGGTTTGGCAGGGCGGGGTCCAGAGGGAGGCAATGGAGGCACCTGTGGGATGCAACATTGAAGGAGGAACCCTCTATCGGAGGCTGCAGCCGTATTTGCCTGATACCGGGAGTGATTGTCTCCTTAAATAGTGCATCTTTGGAGCCTCGAAAACCTCATCCTAATCCTGGCTCTGTGTGATTCAAAGTTTTCTGAACCTACAGCTGAAAGCTTCTATCTGGCAACCAGAGGACACCGAAATTTAAGGAATGGACAGATAAAGAGGAACCCACAAAAGGGGATGAGAAATAGCTGCTCTGTGTGGACCAGAGTGATGTTACATAATCATGGTGCCAGTGGCCAGCCCAGCCTTCAGCCTAATATTAAAGAAATTGCCCTCCAAGCTTGCAGTAGTAGCCATCTCATTTTCACGATTTTCTTTTCTTTCTAAGATTTTATTTATTTGTGTGACAGAGAGAGACACAGTGAGAGAGGGAACACAAGCAGGGGGAGTAGGAGAAAGAGAAGCAGGCTTCCGGCTGAGCAGAGAGCCAGATGCAGGGCTCGATCCCAGGACCCTGGGATCATGACCTGAGCCGAAGGCAGAGGCTTTAACCCACTGAGCCACTCAGGCGCCCTCGATGTTTTGGTTTTTAAAATCTTCATTCTGTGGTGAAACACTGTCTTCAGTGATTTAAAAAAAATTGAGGGGACCCCTGGGTGGCTCAGTTGGTTAAACGTCTGCCTTCAGCTCAGGTCATGATCTCAGGGTCCTGGAATCAAGTCCTGCATCGGGCTCCCTGCTCAGTGGAGAGTCTACTTCTCCCTCTCCCTCTGCCCTTCTGCTCTGCTTGTGCTCTCTCTCTCTCTCTCGCTCTATCTCAAATAAATAAAATCTTTTAAAAAAATAAAAATTTAAAAATTTAAAAAAAAGTTTAAAGATTTTATTTATTTATTTATTTATTTTAGAGAGAGGGGGAGCCCATGAATGGGGAAAGGGGCAGAGGGAGAAGCAGACTCCCTGCTGAGCAGGGAGCCCAATTTGGGACTTGATCCCAGGACCCTGAGATTATGACCTGAGTCTAAATCAGACGCTTAACTGACTGAACCATCCAGGTGGCCTAAACCTTTTTTATTATTTTTTGATTCAATTATAATTAACATACAGTGTTGTATTAGTTTCAGGTGTACAATATAATGAGTCAACAACTCTGTACATTTCTCAGTGCTCATCAACATAAGTGTACTGTTGGGCGCCTAGGTGGCTCAGTCGGTTAAGCGACTGCCTTTGGCTCAAGTCATGGTCCCAGCATCCTGGGATTGAGCCCCACATGGGGCTCCCTGCTCAGTGGGAAGTCTACTTCTCCCTCTCCCACTTCCCCTGTTTGTGTTCCCTCTCTCGCTGTGTCTCTCTTTGTCAAATAAATAAATAAAATCTTTTTTTTTTAAAGCCTTTTTTTTTCTGGTCTTTTTTTCTTTGTTCATTCATTTGTTTTGGTTCTTAAACTCCATATATAAATGAAATCATATGGTATTTTTCTTTCTCTGACTGACTTATTTCACTTTTAGCTTTACACTTTCTAGGTCCATCTATGTCGTTGTAAATGACAAGATTTCATTCTTTTTTATGGCTGAAGTAATATTCCATTGAATATATACCACATCTTTGTACATTCATCTATGGAAGACACTTGGGTTCCACTCTTGGCTATTGGAAATAATGCTGCAATAAACTTAGGAGTACATGTATCTTTTCAAATTAGTGTTTCCATTTTCTTTGGGTAAATCCTCAGTAGTGGAATTACTGGATCACAGGATAATCCTCTTTTTAATTTTTTTAAAAGATTTTATTTTTAAGTAATCTCTACACCCAACATGGGGTTTGAACCTACAGCCCCGAGATCAAAAGTCACATGCTCTACCAACTGAGCCAGTCCAGGCACCCCTCTTTTTATTTTTTTTTGCAAAAACTTTATACTTAGACTATTTTCCACAATAGGTGCACCAATTTGCATTCCCACCACAGTGCGAAAGATTCTTTTTCTCTGCATCCTTGCCAACACTTGTTGTTTCTTGTGTTTTTTATTTTAGTCATTCTGACAGGTGTAAGGTAATTATCTCATTGTAGGTTTGATTTGAATTCCCCAGATGATGAGTGACGTTGAGCATCTTTTCATGTATCTGTTGGCCATCTATATGTCTTCTTTGGAAAAATGTCTATTCAGGTCCTCTGACCATTTTTAAATAAGATTATTTATTTTTTTGGAGTTGAGTTGTATAAATTCTTTTTATATTTTGGATATTAACCCATTATTGAATATATCGTTTGTAAATATCTCCTCCCATTCAGTAGGTTGCCTTTTGGATGTTATTGATGGTTTCCTTTGCTGTGCAAAAGCTTTTTATTTTGGTGTTGTTCCAATAGTTTAATTTTGCTTTTCTTTCCCTTGCTCTTGATGTCATTTTTTATGATTCCTTGCTATTTCTTTTCCATTTACAATGTGACAAAAGTGTCTGGTACACTTCTTGGTAAAGGCTCTTGATTTTTGCTGCACGAATTATACCTTCCTTTTTATCTGTTATAATAATTTATAAAGTAGACATAGAACTTCTTACAGTGAAAAAATATATGGAAATTACACTATTTTTAAAATAACTTTTATCTTCAGTATATGTAAAACAAAGATTTAATAATTTGCCTTTTCTTTTTTCTTTTTTAAGATTTTATTTATTTATTTGACAGACAGAGACCATAGTAGGCAGAGAGGCAGGCAGAGAGAGAGGGGGAAGCAGACTCCCCAGCAGATAGCCCGATGCGGGGCTCGATCCCAAGACCCTGAGATCATAACCTGAACCGAAGGCAGAGGCTTAACCCACTGAGCCACCCAGACGCCCCTATAACTTGCTTTTTCTACCTTCTTTCTTCTTTTCTGGTTTTCATTGCATTAATCTGAGGTTAAAAATCCAATTTTTAGGGACGCCTGGGTGGCTCAGTTGGTTGGACGACTGCCTTCGGCTCAGGTCGTGATCCTGGAGTCCCGGGATCGAGTCCCGCATCGGGCTCCCAGCTCCATGGGGAGTCTGCTTCTCCCTCTGACCTTCTCCTCGCTCATGCTCTCTTTCACTGTCTCTCTCTCAAATAAATAAATAAAATCTTTTTTAAAAAAATCCAATTTTTACAAAATCCTCTTACTCAGTTTTTTCTTTTGCATTTTGTTTGTTACCATAGCAACAAAAATGATTTCAACTCATCAGCATCAAACAGTCTCTACTGAGCGTTGTTTTTATTCAGTTATCGCTCTATCTTTAGCTAGTTTCAAGGCTTATTGCCAGTTCTTTCCTCTCGTTTCATCATTCATGAGTTTCTGATTCATGTCTCAGTGGCTTATTATACAATTCTGAACAATTTTTGCAGAAAAGTGAGTTAATTGGGTAGTGTATTAGTCAGAAACTCTTGTGGTTTCAAGTGACAGAGACCTACTTTAAACTGACTACAGTAAAAAAAAAAAAAAAAGAATATATTGGCTTATGAACCTGTCAAGTCCAGATTGGGTTGACTATGGCCTCAAAATGTGTCATCAGGAAATTGTCTCCATTTCTGGGCTCTGCTTTCTCAATCTTGCCTTCATCCTCAGAGGGCATTTTTCACATTGTGTCATGTTTCACTCCAACTCATACTCACTGCCCTAGAACCCCAGCAGAAAGGGAGCACTTTTTTTCCAACTGTTTCTGTAAAAATCTGAGCCAAGTGTCATTGGCCTGGATTAGGTCACATGCCCATCCTTTGAACCAATGTCCGTGGCTCTTACTGGGGAGCCCTGGGTCACATCCTCACACTTGATTTGGGGATGAGGCCAACCCTCCAAACCTTCTAAACCTCCTATGAGTATAGGTGGGATGGTTCACCAAAGAAAAATTGGGTTGTTGCTTCCAGAAGGAAGAATTGATGCTGGGCAGGCAAACATAACAGACATCCATTTTTTTCTAATATTCTATAGTTCTATGAACTGTTACCACTCTAGAGAGACTACACAGAAGACATCCAAGTGGTCAGCTGCCCATCTAAGCAGGGTTTTGTTTTTTATGTTTTTTTTTTTTTTAAGATTTTATTTGTTTATTTGACAGAGAGAGAGCACAAGCAGGGGAAAGAGCAGAGAGAGAGGGAGAAGCAGGCTCCCCACTAAGCAGGAAGTCCGATGCAGTGTTCAATCCCAGGACCCTGAGATCATGACCTGAGCTGAAAACAGATACTTAACTGGCTGAACCACCCTTTTTGTGCTTAGATAGTGATTTCATACGGTCTCACAGTGTTCCAGAACCTACTTCTCAGCTTTGTGCTTCCACATGTTGGTTGCTGTCAGTGTAGCTAGATGGTTGGTCCCTCTGGGCCTGACTCATGCTAACCTAACTCAGCAGAGACTGGTGTCTATCTAATTCCCATCTTGGAATAAATAGTGATTGCCAAAGGACCTGAACAGGGTTGTCCTCTAGTTAGTAAACTTTCCCTATTGAAAACCACAGGTGAAGCCAAACTGTAATCATAAAGTTATTCAGTGCTCATGGAACCAGGCAAGAGAAGTTCTCTGGAGAAAATTAGTGGTTAGATGGATCGTAGCATGATAGTGTGGTGGCTTTAAAACGTCCACAAATATGCTGAAAGACTGAAGAGAGAACATGTTACAGGAAGAGATAGGTATGTGGTAAGAAAGAAAGACAAGAGAGAACTGTCCAATCTGGCCAAAACATGGAAGGTAGGGAGGGAAAATTAAGCAGAGTTGGGGTGGAGGGGTGGTCGGCAAAGGCCTCACTCTCAGTGCAATGGAAGCCTCTGATTTGCTTTAAGAAGGAAAGAGACATGGTCAAATTTGTTATGGAAAGATCGATCTGGGTACAAAGAGAGGCATTTGGAGATGGGAAACACTGAAAGCAGAAAGACTAAGGTTATGGTGGTACTCTAGGTGAGAGTTGATGCAGCAGACTTAGCAGAATGGCAGCAGGGATGACGTGGGAGTGCCTAAACAGTGCTTTTCGAAAAGTCTGTAACCATGTGTGATGCTTGGAGTTAACTAGACTTATGGTGATCATTTCACAATATTTACGCATATTGAATTATTACGTTATACATCTGAAACTAATGTGATCTTGTATGTCAATTATACCTCAAAAAAAAAATAGTGCTTTTTGAAGTTTATTATGCACACAGACTACCTGGGGATCTTGTTAAAGTGCAGATCCTGACTCAGTATTTCTGGGCTAGGGCCTGAGATGCCACATTCCCAACAAACTCCCACGTAATGCTGGTGCTATAGGTCCAGATACCATACTTTGAGTAGCCAGGATTTCAGAAATATTATTATTAATTTTATTATTAATTTTATTTTTAAAGATTTTATTCTGAGCCAGCCCCAGAATTTCAGAGATATTTAAGAAACAGAATTTACAGGAGTTTGTGACTGGTTGATTGGGCGGGGTAGGGGGGAGTTGGCAATGAGGGAAAATGAGTTGTTCAGGATCATACTCAAATTTCCAGTTTGAGTATCTGGGTGGTGATGCTATCCACAGATACAAGATGAGGAACAGGTTTGGGTGGGGTAGATAATAATAAAAGATAACATTTATTGAGTACTTGCTATGTTCCAGGTTGTTTACATATGTTGTCTTACTCTGTACAAAAAACTTATGAAGTAGGTACTATTGTGATCTTCATTTTAAGAGTGAGGAAACTGAGGTCCAGGTCATACAAGTAGTTAAGTGGAACAGCCAAGATCGAACCACTCTGGCACTGAGTACAGACGTCCTTCAGCTAACCATGGGCAGGTTGGATATGTGGAGTTGAAACACCTGTGGAGATGTCACATAAAGCTGTTCAGGTAAACAAGCTCGCCTGGAGTTCAGGCATGAGATTCTGCACAGTGGTTGAAGACCTGGGAGTAATTTAGGATTGGAGAGAATGAAACCATCCGAGGAAGGTTACAATCTACCACTTCAGAGTGGTGTTTTGTTTATTTATTTGACAGAGAGAGACACAGTAAGAGAAGGAAAACAAGCAGGGGGAGTGGGAGAGGGAGAAGCAGGCTTCCCGTGGAGCCGGAAGCCGGATGTGGGGCTCGATTCCAGGACCCCGAGATCATGATGTGAGCCAAAGGCAGACACTTAATGACTGAGCCACCCAGGCACTCCAAGTGCTGTCAGTCTTGTTCCATTTTCCTTTTGCATTTGATTATTGCAAAGGAAGAATCTGAAAAAAAAAAAAAATTAAAAAAAAAATTTTTATTTATTGGATAATGTTAGTGTTTGTTCTCTATCCCTGAAATTAAAGAAAATTTCCAGATTAGGTCTTGAAGTTGGTTTCTGCTCATTAATTTTTCTAGATCTCAGTGAATTTACTCATATTTCTACCTGCAGTCAGATCTTTTCAGTCCTAAGGAAAATTTTATTGTAATTTAAATTACTGCCTGTAATTGATTTACTCTGTCTTCTTTTGAAGAAGCCTATAGCTTGAGTCTTCATGACATTCTCCTACTCATTTTTTTCTCAAAGAATTCCAGCGCTTTGAGTATTTTTTTTTCCCCCCGGGGGGCCCTGTCTGCAGCCAGACTTATCCCCACGTCCCAGTGCGGAAGGTCTGGGGACCATGGGCTGCATGGCCTGCTGTAGCAGACTTTGAGTATTTCTTATGTTTGTCTTCTATATTGCTGATTTGCTCTTCTGTGTTGTCAAATCTGCTTTTTACTGCATTAACTATTGGATTTTACTATGGTTACTGTGGTTTAAATTTCATAGTACTCTCCATTTATCTTGGCCTGTTCTTTAAAAGATGCAATGTACTCTTTTTTTTAAAGATTTTGTTTATTTGACAGAGAGAGATCACAAGTAGGCAGAGAGGCAGGCAGAGAGAGAGGGGGAAGTAGGCTCCCTGCTGAGCAGAGAGCCCGGTGTGGGGCTGTATCCCAGGACTCTGGGATCATGACCTGAGCCCAAGGTAGAGGCTTTAACCCACTGAGCCACCCAGGCGCCCCAAGATGCAATGTACTCTTATAATCAAGAATAAAAATAAGGTGTATCTAAAACTGGGTTGTGCTTAGTGGACTAAATATACTTCAAAGGAGTAATTTTTGGCTCTAGCACTTTATTTCTCATCTTACATACCACTACCTTTTTCCTACCAGGTTTTTAAATAATTTGCCTGTTCACCTTTGAGATTGACTAACTGAATTTTGCTGACCTCTAGAAGTCCCGAGTTGAGGGCTTTCAAGATCACAGTGTTGGACAATTGAGATGCAGGATCTTACATCCTTAGTTCCCCTCCAAATATAGCCTGGGAAATGCTCAGAAGCAGTGGCTGTTTCATTTCTGTCTCATTGTCTTAGACATTCTTGGTATTCACGGGCTTTAGGATTGATCTTTATTTTTCAACCTCTGGTGTTTGTGAGTACTTCAGGGCCCCGGTGTGTTTGTCTCATTTTCTCTAGATCTTAATATTTTGGTTTTGGTGTTTACACCTTTGCATTCTTGTTTTGGCATGTCCTAAGATTCTACCCATCTGTACCAATCTGGGTCTCAGGCTCTGAATCTCTCTTCCTCCACTACCCTCTTACCCCTTACTCTGCTTTATATTTTTCACAATACTTATCACAACTTGAGCATGTATTATTTTTTTTTACCCCTCTTCCCTCTTTTCTTTCTTACTACTTATCTCCTCACTCTAGAATGTGGATGCCCAGGAACAACTTAGATACTCAGCAAACACTGATTGAACAAAGTGTCTGGTTAGTGGATCCTGAGTCTCTCGCTTTAGTTTCAACTTTTTTGTTTTACACTTTCTCAGTATGCAAATATCCTTCGCGGTCTCGGTCATGTCTGTCTTTCTGTTTCTGTCCTTGTTTCGAGGCCTCTAAGTTTGTGTGGGGGCCACCGAGTCGCGGAGGCTTGCCCCACGCCTGCGGCCGGCGTGTGGCTCGTCGGCGCTGTCCCACGTCGTTGCCTGACTCAATCAGTACCCGGCTCCAGGGTTTTCCCTGCCCCTACAGCCTCTCAGGCTCAGTGGTACACCTCTCGCTGCTGCCTATGCCTCGGTGTCTTTCTTTTTTTTTTTTTTTTTAAGATTTTATTTATTTATTTGACAGAAAGAGAGACAGAGCACAAGTAGAGCAGCAGGCAAAGAGAGAAGGAGAAGCAGGCTCCCCGCCAAGCAGAAAGCCCGATGCGGGGCTCGACCCTGAGATCATGACCCAAGCGGAAGGCAGAAGCTTAACCCACTGAGCCACCCAGGCGCCCCCCTCGGTGTCCTTTAGCGTCTAGAGAGCCTCCTCCCGCGCCAACTCCCCCACGAACGCACGTGACCAAGCAGGGCGGTGACTCTGTCTCCGCCGCAGTGCTCCGCCCCGACCTCGCCGCTTCCGCCGGCCCGCGCAGCCCCACCCCAGACAGTGGGGAGCCAATCCGCCTCCACGCTTATTGGCTCCTCCCCGGCGCCCTCCACGGCGCGCGCCCCTCCCTCCGCCCGCTGGCCCGCCCGTCAGTCAGTCAGGCAGGCAGTCGGTCCGAGTGGCGGTGTCCTCTCGTGCTCTTCTAAGCGGTTCCGCCCTTGCTCCTTCCCGGTCGGCGTCAGCAGCTGCACCCGCAGCGGCGCGGTCCCTCCGGGAGGCGCGGCGTGGGCCGAGCGGCGGCCGCAGAGCGTCGAGCCCTTCGCGGCGGAGGCGGCGGCGGCGGCCCGGCAGCCAACATGGCGGCGGCGGCGGCGGCGGGCGCGGGCCCGGAGATGGTCCGCGGGCAGGTGTTCGATGTGGGGCCGCGCTACACCAACCTCTCGTACATCGGCGAGGGCGCCTACGGCATGGTGTGGTGAGTGTCCGCGCCTTCCCGCAGGCCGGGCCACGCCCGCCCACCCGACCGCCCGGGGACACAGCGGACGCAGCCGCGGCCTCGTCCGCGCCCCGGCCTCCCGGGCCGCCTCGACCCCAACCCTTGGTTTCACCGCGGTGGGTGCGCTGGGGGCCTGGGGCGGAGTCCGGGGGCCGGTCGAGGTTGGGGTGTTGCTCGCGGGCGTTACGCGGACCGGCCTTCGCTTGCCGCAGGGAGGGGCATTAGGGGGCGGAGGCCAGTACCCGCGTACCCCCAGATACAGGCGTAGCGCAGTTTTTACAGCCAGGATCTCCGGGAAGGGAACGGAAGGGGTCCCCGTTCCCCCATCCTCCGGTTTGCTAGCATCGTGGCTTTCTTCTTGACATCCGATTGTAGAGTCGGGAATTCCTTCACAAGCTTGTCGGTGGTGGTGTTGGCCACGGTCTTAAAAGCGCTTCTCCTCGGCATGTGTGCAGAACGCAGAAAATAATAACCTTCCTCCCCTCGCCTGTATTCCGCGAACGGCTTTCATTAAATATCTTCAGTAGTGCTAACGGTGTTTTCCTGCGCAGGCTTTCTATAAAAAGCGTTAGTAGCATCACTGTTGGTTGTGAACTCTTTTAATCTTGAAGTTTTAAAATGGATTTTAATACCCATATATATCATTTGCGCTTCAGAAAGGATAAGCCCGCACCGCTCTCTTGATTTATTAAAGAGTCGATTGGAATTGGACCTAATTTCACTCTTTTTTTCTTTACCCGGAGTGAGCTCTCTTACCAGCGTCAGTGTATTCAGACGTTTTAGCCCAATAGTTGTGGACTTTCCCTGTTAATGTTTTAGTGATCAGTAATTATGCAGCCTTAATAGAGTTCTTGCAGAATTACACGCACCCTCCCTTATCTTGATCCATATTCCTCAGAAACGTTCGTGGTTCTGTTTATTAGAATTAACTGTATTGTTTTGTGCTGGTGAGGACTTAATAAGTGTAGACTCCCTTACACCTATTTTTCTTGTGTGTCTTGCGTTGAGTGAAGGAGGCAAACTAATATTTATTGAACACTTGGTGGTAGGTACCGTACTGGATATATTATCTCATTTTATTTGAACAGCCACCTCGAAGGAGGAAAGGTCTTGATATCCCTCTTTCAGGGGAGAATGTATTTCCAGGTGAAGCAAATTCTTCAGGTCATACAACTAAGAAGCCAGACTTGAGATTGTAGACCGAGATCCTGTCTCAAGTGCTGCAGCTCTGTTATGTCCCGCTGTCTTTAAATAGTGTTATTAATAGCTTTAGAGTTGGGCATATTTTACTGTTGTAAGCAAGTCTGTTTTAGAAATGTATTCAAATTTGAATGATTGTGATTGTAGAAATGCCATAAAGGGCATGTTTTAACAAGTATCTTAGACTAATTAAATTTTAAAAAGCTAATTGAATCTTGACTATTTTCATTCTCTTGAGGAGCAAAATGCTTCACATATGCAACTGTGAAAATTAATGTGAACTCGGAGGTTTAGGAGCCAAAAGAGGAATTAAATTAGGTCAGGTCTAAAAGATATAAGGCCCTAGAAAGTACTGCCCATAGCATCACTTCTCTGTCATACATCTGATTGCTATTGCACCTGCCGGTAAGTATGCCAGTACCGGTGTCATGAGGTTCAGAGTTGTCCATAACGGCGTTCAGCTCTTTTAAAAAATTTAACATCTTGGGGCGCCTGGGTGGCTCAGTGGGTTAAGCCGCTGCCTTTGGCTCAGGTCATGATCCCAGGTCCTGGGTTCCAGCCCCACATCGGGCTTTCTGCTCGGCGGGGAGCCTGCTTCCTCCTCTCTCTCTGCCTGCCTCTCTGCCTACTTGTGATTTCTCTCTGTCAAATAAATAAATAAATAAATCTTTAAAAAAAATAAAAATAAAAATTTAACATCTAAAATATAGACTGAAAAAAATCTTCAGATTTAGGATACTTTATTTATTTAATATTTTATTTATTTATTTAACAGAGAGAGAGAGAGTGAGAGAGATACCACAAGTAGGCAGTGGGGGGGAGGAAGCAGGCTCCCTGCTGAGCAGAGAGCCCTATGCAGAGCTCAGTCCCAGGACCCTGAGATCAAGACCTGAGCTGAAGGCAGAGGCTTAACCTACTGAGCCACCCAGGCACCCCTAGGATACTTTAATTGAAAGGTTTTTTTCTTTCTTTTCCCTCTGAAGAGATTCTTACTAGTCTGAAGATAATTTAGATAGGGTAACTATTTCTATCATTGCTGTAGACATTTGACCTTCCAAGTTTCAATCGCGGGAGACGCTGAGTACTTTCACAGTAATTTTCTTTTCCTAAGTTCCAAATACCAGTATAATTGGAAGTAGAATCCTTGGTCCAGATTATTGCTTTTAATCCTCATCGTAGTAAGAATGTAATCTATGTTGCACATTATTAGCATTTAATAAATGTTGATTAAGAATGCTGGGTTTTTGGAGGGCTTCTTAAATGAAATGTTAATGTTTAAATAGTGATATATTTTTAAATGTAATGCTTCCAGACAGATTTGAAGATTTTCAAGAATTGAGAATTTTGCCTTTTTTTGTGCAGAGCCCTTTCTTAATCATTATATGGAGGGTATAAAGATGAAGAGTGGAGTTTGAGTTGCATCTTTTAAGAGTGGTTATGATTTTGATGGATAATAGGCTCAAATGATAGATTGAGCTGTGGAATCTAATCCTGGAAAAGTAGGTAGAAAATTGTGGAGGACTGTAAAGGCAAAACTGAGTTTGCTTCTATATTTGTGCAATGAAGAAGTATCCATTATTTTTATTTTATTTTATTTTATTTTTAAAGTTTTTATTCATTTACCTGACAGATCACAAGTAGGCAGAGGCAGGCAGAGAGAGAGAGGAAGCAGGCTCCCCGCTGAGCAGAGAGCCCGACCCGGGGCCGGATCCCAGGACCCCAAGACCACGACCCGAGCTGAAGGCAGAGGCTTAACCCACCGAGCCACCCAGGCGCCCTGAAGTATCCATTATTTTGAAAACAGGCAGTCATATGGTTAATTCTGAGATTTTTGGAGGGTAGAGCAACATTGGTGGAATTGATGGAGAAAAAACTGTGATATTACAATTAAGCTGTTGTAACTGTCTAGAGGTGAAGTGATATAGTGGTATTGGAAGGCAACAGATGGAGGTGCTGAGAGACCTTATTAAGATAGAATCCATTGGGTGGGGGTTCCTAAGCAGCTCAGCTAGTTAAGTGTCCAACTCTTGATTTCAGCTCAGGTCTTCATCTCAGTGATGTGAGTTCATGCCCAGAATGGAGCCTACTTTAAAGAAAAGGAAAAAGAAAAAAAGAATTCATGGAGTGCCAGGATAGCTCAGTCAGTGGAGCATGTGACTCTATCTGAGGGTTGTTAAGTTTGAGCTCATGTTGGGTATAGAGATTACTTAAAAATCAAATCTTTAAAAAAAAAATCCATATGAGCTCTTTATCAGAAGAATGGTAGAAAGACTGAATTACGGCAAGTATGGGAAGAAGCAAAGGATGATGAGGTCTAGGAGGGCAAGAGTCTTAATGAGGTGGGATTTGGATTTAAGAGGGATTTCACAGACAAGGATTTTTGAGTTTGGATATGGGTATATTTGTTAATTCCAAGGCTTCTAGTTTGGGAGCCTGGGAGGATGGTGTTGCTGTTATCAGAGAAGAAATACTGTAGACAAAGAAGATTTATTAAGGAAAAATAATGAGTTGAGACTTACTAAGTTGTGATGACTGTAGGCCTTTAGGCTATATCCAGAAGGCATCTTGAAATTTAGAAGAGGGAATCTGGAGATGAAAATTTATGAAAGGGGTAGTCTTTTTTTTTTTTTTTAAGATTTTATTTATTTATTTGACAGGCAGAGATCACAAGTAGGCAGAGAGGCAGGAAGAGGGGGTGGGAAACAGGCTCCCCCTGAGCAGAGAGCCTGATGCGCGGGGCTCAATCCCAGGACCCTGAGATCATGACCAGAGCCAAAGGCAGAGCCTTAACCCACTGAGTCACCCAGGCGCCCCGAAAGTGGTACTCTTGGGTGGATGAGCACAGATTATTATCTGAGGTGATTGATGAGGTGAAATTGCAAGCAGGTGTGTATATTCATCTTTTTAGTAAACAATCCATACATTCAGTAGATTTTCAAAGGGGTCCATTGTCCCAGACAGGTTAAGAACTACTGAGGTAGAATGGAAGACCATAGAGGTAAACCATACAAAATTTTAAAAAGATTTATTTATTTATTTTAGAGGGAGGGGGAGAGAGTGAGTGTGAGCATGCGCAAAGGTGGGGGGCAGAGAGAGAGGAAGGGAGAGTCTTAAGCAGACTCCTTGATGAGTGTGAGTCTGACTCCCATTTCAATTTCACCACCCTGAGATCAGGACCTGAGCTGAAACCAAGAGTGGGATGCTTAATGGACTTTGCCATCCACATGCCCTCTTGACAAATACATGTATTTTTTTTTTTTAAGATTTTATTTATTTATTTGACAGAGAGAGATCACAAGTAGACAGAGAGGCAGGCAGACAGAGAGAGGGAAGCAGGCTTCTCGCTGAGCAGAGAGCCCGATGCGGGACTCGATCCCAGGACCCTGAGATCATGACCCGAGCCGAAGGCAGCGGCCTATCCCACTGAGCCACCCAGGCGCCCCGACAAATACATGTATTTTTAAGATTTTATTTATTTGAGAGAGCACAATCGGGAGGAACAGAGGGAGAAGCAGACTCTCCATTGAGCAGGGAGCCCAATGTGGGACCTGAACCCGGAACTCTGGGATCGTGACCTGAGCTGAAGGCGGATGCTTAACCAATTGAGCCACACAGGCACTCCCCCTTGAGAAATATTTTTAAGAGGTAGGCAAAGGAATGAGAGCCTGAGGACTGGTGAGACATGTTAGAATCAGGAAAAAAAAAATGTATGAGAGGAGAAACTGAAGTTGTGTATGCTTGATCATTTATTAACTAAGATAAGTAAATTTTTAGTAACTTGAGTTTGAAACACTTTCTGAATATGATTGGAGAGGTCATAGGGTTATCTCCATAGAGATACTAATTGAAGTAGAGATACTTTGAGAGTGGATAAGATTGGAGGAAAAATGTGAGAACTGAGCCAAAGGAATGCCTGACTTTAGGTGTCAACAGAGGGCAAGTTACAGAAGAGGATAGAGGAAGTGTGACTAAAGAGACCAGACAGTCAGGAGTGTAGATCATTAAAGAAGCCAAGAAGATTGTGGTCAGAAGGGATTAACATATATATAACATGTATAACATGTATTAAGGACAAACAATGCAATTTGAAGACAAATTATTGGATTTCTGATTTTCAGCTCTCCTAAAAAAGAAAAAAAAGATTGTTCCAAGCAAAATTTCAGTGTGATCACCTTCTGAATGGTGCAATATCCTGTCTTACTAAGAGTTTTTGATTGTGGCAGACTAGTAGAACTACCATTTAGTCAACACTTCGCTTTATATGCATCAGTTAATCCTCATAAGCACACTGCAAACATGGTTACTTTGTACAAAAGTGAGGAAACTTGAGACAGAGAGATTGACTTGTCCAAGGACACACAGCTAGTAAGTGATAATGCATCCCAGTCTGTCTGGTTCCTAAATGATACTCAACCAAAGATCAAAGCTGAGAAAGTATATTCTTTCAGTAATAGGAAATAGCTATTGTCTGCTTTTGCTTGTATCCCCTTTTAGCCATGTATTTTTTTTATTTTTTAAAGATTTTAAAAATTTATTTTAGAAACAACCTGAATGGGTGTGGGCGTGAGTGGGAGGGGCAGAGGGAGAGAGAATCCCAAGCAGACTCCATGCTGACCTGTAACCCAATGTGGGGCTCAATCTCAGGACCCCAAGATCATGATAGCCAAAATCAAGAATCAGATGCTCAACTGTCTATGCTACCCAAGCACCCCAGTTTTTAGTCATTTATTTATTTGTTAAAAGATTTTATCTATTTGAGAGAGAGGGAGCACAGTAAGGGGAGTGGGTGAGGGAGAAGTTGACTCCCTTCTGAGGAGGGAGCCTGCTACAGGGCTTCATCCCAGGGCCCTGGGATCATGACCTAAGCCAAAGGCAGATACTCACCAACTGAGCCACCCAGGCTCCCTCTTTACAGCCTTTTAAAAAACATGGGGCGTCTGGGTGGCTCAGTGGGTTAAGCCTCTGCCTTCGGCTCAGGTAGTGATCTCAGGGTCTTGGGATCAAGCCCTGCATCTGGCTCTCTGCTTAGCGGGGTGCCTCTTTTCCCCCTCCCACTCTCCCTGCTTCTCTACTTGTGATCTCTGTCAAGTAAATAAAATCTTTTAAAAAATAAAAATAAAAAATAAAAAACTTTCCATGCAAGCTCATTCACTCAGAAAATATTTACTGTGCACCTATTATGTGCCAGGATTCACATGGTCCCTGCCTTTTAGTATCCTTTAGTCCAAATGGTTGGATGGAATTGGGCAATAATAAAGAGAATATACCAGTCCATTCAGAAAGAATGTGTGTAGTGCTATGAGAAAAAGAAGGCCTGAGTGATGTGGGGCTGTCTTTGTATGGCTTTATAGACTTTTGACCTGGGTGTTGAAGTATGAATAGGAATTCGCCTTGAGATATGCATTCTAGGTAGAGGAAAATGTACATGCAAAGCAACATGCCAGGCCAGGGAAACCATAAGTTTTTTGGGATGGCAGGAGTGTAGTGTGTCTTTTTAGGAGAAAGCTGTTGACAGCTGTGATGGACAGGGCCAAATCCTGAAGGACATTGTTTACTGAGGAATTTAGACTTGATTTTGTAAGTGAGAGAGTTATTAAAGGATGGCCTTGTCTCTGCCAGTTCCTCATCAAATTTTGTGAATTATGTTCCCCTCTTTGTGTCTTTTATGCTTTCTACCTGCTGTGCTTACTTTCTCTTCCTTCTGCTTATCTTGGGCTACTCAGTGTGTGTGACTTATATCCCTTTTCCAGGGGCATTTTGAAATGTACGTAGGTTTTGTTTTTTGGTTGTTAGATTGATTGGGGAGTGTTATAGGCCTTCCACATGTATATGGTGGAGGCAGGCATGCTAAACCATCTGCAGTGCATGGTACAGTCCCTGTACTGGAGCATTGTCCTGTCAAGATAGTAGTAAACCCCTCCAGTCCATCCTTCCAAAACATTGGGCCCTGTATAACTCCCGTGTTCCTCTAAGGCTCATCTTCTTCATAAACTTACCCTTATTACTCTTGGCTGTAGCACTCCTCCTTTCCTGAGACTCTGTTGGGTATTTGTACCACCTGTTTGAAAGGCAAGACCAGCAGTAGTATATATCATCTGTAGAAGCTCAAGACTTACAAGTATATCTGGATTCAGATTCTTAGTTTTGCCTGTTAATTTTAAGATTTTATTTATTTGACAGAGAGAGATCACAAGGAGGCAGAGAGGCAGGCAGAGAGAGAGGGGGAAGCAGGCTCCCTGCTGAGCAGAGAGCCTGATGCAGAGCTCATCCTAGGACCCTGGGATCATGACCTGAGCCGAAGGCAGAGGCTTAACCCACTGAGCCACCCAGGCACCCCTGCCTGTTAACTTTTAACAATGAAGTGTCTTGTACGCATCTGGGAACTCAGTGATCTGAGCAGGCCATTTTACATGAGCAACTGAAAATTCAATGTTTCTGAACACTTACGAGTACAAGTAACTAAGTGAAATGAATTTTGGTATTAATAACAACCCTATTGATGTGTACAATTCTGGTAGTTAGCTATGACTGATAACCCATTTCCATGAATTGCAGGTTTTCACTTCTCAAGTATTATATGAAAAGTTTTATGAAAAGCATCCGCATTTTCTTAGAAACCATATATAATTTATTCTCTACCTATTTCACGTTAAGATACCTGCTAGTTAAAAAAGAACTGATTCCCCAACAAACATCCAGAGCTGTTTCACCTTGTATCCAGTCCACTCTACCCACCCACCTAACCCTGAGATGCTCTTTCTCCCCTTGGTTTCTCTTTCACTACTTGGGGCTCCCTCACATTGGAAAGCCAGCAGAATAGATATTCTCCAAGGTCCTTTTTGGATTCTCAGTCTTCAGACAGTCTCTGTGTTCTGAATCCATGGCCAGTAGGAGTTGGTTAATAGGGTGTGGGGTATACCATGGTCAATTAAGTGACATTGGTTGCATGCCTACCTTGTTTTAGGTACTATGATTCCAGGTTAATTTTCATTCTCATCTTTGAGGTAATTTGCTTATTTATTTATTTATTATCATTATTATTATTATTATTATTATTATTGCTTTATAGATAAGGAAACCAGGTCTCAGGTAATTTGTCCAAGGTTCACAACCAATAAATATATAGCAGAACTGAGATTTAGTTAGACCCCAAACCTGTGAGTGAGTGAGTGATATTTTTTTTTTTTTAAAGATTTTATTTATTTATTTGACAGACAGAGATCACAAGTAAGCAGAGAGGCAGGCAGAGAGAGAGAGGAGGAAGCAGGCTCCCCGCGGAGCAGAGAGCCCGATGTGGGGCTCGATCCCAGGACCCTGGGATCATGACCTGAGCTGAAGGCAGAGGCTTTAACCCACTGAGCCACCCAGGTGCCCCGAGTGAGTGATATTTATTGATTAAAAAAATATTTATTTATTTGGCTTTACTCTGTTACACCAAGCTACCTGGAAAAATGCTTCCTACAGCCTGGATTCTTGAATGCATTGGCACCAAAGTATAAAATGATAATTGTCATAGATGACTTGGGCCTGTAGGGAGGTAGAAGAGGGAAAAACTGGATACCTGGAAAGGATGAGAGAGGTAAGGTTAAACTTACCTTTAAAAAAAAAAAAAAAAAGATTTTATTTATTTGACAGAGAGAGACCACGAGAGACGGAACATAAGCACAGGGAGTGGGAGAGGGAGAAGCAGGCTTCCCGCAGAGCAGGGAGCCCCATGCGGGGCTCAATCCCACACCCTGGGATTATGACCTGAGCCGAAGGCAGAGGCTTAATGACTGAGGCACCCAGGCACCCCAGGTTAAACCTACTTTTTATCAGGAGGGTAGTGTTGATTTCTTCTCATCTTTTCTACTTCCTTCCACAATTTCTACATTTCCATTTACTTAATAGTGTGTATCTGACCTATGTGCCCAGTAGTAGGATCACAGTGGTGAACAGAAAGGGTGGTTTCACTCTGTGGTGTTGACTGAGTTTGATGAGCTGCACAGTGCTACTGGAGAGCTTAAAAGGAGAGCTAGGATGATTTTGAGTAGTCCTGGAATATATCCTGACAGAAGTGGTATTTAAGTTGGGATCTGAAGAATGACTTGGAGCTAACTAACTGAAAGGTGGTATAAGGTGCTGGAGTGTTTCATGTACTACCTTGTAGAAAATGATTGTGGAAATTGAGTTTGTGATTAAGATTCAGGGATCTTTCCCATGGTAATGCCGGGATGGGAAGTGCAGTTACAACTTCAGGATACAGTTGTAACCGGGAACTAGAAAATAGACCAAGTCCCCTACCTCCCTCTGTCTTGATATTTCCAAAATCTTCTTGCACTCTGCATCTCTGCATGGCTGGGAATTTTTTCTTTTTTCTTTTACCACATCCACATGCATTTGGCAGAAGAGAGCTTATCCTAGCTTCCTCAAGTCATGTGTCTTTAGTACATTGACTACCAGAGGCTGAGAGCACTCTGAATCCAATTCCTGGGAGAGAGAATTTGATCCAGCTTGGGATAGTGTCCATCTCTGGTCCAGTCAGCTGGTGGAGTCATTTGAAAAGGCTGAACTTCTCCAAGGGATGAGGGATGAGGTGGCAGTAGTCAGAAGATGTCTCCTATTGACTGCTGACTTGCCAGGTTCAAATTCTTGGTGCTGATTCCCCTGCTCTTCTCCAGGCTGGGATTTTTCCTTGCCTTTTGGAGCCTGTGGGGAAGGAAGAGAGGAGAGGAGAGGGAGAAGTAGTTGAGATGGAAGAGCTTTGGGTTGCTTTTAGGGTTCTTTTGTTTTTCTGTCTCTGGTATAATGGGGGTGGCAGCTAAACTGGGTAGTATCTTTCAGCTTTATTTGGTATTTGATACATATGTAGCATGTGTAAGTTATGTAACCTAACAGTAAACACTTAAAGAACCTACAACTCTGTGAGTAACTTTTTTTTTTTTTTAAAGATTTTATTTATTTATTTGAGAGAGCCCGCACAAGTTGGGGCAGGGGCAGAGGGAGAGGAAGAAGCAGTCTGCCCACTGAGCAGGGAGCCCAATGTTAGGGGTGGGAGGAAGCTCAATACCAGGACCCTGAGATCATGACTTGAGCTGAAGGCAGAGGCTTAACCCACTGAGCCACTAAGTGCCCCTCCCTCAGTGACTTCTTCTTCTTCTTCTTTTTTTAAATTTATTTATTTGATAGAGAGATTACAAGTAGGCAGAGAGGGGGAGCAGGCTCCCCATCGAGCAGAGAGCCCAATGAGGGGCCGATACCAGGACCCTGAGACCGTGATCCAAGCCAAACACAGAGGCCCAACCCCCTGAGCCACCCAGGTGCCCCTACCCTCAGTGACTTCTTGACCAGATTGTCTCGGCCACAGCCTTCACTTCAAGGTTTAACTTCTTTCTGGAAGCCTGTACAGTGGAGTGGATAAGGGTATGTTTTTTCACCATTTATATATCATATATATATATGCAGCTATGACAGATTATCCAGACTGAGCCTTATTTTCCTCATCTGTAGAAAGGGAGTAGTGGTGTACACCTCAGTGTTGTGAGGATTAAATGAGGAATGTAGGTGAAAGTGCTGAGTGCTCAGTATCTGGTTAATGCTCTAATCATTATTCCCTTGAAGTGAATGGGCCTGACAAGACCTGGGTCCTCTCTCACCTCAGTCTCTTGGAATATCCTTTTCTTTTAAAAAAAGAAAAATATTTATTTGAGAGTGAGTGAGTGCATGAGCGGGGAAGGAGTGGGAGGCAGTGGGGGGTGGTCGTGGTGGTATGAATCTCAAGTCGACTTCACACCAAGCTCATGGAGCCCAACTCTGGGCTGGATTTCATGACCCTGAGATCATGGCCTGAGCTGAAAGCAAGAGTTGGATGCTCAATCCACTGAGCTAGCCAGGCATCCCATGGACAAACCTATTTTTTAAGTGGGTTATTCTTTCAGTTGTTATTAAATGAAAATAAAGCATCTCTGAGCAGTTTTGTTTTTTTTTTTTTTTTAATATATTTTTAAAGATTTGATTTATTTATTTGACAGAGAGAGACACAGGGAGAGAGGGAACACAGCTGAGGAGTGGGAGAGGGAGAAGCAGGCTTCCCACTGAGCAGGGAGCCCGAGGTGGGGCTCGATCTCAGGACCCGAGGATCATGACCTGAGCTGAAGGCAGACGCTTAATGACTGAGCCACCCAGGCGCCCCCTCTGAGCAGTTTTTATACTAAGCAGATCATATTTGTTTCCTTTTTCCTCACATGTCCCCTAAAATAATTTTTGAGAATTTGAAGCCATATCAGAATAGTCCTCCCTTATGTAAGAATCTGTTGTTAAGAAATAAAACTGTGGTTAACAACTAAAAAGTTGTAGGATATCCTAACCAAGAAAATTAATAGTTTCTTTCTCAGCCAGTCGGTGTCCTCTACACAAACTCCAAACTCTTTTAGCTCTAATTTTGCAACTTTATTTCAATTACTAGCTTTAATGGGTTTGTTATCCCAAGGGTAGGTACTCCCAGAGCCTTTTACCCTGGGTGTTGAAGAGATGGCCAGGTATGAGTCTGATGCAGATTCTGAGAATTCCCTTTAAGGCTAACTTGAGGGGTCAAACAGATAGACAGAATATGAGGGTTGATGGGGCATCTGGGTGGCTCAGTTGGTTAAGCCACTGCCTTTGGCTCAGGTCATGATCCTGAAGTCACAGCAGGGAGTCTGCTTCTCCCTCAGACCTTCTCTCTCATGTTCTCTCTCTCTTTCTCTCATTCTCTCACATAAATAAATAAAATCTTAAAAAAAAATATGAGGGTTGTAGCTTCTACTAATTATCAAGGTCTCAGTTTTTGCAGTTTGGACCTTAATCTGGCTTAACAAACTCTTTTAAAATGCTGATATCCCACTTCCAGCATGTAGCCTTGTTCATCCTTTTAAATGAGACTGATTTTTAAAAAATTGACCAAACCGCAAGCGAAAGGAAGCTGTATCTAGCCTTCATTCTACCTTTTAAAATAGCTAATCAATACACTATAAAATTCATAAAATTTTAAGTATTCTGTAATCATTTTTGGTATACTTACAAAGTTGTGCAACCATCACCACAATCCAGCTTTAGAACATTTCCATCATTCCAAAAAGTTCCTCCTTGTCATTTGCAGTCAGTTCCCACCCCCACTCCCACCCCCAGGCAGCTCCTGATCTGCTTTCTGTTTTTCCTCTCCTTGAACTTTCATGAAAATGGAATCATGCAAGATACATTTTTTTGTATCTGGTGTTTTCTTCATTTTCATTCAGTGGTTTTGAGAGTCATCCGTGTCATTGCCAGGATCTGTAGTTTCTTGGATTTTTTTATTAAATAGCAATTACCTGATAGATATACCAGATTATGGACATGTGGAAGCTTTTGGGTTTTGTCTATTATGAATAATGCTGTTACACATTCATCTGTAAGTTTTCGTGTGGATATTTGATTATATTTCTCTTGGTTACTTGGGAGTTGCTGGGTTATAGAACAAGTGATAATGTGTGTGTGTGTTTGGGGGAGAGGATGGTAAAATGATTTTATTTTAAACCATAACAAGACTACAAATTAATTCATTGAACAAATATGAATACCCTATGTACGGGCCACTATTCTGGGTACTGAGAATGGTGTGGTAAACAGAACTTAGTCCCTGACCATGAGGAGTTTACTCTTCAGTGGAGAAGGTAGACCAGCATTTCACTTACTAGTATGTGCTGTGAAGAAAACTTCTATAAAATAGGTTAAGAGTATAGAGTGGAGGGGCACCTGGGTAGCTCAGTTGTTAAGCATCTGCCTTTAGCTCAGGTCATGATCCTAGGGTCCTGGGATCGAGCCCCACATGGCACTCCCGGCTCCATGGGAAGCCTGCTTCTCCCTCTGCCACTCCCCCTGCTTGTGTTTCCTCTCTCCCTGTGTCTGTCTCTGTCAAATAAATAAATAAAATCTTAAAATAAAAGAGTGTAGAGTGGAAAGAGGACGGCATTTTTTTTTTCTGTAAACATTTTCAATGCTACACACTTAAAATTTTTTTTTTACATTTAACAATTTTTTTAAACAGTCTGAAATGTTTAGAAATATTGTAAGGACAGTACAAAGAAGGTATTTGCCTGCACCACTTGAGAGTAAATTGCTGATACAGTGCCCTGTCTCACCGGAACACTTCAATGTGTATTTTTACCAAACAGGGAATGTCTCCTACATAACCATAATATAACCATCACTATCAGGAAATTAACACTGACACATTATTACTTCCTACTCTTTAGACAGTGTTCAGCAATCTCATTTCATTTAGTTGTCCTGTCTCTGGTCTCCTAGCTGGAGCAGTTCCTTAGACTTCCTTTGGCTCTAATACCTTGACTCTTCTGAAAATTGTTGTATTTTTACTTTTGAAGAAACTTTCAGACTATTTTCCGAAGTAGATAAACCATTTTACATTTCTATCAGCAGTGTGTGAGGCATTCTAGTTCTTCACAGCCTTATCAAAATTTGGTTTAGTCAGTCTTTTTTTTTTTTTTTAAGATTTTATTTATTTATTTGACAGAGAGATCACAAGTAGACGGAGAGGAAGGCAGAGAGAGAGAGAGAGAGAGAGAGGGGGAAGCAGGCTTCTTGCTGAGCAGAGAGCCCGATGTGGGACTCGATCCCAGGACCCCGAGATCATGACCTGAGCCGAAGGCAGCGGCTTAACCCACTGAGCCACCCAGGCGCCCTTAGTCAGTCTTTTTGATTATATCCTTATCGATTGAGTTTTATAAGTGGTATTGCATTATAATTTTACTTTGCATTTTCCTCATGACTAATGATGATTTTTTTCTGTGCATATTAACCAATTGTATATCTTAATTGATGAAGTGTCTGGTCCTAACTTCTGCCCGTTTAAAAAAAAATTCTTGTCTTTCATTTGGTTTTGATATAGATAGTTTTGCTCTCTCCATGTTTTCCTTTAATAAGCTAAAAATTTGAAGCATAATCCAAATCTAATCTTGAGGCAGCACCAGAAAAACCTTGATCTCTTGCTCAGATAAAATCTTTTAAAAAAAAAATTTTTTTTTTTTTTTTTTTTTAATTTTAAGTGATCTCTACATTCAGTGTGGGGCTCAAATTTATAACTCTGAGATCAAAAGTCACATGCTCCACTCCCTGAGCCAGTCAGGTGCCCGATTACAAGTAATTCTGAAAAAGAGAAAACTTAGTACAATCTTATTTATGGAAGAAAAAGTTTTTTAACTGTACAGCTGAAGAAAATAAAGCAAAACCAATGTATTTCCCAATTAATATCTAAATTTCCACTAAATACAGGTCAGGCTTGCAAAGTGGGGAGCAAAACCTACAGAATTTACTGTGGTCACGAGGTTTTATCTTGAGTTAGAGTTGAGGATACTGCTATTTATTGCTTCAAAAGAAATGTGAAAATGTTTAGTTTGGGGCTTAATTAAAATGTTCCTTCCCTTTTCAATCAGGCAATGCAGACTTATCTTCAAATAAAACTTTATTTCCTCCATTAAATCATCTTTGTTTCTGTTCCATAGTTGAAGATTTTTTTTTAAGACCAATGTAATCCTTTCCCATAAGTCAATTTTTGCAAGACCATATAGACATATAAAAATGCTTCATACGATGTTTCACATCAGCAAAAAACCAGTTGACAGCAACACTGGATTAATCTAGGACTGTTGCCAGGAACAATTGTTCACTTTTTGGGGATACCCATCCCCAAATTTGGGGATACCTGTCCCATATTTTGCTAATGTTTTCAAGCATCCTTTTAGGACAACTCATTCTTTACCATCCATGTGATGATAAAAATGATATTCTTTAGAAGTGTTGTAAATTCTTTCCTGAGTCCAGGAGGAGCTGGAAAGAAAGGACATTTGTGATTCTTTGTCCATTCTGATGTAACTGCTCAGAAGAGCCGTTTATTTCCTGTCACCAAGAAAGTGTAAGACAGAATGGTTATAAGAAGTTTATAGAAACTTCAAGAATGTTTCTGGTTACCCCAGCAGGCAGAATGTAGTTTCCAAGAACTGGTAAATGTCTGTGTAGCAATCTAGAATTTAATGCTAATCTGTACAAATGTAAATTGGATGATATTTTGGCTTCTCATGGTTTCTGACTTAAACAGGAAAGTCTCTCATGCTTCCCTACTAAGTAAGCTGCTGGCATTGGGCCGAGGTATATTTTATTTATGGAAGGAAGTATCCATCACTTCCTATTTTTGTTTTTTAACATAAATGGGTGAATTTTGTCAAATGTAAACTTTTCTGCCTCCGTGAAGATGATCATGTGATTTTTCTTCTCTTTAGCATTATATCCACGTTAATGGATTTCCTTAATATTGAACCTCCTTTATATTCTTATAATAAATCCTGCTTGGTTAGGCTGTATTCCTTCTTTCTTTCTTTCTTTCTTTCTTTCTTTCTTTCTTTCTTTCTTTCTTTCTTTCCTTCTTTCTTTCTTTCTTTCTTATTTATTTATTTGACAGAGAGAGAGAGAGAGATCATAAGTAGGCCGACAGGCAGGCAGAGAGAGAGGGGGAAACAGGCTCCCTGCCGAGCAGAGAGCCCGATGCGGGTGCTCGATGCGGGTGCTCGATCCCAGGACCCTGAGATCATGACCTGAGTCAAAGGCAGACGCTTAACAGACTGAGCCACCCAGGTGTGCCCATTACTTAGATTTCTTTCATCTTGAAAGCAGTGGTGATAGTAGCATCTGTGGAGTTGTTCTGATAAAAGGAAAGCACTAATCAAATGGGGGAGGGGCTATTTTAGTGTAGTTTTCCTTATTAGGTTTTCTTTTTTTTTTTAAAAGATTTTATTTATTTATTTGACAGAGATCACAAGTAGTGAGAGAGGCAGGCAGAGAGAGAGAGGAAGAGATGCAGGCTCCCCACTGAGCAGAGAGCCCGATGTGGGGCTCTATCCCAGGACCCTGAGACCATGACCTGAGCCGAAGGCAGAGGCTTAACCCACTGAGCGACCCAGGCGCCCCAAGGTTTTCTTTTTCAAGGTTTTTCTGTTTCTTTTTTCCTGAGTGTTGAATTTCCACATGCTTTTTTACTGTATCTACAGAAACTTTCATGTAGATTTTTTCTCCTCTCATCTGTTATAAATTTCAGATTGCATTAATAGGTTTTTTAAATGCTGAGCCAGTTTTTTGTTTCTGGGATTAAACCCAGGTTGGTCACAAGGTGTTATCTTTATTATATATTGCTGCATTTGGTTTGCTAAGAAATGATTAGAGTTTCCTCAATTGTGTTCATGAATGAAATTGGCCTGTTGTTTTTCCTTTCTCATGCTTTCATGTTCATGTCTAGCTTGAGTATCAAAATTAGATTATCCTGGGGCACCTGGGTGGCTCAGTAGGTTAAGTATCCCACTCTT
Source organism: Lutra lutra (assembly GCF_902655055.1). Taxonomy (NCBI): domain Eukaryota; kingdom Metazoa; phylum Chordata; class Mammalia; order Carnivora; family Mustelidae; genus Lutra; species Lutra lutra. Next base: position 65,513,037 of record NC_062289.1, on the reverse strand, counting down.
GATTTCAGCTCCGGTCATGGTCTTGGAGTTGTGGGATTAGGCCACATCTGGCTTCCCCACTGAGTGAGAGTCTGCTGGAGATTCTTTCTGTTACCCGCACCCCATTCACATTCCCTCTCCAATCCTAAAAAAAAAAAAAAGAAAGAAAAGAAAAGGAAAAAGAAAAAAAGACCACCCTTACGAAATCAGGAAGTGTTTCTTCTTTTATCCCATTATTTTTACTTCTGTAAAATTGAAATGATTGATTCACATAAGTTTGGTAGAATTTGCCTATAAAGAAGTCTGGACTTGAGTGGTTTATTGTTTTGCTTTTATTTTGTTTCTGGTGGGAACATGTTAAAGTACTGATTCAGAGTTCTTAAAAAAATGGTTATATAACTTTACATTTTCTATTTCTTCTTGATAATTCATATTTTTCTAGGAATTTGTTTCTGTATTTATTGGAGTATTGTATTTTCTTACCTCTTAATTTTATTTTGAGGTATTCAAACATATATACTGTTTAAAGAATAATATTTAAGTACATGTAATCATGCAAATCATAAACTAGAACATCGTTAGTACCTTGGAAATGCCTCTTGAAATCCCCTTCTGGAGTCAACCACTAACCTCGATTTTGTGATAATTGTTCTTTTCAGCCTCCACCCCCTTTTTATTTTTTACTTTTATTGAAGTATAACATATTCAGAAAAGTGCACATAAGATTACAGCTTAATAAATTTTCTCAAACTAAACACACTCATGTAAATAACCAGTGTCCAGATCAACAGAACCTCAGCAACTCAGAAGCTTCCCTTGAACTCCCTTCCCATCATTCTCCATAGATACATAGGTGACTCTGTCGTGATATATAGTATAGATTTATTCTGTTTTGTACTTTACTTGGATAGAAGCATATAACATGTTTTTTTAAAATCTGGCTTCTTTTATTCAGCATCATGCTTTTGCAGTTGTGAATAATTCATTCTCATTGTAGTGTTAGTATTCTGTGGTGTGACTATACCACAGTTCTTCATCCTGTTAATATTCATTTGGATTCTTCCTCGTTTTGTTTTGTTTTGTTTTAAGATTTTATTTATTTATTTGACAGATCACAAGTAGGCAGAGAGGCAGACAGAGAGAGGAGGAAGCAGGCTCCTGGCTAAGCAGAAAGCCCGATGCGGGGCTCGATCCCAGGACCCTGGGATCATGACCTGAGCCGAAGGCAGAGGCTTTAACCCACTGAGCCACCCAGGCGCCCCTCTTCCTCGTTTTTGATCATTATTAGTAGGCTACCATAAACATGGTAGTGCAGTGTGGTTTGGTGAGCATGTATACACATTTCTGTTGGGCATATACCTAGGAGCAAAGTGGCTATACCCAGGGTATGCATAGATTCAGTGGGAGTCTGCTGTGGCTACTGCCATACAGTTTTCTAAAGATGTTAAGTCATATTCACACCCACTAGCAGTGTATTAGAGTTTAGACTGCTCTATATCCTCAAAAGCATTTGATATTTTCTAAAACTAAGGTTTTAAAAGCCATGCTGGTAGGTGTGAAATGGTATGCACTGTGAGGTCTGTTTGCCATTTCCTGACCTTTTTAGCTCTTCAGATTACTTTTTGGTTGTTAGCCTTTTGACCATCTTCTTGTGAAGTCTTCGGGTTTTTTGCAGATTTTTATATTGATATTTCTGGATTTTTGTTGTTTTTTGTTTCGTTTTGTTTTATTTTTGAAGATTCTATTATTTCAGAGAGTATGTGTGCACACAAGATGGGGAGGGAGAGAGAATCTCCAGCAGATTCCATGCTGAGTGCAGAGCTGAACATGGAGCTCCATCTCAGGACTCTGAGATCGTGACCAGAGCTGAAACCAAAAGTCGGACACCTAATTGACAGATTTGTGTCTTTAGTATGTAATAGGAGTTCTTAATAGTCCTGGACATGAGTCTTTTTAGATTTATGAATTACATATACCTTCTCCAAGAGTTGCCTTTTCATGTTCTTGATGGAGTCTTACTGATTCTGTTTCACAGATTCAATTTCTTTTTTTTCTTTTTTAAAGATTTTATTTATTTATTTGACAGACTGAGAGAGATCACAAGTAGGCAGAGAGGCAGGCAGAGAGAGAGAGGAGGAAGCAGCCTCTCCGCTGACCAGAGAGCCCAATGCGGGGCTCGATCCCAGGATCCTGGGATCACGACCCGAGCCGAAGGCAGAGGCCTTAACCCACTGAGCCACCCAGGCGCACCCCTCACAGATTCAATTTCTTTAGTGAACTTCATCATCTTGTCATATATTTTCTGCTGGCTAGGTTGGCAGTGTTAGAAGAGGGGCTATTTGTGGGAAGAAGGCTCCAACGAGGGAAAAAGGAACAGACTTTGACAGTTGTACCTTCATTATCTCTGGTGCAGTTTTGCAGGATGGTATGGGAACAGATGTCACTGTAAAACCATGCCAAACTGAGTATATGTAAGAGATTTTTTTTGCCAAGTACCATTAGCTTCTGAGTCAAGTAGAAGGTAAGGTCAGTCATCTGTTATGAGTGCATTGTATGAAGGGTCAGAGGCTTGGAAAGGGGGAAGAAAATTAGAGACAGCTGTTTTGTGTTTGAAAGTCAGCTAGACATGAATCAAGGGACCGGCTCTACTTCTTGAGAGACGACTTTGTTCCCTGATGCATCCCCAGCACCTAGTACTCACATTGCACATAGCAGGTGCTCAGCAAATATTCCTGGAATCAGCCAGATAGAACAGTGTCAGTGATGGTACATTGAGGCTGGCTAGCTCTGTGCTGTTCATAGTTTCCACCTTCTCACATTTCCATTCTTTTCCCTATATTATTTGAAAATTCCCTCAATTTGAATTCAGTGAAGAAATAAGTTCCTTACTAAATTATAAGCCTCTTTAAGAGCAGCAGGGAACATGTTTCATTTATCAATTTAGAAACTTCACTTAAAATCTTGGCTTTGGCGTTAATAGCTGGGTGACTTAGAGCATGTCATTTAACTTCTCAGAGTCTCATTTCACTTTTCAGTGAAGCAGGGATCATGTCTTTTGAGTGTTGAAATGACTACATCAATTAACTCACTATTTAATCCTGAGAGCAATTTTTCTTGCATCCCAATATGAGATTAGAGAGTAAAGCATTGAAATGAAAACTGGGAGGTACAGGTTGGACATCTGTATAAGTAGGTAACTTGTAAGGTTGGTTTGGGGGTTTTAAAATTATTTTTTAGTGGTAAAATGCACATGACATAAAATTTACCATTTTAGCCATTTTTGAATGCATAATTAGTAAAAGTATATTCATGTTAATGTACAAATCTATAGCACTTTTTCACCTTGCAAAACTGAAACTCTGCCCATTAAACAACTGCATTCTCTCCTTCTCTCACCCCTGGCAACCACCATTCTACTTTCTATTTCTATGAATTTTACCTCATAAGTGAGCATAATGTCAAGTTTCTTCCATGTTGTTGCAAATGGCAGGATTTCCTTCTTTGTTACCCATTTATCCACTCAGGCACAATTGAATTGCTTCCACCTTTTGGCTGTTGTGAATAATGCTACTTTTAACATAGATGTACAGATATCTCTGTAAGACCCTGCTTTCACTTCCTTTGGCTATGTAGTCAGAAATGGACTTGCCAGATGGTATCATAGTTCTAGGTTTACTTTTTTGAGGAACCATCATACTGTTTTTCAAAGCAGTTGCACCATTTTACAGTGCCACACAAAGGTTCTCATTTCTCCACATTTTCACCATCACTTATTTTCTGTGTTTTTTGGTTTTGTTCTGTTTTGTTTTCTTTTTTGTTTTGATAGTAGCCATTCTAATAGGTGGGAGGTGGAGAGCTTGTTTTTTTGTTGTTTTTTTTTTTTTTAAGATTTTATTTATTTATTTGACAGAGAGAAATCACAAGTAGGCAGAGAGGCAGACAGAGAGAGAGGAGGAAGCAGGCTCCCCGCTGAGCAGAGAGCCCGATGTGGGGCTCGAACCCAGGACCTGGGATCATGACCTGAGCTGAAGGCAGCGGCTTAACCCACTGAGCCACCCAGGTGCCCTGGAGAGCTTGTTTTGATGGGTCTTGTGCCATGTATGTTTGATGTGCTTCCAGTCAGCAGTGGCTATTTGGCAGTTAAAATGGGAGTGACTCTCTTAATAAATGGTGTTAAGCACTTGCTGGGATAAAAATATGAGTCAGGCACAACCCTTATCTCGGAGAAGCCTTCAGCAAATAAAGTAGGCCGCTTACAATTTAGATGTCTGCTTGTGTATATGTGTATGTGTTTTCCCTAGTGTGCCCTTTTTTCCTAGATAATTATAAAAGTACTTCTCAAAGTAAGGGTCAAATAGTATCACCATGGTTAGTGAATTAATGATGTTAAACATTGAAAGTTAAGCAATATTTTATTTTTATTCCTTAGGTTTTCAATTAAATTTTGAAAAACCTTATGATAATAAATTTTCCAATTCAGATTATACTTCGTAAGTATTCTGAAACTCATAATCTTAGAATTTCCATTTTCCTCAGCCTCGTGATGGAGTCTTCAGGGCTTACAGCCTTCCTGAGGATGGAAAGATGGGCTTGCCCTCAAGTTCTTTATGATCACTTAATGGGGCAGAGGGAGAGGGTAGTACCCAGAGGATAGTAGTATGTATTGAGAGGGTAGGGGAAAGCCAAGCTTGCCTTATCTTTGGGGGTGGAGCGTGAGGATACAGGTAGAGATGGAGAGGTACTACTTTCTTCCCTAGGAATCTCAGTTTTCTGCATAGAAAGCATTCATCTCCTTGTTGCTGTAGTGAGTATGAACTTGATTTTTGTGTGTGTGTGTGTGTGTGTGGCTTAATGTATAGGATGAGACTGTCAAATTCCTTTGTGATAGTCAGGTTTTTTATGAGAATCCTGTAGCTGAAGAAAAACATTAATTATGGGTTCAGTTATTATTCCTAATAACAGTAATAAATGATATTTTATCTGCTCGGAGATTTTTTTTGATGATGTTTTATTGAAATATACAGTTAGCCAAGTGCTATACGTATCTTAATTGTTCCACCCAATAAGTTTTTGCAAACTAAATACACCTAGGTAATCAGTACTCAGATCTAGAAACAACGTAATTGGCATTATAGAAGCCTGCCTATGTTCCCCTGCACCCCTTACCCACCAGAGTAACTATTTTCCTGACTTCTAACATGCAGATTAGTTGTCTGGTTTTGTATTTTGCGTAAATTGGCCCTACAGTTTGTTTCCTTTTGTGTCTTTTTTTTTTTTTTAATTCGGCATTGTGAGAACCATCCATATTGTGTATGTCTGTATTTCAAAGTTATTTTACTTTAAAAAGGCATACTACTGATAGTGTAGGAAAAAACTTTCCTCATTTTTCTGTCGTTGATCCTGTGGCTTTGCAGTGCTGTTAATATTCCATATCTGGAGGGAAGAAGTTCTTGAGTACTCTTCATATTCTTTCATTTCTTTTCCAGACCACATGGTGTCTATAAAGTTTTCCGTTATCTTGTTTTCCTCATTCCATTGCTCTGTTGCTAATCTAATGCTATGTGATAAATGCCGTACAACTTAGTGACTTAAAACAACAATAAAAATTTGTTATCTCATACTTTCTGTGGATCAGGAATTGAGGAGTGGGCCTAGCTGGACAGTTCTGGCTCAAGGACTCATGATGTTGCAGCCAAGATCTCAGTTGGGGCTACAGACATCTGAAGAGTTGTCTGAGGCTAGGGGATCTGCTTCTCACTCACAGGGCTGGCAGTTGTTAGTGGTAGGTGGGTTGGAGGCTTCTCCAACTAGGCTGTTTGAGTATAGTCACCACATTGTGGTTGGCCAGGTTCTCCCAGAGAGAAAGAATACCTTTATGACCTAGCCTGGAAAGACATACCATCACTTTGACCCCCCAACCCCTACCCCTTCTTTTGTTGTTAGAAGCAAGTTACTGAGTTTGGCCTATATTCCTTTGGAGGTTAGGACAGTCATCTGCTGTAAGACTCATGTAATTGAATTGTAACTAATACAGCAGCTATTTTTGCCTTTTTAAACCTCTCTTAAATAGAATAGAGATTTCAAAGATTGTTGGAATTATAACGTCTACTACCTTGAGTGGACACCATATTGTTTGTTGTAGCAAAGCCATGTTAAAAAGTAAGCCTATATTGGGCGCCTGGGTGGCTCAGTGGGTTAAGCCGCTGCCTTCGGCTCAGGTCATGATCTCAGGGTCCTGGGATCAAGTCCCGCATCGGGTTCTCTGCTCGGCAGAGATCCTGCTTCCCTCTCTCTCTCTCTCTGCCTGCCTCTCCATCTACTTCTGATCTCTCTCTGTCAAATAAATAAATAAAATCTTTAAAAAAAAAAAAAAGTAAGCCTATATTAAAAAGTAAGCCTGGGTGGCTCAGTTTTTAAGCGTCTGCCTTTAGTCAGGTCATGATCCCAGAGTTCTGGGATTGAGCCCCATGTCAGGCTTCCTGCTCAGTGGGGAGCCTGCCTCTCCCTTTCCTGCTCCACATGCTCGTGTTCCTTCTTATGCTGTCTCTCTGTCAGATGAATAAATAAAATCTTAAAAAAAAAAAAAAGTAAGCCTATTGTAGGGATGCCTGGGAAGCTCAGTCTGTTAAGCTCCGAGTCTTGATCTCAGGGTTGTGAGTTCCAGCCCCACGTTGGGCATGAAGGCTACTTAAAAAACAACAACAATAACAACAACAAAACACCAAAAAAACAAAAGAAAACACACATACAAATAGAAAAAAGAATGTTTCTACAGTGCAGTGGTGGGTAATGTTTTATTTACATTTTATATTTGTAAATCAACACTATGAAGTAAGTAAATATAAGCAGGAAGGTAATGTTAAGTGTTTCTGTCTTCTGTAACCATTTGAGTGCTACGTTTATTCTCCATAAATTTCACTTGTTCTTAAAAATGTGCTAATAATTCTTAGCATTTTGAATCTTTAATAAGTGGGTCTGTACATCTAAATTTTTAAAAATATATATGCATGCTGGCTAGATCTACAAGGCTCAGCAGAGCCATGAAGTGACACAACTCAAGTAACTATCAGAAGTATCAGAAGTACAGTCTTGATGGGCTTAGTTGAAATACTGACGATCTTCAGAGAGCTGCCTGGTAGCCCGCTGTGCTCTTCCTCTGACAGACCTGCCTTGCCCTTTGCGCAAATGCATTCTTGGGATGCCTAGGTGGCTCAGTGGGTTAAGCATTTGCCTTTGGCTCAGATCAGGATCCCAGACTCCTAGGATCCAGTCCTGCATCTGGCTTCTTGCTCAGTGGGGAGCCTACTTCTCCCTCTGCCTGTTGCTCCCCCTGCTTGTGTGCTCACTCCCTCTCTCTGTCACAAATAAATAAAATCTTTGAAGTGCATTCTCTTTGCCCTTTTCTATCTCATCATCTCTGAATATGGTCTGAATCCCTCACACTTGGAACTACTGAGTTCTTGTTTCAGCAAAGCCATGAGGGGAGGGGCTCTTAATTGCTGGAATTGGTTCTATAGGTTGAAAGTCCACCTACAGACCAGAAGCCTCCTACAGGTCCACTGTCCTAATTCACAGTTTAAAGTCTCAGGCCTTTTTGGATTCTTTTGTAACTCCTTCAGGGTAAAACCTTGAATTATCATGAGGCTATGTATAGCCTTTATTTTTCCCATTCAGTAGGAATACTAGTATTCAAATACTAGTGTTGGATTGCTGGATATGGCACCAGACCTTGCCAGGGGTGTTGTATGCTACATCTGTATGCATTCTGTTGCCTTTGTAAAACCTGTAAGGTACTGAATTCTGAAACACCTCTGATTCCAAGGGCTTTAGCTAAGAACTGATGAATGTGCTCTTCTGAACTTTGTACAATTTGTAACGTCCAAATAAACAATATGATTTGAGAATTGTGTCAGCTTATTATAGAAAATCTGGAAATACAGAAAGGCACATATACCCCCAGAAATTACACCCGTAGTGCTAGTAACTAAGGATATCTGCTGTCAACATTTTGGCACATTTTTCCTAATAAAATTGGGATTACTTACAGTTGACTTTTTTTTTTTTTTAAAGATTTCATTTATTTATTTGACAGAGATTACAAGCAGGCAGAGAGGCAGGCCGAGAGAGAGGAAGGGAAGCAGGCTCCCCGCAGAGCAGAGAGCCCAATGCGAGTCTCGATCCCAGGACTCTGGGATCATGATCTGAGCTGAAGGCAGAGGCTTTAACCCACTGAGCCACCCAGGCGCCCCTACAGTTGGCTTTTGAATAGCATGGGGTTCAGGGTACCAGCCTCTCACAGATTCAAATCTGCATATAATTTTTGACTCCTTCCCAAACTTCTCAACCAGATACCTTGCCAATAACATAAGCAGGTAACACATATTTTTTTTTTTTTAAAGATTTTATTTATTTATTTGACAGACAGATCACAAGTAGGCAGAGAGGCAGGCAGAGACTGAGAAAGGAGGAAGCAGGCTCCCCGCTGAGCAGAGAGCCCGATATGGGGCTCGATCCCAGGACCCTGGGATCATGACCTGAGCCGAAGGCAGAGGCTTTAACCCACTGAGCCACCCAGGCGCCCCGGTAACACATATTTTGTATGTTATATATGCTGAATTTTTACAGTAAGCTGGAGAAAAAATGTACTGTACTGTACTACATACCAAAAAAAAAAAAAAAAAGCCACATGTGAATGGACTCATGCGATTCAGACCCATGTTGTTAAAGGTCAGTTGTATATAGTTTGGTGTTCTGATTCTTTGATCCAACATGATGTATTTTCCAAGCCCCTGAACATTTCTTTGAAAACAGTCAAAATTTTAAAACCATATCATTCATGTATTACAAAGCAATGTATTTAAATACTAAAATAAAAAAGGCTTAATTTAAAAAAAATAGTTTTAGATATATAGAAAAATTATATAAATATATAAATATTATAAATATAAATATATAGAAATATATTATATATAAATATAAAATATAATATATAAATATATATAAATATTATAAATATATAAATATATAGATAAGGTAGTACAGAATTTTCCCATAAAATCCATAACACCCAGTTCTCCCTTTTATTAACATTTCACATTTGTTGTCACAATTAAAGAATCAGTATTGATACACTAGCTAAAGTCCCTGCTTGATTCATTTTCCCTGAGTTTTTTACCTAAGATTCTTTTTGTTTCGGGATCCCATCAGGGCATACCACATTATATTTAGTTGTCATGTCTTCATAGGCTTCTGTGGGTTGTAACAGTTTCTGTTTGTTTTTGATGACCATGATTGTTGGGGGGAGTACTGGTCAGATATTTTGGGATTTATCCAACGTTTTTGTTGCAATTAGATTGGGGTTTTGGGAGGAAGACCACAAAAATAAAGTGCCGTGTTACTATGTTATATTGGCTGTCAACATGACAACACTGTTGACACTGACCTTGTTCCACTGAGGTATTGTTTGTCAGGTGTCCCTATCATAAAATTATTTTTCCTTTTTCATAATGTACTCCTTGGGAGCAAGTTGTTTCGTCTACCCCTTAAGGAGTGGGAAGTGTGAGAGTGTTTACATAAATTATTTAGGATTCTGCTTAGGAAGTTTGTCTGTTCCCATGTATATCAGTATAACTCATGGCTATTAATTTTACATTTTGGGTTATAATCTAATGCTGCTTTATTTTTTTCTCAAATTGTTGGCAGTTTTGGCCATTGGGAGCTCTTTCACTTGGTTCCTATGTCCCTTTGACTTACTCCTTCCTTCCTTCCTTCCTTCCTTCCTTCCTTCCTTCCTTCCTTCTTTCCTTCCTTCTTCTTCCTTCCTTTTCCTCCTTCCCTCCCTCTCTTTCTTCCCTTTTTCCTTTCCTCCCATTCCAAGATGCTCCAGGCTCACCTAGTATATTTCCTGCCTCAGGGACTTAACTTCAAAAAATAAAACAAACCGCACTTTTTGAAATAAAATCTGTGGGGTGCCTTGATGGTTCAGTCAGATGAGCATCTGACTTTTGATTTTGGCTCAGGTCATGTTCTTGAGGTCCTGACATTAAGCGTCAAGTCCTGTCCTGTTGTACTTCTCCCCACTCAGCGCAGAGTCTGCTTGGGATTTTTTTCCCCTCTACCCTGTCCCTGTGCGTGCCCGTGCACTCTCAAATAAATAAATCTTTAAAAAAAGAAAGAAAGAAAGAAAGAAATGTAATTTGCATACTGTTATAATACAACATTTAAAATGTATGGTTTGGGGAGCATCTGGGTGGCGCAGTGATCTCAGGGTCGTGAGACTGAGCCTGATTGAGGCCCCCCCCCATTGGGCTCTGTGTTCAGCTTGGAGTCTGCTTAAGAATCTCTCCCTGCCCCCTGCTCGCTCACACTCTCTCTAAAAATAATTAAGTCTTTAAAAATAAAGTGTATAATTTGATTTTTTTAGTATATTCACAGATACGTGCAATCATCATGAGAATCAATTTTAGAATGTCTTCATCATCTCAGAAAGAAACTCTGTACCCTTTAGTTGTCACCTCTCTACTGTTTCCCCCTTGTCCTAGCCCTAGGCAACTCATTCTGTGCTTTCTGTCTCTATAGATTTGCATATTCTACACATTTCATGTAAATAGCCTTATATAATATGTGTTTTTTTGGTGACTGGCTTCTTTAATTTCTCATGTTTTTAAGGCTCATCCATGTTGTATTTATCAGTACTTCATTACATTTCAGGTTGGATATAATATTGCCATGAACATTTGTGTGTAAGTTTTTGTAGACCTATTTTTCATTAGCTAGGTTCATATGGTAGCTTGATGTTTAACCATTTGAAGAATTGCCAGACCGTTTTCCAAAGTGGCTGCACCATTTTGCATTCCCACCACCAGTGTGTAGGAGTTGTATAGGGTTCCAGTTTCTTTTTCACTAACACTTGGTATTTTCCTTTTTTTTTTCTTTTTTCATAGCTGTCCTGTTGGGTGTGAAGTGGTATCCCATTGTGGTTTTGTTTTGCATTTGTCTAATGACTAATGATGTTAAACATCTTTTCATGTGTTTATTGGCCATTCATATTTTGGGGGGAGTGAAGAATGTCTCTTTATTTAGATTCTTTGCCCATTTTAATTTTATTAAGTTATTTGTATATTTTTAAAAAATACTTTATTTATTTGATAGGGAGAGAGAGCGCACACAATTAGGCAGAGCGGCAGGCAGAGGGAGAGGGAGAAGCAGGCTCCCAGCCATGCAGAGGGGCCCGATGACGGGCTTGATCCCAGGACCTTGGGATCATGACCTGTGCTGAAAGCAGATGCTTAACTGACTAAGCCACCCAGGCACCCCTCCTTTGCCCATTTTTAAATTGGAATATTTGTCTTTTTATTATTGAGTTGTAAGAGTTACTTATATATTCTTTATAGATTCTTTATTATACAAATATTCTCTCCCATTCTATGAATTGCCTTTTTACATTTATTTATTTATTTGTTTGTTTATTTATTTATTTATTTTCAGGTAAAGTCTACCCCCAACATGGAGCTCAGACTTAACAATCCCAAGATCAAGAGTCACATGCTCTGTTTACTGAGCCAGCCAGGCCTTCCTACCTTTTAACTTTGATAGTGTCCTTTGAAGCACAAAGGCTTTAATTTTTTTTTTTTAAGTTTTTAAAAACACAAGTAGGCAGAGTGGTGGGGGAAGAGCCATCTCTCTGGTGAGCAGAGAGCTGGATATATATGGGCCTTGATCCCAGGACCCTGAGATCATGACCTGAGCCGAAGGCAGAGGCTTAACCCACTGAGCCACCTAGGCGCCCCAAGGCTTTAATTTGACCCAATCAGATTTTTCTGTTTTTTTTTTTTTCTTTTGTTGCTTGTGCTTTTGGTGTCATTTAAGAATTTATTGCCAAGTCTAGGGTCATGAAGATTTACTCCTGCAATGGTCTGAATTTTTGTGTCCCTCTTTTAACCCCCAATCCAAATTTATTTGGTGAAGTCCCAATGCCAGCTGTAATGGTATTTGGAGTTGGGGCCTTTGAGAGGTGGTTAGTTCATGAGGGTGGAGCCCTGAATTCTCATGAGTAGGATTAGTGCTCTTACAAAGCAGACCCCGCAGAGCTCCCTAGTTCCTTCCACCATGTGAGAATACAATGAAGATTCTACAAACCAGGAAGAGGTCCCTCATCCTAATCTCAAACTTTGAGCTTCCAGAACTTTCTGTTTGTAGGCTACCTAGTCTGTGATACTTTGTTTTAGCAGCCCAACTAGACCAAGGCAGGCAACCCCTGCTTTATTTTAAGAGTTTTGTAACTTTAGCTTTTAGACTTAGATCTTTAATTTATTTTGATATTTTTGTTTTCTGGTTTTTTTTTCCCTCATGATTTATTTTTATTTTTTATTATTTTTAAATTTTTTTTAAAAGATTTTATTTGTCAGAGAGCGAGAGAGCAAGCACAAGCAGGGAGAGTGGCAGACAGAAGGAGAGGGAGAAGGAGGCTCCCTGCTGAGCAAGGAGCCCCATATGGGACTCAGTCCCAAGTCATGACGTGAGCCGAAGACATATGCTTAACTGACTGAGCCACCTATATATCCCTGGGATTTTCTGTATACAAGATTGTGTCATCTACAAATGGAGATAATTGTATTTTTTTTCCTGCTGTGGTTCCTTTTTCTTTTTTCTTGCCTAATTGCCTTGACTAGAACCTCGAGTATAATGTTGAAGAGAGGTGGTGAGGCCAGACTTAGACATCCTTGTCCCTTCCTTTTTTCCTTTTCCTTCCATCCATCTGTCCTCCTTTTCACTTAAGTAATCTCTATACCCTCAGATCAAGAATTGTATGCTTTTCCAACTCAGCCGGCCAGGCACCCCTGACATTCTTGTTCAGGAACAAGACCTTAGAAACCTAAGTGACTAGGGATTTGTACATATTTCTTTTTTATTTAAGACAATTATTTTTAAATTATATTCTTTTTCTGAAGTTGTGTTAGCCAGTTTTATGGTGAAAAAAATTTTAATTTACAAAACAAATCTTTTGCTGTAAAACTTTTTTTTTCTTTTTTAAAGATTTTGTTTATTCATTTGACAGAGAGAGAGACAGCAAGAGAGGGAACACAACCAGGGGAGTGGAAGAAGCAGGCTTCCCAAAGAGCAGGGAGCCCGATGCCCAGGCTTGATCCCAGGACCCCGGATCACCACCTGAGCTGAAGGCAGACGCTTAATGACTGAGCCACCTAGGTGCCCCTGCTGTAAAACTCTTATTGAAAATACCAGTTTTGGGGGGCACCTGGGTGGCTCAGTCATTAAGCGTCTGCCTTTGGCTCAGGTCATGATTCCAGGGTCCTGGGATCGAGCCTGGGCATCGGGCTCCCTGCTCAGTGGATAGTCTGCTTCTGCCTCTCCCTTGCCTACTTGTTCTCTCTATCTTTCTGTCAAATAAATAAATAAAATCTTAAAAAAAAGAAAGAAAGAAAGAAAGAAAATATCAGTTTTTGTTATTCTATCCAGTGCTTTTTCATTGGTTAATTTAGTCTTGAACTTTCCTTCACTCTGTCCAAGAATCTGAAAGATGGAGAAAGAGAACTTTTTGTTCTTGCTATACCCAGATTCTTTCAGGAATGGTCTCCTTCCTCTGCTTTCTGATACTTTGGGTTTGCTACTTGTCCACACTGCAGTCAGACTTCACACCCAGCACTTCACTCAGAACTGATGCTGTGTACATTAAGAAATGTGCAGTATTTTTCAGTTTTGATCCTTCTAGATTTGGTGGCTTTTTCCCAAAGGTCACCTTCATCACCACATCACCTTGTCAAGATTTTTATTTTTCTGGAGATGTGATGTTATAAATCATTTCCTTTTTATTTTTTATTTTTAAAGATTTATTTACTTATTTGACAGAGAGGAGGAAAGGGAACATAAGCATGGGGAGTGGGAGAAGGAGAAGCAGGCTTTCCGCCAAGCAGGGAGCCTGATGTGGGGCTCGATCTCAGGACTCTGGGATCATGACCTGAGCCAAAGGCAAACACTTAATGACTGAGCCACGCAGGTGCCCTTCCTTTTTATTTTTTAAAAGATTTTGTTTATTTGACAGAGAGCGAGAGAGCACAAGTAGGTAGAGCAGCAGGCAGAGGAAGAGAGCGAAGCAGGCTCCCTGCTGAGCAGAGAGCCTGATGTGGGATTCAATCCCAGGACCCTGGGATCCTGGCCTGAACGGAAGACAGGCGCTTAACCAAATGAGCCAGCCACCCAGGCGCCCCTGACAATGGAATTTAAAAAAAAAAAAAAAAAAAAAAGACCATGCTTTTGTGGGGTGGGAAGAAGTATCTAATGTCAGAACATTTTCATCACCCCAAAAAGAAACCCTGTAACCATTAGTGGTCACTCCTTTTCTCCCCTAACAGCAACCCCTGTTTTCTTAATAGTACATAGCCTGCCCTGCTGCTGTGGAGCTCTTTGAGTTTACTATGTAACCTTTTGCACTCTTGCTTCTTTATCTTTTCTACATGCATTATACTTTTTGTTACTTGTCAGGATTTACTTTTCAGAGTCATTAGTTACTATTTGTCAGTGACTCCATAAAATCTACTTGGAGAATAATCATTACACTTTTAATTTTCTTTAGTTGGGCAGAGGTATGTTGTCTTTTCATTCTCTTTTTACATTCTCAGATCTGTATTTTTTTCTTCCTGTTTAAACTTTGTTATTTTCAATACCCTTTTTTTAGCTTCTTTCTTTTAGGGTTAACCCTGATTAGTGGGCACACTGTGTTCTTTCATTCTTGCCAATGATGTCCTTCGTTTTTTTTGTGGGTTTTGTTCAAATTAGAAAAATATTTGATTATATTCTTCGTGATTCTAAATAGTTAATCTTTGCTTTGTCTGTGGGCCTCTATTATTGCACGTTAATTCTTTTTTTAGTGATTTCCAGCTCTGATTTCATTTGCTTTGTCTTCTATTTAGTTGCCTGGTTTCTGTCATTATTTTATAAATTGTCATCTTATAATTTATATTCTACTTGGCTCATTCCTTTTTTCCCCCCTTAATCCCATTCTGCCATTTGCTGCCTTCAGAGGTGTTTTAAATTCTTTTGTAATATGTCATGGTTCTGCAGTATATATTGTGATCTGTTTTTATTTAGCAGTCCCCCTTATGTTTAACGCTTTAAATGTTGTTCGAGAACCCCATTCTCTCTTTATTCTTCTCCATTCTTGTAGACTTGCCTTGGCCAAGCCTGTTGCTTTTCTCCTAGGCCTTTATGGTCTGTACTTTGTTACCACTCCCAGCGCCTGTGTTGCCCTTTAAAATATGCTTGCTGTGTTCCTTCATTTGAGTCTTGTCTTTGTTCTTTGTTTGTAACATGTTTGTTTATTTTGTTGGGTTTTGAAGGAGGCATTCTGTACCATTTCTCACTTAGCGCTTCCCAAAGTTCTGTTGTATAAGGCTTTCTGAGCACATTCTTGAGGAATAGAAAGAACATAGAATTCAGGTTAAAAACCAAGTATTGATCCTCACCCTCTCATTGGGTATCTTTGACTCAGTCACTTAGACTCATCATATGATAGGACTTTAACTCTTTTAAAGTTTTGTATTGTCGTGTTCTTAAAAATGTGTATTTTAATGTGTAATGGAAATAAAAGGAGAATTAAAATATGCAGAGTTTACAATGGTCAACAGAAAATTGATATTATTAGTGATTTAATTTTTTAATTAACATATAATGTATTATTTGGTTCAGGAGTACAGGTCTCTGAATCACCAGTCTTACACAATTAATGGTTATTTTTAAATGGTAATAAAGTAATAACAGATTGTTGGGGCTGGGACTCATAAAAATTGTCTTCTAGGTGGCAGTGGTATTGTCTGCATATGTACTGAATTTATGAAGTGAGTTCACAGATACTTACTCTTCCAGATAACCCTATACAGTATGTGAGAGATAAGTAGTGGTTATATTTTGCAAGGGAAGATACTGAGGTTCAGCACGGTTAAGAGACTTGGCCAATGTTACAAGCGTGGAGTTGTGAAAGTTTAAGATCTAGAATTCAGATTTCAGGACTTCCAACACCAGCCTTTGTAACTTGACCCAAAATAAAACCTGAGTAGTTTTAAGGTTATTTCTTCAAATACATGCAGCTCTGTCATGTCAGTATGTTTTCTGGAGTGTGTAAAGGCAGGAATTTCATCTATTGTCCTAGATCAGTTATTTTGCATATGCTGTGGGTCAGTATTGGGCGTTATCTGTGGGCCGCCTCTCTCTCTGGCAGTATTTCCCTGCCTTGATCTTTGATTGTGTTTGGGCACAGATACATTTATGGCTCAAAGGTGAAAGTGAGGAGATAATATGGAGAGAAGAGAAACTGATTTCAAAAATAAGATTTCCACAGTAACTTGAGCAATGAAGAATTTGAGTAATTTCACAAAATTCATAATTCTGCTGACCAGTATCCTACAGAATTCTTGTAGGTCTCTGAAGTCCTCAGGGGACCCTGTGTGTACACTCTTGGATTATTGAAACAAAAAACTGAGGCCAGGACCTGAGGGATGGAGGACTAGATTGAGGAATTAGGAAGTCATCAGGAATCAAGGCAGCGCTCTTGTCATTACCTCTGGAGCAGCAGGCCCTTTCTCTGTGGTTCTGTCTGCTTCATACTCCTCTCTGCAGAATGAAATGTGAGCATGAGTGACTCATCCCAGCATTCTCCACCCTCCAAACATATATTTTCGCAGAAGAGAAGCTAGTTGATCCAACTCAGCCTTTGGATGGTTTCTCCGTATGCCGGGTGTTACTTCGTCACCATGGCAACGGGGCAAATCTACACAGGTGAGGGGAATGTGAGCTGGCTGGATACCCTAAAGGGGGTCTCACAGAAGGTCACTTTGGACAAAGAATTCCAGGCTTCACTTCGCAGATTTCTGTTCAATCAGTAGGTGTGAAATAGAAACGGGATGTCCACATTTCTAAAAGTTCCCTGGGTGACTCTGATGCCTACTTAGGTTTGGAAATCACTTTACTCCAATACATGTAAATAAATCAGTATGTATTTGCATAAGGAAATAATGGAAGGATAAACAGAAAACTCAAAAAGAAGTTTATGGCTTAGGGGTAGATAAAGACAGGGATGGGAACAAACAATTAGAAAACAAAACCGAGGGCACTTGGGTGGCTCAGGAGGTTAAATCTCTGACTCCTGATTTCAACTCAGGTCATGATCTCAGGGTCATGAGATTGAGCTGTGAGTTGGGCTCTACACTCAGTGGGGAGTCTGCTGGAGATTCTCTCTCCCCTCCACCCATACCCCTGCTTGTGCACTGTTTCTCTCTTTCTCTTTTTCTTTTTCTCTCTCTAATAAAAAAAAAAAATCTTAAAAAAAAAATCCAAAAACCCCTTGTTTAAGAAAAAAAATTGAAGATACTGAGGACCAGAAGGTGACCAGTTTTCCCATCTGTGAAGTAATGCCAGTTTTTGGTACTTATTACTTGAATTTCATTTTTCCTCATGAGCATAATCCCATAGAAGTTAATTCTGGTAGGTTGGAGAAGATAAGGATAGTGTAATGAGCACTGGGTGTTATATTACGTGATGAATCACTAAATTCTACTTCTGAAACCAATACGTTAACTATATGTTAACTAACTTGAATTTAAATTTAAAAAATGGATCTCTTATGGGCATATGGAGGAAGGAGGAGCTAAAGAATATGAAATTATGAGTTTATGTGACTCAGTAAGAATTTTGTTCCTGATAATGGCAATAACAGTCTCTAAATTTCAAAGTCTAGATGGCTTTATATATTTTGTGTTTACTGTGCTTCTCTGCCATTATCATGGAGAACTAACATATATGCAATATATAACATTTAAATGCTGTTGCTATTGAATAGTTCATGATATGTCAATGTTATGATGTACTGATGCTTACAGATAAGACCTGAAGATGATTAAAGGAACTGTCAGTGATCCAGAAATACCTAAGTTGTTTTTGCGTGAGTGTACATGAAATTATAGTTTGTGGTTAATCCCTGATGTGCTCAAAGAACTGAGATATTTACTCTTGGAGAAGAGATTTCATGTATATATCAATTTTTTTTAAAGGATTTTATTTATTTGATGCAGAGAGATAGAGAGCACAAGCAAGGGGAGCTCTTCAAGAGAGGGAGAAGGAGGCTTCCACTGAGCGGGGAGTCCAGTGGGGGATCCAGTCCCAGGACCCTGGGATCAGGACCTGAGCCAAAGGCAGACGCCCAACCGACTGAGCCACCCAGGCGCCCCATATATGTCAGAGATGTTACAGTCATCTTCATCTATCTCATGACCAGAACCAGTGACTGCTTGTATCTATACAACACCAGCTATTTCAATATAAAGTGAAAATCTAAAAAAATAAAAGAGAGAGAAAGGGATAGTCAAAGAACCTGTGTTCTCTTGCCTTTTCTGTTCAGTAGGGAGATCTCTCTCACAGTAACCTAAAACCCAGGCGAAGTGGACTCAGAAGAAGGTTGGAGCAATAATTCTAAACCTTAGTTACACATTACAATGATTCAGGGTCCTTAAAAAAAAAATCCCAGTGTGCAGAACTGTATCCTAGACCAAGTCAGTCAATTTCTGAGTGTGAGACCAGACATTAAAGAAGAAAGTTCCATGTGTAATTCCAGTGTGCAGCCAAGGTTGAGAACCACTGGGCCAGTGCAACAGGAAACTTGCCATCATCATGGCTCTGCCCATTTCCACTTTTATTTCTTTTCTCTTTGTAATATATGAATCAAAAACATTTATGGAGCATTTATTTTGTGCCAGGAATTATTCAGTCCTTTATTTAATTTATTCTTCCATATTATGTCTCACTGTTAGCTCTTTTTCTCACCAGTTAGTAACTTTGTTCCTTTCAAGTCTAGTTTCCTGTTATTTTCACATTCTTCCTTCTTCTTCTGCTTGTTCTTTTTAAAATCTTTGTTACACAAACACACACACACACACACACGATTTTAACATAAGTATGTAATTTTTTAGACTTTATTTTGATGTAATAGATGTCTGTTGCTAATAATAGAAAAAGTGGCAAAAATAGTCCTCAGAGTTTCCATGCACTCACCTTTTTCTAATGTAACATCTTCTATATCTATAGTACAAAACCAGGAAAATAAAACTGGTACAGTGCTGTTAGTAACTAGACAGAAATCTTACTCAGATTTTCCCATATTCCCAGTAATGTCATTTTTTTCCTTCTAGGATCCCATGTTGTATTTAATTGTTGTCTTTCCTTAAGTCTCCTCCATGCCATTTAGTCTGTCCCTGTCTTTCACGACCATGACACTTTTTTTTTTTAAGATTTTATTTATTTATCTGACAAACAGAGATCACAAGTAGGCAGAGAGGTAGGCAGAGAGAGAGAGAGAGAGAGAGAGGAGGAAGCAGGCTCCCCGCTGAGCAGAGAGCCCGATGCGGGGCTCGATCCTAGGACCCTGAGATCATGACCGGAGCCAAAGGCAGAGGCTTTAACCCACTGAGCCACCCAGGCGCCTCATGACCATGACACTTTTAAAGAGTACTAGATTGTTATTTTGTAGACTGCCCCTCAGTTTATTTTTGATGTTTTCTCATGAGGGGAATGAGATTATACAGTTTTGACAAGAATGGGATAAAAGTGATGTTTTTTCCTTCTCAATGTATCAAGTTTGGGAGTTCATGATGTTGATATGTGTTATTACTGGAGATGTTAACTTTAAGAGTTTGGTTAATATGGTGTCCAGCTATTTCTCCCTTCATAATCAGTACATGTTTTTTTATCAGATTTTCACTCACCAAGTGAAGTATTCACCGATGGATCTTGTCCAAAGAAATTATTATTTTTTTTTTTATTTAAGATTTTTTAAAAGTAATCTCTTCCCCCAGCATAGGGCTTGAACTCAGTGACCCTGAGATCAAGAGTTACACGCTCTACCAGCTGAACCAGCCAGCCACCCCCTAAAAAATTATTGTGCTATTTGCCTAATGATGATCTCTCTGCCTCCTTCATTCCTTCTAAATGTATTAATTGGAATGCTTCTGTAGAAGGAGCTGTCTCTTCTGTTTATTTGTTCAGTTATTTCAGTATGAACTCATGGATGTTTGTTTTATCCTGTGGGTTATAATCCTGTACTGTCATTATTTTGTTTTTGAAATTGTTGCAGCTTTGACCTTTGCTCCTTCAGATTAATTTCTAGCTTCTTTCAACCATCCCCTCCCTTTTTTGGGTTCCTCTTAGGTACAAAGTTTGATCATTGCTACTGGGGGTGGTGTCATTTTTAGGTCTTCTCAGCAAACAGCTAGGAAAACAGATGTGTATATATACCAGACCACATTTACACACACAGCTGTATTTCTGTATCTGTCTGTGTATATGTTAAAAACTATGAGTTCATACTGATATCTCTTCATTCTAATCCAACACTGTGTGTTTTATCTTAGCCTTCCCTCTTACTTGTCAGTCTTTTCCCAACTGGCTCATTATTTTCCATTTCTTTAGTTTTTAAAAAAAGAAAAAAGATTTTATTTATTTATTTGATAGAGAGCACAAGCAGACGGAGGGAGAAGCAGGCTCCCCATTGAGTAAGGAGCCTGATGCACGGGACTGGATCCCCAGACCCTAGGATCATGACCTGAGCCGAAGGCAGACACTTTAATAGACCAACCAGTTCCATTCTCTCTATATAAAGTAATTTCAGAATTGCTAACCCATATCCTGTGAGAAATGAATTTACAAACTAGATTATAGCATTTGCACTTCCTTCTGACTTTTGCTTTAGAGTATCCAGTCAAAATACTGTTTTCTTTTTTTAAAGATTTCATTTATTTATTTGAGAGAGAGCACAAGTAGGGGAAGAGGGAGAAGCAGACTCCCTCCTGAGCAGGGAGCCCAACGTGGGCTCAATCCCAGGACTCTGATGTCATGACCCTGAGCCACAGGCAGACATTTAACTGGCTGAGCCACCCAGGTACCCCCAAAATGCTGTTTGGATTCCAAAGTTACTTGGGCTAGTTGGTTTCTTCCTCATGATCTTCAATGTGATTATATTATTCATTTGTAAAATAGTTAGACTCCCTTGTTACTGGTTGTGTTCCATTTGGGGTTCTTCCTGCATCCTGGTTTTAACTGTTTGCTTGATTTTTTTTTTTTTTTTGAGTTTATGATACATTGCTGTGATTCTGAGAGAGCTATACACAAAGGTATGCTCAAGAGAGGGAAGTATCTTACTCCTTCCTCGTCTGTATCACCCTGCTCCCATTCTCTGCTTTGTCTCTTTCCCACTCACCCCCCTATAAGTAGCCTGTCTCTGGTTTCTGGTTTATCCTTATATTTCTTATACAGATAAGCAGATATATGTATATTTCCTTATAATCCATCTCCTTTTATGTGAAGAATAACATAAATTGCTTTTGTACTTTTTTAAAAACTTTGTATCTTGGAAACCATTTATCATCGGTTCTTAGAAATCTTATTTTTACAGCTGCATAGTATTCCATGGTACAGATGTACCATAATTTATTCAGCCTCCCTCCAGTATATATGGGTATTTAGGTTATTTCCAGTATTTTGAGATTACAAGTAATGCTTCCACAAATAACCTTGAACATATATATTTGCGTACTGTTGGAAGTTATCTCCAGGGTAGACTCCTAGGAGTGGGATTTCTGAATCAAAAGATAGGTGTAGATACATAATTTTGTGGGTATTGTCATATTCCTCTCCAGAAGTTTATACAGTTGCATTCCCATCAGCAGTATGTGAGAGTTAATTGCATACATTTTGTGACTTGACATGCATGTGAGAGATTATCAAATTTTGCCCAGGGTATCACCTTCCTTGTCTGCTGCTTCTATCATGATGGGTTTTGGGGAAAAAACAAAAAACAAAAACAGTTAACTGCAGAAACTTTTTTTTTTTTTAAGATTTTATTTATTTATTCTATAGACAGATCACAAATAGGTAGAGAGGCAGGCAGAGAGAGAGGAGGAAGCAGGCTCCCCACTGAGCAGAGAGCCCGATGCTCCATCCCAGGACCCTGGGATCATGACCCAAGCCGAAGGCAGAGGCGTTAACCCACTGAGCCACCCAGGCGCCCCCTGCAGAAACTTTTTTTTTTTTTTTTTTTTTTTTTTTTTTGCAGAAACTTTTTTAATGGAAAAAAGTAAATTAGTTTCCCAGAGCTGACTGGAGATTTTCTTACTGGCATTTAAGTTAAAATTGTATGTTATATTTTTCTACTTTACCTACTGTAGTATCTGTTATATAACACCTCACCACCTGCTTAGTTGTGCAGGCAGCTCTTTTCAGTTTAGATAATAATACTGTATACTTCAAGCTTAAACATTTTCCCCATCTTAGTTGGTTTTTTTCCCCCATCTTAGTCATTTTCCACATGTCTGAGGCAGGTGTTTGATATTTCTGACAGTGACAGTTCATAAGAGACTTGCATTTCTCAACTCTGAAAATTAATAAAGGGAAACCTTGCTAAAGTGGAGTTGATAGGCTAGAGCCAGACCCTACCACTGGATGTCAGTTACAGGAAGAATTGTCAATTACAGATCCCAACAGAAGATTATAGACAGTAAAGAATGTTTAGAGGCCCCAGCAGGGAAGATACCTCCCATCTCCTATAAAAAATTGACTACCTCTGCAATTCAGCCATTGAGAAACCATCCTCACCCTGAACTTTTGCTTTTCTCCAGTGGACTTTTGTTCAAAACAACGCCTTCCAACTTCCTGCTCCTTAATAAAGTTTCTTTCCTTTGTCTGACTTGCCTGTGGTCTTACTATAATTTGTATTCCCAAATTATAATTCTCTGCTATTCCTGAATAAACCCATTTTTGATGGTAAATTCACTCACCATTTTATTTTATTTTATTTTATTTAAAGATTTTATTTATTTATTTGGCAGAGATCACAAGTAGGCAGAGAAGCAGGCAGAGAGAGAGGAGGAAGCAGGCTCCCCGCCAAGCAGAGAGCCCGATGCGGGGCTCGATCCCAGGACCCCAGGATCATGACCTGAGCTGAAGGCAGAGGCTTTAACCCACTGAGCCACCCAGGCGCCCCACTCACCATTTTATTTTTAAGGGTAACAATTCCTTTCTGTTTTAATGATGGGGACAGTCTTCTGAGCTTCTTTTTCTTTGACTTGACTCATCAGGGTACAGCTTACAAAGGTATACAAGGGTTGCCCTCATGAAGTAGCTCATCCTCTTATAGACCGTAGCTCTGTTGTGCCTTCTTTCTCCTGTGCCCCTTGGCTTGAGATCTCTGTGGTTTTCCCACTATATTAGTCTGGTCTGGCATTGGTCTGGATTCTGTCTGCTGACCTCTCTGACCAGATTCTCAACTTCTTATGATCTTTCCATTCTCATTTTATAAGAACCCACCTGTTTATTTGCCTGATCTTGCACAGGGTTTTCAACATGATTTTTTTTGCTTGTCTCCATTCAGGCCCCCTTCTCACTCCCCTTTTGTCTGGGTTTACCTTTCTGTCTTCTGCCTTCAAGTCTCTTCTCCCACCCCCACACATTATTTTCAAAATATATTTGTTATTTTGGGGAGAAGGATTTTGGCTCATCCCAAAGAAACCTAAATAGCCATACCCATCAGAACAGGTAGGCCACTTTGGGAAGTGACATTTCCCAAACATTTTCTGTATCATAATCATGATCATTATTTTTCTTGTCTTCATTGTCTGCCTTTTTTTCAGTTGACCTTTCAAAATCTGGCTCAGTTGTGGGCTTAATTTTGGTTCATCACCACCAAGAGGACATGGCTAGTGGAGGACTATTGGTCCTTATTTGGTGTAGCGGCTGAGAACATGGAAGGTCAGCTCACCTGGCTTTGAGTCCCAGTTCTGTTACTGTTGGTTAAGTAATTACAGATAACTTACTTGACTTTTCCCATCTGCCTCAGTTTCATCATCCGTAAAATAGGGGTTACTTCATAGGGTTGTGGTAAAGACAATACGTAAGGAATTTTTTGAAGCTCTTAGCACTGGGCCAAGTGCTCGGGACTATGGTCATTATGAGTAATGAGGTCCTTTTTCATTTTCTTAGTCTCCTTCTTCAAGTCCAGAGGCACATGGAGCTGCCTGTGCTACCATTGAATGCTCATCATTGGAAGAGACTTAATGCTCTTGGTTTTTGTTGATGACTTCTAGCTGTTATCATAGCTCAGTACTAGCCAGCTTGACGTGAATGATTACAAAATTCTTGGCCATGAGGGTGGGAGAGAATAACTGAGGAAGGAAATATAAGGCAATAATCAAAGAGTCGTTGGCCCATCTACTTCATCAAGGTTTCTCTTTGTCATGACAAGTTCAGAGCACAGTGGAATTACAAAGAACACTTTTTTTTTTTTTTTTTAAGTTCATCAGAGGGCTTGAACTCAGAATCCTGAGACAGACAAAACCTGAGTCAAGATCAAGAGCTTGACCCTTACTGACTGAGCCACCCAGGCACCCTGAAGATCACTTCTGAATAGCACTGCTTTGGATTAGAGTATCTGTTGCAAAGAATACTAACTGTGATTTTGTGTTACCCTAACATGTTTCACCTTCAACAACATTTCTTGGTTTGGATTTTTAGGATGATGATAGTCATGGTACCAAATCCTGTTATGGTATAGTATAGTACCATATATACGAATAATAGTATAGACTGATTTTTCCTATTCATGAGGGAGAGAGGTTAGTTTTTTGTACTCTTTCAGTAATTTGTATACTTTTTTAATTTAAGATTTATTTATTAGAGATAGAATTCTCATACTCCCTGCCAAGCGTAGAGTCCAACATGGGGCCCAATCCCAAGACCCTGAGATCATGACCTGAGCTGAAACAAGAGTCGGACACTTAATCAACTGAGCCACCCAGGCGCCCCAATAATTTGTATACTTCAGTCCGCCAAAAATTTGAGGAATCTTTATAGAATATAATTCACTACAAATCTCCCATCTTTTTATGTACATCTATGCATACATGTGTATATACATCTACATTATTAGGTGTGGGGGTTTTTTCCCTCCTATTCTCTTGTATGCATATTAATTTTTTTCCACTTGCTATGTTTAGAAGAAGCCTGAACACAGAATAATAGAATCTTCTCTCTTTTTTAACTTGGCCAGCACTGTCAGAGCAGACATGTAGGCATAGCCAAGTTAGGACTAAAACTCAGACCTCCTGATTTGAAGTCTGGTGTTTGTTTCTAATGTTATTTCTTTTTTAGGATTCATTTAATAAACATAATGAATAATATAATAAAGTAATAAGAATGACTCTACCTTTTTCTTTTTCTTTTTTCTTTTCCTTCCTTCTTTCCTTTCTTTCTTTCTTTTTTTTGGAAAGCCTGTTATCCTTTGAGGTTTTGCATCTGCTGTTTCTACAGTCTTTGCAACCCTTGGCTTTTCCTCATTTTTGATCCAAACAAATGGTTGTTCAGAGATACATATTAGGTAATTTAGTGATGTCTCAGGAAGGGATAGAGCCAGAATTGATCATCTTTGACTCTTGGCTTCTGTTTTATTATTGAAGAGATTAAAATATACATATGTAAACAGCCAAACTTTTTTAAGCTCTGGGCTATCCAGAGCACCTTTTCTTGAGAGGTGGCATGTGTGTTAATAACATCAGATCTTAAGCTGTGATACTATATAAAAGCACTGATTTTTTTTTTTTTAAGGGGTAAAGGGGGAGGGAGTGGGGAAGACAGAGAGAATCTTTTTTTTTTTTTAAGATCTTTAATTTAATTTTATTTATTTATTTGATAGAGATCACAAGTAGGCAGAGAGGCAGGCAGAAAGAGAGGGGAAAGCAGGATCCTGAGATCATGACCTGAGCCGAAGGCAGAGGCTTAACCCACTGAGCCACCCAGGCACCCTAGAAAAAGAGAATCTTAAGCAGGCTCCACACCCAGTATGGAGCCTGACTCGGGGCTTGATTTCACAACCCTGAGATTACGACCTGGGCTGAAGTCAAGAGTCAGACACTTAACTGACTGAGCTACCCCACAGCATCCCTGGAGCCTTAAAATGATGATGGTTTTATAGCTGAAATGACTTTAGACTAGCTGGGTTTTGCTCACCTAATGGTTTGCACCCTCTTAAAAAAATCTTTATACTGGCTATCTTGGTTAGTAAATTAGGAGAGAATCAAGCTGAGGTAAGGAATACATTTTCTTTTAAAGCAGTCATTTGTATTATCTATCTTCTTATTTTTGGAACATTAATTTGGATCAGTCTAACTACTTAGCATCTGAAGACAAATTAATTTTTATCTGTGAAACGAAATGAAATACTGTAGTTTTGTTCAGATAATTAAAGTTCACCAAAATAGGTAGCTTGGAGAACAGCTTAATAGCTTTCCTAAAAATAATCCATTCACAGCTGATAGGTAGCATTTTAGTTGCTTAACAACGTGTACAGTATGTGGTGCTTGTGCGTGGTAAGATACTTACTTTAGACAGACTTTATTATCCACAAATATTATTGAGCTTTAGCTAAGAAATGACTATAGTGGACTGGGGAGGATGAGAAAACCTGAACATACCAGACATTTTGTATTTATATTAAAGCCTCAGAAATGACTATGGAAGGCTGGGCATTTATTCTGATCTTGCCATTGCTCAAAACCTGTTTGTAACATTTCCCTTGAAATTGCCTTCAATATGAGCATATGAACTGTGAAGGAAAACCAACCCTGTAATTTTGTAGCCCAGCTCAATTTTTTAAATCATCTTTGAGGTATAATTTATATATAGTAAAATACACCTTCTCTACATGTCCGATTCAGTGAATCTTGGCAAATGGATATACTTGTGTAGCCACCACAGCAAAGATTAAGAACGTTACATAATCCTAGAAAGCACCCCCTGAGCCCCTTTGCAGTCAGTCTTCACCTCAGGCAACCACAGATCAGCTTTCTATCACTATGGCTCAGCTTCATCTTTAGAAGTTCATGTAAATGGAATTTAAAAGTCAGTACTCTTGGGGCGCCTGGGTGGCTCAGTTGGTTAAGCATCTGGCTTTTTATTCCAGTTCAGGTCATGATCTAGGGTTGTGAGATCAAACCCAGTGGGCTCTGCACTGGGTATGGAGCCTACTTGGGATTCTCTCTCCCTCTTCCTCTGCTCCCCACCCTCTCTTTGTCTCCTTCTCAAAAAAAAGGGAAAAAAAAAAAGTCTGTGCTCTTTTTGTGCCTGGCTTCTTTCACTTTACATGGTGTTTTTCAGATTCATCTTTGGTGATGCATTAGTCCTGTACTTGTTTCCTTTTTGTTGCTGAGTACACTTCCATCACGGGATGATGGTGCAGTTTGTTTACCCCTTTCTTGTTTAAGGGGTAATCGTTGATGAATGCTGTGTTGTTCCAAGTTTGTGGCTACTGTGCGTGAAGCTCCTACAAACATTTGTATACAGTCTGTGTGGACATATATTTGCATTTCTCTTGAGTAAAGGCTTAGCAGTGGAATTGCTATGTTGTGTGGTCAGTGTACCTTTAACTTTTCGGAAATTGCCAAGCTTTTCCATGGTGGTTGTACAGTTGCACCTGCAGTATGTGAGAGTTCTAGCTTTTATACATCCTTATCAGCACTTGGTATGACCAGTCTTTTTTATTTTAGCCATTCTAATGGGTATGTGGTTTTAATTTGCATTTCCCCCTATGATTCATCAGTCATCTTTGCATGTGTTTATTGTCACACAAAAAAATGTTTTATTTTATTTTTAATACTGGGCTGTTTGTCCTCTTGTTTTGAAGTTTTGAGCTTTATATATTCTGAATACAAGTCCTGTGTGTTGCAAAATTTCTTCTCCCATTTGCCCAGCTTCTTTTGGACCCCATTGTTATTATCTGACTTGCTCACCCTTCTCATTGGCCTTATCATACTTGGCAGTTTTTCAGTCTTGTTAACTTCCTTCTGTCTCCTTGCCATTGTTCTTATACATTGGGGGGGGGGGGCTTTACCACTCCCCTCAGAAGGTGTGGTGGTTTTTCTTTTCTCTTTAAAATTATTTTCCTGACTTGGGAATGCTGGTCATTCATAGTGCTTTTTGGCCTGGGATGCTAAATGTCCTGTAATAGGTGGCATGGTTTCACACTGTAACTGACCTGCTTGAAGTGTCACTGATGTTTTTGCTTAGTCCAGGCTGCTGTCCTGTCTCACTGATACCACTGGAGTGCTTCAAATGTTGGGGTTTTGTTTTTTTGTTTTTGTTTTTGTTTTTTTGGTTGTTGTTTTTTACTTTTTACCTTTTTACAATTCATTCTGCATATTACAGCTGGAGAGATCATTTAAAAATATAAATTGGGCACTTTTAGTTCCCAGATTAAAGTGGAAGAATACTTAAATCGTCACTTAGCAGAACCTTAGCAGAACTGCCAGATCCACTGCCTATTTCTTCAGCTTCTTCCTGAACCATACTGTCTCTGCTTGGTAGGCTTTAGCCACAGTGGCCTTCTTTTGAGTCCACAAATACTGCAGCCTAACTCCTCTCTTCTTGTAGAATACTTGCTTTCTCTGCCCTTCTTCAGCTTACCTAATTCCCACTCTTCCTTCAGGTCTGGTTGTTTGTTTGTTTGTTTGTTTTAAAAGATTTTATTTATTTATTTATTTATTTATTTAATTTATTTGACAGAGATCACAAGTAGGCAGAGAGGCAGGCAGAGAGAAGGAGAGGGAAGCAGGCTCCCCGCCGAGCAGAGAGGCTGATGCGGGATGCGGGGCTCGATCCCAGGACCCTGAGATCATGACCTGAGCAGAAGGCAGAAGCTTTAACCCACTGAGCCACTCAGGCGCCCCTTCTGGTCTGTTTTAAATGCTACTTCCTTAGGAAAAAACCTTTTCTAAACCATTTAAACCAAGTTGTCCAGTTATCCATAATGGCATTAATTATACCAATTGCATTTTTCCTTGGTATCCATCCAAATTTATATACTTAGTCCCATAATACAGTATTATATATAAACATATATTAATACATTCTCTTTATATTTCCCCCATATTGTATAAGGTTAATGATACCAGGGAGCTTTCTGTTTTCACTGCTGTTTCCATAGCAGTCAATGCTGTGTGGATGGTTAGTAGATCTTTGATGAATAAATAAAATTGATTTTAACATTTGAGTGTTAAACAAATGAATGCTTTTTTGTTTTTGTTTTTTTAAAAGATTTTATTTATTTATTTGACAGACAGAGATCACAAGTAGGCAGAGAAGCAGGCAGAGAGAGAGGAAGAAGCAGGCTCCCTGCTGAGCAGAGAGCCCGATGCGGGGCTTGATCCCAGGACCCTGGGATCATGACCTGAGCCGAAAGCAGAGGCTTTAACCCACTGAGCCACCCAGGCGCCCCCAAATGAATGTTTTTAAGGTTATCTGGTGTGCCTCCTTCAAGATCCTAAACTATCCTTTCTCTTTTTCTTTTTAAGATTTTATTTATTTATTTGAGAGAGAGCATGGGGGGGAGGGGCTGAGGGAAAGGGAGAAGCAGACTCCCCATTGAGCAGGGAGCACAGTGCAATGTGGGGCTCAATCCCAGGACCCTGAGATCATGATCTGAGCCGAAGATGGAGGCTAACCGACTGAGCCACCCAGCTGTCCCTGTCCTATTTTTCTCTTAAATATAAATTGCTATAATAGTTTTCTGTCTCTGTCATTTCTGGTGAATCTGTAAATTGCCATGGAAACAAGACTTCTTAATCTTTATCTTTTAGGGAGTCAGTGGAACAAACTAAGTAAGAATTTATTTTAATTCCAGTATAGTTAACACGTGGTATTATATTAGTTTCAGGTATACAGTATAGTGATTCAGCAGTTCTATCCATTACTCATTGCTCATCATGATAAGTGTACTCTTAATCCTGATGTATGTGCTTCTTTATTAATGCCTTAAATAACAAGATCAAGCAGCAGGTCTCATAACTGTAATTTTGGAGTAGGTCTTCCTGTTTCTAGTTTTAGTCTTCTTCATCGCTTTTACTTTTTTTTTTTTTTAAGATTTTATTTATTTATTTGACATAGAGAGATCACAAGTAGGCAGAGTAGCAGGCAGAGATAGAGGGGGAAGCATGCTTCCCGCTGAACAGGGAGCCCGATGCAGGGCTTGATCCCAGGACCCTGAGACCATGACCTGAGCCAAAGGCAGAGGCTTAACCCACTGAGCCACCCAGGTGCCCCATTACTTACTTTTTTAAAAAGAATTTATATATTTGTTAGAGAATGTGCAGCAAGCTCCCCTCCAAGCTGGGAGCCCCCTGCAGGACTTGATCCAAGGACCCTGGGATCATGACCTGAGCTGAAGGCAGACGCTCAGCTGACTGAGCCATACAATCCCCTACATCACTTTTGTATCATATTTCTGATAGTGTCACTCTTGGGTCCTGAGGATTCTATTAGAAGAAGAAAGCATAGATTTCTCAGCTTTCTCAGTCTGACATCACCTTTTGCTCTTTCTCTGGATGGGTCTTAAACTCCAGCCATATGGAAGGACTCAGCACTTGTACTCAGCTTTCCATACTTTGGCTCCTAGAGCTCCTTCTTCCTACAAGCCCTTGTCATAGACTGCCTATTTTAAAATTCTGCCTGCTTTTTTAAAAATACCACCTTCTGAAAGAGATCCACAGATAGTAATACAGAGCAGTGCCTGACATATAATAAGCACTCAATAAATCGTAGCAATTATTTAAAAAGAATTGTTCATAAAACTTTTCATTATCACCACCACTTAGTTCCTAATAAGTAAACTATAAAGATTTTGAGTGATATACATAAAGGGAACAAGGCAGAACAATACATCAGTAAGTGTAAGCAAGCATAATATAAAGTTAGTGCATAAATGATTAATACTTAGAATATTGTTTTGATCTTGGTTTGAATGGCTATCATTTTCCATCAGAGCACAATGAGAAAATGATTTAGTAGATATTTCTTATCCTTTATACTTGGTCACCCAAAAATCCACCTGGAATTCTGATAGACATGGTAGTTTAGAGTACTGTCAATCATCTAAAAAAAAAATTACTTTTTTAAGTAGGCTCCATGTCCAGCATGGAGCTTGATGTAGGGCTTGATATACAACCCTGAGATCAAAGACCTGAGCTGAAATCAAGAATTGGATGCACAGCCGACCTAGCCAGCCAGGCATTCCCAGTCTTTTTTTAATAAAACAAAGCCATCAAGTTCCTAAGAATTCTTTTTCCTGCATTTTTAACGTGCTTTAATTGCTGATCAGTACTTACCTGCTTCATATATAACATACACCAAAAACAGAAACTTTGACGTGGGGCAAGCAGAAGTTGAAAGTACTATAGCAACCGTGTTAACTGTTGTTGCTTTTTATACCATAGTAAATATGACCTAGAAAGGAGGAGATGTGATCAGAAACAGACAGTATGAAAAGTTCCCAGTATAAACCAGCCGTGTAGAGCAGTTCAGAGCCTAGATGGCTTGTGTAAGAATGCAGTTAGTGGTAGAAGTGTAGCTGTAGGGATCAAGTTGATTTACTGCTTGCTGAGCTTATACGGGCACTACTAGGACTGGAAAGTGGCAATAGTGTGGAGCGCCCTACTTTCAGGCCCAGATGTATCTAGGAAAAAGCAGGTACATTCAGGATAGCAAGGGAAGGGGATATTAATGTTAAAAGAAACAAAGAGGGGCACCTGGGTGGCTCAGTGGGTTAAAACCTCTGCCTTCAGCTCAGGTCATGGTCTCAGTCAGGGTCCTGGGATCAAGCCCTGCATCGGGCTCTCTGCACAGGGGGGAGCCTGCTTCCCCCTCTCTCTGCCTGCCTCTCTGCCTACTTGTGATCTCTCTCTGTTAAATAAATAAAAATCTTTATTAAAAAAGAAAGAAATACTATCAGTGAAAGGAACTATACCACAAAGGTGAAGCTATCCAAATGAATAGTCTTAAGAATAAAATTTAGTTCCTAAATTCTAAGAACCAAATAATTAGAAATTTGAAAATATTTTAAAAATTTGTTTACTTTTATGTGAGAGAGCGAGAAGGG
Source organism: Lutra lutra (assembly GCF_902655055.1). Taxonomy (NCBI): domain Eukaryota; kingdom Metazoa; phylum Chordata; class Mammalia; order Carnivora; family Mustelidae; genus Lutra; species Lutra lutra. The sequence goes on along the minus strand of NC_062289.1, from coordinate 65,481,086 downwards.
CAGAGGGAGAGGGAGCATCTCAAGCAGACTCCTCCCTGAGCTTGGAGCCCAGTAATGATGTGGAGCTCGATCCTGCAACCCCTAGATCACGACCTCAGCTTATCAAGAGTCAGATTCTTGACTGACTGAGCCACCCAGGCACCTTTAGAAATCTTGAGATTTTGAAATAGTGCCTTTTTAAAGTACAAAAGGTACAGTTTTCATATGGCAATTTAGAGAAGGCTGTATTTTTTTTCCTCCACTTGTTTTGACCCCTCCAAAAAAGACACTTCATGTCAGACCTAGTTGGCAAATAGAAGATTTGAAATGGTTCTTCTGTTTCTCAGAGTCCAGAATATATAAAAGTATTCCTGTGTTTCAAAGTGGGAGTGTTAATAATTGCTTCCTTTTATAGTCTAAGGTATATATTTTAAGTATGTAACTATAACCACTCTGGGCTTTTACTTAAACATCAGAATACATTTTTCACTCTCTTTCATGACAGTGTCTTTCCTCTTTTAGCTAGTGCCTGTTGCTTAATTTTAAAACCAGTGTTGCGAGAGAACTATGTTTTTTTTTTTTTCAGTACTTTTATAGAGATAAGTTACTTACTTTCTCTCAGATTTTGTACTTGTGAAGGTGTTAAATTCCAATTAAATGTATGAGAAGCCACCTGATCTTGTCCCACAGCTCAGTGATGCTGTTTTTCCCCCATGCCCAGTCTTTTTTCTCTTGATATTACATTTTGACTAGTTTCTATTGCTGTGTCTGCTGAGTCACCAGTTGTTTTTTTTTTTTTCCTTTCTTTTGGGTGTAATCTATTCCTAACTCCAACCATTGTATTTTTTTTCATCTCTAGAAGTTCAATTTGAGTAATATCTTCCATTTCTCTTTGTGATGCTCTACTTTCTTTTTCTTGTCATATTTATAATTGTTTTAACATTCTTGTCTATTCTATCATCTTTAATTTTGGGTCTTTTTTTATTTATTGGCTTTCTCCTATTATGGATTGTATTTTCCTGGTTTTTTGAATATTGGTAGGTTTTGATTAGATGTAAGACATTATGGATTTTACATTACTGAGTGCTAGATTTTTTTTTGGTATTACTTAAATATTTTGGGGCTTTTCTCTGGGATGCAATTAAGGTACAGTTCAGTTCTTTCAAAGCCTACTTATAAACATTTTTGTTTATAATGTTTATGGCTTCTTTCCCAGCCTTGGAATTTCATCATGCCTGTGCTTCTGATCCTGAGGACTCGAAGGGAACCTGTTTGCTGATCTCCTCAGCCTTCTGAAGTTCTCTCCTGTCCTGTACTCTGCCCAGCAAATTCTTACTTGACTTTCCAAATTTGAATTCCTCCCGAGACTCAGCGAGGCTTTGTTTGGGTTTCTCTTCTCCACATTGCAGCCTGGAAACTCCAAGCAGTAAGCCAGGGTGGTCAAAGGACTGACCTCCCTGCCCTGTACTGGCCATTGTTAGATATCCAAAAACATGTTTCACATACATACTGTCTGGATTTTTTTCATTGTTTAAGATCGGAGAGTAAATCAGCCTGTGTTCCTTTGTCATAGCTAGAAGCAAAATCCTGTGAAGGTGTTTAGAACTTTAGGAAGTCCTTTAAACCTCAGGTTATTGCCTTATTTTAAGCTGTCTCTTGTTTTATATAACCTACACTTTATTGGTTATTTTTTTCTCCCTCTGCCCTTTGCCACTTCCCCTACTCTTGCCCATGCTCTCTCTCTCAAATAAATAAAATCTTTAAAAAAAAAAAGATGCGCTTCAAATGGAAAATTCTTGGGCTTCTTGGAGTTCGGTGTCAGCAGCTCCAGGACAGCAGGCCTCCAGCATGGCCCTCATCTCTTCCCGGCCCCAGACCTAAGCCTTTGCCATGTGCTTGAGCTGATGTGTGTCTCATAAGCGGGATACCCAGCTTGACATGACAGTGCAGGTGCAGTGCACACCCTGCAAACAGCTACCCTTTGGCCACTCTGTGATACAGAAACTGGAGGAACATTCTCCTCTCAGCAGAGCTGCTGTGTAAGAGGCTTGCACAGCCTCGGACACAGACTCAGGCAGTAGGGAATTCTGGGGCTCCTGATGAGCATGTTCTCCAGACCCTGTAAATACCTCCTTGTGGAGAGGGGCCCAGCTAGGTGAGGCCAGTGGTCCCCATAGATGTTCTGCTTGTTTACCTATCCACGTGTTACCTCTTGCGTTTCTTGGTGCCCTTGCTCCTCTTTCAGAAGCCTGCTCATCCTTCAGGATATGGTTTCTATAGGTCTTATTGTCTTTTAATCCTCTCCTAATACCCTTGTTTGGACTTAATCCAAATCCAGCTTTGCCTTTTGTTTCAGAAGTGCTTTACTATGTTAAAGGCAGTGTATGTTGTCTGTTCCTGTTGCACGTTTCTTAGCTTCTTCAGGGCAGGGTTGTTACTTGTTTTTGTCACCAACCCTAACATGAAGTCTCACAAATGGGAAGTACTCGACAAGTGCGGCTTGAGTCCACCACAGCTCTGGCGTCACTCTCGTGTTGTTGTGGTAACCCTATCAAAACAGGAAATGAAGTTAGTTTAGCATGACTTGTTCATAATTGACTCATGCTGGTTCCCTTTTCTTCCCTAAGTGATCACAAAACATCTGTTAAATAACCTACTCCAGAATTTTGTGGGCTTCTACTTCCACATTTACTGATCAGATATGTTTCTGGAATCTGTTCCCATCCACTCTGTCCTAGAAATTGACCACATATCCAGGGAGCCTTGGTTCCTTTTTTTTAGGAACTTCTCTCTTGAGAAACAATTGATAAACAATATACTGCACGTATTTAAAGTGTACAGTTTATATTTTGACGTATTATACACCCATGAATCTATCAACACAACCAAGATAAGGAATGTATTCATCACCTCCAAAGTTACTGGGTCTCCATTTGTGTAGTCTTTCTATCCTACCAGCCTCCCTCCTCACCAGCCCCAAGCAGCCCAAAAGTCTGCTTTCTGTCCCCAAAGATTAGTTTGCATTTTATATGAATGGAAGTACTTTTCTGGTAGTCTGGCTTTACTCAGAATAATTATTTTGAGATTCCTCTGTGGTGTTTATATCAAGTTCATTCCCTTTTATTGCTGAATAGCAGGAATTTGTTTTTAAATATTGAGTATGCTAACCTCCAGCCTTAGACCTATGCCTTTCCCACAATTTATGGATCTCAGGATTTATCTGGAAATTGAGGCTACATTTATGTGAGATGACTGGCTATCAGTAGCTTGAATTCCTCAAGAGCAGAGTACTATTGGGGTACCTGGGTGGTTCAGTCATTGTCTGTCTGCCTTCGGCTCAGATCATGATCCCAGGGTCCTGGGATTGAGCCCCTCTCTGCTCGGCAGAAAGCCTGCTTCCTCTCCCACTCCCCCTGCTTGTGTTCCTTCCATCTCTCTCTCTGTCAAATAAATAAATAAAATCTTAAAACAGGGGCGCCTGGGTGGCTCAGTGGGTTAAGTCTCTGCCTTCGGCTCTCAGGTCATGGTCTCAGGGTCCTGGGATTGAGCCCTGCATCGGGCTTTCTGCTCAGCAGGGAGCCTGCTTCGTCCTCTCTCTCTCTCTGCCTGCCTCTCTGCCTACTTGTGATCTCTGTCTGTCAAATAAATAAATAAAATCTTTTAAAAAAAATCTTAAAACAACAACAGAGTACTATTTAGAATCTTTATATCTTGTTAAGGTAGTCCTCAATACATGGAAATACTAACCCAGGACTGAGTAGAAGTTGCCCCTTTTTTGCAGGGGGGTGTGTGAAAGAAATAATATACCCAATTCCAGTTTTTAAAAAAATTTTATTTATTAGGGGTGCATGGGTGGCTCAGTGGGTTAAGCCTCTGCCTTCAGCTCGGGTCACGATCTCGGGGTCCTGGGATCAAGTCCCGCATTGGGCTCTCTGCTCAGTGGGGAGCCTGCTTCCTCCTCTCTCTCGCTCGCTCACTCTCTCTCTCTCTGCCTGCCTGCTTCTCTGCCTACTTGTGATCTCTCTCTGTCAAATAAATAAATAAATTCTTAAAATTTTTTTTTAAAAATTTATTAAAGATAGAGCACACTATTCTCTCAGGTGGGAACAAAGTTAAGTAAAGATATTTTGCACCTCTTTCAAATAATTTTTCAAGTATTTTTGTATTGGTCAGGAATTTCAAAATAATTGTGCTTCCTCCTTTCAAGGGTATTCCAGTATTCCACTGGTATCTCTCCTGTACCTTTTTTTCACCTAATTAAAAAGTTGTGGGGCTTTTTTGTTTTATTTTTTTGAAGAGGTTCACATGGCTCTTCAATTAAGAGGTATACAGTAAAGGGTTTTGCACTCCTTTCTGCCCCACTCCAGCCTGGCTGTCTGTGCCTGCACCACTGATCCTTTATTTTCTTGTGTATCCTTCCAGACTTCTTTATGCAAACAAACACAGGCAAATGTTAATATATTAATATATATCTTTTATTTTTTTATTTTATTTTTTTTTAAGATTTTTATTTATTTATTTGACAGAGAGAAATCACAAGTAGGCAGAGAGGCAGGCAGAGAGAGAGGAGGAAGCAGGTTCCCTGCTGAACAGAAAGCCCGATGCGGGGCCTGAACCCAGGACCTGGGATCATGACCTGAGCCGAAGGCAGTGGCTTAACCCACTGAGCCACCCAGGCGCCCCATATATCTTTTATTATTTACTAGAAAAAGATAGCATGTTATTCACTGCTAGACCTTGCTTTTTTTCCACTTAACGATCTCGAAGATCTTTCTGTCATTCTTTTTCTCAGCTGCAGAGTTTTTCACTGTATGGATAATGACTCCCCTGTTGTTAGATGCTTTTTTAAATTAAATGTTTTATTTTGAGATGATTGTAGAATCACATGGCAGTTGTAAGAAATAATACAGAGAGGGTCACTTGGGTGGCTCAGTTGGTTATGCGACTGCCTTCAGCTTGGGTCATGATCCTGGAGTCCCAGGATTGAGTCCCGCATCAGGCTCCCTGCTGAGCAGGGAGTCTGCCTTTCCCTCTGATCCTACCCCCAATTCTCTCTCTCTCAAATAAATTAAATCTTAGGGGGAAAAAAAAAAAGGAAATGATACAGAGAAATCCCAGTTTCCCTCGCTGGTAACATCTTGTGTTACAATCATACATTACAGTATACATTACAACACAATATCATAGCTGGGAGATTGGCATTGATACACTCTAGAACTCATTCATATGTCACTAATTTTATGTGCACTCATTTCTGTGTATTTTCTTTGCAATTTTATCATATATGTAGGTTCATAAACCACGATTTTTTTTCTTTTTTTTGACAGATTGAGAGAGAGCACATGTAGGTAGAGTGGCATGCAGAAGGAGAGTGAGTAGAAGGCTCTCCACCAAGCAGGAAGCCCAACACAGGGCTCAATCCCAGAACCCCGGGATCATGACCTGAGCCGAAGGGACACACTTAGCTGACTGAGGCACCCAGGCGCCCCTAAACCACTATCACTCTTTTTTTTTTTTTTTTAAGATTTTATTTATTTATTTGACAGACAGAGATCACAAGTAGGCAGAGAGGCAGGCAGAGAGAGAGAGGGAAGCAGGCTCCCTGCTGAGCAGAGAGCCCGATGCGGGGCTCGATCCCAGGACCCTGGAATCATGACCAGAGCCGAAGGCAGAGGCTTTAACCCACTGAGCCACCCAGTCGCCCCACTCTTTTTTTGACATCTTGAAATGTTTAATTTTTTCCTTGTTACCATGTCTATTTTTTCCCCTTAAATTTGTTTCTACTTTTTTAATTTTAGTTTTTTAAAGATTTTATGTATTTATTTGACAGAGACACAGCAAGAGAGGGAACACAAGCAGGGGGAGTGGGAGCGAAGAAGCAGGCTTCTTGAGGAGCAGGGAGCCAGATGTGGGGCTTTATCCCAGGACCCTGGGATCATGACTTGAGCCAAAGGCAGCTGCTTAACGACTCAACCACCCAGGCACCCCTGATTTTTTTATTTTTAAGTAGGCTCCATGCCCAGCATGAAGCCCAGTGTAGGGCTTAAACTCACAACCCTGAGATCAAGACCTGAGCTGATATCAAGAGTTGGACATTTGACTAACTGAGCCACTCTGGTACCCCTTAAAAATTTTTTAATTGAAGTATAATTGACAGTATTCTATTCTATTCTATTCTATTCTATTCTATTCTTTCTTTCTTTCTTTCTTTCTTTCTTTTCTTCTTCTTTTCTTCTTCTTTTTTTCTTTAAGATTTTATTTATTTGAGGGACGACTGGGTGGCTCAGGGGGTTGAAGCCTCTGCCTTCGGCTTGGGTCATGATCCCGGGGTCCTGGGATCAAGCCCCGCATTGGGCTCCATGCTTGGTGGAGAGCCTGCTTCCCTTCCTCTCTTTGCCTGCCTCTCTGCCTACTTGTGATCTCTGTCAAATAAATAAATAAAAATCTTTTTAAAAATTAATTTAAAAAGAAAAGATTGTATTTATTTGAGAGAGAGCACGTGGATGAGTGAAAGCAGGGGCAAGGGGAGAGGGGGAACGCCAGGACGACCTGAGCCAAAGTCAGACGCCTAACTGACCGAGCCACCCAGGTGCCCAACAGTACTCTATTTCATGTGTACACTGTAGTGATGCAACATTTATATACATCGCTAACTGATTACCACAATAGGTCTGGTTACCGTGTGTTAACCATGCAAAATTAATACAGTATTATTAACTGTATTCCCCATGTTATACATCACATCACTATGACATTTATTTTAAAACTGGAAGTTTGTATCTCTTGATTCCCTTCACCCATTTCACCCTGTCCCCAACCCCTTCCCTTCTGACAACTACTACTCAGTATCTATGAGTCTAGGTTTTATTTTATTTTGTTGTTTAGATTCCACTTAAAGGTGAAATGTATGTATACACATATGTACATATATATTCATAACACACACATATATCCCACATCATCTTTATCCATTCTTCAGCGGACACTTAGGTTGTTTCCCTATCTTCACTATTGTAAATAATGTTGCACTGAAGAATGGTTGCACATATTTTTCTGAATTAGCGTTTTCATTTTCTTTAGGTAGATACCTAGAATGAAATTGCTGGATTGTATGATAGTTCTATTTTTAATTTTTTGAGGACCCTTCATACTGTTTTCCATAGTGGTTGTACCCCCACCCCTTTTTAAAAGATTTTATTTATCTGTCAGAGAGAGAGAGAGAGAGAGAGCACAAGCAGGGGTGGGGAGTGACAGGCAGAGGGAGAAGAAGCCTCCCCTCTGAGCAAGGACTCCTATGCGGGACTCGATCCCAGGAGCCTGGGATCATGACCTGAGCTGTATTTATTGTTAAAGATTATTTGCCTTACAGAGATAAGTTAGGAAGATTCTCCCTTTTTGTTTTTTAAAGATTTTATTTATTTGAGAGAGACAGCACAAGCAGGGGGAAGGGGAGAGAGAGAAGCAGACTCCTTGCTGAGCAGGGAGCCCAATGTGGGGCTTGATCCCAGAACCCGGAGATCATGACCTGAACCGAAGGCAGATGCTTAACTGATGAAGCCACCTGGGCACCCTAAGATCTTCCTTTTCTTAACATTGAACAACTTACTTAAATTTTTGTTTTTGAAAAGAGCAAGTTTATCAGTTCAAAGAAAAAATATGAATATCTAAAATAACTCATCCAAAGACTGTATAATCACATATGGATTGAGGTCCTAAACTGCGCCCATTATAAGTTGTTTACAGAGGCACATTTCAAGTAAAAGTTGTAGCATGGTATTAGTTGTGGGGGGAGATGGAGGTGAGCAAAGATTAAATTCTTAGAGGAAAGAAAAAAAAGAGTTGGTAATGCCAGAGTGATTTTAAAACAAAAGCTAACACCAAAAAGTCTATGATAAAATATAGCAAAATAAAATATAGAAAACAGGGATGCCTGGGTGGCTCAGTTGGTTGGACGACTGCCTTCGGCTCAGGTCATGATCCCGGAGTCCCGGGATCGAGTCCCTCATCGGGCTCCCAGCTCCATGGGGAATCTGCTTCTCCCTCTGACCTTCTCCTCGCTCATGCTCTCTCTCACTGTCTCTCTCTCAAATAAATAAATAAAATCTTAAAAAAATATATATATAGAAAACAAAACTGAGAAATCCAAGGAAAAATGAGTAAATATAGAGTTGTTATGGAAGAATATGGAAAAGAGTTTTAATTTCCAAAAAGAGTATTTGTGACCAGTTCTATGGCAGATTATATAAAACAAAAAGGAGCTGGAAAACAGATAGGAAATGACCCAACTCCATGGACAGAGTCGTGTCTTCTTTTCAAGTGGGAACCAATAAGGAGGATCTCAGGCCTTCTCCCTTAAAAGGGGTCAGTTGGTTATTTTATCAATTAGTGTTGATACAGTTGGAGGGGCACGTTAACCATAAGCCCCTCCCCCCAACAGTCTTGTGCTCAGAAGCAAATTTATGGCCATGTTTAACTACCCTGCTTCAGTAAAATATGAAATTTATAATGTTGAGTTTAAACCAATATTTTAACCTGTAAATTCTCTTTTGGTGAACTCATGCTCTATGATTTTAATTACCCAAAAAGAGTTTTAATTTCTAAAAATATTCATTATCATTATCGAATTGGGTTGTTTGAATGACATATCCCTTTGCCTGCCAAACTAAAAATCAGTGGTTTAGGCCCTCATGCAACAAACCAAAGATTTGAGTAGTGATTCTTTTATTTAAGGAAATATATTTTATTTCAAAGTATCAAGGGCACCTAAGTGCAACATATTAACAGTAGTGTGGGAGAATTGAGGTTGAGTAAAAGTAAAGTGTCTCCTACAGCATTGTTCTGTGATAGAGTCAAATACATCAGTAATTCTCAGAATAAGCAGAATGACAAATACCATACAGAAGCACAACTTTGAGAAAAAAAACTTTCAGTTTTACTGTTTTGTATTTCTAGCACTTGAGGAAACAAGCAGTGTTTTATTGCCTGTCAGTGTTATTGCAGGGCTTCAGTCAGTGGTCCAGGTATTGATACTTATTAAAATGGAAAGCTCTTATAGAAAAGATTAAATAGAATACTGATCATAAAGAGAGTGGTAACATTCAAGATTAAAATGCATCACAATGGGGCCTCTGGGTGGCTCAGTTGGTTGAGCATCCAGCTTTTGGTTTCGGTTCAGGTCATGATCCTCAGGGTCCTAGGATTAAGCCCCGCACCAGGTTCCACGCTCACTGGGGAGTCTACTTCAAGATTCCCTTCCTCTGCCTCTCCCCCCAACTCACTCACTCTAAAATACATAAAACCATCACAAAATTGAAGGCATAATTATTATTGCTTCTGCCTGGAATTCTTTTAAGTCAGACCTTGAGGTCAGTTTGGAAAGAACTGGGCCCTGTGTGACAGCTATGAAACCTTTTTTTTTTTTTTTTTTTTGTAAAGTTTATTTTTTTAGTAATCTCTACACCCAATGTGGGACTCAAACTCATGACCCTGAGATAGTCACATGCTCTGCTGAGCCAGCCAGATGCCCTTAGAACTCTTTTTTTGAAGAATACATTACAGGTTTTGTTGTAAGATTACCCAAATATTGGGATGCCTGGGTGGCTCAGTTGGTTAGGCTGCTGCCTTCGGCTCAGGTCATGATCCCAGGGTCCTGGGACCGAGTCCCGCATTGGGCTCCTTGCTCAGCGGGGAGCCTGCTTCTCTCTCTGCCTCTGCCTGCCACTTTCCCCGCTTGTGCTCTCTCTCTGACAAATAAATAAAACAAAGTCTTTGGGGAAAAAAAAAAAGAGAGAATACCCAAATATTTTGGTTAAGTGCTTTGAAGAAAAAAAAATAAGAGCCACTCTGAAAAGCAGTATGGAGGTTCCTCAAAAAGTTAAAAATAGAATTACCATGTGATCCAGTAATTCCACTACTATTTACCTAAAGAATATGAAAATACTAATTCGAAGACACATGTACTCCTATGTTTATTGCAGTATTATTTATAATAGCCAACCTATGGAAGCAACCCAGTTGTCCCTCAGTAGTAGGTAAGTAGATGACAATGTATGTATATACAATGGAATATTAGTCGAGTAGCCATTAAAAAAGAGTAAAATCTTGTCATTTGCAGCGACATGGATGGATCTAGAGGGTATTATGCTAAGTGAAATAAGAGAAGACTTGGGGTGCCTGGGTGGCTCAGTGGGTTAAAGCCTCTGCCTTCAGCTCAGGTCATGATCCCAGGATCCTGGGATCGAGCCCCACATCAGGCTCTCTGGAGCCTGCTTCCCTCTCTCTCTGCCTGCCTCTCTGCCTGCTTGTGATCTCTCTCTGTCAAATAAATAAAATATTTAAAAAAAAAAAGAGAGAAGACAAATTCTGTATGATTCAATTCCTATGTGGAATTTAAGGTACAAAAGAAATGAACAAAGAAAAAAGGCAAAAAAATAGACTCTTCCTTCTTACTCCCTCCCCACCCCAACCCTGCCACTCTTAAATATAGAAAACAAATGTTATCAGAGGGGAGGTGGCTGGGGGGGGATGGATGAAATAGGTGAAGGGGCACTTATGATGATCACTGAGTACCACGTAGAATTATTGAAGCATAATCAGGTGTTGTACACCTGAAACTAACATAAACTGTTCATTACTTATACTGGAATTAAAAAAAAATTTTTTTTCCAAAAAGGAAGGCCTAGGATGAGGCACAGAAACTAGCTTTTTAAAAAAAATTTTTAATATTTATTTGAGAGAAAGATAGAGTGGGCGGAGTGGGGGAGAGAGAGACTCTCAGGTGGACTCCCCACTGAGCACACCAGTGGCTGCAAGGGCTCAATCTCACAACTCCGAGATCACGACCTGAGCCAAAATGAAGAGTCAGATGCTTTACCAACTGAGCAACCCAGGTGCCCCGAGATTAGCACTTTTTTTTTTTTTTTAAGATTTTATTTATTTATCAGAGAGAGAGAGGAAGAGAGAGCGAGCACAGGCATACAGAGTGGCAGGCAGAGGCAGAGGGAGAAGCAGGCTCCCTGCCGAGCAAGGAGCCCGATGTGGGACTCGATCCCAGGACTCTGGGATCATGACCTGAGCCGAAGGCAGCTGCTTAACCAACTGAGCCACCCAGGCGTCCCGAGATTAGCACTTTTAACAAGAATGTCAGGTGATCCTGACGCAAGGGTCTGGAGACCACAGTTTGAGTAGCACTTTACTTAAGTGATGGGACTCATCCACTGGTGGCAGCCTGTCAGTGCAGCATGTACCCAGATAGAGTGAGATGGAAGGACGGCTTCCTGAGAAGAGGACATAAACCTAAGGTACTTTGGAAAAAGAAGGCCTAGGGATATTAGTCCTTTGGGTAAATGAATTATTCTCTCTCTATCTAAGGGAATCTTACCTGGGCAGTATACATAAAAACATTGCTGTCCTCTACTTTTTAAAGATATTGTGAAGACAAAATGTAATTATGTATATGAAAAGAACTTTGAAGGGCAAGTTTTTTGTGTTACAGTAGGTTTCAAAACCATGTACTATCTTACCAGTACTATCTTAAAATGTGTTTTTTTTTTTCCTTATAGCTTTTGTGTTTTATGGTTAAAACCCACCTTAATACACATAGAACCACCATTTTTCTTCAAGAATAATTTGCTTATCATTTATATGAAGGTCAGTCCTGGCACTGTATGAGCCTACATAAATTTGTTACTTAAAACAGTTAGGGGCACCTGGGTGGCTCAGTGGGTTAAAGCCTCTGCCTTTGGCTCAGGTCATGATCCCAGGGTCCTGGGATCGAGTGAGCGCCACATCAGGCTCTCTGCTCAGCAGGGAGCCTGCTTCCTTCCTCTCTCTCTGCCTGCCTCTCTGCCTCCTTGTGATCTCTGTCAAATAAATAAGAAAAATCTTAAAAAAAAAAACAAAACAGTTAAAAAAGGAAGAAAGAGTCATGTCATTTTGCAAATAAGACAAAGTAGATGCAAGCAATGAAGGCGTCCTCTTGGGTCCATTTTTGTTGGGGCTGAAGATGTAGTTGATGGTCATTTGAATGTTGCTGCTGAATCAGGGGAATCTGATACAATAGGAAGTTGTTTTGGAGACAAATGATTACTCTCACCAAAATGCAGTTGCTGTTAAAAACTGGGAAAATGTTTTGTGTATGCGTGTATGGCATAAAACCATGTTTGGGGGCTTATGACAGTGGGCATCTACACGTTTATTGGGGCTGGGCTCTGTGTTAAGTTTGAGATTGAATATGTGTTGCATTGTGCCAGCTACATCCTTCCTAGCTTGTGGCTTTTTTGTGGATAATATACATGCTGCCTTCACGTGTATGAAACAAGTATTTACCCAGAGTGCTAAACATTTAAGACTTTACCAATTTTTATTCTTTCTGCCAAGATGTTCCTAAACTATTTTAAATGCCATCTTTCCCCTCCCCCTCTTTTTTCTTTCTTTCTTTCTTTCTTTCTTTTTTTTTTTTTTTAGCTCTGCTTATGATAATGTCAACAAAGTTCGAGTAGCTATCAAGAAAATCAGTCCTTTTGAGCACCAGACCTACTGCCAGAGAACCCTGAGGGAGATAAAAATCTTACTGCGCTTCAGACATGAGAACATCATTGGAATCAATGACATTATTCGAGCACCAACCATCGAGCAAATGAAAGATGTGTATCCTTTTCAGACAGCTGCCTCCACTGATTGGTCACCTTGTTGAGGAAATGTAACTTGAAATACCTGGATTTATCAGAGTAAAGGAAAAGTATGTAAACCACATTAAAGGGAAAATTGTAATCTGCTTGCTATTTACTAGACTTGTATAATTTTTTTCTTTGATTCATTTTTATGAGTTGTCAGTAACTGTTTTTAGTGTCTTTTAGAAATCCAGTATTTTTACTGTCCATTCCAGTAAAGATTTTGGTTAAGTATAGTTATGGAAAATCTTAACACCATTTCCAGTCATGTTTTTTCCATTCTAGATACGGTTTGTTGTGGTAAAAAGATCGGGAATGAATAGTAGAGTAAGAAGGAGGGTGCACTGGATATCACCTGGTCAAATCCAGACTGTCCTGATCTTAGACAATGTCATTCACCTTTAGGTCTGTTTTCTCATCGTTATTAAGGTACTAGTCTAGCCTTCATGATCTTTAAAGTTGACTCAGCTCTGAAATTAGGTTATTAACTATCAGCAGCATTTAATCTGGTCCAGAGAATGCTCCCTGGTTAAAGACTGCATTTGAAAGATAGAAGCATTAAGTATCTGAAGAGGGTCTGCCAGAGAAAAGTTACTATTCGGGCTAGCACAGCATTCCTATCAGTTTTCCCAGTTTGCCTTTTGCCCAGCTAGGGATAGGCAGCTCACTGTCTCTAGGCAGCCCTTCCCCCCCGCCTTTTTTTTTTCTTTTTTTAGAGATTTTATTTATTTATTTGGCAGAGACACAGCGAGAGAGGGAACACAGCAGAGGGAGTGGGAGAGGGAGAAGCAGGCCTCTCGTGGAGCAGGGATCCGGATGCGGGGCTTGATCCCAGGACCCTGTGATCACGACCTGAGCTGAAGGCAGATGCTTAATGACTGAGCCACCCATGCACCCCAGCCCTTTCCATTTTTAAACAGCTCTGTTATCAAGTTGTAGCGTTATTTTCAGTGAAATGCCTCCTGCTATCACCTGTTGTCCTCCTTTACCTTTTACTAGGAAAATTAAGTCTGTTTCAAGATGACAAGTTTTCAAATTCTGTTTCCTCTGAATCCCATACTGTGTCTCATCTAACATGAATCTGTAGAGGACATAAAATAATATTTACACAGAAATGAATAAGAGATACGCAGAAACACTGCTAATGAAATAATAATCGGGTGAAGTTAAAGCTAAAGAGTTCTAGAATCTAATTTCTGTAAGAAAGAAATCATCCACAGATAAAATTCTAGGTGGCTTAGATATGTGGGTAGGCAAGAAAGCAAGAGGAGTAAAGCCAGCATGAGCCCCTTAGCATGACTTCCCAATACCCTCATTTATTTAGGATCTTAACCTTAATTGAAGCATCAAGCACATAGAAGGCTGAATTTAGTAGCAGTGTGTTCTAGGTCTGTGTTTCCGAAGGTTTTATGATTGATTCTTCAGGAGAAGGAGGGGCGACAAGAAGGGAGGTAAAAGAACAGTGACATTAAAAGTTGTTGCTGGGCCAAAGAGAAGAGGGGAGTGTATGATGCCTGCTGGCCACCCTTGGAGAGGGTTTGTTGACGATGGACTAGGATGAAAGATTATCCAGTATTTGCGTAACAGTCTGTCTCATCTCAGTCTAGGCCTGTTATGGATCATATCAGGCAGATATTAATGGCTATTTTTTCCACAGGACTTAAGAAGGTTAACTATTTCGGATTCCTTCCATAGAGGTAAATCAGGTTTTCATCAGTTTCTCATTTTCCTTGCAGGCCTCATGATATAATAATGGATTGTTTGGGGAGAAGGTTCATTTTGATTTCAGTGTGCTTTGCTAAGTGTAACCAGATATTTGCTCTGTTACCTTAACCTGTCTAAATAGATATATAGTACAGGACCTCATGGAAACAGATCTCTACAAGCTCTTGAAGACGCAACACCTCAGCAACGACCATATCTGCTATTTTCTTTACCAGATCCTCAGAGGGTTAAAATATATCCATTCAGCTAATGTACTGCATCGTGACCTCAAACCTTCTAACCTGCTGCTCAACACCACCTGCGATCTCAAGGTCAGCCAGGTTGTTTACTCTTAGGGTGATACATGTTGGGGGGGGGGGAATAAAAACGTCCTTCACTGGGACATATTTATATTGTTATCCATATTTAAAATCACACCAGAAATACATGAAAACATTTTTATGCCCCCCCCCCCCACAAGTAAAAAGCGCTAGGTCTCTTCTCCATCCAGTTCTACCATCCAGAGGTAACCGCTATAACATATTGGTATATTTTCTTCTAGAGTTCTTGCTGTTTTCTTACACACATGTGTACATTTATGCTTACATATATGAAAGGAGGATCATGTGCATTATGTATAAGTTAAAAAATCATTTCATTGGTAACCTTTTTCTTCAATAAATTTTATACAAAGAATACTCCGAAAACAGCAGAAAACTTAGCCTTTATGACTTTAGTAATTAAGATGTTCCCAATAAATAGGGAAACCCTAGATCCTTAGAGTCCTCAGAGTTCTCATAAAAATGGGCAGCATTTGGGACACCTGGGTGATCTCAGGGTCCTGGGATCAAGTCCCACATCAGGCTCCTTGTTCACTAGGGAGGCTGCTTCTCCCTCTGCCTGCTGCTCGCCCTGCTTGTGCTCTCTCTCTGACAAATAAATAAAATATTTTTTAAAAATGGGCAGCATTTGCAAACATATATTTCTGTTTTAACAGTAGCAGAGCTAAACAAGGAGGGAAATCTAAGGCTGTATTAGATATGGAAGGATGTGGATTCAGTCTGATAAGACCTAAATAAATGGAAAGATATCTGTGTCTGGATTGCAAGACTTAACACTGTTTAGGAGGCAGAGCTCCCCCAAATTGATCTACACAGTGTGATCCCTGACAAAGCTCTAGGTGGCTTTTTTGCAGATATGGACAGGCTGGTCCTGAAATGCATATAGAAATAAAAGAGACCCAAAATAGCCAAAATCGTATGAAAGAACAAAATTGAAGGACTTACCACACTTGTTGATTTCAAAACTTAACAAAACTATAGTAATCAATTAATCAGTTAATAAATAAACCTGTATTTTACAATATCTGATTTTTGGTGAGAGTACCAAAGTCATTCTTTTCTTTCTTTTTTTTTTTTTTTAAGATTTTATTTATTTTTTGTTAGAGAGAGAGCATGAGCACAGGCAGACAGAGAGGTAGGCAGAGGCAGAGGGAGAAGCAGGCTCCCCGCCGAGCAAGGAGCCCAATGCGGGACTCGATCCCAGGACGCCAGGATCATGACCCGAGCCGAAGACAGCCGCTTAACCAACTGAGCCACCCAGGCGTCCCCAAAGTCATTCTTTTCAACAAATGATTGAAGTGCTGGGACAACTGAATATATGCTCATACCATGTATAAAAATTAACACAAAACAGATCAAAGACCTAAAATTTTTTTTTTAAGATTTTAATTTGAGGGGCTCCTGGGTGGTTCAGTCAGTTAAGCGTATACCTTTGGCTTAGGTCATGACCCCGGATCCTGGGATTGAGCCTGGCATCCTCAGGCTCCCTGCTCAATGGGGGGCCTACTTCTCCCTCTCCGTCTCCCTCTCTCTCTGCCACTCCTCTTGCTTGTGCTGTCTTGTGCTCGCACTCTCTCTCTGTCAAATATATAAATAAAAACATAATTTTTTTTAATTTGAGAGAGCGAGCATGCACTTGCATGTGCGTGCATGAGCCAGGGGAGGGGCAGGGGGGAAGGAGAGATGAGTAGACTCTCTGCTGAGTGTGGAGCCAGTTGCCAGCCAATCCCAGGACCCTGAGCCGAACTGACTGAGCCACCCAGGTGCCCTTAAAGACCTAAATTTAGGAGCTAAACGGAAATGGAAAACATTGGAGTGAGTCTTTGCAATCTGGCATTAGGCAGTCCTATTATACATTACATCAAAAGGACAAGCAACAAAAGGGAAAAAAGCTGGGATTTTTTTTTTTAAGATTTTATTTATTTGACAGATCACAGGTAGGCAGAGAGGCAGGCAGAGCGAGAGGGGGAAGCAGGGTCCCCACTGAGTAGAGAGCCCGATGCAGGGCTCGATCCCAGGACCCTGAGATCATGGTGAAGCCAATGGCAGAGGCTTAAACCACTGAGCCATCCAGGCACCCCAAAAATTGGATTTCAAGTAGATGAGGAACCTGTGTTACAGAGTAAACCATCAAGTGAGAAGACAACCCACAAAATGAGAGAAAATATTTATAAATCATATATCTGATAAGAGACTTATATCTTGAATATATGAAAAGCTCTTATAACTCAACAATAAAAAATAAATAGCCCAGTTTAATATTTGGCAAAGAATCTGAATGGACATTTTTCTAAAGAAGTTAGGCAAATGGCCAGTAAGTACATGAAAAGATGCTTGTTATCATAAGTCATAGGGAAATGCAAGTCAAAACCACAATGAGATACCAGTTTATACATACTAGGTTGGCGATAATCAAAAAGTCAGGTGATAAGTGTTGGTAAGGATTTCACTCAATGAAAATATGTCCACACAAAAACTAGTGTACAAATAATCTCAAGTAGCATAATAGTCCAAAAGTGGAAATAGTTTGAATATCTATTTGATGGTGAATAATTAAAACGTGGTAGATCCATAGAGTGGAATAAAAAGAAATGGAATACTGATACATGCTATAATGTGGATGAACCTTAGAAAATTATTATGTAAGTAAAGGAAGCCAGTCTTGGTTCTATTTACATGAAATGTCTAGAATAGATAAATCTGTAGCAGAGGAAGTAGATAAAATCCTAGGCAGGTGGGATTGGGGAGGATTGGGGAGATTGCTGATGGATACAAGATTTCTTCCTGTGGTTACAAAAATATTCTAAAATTAGATGGTGGTAACAGTTGTGTGCCCTATGAATATAATACCAAAACCATTGAATTATATACCTTAAGTGGATGAATTATGTGGTATGAAAGTAAGAAGTTAAGGGATTAGTGCATAAACACTGAGGCCTGCTTTGTGTGGCTGCAGCTTTGGATGAGAATTAGGAAGTCATTGATGCTAAGCTGGAGCTGTTGATTGAAGGTAGATCTTGGAGAACCTTCTGGAACTATCTGAAAAAAAGGCGGTGGGTTCTGTTCCAGGTGGTCGATTAGCTTATTCACTATCATTGAGTGTTTGAAACAGGGTGACCAACATTCTGTGAGATGTAGTAGAGGGTAGCTTCCTACATTAGATATAGTTGGGTTGGACTCTGTCACCTCTTGGGATCTGACAGAGTTAGATTCTTGTCTTACATGGGGTGTAACCAGATCCTTTCCCATCGTTCTGCAGCTAAAAGCCAAGTGGGCACAAAAGGAATGAAGCTGCTCATAGGAATAGCCACACTTTGTTGGCTCTTAGTGATTTTCTTGAAAAATTACAGTATTTTTGTCTCCTAGTTCTTCCTTTTTTCTTTCTATTTCTTACCACAATTCTGTTATGACAGATTGCTTCTGTTTGTTTTTGAAGAGATGTTCTCAATCAGTATTTTCAGTATATAATATTTTTGGGAAAAGTTGACTCCTAACTTTTGTTTGAAAATGCTCATCCTGGGGCACCTGGGTGGCTCAGTGGGTTAAGCCTCTGCCTTCGGCTCAGGTCATGATCCCAGGGTCCTGGGATCGAGCCCCGCATAGGGCTCTCTGCTCAGCGGGGAGCCTGCTTCCCTCTCTCTCTGCCTGCCTCTCTGCCTACTTGTGATCTCTGTCTGTCAAATAAATAAATAAATAAATCTTTAAAAAAAAAAAAAAAAAAAAAAAGGAAAATGCTCATCCTTAAGAAGGAAACAAACAGAACCAGACTACTTTCTTGTCTGCACTGTTTGTGGGCTTGTCTTTACCTAGGGCCATTTTACTCATGCTCACCAAAACTTATACCCACATTGATAGATCTGTTGTTGGCCGTCCGCACAATCCATGTATTGTTTTCAAAAGCCTGTGTTATACTGGAAACAAGGTGTTCAGAAACAAGGTGGGATTATATTGATATTTACAATGGTGCAATTCACCCACATTTTGAAATGTACATATGGGGTGTGCTTAATTCACATGGGCATAAATATTCAGGAGGTATGGCTTGTCATCTCTGATTTGTCATGGTGAGCATGTCCCAAAGGTAGGTCAAGGTACGGTGACAGTTTAGGTGCGTATATAAGAGTTGAGAGCACCAATGGGGAAAAGGGTCTTGTTTGCTTGAGCTCTGAAATCACTATGTCTATCACATCCTCAGTACCCTGGGGTGACCATGATACCTGTACTACAGGTCATTGCCTAGAAAGTTTGTAACCAGTGATCTTACCTCTTGTCATTTAGGGTTTTTTGAATTTTCAAATAGTCATGTCATTTTCTTCCTTTTTTCATTGGCTTCTGTTACTAAAGTATTTCTTACTCTTGAGCCCTCAGGATGTCAGCTGTTACTAATGTCTTCAGACTGTTAACTTTTCAAGGTCAACAATAGTAAGATTTCTTTCTCACTTCCATAAACTTGCTTTGCACTTGTTATCTGAAGCCCTGAGACAAATAGATGTTGTCCTCTTAGAACCTTCTGGGAGCCTCTCTTACAGACTCCCATTTTATTTCTCAGGGCCACAGAAACACAAGGGTTATAGATCTATTTGGAGATTTTGTTGGCATATTTCTAGTGGAACTATCAGGAGAATTAGGTCTCTAGCAGTCTGTGTCCTTAATGTTTGCTAGACAGAGCCCACAGAAATCCCAATTTGAGTCCCAGGTTGCTAGTATGATAGCCTTTTTAGTTCTGGTTATGCCTAGGAAGGAGGATTCTGGAAGACAGGAAATGAAACCTATCTTTGGGGTTTCCTTTGTTTAATGAAAATCTGAGTTTGCAGAGCCTATAAAGTAGCCAGCTAGAAGTGCTAGAGCTCATTTTGTGTTTCTTGTACCATATGCAATTTGTCCATACCTTCCTTTGTATGGAATTATGATGAATATTTTTTTTTAATTTTGTAACCTTTGTAGTTTTTAGTCAATACTCTATAAATTTGGCTAGCCTGCAGTGTTATAGTGGGGTTTTTTGGTCTTTTTTTAAAATCATATGAGCTTTTTATTGATGACTGTGAATAGAGTTGTGAAGTCTTCTAGAGGTCTAAACCCCACATCTCCCTCTATATTTTAAATTGTAACCAATAACTTTTGAGAACTGGTCTATGTCCTGTGCTAGGCTGGGGGGATATAAATAGTAAAACGAGGTCACCCTTATACCAATTTACTATTCTGAACATCGGTCACTAAACGAAAGGGATGAAACGTTTTTCCTGTCTTTCTAGTATGGTTTGTGCATCAGGGTAAACAGCTCCAGTTGATGAAGAATTGGCTCTTTAAAAAGAATGCCAGCAAGTTAATGCAGAACAAATAGTAAACTAGAAAAATCATCATTTTGCAACTTCCAGTGAAATAATTGGTTTGTACAGTATCATCCATGGATCCTCTGCTCACTTTGCTCAGACTCTCAGACCCTAGGTGGGCTGCTGCTGCCTCCCCATATGAATTCCTTCTTCATCTCACACATCTACCATGCCCTGATCTGGAGCTCTCTCTTATTTCCGCTTGGGTTCCTCATACCCCCGTGGGCCACTGTGGTTCTTCCATAGAGATCCTTATGTCACATGGCCAACCCCTTAAGGGCTTTTGGACTGGATTTCCGTGGGGAGAGGATGAGGAAGAACAACTGCACATTTAGTTTTAATCCTAAGAAGATAGTTCTATTGCAGCATTCAGCATGATAGGTTATGTTGTCCTTCCTAGTAAAGGAATACTAGGAATTCCAGCTTTTAATTTTTCCTTCTTCCTCAATATTGCCACTTTGAATGGTGTAATTTTTAAAAAAGATTATTTATTTATTTATTTATTTGACAGAGAGTGAAATCACAAGTAGGCAGAAGTAGGCAGAGAGGCAGGCAGATAGAGAGGGAGAAGCAGGCTCCCTGCCGAGCAGAGAGCCCAATGTGGGGCTCGATCCCAGGACCCCAGGACCATGACCCGAGCTGAAGGCAGCGGCCTAACCTTCTGAGCCACCCAGGTGCCCCTGAATGGTGTAATTTTACTAACATTAATTGTTTAACATAAGATATTAACCCTGGTAATTATGTACCTTGATTTTTATTTTTTAAAAGATTATCAGTAATTCAGATATTATGAAAAATGGTCACCACTGGAGTCTGTGCCAGTTAATCCACTCCAGTTGTTGTGCTTCCTATAAACATGTGAAGTAAGTCATTTATTGACCAAACATCAAGTGTCCATCATGTATGTGACATTTAGGAATAAAAAGTCAGTCAAGTGTTGTCTTTTTCTAGGGACTTGATAATCTTTTAGCTGGGGAGATGAGCATATGCACAGCTGTCATGGATTGTGGGATGTACTTTAATATGTGTCTAACAGAGTATTAGAGGAGTTTGGAAAAGTGAGCCGTGAGTTCTTGGGTGGGGTGTTGTTGATTTCTGGGGAACTTCTCAGAAGGGGTAACATTCAAGCTGGATTTAGGGTAAGGGAATGGAATGGATAGGGCACTCAGTGGAGAGGTCATTGCACAGTTAGATCATAAACGAAGATGTAGTATTGAGTCAGTAGGAGCAGATGTGGGCAGAGAAGGTGGTAGGAGAGAGGAGATTAGGAAGATAGTTTGGTGGCAGCATGTGAATAGTCTTGAAGGTTACGCTTAAATAATTAGGGTTTTGGGGCACCTGGGTGCCTCTGTCGGTTAAGCATGTGCCTCCAGCTCAGGTCATGATCTCAGGTTCCTGGGATCAAGCCCCGCTCAGCGGGGAGCCTGCTTCTCCCTCTACCCCGCTCCTCCTCATGTGCTCTCTCTCTCTCTCAAATAAATAAAATCTTTTTTTTTTTAAATTGCATTTTGTTCAGTAGGTGAAGGGGATTGGTTAAAGATTTTGAGCCAGAAAGGTGACTTATATTTTAGACGCAGCATTTGGACAGGAATCTAGAGGATGAATTAGCTTGCAGGCAGGTAACCAAGCTAGTTTTCCTAATCCCAGCAAACCAAACTGAATCTCAGCTAAGGTCATGACAGTTGAGATGTGGAAGCAGTCAATTCAAGAGCCGTTTTAGGAGGCTTCAGGTCTAGTTGCCACCTATGCCCCTCATGCTTGCCCAGCTAGATTCTTTAGGGCATGCTCTGGCTTTCCCTGGGTCTTTCCATAGTGAGCATCTTTTCAGTGGTTTAATATCACTTCAGTGGGGCCTCCTCAGAGTGCCTGTCCCACCAAAAGTAGTGTGTCCACTACCGCTATATTAGCTGTTTCTTCCTCTATAACAAATCACCTGAAAAGTAGTGGTCTGAAACAACAGTAATCATGTATTAGCTCATCGTTTCTGTGGATCAGGAATTAGTCAAAGGGTAGCAGTGACGGTTGGTTTCTGCTCCCACATGTGTATATCAGCTAGAAGATGTGAAGTTAGGGACTGGAATCTTCTCATGTACCTGGCAATTGATACTGGCTGTCACCTGGAACAGCCACATACAGCCCAGGTGTCCTGGGTTCCCTCCTGAGGGTTCCAGGTATCCCAGTAAAGAAAGAGCCCAGTGGAAGTCATGTTGCATTTTATGATAGCCTCCGAAGTCACATAGTATCACTTCTGCCATTTTCTCTTGGTTCAGGCTGTTAAAAAGTTTTGCACAGATTCAAGAGGAGGGAAGATAGATCCTGCCCTCTTGATAAAAGTTCAGAGAACTTATAAGAGCGTGGGGGATGGGGTTATAATGATGTATCCCTTTTTAGAAAATATATTTGCCATGAAAGTTATTCCACTCGTCCCCTGTCTTTGTAGATTACTAGGAATGTAATCAACCCCTCTAAAACACAGCTTCCATTTCTTTGTCCACAGTCCAGGAGGAGCATGGAAACATCAGCTTCAGTACATGGCCTCCCTCATATGTGAATTTCTTATATTCTGGCTTTTTAAATCTATCTGGGACTTTTTTTTTTTTTTTTTTTTTTTTTAAATTCAGCTAGCCAATGAAGAGCTGTGTATCAAGTCTGGACCCATCCAGTCTATCAGGCATGGGGGCAGTGAAGGATCTGTAACCATGGTTTGGGGTTTGTGCTGGTTTTGCACTGCTGACAAGATGCAGTATTCGTACAGTTGAAGATGTGGCTTTAGGTGTCCATTTATACAACAGAGGGCAGACTGAATGGTCAGCTTTGGTTGAATTCGAATCAGATGAAGTGTTAGCTCTAAAAAGAAAAACTAGGTCACAGATACATTGAAGAATTCAAGCCACAGAATTAAAAAGGATTGGTGGTAGGGCAGTGTGGCAGGTGATGGCTCGGAATGGCTTAGAGGACTCACCTCCAGATTGTAGGAAGAAATCATCAACTGTTGCTTCTCTGAGTTGGAAATAATGCCAAAGAGGACCATGTTGCTAGTGAGCCTCCTGGGCATGACTACTAGGAAGCCTTCCTGCAGTTGGTGTCACTGGAATTGGTAGAAAAGGCTTGAAAGAAACAAACGGGGTGCCAGGTACATTGAAAGCCTCAAGATCAGCCAGGCCAAAGTTAGTATTTACTGTGAGCCCACATAAAAGCTTATGGCCATACATCAACCAGGTTCTCTTACAGGCCCATTACTATTAGGAGTGTAATGGCATCCATTGGCAAGCCAGCTTTGAAAGGTGAGAGTGGTGCTTATGGTGGTTGTTAATGTAGACTGAAGTTACGAGAGTATAGTGGCCAGAGTTAGTGTTAGAGCTACGGAGCAGGACCAGGATTTCCTCATCAGTCCACTCAATACACATAGAAAATTGCCTCTGGTAGAGGAACTTGGCAAAGCAGATGTGACATTTGCTTCTTTTATTTTTTATTTATTTATTTTTTAAAAGATTTTTATTTATTTATTTATTTATTTGACAGAGATCACAAGTAGACAGAGAGGCAGGCAGAGAGAGAGAGAGAGGGAAGCAGGCTCCCTGCTGAGCAGAGAGCCCGACGCGGGACTCAATCCCAGGACCCTGAGATCATGACGTGAGCCGAAGGCAGCGGCTCAACCCATTGAGCCACCCAGGCGCCCCACCATTTGCTTCTTTTAAAGATGCAGTAGATTGATGGTGATTGTCAGCCACAGATACGTAACCCTTCCTCAATGGTGTAGTCGAAGTCTCCTGCAGGACCTGTGGGATCAGAGGCACTGTATGGCAATGCCGGGGTCCAAGGCTAGAGGAAGACATTTGTGAGGTGAATGGGAGCTTCCCGAAGTTGAGTTGAGACACCCAACTCTGGGATATTTAAGCAAAGATTGATATCCATTTAAGTCCTATGAATATTTCTTAAGCATGTCCTTTCCTCGTCTCCATTTTTATGGCCTGAGCTCAGGCTTGTATTTCTTAACTGAATTAAAGTAGTAATGCTCCAAAACAGTCTGTTTTCCAGGCTGTCTTGCCTTACACTCTGGCCTGTATTTATTAACATGTCTCCCGCTTTCTCAGGTTAGTTCTCCAGATGCCGAGGAATTAAAACATCCTCCAGTTGTGTGAGTTGAAGTGTAGTTGACCCTTGAAAAACAGAGGGATATGGGACACCAACACCCTGCCACCCCCACACACACACAATAAAAAATCCGCATTAAAAAAAAATCTGCGTATAAGTTTGACTCCCTCCAAGTTTAATAACCTTCTATTGATCAGGAGCTTTAACCAACAACATCAAGTCAATTAACGTATTTCATATGTCATATGTATTATACACTATATTCCTGCAATAATACCTAACTTAATTTTTTGGTATTTCTAGGCTACACAGTTCATCTGCGAGTTTTTTTCAGATTGTTGCAGATCTCCAAAAAGTTTTCCAATATATTTTATTGAAAAAAAAATCCATGTGTGAGCAGATTTGCATAGTTTAAACCCATGTTCTTCAAGAGTCAACTGTATATTATAGTTAAATTTCATATGTTTTGGAGTCTGGAGTAGCACCAAAGTATTTGGGGCGCCTGAGTGGCTCAGTCGGTTGGGTGTCTGCCTTCAGCTCGGGTTATGATCCCCTGTTTCTCTGATTAAGCCCTGCATTGGGCTCCCTGCTCAGCGGAGAGCCTGCTTCTCCCTCTGCCTCTGCTGTTCCCCCCCCCCCCCCAAGTTGTCTGCGCTCTCCTCTCTCTCTCTCTCTCTCTCTCTCTCTCTCTGTCAAATAAAATCTTTAAAAAATTCGTCTTCAGGGACACCTGGGTGGCTCAGTTGGTTAAGCAGCTGCCTTCGGCTCAGGTCATGATCCCAGGGTCCTGGGATCGAGTCCCGCATCGGGCTCCTTGCTCGTCAGGGAGCCTGCTTCCCCCTCTGCCTCTGCCTGCCATTCTGTCCGCCTGTGCTCGCTCTCTCTCCCTCTCTCTCTCTGACAAATAAATAAAATCTTAAAAAAAAAAAAAAAATTCGTCTTCAGCCTTCTTGTAAGGCTTTGGGAGTGGGTTTGACTACATGGAAGAGGAGGAAAGTGGGAAGAATTTTTGGAGGTTGGGGTACCTGGGAGGCTCAGTTGTTAAGTGTCTGCCTTTGGCTCAGGTCATGATCCCAGGGTTCTGGGATCGAGCCCTGCATCAGGCTCCCTGCTTGGCGGCAGGAAACCTGCTTCTCCCTCTCCTGCTCTGCCTGCTTGTGTTCCCTCTCTCACTGTGTCTCTCTCTGTCAAATAAATAAAATCTTTAAAAAAAAAAAAAGAAAAGAACCTTTGGAGATACCTACATTTGTGGAACAGGTAGAAGAATGGCAGGAAGTAAAGTCTGAGAAGCAAGGCAAGTGTAGGTCAAGGAGCCAATCTAGCAGTGTTATCCTTAGGGACCCCCAGGAGTAGGCCCGAGAAAGGACCCTGGGCAGTTTCTGGTGACTTTATTTTTACCCAGAACAATTTTTTTCAAGTGACCTAAGCAAGATTTCTGTGGGATAAGCAGATAATGAAAGATGAGGATGCCTCTTAGCAGAGTCCTGCAGCCTGTTCTTCATCTCCAACATGTTGAATGGTCATCACTGCCTTCCAGGTTGTTGTGAGGATTGTATAAGAATGAGTATATAGGGGCGCCTGGGTGGCTTAGTCGTTAAGCGTCTGCCTTCGGCTTGGGTCATCATCCCAGGGTCCTGGGATCGAGCCCCGCATTAGGCTCCCAGGCTCAGCGGGAAGCCTGCTTCTCCCTTTCCCACTCCCCTACTTGTGTTCCCTCTCTTGCTATGTCTTTCTCTGTCAAATGAATAAATAAGATCTTAAAAAAAAAAAAAAAAAAAGAGGGGCGCCTGGGTGGGTCAGTGGGTTAAGGCTCTGCCTTCGGCTCAGGTCATGATCTCAGGGTCCTGGAATCGAGCCCCGCATCAGGCTCTCTGATCAGCAGCCTGCTCCCCCCCCCCGCCCCCACCTCTCTGCTTGTGATCTCTGTCAAATAAATAAATAAAATCTTAAAAAAAAAATGAGTGTATAGAATTAACAGAGCAGCTTCTGCCACATAGTAATGGTAGCATCGGCTTATCATCATCATTATTGCTATTATCTTTTTTATTTTTATGATGTTTTGATACTAATTTCATTAGCGTCTCTAAGGTGTCCCATTTTTTTTCTCTCTTAGATCTGTGACTTTGGCTTGGCCCGTGTTGCAGATCCAGACCATGATCACACAGGGTTCCTGACGGAGTATGTAGCCACACGTTGGTACAGGGCTCCGGAAATCATGTTGAATTCCAAGGTAAGGATCAGAGGTTTTCATAAAAAGAATACCAAGAAGCAGAAGATCTTTGGATATGTGTTGCAGTAAGCCTCCCTCTCAGTAAGCCTCTGTCTACCTAGCTTGAGGCTTGACCTGTCTGGCCAGAATCAATCTGCTGCCTTAATCTCCAGTTCAGCATTAACCTTCTGGGCCATGGGTTTTGGCCTCTGTCTCTCTGCTGGAGTAGTGCTGGTGATGTGTTGTAGAGTTGGGGGGCGTGCCCATCTCATCACTGTTAACAATAAACGGTTTGTGTCCCAGCCCTTGGTCCACTTTTCTAAAGTCCTGCCTGTGGCAGCTCCTAACACTTGCTGCTGCCACAGATGAGTGCAGGCCGGGTTTGTGACTGGCCGTCTGGTCGCGCGTATTCTTTTGAAGGTGGACCAGGGCTGTTCTACAAAAGTCCGATTTATCTGGTAATGAAGAAGGTCTCTTCAGCAAAATTACAACCATAGTTGGAAAAAAATGTAGGTATGGAAAGAATAGGAACTACTATAGATTCTTTCAAAATTGTATAGTAGTCCTGCTTCCAGATAGATGTACCTCTGCATCTCAGAGTGGCTGTGTGGAGTGCATACAGGTAGAAGGCAAACATTTCTAACAATATCTGTGTCCTCGTTGTAAGAATGATTGAATAAATTTATAAAAGCAAGAAAAAGTGAAGTATGACATCTTTTTTAGGGTTATGAGCCAGGTGGCAATCATTGAGGGCTGCCGTGGAGATTGAGATTCAGTATTTTTAATACATCATTTGCAAATAGTGTATGAATGAGTGTCAGATTTAAGAAAGTAAGTGGACCCAACATACTTCTATATCTAATATCTCAAAATTAGGAGATTTTGAACTTAATTCTGTCTTGGTTTGCAGACTACCCCCAGTACTAGGTAGGCAAAGAGAAAATGAAGAGGCATACCACTCCAGATCGGCAGTGGCAGTCTTAATATGTAAGGGAACTTATTACAGGGCTTGTCTTGGCAGCCACTAGATGAGTAAATCTCGGCACTCATCTCCCAAACCTTAAAAGTTTAAATAGAGCCCTTAACTGGGCTCAGTCATGTATACAGCCCAGATAGTCTCAAAAACACATATTCTTTCAAGGCTACATCCTTGAAAATGGCCTGCTATGGGAACAGTGGGCAGAGCACATATTCCAAGGCTAGAGGAAGGGGTGAGGAACTTATTACCAGGGTCCAGCCCAAGGATTAGCTGGGAGTCATGTTATCGTGATGGTCTTCAACACCATCTACTGTTAATGTAATGTTAAGATTCCTGAAGAAAAGCAATGAGAGTAGACATGGGGCCTTGTGTCTCAGATCTAGGAACCAGAAGTTGACCCAGCAAGCTTTAAGAGAATTAGTGAGCCCATGGGCTTCACTTTCTTCCTCCATCCTTCATATAGTAGAAGGGCTTGAGATGAACAATAAGTTGTTTTGTGAGCAAATGGAATTTGTTTAAAGCAGTTAGTTATTCTTGATATACATTTGTTCAGTTTGGTTATAAAAGTAAAATTCCATTAAAAGAAATTCCATTATAAAGAAAGCTGTAGTGTAACAGATGTTTCGAAGAAGAAAATGCCATGCTGTTTCTCATAATTCTGTATTACACATAATCCCAAATAGCAGGTTCTTTCTTTGGATTGGCCATGTGACAGCCATTCCAAACCAGAAGCATTTGCGTGTGTGTGTGTGTGTGCGTCCGTGGTGCCTGCTGGTTGTAAAACAGAGCTGATGGTGTGATTTTTATCCTGGTGCCTTTGTGGCCCTACAGTCTCCATCCCAACTTGAGATGACTCCACTGTCTGCACCCTGTGCAGGGGGGGAATAACCAAAAAAGGATGGCCTGCCTCTATTCTCCAAGGTGCCCAGCACTTCTTACTTATAGAATTAACTAAAATAAAACTGAGTGTGAATTCTTTTTATTTACAGCACCTCTAGCCTGAGAATGTTCTCTATTCATTTTTTTCTTTTTATTAATTTAGAACAATTTCAAACCCATAGAAGAATTGAGAGCACAGTGAACACCTGTACATCCCTTCCCTTGGTTTATGAACTTTTAATATCTTATTACTCCTTCCCTGGCTGTCTCTGCCTGCCTCTCTGCCATCTTCTCTCTTCCATCTGGTCAAACCTTCTGATACTTCACCAACATAAACTAAGACTTTACTCCTAGACCTTTTGGGCCATACTAATACTCATTAAAGGCAGAGCAGTGTTCTTTCCCAATAGCCATAGTATCCTTAGCACACTGAGACAATAGCATTAATTTAGTGACATCCCAGTTATCCTGCCCAAAAGTTCTTTACAGCTGTTTCTGTTTTATTTTCAGTCTATGATCTCACTCTAAAATGGTCCTCCCGCCCTTCCTGTCTTCTTCGTGTCATTGAATACTTTGCAGAGTACAGATTGGTTCCTTATGATTAGGTTTAGGTCACACTTTTCTGGCAGGAACCCCGTGGATTCTTGGAACTCACGTATATGGAGCTCCTGTTTCCCAGCAGTCTTACCCTGGTGATTTACCACATGATGACCCCTTGCCTCTGTCATTATATTGGGGGTTGCAAAATGGTGATTTTCCAAATGTGTTATTCCTTCTACATTAATTCACTGCCATTCTTCTATGAAGAGCTTTCTGTTTTTTCTCTTTCTCTTCCTATCTCCCACCTTTTTTTTTTTCTTTTAAAGATTTAGTCATTTTAGAGAGTGTGCACAAGCAGGGGGACAGGCAGAGGGAGAGGGACGGAGGAAGCCAACTCCCTGCCGAGGGGGAAGCCCAATGCAGGGCTTGATCTCAAGACTGAGATCACAACCTGAGCCAAAACCAAGAATCGGAGGCTTAACTGACTGCGCCACCCAGGCACCCCTCCTACCTTTGTTTTTAAAACATTATTGTGGACTCATGAAATACATCCTGTCCATTATCATCTTTTTATTTCTATACTCATATTGTCCCCATTTTGGCTAGAGTGCTGTGTATTTGTAACATTTTATTTTCATAGAATTTTCAGCTTGCAAGAAAAGTATAAGGCAGTGGTTCTCAAACATTTGAACCCCAAGATTCCTTCACTCTCTTAAAAGGTGTCAAACTAGGGGTTCCTGAGTGGCTCAGTTGATTAAGTGTCTGACTCTTGGTTTTGGCTCAGGTTAGGATCCTGAGGGTCATGGAATCGAGCACTGTATTGGACTCCACACTCAGTGTGGCATCTGCTTAGGACTCTCTCCCTCTCCTTTTGCCCCTCCTTCCCGCTCGCTCACACGCTCTCTCTAAGATAAATCTTTGGGGTGCCAGGTGGCTCAGTCGATAAGTGTCTGCCTTCGGCTCGGGTCATGATCCCAGGGTCCTGGGATTGAGCCTGGCATCGGGCTCCCTGCTCAGTGGGAAGCCTGCTTCTCCCTCTCCCACTCCCCCTGCTTGTGTTCCCTCTCTCACTGTGTCTTTCTCTGTCAAATAAATAAATAAAATTTTTTAAAAAGATAAATATTAAAAAAAAAAAGAAAGTATTAAAGACCTGAAGCAAGATTTGTTTATGTGCATTATATCCATCAGTATTTACTATATGGAAATTAATACTGAAAAAAACTTTTTTTAAGATTTTATTTATTTATTTGAAAGACAGAGATCACAAGTAGGCAGAGAGGCAGGCAGAGAGAGAGGAAGGGAAACAGGCTCCCTGCCAAGCAGAGAGCCTGATGTGGGGCTCGATCCCAGGACCCGGGGATCCTGACCCGAGCCGAAGGCAGAGGCTTTAACCCACTGAGCCACCCAGGCACTCCAATACTGAAATTTTTAAGAAGTATTAATGTCTAAATAACAATAATAAAGCTACTGCTTGTTAACGTAAGTATTTTTCATTAAAAAGTATGTTTATTTTCCATCACAGAAACATTTTAGTTAGAAAAGTGACGTTGTTTTCATTTTTCACATTTCATGTTGCCTAATAGACTGTTGCTGAACTCTTCCCTAGTTCTGTACTCAGTCTGTCCAGTAGGTTGTTTGGGTTTAAGTCTGTGAAGAAGAGTCTTCACATAGACACATAATTGGGAAAGGGAGTATGTTAGTAGTCTTTTTAGCTACTTGTGACTATTCCTTGTTGATATTGTAGTGAAACTCAACAAAATGAAAAGTTAGTCGTGGAATCTGAAACCATGCCACTGAACTTTTTGTACAGTCTTATTAAAACCTATTGGTCTAGGGGCACCTGGGTGGCTCAGTGGGTTGAGCCTCTGCCTTTGGCTCGGGTCGTGATCTTGGGGTCCTAGGATCGGGCCCCGCATCAGGTTCTCTGCTCAGCGGGGGGGCCTGCGTCCCCCGTCTCTCTCTGCCAGCCTCTCTGCCTGCTTGTGATCTCTCTCTCTCTCTCTGTCAAATAAATAAATAAATAAAATCTTTAAAAAAGAAAAAAAAGGACCTATTTGTCTACCTTACATTCACTGATACATGGTTTTGTAATATATAGTCTTTGGAAAATACTGGTTCACTGACTTAAGCAGATGTTCCAGATATTGTCATATTTCATGTACAGTGTTGTCACATGCTGTGTAGCCTCTGGAAAAATCTCTTGTGCATTTGTGAGAGAATGAATGGAAAGGAAAACACCTTAGTAGTACAGAAATAGTGTCACCTCTCAGATCCTAAGAGGGAAGCCACCGGGGCTCTGGACCACCTGGGAGAACTGCTGGCTAGAACTTCTGTATACCCTTCACCTGAGATTCAGACTCACCAGTTCTTTATCCTTTGTCCTGTTTGTTGTATCATTCTGTATACATGTGTAGATTTTTTTTTCCCTCTGAATCTTCTGAGAGTGAATTATAGATGGGCCCCTTTATCCCTAAGCATTTCAGCGTATATTTCCTTAGAATAGTGTTTTGTAGAATCCACCTCGGGTTTTTTGTTTTGTTTTGTTTTGTTTTAAGATTTTATTTATTTATTTGAGAGAGAGAGAGATCACAAGTAGGCAGAGAGGCAGGCAGAGAGAGAGAGGGAAGCAGGCTCCCCACCCAGCCCAGAGCCCGATGTGGGGCTCGATCCCAGGACCCTGAGATTATGAGGTGAGCCAAAGGCAGAGGCTTAACCCACTGAGCCACCCAGGCGCTCATGCAACTCAGTTTTGTGTCATGTATTCTGGGCATGAGTACCACAGAAACTATATTTTGTTCTCAGTGTGTTGTATCAGGAGGCATGGTTTATGTCCGTATTGGTGAAGTTCATGTTGATATTTTGGTTCAGTGATATCCTCTGGTTCTCTACTATATAGTGGTGATAATTATAGTTAAATATGGTAATTATTGGGACGCCTGGGTGGCTCAGTGGGTTAAGCCGCTGCCTTCGGCTCAGGTCATGATCCCAGGGTCCTGGGATCGAGTCCCGCATCGGGCTCCTTGCTCGGCAGGGAATCTGCTTCTGCCTCTGCCTGCCTCTCTGCCTGCTTGTGTGTACTCGCTTGTGCTCTCTCTCTCTCTCTCTCTGGAAAATAAATAAAATCTTTAAAAAAATATGGTAATTATTATTAGATTAATAGATTAGATTATTGTTAAATTAGAAATTAGATTATTGTTAAATTAGAAATTTGTGGGGAAATACTTCAAGATTATATAAGTTATCTTCTTCATCATACTTTGAACCACTAACTGTTGAATAATTTTGTAGCTCTGTCATTCCCTGTTTGTTTCAGTTCTCTCTACTTAATAATTCATGGTTATCTTATTCATTGGCTTCAGTTCCATACCTACCATTCTGTATTTGATGTTCAAGTTTTCCTGGGTTTTCTAATGGGAGCCTCTGTGACATGTCCCCACTAATTTTGAGCACTTCCTTACTTTTTGGCACTGGACGCTCCAGGCTTATAGTATGTTCCCTGTCCCAGACTTAGAGCAGCCATTTCTCCAGGGAGTCCTGGTTCCTTCTAGTTACTTTGTGTGTGTGTTTTAAATGTTCCTCTTTATTTGGTTTTGGCTCAAAGCAAAAGCTATTTTGGGTTACAAGAATTTGGGGAATAATCTTGAAATTCATCCCAAGTTTATCATAGTTGCAGATCTGATCATTCTGTTTGATTTTCAAAAATTTTTTTTCCCACTGTGTTTCTCTAAACTTTAATATTTGGCTGAATTTTTTTTTCTCTGTTCATTTATCACTATACCTTGCATTTTCCATAAAATTTAACTTACACTCCTTGGAGAGCTATGTTTTTTTACACTGTTGTATGATTTAGACAGATAATTATTACAAGTCTTTTCACAGAATTCCTTTAAAAGAAAAATTATACCTGAAAATTGAATAGAAAAAGACGACAAATACAAATTAGTAAAATATGTTGGAGCCAGCGCACACCACACACCCCACAGCCCCACTAGAGATCAAGAATTTTCAGCCTAACTTTTTTGAAAATGATTTGTAAAATGGACAAAGATACTCTGGAAGTGCCTCTGAGTGCCTTGAGTTGGTCTCCAGATTTTTCAAAATAAATAAATTGGCCACAGATGTCCTAAAGCAAGGGATATTAATGTTTTTTCCTTTTGCCAGCTTTAGCTTATAAAGGTTGCTTTCTTTCAAATCATTTGAGAAAAGGAATGACGTATACTTTGGAAATTCTCTTTTATTAGTAAGTTAATCAACTTTGAAGAGAGAAATAAAATCAAGTAATCTTGGTTGTCCAACAACTTAGAAGAAAGCCAAATTATTATTTGTATCTGCACACTCCCTTCTCTTATTTCTGAATTATAGAGCCAAAGGAGAAGGTAAAATTCCTGTCACCCATGTACCTGTTCTGTAGGAGGATGTCACTGTGTCCTGTAACATTACATATCATTCAGTCTTTTCTCCCTTCCCACTACAGGGCTATACCAAGTCCATTGATATTTGGTCTGTAGGCTGCATTCTGGCAGAGATGCTGTCCAACAGGCCCATCTTCCCTGGGAAGCATTATCTCGACCAGCTGAACCACATTCTGGGTAAGGTTACCAAACATTTTAGGAGCTAGATTTACTCAGTTCACCTGCCACAGTTTACGTAAGAGTCACTTCGTGAAACTAGAATAGTTCTGACAACCTTGAACCTATGAGTCTGTAATCTTGCTTGATTCCAAATATTAAGGATCCTTGTGAAAACTGTTAAGAAAGGTAAGCATGGGGAGATGGTAAGAAAACAGTTATCAGGGTCCATTGTGTCCACAGCCAGAAGGTCAGTCGGCCTGAGTCTGGATAATTAACAGCTCATTATTTTATCTGATAGGTATTCTTGGATCCCCATCACAGGAAGACCTGAACTGTATAATAAATTTAAAAGCTAGAAACTACTTGCTTTCTCTTCCACACAAAAATAAGGTGCCATGGAACAGGCTGTTCCCAAATGCTGATTCCAAAGGTAAATATTATTTTATTGATTATTTTTCTTAGACTTAATTTTTTGCTTGTTTTATTAGTTAAATCATTAGGTCACTGGCCTGAAAAGTTAAGTCTGTGGCAATTGGGTAATACCTTATTTAGTACTTACTCTGTTGCTTTTTTACCTTTTATTTGCAAGCAGGGGCAGTAGGGTACAGGAATTTGTGAATGATTATATAGTTTTCCACCTTTGCTTTTATTTTAAATTTATTTTTATTTTATTCTTTTTTTTTTTTTTTTAAGACTTATTTATTTGAGTGAGAGAAAGAGAGAGTGCAGGAGTTGGGGGAGGAGCACAAGGAGAGGGGCAAGCAGACTCCACACTGAGCATGGAGCCTGACGTGGGGCTTGATCTCACAACTCTGAGATCATGACCTGAGCCAAAATCTAGAGTCATACACTTAATCAACTGAGCCACCCAGGCATCCCTTATTTTATTCTTTTTTATAGTATGCTCTACACCCAACATGGGGCGCAAACTTAAAATCTTGAGGTCAGGGGTCACATGCTCTACCCATTGAGCCAGGCAGGTGCTCCTCTTTGCTCCTTTTCAAAAAAGTTTTTTTTTTTTTTAATTGTAGGTAACATACAATAAAAAATTCATTTCAGGTACACAGCATAGTGATTCTATAATTATATACATTATGAAATGCTCACCATGATAAGCGCATTACAGTATTATTGACTATATTCCCTATGCTCTGTTTTTTGTCCCTGTGACTTATTTACTTTTAGGATTGGAAGTTTATGCCCTTTAATCCTCTTCACCCATTTTTGCCACTCCTCAACCCTTTTCCTCTTTGCTACTTTTTTTTTTAAAGAGTTACCAGCATTCATTCTTTCTTTTCTTTTCTTTTCTTTCTTTCTTTCTTTCTTTCTTTCTTTCTTTCCCTCCCTTTCTCCTTCCTTCTTTCCTTTCTTGAGAGAGCACACATGTGTGCAAGCATGTAGGGCACGGAGGGGCAGAGGGAGAGAGAGACTTTTAAGCAGGTTACGGGATTCGATCTCATGACCCTGAGATCATGACCTGAGCCAAAATCAAGAGTCGGAAGCTTAACCAATTGAGGCACCCAGGCACCCTGAAAGTTATCAGTATTATTGCTTATATCAATTTCTTCAACAAATAATGCAGGAACAATTAAACATCTATACCGCCCCCAAATAAAAACCTAAAAATGGAACATAGGCCTAAATATAAGGCCCAAAACTATTAAGCTTTGAGAAGAAAACAGAACACAATCTTCATGACTCTAGGTTAGACCTAGATTTCTTAGATAAAATACCAAGAGCCCTTATCCATAAAAGAAAGAGGCGATGGATTTCATTTTACCCTTTTACATTTTAAGTTACCTTTGTTTAATAATTATGTTATCCTTTATGCCCATTTAGCATGTGTCTGTTAAATATATTAGGTGGTTGGGTTTTTTGTTTGTTTTTTAATAGGCGGCTGTTTTTAAAAACTTTATACTATTACAAAATTGTGGTAGGCAAAGTAATGACCCCCTCCTCAAAGATGTCCACATCCTAATACCGAGGATCTGTGAATATGTTAGGTGACATGGCAAAGAGGAATTAAGGTTACAGAGAGAATTAAGGTTGCTTATCACCTGATTTTAAGAAGAAGGAGATTGTGGATTATCTCAGTGGGCCCACTGTAATCACAAGGGCCCTTCAAAGTGGAAGAAGAAATCAGAATTGGAAACCAGAGAGAGAGAGAGCAACTTGCCAGCACCTTGGTGCTTGTTCTTCCACAGCTTTATCTTCATACATATCTATATTTTTACCTAAAATTTCCTTTCTATAAATAATTGTTTTATAAGCTAACATTTTTGGTCAAAATTCAGAAGTTTTAGGAATATTCAACTAAAAACTTAAAAATCTTTTATAATTCCCTAAGGGTCACTGTTAATAGAATTGTGTTTGAGTGTCCTTCCATGTTAGTACATAGATCTGGCTTTTTTTAAATGATTTTAAAACATTTCATCCAGGGGCAGCTGGATGGCTCAGTCCGTAGCTCATGCAACTCTTAACCTCAGGGCTATGAGTTCAATCCCCATGTTAGGTGTGGAGCCTACTTAAAAACAGCAACATTTCATCCATCTTGGAAATTCAGCTTTTTCTAACTTTTGCTACTGTGTGTGTTTCTGTATGTCTTTACTTTAGTAACTGTCAGCTTAGATGTTGAGTTTGTTTTATGTACTAACCTGAGTCAAGGTTCAGAGACACTCTGTTGTCTAAAATAGAATTTGTTTTGGGATGGCTCACTCGTTAAGCATCTGCCTTTGGCTCAGGTCATGTTCCCAGGGTCCTGGGATCGAGCCCCACGTCGGGCTCCCTGTTCAGAGGGAAGCCTACTTCTCCCTCTCCCACTTCCCCTACTTGTGTTCCCTCTCTCGCTGTCTCTCTCTCTGTCAAATAAATAAAATCTTAAATAAAATAAAATAAAACTGAATTTATTTTGGATATTAGAGGAAATGTCTTTTAAAATCTTTGATATAAAGGTAGTGTGTTATCATGGGCGACAGTTTGGAAGTATAGAAAGAATAGGTAAAAGAAACACCCTTAATTACCAGAATCCCAAAGTAACCTTTAATATTTGCTATTCCAGGGTGTGTGCAGCTTTTACCTTTTAGTTATACTTTTGTAATTACATAATGCATTATAATTATAAGATTTTTAAAAATTACACTTTCATGTGCATTGCATGTGTTACTAATTAGATTGGTTTGTATTCTGTATTGT
The DNA here is from genome assembly GCF_902655055.1 of Lutra lutra. Lineage (NCBI taxonomy): Eukaryota > Metazoa > Chordata > Mammalia > Carnivora > Mustelidae > Lutra > Lutra lutra. Next base: position 65,444,596 of record NC_062289.1, on the reverse strand, counting down.
CCCAAGCGTGTTACCTAAATCTTATTTCCTAAGTTGCGTTTTTAAGAGGTGGATACATAACAAAACTGCATAATTAAGACTTTGTAATAGGGGCACCTTGGTGGCTCAGTGGGTTGGGCCTCTGCCTTTGGCTCAGGTCATGGTCCCGGGGTCCTGGGAGCGAGCCCTGTGTCGGGCTCTCTGCTCAGCGGGGAGCCTGCTTCCTTCCCCCTCTCTCTCTGCCTGCCTGTCTGCCTACTTGTGATCTCTGTCTGTCAAATAAATAAATAAAATCTTAAAAAAAAAAAAAGACTTTGTAATAAATAGATTTCCAGGCTTCCCTCCTGTTTGTTTACTTACTTTTTTATTGTTAGTTGTGATTTGTATCAGATTATTTGAGATTTTTATTTAGCTTACTGTCCTTAGGTTAAAGCTCTGAACTCTGAGATTTGTTCATTCAGATAACAATAAACGTTACTAAAATTCAGAAAGTTAATTTTGAAATATAGTCCTTGGGTGAAAATAGTGAAGCAGGGAGGGACTATAACTAGAATAAAGAAGGGGGAAAAATGGGAGTTGGGAGTGCCAGAGTGAGCTGTGTAGCATCATGTGTTAGAAACGAGCTTTCCAACCAGAGCTCCTAGTTTCTCTTCATAGCCCAGCTACTTCCTAGCTGTGTGAACTTTTTTTTTTTAAGATTTTATTTAGTTATTTGACAGATCACAAGTAGGCAGAGAGGCAGGCAGGAAGAGAGAGGAGGAAGCAGGCTCTCGGCAGAGAAGAGAGCCCGATGCAGGGCTCGATCCCAGGACCCTGGGATCCATGACCTGAGCCAAAGGCAGAGGCTTTAACCCACTGAGCCACCCAGGCGCCCCTAGCTATGTGAACTTTAAACAAACTACTTAACCTCTTTGGGCCTCAAGTTTTCCCATTTACTTATTTATTTATTTAAAAAAAATTTTTTTAAGATTTATTTCTTTATTTGAGAGAGATCGTGCCTGTGTGCCGGGGGGGAGGGGTAGAGGGAGAGAATCTCAAGCTGAGAATCTTTGCCCTGAGCTCAGAGTCTGATACAGGGTTCAATCCCAAGACCCCAAGATCCATGATCTGAGCTGAAATCAAGAGTCAGAGGCTTAACCAACTGAGCCACCCAGGTGCCCCTCCTGTTTATAAAATAGAGTTAGTAGTAGGACTTGCATCACAGGGTTATATAAAAGTCCAGACCACTGGAATTTGTAGGTCTGGATTCTGAGATCTCGACTGAATTTTTTTTTTTTTTTAAAGATTTTATTTATTTATCTGACAGAGAGAAATCACAAGTAGGCAGAGAGGCAGGCAGAGAGAGAGGAGGAAGCAGGCTCCCCGCCGAGCAGAAAGCCCGATGCGGGGCTCGAACCCAGGACCTGGGATCATGACCTGAGCTGAAGGCAGCGGCTTAACCCACTGAGCCACCCAGGCGCCCCTCGACTGAATTTTTTTCATTAATATATCTTGGAGATCGTTCGGTATCCCTAGTTATAAAGAGTGGTACATAGTAGTCCCTTGTAGTGATGACTCATAGCGTCTTTAACCAGTCTCATATTGGACATTGAAGTTCACTTTAGTTATCTGTTGCTGTGTAACAAACTACTCCACAGTCTGGCACCTTATAATAAGACCACCATGTATTTGTTCCTAAGTCCATTGGCCTGGGCACAGCTAAGTGGGTCTGCTCATCTTGCTCCAAGTTGCATGGTCTGAGGTGGCCCGACCATATCTTACAGTTGCTTCTCCTTTATGTCATTTCCTGTTATCTTACAGTAGACCCAGCTGGGCTGCTTCTGATGGCAGAAATATTCCAAAAGAGAAAGAACAGAAACTGCAAAGTCTTAAAATAGCAGACACTTCTGCAGCAATCTGTTGGTCAAAGCAAACTACAAGGTCAGCCCAAATTCAGGTGGTGGAGAAATAAATCCACCCATTGATGGGAGGAGCTGCAAAGAATTTTTGGCCATATTTAATCTGCCACCAGATTGTTTCTAGTTTTTTACTATAACATACATAAATTCATTTATTTAATAAATAGATCTGAGTGTTCTGTGCCATTGGGGTTCCAAGGCCCTGGACTTAGAACAGCAATAAAACTGATTACCTGCCTGCAGGGAGCTAATAGTCTGAATCTGTACAAAAATGACATAAATAGACGAACGCAAGACTTCAGGGACTCACAACACTAAAACTCTGAAGCGGAAACACTGGCACTTTTAAGTCCGGTTAATGATAGTTTTTAAAAAAGGAAATGTAAATAAATATCTCAAATATGAGGGAAAAGGTACTCATTTTTATTATATGAGGTGTGAACATTGAAAGATCAGTAATTCCCCCCTTTTTTTTTTTTTTTAACCGCTCGTAACAGTAGAAGAAAGCATCAAAAGTTTGATGACCGGGGCACCTGGGTGGCTCAGTGGGTTAAAGCCTCTGCCTTCAGCTCAGGTCATGATCTCAGGGTCCTGGAATCGAGCCCCACGTCAGGCTCTCTACTCAGCAGGGAGCCTGCTTCCTCCTCTCTTTCTCTGTCTGCCTCTCTGCATACTTGTGATCTCTATCTGTCAAATAAATTAAAAAAAAAAAAAGAAGAAAGAATGAAATGTCTAAAAAAAAAAAAAAAGTTTGATGACCCACCATGTGGTCAAGGCTGTGGGAAAAACAGATGTTTTCAGAGACAGCTAATAGCATATAAATTGGTTGAGTCTCTCTGGAGGGCAGTTTGGGAGTTCTGTCACATCTTTTGTTCCAGCAGTCTTTGGGACCAAACAAATGGAGAAGTGGCATTTTAATTTGTTTTTCTTTAATTAGACTGAGATGGGACACCTAGCTGCCTCAGACAGTAGAGCATGCAACTCTTGATCTTAGGGTTGTGAGTTCAAGCCCCATGTTTGTGTAGAGCTTAGTTTTTAAAAAAAAGCCTGAGATTGAATATTTTTCACATATTTGTTAGAAATTTCTGATTGCTGAATCCTTTGAACAGTAGTATTGTAGATTTTTCTTCAAAGGAGTATAGCTTAGGATTCTCTCCAAAATTACTCCAGTGAAGGGGAAGAAATTATTATTCAACAGATGGTACTGGGCTAGTTGAATAACTGTTTGGGAGAAAATGAATTTAAATCATTACTCATACTTCAAAGTGAATTCCAAAAAAATTGATGATCTAATACGTTTTAAAAAATCATGCCATTAAAAGCCAACAATACTTAGCATATTCAGTATTTTAGAGAAAGACTATCTTCTGAGGCTATAAAAACACACAAACCAAGAAAACAAACATAAGAGAAAAATAGTAGATTTGATCACATAAGGTTTAAGACTTAAAATAGATTAGATAGGTCAGGTGTGAGCAATAGGTATAAAATGTTCCAAATTGAAAAGCATTTGATGGATCCTTATCCTAAAACTATTAATGTTAAGGCAGCTTAGCACCGTGGTTTAGGTTGTGTGCTCTAGAATTGGCCCCTGAATTCAAATGGACCCCACCACCTCAAATCTTTGACTTTGGACAAGTAATTTAACTTCTCTGTTTCACAATTTCCTCATCTCAAAATTGGAACAAATTGTATTTCCCACCTCATAGGGTAAATTTGGGAGAGTTACATGAATTATTAGTTTATTGATGTTGGACTCATCATTAATATTAGTCATGCCTGAAGAACAGAGAGAAATCTAAGACCTCAATGGATAAATAAATGAGCAAAGGATAAGAACACTATTTACATGAAGAAAGAGGTGAGGAAAGTAGGAAGAACATTTTATTTTATTTTAAAGATTTTATTTACTTACTTGACAGAAAGACAGTGAGAGAGAGAGAGAATACAATCAGGGTAGTGGGAGAAGGAGAAGCAAGCTTCCCACTGAGCAGGGAGCCCAGTTCTGGGTTCGATCCCCAGACCCTGGGGTCATGACCTGAGCCGAAGGCACACACTTAATGACAGAGCCATCCAGGCGCCCTATGAAGAACGTTTTAGAGAGTGGCAGTTGAGACTTTGATTTGGGCATATTAAATTTAAGGACACCTAAAGGCTAAATGTTAATTGAATTGTTGAGGAAACTACGCTGCCTCTGCTTAAAGGAATATCATAAAGTCACTAGAAGTGATTCTTAAAGTTTTTATAGCATGGGAAAATATTAATGAACAATATTTACTGAGGAAATAATACAGCATTTTTTATATAAGGGATGATCTCAGCTATGTAAAAGAACATGCAGAGAAAAATTCTATAAAATATTTCAGATTAACAGTAGTTACATTGAGCGATGGGGTTGTGGGTGCTGGGGCTGAGAGATGGGATCGTGGATGACTCATTTACAGACTAGAGGGTCAGCTCTTTGAGGCTTTCTTGGTTCCACCTCACAAGAACCTACTGCCAACGGCTTAAGCCTAAAGGAGGACCGTACTGGCTCTCATAACTTGACAAGTCCCGTGATGTTTGGATTCCAGGGGATAGCCACTTTGACAAGAACCTGGACCTCTTGCCTTCTTCTCTGATGTCTTTATTGTTAGCTCGTTTCTTGTGGTGATAAGATGGCGACCCAGCAGCTCCTGGTCACACTGACCTGTTTCCTGATAGTTTCAGCCCCGCTGTGGGACTCACGGCTTCTTTGTACTCATCCCTGACCACTCTTTGTGGCCAAGGGAATCAAGATGAAATTTGGCTAGGCTATTGTCACAATTCTCATGGCACAGCCAGGAAGTGTGGGTGAGCCTGAGGTCTTCCCATGGCAAGTACAGCTCCACAGAAAATGAGGGGCAGTGGGCACTTACAGGAAAGCCAACAGTTCTTTTCTTCTTGCTTCTGTTTATTTTTTGAGATTAAGAAAGTGCAGTTCATATAAGAAGTCTGTCTCCTGTTCTCAGATAACCTGTTTGAAGAGCTTCCAGACTCTTGCTGCACCTGTAAATACATATGTTAGTTGTGAATAGGGTCATAAGCTATATACTTCTACTGCCTGCAGAGAGTTGTATTTATCAGTCTGCTTTGGAATCATACAGGAGGTTGAGAGGGTAAGAAGAATGACGTCTCAGAGCTTGAGAACACGAACCTTCAGTGGCCAATGGAATAGAAGTAGGAACTCTTGAAAACTAGAAAGAATGATGGACAAAGAAAATAACTAGTGCATATTTCACAGAAGCAGTAGATGGCATCATGAGAAAGTGGACATGCTCAGCAGTCTCCATGGAACAGAGGCTTCCAGTTAAAGGATCATTGGTGACTGGATAAAAGTATTTGAGGGGCACGTGCATGGCTCAGTTGGTTGAGCATGTGACTCTTGGTTTCAGCTTAGGTCATGATCTCAGGATCGTGAGACCAACCGCCAGGCTCCGTGCTCAGCTGGGAGTCTGCTTGAGATTCTCTCTCCCTCTCCATCCCTCCCCCGGCTCATGCATGCTTGTGCTCATGTGCTCCCTCTCTCTCAAATAAGTCTTTAAAAAAAAAAAAAAAAAAGACTAGTTGAAACATTCAGTGTGAATGGGAAGTTTGAAATGGAAAGTGCAGACAGAAACAACTGGTCCAGATGAGGGGGAGCTGGGCTACACATTGGGAGATTTGACTTCGATTAGGGAGAGAGTCTCCTCTTTCTGCAGTAAGGACATGTGCGAATCTGGTGGAAGGACATCCAGAAGGGTTGCTCCTGGGGACCTCTGTTTTCTCAGCACCTTCAGTAATACCTGCACAGAGTAATGAGGTTCATGGGGCAGGAAGGGTATGATTCAAGCTGTGTGAGTTGGGAAGAATCTTAGACTAGAAAAGCACCTGAGCAGAGATGCCCCAGAACATTGGGAGGCCTTGTTAAGATTAAAAATCTTGAGTTTGGGGGCGCCTGGGTGGCTCAGTGGGTTAAAGCCTCTGCCTTCGGCTCATGTCGTGATCCCAGGGTCCTGGGATTGAGCCCTGCTTCGGGCTTTCTGCTTAGCAGGGAGCCTACTTCCCTTCCTCTCTCTCTGCCTGCCTCTCTGCCTACTTGTGATCTCTGTCTGTCAAATAAATAAATAAAATCTTTAAAAAAAAAATCTTGAGTTCGTATGATACATAGTTCTCAGTAGTGTGTTCCTTAGACCTCTGAGGTCCTCCAAGTCCTTTCAGGGTGTCCATAGGGCCAAAACTATTTTCACAGTAACACTAAGGTGTTCTCACACTTTCTCTGTGCTGCCAGCTGCACTCTTGGTGCAGAAGCAGTGGTGAGCAAGACTGCCAGCACCTCGACCCAGGACAAGGCAGTGGCAGTGCCATGCCTTAATAGCCAAAAACCAGTGCCAACTGCACCTAAGAATGTCCCTGACAGAGCAGTAAAAAGTACTTGCTTTATTAAATCTCGTCCTTCTCACATGTTCTGTGCACATTGTGTGTGACAAAATGAGAACATAGACACACAGAGCATGTCTGCCACATGCCAAATGCAGTGGTTTTTCCTCAGAGAAAAGTGCTTGTACAGTTTGAACTGTGACTAAATTAACTGCTTCTTAAGATCAATCATCAGTAGGTTTTAAGAGCAGGATTCTAAGACTGGGAAGTTTGAGAAGCAGTTGCAGTGGCACAGTTTGAACTGCTAGGTCTTTTTCTCTGGCCCTACTCAGAAATTCAGGCTGAGGATGGGAGTGACAGGTTGCAGCCTTGATCTTGGATGAGAGTTTTGCTGGATAGGTGAGATGGACCCGCAGTGATGCTGTGGAGAGCCAGTCATATCACTCACCCCAGGGTCTGGGCTGGGATGGGAAAGAAAAAAGGCTGAAGGACCAGATGGGCAGGGCAGGGTCATGTTGCTTTGTACCCACTGAAGTTAAAGAGAAGGTATGGGGTTCTAGGAGGCTACCAAGGAGAGTCAGGGATCGTGGTCAGATGTAACCCCAGCCTTAAAGGGACTTCCAACCTTTTAGGAGAAATAAAACCTGTATCCAAGGAAGCATATGCACAGGCAGAATGATTCATGCCATCTGAGTGGTGCCAGTGGATTGCTGTGTGGCGTGGGAGGAGGGAGGCCGGGCACTCTGACTGTGGGATCAGCACCTGCCAGCTGCTTCCCGTTTCTCTCCTTTTCCCCTTCTGTAGCTGTGAATAATGCAGAAATAGCACTAGCAATAAAAGGAAGCTGGAGATCCAGTTATTTTTCAAGTAGCAGAAAAAAGCTATCTTCCTTTGCGATTTTTGCCTGTAGGTTTAAGGGCCTAGAATTTAACTTTGAGAGAACGAAAAGGTCTATTTTAGAGCTGCTTAAGCTGCCAAATACCAGCTGCCTTGAAGTGCTTCCCTATTAGTATCAACAAGGTTTGGAGGGGGAAAGTATGCCCCAATGGCTTAGAAATAATGCTGTTAGGATCTGACTTGTGGTCAGACCTTCCTGGATTTTTCCTGACAGATGGTGTCTAATTGGGCAAAAGGCCAAATGACTTCTAATCTCTCAAGAAAGTTTTTAGGGAGAGGTTCCTGGGTGGCTCAGTTGATTAAGCGTTTGACTCTTGGTTTTGGCTCAGGTCATGATCTCAGGGTCATGAGATTGAGTCCCACATCAGGCTCTGCGCTCAGCATGGAGTCCGCTTGGGATTCTGCCCTTCCCCGCCTCTGCCCCTGGACACACACACACTCTCAAATTTATAAATAAATCTTTAAAAATTCTTGGGGAATGTCTCTGAGTTTTTTATGGTGGCAGGGAGCAGTCAGTGGTTGGGAACAGTAGATGGGATAGGTTTATTATCCGGGTTATAGATAGTAGGACTGTAATGTGCAACAAGTGGTATGTCATGTGTTCACATATCTGCCAGGGGTTCTGTGGGGCTTGGCATTAAGGCCAGAGGTACCTGAGTTATTGACTATTGTGCTGTACTGTCCTGACTCTTGAGAGAGCAGCCTCTGAAACCTAGCCTGTTCATGGGCCCTGAGACCTCGCATCATGGCAGTGGGGATGTAGATCTTTCCGGTCCAGACAGTGCTTCGTTCAACACCCTAGATTCCTAAGAGCCTCCTCTGCTCTGAAAAGTTCTCTAGCCCACAAAGTAAAATGTCATTGTTCCCTAATTTCCTATGGTAGACTCATGTGTATTGAAAAGATGATAGGCAAAAACAGAAAACATACTATTTGTAGAAATGCACGCTGTTGGGCGCCTGGGTGGCTCAGTTGGTTAAACAGCTGCCTTCAGCTCAGGTAATGATCTCAGGGTCCTGGAATCAAGTCCCACATCAGGCTCCAGGTAGCCCACTTCTCCCTCTTCTACTCTTCCTGCTTGTGCTCTCTCTCTCTGTCAAATAAAAAAATAAAATCTTTTATTTAAAAAAATATGCACTACTTTAAAAATTTTTTACAGTTTTGTAGACATGAGCAAAATTATGTGTTGTGTGGAATTTATCATGACAATCCACAATGTGGCTTACCACATTTATCTCCCAGTTGTCTTAAGGATTGAGTGGGTGACGTGCAACAAGGGAAGTCACAGGTAGGAGCCAGAGCTGAGTGCACACGCAGGCACGCACACACGCGTGCACATGCACACACATCCTCTCATGCCTGTTCTTTCAGTCACCTCAGGCAGTAAGGTTCTGCCTCCCGGTGCTCTCCTGAGGTTGACCTCCTGGTACACAGTGGTTAGGCACTTCAGATTCAGATTGTGTACTGGCCTGCTGCTCTCCAGGATTGAACACAGTTTTTAGTGAGTAAATGATTAAAATGATTTTCCTTTTCCGTTCTCCTCAGGACTTAGTGATATGTGCTGATTTGCAGATGGATGAGATCGGTGACCTAATAAGTTATCACTGTAAAAAACAAGGTTTCGTTGAGGAAATGGCAGTGTTTTCATCTTTGGTTTTGTTTTATTTTATTGATAACTACATTCTCTTAAAAAAAAAAAAAAAAGAAGAAGAAGAAAGAAAGAAAGCATTCTTTATTTCACCTAGTAGTTTTTCAGACTTGGAATAGATTATCAGACTTGTTCCTTGGAGTTCTTCGATTTTTCAGGGGTGCCTCAGAGTTGTAAGCTAGGACTTAAGAGAGCTAGGTAGCTCCTTACCTACTCCCTTTCGAGAGCCTTCAATTTGAGGAAAGGACCTGCTACCTAAATTGGAAACCCTGTTCTGAGCATCATTAAATAAAAGCACACATTTTTTTAAAGAGCAGTAATGTCTTTTCTAGCATGTATTCTTTCTCACCGAAACCTGCTCCTGATACTAAATATAGGAACTGTTTGGTCATATTTCCCTTAACCCATGTGCAGCCACTGTCAGCCATGACCTTTGGCTTTCTTCATGGCTTGAAGTAGTGCATGGACACTAGCTATGGAGGCCACCAGGGTAAGCCATTCATTAGCTGTCCCTCCCTCTTGGTCCTTTTGATCCCACACTTGCTTCTATTCCTGTACTCTCTACAGGGAAGAAATGTTCAGCTGCTGACTACAGACTAGATCAAGAGAATACTTTGGGGGTGCCTGACAGGTTCAGTCAGAAGTGCATGTGACTCTTAATCTAGGAGTCATGGTTTTGAGCCCCATGTTGGGTGTAGAAATTAGAGATTACTTCAGTAAATAAACTTTAAAAGAGAGAGAATACTTCGTTTTGGGTCTTAGAGAAAGATGTCAAGCTGCAGAGTAGGCCAAGGGGCCCGTGCTTCACACATAGATCTCACCCAGGACCTGGAAACCACACAGGAGGACAAGTGACCATTGTCTTCCATGACCTTGGAGGCCTGCCATATGTGTTGAAAGATAAATTGGCTATTGCAGAGAGGACTTTTGAGTTGACTTAAGAGAAATATATATATAACACTTTTCCTTCAGATGCCTGCAAAGCAGAATAGTGGTTTAGGAAAAGTTCAGTTTTGTAGGCAGAATTGGGTTTGAACTATGGTCTTCCACTTTCGGCATTTGGCTGATTACGTCACCTTTCTGAGTCTAGGTTTGTGATTGTCAAATGGTCATAATCTCCAGAAGCCCAGATAATAGGCACTCAGTGTGTTGGCTGTTCTCCCCATGGCGATGCTTAGTTCCATTTTTTTGTCGGTCAAGTTTACTTAAGGAGGGAATGGAAAGTAATTCAGTAAATGTTCCTTTGGCTTCTCACTACTGCAAAACATTTCTTTTTGTAGCTCTGGATTTACTGGACAAAATGTTGACATTCAACCCTCACAAGAGGATTGAAGTAGAACAGGCTCTGGCCCATCCGTATCTGGAGCAGTATTATGACCCAAGCGATGAGGTAAGACCAATACTCCTGGCTGCTTCTTCAGAGATATCTATCAGCCAGCAGCAGGCCCAACCAGGAAGGGCCCAGATATCATACTTAGATTGATCCCAAGAGGTATATGGTGCCACCCCTGGTCCTCTCAGTAGCTCACATCATCTGCCTTGAGGAACAGTACTGTCAGCACAGCTCGAAACCTCTCCCCACCCCACCCACCAAGCCCCTTCTATCTTAGAAAGCTTCCTCCAGGCCACCTGCAGCAGGGATGGGGCTGCAGGAATGGAAAATAAAGGGGAGCACAGATAAGGGGTCTAAGACTAGAGACCATTGTCATGGTTTGTGGCAGGAAGAGGTACCTAAATCAGAGTGCCTTCCTGAGGGTGGAAAGGAGGCCAACTGCCTGCTTGGGGAGGGTCATTGCAAAGTGAAGGAGGGGTGCGCAGCTTGGATAGTTCCCACTGTGACTTAATGACTTCATGTCTGGTGTGCCTCCTTGGGGATGGGGATACAAGAGCCTCTTGTGGTGAGAAATGAGTCCAAAGATGGATGTGGCAGGCCTCTGGAACATGCTGGACAACCAGGTAAAGATACTGTGTGTCATGTTCTCTCCAGGAAAGTCCTAGTTTCCTGGCCTCTTTGACTCTTCTGAGGCTTTATTCTCTGGACAATAATAAAGAAAAATGCAATATATACCCAAGTTTGGGTCTTTCTCGTTGAGGCTCACATGTAGAAACCAAGCCTTCACGCTCTTGTTTTAAAAGCGGGGAGAACCAAGCGGAGTGTGTTAAAGGGGAAAATGGAAGAGGGAAGGAGAAGGTATAAAAGCTAAAAACTGATAAAGAGAAAGAACAAATCAAAAAGAGTGTTTCCTAACCAGTTCCCTTCCATCTCTGTCCCCATCCCCTCAGAAATACTGGGGGCAGCTTGCGAAGATACCTCTAATATTGTAAATGGGAAAGGAGGGGAGAGTGTAAGGTTTGGAGCTCTGACTAGCCCTGTGAGCCTCCCATGTCCTAATCACAAGCCTGGGTGGTACCCCAAACTCAGGGAGTTGGGAAGACCAGAAAAATGGCATATGTAGGACACCAATGTGACCCCACACATGGAGCTGTCCTTCAGAGAGAGAAGTAGGTACTTGTTTTTCTCTCATGTACATGAATTCTCTACCCCCTTTCAAGAAACCAGTGCTTAGTGCAGAGTTTGGTGTCCCATGTTTCCTTACCCTAAAGGCCTGATTATGAGGATTACAAAGATAAAATTTAGGAGTGCCTGGTAACTACTAGGCATCCACTGATCGACAGCGGGAATCCTCATCAGATTAGTTCTAGAACATTATGTTAGTTTGGGGGTACTTAAAAATCAAAATATAAATAATATCAATTGACTGATTTCCTTTTGTGTATGTATGTGTATATATATATATATATATATATATATATATATATATATATGGGAATTCCTTAACAGACATTTTAAATATGTACTTTTTTTTTTTTAAGATTTTTTTTTTTTAAAGATTTTATTTATTTATTTGACAGACAGAGATCACAAGTAGGCAGAGAGGCAGGCAGAGAGAGAGAAAGGAGGAAGCAGGCTCCCCGCTGAGCAGAGATCCCGATATGGGGCTCGATCCCAGGACCCTGGGATCATGACCTGAGCCGAAGGCAGAGGCTTTAACCCACTGAGCCACCCAGGCGCCCCTTTTTTTAAGATTTTTTTTTTATTTGTTTGAGAGAGCAGAGAGAGCGAGCAAGTACACAAGTTGGGGGAAAGGGGCAGAGGGAGAAGGAGAAGCAGACTCTCCACTAAGCCAGGGAGCCTGATGTAGGGCTCGATCCCAGGACCCTGAGATCATGACCTGAGCCGAATGCAGACTCTTAACTGACTGAGCCACCCAGGCACCCCTTTTTAAATACATACTTTAATAGCCTTCTGATTAGTTATAGAGTGTGCTGAAAAATAAAAATGAAAACTCGCAGAAAACTATGACACAGATCACTTTGTAGTCTTGTTACACAGGTATTAAGATTTTGGAGTATTTTCTTCTCGGTCTTGTATTTCTGTATCTAAATTTAAAAAAAAAAAAACAGGCTTCATGTTGTTTAACACAAACGTGCACATTTCTCCCTGATATTAATCTTCCTTACAGCTTCATTTTTTAATGGCTCCATAATATTTTTTCACATGAAAATACTGTAATGTATTTAAGTACATTGATTTGAGTAGCCTGGCTTTTGATTATATAAACTTATCATTACCACCCACACAACAGTGAATTTCTGTTACTTCAACACTTAGTGCCTTAAAAATTTGAAATTGATTTTGGGATTAGTGATAAATTCAGAAGAATGTTCAAAATGGATATAGTTGGTCCCCATCCATTTATTACATGTTCATACAAAGTGCACCTTTTGGAGAGCGTAGGTGGGATATGGGTGCGTAAATGCTTTATCAGAGCTCTTGGTTGCTTTGATTTAAGTGCTGCTGTATACATTTCAGAGTCTAAGCCACAGACATTATGAATCAGTACATGATTATCTCTGCCATAACCACTCTTGTCTGCTCCGCGTCCTGTGCTCTCCTACAGCCCATCGCTGAGGCGCCATTCAAGTTTGACATGGAGCTGGACGACCTGCCTAAGGAAAAGCTCAAAGAGCTCATCTTCGAAGAGACAGCTAGATTCCAGCCGGGATACAGATCTTAAATTTGTCAGGTACCTAGAGCTTTAGCCACACGATAAACCCTGGTGAGAGAGAGAGAATATGAATTAAATGTTATTAAAAAGAAAGATTTCCTTGAGTTCCATGTGGAAGCTTCCTGTGCTTAAGTCAGAAAGTCTGGTGAACAATGCAGTGGTATCAGTAAGATTTTCAAAAAATTGTGTTCAAAAAAAAAAGGAAATGATCTTGATTTTAGAGAACATCTATAAAGAGGGGAAAGAATAGTGTGGAAACTCAAGGGAGTGGAGGAGTGAGAATAGTGTTCAAGTCTGTAGAAATGAGCAGCGAAGTCAAGAATTACAACCAGGCCTGAAGCATTTGCTGGAGAAATGCTTTGGACAGAGCAGCCCAGGAGAGGCTGGAGGTGTTTCTCCGCAGACAGCAGGGTCATGCACAGCCTGCTGGCTTGTGGCTACAGGGCTGCTGTGCCTGCAGCAAAACGGGAGGCTCCGTGAAGGTGGCGAGAGAAGAGTGGCTTCTGTGGCGGTATGCGTCTGATAGAACTGTGTCTCTGCTCCATTCTTTCTGCCCTGTCCATTCTGTTTTCATACGTTGGGATCTAGAGACGGTGGTTCAGGCTGAGGGTTGGCAGTTGCAAGGCTCAAAAGCAGAAGCTGTTTGGGGTGTTTCACACAGACACTGTGTAACTGGTCAGAGGGCTTTAGAATGGCTGGACAGGAAAGGGTGGGGTTACCTGCAGTAACTCTGGGAAGCTGTTCCCCAGGGGCCTCCAGCTAAAGGAGCAAAAGTAAAATGGTGTTAGCCAGGGTCCTTGATCATCACACAGCTAGGGTGCTGGCACCTGCTGTAACTGCAGCTGTTAGAGCATCACTATTGCTGAGAATGGGGTCAGAAGCCTGTACTGCCACTGATGGGGGCACTCTCTGGAGCCTGAAGCTGCCGTTAACTATCCAGTGCCTATGAAACCAGGAGCCTCCCTCCTCCTCAAAAGTCGTGTGTCACTAAGAAGCGGAAAAAAGGAAACCTAGCTTTTCCTGCATTGCCGGCCTTTGGCAGAATCTCATCAGAAGCCAGTCACCAGTGAAGTCCAGCAGTACAGTTGACAATCTCCCAGCCCTGTCATTAAGGACAGAGGACGAAGGAAGGGTAGAGAGAATCTGAGGACTGACATAGCCGGCTCAGCCTTAGGGGGCTGTGAAAACCAGGCAGAGTAAGGCTGGGAACCAGTAGAGAGTACACTCTTCTAGTGTGGAGGAGAGAAAATGGGGTTTTCAGAAGTCTGGTATCTAAGCATGGAGGGTTGGAGGAGAAGACTGGGTGGGAGAAGAGCTCAAAATGAATCTGTGAACTTCCAGACCAGAGGGCTAGAGGCTTGGACGAGGGCTGTGGAGGCAAGAAGTGGTGTTCGGCAGAGTGGAGGAAATGCAGTCTGAAAGACTCCAGATTTACTGACCCTAGCACCTGACACTGGACATGTCCTAAAAGACAAACTCAAAGTGAAGTGTGGAAGAAGCACCGGCTTGTGGGACATTAGGAACAAGCTGATAAATAAGCCCTTGGGGATGGGGAAGAGGCTGAGGAGGACAGAGTCTAGCAAGGCTTGGATTCATTTATCCTTTCATACCCCATGATGTTAGAGTCTATTAAAGTATTTATGTATAATGTTCTGCAGGGTCACTCACTGACAAAAAGTCAGACCCCAGGACCCAACCGCTTTGACTACTTGAGTCTCCTTGGGTTCTCCATCCTGGTCCCTTTGCTTGGTGCTCACAGTGGAAGGGGTCCTGACTCTCTCCCAGAGCTTGCTTCCCTGTGTCTGCACAAGGTCAGATCAGCTGCGTCAGGGTTTTGGAGATAAAGTTTTATCTGGCCCTTTACAAGTACAGGTTTTCTGACCCCTGGCCTAGAATACTATTGAGCCGAGCTACTTCGGTTGCTTTTCTTTCTTCACAATCCTTTTAACAGCTCATTTTCCTGAAGTCCGTTGGTGGCCTCTGTTTTTCCCCATCTTTTCCTTGGTGAGCTTACACATACTGCATACTTCCTCTGGGACAGGCACGTGTTAGACTCGCTGGGGAGCAGAGCAAACCTAAACCTGGCCCCAAAGGAGCACACGGTTTAGTAGGGGACAAAGACAAACAGAACTGCCATGCATATTTTTAGTGTGAGAGAGAATGCCAGGAAGGAGGGAGGCGCTTGGCAGTGTGGGGCTGGGGAGTCAGATCTGCATGGGAAGCTGAAGCCCAGGCTTACCAAGGAGCCCGCCTCTCCCTCACAGGCATCTTCGGGTTCCTGAAGCATCAGGAAGGTGATTCTAGGGCACTAAGGATGTTGGGTGACCAAGAGAGCAAGGTACCCTTGGAACTACTGGCGCAGCTGCTGGGGGGGGGGGGGGGGCAGTGCAACTGCCACAGGTGAACGAGACAAAGGCAAATGTGCTCCTAGGGCTTCAGGGCACAACTGCTGGCCTGATGTCTCCTGACGGAGGCCATGGCGGCTGCGAGTGTCCACCCCACTTCTGAGAGTCCAGGACTAGGGCTTGTTACCAGGGAAGGGGTGGCAAAGGCAGTCACTCTGTGTTTAGTTCACTTTCACCACGGGAGCAAAAGGCACAGTACATGATTATAGCCTGAACTTTTTTCCCCCAACTTTTTGTTACTGAATCATAATTGACATATTAGCTTCAGGTGTACAGCATAATGATTTGATTTTTTTTTTTTTTAAGATTTTCATTCATTTATTTGACAGAGATCACAAGTAGGCAGAGAAGCAGGCACAGAGAGAGAGAAGGGCAAGCAGGCTCCCTGCTGAGCAGAGAGCCCGATGCGGGGCTCGATTCCAGACCCCTGAGATCATGACCTGAGCCAAAGGCAGAGGCTTAACCCACTGAGCCATCCAGGCACCCCTGATTTGATTTTTATACATCACAAAATGATCATCTCTGTAGATCTAGTTACCCAGTGTTTCTTAAATTACAATTTTTAACTATTTTTAAAAGTTTGAGTTTTACAATAGAAACCCGTTTTCTCCCATATTTGTTCATCTGTTCCTCCATCTACCTGTCAGTCTATCTTACTTCTTTCTTAATGCATTTCCAAGGAGGTCCCAACGTCTAGATTGGCTTATAATTTAGTCATTAGAATATAAAAGTAAATCCAGAGGAAGGTGGAGCTGGGGGCACTCATTAAATTCTGGGCCAGGTTCTTTCACAAACATTTTATTTTGATGCTCACAGCAACACTGACTGAAGTCAGTATACAGCCCATGTTTATGATTGAGGAAACTGAAGATTGCACATATTTAAGCATTTTGCTGAAGATTATACACTGTTGGCAAAGTTAGGCAGCTCTGGGTCTTTGGACCCGGAAATCCCATTTTCTTCTAAGTTCAGTATGCTGCCTTGGAGTAGTAGTTCTGTGCCCTGGAAAAGGTTGAGGAGCTCATTCACAATACTATACCACAATGTTACTGAGTTCCCAGCCTGCAGCAGTGAGATTAGATGCTACAAACTGGAGCGTCCGGGAGGTACAGGTGCTGGAACATACAGGGACTTTAAAGAAAGGTGATGTTGACTGCCCAGCCACATAGGAAAGAGCTAGAAAACGTGCCCACACAGGACCTCAGAGCACAGCCATGGGGACCCCTTTGCAGGAGGGGATAGCAAAGCCTACTCCAGGAAAAGCCCCACGTGTCCCCTCCTTGACTCATCACTTTACTGGTGCCCTGAGTGATCTGAAATGATTAGGGGGTGTTCATTATATTTCATTTAAGTGGGTCAGTTTTAGATAATGTGTCCACTGAAAAGTTAAAAATATGCCCGTGGTTAACTTTGTGACAAGAGGCTGGTGAAGGTAGGTGCCTGACTTCCTTCCTCTTTTGCCTTTTGGTGAATTTTCTCAAACCGATTAATTTCTCCCAGCCAGTAGATTTGGCTGCAGTTCAGAAGAGCGTATCTCTAGAGGGAGGTCATTTCCCATCTCCAAGTCCATCTCCTTGTCAGAGAGTTGGGTTTTAACAATCATTCTTCCTGCCCTGACTCCTGAGTGGTAGATGAACTCCCATTTTGCCTGAAAGTGCATTGTGAAATACCAAAGTGACATTCTGCTAGATCATACTTGCAGACATTTCACAACAGTAAGGGTCTCTCCAAAGGGAAGATCTATTTTGTTTGCATTTTGACACACTTAAGTTACCCTCCAGCCATCTCAAGCAGGTTTCCTCATCAAGAACACTATGTGATTGGAGTAGTAGTGTTTCACTTCTCCACAGCGTGATACAAAACCAATAGAAACCTCAGGATGAACTTAATTTATTACATATGGATGCCTTAGGCAGTGGTTCTCAGAAGTGTGGTCCATCTGTGCCCTACCCCCCAACAGTCTGTGTTTTTACAAGCTCTGCAGAGGATTCTGATGCTCACCCTTGAAAACTATTAGCCTATAAAGGGTTAGAGTAGATTTGATTTGTAATATAATCTCTTCATGTAAAATAGAGATATTACCATAATGAAGGGGGGAAGGTGTGCTTCTTGTACTTTGATGGTGTGACACTTCTAGTAGACCTCTTGCAGGTGGCCCACATGCAGACATCTGGAGAGCCAGGTGGGTCCTGTCAAGTATAATGAGTGAAGACTGTCTGCAGGATGCCACCTGCTGTCTCTCAGGGAGCTGTCCTTCAGGACTGGTGGGGCCACAGCTATCAGATCACCCCAGACCTACGTGATCAGAACTATCTGCTGCTCCTGAGAACCATGCCATGGCTCCCTGCCTCACCAGAATCCAAGCCCACCAACCTCACACTTCCAACCAGTACTTCATTTTGCTTGTCCTGCTTTGTTGCAGTTGTAGGGAACTTGACTTAAAACAACATGCTTGGCACTGTGTGGTTGATTCTGTCCTAACTGGACATCCAGAGAGGGAAAGAGACCTGGTAAGAAGAGGAGGTAGCAGGAGTGCCTGGCTGGCTCAGTCAGTGGAGTGTGTGACTCTTGATCTCAGGGTGCAAGTTTGAGTCCCACATTGGGTGTAGAGATTTAAAAAAAAAAAAAAGTCACAGATGAATGTTTTGCCTGTGTGTGTGTGTGTGTGTGTGTGTGTGTGTGTGTGTGTGTGTGTGTTTTAGAAGGGCGAGGAGAGAGGGAGAAGGAAAGAGTCTTAAGCAGGCTCCATGCCTCGCGTGGAGCCTGATGTGGGGCTTGATCTCATAACCCTGAGATCCTGAGCCAAAATCAGGAGTTGGACACTTAACCAGCTGAGCCATGCAGGCTCCCCAAATGTGTGGGGTTTTTTCCCTCGAGATTTTATTTACTTGCAAGAGAGCGTGAGCAAGAGAGTACAAGCAGAGGGAGGGGCTGAGGGACAGGGAGAAGCAGACTCCGCGCTGAGCAGGGAGCCTGACATGGGGCTCAGTCCCAGGATCCCAAGATCACGACCTGAGCCTAAGTCAGATGCTTAACTAACTAGCCACCCAGGTACCTCCCAAATGTGTGTTCCTTCTTCTTTTTTTTTTTTTTTTTTTTTTTTTTAAGATTTTTATTTATTTATTTGACAGAGAGACAGCAAGAGAGGGAACATAAGCAGGGAAAATGGGAGAGGGAGAAGCAGGGTTCCTGCTGAGCAGGGAGCCCAATGTGCGGCTTGATCCCAGGAAACTGGTACAATGACCTGAGCCACCCAAGGACCCCCCCCAAATATGTGTTCTTTTTTTTTTTTTTTTTTTTTTTAAGATTTTATTTATTTGACAGAGAGAGATCAGAAGTAGGCAGAGAGGCAGGCAGAGAGAGAGGAGGAAGCAGGCTCCCTGAGGAGCAGAGAGCCTGATGCGGGGCTCGATCCCAGGACCCTGGGATCATGACCTGAGCTGAAGGCAGAGGCTTTAACCCACTGAGCCACCCATGCGCCCCCAAATATGTGTTCTTTACAAAGACCTTCAGATCCTGGTTTTGACCATTGGAGTGGTGGGTACTGTAGTTAGTAAAAGGCACCTGAGGAACACTGAAGTCTGCTGAGCTGCAAGTGTGCATGCGTGCATGTGTTCCCTATTTCACAGAAGCCTTCTCTGAGGTGCCCAAGGAGAGGCGCCTGCAGACTGGAGGCCGAGCCCACTCCTTCAGAGCTGCCCTGTGATGCGCGTGCCCTCGTAGTGGTTCCAGGCGAAATGACCTTCCCCCTCTGCTTCCCATTTTTCCAGTTTTCATAATATTGGTACATTCTTTTCACTTCTCCATTTTCCTGATATTGCTGCTAATGTTTTAATGTGGGTCATTCTTAACTCATAGCTTGTTTGTTTGTTTTTCAATAGGACAAGGGCTCAGAGGACTGGACGTGCTCAGACATCGGTGTTGTTCTTCCCAGTTCTTGACCCCAGTCCTGTCTCCAGCCCGTCTCGGCTTACCCACCTTGACTCCTTTGAGCCGTTCTGAGGGGCGGTTTCTGGTAGTTGTGGCTTTTATGCTTTCAAAGAATTCCTTCAGTCCAGAGAACTGTTCCTGGCATCCTTGTGTGTGTCACCCACTGGTGACCTGTGGCAGTATGTACTTTCAGTGCACCTACTGCTTACCGTTGCTTTAGTCACTAATCGCTTTCTGGTTTGAAAGATGCAGTGGTTCCTCCCTCTCCTGAATCCTTCCTATGTGCCGCCCTGCTGACCCATGCAGTCACACCAGAGATAGTTCTTTCCAAATTGGCTCTCGTCACTGGCATCTCACTTTATGATAGGGAAGGCTACTACCTAGGGCACTTTAAGTCAGTGACAGCCCTTTATTTGCACTTCACCTTTTCACCATCAGCGTTCCCCCGGAGCAGGAACGTGTGGAAACACCTGGGATGTCTTTGCAGCCTGCAGCAGGTGCTCCCATCTCGGGAACCTTTGGGGGCACTTGCCCGTGTCTTTCCTCATGTTAGTCACTAGCATATTTAAGGTTTGTGCTGTTTGCCCAGCTTTTAGAAAACTCATTTTTCTAAATGAAAGAAGTACTGCACCCAGCAACTTCACTCTCTAGATTTACTGTGGTTTCTCACACCATTCATATAGGTAAAACACTCGCTCAGATGTGTTATCTGCAGTACTGTTTGCAAGGCTTACACAGAAAGATTGAAAGTGGCAGCTGCACTCGGGATTTAGTGAGAGATGGACACCGGTCGTAGCACAGCACTAAGGAAAGTGTGTGGAGAAGCAGCCCACAGGCCAGCCTGATGTCACGAGGCAGAGCTGCACACGCAGGGGTACGCATGCCCCCAAGCTCCTTCACACGGCGTGCCACGTTCAGTGTAGCCACGTCCAATGCCTCAGGATTTAGCAGAGAGGAGCCCTGCGTCTTTAAATGAGAAAGTGTACAATTCTTTTTCCTCCTCCAGCATGTCAGCATCTCAAGTTCATTTTTCAACCTATGATATAACAATTTGTAATAAAGCCTTCATGAGCTCATGACATGAAGCACTGTTCTGTCGTCAAGTACTCTGAAATGTTTCTGATACTGCTGAGCTAAGACCATGAGAAAAAGCTAGCACTAAGTCATGTTTGGAGCTCTAGCCCATATTATCCTGATCTCTTTAAGTATTTGTTCCTGCCACTGCATACTGTGGCGTTGACTTGGTGTTCTGTCCCAGTGCGGTGCCTCCTCTTTACTCCCCCACTGCTCTCTGTGGTGAGAAATTTGCCTTGTTCAATAATTACTGTACCCTCGCATGACTGTTACAGCTTTCTGTGCAGAGATGACTGTCCAAGTGCCACATGCCTATGATTGAAACGAAAAATTTATTGTTACCTCTGAGTTTGTGTTCCACGGAAATGCTATCCAGCAGATCACTTAGGAAAACGAATTCTATTTTTAGCTTTTCATTTCTCAGCTGTCCTTTTTTTCTCATTTGATTTTTGACAGCAATGGAGAATGGGTTATATAAAGACTGCCTGCTATATGAACAGAAATGCACTTGTAATTCATGAAAATAAATGTACATCTTCGATCTTCATATTCATGTTAAGATTCAGTGTCGATTTCCTCTGGATCAGCGTGTCCAAGTGGACAGTCAGCTCCACTCTGTGCTTGGAGCAGAAATGCTTGGGGGCCTCCTCTTTCCACCCAGGGAACTGCCTCAACACTGGTTTACATAAAATGATTCAGAAGGCATTTCTGTAGGGTTCTGGTTTCCCTTTGCATAGCAGAGAATCGACTCTCTGACATGTTCCTTTACTCAAAACATAGGTCTAAAATAATATGTCAAACTATGATGAAGATGCCCAAACGTCTCAGGTTGGATTCTCTGGTTTTTTTCTAAAGAGGGCCTGCCTGTGTGCCCCAGAAATGCTGCTGGGCACTGGCTGGGTGCTGGGAAGGACTGCCCAGTGTCACTTGGCCCACACCAACCGGCCAGGGTGCTGATGTTCACACCTCACAGGTTAACAAAGGACGGCTGACGCAGCCTCAGAGATCAGAACCACATCTAGATTCTTGCCCTAAAGTACATGATTTTCATCTCCGTGCACAGAGCTGCCATGTAAAGGTCTGCACGGCATTGATAGGATAGAGGTTTGACTGTTAACTTGATATATTGGTGAGTCAGTTTTCATTTTCAAAGAAGCATTGACAGTTTTCTTACTCTTATTTCTTTGTCCTTTTTAAATGGAATGTTAGTATTATGAGGTTAATCTGCAGTCCTCTAAATAGAAAGCCATAGCCTTGGTTACTAATACTTGGGGACTGCAGGCTGTCCCATCCCCCTCGCTGGTACTGTGGAGTCACATTGGCATGAAACCACTAACTGCATTCTAGAATCACTGTAGTCGTAAGTTGTGTGCTTCTTATTAATCATGCCAGACTTGGTTTAACAGGTCAGAGAATTGTCATAATCAAGGTACCTGTGAAAAGTACTAGCTATTACGTGTGATAGGCTTGTCATTTGGAATCTTCTTACATCTCTAAAAATGTACCACTTAGATCATCCAGATTCCTTATTGGTGATACTGAATGCCTCCATTTTTAGTATAACCAGATAAGCTTTCAGACTAATGGCTTTTTTGGTGTCTAAAAAGTAAGCAAAAAATTTCTATTGAAACATTCCAGTCTTTTCATTTAGTGTGAAACAAAATACCTAATGAAGCCAGTGGAATGGATTTGAGAGAACTCATGACGACTCTGTGCTGACTCAAGTCTTCAAAGCTGATGGAGACACGCAGACCATTTTGATGCATGGGTAGAAGAATACCATTGTGTTTGTGTGCAGTACACAGTGCGTGGTGTGTTCACAGTCTGTCCTGCTGTTGCAGGCATAGGTGATGGGTGTGCAGGGTCCTGCTGGCTTTTGGAGCCACACGTGGCTTATCATTGGTTGTGTCTAAGTAAAGAGTCACACATGTATGCTGCCCACACCGCATGCCACATAACGTTCAAACCATTTAGAGGAGACTGTTTGACCTTTATTTGCTTATATGTTAATACGGTTTTTAAATTGGTAACTTTTATATAGTATGGTAACAGTATGTTAATACACACATATGCACACATGCTTTGGGTCCTTCCATAATACTTTTATATTTGTAAATCAATGTTTTGGAGCAATCCCAAGTTTAAGGGAAATATTTTTGTAAATGTAGTGGTTTTGAAAATCTGAGCAATCCTTTTGCTTATTCATTTTTAAAGCATTTGTGCTTTAAAATTGTCATGCTGGTGTTTGAAATATGATACTCGTATAGTGCAGATGAGAAGCATGTAACAGTAGATCTGTGGTCTCTCTCACTGTAAGCCAGTTCGGCATCATGGATCGGAAACGACTCGGAATCCAGAGGGAATTCTCTAGGGTTGCACCAGATTTACCTAAAGCTTGTTGCCTTTTTTGTGCTGTTCATCCATGTAGAGCACTCGAGAAAGTTCTGAAACTGCTTTGTATCTGCTTTGTACTGTTGGTGCCTTCTTGGTATTGTACCCCAAAACTCTGCATAGATTATTTAGTATAATGGTAAGTTAAAAACAAATGTTAAAGGAAGATTTTATTAAGAATCTGAATGTTTATTCATTATATTGTTACAGTTTAACATTTATTTGTGGTATTTGTGATTTGGTTAATCTGTATAAAAATTGTAAGTAGAAAGGTTTATATTTCATCTTAATTCTTTTGATGTTGTAAACGTACTTTTTAAAAGATGGATTATTTGAATGTTTATGGCACCTGACTTGTAAAAAAAAAAACTACAAAAAAAATTAGAATCATTAAATTGTGTCCCTGTGTTACCAAAATAACATAGTACTGCGCATGTATAGCTTAATTGGAATTTCATATGTGAACATAGGAAGTCGTCTAGTCCTTTATTACAGTGCTTCCCAAATGAGTGTGTTTGTAATTTGAGTTTGCTTATAGTAATCAGTGACAGAACCATAAGCTGGTACTCTGAAGGCCAGTGGGATTTTAGTGCTCCATCAGGTTTTCCAGATTGTTCTTCAGATGCTTGGCTGTAGAAGGGGGAAGAAGGCAGTGCTGGGAGTTCAGACACGGTGCCCATGTGCGTCTCTTCTCATCTTCCTAAGCTTCAGCGCCACAGCTGCCAAGGCAGGTGTCCTTGGTGGCCTCTGTTTTCAGACCAAGATATCATGAATGTATTAGGGACTCTTGGACATTTGGTCCTTCTCAATATTGGGCATCGTGCAATGACTTACAGAACAGAAATACTGGAAAATGTTTTGGTTTGGTGGTATAGAAAGAGCACAAGCTTTGGGCCCATAAATGTGGGTTCAAAACCCACCGTCTGCTGATAACTGCAGCTGGCTTTGGGCCCGTCATTGTGCTGTTCTGTGCTTCAGCCTGTTGTACACTCAGACCTTCAACTGGAAAGTAGAACTTGGCATGTCATAAAGATCATACAAATACATTTTAAGTTTCTAGCTCAGTACCTCAAAAGAAAGTAAATAGTAGATCTTTTGAAATGCTTTATATATTTATTTGTTTTTATTTATTTGTTGTAAGGTAGCACTAAAACATCTGTTAACTACCTGCTTTCTATTCATCTGAGTGGGGAGGACCGTCTGAACATTTTTCAGGGAAATGAACTGATCTCGCCTAAATTGATGGGTATTTGAAACGTTCATGGAATTATTGCATTAACTTTCCCTTTGAGAGATCAACACTGTTGTCCCAAATGCTGTGGAAACCAATTGTAATGATCATCTTCCTTCAGCAGAAGGAATTAATAATCTTTTTTTTCCACATTAATTATGATGAGCTCCTTTTCTTGGCAGTGGTGCAGCCATTCCAGTTGGCAGTATAGACTCAGATCTTGGTTGGTTCTCTGTATTTAATCAGAACCAGAATGTTCAGAGCTGACCAGTGACCACACTGCTCTTCTCTGGGGAGAGCAGAAGCCAAGCCCAGGTCATGGGGTAACAGCAGGTAGAGGCAGGTGCAGACCTCCTTGAAGCCCCAAGTGTGGAGGAAGGACAGAGATTGGGGGTGTCCACAGGGGAGCAGTGAAGGGAAGGTTTTCGTCAATGATGGGCTTAACCACATTTGAATCTGAGGAGACCGACCCAGAGAGGGGACAGTGTTACTGGGCCTCACAGGGCCGAGGGCCAGGGAAACGGGGGATGTCAAGGTGGACGTGGCACAAGGGGCTCCCTCTCTCTGAGTCTGGCACCAAGGAAAGCTGAAGACAAAGGTCCTTTGAAGAAAAGGTAGAGAGGAGGATATGGAATGAGGTTGTGCCCCATGACAGGTGTTTTTTAGGCGAAGTGGGAAACAGGGTCTCTTGAGAATAAGAAAGAGCCAGTAATGAAAGCAGAAATGAGAGGAATGCGTGTCCCTGGATGCCTGGCTGAGGTGATGCCCATAAGTCTGTTGTGTAGTGCCAGGGCAAGACAGGCCCAAGGAGGCTGGGGGGAGTGTGGGAGGGAATGGAGCGCGAGTCACTTCACCTCTTGGGTGTAGAGATGCTTTTCCTTTTTAATTTCTTGGTCAGAAGAGCAGGGAAGCCGCTGTCCCGTATTTAGTAAGACCAAGAGGTAACAAAGCCTCTTGTCAGCTGTGGAAATGGTGGGAGGACTGGGAGGGCACATCTGTGGTGGGAGAAGGGGGGAGGGGATGTGCAGTGACCTGGAGCACATGGGATGCCAGGGCCAAGGCTTCCAGACCCAGGCACTGGCAGGACGTCTGCTGCAGACTGACGGTGTGGGCACATAAGCTGGCCTTCTACTCGCAAAGTGTCACCAAGCTGACAGAAACCACCTTGGAGAGTCAGGGACCAGTGGCCCTGTTACCACTCCCAGAAATCCAGGCCCCCCTTCTTATTCCCCTTCTAAACTCTAGAGAGTGCCTTTGCTTCCTTCCCAAAGTGACTTCCACACTAAAATATCCTGTTCTTGGGGAGCCAGCGGACTCTAGAGGCTAGAAGATGTAGGCTTTCCATGATGGCGCCAGCTGCCGGGGAAGGAGGACCGCACTAGTGCAAGGCCCAGGCTGGGGAGGCAGGAGCCGCTCCAAGGAGCCAGGGCTGACTTCTTGTAAGGAATTGTGTTTTTAATTGCTTTTGAAAGTCTTTGCTGTGTGCACACATCCCACACAGCAGTAATTTTAAAATATTTTAATCACCAGAGCCCTTTCATGAAATCCGTAAAATCCGCCTGCTGTGTGAATAAGCAAGGGTGGGACAGCCCAGCGCCTCCCCGGGCTCCTTCCCAGGGGTGGCATCACGCTTCCACCCGAGAGGAATCAAAGAACACTCAGAGGCACTGGAGAGCAGAGCAAGTGCCACAAAAGGGCATCATTGAAGAGGTGGAACAGGGCCCCATGTGACTGTTAGCACTTGCCCAGTGGGCCAGCAGCTCAGGAGTCCCTGGCAGGAGGAACCCGCGAGTAGGTGTGGGGAGGTCCCCCTGGTTTGAAAGTGCAGGGAAATGCAGACCAGAGGAGAAGTACAGATGAGGTTGGATGGGGCAGTAGGTAAGAAAGAAGAGCTTGTAAGGCAGCAGGAGGCAAAGCTCGCAGAGCTGCCCTTGTGGCACCATCTGTGGCAGGGAAGACAGGCATTAAATGAATAGTTAAAACTACAAACTTAAAAAGTGCCTAAAGGAGAACAGGAATGAGAGGCACCATCCTGCTAGATTATAAAGTGTGCAAAGGCAGCTGCATTAGCCCCAAGTGTTTTTGAGCATGAAATGCAGGCATGTTAGGACTGGATGGCACTGTGGGGACAATGTGTGCAACTCAGGCCCCCAGAAGGCCAAGATGGTACCCAGCAGGGAACTTAGGACCAGGAGAAGTCCCAGGAGTGCCCAGGCTCTCAGTTCATCCTCCAAAAAGACAAGTTAGTACTGTCAGTGATGAGCAAATGAGGCCAAGTATTTTACTGAAAGAAGGATGAAAAAGGCAGATGATGTCATGGCAGACGAGGAAACACAATGCTTTGACCTGTCCTGCCTTTTTTTCTCACAGATGAAGGCAGAGGGGGCCTGTGCATTCATTCTGCGGCCACTCCCAGGACCCTCAACTGGGTTGCCACGTGGGAGGGGCGGGGCTGGCCCTGGTTGAATTCTGTCCAATTTTTTTTTTTTTTAAAGATTTTATTTATTTATTTGTCATAGAGAAGCGAGAGTGAGCACAGGCAGACAGAGTGGCAGGCAGAGGCAGAGGGAGAAGCAGGCTCGCTGCCAAGCAAGGAGCCCGATGTGGGACTCGATCCCAGGACGCTGGGATCATGACCTGAGCCGAAGGCAGCTGCTTAACCAACTGAGCCACCCAGGCGTCCCTTGAATTCTGTCCAATTTAATTCAGTTCAGTCTGCAAGAACGAGTCAGACCTCCTTTCTCAGCTGTGGCCATGAGACGGGCATGCCCAGCAAACACTGGAGATACTATTTGATGGCTGATTTCCTCCCACAAGTGTGGAGTGGGGTGCAGCTGCACTGACCTGGGGCTGTAGGGAGCCCACCAAGCTGGTCCTGGCACCCTCTTAAACCCCGTGTTGTGCATGTTTCCCACATGCTGCAGACGAGTTGGTGTGCCTGTGCAAGCTCCCATCTTGGTATAAGAACATGCCCTCATCAAGGTTGCATGCCCCACCTGGGATGGGAGAACACAGGTCTCACCTCCTCCCCCACCCACCGCACACAGAGTAGCTCCTGAAGGGGAAGCAGACATGCACCCCAACTCCTGAGCGGCCCCTGGCAAGTTGAGTCCTAAACTCAGCTCCACTGCCAAGTAGCAGAGGGCCTTCAGCCAAGGCCATGGGGGCCTCAGTCTGCTGGTGGGATTGGGATGGCAGCCCCTGCCTCCTAGTGGCCCCCAGGACTCTGGAGGAAAGGTGTGTCCCATGCCTACAGCAGCTTCCGCAAGAGCTCTCTCCCTCCCCTTTCCTTTCTTTGTCTTTTGCTGGTCTGGCTTTGTGTTTTGTTTTTCCTTGGCGGTAACAGGTATCTGTGTCTGGGTATGGAGGCTTCATCAGGCCCCCAAGGGTACCCCCTCAGCCCTGGTCTTCTGTACCACGTCCCTGCCTCCGTCTGACCCCACACCCTTCTGCGCTCGGCCCTTCGCAGCCCTGAGGGTGAATTGGCAGTGTTGGAGCACAGGCCCAAGGCCCCAGAGCAGAGAGATGAAGCCCCTTCCATGAAGCACCCCACCACTTGGGCTGTCGGTCCCACTGCCCCTCAGATTTAGGTAGGACTCCTGGCACACGGGGATTCCTAAAAAGCAGTTGACAGGTACCAAGAGGTTTAATACTTTGTGTTAGTCTGGGAGTTGGAGAAGGGCAATTATTACAGTTAGAAAACATGGTGTGGAAGATGCCCTACCTGTGCCTGGGGAGGCTGCAGACAGGTGCTGACAATTCCAGAACATTCTGTCCCCCAAAAATCAATTTAGTTCTTCCCATTGCTGGTTTCTTACATTTACTCTGTGCATAAAGTAGACCTTGAGCTGTGTGTTTATGACTACTTTTTTCTCCCCAGGACTCTAATACATGCATTAAATCCAGAAAGCAGTCAACTTACCCTGCCAGAATTCTCTTGGATCTTGGGACACCCTGTCTTTCACTGGTGGTTCTCAAAACAGCTTAGTCACTTCCTAACCCCCCACATCTCCCAAGAGCTCCTCTCCACCAATTTGGGCCACTCAGCCCCTTTTGGCTCATATCCTTATTTTTTCTTTTTTAGTAGACTTTATTGTTTTTAGTAGTTTAAGATTGGCAGAATAACTGAGCAGCTAGCCCGCAGAGCTCCTAGTACCAGCCCCGCCCCTCACCACGGGCAGCCACAGACCCTTTTGCTCTGTTGTCTCTCTACATTTGCCTTTTCCAGAATGTCATGTAATTGGAAATCTAAAGAGTGTAGCCTTTTCAGATTGGCCTCTTCCATGTAGCAATGTTGTGTTTAAGCCCACTTCGTGTCAGTTTATAGCTTGATAGCTCATTTTTCCTCCAACTTTATTGAGATACAATTGATAAGTAAAATTGTATATATTTAAGATGTACAACATGAAAAAAAAGAGATGTACAACATGATAATTCAAAATACATGTACTTCATGGGATGATCACCACTACCCTGTTAACACATCCATCACCTTACAGTTTCTCTGTATGTGTGTAATGGCAACACTTAAAATCTACTATTAACAAATTTCAAGTATACAGCACAGTATCATTAACTACAGTCACCGTGCATCCCCAGAAGTCATTCATCTTATAAGTGAAGGCTTGGACCCTTTGACCAGCATCTCCCCCCCCTCTCCCACCCCCCAGCCCTTGGTAACCACCTTCTCCTCTGTGTTTATGACAGCACATTTCTTTTCATCTTGGAATAATGCTACATTGTATGGGCATACCACAGTTTGTTTACCCATTCACCTATAAAGGGCATCTTGGTGGTTTCATCTGGGGGAATTATGTATAAAGCCACTGTAATCCTTTACACATTTTCCTGTGGATATAAATTTTCATCTCATTCAGGTAATACCTACCCTTTGGTGCATGATTGCGCCAGACACATACAATTAAAGGAAGAAATGATATGATTTCTCTACAGCCTCTTCAGAGGGAACACACCTGATTCTATGAGGCCAGCATTACCCTAATGTACCAAAATCAGACAAAGATGTTGCAAGAAAAAAAACTATCTTTCATGACCGTAAGTGCAGAAATGTTCAACAAATATTAGAAAAAAAAAAAAAAGAAAAGAAAATCCAACAACATATAAGAAGAATTATAGGGGAGCCTGTCTGGCTTGGTCAGTGGAGCATGTGGCTCTTGATCTCAGTATTGTTAAGTTCAAGTCCCACATTAAAAGTAGAGATTACTTTAAAAAATCTTAAAAAGATAAAATAGTATTACACTCCATGACCAGGTAGGATTTATTTCAGTTATGCAAGACTGGTTCAACATTAGGAAGTCAATGTAATCCATCATATCAACAAACTAAAGAAGAAAAATCACATGATCATACCAATAGATGCAGAAGAAGCATATGGCAAAATCCAACCCCTTTGCTCATAAAATCTCAGCAAAGTAGGAATAAAGGGGACCTTTCCCAATTTGACAAAGAATGTCTACAAAAACACAGGTATGTGTCAATTATACTACAATTAAATGACCAAAAAAAAAAAAAAAAAAAAAAACCTAGAGGTAACATTATTAATGATGAGAAGCTATGTGTTTTCCCAAGGTCAGGAACAAAGCAAGGGTGTCCCTTCACACTATTTCTGTTAAACATTATGTTGAAAGAAAAAAACACCACCAAACCTAGGATTTTGTATCCAGTGAAAGTATCCTTCAAAAATGGAGAAATACGGGGCGCCTGGGTGGCTCAGTGGGTTAAGCCGCTGCCTTCGGCTCAGGTCATGATCCCGGGTCCTGGGTTCGAGCCCCACATCGGGCTTTCTGCTCGGCAGGGAGCCTGCTTCCTCCTCTCTGCCTGCCTGCCTCTCTGCTTACTTGTGATATCTCTCTCTCAAATAAATAAATAAAATCTTAAAAAAAAAATGGAGAAATACTTTCTTAGGCAAAAGCTGAAAGAATTCAGGGCCCAGGGCTGTCTCAGTTGATAAGAGTGTGGACACTTGATCTCAGGGTCATGAGTTTGAGCCCCACATTACTTGAAAAAAAAATTTAGGGTCGCCTGGGTGGCTCAGTCATTGGGCATCTGCCTTCTGCTCAGTTCATGATCCCAGAGTTCTGGGATCCAGCCCTGTATCAGGCTCCCTGCTCACCAGGAAACCTCTTTCTCCCTCTCCCACTTCCCCTGCTTGTGTTCTCTCTCTTGCTGTGTGTGTCTCTCTCTCTGTCAAATAAGTAAATAAAATCTTTAAAAAGAAAAAAAAATTAGAGGAGCCTGGGTGGCTCAGTCAGTTAAGTATCTGCCTTTGGCTCAGGTCATGATCTCAGGGTCTGGGGATCATTCCCCATGACAGGCTCCCTGCTCAGCAGGGTGCCTGCTTCTCCCTCTTCCTCTGCCCTTTCCCTTGCTCATGCTCACTCTCTCTTTCTAATGAATAAATAAAATCTTTAAAGATAACAAATAAATAACAGTATTTTTTAAAAAGCTGAGAAAATTTGTTGCCAGTAGAGCTTTACCAGAAATGTTAAAAGAAGTTCTTCAGAGAGAAGGAAAATTATTTAGTCGGAAGTTCAGCTATACATAAGCTTTTTTTTTTTTTTTTACAGAGAGAGAGAGGATCTTAAGCAGGTTCTATGCCCAGCATGAGCCTAACACAGGGCTTGATCTCATGCCCTTGAGATCATGAGCTGAGCGGAAATGAAGAGTCAGACACTTAGCTGGCTGAGCCACCCAGTTGCCCCACCTTTTTAAATACTCTACTCCCTCTCACTCCTTGCTTGCATGGTTTCAGACAAGAAATCTGAGGTGATTTTCACCGTTATTTCTCTGTAGGTGAGCTGGGGGTTTTTTGTTTTTGTTTTTCTTTTCTTGTGGCTTCTTTCCAGTTGTCTTTTTGTCTTTGGCTTCCTGTAGTTTAAATATGCCTAGATGGGCTGTGTTGCTAAGTGTTGTCTGAGATTGCTGAGTTTGTGATTTGGTTTCTGCCATTAATTTTTCAATATTCTCCGTTTTTTGTTGTTGTTATTTTGGAGAGTTTGTGTTTTGTTTTTTTTGTTGTTGTTTTGTTTTTTTCCGTGATAGAGACACACCAAGGCACTCACACTACTTTCTGGGAAGCCAGGGCCCCACTTCATTTTTCTCAGCACTTTTTTTTTTTTTTTTTTTTTTTTTTAAGGGGCACAGCATCTGCCTTTGGCTCAGGTCATGATCCCAGGTCCTGGGATAGAGCCCCGCATTGGGCTCCCTGCTCAACAGGAGGCCTGCTTCTCCCTCTCCCACTCCCCGTGCTTATGTTCTTTCTCTCGCTGTCTCTCTCTCTCTCTCTGTCAAATAAATAAATCTCTTTTTTTTTAAACATTTTATTTATTTATTTGAGAGAGAGAGAGACAGTGAGAGAGAGCATGAGCGAGGAGAAGGTCAGAGGGAGATGCAGACTCCCCGTGGAGCTGGGAGCCTGATGCAGGACTCGATCCCGGGACTACAGGATCATGACCTGAGCCGAAGGCAGTCGCTTAACCAACTGAGCCACCCAGGCGCCCTAAATAAATCTCTTTTAAAAAAGGTTTTATTTTTAAGTATTCTCTACACACAAGTGGGGTTCAAACTTACATCCCCCAGATCGAGTCACGTGCTCCACCAACTGAACCAGTCAGGCGCCCCTCCTAGCACTTATCTTCTTGCAAAAATTAGTTCATAAATACCACTTTGTAAACATCTTATCTCACTTATGGGAAACTCATTTCTGTGCTGAGGACAAGAGCTCACCATCCCTTAGCAGCCATGCTAACCTCTGGCAGAGGGGATTTGGGCTCCCACCTGCAGCCTCTGTGGACCTATCTGTCCCTTCCTGTGTCCTGTTCCTGTGATGCATCCGTACTGTGGGCTCATGCAGAGAAGGGGCCCAGGATGCCTGATGGATTTTGGGGCACGGGGCCCTATTCTGTTCAGCTACACATTCCTGGATACTGTTGGTGGACGCTTCTCAGAAGGCAAATGTGAGCATACCAGCCATGCCACCAGAGCTTGTGGACATACTTGGGGCTCACACTGGTTCAGCCACAAAGCCCAGAGTGCCTGGTACCTGAACACACTGATGAGGCAACCTGAGGCTGGTGCCTACCCCCACACCACTGCCTGTGAAGGGGTGCTGGTTATTCAGTCTCTGTCCCAAAGAGTGAGTGTGTGCTCACTGGGCCCAAGCCACTGCTGTGCTGTGCCTGTACCTCGGAGTCACACATCCGTCACCACTGACACCACACAACGTGGGCAGTGAGTATCAGCCATTTTTCCTTTAAATGTTTCTTCTGCTCCTATCTTCTTCCAGAATTCCCATTCTGTATATGCGACATCTTTTGTAATCATCCTGCCATCCTTGGACATTGTTACTTTTTTTTTCCCCCTTTGCATTTTCGTTTGGAAGGTTTCTAGTGACATATTTTCAAGCTCATGAATTCTTTTCTTGGCTGTGCCCGGCCCACCTATGTGCCCACCAAAGCCATTCTCCATTTCTGTTCATTTTTTTTTAAGTTTCTACCATTTCTTTTTGATGCTTTCTTAGAGTTTCCATCTCTCTGCTTACATTACCCATCTACTCTTGCATGTTGCCCACTTTTTCTGTTAGAGCCCTTAGCATATGAGCCATGGTTGTGTTAAATTCCCCATACAAGGGGGCACACTGTGGCTCAGTAGGGAGAGCAGGTAACTCTTGGTCTCGGGGTTGTGAGTTCAAGTCCCATGTTGGGTGTAGAGATTACTCATAAAATAAAATCTTGGGGCACCTGGGTGGCTCAGTTGGTTAAGTGTCTGCCTTTGGCTCAGGTCATGATCCCAGGGTGCTGGGATCGAGTCCTGCATCGGGAATCCCTGCTCAGTGGGAAACCAGCTTCTCCCTCTCCCACTGCTGCTCTCCCTGCTTATGCGCTCTTGCTCTCTCTGTCAAATAAAATTTTTCTTTAAAAAATAGAATAAAATAAAATAATAAAATATTTAAATTCCTGCCAATAATGCCAATATCTCTGCCATAGCTGAGCCCGGGTCTGAGGCTTGCCTTCTCCCTTCAGACTGTGCCTTTTTTTTCACAAGCTTGTAGTTTTTGTCAAATTTCAGACAGATGTTGAGTAACTGTGATAGCACTTTAATGAGAAGTTTATATATTTTTCTGGCGAGGAGTTAGGCTCAGAGGCTGAGGTTCCCTCTGGTGTCCTTGTTTATGTTTCCTCTGTGGTCTTTGGGTGTCTCTAGAAACTGCTTCAGTGGAGTCAGCCTTGCACCGGTATTCACTTAGGCAACACGTGTTAAGATTGGAACGACGCGGGGCAGCTGGGTGGCTCAGTTGGTTAAGCATCCAACTCTTGATATCAGCTGAGATCATGATCTCAGGGGCATGGGGTTGAGCCCCTCACTGGGCTCTGCACTCAGCGGGGAGTCTGCTCAAAATTCTCTCCCTCTGAGGGCGCCTGGGTGGCTCAGTGGGTTAAAGCCTCTGCCTTCGGCTCGGGTCATGATCCCAGGGTCCTGGGATCGAGCCCCACGTCGGGCTCTCTACTCCTCAGGGAGCCTGCTTCCTCCTCTCTCTCTGCTTGCCTCTCTGCCTCCTTGTGATTTCTGTCAAATAAATAAATCTTTAAAAAAAAATTCTCTCCCTCTGCCTCTGTCCCCTCCCCCTGTTCTCACTCACTCTCTCTCTCTCAAGATAAATAAAATATTTTAAAAAGGGGGGGCGGACCTGGGTGGCTCAGTGGGCTAAGCCTCTGCCTTCAGCTCAGATCATGGTCTCCCGGTCCTGGGATCGAGCCCCACATCGGGCTCCCTGCTCAGTGGGAAGCCTGCTTACCCCTCTCTCTCTGCCTGCCTCTCTGCCTGCTTGTGATCTCTGTCTGTCAAATAAATAAATAAAATCATTAAAAACAAACATACAGCAGGTTAGAATAGCAACAGAGATCAGCATGACCCCTGTGCAGGGATGACACACGGATTTGTGAAGAATCAGCCTTGTAGCAATTGTTACAGCTGCAACTCTCTAAGAAACAGGAGCCCTGCTTGGGGCGGGAAGACACAGAGGGAGGGGAGTTGTCCCAGCATCAGATGATTAGGTCTGTCTTCTTGTGGCCTTGTGGCCCCGCCCGTGATTCTCACAGGGGTTGCTTTTTTGCCTCCCTGGGTAAGACAAAGGCTATAGGGGGCTGGAGTGGCCATGTTAGATGAGGCTCTGGGGAAGTTGTCTCTGTCATGGGCTGGACTCTGTGTGTGTGTGTGTGTGTGTGTAGAATAAACCATCTAAGCATATTTCTTTTTTTTTTTTTTAAGATTTTATTTATTTGGCAGACAGACATCACAAGTAGGCAGAGAGGCAAGCGGGGGGGTGGGGGGAGGGAAGCAGGCTCCCCGATGAGCAGAGAGCCCGATGCAGGGCTCGATCCCAGGACCCTGGGATCATGACCTGAGCCAAAGGCAGAGGCTTTAACCCACTGTGCCACCCAGGCGCCCCCATCTGGACATATTTCAAATGATCACATGTCCCCTCTCCCTTGCGTCAAACACAAAAGAATTTTGTTCCAGTCTTCACTGTGAGGACCTGCTGGGGCTCCTTGGAGGTAAGACGTGGAAGAGTGTGCTTCCCTGCCCGCCCTTTGACTGGTTCACTGAGGGTGAGTTTCTAATTCTCAAGCTAGTTCTTGCTCAGCTCCAGCATTTCATGAACATGACCATTTAAGCAGTCATGTAGACGTTCCTACCACTTCCTGGCTGCCGGCTCCTGCTACTGGTGAGTTGGGATACTCTGTTTCTGCCTGAGTCTGCAGTTTGAGGGAGGAGGTATTGCCCCCGACCTCAATTCTCTGCTGGGTCTAAGAAGAGATCCTTGATTTTCAGTTTTCTGCAGCTTTTTTCTTGTTTTCAAGGGCAGGAGGGATCCCGAGTTCCCTATGTGTTAAAGCTTAACCTGAAGGCCTTTCCTATATTTGTTCTTGCTCTCCAATGCCTTTCCAACAAGTGTGTCTAGACAAGTGTTTACTCAGCAGGTGGTGTTGGAGAAAACTATTCAGAAATAGCTCTGCATCTGATTTTAACACAGGCCAATGTGGACAACAGTGGGGGGTAACCATAGGAGCTGGGACACATCTGCCATGGGTGACCAGTAATAAAATCTATTTTCCAAAATATAAAAAAATCCTAAAAATACAAAAACCTTGCCTCATTCCCAACTGTTAATCAAAAAATATTATCTGCTTGCATGAAGAAAAACATCCAGTGCCATTAGAAATCAGAAAATGCAAATTAAAGATTAAATGTGAGGCCCCTGGGTGGCTCAGTCAGTTGGGTGTTGTCTACCTTTGGCTAGGGTCATGGTCCCAGAGTCCCAGGATTGAGACCCTGCTCGGGCTGGCTTCCTGCTCAGTGGGGAGTGTCCTTCTCCCTCTGTCCCACCCCTCTCCACCCCCTACTCCTGCTCTCTCTGTCTCTCAAATAAATAAAAATCTGTTTTTAAAGATTTCATTGATTTATTTGAAAGAAGGAGCAAGCACAAGCAGGGGGCATGAGCAGAGGTAGAGGAAAAAGCAGGGAGCCCAATGTGGGGCTCCATCCCAGGACCTGAACTGAAGGCAGTAACCAACTGAGCCACTCAGGTGCCCCAAATAAAAATCTTAAAAAAAAAAAAAAAAAAGTGGGACGCCTGTGTGGCTCAGTCGTTAAGCCGCTGCCTTCCGCTCAGGTCATGATCCCGGGGTCCTGGGATCGAGTCCTGCCATCGGGCTCCTTGTCCAGCAGGGAGCCTGCTTCTCTCTCTGCCTCTGCCTGCCACTCTTCCTGCTTGTGCTCTCTCTATGACAAATATATAAAATCTTTAAAAAAAAAAAAAGAAAATTAAAAAAAAAAAAAAGGTGAAGTTCCAGTTTGTATATAACCTATAGGCTTTCTGGGTTTTTTTGTTTTGTTTGTTTGTGCATCTGTTTTTAGCAAAAGCAAAATTATAAAAGCCAAATGTTGTGAAGTTGTAAGGAAACATGTGTCCTTTGGCATTGCTAATAGTGCTGTAAATGAATACACTGAAATCTGGCACATGTGATGAGCCAGTCAGATGTGTTTTGACTCAGTATTTCCATTACTGGGATTTTTGAGGGGGGGGGGGTTTGTTTCCTAGGCAATAATCCAAGAGAGAACAGCCATGTGGACAAAGGTGTTTGTACCAGCACTATTTGAAATCCCAAAAAGAAGACAAATAGCCTCCATGCCCTTCTTTAGGGAATGGTCTAGCAAACTTGCAAGTCAATACAGCAGTTACCAGAGTCTTCATGTCACTATCCCCACCCCCACACTTTGATCTTCCAGCATGCAAATTCCAGACCCACTTGTGAATCAGACAGTTTTCAGTCTGGTCCTCTGAAATGACATTGCCCCTTCTCTTGTCCACTTGCCAGGAAGTTCCCTGGAAAAGCACACTGTATGTCTTGCTCATTTTGGTACGCCTGCCACCTACTTCAAGCTATGGTACAAAGAAAGGCTCTAAAAAGGCTAATGTGCAAAACATGGGTCACAGACCCACTGTATCACCATCACTAGGAGACTGTTAGAAATGCAGAATCTTTTTTTTTTAAGATTTTATTTATTTATTTGACAGGCAGAGATCACAAGTAGGCAGAGAGACAGGCAGAGGGAGTGAGGGAAGCAGACTCCCCGCTGAGCAGATAGCCCAACTCGGGGCTCAATCTCAGGACCCTGAGATCATGACCTGAGCTGAAGTCAGAGGCCCAACCCACTGAGCCACCCAGGTGCCCCAAGATTTTATTTATTTATTTGACAAGGAGAGACACAGCAAGAGAAGGAACACAAGCAGGGGCAGTGGGAGAAGGAGAATGAGGCTTCCAGTGGAGCAGGGAGCCTGATGTGGGGCTCAACCCCAGGACCCCAAGATCATGACCTGAGCCAAAGGCAGACGCTTAGCTGACTGAGCCACCCAGGTGCCCCAGAATCTCTCGTTTAAGAGGGTAAATTTTATGTTATCTATATATGCTACCACAATAAAAAATTAGAATGCAGAATCTCAGGACCCACCTCGGACATGCTGCCTTTCAGCAAACCCATTTGAACAAATTCCCAGGTGATCTGTTTACATTTTGAGAAACCCTGTATGTTAGATGGATAGTTACTCTTAAAATATAAATTCCCATCATTAGTTACTATTTCTAATCATAACATATACTTTTTCTCCCTCACTGTGGGAGGCTGCACTTCATCGTCTCTTGGACTCCTTCCTCTTCACGAAGAATGGAGAAATCACAGTGGCAGCTGGCAGACTCCAAGGACAGCACGATGCCATGGCAACGTCTTCCATCAGTAACTTAATTTCATCTCCTCTTTTACATCTTGCTCTCCTCAGCCCTGAAGCTGGGAATTTTTTAATTTGGAAAGAACCAAAGATGGCTTATGGTTGCCATGCCAACAGCAACTGCACCCTTCCTAATGGGCTTGGATCTCATAAAGGAAACTTATCAGCAAATCAGAGAATTTTTAACCCCAAGGAGCTACAGAGAGACTTGCATCCCCTCACTTGGCCGTGGAGGGCCCTGGGGATGGGAGGTGAGTCTCCCTGTTTGCTGCATGGCAAGCTGCCAGCCTGCTTTGAAGTCATCCCTAGGCAAGCTGCTCAGCCTGGCCAACCCAAGGTGTTTAAGCAGGATTTGGGGACAGAAGGCAGCCTAGAGGACCCTTTAGGAAGGCTGTTTTAAGTGCTTTTTTTTTTTTTAACTGAGTGTTATGCCCAACGTGGGGCTTGAACTCATGACTCTGAGATCGAGAGTTGCCTACTTTACCGACTGAGCCAGCCAGGCACCCTACTTTTGGTGTCTTGCTATTTCCCAACCCCAGTGTATTTGCTTGCCTAGGGCTGTCAAAATAACAGGCCAGGCGGCCTCAACAACAGAGATTACTGTCTCACCATTCTAGAGGCTGCAAGTTCAAGATCAAGGTGTTGGCAGCTTTGGTTACTTCTGAGGCCTCTCTCCTGGGTGTGTCAATGGACAGTCACCCTCTCCCTGTGTCCTCACATGGTGGGTCATTCCTGTGTGTGTCTGTGAACTGATTTCCTCTTAAAAGGACACCAGTCAGACCGGATCAAGGCACCTTCCTAACGACCTCATTTTGACTTAATCACCTATTTGAAGGCTATCTCCAGATACAGTTACATTTGGAGGGACGCAATTTAGCGTGTAACAACCGGCTAGACCGGATCCTCCAGGCATGCGGACAGTACCCTAGCCTGTAACCATCTCTGTATGTGAGAGCCTGTGTGGGTCCAACTCCAGCATGTGATCACAAACGTCCCACTGTGTCCACACATGGGTCTGGAGAGCCTCCCATGGGCAGTTAGACAACTGCAGTGTCCTGGATCCCATACTGCATTCCACCTTTGATGAGCGTAGCCTGATGCATTCACCTTTGTTGGGCTCGAGTCCGTAATCACCAAGCAGGCTTGCTGGCAGCAGGTGTACAACACCACTGAGCAGCAAGGCACTGAGCCATGGTGCACCAGGTTCTCATGGACTCTCCCATCCCTTCTCCTCTGTGGTGCACTTCCGGTGCACTGGGGTTCTGGTGCACTGGTCTTCCGGTGCCCTGGGCAGCCCAAACGAAAGAGCTGGGCATCTTAGAGCTCATTTACGCTTCAGTCTTCCTGCAGGAGTGGCTCATTCAACAAATTATGTTGCAAGCATTGCATATACAGCTGAGGACAAACCCGGACCCTGCCCTCAGGTGGCTCACATCCTGGTGAGAGAGACGGACAATAAACCAAACAGAAGCAAACACAGGCCAGTTGTGGTGGTGGTGGTGGGAGGGGTTGCTGAAGAGGAAAATCAAAGCTGGGTGAGGAGGGAGAGGGAGTGGTGGGTAGGAGCCTCTGGTCTGCAGAGCCTGGAGAATACTGCTTCTCTGGTGATGACACATTTGAGCAGAATCCTGAAGAAAGGGGCCTTCCAGAGGAAGGGACAGCAAGCACAGAGTCCCCAAGAAGAGGCAGCAAAGAGGTGGTGTGTCTGAAGAGTAGTAAGCAAGGGGAGGTTGTCGGGAAGAATTTAATCTCACCCCCAAAGAGTGCCATTTGCCTTCTGCTTTGGGGAGGCAGTTACTAAGCTCTACCAAGAGTGCCTCTTTGCCTGGGGCAGTGTGGGGGGGCTTCTAATAGCCTAACAATGCGATTTCAAGTAGGGACGTGGCACAGATTATATTCAGGCTGGAACTGAACACACAAGAAAGACCAATGTTGTGATGAGTGGGCTGCAGACTGAGATCACTCGGAGGACACTCAATTAATCACACCTGTGCAATGAACTCCAGTAAAAGCTCTGAGCACTTGGCCCTGAGGAACTTCCCTGTCGGCAGCACCATGTGGGCTGTCCCTCACGGGTGCTGAGAGGAGGGTTGTGTGCAGGCAGCTTACCCCTCAAGTCTGACACTCTCCTAGACCAGTCCCTGGGTGCTTTTCCTGCAGCTGGTCTTAATCAGCATCCTTCCTGTGCTGTAAACTGTAACCATGAGTAAAGCGCTGTGAGTCCCTCCAGGAAATTGTCAACCTTGGCTAAGGGTCCATTGGGGACTCCCAAACGTGCCATTGGTGTCAGAAGTGGAGGTGGTCCTGTGGGGACTGGTCCCTCCGAATGTTGTTGTTGGCCAAATGTAGGGGTTGAAGTAGGAAATCGAGAGGGACAGGGAGGTGCCAAGTCTTGGGGGGCTATTGGAAGGACTTTGTTTTTTAGTCTGAGTGCAATGGAAAGCTCCCAGAGGCTTTTGAGGAGGGACAGGTCTGGCTTTTGTTCTCAAAGAGTCAGTGTGTGAGGAATAAGAAGAGCTTGCTGCTCACGTGTGGCAGTCATCATCATGAGAGAGAAGAGTGGCCCCGGTGTCAGGCACTGGTGGCAGGAAAGGGACTTTCTGAGGGCCCACTGTGGGGCATGATGGGGAGACCCGAGGTGAGGGGCTCAGAGGTTTTGGCTGTCCTGGAAGTTTGGCTGTGCCTTTTACTGAGGTGTTGATAGCTGTGGCTCGATTGAGGGTGCCCTGGCTTTGAGGTGTCCCGTAGAGCTCCAAGGGTGGTTCAGAGTGGGCATATGGACTTGGAAGCCTAGGATTTGGGGGCTGGGGGTCCGTGCTGAGGCACACCCTGGGAGACATCAGGTGGTGTGAAGTGCTGCCTGACCACTACGGAGATTTGGCTGAACCCGAATGTGAGCTCTGGCAAGGAACAGGTGGAGTGGAGGGAGCCCAAGAGTGGGAGGAGCCCAGCCAAGCTGTTCCCGAGCAGTTTTGCTCTTGAAGAATTAGAGAGAAGCATGATGATGGAGAAAATGGATATGGAGATGACACCATGTCTCCCATCCTGATGGGACAGCCCAATAAAGCAGGGACTGAGGATGCAGGAGAAAGAGGGTGCTGTGACTGAAGCAGACCAGCTAGCATGTGGGGTGGGGTAGACGCGATGCGCCAGTGACATGCAGGTCTTAGAGGACAGAGCAATGTGTGCATGGTGGTGGGAGTGGGTCGGTGGAAGGTTTAGGGTGGAAGCAGTGAGAAACATTCTCCTGCTGACGCTGATGTCTTCAGTAAAGCACAGAGCTAGCACAGGCAGAGGGCAGGGGCTGGTGTAGGATCGTCTTCCAGGAAGGCAGGAATCTGAATGGCCACAGCAGGCAGACAAGGGTAGGATTGTCAGGAGGACAGTTCTGCCCTAGAAAGTGGTCTCCCCAAGGGAAAGCATCTCTCCAGCCATAGCAGAGAGAGTCACATTTACCCAGGACTGGGGTTCACTGGGCAAGTCTGTGATGTGAGAAAGGTGTTCAAGGGAGGTGAACAAAAGGAGGAGAAGAGCCACCGGTGGGTAGGTGGTGAAGACAGGGAGTTGTGTGGCTCCCAGTGCTGGTGAAGGCAGCCGTGGTCCTGCTAACAGGAGGGGGCCAGAGAGCACAGTGTTGTGGCTCAGAGTGGGCTTCTGGAGGGTGGTGACAATGGGGACCAGGCAGCGGGTGGCAGACCACAGGCCATGGTTGATAGCCTGTGAAATCACATAGAGAGTCATGTGCAGGATGTCTTCAATAAAAATAAAACTGAAAAGAATAGTGTTAGGGCGTTACACAAGACAAGACTATGTCTTAAATTGTGCAACTTTTTCATACGTATGTGTACTAGATGATAATGTAAAATGGGTTTTTAAAGCTTAAAATTTGCCATTTTAACTGTTAAGTGTATAATTCAGTAGCATTGATACATTTACATTGTTGTGCAGTCATCCACACTATCCCCCAAATTTCTCATCACCCCAAATAGAAATTTTGTACCCATAAAATGTATTCTTTTCTTTTAAAAAAGATTTTATTTATTTATTTGACAGAGAGAGATCACAAGCAGGCAGAGAGGCAGGCAGAGAGAGAGGAGGAAGCAGGCTCCCTGCTGAGCAGAGAGCCCGATGCGGGGCTCGATCCCAGAACCCTGAGATCATGACCTGAGCCGAAGGCAGCGGCTCAACCCACTGAGCCACCCAGGCGCCCCCCATAAAATGTATTCTTTACTGTGGTCATAGTTTAAAACATTTAAAAGGCACTGGTCAGTGGTCAGGAAAGGGGTCCACCCTGGGGGTCATTCAGAGGGCAAGATTCTTGCAGGAGAGGCGGCAATGAGCTGACAGGCCAGGGTACTGGATTCACATGCATTACATGCATCAATCCCTTAGATTTTAAGGAAAAGATGTATTTCTAAGGATGAAGCTAGGAACCACAATGCAAAGCACAATAGGAAATCTGGTGCAAAAATATTCCAAGAATGCAGGAATCCAAAGAAATGGAGCAGAAATCACCAACGTGCCTAACGAGCACATAGTTATTTGGGTATGTTAAATTCAATATTCTGCAGCCACTAAAATCATTCATTAAAAACTGCAGTAAGAGTAAAATGCCCCTTCTCGAAGCAAGATACAAAATTACATAAACGTTGACTCACATAAAAATTAGGATTTTTTTCAATAGAGGACTGGCTAAGATGCTTGCTGTAGCAAAAACAACAAAAGCATAATATTTAAGACAATCTAAGGAATCTCTAAAATTTACAAGAGAAAGGAACTCCCTTACACTCAGTTGCAAACTGAAGATCTGAAAGTTGGAAATAGAAGCTACGAAAGACTTAATTAATAGTTAATGAAGAGATGCTAACACTCCTCTGAAAAGTGCATCTTAAAAACAATCATGAGTTCCCACTTTGCAGCCAGGTTTGTGAAAGAGGGGAAGCTGGAGACATTGCCAGGAGAATGGCTGAGTTCTGACAAATGGATAGTATCCAGAGACCTTCTAAGTACGGTAATAAATCAGATGCACATCCAAAGACGCTGAGAGATCTTTACAGATACACTGCATTGCAAAAAAGAAACAAGATATAAAGAAGGCAAACATTTATAAAAATGTTATATACATTGTGACCTCAACACTGTGGTTTTAAAAAAATTATGTAACTT
Organism: Lutra lutra; assembly: GCF_902655055.1. Lineage (NCBI taxonomy): Eukaryota > Metazoa > Chordata > Mammalia > Carnivora > Mustelidae > Lutra > Lutra lutra. Next base: position 65,402,226 of record NC_062289.1, on the reverse strand, counting down.
AAGAAACAACCTACAGTGGAAAGCTTTGGGGCCAAAAAAATAATGACTTGAGAGTCGTAGAGGGATGGGGTGTGGACATGAAGATGGGATGGGCTGCCTGGGGGGCCGGGAGGGCCACCTGGAGAATGGAGCTTCCTGTCGAATCCGATCTGGGGGTTCTGGAGCAGAGAGCCAGATGCAGAGGTTCTCAGGCAGAGTGACTTGGAGAGTTCAGGGAGGATGGAGTGGGCGAGCGCGGAGGACCCCGTATTCTGGGAACCGAGCCTGCGAGTGGTCCGGCCAGGGAAGCCCAAGTCCTGCGCACGGCCGACCCATGCGCCCCGCTTCGGTCCCGGAAGCTGTGGCCCTGACGTCCATGAGCCGACCCAGGCGTGCGGAAAGACAGAGTGGCCCGCGGGCTCCCCACCGCGGGGGAAGCCTGCGGGCGAAAACCGTGGGCTGAACACCCAAGTTCAGGACAGACCGCGCTTGCGCACTGCTCTCCTCTTTGAGCCCGCCCCAGGGCCCGCCCCTCCCCGCGGGGCCCCGCCCCCAGGCCCTTCAACCCTCATAGGCTGGCTCCGAGGCCGCGCTCGGCAGGCCGGCCAATGGGAGCGCGGCGCGCCCCGCGGCACGTGCGCCCCCGCCCAGCCCGGTCGAGTGCGAGCCGGTCCAGCTCCGGGGCGCGGAGCGCGCGGGGAGGGAACGCGCGGGAGGGGCGGGGCACGGGGCGGAGCGCGGGCGGGGGGGCGCGCTGATTGGCCGACGCTGCGTTCCGAGGCCGTTAACGGCGGCGCGGCGGGGCCCCGGCTCCAAAACAAAGGGCAGGCGGCCCGCGGGGCGGCGGCCGGAGGATGCCTCGCGCCCTGCGGAGGCGCCAACGGCCTCAGCGCGTCCCGGGCCGCGCCGGCGCCGCCTGAGAGCCGAGCCCGCGCTGACCGGGGCCCGGGCCGGATGGGCGCTGCGGGCCGGGGCGCGGACCGCCGAGCGGCCGTGAGTACGGGCGGGCCTGGACACTGTTGCGCGGGCGGCTACTCTGGCGACCCGAGGCTCCTGCGACAGCGGGCGGGGCCCGGAGACACCTGTTGGGCGTCCGGGCCGGCGGGCGGGGCGCGAGCGGGCCGCACCTGTGGATGTTTTTGTTCTGATTGGATTTTTTGTTGTTATTTGGTTCACTCCGTGTTGGAGCAGACCACAAAGCCTGATCTTTGATTTTTGCCCTCCTTTCTTCCTTCCCTTCCCTGCCTCCTTCCCACTTCAGCCACGAAAAAAATTTACAGAGAGGATGAACTAGATGCCTGCTGAAAATGGGCTTTTCCCTCTTTAATAACAACAACAAAAAATGTTGCGACCCGGAGTGAAATGAGGACAAAAGAGGGTTCCTAGGAATGTTTATTAGAAGAGGGGGATGTTTTCGAGTTACCCACATAAAGATCGTGACTAAAATGAATTGTTCTCTGTATCAGTTCCCTGCTCGTAGCACTAGGCTTTTTTTTTTTTTTAAAGCACAGCTTGCAGGAGCCATAGCTTGGGAAACCTGCTCAGTAGGGTCCCCCTCCCCCAGGCCTGCCTCTGATTGACATCTTTGATGTCCAGATAATGTGCTGAGTTCCAGGATTGGGGGGGGGGAGGCTATAATTTCATTTTGCAAAGATAATGGCTTTGGAAGACCTCAGTTTCCCCACCCCCAAGCTTTTTTGTTCAGTTGCATTTCTTCTTCCTCTTTTTGGCCAGAACACACACTTTAACCTGTTGTTTCCTTTGCCAAGAATGTTATTCTTTCCACCCACCTCCCTCCTAAACTAAGCAAGCCTCAGGAGGAGGCTTACCTCCTCTAGGGAACTCTTCCAGGTGACTCACCTGAGCAAGCCCGCTCTCTCCCACACCTGTGCACCCTCCAGCCTCTGCTCCGTTCTAGTAGATGAGTCCCTGCTCGGTGCCAGGAGCTGTGCTGGATGCTGGGGTGGTTGAGTTTTGTAATTGTGCGCTGATTCCCTCTTACCCCTGGCCCCGGGTTCTTGGGTGACAGTCATGGTACACTTGAGGAATGCTAATACTGAAGCTCTCCTGGACCCTTATGCTCCCTTCCCTTGCATCTCACAGGGCTAGAGTGTCTTCTCCTTTCAGGAGAGGTAGGACCAGAACGAAATCCTGTCCCACCACAGACCTGTAGCACAGAGTCTGGCTTCTGTTGGGCACTTAAGAAAAAAAAATAGCTGAATAATCTTAATTACCAATCTGAACAATAGTCTTTGCTTTTTCTTTTTCTTTTTCTTTTTTTTTTTTTTTTTAAGATTTCATCTTTAAGTAATCTCTACACTCAGTGTGGGGCTCCAGCTCACAACCCTGAGATCAAGAGCCGCAGTCTGCACCGACTGAGCCAGCCAGGAGCCCCCATAACCTTTGCTTTTTAAACGAACTTCTTGTTTTGTAATAACTTTAGATTTCTGTGAAAGTTGCAAGGGTAGTCCAGACAGCCCTGGTATGCCCCATGCCCAGTGTTCCCCAGTGTTAACGACCCTCTGCTGTCATGGTGCCTTTGCCAACATGAGCAACTGACATGGAGACATTCTTGTAGCCTAAGTCCAGACATTAAATCTTACCATTTTGAAGCCTTGGAATGTGTAAACCTCTTTATGTTGGAAGCAGCTTTCCTATAAAATCTCTTCCTGATTTTCCTGCCTGTCGTCCCTAAGTTTCACAAGGACCTAGTGTCAAGGGACAGAGAGTGGAGAGGGCGAGGGGCTGCCATAGAGTTTGAATGTATCCCTCCGCACCCCCGGGAGACTGAGAAACTAGAATATGAAGAGGCAGTATTCTTAGTTATTCGGTAGCATATATAACCACTTCGCCCTAGAGAGCTGTTCTGACGTGGGGAGCTGGCAAAACCAATCCTCAGCCACTGGGAGTGCTTGAAATGCTGAGGTCAAGTTGCCAGTAGAATCTGCCTGGGTGGATTTAATGCCAGGAAGATATAAAATTGGCATTTCAAGAAGCTGCTTTGCCGAAGTTGAATAACACAGATTCTGTTAGCCTCAGAGCCCCGACACAAACATAAGAAAGGGAGGAAAGCCCTCTGGTTAACTAAGCCCATTTTGCCTATTTATTGCTATCACTTTTAATTTGTGAGGGCATGGCAGACTGCGTAATGACACCTGTCCTCAACTTGCTGGGTTTTTGATTTTTGCCTTTTCCATATGTTCTGTTAGAGCTAGGTGCCTGCTGTAACTTCAGTAGCGACTTACCTATGTTTGTAGAAAATATGAAAACTTTGAAAAAGAAAAAGGCAGCAGCAATGGAAATCTTCCTTTCAAACTCTTCATTTGAGGTTCATTTGGTTTTCCATCTGTAGAAAAGTAGTTAGATCTGCTAATCAGCGAAACCTCTAGGGAGTGGAAATCTTGACATGAGATTTCAGGGGAGGTTGGAGAAAGTTCTGAACAACCAAGACATAGAGGGCTAAGGGTTCTGGGGAGGACAGCAGAGGTTGGATTCAGGAAGGAAGTCCCTGTTCCTTCTGTGATAGAAACCCTCTGAAAAGCTGTCTGCTGGTGAGAGAGAGATGGAAATCCTGGAGCCAACACTGTGTCATCCCCACCCAGGGAACATCCCCTTAATCTGGCTTCTGAAGAGCCTCAGAACCAGGACTTCCCGGTGGGGAGATGCGCTCGCCATCCCTCTGTCCCGCTGTCCTATAACGATGACACGACCTCTTATGTGATTGTCTGGACCACCTTGTGAATCACAATTTACCCTCATTTTACAGATAAGGCAACAGCTTGTCTTGCGGTTCCCTGGCCACCAAACACGGGGCACAGTTTGAGCCAAGCGCTGTTGCAGCTTTGTCCCTGCTCACCCCCAGTAGCCTGTCTCTTGGCAAACCTCCCCTCCTGGGTCCCTTGGGCTGTCACCTGGCTTCCCAGTGTTGGCACTCTCACCCTCAAGCACTGGCCCCCTTCGATTGCTTTTTGCATCTCTGGTTTTTCCTTCTCTTGCTCCAACACAGGCCTTCAAATGTTTATCCCACCTTATCCCACCGTGGGTCCTGCTTCCATCAGCCTTCTGGGTCCCACCCTTTCAAGTGAGAAGGGCAGTGGTGTGTGTGTAGCTAGCACCTTGGTCTTTCCCCCTGTCAATAGCAAGCAAGCCAGTAAACTCTGCTAGGAAGTGTCCCTAGGCCCTGACTGTGGGGAACGTTGTTACTAGTGGGAGAAATAGAAAAGAATGTATTACAGGTTGTTGGAAAAGAAGGGCTCAGTGCAAACACATTAATTAGTCTTGTAGGAGACAGATGGCGGAGGCAGAACCTAAGGCAGCGGGGAGGAGGGGTGAGGACCAGGACCTGGAGGGCAGAAGAGCTAGGCCATGAGGTGTTGAAGTTGCACAGACACCCCTGCCCAGATTCTGGAGAAGCTGTGGGGCTTCATCTGGGGCCAGACAGACAGGTGGTAGGACTGAGGAAATTTTCTTGCCCCTCCCAGTGGGTCCACGGATCACCAAGCCTGCAGTTCCTGAAATGTGTGGAGAAGAGCATTTCATCCTGTAATTCCAGTGAGAAGGCAGACCGTGCACGTGAAGGGAAGCTGGTTCTGCCAAAGGCAAACTGGCCTCCTGCCATTGCCCTTTGACATGAATCCTTCCAGGCCTTTCCACACCTGCGCTTTGTGTGTGTGTGTGTGTGTGTGTGTGTGAGAGAGAGAGAGAGAGAGAGAGAGAGAGTGAGTTTGAGTAGTTGGTACATACCTTCGGTATCAAAAATCTAAAGTCACCGGGACGCCTGGGTGGCTGTTGGTTAAGCATCTCCTTTGGCTCAGGTCATGATCCCAGGGTTCTGGGATCAAGTCCCACATCAGGCTCCTTGCTCAATGGGGAGCCTGCTTCTTCCTCTGCCTGCCGCTCCCCCTGCTTGTGTGCTCTAATAAATAAATAAAATATATTTTTTTAAATCTAAATTGTTCAAAAAGCAAATGGTGAAAAGGGAGTCACCTTCCCCGTGCTTCCTAGACCCCAACTGAGGTCCAGGGGCGTGTGCCCAAGAGCGCTGACAGGTGTTACCAGATGGCTGCAGCACAGCCAGCCCTCGCCAGTGGTGATAGCAACTTCTTAAAAATTTTTGCCCATCTGCTAGGTTGTAAGACCTACCAGACTCCCTTTAATTTGCTTCGATGAGTGAAGTTCACACAGGTTCATGTGTCTGCAAGGCACAGCGGTCCAGGGTGTAGGCTCTGGCTTTGAATCCACTGCTTACTAGCTGTGCAACCTTGGCAGGTTGGTTAAGCTCTCTGGGCCCCAGTTTCCATATCTGCACAGTGGGACTCAGAAGAATCCCCACCTCCGAGGGTTGCTGCCAGTTCGTCTGGTTCTTGTGAAGTCTGCTGCTTAGAATAGTGTTGGCCTAGGCGGGTGGTCTCTGCATAGCCCCATGTTCCCTTTTCCATGGAAGATGTGGATGTCCCTGCCCGAGCCACCCACCCGGGGTCCTACTTCCACCATGAACTCTGGCTAAATGCTTTGTATGCCCCCCAGGAAGGAGGAGGAGGAAGTAGAGGGCTGGAACTGAGCCTGTCACCAGGTAGTGGCAGGGTGGGGAGGTGGCGTGGAGAGTAGGGAGAATGGGTGTCCCAGGGTGTGGGGCCCTCAGGAGCCTCCATGCCATCCCGGAAATGTCAGAGCTCCCTGGCTGGGGCTTTATTTCTCAATGTTTTTGTCTTTCGAAGTGTGGTAACAGCACCATATGGACATGGGCCTGATTCACGTTCTCTTAAAATAATTATGCGTGTTTATTTTAGGAGAGACATTTCTGGAATCCAGAATATTGTTTTTGCTCCAAAAAATTACCCCACAGTAATATCTTCTGTGTGGGTGGGGGGATGGTTGCTGCCCTCCAAACCCAGGGGAAACATAATGTCCTATAGTAAACATGATTCACAGGACCCATCGGCCTTTCTCTGACTTCACGGAGGCTCCTAACTCGCCAGTAGCTCTATGTTGTAAAAGCCCATTTTGCGCACTGGGTGCCTGAAAATTTGGCCGTGATCTTGCCAGTGTCCCAGCAGATACCCAGTTTAGAAGCCTAGTGGAACCACCACCCAAAACGCTTCTCTGGAACCACAAATCCAGGCCTGACCGTTGCCCTGGCTGGGCCCCCTCTGCTGGGTGGCGACAGGGGTGGCAGTCAGGACAGAGACGGTGGAATGTGTATATGTAAGGCACACTCCTGCCTTGGAAGGGTTGGCCGTGAGTGCTGAGCATGGACAAGGCTCAGTAAAGGTGACAGGAGACTATGAGGAGGGCGGTTCCACAGAGACGGGCCTTCTGGACACTGGCCGCTCCTCAGGCTGAGGTCAGCTGGGGCGAAGGCCATCCTTGGAGGCCTGCAGTGGAAGGACACTTAGCTGTGCCATTGAGCAATTCACGATAAACAGAAAAGCCTTGGTGAGTTGCCACTTTGAAAGGTGGTGTCCCATACAAAGGGAACTGCATGTGAGCTAAAAATAAGAGGTATTACCCCCTTTATTATTATGAATAAAAGTGAACCCCCCCTTTTTTAAAGTAATCTCTCTACCCAGCATGGGGCTCGAACTCACAACTCCAAGATCAAGAATTACACACACTGCCAACTGAGCCAGCCAGGCACCCCGAAATCCCTTGTTTCAAGGCTGGAGGGAGTTTCTGGGAGTTTCTCTATTCAGTCACAGGGAGCAGTGTTTCTGCCACTAAAGGGGCAGGACTCTCGAGACCTGACCAGGCAGCTCGTGAATAGTCTGAGATTCCTGTCTCTTGGCCCCTTTACCACATACTTTTATTTTTTTTATTTTTATTTTTTTAAAGATTCTATTTATTGTCAGAGAGAAAGCGCACAAGCAGGCAAGTGGGAGGCAGAGGGAGAAGCAGGCTCCCCCCGGAGCAAGGAGTCCCATGCAGGACTTTATCCCAGGATCCTGGGATCACGACCTGAGCCGAAGGCAGCGGCTTAATGGACTGAGCCACCCAGGCGTCCCTACCACATACTTTTAGAGTCTTCATTGAGGGAGTCTGAGGAAAGAAAGGACAAAACTGAAGACTCCTTTCAATAAAGGGGAAAGACTCAGGTGAAGGTATGAAACCAGACTCAACATGAGTTCAGTAAAAAGTCAGGTCAGAGGGCGCCTGGCTGGCTCAGTTGGTAGAGCGTGGGACTCTCAGTCTCTGGGCTGTGAGTTCAGGTGTAGAGCCTACTTTAAAAAAAAAAAAAAAAATTTTTTTTTAGAAGTTCTTTCCTTCCTTATGAGTCATCACCAAATTGTGGGGGGGCAGAGGAGGTTGCATGTGTGGATTGACAGTACCTGTGTGGCCCGTGTAGGACATGGGGTGGGAGCTGGGCTGCTGTGGGTGGGATCCATCCAGACCCCCATCCCCATGACCTCAAAGATGGGAGGGATACCAGGGTTCCGATTCAGAGTCCCCAGTAGTTTGGGCAACAAATAAAACCCAATAGAATGTATCAGGGCTAATGTGATGGCTTGAAAAGGTTAAAGTTTTGGGAATCCCTGATAGGGAATATCTAATACAATCAGACTTCTTCAGAGGCTCCCTTAATCCTTGGTTGAGAAGACTTTGAGTGGAGAAAGAAACCGAGCTTCATTTTGGAAGACAGATTTGTAGGCGTCCGTGTGTGTCCCTTGTGTGGAACCTTCCTCCATGATATTCTTGCTGGCTGATTTTCTCTGTTGGGAAATGGGACAACCATTAATTTCTGTTTCTGGTATAAAATAGGACCCACCTTTTCCTTTTCCTACAGATGGGTATCCATAACGTCCAGCACCATTTTAGGAAACCTCTCTCTCGCAGTGAGCTGCGATACCACGGTCATTGTATCTGGTGTCCATCTAGGCATAGGTCTGTTTCTAGGTTCTCTTTCGAGTCCTATCAGCCCGTTTTCCTGTCCCCTGCCAGCACCGCTCTGCCCCCATGACTGTGGAAAATGGCAGGACGGCTCTCTGTCAGACTTAGGTAGCAAACGTGTTTCCATCATGCTCTTCGAGAGTGCCCTCATGGTTTTTTTGTTGTTTTTTTTTTAAGATTTTATTTATTTATTTGAGAGAGAGACAGTGAGAGAGAGCATGAGTGAGGAGAAGGTCAGAGAGAGAAGCAGACTCCCCGCGGAACTGGGAGCCCGATGCGGGACTCGATCCTGGGACTCCAGGATCGTGACCTGAGCTGAAGGCAGTCGTCCAACCAACTGAGCCACCCAGGCGTCCCGCGCCCTCATGGTTTTGACCTTTGACAGGATGGGGCTCAAGACACACTACCCTAACATATGTCACCATGCATGTTGACTGTCTTAAGGTGGAGGAATTTGAGAAAATGACAGAAGGAAGGAGGTCATTCTGACCTCCCCCTTTGCCCTGATTCCCTGACACAGGTCATAAGACCCTCCTGGGAAAGGTGTCCTCCCTGTACGAGGAGGAGGGAAGACCTTCCTATCAGAGACGGAGAATTTGGGGCCAAGAATTCTGCACAACCTTATTAAACCTACCCTGTCTTTCTAGTTACTTCTTCACCACAGAATACCCCCTTGATATGACCTCTGATGACCTCTGCCTTGTTCTTCACAAATAAATTCTTTGTCTAAGTGATAGAAAAGCTTCCTGCTCTGTTGCTATTGGTTCTTCATTCTCTTGTGGAAACATTCCATAAGATCTGTGTGCTTTTCTCCTGCTGATCTTTCTTTGCCAGTTTAATTTCCAGACCCAGCCAGGGACCCCGAGAGGGTTGAGGAAACCTTTATCCTCCCCTATAGACACTTTTAGGATAAATTTTAGAATCCAGTCTCGCTGCCTCTCACTGGCTTCCCTGGCTTGCATATGCACGTGTGTACAAACACGCGCACGTGCGCACACACACCCCCAACACATCTTACTGGATTTTGATTTGAATTGCATTTTTTAAAAAGATTTTGTTTATTTGACAGAAATCACAAGTAGGCAGAGAGGCAGGCACAGAGATGGGGGAGGCAGGCTCCCTACTGAGCAGAGAGCCCGATGTGGGGCTCGATCCCAGGACCCTGGGATCATGACCTGAGCCGAAGGCAGAGACTTTAACTCACTGAGCCACCCAGGCGCCCCGATTTGAATTGCATTTGATTTAAAAATTACTTCTGGGGGTGGGGGGTGCCCGACTGGCTCAGTCAGCAGACAGTGCCACTCTTTGATCTTGAAGTCATGAGTTTGAGCCCCACGTTGAATGTAGAAATTACTTAAATAAAATTCACGTATGTCTGGGTGGCTCTGTTGGTTAAGCATCCAACTCAGTTTCGGCTCTGATCATGATCATTTAGGGTCATGGGATCAAACTCTGCGTCGGGTTCTACTTTCAGCATGGAGTCTGCCTGAGATTCTCCCTCCTGCACAGCCTCTACCCCTGTGCTCATGCTCTCTCTCTCTTATATAAAATAAATACAATCTCTAAAAACAAATATAGTTAAAATAATAAAAATAAAAATCACTTTGGGGAGAATTCATATGTTTACAATATCTTCCGGTCCTGATCTTGGTTTATCTCCATTTATTTAGGTATTCCTTATTGTCCCTCAAAAATGTATGCTCTCTCTGTAAAAATGTTTCAGGTCTTTGAATTTATTCTTAGATACTTTGTACTGTAACACTGTTGCCTAAGTGTATATTTTTCTATTCTGATTTTTTAAGATTTTATTTATTTATTTGAGAGACAGAGATCACAAGTAGGCAGAGAAGCAGGCAGAGAGAGGAGGAAGCCGGCTCCCCGAGGAGTGGATAACCCGATGTGGGGCTCGATCCCAGGCCCCTGGGATCATGACCAGAGCTGAAGGCAGAGGCTAACCCACTGAGCCACCCAGGCGCCCCTCTATTCTGATCTTTATGTCTTGTTGCCTTGTCTTGCAGAGCTGGCTGGGACTTGGGGAGAGGGGGTAGGGCCGTGTGGAAATGGTGGTGTAGAGGCTCATTCCTGACCTCAAAGAGAAAGTTTTCTAAGTCTTACCGAGAGGCTGATGTTCATTGTGGGTTGTTCCGTTTTTATAGATGTCTCTTAACAGATAAGGAAGTTCCCTTATTTCCTTAGTCTGCGCAGAATGTTGCTAGAATTGCCAGTGGATGTTAGATTTTGTCAAATGATTTCTCTGCATCTATTGAGATAAACAGATTGAGAGAACAATAGGTGGTACATTGTATTAACTGTACTTTCTAACGTTAAATGATTTTGAATTCCTGTGATAAAGTCAACCTAATTGTATTTTATTATCCTTTTAAAATAGTATTAGATTCCGTTTGGTAAACTGATTTTGGGTGTTTGCATCTTGGTTCATGAGAAGAAAATTACAGCCAATTTCATTCTTGCACTACCCTCATCGAGGTTTGGTATCAGGTCAAGCTAGCTGGTTCATCCCCATTTCTTTAATGTTAATCAGATTGTTTGGGTTTGTTGTTTCTTCCTGAGTCCTATTTTTCAGTTATATTTCTTCTAAGAATTTATCTGTGTGATTTACGTTTTCAAATACATTCAGTTGATCACAACATCCTCTTACCCTATAAATCTCATCCAAAGAAAGTGTTATCCCATCTCCATTTCTGCCAGGTTATTACTTCTATCCGATCTCTCCCTCCCACCTCTTTCCCCAAATCAGTCGAACAAAGCTTTATCAGTTTTATCTGTCTTTTCCAAGAACAAACTTTTGGCTTTGTTGATCCTCTCTTGCATGTTTTCCTTGCCTGTTACATTACATTTTTTCCTTTTTATTTCCTTCCCTATATTTTCTTTGTGTTGTTTCTCTGTTGCTTTTTTTTTTTTTAAGATTTTATTTATTTATTTGACAGACAGCAAGAGAGGGAATACAAGCAGGGGGAGTGGGAGAGGGAGAAGCAGGCTTCCCGTCAAGCAGGGAGCCTGATGCAGGGCTCAATCCCAGGGCCCCGGGGTCATGAACTGAGGCAAAGGCAGACGTTTAACTGACTGAGCCACCCAGACACTCCTCTCTGTTACTTTTTTAACTTCTATTTTTAAAAATATATATTTTTAAAGATTTATTTATTTATTTGACAGAGAATGACTGCGAGAGAGGGAACACAAGCAGGGCGCAGAGAGAGAGGGAGAAGCAGACTTTCCGCTGAACAGGGAGCCCCATGTGGGGCTTGATCCCAGGACCTGGCATCATGACCTGAGCCGAAGGCAGACGCTTAACAACTGAGCCACCCAGGCGCCCCTACTTTTTTTTTTTAACTTTTAAAGATGGTTGTTTACTGTTGGTGAGAATGCAAGCCGGTGCAGCCACTCTGGAAAACAGTATGGAGGTTCCTCAAAAAGTTGCAAATAGAGCTACCCTATGACCCAGCAATCACACTACTGGGTATTTACCCTAAAGATACAGATGTAGTGATCCAAAGGGACACATGCACCCCAATGTTTATAGCAGCAACATCCACAACAGCCAAACTGTGGAAAGAGCCCAGATGTCCATAGACAGATGAATGGGTAAAGAAGATGTGGTCCGTATGTGTGTGTGTACATGCACACAATGGAATACTACTCAGCCATCGCAAAAAAACAGAAATATTCCCATTTGCAATGATGTGGATAGAACTAAAGGGTATTATGCTAAGCGAAGTAAGTCAGAGAAAGACAAATATTGTATGATCTCACTCATGTGGAATTTAATAAACAGGGATGCCTGGGTGGTTCAGTCAGTTAAGCATCTGCCTTCGGCTTGGGTCATGATCCCAGGGTCCTGGGATTGAGCCCCACGTTGGGCTCCCTGTTCCACAGGAGCCGGCTTCTCCCTCTCCCACGCCCCCTGCTTGTACACCCTCTCTCTGTCTCTCTCCCTCTGTCAAATAAATAAATAAAAAAAAATTTTTTTTTAAAAAAGGAGGGAAAGAAAACAGAGGATCATAGGGGAAGAGAGGAAAAGAAAACCAGATGAAATCAGAGAGGGAGCCAAACCATTAGAGACTCTTAATCATCAGAAACAAACTGAGGGCTGCTGGAGGGGAGAGGGGTGAGGGGATGGGGTAACTGGGTGATGGGCATTAAGAAGGGCACGTGATGTAACAAACACTAGTGTTATATAACACTGATGAATCACCGAACTCTACCTCTGAAACTAATAATACACTATATGCTAATTAATTGAATTTAGATTTTAAAAAATTCTCTGAGGGGAGAAAAAAGTCAACCTTAAAAAAAAATCATCACAGCAAGATTCCCTGTGTTGCCTTTTGACATCCACACCCACTTCAGCCCCCTCTAAACCCCCAGCATCCTCTAATCGGTTCCCCATTTCCATGATTTTGTCACTTCAAGAACATTCTACAAATGGGATAATACAGTATGTCACCTTTGGGGGGCTGGCTTTTTCTTTTTTTTACTTAGCATAATCCTCTGAAGATTCCTTCAGGTCGTTGGGCTCCCTGCTCATCAGGGAGTCTGCATTTCCCTCTCCTTTTCCCTCTCCCCCCAGCTTAGGCTCTCTCTCTCTCAAATAAGTAAAATCTTAAAAAAAAAAAAAAAAAAAGGGTGTTTAGCTCATCATTTCAACCTATCATATTTTCTAGTCTACATCCTGTAAGATTATACATTTTCCTTTAAGTACTAGAAAGTAGGTATTTTATTATTGTTTAATAATATTAATAAAAAGATCTTTTAATTTCCATTCTTAGACCCATGAGTATATAGAAATACATTCCTTTCTCTCCTCAGATTATACTTTTTTAATATGAGAGAATAATTGACACACAATATCCTATTAGTTTTAACTGTACATAATATTGATTGGGTATTTTTATATATTATGAAATGATCTCCACCATAAATCTAGTGTCCCCTGTCCCCATACAAAATCATTACAAAGTTACTGACTATATTCTCTATGCTGTACATTATATCCCCATGAATTCTTTTTTTTGTGACTGGAAGTTCATACCCCTTAATCCCCTTCACCTACTTTGCCCATCCCCCCACCCTGTCCCCTCTGGTAACCCACCATTTGTTATCTATGAATCTCTTTCTTTCTTTTTTTTTAAGATTTTTATTTATTTATTTGACAGAGATCACAAGCAGGCAGAGAGAGAGGAGGAAGCAGGCTCCCTGCCGAGCAGAGAGCCCGATGATGCAGGGCTTGGATCTCAGGACCCTGGGATCATGACCTGAGCCGAAGGCAGAGGCTTTAACCCACTGAGCCACTCAGGCGCCCCTGTGAATCTCTTTCTGTTTTGTTTTTTCTTTCACTTTTTTGTTTAGATCCCACATACAAGTGCGGTCATATGGTGTTTGTCCCTCTCTGACTTCTTTCACGTAGTGTAGTACCGTTGACATTGAGCCGCGTACAATTTTGTGGTGAGATGACTGCGTGGTGTTCCACTGTGTATGGCCACATCTTTATCCATTCATCTATCAGTGGACACTTGGCTGCTTTCATCGCTTCCCTTTTCTCCCCATCCTTGCCAACTTTTATTTTTTTTTGTCTCTTTGATAATAGCCAATCTGACAGGTGTGTGCTGATAAGTTATTGAAAAACCACAATAAAATGAAAACTAGTTTTGTATTTCCCATATGATGAGTGATGCTGAGTCGTCATCTATCTTTTCATGTGTCTGTGGCCGTCCGGATGTCTTCTTTGGAAGAATGCCCATTAAAGTCCTCTGCCCATTTTTCTTTTAAAGTAGGCTGCGCACCCAACGTGGGGCTCAGGACTCACAAGCCCTAGATCAAGAGTTGCTCACTCTACCAACCGAGCCAGCCAGGCGCCCCCCCTGCCCATTTTTAACCAGGATATTTGTTTTTAAATTGTGTGAAGTCCCTTGTATATTTTGGATATTAGCCCCTTTTCAGACGTGTGATTTGCAAATATTTTCTCCCATTACACAGGTGGTCTTTTGTTGATGGTTTCCTTTGCTATGGAAAAGCTTTTCAGTTTGATGTAATCCCACTTGCTTATTTTTTTCTTCTATCGCCCTTGTCTGGAGAGGTGGGTCCCAAAATCATACCACTAAGCATGAGGTCACAGAGCTTCCTGCCTATGGCTTCTTTGAGAGTTTAACAGTTTGGAGCCTTACTTTCAAGTCTTTATTTTTGTGTACAAAATAAGACAGTGGTCCGGTTTCCTCCTTTTGCACCTACTGTCCAGTGCCCCCGGGGCCGTTTAGCGAAGAGACTCATTGTATATTCTCACCGCCATTGTCCTGGGTTGGCCGCACGTGTGTGAGTTTTGTTCTGGGCTCTCTAGTCATCCTTTTGATCTGTGTGTGTGTCTTTGCACGAGTACCACACTGCCTTGAGTTCTGTGGCTTTGTAGTATAGTCTGAAATTAGGGACTGTGATACCTCCAACTTTGTTCCTTTTTCTCTAAATTGCTTTGGCTCTTGGAGTCTTTTGTGGTTTTATACATATTTTAGGATTCTTTGTTCTATGAAAAATGCCACTGGTATTTTGTCAGGTGTTGCGTTGAATCTCTAGATTGCTTTGGGTAGGATGAGAATTTTAAGTGTTCTTCCAATCCATGAGCACAGAACATCTTTCCATTTCTTTGTGTAGACATACATTTCTGCATTTCCAAGCATACAAAGATTTTTCTTTTCTTTCTTTTTTTTTTTTTATAAGATTTTATTTATTTATTTGACAGGGATCACAAGTAGGCAGAGAGGCAGGCAGAGAGGCAGGCAGAGAGGAGGAAGCAGGCTCCCTGCTGAGCAGAGAGCCCAATGCGGGGCTCGATCTCAGGACCCTGAGATCATGACTTGAGTTGAAGGCAGAGGCTTTAACCCACTGAGCCACCCAGGAGACCCCCAAAGACTTTTCTTGTTAGGTTTTCTTACTGATTTCTAACTTAAGTGTATTTTGTTCAGAGAATATACTGTGTTTTAAGTTTGGGGAAGTTGGTTGAGACTTGTAGGGTGGGCTTTTTTTTTTTTTTTTTTTAAGATTTTATTTATCTATTTGACTGAGAGAGATCACAAGTAGATGGAGAGGCAGGCAGAGAGAGAGAGGGAAGCAGGATCTCCGCTGAGCAGAGAACCCGATGTGGGACTCAATCCCAGGACCCTGAGATCATGACCTGAGCCGAAGGCAGCGGCTTAACCCACTGAGCCACCCAGGCGCCCTAGGGTGGGCTTTTGCAAACGTTTGCATGCTGTGCATGAATGTGGGTTCGGTAGTTCTTACAGCTTTCTCCATGTCTTTTAGGTAAAATTTGTTCGTCACATTTTGCATATCCTCTCTGCCCATAATGATTTGTGTTTGTTCTATCAGTCACTGAAAGGCATAGTAAAAGAGAAATGTATTTATACTATATATGCTATGTTTTAAGTATAATATAAATATGTAATAAGTATACCATATTTACACACTATAATCAGTGTTCCTATTCTTTTTTTTTTTTAAACAGAGCTTTATGCCCCGCATGGGGCTTGAACTCACGATCCTGAGATCAAATGTCACGTGCTCAATGACTGAGCCAGCCAAGCACGCCCAGTAATCCTATTCTGATTGAAGATTTATTTCTTACTCCTTGCAGTTATGTCAGTGTTTGATTTATATATTTTGAGGCTATGTTATTAAGTGATAAGGTTTACACTTGCTATTTCTCTCCCTGTTATTTTTATCATTGAGAAGTAATCCATTTTTCTATCTAGCAAAAGTCTTCCCTTAAATATTTATTTAAGGGAAGTGCTAATGTGTTAATATTTTTTCATTTGCATATCATACTTTTTCTGTCCTTTAGCCACCTTTTAAAAAAATAATTTCTACACCCAACATGGGCCTCAAACCCACGACCCCAACATCGAGTCACTGCCCTCCCGACTGAGCCAGCCAGATGCCCATTCCTTTTACTACTTCAATTTCTTTATTGTGAATCACATACATATAATACATAAGATAAATATATTGCCAGCAAATAATTATAAGCCTTATGTCTGTGTTGCCACCACCCAGGTTTCTAGCCTTATCTTTTAGCCACTATGTGTCCTTACTTTGAGTTATGTCTCTTGTAAATTAAGTCTAGGTGAGTTGTTGAACTCACAACTTCAAAATCAAGAGATACATGTTCCCTCAGCTGGGCCCCCCCTTTCTTGCGTCTATTTAGACTGACATTTTATCATTCACTGATATGCCCCTTTGTAGGTTTGGAATTATACAGTTAGGTTTTGTTGTTCTAGAAATGTCATCAAAATCACAACATTTATCCTTACTTTCCCAGAATCTGAAGCTTAACCAATACTTATAGCTACTTTTTTGAATAATACAAGGACTCTAGAAAGTTTTCATCAGAGCTCTCACCCTGAGTTACTGTGCTCATGTATTACGGTGATATATTTTTCTTTTATATTTTTAGGAGAGAACGGGGGTGGGGGGTGGGAGAGAATCTTAAGCAGACTCCATGCCCAGCGCGGAGCCTGAGACAAGGCTCAGTCTTACGACCCTGAGACCATGACTTGAGCAGAAATCAAGAGTCCGATACTTAACCAACTGAGCCACCCAAGCGCCCCACACAGTCCTATTTCTTCAAAGCTCTACAAGATACTGCTGTTCTGTTTACCCATGGACTTACCATCTTCTTCATTCCCATTCTTTTTTTTAGACTCTCACGTTTAGTGCTGTTTTTCTTTTGTCTGAAGCACATCCTTGCGCTTCCTCTAGTGATACTTCGCTGAAGTCAAACTTTTTAGTTGTCTGAAAACATCATTCCGGAATTCTTGAAAGATATTTTCACTGGATGTAGAATTCTGGAATAGCCATCATTGTCTTTCAGGACCTTAAAGGTACCTTTCCTAACTGCCTTCTGGGTTCTGTTGTTCTACTTAGGAAATTGTTCTGTTGAAAGGTAATTTTCCCTCCCCTTCTGGATACTTGTAATACTTTTATTTCTCTTTCTTTGGTGTTCTACAGGTGCTCTCCCCCATTTTTCCTCTCACTTTACCATCCATCAGTCTAAATACGTGTGTGGGCCTTCACTGTCATTTGCAGGCAGTCAGGCCCCATCGATGTTGTGAAGGCTTTCCCCTATGGTTTCATCTAACTGTTTATAGTTTCCATTCTTTTTTTTTTTTTTAAGATTTTATTTATTCATTTTACAGACAGAGATCACAAGTAGGCAGAGAGGCAGGCAGAGAGAGAGAGGAGGAAGCAGGCTCCCTGCTGAGCAGAGAGCCCGACGCAGGGCTCGATCCCAGGACCCTGGGACCATGACCCGAGCTGAAGGCAGAGGCTTTAACCCACTGAGCCACCCAGGCGCCCCTATAGTTTCCATTCTTACAATGATTTTTTTTTAATAGTTTGGGGTTTTTTGTGTGTGTTTATTTTAATTTTAAAAAAATTTTTATTTATTTGACAGAGAGAGCCAGAGCAGGAACACAAGCAGGGGGAGCTGCAGAGGGAGAACCAGGCTTCCTGCCGAGCAGGGAACCTGATGCGAGCCTTGATCCTGGGACCCTGGGATCATGACCTGAGCCGATTGCAGATGCCCAAGCGACTGAACCACCCAGGCACCCCTCATTCTTACATTTAGGTCTTGGATCCAGTTTGAGTTATTTTTTGTATATGGTGTTAAATAAGGGTCCAGCCTCGTTTTTGTTTTGCATGTGGATATCCGGTTTTCCTAGTGCCGTTTGTTGAAAAGACTGCCCTTTCCCCACTGAATCATCTCGGTCCCCTTGTTGAAAATCAGTTGAGCATATAAAGGGTTTGTTTCTGGAATGATATGTAACTTCTTCACGATTAATTAAACTGGATCCCTCCTGCGTATTCATAAATGTCACGGTGCTTTGAGTCATTAATTCCAGGATTTGGGACAAGATGTGTGCCGTCCTGCTGCTGGCCTCACTCAGATGGGAGGCTTATTGGCTGCTTTTTCCTTTATGTTTCCAGAAGTCACACACAGCCTAAAATGCACTAAATCAGATGTTTTTCTCAAATGATCTGGATGTAAAAGTAGTTCACTCGCCACTTCCAATGGCATCTAGAATGAAACCGTGACAAATAGTAAAGAATTCGATCTTCTGGGTCTGCCTCTCCCCACCCTGTTCCTGGGAACACACAATTCCCAGGCATCCCTCCTCGAAGTCTCTCGTTCCCTCCATAACCCTGTGCTTTGTCATGATTGGTTGACAGGTTGTGACGCTTTTCTCTCGTCCCAACTGTGTGGACAGTGCCACACGCCCTCCGAACGACGACGGCCCTTGCGTGCATCTTCCGCTGTTTTTCCTGTCAGAGGGCCCAGCAGAGCCGCCGGCCGTCCAGTGCCAGCCCTGAGCTGAGCGAGGAGCGCCCAGCCGAGATGGTGAAGATGACAAAATCCAAAACGTTCCAAGCTTATTTGCCAAACTGTCACCGAACCTACAGCTGTGTCCACTGCAGAGCCCACCTGGCCAACCACGATGAGCTGATCTCCAAGGCAAGTGGTTGGTGTCTAGGGAGCGATGGGCTCCCGGTCACCGTGATTGTACCTCCCTACCAGATGGACATTTGACCATCATGTGACTTCCGGGGTTGGTGGCATCCTAGGAGTCTAGGGCCTTCTGGGCAGCACTGATGAATGTTTTGTGCGTGATTGTGACTGACTGCTATCTTGTTATCTCGGTATGACTGTGATCTTGGTGTGCCATTGGGCATGGTGTTGGCACAGGGGGTGGGTGTTGGAGGGCTAGGCAGCTGGGACAGAAAATCACAGAAAGCAAGATGAGTGTAGGTTATTTGTCAGAGCAGTAGAGTTCACATAAGACCAAGAAACACTGAAGGAGCAAAGGAAGTTTAGAAGATCTGTGGAAATAGTCCAATAATGAGGAAATTAAATGTTAACTCGGAATACTTAAGAAGAAAACAGGGTATCATGGGGGGATGGGAAAAATTGGATCTTTTAGAAAAATACCCATGAGGGAAGCTGTGAAGAGGGCCATCTTTGTCATTAGTCAGTGATGCCCCAGCCCGAGGGAGCCGTTCCTTGATGCAGGCGGGTCTCGTTATGAGAAGGCTCTGGTTTTATCTGTGGGCCACCTCCGGCACCCCACCTGTTCCCAGGAAGTTTTATTGGGCCACAGCCACGTTTGTGTGTTTCTACAGCACTGGTGGCTGCTGTTGGGCTGGCCAGAGCACCAGCATCCTTACTGCAGAGGCCGTGCAGCCCCCAGAGCTGAAAACATTTCTCAGCTGGCCCTCGTTTATGGAAGTTTGCAGACCTCCTGCTCTAATCTGACTTCTGTCTCACCCCCCCCACCACAGATCTGGCCACATCACGGATCTAAACCCTGTTTAAAAAATAAGGATTTGTGGGGTGCCTTGGTGGGTCAGAGGGTTAAGCATCTGCCTTCAGCTCAGGTCATGATCCCAGGGTCCTGGGATGGAGCCCCACATCAGGCTCTCTGCTCAGTGGGGAGCCTGCTTCCCCCTCTTTCTCTGCCTGCCTCTCTGCCTACTAGTGATCTCTGTCAAATAAATAAATAAATAATCTTAAAAAAATTTTTTTTTAAAAAATAAGGATTTATAGGGGTGCGGGGGTAGAATTTGAAGAGCAGGCAAGAGAATTAGGAAAATCGGTCTACAGAATTGAAGACTAATAAGGATATGAGGGGAAGCCCATAACATGATTATTTGTTAAACTGGACATAAAGTAATATTCTTAATTTTGGAAAGCTACTGGAAAGGAAAACTCTTAAGAAGGGTTTTTCTTTTTCTTTTTAAGTCTGAAAGCTGTATGTTTAGATCAAAACACCACTAGCCTCAGGCCAGGGTATGCGGCAGTATCAAAGAGTCCCCAAACCACAGGGGCTTAGTGGCTTAGCATGAGGGTCTCTGTATTGCTCCAGTGGATGTGTGTCCCCGGTCAGCAGGGGCCGCTGCCGTCTGTGCCTGTGCGAGGGACTGCGCGAACCAGCACAGTGCGGTGTTGTGTGCACGGGAGGCAGGGACAGATCTGCTTTCCCCTCCTCACCCCTGACTCCATTCCTTCTGCTTGTCTCTGTTAGTTGTGTGGCAAAAATGGTCTCTTTCTGGCCTATAAGATCATGGTTTTCCCTTTATCTTTTAAGATTTTATTTTTTCAAGAATGTGAGAGAGAGGGAGAGCACAAGTAGGGGAAGGGGCAGAGGGAGAGAGAGAAGCAGGCTTCCCACCAAGCGGGGAGCCCGATGTGCAACTTGATCCCAGGACCTCTGGATTGTGACCTGAGCCGAAGGCAGACACTTGATTGACTGAGCCACTCTGGTGCCCTGTGGTTTTCCCCTTAATTGAAGGGCCCCCACAACACGGCGCGGCACAGCGTGTTATGGCTAGCTCTCCTTCACTTCCCAGTGTAACTCTCTCACCACACACGCTCGTGCCCAGCTGCTTCCGTCCCCTTCTTAATGTCTGCATGTGTCCTGGATGTGAGTGCCCTCATTTGCTCACTTGTGTGGGTATCC
Source organism: Lutra lutra (assembly GCF_902655055.1). NCBI lineage: Eukaryota > Metazoa > Chordata > Mammalia > Carnivora > Mustelidae > Lutra > Lutra lutra. The sequence continues at coordinate 65,381,845 of NC_062289.1, read as the reverse complement.
ACGTGTCCCATGCTTTTGCAATTGCAAATACTTACCAGTAACCGATCTTGTCACACATTTCCCTATGTGCTCTGGTTGGTTTGTCTTGACAGTGAATCCTTAGGAGTGGAGTGGCTGGTCACATAGCATGTGCCTCTTACATTTACAGATACTGTCACCCTCTGCTCCATTCAACATGCCTCACAGTCTTTTGAATTTGTGCTGAGGGAGTAGGCAAAAAAACCCCAAACAAACCCCAAAACAAAAACAAACTAAAAAAACACTCAAAGAAGTTCTCTTCATTTGGTTATTTTTGAGGTCCCTGTGTTCCGCTCAGTCATTTGGACCTGGCACCGAAGCAGACGAGCCCCCCATCTGTCTACGAGGGAACTCCTATTCCCTCTTGTTGCTGAGAGTGCAGGGTGCGGGCGCTAAGTCTGGAACTGACCCGACTGTACCCCATCCTGCCTCCATTATCACCCCAGACTCCGTGGGTATGCTACAAGCTGTTCCTTGGCTTAAAGCACTTTCCTGGGGGAGATGTCACCGGAAGGTCCCTTCCTCCAAGGAAGGAGTCATCTTGGGATGTGGTTTTGCTTTCAGTTTCAATGGCAAAGCATGGAAATGTCCCCTCGCCCCTACTGTCTGACTGACGGGAGCTAGTCCAGCAGAGAGAATCGGGACACTGAGCGGCCCCTCTGGGGCTCTAGGAGCGCTTTGACTTCTGGGTCCTGTGTGGGGTCCGGGATCCTGGAGGCCTGTGGTCAGCGCTCATCCTGAGCGCTGCTCGAAATGCCCCACAAGGTGGCCTTTCCACCCACGTTGAAGTCCATGACCTGAAACAGTCTCTCCACCTTCATCCCTAAATGCCAGACTTTTCCTCTTACCGCAGTACATCTGTTAAAATTTTTTTCTTCTTTGCAGTCTTTTCAGGGAAGTCAGGGACGAGCCTACCTCTTCAATTCTGTGTGAGTACTACTGCCATTGGCCTTGTGGACATGGCTGTGTCCATGGTCCGATTACATTCAGTGCTCCTGTCCATCCATGCACGTGATTACGCAAAGCTGGACTGTGCAGAGTTCCTTGATGAGATAGAATGATGCAGCGGTTTTGTTTTTGGTTTTTTTTTTTTTTTTTTTTTAGATTTTATTTATTTATTTGTCATAGAGAGAGAAGCGAGAGTGAGCACAGGCAGACAGAGTGGCAGGCAGAGGCAGAGGGAGAAGCAGGCTCGCTGCCAAGCAAGGAGCCCGATGTGGGACTCGATCCCAGGACGCTGGGATCATGACCTGAGCCGAAGGCAGCCGCTTAACCAACTGAGCCACCCAGGCGTCCCTTGTTTTTGGTTTTTAAGATCTTATTTATTTGAGAGAGCATGAGCCTCGGCGGGAGGGCAGGGGCAGAGCGGGAGGGAAAAGCAGGCTCAGGAACCGGGAATCATGACTGAGCCACCCAGGTGCCCCTAGAATGACCCAGTGTTTTGATAGCTTAAGGAATTCTGCTCTCTTTAGTGTGAGAGTTTGCGGGAAGGGTGTGCTCTTACCTGAGACCCAGCTTCCACATGAGGCATGGTCTGTGACCCATTTGTGGTGGGTTTGATTTTTGACCGTGTTCTGTGCAGGGCGGTGGTCACGGCCCCCGCAGCCGTCCCATCTTGGGATTCTGGAGAAATAAGTTGATCCTTACCCCAAGGGCGGTGGTGGGCAGGGGCGGGGCCTCTGGTCTTCAGCATGGTCCCGCCTGCTCCCCTGCAGGGTCAACGTGGGCTGTGGCCCGGCGGAGGAGAGGGTCCTTCTCACTGGGCTGCACGCGGTCGCAGACATCTACTGTGAAAACTGCAAAACCACGCTCGGGTGGAAATATGTGAGTACCCATGCACTCCGGGCCCGCGGAGCCCGCGCCGACTCACCGCGGTACCGAAACAGGCGTTACAGTCAGGAGCAAAATTTGCAAAGGACTAAGACCTCCTGCCTGAAGTGTCCCGTGTTCTCGTTGTAGCTTGTCTTTCTAGCCAATTGAAGGTGAAGGTCCTCACATGGTTGTACCCGCGCTCCCCTGACTCCCGGAGGTGGGACGTGGGTAACAGCCATGCTGGCTGGCGGGCATGGGGCCCTGCCCTCCGAGGGTCCTCTGGCAGGAGGGGAGCGGCCCACCCATGTAGGAGACACTCCCTGGTGGCTGGGGCGGCCCCCAGCAAGGCCTGGCCTCACTGGCCCACCTGGGGCTTGGCCCATAGGCAGCTTCTGCCGCCGCCCCCCCGCCACACTCCCTGATCCCGTTGTTCCCCACCCCTCCTGTTGACTCCCAAGTCTGTCTCCTGTGCCCCCGACCACCACCAGCCGTGGCACCTGAGAGGTGCGTCTGGGTGTGGCTAGTGCCTGCCTGTTGTCCGCTACAGCCATTCTGGCCATCTTGGTCAGGGCTGCCTGTGCTTCCTCTTTCTGGAATTCCTGACTTCTGTCCTCCACATTCCTCGACACACATGAGGAGACGCAGTACCCGGTGTGGAGATGGGCTCCGAGAGGCCTGCATGTGCACACACATAAACCCTGCCAAGCCCCATTCCGTTTCTACCTTCACTGCCCAGCCAAGGGTCTTCTCTCTCACTCCAGCATCTTAAATGACCCCCCGGTGCTGGCTATAGTGGCCTCCACTGGCCTTTTACCTGCAGTCCCTGCAAGCAGGATCTCGCTCCCCTTCCTCCCTCCCGGATTGTCTTACACATGGTAGATGCTCAGAGACAAACTTGAATTACCCTTTCCCTGTGAAATGGATCTGTAAGGTTAAGGACAAGTAGAGGTGGGCTGCCCTTCCCTGCCCAGGCTTGTCACCGAGACAGACCCCTCCCCTGGCCCTGGTCTGCGGAACAAGGGACACCTGGGGAGATTTGACCCCATATGATTATTTTCTTTGCCAACAGTGTAATGAAGTTGAAAAGTGAAGTCTATTCTGTCCTGAAACCTTCTTTCTACTTTTCTTTTTTTTTTTTTTTTTTTTCAAGGAACATGCCTTTGAAAGCAGTCAGAAATATAAGGAAGGAAAATTTATTATTGAGCTTGCCCACATGATCAAAGACAATGGTTGGGAGTAAAGTGAAAACTTCGTTCTCTTCTGAATACTAGTTTGTGGAAGAGACTGTAAGTGTAACGGAGACATAGGAGCACCCTGGATGGCCGTATTTCTTGAACTTGAACCTTGCGGCGGGCGGGCCTTTCCCGGCCGTTCCGGTGGTAAGGTGTCCCTCCAGCCTCTGTCCTGTTCACGTACATGGCTGTTTCTGAAATGTTTCAGTGACCTTTTTCCCAACTTCTCAAGTTCTAGAGACAGAACCAATTGATGACTTATCTGTCTAGTTAATACCTTTTTTAAGCTATGCCTTTATGATAGAGTTTGGCTTTGCTCTTTCATGTTTGATAAAAAACAAAAACAAAAAAACAAAAATTTCTGCGGACCACAGGGTTAGGGCGCTTTTCAGAGAGCAAGTTCACGCCGCTCTTTTTGAGTAAGGATACTGGAGGCCACTTTTTCTCCTAATTCCTGAAACTACAGATGAGTTATTCCTCTTGCAGATGAGCTGTTAAGGCATAGTGCTCATTTAGGAATCTTCCAGAAACAGTCAACAAATCTGTACACCAAGGGGCCTTTTTTTTTTTTTTTTGAAGGCTTGTTCAGAACTAGAAGATACCACTGATTACATTTTAGACAAGCTATAAATAGAGAAATCTGTCTAATGGAACATCTTATTTAAGCCAACACTTCTTTATCTAGAAAGCAAGCATTAGCAAAGGCTGTTCCAAGGGGCTGCAGGCGCGCATGTGGGGAGGCCGCAGTCCGGCAGGGCTCTGGAAGTGGAACTTCTGTGTCAGTCGCTGACAGAGTGGTCCGCGCAGTGAGGGGTGAACTCACTGGACGGAATCAGATCGGATTTCCTTTTCTGTTCTGATGTACTTGAAGAAAAAGAAATACTTTTACATATGGAAGAGGCCAGAACTAGCAGGATGAACTTCCAAACTTGAGATTTGGGAGATCATTTTAAAATTTTTTTAGGAAAGGTTAAAGTTTCAAAACAGATTTAAACTTTGTAAATGAATATGGGTCTCCCGTGCCCCACTGGCTCTGCCCCTTGAGCTGACACAGAAGGGACCTGGATGGTCGTCTAAGCCTTGTGTCTCAGCAATGTATTTTAAGTTCCGATCCACCAGTGCCTCCGCAGGGAGACGGCACTACGCAGGGTACTGGCCAGTTTTCAGAGAATGAAGGCCAAAAACCATTTCCAAATCGGTTTTGGTTTTCAAGTTTCTGACCTGACTCCAGCTGCCTGGCCCGGCCTGCTGTTCCAGGAGTCTAGCAGGGCTTTGGGTGTAGCATGGCATGAAACTCCTGAGACCCCACTGCCGAAGGGCAGGAAAAGGGCCTAGCGAGGCAGGGAGAAGGGCAGTGAACCCAGACGTTTCTCAGCCTGGCCAGTGGCTCTGAAACCACTGCAGCAAAGGTCAGCCCAGGGGCGAGTGTGAGCTGGCCAGGAAGGGCGAGAGAACGGCTTTCCAGTCCTATGGGAGGTCCCTGCCCTCCCCGGAGCCCAGAGCCCATGACCTGGCACTGGGCTCCCCTGACTGGTTCTGGCATAGCTGCTCCCCCAGAGCTTCCCTTTTGGAACCGTCTCTCTGGCTAAGAGCGAAGCCTTAGAACGTGGGGAGATGCAGCGCCCCACTCTGGGTGAGGCGACGGGCACCCCGGTTAATGTCCGCGCATATCCCAGCATCAAGGGCAGGTCTTTGTACAGCTGTGTGGGCTTCTGCGCGCGCAGGTACTCCAGCAGGCTGCTGCTTCCCCGAGCTGGCGTCCCCCGCAGGTTTAGGTTGTCCCAGCACAGTCCCTATGGGTATAAGTTCACGTTCAGCTGTACAGCCTTCAGGCGCCCCGGGGCCAAGGCCCGCACGCGTGCGCACCTGCTGCCAGGCTCTGAAACCCGAAGACGCTTCACCCTCGAGCTGGCACAGGCAGCGTGGACATCTGCGGCTTCGGTCCTCAGTGGCCACTTTGAAGGGACGGCAAGGCCCTTTAATTTGAGGAGTGAGTGCTCCTCATTGAAAACTTGGCCTAAACTAACATTTCTCTCCTTGCCTTGGTTCCTCTGCAAGCCTCCATGCTGCGCCCGAGGCCGCGAGAGGATGAGGGCTGGGGGGGGCGGTGGTCCTTGGGGCACCGAGGGCCAGGCTCCTGAGCGTTTCCCCACAAGCTCTTCGTTTAAACTGAAGAATCTTCTCAAATTCCTCTGACCAAGTTTTGTATATACTAAACGTATATTTAAAGCTTTTATATGTTCTGGGCAAGTTTACTGCTCCTTGGATTTGAGCACTTTGGTTTTTGTATTGTCTTTTGTGATGGCATTGAAACATTTTTACTAGTGGTCTTAGGCTTTTTTTTTTTTTTTTGGTAATTGATACCAACGAAAAACTCTTTACCACTTTTATTTGTTGGTCTTCTGAAAAATCCAAGCTCCTTTCAAAACCAAATGAACAGACCGTGAGCTGGCTTCAGGGGAAGGACATTCAGGAGACCACACACAACCAGACGTGCTGGCGAAGTGTGGGAATGTTCCACCCTCTTAAATTCCGAGACACTAAATATCATCCTGCGACTTTTATTTAAATTATTTAAAGTATTTGTTTCCTTAAAGAATGGGAGATGATGCCAGGACCAGAAATGCATTGAACTTCAACCATGTTGCATTCTCTGGCATGGCGCGTCTGCTTTACCAGTGTGGTTTCATTTCGTTGCTGTTTTATATATACATATATATAGTATTTTTGTACCTGAATGCTTATTCTTGATGGCATCTGTCAGATATTAGGCGAGATCAGACATGGGAATTTTTCCAAAAGCCCTTTTAATTTACCTGAGGACCTCACCAGGTACTTACAAAATCCAAGCGGTTTAGTATTTAGAAAACTAATTTAAAAGTTCCAAAATGACCTACAGAAATGTAAACCCTCCTTTGTCAAAGGCTCTTGGGTGGGTCTGCAGCCTAGGGTGGGCTGGCCATGCTTTGGGCTAGGTGGGTGTGGTCACTGGGTGCAGCTGGAAGGACGGACAGATGGACAACAGCCGGAAGGTTTGCCCCTTGGAGCAGGACTGCCAAGCTCACGTGCACAAGCCTCCTTCAGCCTCTGTGTCCAGCCCTCTGTCCTCTGTGTCTGTGTGAGGTTGAAAAATAAAGCTTCCACTGTCAGATGTGTCCTTTCCGGTAGCACCTCCTGTCTCAGGTGCCCTGCCCCAATGCTGAGGGGCCCTGGGTTCCCGCTGGGAGCTTTGCATCTCCGAGCTCCTCCTGTGGCTGCTCCGGTCCTGTGTGGTGGCATGCAGCCTGCCGTGTCCTAGAGCAGTGTGCCACCAGGCTCCCCACCAGGCTAAGTCTGGAGTGGGTACATGCAGGCCAAGAAAGCTTCACCTTAGCTCCCCCTGCCCCCAAACTCAGAAGGCTGAGGAGCCCGGGGGCCCTCTGGAACCTTCCCTCTCCAGGGCCGCCTCTGCACCCACCCACCTGCACCCTGAGTCACCAAGAGCTATTCAGAGGTCTGCGAGTGTGTTCACACGGCTGTCCCTGAGGCAGCCCTCTCCTGGGCAGACCAGGTTCCTGGAGGCATTCTGGGCACAAACACCAGCTCCCTGATGTTTTGGTGTAGCTGGGAGGGATGGTGGGGAGGTCAGGGAGAAGGGTGACAAGGGCCTGGCCCCAGGTGCAGAGGGCTGAGTGGGTGCTCTCTAGAACCCCGGGTCCCTGGCTACAGTCACAGGGAGAGGACTGCGGAGGGACAGGGTGTGTGGGGAGCACAGACCTTGTTTTCCACACACAGGACAGCCAGTGACTGGTGTGAAACGAGGACAATGGCCAGGCAAGCTCTGGGAAGGGGGCCCAGATGGCACCAGGAGGATCTGTGCAAGGGGCTTAAACAAAGGCAGGCTAGAGAGCAGGCTTGGGTCTGGGGTTCAGTATCCGAGGTGGAAAGAGGGGAGCCCTGGGGTGCCTGGGTGGCTCAGTGGGTTAAGCCTCTGTCTTCGGCTCAGGTCATGGTATCACGGTCCTGGGATCGAGCCCCACATCAGGCTCTCTGCTCAGCAGGGAGCCTGCATCCCCCCCCCCCCCCCCGCTGCTCTGCCTTCTTGTGATCTCTGTCAAATAAAATCTTAAAAAAAAGGGGGGGGGGGACTCCCAGGTACATTCGGAAGCTGCTATTGACACTGATGGACCTGAGGTTTGGGTGAGGGAAAGAACAACAAAGGACAGAGCGTAAGTGAGGTTTGCAATGCGACAAGCTGGAGGGGGTTGCGGCCCGTGCCAACATGAGGACAGGCCTCAGGAGTGGGTGGTGAGGGGGTGTACAGCTGTCCCACGCTTCTGCAGAGGCATCTGGGAAAGCTGAGGTAGTGTCGTCAAGGTCAGGAGCAGGGAAGCCACATGGGCACAGGCTACAGAAGAAACAGAAAACAAAGGGCAGACCAGCAAATGTTAAGGCTTTTTTGACATTTATAGAAAAATAAAGGAAAGGGATTTTTAAATCCAGAAACACTGGTGAGACTGGTCTGAAAGCCCTAGTGCTGGGGTGAAGGGTCAAATGTTTGAGCCCGAAGTCAGGCCCTAAGGGTGGGGGGGCAGCTGCTCCCATGGGCTCTTCGTACCATCCTGAGGCGGGGGGCCAGAGTAGGCCCACGGGGTAACATGGCTATGACTGCCCAGAGTCCTTGTGGGGGGCGGGGGGGGCGGGCAGGCCTCAGCGAGTCCAGGCAAAAGGCAGCAGGAGAGATTTTAGGAACTCGGGTCAAGGCTCTGGTCAAGGGTCCTCAAGCCACAGGCAACAGGAGCTCCCCAGTCTGTGGCAGTACCCAGGGACTGCCCTCCCCGTGGCCTCGGGCGAGGAGGTCGGGCTCTGCAAGCCTGTTTCTAACGCGGTGCCAGGTGCTAACGCTGAGCAAACAGTGCCCAAGGGAGACGACAAAAATGGGGCTGGGGAGGAAGGCAGAGACTCTGCCTCTGCCTTCCTCCCCCACCCAGGCACACCCTGCAGGTGGGCCTAAGGGCCACAGCCCACGCCTGGTGGTCTGAGATCTCATTCGGGCTTGGCCCCGGCCTGGGAAGAGGGTCGCGCCACCGAAGCGAGTGAAGGCGGGGAAGGCCCGTGGACCCCGGGGCCAGGCAAGGGGACTCCAGCAACAACAAGCGCTTTAGCGAGCTCTAGTCAGAAAGGTGGAGAACTCCGCGGCGTGGGTACAGGCCCCCAAGCCCTGAGTCCCTCTAGGGCTCCAGAGGGGCAGACCTGCTGCTACCAGGAGCTGAAGTCCCCAAAGCCTCGGCTGGGCTTTTTCTTGGCTGCAGGGACAGCTGTGCTGGTTGAGGGCTCTTCCTCTGCTGCCCGTTTCCTGGGAAGAGGAGAAGTGCTTGAGCTGCGGGGTGTAGACGAGTCCCCTGCGCTGGGAGCCCACGCACACCCACAGCGCCTGCTCAGTGTGAGGTTGCACAGTCACATATCCCCCCCCCAACCCCGAGTCCTTGAGCTCCAGCCTGCACCTGCACAGCGGCCCCCATGGCACCTGCTCCCTGCCAGTGTCCGGTTCTCTTGCCATGGATGGGCTCTAACCGTGGGCGCTGGGAAGCTAGGAGAGCACCCCACAAACGGGACGAGCACCCTCACTGCACTCACGTGGCTGCTGGGTTGATGTACTTGCCCACCCCCTGGCGGTACGTCTGGGGGCCTTGGCTCCCCGCCTTGGGCTGTTGAGTTTTTATAGCGCTTTCTGGGGCCACCTCCTCGAGCTGCGTCTTCTTCCGTTCCTCAGCAATCTGGGACGGAGCAGGGCAACAGCTGGCTCGGAGCCCCGAAGGCTGGGTGGGGTTCCTGCAGCCCCCCACCGGCCTGGTGGCCTCCTCACCTGAGCATCGGCCTCCTCGTAGGGATCCACAAACACGGTGGTGGAGTCGATGCGGATCTCCTCCTAGCAGCAGAGGGAGACAAGTGAGCGGGCCACCGCCACAGGCCCCTCCAAACCCGCCTGCCCCGTGCCCATCCTGAGCAGCAGTTCCCCCAGTCTCCCTTGGCACATACCTTAGGGCGGTCGGTTTTGGGGTCACTCTCCACGTTCTCCATGGCTGTCAGCGTGTCAAAGCCCCCAACAACTCTGCAGCCAAGGAACAAGGGTACCTCTGAATGTGCTCCAGGGCAGGATACCCCCAAAAGCATGGCAAGAAGAGGGGCAGAGGATGGCCCTGAGAAGGGCCGCATGGATGGGGGCGTGACCTGGGGAGGGAACCGAGTCGGGTGCAAGTCTGGATAGGGCAGCTGGCCAGAAGGGGCCGGAGTGGCCCTCCCCTCAGCCGGCAGGTCCGCAGAGCCAGCCATCCCCTGGCTAACAGAAAAGGCCCGAGTCCCCACTTCTGCATGGCCGTGACCTCAGCAGTGATGGTCGCGAGACCAAATGAGCCCTGGGCCAGGCATGGGGAAAGGCAGTGAGAGGGTCCCACTGAGAAAGGAGCCCACCCACATCAGCACCCCCAACCTCTTACCGCCCGAAGATGGTGTGCTTCTTGTCCAGGTACGCACAGGATCGAAAGGTGATAAAGCTGGGTGAGGAGGAGGGGAAATTAGGAAGAGCCTGTGAGCTTCCCTACCCAGCCTGCTTGGTCCCCAAGGCTTCTGGGCACCCACTAGGCATCCTTCTGGGCACCCACTAGGCATCCCCGTCCCCCAAAAGCAGCTCTGGGAAGCTGGTACTTCACTTGTATGCGTGGACCCCACACATATGCCTGGTTGGGGCAGGCCGTCAGCCAAGGCCACTGAGGGGACCGGAACCCCGGTTCCCCAAGAGAAGGCCTGGGAAAGGCCACGGGAGGCTCTGCCACCAGATCGGGCTGCAGCCAACTTCTGGCGGACAGACACTGACAGAGCCTGCAGGCAGAGGCTGCTGGGAGGGGTCCGAGGGGGGTGTAAAGGGAGACTGGACACCAGAGACAATCCCACTGTGACAGCACGTGAAGATGCAGGGACTCTGAACTGGAAGAGAGGAGACAGGCAGGAAAGGGAGCAGAGACCCTGAGGAATGTGGGTAAACACCCATACATGCTGACCTAGTAAATTTTCAAATCTAATTTGGTGTAAAAATGAGTGAAATTTAAATATCCAACTATATGAACATGTGAGCTGGCTGGGCTGAGGGGATGGCACAGGCAGGGTTTGCCTGCGAGGGAAGAAGAGAGATTAAGTGGTAACTGCAGACTTTAAATAAATCTACTTAAAGCCAAAAGTGACACATAACTTCCAAATCAGGTGAAAGAGAAAAGGAAGAAATGAAAAATATTTTAAAAAAGGGGAAACCACGCGTGCCTGGGTGGCTCGCTCAGTCAGTTAAGCATCTGCCTTTGGCTCAGGTCATGATCCCAAGGTCATGGGATCAAGCCCCACATCCGGCTCCCTGCTCAGCAGGAAGCCTGCTTCTCCCTCTCTCTCTGCTCTTGCTTGTGTTCCCTCTCTCGCTGTCTCTGTCTCTGTCAAATAAGTAAAATCTTTAAAAAAAAGGGGGGGGGGTAACCAGGAAGTACAAATTAAGATAATAGAAAATACAGATACTGACTGGAAAGTTAAGTACACACCTACGACTGTCAGTTTGAATTAAAATAACCCCAAATCTAGGTGTGTGCCATTAAAAAGACACCCCTAAAACCTCAAGAATCTGGAACGCTCCAGGTAAAAGCATAAAAGAAGAGGCCCAAGAAGAGATGGAGAGAGAAGCCTTCTGGGGCGGGATCTCTGGAGGAGCGGTTTGGGCCAGAGAGCCCTCCTGGGACACCATGTTACCCACATTCCCGACAGCCCACGGCACGCACAGTCAAGCAAGGGACAGAAGCCGAAGCCCATTCCACCAGGGTCAACACCCCTTCAGAGCCGACCAGGCCTGACCAGACGCAGCCAGCAGGCAAGTCTCCACAGACGTCAACACTCACAACTGTGCAGACCTGAGCTCTGACCATCAAGTGGGTCTCTTGGCCATGCGTTGCTAAGACAGGTCAGGAAGCTTAAAAGGGAATGAAATAGTCCTGAAGGAAAAAGGAGGAAAGAAAAGCAATGACAGGGCAAACAAAGATATACCAGAAAGGAAGTCAAGTCTACAATTCGTTCTATGACCTGAGAAGACAGTGAAGTGGAAGCACGAGCCGTCAGCATGCACAGCCTCGGACATCTGCAGCGGCGGCGAGCAAGATGGGGGCTTGGGGGAGGAGAGAAACAGGAGGAAGCCAGCGAAGATGGAAACAGAAGGAAATCGCATAAAATAAAAACAGGAAAGCCTTCCGTAAACCATTAAGGAGAGCGGGAATGCGGACACAGTGACGGACAGGAAGGGAGATGCCGCAGAAGTCTGGAAATCTAGAGACGGATCAGTTCCATTCTGGCACAACAGCAGCGACCCAGATGGCCCTCAAAGTGGAACCCGAACTGAGGAGTCAGTGTGAAGGATCCGCAAAAGCTGTCCCTGGCATGTTACCTCACCAAGCAGACCGGACGTAAGCTAAACCACCCCAGGCGGTCCACGCTGGGCCTCAGGCCCGACCAGCCCAGCTGCCCTCCAGGACAAAACGGTGACAAGCCAAGCTGGTCAACCCAGCGCTTCTGTTCGCAGATTCCAGAAGGAAAAGGAAACGGTCTGATCGTAGTAACAGATGCTAAGAGAAAAGCCTCTGGAAACACAGCCTCTCCCCAAGAGTCGGGCCGGCAACAAATTTGATCAGATGGCAAAACAGCATGGAACCTGAGAGCGGGACGCCCACGTGCTCTCCTTACAGGCCCGACCGTGAGGGAACTAGTGTTCCGGCAGGAAGAGCAACAACACCTTGAGCTGATAAACGCTGAATATCTAGGAAACCCAGGACGCTTTTTTTTTTTTTTTTTTTAATATTTTAGTTATTTGTCAGAGAGAATGAGCGAGTGCACACAAGCAGGGACAGAAACAGGAGAAGCAGGTTCACCGATGAGCAGGGGGCCCCATGTGGGATTTGATCCCAGGACCCTAGGATCATGACCTGAGGCAAAGGCAGGCACTTAACTGACTGAGCCACCCAGGTGCCCCAACCCAGGACACTCTTAATAAACTATTCAAATAAAGTAGTTAGATATAAAATCAACTTTTTTTAAAAAAAGATTTTATCTGGGGGCGCCTGGGTGGCTCAGTGGGTTAAAGCCTCTGCCTTCGGCTCAGGTCATGATCCCGGGGTCCTGGGATCGAGCCCCACATCGGGCTCTCTGCTCGGCAGGGAGCCTGCTTCCCCCTCTCTCTCTGCATATCTCTCTGCCTACTTGTGATCTCTATCAAATAAATAAATAAAATCTTTAAAAAAAATAAAAATAAAAAGATTTTATCTGTTTGAGAGAGAGTGTGCAGGCACACACGCAAGGGAGAGGCAGGGAGAGGGAGAAGCAGGCTCCCCGCTGAGTAGGCAGCCTGACACAGAACTCCATCCCAGGACCCTGGATCATGACCTGTGCTAACACAGATGCTTAACCTACTGAGCCACCCAGGTGCCCCCAAAAATAGATTTTATATGAGCAACTGAACTGGAAAAGAATTTTGATTTTAAAATACCAAATAAGGAAAAAAAATAAAATAAAATAAAATAAAAAATACCAAATAAGGGGCACCTGGGTGGCTCAGAATATATACCGTATATTTTAAAATACTATGGATGATTCTTCCAACTGGGAATACCTGGAAAAAGTATCTGGAAAACAGATGCCTAATCTAAAAAGCTCTGAAGAAAAATACAAACCTCCTCCAAAAAAGTGAGCAAAGAGGAAAGAGTTGACAACAAGCAGAAACCAAAGAAGTTTTAAAAATCAGAAATAATGGAACTCAGGTGAACTACAGCTCCCAGAGAGCGAAGGACAGAAAGATCAAGAGAAACTCTGGTTGGGGCGCCTGGGTAGCTCAGTGGGTTAAAGCCTCTGCCTTCGGCTCAGGTCATGATCCCAGAGTCCTGGGATCGAGCCCCGCATCAGGCTCTCTGCTCGGCAGAGAGCCTGCTTCCTCCTCTCTCTCTGCCTGCCTCTCTGCGTACTTGTGATATCTGTCTGTCAAATAAATAAATAAAATCTTTAAAAAAAAAAAAGAGAGAGAGAAACTCTGGTTGCTGGGCACCCCCATTCCACCCAACGGGACAGTGCTGCAGGGGAATCCCATCAAACGTGCAGGAAGCCCCCCCCCCCACCGCCGATGCCACCATCACCGGTCACCGGGCCCCATGTTGCACAGACGGATCTCCCCTGTCCTGCCTCCACTCCTGCCCCTCCCAGGCTGGGTCTGGCCGCTCCCCTCCCCACACTCACTCATATGGGGCCCTCACCTCCTGCCTTTCCATCAGGACACAGGGCCACCCAGGCCCGGACTTCCAGCACTCCATGTCCTGGGCCACCCCCTCTCTGTGGCTGGAGCCAGCATCTGCCGCCTCCCACAGCCTCCCTGGGCCTCTGAACAACCACCCAGGCTTATTCCTTCGTGGGCGCATGCACACACACGGGGGTGGGGTTGGGGGGATGGGGGTCCTCTCCCCAAGGGTGCTGCCCACTTTCTGGGCAGGATTTGGGTGGAGCACACCCTGGAGGGCAAAGCTGAGAGGGAGGACCCACCCACAGGTGCCCACTGACTCACAACTGAGACTTGTTGGCGTTGGGCCCTGAGTTGGCCATGCTGAGGATGCCCCGGCCCGTGTGCGAGAGGTTGGGCCGGAACTCGTCTTTGAAGGGCTTTCCCCAGTACGACTCCCCACCTGCAGGAGGAAGTGGCAAGGCTAGCAGCAGCAATGCCTGGGTCCTGGCCAAGTGTGGCCAGTGGACGCAGCCCAGCTCCACAGATGAGCGCTGAGTCCCTCGGGGCTCTGCTGAGTACTCCAGGGGGCAGCCCTGCTCCGAGGGAACCTCATCACCATCTCCCCACGGACGCCCCCCCACCTCCAGCCCCCAGGCCCCTCAGATTCCTGCATGGGGCTGGACCCCTAGGACAAGGAGGACAGGGTGAGAGCACAGGTCATGCCCACTCACACCACACCGGGTGAGGACACTGCCTGGGCCCTTGGAGCCTATGGACCCAGAGGGGGCTCCAGAGCAGCCAGGAGGCACCGCATGGCCTCTCCAGCCCATCCAGGCCGTGCAACCATCTCAAAAAAAAAAAAAAAAAAAAAAAAAAAAGGTCGCCCCTCAGGCTGGCTAGTGGCTGTCCTATCAGATTCCACATCTGGAACTCTCGGTGGCACAGCCCCCACCCAACTACCCTCCCCACCCCACCACAAGGCCTACAGAGCAGCCAGAGCTGCCGGGGAAGCCCGCGCACCGGTACCTACCTGTGCCTGTGCCGGTGGGGTCACCCCCCTGGATCTGTGAGAGGAAGCAAGGCCATTCAGCAAGCTCTGCCCCAGGAGCCCGAAGCCCCACCCGGCCCTCTGCTAGCTCCCCACCTGCCCAGCAGGCCTGAGGGTGACTGAGCGCCTGGTGAGGACACAGCCCTCCCGGGCCAGCTCTCTGCACGAGCCCAGCACGGCCAGGCTGGGGACTCATAGGGGTCAGTCTGCACACTCCCCGCCCGGGGAGAAAGGGCTCACAGGTACGACTCTCAGCAGTCCCCGTAGCCCTCGCCCTGGCCAGGAGCCCTATGGCCCTCACGGGGGCGCAGGTCTGCGGCCAGCGCGGACCCCCGTCACTCACCACAAAGTTCCGGATGGACCTGTGGAAGATGGTGCCATCGTAGTACTGCTTCTTGCAGAGCTTGATGAAGTTTTCACAGGTCTTCGGCGTCTACACAATAGCCCAGATGCCTCCGTGAGGTGAGGAGCAGCCCGTGGGAGGATCGCAAGCACCACCCAGGGCCCGTATCAGGCAGGGGGGCCGGTCAGCTGCCCAGGCCAGACCCGGTAAAGCAGCACCGTGAGGCTGAATGACAGGACGCATGCACCTGCCATGACCCTGAGTGAGGGCCACCGAGAGACTCCTGAGCAAGTGGGGGGCAGGGGGGATGTGCACGCGTGGAGCCTGACCCCTTTTGTGGGATGGGTACGCATGCCCCAGCCAGAACACGGGCCCAGGAAGCACCATACGCAGCTCCCAGGGTCCCTTCTGGGGAGGGGAGTGCAGGCACTGGGCCTTCTAGGGGGCAGGTGGAACATTTGTTCTCCCACAAGTGCATACAGGCGTGACTACGGACTGAAAAGATGGGCAGGCATGCGGACCCTGACAGGGACAGCCACACGCACCATGTCGCAGTGCAGCTCCAGATTGAGGTCGCCCTTGTTGGTGTGCAGGCGCACGTAGCCCTTCTTCTTCACAAACTGGTAGCGCAGCACATCCTCATCAATGGCGGCTGCAAACCAAGGCCCTGGGTCCGTGCTGCCCTCCGGCTGGGACAACAACCCCTACCCACACCAGGTCTGGGGGGAGCCCGAGGATTGGCCCTGGCCAAGCACGGGCTCACGGCGCCCCAGCCACAGGACAGGGTGGGTCTCGGGGCCGGGGGACATGGCGGGGCTCGGCAGCTAAGGTGGGGGAGCCTGGAAAAGCCTGGAATGGGATGTCATTGGGAAGGAAGGGGACAGTGGGGGCCAGAGAGGCCGACAACACGAGAGGAAGAGGTGTGGGGCCAGTGCCAAGGTGGGACGTAGGCTGGAGCCCAAGACAGGACAGCCCCGGTGGGGAGGAGGGAGGACCTCCTACCCCTCGGCTGGGCCTTCACTGCAGCCTCTGCCCCCACCCCTCCACTTTTAGAAAAGTCCTGTCACTGCCTAACCACACCAGAGCCTAACCACACCAGAGCTGCCTAAGCACCCATGAAGGCCAGGCATGATGGCACGTCACAGGGTGCAGGGGCAGGATGCCCGCCCTTGGCCACTGTGAGGCAGCCTGCTGGTGACGGACAGGCAAGGGCAGCTACCTGCTTCGTGTGTGGTCTCCGGAACCATGGCAGTGGAGGTAAAGGAGGCGCTGACCTTCCCGGTGGAATAGTGCGCCTGCAGAGAAAACCAGGTGGCCCATGAGCAGCGTCCCCGGAAGCTGGAAGGCCAGGATCCCATCTCTCGGGGCCCCCTTAGTGCCCTTCCTCCAAGAAGCTGTCCCTGGCGGCCTCCCACAGAGCCCAGCAGGGACTTCTGGGGGGCCTGGCTCTTTCTCTAAGGGCTCAGGGAGTGCGGGGACTGACGCACTCAGGGAGTGCGGGGACTGTCGCATCTGCGACAGAGGGCCCTGACCGGCCAGGAGGCTGAGACCCAGGTGGCCAGGATCTCATGGTAACTGAGACCCTGGACAGAACTAGGAACCAGTCACTGCTGGGGTTCACAGTACGAGGGATGCTAGTTCCTTTTCAAAGGTTTCAATTTCCTAGAGTAAACACACTGCTTTTTCAATCAGGGAAAAGTAAGCCCCAATACGTTAAAAACATTTTTATCAGAGACAGAGAAGAGAAAAAAAAAGGCATTTCTCCCCGTCAGAATGAAATACACCAAAATGCTAAGCACTGTTGTTTTAGAGGGATGGGATTGTGAACAACAAACTTCCTTCTCTCTTGTGAGTTTTCCAGGATAATTCTCTGAGGGAGCCTCAGAGCCCTCCTTCCCCTATCCCCTGGAGCCCTGCCTGAACAGGGGAACGAGGAGCTTTGGGGCCTGACAGGCCAGGGCACAAATCCCGTTACCATCACTGCCAACTGGGGGCCTTGGAGCCAAAAGTGGGTGTCATAAAAAGCAAAGTGACGCCCAGGCAGAGGCCCAGGCAGCAGGCACCAGCTGTCCCCTCCCCTCAGCACCACAGTCCCCTGAAACACCCCTGCAGTCTCTCCCTGGGCTTCCTCTGGGCAACAAGTGACCTGCTCCGCAAGGCAGTGACTGCATCTCAGGGGCTGTCCCTTCCCTGCTGTCCTGAGGCTGCAGCGTCACGTGGTAATCAGGCAGAGGTCCACCCAGACTATCCGCTCCAGGCTGCCGAGCTTGGGCCAGCGTAAGACACAAACCCCGTGGGCCCCCAGCATATGCACCAGCCACCTCCAGCCTCCTGAGGCCCAGCCTCAGTGCAGGCCGCCTCTGGGCCCCCAAGGGGCAGCTGGGCTCTGAGGGGTCCCGGCCACCACCCTCCAAAGGTATCGCAGGGCCCCCATGAGCCCCGTCCCCCATGACCTCTCTGAGGGGCTGAGATGGGCAGGCCGGCTGCGCTGCCGGCTATGTAGCCCTTCGCTTACTCACGGCGTTCAGCTTGTCCACTTTCTTCTTCTCAGGGACCTTCATGGTGGCTGCCAGGACCTCGTCCCCTTTGAACTCCTTGTAGAGCTCCTGCAGCGTCTCACGGGTCTCGGCATTCGTATTTTTCAAATAATAAGATGGGTCCTGTTTGGCCTTTTCTTCATCTACAAAACAGCACAGTGACCCTGCTCAGACGATCCCCCAGTGATGTCCCCAGACAGGCGCAACAGGGACAACAGGCCAGAGCCAGCTGCAATAGCAGAAGCCTGGAACAGGATGCAGGCAAGTAAGCCGAGCCCCCACACAGTGACTCCTGGGGGCCACGACGCAGGGGAGCGGGGCGAGGAAGAGTGCGAGGCAACAGCTCGTAAGGGTGGCAAGATAGCCCGCCCACAGGCAGTTCCCACTGTGGTCTACTCTAGACTCTGTCCCTAGCCACGCCCTGGCCATAGTCACCCCTTACCCTCCCAGGACCTGCCTCCATGCCAGAAGGACCCAGTAGCCTGCACTCATGACCTGTCCCTGCAGTGGGAACAGAGACAATTTCTAAGGAGCAAGGGGAGGACTTGGGAGAGAACATGGCCTCAGGGGGCCTGAGGCAGAGTCCTGAGTGGGGAAGAGGTGGGGCCCAGGCCTCCACCATATGTGGCAGTGGGCACCAAGCATATGGGCCCCAGCTGGGACTCCCCACATCATGCCCCGTGTGAGCGGGTGTGGGTGAGTGCGGTCATGCCAACGTCGGCATAGAAGGAAGCATCGGCCAGTCTGGGCTCAAGAAAGACTCCTGGATGCTCCTGCCCCCAGCAAGGTGAGGGCTTTACCCAGAAGGCACGGACCTATTTCACCCAAAGCCCTGGCACCAAAGCCAGCTGTACTTACCAGGATCTGTCATCTTCATGTTATTCTTCACATGAAAGAAATCGGAGACGTTGAATTTGTCCAAATTGGTGGGGTCCTGCAGCAAAAAGAACACACGCAGAAGACTGAGCCGGGCAACAAAGGACAGCTGGGCGGCCCCAGGGGCATAGGCCCGGAAAGAGAGAGGCAGGGGCACCATGGAGATCTGGGGGGGTCAAGCAGGGAATGGAGGGCACCTGCGGTCAGGAGTGGGCTCTGCCAGAACAGGGCCAAGAGCAGGGGTGGGCAGGGGGATGGACAGACACTGGCACACTGTGTCCCGTTCTCCCCGGCATACGGCCGATGAACATGGATGGACGTTCATCTAGGGGGTGAAGGCAGACATGAGGCAGCCAACTTAGGCCTCCCACACATACACCCTCACCACTCCCTTCAGCCCAGCTGCCAGACACAGAGCCTGCAGCACCTCGGGCCCACCCCGTGGGAGGGAGCATGCATGGACCTCTGATGAGGATGGATAAGTCAAGGATGGGAATGGCCCATGAGGCCACCCCCAGAGTTTCTAAGTCCAGGCCTTTCAGGAGCCCACTCAGGGCTGACATCCTCTGCTCATCCCTCATCCCCACAAATAGAGGCACATCCTCTGCTCAACACTGGAGTAGGACACATACCAGCCCGTCCTCTCCCACCTGGATATGGAGATGGCTTTGGGGGCAGAGATGAGCTACCCTGGCACAGCAAGGACAGGCATCGGAAGGAGAGATGTGAGAGCCAGACAGAAGTGGCCGTGCAAAGGGCCAGGCGGATAGAGCAGGGGTGCTGGAGCTGGGGGCACTGCCAGCAGTGGGGGGCAGCTGGGAAACCACAACCAGGCATGCCCAGAGCCTGTGTGGGGAGGTGGGGTTGGCAGAGGGCATCGCGGTCCACCCTCAGAAGAGCAGTGGCAAGGGGATGCCCACCTGAAGGGTGATGATGTCCTGCCGAGAGAAGGGCTCGTCCGTCAGCAGGTCTCGGAAGTTCTTGGCCTTGATATTTAACTGTTCCACTGCCTGCAGCCAGGAGGGAGCCCGCTGTTAGGGTGCCTGCCCCAACCCTGGCCCTGGGAGCCAGGAGCTCACCCAGGTGCCAATGCCATTCCAGGCAGGGGGGAAAGGATGGCATGACCGTGTACCCCACCACCACCGAGGGTGGAGCCAGCTGAGCCGCAGAGACTAGAATCTGCCATCTCAGCAAGGCTCACTGAAGGAGCCTTGCTGAGATGCGACACACAGCAGACATCAGCAAACGGGCTCTACAAGGCCGGCGTTGCAGCTCTACCAAGCCCCTCAAGCCAAATCTGTGCTCTGTGGGCAGCAGTGACCCCCAGAGCCTCTAGGGCAGCACTGGCCACCCAGACCCTGCCCACAGCCAGGGACAGATGGGAAAACAGCTCAGAGAGGGCTTCCCTGCAACATGGTGCCATGGCGACTGCTGTGGTACCCTCTGCCAGTCCACCCAGAGCAGCAGGCTGGGGGGGTGGGGAATCGGGGCCTCCCCACCCCCACACCTAACCACCAGCTTGCGTCTGCTCCTCCTGGGGACTCCAGCAGGAGGTGGGGCTGTGGGTGCTCAATGCTCCCCTCGGCCCTGGGCCTGCCCTCAGAGCACAGGTTCTCTCCCAGGGCCTGATCAATGAAGACAAGGACTGTGGGGCGGACCCCTGGGGTACAAAACCGACCCCCAGGTTTCAGGTCTGGAGGCCACAGGAAGGGCACACCTCTTCTTGACTGCACCAGTGGCTCTCAGAATGTAGGCTCCACGGAGACAGGCTATGCCCACGGTGCCCGGGGCAACCTCAGCACCAGCCCAGGGTTGCCCTGAACCACACCCCTAAAGAGCCTACATGCGACACGGTTCCCAAGAACCCACCTCGTAGGTATAGACATTGCCGGTGGTCCTGACAGCTACAATGTGGGTGTTGTTGGTGAACACAGTAAACAGCACTGGGCAGTGGTACTTTCCTAGAAAGAAGGAACATACAAAACCAGTGGGAGAAAGGGCCGGGGTCAGAGCAAGGGAGGACACAGAATCCTGTGTCAGCAGGCCCAGAACAGAGACCCACAGACAGTCAGCTGCTCCAGACCTGGCTCCAATCCCAGTGGGAAACTCCTAATCGTCCTACAAAACCCAAGCCCCGCACGGCCTTCCTTGAAGGCGTCTATGCCATCAGCCTGCTGCTAGCAGCCACTACCCTGGTCTCCTCCTCCATCTCACACCTTGCCACATTCCCCAACCCCCTGAACCCTTGCCTGCGTTATTGCAACAAACTCCCACTGCCCTTCCTGCCCCTGCCTTGCCAGCTCTGCACCAGCAGCCAGGAAGCCCATTCAAATAAGTCCAAACAAATACATTGCGGGAAAAGGGGGTAGGATATTTATAGATTGAGACTCCGGACACAGCAAGTACACAGATTTGTGTGGGCCTCTAAAAAATCTTGATTTGAAAACTAGAAGAAAAAGATTACGAAAACATTCCAGAATTTTAACCATAGGCTAGATATCTGATACTAAAGAATTCCTGTTAAGTGTTTAGGTGTGATGATGGTACTATGATGACTTTTTAAGTCCTTATCGTTTATAGACATATACACTGAAGCACTTAAGCATGAAATGACACAGTATCTGGTATTTGCTTCAAAATTACCTAAGCAGGTGCCACATGGGAGCACAGATAAAACCACACAGCTCTGAGTGGACAGGAACTGAACTGGTGATGGCTACGGAGCAGGGATCACCGTACTAATTCTACTTTCATTTGTCTGGAGTTTCCAATTAAAAGCAAAGCCAAAGAGGCACCCGGGTGGCTCAGTTGGCTGAGCGACTGCCTTCAGCTCAGGTCATGATCCTGGAGTCCCGGAATCGAGTCCCGTAACAGGATCCCTGCTCAGCAAGGGGTCTGCTTCTCCCTCTGACTCTCTTTCTCTAATAAATATTTTTTTTAAAAAATAAAATAAAATAAAATAAAAACAAAGCCAAAAGGGGGCCTGGGTGGCTCAGTTGGTTAACCGTTCAACTCTTGATTTCGACTCAGGTCATGGTCCCAGGGTCCTTGAATTGAGCACCATGGCAGGCTCTGTGCTCAGCGTGGAGTCTGCTTGAGGATTCTCTCTCCTCCTCTCCTTCTGCCCTCCCCCTCCTCACACATATGCACATGCCTGTGCTCGCACTCGCTCTCAAATACATCTTTAAAAACAACAACAAAGCAAAAGGGGCACATAGGTGGCTCAGTCGGTTAGATATCCAACTCTTTTTTTGTTTTGTTTTGTTTTTAAAGATTTTATTCATTTATTTGACAGAGAGAGAGCATAAGCAGGCAGAGTGGCAGGCAGAGGGAGAGACAAAAGCAGGCTCTCTGCAGGGCAGGGAGCCCAATGTGGGGCTTGATCCCAGGACCCTGAGATCATGACCTGAACCAAAGGCAGATTCTTAGCCAACTGAGCCACCCAGGTGCTCCAAGCATCCAACTCTTGATCTCAGCTCAGGTCTTGATCTTAGTGCTATGAGTTCCAGCCCTGCACTGAGCTCCATGCTGGGTATGGAGCCTACTTTTTTTTTTTTTTAAAGGATTTTATTTATTTATTTGGCAGAGAGAGATCACGAGTAGGCAGAGAGGCAGGCGGGAGGTGGGAGCAGGCTCCCTGCTGAGCAGAGAGCCCGATGTGGGGCTCAATCCCAGGACCCTGAGATCATGACCTGAGCTGAAGGCAGAGACTTAACCCACGGAGCCACCCAGGGGCCCCTCGAGCCTACTTTAAAAAAAAAAAAAAAAGAGGTGCTGGCTGGTCGAAAATGTTAAAACAATAAAACCAGGTTAATGGTCGGATGGTCAGATCTTCTCTCTCCTCTCTGGCTGGCAGCTGGGAGTCCTGTGGGTGCCCATGTCCTGCATGACTGCTCTGCACCATCCCCACCCTGGACCCCTCCAACCGTAGCTCCCTGCTTCCACCTCAACACTGTCCCAGCAATAGAGGCCTCCTCAGGGCCTTTGCACTGGCTGTGCCCTCTGCCTGGAATGCTTATCCCCACATCCCCTCACACCTCCTGTCTCATTGGATTTCCACACAAACCCCGTCAGTATGTCTCGCTGTGACTCCCTCACCTCCCCACTCCCTATCTTTGGTTGCTGGCAGAAGCAGCATCTGACACTATGATGAACCGTTGTCCAGTTTCCTCCCTTACTGTAGTGTAAGCTCCTTTTACTCCAGGAGGGATGTGGCCTGTTTTGCTCTCTGCACGTGGCAGGCACTCAGTAAATACGTGCTGAATGAGACACACAGTGGGCCTCTGAGTCAGTGGATCTCCGAGCTCCTCAGAGCTCGGAGCTCTGAGCAGGAGGTCTACAGTGTTTATCTATCATCATGGAGCTCTGAGTCCCCAGGCCATCCACAAAGCGCCGTGCTCCGGTTTTGTTGAGGCCATACCCTCATTTACAGTGAGTCGGCACCTACTCTGGGCCAGGCTTTGGGGCAAGATGGGCGTGTCAGGCCCCAGCATCTTCCCTGGGATGCACGCACCCACTGAGCGCTCACAACAACCTCAGCCGTGGCACCTGCATGGGCTGCGAGAACTGTGCCAGGCCCACAAAAAGCCAAGAGCAAGGTTGGAGCCCGCGGGGAAGCACCTCAGCTCTGGTATCTGACAAGAACAGCGGAGGGTGTGAAGAGCTGGAAAGCAGGATCCCTGGGCTGGCGTGGGGCTTCACAACCAGCGGTGAGGAGAAGCCCAGCCAAAGAAGTCCCCAGCAATCCCAACACACCCCCACCCCCACCTGCCCTGGGCCTCTGAGCAGCCCTTGCCTCAGCAATGAGCAGACCAGGGTCGCAGCTAAACAGGGTCCATGCCCACAGGGCCCAACTGTCCACACAAAGGCCATCAGCAACCCTCACAGCCCCCACTGCCCTTGTGAGAAGCAGTGCCCAAAACTCAACATTTTACCCCCTACCCCCTTCCCAGCTTTAAACCATCTGGACCTTTAAGGAAAAATTATGTTACATCTTTTTTTTTTTAATTGGGGCAAAATACACATAACTTTGCCACTTCAACCATTCTATTATTTTCAGTAATCTTTACTGCCAAGGTGGGGCCTGAACTCACATCCCCGAGATCAAGAGCTGTGTGCTCCACCGACTGAGTCAGCCAAGGCGCCCCTACATATTTGAAAAATTAAGGGGTGCCTAGGTGGCTTAGTCTGTTAAGCGGCTGCGTTTGGGTCAGGTCATGATCCCAGGGTCCTGGGATCGAGCCCCATGTCAGGCTCCTTGCTTGGCATGGAGCCCGCTTCTCCCTCTGCCTCTGCCTCTCCCTGCTTGTGTGGTCGCTCTCTCTCTCACACACAAACACAAATACATAAATAAAATCTTTTAGAAAAAGAAAAAGAAAAATTAAGTGTCCGGCTTGATCAGAGGAGAATGATGGATTCTGCAGAAAATGTGGTGAGAAGCAGGGGTGCTGGGGTCTGAGCACAGTCTTTGAAATGGCTGTAAAAGGGATCTCTCACCTTCCTTGTTCTTTGCAAAGTTCAGCCTGATCAGGGACCTCCCGTCCAGTTTCTGGAAGAAAAATTAATAATTAATAAGGAGCAAGGGGCTGATGTGAAGAAATGCCAGGCTTATGAGGATGGGTGAGGCAGAGAGATGGGCAAGGTCTCTGAGCACGCAGAGCCCTCACAACAGCAGGCAAGAGGAGAGCCACAGGGGCCGCCCCGAGGGACTGCCCCAGCAGTCACATGGGTAAGAGAGGCTGCCCCACGGAACCCCCAGTCACTAAGCAGCTGACCTGCTCACAGGGCAACCCCTGCCTAGAGGCCGAGAGTGGAGGTGTGTTTTATACTTCTCAAATGCTGACACATTTTTATTGTGAGCCCTGATGTACTGACTACTTCTAAAGTTAAAAATGAATGTTACCATGAGAGACTATGGACTCTGAAAAACAATCTGAGGGTTTTGGAGGGGTGGGGCATGGGAGGCTAGGTGAGCCTGGTGGTGGGTATTATGGAGGACACGTACTGCATGGAACACTGGGTGTGGTACAGAAACAATAAATTCTGGGGGCACCTGTGTGGCTCAGTGGGCTAAGTCTCTGCTTTCAGCTCAGGTCATGGTCTCAGGGTCCTGGGATCAAGCCCCGAATCGGGCTCTCTGCTCGGCAGGGAGCCTGCTTCCCCTTCCCCTTCTCTCTCTGCCTACCTCTCTACCTACTTGTGATCTCTCTGTCAAATAAATAAATAAGATCTTAAAAATAGTAACAATAAACTGAATTCTGGTACGCTGAAATTTTAAAAATAAATAAAAATTAAACAAACAAAAAAAAAAGAATGTTACAGGGGCGCCTGGGTGACTCAGTCGGTTAAATGTCTGCCTTCTGCTCAGCATGATCCTAGGGTCCTGGGATGGAGCCCCGCATTAGGCTCCCTGCCCGGCGGGAAGCCTGCTTCTCCCTCTCCCGCTCTCCCTGCTTGTGTTCCCTCTCTCGCAGTGTCTCTCTCTGTCAAACAAACAAAATCTTAAACAAACAAATAAATGTTACTTCTTCACCTAGCTGGGGAGTACACGAGCATGCCCCTGCTGTTCTGCATTAGGACTAGTTTGTTGAGGGGGGGAGGAATCAATACCCCCACATGTGGAGTGACCGTGATGGGATCCTCTAGTTTTCAAAGTTCCTGCGCCATCTGTAGTTTACCTCTTCTATCGGCAACTTTACAATAAAACAAGGTCCAGGCAGCCAGAAGAAAAGAGCTGCCCCAAGGTGGGGGGGCTTGGATTGGAGCAAGAGAAGGGGACTACAGAGAGACCACAAGAAGGGGGGAGGGAAAGCTTCGTGCCCCGGAGCACCTAACTGAGAGCCCACATCCCAGTGGCGCCTGGCCACTCCTGCACCGGCCCAGCCCAGCCCTGCCTAGCCGAGCCACAGAGGAGATGCTGGGCAGGCCACCCAGGGCCAGGCCCCCATGTCCTCGCCCTCCTGCAGTGGCCAGCCCTCACCCGCTCCTCCACGGCTGGTTTCATTTCTGCGGTGGCCACTCAACTGCCCCTGCCCTGCCACCAGTGCAGTGAGCATTCAGCAACAGGGTACTCACTCCCAGGCTGCTCCCATCAGACACCCCTCCTGCTTCAGGTCCAGGCAGTCTGGGTACATGATCCTGCACACAACATGCTCCTCCTGGGTCCCCGGGAAGTGACATGGGCCAAGCCAGCTCCTGGTGAACTGCCCTTGGTTTAGCTGCCACGTTAGGCCTGGCCCGAGGCCGAGCCCAGAGCAGCTACATGTTTTGGGACCCTAAAGAGCACCCGTGAAGCAAAAAGCCCGAAACAAAAAGTGCCCTAGACCCAACCAAATGACAATATCCATGGGGAAGGAGACCGAGGCCGTGACGACAAGCAGGGACAAGAAGACCTGAGGCGGTCCAGGGGTAGGGTGGAGGCGGAAAGCCACCACTGGGAGCTCAGAGCACGGAGCCTTGGCTGTGGATGAGCCCTGCAGACTCGTCTGCTCAGACGTGACACTCATGTCAGGGAAGGCAATGAACCCCGAGCACAATCCAATCACGGGGCACAGGCAGGCAGCACAGACCCCACAGGAAGCCCGTAGAAGCCCACAGGGGCTTCTCAGCAGAAGGGCTCACAGGAAAACACTGCCTAGTCACGCTTCTGAATGACAAAAAGTGAGGAAGGAGAAAGCAGACACCTGAGCATGCTCTTCTTCTGGAGACCAGGGCACGAGCACCACCTCAACCATCTGAGAAAAAAACCCACAGGCTCTGGGTGGCTGGGCCCAGAAAGCATGACCCCTCCAGTCTAACCCCCTTTCTTCCAAGGGCAGGGAAGGACCACTGGTGAGCCACCCACCTGATCCGAGGGGCCAATGGCACCCTACACTCTGTCACAAGGGCCAGAGGAGCCCAGACAGCACAGAAGGGCCTCTGGGAATCAGGTAACAAGACCTCAGCTAAGTAATGAACCAGTGACATTTCACCTGTCCTAGGCTAGCGACCAGGACACCGTTCACACTGCTCGCCCCCTCACTAACCTCCCCCTCAAGCCTCACAGCACCCAGGTCCTCCTGGGCCTCCCTGAAGGTGGCCTCCACCTTGCATGGCCGCCAGGGTCTCCATCACAGAGCTGACCAGGCCTCAGCCAGCTTGCTGTCTTCCCCTTTGGGGAAGGGCCTCATCTTAGCAGATAGGCTCCAACCCCTTGGCTCCGGCCAGCTCTCCACTCCACAGTGCCAGAACCAGCCGCCTCGCCCAGCCCGCTATTCCTCCTCACACAGGCCATATTTCATGAGGTGAAAAACCTCTTGGCCTCAAACACCTCCCCCTGGTGTCAACTGTCCTCCAAGGTCGCACAGAAGTCCCTACCCTCCCTGCTGGCCCTCCTCATCCCACCTCCACCCCAACTGCCTGCCCCACTCCATGCACCCAAATCCCTCCTGCCGCTCAGGGTTCTGCTTCAAAGGGATAGACCTTCCTGCTGAAGCCCCACTGGCCTGGAACACCAAGCACAGGCTGGATCACCCAGTTCCACCTGCCTGTCCCAGGCATCCCTGGCACAGGACGTAAGTGACCCAGTCCTCCCAAGATGGGACTGCACTAAAAGGCTCCTACTGGGCTCTCCCCAGCCCCAGAAAAACAGAGACCCTCATGTGACAACCCCGCGAGGCCCACAGGTCCATCTGTAACAACAACCATGGGTCCAGTCTCTGTGCCCCCTCCTCAGCCTCCATCCTGGTCCAAGTTCACACAGCACCTCTAGCACAGACAAGGGCACAGCCCCCTGGCTGCTTTCCCACCTTCCACCTTGCCTCCCTGTAGTCCTATTTCCTACACCACAGCCAAACTGAGCCTTAGAAACGCAGGCCAGGGGTGCCTGGGTGACTTAGTCAGTTAGGCATCTGCCTTCAGCTCAAGTCATGATCTCAGGGTCCTTGGATCAAGCCCTGAATCAGACTTTCTGCTCGGCAGGGAGCCTGCTTCGTCTCTCTGTCTGCTTGTGTGCTCTCTATCAATAAACTCTTTGAAATAAAACAAAGACACAGGCCAGATCACAACATGCTTCTGCATGAAACCCTGTCCAGCTTCCAGTGCCCCCAGCACAAACCCAAACTCCCCCCAGGGCCTTCAAGCCCTCCCTAACATGGCCTCTGACCATCTGCCTCCATCCCCGGGTCTCAGCTTCAACGGCGCTGCTCCAACACCCTTCCCCAAGGCCCTCACCCCCCCATCCCCGGCTCCCTGCTGGGGAGTGCCCCCACCTCCCACAGCCGAAAGCTCCCAGGCCCTGCCTGTTGCAGCTGCGAACTGAAGAAATGGGCCTGTGCCGCAGTGTAAGGGAACAAGAGGGCCCCAAGAAATAAAGGGACCACCAGAGTATGGGAAAGGCAGCAGCCCCACAGGTTTATGATGGAGGCCCGCAGTGGGGGGCAGAAAAGGCGACTATGCTGGAACTTGGCTCTGGGGCTCTTTTCCCAAGTGGCACAGAATTCCTGACACTGGGCCTATGTGCGTGACAGAGAAGGAGCTGCTTAACCTTGCTCATAATAAAAACACCAATTAAGGGGCGCCTAGCTGGCTCAGTCAGTGGAGCATGCAACTCATCTCAGGGTTGTGGGTTCGAGGCCCGCACTGGGTGTAGAGATTATTTAAAAGTAAAATCTTAAAATGTTTTTTTAAATGCTCTCACCCTGAGGCAAAGGAAATTTCTAAAAACTTGATCCTTGTGGTTATTGAGGGTATGGGGAACAGGGATTTGCCACTTCTCTGGAGGACAATTTGCCAGTAGCTGCCGAAACAGGAAACACACCCTCCCTGTGACCCAGCAGTCCTGGGAGGACCCCCATATATGTATCCAGAGATGGGCACAAGGTGGTCGCTGTCCGCTGTAACAGTAGGTGACTTCCAACATGCCACAACAGCCCCACAAGAAGACGTGTGCAGCCACAACAGAACGTGGAACAGCTCTACACACTGACGTTCAGATCTCCAACACCCCAACGGGCGAGGAAGCAAGGTACAGTGAGGTTCATGCAGGGGACTGCATCAGGACCCAAGGAAAGAAGATGGACGTTTGTACACACGCACGTACATGTAAGGAACATTTCCAGAAAGGAACAGTGGGGGGAAGAGAGGGGAGGACAGTCCCACTCATGGTGCCCCATGCACAGTCCTCTACCGCTCTCATGTGTATGCAAAAACCACAGAACAAAGGACAGACGAGAGGACAGCGTTCAATCGGCATTATTTAAAAATTCATGCCGGCCACCTACCTCTCCGTTGCTGGGGTTGGTCCCATACTTCTTAAGCCAAGGGACGATGTTACTGAAGGGAAGAGAAGAGAGAATGTCAGCCAGGCGACCAGGTGCAGCCCGGTGACGATCCCAACATCCACAAGGGCCGCGTCCAGGTGAGCAGTGCGAATGGGCTTCGCTCCGCGTCACTTCTGCTAGCCCCTTGCCTTGACCAAGGAAGTGAGGAGTGTTTCTGGATACATGGGTTTCAATGTATATCCAGCGTTTTTATCGTGGTTATGGGTAAACAACACAAAGCAGCAAAAAAAGATAAACATAAATGTTGATATGTCCACACAGTGAAATACTGGGCCAGCACCAAAAGTCAGGCTTCCAGAGAATTCTGAATGACACAACTGGGTGAAAAACAGATTCAGAACTGTCTTCGCAGTACTACCCCAACCACGTACCACAAATAAACTCACGGAAAAAGAAGAGTATAAATGTTGACTACAGTTATCCCGGATAGTGTTATTATGGTAAATTTTTCCTTTAACTTCGAAGTATTTTCCACATTTTCTAAATAGAGACTGAAGCATGAAGAATTTACAGAAGCTGGGGCGCCTGGGTGGCTCAGTGGGTTAAAGCCTCTGCTTTCGGGTTGGGTCATGGTCTCAGGGTCCTGGGATTGAGCCCCGCATCAGGCTCTCTGCTCAGCAGGGAGCCTGCTTCCTCCTCTCTCTCTCTGCCTGCTTCTCTGCCTACTTGTGATCTCTGTCTGTCAAATAAATAAAATCTTTAAAACAAAAAAAGAATTTACAGAAGCTGATTTATGCTGGGACATAAAACTGAGCACCATGCTTCAAAACACAGTACGGGGAAAGTGTACCTAAATTATGGCTCTACTTTCATAAAACAAAAAGTATTCAAGTTTGTTAACATTCCAAAACAGGTATACGTAGGCCAATTAGAACCCTAGGAGCCCCCACCCCCGGATGGGGAGAGGTCAATGACACCCCAGGCAGGGACAGTAGTGCCTGCCGGCAAGGCTGCCTACCCAAGGGTCACAACAACACTATGGCCTCATCCCTGAAGCTCTGGAAGTCTCCTGGGTCCCCAAGAGGCCACCCAACACTCCCGAGGCTGCCAAGACCCCAGCGTGGCCTGGCTTGGCAGTGCCTAAGACTCAAACCCCCCAGCTGGTTCCATACCCCCTTCCCGAGTGGGTGTCAACAATCTCACCCCCTTTGTTAGCTCAAAAGTCGAGGGAAAACTCACAGCAAGTCGAAGACGACACCCTCAGGGGTGCAGACCGGGTAGGCGAAGGGCTGCAGAGAGAGACTGAGAAAAGGGCAGAGTCACTCCAGGTCACACAGTGGCTCCCATGACTTCTCCCTTTGTTTCTTCCTTCTTCCCTCCAACAATTCCAGGGCTCCTCTGCCCAGCCAGGGCTGGGTGTTGGTTCAGAGGTGAACCCCACATCCCTGCCCCTCAGAAGCTCCCTATACACACCAATAAATACAAGGCAAGGGTCCCAAGAGGTGCTGAGAGCACCTTGGGGCAACAGCAGCCTCTCTTTCCCCACACTCTCTGCTGTGTCATTTGACATGTTCGAGCCCAAAACAAGTTCCTGGAGGTGGCCTTGGGGGGGCAGGACTAGACTCCACTCCCTAAAACCTTACATAGCAGGCAGGCCACACTCTTCTACTGAGAGCTGCCCTCTCTCATCCCAAGAGACTCTGGCGGGCCAATCCTGGTCTGGGGGTGCTGGGCCCACTCCTGCTTAGAGTGTGCACACAACCCCCCCCCCCACATTTTCAAGGGGTAGGCATGTGACTCAGGCAAGTGCCCTAGGAGTCCTGGGTAAGTTCTAATACACGGATATGGGGGCAGATGGGTCTGCAGAGACCCAGACTGCCACAAGCCATCTACCACCTCGTAGAGGGTAAAAAGCAGAACCCACAGATGAAGGGAGATTATACCTGGTAAACTTCCTCGAGCCAATACCCTTTTCTCTTGCACAGGGTTTCCATCGCCAGCCATCAAGAGCCCCGGCTGACCTGGCTTGTTTGTAAATCGGTCATCTCTAAGTTGGGTCAGCACAGGTCAGTCCCCAGCCTGGCAGTGATAGGGTCACCTCCCCAGATGCTGCTCCAGAAAGCCCTCAAGGAACAACCTCACCACCTCCCTTTCTGGGCCAACCTATTACTCTAACCCAGTGGTGATCCTGCTGCTGCTGGGGGCTGAGGACAACAGGGTCCAACGCCAAAGCAAGCTCCAGACGGCAAGACACCATCCACGCATCTTCTCCAAAATGGGCCTCAAAGGACATATTCTCAAAGCACATTTTTACCCAGAATCCAAGGTAGTTAAAAAGTGGATGAAACAGGGGCGCCTGGGTGGCTCAGTGGGTTAAAGCCTCTGCCTTCGGCTCAGGTCATGGTCCCAGGGTCCTGGGATTGAGCCCCGAATTGGGCTCTCTGCTCAGCAGGGAGCCTGCTTCCTCCTCTCTCTCTCTGCCTGCCTCTCTGCCTACTTGTGATCTCTGTCAAATAAATAAATAAAAATCTAAAAAAAATAAAAAAATAAAAAAAATAAACTGTGCTCTCTAAAACATCAGCCATCACAAAAATCCATTATCAGGTTTTCTCTCTTTTAAAAAAAAAAAAAAGTGGATGAAACACAGTTTAGAGACCTCTTGGAGGAACTGGAAACCAAGGATGAAAGTATTTCCATAAAATCCATTCATGCACACCCTGAATGAGACCAGATTCCCAGGAGGCTGATGACAAATATCTGTGGGGAGAAATCCAACCAATGATGCCTCGGTCTCACTTGTGGACCCTCCCTGAGCAACTGCCAGGAGCAGGGAAAAGCCCTCACTCAATGCTACATGGGATCCTCCTGGGGCAGACCGAGTGGCTGTACCCTTGGCCCTTCCTACATGCTCACTGCCCTGTGGTGTCTGTCTGAGAGCACTAGGAGAGCTCTGTCAGTTCTCAAGGCCCATCATGACCTACAGAATCAGAAACCAACGGGACACACACACACCCCCACATCCACAATGCATGTGTCCAGACCAGGGATGATCACAGCTTAAGCTTGGGGAAACTGAGGCCCAAGTGGACCATCCCCCCAACCCCCAATGTCTGGAGTTCATTAATGCTAGTCCCACTTCTCCAGCAGACCCACCTTCTGTTCATACACATACCAACCATGATGGGAAAAAGCATCTGGGAGTGTCTACATTTGGGTCTCTCCCCATCCCCAACAGTAACCTGTGTTCCCAGGGAAGGGGGAAGGGGTTCACAGTATCATGACTACTACTGATGCTGTTACTACTTAGACCCTGGACTAAAAGTAAAGCACGAAAGACATGGGCCCGGAGTCAGACCACTGGGTTCAAGCCTCAGTGGCATCACTTTCTGGATGTGACGCCAGAGTGAGGGACTTCCCACTTTTAAATACTGACTCTCTCAAGTGTAAAACAGGCTTAACAACAGAGTCTACTTACCTTAGAAAGTAAGAAAAAAGCTAAAAGAAACAATGTATAAATATACAGACACAGAATGAGCAGAAAGTTAAGTATTAATTCTTATCACTCTTAGGTCACCTTCTCTCAGTTCAAGGAAGATCTAGGTGGGGGAATACAGACGGAACCCACATATGCATCCCCAAGGACCAGATTCACTGTCAAATAACGAGTACCAGGAAACAAGTAGGAGGGACAGATTAACACTCGAAACTCTTACCTGCAGTGATCAAAAGGTAAACGACGAAAATTGGCTTGTGGGATATCTGTTTAAGATGAAAATAAAAGAAAGCTTATTCTATAAATAACTTCATGTATGTGTTCCTACCACCAACTCAATCCCATGTTAAGAAAAAGTTCACGTAGGGGCACCTGGGTGGCTCAGTGGTTAAAGCCTCTGCCTTCAGCTCAGGTCATGATCTCAGGGTCCTGGAATTGAGCCCCATATCGGGCTCTCTGCTCAGCGGGGAGCCTGCTTCCTCCTCTCTCTCTCTACCTGCCTCTCTGCCTACTTGTGATCTCTGTCAAATAAATAAATAAAATCTTTCAAAAAAAAAAAAAAGAAAAGAAAAGAAAAAGTTCATGTTAACTACCTAGTGCAAACACTAACACTAGTATGGGTTAAAGACCTTTCAATAGGGGCGCCTGGGTGGCTCAGTCGTTAAGTGTCTGCCTTCGGCTCAGGTCATGATCCCAGGGTCCTGGGAATGAGCCCCGCTTCAGGCTTCCTGCTTGGCAGGAAGCCTGCATCTCCCTCTCCCACTCCCCCTGTTTGTGTTCCCTCTTCCAAAAAAATAAATAAAAATCTTAAAAACAAACAAACAAAACCTTTCAATAGGTAGAACACATGGAGTATATCAAGAATAAACTTAGAGCAATAAGCCACTAAGGTTGGGTTTCTCCCACAACGTTGTTGTGGGGCCTGGCTTGGCTTTCCAAGACGGTTGTGCTGGTTTTACCCCCATCAGCAATTAATGAGAATGTGCTCTTTTTAATGCAGCCTTGATAACCTTGGGTATTATCATTCTTTTCATTATTAACTTGACAGAAAAAAGAATGTTTATTTATGTCAAAAAATATCACCACCAGAGTGTCTAGGTGGCACAGTCAGTTAAGCATCTGACTCTATTTTTTTTTTTAACAGACTTTATTTATTTATTTGACAGAGAGAGAGATCAAAAGTAGGCAGACAAGTAGGCATAGAGAGAGGGGAAGCAGGCTCCCTGCTGAGCAGAAACTGTGATGCGGGGCTAAAACCCAGGACCCTGAGATCATGACCTGAACTAAAGGCAGAGCCTTAACCCCCTAGGCCACCCAGGTGCCCCTAAGCAACTGACTCTTGATTTTGGCTCAGGTCATGGTCTCAGGGTCATGAGATCAAGGCCTTGTCCACTCTGTGCTCAGCATGGAGACTGCTTGAGTCTCTCTCTCTCTTTCTCTCTGCCCCTTCCCCCACCTGCAGTTGCTCTCAGGCATGCTGTCACAAAAATATATATAGATATATATACCCTCACCGAGATTAATTTTCTCATGTGTTCAGTGTTCTTTTTTGTTAATTATCTGTGTTCTCAACCCATCTGTCTGCTACACTTTCTGTGTTCTTGTTCATTGTTAACTTTTACAGTCTCTGTGTAGTGAAGACCATTATTACTTAATAACAACCCCCCCCATACACACACATCCACACCAAGAGAAAGAGAAGGATTTCATGCCTTACCTGGTTTCTTGCCACCATAGAAATGAGTGTATTCAGCACAGGTAATGTACCTGAAGAAGAGAAAGAGAATCTTACTACCACCACCCTTTATAAAGAGGACAGTCTCTGGAAGTAACCGATGACTGAATCGTTTCACTCATTCAGCAAATGCTTATAAAACACCTGCTATGTGTCAGACACATAGTGGTTAATACAACAGAACACAGAGATACACAAACTAATAAGCAAATACAAATAGTCCTGCTTTCCTCTGAAGGAAATGAACAGAATTTAACAGAAGGCTTAAAGATGCAAAGGAGCTAGCCATGTGAAGATTTGAGGGAAGAACTTTCCAGGTAGAGAGACCAAGCAGGCTTATCACATATAAAAGCCCCGAGATAGGAAAAGCTGTTGTGTTTTCAGAAAAGGGTGAAGTCGCTGAAGAAAAGCACACAGGAGCATCCAGGAGCAGATGAAGAAGGGTGGTGGTCAGGTCACACGGGGCCCCACAAGCCTGGTAAGGGCTAAGGATTGGCTTTAAGCAGTATGGAAAGCTGCTGGAGGGTTTTGAGTAAGGCCCTGGCATGACTAACGTAAGTCCTCAAAGCATTTCCCTGGAGCCTGTGTAGAGAGGGACAAGCAAGAGAGGCAGCAGAAAACCAATCAGAAGGCAACTACAATGGTTCAAG
The DNA here is from genome assembly GCF_902655055.1 of Lutra lutra. NCBI lineage: Eukaryota > Metazoa > Chordata > Mammalia > Carnivora > Mustelidae > Lutra > Lutra lutra. The sequence goes on along the minus strand of NC_062289.1, from coordinate 65,347,578 downwards.
GACGAGTGCGCATAAACTTCTCCTACCGGACGGTTGCTGGATGAATGAGAAGTGGCTCCTGGAAGAGCCACAGGATTTACTGATGAACAAGGGGAGGAGAGAGCCGCAGAAAAGAGGCCTCAAAGCTAACTCCCAGACTTCTAAGAAATCCAATGTCCGTGTGACCACTGACAGAGGGGAGATGAAGGAAGAGCATATTAAATTTAAGATGTCTATCAGACCTCCAGCTGGAAATGTTGAGTAAGCAGCTGACTACTGCAAGAGGGGAGATCACAAAGAACATAAAGGGAAGAAAAAACGTGGAGGGCATGGACGTATGAACTCTGGGAGAGGAAAGAGGATCCAGCAAAGGAGACTGAGGATAGAGACGCCACTGAGGCAGACGTAAAACCAAGAGCATATGATGTCCCACATACCAAAGAAGGTGTTCAGAAGGAGTGAGGTGGTCAGCTGTGTCATGCTATTGAGAAGCCCAACAAAATGAGAACTGTGAACTGATCACTAGATTTAGCAACAGAGAAGTTACTAGGATCCTGACACGAGTAGTGCTGGGGAGTCAAGCCTGCCTGGAGTAGTTTCAAGAAGACATCAGAACACAGCAAGCAGACGCAAGTCTTTCACGTCTTGTGAGAAAGAAAAAACAACAAATCACAGTGGCAGCTGAAGGGGAGCATGGGGCACGACTAGTTTTGTTTTAAACTGCAAGGCTCCGGGACATGACTGTAGGCGGATGAACCAGCATTCAGGGAAACTGGAGGTGCGGGAGAGGCAGGGGCTGATTCCGGAGCAGAGCTCGGGAGTGCAGAGGGGCCCGTGCTCGCCCAGCGCCAAGGCAGTGGGAGGACCACGCTCAGAAGACGGCACCTACGGCGTGTTAGAACCGGGAGCCCGGGAGACCTCGGCGCTGGGGATGGGAGAACGCGGGATAATTCCCCGCCTGGGGAAGGGGCAGAGGTTTCCGGCACGAAGCGCCATTTACGAGCCGCTCCGGGAACCAGCTCTGAGAGAGGGAAGAAGGGCGGCGCGGTGTGCGGGACAGGCGGGCACTGAGGCCGAGCGAGGCTCCGCTCCGGCTGCGGCTCAACTTACATCTTGTCCTTCTGATGCTGTCGCTTCCCCATGGCGGCGGCGGCGGCGCTGGCAGTGCCAGGACTAGCGAGTGCGGAGAAACGACGGCAAACAATCCAAATTCCGACTTCCCGGCCCAGCTTCCTAATTACTTCCGGGTCTCGCGGACCCGCCCCGGAAGCGGGCGCCGTGCCTAAGGGAACTGGGACACCTGGTGCCGAGTGCGCATGCCCAGCAAGTACGCCTGGTTCTAGGGTGCATGGGCCGAATTCACCATAAGGCTTAGATGATGGTGAGGCAAGGGGCCTCTGTCTCGAGGCCCCACTTTCTCAGGCGCCGGGGGTCCTCTCTCTGGATCTTTCGCTTCCTCATCCAGGCCTGGCTACGTGCCATTCCTGCTCAAGCACGCCCTGGTTTCACTTGGGCTCTCAGGTCTTTAAGTCAGCCGGGTACCTTAAGTCCCATCAGCCTCGGGCTCATCTGTTTCCTTCCACCGCAGACAACTCCAAAGGCACGTCCATGTTCGCTGTGTGCCCATTCTGCTCCCCCTATTCGGTCCCCACCGACTCCAGGCCCCTCTTCTGGGCGAATTAGGGACAAGTAGCCATTAAGTCCAAAAATCTAAAGCCCTCACGCATCTCTACCCCTTATGGACCCTTTCCCTTGACCAGATCACTATGTTCATGTGCTCCAGCCTAAGCCCTGGGCTTCCATCTACACCCACGCACTGGGTGATCTTAACAGGCTCGTGGCTTTAAATATTACTTGTATCCCTTGATTCTCATTAGACAGCCAATACTCCAGATTCCTGACCTCTACTTAGATACCCCTGATCTCAAATTTAACACGTCTGGTCAAAACAGAATTCATCCCCCTTCTTCCCCGTACTCAACTGTACCACCAGCCAGCCACCCAAAGCCAGCTTCCTTGGCCTTTCTCATCTCATGGCTGCCTCCTTCTCATCTTCTAGGTTTCAATATGTCATCTCCTCAGAGAGGCCCTCCCTGACAGCCCACTGCATACATGTCCAACTCAGCTCCCACAGGACTTACAACTTAGAACCCTGTTATTAGATCTCTGCACTGGTTACACACACACAGACACACACACGAGGATAGGATGTAAGCTCCTTAAGAGCAGGGACCCCCAACAACTTGGCTTATTATCTCCAGTCCCAAGCAAGGTGTGGGGCATACACAAGGGTTCAGTGATTATCTGCTAATGTCCAGCAGTCACAAAGCATTTAGTGAGGACTCATATCTCACATGCAGGTTTGATTCTCAGGTTACTGCATGAGGGGAGTCACTGTCTCTGAAATTCCTTGGGGAGGTGCCAAGTTGGAAACTAATACACCAGCTTATTTTCCTCAAGAGAGGGAACAGATCACTTTTTAAACCCACACCTGGATAAAGTTTGAGTTTAGGGGCCAAGTATAGGGAAAAATGGTAGACTTCCTATTCAGTGGGGTCAAGCGAGACCCAAAGGGGCCAGAGTCCCTGTAGGGAAGGACAGCCCTGTCTCATCACTCATTTCTCTTTCAAAGTGCCATGGCTGGGGCACCTGGGTGGCTCAGTCAAGAGTCTATTTGAGTTCAGGTCATGACCCCAGGGTCCTGGGATTGAGCCCCACATAGGGCTCCCTGCTCAACGGGGAGCCTGCTTCTCCCTCTCATCCCCACTCATGCTCTCTCGCTCTCTCAAATTAAAAAAAAAAATCTTAAAAAAAAAAAGTACCGTGGCTCAATTCCCATATGAGAGTGCAAGCAAGGGGACTACACACTACCACCAACCTGACCAATTACCAGATGCAGGCTCAGGCTGCTGGGGCCTCAGGCTTGCACCACCCTGACCACCTCTTCCAACTGGAGGAAGCCCATGGGACTGTACAGCTTTTAGGGAGCCCAGCACAAGCAAGCACCTCCACAGGAACTTTATTCACTCCTCTAGCCATGGTCTGTAGGGAAGAGGTTATGGGCCCCTCTTGGGAGGCACAGACTCTGTGCTGCTGGGGTCGTTCTCAGAGTCATCTTTAGGTCTTGGCACAGGCTGGAACTTGAGCAAGACAGGCGGGGTGAAGATGGAGGCCTTCACAGGAGAGAGTGGTGTCTCTTCGGTCTTGGGGGAGCCACTACAAGCCGAGGTCCTGTGCAGGAGATAGCCAAGACATGTCCATGAGGTGGGATACCGGCACAAAGAGCCACCAGAAGAACACATAACAAAACCAGAGGCTGTGGCATGGCTCTCAGAGCATTTCTACTTCCAGAACACTCTCCCATGGATGGTTGTTCCAGGCTGTTCACCGCAGCAATGTTTGTGATTGTGAAAACCTGGAAACCACCTAAACATCCCTCTGGAAATGGCTAAAGGAACCACGGCCGCCATGTGGCAGGCTGTTCTGCAGCTGTTGGGGACTGAGGTAGGTCTGGAGACCCCAGCAAATAACGATGCCCCAGTGATACGGTAGTGGAAAAATGCCAGCTTCTGGGAAGTACACGCAATATAATCCTGTGTTGGTTACAAAATTAACCAGTGTATTTGTGTATGTGTGTGTGTGTGTGTGTGTGTGTGTGTGTGTGTTAGAAGGGTACACATGAAACTCTTGGCAGTGGGACTCCGAGCGGGGGCCTCTTATATTTTACATACTCATTTCTCTATTACAAACTTTTCCCCATAGAACGTGTTCCTGCTTTTGTAAACTTTTTAAAGCCAATTAAAAATACCCCAGTTTTGATGACAGCATCAGGAGAACACAGCTCACTCAGAAAGCAATATGTAACAAGAGCCTAAAATTGTCCCCATCAGGGCAATGTTTCAACAAGCAAGAACAGTTGAGGAAATCTTCCATCCATACAATGGAGCACTGTGCATCTATTTTTGGTTAACGTAAGTCTAATTCTAAAGACATGAGAAGAAACACATTCCACAGCTGGCTATGAAACTGCCCAACAGGACAGTCCCAATGAGGTAACAGACTACCAGACGTGTATAGATATGCATCTCCACAGGGAAAAGACAATTATATGCGATGCTCTTTCTGGCAGTAGGAATAGGGGTGGTTTGGTATGGCTTTTCTTCTCCTTTGTGTGTGGTTTTCAGATTGTCCACAGTAAATACGTATTGTTTTAGAGTCTGAAAAAAAAAGGCTTTTGAAAACTGTTCATACCATTTCCCTTATAATTCCGCTTCAGGAAATTAATCTGAAATTCAGGATTGGCTTAGCACATAAAGACTTTAATCCTCGTGGAAAAGGAACCAGAAGCACCTCTTGTGTTCATGGAAGCCCCAAGTGGAGTTAAGTAAGGGACTGCACTACAGACAAAGGGTATCATACAGCCAATGAAGCTCAACTTCAAAAGACCATGAAGAAGTGGACGTGTCCCCATGGCCTTAATGATGAGTGACAAAGGCAAGATTAAAAAAAAAAAATGACATTGTCTAACTGAATCACACCTTTATAAAATGATGCCTAGAGAAAGCTAGAAGGTATCTTGACAGCAATGCCCTAATAGGGTCCAGCCCCAGTGCATGGCCCCATAATTCTGTGAGGATCTGGTAAGGCCAACGCCTCACTTTTTACATGTTGCTTCATGACAACACTGCACATGTTTGCTGACAACCCCTTCTCTGTCACCCAGCTGTCAGTCCCCTTTCTATCCCTTCATCCCACCTACTTCTGATCTGACTGCATAGCCTACTCCTTCCACTTATTCATAATTCATGAATCTACATGATCAGGTTTATAATTTTATGTCTGCATAATATTCCATAATTCAGTGAATGCACATTTAAGCTGTTTCCAGTTTTTCTTTTACATGACACTGCCCCAGACATATTGGTACACAATCGCTTTTTTCTTTCCCTTCATCATCTCCTTGGGGCCAGCTTCCAGGACTGAAAATACCAGAGCAGGGACGCCTGGATGGCTCAGCTGGTTAAGCGTCTGCCTTCAACTCAGGTCATGATCCTGGTGTCCTGGGATGGAGCCTCATGTCGGGCTCCCTGCTCAGCGGGGAGCCTGCTTCTCTCTCTCACTCTCTCTCTGCCACTCCCCCAGCTTGTGCTTTCTCTCAAATAAATAAAATCTTAAAACAACAACAACAAAACAACAGAGCAAAGAATTTAAAAACGCCTATGGGTCCTGATGTTCTGATAAACTGCCTTTTGAAAGGACTAGCCTTATACTTCTGTGCTTCAAAAGATACCACCGAGAAAGTGGGAAGACAACGCACATAGTGGGAGGAAACATTTGCAGATCCTATGTCTGATAAGGGCCTTGTGTCTTTGGCAGCTGCTCAAGATACAGACTTACCATATGACCCAGCAATTCCACTCTTATGGGTATACCCAAGAAAACAGACAACCATGTCCTCACAGACACTTGGCCACAGATGTTCCTAACAGTATTACACACAAGAGCCAAAAAAATGGAAACAACCCCAATCTCCATCAGCTCATGGACAGAGAAAATGCGGTATTAGAGCCATACAATAGAATACCATTCCACCATAAGAAGAAAGCCAACCCATAGAAGGTACAGCACCAAAAGGGAACCCGGATGAAAACTATGACTTTTGGGTGATGATGTCAGTGCACGCTCTTCGGTTGTTAACACACACATCACTCCAGAGCGGATGTTGTTCATGAGGGCAGCTGTGCACATACTGGGGGCAGGGGGCGTGTGGGAACTCTCGGTTCTTTCCTATCAGTTTTGCCGTGAACCTGAAACTGCTCTAAAAAAGATTTGTCTTGAGCGCCTGGGTGGCTCAGTGGGTTAAGCCTCTGCCTTCGGCTCAGGTCATGATCTCAAGATCCTGGGATCGAGGCCCGCATCGGGCTCTCTGCTCAGCAAGGAGCCTGCTTCCCCCTCTCTCTGCCTGCCTCTCTGCCTACTTGTGATGTCTCTCTCTCTGTCAAATAAATAAATAAAATCTTAAAAAAACAAAAATTTGTCTTAAAAAAGACATTTAAGAAACAGGAAATTCGTATATTAACTAACTCAAATTTAAATTTAAAAAATTTTAAATATTTTATTTATTTGACAGAGAGAGATCACAAGTAGGCAGAGAGGCAGGTAAAGAGAGAGGGGGGAAGCAGGCTCCCGCTGAGCAGAGAGCCCGATGTGGGGCTCAGTCCCAGGACTCCGAGATCATGACTCGAGCTAAAGTCAGAAGCTTAACCCACTGAGCCACTCAGGTGCCCCTAAATAAAAATTTTTTAATTTTTAAAAAATTTTATTTAGTTATTTGACAGAGAGAGAGAGAGAGAGAGAGCACAAGCTGGTGGAGTAGAAGGCAGAGGGAGAGGGAGAAGCAGGCTCACCCCCGAGTAAGGAGCCCAACATGGGGCTCGATCCCAGGATGCCAAGATCACGTCCCGAGCCAAAGGCAGTTGCCCAAACAACTGAGCCACCCAGGCACCCCTAAATACAAATTTTTAAAAATAAAAAATAAAATAATTATCCCCAAGGGCGCCTGGGTGGGTCAGCCAGTTAAACATCCAACTCTTGGTTTCGGCTCAGATCGTGACCTCAGCGTTTTGAGATCAAGCCCTGCGTCAGGCTCCAGGCTCAGTATAGAGTCTACCTGAGATTCCCTCTCTCCCTCTCCCTCTCTCTTCCCTCCCACTACCACTCGCATGCATGCACTCGCTCTCGCTCCAAAATAAATAAAATCTTTAAAAATAAATAAATAAAAATAAATTATTCTGCCAATTCAAGCAAACATACAAACAGGAAATTCGTAGTTAACACATGCTAGGACATGGATGAACCTTGCAAACGTTATGCTAAATGAAAGAAGCCAGTCGCGAAAGAACATGTTATTGTATGGTTTCATTTATATGAAATGTCCAGAACAGACAAATCCACAGAGAGTAGGTTAATGGATGCCTAGGGCCAGGGGTGGAGGAACTGGGGGGGTGACAGCTAAGTGGTGCTAGGGTTTCTTGTTTGTTTTCTATTGTAGTAAAATATACATACAATTTATCATTTTAACCATTTCTGTGTGTACAATTCATTGCCATTAGATACATTCACAATGTCCTGTGACCATCACCACTATCTATTTCCAGAACTTTTTCATCCTCCCAAACAGAAACCATACCAATTAAGCAACAACCCACTTCCTTCTCCCAGTTCTTGGTAACCTCTCATCTACTTTGTCTCGAGGACTCTGGAACCATAGAGTAATTTGTCCTCTCGTGCTGGCTTCTTTCACTTGTTTCAACATTCGGTTATATGGCTAGATCACATTTTGTTCATCTTAGATACACTTGGGTCAACTCCTCCTTTTGGCCACTGTGATGCCCGTGCTACGGAGATTCATGGGCAAGCATCTGAGTCTCTCTACTTGACTTCTTTCAGCCATATACCTGGGAGTGGAATTACTGGGTCATATGGCAATCCTATGCTCAACATTTTGGGGAACCACCATGCCTTTTTGCCATGGTGGCTGCCCCATTTTACATTCCCACCAGTCACATGCTAGAGTTCCAATTTCTCCCCATGCTCATCAACATGCCATTGATGTTAAGAGCCATCCTGGGGGGTGGGATGTGGTATTTCACTGTGTTCATTTGCATTTCCCTGATGTCTAGTGATGGGGAGCATCTTTTCCTTGGTTTATTGGCCATTTGTATGTCTTCCTTGAAGAAATGTCTATTCGAGTCCTTTGCCCATTTTCTGGAATGGGTTTTTAATTGTTGATTTACAAATCTTTTCTCCCATTCTGTGGGTTGTCTTTTCACTCCCTTCTTTTGGACACGATGGAAATGTTCTAAAATTGGACTGTGGGTATGTTTGCACAAATGTGAATATATAAAAGGCCACTAAAGTGAACATTTTAAATGGGTGAATTCATATGATACTAGGCAAATTATCTCAAAGACCTTTTAACAGGAAAAAGCCAATATATAGTATTTTCACAACAAATAAAGCCCTTACAGCACTGGATTCTCTTCACTTGGGGCTTTTTTTTTATTAAGATTTTATTTACTTATTTTTCAGACAGAGAGAGCAAGAGAGCAAGCACAAGCAGGGAGAACAGCAGGCAGAGGCAGAAGCAGGCTCCCTGCTGAGCAAGGAGTCCAATGTGGGACTCAATCCCAGGGCCCTGAGATCATGACCTGAGCCAAAGGCAGACACGCAACTGACTGAGCCACCCACGAGTCACTACCTGGGGCTTTTTTTTTTTTTTTTTTTTTAGATTTTATTTATTTGAGAGACAGAGATCACAACTGAGCCACCCAGGCACCCCTACCTGGGGCTTTTTGATAGGCAGAGAACACACATCCTAGCAACCTTAACATGTACATCTTTCATTACTAAGGAAACCAAAAACATATTTAAAGGTTTGTTTACACTTTGGGTGTCTTCGTGAATAAACTTTCCATCAACTAAATTTAGAATCATCTCTGGGGCGCCTGGGTGGCTCAATGGGTTAAAGCCTCTGCCTTTGGCTCAGGTCATGATCTCAGGGTCCTTGGATCGAGCCCTGCACCGGGCTCTCTGCTCAGCAGGGAGCCTACTTCCCCACTCTCTGCCTTCTTGTGGTCTCTCTCTTTCAAATAAATAAATAAAATCTTTAAAAAAAAAATAGAATCATCTCTACAGAACTGTGCAGGTTTCTCACATGGTAAGTCATTTGCATTCTCACTCACTGCTAGTGGGAATCCATAATGGTACAACCACTTCAATCGTTTCTTTAAAATGAAACATATGATCACCATGTGATCCGGCCATCGTGCTCCTTGGTAAGAGAGTTGAAAACTTTTGTCCATACCAAAACTTGGAAGCAACCAAGATGTCCTCCAGCAGCTGGATGGATAAATTAGTGTACCCAGTTATTCAGTGCCGAAAAGGAACGAGCCAGCCATGAGAAGACATGGAGGAACCGTACGTGAAAGAAACCATTCTGGAATGGCTATAACTGTACGATTCCAAGTATGTAATATCCTGGCAAAGGTAAAATCATGGAGACAGTAAAAAGATCAGTGGTAGTCAGGGGTTAGGGGGGAGGGAGGGATGAACGGCTGGAGCTTGGAGGTCTTTGAAGGCAATCAAGCTATTCTGCAGGACACTATGATAGGGGACACCTGTCAGTACACATTTGTCCAAACCCATAGAACGTACAACGCCGAGAGTGAGCCTAAACATATGGACACTGGGTGATGACGTGTCAATGTAGGTTCATCAGTTGTAAGGTAGGGGATGTTGATAGTGGGTGGGGGGGGGGTCTGTGCCTGAGTAGGGGGAGGGGGATCTGAGAACTCTCAGCACTTTTCCAGTTGGCTATGAATACAGAACTCCTCTAAAAAATAGCTATTAATGGGGCTCCTGGGTGGCTCAGTGGGTTAAGCCGCTGCCTTCGGCTCAGGTCATGATCTCAGGGTCCTGGGATCAAGTCCCACATCGGGCTCTCTGCTCAGCAGGAAGCCTGCTTCCCTCTCTCTCTCTCTCTGCCTGCCTCTCCGTCTACTTGTGATCTCTCTCTGTCAAATAAATAAATAAAATCTTTAAAAAAAAAAATAGCTATTAAAAAAAATCATCTAATGCATTGAAGCAGCCAATCTACGTACATACTTTGAAATAACACTCCACGGAATGCCATGGGAAATACTCACCACCACCATAAATGTTGAAAACAGGTGATTAAACCAAACAAGCAAACAAACTACATGTTCAGTAAATCCCTGCTTTGCAAAACACATGTGTATAAACCTTAGGGCTACCCACAGTTGATGGAATCGCTCCCTTTTTGGTGCGTCTTTGAGCTGCTTGTTACCCATTCTCAGCATTTACACACTCTAGGAAGGGGGAGTGACTTTTCCAGCACCCGATTACATTAGGGCCCTTTCAGGAAACGCGAAGGACTACCACACAGAATGTTTTTTTGGCCCTCCTGTACACTGCCATGATGCCATCAAGCCAGGATGACATCCCGCCCCAGAGAGGCTCAGAGGCACGCTTACCAGGGGAAGCCAGGGCAGTGGAGCTTGTGCGCACTGTTTCCAGCCAGGTACGAGAAATGGAAGCCTCCGGGATTGAGGACCAAGGGGGTCAGATCAACCATGTGTCTGCAAGGCAGAAGAGGGTGGGGAGCATCAGCTCTGGACTCCTCGTGGGCAGGCCCTCCCACAGGGACTCCCGGGCGCAGAGCAGACCTCTATGAGCCTTGACTCCGTCCCTATAAAATGGGGATAACAACTCCTCAGGATTGTGGTGAGGATGAACAAGGTAGGGAAAAATGGGAACCAAGCACGGCCCACAGTGTGCTCCCTAAAATGCTCTTTTCCTTTGCCCTGAGCCTAGAATCCATTCCTTCCACCTCTTTGGGTTCGATGACAGGCCAGCCCAGTTCAGTTTCACTTCTGACCTTGCAACCTCCAACTTCTCCATCTGCAGGAAATAAGGGAAATCTTAGGATAAGTTTGGGGGCTTCGTGGGGAAGAAAAACACCTTATACAAGAACTAGGGAAACTATGTGACTGTCACTCATTCACCAAATGCATCGGGGTCATCCTTAGTGCCCACCTCAAGCTTGGTGTTAAGAGAGACAGGATGGGGGAGCTGGGAACTGAGAGAGGATGAGGAGGCTGCCTAGCTTTAGAGTGAGGGATAAGCAGGGGCCAAGAGAGGGCGGTAGTTAGGAAGGCACTGCCGAGGCACTTAAAGAGAGTGGGAAGGAGAACACCAGCCATGAGGTGGGACAGGCGTGAGGCTGGAGATGTTGGGGGTGTGGCAGCCATGGTTCTCCACCTGTCCTTTAGGCCCCCCAAGATTCTGCCCTGTGGCGGCTGCCTTGTTCAGCTGACGCCAAGCAGGTGAAACTCCATGCCTCCAACCCTTCAACTGGAGCAGACCCCTTTTATCTGCTTTATCTATCAACATTCTACCCAAGATTTTGCCTCCAGACAGCATTGTGCCGCTTAAAAACAAAGTTCTGACAGTCACTGCTGTGGGCTCAAGAGAGCCTCGGGGTTGGCTCTGAGCACAGGGGCAGAGGCTGCCCCTCCCAGGGCCACACGGAATGTGGGATGAGCTCACTGACCGACTTGCTGGGCAGCGGAAGGAAGGGACCAAAGACCCTAGGCATAGTGTAGACAGGAGGCGATGGGGCCACCACGGAGGCCATGGTGGTGGCAGGTGACGGCAGTGGGGGAGGTGGCAGCAGGGCTGGTGGCAGGCATGGGGAGGTTGATCGGTCTCTCAAGAGGATGGGTTCCGGTTTCTTCAGTTTTGGCTTTCTTCTCTTCTTCTTGGCATCTGTGATAAAAGGGACCAATGAGGGCCTCTGCCGTGGCCACAGCAGGGCAGAGCAGAGGTTGAACAATGGTGTAGGCTATTCAAAAGCTTCCTCCCACAAAAGGCACCATGTAAGAACATCCAGAGACACTGCTGACAGGAACCAACATGTACCATCCCACTGACCCCACAGCTACCCCCACAAGGAAAGGGTATTTTTGTCTCTCTCTCACACAAGCAGAACTGGAAGCTCCCACCGTACAAAGCCCAGGCAGGACCCACACCCTGATGGGCTGACTTCAAGGCCAGAATCTGAGGGGATAGAACAGAGTACCGCCCTCTAGGAGGGCTGGGCGTGTCCCAAGCAGGTCAGTCTGCTGCCTCCCCCAAACCTTGTGGAAAGCTCCTGATTTAGCCAGGCCTTTCATGGGGTATCCAGGCCCTGGAAGGTGAGTTCACCAGCTACACCCAGCCCCAGGGCCATCCTGGGGGTGTGCAAAGGCCCTCTCCTCTGTAAGGAAATCCTTCTGTAGGAGAAGTGGGCTCAGGGAGAGAGTCTTTGAGTAACAGGACTCTGGGGCCTGCCCCCTCTCCTATTTCCACGTTAGGTTTTCTTCCTATATTCCGTGAGTCTGAGTATTTCTACTAGACACCAGCAAAATGGGTATGAACAAGTGCCTCATACAGCTCAGTGAAAGGGCTCATCTAGGGGCGTCTGGGTGGCTCAGTGGGTTAAAGCCTCTGCCTTCAGCTCAGGTCATGGTCCCAGGGTCCTGGGATCGAGTCCCGCATTGGGCTCTCTGCTCAGCAGGAAGCCTGCTTCCTCCTCTCTCTCTCTCTCTGCCCGTCTCTCCAACTACTTGAGCTCTCTGTCAAATAAATAAATAAATAAATTCTTTAAAAAAAAAAAGAAAGAAAGAAAGAAAGAAAGGGCTCAAAAAAAAAAAAAAAAAAAGAAAAAGAAAAAGAAACAACGAAAGAAAGAAAGGGCTCATCTAGAATGATGATCACTACCATCCGTGAGCACTGACCTGGAGGCGAAGAGCCCGAGCCCTAGAGCAACCCATACCTGAGTTCCAGTCTAGACTCTACTACTGTGTGACACTGTTGTCACATTGTTGGCTACCCTCCCTGGGCCTCTATGTCCTCATCTGTAAAATGAGTTTAATAGCATGGACACTTCCTCGGGAGGCTGTGTGAGGGCTACACATGCTATGGGCCCATCAGATGAAATGTGGAGCACTCACACTGAGCATCATGGAAAGTGAGAGATCCAGGTGAGCGGGGCCTCCTGATACAATGAAGAATGCCACTCCACCACTAGCTAGTGTATCACTGAAGGCAAATGCACCATAAGAACTGAACCTGCATCTGATCAAGGCTTTAGAGCAAATGCCCAAGAAATACAGGGAGAGGGGGACAAGACAAACGGCACCAGGGGACCCTAACAACAGATATAAGTCCAGTGAGCGCAATGTCCCAAAGGACAACACAGTTCTTCAAGTTGATGGCATGGGGGGAGTAAGGGGAGAGCATCTCACCTCAAAGGGACTCCAACAGACATGGCCATCCGTCACTTGGCATCCCTATGTGGTCACTAGTGTGGCCCCCTTTCATTTCACCCTCACAAGTGTGCCAACGTGGACAAGAAGTACATGGCCATCCTAGTGAAAAGGAACCTCAAAGGACCTAACACCCAAATATTAAGTATCAGCTAATATTAAGAAATTGTCAGGCACCTGGGTGGCTCAGTCAGTTAAGCAACTGCCTTCAGCTGGGGTAGTGATCTCAGGGTCCAGGGATGGAGCCCCATATCAGGCTCCCTGCTCCATGGGGAGCCTGCTTTTCCTTCTCCCTCTGCCCCCCGCCCTGCTCCTACAAGCGTGTGCTCTATCAAATACATAAATAAATAAATCTTAAAAAAAAAATTGTCAACATCTAGGTAACATCATAATTATAAAATGTCTTTTAACAGATCAAAAAGCACTCTAAAGGATCCAAGAATACAATGATGTCTGAGATTTCCCCCAAAACGCTCCAGAAAAAGGGCGGAACAGAGCCCGAAGCAAGCATGGCAAGATGGGGATACTTGCTGAAGCTGAAGGGTGGCTGGTCCCTGAGTGTTCCCTGTGGTCTCCAGTTTTGTATATGTTCGTTTTTCTAATACTTTAAAAATGAACACCAAATTAAAAAAAAAAAAAAAAAAAAAAAAAAAAGACCAAGCAGAGAACCAGGGATAAGGGAACCTGAGTCAGGTTTCCTGGGTTACTGAAGTCTGGCAGGGGCTGAACCTCACCCTGGGAGTAGAGGTGCACGCGGTGGATCCCCCTCTTCAGCTGCTCTAGGCGCTGGTGCATCTCCAGGGCACCCATGCTGTTGCAACAATTCAGCTCCCCCTGAACTGCACAGAAGAACTTGGCCTACGACAAAGGGAGAGGCAGAGCAGGAGGAGGCCAGACAGGTAAGCCGCCTGCCGGCTGCACTCCCCATGCTGGGCAGCCGGGGCTTCAGGAAGAACCCCACCCTGCAGCTTCAGCTAGGCTCGAGGGCTCCCACCCCACCCCACCCCACTCCCAATCACCTACCCTCAGAAGAGGAGCAGGAGCGGTGCGAGCACCCGCCCCCGTGGTCCCCACCCCGCCTCCCCCCTTGCAGCCCCGCCGGCTCGCACCCAGAGGAAGGAGAGGAGCCCGCGCCCCTCGTACTCGGCCAGCTTGCCCTTGCGCACCACCCTCTCGGCCAGCGCGGGGTTGCGGTCGATGCTGCGGAAAAGGCGGCGCAGCGCGCGCTCCGTGTGGGTGGCCGCCTGCCTCTCGAAGTCCTCCTCGGAAATGAGCTGGCAGAAGGTCACACTCTGGGGTAACTCGCTGTCGAACTCGTCCAGGACCTCCATCCCAGAGGGGCTGCAGGCGGCCCGGGCGGCCTGGGGGCGGAGCGGCCGTCGGGGCGGGGCCACCGAGCCTCCAGGCGCGGCGACCCCCCACCCCCCACCCAGCCCGCCTCCGGCCGTTGGGGAAAAAGGGCAGGTCCCAAGGGGCAGAGATCGGGTCGCCGTGGGCGGCGGGGGCCCGTCGGGGCGGGGACCGCAGGGGACGCACCTGCTCTCTGCCCTACAGCCGCCGCGCGGACGCAGCCTCCCTCCGCGTGCCGCCGCCACCGCCCCGACTGCCTAGCCAATCCCACCCCCGGAGCTGGCGAGCGGAGGGACCAATCCGCGCGAGGCGACCGCACGTGACAATGGCCCCCCCCCCCCCGCCCCCGCTCTGGGCATGCGCTCTGAAACCTTCGACGGGGCAAACGCCGTCGCGCTCCGCGGGGGGCCTATCCCCGCTGGCGTGTTGCAGACCTTGATCGGGGAGCTGGGGAGCTGGCGGTGGCCGCGCAAGGAACATGGTCAGCAGCCGTATTCTTCAAACTTTAAGACTCTCCCCCCTCCCCATTCCGCCTGCTTGCCCTCCCTCCTTGAGGTCTGTAGACAACATCCCAAGGGCTTCTTCACTCAGTCCCTAACTCCTCTATTCAGACTTCGCTCTTCTCCTGATTCACTCTCCAGCATTAAACCCAGCCCTCCCCAGCTTCTGTCTTTTCTCTTCCCCTGTATAACCACTCGTTTACTCTGTACTCGCAGTTGCCTCTTCAGCATCTCCAGCTGCTCCTGACGCATTTGAGAAGGTTCCGTCCTCGCGGTACCATCTGGGACGATCCTACCCCACTTCTTGGTCCCAACTCGAAGCTGACTTAACTCTAACCAGCGTCTCAGGCTTAGACCTCCCTTGAATTCCAGAACCACATCCAGGTTTTGGCTGGAGACGTTTCCTGGGCGTCTCATGCTGAACATACACCCAGTTTGGCATACAGCTTCTTCCCTCCCAACCCCAAACCGGCTTCTCTCCTCCTTGGTCGGCGATGTCACCACCATCCACAGCAGCCACACTGATAAGGGGGTCCATCCTGGATCGCTTCCTCTCTGTCACCTTCCAAACCCCTTCACCCCCATCAACCTGAGATCCATGGAGTGTATCTGAGAAATCTAAAGAAATTTTTCACCTCCCACTACCAAACCACCACCCTCTAGGTTCTGCTGTCCCCGACATAGGAGATGGAGCAACCAAGGAGGAAACAACCAAGGAGGAAAAAAATTTTAGCCTAGGGGTGCAAACAGATGATACACATGGGTTCAAATCTTCATTCTACTTCCTGATGCCGTGTGACTTAAGGACTTTGAAATATACAGTATGTGCCTTTTTATATACAGCACAAGTAACCTCTGAGGGGTCAAGCAGACTTCTAATTAGTCCCCCCACCATGTTATGCTCATAATACTTCACACTTCATGTCCTTTTTTTTTTTTTTTTAAGTTGTATTGGTCTCCTCCTCTGTGCCAGGCACTGCTGAGAGAGATATAAAAAGGGACGTTGTCCCTGCCCTCAGGGCTCCCAGTCTGATGAGGACTTCAGCCACAATGAGAAATTTCAATCTAGCAGGCTCTGCTGGAGGGATAGTGGATGCTGTGGAGCCCAAGAAAGGCGTTCCCTGGGAGGGAACATTTGAGCAAAGCCCTGAGTTCACAAGCATCCCCCAGCAGGGGCCAGAAACATCTATATGAGGGTCTCCAGCCAGTGGGTGCAAAATCTGCACAGAAATAAGGATGGCCACCACCAGCCACGGATGCCCAGTCTTCTACCCTCTCCCCAGGGTAGGGGTGAAGCTGACATCTTGATGTGCTCAGCCAGGGGTGAGGGGTACTCCCAAATGCCTATCTGGAAGCCTAGGCCTCCTCTCAAAGGAGGCAGGCTTGAATGACTGTCCCTGGGCACACAAAAGCCTTTTGCATTGTGGTAGGTCCTGATGGAGGAGGTGACCTTGCAGGCACACCTGGGGCCTGGCTCCTTGGCAGTCCCCCTAATTGTAGCTGTTAGGATGGGCATGCCAGGCACCTCTTTGTCCCTCCTGCAGTCTCAGGGCAGCATACCTCCCTGTAAGAGAACAAGCTGGCATGGTTGATGGGTATCACCTAGGGGCTTCATGGCCCAAGTCCACCCACCCACCCCACATAGTGTTGCTGCTAAGAACCCAGGAGAATGTTCTCTCCAGAGTCTGACCCTCCCAAAGCCCTCAAGGAGGGCAGGGTGTAGTCCACCTGTGCATGGTCAAAGTTGAGCTGGGTCTGAGCCAGGCAACACAGTGGGTCTCCATTTCTCCACAAGGACCTGACCAAAGCTGAAGTCCCCAGTCTTACCCAGGGAGTTGGTGTGGAAAGATCTTCAAAGCAGAGCTTTTCTGAATCCGGGGCCCCTGCCCCTGCTACTGTCCAGCCATAACCCAGAAGGAGAATTTGTGGGAGGATTCCCCAGCTCTGCACTCACCTAGTCCTCTGATGGAGGGGTCAGTCCCGTTCCACATCTACTCCTCACTGCTAGCAAGCAGACTGAGGCAGCAAAACTCCCTCCCTTCAGGCGCTATGTGTGGTGGGCTGGGCCTGACCGATGCCCTTTCATCATTGCACTGCTTCCCAGCGGCCCACAGTAGTGCAACAGGGAAAGAGTGTCAGGCAGGCCTGCCAGCGCCTCTCCCGGTGGTGGTCTGTGAAGATCTGAGACCTGGAATGCAGGCCCACTGGGGTGGGGCTTCTGCCTGGGGGGAAGGGTGCCCTCTGACCCTAGAGGCCCAGGCCTGGCCAGGATCTCAAGTTTCCATGGAGAAGGGAGTGAGGCCAGGGCCGGGGGGGAGGGGAGGTCCTGTAGGCCCAAGGGGCCCAATCTGGGGAGGGAGTTGATAGTGTGTAGAAGGGGGGTTTCCCAAGGCTGGTCCCAGATGCTTTGACAATATCATTGCACTGCTTCTCAGAGCACAGTAGTGCAACCTCGTCAGAGCACCTGAGGCCAGCAGGAGGGACCCCCACAGTCCCCAATAAGCCCAGGGCGGGAAGCTCAACCGTAGGTGGGTGGGTGGGTGGGGCTAGAGGCCATGTCCTGGACCTCAAGGCGGGGAGCGTTTCGGCAGGGCTGCGGTCCTAGAGGTCGTCAGAAGGTCCTGGACCTTCCCCAGCACGCTCCACATTGCGGTGCGGGAGAGACCCCAGACCGAGGGGTAGCTCCAACCCAGGAGCGGGAGCGGACGGGGGAGGGGGCAAACACACAAAGGAGAGGGACCCGTGCTCCGCCGCAGTCCCAAGCCCACTCCCGCACGGAGCCAGAGTGGGTACAACCCGACGACCCTACGGCCTCATTCGGTCTGCGGCTCCGAGAGGGTGGCCCCATTCCGAACGGCGCGCCCCTGCCGGCTCAGGCCCCCATCCCTGGCCCCTAGCCCCCCAACTTGGGTTCCAGTCCTAAAAATTCTCTGCCTGGCGGCCCAGAGAGAAGCAAAGGAACAAGGGCGGCTTCCCGCCCTTCTGGAGTCCCCTGCACAGAGAGGGCGCCCGGGGTCCGGGCTGCACCCCTTTGCACAGTCCCGCTCGGTAGGGCCGCTCTGCCGGTGCCCTCCACCTCGGACCCTGCTACTCACGCGGCGGGACGCCCCTTCCAAACCAGGCCGGGGGCAGGACGCGGAAGGTTAGCTAGAGAAAGGTCCTGGCGGTTGGTCGCCCCCGTCGTCCCCATCAGGACGACCCCGCACCTCGTGGCGCCCTCTCGCTAGCCGGCTCCATCTTTAACCCGCTGACAGTCGGTGGGGCCCGGCCCCCGGCTTCTTAGCATAACGCCGAACTCATTGGCCGGAGCCGGCGCGGGGCTTCGCCTCCTGCACGCCTATTGGCTAAAACCGGAGCGATTTCAAAATAGCCTCCCGGTTCCGATTGGCCGGGAGCGGGCCAAGTCCCCGGCTCCGTGGTTTTAACAATGAGTACTACAAACACTTTCTCCCCATTCATAACTTATCAAAAGGAATTTTGCCCGCCTTTTCTCTGCTCCAGTCTCCGCGAGTTTAATAGCGGCGCCGGCGAGAGCGCTTGGAAGCCCGGAGGGGGGCGCCGTCCGCGCAGCTGAGCCTACTGGGAAGAGGCCTGCGATCCTGGGAGAATGCCCGAAACCTCTGTCTAGTTCTCTGTGGAGCAGGGCCTCGGGCTGCTTCATTTTGCGTATTGATATCTCTCCCTGTGCTTCCCGAACTAGATGCTCGGCTGCAGTGGGCTTCCCGGCTAGGGTAGCCTCCGATCCTCACCCAAACCCACCTCATCCCTGGCTTGACCTGAAGCCTGAGCTGCAGAGACCTGGCCCTGGAGCCAGTGAAGCCTTGTGGATCTGTGGGAGGTGCGGGGAAGAGGGTGTTAGCTTGAGTCCCCCGCAATTGTTATCCACTTTGTGGAAACGCATTAAGAGCCTACCCAGAGCTGATGACCCAGAAAGATATACACCGTTCAGCCCTCACACAGCTGCAGTGTGTGTGTGTGTGTGTGTGTGTGTTGTGTGGGGGCGTTACTTAGACTATAGTGCATCGCTGCCTCCCCCTCCCCCCCATTTTATTCTCTCAGTTCAATGGTGGAGAGCAAATGTTTCTGAGGCAGGTACAGCTGGGTTGAAACTTTATACCATCCTGCTGTCTCAGCTGCAAAATTAAGACAATTGAACCTGCTTCATAGAATTGCCGCCAGGAGCAAATGAGATGCTGTATAAATCGTTGGCCAAGTGCCTGACACTTAGTGTCCAGGAAATGGGTGCTCTGCTGCTGCAATTTAATTTTTTGGTCTTGTCCTGCATTCTGCCTGGAGCCATCTTAAGTGTTCCCACGACTTTAGCCTTGGTTCCCCAAGAATTCCCACGTGCTGTACAGTTTGATTCTGCTACTCATCTAGGCATACTGCAATCATGTCGCGGGGCAGGTGAGTGATGGGAGAGGAGCTTAAACTTGTGGACAATGCTTGAGGGGTTTGGCAGTAGAGGAGTCAGAAGGTCTGTGTTTGACCAGAGCAGAAGCTCATGGGTTGAGAGGGTGGGCCAGTAATGGTCCAGAGCCTACAGTGACTTCCCAACAAGTCTCACAATTGGCTATAGCTTTTCTCACACCCCCATAAGACCAGTGGATTTCTCACCTGTAAGGTGCTCTGCCCACACTCCTCCAAGCCCCTTCCCACCAGCTGCTATCCCCCACTTCTCCTTGGGCTCTTGTGTTCTCATTCAGTAAAGTGATACTAGGTAACCCCAGCAGGTCCCTTAAACCCCTCCCCTCCTACATATACAGCCCCACATAGGCCAAGTTAGCAAGTTCAGGAACCCTGTAGTCCTCCTCATAACCTCTAGAGGTCACCTACGCACCAGCAAAACTGTTCCCTTCCATTATTAGGGCCCGCCTGTTTAGTGTTCCTACCTTTAATTTACAAAGCTTTGCCTGCGAGAATTGTGCCTCTCCTTCCAGGAAGCCTTCTCAGATTTCTGCAGGTAGCAGTTCTTTGTGATTACCTTCCCTTGCAAAACCTTTCAAAGTTTTGTTATCTCCTTAGGACCCTGGAAAGTTGTAGTGGGGGCTTGAGATGCCACATTGCCCAGTCAGTCTAGGGTGTGAGGCCTTAAAGCGAAGGTTCATGAAGCTCAGGGGCTAGGGAACTGGGGTCACCTGCCATCAGACCATGTAAAGGTGGAGAGGGTTGTTGTGTTGGCAGTGTTAGAGTACCTGAAAGAGCATCAAGGTCTGGATGAGTTGAGCTGTCATTCCATGCTGGAGACAAGAGATTTTGCACTAAGAAACGGTGAACCAGGTAGAGGAAACTGGCACCTCCTGGTCACCCCCAGGATTACAGCAAAACACGATCACAGACTAACATTCTTTAATCACAAAGGCACTTGAGAACCCCTACAAAACCCAAAGTCTTCACAGAGAGCGGTCCTGCAGATGCCCCACCCTGCTACCCTCCATCCAACCACCCACAGCACTCAGAGTTCATCGTGACCTGCGGAGGGATCCACGCTGGGCTTGATGAAGATGCCTTCCATGGCCTTCCACATATTGTGTGTGTTGGCGCTGGACATGCCATGCACTTCATGCTGCCCACGGATGGGGCTTCCGTACTGCTCTCCAGTGACGGACAGGAACACAGAGGTGCCCACGTGCTGGAAGCGCACAGCAGCCTCTCGCTCCCAGTGCTGCCCTGAGCAGCGCACTGTCCACAGATCCAGGTCGTCACCCTCGCCGTCCTCCCCAAAGGCGCTCACCTCCTGTGGGTGCAGGGGGTAGAAGGACAGTGCTTACCACAGAGGGCATACTGAATCCCCTGAGGTCACTTTGGCAGCAGCACTCACACCCAGGGCACTGGGCTTTGGGTCCTTCCCTGGATCCTTCTGAGCCTCAACTTCCACAGCTGCAAAATGGGCCGTGACCGCCACCACCCCCAGCACCCAGGGGCTCTCCCCAACACGGTCTCTTCAAACACACGCACACCCTACCCCATCTGTCTGGGCGGTAACCACTGGCCCCAAGTAGCTAAGGCCTCCTCCTCTCTCCTCCATGTTCTTCCTAACCTCTCTGAGCCTCACTCAGTATGACATCCAGCCCCTAGGCTGACAGGTCTCTATTTCATACTCCTCCTTCTGGCAAGTCCCCCAGGCAGCCTCTGTTCCTCCCCAATACCTCCCTAACCCCAGTAGCCCCCTTTACCCCAACACTACCCCTCCACTTCTCCATCCCCCAGTTCCACTGAATTCCACTGGAGCCCAAGCTCTTCCCCAGGCTTGGCAAACCCCTGTTTTCCCCCTTTGTGGCCTGAAGAACTCCTACCCATCCTTCCAGACCCAGCCTGAGTTCCTCCTCCCCTGCCGGGTTTCTGATTCCCTACCCCAAAGACCCTGTGAGTCCGCTTCCTGGGTCCAACTCAACCCCAGGAGATAAGCGAGCTATCCAGCAGATCTCTCTTCCTGTCGGTTGCCCCGCAGAGCCGGCGCTCAGGAAACATTTCTGAACTGAAATTCGCATTTCACACAGGAAGCTGAGGCTCAGAGACACTGAGAGGAAGAGTCTAGATGTCTAGATTCTGTTCCTGACAACCCCCCCCCCCCCACCCTGCGTCAAACACACACATACACACTCAAGGATCGAGGCGAGGGCTCACCTGGTTGTTGGACAGCGGCGACGGAAAGTGGTGCGTGTGCAGGTTCTTGCCGGTTAGCACGTGCGTGAGCCGAACCGCCTGCCCGCAGCGCACCGGGGCCCCGCGCGGGCACCCGCCCTCCGAGCCACCGCGGATCCGCCAGTAGCTATTGGCGTCGTCAGACGCCTCCACGCCAGTCACCGACTGTTGGCCGCTGCCTGATAGGCGACATCCCACCCCACCCGGGGTCGCGGTCAATCTTTGAATTCCCTACCCTTGACCCGGACACCATAAACATTCCAGGACAACCTCAATCCTGGGACCCCAACGGCTCACTCCCAGCCCCCATCTCCAGCCCTTGGTCCCTCGCTGAACTCCCAAGTCCCTTGGCCTGTAGCTCCTGGACAACCCTCCTCGCCCCCAATGTCCCGACGACCCCCTTAAAACAGCCGATCCTTGCCCCCCTGACCCCCCAGCCAGGCTCCTTGATGACCCCGAGACTCGTAGCCCTGCAGACTCCCCCATGACCACCCCACCTTCAAACTCCCAGCCCCGGGCTCCGCCCCCTGACTATGCCCCTGTCCCCGGCCCAGCGCACCGGATCCGTATTTGATGTCGTGCGAGTGCAACCGCACCCTGTGCTGCGTGTTGAACAGCTTCAGCACCGACCCGCAGGTCACGAGCCCTGCGCCGGTCTTGGCGGCACCGCTGTTCGACACCAAGAGCGTCAGCAGCAGCCCCAGGAGCGCCCGTCCGGCAGCTCTGCCGCGGCCCGCGCTCCACATCGCCCCGGCCGAGCTCCGGCAGCTCGGGCCCACGGGGGAAGCTTCCGTCTCCGGCACCGGCCAATCCGGCTCTGACAGAGCCAGTATGGGTACCCAATCGTCAGCCAGCACGGCACCACGCCTGCATTGCCATTGGGTCAGCATGGAGGACCCGCCCCCAGCTTTCCAGAAGGGGGGGGGCTGGAGACACGAGGAGGGTTTTGATTGGTCCACGCTTCCGAGGACTCACCAATGAATGCTAAGGGAAGGCTGGTGCGGCGCCCAGTGGTTAAAGAGACGCAGTAGAGCAGCGCTGTAGGAGGTTTGGGCGCCCCATTCATGGACCCCTGGCTGGGGATGCCAGGACCCTGCGGGCACGTGTTCACAAAACCCCTTGATCTTGGGTCGTCAGGCTTTCAATCACGATCTTTCCTCTCGGACTCTGGGTCCTCAGCTTCAGAGTTGCTGGACCACTAGGTTTTGTGGTCACATTGTGGTCGATGGATCTCAGGTACTGGATAACTTGGTTTTTCAGTCCCTGGATCCCGGGATTAGTTGATTCCCCAAGTCATTCGGTCATTGCCTCCTTTTTGAGAATGGATTACCTCAGTCCCTGGACCCTGGTTTTTTAATTCCCCTGGCAACTCACTGACTCTTCCCAGGGCTGAATCACATGCACTCTGCTAACGGGCAGCAGAGGGCAGCAGGGATCTGCGGTGCTGAGGATGACGATAGGTTCTCACCAAAAGCTCCCAAGTTTCTTAGGAAACCAGAACCCTGGGAGACCAAATGACTGTGGGTGCTAAGTGTGCCAGGTTTCCGATATGAGTGGGTCGCTGTCTCAGTGCCTTCCCAGAAGTCTGTCAGCTCAACCTTTAAGGGAGGAAAACTTATACGACTGTTGATTTATTCATTTGTGGAATGTTCTTATGTTGAGTTAACTCCAGGCCCTGTTCCAGGGGCCACTGGGGAACTGGCGGACTGTCCCATTACTCAATAGGCAGACTACCCATGCACTTGAGGCACTAACAAAGCAGGGAGAATAGTTTATATTTAATTAAGTCATTCAGAATTTTGCACTCAGAAAATCCAGAGCAGAGCCATTTTAATTACAGAAACAGGTTATTTAGGGGTTTTCATGTTTAATAGTGTTTTGATTTTGAATTACATATGGGAGAAGACAGGTGACCTTTTCAGCGCTTAGGTTGTCTAAATTGCTAAAAGTCTGCCCTGGCGTTGGCAGAGCCTGCACTCACTTGAGGGGCCTCCAATCCATGGTGGAGGGACTAGAGTACAATCTGAAAAGCAACAGATATGTCCTCTTGGACATCCCAACAAGCATCTCAGACTTACTATGTCCAAAGCAGAATTTTTGGTCTCCTCCCTCAAACTTCTCTCCCCTCCCCCAGGCTTCTGAGTCTCAGAAACAGCACCTCCATTCACCTTGATTCAGCCCCCAAATTGGGACTCATCTTTAAGTCCTCTCTTTACCACAGTCTCACTCTTATCCAACACATCTGGATGGCTCTAACTTCAAAACAGATTGTAAAGCATATCTCCAACATTCCTTATCACCACCTGAGTCCAAGCCACTCTCCAGATGGGTATCTACTGATATCGATATCTCCTCTCCAGGTATCGACCATGGCCTCCTAACAGATTTCTGTACTTCCACTGCTCAGTCCCCTCCAAGTCACTCTCCACACAGGAAAGTGATTTATACCTTAAATAGCGTATAGCCGGGGGGAGGGCACCTGGCTGGCTCAGGAGGTAAAGCATGTGACTGTTGATCTCAGGGGTCATGAGTTCGTGTCCCATGTTGGGCGAGGAGCCTACTTAAAAGAATTTTTTTTTTTTTTTTAAATCAGAGGGGTCTAGCAGACTCAGGGAGCACACAACTCGATCTCAGGGTTATGAGTTCAAGGCCCATGTGGGTGTAGGGATTACTTAAAAATCTTTAAAAAAAATAAACATATATAAAATCATGCCAGGCACCTGCTTAAAGAGGCCAACAGCTTCTTGTTGCATGTAAGACCAGAGGATGGGGAGGACACAGCAGGCAATCTCCCCGGCAGGCAAAAACAGGATTTCAAGTACAGTACAGACCTCAGAACCAGAGTGGGAGAAGCCAATGTGGCTCTCCCTCAACTTTCTGAGGGCTTCATGCCTTCTCAAAGCTGTTTCCTTTCTCTGCTTCCCCCTTGCAGACCACCTTCCCCAGCTCACCCTATGGACAGATGCTCAGGGCAAATTATGGTTTCTCCACAGACCTCCACTTTCCACCCACAGTTTGTCTTCAGGTTCAGATGCTCATTTGCTCAACTTGGTTCCAGGGATTGCTCAAGGTGCAATCAGCTGCAGGGGTGCAGGTCGGGGGTAGCTGTCCTCCAAATATGGCTACTAACAATTCCTTCCATCCCCATAAGTGTAAGCTGCTTCTTTTCATCAAGACATGACTCGCGAGATGGATGGCTCAGTGGGTTAAGCTAAGCATCTGCCTTCAGCTCAGGTCATGATCCTGGAGTCCTGGGATCGAGCCCCGATGTCAGGTTCCCTGCTCAGCAGGGAACGCTGCTTTTCCCTCTCCCTCTGCCTGCCGCTCACCCTGCTTATGCTCTCTCCCATTCTCTTTCTCAAGTAAATAAAATCTTTAAAAAAGAGAGAGAGAGAGTCATGTCTCATGTCAAAACATTGAGTCTGGCCTTTCGCTTTGACCAAGAGAATGGCACAGAAATGCTGTTTTGGGACTTCTGAGCCTCAAAAGGAGTAGTGGCTCTTGCTTTCTCTCCCTAGGAATCCAGCTGCTGCCCCATGCTATAAGAAGGGCAAGCTAGATGACTGAATGAATGATCAGGAATCTTGGGGAGAGACCTTGGATGGGGAGAGGCCATGCGGAATGTTCTGGTCTTAGCCATGCCCCCAGCTGGAAGCAGCCACACATAGATTGCCTACACCATGGCGAGCCAAGCCAGCCAAGCTCCAGCATCAGCAAAAAGAAGCCGCTTAAACCTTGGAGTGGTTACATGGCCATGGATACCTGAAACAGATGTCTTTAGCACAGTGTACCAGTAGTTCCCAAAGGGGCTGCTCCCGCTCCGGGGACATTCTCTAGGCATGTACTTCTGAGGCCAAGGTGGGGGTATGTTCTCTTCACCTCCCAGCTGCTGTGTCTCCAGAGCCCCAGGGCTCCTCTCCAGGTTCTTTTCTGCAGACAGGATTTCCTGCCTCTCTGCGGAGGGTTGGAAGATGGTCACGCTTGTCTTTAGCACTCAGTGCAATCTGCACCAGAATTTCTCAGTCTATCTTGGGGCGCCTGGCAGGCTCAGTTGGAAGAGCATGTGATTCTTGATCTTGGGGTTGTGAGTTCAATCCCCACTTTATTTTTAATTTTTTTATTTTATTTTTTTTTAATTTGAGAGAGAGACAGTGAGAGAGAGCATGAGCGAGGAGAAGGTCAGAGAGAGAAGCAGACTCCCCGTGGAGCCGGGAGCCCGATGCGGGACTCGATCCCGGGACTCCAGGATCATGACATGAGCCAAAGGCAATCGTCCAACCAACTGAGCCACCCAGGCGTCCCAAAGCCCCACTTTAGATGTAGAGATGACTAAAAATAAACTTTAAAAAAAAATCTCTGAGTTCATCCCAGTTATTAGCTCCTGGGGGGAAAAAACCTGATTGGCCTAGCTTGGAATAAGAATGTGGCAAGAGGGCTAATCAACTGTGGCCAAGTGGCATGGCAAGAAGGTATAAAAATATGGACCCACACTACGGTAGTGGTGGCAGTGGGTGGCCCCAGGGAATGGGCCTTATGAGTTGAGCATATGCCCTAAAAGATCCTTGCCACAAGAGCTTTCTGGAAAAAAAAAAAAAAAATGGGTCCCTGACCCATCCACTTTAGGGCCCTGGTCCCTCTTGACTGGAGCAGAGAAAATCTTTTTTCCCAGAATGGCAGGGCATGGATGTGATGTGGAAGGTCCTCCCTGCCCAGCTCTAGAGCAGCTCTGTGATTGCTTCATCTTCCCACATGGGCCACTGAGCACGTCCAGGCTGGGTTGAGCAGACTCAAGCTCTATACACCCAGGTGGGGTCCAGGGGGATGTGTGGGACCCCTACCGGTCTCCCTGCAATGGCCACCTACACAGCAAGGCAGAGTGGAGCATTGTCACCAGCTCTCTTGGCCACAAGGGCAACAGGGTGGTGGCAAGAGGTCAAGGGGCTCCCTGGGTGAAGATGCCTGGATTGGGGAACAAAAAGGCTGCCCTGGGAAGGCAGAGAGAAGGAGGGGGTTGAGCTGGTGGCACAGGACAGCCAGAGGCCCCAGGAGAAACCTTGGAGATGAGACCTGCCAATCACAGCACCAGCCTTGTCTGCAGACCCTTCCAGGGGAACTGTCTGGCCCAGCGCCTTTGCTGAAAGGGTGATCCCATGGCCAGCCTGGGGCAGCCAACACACAGCTTGCCAGACCAGCGTTCCCATGGGACCTAGCTTGGACCCTCCAGATTTGGGAGTTGGAGCTGAGTACAAATTAGAAAGACAGGGGGCCATCAGGAAAGGGCGGCTGCATGGTTCCGAAAGAGGAATGTCAGAGGGAGCAGGATGCTGCCCCGGCAGAGGAGGAACCTTCTGGAAGCAGGAACTGCGATGCCCAGGGGCTGTTAGGGAAAGGGACCACGAGTCCTAAAAGGCTGGAAGAGCCAGGAAGGTGCACACTGGAGTGGGAAAGAGCCCTGAGCAGGGCCTTGTGTTCAAGCAGAGCGTGTGTGGGTTGCGGGGGTGGTGAAGGTCAAGGCTCGGTAGCTGCCATGAATGCCTGGCCGAGGTGTCACCCCAGGGCAGGTGCTTAGGCCTGCGGATGAGGGGCTGCAGTCTCTGGTTGAGAAGACAGTGTTCCACCAAGACAAGCTTTATTTCTCCCATTGGCTCCCCTGACAGGCCAGCAGAGCTTCTCATGGGTGTCCGGCCCACCCTGACCTCTGCTCAGGATGGGGACCAGCTGGGGGTGAGGGGGGCAGCATTGGAGCAAGAGGAGGAATAGGGAATCAAGTGCTGGGTGCAGCTTACAGGAGGCCTCACGGAGGGTCACTGCGGCCCACGTTTGTGGAGTGGGTGACCCCCACCTCCACTTGAAGCCCCGGGTAGCTCTGGGATGTGTCATTGTCCCCTAAGAAGTCCTCGTCCTCGTCCTCACCCTCTTCCTCCTCCTCGCTCTGACTGTCCATGTCTAGGACTTCCTGATGCTTATTAGAGCCTGTGCTGGTGCCAGAGAACATGGAGGGCTTGGGCTCTTGCTGGCTTGCGGGCTCCTGGCCCCCGACTGGAGTGTCCTCCTGAGCTGGGAGCAGCTGAGAGCCTGGAAACTCAATGTTGAGGCTGGACTCCATGGCCTCCTCCTGATCCACTTGGGGGCCCGGCTCCAGCAGCGTGGAGGGCGACTCTGTGCTGCTGTGGGGTGGCCTGTGGTGGGGGGCCTTGTGGTGGGGGCCTTTGTGGTGGGGGGCTCTGCGGTGGGAGCTGCGCTGGGAGGAGGAATCATGCTGGGATGTGTGTCTGGACAGCTGCTGGGCCCACTCAGCCTGCTCCAGCCTCCGCTGGAGGCAGCTCCAGTCAATCTTGGGGGACAGGCAGATGTGGGAGCCCTTCACCTTCCTGAAGCCCAGGAAGAGGTCCATGAGCATCTCGGTGACCGGGAAGGAGATGAAGCCCAGCTTCTTGGAGAGGTTCTTCTCAAACTTGTACTTGTAGGTGAGCAGGGACACAACCTGGTCCACCAAATAGCTGACGAGCTCCTCGTACAAGGGGTTGGAGAGGTGGGACGTGCTGGAGTTGGAAGAGATGGAGGGCAGTGGCTTCTTCTTCTTGAACTTGTAAGTGGGGCTCTGTGCAACAGCCGGGGAGGGAAAAGGGAGATACGTCATGCCACTCCTGATGTCCTAGGATGCCCCTCACCCCCAGAGCATTCTCCACATCACCCACACGGATGCCACGCTTGTCACTGCCCTGGCACTATGGCTTTGTCACATCTGCCACGCTCTCTTGGTGACAGGTGAGTGCAGGCCCTGCGTGTCAGCCACACCCTTGCACTTACCACACTGGCCTCACACCAACCACACCAGCAAGGCCTGCGGCCAAGCTGGTGATGTCAGTCATGGTGTCAGCCCAGCTGGAGCCGGGATCACTGGTGCTCTTGTAGGTTCTCCCCCAGGCCAAGGTTCAGAGGAGGGAAGCCTGCCTGAGCCTTGATCAGTGAGATGAGGGTCAGGGGCTGTGTGGTGGGGGAATCTACAAGGGTGAAGCCACCTATGTCTTCTCCAGACCCTGCCTGAGCAACTCCCTCTCAGCAGATACACCGGAGAGTCCTGCTCTAGGGAGAGGAAGCAGAGGGAGCTGGACCTAAGATCCAGTGCCCCACTCTGGCTTAGACTGCTGTCCACAACAGACAGGACGCTGCCCACATAGAAGGGCTTCTGAGATTCACAGGCGAACATTACAAAACTACCCAGGATAAAAAATAGGTTTTATTCATCTTTGACCACAACTGGCAGGAGCAAGGCTGGGATTTCTGCTCCCCATCAGCTTGTCGCCTGCTCAGGTGGCTTCCACCACTCAGGGCAAGATACCTGGGACCATGGCTACTAAGGGTGATAACTAAAGGAGCCTTTCTCACGAGAACCTTTCCCTAAGCTCCCTAGCTCCACCCTTGAGGTCCTCTCTGGATACAGGGGAACAGGAGATGGGGAGAAGCTTCTTACTGAGGAGGCAAGTGGTGAGAACACAGGGAGGCGGTGGGAGAAGCCAGGGTAGGGGAAGATGAGAGGAGCTATGCCCCGAATAGTGGGCTGGGTCTGGCTGGAGGACCCTTCCACCACAATCCCAGAGACAGGCAGGGTGAGGTGCAGGCTCCGCCACGGATGGGCCTTTTGGCTGGAGCTCAGGGGCCCAGAAGAAGGGATGGGTGGTCTATGTTCTTCAGGGTTCTGGTCAGGAGACTCCTGTCTGGGGTGGGGTGAGGGAACCTTGGATTCTTCTGTGGGTTTCACCTCGATCCTGTATCTTGTGGCCACCTGGGCCCTAGACACAGGGGAACCACCTTCCTTGGGCTTGCCCTGTCCTCTGCCCTTGGTGCTCTTTCTTCCATCTGTCTTGGAGCTGGAGACTCTGGGAAGCACATCGTAGGGGTCCTCCCCGTCGGTGGGTGTGGCTGGCTTGGAGCCTGTGGCGGAGTCAGAATTGGGATCTATGGCGGGCTCCCATTCTGATGGGAAGAGAGGGCAGCCATTGTGGCGGCAGGCGCCACTGAGCTTGTCCACAGCCTGGCGGACCACGCGCTGCAGGGCAGGGAAGAGGTGGTGCTCAGCCAGAAAGTCCAGGGTCTGATGGGGCTCACGGAATGAACAGTAGCCGGGCAGGTCAAAGGACACTGGCTGGTTCAACAAGGACTTGATCTCCTTATCGAACTCTCGCTTGAGAAACGTCAGATCCCATTCTCCAGACCCGGGCTCTGATGTTTGGGGTGTGCCTATGTTTGAGTCCAGCAGGCCTGAGAACCATGACTGAGTTGGCTCCTGGGTCCACTGGCTGCTGGACTGGCTGGCCAGGGAGTTCCACAGCAGGGAGTCCCTCCGGAAGCAGGATGGACCCAGGCCTTTCTGCAGAGAGAGGAGGGACTTTCAGAGGCATCCAAGAGCTGCCAAGCCAGGCCTAACCCTGGCCCTGTGCTCTGGACCAGGGTCCATACCGCCCACCCTGGGCCACGGCGCTAGATCTCACCCCTCGGTTCTCCAGCTTCAAAAGCCGTTTGAGGTTCTTCTCCAGCAAAAGTCTGTCCCTCATGGGTGGCAGTGAGCCCATGCCACGGGCGCCCAGGTCACTGTCCCAGCTGTGGGAGCCCCGGCAGCCAGCTGTGAAGCAGCTATGGGAATCGGACATGGAGCTGGAGGAGGAGGGGTAGTTGTTGGGCTGTCCAGTGCAGAGGCTGGGCCGGGCCCGGTGCCGGTGCACGGTACTGAGGCTGGGCCGGGCACGCGCCCGCCGCCCACCCCTCGGCACCTCTATGGGATCCTGCACCTCCACCAGGGGCACCCCAGCCTCTGTCTTCATGGCAGTCATGCGCTCAGTTGCCTCTTCCACCACCGTCTGTAGGCTGTCTAGCACCTGACCCTCGACGAGGAAATCCAGGAAGGTACCAAAGGGCCGAGGGTCCCTTGGGTTTCGTCGGTGGCCACGGAGCCCTAAGCTGTCTGTGGGGGTGTACCTCGATGGTGGGTGTGGCGTGTGGCCCAACTTGGCGGCTTGCCCCATTCCCGGAAACAGTGGCTTCTTAGGCAGCTGCACCAGAGCAGACAGGCATGTCACATAGGGCAGGGATGTATCGCAGGGATAGGGGTCTCTACGGGTCCTCTTGGGGTACCAGGAGCTGAGTGGGAGGGGACAGTGGAAGGCAGGGTGTTTTGGAGTCAGGAAGTTTCTGGATTTGGACCCTGGCTCTGCCACTGCCAGCTCTGACACCATAGGCACCATGGCCCTTCTTGAGGTCCAATTTCCTCTTCCTCAAAGTAGGCATCAATTTCGGGTCACCTTGATGTTTCCCTAACACATACACTGCATAAATATACAAGATGTGGTCAGGGAGTCTGAAAGCCCACTTCCGCCCTCACACAGGGCAGGAATGGGCAATCACAAACCCCTTGGAGTCCTATGTGGGCTTCTCATCTGTACTTTGAGCAGACCAATCCTGTCTCCATTATATAGACCACCTGTAGTCCTGACCCCTTGGTTGCCTCCATTGCTGCTTCTGAAACTTTGAGCCTTGGGCCGTGCTAGACACCATGCTCCCACTGGGGTACCAGTCTACCAAGCTCCTCCAGAGCTGCTAGAGGTCAGAGGACACAGTGAATGAAGTTGTGGGTGACTAGGGCCCAGCAGGTCAGAGGAGTGGTCAAGGTGATAAGGATGTCACTAAGAGGCTGGGAGGTGAGGTCAATAGGCACTGAGGGGTGTGTGTGTATGTGCTGTGATCCGGGGTGCTGGAGCTGGAGGGGAACATTTGGGGGGATCTCAGGAGTCATGGCCCTGCCAGACACACTCACCCGGGCCACATAGGTGGTGTGGCCGGCCTCGTCGTCTGCCAAGTACCCGGAATGGTGGCGGCAGCTGGTCATGGTGAGGGCGTACGGGATGGCTATCCTCCTCTCTCTCTCTGGTTCCCCAGCGCAGCCACGGATTCCTCTCTGCGCTGGGCAGGAGATGGCGTGAGGGTCTCCCTAGGCCTCCATGAGTCCAACTCTCCCTTCGTCTGTCAGCCACTGCGTCAGCGGTCCCGGCGTCCGCGGATCCCTCGCTTCCCTCACCCCGCGTCCTTCCAAGCATGGGGCCCTTCCTCTGCTCAGCGTTCCCTGGGCATCTGCGCACCATCTGTGTCCAGAGTCGTCGGGGGTGGGGTCCTCAAAGACGTCCGCTTGCTGTCTCCGACCATCTCTGGGCCCAAGTGTGTCTGACCCTCCCTCCTCCTAGACCCAAAACTCCTTGGCATCTGCCCCTGGCCCAGAGCCAACCTGCTCACCAGAGTCCACGCCTCGCTCACGTCCAGTCAATGTAGAATGTAGTTTGCTCCCTCGCCAGGGCGGCGATACCGATACCGAGCTCTGGAGTCGCCCCCAACCTGCCCGTCTTGCTTATTTACATGCTACGTCCTGATTGGCTCGCAGTGCCTCCTAGCTCCCCGGCACAATGGTTGGGGGCGGGAACCAGGCTGGTCCCTTCCCTGCTTCTGTCTTTGCTCCGCCCACATTCGCTTTAGGAGCGGGGTGGAGGGGAAGAAGGGTGGAGTCAGTGGGTGCCTTTAACTGCTCACCCAAACCAGGAGGAATCCCAAGACTGGGCTCGGATCTGCGCTCTGCACCCGAAGGGATCCCTAAAGGATCAAAGCCACGGCCGCCTCTGGTGACACAAGCACTTTCCTCGACTCCACTCTGGTCGCTGCGTTGTCCTGTGCCTCCTGCTCTCTGACTGCTCCTTCTAGGGTTCTCCCCTTCCCAGTGTGGACGACCACAGCTGGGGGGTGGGTGTGGGTGGGGGTGGGGGTCTTTAGCCCTCCCACTGCGCGGTGTCCTTGAGCGCAGTATTGAGTCCCAGTTGTAAGACACAGACCTAGCTTCAATTCCTAGCTCTGCTGTTTCCTGACAGTGTGACTCAACCTCTCTGATCATCTGCTCTGTCTGTAAATAGTTGAGCATCCTTCCATATGGGAGTATGGAGATTAAATAAAATCTGCGTACAACACATCCCGCATGCCAGTAAGAGCCCTGGGTATCTTTCTTTCTTTTCCCTCCTTCCCCCCTCTGCCCAGTAAACTCCTAAAGTCCTTTCCAGGTGTCACTCCTCTGATAAGCCTTCTCAGAAGGCCTGCCACCCTAAACAGAATTACCAAAAACCCTATTCCAGACTCTGCCTCTTGTATTGCTACTTGTCAACCAGATGGTGCTCCTTGGCAGTAGGAACTGAGGCACTCGCCCCAGTCTCTCATATGTCTAATACCAGTAGGTACTGAATAAATGTCAATTTTCTCTTTCCAATCTGTTTGCCATTGGGGCCTCTGGCTTTCCAGGATCAGCTTCTCAGGGAGAAAAATAGTTGAAGTCCAACAATTCAATAATTACAACTGAATGCAACAATCCTTACACCAAGAGTTTGATGAAGAGCACTGTGAGGCCTCTGATCTTTACAACATCCCAGGAGGAGAATATGGTTTGTTATGTCCACGCTCAACTCTGCCCTGTCTGCCCCTGACTCAGGGGAGAGCTAGGGACTAGACAACCAGAGTAGGTCCAGAGCTTTGGAGGGAAGTCCCAGCTCCACTACTCCTGGCAGGCTCACTTTGGGCAAGACACTTCTCCCTTCTGAGCATCAGTTTCCTCATCTGTAAAACAGGAATGATTTTACCAACCTCTTGGGCTGGACACAAATTCCGCCCTTTGCATTGGGAACACCAGAGCAGCCACATCACAATAAAAACGCTCTGTCAACCATGGTGACTATTTGTATAGTCATCAGTAAGGAAAGTTTTTCTGGACTCCAGAAGGGGGAAAAAATGAAATTATGAATGTAAAAGTTGTAGCCTGGAACAGAGCTCAAGTTGTGGAATCAGGGACTAACGCGTCCTCAAACGAAGACATTGGTATACATGTTTTCTTACTTTTATTTTAAGAAAAAGAAAGAATGAACGAAAGAAAAAAAGCCTCTTCCTAGAAAAAAAATCACCAAATAGGCAATTAGAAAAAGTTCATAGTCACTATCAAAAAATGAAAAGTTAGGGGCGCCTGGGTGGCTCAGTGGGTTAAGCCGCTGCCTTCGGCTCAGGTCATGAGATCTCAGAGTCCTAGGATCGAGCCCCGCATCGGGCTCTCTGCTCAGCGGGGAGCCTGCTTCCTCCTCTCTCTCTGCCTGCCTCTCTGCCTGCTTGTGATCTCTCTCTGTCAAATAAATAAATAAAATCTTAAAAAAAATGAAAAGTTACAAGAATGAGATAACATTGATGTGATCATTATCGTCTCAAAACAACTCAAAAACTTTGAGGTGAGGGAGAAAATGAAACGGGCTTGTTTGTTTAGAAAAATACTGGAAGGGCACTATCCAGAAAGTTAGCAGTGGTGAACCTGGGGAAAGGTTAAGAGATAGTTTTTTTCTAATAGGTTTTTTCCCCTTTATTTTTCATATTTCTTTTAAAGATTTTTTTTTTTTTTTTTTTTTTTTTTTTTTAATTTGGGAGAGCACAAGCCGGGAGGAAGGGCATAGGGAGAGGGAAAAGCCGACTCCAGGGTGAGCAAGGAGCCCCACTAGGGGCTTGATCCTAAGGCCCTGAGACTATGACCTGAGTCGAAGGCAGACTCTTAACCGACAGACTCTTAACCTCGGCGCCCCTGTATTTTTCATACTAGATAACATTTTTGCACTTACTGAGAGTTCTTCGTTACAATAAATGCAGCAAACAAAATGGTTTGGTTAGGGTCAACTCACTGTGAGGTGGGAGGGGATTGCTGCAGTTCCACATTGGGACCGGTAGGTGGCGAGAACAAAGACGAAGGGCAGCCGCGCCTGGACGTGCGCGTCGGGGCGGAGCCTCGGACAGCGTTTAGGGGCGGGGCCTGCATCCAGTCCTCTAGAGTCCTGAACAGTCCGCGGAAGTACCAATGGCCGGACCGCGCGTGCGGCTGATAGTCACCGCAGATGACTTTGGTTACTGCCCGCGGCGCGATGAGGGCATCGTAGAGGCCTTTCTGGCAGGGGCTGTGACCAGCGTGTCCCTGCTGGTCAACGGGGCAGCCGCAGAGAGCGCGGCGGAGCTAGCTGGCAGGTGAGTGGCGGCACCGTACAGGGTCTGGGCGGGCTTGGGAAGCCGCCTCTCCGCGGC
The DNA here is from genome assembly GCF_902655055.1 of Lutra lutra. Classification (NCBI taxonomy): domain Eukaryota; kingdom Metazoa; phylum Chordata; class Mammalia; order Carnivora; family Mustelidae; genus Lutra; species Lutra lutra. Next base: position 65,313,083 of record NC_062289.1, on the reverse strand, counting down.
CGCCAGTGCTCCCGCTCACTCTCCGCCTGCAGGCATCAAATCCCCACGGGCCTCCACGCAAACCTGTCCGAGGGCCGCCCCGTGGGCCCGGCCCGCCACGGCGCCTCGTCGCTGCTCAGCCCCGAAGGCTTCTTCCTCGGCAAGATGGGATTTCGCGAGGCGGTGGCGGCCGGAGACATAGCCTTGCCCCAGGTGCGGAGATGCGGCTGCAGGAAGAGGCTCGCGTTGACCCCCAGGGCTCGTCCGGAGGGTACCGTGAAGCCATTAGGGGCAGGGGCGCGCGATGGATGCTTTCCTGGTTCATACTGGACCAGGCACGCAAAGGCACCTGGAGGGAGGCCTTCTAGGTAGCTGCTCCCCGACATTCAAGGTGCCTTGTCGTTCTCTCTCCAGGTGCGGGAAGAGCTGGAGGCCCAGCTGATACGCTTCCGGGAATTACTGGGCGGGGAACCCACTCACGTGGACGGGCACCAGCACGTGCACGTGCTCCCAGGTTGGGGTGGGGGGCGTTGCTCCCCGGTGTGGGGCTGGGGGTAAGAGGTGGTTCCAGGTAGTAGGACCGGCTGCTTTCTGACTCCTCCCCGTCCGCAGGCGTGTGCCAGGTGTTCGCAGAGACGCTGCAGGCCAACGGGGTGCGCTTCACACGGTTGCCGGTGGAGCGCGGAGTGGGCGGCTGCGCGTGGCTCGAGGCCCCCGCACATGCCTTTGCTTGTGCGGTGGAGCGCGATGCCCGGGCCGCCGTGGGCCCCTTCTCTCGCTACGGCCTACGGTGAGGCCCTCCGCCCCTATCCCGCCCTATCCCAGTGCGTCCGGCCGACCTTTCACCTGACAGCTATGGCGTTCCTCCGGCGATCCTTGTCGTGGCCCCCACCCCTGCCCATGGCAGCTCTGCTGGTCCTTGCCGCTGATGCCCCTACATCCACAGGTGGACGGATGCCTTCGTGGGCCTGAGCACCTGCGGTCGGCACATGTCTGCTCACCGCGTATCAGGAGCACTAGCGCGGGCCCTGGAAGGCATACCCACGGGCCACGCCCTAACAGCTGAGCTGATGGCACACCCCGGCTACCCTAGTGTGCCCCCGGCTGGGGGCTGCGGTGAGGGCCCGGATGCCTTTTCCTGCTCTTGGGAGCGGCTGCATGAACTGCGTGTCCTCACCGCGCCCACGCTTCGGGCCCGACTTGCACAGGACGGAGTGCAGCTCTGCACACTCCATGACCTAGACTCCAAGAGGCCTGGGGAAGGGGTCCTTGGAGAAGCCACTCTGGAAACATTCCTGGAGCCCTCCCTACCATGCCCCTGACAGCCAGCCAAGCACAAATGTCCTTTAGTGCATGGAAAGGGGGCCAGTGTCAAGCCCTGGGACAGGCTGAAACCAGGCTGAGAGCGGGGGTCCAGTAACATACTTCCCTGGGCAGGTCCCTGTCACCTCTGTGTCCAGGTCCTCATGGCTCAGAATGGTGGCCAGAGTTTTGGCAACCCATCTTGGCTGCCAGCAGATAGGCCCTATGACATCTGAGCCTGGGGCCTGCCAAAGCATCCTCCTTGTTCAGATATAGTAGAGAGAGATCACTGTATTAATAAAATATATGTCTTGTAAACTTGGGTGTTTTTAATTTAAATTTTTAAAATTTTTAATAAGATTTTATTTGTTTGAGAGAGAGAAAGAAAGGATGAGCATGGGGTGGGGAGGAGCAGAGGGAGAGAAGTGGACTCTCCACTAAGCAAGGAGCCCGATGTGGGGCTTGATCCCAGGACCTGGAGATCATGACCTGAACCAAAGGCAGTCATTCAACCAACTGAGCCATCCAGGGACCCCAAATCTGGGTGGTTTCTTAAACTGTGCCGTGTGAACTGTGGAAACGTTCACAGACACATGACAGGGCAAAAGCAACTCCTTCGGGGCACAAACCCGGTCATTATAACAGAATAGAAAACACAGAACATACTTCAAGTTCTAGTTTTGTTCATGCTTAAGTTTATTATTTTGGGGGGAGGGAGGTTGGGAGAACAATGTCTCACCAGGCTACTTTTTAGAAGGTAATATTATCATCTCAAATTTTATTTAAAAAGTCACCTGTTTTGTTGTTTTGCGGGGCTTGAACTCACGACCCTGAGATCAAGACCTCAGCTGAGATCAAGAGTCAGAAGCTTAACCCAGGCACCCCAAAAGTCATGTGTTCTAAGCAGACATCCCTTTGCCATCCTAGGGGCAGATCTAAGGAAGTCCTGTAAGCCTATTCAAATTTTTCCAGGAGGAACAGTCTTCTGCAGAAATGGGATCCAGGAATCATCACCAGACCTGGTGATGTGTGTTTGCCCTGTCACTGTGGCTCGTGTGTCTTGGATCAAGGAGATGCAGGGAGCAGATGGGGAAGGTGGCAGGGAGTTCTTGGGAGCACAGAGCCCTGCCCCGCTCTGGCGTGTGGAAAGGCAGATTGAACAATGATCCAGTATCTCCATCTTAACAGACAGAAAAGTAGAAATGGCAGAGCAGGGCTTTGAAGCTACCTGTTCGTTTATTCACCATGCACCGTGTCAGGCAAGGGGTCAGGCGCCCAGAGAGCTCTCTCAGCCTAGGCAGCTCCGAGGGATGTATAGCTTTCTGAAGGGGCTAAGGGTGGGATCTTGCTGCTCTTTCCTGCTGCCCCCATCCTACACCTCCACCCCCTTTACTGTGACTTTGGCCCACTCTTTTGTGGCTCCATCTTTCACACTACCTTTCCCTTGACCATGGTTCTTTCAGCATCAGGCTCTTTCCTCCTACCTTTCCTCCATGGCTGTAAACTGGAATCACTTAGTTCCTCCTAGTGCCGTGCCCTCACCTCCTTGCCTCAGCCCAGTGGGGTCTGGCCACACTCCTGCAGGCTGCTGGCTGGAGCGGGTAGAGGAGTGGTGGGAAGGCAGCCTGTTGGCACAGAGGCACTTCCTTTGGGGAGAAGGGGGGGTTCTGCTATTTTGAGAGGAGGCAGCTGATTGTGTGGCTCCGAGGCTCAGGAGAGAGGTGTGGGGAGACAGGAGAGAACTGGGGTCTGCACAGAAGCAAGATGAAGCTGTGGAGTGGGCTCCTATTGCTCATACAGGGAAAGGAGTGAGCAGAGCTGAGGGCCCAGATCAGCCCTGGGGACCATGACAGTGGAGAGAAGAGAGGGGCCATGGTCATGGCTAGACTGGTAGAATCATCTGGAGACCAAGGTCTGCCTCACAAGGGGAGGGAAAGTGGTAAGGCAGAAGGCTGCAGGTAGCACAGGGCCCACTGGTCACTAGCACTGCACTGGGGACACAGGGGTAGTCCTATGTCAAACCTGCTGTGCACTGGATGGCTTAGAGCTACTGCTCTCCACCCATTCATCAGTCATGGACGGAAGGTCTACTCTGGGCCAGGCGGGGGCTGGGTGCCGGGACAGCCCAGCCTGCCAGGAGCTCAGTCTGGGACAAACACGGGGATAGCTGGTATGATCTGGACTGCAGTGGGATGGGGAAGGGGAAGGAACACAAAGAGTGTGGGGCAAAAGGGGATTCCTAACCAAGCCAGGCCTGCTGGGAGAACACTCTCTGGAAGAAGTGACTTCTCTAGGCCTTGATTGTGGCCTCCACCCACTGTTGGGCAGTCCTTTCTGCTCTGATCCTCTGACAGGCAATGTCTTGCAGGAGGGCTCCTAGGGGCAGGAGGTGCCCCTAGGAGCCCTCCTGCAAGAACATGTTCCAATCACCCAGGAAATAGCTATTTAGCAAGTGCCACCTGAGCCAGGCCACCTTCAGCTCTGCTCCTTCTCCGGCTGGTGCCAGCATCCTGTGCTGCATGAGGGACACAGGGAGAGGAGGGAGAGCCAGTGCAGGGAGGGCAGGAAGAGCCAAGACCCAGCTCTGGCTTTGCCTCAGATGGAGTCGGGTGACTGCCCTGGCAGGGTGGGACACGGAGGTGCTGGCCTACTGAAGAAGTAGAGTGGGGCCGCCAGGCCGCCAGCGCATGGACTGCACAATGAAGAAGTCCAGGGCCCTTGCCAGAGGAAACCTCAGGGAGCCAGGGGCTGACAGGAGCCAGGCTGCAGTGCGCACAGGAATGATGAAGGAGATACGCATTTTGAGCTGACCAATTAATACAAGAGTGAGAAAGGTGAGAAAGTGGTGGCTCCAGAGTTCAGAAAGTTGAGAAAAGGTCCTGTAGGGCTCTGGATTTGGGAAGGGTTGGGCACCAAGGAACCTGAGTGGTGGAATTAACAGGCTCCGAAACCAGACTGTAAAAACCCAGGCCTGGTTTCCTTGGCTGTCATTGAACTGCAGTCTCTTCCTCTGTAAAAATAGGGACCGTGTCTGTCGGGTTGCCTTGAGAGTCACAGAGGATGAAGTGCTAGGAGACAGCAGAGTACCCTGCTGATGACCAAGGGAAAGGACCGACCGGCTCCTTGCTTCCTGGTAAAATGATTTCCCAGGAGGGCTCCTTCTGGACACCTGCAGACCTATCTGACAGGGCAGATCTGGTCTCCGCTGGTGTCAAATTCCAGACAAGGAAATAAAAAAATCAGCGTCATGCCTGGTGCTGGGTCAGTACAACAGGAGGTCCCTGGGGCTCCAGGCAGGTTCAAGGAAATAGCCTAGCCCCACCCTCGGGGACACCCTCCTTAGTTCTGGGACACGAACATGACAACCACCCTCAGGGCCTCAGTCTGCTCCTCTGCTCTATGTGGAGAATATCACTCTCTGGGGACTGACAAGTAGACTGAAATGAGGCCCATACACAGAGGCCACTGTCCCCTCCCTGACACCCAAGGTGCCCTTGGCAGGCCCTGATGGTCTGGATCTCCAGTCTTTTCTGCTTCCCTCGCAGGAAGGCCACACACCTCTGTGTGCCTCTTGGAAAAGCTGAGCATGGGGAGAGGAGCAGGCAGAAGAGCGAGCCTGGGCCCTGGCCACCCCTCTCCCTTCTATAAGAACATAGGCCCCTGGCTCTGCCCACTCCCAGTCCGGAAGAAACCCACAAGACCAAACCAGTGTCGGAGAGCATTTTTATTAAGGGCAGCAAAAGGGGATCGCAGCATCTTAGAAAGCCTATTCTCCACCATGGGTATGGTGGGGAGGGGCAAGGCAGAGGGGGCGGACCCAGCACACTCTGAGGAACCTGACGGGTGTGAATTCCTGAGTGGGCTCAGGTCAGCAGTGGCTGCTCGACAGCTCTCCCCTTCTCCAGAGGGCCCAGCTGTTTGGGTGAGGAGCAGCCAGGACTGCTGGCCAGCATGTTTCAAAGCCTGTCCTGGGGACTGCCCAGGCTGAAGGGGACAAACCGCCTAGGTCTGAGGGAGGAACCACCTACTGCCTCGCTCTCCCAGGGCCAGGCCTCTGATGGGGCAAACCATGGGCTGCCATGCCAGGGCTGAGAGTCCACAAGTGGCTGCCGGCTTAGACAAAGGTATCCTCCCACGATGAGCAGAGAAGTGAGAAGGGGACAGGCGGGCAGAGCTACGCTGGTAGAGAGAGATGAAGCAATGGGACAGTTCCCAAGAATGGCAATATTTCTGGATTCAGAGAAGCAATGAAAACAAATGGTAGCTTATTTGTATAGCTTCTGACAGAATTTGGCATTTTATTACAAACCTGTGTGTGAATGAAATTAAAGTCCATCATCACCTCTCTACTAATGAAGAGACAGATGTGGAAACACTGGCCTGGCACTCTTGCGTTCCTGGGCACAGAGAAGTCTCCAGAACCTGCCCCTGGCGTACCTAGGACTAAAGAAGCGGAGTTCACTGACATACTGCAGGGGCCACGCACCTGGACAACTAAACAACATTCTGCTGCCTAACCTACCCATCACACCCACCTCTGCGCAGGTGAAACCGTCTTACAGGTCTGTAAGCCCCGGAAAGATCCCACATTAGAGAGCTAAAAACAGAAAGCAGTTTCTTTACGTCATCTTGTCCACAGGATCTAGTTCCCCCTTAGAACCAGAAGGGCAGCCGCCAGTGGCAGGAGGAGGAGTTGGTGACATACGGCGTTTGTACCATCGGCTTCCTCCGGGTGTCAGTGACACGCATTCTCGATTTCAGGGGCAGTCCCACTTGCTTTGAAAAGACAGTAACATTCAAATCCTTACAAGTTCATCTGATGATAAATTCTAAGGTCAATTTTTATTTCTACAAAAAAAGGCAGTCAAAACAATATAAAACACATGAAAGGATATTACTGAGTGAGCTTCAAGTGGAGCTTGACTCTGCAAAGGCTGTGAGTCCAGAGGGAGAGGGAAGGCCATCTTGTTCCTGGGCTGGCCGGCTGCTCCGAAGGGGCCAGCAGGGCGCCGGCAACCCCAGCCTGCTGCTGGCTAGAGCCGAGTCCCGCCAATTCCAAACCCCGCAAAGGGTCAAACTGTGCCGAGGGAGGGTCGCATTGGGGCTGCGCTGCGCTGAGGAGCTGGGAGCGCGAGCTCCGTGGCACATTCATATGGAGCTCGGAGACAGGTGAGCGTGAAATTTCACGTGGACATTCTGGCTTCAGCGTTGTCGGCAATGACCAGCACGTCTTCTGCAGTGGCTGCAGGGAGGAGCGTCAACATTTGGCCTCGAAAGCCTCTCTGGCGAGGAATTCCTCACGCAAGTGCACAGCATCCTCCGGTCGGCGGGCCCTTCCCTGGCGTGGCCACAGACCTGGGTTTCCCCAAGCAGGCCAGGCCAGGCTGAGGTTCAATCACGCATACAGACATTAGGGTTTGCCCATTTAATCAATGTTACTGTGGTAACAGTGGCCAGATTTTTACATAAGAACTGGGCCTCCCTTTTCATGGCTGGTTTTTTTGTTTTGTTTTGTTTGTTGGGTTTTTTTGGTGGTGAGGGGGAGGTGGTGGGGTGGTGAGTGGTGGTTTGCTTGTTTTTAAATTTTTTTAAAAGGATGTTTAAATTGGAGCCAGGAGAATTTGAACCAACTCCCACACAGGGCAGTGCAACATGGGAGGAGAGAAGCCACCAGAACAGCCAGGAGCTGTCTCTTCCCCTTTGCAGAGGAGATAGCCCTGGGTCTGGGGGAAGTGAATGGGTGAAAAATAAACCAAATGGAAGAAAGTGGGAGCTGCAGGGGCAGGGGAAGAAAGGGAACTGGAACCTTTTTTTTTTTTTCTTTTTTCTTAACCTTAAGGGCTAAATGTAAATTGAAGGTTCTGGATCAATTTGGACAAGAAAAGAAACACCATTCTTTTAAAGTAGATTGAAGCAGTGATTTTTAAAACAAAGAAAGCAGAACTAGAACATCTTAAATTTTTAATCCTTTCTTTACAGGTTACCTAGACCACTTTTGATTAAGAAAACTGTAGAAAGTTAGTAACTGCCACAAGCAAACGCCAGGCGGCGGCACGTGTCAATTTTCCACAGAGTCCTGCTTTGCGGGGTGTCTGAATGCGCTGTTCAGGGTCTCCGCTCACACTCGCTGGAATCGGTCGCGGCAGAGTTTAGTCCACAGGTCGCTTCTCCCCGTATTTCTTTGTAAACTCTTCAGCGTTCTTACAGAATTTTTTACGGTCCTTAGAGTATTCTTCAGCTAGGTCAGCCCGAAGTGGGTGCTCGGGCTGGGGGTCGTTCACCAGTGCTATGAGGGACTGGATTACTGCCAAGAAAAGGACCAGGCACCGCTGGTTAGAACAGTCTCAGAAAGGGCAACTTTTGACTGCAACACTGATTTACATCAATGTGCTTTTAAGATAAAGTGGCCTCCCATTTATCCAAAATTCTAACCACCAGGGCGCAACCCATCTTTCCTCTGTAGCTGGGAGAAAGTGCTGGACCACAAACTGCTACCATGACAGTGGGTAACTGTTCAGAATGAACCTCCGCCTCCTCCAGGAACCTTCCTGAACTGACATCTCAGGGCCCCCCAGTCACTCTCACTCCCCCTTCTCCCGAACTCTGGAGCTCTTGGGCCTAGCACAAACACCCCCTCACATACATATACACACCTGCACACACAGGTGGAGCTTCTCTAGGGTAGGGACTGGGTGACATGTCCCACCGCTACGAGCGGTTCAGGGGAGCTTGGTGTCTGCATGGTGTAAATGCACAGTGAGCCCACTCCGGAAGACCCTTAGGAGCTTGTGAACTAGCTGAGAAAGGTTCACCTGACACCCTGTCTTAACTACCAGAAGGTAGATAACCTTCACCAGAGTTATGCTCTCGATTCCACAAGCAGAAACCACACCAACTGCTTGGGGTGGGCCCCACAACACTCTCCCAAAGTACAGTAAGGCCTAGATGTACTGGAAGGCTGGCCCTGGGGTGGCAAGGCCACAAGGGAACGGAAGGTGGGGAAGGGAGACCGAGGGGGAAACGGAAGGTTCAGGAACCCCAGGCCCCCTCACCTCAGAAGTGGGCTGCATGCAGCCACTTTGCCTTCTCACACATGCTTCTCCTCATCCAGCCCTGATTAGGACCAGCACCCCCCAGAATGCTGGGTTCCCTCCCACTGCCACATTCCTAGCAAAAAGGCATCTCTCCTCTAGATTACCGAGGCCATGGATTCCTTTGCTGGGGACCATGTTCTCCCCACTGCATTACAAGTTATGGATTAAATGCTAATGCTGGCTGAGCCAGGCACAAAGGCCTACTCGGCCACTAGCTCACTCTGAGTGGGAGGAACAGCACTAAGCACTCCTGGCGGGGCACCCAAAGACCACCTGCCCTCACCTCTGCCTGTCAGTGCTACCAGGTGAGACGGAACAACAGGTGAGGCACATGAAGGGCTGGCGGGGTCCAGGCTGAGCAGGGAGGAGGGGCTGGAGGCCAAAGAGGGTGGACTGTGAAGGGCCTGGAAGCATCTCTGCAGGCTGAAGCAGTTCCTAATCCAATCCCCACAGCACCCTCAGGGGCAGGCATTATCACCTCCCACCTGTAAATATCTCTAAGAGGAAGTAGGCCCTGGAAGTACATTTTTTTTTTTGTCTGTTTATTTAAGATTTATCCCTTTCATATTTGATTCTTGTATAACAGCACGAATGATAATAAAGCTATTTTGTTTGTTCCTATTTGTCCCTATTTCCCCAACTCCCTCCACTGGGATTCCAGTGTTTGCCACATACCCACATATGGCCTAAATTATTATTTACCTAATATTTTCTTCCAAATCACCTCATTTTTTAAAATACAATTTTTCTCAAAGAAAAAGTAAATGTAACTCCAATGGAAAATCACTTTCACTTGCTAGAAGACATGCATCAACAAACATTAAAATGAGCACCCCTGTCCAGCCTGGGGAAGCAGCTGCACTGGGACCAATACTCTTCCAGAGGACACCTTTCAGTTTCTCACAGACACTACCCCAGCTTGCCGGCCATGCCCTCCTTTAGCAAGCTCCCAGATTTTCCACCCTGTGCTCAGCTTCGAGACTGCTCCATATCCCTCTGTCGGCTCGACTTCAGGCAGGAATCCTGCACCACATGTGACTCAGGGCATGAACAGATGGCTTCCTGTCTTCTGCTGTGATCAGAGACTGTTCTCTAGCAGAACCGCTGCTTTATTAGCATTTCAGGAACCTCAAGGGGCCCTTGCCTGGATAAGTGCAGTGAGGGTGTGTGGGGAGGGCAGTGAGTTTTCAAGGTTTCCTGCTCACCCTCTGTGAGGGTACTCAGGCTCTCTGCTTTTCACTATGATCATCTTCACAGCCAATGTTTCAGCAGAGAACCCTTTGTTCACTATTGAGGGTGGCTCTTTAAAAGCCAATCACTTTGCAAGTTTACTATATCTATTTAATTATTTTCTGGGAACTTGCTTTCACTTATTTGATCAAGTCGAAATATTTTCCAATTTATTTAGTAGTTCTGGCAAGTATTTCATCCTTTCTCTGTTCCTCTGGGTGCATTTTTGGCTCCTCAGCTCAACTGTAATAAGAGCCAGCTGAGCTTAGCTTGTTTTGCTAGTGAGGACCCTGACAGCTACAACTGCTTTTCAGACTACAACTGTGACCCCATCCCAGCATTTTCATACTTAAAACAGCACACTCATTATATTTCACAAATGGTCTGGCCCTGCCTTTTTTTTTTTAACCTCTTTTTGACCCAAATGTTCCTCAGAAGTATTTTATTTTCTCTCCAAAATGGAAGAGTTTAAAAACATTATCAAAATTTACCTCCTATTCTCAATGTATAGGATCAGAGAATAAAGGCTATAAAATTTCCTTGTTTTTGTTCTTACAGTTTCTTTGTAATAGGGGATGTAAACAATATCCATGATTCAATGCCCACCCCTTTTCACGGAGATCCAGGGGCTCCGTGCTCAGAATAAGATGTGAATAGAACTTTCCCTCAACCCTGAAGGTGTGCAGTGCATAAGCAGCCTTCCCACAGAATGTGCTACAAAATCTAATTAGTCTTCTGCTGTTTATTATATTTCTTGAATCCTCTAAATTTTATCTGCTTGATTTGTCTTAAGATAATGTAGGGGGAACTGAAACATTCAATTTAGGAATTATTTGATTTTTTTCTTTATATAATTTTGTTGCTGTTGTTGAGTCCGTATTATGCTGGCTTTGTTGATGACTCTATATGGCAAATCTTGTTCAACTACCAAACTAAGACCTCATTCTGCTGCTGAGACATCTACTAGAACCACATACATTGCTGAAGAGAAAGAACTCTGTCTTCAAGTTCTTTTCTTCTGCTGTGATTATCACCAACTTCTGCTACCTCTCTGATAAAGTTTTGCTTTGTTTCTTGACTTTTCTCCTGCTATTTTTGCTCAGTTTTTAATGCTTCCCTACTTCGTAATTAAAAATTGAGATACTAAAAATACTGAGATATAAAAAAACTCTTGAAAGTGTACAATTAAGTTGTTTTTTAGTAGATACACAAAAACTGTGTGATACCAGCATTTCTGGTGAAAATTTCACCAGAACATCTTTATCATTCCAAAAACACCACCCACTCTCACACTCACTTCCTAATCTCTCCATATCAGCCCTGACAAGCACTACTCTATGTTCTCTCCTTGTAGATGTGCCTATTGTGGACATGCCATGTACAGTCAATTCTAGGGTTTTCTGCACTAGTTATATACCCTGAAGTTGCCATGAATGCTGAATTACATAGATACTGAGCCGTGAGTGACCTCAGGAATGACCAGTTGTAGAACCACCCAGCTGAGCCCAGCCAACCCAAAGAATGAGGAATACCAAATTCTTGTTATGTTAAGCCGTGAAGTTTTGAGCTCGTTTGTAATATAGTAATAGCAGAAGCAAGGGAACACAGCAGCAAGTGCCAGGGACAACATGCTTGACATATGTGAGGACAAGGAATTTCTACAGGAAAAAAACCCAAGGGTGTGCACTGAAGAACATACTTCATCAAGCTTTTATAAATATCAACTTGTACATGACCAAATGTCATGTCCACTGGAGATCCTTCTATTCTGATTCAACACTGAAACCCAGTCCTTTCTACGACTCAGCTGTGAAACCTGGTGGGACACATTTCACGGCAATTATTTCAAATAAGGAAGGCTCAACTTCCCGTGCAAAAGGTTTTCAACTCCTTCTTCCAAGGGTTCCACAAAAAAATGACTATATTGGTCACTGAAAAACCACCTGTGGCCTCACAATTCCAGCCTCATCCACTCCCTTTAATCTGTAAAGACCATACAGTGGTTCAGGTAGCTATACATCAGAAAGCCACTAAAAATATGAGATGAGGTGTTCAAAAGAAAGTTCTGGAGTTAACAAATAAAAACTGGACATAGTCTGTAACAAAATCTAGATATTTCCAATTTCCACAGGACAACAGGAAAGCTAACCATAATGATCAATCAAGTATCCTTCCCAGAAAAATGAGCACAGAGGCACGTGACCACACATGGCCAACACTGTACTTTTGTCAGGGCACACAGCCACAGGACCATGCCCTCCCCGCCATGCCACCCCCTCTGAGCCACCAGCATGGTGCTGCCCACCACATGGCTTTGCCTTACGCCCTTCTTTTAGTCTGGCAGGACCTCTCTAAACTCCCTTCCTCCTTCAAGTCTAAATTCATGTGCTAACTGCTGTGTGAGGTCACCTTAAACACCACTCGCCCTTTCTCATTCAGAGCAGCCCTGCAGTCCTTCATGAAAACTTGAAGCGTGGCCCCTTACTGCATGGGCAGCCAATGCTGGGCTGGTCTCTCTACATGTGTCCCCACTGGTCAGGAACACAGGAGGGCCTCCTCCAATACCTACACAGGTCAACAGTTTAACTGAGATGTGTCCTGCCCACGAGAAATGGTGGGACCTCAGCAGCACTTCTACATGCACTGGAGTTGGTCAGGTAAAATTTCTCTGGACTCTGTGAGACATGGCCCCTGCCCCCACAGCAGCACCATCTGGGAAGACATAAGAAGCATGCCTTACCTTGGTCGGTTTTGGTTGCTGGCTTCCAGTTTTCAGCACTAATTACTGGCAGACAGACCTGCCCCTTTTCATCAATGTTCGGGTGATAGATCTTTGTTTTAAATGTGATCTTCGGTGGTTTGAATGGGTACTCTGCTGGAAAGTTGATTTCGATTCTGAAGGCCCCCTTATCATATGGAGGGTTGTCCTGCAGGGAACGAGGAAAGGGCAAATGAACACACTACCGCTCAAAAACCTGTCGCTGAGACAGAACTGCTCTGTTTACTTGAAAAATTAATTTATTTCAAGTAGTATGCCAATTGAAACCTTGTCACCTTGAGGGCCACCAATAATCAGTATTTCTACAGCAAGATGTCTGCTAAATTCCAGAAAACTCTGAGATAGACGGTGTGGTCTCTTTATCTTTGTACCCTTAATAGCTTTTGTTTGTGTAGTTTTAGGTCTACAGCAACAGCAAGAGGGAAGTACAGGTATCCCTCACTTTCCAAAAGTTTGAGTGACGCCACTTCACTTTCAACAAAGGCCTACGTTAGTAACTGTTTTGCTAGCCAACAGAAAGACATCTGAAGAGGATTTTCACTTTTATCGAAAAAGGCAAAAAAGTGAAATATAGCATCCCGTGTTTGTTTTGCGGCAATCCTTTATACACAGGCAGTGAGCACCAGGAGCGGCCAGAGTGGTGGCGCCGCCCAGAGCCTCCCCCAGGAACTACACTCAGTGTAGCTGCCAAAGCGCTGAATTCTTGTCTGTGAGCACCTGTGCTTTACCTGATTTATTTTGTGTTATCTGTTAGCAAGATGTGTCCTAAAGTATCAGACAAGCCTGAGAGAGGTTATTTTGGGGGTCTGGGAACATAAACGTTTTTTCCATGTAAGTTAATGGTAATTAAATGTTTCTTTGCTTTACACCACTTTGGCTTACACAAGGTTTCCTAGGAATGCTCTACTTTTGTTTGTGTGGTTTTTAAGATTTTATTCTTGTGCAATCCCTTCACCCAATGTGGGGCTCAAACTCACAACCTGGAGACCAGAGGTCGCGGGCTCCACTGACTGACCCAGCCACGTGCCACAAAATACTCTACCTTTGGATAGCAGAGGAAAGGTGAGCTGGGTTCCTCTAAGTCCCCTCTTTCACACACAGCCTCCCCACTACCAACATCCCCCACAGACTGGTTTGTTACAATCAATGAACCTACATGGACACCTCATTGCCACGTGCAGTCCAGTTACACTAGGGTTCACTCTTGGTGTCGTGCATTCTATGGTTTGGGTAAGGTATCGTACATTAGAGTTAGAATCTGACAGTATATATAGCCTTTACAGATGGCCTCCTTCACTTAGTAATATGCATTTAAGGTTCTGCCATGTTTTTCATGGCACAATAGCTCATTTCTTCTTAGCACTGAATATTTCATTGTCTGGATTTAGCACCACTTATTTATCCATTCATCTGCTGAAGGACATCTTGGTTGCTTCTGAGTTGGGCAACTATGAATAAGGCTGCCTTACACATCTGTGTGCAGGTTTTTGTATGGACACCCCTTTCCACCTCCGCTGGGGAAACACGGAGCAGCATGATTCCTGGATTGTAGGTTAAGAGTATGTTGTTTGTTTTTTGTTTTTAAGATTTTATTTATTTATTTGACAGAGAGATAGACAGTCAGAGAGGGAACACGGCAGGGGGAGTGGGAGAGGGAGAAGCAGGCTTCTCGCTGAGCAGGGAGTCCAATGTGCGGCTTGATCGCAGAACCCTGGGATCATGACCTGAGCCCAAGGCAGACGCTTAACGACCGAGCCACCCAGGCGCCTCTAGTTTTGTTTTGTTTTGTTTTTCAAAGACACTTATTTTATTTATTTTTAAAGATTTTATTTATTCAGTTGTCAGAGCACAAGCAGGGGGAGCAGCAAGCAGAGGGAGAGGGAGAAGCAGGCTCCCCGCTGAGCAAGAAGCCCGATGCGGGACTTGATCCCAGGATCTTGGGATCATGACCCAAGCCGAAGGCAGATGCTTTACTGACTAAACCGCCCATGCACCCCTTTCTTGCCCATTTTAAAAGCAGACTTTGGGGCACCTAGGCGCCTCAGTCAGTTAAGAAGGCATCTGCCTTCAGGTTATATATAATCCCAGGGTTGTGGGATAGAGTCCCACATCTGCTTCTTCCTCTCCCTCTGCCCGCCCTCCAGCTTGTGCTCTCACGCTCACTCTCTCTCACTCTCAAATAAATAAAATCTTTTAAAAACATAAAAATAAAATCTGCCTTTTTTCCCTTATTATTGAGTTTTAAGACTTTTTTGCTTATTTTTGGATAATAGCCCTTTATCAGACAGGTCTTTTACAAATATCTCATCTTTTTTGAAAATAGATGTGGGTGCACCTGGATGGTGCAGTTAGTTAAATGCCTGACTCTTGGATTTAGTTCAGGTCATAATCTCAGGGTCGTGAGACTGAGTTCCCTGTCAGGCTCCATGCTCAGCAGAGAGTCTACTGGAGAGTCTTTCTCTCTCCTCCTCCTCCCTAAAATAAATAAATAAATCTTAAAAAAAAAAAAAAAAAACAATAAATAAATCTAAAAAGATTAAAAAAGAAAAAGAAAATATGAAGAGTCACACCAGGGGTAATTAACAACTCAACCAAGACTATACCGCATTCTGGGAGGCCAAACAGGTAGCCAGGGCTCCAAATTCTGGCTAGCTAGATCTCCTCAAAGTAAAGCCAGTATCCAGCTGGATGGCTAGACTCTGGGGAGCTCAACTTGCCCCTAGCTGGTAGCCAGTAAGGGCCAGAACCATGCCCCAATTCCCTGTCCCTATGATGGCTCGAAGATCTAGACCTCAGGGGCTGGACACCCTGATGGGCCCAGGAGCCCCTGAGAGATGACCCAAGATAAAGAGCCCCACCCTCCATCTACCTTCAGGAAGTTGAGCAAACCCTTCATCTACTGCCTTCTCCTAGTACTCTGGCTCTCCTACTTTATCATACCCAACCCAAAGAAAGCTAAGCTTCTCAGAGTGCCCAGGAATGCTGTTGAGAGCCCCCACACCATGGCCCTTCCTCTTTAACCTTCAGACCACCTGGGCATCTTCCAGCAAACACAGCTTCTCTGCTGGGGAACAGGGTTGGCAGGCACCAGATCTCCACACTGACCCATGTTCTAATCCTGCCCAAAGAAGGGAGGCATGTTGCAAGGGCTTTGAAGACAGGTAAAATTAGGGAAGGCTGAGGGATAAGAGAGGTCTTCCAGGCAGAGAAGACTCAAGACTAGGATGGTGGGGCTTGGAAGGGGCGATCTGGGCCAAGACTAGAGGCTGGGAGCCACCAGTGTGGCTGAGCGCCTACATGGGGTCTTCCCGAAGAAAGGCTGAGGCCACTGAACTCCCCTCTGACCAGTGGATACCCTGTCGGAAGATTAATCTGTGGGGAAGCTTGTGGGGAAGCTGGGAGACTCAGGGTCTGGAATAAGGTGGAGATGTTAGCAAACAGTCCAGGCTGGGTGCCTATATGGGGAGACACCTGGCACATACCTGAGAAAGGTTAGGAGAAGACAGGACTGGAAAATCATTTTTATCCCAACAAAACCTTTGCTAATCCCTTCTTCGGAATTCTCTACAACACTCTCCAGAAGTTAAAGCGGCAGCAGACCCCTCCCAGGCCTTGTCCTGTGTGCCTACCCAGAGTCACTCACTACCAAGGGCAGCTCGACTCACTGTTACAAATGTACAGATTTGTACAAATTACCAATGGGGGAACTCAGAGAAGATAAGATGACTTTTGGTTTTCATTTTTGTTTTTTAGGGGTTTTGTTTTGTTTTTGCTTTTGGTTTTTAAGATTAATTTATTTTTAAATAAATTTTTTAATTAAAAATTTTTTTTAAAAATAATTTTTAAATTTTCTTTCTTTCTTTTTTTTTAATTTTTAAATTTTCTAAGTAAAAATCATGTTCACGGGGCGCCTGGGTGGCTCAGTTAAGCGTCTGCCTTCAGCTCAGGTCATGATCCCAAGGTCCCGGAATCGAGCCCCGCATCAGGCTCCCTGCTCAGTGGGAAACCTGCTTCTCCCTCTCCCCCTCCCCTGCTTGTGTTCCCTCTCTCGCTGTGTCTCTGTCAAATAATAAATAAAATCATAAAAAAAAAATCATGTTCACTTCTACCACTTGAGCCATGTAAAAAGAGCTTTCCTGTACAACTTTTGTTTGGCTGGCCATATCTGCCAGATTTATTCACTCATTGCCCCAGACTGATCAACCCTGAGACTTACCTGATGCTGGGCCCTGCGCTAGGAGCTGGGAGACAAGAATGAGCCAGGTCCAGTCAGCAGTGCTAACCTTGGCTCTACCTCCTGCTCACTGGGCAAGCCTGGGACCTTCCCGAACGGCTGCAATGTGGGTGTGTAACTGCAGTGCGCACTGAGGAGGAGGTTTGAGCACACACGGTCCAACGTGCCTGGCCCTGGCACAAAGAGCTCAAAGAAAAGCAGCTCTGTTGCTGCCAGAAGCACTACAGGCTGAGCCTCTCACCACTCCCCACGGAACGTGGCTATGCTCACCTTACCTTCCCTGAGCCTCTGTCCTTGTCTGGGGTTCTGGGGATGAACAAAGGAGTAGCTCGGGGGCGTGCCAATCACACAGACTTTCCACCTGTGCCAGTGATTTTTGTGGAAGAAGGCGTGCAAAAATTAAAACACAGGATATACCTTCTGGAGAAAGGCCTAAAGCACCACATGTGAGTTTTTGACATTTCAGAGCTAAACTTACTCTGGAAGGTAGCTCAGAAACTACAAGGGACCTTAATGAAAAAACATGTTTGTGCGGTAGAGAAATATTACACAACTATCCAGGAATTTGCCTCACACCAAGATCAAGTTGTAACACCACTCCATCGTCAAATTCACCAAAGATTCTAGCACTTTTATCTTTACACATGACCCTGACCAATGTTTTTCTGTTATTCCCGCCTATATGGGTGTCTTACATTCCTTTTAGCAGATACCACTATGTCAGGGAATGTTTTTAGATGTAAAATTAATTTCTTCTGCTAATTTTACATGCTCTCAGTTAGTGCAAAGCCTTCAAGTTTTCTCTCTCTCTCTCCTGAAGAGCTATAGGTGATTAGCCAAACATGTATCCACTCTCCCTTTATAGACATGACTGGTTTTAAGGTGTTTATTGTTTATTTTATAAACAGTATGGTTGAGGAGAAAAGGAAAAAGAAAACTAACTTTGGTACTGCTCTTGTGCTTACGATCCATTTTTCTGCCTTTGCTTCTAGTCATGATACACATGCATGTACAGAAGATTTGACCACTCTTTACCAAGGATTTATGACATGCTAGCTGCTTCTCTGTCTTCCCTCCAATTGACCTCCCCCCACGGCAACCTCAAGCAGATGCTGTCATCAGCCACATCTGGAAATGAGACAAATGAGATGGAAGTTGAGCAATCAGCCGAAGAACCTAAACTCAGACCTCCTCTCTGGTAACACAACTCACTGCACGTGCCGGAACCCTCCGGGCCCATCCTCGTCACCTCTGTGTGACCTGTGGGCCCAGGGAAGCCATGAGCATGTGCTGCTGTTCACGCTGCTTTTGGTGCCCTGAGTCCCTGTCTCTTTCTGCCTCTGGACTAGAAGTCTTATGTCGCCTGCCGCATCCAATAGGCTGTTAGCTTGCAAGTAGGGTAAAAACTTGAGATCCTTCACAGTTCCTGACACCCACTGTGCAAAGCACAAAGCCATCCTGCAGCGACTAAGACAGACTTCACCGAGAGGCAGCTCCTCCACACGGCACCAAATCCACCCCCCCCCCAGGCTTTGACCTGTGCGTCCTACCCCTCACCCTGGGGCCAAGCCTAACCTGTCCTTCCCAGGGCAACCCTTTAAGAATCCCAAGACTCGGGACGCCTGGGTGGTTCAGTGGGTTAAGCCGCTGCCTTCAGCTCAGGTCATGATCCTGGGGTCCTGGGATCGAGTCCCGCATCGGGCTCCTTGCTTGGCAGGGAGCCTGCTTCCTCCTCTCTTTCTGCCTGCCTCTCTGCCTGCTTGTGTGTACTCTCTCTGACAAATAAATAAATAAAATCTTAAAAAAAAAAAAAAAAAAAAAAAAAAAAGAATCCCAAGACTCCATTGTGTTTCATGTCTTCCCTTCCTTGAGTGAAGACCGACTCCTTCAATTATCCCACAGAAGTCACAGTTTGTGTCACCGCTGTGACTGCTTTCTCTGTCCTGCAGTGAGGACACCGCACAGCTCTCTGGCAGTGAGAGGAAGTCAGGCCAGTCCTCCCACTCCCTGACATGGACTGCTGCCACACGGCATGTCCCCACGGCGTGTGCACAGCTAACTGACACCACACACAGGACTCACGCCTGACCTGATGTGAACAGGAGGATCCTGGTTTAGAGCTAATGACCGTGCTGTCCCTTCTTCAAGGGTCAGACGGACTGAAGGCTCTGTGTGTTGCATCCACTTCTGTCCCCTTTAGTGACGACCCCTCAGCAGCATCCTTTCACTATGTTTCACCCAGCAAGTTAACAAAGCCGGAGATTCACTACGACTAGAATGCCAAGCCCAGTCAGCCCCTTGAGCTGAGCTCTTATTAAAGGGGAGCTGTCTATGCGCTCAAGCCTTCAGGGTCCACTCTAGAATCTTGTCATGGGTCTTCTGAACAAAGAAGATGTAAATTGTCAAGTATTTTTTCTTTTGTATCTATTCTGAAAATGCACTTTCTTGTTGCCTGAATCACAAAATCTGTTCGATCAGTAGGCTCATTCTGCGTTAATGCTGCTTTCTAAAGAGGAGTCGTTTGTACTGTCTCCAATGGTTTTGGTTTGTAGGGCACTTCACAGTATAGGTCTTTGTCAACGAATACCCGATGTTACAGAATTCCATCACATTAAAACTTACAAATGCGAGAGAGTATTTTTATTTATTTTTAAAAAAGATTTTATTCATTTATTTGACAGAGATCACAAGTAGGCGGAGAGGCTGGCAGAGAGAGGAGGGGAAGCTGCTCCCCGCTGAGCAGAAAGACCAATGCAGGGCTCGATCCCAAGACCCTGGGATCATGACCTGAGCCTGAGGCAGAGGCTTTAACCCACTGAGCCACCCAGGCACCCCATGAAAGAGTATTTTTAAAACCCGTTTTCTTGTCTCTCGTGACCAAGCTACCTTTTGAATTATATCTAAATTTAAAAATCACCGTCTCCGTGAACTGAATTCAATAAGGAACTTCCCCTGCTCTCAATTCATATGTACGTCTCACAACACAATCCACTTTCTCCCCAAGAATGGAAGTAGCTGGGATGCCTGAGCAGCTCAGTCGGTTAAGCGTCTGCTTTCGGCTCAGATCATGATCCCTGGGTCCTGGGACCAAGTTCCGCATCGGGCTCCCTGTTCAGCGGGGAGCCTGCTTCTCCCTTTGCCTGCTGCTCCCCCTGCCTGTGCTTGCTCCCTTTCTCTGACAAGTAAATAAATTAAAAAAAAAAAAAAAAAAAAAAAAAAAAAAAAAAAAAGAATGATGTAGCTAACATTCGTACCCCGAAGTATATTAAACATTCCATCCCTCAGGATAAGAGCTGTTAGTCCCCTGCTGCATGGCCCTGGTATGTTCTCTACACATATGTAGTGTAAACAAAGGCATTTTATTCTGGACATCTGTACGTATTACTTACAAGTAGTTACGAAAGTGGAGTCATACTGTCTCTATCCTTTTGTACTTCTGTTCATGTTGCTATACACGGTCTCCCACCCTGTGGTCCAGCTGTTGTCCACTTCTTAGGCCACAGCGCCTTGCAGGTGGAGCCACACTCAATGTCAAAGAGACCACGGAGGGCAGTGCCCCTGTGGCTTTTGTCCACAAAGCCTGCAGCTGGCTTTGACAGGAGCGCAACAGTTCCCACCAATATGGAGGGATGCTCTTCCCCGAAAATATCTCCAGTGTAATGTGAGATTGGCGACAAAATTATGTTTTATGTAGGGATCCCCTCATTTGGCTACAACCATTACAGCGACAGAAAGGCAGAAGTGAGAAGCTATAGGAGAATCAGCAGGAAAGTAGAGAAGAGCGGAAAACCCACCGGGGCTGGGTCCTGAGAGAGGCAGGACTTGGCTCCATCTCAGTCCAGAGAGGCGATGCGGAAAGAAGGAAGGGGTCTGTCAGGTGAGGATTTCCGGTGAAGCGGGCTGTAAGGTGAGTAAGGACCCAGAAAGGAAGGTGAGAGACTGTAACTACGAACGCAGCAACAAAGAGGTGAAAGAAGGAAACCAAAGCTTCACATGTGCTCCCGGGGGTTAGGGTGGACTTGTAAGAAATCTTTCTTCTTCCAAACTGAAAAAATAATCTAGCATTGAAGGAGCTTTTATACTGTGCCTGGGACAGTCCCAGATACTTTTAGTCAAGAACAGTATACCAGTCACCAGAGGGCAATGAAAGAAAAAAGGAAGGTGGGGGTGCCAGTGTCACAGATACCCAAGCACCCCACTAGCTTTGGCAAGTCTTTAGGTTTTGTCACAAGTAGGAAAAAAGTGTTTGTTTGTTTGTTTTTTAAAGATTTTGTTTATTTATTGACAGAGATCACAAGTAGGCAGAGAGGCAGGCAGAGAGAGAGAGATGGAGAAGCAAACTCCCTGCTGAGCAGAGAGCCTAATGTGGGGCTTGATCCCAGGTCCCCGGGATCATGACCTGAGCCGAAGGCAGAGGCTTTAACCCACTGAGCCACCCAGGTGCCCTGGAAAAAAAAGTGTTTTAATTGAGGCAAAATTCACGTAACATACAATTAACTATTTTGGCATGTATGATTCGGTGGTATAGTGAATTCATAATGTTGTACCCCCTCTCTCTAATTTCAAGACTTTCCTTGCCTTCAAACGCTCTGTACCCATTAAGTAACAAACAGAAAATCGAGGCAATAAAACTCTGTTGAATAGATTACATTTTTGCTCCAGTGGAGGCTGAGGGAGCTGCGCCAGAGGTGGCTAACTTCTCCCAGGAGGGAGAGGAGAGGAGCTCAAGGTTGAAGGAGGGACCCTCAGGTAGAGGGCAGGCAAGCCAAGAAAGAATACACATTGCTTTCTACAAGCCGGCCTCCAGAGCTGCTAAAATGACATTCGGTGCTATCAGAGAGAGAAATCTGTGTTGTGGTAGAAAACAGGCTACCCTCATCTCTCTCCCTAACAGAGAACTGGGGCCAGCACCCTAGCAGGTGGCACTCCTGCCCGTTTTCTTTTAGGTGAACACATCAGCGCGCACCCTCTCACATCCCGGGATTTGTACGTGCGGTACCATAACACGTTTATTTTTATTTACCTTGCAGTGTGCTACCGACTTTATCCTCATCACCCATACACTTACGTAGCTCCTCAATCTTCATAATGGTTTGGATGCACCACAATTTCCTTACCACCGCCCCACTGCAGGGCATGAACTCCTCTTCATTTGTAAAGATGAAATCAATAGTATCATGAGTGTCCGCAGGAGCAATAAAGACCCAACATACTTTTTTAATAAAAAACAAAGCTACCATGCGTTCCCAAGAGCACCGGCTAGCTCCGGTGGCTGAAAAGTAGGAAAGCAGAGCTGGCAAGGCTGCAGGGAGCCATGAGGACATGGTGGCAGCACCCATTCTGGGAAGCCACAAAATCAGAAATGATATTTCTTCCATTTTCTTTTCTTTTCTTTCTTTCTTTAAAAAAAAAAAAAAAAAGATTTACTTATTTATTTGGGAAAGGAGAAAGAAGGCATGGGTTCGGGGGTGGCAGAGGGAGTGAATCTGAAGCAGACTCCCCAATGAGCAGGGAGCCCCTTGTAGGGCTCAATCCCAGGACCCTGAGATCGTCGTGACCTGAGCCAAAAACCAAGAGCTGGACACTTAACCAACTGAGCCACCCCAGCACCCTGAGGATGTTTTCATATAAGGAAGAAGCCTGATTTCATCTGAGAGAGGAAGTGGTGGCAAGGAACCTTTCTGTTCTGGTGAGCTCCTTACTGTGTTCTCCTAGTTGCATTTTGATCACCTGTCTTCCCCCATTAATCCAGGAGATACGTGAGAGCAAGGACCCAAGGCACCCTCAGAAGCAAGCCTCAAATGTTTGCTAACAGAACTGCTAAGCCAACAGATTCTCTTCTTGATTATAAATCATCAATGCCAGGGTTTATATTATGGCCATGAATGTCAGCTCTCAGAATAATGCTTTAATGTGCCTGAAACACAGTGATCCCAGAAGCGTATACACAGAAAACATTTCCACGTCTCTGGATATCCCAGATACCAGTCACAGCTTAGAGTGGCTAATAAAGTAGGAAGTATGAGAACCTCACAGCCAATCTAGGAGGCAGGGAGTCGATTCCAGGTCATTCACATAGAAATAAAACAAGTTCTTTTTAGGAAAGAAAAACTGAGGGGCAGTTGGGTGGCTCAGTTGGTTAACCATTGGCTTTTGGCTCAGCTCACCATCTCTAGTCCTGGGACTGAGCGTGACATCAGGCTCCCTGATGTCTGCTTCTCCTCCCACCTCTGCCACTCCCCCTGCTTGTGTGCTCTTTCACTCTCTCTCTCAAATAAAATCTTAAAAAAAAGAAAGAAAGAAAGAAAAACTGGTATTACTGCTTTTTTAAAAACCAAGGCTAGGGGGGTGCCTGGGTGGCTCAGTGGGTTAAGCCTCTGCCTTCAGCTCAGGTCATGATCTCAGGGTTTTGGGACCGAGCCCTGCATGGGGCTCTCTGCTCAGCGGGGAGCCTGCTTCCCCCTCTCTCCCTGCCTGCCTCTCTGCCTACTTGTGATCTCTGTCAAATAAATAAAATCATTTTTTTCTAAATAAATAAAATATTAAAAACAACAACAAAGCTAGGGGCGCCTGGGTAGCTCAGTTGTTAAGCATCTGCCTTTGGCTCAGGTCATGATGGGATCGAGCCTCACATCAGGCTCCCTGCTCAGCAGGAAGCCTGCTTCTCCCTCTCCCAGTCCCCCTGCTTGTGTTCCCTCTCTCGCTGTGTCTCTCTATCAAATAAATAAATAAATTATATATATATATATATACATATATATATATATATATGTATATGTATGTATATATATATATATATATATATATAAAAGCTAATTACAACTGAATTAAAAAAAATAAAAACACACGTGCCCAAATAACCCAATTTTTTAAATGGGCAAGGTAACTTGAACAGACATTTCTCCAAAAAAGATATACAAATGTCCAATAAACATGGGAAAATATTTTCCATATTATTAGCCATCAGGGAAATGCAAATCAAAACCACAGTGGGATACCACTCTGCACCTACTAGGAAGGCTGTAATGAAAAGGACGGACAGTAGCAAGTGTTGACAGAGATACAAGGAATTAGAGCCCTTATACTCTGCTGGTAGAAATGTAAGTGGTGCAGCCACTGTGGAAACAGTCTGGCAACTCCTCAAATGGTTAAACATAAAGTTACCATATAACCCAGCAACTCCACCCCTAGGTAAATACCCATAACAAATGAAAACATATTCCACATAAAAACCTGTACGTGAATGTTCACAGCAGCATTATTTTTAACAGCCCCAAACTGGAAACAATCCAAATACCCATCAACTGACGAATGGACAGGTAAACAGAATATAACCATTATAATGGAAACTTATTTGGCAATAAGAGGAATGAATTTCTGATACAAGCTACAACATGGGTGAAGCCTGAAAGCATTATGCTAAGGAAAGAAGCCAGACACAAAAGGTCATACATTGTAAGATTCCATTTATATGAAATATGCAAAATAAGCTAAAGCTACAGAGACAAAATAGCTTTTTGGTTGCCTAGGCCTAGGGATGAGGGTGATGGCTATGGGTGGGGTGGTTCTTTTGGGAATAATGAAAAATGTTGTAAAACTGTGGTTATAGTGGCACAACTCTGTGAATATACTAAAATCCACTCAATTGTACACTTTATTTTTTAAAAAGATTTATTTATTTGAGAGAGAGAGTGAAAGAGAGAGAGCAAAAGCAAGGGGAGAGGCAGAGGGAGAAGCAGGTTCCCCGCTGAGCAGGGAACCTGACTGTGGCGGTCGTTCCCAGGACCCTGGGACCGTGACCTGAGTCGAAGGAAGACACTTAACTGACGGAGCCACCCAGGTGCCCTGAATTGTATACTTTAAAAGGAGGAAATGCATGGTTTGTGCATTTCAACAAGACTTTAAAAAAAAACTGGAGCACTTGGGTGGCTCAGTTGGCTGAGCATCCGACTCTTGGTTTTGGCTCAGGTCATGATCTCAGGGTCCTGAGATCGAGCGCCCCCCATTAGGCACTGCGCTAGGCAGGGAGTGTGCTTGAGATTCTCTCTCTTCCTCTATCCCCTCCCCCTGCTCGTACAAGTGCACGCACTCGCTCACGCACTCTTGCTCTCTCTGCTTCAAATAAATAAATCACCCCCCCCACCGCCAACCCCCTGCCCTGCCCAAATCAAAGCTAACACAGAAACAGTAATTCTCAACTAAGGGTAGTGTTATTCCTCCCTCACAGGTTTAGAAATGCCTGGGCAGGAGATGGGGGGAGGGGAGCAGGGACGCCTGGGTGGCTTAGTCAGTTAAATGTCTGCCTTTGGCTCAGGCCATAATCTCAGGATCCTGGGATAGAGCCCCTTCTTGGGCTCCCTGCTCAGTGGGGTGTCTGCCTCTCCCTCCAGCTGGCTAGTGCTCTCTCTCAAATAAATAGAATCCTGAAAGAGAGAGAAATACCTGAGAATGTCCCTACATTGTCCCAATGACAAAACTGGCCACTGGCACCTACTGGACAAGAAACAAGGACAATCCTACACAAATAATCCACAGGCACACACCAAAATGCAGTTTATAACGCAATCACATTGAGAAATACTGGTTTTGGGTAACTACAAGTTCAATTTACAAACTGTTTGGGAGGTGCCTACTATGTGCAACATGTCGGTGCTAGGGGCAAGAAATGTAAGGGAAACTGATACAGGCTTCTACCTGACCCAGAACTTGTTGAGACAGATATTCATACCACAATAACGCAGAAGTCACACTGTGAGGAGTGCCCAAATAGGTGGGGGGCAAAGTGATGTGGTGCAGGGGTGGCACAGCACAGCACACCCCAACAAGCTGTCAGCCAACAGGCATTCCCCCATTTCTTTGCAGGCAAAACCCCAGTTTTGTACATGGTCATGCGGCTCCCTCACTGTGATCTAGAGGTAAGTCCTAACTGGTCTAAACCTGTCCAACAAAGCAGCCACCAGTTGCTAGTGGCTATTGCACACTTGGAATGTGACTCTTCTGGGGCGCCTGGTGGCTCAGTTGGTTAAGCATCAGACTCTTTTTTTTTTTTTTTAAGATTTTATTTATTTATTTGACAGACAGAGATCATAAGTAGGCAGAGAGGCAGGCAGAGAGAGAGAGAGGAGAAAGCAGGCTTCACAAGGAGCAGAAAGCCTGATGTGGGGCTCGATCCCAGGACCCCGGGATCATGACCTGAGCCGAAGGCAGAGGCTTTAACCCACTGAGCCACCCAGGCGCCCCCAAGCATCAGACTCTTGATCTCAGCTTAGGTCTTGATCTCAGGGTCAGGAGTTCAAGCCCCACAGTGGGCTCCACATGTGGAGCAGGAAGGGAAGAGAAGAGAAGAGAAACTCTTCTGAATTGAGATGTGCTATGAGTGCAAAATACCACCTGGATTTCAGAGACCTTGTACAAAAAAAGAATTTAAAATATTTCAGTAATAATTATTGGGATTATGTGTTAAGAAATATTTTTAATATAATTTATCTAAACTATTTTACCAAAATGAATGCCAAAATGAATTTTTAAAAATACTAGAAAACTTAAAAGTACAGCTGTGACTCACAGGATATCCCAATTGGACAGCACTATCATCCATTGTGGGACTTTCCTACCAGTAATAGACGGGGTTGGGGTCAGGGCAGGGGTAAGCCATGTGTCCTGGTTCTGGATAATGACATGTGGGGGCCTTTGGGCAGCTTCCAGGATGGGTGTCTTTGTTCTTGGTCACACCAAACTACACATACGATAAAAAACTACACAGACAAAAACACACACATACTAAAATTGGAGAAATCTAGACAAGGTCAGTGGACTGTATCACTGTTATTTTCTGGTTATGATACTCTGCTATGGTTATGCAACAGGTGAAAGGTACTGCCGATCTCTCTTATTATAATTGCATGAGAATCTATGATTATCTCAAAATTAACCGTTCAAAGAGACAGAAAAGAAATGAAAGGAAGAGGAGGTCCTCTTCCTACCCTGGCCACTGTGGGCCCTGCAGCGGACCCCAGTACTGCAGCAACTATGTGATGAATGGCTGAAAGTCAGGCTGAATAGAACCAAGAACCAGAGAAGAGGGACAGGCCAAATTCAGGTCCCTGCTCCCATCACGGAGCTGCTGGATTAACCAGCCCAGAACATGCACCACAGGACTTTCTGGAGCAGTTAACTTTCCCTTTTCGAAGCAAAGCTGAGTTGGGGGTTTCCTTACTTGCAATCAAAAGCGACCTCACCAGCATGAATGGTGACTGCAGAGAACACGGAAGGATGTGATTCACTGAGACCAGGGCCTGGGGAGTTTCAGAGAAGACTCAGGAGGACGGGTGCCTTAAGTAGAAGAGGTTTCCCAAGCAGGAAGAGGTGTGATGTTCCTGGGAGAATGTGATGCCTCTCCCTAAGGTTAACAGGAATTTAACTCAACAATTAGCTTTGAGTATCCTAGCCACAGTCCAACTTAGAGTCAACTGGTGGTGGACCCTGACGTGCAGCGCACGAGACAAGGGGGCAAAGCTGTTCCAAAGAGGTTGGTATCCAGCCCTGGTTGGGGAGATGTGATGGTGAGCCTGGGAGGTGCTGCAAAGAACTTCTGAAATGAAAAAGCCTGCTCAGAGACAGAAGTACTTCCAGTTTCTGAAAGAGGATATTATCAGTGTAACTCATGCCCATCCCCAAAACTACTCCAGAGGGGTTCACCAGAACCTGGTGTGTGTGTGTGCACCAAAAGGAGAGCAGTGCGCCCCAGGAAGCCAGCGTGGAGGCCAGAGAAACTGCCATGTCAGAGAGTGTGCTTCCTCTCCCACCAGCTGGCAGGGAAAACAACAAGGAAGTACAAGGCCTCTCCAGAGGGCCTTCTTTTCATTTTAAAAACAATTCTTAAGGCAGCCTTTGATATACAAGGCCTCAGGGATACAAAGATGACTCACAAGTCTGTGGTTCTGAAGCCCAAAGGCAAGACATCCAGGGCAGCTGACTTGAGCATTAACCACAGCATTAGCTGAGGTAAACACTTGCTCTGCGACAGGCCCAGAAGCACTGTCAACTATTTTTAGTCCCCTGCCCGCTGTGAGAGGCAGGCACTTATTAGCTCCATTTTACAGATGAGGAACTGAGGCACAGGCAATTAGAAGACGACTTACTGTTACTGTTTAGATTGTTTCCATCTGTGCATGTCTTACCTTCTCAGTAACAGGTAAAACTAAAACTAGCAGTAGCAGCACCACAAGTTCAGGGTGACAATGACAGGGGACAGGAGTAGCCTAGGCAAGAACGGAACTCAAGATGGAATGAATTCTTGGGACGCCTGAGCAGCTCAGTCGGTCAAGCATCCCACTGTGGGTTTCAGCTCAGGCAGTGATCTCCAGGTGGTGAGATCGGACCCCATGTCCAGCTCCGAGCTCAGCCCTTTAACTCTGCTCCTCCCCCCATTCTTTCTTTCTCTCTCTCTCCCTCAAATAAAATCTTAGGGAAAAAAAAAGATAGAATGAATTCCTGCCTTAAAGAATGCAAGCACTCAAATCACAGAATTAGAAAAGGTCAAAGAGAAAACACCAAGGAAAATAGAAGATATCAAAACATAAAAGCGAAATTACAAGAAAAGCAAAAATCAGCTACTCACAACACAAGAAAAGAATGAAATTTCTACTTCATGATGCACGAAACCCATGTGACCATTTACCCAAATCCACTAGTACTAGAACACACAATCCAATCTCACACATAAACAAAGGCAAAAACACTAAAGACTAGTAAACTTAATACGATGGAATATTTTTTCACTTTAATTTTTTTTTTAAAGATTTTATTTACTGACTTGACAGACAGAGATCACAAGTAGGCAGAGAGGCAGGCAGAGAGAGAGGGAGGAAGCAGGCTCCCTGCTGAGCAGAAAGCCCGATGTGGGGCTCAATCCCAGGACCCTGGGACCATGACCTGAGCCGAAGGCAGAGGCTTTAACCCACTGAGCCACCCAGGTGCGCTCACTTTAATTTTTAAAAAAATGCATTTTGAAGATCTATTTATTTGAGAGAGAGTGTGTGTGTGCACACACACAAGCAGGGGAGAGGGACAAGGGAGAGGGAGAGAAGCAGACTCCCTGATGCGCAGAGCCCCATGCAGGGCTCAATCCCATGGCTCAAGATTGAGACCTGAACCAAAATTAAGAGCCAACGCTCAGACGACTGAGCTGCCCAGGCGTCCCTACAATGGAATATTTTAAAAGTAGCTCATGATGAAGGAGGGGTTAATCCAGAAAGGGAAGAGACTTGTAATTAACAGGCCACTTTGAAAAACCCATTATCATAAAATTTAATTGACAGTAATATGGCCTTTAATGAAATCCACTCACTCCTGATTAAAATTTACAAATTTAGAGAGCAACATCAGCAAAATGGCAAAGCAAGCAGCTCCAAACTCCCTTCCACAGAAACATAAAACAAAACAAAGAAACAAAAAACCCACACCCACAGAAACTGTCAGAAGCAACTTCGTATGAACTCTGGAAAACAATCCAAGGTTTACAGCAACGGAATGAATGCAGAATCAAGAAAAAGGCAAATGAAAACTGGCAGGAAAGCTTTGTGGCAATTTTACTCGCTTTTACTCCACTGGCTCCCTTGCAGGACAGCCCGCAGTCTTGCAGAAGGCAGCCTCTATTTCCAGCGTGGGGCCCTGGTCCCTGGTTCCAGAGGGAGCAGAGTAGACCTTACTTGCAAATTAGTGTGTCTGTCTGTTCAAATCAGTCTTAGAGCAACCTGAGGGGCTGACTACAAGGCGCTTACCTTTGTTTTGCCTAACTCAGAATCCACACAAGGGTGGAAAATCCTGGCCCTGCTCCAAAACACTGTGAGGCAACGACAAGCCCACAGCCAACTGTAGCAAAGAGAGTGACTGAGACATACAATAGACTTCCTAAAGCAAAAGAGGAAAAGCCAAGGAGAAACAGGGGGAAACTAGGGCCTTCAAATGTGCCCTGGGATACTGGGGAATTGAGAAAGCCATGCATATGCCTAGGGCAGGCTACCTGCTGGGCAAAGTCATGAGCCGATCTGTAACTTTCACCACTAGCTAACTGTAGCCTCAATGCATACCACTAGCTAACTGTAGCCTCAATGCAAGCAACAAGTAAAGGCTATGGGAGAATTGCAGCTGACGTGGCTATGCGTTAAAGTAGTACCCCAGCACGGAGCCAGTCTGCACAGACTGAGAGAAAAAAAATTTTTTTTTTTAGGCTTTTGACATTCAAGGAAATTACAGCCCTAACATGGGTAAAACACAAATGAAACCTTAAACAGTCAAGAACAGCAAATCCCAGGGCACCAGGCTGGCTAAGTCAGTAGAACATGTGACTGTTGATCTTGGGGTTGTGAGTTCAAGCCCTACCTTGGCTGTTGTTATCACTTAAAAGACAAAATGAAAAAAACCCCAGCAAATCCTGGGCAAGAGGGAGAATCTGATTCCACATTATAATATTCAAATATCCAGTTTTCAACACCACCACCAAAAACAAAGACCACAAAGTATACAAAGAAAAGGAGAGGTGCCTGGCTGGCTAGGTCCATAGAGTATGTGATCCTGGGGTTAAAAATTCAAGTCCAACCCTGGGTATAAAGATTACTTAAAAATAAAATCTCAGGGCACCTGGGTGCCTCAGTTGGCTGAATAGCTGACTTGGTTTCAGCTCAGGTCATGATCTCAGGGTTGTCAGCAAGGAGTCTGCTTCCCCACTCGGTCTGCCCCTCCCTCCACTCA
The DNA here is from genome assembly GCF_902655055.1 of Lutra lutra. Lineage (NCBI taxonomy): Eukaryota > Metazoa > Chordata > Mammalia > Carnivora > Mustelidae > Lutra > Lutra lutra. Next base: position 65,282,713 of record NC_062289.1, on the reverse strand, counting down.
TGCTGACACACACTCTCTCAAATAAATCTTTAAAAATAAATGAATAACAAAATAAAATCCTCCCCCTCACCCCAATTTAAAGGAGGCTCTATGCCCAGCATGGAGCCGAACCCAGAGCTTGAACTCATGACCCTGAGATCAAGAGTCAGATGCTTGGGGCACCTTTGTGGCTCACTGGGTTGGTTAAGTGTCTGCCTTCAGCTCAGGTCATGATCCCAGGGTTCTGGGATCAAGTGCGGCATCAGGCCCTTTGCTCATTGAGGACGTTGTTTCTCCCTCTCCCTGCCGTTCCCTCCGCTTGTGCTTTCTCTGGATCAAATAAATAAAATCTTTAAAAAGAAAAAAAAAAAAAAAAGACTCAGCTATTTAACCAACTGAGCCACCCAGATGCCCCAAAAATAAAATCTTAAAAAAAAAAAAAAAAAAAAAAAACACACACACACAAGAGGGACGTCTGGGATGCTCAGTGGATTAAGCCACTGCTTTGGGCTCAGGTCATGATCTCAGGGTCCTGGGATCGAGCCCCGCATCTGCCTCAGCATCCGTGCTGAGCAGAGAGCCTGCTTCCCCCTCTCTCTCTGCCTGACTCTCTGCCTACTTGTGATCTCTCTCTGTCAAATAAATAAATAAAATCTTTAAAAAAAAAAAAAAAAGAAAGAAAGAAAGAGAAAAAGTGTGACCCATCTAAAGGAATAAAACCAATTGACAGAAACCATCTCTAAAGAAGTCTAAACACTGGACTTACTAGACAAAGAATTAAAATCAATGGTCTTTTTTTTTTTTTTTTACGTTTTTATTTATTCATTTATTTAAGTAATCTCTACACCCAATGTAGGGCTTGAACTCACAACTCCAAGATCAGGAGTCACATGCTCTGACTGAGCCAGGCAGGCACCCCTAAAATCAACAGTCTTAAACATAATCAAAGAGATAAAGGAAATCATGGACTAAGAACTAAATAAAACCAGGAAAATTATTTCTGAACAAAATGAGAACACCAATAGACAGAAATTAAAAAGGAAACAAACAGAAATTTTGGAGCTGAAAAACACAATAGCTGAAACGAAAGCCACAGCAGAGGAGTATGACAGTAGATTTTGGCCAGTGGAAGAATCAGAAAGAACTGCCTGAAGTTAGGACAATTATCCAGTCTGAGGACCAGAAAGAAAAAGAAATGAAGAAAAGTGAATAGAGCCTAGGGAAATATGGAACACCATCAAGAAGACCAAAATACACATTATGCGACCCCCAGAAGGCTAAGCAAGAGAAAACAGGCAAAAAAAATTCTTTTTGAAAAATAATGTACAAAAACTTTCCAAATTCTATGAAAAATAAACTACAATACAAGAAGCTTAATGAACTCCAAGCAGAATCAACTCAAAGAGATCTATACCAAAACACACAGTCAAACCACCGAAGACAAAGAGATGCTCTTTTTTTTTAACAGATTTTAATTTATTTATTTGACAGATAAAGAGAGCAAGCACAAGCAGGGGTAGCTACAGGCACAGGGAGAGGGAGAGGGAGGAGGCTCCCTGCTAATAAGCAGAGAGCCTGATGTGGGGTTCAATCCCAGGACCCTGGGATCATGACCTGAGCTAAAGGCAAACACTTAATGACTGAGCCACCCAGGCACCCCAATAATCTTTTTCTAAAGTAGGCTCCAAGCCCAGTGTGGAGCCCAATGTTGGGCGTGAACTCATAGCCCTGAGAGCAAGACCTAGAGCTAATACCAAGAGTTAGATGCTTAACCAAATGAGCCACCCAAGTGCCCTAGACAAAGAGATAATATTGAAAGCTGTAAAAAGAGAAGTGATTTCTTGGATCCTCAGTAAGACGAATGATTTCTCAATAGAAACCATGGAGGCCAGAAGGCAGTGGGATGACATATTCAAGGGGTTGAGAGGTAAAGACATCAGCAAAAACTATCCTCCAAAAATGAGTGAGAAATTAAAATATTCCCAGATTTTAAAAAAAGCTGGGGGGGCTGGGTGGCTCAGTCATTAAGCATCTGCCTTCGGCTCAGGTGGTGATCCCAAGGGTCCTGGGATCAAGCCCCACATCCGGTTCCCTGCTCAGCAGGAAGCCTACCTCTCCCTATCTGTCAAATAAATAAATAAATCTTAAACAGACAAACAAACAAATAAAAAGCTGGGAGAATCTTCACTTTCCCTAAAAGAAATACAAGAGTCCAACAGGCTAAATGAAAGGACAGTAACTTAAAGCCATATGAAGAAATAAAGAATAATAAATTTAACTACACAGAAAAATATAAAAGCTAGTAATATAGATTATTGTACTTTGGGTTTTAACTGCTCTTCGCAAAAGTAACCATATAGGGGCACCTGGGTGGCTCAGTGGTTTAAGCCTCTGCCTTCGGCTCAGGTCATGATCTCAGGGTTCTGGGATGGAGCCCCACATTGGGCTCTCTGCTCAGCGGGGAGCCTGCTTCCCTCTCTCTCTCTGCCTGCCTCTCTGCCTACTTATCATCTCTCTCTGTCAAATAAATAAATTCTTAAAAAACAAAACAAAACAAACCAAAACAAAAACCATATAAAAGTGGGAGGTAGGGATGCATGGGTGGCTCAGTCAGTGAAGTGTCTGCCTTTGGCTCAGGTCACTCTCCCAGGGTCCTCGGATGGAGTCCCAAATCAGGCTCCCTGCTCAGTATAGAGCCTGCTTCTCCCTCTGCCTGCCACTCCCTCTGCTTGTACTCTCTAACATATAAGTAAATAAAATCTTTAAAAAAATAAAAAATAGGGCGCCTGGGTGGCTCAGTGGGTTAAGCCGCTGCCTTCGGCTCAGGTCATGGTCTCGGGGTCCTGGGATCGAGGCCCGCATCGGGCTCTCTGCTCGGCAGGGAGCCTGCTTCCCTCTCTCTCTCTCTCTGCCTGCCTCTCCGTCTACTTGTGATCTCTGTCAAATAAATAAATAAAATCTTTAAAATAAAATAAAATAAAATAAAATAAAAAAATAAAAAATATATAAAAGAAATAAAATGGGAGGTAATAGAGATGTATAGGAGAAGAGTGTTTAAAAACTATTAAAATTAAGCTAGTATTATTCAAACTAAGTTGTTAACAGATTAAGATGTTAATTGTAATCCCCAAGTTAACCTCTAAGAAAATAACTAGTAAGTATACATAAAAGGAAAGAAGGGAATCAAAATGGTATGCTACCCAAAAAAATCAATATATATGGCAATAATACAGGAATTTAGAAACAAAAAGCATTTGAGACACCCAGAAAACAAAGAGATAAATAACAGAAGCAAACACTTTATCAGTAATTACTTGAAATGTAAATGGATAATCTCTCCACTTAAAAGACAGAGATAGGACAACCGGCAGTTGAGCAGTGGCTGCCTTTGGCTCAGGTCCTGATCCACTCAGCGTGGAGCCTGCTTCTCCTTCAGTCTGCCACTCCCCCTGCTTGTGCTCGCCTGTGCTAACCCTAACCCTGTGCACGCGCTCTCTCTGGCAAATAAATAAATAAAATCTTTTAAAAAAGGACAAAGATTACCAGAATGGATAAGAAAATGCCATCCATCTATATGATGATTGCAAGAGACTCGCTTTACAAAGACATAAAGAAGTCAGAAGTAACAGGGTCCCCTGGGGGAAGAGAGTTAAGTTAAGCCTCTGCCTTCAGCTCAGGTCATGATCCCAGGGTCCTGGGATCAAGCCCTGCATCAGGCTCTCTACTCAGCGGGAAGCCTGCTTCCCCCTCTCTCTCTGCCTGCCTCTCTTCCTACTTGTGATCTCTCTCTCTGTCAAATAAATAAAATCTTTAAAAAAAAAATAACTAAAAGATGGAAAAAGATATTCCATGCAATTACTAACCAAAAGAGAGCTACGGCGACTATATTAATATCAAACTAGACAGATTTTAAGTAAAAAAAGAATACAACAAAGGATATTATATATTGACAAAGGTTCAATCCATCAAGAAGATACAACAATTATAAACTTATATACAACAAACATATGAACCAAAATACATGAAGCAAAAATTGACGAAATGAAGGGAGAAATATAAGAAATATAAGTTCTAAAAAAAATCTTTCGGGATTTTAATACCTCATTTTCTTTCTTTCTTTTTAAAGATTTCATTTATTTATTTGAGAGAAAGAGAGAACATGAGAGGGGAGAAGGTCAGAGGGAGAAGCAGACTCCCCGCCAAGCTGGGAGCCCAAGGCAGGACTCAATCCCAGGAATGATGACCAGAGCCGTAAGCAGTGGTTTAACCCACTGAGCCACCCAGGCGCCCCCAATACCCCATTTTCAATAAGAGAACAAGAGTGAAGACCAACAAGGAAATGGGAGTACTTGAACAACCAATTAGACCTAACATATACAGAACACACATTCTTTTCAAGTGCCTGTGAAACATTCTCCACGATAAACCACATTAAGTCACATAAAGTATATTTTTTGGCCGTTGTGGAATGCAACCAGAAGTCAATAACAAAAGGAAAACTGGAAAGCTCACAAATATGTGGAAATTAAACATATTCTTAAAAAACAAACAAGGGGGGCCTGGGTGGCTCAGTGGGTTAAAGCCTCTGCCTTCGGCTCAGGTCGTGATCTCAGGGTCCTGGGATCAAGCCCCGTGTTGGGCTCTCTGCTCAGCAGGAAGCCTGCTTCCCCCCTCTCTCTGCCTGCTTCTCTGCCTACTTGTGACCTCTCTCTCTCTGTTAAATAAATAAAATCTTTAAAAAACAAAAGAAAACAAACAAAGGGTCAAGAAAAAAAAATCACAAGGGAAATTAGAAAATACCTTGAGATGAATGAAAATTTAAACACAACAGACCAGAAACTTCAGGGATGCAGTGGAAGTTGTACTCAGAGGGAAATGTACAACTGTGAACACTAATAATAACAATAAAGGAAGATCTTGAATCAATAACCTAACTGGACACCTTAAGGAATGAAGAAAGGAAGAGTAAACGAAACCCAAAGCTAGCAGAAAGTAAATAACAATTACAGAGGAGATAAATGAAACAGAGTATAGAAAAACAAGAGATAAAGCAATGAAACCAAAAGCTGGTTCTTTGGGGCGCCTGGGTGGCTCAGTGGGTTAAGCCGCTGCCTTCGGCTCAGGTCATGATCTCAGGGTCCTGGGATCGAGTCCCGCATCGGGCTCTCTGCTCAGCGGGAAGCCTGCTTCCCTCTCTCTCTCTCTGCCTTCCTCTCCGTCTACTTGTGATCTCTCTCTGTCAAATAAATAAATAAATAAAAATAAAAATAAAAATAAAAATAAAATAAAATTAAAAAAAGCTGGTTCTTTGAAAAGATCAACGAAACTGATAAACCTTGGCCTAGGCTGACTAAGGAAAAGAAAGGAGACTCACATTACTCAAACGAGAAATGAAAGTGGAAGCATTACTCCCAATTTTACAGAAATAAACAAGACTGTAAGAGAGTACCATGAACAGTTGTGTACAACAACAAACTCGAGAACTTAGATGAGGTGGACAAACCCTCAGGAACATTAAATCTACTAAAACTGAATCACGGAAAGAAAACGGAAATAAACCTGTAATGACTAAGGAGACTGAATCAGCAATCAAAAACCTCCCAACGAGATGAGTCCTAAATCAGACGGTTTTACTGACAACCTACACCAAATGTGTACAGAATTAACACCGATCCTTCCAGAACTCTTCCAAAGAGGGAACACTTCATAACTCATTATATAAGGCCAGCATCACCCTAACACTGAAGCCAAAGACACTACAAGAAAATTACAAAATCCCTTACAAGTTTTCAGCCAGAATCTTCAACAAAACACTAGCAAAATGAATTCGGAAGCATATAACGATTATACACCATCCCCAAGTAGGATTCATTCCAGGAATGCAAGGATGCCTAAATACCGCCTCCCCCCCAAAAAAATCAATGTAATACACCACATTAATAGAATAAAGGAAAAAAACACAGTCATCTCAAGTGATGCAGAAAAAGCACTTGACAAAAACTTAACACACTTTCAGGGAAAAAACACTTTATAAACTAGGTAGAGAACACCACAAAAGCTATATATAAAAAACTACAGCGAACATCATACTCAATGATGAAAGTCTGAACATTTTCCCCCTGAAATCAGGAATAAGACATGGATGCTTCCTTTTGCCACTTCATTCAACAAAGTGCTGGTGCTTCTAGCCAGGACAAGTAGGCAAGAAAAAGTAGTAAAAGATATCCAAACTGGTATGGAAAATATAAAACTACCTACTCAGAGAGGACCTGATCTCATACGTAGAAAACCCTAACACACAGAATAAATGAGCTCAGAAAAACTGCAAGATATAAAAGCAACACAAAAAACCAGTGCCATTTCTATACACAATGAATAATCCAAAAAAGGAAATTAACAAGTCCATTCAAAATAACATTGAAAAGAATAAAATACCTAGAAATAAATTTAACCAAGGAGACTGTTATAGACTGAATGTGTTTCCTCCAAAATCATATACTGAAGCCCCAAACCCCAATGTGATTGTATTTGGGGTAAGCAAATAATTAAGACTAAATGAGGTTATACGGTGGAGCCCTGATCCAACAGGATTAATGTAGAGTAGTCCCCCTTTATCCGCGTAGTAATCTTTCTAAGGCCCACTGTGGGTATCAGAAACCACAGATAGTAACGAATTCTCTATATACTATGTTGTTTCCTATGCATACATACCTATGATAAAGTTTAATTTATAAATGAGGCACAGTAAGAGACTGACAAAAAAAAACAAAACAATTATAACAATATACCGTAATAAAAGTTATGCGAATGTGGTCTCTCTCAAAATAGCTCACGGTATTGTACTCATTCTTCTTGTGATGATGTGATCAGATGATGTAAAATGAATCACGTAGGCATCAGATCGGATGAAGTAAGGTAAATCACGTAAGCATGCTAACGTAGTGTCAGGCTACTATCCTGACCTGAAGATATGTCAGAAGGAAGATCATCTGCTTTGGGATCACAGTTGACTATGGGCAACTGAACTGCACGTTAGGGTGGGGAGAACCTACTGTATTTACAAGAAGCACCAAAGAACTCCTTGCTCTCCCTCTCCCTCTCATTGGGAACACAAAGTAGGTAGCCATTTGCAAGCCAGGACGAGTCCTCACCAGAAAGTGACCTTGCTAAACCCTGATCTAGGACATCTAGCTTCCAGAAGCGTGAAAAAATTAATTACTGTCGTTTAAGCCATCCAGTCTATGGTGTTTTGTTATGGCAGTCTGAGCTAATTAATAGAGACATAAAATTTACATACTGAAAATTACAAAGCACTGCTAAAAGAAATTAAAGACCCAAATATATGAAAAGACATCCTGGGTTCATGGACTGAAAGACTTAATATTCAGATGAAAATATCACCCAAAGTGATCTCAAGATTCAATGTGAGCTCCACCAAAATCCCAAGTGTTATTTTTGCAAAATAGAAAAACCTATCCTAAAATTCTTATGAGATCTCAAAGAACTCTGAACAGCCAAAACAATCTCGTAAAAGAAGAGCAAAGGGGCACGTGACTAGCTCAGTTGGTAGAGCATGCAACTCTTGATCTTGGGGTTGTGAGTTTGAGTCCCATGTTGGGGAGAGGGTTTACTTTTTTTTTTTTTTTTTTAAAGATTTTATTTATTTATTTGACAGACAGAGATCACAAGCAGGCAGAGAGGTAGGCAGAGAGAGGAGGAAGCAGGCTCCCTGCTGAGCAGAGAGCCCGATGCGGGCCTCGATCCCAGGACCCTGAGATCATGACCTGAGCCGAAGGCAGCGGCTTAACCCACTGAGCCACCCAGGTGCCCCAAGAGGGTTTACTTTTAAAAAAAGAAAAGAAAAGAAAACAGTATGGGGCACCTGGATGGCTCAGTTGTTAAGCGTCTGCCTTCGGCTCAGATCATGATCCTAGCCTTGTGTCGAGCCTTGTGTCAGGCTCCCTGCTCAGTCAGGAGCCTACTTCTCCCTCTGCTGCTCCCCCTGCTTGTGCCCTCTCTTTCCCTCTCTCAAATAAATAAATAAAATCTTTACCAAAAAAAAAAAAAAAAAAGTAAAAAAGAAAAAGAAGACCAAAGTTGGACGACTCGGTGTGGCTGGTAAACAGACAGACACACAGACCAACAGAATAGAACTCAAAGTCCAGAAATAAACCCCCACATATATGCTCAACTTATTTCTGACAAAGACACCAAGATCAAGAGCAGTCTCTTCAACAAATGGTACTGGGAAAACTGGATGTCCACATGCAAAATAAGGAATGTGGACCTTTACATATATAATTTTTACATATAAAAATTAACTTAAAATGAATCAAAGACATAAATTTAAGAGCTAAAATAGAAACATCCTTAGAAGAAAACGGAGCGGGGGGTTGGCTGGCTCAGTGGGTAGAACTCAAGACTCTTGTTCTCAGTGTCATGAGTCCAACGCCCACATGAGGTGTGGAGTTCACTTTAAAAAAAAAAAAAAAAAAAACGGGAAGGGGAAGGCCTGTATGACTTAGGTTTGGCAATGGTTTCTTAAATATAATACTGAAAGCAGAGGCAACAAAAGAAAAAACAGACAAAATGTACTTCATTAAAATTAAGAACCTCCGTGCATCAGAGAACACTATCCAACTAATGTAACATTGTGTGTCAACTATACATGAATTAAGAAAAAAAAAAAAAAAAGACACTACCAAAAGTGTGAAAGGACAGCTCACAGAATGGGAGGAAATATTTGCAAATCATATTATCTGATAAGGGTTTAATATCTCTAACATATAAAGGACTCCTACAACTTAAAGAGAAGGAGAACGCAAACACCCAACTAAAAATGTTTATAGCTGCTTTATTTATAACTGCCAAAACTTGGAAGCAAACAAGAACAGATAAATAAACTGTGGTATATCCAGACAACAGAATATTATTCAGTGCGAAAAAGAAAGCAGCTATCAAGCCATGAAAAGACACAAAGGAAACTTAACTGTATATGATTATAACTGAAAGAAGCCAGGCTGAAAAGACTACATACTGTATGATTCCAACCAAACAGCATTCTAGAAAAGGCCAAACTACTGAGACAGTAAAAGGATTAATGGTTGCTGTGGGTGGGCATAAGGCAACGGGTGGGGGAGAGGGGCAGGGAGGAATGAAAAAGTAGAATACAGAGGATTGTAGGGAAGTGAAAATACTCCATATGATACTACAATAACGGATATGTGCCATTATACATTTTTCCAAATTCACAGAATTTACAACACCAACGATGAACCCTAATAGGGTTAGGTGATTATGATGTGACAATGTAGGTTCATCAATCGTAACAAATATACCTCTGGTAAGAAATGTCCATAATGGGGGAGGTTAGGCATGTGTGGGGGCCAGAGGGTATGTAGGAAATCTCTATTCTTTTCTCTTAACGTTACTGTGAACCTAAAACTGCTCTAAAAAACTTAAATCTTGGAGCACCTGGGTGGCTCAGATTGTTAAGTGTCTGACTCCTGATCTCAGTTCAAGTCTTGATCTCAGGGTCAAGCCCCATGCTAGACTCCACACTGGGCATGGAGCCTACTTCAAAAAAGAAAAAAGGAAAAAAGAAAGAAAAGGAAAGAGGGCAAAGACCTTGCTTGAATTAACCAAACTTCCCCAAAGAACATATAGAAACGGCCAACAAGCAAATGAAAAGATATTCAACATACATAGTCATGAGGGGAAAAAAAAAGTCAAACCCACAATGAGATACCATCTTCACATCTACTGGAATGGGTATACCTTTTTTAAAAAGTAAAATAACAAATGTTGGTGAGGATGTAGGGGAAATTGTAACGCTTGTACACAGGGCAGCCACTGTGAAAATCAGTTTGGCGGTTCCTCGGTAAGTTTAAAAACATGGAATTACCATATGATCCAGCAATTCTACTCCTACATATACACCCTAAATAACTGAAAACAGGACTCAAGCAGAGTACACATGGTGTATGCCAATGTTCACAACAGCCAAAAGGTAGAAACCACCCTAGTGTCTTTTTTTCACCCTGGTTTTCATCAAGAGATGAATGGATAAACAAAATGTGGTATAAAAACAAAGTGGAACATTCTTCATCCATAAAAAATGAATGAAGTTCTGGTTTGTGGTACCACATAGATGACCCTGAAAAATTATGCTAAGAGAAATAAGCCAGATCGAAAGGACAAGTATTATATGATTTACATAAAACATCTCTAATAGTTAAATTCATAAACAGTAGATTAGAGGTTCCCAGGGGTTGGGGGGCCATGGGAAGTAGGGTGTTACTACTGAATGGATACATTTTCTCTGAGTGATGGAAAATTTTGGAACTAGGCAGTGGTGGTTGTACAACATTTTGAAAATAATTAATGTCACTGAATTATATACTTACAAATGGCAAATTTTAAAGTTTTTTTTTTTTTTTTTTTTTGACAGAGAGAGATCACAAGTAGGCAGAGAGGCAGGCAGAGAGAGAGAGAGGAGAAAGCAGGTTCCCCACTGAGCAGAGAGCCTGATGTGAGGCTCAATCCCAGGACTCTGGGATCATGACCTGAGCCAAAGGCAGAGGCTTTAACCCACTGAGCCACCCAGGCGCCCCACAAATGGCAAATTTTATGTCAAATGTATTTTACAATAAAAAATTAATGAAGCAAAAAATTTCTCAAATTTTAAGAGAAACTTTCAAGTTAAGAATTCTTGAATAAACAAGGAAGGAAAGAAAACAAGAAGATGAAAAATATTTTTCCTAGATACAAAGGACTAATATACAGAATTCCTACAATTCAACAAAGCAGCATACTAAAACTCAGGTAACAGATTATGGAAAATACAAACAGTCAATAAATTAATAACAAAACCTTAACTACAATGACAAAATTAGAAATGCCCATTACTGTGGTCTGAATGTTTGTGTAGCCCCAAAAGTCATACACTGAAAACTTAATGCCTAACATGATGATGTTAGGAGCTGGGGCCTTTAGGGAGCTATTAGATTACTAGGGAAGGGCCTTCATGAATGGGATTAGCACCTTTTAACAGGCCCAGAGACCTAGCTTGCTCCTTCCCTCACATGGAGGATACATGGGAAGTGTGTGACCAAGAACAAGGCCCTCCCCAGACCTGCACTCTGATCTTGGACTTCCAGGTCCCAGAACTGTGAGAAGTAAAATTCTGTTGTTTTAAACTAACCAGTATTTGGTATTTTGTTCTATAACACCCTGAATGGGACTAACACATAAATCTAATTGAGTATCTTTGCACCTGTCACACTGGCACAATGATTTCTTTCCGTATACTTGTTTCATAGGCTCTTTGCTACATACCACCAATAGTATTGCCGGGAGCCTCACAAAGACTTCAATAGTAAGAGTGAGACTAAGCACTTCACACACACACACACGCACTTACTGAACCTGGACAACAACCAGAGAGATGAGTACTCCTTTTAGATGTGAGGATACCAGGACAAACTGCTTAACCTGCCAGAGATCCCCAAACCAGTCAGAAGCAGAGCTAGGGTTCTCACCTGGGGCAATCAGACCCCACACTCTGGGGGTTGAACTACTGCCATTCAGAGCCCGCTTTAATAACACCCAGAAACCTCCATGACGGACAAGGACAAGCACAGGCACTGGTGCAGACGGTGCCCGTAAAGTATAAACTGGCACAACCTTTCTGGGAAATAACTTGACAATAAGCAGGCTTATAGGTATATATAAGATAACCCTCATCCTCCTAGTCAGACTACGGCTATCTTAAGATCAAACATAAAATACGGGGCGCCTGGCTCAGTCAGCAGAGTGTCCGACTCTCAATCTCAGGAGGGTTTTGAGTTGGGTATAGAGATGACTTTAAGAAATGGTGGGTATGGGGCACCTGGGTGGCTCAGTTGGTTAAGCCTCTGCCTTCTGCTCAGGTCACGATCCCAGGGTACTGGGATGGAGCCCTACATTGGGCTCTCTGCTCAGCAGGGAGCCTGCTTCCTCCTCTCCCTCTTCCTGCCACTCTGCCTACTTGTGTGCTCTCTCTATCTAATAAAGAAATAAAACCTTTTAAAAAAAAAAGTTGGGTATGGAGATTACTTTAGTATATGTGCTGCCGAAGCGAGCACTGGAGATTACTTTAAAAAAATAAATAAGGGGCGCCTGGGTGGCTCAGTGGGTTAAAGCCTCTGCCTTCAGCTCGGGTCATGATCCCAGGGGCCTGGGATCGAGCCCCACATCGGGCTCTCTGCTCAGCAGGGAGCCTGCTTCCCCCTCTCTCTCTCTGCCTGCCTCTCTGCTTACTTGTGGTCTCTGTCTGTCAAATAAATAAATAAAATCTTTAAAAAAAATGTTTAAAAAAATAAATAAAAACTTTAATAAAAAAATCAAACCTAAAATAAACAAAGATGCTAAGATTTTCACGTACAGATGTTCATGGATAAATTATCCTAAAAATGGAAAAAAATTTCAAAATTAAAGAATGATTGAATAAATGATAACACAAGTACTATGCGATATTGTACAGTATCAAAAGTTACATTCACAAAGAGTTTCGAGGCAATGACTAAATGATGGAAATACGCGATAATTATGAAACTATCAAATGGTCCATTAAAAAGGCTAGGAGGAATAATGTTAATGATGAAGAGTGAGCGTGCTCATTGGGTGAGAAATTCAAGGCTCACCACCATGCCTCTAGCTCCTGAAGGGCAGGTGCCGAAAAACTTACTGCATTTCTTCACGATAGGACTACAAAATCATTTTCTTCCTTAGCTATCACCTCTCAATTTCAAATGAAAAAAATTTATATAAAAACAAGAGTTTAAAGGGAACAAGCCTGAACTGCCTTAGTAACAGTGAAATGTCTCAAGGAAGCACCACATCTGGTTCACTCCCATCTTTCCTCTCAGGTGAGTCTGGGTCTGCCCCTTCTCTGAGCTACAGTATTTACTAAGCCGCTCCTAGAGGACCAGGACCAGGTGGTCAAGGCATGCGTCTGGACTAATACGCCTTTACCAGCCTGGCCCTGCCTTCACCCCAGCTGGGTGTACCCCAGGTGAGTCTGGGGAGAAGATTCCCCCTACTGACTTGGGCCCTATGGTACAGCAAGACCGGAGGCCCAGGTGTGGGGTACTAGTGAAGACCATTGAGGGGTCGGTTGCCAAGAGCGCTGTAACTGCCTCCTTGAAACACTCCTTATACCAAGCCGGGGTCCCTGGGCAGTGACCATAGTAAGGACACAAGAGAGAAATGGGAAGAGGCAGTGGAATGGGGAGACAGTAGCTATGGCCTACTGTCTCTGCACTCAGCTTCCACTAAATGGAAATTGGCCTGGCCAGTCCCTAGAGACTCAACCCAAGCATGCTGCATTCTACGACAGTCTCCACCTTGGACTTATGAAACCGCAGCCTATTCCATAGGCTCTGCCAACATGACAACAGAAGGAGGCCTTGGGAAATGCTCTGGGCTGAGCCTGCTGACAGCCACCTACCCTTGGAGCTGACCTGCACTCTCAGGCCACTGAAATCATGGGGGAGACTGCCCCAGGTCTGACTACTCAAAACCATCCCATTCATTCTTGTCATTTTTCAATAGATCCATGGATTAACTCTTCTTATGTCAGTAGGATACAAAACCGCAAATTAGAAAAGGGACAGGTCAGATGGTCCTGGCCACCCTTCCACTTAGCACCTAACGATTCTCTACAGCGGGTAAGCCCTGGGGTTACTGGCTGAACCTTCCCACCCAGGGGCTCCTCTACCACCTACACACTGTGCCCTGAGTCCCACCACCTGCAAGCCTAGAGAAATCTTAAACACTCATCCTCAAAACCAGATTGGATGCTCCCACATTTAAAATTTGTGAGTGTGTACTGAAAACACTACAAAAGCTTATCTTTCCTTCATTATTCAAATAAGCATGAAAATAAAGCATGAATCCAGTATCTGCTGTTCAAGTTGCAAGGACTTTTTAAAAAGGCATGACCTATAATCAGCATTAAGAAGCAAGCCTCTAGGGACGCCTGGGTGGCTCGGTTGGGCGGCTGCCTTCGGCTCAGGTCATGATCCCGGCGTCCTGGGATCGAGTCCCGCATCGGGCTCCTTGCTCGGCAGGGAGCCTGCTTCTCCCTCTGCCTCTGCCTGCCATTCTGTCTGCCTGTGCTCGCTCTCTCTCTCCCTCTCTCTCTCTCTGACAAATAAATAAATAAAATATTAAAAAAAAAAAAGAAGAAGCAAGCCTCTAGGGGCGCCTGGGTGGCTCAGTGGGTTAAGCCCTGCTTTCGGCTCAGGTCATGATCCCAGGGTCCTGGGATCAAGCCCCGCATCAGGCTCTCCGCTCAGCAGGGAGCCTGCTTTCCCTCCTCTGCCTGCCTCTCTGCCTACTTGTGATCTCTGTCTGTCAAATAAATAAATAAAATCTTAAAAAAAAAAAAAAAAGAAGAAGAAGAAGAAGAAAGCCTCTAGAGTCAGCATGTTCTGTGTTCTGCTTCGGCAAAGTAGCCAATCTGCCCATACGGAAAGATTCTGCACAACAATATAGTGCAGGGACAGGCACAGGAAAAGGGCCTGAGGCTCATGGGGAAAGTGGGGATGAAAAGAGGAGGCAGTGGAGACTGAAGAACAGGAAGGAAGGGAGCACTCGCAATGAAGTCCCAGTTGTGAGCTGGGGAAACTGGAAGGCACATGGCGTCCAAGTGAGGCCACCTCATGGACAGATGGTGTGGCTCTGGGGAGAGGGCAGGAACAGAGGCAAGGACAGGACTCCTTCACGTACAGCAATAATCTAGTCATCTATGATGCTAGATGAAGCAAGGGTCCAAGAAACAGCACGAAAGAAAGGCAGGAGACTAAACAAGGTCCATGTCTGAGAGCTCACAGGAAGCAGCAGCAAGACAGGAATGAGTGGTACAAGGTCACAGAACTGGGGGCAGCTCGGGCTCCAAAGGCTGGAGAGGCAAGCAGGCTCTAGGGCTGCTGAGGCTGAGGTGCTGAGGACAGAGGGGAACCCATGTGCTCACTGTGAGATGGTTCTAGGAGGGTGGGAGAAACTGGGATTGCAAACTGGAGTTAGTACAGGATGAGGCTCTCAAGGGGTGAGGAGATGAAAGGATGGAGAAAGAGCAGACACTAAATCAAGAGGACAGTAAGGCCATAGGAAGGCCATTGTTAGGAGCAAGCCTGAGCCGATCTGATGGCAGAAATCTGTGAGGCAGAGGGAACAGGAGCTGTGGGGGTCAGAAAGTAGAGGCAGAAGCCCCAGACAAGACACTGGGTGAGGGGACCAGGCAGGCCATTAGACAAAGGGATTTGAAACCAACAGAAGGCACATATTGGAGGGTACTAGGACTAAAGCCTGGAACGCAAATGTCCAGAGGCTTAGACACACAGATGCAAAACCGGGCGGGGAAGCAAAGAAAAGATCTAGATGGGAAAGGCCACTACCTCCCAAGAGAGGTCAGAGAAGGCAGCCCTATCTGGACAAACGGGGCCAGGCATGGAGAAGCCAGGGAAGAGAGGAGCACAAAAACACACTCCTTTCCCTGGGCAATAACCACAGACATAGAATGCTTGGGGCCCCCCCCAGAATCTTACAAAACCAGTGCAAAGACAGGATTCTACTCAGGCACCCGAGGCTAAAGTCCCTGCCTTATTATATCCTAGAGTGACAGCCCACTTCTGCACATCTCTTGGCTGCCTCACCTAAGAGCCTACTTGGGAGCAGAGAGGTCAGCCCAGCACACACATCACCTTGAAGAATAATCTGGTAAGAAGTGGAAGTGTTCAATACTCACAGGAACAATAAGCCCTTGCCAAGTCAATAAATTAGCTTCATCAACCTGGATGTTACGGAAGTTTTTCATTCCACATTTGCGGATTTCTTCAAGCTCCTGTTGATTAACAAAGCATAAAGGGGTGTCAAATAGGGGAAAGCACCACACATTAAGATCCCTCTTGACTCCCTCAAATTAAACCAAGTGCCAACACCACTGATGACCAAATTGCAGAGTGTAGACTAGACTGTGCCCAGTCTGGTTAAGAGGCCTGGAGCCACAGTGGTCCCCTCAAACCCATGCCCCAGACCAAGATAGGCCCCACTTCAGTGACCCCACAGAACTCAGGGGGATAAGTAACTGTCTTCTGCAGACACATTGCATCCTCTTTGGGCTGGTCACCAGACCTCTGTTTGAACACCCTCAGACCCCTGCACAGGGCAGTCACGCAGCAGGGGTGCAAGAAAGGTGCTACAGACCTGATTTCTTCCGACCAAGATTTATTAAGCTATGAGTCAGATGTCAAAGACTAGGAGCAAACGCATACCCACCAGGTTTTCTACCCAGTGCGTAAGTGTGATTTCAGAACTCTGTGTCGGCATGGACACTTGGCGAAGAGAACATCTAGTCTGGGATGGGAGGGGGACAGGAGCCTTTCACTGACCCTCTGTTTCCTCAGCTTCAAGAGGGGTAGTAAGACCCAGAGCTGAACACAGCGAAGGGGAAACCCTGTTGTACATAACAGAACCCTTTGCAAATGAGGGATTATTATACAAATAGTCCAGACAGCAAATGCCTTTCATCCAGAAAGCATGACCACGGGGACTAACTACTTCAGGGCCCTGCCTGAGAGATCTTTAGGCTACAGTGTGTTGCTTGTTTTTCAACTGTGCACCACCACTTCTCCAACAACTCCAGTCAACCTCCAGCAGGCATCATGACCCAAGACCCAAGGTGCGCCCGCCTGCTCACCTTCCCAATATTCCTCCATTCTCAGACACCTACAGTGACACAATCCCTCCAATATCCCAACCTGGCCTCATGTTCCTGGTACAAAAGCCTCCTCCACGTCTCCTGGGTACCTTCTTCTGCATCCCTAGAACACCACCACCCAGCTGAGCAGGCAGGACAGCTTCCTCAATGGCCCTGGCTTCCTCCTTGTTGGTCCAGCCCATGCACCCTTTTGCAACTGGGAAGCCCTTCCTTGTGTGGTGCCATGGCTCACAATGGCACAGAGGCTCTGAACCAGCCTCTACTTCAAGCCCAAAAGATCCTCTGCTCTCCACATTCCCACCACACCAGCAACAGTTTACAAAGCCCCGTGGGGAAACAATTCCAGACGAAGTGGGAACTGAGCCACTGTCACAGGTTCTAAGTTGGAGGATGTGTGCCCGGCATGGAGTGGGCTGAGGACAGTGTATCAAATGAACACACAGAACAGACAGCTGGGACATGCTGGTGCTTCACGGCAGGCGACACGCCCGACCAAGTTTCTTCCCACAGGGTGCTACTGCTTGTCAACCCTAGCTGCCCACCACAACCATCTGGGCTCAGGCCCCAGCCCTGGAAATTCTGGTCCAGCAACTGTGGGGTAGAGTCTGAAATGGGGATTTTTAACAAGCTCCACAGTGAGAGGAGAAAGCCACTGCCACTGGGAGAGAAGCTCCATTTCTAAGCAACACTCAGCTTCCGTAAGGAAGCTAGTTGCAGTGGCTGTGGCCCCTGCAGTGGAGAAGGCGTGGTCCCGCCCCTCTTCCTGAGCCTGGAGGAAGAAGAGCATGGAACCTGAGAGACCACTCAACCTGCCAACTGCCATCTGGTCCTCCTGCTAGTGCCCAGGACTCATCAGAAACGCTCCCCGGGGATAATGAAGCCTTCAGGATGGGGAATAAATAAATCTCACTCTACGACCACTCTGTCCCACTCCCCAAACAGCATACAAGTTCCATGAGGGCAAGCTTGAAGGCAGGGATCTAAAAGCCCCAGGAGCTCACGGTCATGCTCAAACACTTGCTTAATTATCAGGATAGTGAAGGGACAGGAAGCTGGGTATTGGGGAGGAAAAAAAGACTCTGGGATAGAAAAGGCTCTCCATGTATTTGATTTTCTGGTCCCTGATGCAAGATACTAGAGAAAGATTCCCAGCTAGACACAAATCCAACCAAGCTATCAGAAATGTTTTAAACCAAAAGTAGTCAGGAAAACAATTCCAGATAGAGCTCTGAAACTGGACAACCAATGAGATCATATTCACTTTTCATAGGAGAAAATTAGTTTTAAAATAATCTGTACATATAATCTATGGCTTCAGAAATCCACATACTAACAACAGGATGTATCAGTAATAAACCCAAGAAGGTAAATTTCAAAAGAATTTTAAAAATATGGCAAGATGAGACTCCACTATAAGCTGCGAGTGAAAACCTGCACCTTGCTCAAGAAAAAGGGAGGAAGAAGTGGGCACTGTGGGCAGGGGTACAGAGAGGGCACCTATTGGTGCTCTGAAACCAAGAGACACATGAACATTGGGGTCTCCAGCTGGCTCCGTCGGTACACGATTCAATCTCAGAGTCATGAATTCAAGCCCCACATTGGCCATGGAGCCTACTTAAAAAGAGAGAGAGATACATGCACAAAGATAAAAGCCATACTGAGGGAGAGGATGCCATTCCTCCTACCCTCTGCCAGAGAGGAAGGGTGACACTACTGCTGGCAGAACTGGGAGGCTCAAGGACTCCAATGCTCGGTTATCAATTGCTGGTCATCAGATAAACTCTCAATTTACCTTGCTGTCAAGTTAAGTTCACCAAAGAGCGGAAGAGGCAACCTCCTTTGCATAATTCTAACCAACAAGGAAGAAGTGATTACAACAAGGCAGAAGTGAGAGAAACCAAGACAAACAAACAAGCTAGCAAGCCCTATAATCTCCAGGGAATGTTGGGCAGCCCTAGGAGAGCCTTTCTCAACAGGGTGGTGCCACCATCTAGGCAGGACTTTGCACTTGAGCATCCCGAGCCCTGCCCATTACATGCCAAGCATTGTGACACCACACCCCACCCCAATTTCCCAACATCCTCTAGAGGCCCAGCTGCTGAGAACCCCTGGCACTGTCAGAGGCCAGGACGCTAAAAGTCTTGCATTGCACAAGCAGGCCCTCCAGTCAAGAACTATTCGGCCCACAATGCCAACCACACCTCCACCAAGGAGAACAACTTGAAGAATGGATTCAAGTCATTCAGAGAAAAGAGAGATTCATACAAAGGTCTGAGACTCGAAAAGGCAAGATGACTCAAGATGCTTGACAAATCCTCAAGCAAAATGCACTCCTATAACTGAGCATGAGCCTGAGAAGGAAGAACTGGAGAAGGAATTTATTTTTTTTTTAAGATTTTATTTATTCATTAGACAGACAGAGATCACAAGAAGGCAGAGAGGCAGGCAGAGAGAGAGGAAGGGAAGCAGGCTCCCTGCTGAGCACAGAGCCCAATGCAGGGCTCGATCCCAGGACCCTGAGATCATGACCTGAGCCGAAGGCAGAGGTCATGACCCACTGAGCCACCCAGACGCCCCTGGAGAAGGAATTTAAAGAGACCAATGTAAATTCAGAGTTCAAATTCAAAAGGGTACTATTATAAATGATGGGAAAAAAGGGACCTGACAAAAGGAAAACAGAGGGACCCAGCTCTAGAACAGAGTCAGGAAGACCAAAGCCAAGAACGACAGGAGCTTACAAAATATGCCCACAAAAGTTTGTTTCAGTTCTGCAAGAAGCTGTCCTGGATCAGCCAGGACAACCCAAATACAACCCAAAAGAAGAGCACAAGGGAAAGCAGAACAAGCCAACTAGCTCACTCCTTCTCCTGGTAGGGAAGAGCAGGATTCCCAGCCATGGCAAGTGGTTAAGGAGAAAGAGAGCAGTGCTTCTTCAAATGAGGTCAATTTCTGAACCTAGAGGTAGATCTCAATGTACTGAGGGACACCAAAAGAGCATGGGCATGCTGCCCAGCTCTTCAAAAGGGGAAAAGCCCACTGCCTAGACTCTAGCCCAGAGAGCTTGATGCCCATCCCAGGCCAGGGTGCGGCAAGCTCCAGAAACAGACCACTGCCTAATAGCTCTGAGAAACTAACAGGAGACAACTCTGACCCCAGCAGGAGCAGGCTACTCCACGTCCCACAGAACCTTCAGCTCATCCTGGAAAGGACAGAAGGAGACAGCTATACACGGTGGGCTGTCAAAAAACTACAGTGCATGCATCCGAGTTTGGGCAAAGTATTTAACGAAGTCTTTTCTTCTTCTTTGGAGATCTACGATGGGCCCTGGAAAGGCAACCATTCAAAATCTTCCCAAACAACCCTCACACAGGACCTGAGAACCCTTCACGAGCCAGTGATTCGAAACTAGCTTGTGACCATGATCCTCTTTAAGAAATCTAGACAGGGGGCACCTGGGTGGCTCAGTTGGTTAAAGCCTCTGCCTTCGGCTCAGGTCATGATCTCAAGGACCGGGGATCGAGCCCCACATCGGGCTCTCTGCTCAGCAGGGACCTGCTTCCCCCTCTCTCTCTCTGACTGCTTCTCTGCCTACTTGTGATCTCTGTCTGTCAAATAAATAAAATCTTTAAAAAAAGAAAGAAAGAAAGAAAGAAAGAAAGAAAGAAATCCAGACAGAAGTACAGAGGAAAAATCAGCTGTGAAAGCCAGGGCTGCTTCAGATGTCAAATCAGTGCTATGGACAGCAAGTCACAAGGTAGGGGGTGCTTATATAGTTTAAAAAAGCATACTCGATAGCATCCTGTAATTTCTTATCTGTTGACTGGAAAAGAGCACACTACACCCCTAAAGGAACCACAAAAAGTAAAGCTGAGCGCCATCTTGGCTGTTGAGATGAGGTTAGAAGGGCAGAGAAGTACTACTCTAGTAACCTGGAGGTCAGAGCAAGGGAGGCCCAGCAGGCAACAGCAGAGGGTAATCAGTTCGTGGAAGGGAGGCTGTCAGGCCCTGGAGGATGGGGGAAAAACCAAACCACTGCAGAGAAGGGAACAGGTGTGTCCATGTGTTAGAAATGGATGCAAAGCCCCAGAAGGAAGAAATCACCGGGTATGTCTGGGAAGCAGCTGGGAGCCAAATCTGGCTCGAGTGTTAACTAATGTTGGGGGACTCTCAATCAGACGGCACCCAAAGGCCCCAGGAGAGTTATTTAATACTCATATGCAGAGAGGTGGGGCAGAGAGGGAGGGTGGAGGGAGAAAGCCTGAATCGTGCCTAGGCCTCATTCTAGAACTGCAGGATCAGAATCTCCAGAACAAGGCTGGGCACTTGTGCCAAGAGGTCCCCCAGTGACACTGAGGTGCACCCCCGTTTAAGAACCACCATGCCCGGTGCGTCTGGGCTCTGTTGGTTAAGCATCTGCCTTCGGCTCAGGTCATAATTCCAGGGTGCTGGGATTGAGTCCCACAGAGTCCCCACATCAGGCTCCCTGATCACTGGGGAGTCAGCTTCTCCCTCTACCCTTCTCCTGCTCATGATCTCTCTCTTTCTCTCTCCCCCAAATAAATAAATAAAATCTTAAACCCCCCCCCCCAAAAAAAACCACCAAGCTTATCCAATCCCATCTTTTACAAAGGAAGATAACTGAGGCTCTGATTAATTCAGTGTCATTTCCATGACTAGAAATAAGCTCCTAAAAGAGCTAACACCTCCCACTGAGCCAAGCACACAGAAGCAATGTAAGGAATCCTTTTTACTGCAACAAGTCTGTGGTAACAGAAACCTGGAAATCTTTCGAACTATTTTTTAAAAAAATGAACGCTTACTATGACTTACATTGGTTATTTTACTGTTCTCTGTTCTGAAGCTTCCTATAGACAAAAAATTCAGTATATTGCAATCCCCAACCATTCTCTTCAGCACTACTTTTATATATTATACAGAGAAACAATGTTTTTATTTGACAAGCAGTTGCTTCAACAGCTGTCAAACTATCATTGGACTAGAAAGAGCAGAGGCCCCTGGAGCTGGACAGGCCTGAGCTTAAGCCCCTGCCTCACCCTTCATACCCCCTGAAGCTCCCAGCCCTCCAGTAGTCTCACCTGAAAAATAGGAAACCAAATTCACAGGGCTCTACTGAGAATTACAAAAAACACTGTAATTAGCACCCCTGGTAGATATTCAATTAATGTTAGTTTCATTCCCTTTCATAATTATATCACAGTAGTTCTTAAAATCCAAGACAGTGTTGAGGCACCAACATATATTCCCTCCTCTACATTAACAGGGAATAGACACGATATGGCGTTAACAGCCTATGACCAGAACTCATAGGGTCTTAAATTAGAAATGACTGTGGAGGCGCCTGGGTGGCTCAATCGGTTAAGCATCTGCCTTCAGCTCTCCCCTCAGCTTTCTGTCCCTCTACCCTGCTTGTGTGCGTGCATGCATCTCTCTCAAATAAATAAGTTTTTTAAAATATTTATTTATTTATTTGACAGCGCGCGTGCGCATGCAACACAGCAAGCATGTGCAGGACACAAACAGGAGCGACAGAGGGAGAAGCAGGCTCTCCACCAAGCAGGAAGTCCAATGCAGCGCTCGATCCCAGGCATGACCTGAGCCAAACACAGATGCTTAACTGACTGAGCCACCCAGGTGCCCAAATAAATAATCTTAAAAAATAAGTTTGTCATGTGAAAGAAAGAAAGGAAAAGAAAAGAAAGAAAGGAAAAGAAAGAAGGAAGGAATATATTTATAGTTGTTGGCACAAAGCTTTTCCAGAAATGAACTGATCAACTTATCTCAATAAAAGAAAGAAAATGGGGGCGCCTGGGTGGCTCAGTGGGTTGAGCCGCTACCTTCGGCTCAGGTCAAGATCCCGGAGTCCTGGGATCGAGCCCCGCGTTGGGCTCTCTGCTCGGCAGGGAGCCTGCTTCCTCCTCTCTCTCTGCCTGCCTCTCTGCCTGCTTGTGATCTCTCTGTCAAATAAATAAAATCTTTAAAAAAAAAAAAAAAAAGAAAGAAAGAAAATGAAAGGGAAAAGAAAAGGAAAAAGAAGCATAAGGCAGAGGAG
Source organism: Lutra lutra (assembly GCF_902655055.1). NCBI lineage: Eukaryota > Metazoa > Chordata > Mammalia > Carnivora > Mustelidae > Lutra > Lutra lutra. Next base: position 65,259,902 of record NC_062289.1, on the reverse strand, counting down.
TTGCTAAGAATACATCACCACCGCACTCCCCTTTGTAGGCCGACAGCTTAGTGTCGCCATCCCCTTCAAAATCCCAACAAAAAACAGAAATGTGGGGGCGTCTGGGTGGCTCAGTGGGTTAAGCCTCTGCCTTCGGCTCGAGTCATGATCCCAGGGTCCTGGGATCGAGCCCCACATCGGGCTCTCTGCTCAGCAGGGAGCGGGCTTCCCCCTCTCTCTGCCTGCTGCTCTGCTCTGCCTACTTGTGATCTCTGTCAAATAAATAAATAAAATCTTTAAAAAACAACAACAACAACAAAAAAAAAATGTGTTAGGGCGCCTGGGTGGCTCAGTGGGTTAAAGTCTCTGCCTTCGGGCTCAGGTCATGATCCCAGGGTCCTGGGATCGAGCCCCACATCAGGATCTCTGCTCAGCGGGGAACCTGCTTTCTCCTCTCTCTCTCTCTGCCTGCCTCTCTGCCTACTTGTGATCTCTGTCTGTCAATAAATAAAATCTTTTTAAAAAATGTGAAAAACAGAATGATAAAATACCATAGAGAAAGGGAGAGATGCTAGGGAAGAGGTGGTCTTCTAGGAAAGCAAGGTGTTTCTGGAGGTAATCTCCAAAAACGAAGATGCTCCGGAAGGTGTGTGCCTTCCAAGTAGGAGATCCACACCCAAAGCAGCCATGTGAAAGGCCGGAGGAAGACCGTGACAGAGATGCCTGAGCGGCAGTTGGTTACAACACTCAGCAGTATTTACAATGAACAGCACATAGAATAGGGACTAGAAGCTAACAACACCCCTCGGAGGCAGGCAGGTCAGGCATATTAGCTTCATCTTACAGCTCATAAAGCTGATGTTCAGAGATGCCCAAGTCACAGGCCTTTTACAGGGTAAGGCCAGGACTGGAGACCGAGTAGAATCTCTCAGCCACACAAAGCAGTGGGTGAGGGTGGCCAAGCCTTCACTGCAAACAGGCAGCACAGGGGCTCCTATTTCCTAAGCAGGATCCTGGGAGGGCTCGCCTGCTCTGGAATAGCACTCGCCAAGAGTTACAATGACAAAGGCATGTACAGATACAGCTTAGAGACAGATACTGCCCTAACCCTTCACAGCTGGCCCTTAAGTGTTTATGCTGTGCAAGGAATGTTTCTAGGCTCCTCTTGTCCAGGCAAAATGAAACCGGGCAGATGGAGCTGGACGTCTAAGGGAAAGTTACACAAACCTGCCTTAAATCTAAGTAAAGCATCACTCTCAAGTACCAGCTCCACAATTGGTAGGACAGTAATAATTTGGAAAAAAAAAAAAAAAACTTCCTGCTTTTTTGTGTCATGGGAGCCAAGTAACTAATTTTTTTTTTAAAGATTTTATTTATTTATTTGAAAGAGAGACAATGAGAGAGAGCATGAGTGAGGAGAAGGTCAGAGAGAGAAGCAGACTCCCCGTGGAGCTGGGAGCCCGATGAGGGACTCGATCCCGGGACTCAGGGATCATGACCTGAGCCGAAGGCAGTCGTCCAACCAACTGAGCCACCCAGGCGTCCCGAAGTAACTAATTTTGACAGAAATGTGCTTTCCAAGCTTGCACAAAGCAACCAGTGGCAATGACACTAAATCATGACGTTAATACTAAGTTCAAAATACTTTACATCTAAACATAAGGTTTCAAAACCCCCCAAATATGATTCTCTTACTTCAACAAATACTCAGCAAAGGAGGTGGAACCCACGGCAACACATCAACCCTTGCATGGGTCAGCAGTATACCATCTTACACTTAGTTATTACGACAACTAACGCGCTCAACTCCTATCATAACTCTACAAAGTAGTCATGAAACTACATGAAATGAAACTACAAAGTAGTTTCATTACCCCGTTGCAGAATCAGCACACTGAGGCTCAAGGTGATGACAGAAACGAGTCCATGGTAGAAGTGAAGATCAGAACTCGCGTCCTGGTCATTCAACCACAGCACAGTGCTCCAGAGTGGTGGGCCACTGTCAAGAGGTCATTCTAAGAGGACATTCTGAAAAGAACATTCAGAACAGGCTTATAGGAACGCACTGCCCACACACCTCCAGGTGAGCGTGGCTGGGGCCCCAGCTGAGTGGGCTCTGATGCCAGCTCCACACACAGTCCACTTCTGGATGTAGGCCATGCCCCTGGAATAGGTTTCTGTCCCCATCTGGACATGGTTGTACCTGGCATTCTTTTTTTTTTTTTTTTTTTTTAAAGATTTTATTTATTTATTTGACAGAGAGATCACAAGCAGGCAGAGAGGCAGGCAGAGAGAGAGGAGGAAGCAGGCTCCCTGCTGAGCAGAGAGCCCCATGCGGGGCTCGATCCCAGGACCCTGAGATCATGACCCGAGCCGAAGGCAGCGGCCCAACCCACTGAGCCACCCAGGCGCCCCGTACCTGGCATTCTTGATCTACGCCACACACTCCAAAGTCCAGAGCCCCAGCACGAGTGACTGGAATGGGAATCCCGTGTGTAAAATACATGGCAGGTCTCCTTCTGTAAGGTTAGCTTTCCTGTGCTGAGTTTTCTTAACAAGAGGTACACTGGTATGAAGCAGATATTTTACAAACCATGTCAGAAGGGACTCAGAGGCTGTTCAACTTCTGAGTTGTACCCACTCTCCAATTCTGTGACAGAGTCAGGCAGCATTCCCTCTCAGAAAAACAGAGCAACACCATGAGCACTGGATTTGACATTACCGACTGCTTTGCTGGCAAATGTGCCTGCTGGGCCATGGGCTGTCAAAATAGTATTTCACTCCTCTGCTGAACTGTGCTGGTAAAGAAGTAGAAACAAAATCTGACAAGATCGTGAAGTACAGAAAACAATCATCAACACTGACCCAAAAATGTTAAAAACTGAACAAAACCGGGACGCCTGGGTGGCTCAGTTGGTTAAGCATCTGTCTTCGGCTCAGGTCATGATCCCAGAGTCCTGGGATGGAGCCCCACTTCAGGCTCCCTGCTCAGTGGGGAGGCTGCTTCTCCCTCTCCCTCTGCCTGCCGCTCCCCCTGCTTGTGACCTCTCTGTCAAGTGGATAAACAAAACCTTAAAAACAAACAAACAAAAAAAACTGAACAAACCCAAACCACCACCTAACCTGAAATTCTCCTCCTATCCACCATGTCCCTCCTTCCTTAAAAACCAAAAGCAGGGGTGGCTGGGTGGCTCAGTGGGTTAAGCCTCTGCCTTCGGCTCGGGTCATGATCTCAGGGTCCTGGGATCGAGCCCTGCATTGGACTCTCTGCTCAGTGGGGAGCCTGCTTCCCTCCTCTCTCTCTGCCTGCTCCTCTGCCTACTTGTGATCTCTCTGTCAAATAAATAAATAAAATCTTAAAAAACAAAACAAAAAACAAAAAAAGAAAAGCAGGGGCGTCTGGATGGCTCAGTTGTTGGGTATCTGTATTCAGCTTGGGTCGTGATCCTGGGGTGCTGGGATTGAGCCCTGCATCGGGCTCCCTGCTCAGCGGGAAGCCTGTCTCCCTCTCCCACCACCCCTGCTTGTGTTGTCCCCTCTCTTGCTGTCTCTTCCTCTGTCAAATAAATAAGTAAATAAAATCTTTTTTTTTTTTTAAGATTTTTTTTAATTTATTTATTTGACAGAGAGAGATCACAAGTAGACGGAGAGGCAGGCAGAGAGAGAGAGGGAAGCAGGCTCCCTGCTGAGCAGAGAGCCCGATGCGGGGCTCGATCCCAGGACCCTGAGACCATGACCCGAGCCGAAGGCAGCGGCTTAACCCACTGAGCCACCCAGGCGCCCCAGTAAATAAAATCTTAAAAAAAAAAAAAAAAAAGCTGCTACAGGAAGACCCTGAGAGCAGGGAGGCCTGGGCAGTGAGTGTGCCAGGCTCCACTGTGAGCCTATGAGTGGTGCCCCCCAAGCCTCCTGTCAAGGGGACCTCTTGAAGCTCTGGAATTCTAAACAGACTGCACAAAGGGCCAGGAGGAAAAACAGAACAGCCACCAGAAAGAAGCAACCTTCCTTAACTTTCTGCTTCAGGGCTGAAACAGAAGACAAAAAGCAACAGGATTATTCCTGGGACTGCAACTACTTATTTGAGAGTTTCCTTCAGGGCAGCTCAGTCGGTTGAGCTTCCGTCTCTTGATTTCAGCTCAGGTCATGATCTCAGGTTTGTGGGATCGGCCCAGTGTCAGATTCTCTCCCTTTCTCTCCCTCTCCTTGCACATATGTTTGCCGTCTCTTACTCTTTTAAATAAATAAATAAAATCTCTTCAAAAAAAAAAAAAAAGAGAGAGAGAGAGAGAGAGAGGGGCACCTGGGTGGCTCAGTCGTTACGAGTCTGCCTTCAGCTTGGGGCTTGACCCCGGGGTCCTGGGATCAAGCCCCATGTCCGCTCCCTGCTCAGTGGGAGGCCTGCTTCTCCCTCTCCCACTCCCCCTGCTTGTGTTCCCTCTCTCGCTGTGTCTCTCTCTGTTAAATAAATAAATAAAATCTTTAAAAAAGAGAGAGAGAGAGAGCGTTCCCTTCAAATTCCCACCCCCTACTCTCAGCTCAGCACCATTCAGCGCCTTGAACTGCACCTCGGTTCCTCTTTGGACACAGTGACAGTCATTGCACTGAACATAATACATGCAGGACAGAAAGAAATAATACAAGGGTGAGATCCTGAGATACTGGGAAGACTAATTTTGAATTCAAGAGCTTTTCAATTTTGCTGGAAAAAGTATGTATTTTTGAACAAAGATGCACAGGTTCACACAGCCATCTCAAGAAACCTCTTGCTGGGGTGCCTGGGTGGCTCAGTGGGTTAAGCCTCTGCCTTCGGCTCAGGTCATGATCTCAGGGTCCTGGGATCGAGCCCCACATCGGGCTCTCTGCTCAGCAAGGACCTTGCTCCCCTCTCTGCCTGTCACTCTGCCTACTTGTGATCTCTCTCTCTGTGTCAAATAAATAAATAAAATCTTAAAAAGAAAAGAAAAGAAACCTCTTGCTAACCCTAAGGAACAGGTTACTTCAAGAAGCAGGAGAGAGGGGAGGGTAAGAGAATGGGCTCTGCCTCTGGTGAGGTCGTGTCCTGGCATGCCACCCCTACCTGGCCCAGCCCACCTTTTCAGCACTGAGCCCTCTCCTCCTGCCAGGGTGCTTTCCTCATTGTCCTGGGATGTGTCTTGCTGACTCTCAATAATAATAATAATCTACATGTATCTCACACTTAGGATATGCTAAGCATGCTCCAAAACATGTGATATATACTAATTTATTTCACTGTCACACACAGGTGAAGTAAACTAACACACAGAGATTAAATAACTTGCCCAAGTTCCTCCACTAAGATGTGGCAGGCCTAGGATATGCAACCTCCAGAAGCTCTTTAATATATATATATATATATATATATATATATATATATATATATATATATATATATTTTGGGGCGCCTGGGTGGCTCAGTGGGTTAAAGCCTCTGCCTTCGGCTCAGGTCATGATCCCAGGGTCCTGGGATCAAGCCCCACATCAGGCTCTCTGCTCGCTGGGGAGCCTGCCTCCTCCTCTCTCTCTGCCTGCCTCTCTGCCTACTTGTGATCTCTCTCTGTCAAATAAAAAAAAATAAAAATCTTTAAAAAAATTTTTTTTTACTTATTTATTTGGCAGAGAGAGCAGGAGAACACAATCAGGGGGAACAGGAAGCGAGGGAGAGAGAGAAGCAGGCTCCCAACTGAGCTGGGAGCCCAATGCAGGTCTCGATTCCAAGACCCTGGGATCATGACCTGAGCGAAAGGCAGACACCTAATCAACTTAGCCACCCAGGCACCCCTCCAGAAGCTCTTAACCAGTACACTGTATTCTTCCTTCCGATAGCTTTGCCCTGAATCAAAGACCCTTTCCTCCCCCATTTTTTACTGAGGTGAGGGTTAGGTTTATCTAACAGGACAAGGCTGGCTAGAGGAAACCTGGAGGCAAAAGCTCTCACACATGAGCAGCCTGCTGCTTCTGCTGGATCCTGAAGCTGAGGATACATCTGACTCCCTCAAGTGAAAGGCCAGGCACCTCTTAGCCACCTGTCCCTAAACCCATCAGCATCATCCTCCATGACGTCCCTTCATGGAGAAACAAGTCTTCCAGTGGCTGGGCGGAAAACTTAGTCCTGCCAGGGCAGAGGGAAGGCTCATAGTTTTGGAGGGCCAGGTGCACTGGATATACCAATCTAGGGTAAAACTAGGCCACTTACCCACTGCTTCTGGAAAATTCCTCAGGACTGGCCTAACTAAAACCTAAGAAAGGGACAGCACAAGGTCAGAAGCAAGCAGCCATACCGGGAGGTAGGTGAACCGTCACCAGGGTTTCCCAGGACCCTATGAGAGTCATAGCCATTGCCTGCATCCACTCTGAGGGATGAAACCTACTTAACCTCACTGGCTGCCAGGCCCCTCCCCTCAACAATCCAAACCTTTACTTATTCTTGAAAGGTCAGACCAAGTTCCACCTTCTTCTCAATGTCAGAGGATCTTTCCCTCCCCTGTACTCCATTATTCGGCTGGCATACATCCAGCATACAGTGGACAGACCAGGATTTCTTTGTTCTAAATGCATGCCATTTTTCCTCCCTCACAGAGCTCCTCGAATGCAGAGCCAAGAGGAGGGGCCCTGTGAGCTGAGTCTTAAAGGACAAGAAATTGCCTGATGTGGAGAAGAGGCAGGGATGCCCATTAAGAGACCCAAAGGGGCAAAGCATGTTTAGGGGACCCCACGGGCAAGTGGGGGAAAGAGACTGTCGAGACCAGAGCTTGAAGGAACATGCTAAGAAATGTGGGGTTTAATTTTTTTATTTTTATTTTTAAAGATTTTAATTTATTTATTTGACAGACAGATCACAAGTAGGCGGAAAGGCAGGCAGAGAGAGAGGAGGAAGCAGGCTCCCCATTGAGCAGAGAGCCTGATTCAGAGCTCGATCCCAGCACCCTGGGATCATGACCTGAGCCGAAGGCAGAGGCTTTAACCCACTGAGCCACCCAGGTGCCCCTTTTTTATATTTTTTTTAAAGATTTTTTATTTATTTATTTGACAGAGAGAGAGCACAAGCAGGCAGAGAGGCAGGCAGAGAGAGAGGAGGAAGCAGGCTCCCTGCTGAGCAGAGAGCCCGATGCGGGGCTCGATCCCAGGACCCTGAGATCATGACCTGAGCCGAAGGCAGCGGCTTAACCCACTGAGCCACCCAGGCGCCCCCCCTTTTTTATATTTTTAAAAAAGATTTTATTTATTTGAGAGAGAGAGAATGAGTGAGAAAGACCATGAGAAGGGGTAGAATCAGAGAGAGCAGACTCCCACTGAGCAGGGAGCCCAATGCGGGACTCGATCCTGGGATTCCAGGATCATGACCTGAGCCGAAGGTAGTTGCCCAACCAACTGAGCCACCCAGGCAACCCGAAATGCGGGTTTTTATATACAGAGCCCTGACCTCCTTAATTTGGTTCCAATCCCTGAAAGCAGGGCCTGAGCCCTGAGTACATGCGCTTCTCCTTGATGAACTGCTGGTTAGGAATCATGTGGGGCTCACAATGGACTGGTGAGGAATAAGAGGAAGCCACAGAGGAATCAGATGCAGGTGTCCTACCACAATGGATGGCCTCAACTAAGGGAGCAGTAGTGCGTATGGAGAAAAGACACACAGAGACCAAAGATAAAGGCCTAGTTCAGCAGAATCTGGCAAGTGGCTAGATGAGGGAAGAGGGGGTGAGGTGGGCTCCCCCAGGTTCTTCCGTGGGTGACTGAGGAGACAAGATGCTCATTAACTAAGGAAGGCAAGACAGGAGAAGCATGGTGCATGGGATGAGCCTGAACAACTAGAGGTCTATGTGCCATTCAAAGGGAAAACTCTCAAGGCGGTTAGATACAAACTATGGGCTCAGGAAAGGCATCTTGGGGTTCTCTAAGTTTAATCCCTTAGTGTTACAGCAAAGAAAATAGAAGTATCTCTTGAACATTTAGTGGTACTTTTCAATGGAATATGACCAGCTGACTTGGTACAATACAATGCTAATTTGACAAACTCTCGTTAGAGTTGTAACAAAATCAAAATAGGTCCAAGTACCCTGAGACAAGTGTTTTTGTTCAGTGCGGACCTTGAGAAAAGATCGCAAATGTTGCAACAACTAAGTAAACTCTCTTTCCCAAGGCCTGTCCCAATTTTCTTTTAATGGAGAAACATGTACAATGAGGGTCATTAAGGGAAGCTGAAATCATCCCAACTTACTGGGATTTTACACTTACAAAAAAAAAAAAAAAACAATGCTTTTCTGAATTCCCCAAAACCCAGTGGATTCAGGACATTTATATTAGCAGAGCATCATCTGGAAAACTCTCATCTTCTGACACACACAACACACCTACCAGACATGCTCACTGCTCTGTCGTGTTAATTACCCAACTTCAGAGAACATAAACTTGTATTCAAAACCAAACCAGCTTATTGCCTATGAATTCCAAGGAAAGAACTGTTATTTAGTGACTCCTCCTACTTATTCATGTGTAAGTATGGATTGAGAGAAAGTACACCAATATAGAGTTTTGATTGAACATTTTTTTTTTTCAAGATTTATTTGAAGGAGAGAGAGAGCAAGCACATGCACATGAAAACGAGTGGGGGGAGGGGCAGAGGGAGAGAACCCCAAGCGAACTCCCTGCTAAGCATGGTGCCACCACAGAGGGATGATCCCATGACCTATGAGATCATGACCTGAGCCAAAATCACTAATCAGATTCCAAATGAGCAACCCAGGCCCCTGATTGAACATTATTGAAAATGCATTAAAAGGCTGCCACAAATCTCAATTCCTTATCTCAACAGTTACACCATAATAACTAATAAAATATCAACCCGCCCTTTTTAAATCCACGGAAAAGCCCTTGTGGGGAGATACTCAGCTGGAGGGCCCTTAGGGGAGATGTGTGTAATTCAGAGGCTGAAAAGAAATGATCAGACTGCATCAATTTCCTCAACCACACCTACAGGTTTCACTTTTGTAGCTATTTCCCTTCCTGATAGAAGCAATGGTTACATTCGCATTGTTGCCATCAATGCTGAATTTGCTGCTTGCAAATTAAAATGTAGTTAATGTTTTATTAACTTGTAATTCCTAAAAAGTGTTCTGAAAAAGGCTTATCCTTTTGAAAAGTGTTTTTTTTTTTAAGATTTTTTTTTAATTTATTTATTTGACAGACAGAGATCACAAGTAGGCAGAGAGGCAGGCGGAGAGAGAGAGAGAGAGGAGGAAGCAGGCTCCCTGCAGAGCAGAGAGCCCGATTTGGGGCTCGATCCCAGGACACTGGGATCATGACCTGAGACGAAGGCAGAGGCTTTAACCCACTGAGCCACCCAGGTGCCCGTTTTTTTTGTTGTTGTTGTTTTAAGATTTTGCTTATTTATTTATTTGATAGAAAGAGAGTACACGCAGGGGGAGCAGCAGAGGGAGAGGGAGAAGCAGGCTCCCCGCCAAGCAAGGAGCCCAATACCGGACCCGATCCCAGGATCCTGGGATCATAAGCTGAGCCAAAGGCAGGCTTAACCATCTGAGCCGCCCAGATGCCCTGTATTTTTTTTTTCCTGAAGATTTTTTTTTTCAAGATTTTACTTATTTATTTGACAGAAATCACAAGTAGGCAGAGAGGCAGGCAGAGAGAGAGAGAGGGAAGCAGGCTCCCTGCCGAGCAGACAGCCCTATGCGGGACTCTATCCCAGGACCCTGGGATCATGACCCAAGCTGAAGGCAGAGGCTTTAACCCACTGAGCCACCCAGGCACCCTGTTTGTTTATTTTTGAGAGAGAGAGTGGGGAAGGGACAGAGGGAACAGCAGACTCCAGGGTGAGCAAGGAGCCAGACATGAGACTCCCAGGACCTTGGGACCACAAGAGCGAAAGACAGACGCCTAACCAACTAAGTAAGCCACCCGGGCACCCAGCAAATGATTTTTAAATTAAAGACTTGATCATACTCACCTTGCCTAAAATAACTTCTCAGCCCAATATATGCAAATCAGTCTACTTTTAATAATGTATCTTATACTATCTGCAGACAGTCCATTGTTACAAAGAAATCTTTGTGAGTGTCCTGGATAATAGTTTTTGAAGAAATCTAAAGTTCTTTAAGATGTAATTCATTTGATTTTTTCAACATGTTTTTTTCATCATCGAAAATGCCTATTTTATTTCCAAGTATTGATCGACATGCAACAATAATTTGGGTTTTCTTTTTTTTTTTTTTTTTAAACTAAACATCTTAAACTCTGACTCTCAGAGCCAAAGACCTGCATCATGTAACCAGCATTCCTCTACTGAATTGAAAGAATTTCCGTCCACAACTCAAGAAACTACATAGTCTTCCAGGTACTCTTGGACTAAGAAAAAGGCATGGACCTTGGGATTTGAAAAGTAGGGAGATTTAACATCTTACCTCTTCCCACCCTGGTCTGCTAGCTACTCCACCTTAGGTAACACTCAACCTATCAAAGCCTCACAATTCTCTCATTTGTAAAATAAAGACAACAATATGCTAATTCTAAGTGTTATTGAAAAGAATTAATGTAAATGACCTAGCACTTAAAAGCACTCAGTTAGGGGCGCCTGGGTGGCTCAGTGGGTTAAAGCCTCTTCAGCTCAGGTCATGATCCCAGGGTCCTGGGATCGAGCCCCAAATCGGGCTCTCTGCTCCGCGGAGAGCCTGCTTCCTCCTTTGTCTCTCTGCCTGCCTCTCTGCCTACTTGTGATCTCTCTCTGTCAAATAAATAAATAAAACCTTTTTAAAAAAAAGCGCTCAGTTACCATTACACATTTTCTCTAAGCTCCAATTTTTTGGAAATACAAAAATAATTTAAAAACCAGTTAACTCCCCTCTCAGAACCCTGAAGCCTGGAAACCCCAACTAGGTCAACTGGGGTAGACTAGGGGATACCCTGCAAGGATGAATTAGGTCAAGATTCCTGTCCTTGAAGAACTCAAAACCCAGTAGGAAACGCAAGTCTAACACAAATCTGATTGGGACAAAATCTTAAAGAGAAACATAAAGAAAGTGCTGTGGTCACAAAAAGGAGGAACAACTTATTCTGAACAGGGATGGGGGCAAAGGCCTGACAAAGTAGCTGGCATTGGAATTGAACCTAGGATTTCCCTGGAAAAGAGAAGCAAGGGGAAGGCAGCCATTCTCGAAGACCAAACAGCAAGTGCAAAGGAACACCACATAGCGACTGACTGAGGAAGAGCAGGGGGCTCTGGAGTCAAACAGAGGTGAGATTACAGCTCACCCTCCCAAACTAGAAAAACTGAGGCAACACAACGAATCTCTCAGCATTCCATTTTACCACCTACAAAATGGGAATGTTTACTTTTCAAGGATGATTAAACATGATTATGACTGTGAAGTACAGGGCTGCACAAAGTCATAGCTTAAAAAAAAAAGTAGCTACTATGATTTGCAAGGGTAGTGGGAAAGAAAGGGCCTGGAGGGGAGGCTAAACAGATTTCTGCCAGCCTAAGGAAGGTCTTTCGTGACAAATAAGAAGTTAGGATTAACTGCTGAGGACAATAAGATCACAAAGGTTTCAATAGGAGCGAAAGGATTAAATATTTGCTTTAGAAAAAGAACTTTGGTGTCCAAGAAGTGGAGTCAGATAAGAAGAGTATGGACTTGGAAAGGCATCTGAGAGATGAGGGTATGGATTCTGGTAATTGCATTAAGATCAGGAAGGAAAGCACACTCCAGAACTCCCTCTAAAGTAAAATCCACAAGTCTTAATGGGTGACTGCAGTAGGGTAGGGAACTAAGTGAATAACAGTCCCCTCATCTGGATGACTGGTGGGTGAATGGTGGTGTCACCGACAGAAAAAAGATGAGGAGAAGTCTGGAATCTGCTGACTGTTCTTTTGTGCCCACTTCCGACCACTTTTACGAAGTTAAATGTCGTCCCCAGCCCTTAGTGAACAAAAGAAAGGAAACGTTCCCAGGGAGGGAGGGCCCAAAGGCTGTGACTCCCAAGTTCAATGTCTAGTTCCACCGAGCACTGCTCTACCCAAGAGGAACCCCAGCTTTTTATCTCTCCTCAGGAAATCAGCTCCTAGGTCTTTTTATTTCCGGCCCCGTGCAACCCGGCAGCACTATCCGGGCGCGGACTCACAAGTCTTGGCGAGGTCGGCTCCGGAGGACGCCGGCAAACATACTCGGGAGAGAACTAAGCCAGTTTAGCATCTGTATTCCTCACCAAAGGAGAGCCACTTAGCAAAAAGGCACCCCGCTGCATGCAATATACAAAGTACCAAGTTATTTCTATAAACTTTGGCCGGTTTGGGTTCGAACGACTAAAGCCAACCCCCAACCCACCCCCCAAAATGGCACTTTTGCTTCGGCAGGGAAAGAAGGTCCTGATGATTTTAAGTGGTAGGTTGAAAAGGAGACGGGGAAAGAGAACAGCGCCGCGAATGCGGCCGACCCCACGCCTTCCTGGAGTTGGAACTTGCCGGCTGTGTGACTCTGCAGTCACAAGGCGACAGTTTGCTAGGACCCAGAGCAATTTCAAACGACCCACCAACAAACTGACCTAACTTTTGTCGCCTGGCCTCCTCCTTCCTTCCCCAGCCCGAGCCTCACAATCTCCCAGCCTCCGGAGCTCTAAACCCGGCGCGCTGCGGCCCAGGGCGGGGCGGCTCCGCGGCGCGGGCTCCCGGTCGGACCTCCGGCGCTCGGGCCTTCCCCGCGGGCGCCCGGTTTGGGACCTCCCGGCGGGGTCCCCACATCAACGCCGCCCCCGGTGCGGGAGGCGGCCACCGCGAGAAGAGCCTGGCCGGGTTCCGGGCAGAGGGCGACGTGAACGTCCCGGACCGGGCGGAGGGGCCAGCGGCAGCTCCCAGCGCGGCCTGGCGCTCCCGCCCAGGCTGCGGCCTAGGCGGCCCCGTTACCTCCCTCTGCCCGTGTGCGGTCAGAGGAGCGGTGGGGCCACACAGGGACGGGAGACCGAGCGGCGACGCCCCGAGGAGTCCCGCCCGCCGCGGGGACCCCCGGCCCGGGACGCCGCCCCCCCCACCCGGCCGGCGCCGGAGAATGGCTTTTACCTTCATCAGCCTCCTGCTGGCCGCCATCTTGGATCTGGTGCTGCTGCTTTCCCAGAATGCATCGCGGCCCGCCGGGCGGCTGGAGCCCCCGCACTTCCTGGAGCGGGGGAGGGGCAGGCGGGGCTCTCCCCCTGCCCCCACATATGAAGTGCCTACTGTGTGCCATGACGATGCTGGGCGAACACAGATGAATGGAACCGGCAGACACCTTGCCTTTACTGAACGTCCCATCCGGAGGTGATTACAAGGTGTTTGGCACATAGTAGGTGCACAATAATTATTGGTTGCATAAGATCATTGAATAACCAAGATTATTTCACACTAATAAGTGCCATGAAGAAAAGGAAACTGAGGGGCTCCTGGGTGACTCAGTCAGTTAAGCGTCTGCCTTCAGCTCACTTCATGATCCCAGGGTTCTGGAATCCAGTTGCACGATGGAGCACCATGCTCAGCAGGGAGCCTGCTTCTCCCTCTCCCTCTACTCTCCCCCTGCTTATTCTCTTTCTGTGTGTGTCAAATAAATAAAATAAAAAAAAAATTAAAGAAACCTGGGTGATGGGAAAGTGATTATGGGGGCCTACTTTTTTTTTTAAGATTTTATTGATTTATTTGAGAGAGCATGAGAGGAGGGACGGTCAGAGGGAGAACAAGACTCCCTGCTGAGCAGGAAGCCCAATGCAGAACTCAATCCTGGGACTCCAGGATCATGATTGAGCCACCCAGGCGCCCATGGGGGAACCTACTTTTCATTGGGAAGTCACGGAAGCCTCACTGAGGAAATAGTATAATAAGAGCCAATACTGGAACCTCAAATGCCAGCTCCCCCCTCCTGTGCTTTATTTTCCCTAATCTCTGAAGCCACTCTGAGATGGCTACCATTGACAGCCCATCTCACAGGAAACAGAAGCATAGAGAAGGCCAATGATTTGCCCAAGTTCATGCAGCCAACTAGGAACAGAGACTGAGTTGCTGGCTTCAGGGCCAACCCTGGAACCTGAAGGATGGGATGGAACAGCTGAGAATGAGAGGAGGTTGTTTCAAGCAGGAGAAAAGACACTGTGCAAAGGCCATGAGGCTGTCTGGATGGCCAGAATGGAGTAGGAAGTTAATAGGGAGCAAGGGAGGCAGACGACAGACTGGGGCAGCCTTAGAAGAACAGGAGGGAAGGGGCACCTGGGTGGCTCAGATAATTAAGCATCTGCCCTTGGCCCAGGTCATGATCTCAGGGTCCTGGGATCAAGCCCAGAATCAGGCTCTCTGCTCAGCAGGGAGGCTGCCTTCTACTCTCTCTCTGCCTGCCTCTCTGCCTACTTGTGATCTCTCTCTCTCTCTCTCTCTCTGCCAAATAAATAAAATCTTTAAAAAAAAAGAAAACAAAACTTTTATTGTTCCCCATGGCAGGCCTGGCTTCTGGTCACACCAACCCCCTTCCACTCAGACAAACCATGTTCACTTGGACCTGGCCTTTGTGTGCCATTTCCCTGAGCCTTCCATTAAAAGTGCCCTCTTCCTCCTCTAATTCCAGTCTTCCTCCTCCTCCTGGACTCCAGATGCTTTGGCTAGACCTTACCACGTTCTTCTTTTTCTTCTCCCAGTCAGCACAGGGTCCTGGGGCTTGCCTGCTAGGCTCGGAGAGGGAGATACAAAGGTGGCACCTGCCCTCAAGCAGCTGGAAGCATCCTGGGGAGGCACCGAGGAGAATGCCAGAATGTGGCAATGGTTGGATGAGGTGTGGGAGCCCAGAGGAGAAGGCTGACAATGGCCAAAGGAGGGGCCAGGGATGGAAGGAGCTCCTTGGCAGGCTGACTGTATGCCTGGCACTGGGTACTGCACATTTACACTCACCACCAAGTTCACTGGCACCACAGAGCAGTGCTAAGATGTTCCATTTCACAGGTAAGGAGACTGAGGCCCCGAGAGTGGTAGCTTGTCCTTCATCACCCAGCTAGGAAGAGAGGCTCCAGAAGTTAGACCCTGATCTGGTTCATGCTGGTGAGGGTCTGACTTGATCTTCTGATGGCCCAAAACTTCATATCCTACATCTCTCCCTTTCCAAGACCAGTGCTCCTGCCACTCCACACTCCCTGCCTCTGTCCTTGCTGCTCCCTTTGCCTGGGATGCCTTTGTCATTCCCTCCCCACAACACCACTTATCCAGCTGGCAAATACTAGTCCTTCTTCCTCTCCTCCCCCTCCCCCTCCTTCTTCATCATCTTCTTCCTCCTTCTCCTCTTCCTCTTCTCCTTCCCCTTTCCTTTCCCCTACCCTCCTCCTCCCCCTCCCATTCCCCTTCCTCCCTCCTCCCCTTCTTCTTCTTCTCCTTCTCCTCCTCCTTTTTCTTCCTCTCCTCTTCTCTTTCTTTCTTTTCTTTTTTTAAAGTAGGCTCCATACCCAGCAGAGAGTCCAACATGGGACTTGAACTCACAACCCAGAGATCAAGACCTGAGCTGAAATCAAGAGTCCGACTGAGCCACCAAGGCATCCCAAGTGCTAACCATTCTTGAAGACTCAGCTTACCATGCTGGCTCACTTGGTTGACCTGACAGCCTGCTGTGTGCTGGGTTCCCATGAGTACAAATGCACAAGTATTTTCTATTGACTCCCCCAGCAGCCCTTTGAGGGCAGAACTGTTATCAGCCCCATTTACAAAGGAAAAAACTGAGGCTCAAAGGGTCAATCAGCTTTTCAGCCACTCAGCTGGTCAGAGCATCAAGCTCAAGTCTACACTTTGACTGTGAGGGGGAAGCCAAGGTCTGGGAGGCTCATCACCTAAAGGGCTCCTTCTTTCCCTTCTATCCTCCTTCCCAACCTCCCGCTTTCCTTCCATCCTCCCTTCACAAATCCCACTGGGGGTTCTCTGTGTTTAGCGAAGGAGGAAATTCACATCCTTCCCTGCCGCCTTGCCCTGACTAGATTGGTACTCAACAAACAGTTGGTGAAGGACTATTCCTTTGGGGTGCCTGGGTGGCTTAGTCAGTTGGGCTTTCGATTCTTGATTTTGGCTCAGGTCATGATCTCAGAGTCGTGAAATCGAACTTTGCATTGGGCTCTGTGCTCAGCAGGGAATTTGCTTAAGACTCAGTCTCTCCCTCTCCCTCTGCCCCTCCCGCCACTCTCATGCTCTCTCTAAGATAAATAAATCAATCTTTTTTAAAAAATATTTTATTTATTTATTTATTTGTCAGAGAAAGAGAGTGCGCACACAAGCAGGGAGAGTGGAAGACAGAGGGAGAAGCAGGTTCCCTGCAGAGCAGGGAGCCCGATGTGGGACTCCATCCCAGAACCCTGGGATCATGACCTGAGTCAAAGGCAGACGTTTAACTGACTGAGCCACCCAGGCGTCCGTATCTTTCTTCTTCTTCTTTTTTAAAAGATTTTATTTATTTATTTATTTATTTATTTATTTATTTGACAGAGAGAGTGAGAGCGAGCACAAGTAGGGGAGCAGCAGACAGAGAGAGGGAAAAGCAGGCTCCTTACTGAGCCACTCAGGTGTCCTAAATAAATCAATCTTAAAAAAAAAAAAAAAAGGACTGTCCGTGACCTAGAGCAATAGCCAAATGACTGACCAAAGGTGTTCCCAATGGCTAACGGGGTCTGTTCGGAAGCTTAAAACCCCTCTGGTGGGGGGTGCCTGGGTGGCTCAATCAGTTAAGCATTTGACTCTTGATTTTGGCTCAAGTCTTAATCTTAGTGTCCTGGGATTGAGCCCCACATTGGGCTCCATGCCCAGCCGGGAGTCTGCTTCTCCCTCTCCCTTTGCCACACCGCACACTTGTGGTCTCTCTGTCTCTCTCTCAAATAAATAAAATCTTTTTTTAAAAAATCTTCCAGGGCGCCTGAGTGGCTCAGTGGGTTAAGCTGCTGCCTTCGGCTCAGGTCATGATCTCAGGGTCCTGGGATCGAGTCCCGCATCGGGCTCTCTGCTCAGCAGGGAGCCTGCTTATCTCTCTCTCTCTCTCTCTCTGCCTGCCTCTCCGTCTACTTGTGATCTCTCTCTGTCAAATAAATAAATAAAATCTTTTAAAAAAAAAATCTTCCGGTGGGTTGGCTTTCTGGATGGAGTTTTTGCCTCTCGCTAAGGCCAGGCAAGAGCTCTAGGCACGTGTGACAGAGTTAAAATAGGGCTAGGCCAGGCTAGCAGCGGATGAGAACCAGATTGCCCAGGATCACATACCCCATGACCGCATGGTCCAAAGGTCACAGACTGGTGCTGGGGAGAGAGGCAGCATGGAGTATAATGCTGGTGATGTGGGGTGAACAAAGACGTAAGGGGCACAGGTGCCTTCTCTCAGGGTCAGTGGAATTACTGAGTGTCAGGGCAATGTGTGTTTGCATGTAATAGACAGGAGGGTCTCTAACCAGAGGTTTCCAAACTTGTTTCTAGTGGCATACCTCTTTATTAAGACAAAGTCTTCCTTAAAACCTAAATAATGACACTAAAAGGAGTGCCTGGGTGGCTCAGTTGGTTAAGTTTCTGCCTTCGGCTCAAGTCAGGAGTCCAGGGTCCTGGGATGAAGCCCCACCCATGTCGGGCTCCTTGCTCGGCGGGGAGCGTGCTTCTCCCTCTCCCTCTGCTTGCCTCTCTCTCTCTCTGTCAAATAAATGAAGAAACGCTTAAAAAAAAAAAAAAGAATGACACTAACAGGTGTACATGCTCTGTTGAAGCTGGTAGAAGCAGTATTTCTCCTTTAGCTCCAGGCATATTCTCCCATTCCCAAAAATCCTACTACGATATTTCTCAGGAACCCTGAGGCCTTAAGGAACCCAGTTTTAAAGCCACCCACGTAATCCACCTCTTTTATATTATAGGCAAGAAAGCGAGACCCAGAGAATGCATCTACATGGTCTGTGCCCTCCCTGAGCTCAGAGTTGATGGGAGTGATGGGCAGGTCATTAACAATCATGGCACAACATGATGAGTGTGGGGGTGGCAGAAGTCTGGCATTGGGGAAGCCCTGGTTTGCTCATCCACTCAACCTACATTCCAGAATGCCTCTGACATACCACAGGTGGTGCCAGCCCCAGTAGCTGCTGGATGGTGACTGTGGGGTTCCCAGAGACTCACCCCAAGGTCCTCTTCCTTGGTCCTCCTCCTCTGAGGGTTGCAGGTTCCTCTAGACACTGCAGCAGAAATCTAGGCTGCGGAGTTCCACCCACTGCCCAGAAGTGACAACCCAGCTCTGCCGCAGCTGCCCACGTCCCCTGGCAAGCCACCTGCTCCCACCAGGCTTCGGGCTCTCCTCTGTCCAACAGAGCTGCAGTGAGGATTCCATGAACATACTCTGCCTGTGGCTACCACATCCAGGGCCTTAGTTCAAGGCTAAGGCCATCCTTGCATCACTCCACCCCCTGCATCACTCCCAGAAAACATCTGGAGTCACAGTTCTCTGTGATCCTGGTACATAGCATTGCCTGAAGCCATAGATCTCCCATGGCACATCAGTGGTTTAGGGGAACGGGATCTGAAAAACATGAGTACGGCAGAGAAGGCAGAGCCCACAGAGCCACATGCTGAAGAACACGACCTGTGCTATCTCTGAGCCTCTCTCTCCCCACCTGGGAGATGGAGCCAAGGTCACCTGCCCACCTACTTGGGGGAAATGACTGTGTGAGAGGGACTGAAACATAGAGAGAGAAGCCACAGACACCATAGACAAAGAAAAGCAAAGGGGGACTCTAATGTGACCACAACATCAAAGTCTAGATTAGAAATAGCAAGGTATTGATGTGCTGGGACAGGAAGAATAGGGAGGAGCCAGACTTAAGTAGGGCTCCTAAGCTCCCCAGCCCCACAGGGGCCAGGCCTAGAGAGTCCTTGAGTGTATGTATGTGTGTTAGATACACATCTTTAGATCCTGCCAACATCTCTACTGAGGCCTGACCCTCACTCCAGCCTAAGGTGTCTGCCCAAGGCCCTGATAGGCAGCCCAGAGCCTGAGGCTTCAGCCCTTGACACCAGGTGGTACCCGAATGTGGGAGGTAGGCAGTCTGGGTGGCCTGGTTGGATAGTGCCCTTTGTGCCCTTCCTGCTTGCCTCTCTTTGGGTCCCTATCCCTCCTTTCTGGGGAGGGACTTTTCACTTATTCCTTCCCCAAAACCACTCTGGGCAGGGACACTGATATATACCAGATACATCCCTATTCCAAATGGAGGGGTGCCTGGTAGGGCCATTAGGGCTACAGACTTCTTAGGGGACCAGACCCAGCCCAGAGAGTCAGGGAAGGCTTCCTGAAGGAGGAACCGCTAAGCTGAGGCTAAAGGACAAGACAAGGTTAGCACTAGGTAGGTGGACAAAATCTCTTGCTCCTCAGAGGCTTGAGACTTCTCATCTGCAAAATGGACAGTGTAAATAATGAATGGCAAGCATTTAGCACAAAGCCTGGCACATAAAAGGTTCCTGGTCTGCAGGGGGCGTTGTTGTTATTTTTGTGTTGGGGAATGTAGGCATCCCAGGCAGGGGGAAGCAACACATGTGAAGGCCCAGAAGCCTTTGAGGCAGGGGGATTCTTTAGATTACTGGAAGAAGCTTGGAGAGTCTAGGCCAAGCCCTGGATGGGAAGATGAGAACTTACACGGACCTTGACACAGCCCCTCTTGCACATCTGGCCATCAGCAGATAGACAGCGTCCCGGTGTCTGTCTCTCTCTCTCTCTAATCACGGAAGGCCAGTGTTATCAATACATATCCATCTTGTGGAGGCCAGGAGAAGCGAAATAATCAGCCATGGTTGCTCAGCCAAAGAGGGGCAGAGCCTGGATGGACACCCAGGTCTCTGAGGCTTCCCATCTGCCATGAAGAATCCAGAGTGAGTCCCAGAGCACACAAAGGGTACCTCATGTTGCCTCTACCACAGCCGCCCTGAATGACTTCAGTCAGATCTCTGCTTGCTGACCTCAGCTTCTCTAGCTGCAAAAAAGGGATGGGGATTAAAATTCGTGAGCTGGGACGTCTGGATGGCTCAGTCAGTTAAGCATCTGCCTTCGGCTCAGGTCCTGATCCCAGAGTCCTGAGGATGAGTCCCACATGGGGTGGGGGGGCGGTCCTTGCACAGCAGGGAGCCTGTTTCTCCCTCTGCCTGCTGCTCCCCCACTTGTTCTCGCTCTCTGACGAAAGAAAGAAAGAAAGAAAGAAAGAAAGAAAGAAAGAAAGAAAGAAAGAAAATCTTTTAAAAATAAAATCAGTGAACTGCCAACCAGAGCCTTACTCTGTTCTGGGCACTGTGTGCTCTCACCTTAGTGAAACCTCACAAACTGGAGAAATGGATGCTCAGAGAGGTCAGGCAACTCTGGGAGGTCACGCAACACAGAAGGGAGCTGCAATATTAGCCCATTTAACAGATGAGGACATGGAAATGGCACAAGAAACTGAAGGACTGTTTGCCTCCAAAGGCACACCAATCCTAACCGTCTGACAATATGGCCTCTTGGGAGAGCCACGGAAATTCTCTGGCCTTGCTGCCTTCAGCGAAATGGTGCTGGGAAACAGCTAGGCCCATAAGGGTCTGTGACTTACCTTTTGGAGAAGCAGGAAGCCCTGAGCACTCCTGGGCCTGACAAAGGGTGGGCTGGGCCCCAATGGTGTGCCCATGTTCTCACCTCCCTCCCTGGCCGGCTCCCCACTCTGGATTCCACTGATCCTCTCTCCTTCTGCAAAGTGTGAAACCCTCCCCTGAAAGAAAGACCGGGAAGTGCCCTTTGAAGCTACAACCCTAAGATTAGGCAGATGGAGTCAGAGTGCCCACGGACTCTGGAGGTAGAATTTTCCAAGTCTGACTCCCCACTAAGCTACTTCTGGGCAGTGTGACCGTGAAGAGGTCCTTATCTCTCAGAGTATTCTTGCAAGGTGATCATAAAAGTGAACCAAGAAAACATAGGCCAGGGCTTTGGTTCTTCAAGGAGGCCTTCTCCTTTGTCTCAGTTGGCACCATGCCCAGACTATGTGCCTAAGACTTTTCATTTGTGTTTAAAATAAAGGAGGGGCTGCCTGGGAGGCTCAGTGGGTTAAGCCTCTGCCTTCAGCTCAGGTCATGATCTCAGGGTCCTGGGATCAAGCCCCCGAATCAGGCTCTCTGCTCAGCAGGGAGCCTGCTTCCCCCATTCTCTCTCTTCCTGCCTCTCTGCCTATTTGTGATTTCTCTCTCTGTGTGTCAAATAAATAAATACAATCTTTAAAAAAAAAAAAAAAACTTCTCCAGGTGTCTGCCTTTGGCTCAGGTCATCATCCCAGGGTCCTGGGATTAAGCTCTGCATTGGGCTCCCTGCTTAGCATAGAGTCTGCTTCTCCTTCTCCCTCTGCCTGACCCTCTGCCTACTTGTGCTCTCTCTCTACCTCTCTGTCAAATAAATAAAATCTTTAATAATACTTCTCATCTGTAAAATGGGCATGGTAAGTTTAAACAGATAATGCATCCAACTGCTCAGCTCCTCTGAGCATCTGGATCACTGGAAAGGTAGGCGACTTGGGGATGCGGTCACAAGACCGCACCCTCCCCTCATAGATGTTCAGGGCTCACCTCTAAGTTTGGGGGTATTCTGTCGTGGTTCCCAGACACTTAGACCAAACAGGCCACCTGAACCCATGCCAGGGCTAAGCAGGATCTGCTCACACCCCATCCTTGACCCACACGTGGAGTTCTTCCCTCCAGGTCCAGAGCAGTGGCGTGGGCTCGCCCCAGTACTAGTTGGCCTGAAAGGTATTGCACAGTGCCTGGGAGAGTATGCCCGGTGAGTCACAAAGGACATGACACCAGAAACACGGAAGGGCCTGGGATCAGAGAGACCCCTGGGTATCCCAGAAAGGACATGGACTGAGTTGAGCAAGGGTGTTTGGAGCCCAGGCCCCGCACAGGCAGCCAGGAGAGGAGCTCGGGCTAGTACACCCGCAGCAGAGGGTTGGGGAAGGCGCTCAGAGGCGGAAGGGGCGCGCGGAGACCCCCAGGATCGCCGGAAGGGGCGCGCGGGGCGGTTGGCCGCAGCGGGGGCGGTGGCGGTTGGCTAGCAGCGGCCTGGGCCAGACGAGGTCAGGCGTCTGGCCGGGCCTTGGCCACCATGACCAAAGATTCGCCCAGCCCTTCGGGCGGCGGCCGCGCGACACCGAAGAAGCCAGGTAGTCCGGGTCCGTCGGCAGTGGTGCTGGAGGAGCAAAGGCGGGAGCTGGAGAAGCTGCGGGCCGAGCTGGAGACCGAGCGGGCCCGCGGGCGGGCGGAGAGGCAGCGTTTCGCGTCCCAGGCGCGCCAGCTGCGGGAGGCGGCCGAGCGGGAGCGGCAGCAGCTGGTTGACCATCTGCGCTCCAAGTGGGAGGCTCAGCGCGGTCGGGACTTGCGGCAGCTGCAGGAGGACTTGCTGCGGGAGCGTGAGGCCGAGATCCGGCAGCTGCTGCGCTGGAAGGAGGCCGAGATGCGGCAGCTGCGGCAGCTACTGTACCGAGAGCGCGACGGCGTCATGCGCCAGGCCCGGGAGCTGCAGCGCCAGCTGGCCGAGGAGTTGGTGAACCGGGGCTACTGCGGCCGCGCGGGGGCGCCCGAGGTCGCCGCTGCTCAGTGCCGCTGTCGCCTGCAGGAAGTGCTGGCGCAGCTTCGCTGGGAAACCGACGGCGAGCAGGCTTCGCGCATCCGACACCTGCAGGCGGCGCTCGACGTGGAGCGCCAGCTCTTCCTCAAGTACATCCTGGAGCACTTCCGCTGGCATCCCGCTTTGCCCGGCTCCCCCGACCCCCAAGCCGTGCATTCTTCGGAAGGGCCGCCCCGCGATACCGCCGCCGACTCCCGCAGGCCCCCAAAGTCCATGTGTAGACTCGAACCCCTGAATGCTGACAGCCTGACCTGGGGCGTCCGCCTGCGCTCCCGCTCCCTAGACGTGGTGCGGGCCGGGCGCTCCAACTCCTCAAACAGCTTGCTCCACACGCGCGCCAGCTCTCTCGATTCCTTGCCACCAGCGCGTTCCCGCTCGCTCGACAACACCCTCGGTTGCCCCAAGGCCCCCGAATCCGAGGAGCGGGCCTCCTCGCCAGACGCCTCCGTCTTAGGCTCTCCGAGTCCCCCTACGCCGCCGCCGCCGCCGCCACTGCCACCGCCTCCACAACCACCGCCATCGGAGCACCGAAGACTTAGCGATCCGCCAGAAGACCCCGGGAGCCAGCCCTGCGAAGCCCTGACCCCTTCTTCGCCGAGTCTGGACTACCAGGAGCTGGTGAAGCAGAACTCGGAACTGTCCAAGGCGTTGCGCGCGGTGGCACGCCGCTGCTCTGGCCTGCGGGAGGAGAACACGCAGCTGCGGCGCGCAGGCTTCCAGGACAAGTCGGACGAGAAGGTGAAGCGGCTCAAGGTGAAGCACGCGAAGCTTACAGGCCTCGCGCGGCGCCTGGAGGACCGAGCCCGAAAGCTACAAGAAACCAACCTGCGGGCTGCGAGCGCGCCTGTGCCGGGCGACAGCCGCGCGGGTCTGGAGCTGTGCCAGGCGTTTTCCCGCCAGCGCGCCCGGGACTTGTCCGAGCAGGCGAGCGCGCTGCTGGCCAAGGACAAGCAGATCGAAGAGCTGAGGCAGGAGTGCCACTTGCTGCAGGCGCGCGTCGCCTCGGGCTTCGGCAGCGTCCTGCACCCTGGCGGGGGTGCCGCCCAAGCCCAAGCCCAGTGGCTCGACATCAGCGAGTTGGACCGGCTGCAGCGCGAGTCCCAGCGGGAGGTGCTGCGCCTGCAGAGACAGTTGACACGCCAGCAGGCCAGCGGCAGCGCCCGAGTGGAGGCGGACGGCCAGGGCGCACCCAGCGAGGAGGCGCGGCGCCAGGTGCAGGCCCTGGAGCTCGAGCTGGGCTCGCGGCGGCGGGAGTGCGAGGAGCTGAGCGCCCAGGCGGCTGCGGCGCGGCGGCGGGGCGACGAGGCTGAGGCGCAGCTGCAGGCGGCGCTACGCGAGGGAGCCTGGCTGACCCAGGAGAATGCGCGGTTGCAGGCCCAGGCCGACTGGACGCGGAAGGTGGCGGCCGAGAACGACGACGTGCGCGGGCAGCTGGACCGCGCGTGCCAGGAGCGCGACGCCGCCGGCATGCTGGCAGAGCAGCTGCTGCAGCAGGCGGCGCGCGGACAGGACCGGCAGCAACAGCTGCAGCACGACCTGCGAAAGGCCTTGCACGATCTCCAGGCTGCTCGCGAGGAGATGCTAGCGCTTCAGTGTCAGCCTGGTCAACCTCCCCCCGAACCCCAGGAGGCCCCCCAAGTCCCCGAGTCTCAAGTTAGAGACCCTGGAAGGACCAAGTTCCAGCCGGAGCCTCCAGACCAAGCATCTTCACAGCCCAGCAGAGACAAACGGGAGAATCAAGAAGCTTCTCGGCCCGGAAGTCCAGTTGCCATCGGGGAGACAGCCAGTGCCCCTGAGGTGCCTGACAGAGTTCTAGCCAGTCGGCCTCTGGACTCCAGGTACCAGGCCAAGAAAACTAGCTCCCAGTCGAACTCTTCTTCTGAGGTGGAGTCTGCATGGGCCACAGTGCCATCTTGTCCTACTCTGGATATGGACACCGCCAGCGAGATGGAGGATCTGGAGCCTGACAGTATGTCTTCCACCTTGGAAGTGGGGGGGTCAGAGGCCCGCCTGCCCCCCAAGCTCAAGATATTCCTGGCTCGTTACAGCTACAATCCTTTTAAGGGCCCTAATGAGCACCCTGAGAGTGAGCTACCCCTTACAGCTGGGGATTATGTCTATATCTTTGGGGACATGGATGAAGACGGCTTTTATGAAGGGGAGCTTGAGGATGGCCGACGAGGGCTGGTGCCGTCCAACCTGGTGGAGCAGATTCCAGACAGTGACATCCTGGACTGCCTGCCCCTCAAATCCCCTGACTTTGGCCCCACTCGGCTCCCACCTGGACAGAGCAAAGGTTTGACGGAAGACACTGGTCACAGCTTCTTGCCTGGGAAAGCCCAGGGGGCTATGGACAAGGGGCCATGCCTGATGGTGCGAGTAGCCCCCATGACAGAGGGGGCAGCAGAGATCGAGGATGCCAAGACAGAAGACAGCTGGCTGGGTGCACTGCAGTGTATGAAAGAGAAGGGCTTCTCCAGACCCCTTCTAGGGGCCACAGGGGCTCTGTGCATGGCCCCCATGCAACTCCACCTGCAAAGCGTTGCAGCAACATCGGCCAAGATCGCCTGGGTCTACGGCAGCAGCAGCCACCTCCATATGGTGTATCTCAATGGTCAAGAGCACGCCCTGACCCCAGCAGGTGTGAGCAGCTATACCTTTCATGGCCTGCTGCCTGGCACGCGGTACCGGGCACGGGTGGAGGTGCGGCTGCCGTGGGACTCGCTGCAGGTGCACTGGAAGACGTTGTCCTCTACCATCACCTTCAAAACGCCCCTGGCGGGACCCCCTGACCCTCCTCTGGATGTGCTGGTGGAGCGCCACACCTCCCCAGGCCTCCTGATGGTCAGCTGGCTCCCCGTAACCATTGACTCTGCTGGGTCATCCAATGGAGTCCAGGTCACCGGCTATGCCATCTATGCTGATGGGCTCAAGGTTGCAGAGGTCGCCGATGCCACTGCTGGGAGCACCCTCTTGGAATATTCCCAGCTCCAGCAGCCCCTGCTGTGCCAGAGTGTGTCTGTGAGAACCATGTCCCTTTGTGGTGAGTCCCTGGATTCGGTGCCAGCCCACATCCCTCATGACTGTTTCACCTGCCACCAGTTGCCAGAGACTTCTTCCTTTAGCCACCCATGTGGTGACCCATCTACCTGCCGAGTCACTGTCCCTGTCTGTTCTCAGAGGCTGACCCTGGCTCCCCTGAGTGCCACAGCCAGCCCTCACGCTCCTGGAAGCTGTGGGGAGTCCCAGGCCGAGTTTCTAGAAGCCTTCTATGAAGAACCCCCAAGGAGGCAGTCTCCGATGCCCAACCTGGATCCAGAAAGAGAATGTGCCAGTGCAGGGTGTAGCCGCCAACCCCAGGGGCCTCCAGAGACCCAAGAAGTCTGCAGAAAGGACCTGCTCTTCCAGCAGAGGTCACCGAACCACAGACCCCCTCTGCCCAGTGGCCAGTCGAGGGGAGAAGACCGCTATTGTCACATGGGCCCTAGACAGAGTCCTGTTTCGGGAGTCATCCATTTTTTCCCAGAGCGTGGGCTCAACAAAGAACTGTATCAGGAAAAGGCTGCCCTTGAGAAGGTCCTTAGGCAAAAGCAAGATACCCAAGTGCTCGTCCCTCCCCGGCTGGATGCCAGCCAACCATATGTGTCTGACTTCCATGACATTCTGCAGAAGGAGGAGGCCGTGTGCTTCAGTCCCTGGGGCACGAGGAGGCGAGAGCAGAGAAAGGAGTTTAGGACCCAGAATGGGAGAGGTCAGGCTCTGGGGGGCAAGAGAATGTGCCAGCTCCAGGAGCCTACCCCAGCACTTTGTCCAGCTCCATCCAGCAAGGTCATGAAGATGCCCAGGGGTGGCCCCTCCCCACTGGGGACGGGGGGGGACACTCTGGTCAGGGTCTTTGTGGCCCTCTTTGATTATAACCCCCTGGTGATGTCTGCCAACCCTGAGGTCACAGAGGAGGAGCTGGCCTTCCAGAAAGGGCAGTTGCTAAGAGTGTGGGGATCTCAGGACCCCTGTGGCTTCTACCATGGCGAGTGTAACGGGCAAGTGGGCACCATACCTGGGCACCTGGTGGCTGAAGTGAAGGTGGGCACAGAGCAGACTGATGGCAAGTGGCATTTGCCAGTGCATGGGTACCTCCCCCCTATGGCCCCCTTCAACGACTTTGCGGGGCTCACCAGCCCCCAGAGCTCCTTTCCTATGCCCCAAGGGAACCCCAGGATGTCATCACTGTGGACCCCAACAACCATGATGGCAGCTTTGGACTATGACCCCAAGGATGGGCGAGCAGGGGGTCAGGTGAAGGACAAGCTGTCGCTGAGGGCAGGGGATGTGGTCACAGTGTATGGGCCTGTGGATGACAAGGGATTCTATTATGGGGAGTCGGGTGGTCACAGGGGCCTGGTCCCAGCCCACCTGCTGGATCACCTTTCCCTCCATGGGGAGTGAGCAAAGCTCCCACCGGGGTAGTGGCCTCTAGCCACCCACACCCCACCAGAGGAGAAGCAAGCTCTGGGACTCTACCTCCAGCACCCCTCCTCACCTCCATGAGCATCACTTGCTCCAAGCGTCACCATGGGAAACTGATGGCAGTCCCAAGGTGTCCCCTAGCCTCTGCGAGGAGCAGGGCTTAAGTCCGAACTGAGCTGTTCCCCAAAGAAAACAGAACAAACAGCCCGTGAGAGCCCAACAGGCTACTTCGGAGTTGTCAGTGACCATGACGGTGTTTGGAGAAGTGCCTTTTTCTGTGCTCAGTGTACATTTTCTCTAGAAGTTTCTTTAGAGTTTTCTCATCCATTGCCTTGTATGACAGTCTCAAGAAAAGCCTACCTCTTAAAAAAAAAAACAACAAGAAAGAGTGACCAGAATGTTATTTTTCTATCTTATGTTCACCCCCTCATTAAAATGTTCATAGAAAAAAAAGAAAAAGAATACTTTAGAAGTAAAAGCACAACCAAGGGAAACACAAACCTACCTGTTGCACCCCCTGCCCCCCACTTCTGTCTAGAGGATCTTGCAATGACTGCAGACATGTGTTCCCAGCTGGGGAGGGCACCTCCTTCCTCTTTAGGGGGAACTCAGCTTAGGGTTTTAAGAGCCATGCAGAAGAAGGGCCCCACCACAGGCTCAGTGAGGCTGGTGTTCCCCACAGGCTTTCCTGCACGTGGCCTGTGTCCCTGGGTGTCAGCCTTTGTGGTGGTTGGGATTAGCATCTCCCGACTGGGGATCCCACCCTACATGGCATTAGTAACTGTCCCCTTTCCCCAGTGTGTCTCCCTGGGAGGGCGTTTCCATATTTCCCCCATCTTACATAAGAGCCTTTGAGGCTCACAGGGTGCCCCTTGTGTCAGGTCACCCGGCTGTAGGGCTGCTTCTTCCCACAGCCTCTGGGCTTCCCCTCTGGGAGAGTGGGAGTGAAAGGTGGTCTTTATCCATCTCTGCTTCTGTCTGACATTCCTTTGTTTTCCTGAGTCCAACGATGATGTCAAAGGAAGGGCACTGCCTTCCTGGGTGCAGGAGGAAATGACTAGAAGCATTCCCTGGGCAGGCAGAAGGATTGGAGCCACTAGTAGTTAGTTTCCTTGGGGAATTGGTGAATTGGGTCCAGAGGGTTCCACCAAGCTGGCCTTGAGGCTGAAGGCAGGAACTGGAAAGGAACAGACCCTGTGGAGGGGGGGGGGTTGCCACCTTATCCTCACAAAATACAGGGACTAGTTCAGCAGCTGTGGTGTGCACACACACCACTTGTGAGTGGAAGGTCTCTGGCCTAAGCCTGGGAAAGAAACTCTTCCTTACTCAACCATTTTTAAATTTTTTTTAATAGATTTTATTTATTTATTTGACAGAGAGATCACAAGTAAGCAGAGAGGCAGGCAGAGAGAGAAGAGGTAGCAGGCTCCCCGCCGAGCAGAGAGCCCGATGTGGGGCTCGATCCCAGGACTCTGAGATCATGACCTGAGCCGAAGGCAGCGGCCTAACCCACTGAGCCACCCAGGCGCCCCCCATTTTTAAATTTTTTATCTTAAGATTTTATTTATGTATTTGACAGAGAGAGACACACACATCAAGAGAGAGAATACAAGCAGGGGGAGTGGGAGATAGAGAAGCAGGCTTCCCATTGAGCAAGGAGCCTGATGTGGGGCTTGATCCCTCGACCCTGGGACCATGACCCAAGCCGAAGGCAGACATTTAACGACTGAGCCACCCAAGCACCCCTCAACCATTTTCTTTAAAGATTTTATTTTATTATTTCTTTGAGAGAGAGAGAGAGTATGAGCAGTGGGGAGTGACAGAGTAGGAGGGAAAAGCAGGCTCTCTGCTAAGCGAGGAGCCGGATGTAGGGCTCAATCCTGTGACCCTGGGGTCATGACCTAGGGAAGAGGGAAGGCAGACGCTTAGCTGACTGAGCCACCCAGGCGCCGAGAACCAATTTTTTTTTAAAGATTTTATTTATTTATTTGACAGATCACAAGTAGGCAGAGAGGCAGGGAGGGTGGAGGCGGTGGGGGGGGAGGCTCCCTGCGGAGCAGAGAGCCCGATGCAGGGCTCGATTCCAGGACCCTGAGATCATGACCTGAGCTGAAGGCTGAGCCTTAACCCACTGAGCCACCCAGGCACCCCGAGAACCATTTTTTTTTTAAGGTTTTTTTCCAAG
Source organism: Lutra lutra (assembly GCF_902655055.1). NCBI lineage: Eukaryota > Metazoa > Chordata > Mammalia > Carnivora > Mustelidae > Lutra > Lutra lutra. Next base: position 65,230,619 of record NC_062289.1, on the reverse strand, counting down.
AACCATTTTTTAAAGATTTTTATTTTTTTTTTTTAAGATTTTATTTATTTATTTGACAGAGAGAGATCACAAGTAGACAGAGAGGCAAGCAGAGAGAGAGAGGGAAGCAGGCCTCTTGCTGAGCAGAGAGCCCGATGCGGGACTTGATCCCAGGACCCTGAGATCATGACCTGAGCCGAAGGCAGCGGCTTAACCCACTGAGCCACCCAGGCGCCCCAAGATTTTTATTTTTAAGCAATTTCTACACCCAATTCAGGGCTGGAACTCACAATCCCGTAATCAAGAGTTGCGGGCTCTACCCACTGAGCCAGCCAGGCATCTCCCACCTTGACCATTCTTAAATGTGTAATTCAGTAGTGTGAAGTACATTCATATCGTCATGCAGCCAATTCCCCCAAGTTCTTTTTGTCTCGCAAAACTGAAATTCTGTACCCATTAAACAACTCCCCATACCCTTTCCCTCAGTCCCCAATAACCTTGAATCTACTTTGTGTCTCTGAATTTCATTGCTCTAGGGATCTCCTATAAGTAGACTCACGCAGGAAATTTGTCTTTTTGTGTTTAGCTTATGTCACTGAGCATAAGGTCCTCAGAGTTCAGCCATGTAGCGTGTATCATCAAACTGTCCTTTCTCAAGGCCAAGTCATATTGTATGGAGTGGAGAGCCAACATTTTGTGTACTAGGGCTAGGGACAAGAATGTCCACACATCAGGAGAACAACAGCAGTTCAGCCAGAGAAGAGAAACGTTAACCCACCTACTTTCAAATTTAAAGACAATGACTCTAATTCTGTAAGAACCCAATGAGAGTTACACAAACTATATTGTTCTGTCATTTTTCTGGTGAACTTTGCATCCTTCCCTGACCATTCGTGGAAGATTGCTCCCATTGTTTCAACAGCTGCAGAATTATCTGCTGTAGTTACGTAGAGCCATCCCACCCCTCACTGCGGCCCTTACCCTGCTTCACTTCCCCCCCCAGCCCAATCTACACCTGGTGTTTTGCCCACGGTTTTTCTGTTGTCTGTGTCCCGCCCCCACAGCCATCTCCACAGACAGAATGCAAGTTCCACAAATGGCTTATTCATTGCCTGGCTCATAGTGGGTCTTCAATAAATGCACATGGAGTGAAGGAACAAGCAGGTTTTGTTTTGTTTTGTTTTGTTTTGTTTTATTTATTCGACAGAAAGAGACACAGTGAGAGAGGGAACACAAGCAGAGGGAGTGGGAGAGGGAGAAGCAGGCTTCCCGCGAAGCAGGGAGCCCGATGCAGGGCTTGATCCCAGGGCCCTGCGATCATTACCTGAGCAGAAGGCAGACACTTAACGACTGAGCCACCCAGGCGCCCCGAACAAGCAGTTTTTGACCATCCTCTGTATGTGGGCTCTGGCTGGGCTCCAGGCATTCATATTCCACACTGGGCTAAATCCACTGGAACAGTGGAAGGTGTTGACCCTGAGCAGCAGAGGATGTCTTTGCTAATTTTGACACTGGGACACTAGGGCAGGTGAGAAGCTGGGGATCCTCGTCAGTGGCAACCACAGATGCAAAGGCCCTGGGGCATGAGAACAATCAATGAGTGCTTGAATACTTGGGGAAACTTAGGGAGCAGTGGCACAGGCAGGGGAAAGAGATTGGAGATAGGTATCTACCTGACGCTGAGGGCCCCCTCTCCCGGAAGGGCTTCCAAGTCCCCGGGAGCTTCCTGACACTGCCACCAGGGGGCAGGCTGGGTGCCCCAAGGGTTGCTCCCCAGGGCCCTTGCATGGGAGTCAGCTGCCTGGCCCCACACCTGTCTTCTCAGGCCCTGAGCCCCAGTGTCAGGGTAAACAGAAACATCTCTTTGACCCTGCAGGCGTGGGATTCAGGCCCCACCCAACCCTGTTCTCTCTGTCCCCTCTCACCAAAGCACCCTGTGGAGCCCCTCCTCCCTATCTACGGTGGTTGTCTTTCTGGGCACCCCTGATCAGTATCAGGCCTGGCAAGTCTGACACCCAGCCACAGGGAAGCCTTGATCTTCAGAACTCTTCTTCTGGTCCTGTTCCTACAAATCCTAGTTTCCTTGAGACCATGGGAAGTTTGAGTGAATGAGTGAAGAAGCACAAGGCCCTGGAGGAGGCAGGGCCACCAGCGGTGGAGCAGCTGGGGGGCCAGAACCCGGCCAGGTAGGTCCAAGCCCTGGCCTGCCAGTGGACAGCTGGAAGGGTTCTCTGAACCTCAGTGTCTTCATCTTTGTCAGGGCTGGGGGTGCAGCAGGAAGTTATATTGAGCAGGTCAAATGTACAGAGCACTTAGCCCAGGGCCAGGACCCAAAGGAAGACCAAGAAAGCTGGTAAGGACACAGGTGCCAGGGGCTGTGGGCTCTGGGTCCAGCTTGCTTCCCACCAGGGCACTGAGAACCTGCACAGGGACGCCATGCAGGTCTAGTGAGGTGGGCAGGCTAGGAAGGAGCAGGTGCCTGGTTGTGGCCTGCACTGGTGGGGCCCCTCCCCAACTGACCAGACCACCTAGAGGCCCAAAGCCTGTCCAGGCCTGCCCAGGAGGGGCTGGGGGTTGGGAAGCCCAGCTGGCCAGAGGGCAGAGGAGTCTGGAGTGGGCAAAGGGGCAGCATCCAAAGAGCCTGAAGCGTTCTGGAACAAGGGTCACAGATCATGTCCTGGGGCTGTCTACTTCTGCCCAGGGGCCTCTGGTCAGGGCAAGTCTCAGCACCTCACCAGCCCTCCTCCCACAGAGGAAGGGCTTTTGGCTTTTAGTTATTTCTCATCAGGGACCTGGTTTCCTACTCCTGCCCCTCACAATTGGGTATGGATTAACCCAATTCACAAATGAGAAGAGAGAACCGGTGGCAAGAGAAAAGAACTGCCACAAAAACAGCATGAAGATGCCCAAGGGCCTCCTTCTAGCCTTTTCCAAGGCCCACCTGCCATAGGGACCTGCGTCCAGCCCATCCGTCCCTCCTCTACCTTTCGGTGACCTGCCCCTCTTGTCCTTTGCCACTGTGCAGGTTTCAAATTATCCGGACATAATGAAAAAGAACTCAGAGACACTTATTCCACTTTTTTGGTCACACCCTCCTATGCCTGTCTCAACCCAGTGAAAGTCGGACGGGTGGGGGCCTGTAGGAGGTCGGGATGTTCCACCTAAGATAGAACACACTGGCCCAACTCTGGTCTTGTGAAACCAGGTGGAGCTGCCTCTAGGAACCCGGGCACAGAGGGTTCCTGGGGCCCTGGTGGCACTGTGAACACCAGGAGGTGGGGAGGATCTGCATTGGGTCTCTTCTGGTCTGCAGTGCTCAGTATTTTCAGGTCCCACTCTCTCCAAAGCCTGGGTGTCTGATGCCTGGCTATAGGCTTGCGTGCCTCATTGTGCTCTGAACCCGCAGGTAAACTCCCTTCAGTCCTCTAGTAAATGACCACCTGGCAGGCTATGCCCACCTAGCTGGACCTCTAGGACATTGACCTTAGCTTGGGGGACTGCCCTGGCCACACCTCTTGGCTAGAGAGTGCCCTCTCCAGGGCTTGGCCCCTCTTGCTCACCCTGAGAGTGGGGGGTGGGGGCTGAATCCTAATCCTGGATCACCGGGGAAACTTCAGGCGATTTTTTCATTCTCAGCCTCAACTTCCTTTTCCCTAAAATCAGCCTTCCTGGAGGGGGCGGGGGAGGGGAGGGGAGCGCTACTCTGCCCCTTTGGCCAGCGTCCTTCAAAAGTGCCCTCTATCCTGTCTTGGGGGCAGCTTCTCCATCCAGCCCCACCCTCCCTGGATTTAGCTGCTCCTCCCAGATGCCTGAACAGCCCCCAGGCATATCCCTGTAAATGAGTAAATTACCCATTCATTTCACTGCCTCTCCCATCAGACTGGGTCTAACCTCCTGTTGTGCCCTCCACACCCGCATCTGAACCCAGTGAGGAGTGGCATCAGGGTCTGTGGGCCAGCGTATTCCTAAATTTAGGACAGGGGCACCGAATGGCCTGTAACCAAGACCGGCTCAAGAAAGTGTTGGCCTGGGGCGATCCATGGGCGCTTCCCAATAAGAACTGACCTTTATGAGCCTTCGCCACTTGCCTTAGCTCACGTCTTGCTGTCCTGCTCACGGCAACCCTAACCAGATGGTGTAATTATTTCTCCTTTTTACAGATGGGGAAACTGGCTCAGAGAGAGGAGGTCATGCATCAAGGTCATTCAGTTGGTAACAGAGCCAGGGTCTGAACCCAGGTGTGTCCCTTTGCCCCTTGCCCTTATCTGAAGGATTCCTCCCCCCAGCCTGGGGGCAGGGGCCTGGGTCTGGGGAGGTGAGTAGAGGGTGGGATAGTCAGGAATTCAAATTGGTAGAGCTGGTATGGGGGGGGGGGAGGGCAGGAGGTGCTGGGGAGTGGCCAGTAGTTAAGGCTTGGGCAACCTGGTGCTTCGGGGAGGGAGGGGACAGGCACAGACCTGCTGAGCCAGAAATGCCCAAGGGTCTCCAGGGAGAAGCATAGGGAAGGTGGTTGAGAGCTGGCGCCAGCAAAGCACCCCAGCGGGGAGGGCCAAGGAGTAGAATTGGGCACTGAGGCCCCACACAGAACCATAGGGATTTAAGGAGAAAAAGGCTTCCGAGAGGGCAGGGGGCCACATTTTCTAGAAGGAGGGAGTGGTCAGTCTCCACAAGGTCAGGCCAGATAAGAGTCCCTGGGCCCAGCCTCCCTCGTGACTGTTACCAGAGGCTGCTCTCCCAGCCCAGGGGCTTCTGTGTGCTGGCAGTGAGGGAGCTGGTCCCCTCCCCCACTGCTACAGTGGTGATGAGGGAGGGCTCCCCAAAAGAAAACTGCAAAGTTGGAATCTGGAAATTCCAAGCCCTCCCCACAGTGCAGCTTTGGTGCACTCCGACCCCTCCTGCTACTCGAGCAGAGCCCCCAGGCAGTTCCCAGTGCTCCAGGCCCCTGTTCCTGCTGAGATTCAGGAGGAGACCAGCCTCTCAGCTCCTGCCCCCCTCAGCTACTGGAGAGGAACCTCACTAAGGAAATAGAACCTTGCCTCACCTTATCCCCACGTTTGCCCTGGGGTCCTTTCTGTCTGCTCCCTCCCCGCCATCTGCTGAGACTCTGCTGGGCTTCTACCTGCCCTATCCAAGCCAATGGGGGCAGATGGAGCTATCAGCTCCATTTTACAGGTGGGGAAACTAAGGCCAATAGCGGTCTGTACTAGGGCAGCGGGTGGTCACTGTTACAGCTAGGATTTGGATCCAGGTCCCATCGCTTTTCCTCAGGCTTCCCCCAGAAGCACAGGCCCACTGACGTTCATTTCCATCCTGCTCATCATGGAGCCATGGCTGGGCCTCCTTCATCCATCTGTTCTGTGGGGCCAGCCGCCACTCTGGCACATGCGGAAAGACCCCAGAATAGACCCTGCCAGTCTAATGGTGGAAGCATCCGAGAAGCCAAAGGGCTTCACATGAGTAATCAGAAGGGCCCCAGTGGGCTTGCAACCAAGTAGGACACAGGAAGAGTTTCCAAGAAAGGGAGGCCTCACTGAAATTTTTCTTTTTCTTTATTTCATAATGGTTTAACAACAACAACAAAAACAAATACATAGAGGAATGCCAATACTACAGAGGATTAAATGTGGAGTTAAATGAGAAGTCTCCCTCTTCACTCCTCCCCCATTTCCCTTCCTACCCTGAGACTCCTGTCCTGGAGGGATTTCTTTTTTTCTAAGATTTTTTTTAAAAGATTTTATTTATTTATTTGACAGAGAGAGATCACAAGTAGGCAGAGAGGCAGGCAGAGAGAGGAAGGGAAGCAGGCTCCCCGCTGAGCAGATAGCCTGATGCGGGGCTCCATCCCAGGACCCTGAGATCATGACCTGAGCTGAAGGCAGAGGTTTAATCCACTGAGCCACCCAGGTGCCCTTAAATTTTTTTTTTTTTAAGATTTTATTCATTTATTTGACAGAGAGAGAGGCAGGGAGAGAGGGAACACAAGCAGAGGGAGTGGAAGAGGGAGAAGCAGGCTTCCCGTTGAGCCAGGAGCCAGAGGCGGGTCTCTGATGCCAGGACTCTGGGATCATGACCCGAGTCAAAGGCAGATGTTTAACGACTGAGCTACCCAGGTGCCCCCTGCCTTTTTTAAAAGATTTATTTATTTATTTTAGGGACAGAAAGAGAGAGAGAGAGAGAGAATGTGTGTGCACGTAGGAGCATACGAGCCCAGGAGGAGGACAGAGGGAGAAAGAGAATCTTGGAGAAGATTCCCCACTGAGGATGGAGCCTGAGATCATGACCGGAGCTGAACTCAAGAGTTGGCCGTTCAACCAACTGAGCCACCCAGGTGCCGCATTCTTTAGGGATTTATAAAGAGAAATGAAAACACCTATAATGTTTAAAAATCATTGATGTGATTACATCATGCATCCCGTTCTACATCTTGCTCTTCCACTTAGCAGAAGGTCTTGGCCAAGTGTAAATTTCTCCCCCTTCTTGGCGAGTGTGCCGGATGACAGTGTCATGTCCTTCAGCTGGGTTCCAGGGCTGTCTTGCCTTCCCTGCGGCTTCCCCGGGTTGCTAGGGGACCGGTCACCCCCACACGCTTCCAGTGCGAGTATGTTCGAGAAGCCTGACGCTGGCTTGGGCTCACAGCACTCCCTGTCTTTTGGTTCTCATCACATCCCATGGTCCCGTGTGCTTGGCACTCCTCTGGGTGTTTCAAAGAGCCCTTTCTCCCTTCAGGGGTTTGTTGGTGCTGCTCCCCTGCCTGGCCTCACCTTGCCTCGCCTCTCACTCTGGTTTGGCCTTTGGACCTCACTCATTAATTCATGAGTGCACTGAGTAGTATTTACTGTGTAGGTGCCTACCTCGGCCTAGGCACTTTGCGCAGCAGTGAAGAGTGGCTGATGGTGACTTGTGCGGGGTACCCCTTTTGGTGAGGGAGAGAGAGGTGAGTGAAGAAGCATGTCTTCAACGAGGTCTTCACAGATGGTGCAAGACCCGGGAAGGAAATAGGGAGCAAGGGTGGAGAGTGTAGAGCAGCTGTTGGAGAGCAATCAGGAGTACCTGGCTGGCTCAGTTGGTGAAGCATGTGACTCTTGACCTTGGGGTTGTAAGTTTGAGCCCCATGTTGGGTGTGGAGATTGGTTAAAAATAAAATCTTTGGGGCACCTGGGTGCACAGTAGCGTGGGGACCCCACTCTTGGTTTCAGTTCAGGTCTAATCTCAGGCTCGTGAGATCAAGCCCCATGTGGGGAGTCTGCTGTGGATTCTCTCTCTTCCTCTCTCTCTGCCCCTCCTCCTGCTTTCTCTCTCTCTCTCCCTCCCTCTCTCAAATATATAAATAAAATCATTTTCTTAAAGATTTTATTTATTTATTTGACAGAGAGAGAGAGCACAAGTAGGCAGAAAAACAGCCAGAGAGAGAGGGGGAAGCAGGCTCCCTGCTGAGCAGAGAGCCTGATATAGGGCTCAATCCCAGGACCCCAAGATCATGACCTGGGCTGATGGCAAGAGGCTTAACCCACTGAGCCACCCAGATGCCACTATATAAATAAAATCTTTAAAAATATTATTTATTGGGGCACCTGGGTGGCTCAGTCATTGGGCGTCACCTTCGCCTCGGGTCATGATCCCAGAGTCCTGGGATCGAGCCCCTCATCTGGCTCCCTGCTCCACAGGGAGCCTGTTTCTCCCTCTCCCACTCCCCCTCCTTGTGCTCCCTCTCTTGCTGTGTCTTTCTGTCAAATAAATAAAATCTTTTTTAAAATATTATTTATTTATTTGAGAGAGAAAGAGCATAAGTGGAGGGAGGGGTAGAGGGAGAGGGAGAAGCAGACTCCCCGTTGAGTGGAAGCTGGACATCCCAGGACCCCAAGATCACAACCTGAGGTGAAGTCAGATGCTTAACCGACTGAGTCACCCAGGTGTCCCCAAAATAAAATATTTAAGAAAGAAAGAAAGAAAGAAGGGCGCCTGTATGGTTCAGTTGGTTAAGGTGGTTGCCTTCGTCTCAAGTAATGATCCTGGGGTCCTGGGATCAAGCCCCACGTGGGGCTCCCCACTCAGCAGAGAGCCTGCTTCTCCCTCTCCCTCCGCCTTCTGCTCTGCCTACTTGTGCTCTCTATCTCTCTGTCAGATAAGTAAAAAAATAAAATCTTCAAAGAAAGAAAGAAAGGGCAATCAGAGGAAGTCGCACTGGGAGCAACATTGGAGCTAGCACTGAAACACGGCTTGCCAGGCAGAGGGAATAGCATAGGCAAATCCCCTTCCTTGGCCCCACAAACCAGGGCACTCAGTTTCCCTGTTAGACGTTGGAAAGCTGACTGCTCATCTCCTTGCCCAGATCCAAGCCTTCCCTCCCTTGTCTCCTCCCTTGTCCATGGTCTTCCAGGGCCAGGGACCACCACTGTGCACTAGCGTGGTACCCATCTCACTGATGTCAATGATGTCAGCAACTGTCGGTTGAATGACAGTGGAGTGTATGGACTCTCTTGGGTTCAGGGTGTTTTTTTTTTAGCTCTGCCTAGGTCTGTGAGATGGCAAAATGAGGGGAGATGGGTAGTGAGGAAGCCTCTACCCAGCACGGCCTGGCCTTTGCTCTAGGGAATATCATGTTGGGGGACTTAATTTTTTTTTTTTAGGATTTTATTCATTTATTTGACAGACAGAGCTCACAAGTAGGCAGAGAGGCAGGCAGAGAGAGAGGGGGAAGCAGACTGATCATCAGCAGTGAGCCTGATGCAGGGCTCAATCCCAGGACCCTGGGATCATGACCGGAGCCGAAGGCAGAGGCTTAACCCACTGAGCCACCCAGGCGCCCCAGGGGACTTAATTTTTAAAAAAAGGACTGGTTGAGGGGTGCCTGGGTGGTTCAGTCATTGAGCGTTTGCCTTTGCCTCGTTGTGATCCCAGGGTCCTGGGATTGAGCCCTGCATTGGGCTCCCTGCTTAGCAGGAAGCCTGCTTCTCCCTCTCCCACTCCCTCTGCTTGTGTTCCTTCTCTCGCTATGTCTCTCTGTCAAATAAATAAGTAAAAAATCTTTAACCAAAAAAAAAGGATTGGTTGATAGATTGATTTTAAAAAGATTTTACTTATGGGCGCCTGGGTGGCTCAGTGGGTTAAGCCGCTGCCTTCGGCTCAGGTCATGATCTCAGGGTCCTGGGATCGAGTCCCGCATGGGGCTCTCTGCTCAGCAGGGAGCCTGCTTCCTCCTTTCTCTCTCTTCTTGCATCTCTGTCTGCTTGTGATTTCTGTCTGTCAAATAAATAAATAAAATCTTTAAAAAAAAAGATTTTACTTATTTGAGAGAGTGTATGTGCCTGCAAGCAGGAGGAGGGACAGGGGAGAGGGAGAGAGAGAATCTCAAGCAGACTCCATGCAGAGCACTGAGCCGAGGGGGGAGGGGCTGGATCCCATGACCTGCTCCCCCATGTTCCTCCGTCCCATCATGGCCTGAGCTGAAATCAAAAGTTTGCCACTTGGGATGCCTAGGTAGCTCAGTCTGTTAAGTGATTGCCTTCAGCTCAGGTCATGATCCCAGGGTGCTATCCATCAAGCCCTGTGTGGGGCTCCATGATCAACAGGGAGCCTGCTTCTCTCTCCTTCTCTCTATCAAATAAATAAAATCTTTTTAAAAAGATGAAATCCAAGCTGACTCCACACTGAGAGGAGCCTGCTGTAGGTTTGGATCTCAAGACCCTGAGATTATCATCCCAGCTGAAACCAAGAGTCATCTTTTTTTTAAAAAAGATTGTATTTATCTGGGGCGCCTGGGTGGCTCAGTGGGTTGGGCCTCTGCCTTTGGCTTGGGTCGTGGTCTCAGGGTCCTGGGATCGAGCCCCGCATCGGGCTCTCTGCTCGTCGGGGAGCCTGCTTCCTCCTCTCTCTCTGCCTGCCTCTCTGCCTACTTGTGATCTCTGTCTGTCAAATAACTAAATAAAATCTTTAAAAAAAAAACTTAAAAAAAAAAGATTGTATTTATTTATTTGAGAGAGAGATAACAAGAGAGAACACGAGCAGGGCAGGGGAGAGGGACAAGCAGTTTCCCTGCTAAGCAGGGAGCCTGAGTGGGGCTCAGTCCCAGGACCCCGAGATCATGACTTGAGCCAACCCAACCCATTGTACCACCCAGACGCCCTGGGGGACTTCTCTTCAGGTGGAGTACTATTTTTGTTTTAAATATTTTATTTAAATATCTGAGAGAGAGAGAGCGCACAAGCAGGGGAGAGGTGCAGAGACAGAGGGAGGAGAAGACCCCCCTGCTGAGCAGGGAGCCAGATTTGGGACTCGATCCCAGAACCCTGGAATTATGCCCCGAGCTGAAGGCAGTTGCTTAACCGACGAGCCACCCAGGTGGAGTATTGTTTTAATAGGCAGGACCAAGCTCTTGCCTATCAGAGGGGCTTGAGTTTGAGCTTCGCTGTGTGACCTTGAGCAAGTGACCTTACCCTCTTTGAGCCTCATTTTTCTCATCTATAAAATGGGATTGTAGTGCCATCCTTCTCATAGGTGGTGATAAGGAACAACAAGCCCATGTGTGTACAGTGCTTTGCTCACATGTAGAGTAAGGACTTGATGTTGGGAGCCAATAACAGCAACCAGGAATTGGGTGGGGCTGTTGTTGTTGCAAGAGTGATTCTGCTTCCCAGTTGATTGACCGGAACACCAGGCTTCTGTAGTGCACTCTGCCTCCTGTGTGGACCACTCACATTACACCCTTTGTGACAGGGAATGAATGAAACCCACATGACTTGGGAAGCAGCAGATGGGGTGCTCTGTGGTGGGAGAGAACAGGCTGGGGGTTGGGAGGAAATTCATTCATTTGACCTTTTAGTTGACCACCTATTCGGTGGCAGGCATGAGGTGGGTACTAGGTCTACAAGAATGAACAAGACAAAGTCTTCTTGTTGTCATGGCAACTGCCCATCGGGGGCATCAAGACCGTATCAGGGTGAGTAGCCTGGGATCAAGGGAGATGATGTCTGAGCTGAGTAGGAGTTGGCCAGGCAGAGGTGGGGAGAAGGAGGGGGGGTTATGCAGGCAGGAGGAGACCTGGGCACTGATGCCCAGAGGTGGGAGGAAAAATCTTGGCATGTACAGGAGCAGAGAGTTTGCCCTTGTGGCTTGAGCTTGGGGTGGGGGGAGGTGAGACGTGATCTTACATGGGAGATACACTGAAATATTACTGGTTGTTCAACTATTCAAATTTAACTAGGCATCCTGTATTTTTTTTTTTAAGATTTTTTATTTATTTATTTTGTCAGAGAGAGAGGGAGAGCGAGCGAGCACAGGCAGACAGAATGGCAGGCAGAGGCAGAGGGAGAAGCAGGCTCCCTGATGAGCAAGGAGCCCGATGCGGGACTCGATCCCAGGACGCTGGGATCATGACCTGAGCCGAAGGCAGCTGCTTAACCAACTGAGCCACCCAGGCGTCCCAGCCTGTATTTTTTTATATTTGTTAAATCTGCCTGTCATTTAAGAAGCTGTGATTTACCCTTTGGGGATATTTTGTATCATTCGTTTTCCTTTTGTTGTTGTTTTTGATTTTTACTTATTTATTTATGTATTTATAAAGATTTTTATTTATTTGATGGAGAGAGATGCAGAAAGAGAGGGAACACAAGCTGGGGGAATGGGAGAGGGAGAAGCAGGCATCCCGCTGAGCAGGGAGCCAGAAGTGTGACTTGATCCCAGTACTCTGGGATCATGACCAGAGCCCAAGGCAGACGCTTAACGACTGAGCCTGCTTATTTATTTATTTTTAAAAGATGATCGATCGATTGATTGATTGATTGATTTGACACACAGGGAGAGAGCGCGAGCGAGCACCAAAGCACCAAGCACGGAGAGGGGCAGGCAGAGGGGAAGCAGGCTCCCTGCTTAACATGGAACCCAATACGGGGCTCGATCCCAGAACCCTGGGATCATGACTTGAGCCAAAGGCAGCTGCTTAACTGACTGAATCCAGCCAGGCGTCCCTGTTGTTGGTAATTGAAAAAAGATGATGGTAAAAGTGGCAAATCAGCTCTACTGTCCTTACTTGATCCATACTACATGACAGAACAATCACAGCTGCTTTAGCTAGAGCTTGCCAGAGCCTGATTCCATGTACTCCATCTGCCAGTTTCGTCTTCATCAGTCCTCCAAGGAGCCCCATGGGTAGGTGCTGCTATGATTCTCAAATGACTGATGAGGAAAGATCAGAGAGGTTAGCTCGGGTGCTAGACACACAGAGGGAGCTGCAGTCCAGAATATACCTAGTTCTCAATGGCTCTCCTATCCCTGCCCCTGTGTGGTTTTTATATTTCCTTATTACCTTCCATCCAAATAGAGTTTTACAGGGTTGCTATCAGTGTGAACAAAATCTTGAAATCTGCTATTTTTACTTAATATATCAAAAACTTTCCCCCATGTTACAAAGTTTAAGTGTTTTTAAACTATTGCACTAGAAGCGTGCTTGGATTTTGTAAAGTGCTTGGCAGGAAATGGGCTTGAGAGCGAGCACCGGAGGTGGGGAGAGACCATGCAAGCCTGCTCAGGACAGAGATGGTGGGGGTCTAGCTCAATATGATTTAGAAATCCCCCCAACCTTTTTTTTTCTTTCTGATTGTGTTTGTTTGTTTAGATTTTATTTTTAAGTAATCTCTACACCCAATGTGGGGCTCAAACTCACAACCCTGAGATCAAGGGTCCCATGTTACACCCACTGAGCCAGCCAGGTGACCCTCTGCCTAATTTTAAAGGGAATATGTACTAAGTATGAAAAACTTGGAATGTCAGGGAAAGTTAAAGATGCAGGAATAACAAAACCTTAGCTGGTGGGATATAAATTGGTACACAATTTGGAGGGAGAATACTCGGCAGGACCTATGCAAATTGAAAATGCCCACATATCATTTAACCTGTAGATTCTATTTCTAGTAAACTATTCTGCCCAAGTGAAGGCAGAAGAACATAAAGCTATATATTCAATGACTTTAAAAAATTGTCTTTTTAAAGCATCAAACTGTAAGTATCCTGAATAGCTATGATTAAGACAAGTGTTTATAAAACCCTCATACTCTGGAATCTGTCAGCTATTAAAAAATGAGTTTAGGGGTGCCTGCGTGGCCCAGTCGGTTAAGTATCTGCCTTCGGCTCAGGTCATGATCTCAGGGTCCTGGGTTCGAGCCCCACATCGGGCTCCCTGCTCTGCGGAAAGCCTGTTCTCCCTCTCCCATACCCCTGCTTGTGTTCCTTCTCTTGCTGTGTCTCTCTCTCTCTGTCAAATAAATAAATAAAATCTTTAAAAAAAAGTGAATTTATGTGATACGAATAGAAAGACATCTGTGATAGCTTCTCAGGGACAAAGAGCAAATGTCTTATAAGTTCTAAAGTGACTTAGAATTTATATAGTATATTATTTTATACTTCCATAAAGGAAGGTCTTTTTTGTAACATGTGAACAGGTACATGCTGATGTCAGAGAAAGGAGTGAAGGTACATGTCAAACCATTAATGTTACTTCAGAGGACAGATGGGAGTGGGGAGGAAGGAGAATTAGGAGCTTGAAAAAAATGTATTTTGGCTAGAATTATTCCTAGAAGAAATGTTACTTTGGTTAATAAAATACTAAACTACACATGTGTACAAAAAAAATCACAACACCTAGAGAGAACCTCTGTAAATAATTTGGTGTATTTTCCTCCTTTGCTTCTCCATGAATCAATATTTTGTATTTTGTATATACTCGCACAGTTTTTTCTTTTAATATCATTTCCACATTTCTAGGTCATAAAACATCTTTGTAAACACTGCTTGTAGTGGCTGCTTAACATTTTATCACGTGGTGAGCTGTTTAACCAATCCTTTATTGTCAGACATTTATGCTGTGTATGAGTTTTTTTCATAATTATAAATGACACTTGAAAAAATATGATTGTACAAATAATTTTCAAATGCAAATGAAACAAGTGACTACTGAGTGCTCTGGGCACTGGGGGCCCAAGCTTATGGTCTGGTTACAAAGAGAGATCATCAAGCATATTGTCTTCAAATGTGGTTAATTTCTTTAAAACAGAATCCAGAAGATGGATTATTACTACTCCGAGGAGGTACTGATCATTGTAAAAGATTTTTATTCTTAACTTGTACTGTCAAATTCATGTTCAGAAATTTTGAGGTAATTTGTATACTTCCAATAATATAGGACAGTGATTACCCATCAGACCCCTGCCTGGGGTTTGAAGGTTATCATTGGAAACCAATTCCTGATTTGGTAGAAAGCAAAACAAAACACAGGCCACCCCTCCAACCCCTCAGTCATCTTGTAGTTTTAATTTGCATGTCTTTGGTGATTGGAACATTGACATTTTTTTTTAAGCAGTTTCTTTTTTTTTTTTTTAAGGATTTTATTTATCTATTTATTTGAGACAGAGAGGGAAAGAGCAGTCTTTCCCTCTTTGAGACGGGGAGGAATAGAGGGAGGGGGTGAAGCAGACTCCCCCTGACCAAGGGGCAGATGTGGGGCTCAGTCCCAGGACGCTGGGATCATGATCTGAGCCAAAGGCAGACGCTTAACTGCCTGGGCCACCCAGGTGCCCTCAGTAGTTTCTTCAGATAGTTAAGTTCTCTATTAAACTCTATTCATGGAATATGCCTTTTCTTCCTTACAAATCCTTGATATTTTTCTTTTCATTTATTATGTTCTTAACATTTCTAGGATCTGTTTCTAGGGCTTTTTTTTTTCTTGGTTTGTACCCCACTGGGTTGACAGCAATAGCTTTATAATTTAAGTATCTATTACAGCAAGTCCACCTTCATTTGTGAGAAATGTTAGCTGGTTTTGGTTATTTATTCTTGCTGGTGAACTTAGAATTTTGTCAAGTCTTGTTAGGATTCCATTATTTTATACATTACATTCAGTATACATTTACATTTAATATACGTTAAATTTATACATTAATTTGGAAAGAACGGTCGCATAACTAGCCGTCCTGAGGGAAATTATTGAATTGGCTTTCTGTTTTGACTAGTGCTAGGGCACAACTTCCCTGCATGGTAAGTCTGGGTTCTTCTCAGACTTTGACAGTGGTGTGTTCGTACGTTCGGTGTTCAAAGTAGAAAGAGGTCCATTAAGAAACTCCTTAGAGAAAGTGGCTACGGCTCAGGGCAAGCTACAGCCCCTCAGCAGGCCGTGAGAACGACTGCCAGGAGCCTGGGTCCAGGCCGGCCAGCTTAGGCGCGACGCTTGACCCCCGGGGGCCTGCGAGGGGCTGCGGTCACCGGAAGGGGCTGGCTGAGCACCGCGTGCTCGCGACCTCCGCGACCTTTGAGCAGGTAAGGCCAGCCCGCGGGGCTGTAGGAGCGGGGACCCGAAGGGGCGCTGGGGCCAGGGGTCAGGGAGTTCCCTTCCCCTCCGGACCCAAATGGCCTGATCCGGGCCTCCTCGGGAGCTCAGAGCATGCGGCTTCCCGTCCCCGGGAGGGTGCGCCTTTGACGGTAGGGTCCCTGCGGTGGGCAGCATAGAGCCGGGGTGCGAGGGTGTCCTGGAGGTGGGGCGCACGCGGGTCGTTAGGGGTTCCTGATGAGGAACTCGGAGGGGTCAGGCTCAGGCTTAGGCTCGAAGGGGGTCAGCTCTGAGGGCGCAGGCTGGGCGTGGGCCTGTGGGGGTCCAGAGTTCTCTTCCCGGGGTTGGGGGTGGTGGGTGGGCGGTCCGGGCGTTTCGGGGTGCGGTCGCGGTCCCGCCCCTGCACCTGGGGTCGGGGTCTGGCAGGGCGACCACGGTCGGGGGCTCGGCTTCTCCGCGCGCCCCTCCCCCACGATGCCGTCCAGCAGGCCCGTCGCCCCGCCCCGCCCAGTGTTCGGACCGCTCACCACCTCCGCCCCGCCCCCACAGTCCCCGCCCACCACAAGAGCCCGCCCCCATCCCGCCTCCGGCCCCGCCCCGCCGCTCGCCCATTGAGATGTGGGTCAGGGGTGAGCGGGCGGCGCCGACGTCACAAGCTTCCAAGATGGCGCCAGGCGGGCGGCTGTGAGCGGCGCTCAGGGCGCGCTGGGCGGGGAGCCGAGCCGGGCCGGCGGCGGGCGGACGGGGCGGGCGCAGGCGGCGCGAGTTGGGCGCCGAGGACGGGGCGCCGCGGGCAGGGCCGGCCGGCCGGCGGGCGGAGCGCCGCCGCCGACGCACACGAGGTGAGAGGCCGTCTGGGGCAACAGGGGGGCGCGGGCGGGGGCCGCGGACGGGCGCGCCCCCGGGGAGAGGGGCGTGGGCGGGCGCGCGCCCGCAGGGGCTGGGCGGGGGCGCACGCGGGACCCCCGGCCCGACGCAGCCTGCCCTGGCTTTGTGGTCCCGGTGCCCGGTAGGGCGCGGGCGGCGGGGGACCCTGGGCACAAAGCCCAGGGGCCGCGCCAGGCCGGGGCGCGGGTCTGCAGAGCGGGGGTCGGCGGCTGAGCGGGCGCCGGCTCTTTGTGCCTTTTCATTAGCAATCTAATCCGAACAGTGTCGGGCGAGCTGCGCTGCCTGACAGGCGGGCGGGCTTCCATTATGCAAACGGCCCAGCGCCTGTGGCCGCCCCTCATAGGGGGATTTTGCTATTTCCAGAACTGCGACCCTTTGCCTGCGGTCCCTTTTTGTTGCCCCCCTCCCCCCGCCGTGGGAAGACCGGCCTGGGCAGGGGCAGGGTTGGCCTTGGAGGGGCCGCTTCCAGAAGGCTGGGCCCTGCGGCTGGTGGGCTCGCTGCCCTGCCCCCAGACCTCTCCTGTAGGCAGCCACTTGGCAGGAAGAGAGATGGGCTTGGGGGAGGGGGTCTGCTGGCAGTGGGAGGGGACCGGCTGGCAGAGGAAGGGGGCTGAAGGGCTCCAGCTTGTCACTCTCTGTTTATCTACCGAGATGGTTCATATTCACATGGACTTATTTGGTGCGTGTGGGGTGGGGGGGGTGAGGCAGGGATGCCTCTCCCTGGGGGGCAGTGACTTAAGACCAAGAGGAGGGAAGGAGGTCAGATAATGCGCGCAGCGGCCCCACCCAGAACAGCGTGGGACTGCCTGGGGAAGGGAGCCCAGTGCTGATCCGGATGGGTTGGAACGGTTTTGAAGTTATTTATCCGTGTCTTCTCCTGTCCCCTCCACCCCCAGTGTCTTTTCCAGTAGGAATTGCCAAGCACATCTGGAAAGCTAGGTTCCTGGCCCTATCCCCCCCTGCAGGAGGGGTGTAACCCAGAGAGGCCACCCCTCTGACATATGTGGTGGGGGGGGAGGGGTAGAGCTTTGCTCATAGGAATCCTGTGGCGGTGGATTGTTGACTGATGTGGGGATTGCTGTGCCTCTGTGCTTGGGGGAGGAGGAGAGCTGGCAGGTAGTGGAGGGGCCTCCTGAGCTTCTAGGCTGAACTTGGGGCTGTTCTCCAGGGACTTTGGATGGAGTGATGGAGCTAGGTCACCCAAACCCAGGACCTTTCTGAAGCTAGCATTTATTGCTTCCGGGCTCCTGGCTTTACTTCTTCTCTTCCATTCCCATTTGAGAACTCTGGACTCCCTGGCCCTTTTAGCAGACATTTTCAGGAGCTCAGGCCATGTGGCTGGTCTGTAGCCCTGGCTCAAGGAGAGAGTGTACACTTAGCAGGGCTGCTGGAGTGGTCTGAAAAAAAGCAGATGGGCCGGCCTCAGGCTGGCCTCCAGAGACAAAGCTGTGTGGTGAGATTGCTGGTTAGCTGGCTCTTACCACCAAGGGGGGGGGGATGGGAAGCTGATACTTGGGGGTTGAACTGAGGCTTTTGGCCCAGGAGTAGATCGCCTTGCTTTCGAGAGAACCTTTGGTCCTGTACAATTGGGCTTAGGAAAATGTCTGGGTCCCATGGGCACGCAGTAGACTCAGAAGGCTGGGAGGGGGCTCCCCACCTGCCTGCCTGCCTTAGTGGTCAGAACTCCCAGGTTGGTCTGCTTTCCTTTGACTTCTGGCTTTCTGCAGACCAGTTTTGGGGGAGTTGCTGAATATCTTTTGCCCAGCTTCTCTGGCCATTCGACTCAGAGTGCTGGTGTGTGCCCAGAATTTCCCTGCAGTGTTTTCCTGCCAGTTGTTAGGACTTGTAGATTAGTCACTCAGCTTTTACAAGCGATTCCTGAAAAGAAAAATCTCCCTCTGGTTGCTGGCTCTGCATAGAGGAAGAAGCAGCCCGAGGGAGCCAGGTCTTTAATTAAAGCAAAACTGAAATGATTGCTGCAATTGCTGGAAGGAGAATCAGCAGCACAGGTGGGGCAGAGGCACTGTGTCCTGTCCTGGCGCAGGACCTGCTCTGGGGACAGGTAGGCAGGATCCCATCTTCGTTCCCTGGTCTTGGCCAGCAGCCCAGCCTTCTCCACAAGCTGCTGCAGTCCTGGATTAATCCTCACGTAGTGTTTTCTTTCCATAGATCAGATTTCTCATTTGGTTAATAAGCACAGCCTCCGATCCACTTGAAGTCAGCTGTCGTGGACTTGGAGCAACAGGGTTTTGCATTATTGAGCTGACAGGCCTGCTGCCTTCCCAGAGTCCTTATTGTGTGTCAGGGTCAGATCTGGTGGGGGTGGGTGTGGGTGGCGTGGGGGCAGTGCCTTTTAATCAGCTACTATCCCCCAGAGAAGGGCTGGCTGGGCAGTTCTGGAGAGTCGGAGGAGTGAGGAAGGAATAAAGTTCAGTTTACCCAGGGGACCTGTGGTGTTGCCCTTTTACTGGCCTGTTGGCCTCAAGCTGTCAGCCCCACCCAATGCTTGCTCACCTTGCCCACTGGGGCTGAGGGCTACTGCCCCCAGGACCTGATCACTAGGAGAGTGGGGCCTCTTCCGGTTTCTGCCACGTGGGAGAAGAAACAACCAGTCAGGTTCTTGCCCTCCTGGGCCTTGGAGTCTGTCTCGGGAGGGCAGTGAGAGGGAAGTGAACTTAGAAAGTCTGGAAGTGAGTGTGACATTGGGTCTGCCGTTTACTCTCCATGTGACCTTGGACAGTGATTGATTCTGAGCCTTAGTGTACCCGTGTCTAAAATGGGAGTAGAACTTGAGTTTACATTACATATCGCTGCCCTCCAGAGCTTAGCCTAGAGACAGGCAAACAGACGATTGTAAGATAGACTGATAAGGGCTGGCACGGTGCTGTTATGTGGTGCAGAGGGCACCGTGGATGGTGGCTGTAGCTTTGAGCTGTGGAGGAAGGGGCCGGCTCCAGGCTGGAGGAGATCCACAGATGGCATGCTAAGTTCAAGCTGGCTGGAGGAGAGTTTTACGGCGGAGCGCATAGACAGTGACGGTGTGGAGTGTGGCAGGCGAGATAGAGCAGTGAGGTGAGAGAGCTCGAGCCTGCAGATGCTGTGTGTTAGAGAAGCTAGCACAGGAGCACCCTCTCCATGCCAGGCACCTGTGAGGCTCTTTGGCAAGCTTTTTATTCCTTCAAGATTTTCTGAGAACAGACACAGGGGTGCAATGCCCAGCCCCTGCAGCTCCACTGGATCATGCTGGTCTCTGACTTTCACAGCCTTATTAAAAACAAGTGGTCAGCCTTAGGCCGGGAGATGGGGCACACTTGGTTTTCTCGGAATCCTTCCAGGTCAGCCCGCCTGATAGTCTCCTCTTACAGATGGGTAAATGAGACTCAACTGGGAGATTACATAACTTGTGGGGCTGCAAGTAAGCAACTGGTTAGGCTGGGGCTGGAGGGTAAAATGCCTTTGACTCCTGGGCTTTGTGAGGACCCGTGTGGTGTGGAGTCTCGAGGTCTGAGATCCAAGCAGGGAGAGGCGAACAGACAGCCCCCTCCCCAGGAGGATCCTGGCTCCGGCTTAGGGGTTTCCAAACAAGCCAGGCCAGTTTGACTCTGCCGGGCACGACCAGCCTGTGCTTCCTGCTGGGAGGGGCCTTGCCCTGAGGGATAGGGACCTGGGCTAGGGGAGGTCTCTGAGAGCTCCTATACCCTGGAGTGGCAGGAGTGGCTAAGCAAGGCAAAACAAGGGAAGCAGGTGGGGGTTGGGGTTGTATGTGGGCCCCCAGTGAGCTTGATAAGGAAGGGAAAGCCAGGAGGCAACTCCAGGCCTGTCACAGTCCAAGAGGGAAGGGCTCAGGCTGGGGTGCCTCTGCTGAAAGAGGGTGTGGCTGGACTTGGTAGAGAGAGTGACCCCAAGAACCTGCCCTGGGACAGTCAGGAAGGGATTCAGAGCCCCTCCTTCAGACTGCTCAGTTTTCATGTTTTTCATGGTCATGTCCCACGTGGGTGGAGGAGAGGGTGAGTGTGGCTCTGGGGTGAGAGCAGGTCCTCCTGTGGGTGAGAAGGGACAGAATAGCCATATACATACGCCAGAGGGCTTTGCTACTGCTTCTGAGATATGTAGCCCAGAGTGGGTGCCTGTTTCCTGTTTGAGGGTAATCTACCTCCATGGGCACTTGGGGTGGAAGAGGGGGGCATGGAAAGGCAGGTGGCCCAGTCTTTGAGGGCATGTATCTCTAGCTCTCCTGTCCATTCCATGGCAATTCCAAGGGCCACTAAGGAAAGGCAGTGTTTGGGCTTGGCTAGGGGGCCGCTTCCAGGTGGGGAGTTGGCCTCTTGAGGAGATGGAAGGGCTGCTGGCTCTGGCACGGGCGTGGCCGCTGTGCAGACTTGTCCCGCGTTCCAGGCTGCTGCGGTGGCCTCAGGCTTCTTTCCCAGCAGCACCTGTGGGTGGGTGGGTTCTCTCAGGTGAGTATTGGGAGGGGCCACTCCAGTGTCTTGAGAACAGTAACTACCCCCACATCACCCACCCCCCCCCAGGTGGTCTCATCAGACCAGACCACACTGGGGTCTGAGCTTCCTCGGCTGCCTCATCAGCCTGGTTACAGGCCCTTTAAGGAGAAGAAATGCCCGTGGCCTTTGTAGTTCCCTCACCTGTGCTGCTTTGGAAGATCGTAAGATCTGGGTGGATTCTTGTTCCTGAAATGAATGAGAAGCGAGAGTAGGGTTGATGGCTGGGAAGGTGGGGTCTGAGGCCTCAGTGGCCTTACCCTTTGTGGACACCATGGTGCTTTCCTTGTGATGAGTGCATTGACCCATCGAGTACGTGCTGTTACTGTGCTGCCGGGAGGAGGCCTGCCTGCTGGTGCCCTAGTTTCCCCGCACGTGAGGAGCACCTGGTTGCTGGTAGAGGCTGGCCCAGCCTGGCCTGTTTCTAACTTCCATGTTTCCTAAGACGTGGAAATGAATTTGATGTGTAGCCAAGGTCGGGAACCACTGCTTTAGCAGGTGATGAATCTATGTTGGTAATAGAATTAAGCAAGTGGTGAGTCCCCATTGACCAGTGGATGATGATCTGGGGTGTCATGAATGCTTTACTCTGATGGCCCAGTGGGATCGAATTTACAGAACAAGTTGGGTTGATTCTGTTAGTTAGTAGAGTCTCGGAGAAGCACCAGACACAGAACACAGAAGGCATTTACTCTTTTCATGGTCCCTCTTCCTTGGGGGCAGTGGGAGAGACCCCAGGCCAGTGTGCACTAAGGGGTCTCTGGAGTGCTACCTGCTGCTCTTGAGCCCAGGGCTCTTCGTCCTGCTTGGTTTTCAGTTTCCGTGTTCTGCTTTTGTGAGTGCATTCGTGGGCCCTTGTTGGCCTCTCTGTGCCCTGGCAGGGCCTGACCTAGTGACATTTGGGATCCTTGTGGCTCCCTAATGAGCCACTGTGGCCGTAGCCAGGGACTCCTGGGACCTGAGCCCCTGTTTTTCTCTTTTACCTCAAGGTCCCCGGGAGAGAGAGATTGGTCCTGAGGTTGCTTTTCTGGATTGTTATCTGGATAAGGTGTGTAAGGGGCTGGGAAACAGAATTGGGAGGGGGTTGCTGTGAAAGGGCATTAGAGGTAGAGCTTCAGGTAGTAAGACCTGGCTCACCTGGCTCAGCTCTCTTTGCTAGAAGAAAACAAGGGGCAGTCCTGGGGTTTTGTGCGTTATCTGTGGGCAGATGGAACATAAGACCACTGTGCTGCTTTCTCTGGGCAGCTTACAGAATGAGGTGAGCAGCAAGGCCCCTGAGTCTGGTGTGGTTCTGGTTGGTGTCCTGGTTAGGAAGTGCTGTCCATTAGGGAAGGAAGACCAGCCTGGGCTGGGGCAGTGAAGGAGAGGGGGTTGAGAAGTCTTGGCTGGTAGTTGAGGAAGAAGTGGGTGGTGTTGAGCACAAGCAGGGTGTCCTTCCTCTCTGTTCTTTTCTTTCTTTCTTTCTTTTTTTTTTTTTTAACAATTTTATTTATTTATTTATTTGACAGAGATCACAGGTAGGCAGAGAGGCAGGCAGGGGTGGGAGGGAAGCAGGCTCCTGGCTGAGCAGAGAGCCTGACGCAGGGCTCCATCCCAGGACCCTGAGATCACGGCCTGAGCCGAAGGCAGAGGCTTAACCGACTGAGCCACCCAGGTGCCCCCTCTCTGTTCTTTTCTGCCCGTGCACATCTTGGTGGATGGACTCTGGTTCTGTCTTGAGAGCTAGTGGTCTTAGGGGTGGGTTCGTGCCTCAGCTCTTTTGTCTCGTCGTCCCACTCTGCCCTCCCCCCCCCCCCCCCCGCCCTCGGGTAGAAAATGAGGGATGGTTTGTGTCTGACAGTCATTACTGCTGATGTGCTTGAATATGAGAGGAAGGGTGGTTCCCACAGAATTCCTGACAGAATGCTAGGAAAGTAGTCCAAGACGAGGGCCAGGGACTCACTTTTGGGCTCTTCTTACCCCGTGATAGCCCTTGTGGGAGGTGTTGTGAATTTAATCATTGGAACATAATCTGTGAAGTGCCAATCATTTTATCAGTCTTCACTGTACAAGTGGCTCAGAGAGGTTAGGCTGTTAGTTTCAAGTCATGTAGCTAGGAAGCTGGTAAGAAGTTCTATTTTTAGATTTTATTTATTTGACAGAGATCACAAGTAGGCAGAGAGAGAGAGGGAGAGAAGCAGGCTCCCTGCTGAGCAGAGAGCCTGATGCGGGGCTCCATCTCAGGACCCTGAAATCATGAGCTGAGCCGAAGGCAGAGGCTTAACCCGCTGAGCCACCCAGGTGCCCCACCCAAGAAGTTCTTTTTAAAAAAGATTTATTTTACTTATTTTCAAAGGTTTTCTTTATGTGTCTCAGAGAGAGAGAGCATACAAGCAGGGGGAGGAGCAGAGGAGAAGCAGGCTCCCCATGGTGCAAGGAATCTGATGTGGGACTCAATCTTAGGACCCTGAGATCATGACCTGAGCTGGAGGCAGATATTTAACCAACTGAGCCACTCAGGCATCCCAAGACTGACTTATTTTATTTTATTTTATTTATTTATTTTTTTAAAGATTTTATTTATTTATTTGACAGAGAGAGATCACAAGCAGGCAGAGAGGCAGGCAGAGAGAGAGGAGGAAGCGGGCTCCCTGCTGAGCAGAGAGCCCGATGCGGGGCTCGATCCCAGGACTCCGAGATCATGACCTGAGCCGAAGGCAGCGGCTTAACCCACTGAGCCACCCAGGCGCCCCAATCCCAAGACTGACTTATTTTAGAGGGAGAACGTGAAGGGTTGCGGGGGGCGGGGTAGTAGGAGAGAGAATCTTTTTTTTTTTTTTTTTTAAGATTTTATTTATTTATTTGACAGAGATCACAAGTAGGCAGAGAAGCAGGCAGAGAGAGAGGAGGAAGCAGGCTCCCTGCTGAGCAGAGAGCCCGATGCGGGGCTCGATCCCAGGACCCTGGGATCATGGCCTGAGCCGAAGGCAGAGGCCCAACCACTGAGCCACCCAGGTGCCTTGAAGGCACAGGCTTTAACCCACTGAGCCACCCAGGCGCCCCAGGAGAGACTCTCTGCTGAGCAAGGAGCCCAGCATGGCCCTTGATCCCAGGACCCCAAGATCATGACCTGAGGTGATATCAAGAGTCAGATGCCCAACCGACTAAGCCACCCAGGCGCCCCTGTTAGAGATGTTCTAAGAGTAAGTTAAACACAACCACACATGTGTGTGGCAGCTTCAAACACATATGCGTGGGCTCCTTCCTCTGAGCTGTGCTAGAGCCTAAGGACAGTCAAAAGTTTTCATTTTGAGTGGGGCACCAGTATGGCTGTCTTGGACAAAGCCTGGAGCTGGGCAGGAGTTCTTGTAAACTGGGGAGGGACCACTACAGGCCTGGTGAGCAGGTCCGTTCCCCACCCTTCTCCACGTGGGGTCTGGAGGTGGTCAGGGGGTCAGGACTCTCGGGGTCATCCTTAGCCTTCTAGTGCCAACTTCTTCCCTTCTGGCATGTTGGACTATAAACTTGGGCTTTTGTTGACCACTTTTCAGAGGATCTGTGAGGGTGATGGTCTGGGGGTTCAGAGCTGGGCTCCTTTCCTTCTCTTGGTATTCTCACTGTGCAGGCAAATAAGAGGTGCTTGGGACTGGGCAGGGTGGCCTCCTAGGGTGAGGCTCTTTCTTGAACGATGGGTCATCTTGGTGATGAGGAGAGGGGCCAAGCCATAGCCGCATCAGGTGCCCTTGGGCCACCCCTAGCAGGTGCCTTTCTCACCTGCCACTAGGCTCTAGGTGCAGGTGGGTTGAACACTGAGTTGGATTGTCCTTTGGCTGTGGTAGGTGAACCTGAGCGCCAGAGGGGTGCAGGCAGGGGAGAGGACTGTTTCCAAAGTCCCACATTCCATGCATGTGTTGATGCTGATAAGGGCAGCAGGGCTGGCTTAGCTGCTTTGGGCAGGAGGGGACTTTGACTTCATGCCCCCAGCAGGCAGCAAGCTTGCACATCCTGTTTCCTGCAGCACCCCTCCCCCACCTCCCCCTCTGACCACCTCTGCAGGGCCAGCACTCCGGGGGCCCACAGCGTACAGAGGCCCAGCTTGTTCCCAGAGCATTGCCAGCTCTGAGTAAGCAGGCCTTCAGAGGTCTTTCCAGAGTTTCTGTTAGTCCTGCTGCCTCTTAGAGTATTTGGTGAACAAATGTGATTTTGGGAAGAATGCGTCTCTGCCTCATTTTCCTTGCCTATAAAATGGGTTGTTAGAGATATTTGAGCTAGTGCATATCAGCTGTTTGCAGAGTGATTTGCAGACCTCTGGGGTCCCCAGGACCCTTTTCATAGTACTTAGAAGGGACTGGCCTTTGTTCTGTGCAAAGCCATGGTGGGTGGTACACATCACCCAGAGTTTGTTCTCCACTGGTGGTGTTCAGACAGAGACGGCCAGTGTTACTGAGCGTCCTAGGGAGGCAGTACAGATGACTGAGGAGTAAATCTAGACCTGGGGTACATGTCTTTTTAGTATTAGTGACAAAATGGGGAGTATGCATGACTCATGTGAAGCAGAACCATTGTCTCCAGAAAGCCCTTCACATCTGCTTGGGCTCTACTCTGAACTAGCTGCTTTTTCTCACGAAACGTTGTTTTCAGTTGAAAGAACGACTGAAAGACAAGGTGTGGTTATTCAGACTTGGAGAATTTACCCAGACATTTTGTCAGATGCGGGTGGTGAGCTTTGCCACTTCAAGGAAAACAACTGGCAGTGTGTGTTGCTGGTGCTAGAACCCTCACGGGAAGATGAGTTTTGGAAAACTCTGCTCCATCACTGTGAGCCTGACTTAGCCTTCACTGATAAGATCAGCGGTGATACTAACACATGGAGTTTTTTGGTGTCCTATAATGAAATGTGATGACATTTGGAAGATCTGATCAACTCAGTGAACCAAAATTTTCCAGATGACCAGTGCTTGATATTGCACAACCTTGCGTGGTTAGGAGTGCAGCCTAGACCAGTGGATTTTTGCGTAACTTAATGTAAGATAGTCATGGATACGATTTCAGAATCTCTATTGCAAATTATTTATTTATTTATTTTTAGATTTAAAAAATCTGTTTGAGAGGCCAAGCATGAGTGGTGGGGATGGGGGCGGGGGCGGGATGCAGAAGGGGAGAGAGAAGCAGACTCCCTGTTTAGCGTGGGGTCTGATGGGAGCTGGATCCCAGGACCCTGAGATCATGACCTAAGCTGAAGGCAACATTTAACTGATGGAGCTAACCAGGCGTCCCTTTGTTGTAACTTTTGAAAGACCACCACTTGTTGAATTTCAGTGTAATGTCAATGAAGAAGGGCCACACTTAGCTGAAAGGATTATTATTATTATTATTTTTTATTTGACAGAGAGATCACAAGCAGGCAGAGAGGCAGGCAGAGAGAGAGGAGGAAGCAGGCTCCCCGAGAGAGCAGAGAGCCCGATGCGGGGCTCGATCCCAGGACTCCGAGATCACGACCTGAGTCGAAGGCAGCGGCTCAACCCACTGAGCCACCCAGGCGCCCCATAGCTGAAAGGATTATTAAAATACTCTTCTCTTCTGGGGCGCCTGGGTGGCTCAGTGGTTTAAGGCCTCTGCCTTCAGCTCAGGTCGTGATCCCAGCGTCCTGGGATCAAGCCCCGCATCGGGTTCTCTGCTCGGCGGGGAGCCTGCTTCCCTTCCTCTCTCTCTCTGCCTACTTGTGATCTCTGTCTGTCTAATAAATAAACAAAATCTTAAAAAAAAAAAATACTCCTCTCTTCTATCTGTGTAAAGAGACACTTCTTCAGAGACTTGAATCAAAACCACATATCCTAATAGACGAAGTATAGAAACAGTTACGAGAATCTAGCTGCTTCTGGGACGTCTGGGTGGCTCAGTCGGTTAAGTCTGCTTTCAGTTCCAGTTATGGTCCCAGAGTCCTGGGATTGAGTTCCGCATTGGGCTCTCTGGTTGGCGAGGAGCCTGCTTTTCTCTCTGCCTCCTGTCCCCCTGCTTGTGCATGCTTTCTCACTTTGACAGATAGATAAATCTTTAAAAACAAAAAAAATTAAAAAAGCGATTGAGAGAATCTAACCACTTCTATTAAGCCAGATGATAAAGAGATTTAAAATGTAAAATGGGCGCCTGGGTGGCTCAGACGTTAACCATCTGCCTTCAGCTCTGGTCACCATCCCAGAGTCCTGGGATCAAGCCCCACATTAGGCTCCCTGTTCCATGGGGGGCCTGCTTCTCCCTCTCCCACTCCCCCTGCTTGTATTCCCCTCTCTAGCTGTCTCTCTGTCAATTAAATAAATAAAATCTTAAAAAAAAAAAAGATAAATGCAGAAATGTAAAACTCTTCTCAATTTTGTTTTAATTTTGGGATTCCCCCCCCCATTAAAAATGGTATTTATGTTAATGGTTTTTGTTGTTGTTGTTTTATTTCTATTTTTTTTTTAAAGATTTTATTTATTTATTTGACAGAGAGAGATCACAAGTAGGCAGAGAGGCAGGCAGAGAGAGAGAGAGGGAAGCAGGCTCCCCGCGGAGCAGAGAGCCTGATGCGGGACTCGATCCCAGGATCCTGAGATCATGACCTGAGCCGAAGGCAGTGGCTTAACCCACTGAGCCACCCAGGCGCCCTTAATTTTTTTTTTTAAGAATTCATTTATTTGGGGTGCTTGGGTGGCTTAGTTGTTAAGCATCTGCTTTTGCCTTCAGTCATGATTCTAGGGTCCTGGTATTGAGCCCAGAATTGGGCTCCCTGCTCAATAGGAAGCCTGCTTCTTCCACTACCTCTGCTTGTGTTCCCTCTCTCGCTCTGTCTCTGTCTGTCAAATAAATAAATAAAATCTTAAAAAAGAGTGAGGGTGAGGGGGGAGCTGGGGAGGGAGAGAGAGAAGTAGACTTCTGCTGAGCAGAGAGCAGATGTGGGATTCTGAGATCATGACTGGAGCTGAAGTTGGACACTTAACTGACTGAGCCACCCAGGCGCCCTGTTTTTAATTTTTAAGTGATCTCTGCACCCAGCTTGAGGTTCTAACTCACAACCCCGAGATCAGGAGTCACATGCTCTACTGTCTGATCCAGTCAGGCACCACCAACATGGGTTTCTTACTGCTGTTTTAAGTCAAGTTACTGTTTTAATTACCAGGTTGTCTGATGTGCTAAATAGAGCAGTAACATGGGCTATATAAACCGCATGAAAGTTTGTTGGGCATCCTAAGTTTGAAGAAAGTGATCAACAGTTTCAAAGTGCTTGAGGGGAGAGTGCTGGGCAGCCTTCTTCCTTTCTCATGACCCCGTCTTCACCGCCTGCTTCTCCTCTCACGTATTATCCACTCTCTTTGCACTGCTCCTGCCTGGCTGGCATTTGCTCACCTTAATAGACCATGTACAGGGCCTGTTCCATGCCCAGTGCACTGTGGCTGTGGGCTGGTGGGACACAGGGTCCCTCACCTTGGGAGCCTGGTTGGGGCTCGCTGTGGGCTGAGGCAGAGGGGAAGTGCACAGAGGGAAGCAGCTGGGCAGCTGGTGCTGACATGGGGTCCTGGGAGAAATGCAGGGCTGGCTTCGCAGGGGAGGGGCACTCGGCCATGACGGTGGACCAGATTTTCTGCAGAAGCACCGTGCAGGCCCGGCTGGAGTGTGGACTTTATCCAGGCATCGGGAATGCATTGAAAGCTTTAAGCAGGGGAGTGACTGGATGAACCAGTGTTTGAGAAAGATAACTCAGGGTTGATTGGACTCTGAATTGGAGCAGAGGCTGCAGAGGGGAGATGTGTGCTAGACTTCGGTATTTTCCTTTAGAGTGGCGATGACTGCCCTTCCTCCCCTCTAGTCCTTTGGAGGGTTCCTGGGAATTCCCTCCTGTTGGGTGAGGCATGCCTGGGCTCCCAGGTGTGGAGGCCCTTACTTCTGTTGCTTTCTACTTACTGGGACAGAGTGATAGTTTCTGGGCTTCTCCCATGGGACTGAACCCTCTGAAGCCCTTCTTGGCATCTTGTTGGCATGTTTGCCTAGCTGTGTGGCCGGCCCTGCAGTGTTTGGGAGGGGGGCGTGTCTCTGGGAGATGCTCAAGTGAGTGTCACACAGCGTTAGTCTCTTGCACCGCTCCCTGTTTTCTCGGGGCTCCTGCACAAAGCATGCCAGCTTCCTCGGTTGACTTGAAAATTGTGCTCCGGGTTATTTACAAACATGGTAACGAGAGAGTATAAATTACCTGTGCACACATGCAGATGCAGTGGGCAACATGCGCCCCGGCTTCCCCCACCCATGTAAGAAGTGGCCCCTGGGGGCGCCTGGGTGGCTCAGTGGGTTGGGCCTCTGCCTTCCACGCCGGTCATGATCTCAGGGTCCTGGGATTGAGCCCCACATCGGCCTCTCTGCTCAGTGGGGAGCCTGCTTCTCCTGTTCTCTCTGCCTGCCTCTCTGCCTACTTGTGATCTCTCTCTCTGTGTCAAATAAATAAGTAAAATCTTAAAAAAAAAAAAGTGGCCCCTGGACACCCACCTGTGCTGCTCCCTAGTTCCCTGCCTCCCTCCAGGAATCACTACTCTTCTGAATTGAGGGTTAACCATTCCCTAGCTTTTCTTTGTTGCCTCCCTGGGCTTGTCGGGATCCTTGAACAGCGGGTGGCTGGGTTTTCGTCAGGTTTGGCCAGGTTTGGCCAGGTCTGCCCTTTGTGCTCTCAGAATCAGCCACTAATCTCTATTTTGAGATTCATTGAAGTGCTGGGGATAGCCGTGGTTTCTGCCATTCTGTCCCCTCTTGGAGTGGTCCAAGGTGGTGCTGTCCTCCATTTCATCGTCCAGCCTGCTAGCGGGGGGTTCGGGAGTTTTCAGGGGAGGGTCTTTGTTGGCTCCTGAGGAGCCCTGTTTTCACCACACGGCTGGCTCCACTTCTCCAGCCGGATACATGCCTGTTCAGTTTGTTTTCTGTTTCTGAAGCTGGTTTCGTAATGCTGCACAGTCCTCCCAGTACCACCGAGACTCCATTTGAAAAGTAGAGGGACACTGGGAGTGTTTTCCTCAAGTCCGGGTGGATCTCTGTCCGGTTCCCTTTCTGAGCTGTTGGCCTCTCCTCGGTTAGACCCTTCAAGATACCCCCGCTGGGCATGTGAGACCTCTTCTGTGAGATGCCACACCTGGAGGCTTTTCAGACACAGGGGCATAGAGGGTGAGGTTTTCTATGGAAGTTCCCTAATTTTATCCTTAAAAATGGCTTCTTAAAAACAACTGGGTGGGGGCGCCTGGGTGGCTCAGTGGGTTAAGCCGCTGCCTTCGGCTCGGGTCATGATCTCAGGGTCCTGGGATCGAGCCTCGCATCGGGCTCTCTGCTCAGCGGGGAGCCTGCTTCCTCCTCTCTCTCTGCCTGCCTCTCTGCCTCCTTGTGATTTCTGTCTGTGAAATAAATAAATAAATAAAATCTTAAAAAAAAAAAAAACAACTGGGTGCCTATGATGTTTCTACTCAACATTTTTTTTGCTTTTTTCATCTTTGATCTTTGGCTGTAGTTCCTTGAGCCATTTGTTTGAGTTGGGGGGTTTGCTATCACTGGAGCCAATGGGGCTTGTCCCTCGGTGCAGCAGCCCCCTTAGACCCCCTATTCCGGATGGCCTCGTCTGGTTTCTCCTTGGCTTCCTTCCTTTGACGTGCCCAGCTGGCTGCTCTGGGACCTGCTCAGGCGTTGGTGGAAATGTATCCTGTTTGTACCTCACCTGCCACTCTGAATTTTCTTTTCTCTTCTGGGCTTGCTTGATATTGGAACTTCTCTCTGTAGAAGTACCACCTAGCAGGTTGTTGTTATTTTGGGTGCCAGACACTGATTTTTTTTTTTTTAAGATTTTTTATTTATTTGACACACAGAACAAGCAGGGGGAGCATCAGAGGGAGAAACAGGCTCCCTGCAGGGCTCAGTCCCAGGACCCCGAGATCATGACTGGAACCGAAGGCAGACGCTCAACCGACTAAGCCACCCAGGCTCCCTGAGACACTGATTTTTACGGGGTTTCTAGGTTTTCTGTAGGTTCCTGGCTGGTCTGCGGAGTTCTCTGTTCCAAGATGGACATTCCATTCTGGGTGTGGCCATTTTGTCTTGTCAGTGCTCTGCTTCTTCTTTTTTTTTTTTTTTAAAGAGTTTATTCATTTGACAGAGAGCACAAGTAGGCAGAGAGGCAGGCAGAGGGAGAGGGGGGAGAAGCAGGCCCCCTGCTGAGCAGAGAGCCTGATGTAGGACTCGATTCTAGGACTCTGGGATCATGACCTGAGCTGAAGGCAGAGGCGCAACCCACGGAGCCACTCAGGTGCCCCAGGGCTCTGCTTCTTGTCATGTGATTATTATTATTAGTTGGTGGTTCAGGGAGATTATTTCCTGACCTGGGTCTACTTGCTAATGAGGACCAAGACGGGGCCCTGCTCCCCATCCTGAATGTTTCTGTGCCCTGTATCATATTCAGGTACATCGTACAGAGGCAACTTGTGCAGTTGCGGGTTCTTTTCAGATGGACATACTTGTGTAACCAGTGTCCAGAATGAGAAATACAACCTTAGGTCCCCCTTGTGAGTCCGTTGAGTCACCCTGTCTTCCTCTGCTCCTCGCCCTTGGACTTGTGCTGCCTGCTTTCCAACTTACATGAATGGAATCACATCACATAGTCTCTTTTGGGCCTGGCTTCTTTGGTCAGCAGTATGCTCAAGAGACTTGTCTACGTGCGTGTAAATCGAACTATGTGACCTCGCCAACAAAATTAGCTATTTTTAACCTATAAAAGGCACATTTGTATGGTCCTGTGCATATGATCAGTTGTGCTCATGGCTGGCTAACAGCCTCAGTACCTTCAGCTCTCCCCTGTCTGGTAGGTGTTGGGCTCCTGTGAGCAGGGCTGCTGTGCACATGCTTGCCTGGGTTTTGGTGTATACCTTGGAATGCGTTTTCTGGACCACAAGGTTTGCATGTTTTCATTCTAAAATATTACCGTTCTCTTTCCTCCTTGGGAAATATTCTTTTAGTTTTCTGCCAGCTAATTGAAGCTTCATCTTTACTGTCTGGCCTCAGGTTTACCTCCTGGCCAGGAGGGTCATGTTGTGTCATGGGGCAGGGCAGTGTTTCTTGCTGGCTTGCCTTGAGAATTTTGACTGGCCTGCAGCAGCCATGTGGGTGAAGGGTTGTCAGCTGCCCTTTCTTGGGAAGGACTGCCCTATATTGGGAGGTGTTTCTTCCTGCCCCCTGCTTTCTTAAAATATTTATTTAGGGACGACTGGGTGGCTCAGTCACTTAAGCTTCTGCCTTCAGCTCAGGTTATGATCCCAGTGTCCTGGGATTGGGGCCCATGTGGACCTCCCTGCTCACCAGGGAGTCTGCTTCTCCCTCTGCCTCTCTCTCTCTCTCTCTCAAATAAGTAAAAACAAAACAAAACCCCTTAAGATTTATTTGTTTATGTTTGAGAGAGAGAGCACGCGCCCACCAGCACGAGGCAGGGAGGAGCAGAGGGGGAGGGAGAGAATCTTAAGCAGACTCTGTGCTGAGTCTGGAGCCAGAAATGGGAGCCTCAATGACCCTGAGATCACAACCTGAGCCAAAATCAGGAGTCAGACCTTTAACTGATTGCGCCATCCTGGTGCCCCTCTTCCTGGTTTTTGGTCATGAAATATTTTAATATTTTTTTGTATGACATCACAGTGATAGAAGATGGTAGGAGTTTGAGTTAGTTTTGTTTTGCTTTAATTCTTTTAAGAGTCCTTAGTTGGCATAAGAAATTGTTAATTGCTAGGATTGATTTTGAAATTGTGGAGTTGGAGTTTCTTTATAGGAGCCCTGGGCGGGTAGTTGTAGAACTGTGACTCAGCGGTGACTCCCGCTCTCTGCCTCTGGGACTTCAGTTATCTCATCTGAAGGGTGTCCCCCGGGGCAGGTGAGATACTATGATAGTCTCTTTGCAGAGAGCTACCCAGGCTTTCCAGGTGCCCTTTTAGCTTCTTGTAGGTGGAATTTCCACCTCTTTACCACTGTGCCGTGCTGCTCGTCTCCTCCCTTGAGGGCCCTGCCTGCTTCCCAAACCCAGTGCCCCCTGCCTTTGGCCACGTCCTGTCTCTGCAGATGCCTGGTAACCAGGCTCCACCTCTGTCTCACATTCCAGGTCCACCGTTGTTGTTTGTTTTTATTTTATTTATTTATTTTGTTGTTTAAAAGGTTTTCTTTATTTGAGAGAAAGAGTGTGCACGCATCACAAGTGGGGAAAGGGGCAGAGGGAGAAGCAGACACCCCACTGAATGGGGAGCCCTACATGGGGCTCAGTCCCAGGATCCTGAGATTGTGACATGAGCTGAAGTTGAGTGCTCAACCGACTAAGCCATCCAAGTGCTCCCGAGGTCCATCATTTTTATTAATCACTCTGGGCTCGTTTATCTGGGAAACGATGTCTTCCCTTTGGGCGCTATCTACCTCTAAACACCCAGCGGCTTAGCGCTTACTACTTGGAGAGCATCGGGCTCTTGGAGCAGTAGAGAGCTTAGAACCCACCTTAGCGCTTCCCAGATCTGAATGTGCATTCGAGTCCTGTGAGGTTAGGATGCCAGTTCTAGTTTGAGGTCTGGAGTGAGGCCTGGGCAGCTGTGCTTCCTGCGAGAGCCAGGGTGGGGTTGCTGGTCCCTACGCCGTGCCCTGTGATGAGCCAGACCTCGGGGAACTAGGGCTCAGGGCTGGGGCCTCTCTGCCTCCTGATTGAAGTAGCTTCTGGGTTTTCCCTGGTTCCTTGCCTGATGGGAGTGGCAGATATCCCCTGCTCTGCTCTCCTGTTGGCCGACCCTCCCCGTGGGTGCTTCCTTGCCTCCAGGCTCCTGCCCTGTTGTTGCCAGATAGCCTCTCACCAGTAGCTCAGTCCCTTCCCAAGGAGAGGGCAGTGTGGGGGAGAGTCTGGAAGTGAGCATAGTTTTTGTAGTAATAATCATAATCTTTTTTTTAAAAAAAGATTTTATTTATTTATTTGACAGACAGACAGTGAGAGAGGGAACACAAGCAGGGGGAATGGGAGAGGGAGAAGCAGACCTCCCCCTGAGCAGGGACCCCGACGTGGGGTTCCATCCCAGAACCCTGGGATCATGACCTGAGCTGAAGGCAGACACTTAACCACTGAGCCATGCAGGTGCCCCTGTAATAATAAAAATCTTAAACTGCTATTCCCCTTCTTTAGAGTAGCGCTCACCTGCCTCTCCCCAGTGGCATTTATGGCTTGGCCTGGCCGGGTACACTTGCAAGACCTCGCCCTCTGGTGGTACCCTGCCCTGTGCCTTTTCTGGTGCCAGGTAACCCAGTCCAGTTGCAGGCCCCAAGGCCATCTTGATCTTGCTTCTGGTTGGCTCCAAAGCCAGGAGTGATGGGAGGGAGAAGACCCAAGGCTGCCCTGGAGAAGCAAGGTTTGAAGGCTGTGCAGTGTTCGGCTTCCTGCCAGGGTTCTCCTCGCACCAGCCCTTTCTCATGGTGTTGGGTTACCCAGGAGCTGGCCCACCCCTCAGATGGGTGTTGCACAAGATGAAGGTGGTCAACCCTGGCCCATAATGGGCATCATGGGGTCTTCTGTGGGGCATGAAGCAATTTCAGGACAGACTCAGAGTCCGGCTGGGGTGGATACACCTTCCCTTGCTGTTCAGAGTGAGCCGGCGGGTGGGCAGCAGGGCTGGCCTGAGGGGCAGAGAAGGATGCCAGCGCTGGGTCCCTGATGATTATATCACCAGTGCACTGAGTGGAACCCAAATGTTTATTTCGTAGAAGCTGCATTGGAGGGAGGGCTGGGCTCCTGGCATTTGGAGAGCCTGTTGCTTTCCAGGAGGATGGTCTGGGAGAAGAGCCAGGAGCTGCTGGCTGGCATCCAGGTCTGGGCTAGATTACGCGGCTGGGCTTGCCCAGAGCACTGAGTCCCACCCACCATCAGCCAGTGCCTGGAGGGACAGGCCAGAGAGGTCATGGAGGCCAGGGATGTTCTCAGAAGAACAGCAGGCACAGCCTGGGCACCCAGAGCAGCCTGCCTGCTGGAGGTTTGGGGCACCTTGTCACTTGAAGCCCCAAGCTTCTCAGTAGTCTCAGGCGATGAAGGAGCTGGGGTGACCTTATACACTGAGGTAAGGAGAACGCAGCCACCTGAGGCCCTGCTGTGATGGGCAGGTGGTGGTGGGCAGGGGGAGATGAGGGTGGAGCTGGAGACCAAGACCCCCTTTCTGACGCATGGAGGGGTGTCCTTTCTAAGTGGCGTCTCTGTCCCTGCCAAGGAATGGGAGGTGTGTGGTCCGTGGGGTAGGGAGGGTCTGACATCAGCTTTGGACCAGGCTTTGAGTCCTCATTCTGCTGCCTGCTTGCTCTTGTGACCTTGTGCAAGCTCCTTAACCCCCAGTGCTCATCTGTCCCTGGAGGTGGAGATAACACCTCAGTCTTCCCCAGAGGATGGACTGAGGCAGGGTGTGGTGCTGCCTGGGTGGGTCGGTAAAGGGGAGAGAGGCTCCTAGGGAAGGGGATGGAAAGACTTGGTGGAGGAATACAGAGAAGACAGATGTAGAGGGAGCGCCTGGGTGGCTCAGTTGGTTGAGCAGCCGATTCTTGACTTCAGTTCAGGTCGTGCTCTTAGGGTCGTGAGATGGAGCCCCAACCCCGGGCTCTATGCTCAGCAGGGAGTGTGCTTGAGATTCTCTCTCTCCCCCACTCCCCACTTTCTCTCTCTTTAAAAAAAAAAAAAAGAAGAGGGATGTACAATAGGACTCCAGGCCATTGGGCCAGGTGAATGCAGTTCTGGGCTTCTGGCCACACAGGGCTAGTTGGTGGCTTGGGGACTGGGCCTTGGGCTCTGGGCCTCGGGTTCTTCTGGATCCTGCTTGTACCTTCCAGGTTGTCTCTGCCGTGCCCTCAAGCTGTTCTTTTGCAGCTTGGGTGGGGCCAGGCCTTCAAGGAAGAGGTACTTGTTAGGGCCATACCTGGAGTACCAGGTGACCATTCAGGTCAGCTGTGACTAAGGGCCCATGCTGACCTCAGGTTCAGACTTGGAGGCACAGTAGCCAGCATGTTTAGGACCCTCTCTGACACAGAAGAGCTGAACCCCTGTGGATGTGGAAGCTGTCTTGTGGTTGGCTGTACCTTGCCCAGCACCGCCCCTCTGCTTGGCATGCTTTGTGTCTCCCACCTGGCAGTGGAGCTCTGGCTGGGTGATGGGTGGCCCAAGATTCCGGTGTCACCATTACTTCTGGCAGGTGTTTCTTTGGAGGAGGTCCTTAAGGAGATAAGGTCCTGTTGGGTGCTTTGGAGTGGGCCCCCCACTTAGCTCCAAAACTCCTGTGGGAAGTCCTGCTCAAGACAGGGAGGGCCACTAGAGAGGGAGGTGGGATAGCGAAAGTTTCTCGGAGATCTGGGTAAAGAAGCTGGCCCAGGGAGGGGAGGCAGGTGGGCCCCCTTTCCCTGTCCTTCACCTTCCTAGGGCCCACCCTTCTGGTTGGGAGGAAGGTGGAGAAGTTTTGTGATATTGGGAGGTCTTTCAGTCAAGGTGTCCACAGTTGCCTCTGGGGAGGGGCAGTGGGGAGGGGTGCTTGTTCCTGCTTCTAGGAGGCTAGACATGGGGTAGAAAGGATAGCATTTTTTCTGGAGCATACTGCTCGGGAGGGTCAGGAGCGCACCCTATGCCACCAGACCTTGGGTTTGGCTCCTAGGTGTGGGGGTGGGATTGGGGGGGGGGGCGTGTGTGGAACATGCTACTCTGTTTCCAGGAGGGATGCAGGCCCCATAGAGGTGAGGCTGTCAGTCTGGTCACCAGAGGGTACCACTGGAGGTTGAATGACCAGAACAGTTAACCTTTTTTTTTCCCTTGATTTTTAAGTAATCTCTACACCCAATGTGGGGCTTATACTCACGACCCTGAGATCCGTAGTCCCCTGCTCTTCCCACTGAGCCAGCCAGGTGCCCTGGAACAGAGCAGTTTTGAATGCCCAGGCCTCCTGGAGCCCAGGCTCTGGATACAGTGGGTGTCCACACTAAGTCGGGGCAGTTCCCATCAGATAGGTGGTTGGAATTGTTCTCCTGGGCTCTCTGCTAAAGCAAAGATCACTTTAATTTTATGTAACTCTATTTTTTTTTTTTAAGATTTTATTTATTTGTTTTGGTGGCGGGAAGAGCACACACAAGCGGGCTGAGGGAGAGGAGAGTGAAAGACTCTCAAGTAGTCTTCATGCCAAGCATGGCATGGAGCCTGACTAGCTTGATCTTATGACCCTGAGATCATGACCTGAGCGGAAGTCAAGAGTCAGATGCCCAACTGACTGAGCCACCCGCCCCAAAGATCACTTCGGTTTTAAAACTACCTCTCATGGCGTTTAAAAGGCTGGGCCAGAGCATGCTTTGCTTTTTTGTGGGATGCTAGGAAAAGGGGCCTGGAGGTTGGCCCCATTCTAGCCTTCCCATGAGCCCTTGAAGCTTTGTAGACTGCCTGGGATCATGGGCAAGTGCGGCTCCTTATAGGGCACTGTTCCAGGAGGCCATGTGTCTGTGCCTCTGCCATCCTCATTGGCCTTTCGGCTGGGGTGTTTTTGGGGGACAGGGTGGAGTCATCTTAGGAGTATCCTTGGCCTTGGGCTTTGACTACCTGTTGACCCACAAGGGCTGCCAGGCCAGCATGGAACCAGGAGGGACACAGATTTGGTCCTGTTGTGACCACTCTGCCCTTGAGAGTTTCTTCTTGTGTGCCCAGGCTACATGAGTGTTAGCTGGTCGGGAGCTGCTGAGAAGGGCATGTCTTGTGGAAACCACTGTTCTTTATCTCTTTGTTGGAATTTTTTTCACTATGAGGCAAAATTTATATGCAACTTGGTTTGGTACCCAGATTCAGGTAACCCCTTGAATTTTGACCAGCGAGACATCCGCCGTAACCCAAACTCCTACCAAGATAATAGAGCCATGTGCAGCCCAGAAAGTTCCTCATGCTCCTTCCCAAACAGTGTTCACCTCACCCTCTACAGGGTCTCCTAATTTTTTTCCTAATTTTTTTTTCTCCTAATTTTTTTTACCATGGACTAGTTCAGCCTTTTCTAGAGCTTCAAATAAATGGGATTGTGCATCTGTACTCTTGCATGTAAGGTTTTCTTCACTTAATGTCACAATTTTGAGATTTAACCATATTTGTGCATCAGTTCTACTTTTTTCCCCCCAGGATTTTAAAAGTAATACAAGATTATTTTTAATTCTGAATATTACAGAAACTTACAGTTTTCCTGTACTTCTACGCCACACTCTCGGTGATAATCTCGTTTATTGATTGGGCGTTTGTGCTGCCAAGATCTTTCTTTCCATAGGATGGTGTTGCCTGGTCGGGCCTTTCATGCCTATAGTTGAGGAGGTAGACAGGTGCAGGGAGCTCGGCCAGCCGTCCCGGCTCAGCTCTGTGGGCCTGGCCTTCGCTCGGTGGGTGTGTGTTTTAAAAGTCTGGGGTGTCTGGGTCCTGGACCTGCCCTCACCCTCAGAGTGTGTGTTGGGGGGACGCACCTCTGGCTTTTCTGTGGCAGGGACTTGGAGAGGGAGAGAAGGACACGAGAATTCAGCAGAGACCTGTGTGATTCTCTGTGTAGTAGCCCAGCTGGATAGGTAGACCATTTTGTAAACAAGGACCTGGGAAGGGAATCCAGGTGTTACAGCCAGGTCTGTCTGTTCGTTCTCCCTAGCTTCTGTGTTCACAAGAAGCCGGAGCTGGCCTTCCCCAGGGACTGTGTTCCTGCTGCCCTTCCCTGGGGTCAGCCTAGCTAGGGTCTTACCCTGCCGCCCCCCCCCCGCCCCGCCCCGCGCCCCCCCCCCCCCCCCCCCGCAATGGGCTAGGTCTCTGCCTCAGAGGAGGACCTGATGATCCCGTGTCCTAGATCCTGGGCTCCTTGGAGCCAGCGCTCCGGTGTGCAACGGTTCTGAGCTGGGTGTGGATCCTCGGGGCTGATAGGCACGTTGCCTGGGCCTGCTGCCAGGGGGCTGCTGGGTGCCAGGATCTGGTGCCAGGTGGTGTCCTTATCCCAGCCTGTGGGCTCCTGCCAGGGCTGGGCACCAAGCCCCTGTACCCAGTGGGGCACTGCGCTGCCAGCTTATGGGGCCAGCCCCCATAGTCCAATTTCTAGTTACTGGACACCCTGCCTCCCTCCCTGGGGCTGTAGCCTCTCAGGCATTGGCTCCTCTTGCTCCTATACCCTGTGTTGAGCTATAGGGCAGAGGATTCCCTGCTGTTACTCTTCTGGGAAGAAAAGAGCAATGTTTTGTAGGGGTCCTGGCCTCGCAGCAGTGGGGCGCCCCCTCCCCTGTGGGGAGGTTAACATTTTGTGACTTATAGAATGTGGCAGGTGTGGCCCACATGTGGCCCGGCCTGGGGTGGGAGGCAGGTATGGTGGCATCCTGCTGGCTGTGAACTCCCAGCAGGCAGCCCTGCTGTGGCCCCACCCGTGGAGGGCACCTGGAAGTCCCTTCTGCCCTGTCCTGTGGAGTCCCTGTGGGGAAACTGGGCCCCAGGCTGTCTGATCCAACCTGGGAGACCTTGGTTAGTCACCCTGCCTTCCAGTGGCTGGTGAAGTGGGTGGCAAGGCTGAAGCAGTGGGAACCTGTGGAAGCCCCCAAGTCCTATTCTTCTCTAGCTTTGCGTGGTTCGGTGGTTGTGGGCCTGATCTCTGACGAAGGCAGGTAGTCCCTAGCTGCGGGGTCTGGTACGGGCTAAGCCAGGGGCCACTGTGTGGACGCTGTGCCCCGGCCAGGGATTGGGTTGCCCTGAGATCTGGTGGGGAGTGGGCATGGGGGCACAGGGCCATGTGGCGGGCATCTGGTCGGCTCGAATTCATTGCTGTGGCTCCCTGTTCATTTTTCAGGGTTGCTCTCACCAATGCTAAGGTGGTCTCTGCCCCCCACCCCTTCCTAGCCTGAGTTCTACTCTGTCCTGCTGGCCACCTCGCTACCTCTAGTGTCACCTGGCAGGAGAGCCCGAACTCTCTACATAGGCAAGGGATCTGGGCCTTCATTAAATGCAGACGCAGATGCTCTCAGGCCTCTGAACCAATGGGGCTGGTTCTGCTGCCATCTGGGTCATGGGGGGGATCCTGGACCAACCATTCCCCCCCACCACCACTTCACCATACCCTCGGGCCGCCCCAGGAGAAGAGAGCTGTGCTAGGGGCCAGAGAGACAGCTGGCAGGCTGGAACTGAGGCCTCCCAGCCACCCCGCACCCCGGGTCTGGTCACATTCCTGAGGGACCTGCTGAGCCTCCCTGGCCCTGGGGGTGGGGGAAGGGTGGGCAGGGATGGGCTCCAGGCTGCTGCAGGCCTCCGCCCCCACCCTTGGCTCCATTCCAAGGGAGCCCAGGCCAGCCCAGTGGGGTGCAAAAAGCCAGAACCTCAGGATCGCCCTCTCTGGGACCTGTGTCTCTGGGGTGGGTTGGGGCAGAAGGAGACCCTTCGCATCTGGCGGCAGCTGCCAGCAGCTTTGGCGGGCTGGTATTGAAAGGCCTGGCCTGCAGAAACTCCTGCGAGGGGAGGCCATGTGGTCAGACTGGGCCAGGCAGGAGGGGGCTGGGCCCTCTGGGCAGGGAGGGGGTGGCGGGAGCAGATCAGGAAGGGAAGGAGGCAGGAGAGCCAGAAGCGGTTGAGACTGGTTCTTATAAATAGCCTATTGCACTAGTGCCTCCAATTTTGACCTTTTGTTATGTAAATGTAGCCAGCCTGAGAAGGGCCTTGCCCAGGCCTCCTGCCACCAGGCCTGCCTGCCTGCCTGCCAGGAATTACGTGCCTGCCACCAGCTCCCCTACAGGCCTAGGTAGCCCTTAGAGTGCCCTAAGTCTCCCGGGTGGGAGGACAGTGTCAGTCAGCCCTGCTGAACTCTCCAGACCTGTGACCTTCCCTGCCACTGGGCCTGACTGTTGCTGGGCACTGTGGCTGCTGTCCCCTGCCTGGCTGCCCCTGGTGTCCCAGCCACAGAGACCCCAGATCTTCCTGGGAGTGAGGGCTCTAGGACCACCAGGTGCCTTCCTTTCACTGTCCCTCCTACCCTCCCTTGTCTGTCTGTCTGGGTGACTCTGTCCCATCTTCTCCTCCCCAGGTGACCAGGCATTGATGCACCCCCAGGGAGGCCACGCGCTCAAGGAGGCCACCCCCGCTGGCTGCTGCTCACATGGTTTCTGGGCCTCTGGCACTCCGGTAGGCTGGGTAGGGGGAACTGGCATGATGGAGGGAGGGGGGAGCTTGGGGGAGGGCTAGCTGGGCCGCCCTCATAGCCCTGCAGTTCTCAGCCTGGTCCTTTGTGTGCACACAGTGTTGGGTAGCGTGGAGGGGAGGCTGGGGCCCAGGGCCCACGGCCCTCAGCCTGCAGAGGAGGGGCTGCTTTGGCTCACAGGCTCTTGGAGAATGGGACCTCCTGCCCTTGGCTTGTCCTCTTGCCAGCCTGGGAGTACCAGGTATCCTGAGTGCTGGTGGGGCTGACACTGCATTTACCTGAGGCTGGGTGTCCCATCCAGTGTGGAAACTGTGCATCGGACTCTTTGTCCTGCCTGGCTGGCTGAGGTGCAGGGAGCAGCAGAGGGTAGGTTCCCTCAGGACCCAGGCTCTATCTAGCCTCTGAGCCTGCTATGTAGCATCAGGCCCTGAGTGCTAGCTTGCAGCTGTGTCTACCCATGTGTGTTCACAGTGAGTTCTGAGGGTGCCTTTGGGGTGTATGTGGGTATTAGGGTTTTCCTCTGTCTTTGCAAATAAGGGCAGGCATGGGGCAACGGGGCATGGGAAGTGTTTGTGTTACCGGAAGACAGCGAGGGTGTGATCTCTCTAGACTGCCCCAAGGGAGGCAGGACTGGGCTGGGTACACTGGTAGTGGCAGAGGGGGTCCCAGTGGGGCAAGGCTCTGAGCAGTCACTTTCAGAGATTGAGTCCTGAGCCAGAGGACCTGAGAGCACCCTTGTCAGCTGCATGGCACAGAGTTGCCTTTGGGAGGGTGCATGTCCCCTGAGGGGCTGGAGGGAATAGGGAGCCACACCTTTGTGCCTCAGGTCCCGCTGCTCATTTGGCTGTGTGCCTGGTCAGAGCACCCCACTCTCAGTGACCCAAGTGCATGCTGTTAGAAAGCCCACCTGTACGGTTCCTGTGGGGGTCAGAGGCCTCTCTCTGTTTATTAATGACGTCAGTTAGTGTCTGTGCTGGTCTGGCAAGGCCAGCTGGCTGCCTTTCCCAGGGGCCTGGTGGTGCCAGGGGCTTGATCAGGCCCGCTTTTCTGCTCAGCATCTAGAGACCCAGACTGGGGTGCTCAGGGCCCTCCTGGGGGGTGAGGCGCTTGTGGGATGGAAGCAGGCATTGGCAAGGGACTGCGGCTGGACCACAGTGTCTGCAGGCAGGACTGTGACGTTGGCAAATCCAAAAGCTTGGGAAGCCACTAGGGTTTGAGAAGCACCCAGGGCAGGGTAGAGGTCACAGGTGGAGGCTGCTTATTTGATTTGGCCCAAGTGGTATTTAAGGGAAAAGGACCTTTATTTGGCATTGGGAGGATTAACCTGAAAATCTCAGTTTCTAGCTTGTCCTAAACTTTGGGAAGTTTATGCCCATGTGAGAAGTGAGCCCACCTGGGAACTTCTGCTCACCTCAGTCTTTTACTGCTTCCCAGCACCTCATGGTCCACTGCTTGTCATTTTTGAGTCCCCTGTGGGCTCTCGGCCAACTTCCTTAGCGTGGAGACGGTGCCCTGGGCTATGGAGCCCAAGTTACATCCCATTTTCTCTGCTCGCATCACGTGATCATTGTCCTCTGCTTCTGTATACATGGGACCAGAGCCCATGACCCTCTTTGGGCAGCATGAGTTCCCATGGGTAGTGTGAGTTCCCTCCCTGGGTCCCCTGCCCAGTGAGCCCCCCCCCAGCACCACCACAGCCCCACCCTGTCAGCCCTTGCCTAGGGCTCCCAGGTGGCTAATGCCCATGCACCTACTCTTGCCTGCAGGTGGTACGCGTGGGCGGGGCGTGGGGACATGGGGCCCGACATGGAGCTGCCCAGCCACTCCAAGCAGCTCCTGCTGCAGCTGAACCAGCAGAGGACGAAGGGTTTCCTGTGTGATGTCATCATCATGGTGGAGAACTCCATCTTCCGCGCCCACAAGAATGTCCTGGCCGCCAGCAGCATCTACTTCAAGTCTCTGGTCCTGCATGACAACCTCATCAACCTGGACACAGACATGGTCAGCTCCACGGTGTTCCAGCAGATTCTGGACTTCATCTACACGGGCAAGCTGCTGCCCAGCGACCAGCCGGCTGAGCCCAACTTCAGCACTCTACTCACTGCCGCCAGCTACCTCCAGCTGCCCGAGTTGGCAGCGCTCTGCCGCCGTAAACTCAAGCGAGCCGGCAAGCCCTTCGGCTCTGGACGGGTGGGCGCCTCTGGCATAGGAAGGCCACCCCGCAACCAGCGGCTGTCCACGGCCTCTGTCATCCAGGCACGGTATCCAGCGCTTGTGGACGGACGCAAGGGGGCCCACGCCCCCCAGGAGCTCCCCCAGGCCAAAGGCTCTGATGATGAGCTCTTCCTCGGAGGCTCCAGCCAGGAGGGTGTCCATGGCCTGGGCCGGGCCGTCTGTTCAGCCAGCGGGGAGGCCGGCTTGGGCAGCTGCAGCACCAATGGGAGCAGTGGGGGCTGTGAGCAGGAGCTGGGCCTGGACCTGTCCAAGAAGAGCCCACCCCTGCCCCCTGCCACCCCTGGTCCTCCCCTGACCCCTGACGACCCGGCCCAGCTGAGTGACAGTCAGCATGGCTCGCCCCTCTCAGCCTCCGCCCCTCCTGTTGCCAATAGTGCCTCTTACGCTGAGCTGGGGGGCACCCCTAATGAGCCCATGGATCTGGAGGGGGCCGAGGACAGCCACCTGAGCCTGCTGGAGGGGCCTGGTGGGCAGCCCCGGAAGAGCCTACGGCACTCGGCCCGCAAGAAGGAGTGGACCAAGAAGGAGCCCAGGGTGGGGTCCCCCTTTGAGCGGAGGGAAGCAGGGCCCAAGGGCCCCTGCCCGGGGGAAGAGGGCGAGGGGCTAGGGGACAGGGTTCCCAATGGCATCCTGGCCAGCAGCGTTGGAGGGGGCGGTCCCAGTGGGCCCTACACAGAGCCCCCATACCCCTGCAAGGAGGAGGAAGAGAACGGCAAGGATGGGAGTGAGGACAGTGGGCAGAGCGGGAGTGAGGGGGGCAGTGGCCATGCTGGCACGCACTACATGTACCGGCAGGAGGGCTACGAGACCGTGTCCTATGGGGACAACCTATATGTGTGCATCCCCTGCGCCAAAGGCTTCCCCAGCTCCGAGCAGCTCAATGCCCATGTGGAGACACACACGGAGGAGGAGCTGTTCATCAAGGAGGAGGGTGCCTACGAGACGGGCAGTGGGGGTGCTGAGGAGGAGGCCGAGGACCTCTCGGCACCCAGCGCGGCCTATGCGGCCGAGCCCCGGCCCTTCAAGTGCTCGGTGTGTGAGAAGACCTACAAGGACCCGGCCACGCTGCGGCAGCACGAGAAGACGCACTGGCTGACGCGGCCCTTCCCCTGCAACATCTGCGGCAAGATGTTCACGCAGCGCGGCACCATGACGCGCCACATGCGCAGCCACCTGGGCCTCAAGCCGTTCGCCTGTGATGAGTGCGGCATGCGCTTCACGCGCCAGTACCGCCTCACCGAGCACATGCGTGTGCACTCGGGTGAGAAGCCCTACGAGTGCCAGCTCTGTGGGGGCAAATTCACCCAGCAGCGCAACCTCATCAGCCACCTGCGCATGCACACCTCCCCCTCCTAGAAGCCAAAGACCCTTCTCCCCGGCCTGAGGCTGCCCTCCACAGACCTGCCCTCGGGAGCCCACCGAAGGAAGGAAGACGCGTGGAGGCCGGGCGGGAGGGGCTGGGACCCCCCAAGTCCCGTGGGGATGGCTCCTGGTGGCACCCGCAGCCAGCCCCCCCCCACACCCAGAGCTTTAATGGACAGTCTGTACAAGGG
Source organism: Lutra lutra (assembly GCF_902655055.1). Lineage (NCBI taxonomy): Eukaryota > Metazoa > Chordata > Mammalia > Carnivora > Mustelidae > Lutra > Lutra lutra. The sequence continues at coordinate 65,185,975 of NC_062289.1, read as the reverse complement.
CAGCGAGAGGAGGGAAGCCGATGGGCCCGAGTTCCGAGTGCGCATTGCTGGCATGCAGTCTACCTCCCGATTCCACCCCGGCTCCCCGGGAGGGCCGCTGCAGAGTCTGGGGGAGTGGGTCACAGGGGTCTCGCTGGGACCTGGCCCCCTTCCCGCAGGCCGGGTCCGAGCAGGGGGCCGTGGGGCCTCCCTCCGCTGGGGAGGAGCAGGGCTGTCCTGTGGCCAGGGGCGCTGTCTGTGTGCGTGCACGAGTGCTTGTCTGTGTGCGGGCCACCCTGGCTCTTTGGGGAGTGGTGCTGGAGGGAACGGGACAGAGCCCTCCTTCCTTGAGCCAGGGGTCACTGCTCACTGGCGCTGGGACAGTCAGGGGGCCCCCGCCACCTACCTCTCCACAGCTAAAGAGCCCTCTGGGCCTATGTTGCTGTTATTCCTACTGATCTGTTCCTTTTTTCTTTTTGAATTTTGTTTTTTAAACCAAAACCAACAAGAGTTTATTTTCCTCCCGGCCCCTTGGGGCTGAGCCTGGGTCTGCAGACTGAATGTACAGGGGCAGCTGCCCCTCCCGCCCCCTGCCCGGCTGCGGGCTGAGGGGCGCCCACCCCTCCAGGCCCCAGAAGCCCTTCTTGGCCAAAGGCTTCCCTGGGCCCCGAGCCCTGCCTCGGCTGCCTCAGGAGAGAGAGTGATTTTCCTATAGTTTCTGAGGAATATTCTTTGTTTAGAGGTACTTCTTTTTTATTAAGAGAAAAACCAGTGTAACATTTATGTGAATGTTGGAACTGGAAGGTCTGGGATTTGTGGGGGGAGGGGGGGAGGCTGGATTCGATGCCAGAGCCGTCGGTACTCTTCTTTATCATTTTGTGTGTGTGTGTGTGTGTGTGTGTGTATGTATGTATGTATGTAGTGTGTGTGGCGCATGTGGACAGATATCGAGCTTTCCTTCCTTCCTTACCGATAAAGGTGGAGAGATTTCTGACCTTTTGCTACCTCTTGAACCCACAAGAAGCAGTATGTTGGTGGCTGGCAGCTGAGGCCATGACACTTGTTTTCCTCCTGTTAGTGCGCACAGGAAGACATGCGTTTGAGTGAGCTGGGCTTACCCTCCTGGGCACCCCCCGCCCATCTCCACTCCCACCCCCAGCGCTCTCAGAGAAGGGCTCTGCTCCCTGGAGCATACCACTTGCCGTGTCCACCCTGTGGGTGTTCTGAGTGTGTTGCTGTGCATCAGGGAGCCTGTGTGTGCCCCTGATCTGGGCCTGGGGGGCGGGGGGGATGCTCCAGCCACGTGGGAGAGTGGGCCGTGGGCCTCACCGCTGGAGCCAGCTACTTGGAGCTCCCTTGCTGGGGCCAGGATGAAGTGGAAGTGAGCCCCCCCATCCTGTCCCTTGGGAGAGCAGCAGGCCAGTGCAGAGGCATGGAGGGACACTGACCAAAGTGATGTAAACCCCCACCCCCCACCCCAGGGGACAGGGGGGAGGCCTGCCCTGCTTTGGCACCTTCTTGGGGCGGTCCTGGCTGCTCCGGCAAGAGGCTGGATGCCATTAGTTGGCTAAGCCCTGTCTGGGGTCCCCACCCCTCACCCCTCAACGTGGGGTTTCTCTCTCAGCCTCAGGACCCTTCTGTGGGCCAGGGGTCAGGCTCACAAGCCAGACCAAGGTCTCTGTGGTTGGCCCCACTATCTTTGGCTGACTGGGGCCACATGGCTGGGCCAGCAGCTGAATCTTCATTTTGCTTCATGCTTTTCTTTTCTTTCTTTCTTTTTTTTTTCCCTTTCTACTCTTAAGTTCAGACCAAAAAATTTCCAGAGTCATCCTTTACCCTCACCCCTCCAGAGACCCTCCAGCTGAAAACAGCCTGAGTTTAGGGACCCAGATGGTGCAGGGTGTGTTTTGCAAGTGAGGGCTCCTGGCTGAGCCCATCTCAAGGTGCCCCAAGCCCCAAGTTGGGTCTTACTCCCTCTGGGTGGGAAGGGAGCACTGGACCCAGGGTCTCGTGTTCCCAGAAGTCAGGTGGCGGGGTGGGCAGGGTTCTTTCCAGGTCTCTGCCCTCCCGACCCCACCTCACTCCGTCAGCACTTAAGCCACATGACACAAAGTCTGTACAGCACGGGAGTTGTACGCATGCCTGTGTGTGGCCTCTTGGGCCATGGGCGGCTGCATCTGTGAGGTGACCCGTGAGAGCAGGTGATTGATTTGCAGAGCTTCAGGGACTGGGCGCAAAGGCCCCTCACTCAACGACGTTCGTGCGACATAGTATTGTATCCATCTGAGTATTGTATCGAGCCTTTTCTGTATTTTAACAAGAAAGCAAAACACTAGTTTCCTATTTAAGATTTTAAGGGTTTGTGGGGAGGGGTGGGACTGATTAACACAACACTTGGTTTTGTTTTCTTTTTCCTTTGATTTCATGTGGAGTGTGTGCTTGGGAGTGTGTGCGTGGACATGTGTTAAGAGCCTCACAAGGAAATTAGGCCGTTGGAGGCCAAGGGCGGCTTACAGTTCTCTGCTTTAGTCACTTAATTCCTGAATGTTTCGGAGAAACAGGAAACAGAAAATAGCAGATGTCATGTAGGAAAGAGGATAAACAAAACAAAAAAAAAAAAAAAAAAAGAAAGAAAGAAAAAAAAAAAAGCTCATACCCAAATTCACAAAACCTATTTTTTAAACCAAAGCACATTTTGAATGAGTATGGAACCTCAATGGGCTCAGAAAAAAAGATACTAATATATTTATCTCATTGTTTACATAAACTTTTACAGTTTCAGACCTCAGCAGCTGTAAGGCCAGTCCCAGTGAATCCCCACCTTCCGCTGGAGGCCCTTCTGAGTCGGCTCATGGGCAGAGGGGCTGCTGTGGGGCTGGCGCTGGCATGGAGCCCCCCGCCGGATTTACCTGAGCCCTCCTCCCCAGCCCCGGGCCTCTCAAAGCCCAGCTGGCACCAAAGAGCTTGGGCCGGTGCTGACCGGTCTCCAGGCCTCCTGGCCGGACTGTGGAGGTCCTGGCCAGCTGGCATAGCACGGGGTGGCCGTCGGCTCTGGCCTCAGGACCTGAGTCTGGGCTAGGGCCCTGGGTGGAGGGTCACCCCCCACCTCCCCCACTCTGCCTGCGACCCTCTGGGGTGGGTTGATGTGAGGGTCCCTATCAAGCCAAAAAGCCCCGGGACCTTTGCACAGCTCCGTGGACTCCAGTGGGTCCCCACTCCCAGGGGACACCCTACCCCCACCCAGCAGTGGGGGTGGGGGCGGGCTTACTGGGCTGGTCCTTACCAACACAGACGGTGCAAACACTCTGAACAGTGTTGTTTTTGTATCAATATGTTTGTGCAGTGATGAATGTATTTATTTCTCAGACTTGGGGTGAGTGAGCGGCTGGCTCCGCCACCGCTCGCTCCTGCCAGACCGAGCCACCTCAAGGGCTCCTCCAGGATTGCAAAAAAGGTAAAAAAGAAAAGACGAACCTTTAAGCAAATAAGAATCTCAGAGACTCGCAGCATAGCCATACACCTGTGAAATGAACAATCTGGATGCAGACGGACTTTGGAACCTCACGCAGCCATGTGTGTATTTCCTGTTCGTCACCACTCGGGGGAGCTGGGCTGTCCCGCTGTACCCCCATCCCCACCCTGTCAGTATTCACTGGACTGGCCCACGTGCAGGAGTGCGATCTGGGCTGGGCTGGCTGGTCAGGCAGACCCTACTGCCCTCCCCACAGCTGTCCTTGAATGGGGGAGGCCTGGGCAGCCAGGAGGGCAGGGCTCAGGGAAGAGTTGGCTGCATCCGTCCGCCCCCTAGGAAGGGGGGCAGAAGCAGAGGCACTAGGCCTCCAAAGAACAGACAAGGGATCTAAGCCCTGCTGTGCCCCTCAAAGGGACCAAGGCCCTTGCTCTTCCCCAGAGTCACACTGGGGCAGATGTTACTGAACCTGTGAATCCAATGCCAGGAGTGATGGGGTGGAGAGGGACCTAACCGGAGCCTCAGTGTGACATTCCAGTCGGGGGGTGGATGTGCGCTGTGGGAATTGAGGCTGCCCAGGACCCCCTTCCTAGGACCCCTCCCCTCCCACCCAGCTTCAGTCACCACTTTAATTTTTCTACCGAGAACCCGTCCCCCTACCTCACCTTGCTATTTATTGCTGTAATTTATTGACCTCAAAAATGCTGCATAACAGACCTCACTTGGGGCAGGGAGGATCCCCAGGGCTCCCCCCCTCCACTTGGCGGGGCCCCGTGGGGCCAGGTGCTGAGGGGAACCTCTCTGTATCCCGCCCATCACTTGTTTTCCCCCTTCCCCCTTGAGGGGACCCCAGGTTGGGCACCTGCCCATTCACAAATACCTCGAGGGGGAGGGATGGGATTATAGCTGTTTTGTTTAATCAAAACTGGAAGAGGGATCACGACCTACTCTCTTCCCTTCCCAGAAGGGGGAGGGACACCGTGATCGCACTCCTGTACTGGCCACCGCCGCTGTCAGTCATCACATCGAGCTCACTTCCTTTGAGAGTTTGGATAAATTCAGGTCAGAGCTGCAGGTATGCAGCCCTCAAGTGTCATAGAAAAGCAATTCACCGACGACTGATCTCTCCATTCAGAAGCGTGCAGTCTTAATGTACAGTGATGAGAAACTGTTATTTTATGATCTTTTCATTAAAAGCTTGATTGAAAACTTCTTTCTGTGGAGCTTCTGTGTTCTCTGGTGGTTCTTGCTAAATGACACACTGCTTTCCTGTGTCCAGCACTTCAAAGACCTAGAAGGGTGGGGAGCTGGGATGGGCATCACTACTATGCTAAGAGTGGGTTTCAGGTGGGGCTGGGACCACGCTAGGCCACATGTGTGCATCTGGGGCTTGGGCACTGGTCCAGTATTCTGGAGTCCCCATCCTCTTGGGTGATGCTGGCCTGGTTTAGCTAAGAGGGTTTAGGGAGCAGTGGATATGTCGCAGGGACAGGGACCTGGTCGACTGGATGAGGGGAGGTCTGGCCCATGCTCAGGACCACCTGTTGGAGTAGCAGAGTCAGTCTGGTGCAGGGCAATGGCTCTCTCCTGCCCACTGCTCCTGTTCTGCTTGAGGTCAAGCGGGGGAGGAAGGAAAGGATAATCTTAGTCTCCAGGGACAGTGGTTCCAGTTTCCTCTGGGACTGTCCCACCTACCCACCCACTGGAGTGGGAATTCCAGGATGAGTGAAGATCCAGGAGGAGGAGCAAGGATGGGGCCATGAGGGTGGTCAGCCAGCCTAGACCTCTGACTGTGGGCTTCAGATGTCCAAGTGGCTCCAGGCCAGCAGCAGATGAGCCCAGAACCCCAGAAGGATAGAGCATCACTGCTCTAATACACGGTAAGTTCCATTCAGTTATTTTTATGTTTTTGAATGTGTGTGTTTTAAGTAATCTCTGCACCCACTGGGAGCTCGAACTTAACCCTGAGATCGAGTCACATTCTCTACTTACTGAACCAGCCAGGTACCACCTGTTCTATATATTTTTTAAGATTTTATTTTTTATTTGAGAGAGAATGAGAGGGGGGAGGGTCAGAGGGAGAAGCAGACTCCCCACTGAGGAGGGAGCTTGGTGTGGAGCTTGATCCTGGGACTCCCAGAGCATGACCTGAGCTGAAGACAGTCACTTAACCAACTGAGCCACCCAGGTGCCCTGTTCAACTCTTTTAAAACACTTTTTTTGGTTTTATCAAAGCAATAAGTGACCCTAGCTTAAATAATCAAGTTTCTTTAAAAGGCTTAAAACAGGGGCGCCTGAAGCGTCTGCCTTCAGCTCAGGTCATGATCCCAGGGTCCTGGGATTGAGCCCCACATCAGGCTCCCTGACCCTGCTTCTCCCTCTGCCTGCTGCTCTGCCTGCTTATACTCTCTCTCTGTCAAATAAATAAATAAAATCTTAAAAAAAAAAAAAAAAAAGGGCTTAAAACAGGGACACTGGGTCTGTCTCGGTCGGAAGACCATGTGACATGTTATCTCGGCCTCCTAAGTTCAAGCCTCATGTTGGGTGTGGCGATTACCAAAAAAGTCATAAGACAGTAGTTTTTTGTTCTCTTAACCCCATCACAACATACACAGGTACCCACTTCTAATTTATAGCATTTCTTATGTACTTATCTCCACATTTCTAAATAGTAGTACCCTACTGTCTTAATTCATCCTTTGAAGAATCTGGACCTATAGATGAAGATTTTAATGCATTTATACCCTCTTCCACTTTCCTTAAATTCCCCATTGGAGTCTGGGCGCTGCTCTCCCCACACACAGCCCTGGCCACAGGGAAGCTGCTTTAGTTTAGCAAGACCCCTCCTTCTCCCCTCCAATCAACCCTAATTTAGAGCTTGGGAGACTTCCATAAAGTAGCCAGATAATAACTGTTCTAGGCTCTGTGGGCCATAGAGTCTTTGCAGTGACTTCTCAACCCTGTTGTCCCAGTGCAAAAGTGCCCACTAACGGGGTACCTGGGTGGCTCAGTGGGTTAAGCCTCTGCCTTCGGTTCAGGTCATGATCTCAGGGTCCTGGGATCAAGCCCCATGCTGGGCTCTCTGCTCAGCGGGGAGCCTCTTTCCTCCTCTCTCTGCCTGCTTCTCTGTGTACTTGTGATCTCTCTCTGTCTCTGTCAAATAAAATCTTTAAAAAAAGTGCCCACTAATAATGTAAGCAGGTGGGCATGGCTATGTTCCATTGAACTTCATTTATGAGAACTGATGAAGTGTGCCGTTTCCTGATCCGTACTTGCCACGATCACCATGTGTCTTTGTTCACTGCTGAACCTAGTGGTGTAGTGTATCTTTCTGTACCATTTCCTGTTCTTGTGGAGGTCAATTATGTTTTGAGTTACTCAGACTGGTTTGTGTCTCTGTCTTCCTCCACACTTAAACTCTGTGAAATCCTTGCCAGTATAGTTTTCCACAGAATCAGATGCTATCTGTTCTGTTATTTTTGCCCCCAAGGGACATCCATCTGGAAACTGCTGCTTTCCTGCACAGATTGGGTGGGAAGTTTTCTTGCCTGTTTGTCCTGCTTTGAAAGCTCAGCTTTCTGGATCCTGTGTGTTTTCTTAGGTTACATGCTTGTTAGGGAAGTATGTTTTCTCTGGTACCATCCTGAGAAAGGACATATGGAAGGTAGGTTTTTTGTAACTTTGAACATTGAAAATGCTTTTGAACTATACAGAATTGATAGTTTGGCTGGGTATAGAATTGTAGATTGGGTATCATTTTCCTCCTGAATTTGGAAAGTGTTGCTTCATTGGCCTCTACCTTCCAATGTGATGAGAAGTCTAGTTCCCTTTGTAACCTTCTCTGGAGCCTTTTAGAATTGTCTCTATTTCAGGTGGTTTGTCCATTCATGGGGCTGGGCACCTGATGGATTGGTTTCGTTCAGGGGATCTGTTCCTTCAGTAAATTTACTGATTCTTAAGATGTGTCAGCATTATTTTTAATTTCCCTTCTTTGATTATTGCATTTTGTTCTCTTTTCATAGACTTAATCTCTAAGGAAAGTTTAATTTTTTGACATTTTCTTCTGTTCCTTGTATCTAATTCCCTTTTAGATCCCCAATTAGGTTAGTTTTTATCCATTAAAAAAATAATTTTAAAGGCTTTCCTCGAATGTGGGATGACCTTGCAGGCTCTGATATTCAAGAATGAGACCCTAAAAAGCCTTTTGGAATCAATCCAGTGGTCACCTAAAATGTGTGGGATGGAGGAGATGAGACGCTGCTTTTGCCTGTGCTGGGCTGGCTATGGTGCTTCTGACAGAGAGGGCCTTATGCAAAAGCCCCCTTAGTACCAGGAGCTTGAAGAGCCTTCTAGAGAAGGGTGAAAGGTGAGATGAAATAACCTTATTCCCAGCTGACTGTAAGTCAGAGCTAGATTAGGGAGGAGTTACATGGTTAGAAATGAAAGACAGATTTTGAGTTGTGGGCACTGCCGTTTCCTTCCATTAAGTGTTTAATTTAAAACATGCCTCTTTTCCAAAGCCACTTGAGGTCGACAGCAGTGAAGGAATTCTGTGTAGTCAAGAGTGAGCCAAAACAAGGAACAGGGAAGAGTAGGAGAAAACTCTTTTGTCATTAGGCCCAAAATTGTGAGTGAGAGTCATAGTCAGCTTTGTGTGTCCAAACAAGGAGGGAGGGGAAAAGGAGAAGGTCAGGGTGAGGGAACTAGAGGCTGTTTCCACTTCGTTGCATGAGGAAGTATCTAAATATTTTAAGAACTGTTTCCCATGAGACCTTCTACAAGGGCATCTGCCAAGTTGTATACCAAATAGAGAGGAAACTTCCCAATGGCTCCTTCCTCAAACGTGGTAAGAGCCAGGGCATGTCACTGAAGTCTGAGGTACACCACAAAATGTTAACCGTTGGTAATTCTGAAGTGCCACCCCTGCTTCTGTAGGCCACCTGTAGGGGATGTGCACATCCAGAGTCTGAGTGAGAACACATGTGAAACCAATGCTTGAGTGGCCTGGGTGCCCGGTTCACTCTGCCCACCCCTCGGCACAGGCCAGCCTCGGCCCTCCTACAGCCCTGGGCCTTGAGGAGGAAGAAGGCTGCTGGGAGGCAGTGGGGCACCCCCTCAACCTAAGACCTGCAGGAACCTCACACTGAGGAAGGCTGTCCCTGAAGAGAGCAGTCCTCTAACAGCTGGCTAGAGGAGGGCAACCAGTGGAGAGAGCACACGCAGGCTCCCTGGGAGAGCAGGTAGCCATGTGTCCTAGATGGCCTTTGCTTCCAACCAGCTGAACGCTGGCCTCTATGCTATAAAAACCAGATAGGGGAGAGAAAGGGTCTGAGTCCTTAGGAAAGACCGGCAGTGGGATAGGCATTGGCTTGAGTGCAGAAAGCTGGCCCACTCTCAGGGCCCGAAATGCTGGAAGTCTTACCCTTCACCACCCAGCCATAAAGAACCCTCCGTCTTGGGTGCTTGGCCTTCTGGGAAGAGAGCCCGCAGTTCCCCTTCCACCTGCACTGGTCTCTGCCAATGCCCCTGACCAGTGAGTTTAGGAAGTGTCACCAAACGGTTTCACTGGTAGCCTATTTTGGGGTCAGCCCTTCTCTCTGGTCACAGGTGACAAAGCTGATCGCCATCTGCAGGTGTCCCTGATGTGAGGTCAGAGGCAGCACCAAAGGGGTGTCTAGAGTGGTTTCTCTGTGTCAGGTGGGCATGTGTCCAGGTCATCTCTGAGGAGTCCAGGACAGCCCTATTGTTGGTGCATAAATGTGGCCCCTAACCTCTCAGATCCTTGAGTTCTGCGGAAGAGATAGGCAGGTAGACACTGATGCTGACTTGAGGCCCCATAGCCAGCCTGGTTCTCTGCGCTCAGCCGCTCTAGCTCTTCCGCTAACCCTGGGGGTACATGGTGGGACCGCCTGGAGTGTCTGTGGTGAAACACAACCCAGAGCTCACAGGGGAGGAGGGCCTTGTCCACTGAAGTTTCTGGAGCTCTGGGACAGAGGGCCATCTGATGAGGACTCATACCGGGGTTGTGACTGGAGGCAATGGCGGTGGGTCCAGGTGTTCTGTCCCAGGCAGCCAGAGCAGTATACATGAAGGCCAGGGGAGGAGTCGTTGTCTTGCTGGAACTGAAGCAGCTTCCCTGTGGCCAGGGCTGTGTGTGGGGAGAGCAGCGCCCAGACTCCAGCCAGTTCCCGAAGGGCCTCCAAAGCCCAATCAGAGGGCCGGGGCTTGCCCCCCCGCTGAAGGAGCCATGGGGAGCTTCCCACCGCTGCCGTTGCCTCCCCAAGGGGGCCCTGCCCTCGAGGCCTACCCCCACCCCTGGCACCCTGTGCAGGTGGGCCTGGGCCCTCCTCGGGAGATGGAAAGGGGTGTGCATGTGCGCTCAGGCGGCCATAACGGAGCCCCACACCCTCGGGAGCTTAACAGGACGTTCTCAGGGTTCTGGAGGCCGAAGCCTGAATCCACGTCTCGACGGGTGGTTTCTCCTGAGGCCTCTCTCCTTGGCTTATAGATGGCTGTCCTCGCTCTCTGTCTGTGTCCAGATTTCCTCTTAGAAGGATCCCAGTCGGATTGGCTTGGGGCCACCCTAACAGCCTCATACTAGCCTAACCACCTCATTCAAGGCCCCGCCTCCAGATATAACCACATTCGCAGGTGCTGAGTCTGAGGACTTCAACCTAGGGATTCTGGGGGCACAACTCCACCCATAACGGGGTGCCCAGGGGTGTGCCGCGTGAGGCCTTGAGTGCATAGGATTCCCAGGCAGCCCTCCGTCTGCCTGCGTTCACACTACAGGCTCTGCAAGTTTAAGGCCGTGGTCAGAGGAAGAATGTGTTCTTGGGCAACACCTGCCAGCCGTTTGGATTCTAGCCCTTCTGGGTCACAGCTGGATTGTGGCTTCTGTCCTTGGATAAGACTCTGCAGTGGAGACAGGCTGTTCCTGTGTCCACTCAGCAGCTCTATATGCACCAGGCCTTGTCCTAGCTGAGCTCCTGTTCCGGTGGGGGACACGGTAAAGATAGTAGGTAATAGAGGCACCTGGGTGGCTCAGTGGGTTAAAGCCTCTGCCTTCGGCTCAGGTCATGGTCCCAGTGTCCTGGGATCGAGCCCCACATCGGGCTCTGTGCTCTGCAGGGAGCCTGCTTCCTCCTCTCTCTCTGTCTGCCTCTCTGCCTACTTGTGATCTCTGTCTGTCAAATAAATAAATAAAATCTTTAAAAAAAAAAAAAAGATAGTAGGTAATACATGCTTGGCAGACACAGGGGAAATGCCAGAGGGAGGGGATTGCAGTTTAGGGTAGAGTCGCTAGGAAAGGTGTTTTGTTTTGTTTTTTTAGTACCTTTTTTTTAATTTTTAAAATTTTATTTATTTATTTGAGAGAGAGTGAGAGTGAGAGAGATCACAGAGGGAGAGGGAGAAGCAGCCCCACCACTGAGCAGGGATCCTGATATGGGGCTCAAATCCCAGGACCCTGAGATCATGACCTGAGCCAAAGGCAGACGCCCCACTTACTGAGCCACCCAGGTGTCCCAGGAAATACATTCTTAAGAAGCTGGAATTGAGGGGAGGGGGCGCCTGGGTGATTTAGTTGGTTGAATGGCTAACTCTTGATTTTGGCTTAGATCCTGATCTCGGGGTTCTGGGATCGAGCCTTAGCAGGGAGTCTGAGGATTCTCTCTCCCTCTGCCCCTACCTTCCCCAGCCCCAGCTCGCTCTCTCTCTCTCAAATAAATAAATAAATCTTTTTAAAAAATCTTAAAAAAAAATAAAGAATCTGGAATTGGGCTGAAGAATGTGAGGGAGGGACTGGGCAGGGGGGGAGAGCAGGTGCAAAGGTCCTGTGGCAGGCAGGTGAGTCTAAAGAGCAGTAGGAGACAGATTCCTGGACTCAAGGCCAGTTGCCTGGAGGATAGTCTAGGCTGTGGACTTGTGGGAAGCTGCCAGAGGGCTGAGTGTGTGTCTGTCTGTGTTGGGTTGAGGGGGGAGTTATCCCTTTGATTTCTGTGGGGCGACGAGGTGAGAGCAGGCTGACTTCTTAGAAAGTCTGGGAATGATCCAGTCTGGAACAATGGCATTGAACATGGTTAGAGGTCAGAATTTGAAAATTTGTTTTTTTATTTAAACTTACTTAACAAGCGCTTCTGTGTCACTTAACCGGGCACCCGACATGTTCTTTTTTTTTTTTTTTTTAAGATTTTTTAATTTATTTATTTGACAGAGAGAGAGATCACAAGTAGACGGAGAGGCAGGCAGAGAGAGAGAGGGAAGCAGGCTTCTTGCTGAGCAGAGAGCCTGACGTGGGACTCGATCCCAGGACCCTGAGATCATGACCCGAGCCGAAGGCAGCGGCTTAACCCACTGAGCCACCCAGGCACCCCCGACATGTTCTAAGTGCTGTGCAAACATCAGCTTCTTTATTCCACATAACAGCACTGATGAGATAGGTGGTCTCTCCATTCACAGTAGAAATGGAGGTACAGATAGGGCAGTAATTTGCCATGGAAGAGCCCCCAGTATTTGGGGACAGACTTCAGGGTGGGAGAGGTCAAGAAAGCAGGGAAAGCATCGAGATTTCTAAGGCCACAGCTGGAGGAGAGGGGGCAGGACTAATTGGAGAGGCTATGTGGGCATCCTTGGGGGTGAACCTCCTGGTGATGGTCCACAGGCAGGGGGTCACCACTCAAGGTGGTCACTGAGCATCACCACAGGGAGAGGGCTCAACCCTAGGACCCTGCATGAGATCTCTGAGGGGGAGAGGGAATGGAAGAGGCACAGCTCTAAGGAGAGGGACCAGAAAGGACGGGAGTCCAGTGCAGGGAAGGGGCTTTAACCAGGGGGCCAAGACCTGCTTTCCTTGAGTGAGCCCTTGGGATCGGGCCACTCCCCTCATCCCAGAATGAGCCTGGCTTCAGGAGAGTCCTGGAGGCCTTCCCTGGCAAGTGAGCTGCACGGAGGGCAGGTTGGCATGGTTCGGAAGTGGTGGCCAGGTATCCGTCTTCGAATAGCACCCATCTGAGACTTGACTGCCCTGTCAGGAAACCAGCTGGGAGTCTCTGTCACCAGCCGCGCTGGGCCTCAGCTGGCAGAGCACATCCTTGTCCCCAGGCTGTAATTGGCTTTCACCTGTTTTACATGCCGTAATGCTTTTCTTCTGCCAATTACAAATACTTATTTTTTCATTAAAAAAACAAATGTCCAAAGAAAAAAAAAAGGCAACAAAGGTTGACCATGGAAAAAACCCTCAAAACCCAGATATGAAAAAAGGAGCAAATAAGAAAGCTCATTGCTGTGTCTTTCTAGAGTGACCGCTGTAGCAGCTAACTGAATGGCTAACCATTAAAACGGGCTCTCAACAAACAAACAAAAATAAAAACAAAAAAACGGGCCCTCACGAATAAGAGCCAGGGGAGGAATTGGTCAAAGAGGGCCACAGAAACCCCTGTGGTCAGCAAAGTCTTCACGGGAAGGGACAGCAGTAGAGCAGTGATTCAAGGGAAGGCTGTTCCATGTGTTGGGAACAGCATAGGAAAAACAGTGAGACATCGAACTAGATGATTTTTTCAAGGGACTAAAGTGGGATTCACATGGGCCGGGGGGGTAGGACCCGCGCCCTGGGAGACATCATATGCCATAAAGCACTTCTGGCTTTGTACTCTCCAAGGGAATGCTTTCTGTGGTGGTGGCTGCTTAAAACCACCTAACTTTTTTTTATTTTTAATAGTTGTTTCCATGGAAACTCTTCATTATTTGATAGATCATAGTTACCTACATCCTTTTTCAATTATTGGGCAAAAAATAAAAGTTTCAAATATAAAACAAGGGGTTCTGCACAACAGATGTAGATTTTCTTATTTTTCTTTCTTAGTTGACATTTACTGAGCTCCTAGCATGTCTGGATGCAATGACTGTTCAGCCCTGGAGAGGAGGGCAGAGCGGCCCAGGAAGCTGAAAGCCAGGGACATTGCAGCAACACTGCAGCTTCCCCTGGAAGGTGGGGAGGGCGGGGGGAAGCAAGAGGAACCAACAGTGGAATGCGGGTGCTGTCTTCATGGGGGTTCATGTTAAAATTCTCCCAGCTGTTTCATATTTGGAGATGGGCATAAACTCGTAAATGTTGGAGAAAATGGGGCCTACACATACTAGATTATAATCAACTATAAATTCTAAAGTACCAAAATGTTAAAAATCAAGAGCGGCGCAGGGCGGTGTGCAGTGGACACGCCGGCCCCCCTTCCTGTTCTATGCCACCATCCTTGGGGTGGGTGGAACTTGCCCAGTGTCGCACTGATTGCCCCCGCCCCGGAAGTGGACTTTGCAAGGAGGAGGTGGCTCCTGACCCAGTTTGGTGGAGGAGGAAGGCTCACGGTCTGGAAGATTTTGAACCCGCGTTTTAAGAAACGACAGAAATGGGCCAAATGGAACGAGGGGGAAGAAAGGCAGGTGCTTCCTGCAGGGGCCTGGGTGCAGGAGAGACGTTCTCAGGAGTTGGACCCCAGTGACCTGCGCGGCTTGGGAACTGAGACCAGGAGGGTTCCCCGAGCCTTTTTCCTGACCTTCAGGTTGTGGAGGGGAAGTGGCTTAGGTTTCCTAAGAGGCATAATCCTGGGTGTTCCCCCACAGAGACTTTCCTGTCCTGATACAGGGGCGGGGCAGAAAGGGAACCCAGGGAGTGGGCCCTTGTCACCTGCCCATCCTGGCTGGCCGCTGGCTGCCGGCTTCCCTCCTGAACATAGGTGGGGACAGGGGCTGCCAACGCTGCTACTGCCTGGCGATGGTCATCATTGATCCTTGGTTACCCCATCCATAAACCGGGATCATGAAGCCTAGGCAGTGGAGGTGGTGGCCATCCCTGGGACCCTATAGGGCAATGCGGGGACAGGGGGCGGGCTAAGCCTGAAGGGAGAAGTGGCCATGTGGGAACTCTGGAGACAGAGTGCTGTCCAGCAGGACTGACCTTAGGCAGTGCCCTCCAATAGAATATTTCTCTTGGAGCCACAGGAAAATGTAGAAAGAACAATCAAATCAAGTTTTAATGTTTTATCCAACCCAGTACATTCAAAATGTTTCAATATATAGGGGCACCTGGGTGGCTCTGTGGGTCAGCTGCTCCTCCACTATCTGGGACCGCAGGTGTCAAAGTGGAGACAGAAGTCCTAGTGCCGAGAACCAGCTGATGGCCCGTCGGACCGGGAGGTGCCAGGCTCAGCGCTCAGAGGCTTAGTGTGTGAACTCATTTGCTCCCCTCAGTCCTTTGAGGAAGAGTCTCTAACAAGCCCCACTTTATAGGTGAACAAACAGAGAGACGCAGGGGCTTAGGAGCCTTGTTGCAGGTCCCAGACCCGGAAGGGCGGAAGCCAGGGCTCTTGAATGGAGGGGACAGGCATCTCCTCTCTCATTCCAGAGTCTGAGTGTTTTATGCCCCTGCCTCCCCAACCCCACCCCAGCCCCTCATGGGCTCTAACCCAGGCTGCTTGCCCACTCCCAGGGAGCCTTCCTGCTGGGGCTGGTGCTGGCTGGCTGGCTGCTGCAAGGGGTGTAGGGGAGGCTGGGCACGTGAGGGCCAGGGTACAGGGCCGGATGGCAGCATGGCCCGAGGCTGCTCCAACGCCACTGCCACCGCTGCTCGGTCAGTTCTCCAAAGCCCCAGCCCGGGAGAGGCTTCCGAGCCAGACAGCCAACGAGAGGCACCCACCACTCTCCCAACTGATGCTTCACCCCCGTGTGGCCCTGTGATTTGTCCCAGGCTCTCTCCAGTGCCCCCATCTCTCCCCATTCAGGGCCCACCCTGGTGCCAGAATCCATGGCCTCTCCAGGATTAACGGCCCAGAGAGGCAGGCTCCGCTTCCTGGTGGCAGGCCTGCAGGGAAGCCATGGCCATTTTTAATCTATGTGTAAGTAACTCGAAATGACTTCAGTCTTGCTCACATTTCTCAGAATTAATGAGAAGCAACCCAGCTCCCCCTGATATCTGCAAAGGTGTCGCCTCCTGGTGACTCTCCGCTTTCCTACTGGGGCGTAGCAGGAATTGCCCTCATTGTCAGCCCAGGTCCCTGAGCAGCTCCCCCTGCAACCCCCTACCCCCTTCTCTTCATCCTCCTCATCCCCTGGGACTCACCCCTGCATACTTAGTTTAGGTAAATACTATCATGGGCACATCTCATTCTACTTGCTGGTTTTTTTTTGTTGTTGTTGTTATTGTTGTTGTTTTTTCCATCAACATTATTTTCAGGTCTCTTCATGTTGATTTTAGAAGATCCTAGCTCATTTTAAGTGCTTAATTGGATTCCTTTATCAATTGTCTCATATATCACAATTTAGTGTTTAATTACACATTAGTGGCGCACTTACACTGCTCCTAATGCTTTGCAAACATGGAAGAAAGTTCCTCTGGGGAGTGTACTCCCGTGGTGAAATTGTGGGTCATGGAGGACCACCATGCCCAGTCACTGTTCATCCCCGGCGGCTCCCCCAAATGACCCACAGATGGTGCTGGTAGCAGGGCACAAGGGTTCCTTCTCCCTCACTTGGTTGCTTATATTTGATGTCAACCAATCGTCTTTCTGTTGGCTGCTCTGCTTGATGGAAAATGCGGTGTCTCTTCAGACTCTTCTTGGGCGTTCCAGTTCTCCCCTCTGGGCAATGCCCAGCAGACCCTTTGCCCTTTGATGTTTGATATTTGGTCTTTCTCATGGTGGCCCCTGGATTTCCCATGTATTCTAGTTACTAGTCATCTGATTACAAAGATTGCGAAGATCTTTTCCTATTCTGTCACCCATTTGTAACATTTGTCCATGGTATCTTTTTGTTTCAAGTGGATTTTTTTAAACAAGATTTTATTTATTTATTTTTTAAAAGATTTTATTTATTTGACAGAGATCACAAGTAGGCAGAGAGAGGGGGATGCAGGCTCTCTGCTGAGCAGAGAACCAGACACCAAGCTGGATCCCAGGACCCTGAGATCATGACCTGAGCCGAAGGCAGAGCTTTAACCCACTGAGCCACCCAGGCGCCCCTAAAGATTTTGTTTATTATAAATAAAGAGACAGCGAGAGAGGGAATGCAAGCAGGGGGAATGGGAGAGGGAGAAGCAGGTTTCCTGTCAAGCAGGGAGCCAGATGTGGGGCTCAATCCCAGGAACCTGGGATCATGTCCTGAGCCAAAGGCAGATGCTCAATGACTGAGCCACCAGGTGCCCCTCCAAGTGGATTAAAAAAAAAAAAAAAGATTTTATTTATTTATTTGACACAGAGAAAGAGAGATCACAAGTAGACAGGCAGGCGGAGAGAGAGGGGGAAGCAGACTGATCATCAGCAGAGAGCCTGATGCGGGGCTCGATCCCAGGACCCTGAGATCGTGACCTGAGCCAAAGGCAGAGGCTTAACCCACTGAGCCACCCAGGGGCCCACAGATATTAGTATTTTATTAACCTTTTACTGATCCGATTTTGGCTCCTGCCTCACATTTTTTTTGTGTGTGAGGGACTAAGTGCGATCCTGCCCCACTCCGTCCGCCGCGGCTGGGGGCCTGCGCTTGGCCGCCCCCTGCAGCTCATTGTGACGCCAGCCGCGGGCCGGATCTCCGAGGCCGGCAGAGGCGGCTGGACACAGCCGCTGGAGCCATGGCAGACACGCAGGAGCTGCTGCTGCAGCTGCAGAAGGACAACCGCGACGGGCGACTGCGGAAGCAGGAGCTGGAGGAGCTGGTGCGCGGGCTCGAGGCCGAGAGCGAGAGCCTCACTGGGCGCCTGCAGGACCTGCGCGAGCGCGAGCGCAGGTGCGCGGGAAGGGCGGCTCGATGGGGGGAAGCACGAGGGTCGGTTCCACGGACGGCGGCACCCGGGCCTGGGCAGAGACACCGGCCGGCCCGTCGGTTATTCCTCTTCTCCGGGGCCCGAATCCCCATCCCCATCTCCATCTACTCAGGGGACCTACGAAGGGGAGGGTGCGGGCCCATTCTCAGCTGGCCTTTCCCGGGGGCCGCGGGAGCCTGAGCACCTGCCGCCTTCCGCGGTGGCACCACCTCAGTTTCCCCTCTGCAGCCTGCAGCGGAAGCGAAGCCAGGTGGCGCGGAGCCTGCGCGGGGAGGCGCGCGAGGTGGCGCGGGAGCGCGCGGAGAGAGCTCGCGGGCTGCTGGAAGCCGAGGAGCGGCGCCACCAGGACTTGGTGGGGACCCGGCCCTGGATGGGGCGGGGCGGGGCGGACGGGGAGGGCGGGGGCGGGGCCCTGAATGGGTACGGCCGGCCTCGATGCTGCGGTCTCTGAGAAGCCCAGGCAGCCTCCTCGACCCTCTCCGCAGGAGCAACATAACCGGCAGCTGCAGGAGCAGTGGGAAGAGCTGTCGAGTCAGGTACATTAAGGAGACGGCCTCGGTCTCTAGCTTCCCCTAGGAAGTCCCACTGTCGTCCTCGCCCCCCTTTTGCCCTGTCCCCTCCTCTCAGGACATTCCCCGCTCCTCGAAGCCCCGCAAATCCCACCCTCACAAAACCCATCTCTAGCTCTTCTACTACGGAGGCGAACAACTGAGTCAGCAGCGCGCAGAGCAGCGACTGGGGACCCAACTGATGGCGTTGCAGGTGTTTGGGTGGGGCCCCCAGGAGGCGCGGGCGGGGCCATAACGACCTGGGGGCCCGGAGGCTCCCTGAGGGGCGGGGATGGGCAGAGAGGAGGCTTGCGGGGGAGTCCCGGGCGTCCTGGATTCCTGACATTCCTTGGATCCGTCTGAAGAAACAACTGGAGCTGGTGGAGGCCAAGCGCGCCAGGCAGGCGGAGAACCTGCGGCAGGTGAGGGCGGGGCCGGGGCCTGATGGAGAAGGTCGGCTTCGGGTGCGGGTGGGTAGGTGCGCAGGTGCGGGAGGATGGAGGGCCTGGCGCTACCCCGAGTCTCATCAGGGCTCCCCTCATCCCAGGGCGCGCAGCGGACGGAGGAGGCCTGGGCCAGCTTTCAGGAGCAGAGCGGAGTCCTGCAGGTACCGAGAGCCGCTCACGTCTGACTCCCCTCCAACCCCGGAGCTGCGGCGACCCCCAGTCCCCCCCCCCCCCCGCGGGGGTCTCCTCCCCCAGTCCTGAGGCCTCACTCCCACTCCCTCCAGGAGCTGCAGGGAAAGGTGATGGAGGCAGCTGCTGCGCTGGACGCCTCGCACGGCGGCCCGGAGCTGTAAGGGGGGCCAGGACTGTGGGGGTAGTGGGGCGGCAGTGGGGCTGAGTTAGATCGCCCACCTCGATGCCCTTCCCAGCAGGTGCGACTCCCATCCTCGTCGGGTGCAGGACTGCGCGGGCTCGCTCATGGAGGAGGTGGCCGAGGCTGACTGTGTGAGAGCGGGCCCGGACCGGGCGGGCGGGCTGGAGTCGGACCCTCTCTGCACGGGGGCCACCCGCACCCACGGGGCTCCGCCTCCCCTCGAGGGCCTGCCCCCTGACGGGCCCGTGACCATCCAGACCCGCACTCTGGGGGACAGGGGTTCTGGTCCCTTACGACTCCCGCCCCCTCCATGAAGGACCCGGAACTCGTGGCGCCCCCGCCCCGGGGCCGAGCTAGAAGCCGCTCCCTCTGTCCGCAGGAGAGGCGGCTTTTCACGGGCACCGGCAGGGCTGGCATCAGGTGAGTCAGGCGGCGGGCGCGCTGGGCTCGGTTCCACCCCACGACTTACTCGCCACCTCCCACCTTCCTCTGTCTGTCCATCCGTCCTTCGGTCCGCAGGCTGTGGGCGCTGGGCGCGCTGCAGACGCTGCTGTTGCTCCTGCTCGGCTTCCTGGTGCTGCCGTTGCTCTACCTGATGCTAGTGAACCCTTCGGCCCTCCGCCGAGGACTCCGGCACTTTGTCTCGGACACCACCTTCCGCCGCCTGCGCTACACGCTGTCCCCGCTGCTCCAGCTGCGCGCGCGCGGCCTGCTGCCGGCCTAGCGCGCATCACGCCGGCCGCGGCCGCCTGCACCTCTGTCTCCGTGTGGTTTCTGGGCCCCTGGGTGGAGGCCGAGGGGAGACTCTCGGGGGTGGGTCATGTGTCCCTTGGCCCAGCGGTCCTGGCACCTTGGTCTCAGCGGGTGCAAGGCCTTCCAGGCGGTTCTTGGGTTTGGAGAGGCTGCCCCGGGCTCCAGGTGGTAGAGCCCGCGACTTGCGCAGGAGCCCGGCGCGCCCTCTTCCGGCACCCGCGACTTGGGGTAGGGGCTGGGGGTTCGCACCAAGGGACTCCCGGGAGCCCTCTTCCTACAGCGCCTGCTGCCGCACCAGAGCCATCTCGGAAGTTGGTCAGTATCTTTTTGCTAAACTTGGTTTTTCCCTGCTAGTGAGCCTGGGGTGGGGGGGACGGGGGAGCAGGCGGGTCAGGTCTTCTCCGTGGAGGTCAGTGGTTCCCCCGGCTGCGTGGGGGGTTATTGAGATCCCCGGAGCATCCCTTGGTTTTCTCGCGGCAGGTTCTTCAGGGCGCCGGCCTGGGCATTGGTTTCCTGTGGTCCCCTTGTGGAACGTGCTGGTCCTGCTGGAGCCGCGCGCTCCCCACTGCGGTCTTCGTTGGGAATCGTCTTTTTATTTAGGTAGACTTTTCTGCTTAGTGGAAAT
The DNA here is from genome assembly GCF_902655055.1 of Lutra lutra. Taxonomy (NCBI): domain Eukaryota; kingdom Metazoa; phylum Chordata; class Mammalia; order Carnivora; family Mustelidae; genus Lutra; species Lutra lutra. The sequence goes on along the minus strand of NC_062289.1, from coordinate 65,165,975 downwards.
GATGAACCTTGAGTTTTGTGGGGGTTTTTTTTGGGGGGGGGGTCTGATACAAATACTACTTTTATTCTTTACGTTTTTTGGTAGTGAAATTGTTCCGTGTATCTCCTTGTTGCGGGCGCGCGTGCACACACCCAGCGACACGACCCCACCCCCCCCCCGCCCCCCGCAACACACAGGTTTTGGCTGTGCTCTCCAAACAATCGTTTTCTTATTGATGTGTAGGTATTTAAGTCCTTTTGGGGTTAAATTTATGTAATCCTGTGTATAAAATTTCATCAAATTTAGAAATTGTGTGCTGTGTCCTTATAAAAATCCATTTCAGTCCAGAAATTGTAATACTCACATACGGTAAATACCTTTAGTTGGTGTAAACATTTTGTTCATACATTCATTATAACATTTTGTTGCTAACCACTTTATGGTTTCATGCATAGATGGGCATTTGGGTTGTTTCCACCTTTTGGCTGTTGTGAATAATGCTTCTGTGAACATTGGTGTATCAATGTTTGTTCTTTTGGGTAAATACACAGACTTGGAACTGCTGGATCATTGGTACTTCTGTGTTTGATGCTTTGAGGAGGAAGGGCTCTACTGCATTCCACGTTTTACATCTCCAGGGCAGTGCAAAAGGGCTCTCATTTGCCCACATTCTCACCAACATCTGTTTTTATTTATTTTAAAAATTTTATTAAATCTTTTTTTTTAAGATTTTATTCATTTATTTGTCAGAGAGAGGGAGAGAGAGCAAGCACAGGCAGACAGAATGGCAGGCAGAGGCAGAGGGAGAAGCAGGCTCCCGGATGAGCAAGGAGCCCGATGTGGGACTCGATCCCAGGACGCTGGGATCATGACCTGAGCCGAAGGCAGCTGCTTAACCAACTGAGCCACCCAGGCGTCCCATTATTAAATCTTTATTAAAAAGATTTTATTTACTAAATCACCATGACTATGACTGACCCCAGCTGAAACCAAGAGTCAGATGCTTAACCTGAGTCACCCAGGCTCCCCCTTTTCATTTTTCAAAAAATTTAAAAAATAATAGCCATTTTCACGAGTGTGATTTTTTTTTTTTTTTTTTTTTTTGCTTTCAATCTTTAGGCATTGGATTAACTTTGGGTTTTTTTTTTTTTAGATTATTTTTATTTATTTTAGAGTGAGAAAGAGCATGAGCTGGGGGAGGAACAGGGAGGGGCAGAAGGAGAGGGAGAGAATCTCAAGCTGGGGACCCTGTGATCATGATCTGAGCTGAAACCAAGTAGAGTGCTCAACCAAGTCACCCAGGTGCCCCAGGCATTGTGTTACTTTTTTTTCTTCCAAGTTTTTATTTAAATTTCTTATTTTTTTATACTCTATAACTACAAAATTAAATCTGTGAATTAAGACATTTTAGGGACATCTAGCTTTTATCCCAGCTCTCTCTACCCTGTTGCCTGCACTCCCTTAGAAGAAATATTAGGGGGCGCCTGGGTGGCTCAGTTGGTTAAGCCACTGCCTTCTGCTCGGGTCATGAGTCCGCAACAGGCTTCCAGCTCCGCGGGGAGACTGCTTCTTCCTCTGACCTTCTCCCCTCTCATGCTCTCTCTCACTCTTTCTCTCAAATAAATAAAACCTTAAAAAAAAAAAATTAGGTTGTTGCAATGGACTCTACTTTATTCCCTCTTAACTAAGTGAAATATACAGTGAGGACCTCCTCTGTTTCTTAGATGAACACGGGTGTACCCCCTGGACTTCTCTGCTCCCCTTTCAGCACAGGGCTCTGAGCAGTGTCAGAGAAGCTGTGTCCTTACTCAGCTGCAGTGATGCGGTGGATTCCCACGCTTTGCTATTACAAACAATATCTTGGGGCTCCTGGCTCAGCTGGTAGAGCATGTGACTCTTGATTTTGGGCTGTAAGTTTGAGCCCCACATCAGGTGTAGAGTTTACTTAAAAAATAAAATCTTTAGAAAACAAAACAAAAACCAAGCAGTATCTCAACAAGAAGCCTTCTGCAAACACCTTCTTTGCATTTCGCCAGACAGTCTTTGAGATCAATTCCTGAAAGTTGGATTGTGGTCAAAGGGTAATCTCACAAACAATAGCACTAGATACTGCCCAGGTCCTCCTCCTGCTTGGACTGTTTTCCATTCCCACCATCACTGGATACAATGGCCCCTTTCCCCACAGCCCGGGCGATGGTGCATATTGTCACCCTGGGAGTCTGATGGGTGAGAAACGGCCCTTGAGTGTACTTCCCATTTACATTTATCTTATGATCAAGGTTAAGGATATTTTCATATTTCACAGCCAGTTGCATATTTCTGTAAATATCATTCGCTTATATGAAAAATACAAGATTGGGGCGCCTGGGTGGCTCAGTGGGTTGGGCCGCTGCCTTCGGCTCAGGTCATGATCCCGGGTCCTGGGTTCGGGCCCCACATCGGGCTCTCTGCTCAGCGGGGAGCCTGCTTCCTCCTCTCTCTCTGCCTGCCTGTCTGCCTACTTGTGATTTCTCTCTGTCAAATAAATAAATAAAATCCTAAAAAAAAAAAAAAGAAAAATACAGGATTGAGGGTTTTCTTCTCCCTCAGTTGGCATTTTGAGATCTTTTGTAAATATCTACTGTTTGCCTTGCGCTATGTTTATGGTGTTCTTTTGCCGTCCATGCATTGTTTTGTAACAATTTACTTTCCTGTATTGATTTTGGATTTTGGTAGGAAAGTTCTCACTTCTAAGTGGTTGTTGAGGAAACTCACCCACCTCTTCTTCTAACCTTTGCATGATTTCATTATTTCTTTTTTTTTAAAGATTTATTTATTTGACAGAGAGAGATCATAGGAAGGCAGAGAGGCAGGCAGAGAGAGAGGGGGAAGCAGGCTCCCTGCTGAGCAGAGAGCCTGGTGCAGGGCTTGATCCCAGGACCCTGGGACCGTGACCTGAGCTGAAGGCAGAGGCTTAACCCACTGAGCCACCCAGGCGCCCCCATTATTATTTCTTAAAGTAATCTCTACACCCAAAGCGGGGCTCAAACTCACCACCCCACAATCAAGAGTAGCATGCTCTTCCGACCAAGCCAGCCAGGTGCCCCTTGCATGGTTTCTTAGTTCACATTTCAAGCTCTAGTCTATTTTAGACTTACCATGGTTTATGATGTGAGGATCCTTTCCACTTCTGTAGGTAGTAGTTTTAGACTCGGCTTGTCAATTCTTACGGGAATGTGAGTACAGCGCATTTAGAGACTAATTTGCAGGGAATTTAGTCTTCCAGTCCTCAAACATGATGTCAGTGTCTGGTTTTCATTTATTTCAACAATGATTTGTATTTTTTTAGTGTAGAAGTCTTACACGTGTTTTGAAAAGATTTACTTGAAAGAGACACAGTGAGAGAGGGAACACAAGCAGGGGAGTGGGAGAGAGAGAAGCAGGCTTCCTGCACATGTGGCTCAATCCCAGGATCCCGAGATGATGGCCCAAGGTGAAGGCAGACACCCAACTGACTGAGCCACCCAGGTGCCCCAGGAAGGGCATTCTTTTTTTTTTTTTTTTAATATTTTATTTGACAGAGAGAGAGAGAGATCACAAGTAGGAAGAGAGGCAGGCAGAGAGAGAGGAGGAAGCAGGCTCCCGCTGAGCAGAGAGCCCGATGCAGGGCTCGATCCCAGGACCCTGGGACCATGACCTGAGCTGAAGGCAGAGGCTTTAACCCGCTGAGCCACCCAGGTGCCCCAGGAAAGGCATTCTTAAGAAGCTGGATGTTAAGGAGAGAGACGCCGTGCTATAATTATATTTTCTCAGAATATCCTTGTCTTAGGGCTATGCTACCCTCATAAAAATGAATTGGGGAGGTGTTCTCTATTTTCTGGGAAAGTGTGTAACATTGGCATTTTTCTTCCTTAAATGTTTAGATCCATCCTGGCTTTATGATGAAAGGGAAAATTACCCCTAATAATTGTTGTTGTTAACACAGAGAATTGTATGAATCATCAGTGAATTTTCCCAAAGGGAACAGCTCTGTAGAATAAGAAACAGAATGTTAACCAGTGCCTTCATTTTCCCTCATGCCTCCCTAGTTTGCTCCCTCCAAAAGTAACTACTACCCTGACATTGGATACCATCAATAATTATGCCTGTTCTTGAACTTCAAATCGAGAAATGCAGTATGGGGACACTAGGTGGCTCAGTCCATTAAGCGTTTGCCTTCTGCTCGGGTTGTGATCCCAGGGTCCAGGGATTGAGTCTCACATTGGGCTCCCTGCTCAGCAGGGAGCCTGCTTCTCCCTCTCCCTCTGGCTCTCTCTTCCCTGGCTTCTGCTCTCTCTCTCTCTGACAAATAAAGAAAAGAAAAGGAAAAGAAAAGAAAAGAAAAGAAAAAAGAAAAGAAAAAAGAAAAGAAAAACACAGTATGTATGTTTTTGTGTCTGGATTCTTTTGCTAAACATGGGAAGAGTACCGGACACCTGGGTGGCTCAGTCGGTTAAGCCGCGGCCTTCAGCTCAGGTCATGATCCCAGGGTCCTGCGATCAATTTCCACATCAGACTCCTTGTCCAGCAGGGAGCCTGCTTCTCTCTCTGCCTCTGCTTGCTTGTGCTCCCTGACAAATAAATAAAATCTTAAAAAAAAAAAAACCATGGGAAGAGTAGTCCATACTGCCCGCTGCTGTGCGCACTTCTTTTGCATTTTATTCTGCCACATGAGTAACATGAGTAACCATGGTTACTTGTCTCTTGTGGGAAGGGCATCTTGGTCACTTATGGTTTCTGGTTGTTATGAATAATGTGCCTCACAACATTCCTGTTTGTGTCTTTCGGTGCACAGATTTTGTACTTCTGTTGGGTACCCATCTGGGAGTAGAATTACTGGGGCAGAAAGGAGGAGCTGCTTAGCTTTAGCGAACGCTTCGGTTTTCCAAAGTGTTGAACCAGTTTACACACCCACCCGCAGCTTCCGGGGGTCCCTGCGGCTGCATTTGCTGTCTATCTGTTTATGCTTCAGACATTCAGGTGGGTGAGGAGGGAACACATTGTGGCTTCAGTTTGCATTTTCATGATGACTGGTGACATTGAACACATTTTATTATTATTCATCGGCTCTGGGTAGTCTGTTTTGTGAAATGCCTTTTTTTTTTAAGATTTTATTTATTTGACACACACACAATACAAGCAGGGGGAGCAGAGGGAGAGAAGGAGGGGGAAGCAGGCTCCTCCTGAGCAAAGAGTTCATCCCAGGACCCTGGGATCATGACTTGAGCCTAAGGCAGACACTTAACCAACTGAGCCACCCAGGCGTCCTGTGAAATGCCTCTTCAGGACTTTGTCTATTGTATTAGTCACTTGTACCTTAACTGATTGCAAATATCTTCCCGGGTATGTGGCATGCTGTTTTTCCTTTTGTTTTTAACACACACACGCATTTTAAGTAGGTGCCATGCGCAGGCATGGAGCCCAGCGTGGGGCTGAACCGATGACCCTGAGATCAAAGACCTGAGCTGTGATCAAGACTTGGGCGCTCAACCAACTGAGGAACCCAGGTGCCTTAATGCATATTTCTTTTAAGATTTTATTTACTTATTTTTAAAAAAGATTTTATTTGATAGAGAGATTGAGATCACAAGTAGGCAGAGAGACAGGCAGAAAGAGAGGGGGAAGCAGGCTCCCTGCTGAGCAGAGAGCCCAATGAGGGGCGCGATCCCAGGACTCTTGAGATCATGACCCAAACCGAAGGCAGAGGCTTAGCTTAATCCACTGAGCCACCCAGGCGCCCCTTTTATTTACTTATTTGAGAGAGAGCGAACAGAGAGAGAGCATTAGCAGGGTTAGAGGCAGAGGGAGAGAGAAAGGGAGGATACTCTCCGTTGAGCAGGGAGCCTGATGGGGGGGCTCGATCCCAGGACCCTGGCATCATGACCTGAGCTGAAGGCAGACACTTAACCGACCGAGCCACCCAGGCGCCCCACAACACATATTTTTTAAAAAGTTTATTTATTCATTTTAGGTAATCTCTACACACAATGTGGGTTTTGAACCCATGACCCCAAGATGAACAGTTACATGCTCTGCTGACTGAGTCAGCCAGTAGCCCGTTATGCCTTTTCCTATAGTTGAAACTAATTTTTCCTTTATGATTAGCGCTATTTTTGATTCTAAGAAATCTTTGTGCATTCCAAGGTCATCAAACCATTTTCTCCTGTATCTTCTCCTAAAGGTCTTTTTTTTCCCCTAAAGATTTTGAGATCTACTTAGATCTTTACTGATACATACCGTACAGTATTGCAAATGTATTTCCTCTTACGATTTTTTTAAAAGATTTTATTTATTTGAGAGAGAGGGGAGAGAGCAGAGCAAGACAGAGAGCAAGAACAGGCTTGGGGGAAGGGGCAGAGGGAGAGGGAGAAGCAGCTTCTCTGCTGAACTTGAGCCCAACACCGGGACAGATCCCAGGACCCTGAGATCATGACCTGAGCTGAAGGGAGATGCTTAACCGACTGAGCCACTCAGGTGCCCCTCTCCCAAGTCTTTAAAGTTTACCTTGAACATACAGCTCTATGGTCCATGGAATTTTTATGTCTGAGGTGAGGTAGGCAGGGGCTGTATCTGTTTCTCTGTAGTGGTATCCAGCTGATGCAACACCATTATTGGAAAGACCATCCTTCCCCTGCCGCCGTGCAGTGTCTCTGTGTACGGGTTTGTTCCTGGACTTCTCTTCCGTCGTGAGCCATGTTGTTTTAACTGGTGTAGCTTGAGGATATCTTGATATTTAGGCTTGTCGGTCTTTATAATCAAAATAGCTGTATTTTGACCTTTGTATGCCCCTATAAATTCTTTTAAAAGACATTTGAGGGAGTGAGAGAGAGAGAGAGAGAGAGAGAGAGAGTGAGAGGGCAGGAGCGGGTAGGAGAGGGAGAAGCAGGGTCCTTGCTGAGCAGGGAGCCCGCCGCAGGGCTCTATCCCAGAACCCTGGGATCATGACCTGAACCCAAGGCAGATGCTTAACCCATAGAGCCACCCAGGTGCCCCCTCGGACTATAAATTCTAGATGTGTCAATTTCCACCACAGAACTTTCTGGGATTTCGATCGGCATTTAGAGTGAAACTACAGATCAGTCTGGGGAGAACAAACCTCTGTATGATGTTGTCTTCCAATCCATGAATATGTTACTGTTTGTTTAGATCTTCTCTCAACACTGGTAGTTTTCATTATTTCCTAAGACTCTTTCATCAGATTTATTTATTTGATGTTTTAGGATCCAACTGTAAATGATGCTATTTTGTTTGTTGTTGTGAGCTACATGTAGTACACATACATCCACAACTTAACTTTCGTGTATGAATCTGTGTCATATCACCTTGACTAGAGATCGTATTTATGGATTATCTGGATTTTCATGTACACAAATAGCATTTCTGAGTTTTGTTTCTTCCATTCCAGATTCTGAAACTGTTTCCTTTTACTGCTCAGCAGGGCTGCTTAGGGCCTCCAGCACAAAGCTGAGCAGAGGCCATGAGAGCAGACACGTGTAGACTTTGTTCTTTGATATCTCACCTTTAAGCATGATGGGTGTTTTGCAATGTATCAAGGAAGTTTCTGCACTTTGGGGATGGCTTTATTTTTAGTACCCGACACCAAGTATAGACCAAGCTTCTCTAGTAAGCTCCACAGAGGCAGGCTCTTGGGTTGGTCTTTTGTCACCAACCGGAACATCTTTTTTGTCATCAAAACGGGAACGTTATTGTTCTTTTTTAAAATTTCACTTTGGGGGCGCCTGGGTGGCTCAGTGGGTTAAGCCGCTGCCTTCGGCTCAGGTCATGATCTCAGAGTCCTGGGATCAAGCCCCGCATCGGGCTCTCTGCTCAGCAGGGAGCCTGCTTCCTCCTCTCTCTCTGCCTGCCTCTCTGCCTGCTTGTAATCTCTCTGTCAAATAAATAAATAAAAAAAATAAATAAATAAAATTTCACTTTGTCAGGGCACCTGGGTGGCTCAGTCATTAAGCATCCGATGTTAGCTCAGGTCATGATCCCAGGGTCCTGGGATCGAACCCCACTCGGGCTCCCTGCTCGAGGGAAGCCTGCTTCTTCTGCTCCTGCTCGCCCTGCTTGCATTCACTCTCTCTCTGTCAAATAAGTGAATAAAATCTTCTAAAAAAAAAAAATTTCACATTGTCTTTAGTCTCTAAATGGACCTTATCTTCTTATCAGCTCATGGATTTTGATTTTCTCCCCAGTATTATAAACAGCACTTCTAATTTTTGCAGATATACTATTTGCCATATTGCCAGAATCTTGTATGTAGCATCTGACTGACTTCCTTTTTAATGCCGATTTGACAAGTCTTTTTAAGAATTGTGGTTTGGAAACATTTCTGCTGTGTTTGAAAATATTTCTACCATTTTATAATGTGTTTATCCTGCCTTTTCTATGCTCTCCCCACCCTTATCTTCTGTTTGATCTCCCCCCAAATTATACCCTATTTTATGGTATCTTCCCCCCACCCCTTAAGGAAGCTCTAGGCCCAACGTGGGGCTGGAACTCACAACTCCGAGATCAGGAGTCACATGCTGTACCGGCTGAGCCAGCCAGGCGCCCCTCTGGTATCTCTTCTGCTTGAACTTGGCTAGCTCTGCCATCCACCCCAGCCACTGCCTTAAAGCCTGCTGCTCTGGTCATTGCCTCGAATCTTCCATGAACTTTGCATTTTAGTTCTACTCTTTACATTTCTAAATATTGAGGGTTCTTCCAGAGAGCTTTATGGCTACTGATCCCTAATTCAATTCCACGCAACCAGAGAACACGCACGTGCTGCGGGATGCTCAGAGCTGCCTTGAGGCCCAGCAGGCAGCCAGCCTGGGGTGGTGGAGGGGACCCCGGAGCCCTGCTGCTGGGGCTGGAGTGGGGTTTACACATGGCCTTCAGGTAAGGCAGGTGGAGGAATGTTCAGATCTCCTATGTTCACTTTCTTTCCAGTTCTATCACCTGTGGAGAGAGGGCTGTTAAAATTTCCAACTCTAACCGTGGAATTGTTTGAATTCTGTCAGATTTTCCTTCATAAACTTGTACACACAATTGTAGACAGTAAATCCTTTTTTCTTGGTGTTCTTCACCTCAGGGGTATGGCTTTAGAGTCAAAGTGCCTCTTCGTCAGCATCTCCGTGGTTCTTCGTCCTTTGTCCACGTTGCAATCCTGTGTTTAACTGCAGCAGTTAGTCCCTTGATACGTAACATAATTAAAGATGCAACTAGACTAAGGTCGGCCGTCACAGGAGGACTCTGTCCCATCTGTTATTCCTTCCTCTTCCTTTCCTGCCTTCTTTGGGATTTAAAAAAAAATTACTTTTATTTTCTTTTGGATTTTTAAACTTACATACTGGCTTTTTAAAAAAATTTCTTTTTAATGTACCAGAATTCATTGTTTATGCACCACACCCAGGGCTCCATGCAATACGTGCCCTCTTTAATACCCATCACAAGGCTCCCCCACCTACCCACCCCCTGCCCCTTCAAAACCTTCAGATTGTTTTTCAGAGTCCACAGTCTTTCATGGTTCATCTCCCCTTCCAATTTCCCTCAACTCTCTCCTCCTCTCTAGCTCCCCATGTCCTCCGTGTTATTTCTTATGCTCCACAAGTGAAACCATATGATAATCGACTCTGTTTGACTTATTTCACTCAGCATAATCTCTTCCAGTCCCATCCATGTTGATACAATTTTTTTTTTTTTTTTTAAGATTTATTTACTCGAGAGAGAGACAGAGCAAGCATGGGCAGGGGGAGGGTCCGAGGGAGAGGGAGAAGAGAGAATCCTCAGGCAGACTCCCCACTGAGCGCAGAGCCGGATTCGGGGCTCAATACCACGACCAGACCCTGAGATCAAAACCTGGGCCAAAACCAAGAGTCGGACACTCAACTGACTGCACCACCCTGGCCCCCTTGGCTTCTTTATTCTGTTCTTATATTCGTATTTGCTCAGGACTCAGCTGTGCTTCCTGAAGCTGAGTGTTCGTGTTTCTCATCACCTCTGGAATCCTGCTGGAAGCTGACTGGGGCTTCTCCTTCAACTTTCCTTTTTGCTTCATTTTTGGTACTTCTGTTCTCTCGGTTGCTTTTCTCTTCACCTCTATCTGCTATATTTAACTGCTCTTTTGCATTTTTAACTTTGGTGACTTTTTTCTAGTTGCTCTGTGTCATCTGTTTTAGTTCGGGGTCTTTGCTTCCTGTCCGCTGAAGGGACTAGAGGCCGTGGTAGGTGGGGGCAGATAGCCGCTGGGGGTGGCTGCACGAGGGTTTTGGAGTCTCAGAGTACTTGGAAACAGGAAAAGGCCGGAGCAGAGGCAGGACACGGAGCCCCACCTGTGCTGACGAGAGACGGAGACGCAGGTGGGAAAGCTGGAACAGGTGTTCTTGGTGCGCCTGGGCCCCCAGAGGCTTCCTGGACAGCCGCACTCATCCCCCTGTCCCTATACTGCTGTGCTCCCTTCCCAGCATATCCAGGAATCACCCCTCGGCTGAACGTGCCCCTGGACACCACACTTCTGCTGGTTTTTATTTTGTTCACATTGGTTAAATCTTAAGTTGAATACAATTTTTTATACACAAGAAAATACTTCATGTACCTATGCAGTAAGACAGGTAGGGAATGTGCTGGGAATGTGTCCAGTGCAAATATATTCACACCCATGCCTAAGGTGTCCTCAGATGATTGTCATTCCAGCCTCACACGTCACATGTGGGTCACGCCAGGGAGGAGTAGATTGCCAGGCTCTGCATGGTGTACATTTGTCCTATTTATCCTATAAAAATAACTCCAATGGATGGAATGACGGGGCCACCGGCAGCTCACCCCCTTCGACCACACGCAGCAGCCGGGGTGTGGGGGTGTGCTCGCTCAGCTCCACGACCGCAGGATGGCTCGGGGTGGGGGGGGTGGCCTCAACTGCTGGTCCGCCGCTCCTTCAGTAGGGGATGTCATTCTGATAGTACTGGATCATGTCATAGGTCCGGCTCCTGGAAGGACAGCAGAGGGAGGGAGTGGAGGGAGGCTGTAGGAGACCACCTAGTTCTGGGCCCCTTCACCCCACTGAGTCCTTCACCACCGCCTGGAAAGCTGCATTTAGAAGGTGTCCCTTTTCCCCTCCCTGAAGGTGCAAATGCAAGATCGCAGACCCTCTGGCCTTCCTGCCAGCCCCTCTTCCAGGGGACACACCTTCCCCCACCAGGGACACCAAGGCTGTGTGAGTCCCGTTTTGCTCTGTCTCCTGCCCAGCCTCCTCAGCTAGATGCCTGCCCTCTGTCCTGGGCCTGGGAATCCAATGACAGGAGCTGTCCCTGTGGGGCCACTGTGGCCCCTGGCCTGGCCTGTGGTACACAAGTGAGACCCTGTCCTCCTCCCCTGTCATCCTTCCCAGCACATGCCTTACTCTGCCAACAAAACAATCAGAAGAGACTTCCCCTGTCCTGCCCTCTAAACCCCTCTGGTCAGGTCCCCATGCTACCCTTGAACCACTTCCTGTTTCTCTGCGGCCATCAGGCCCACCCTGGGCGGCCCTCAGCATTCCTCTCAGATTCCACGTCTGCCCCTCCAGGGGGTCAGGGTGGGGAAGCTCAGCTCCAGTTCCGCCCAGGTGCTCAGCCCCCGCTCTGCCTTCAGAACCACCACCTTTTCTCTCCACTCCCCTGTCACAATGGCCAACTGGCCAGCCCCTGCCCCCAGTCCTGAGGACGGTGTGGGATTGCTGTTGGGGCCCAGGCAGCAGCCTGAGGAATGTGTGGGGAAGCAGGGGTGGGGCTGAGGCCTCCCCGAGCTCTTTCTGCTCCTCATCCAGCCTGCTGGGCTGTGCTCTCCTCCCTGCTCCCCAGCCCCATGCCCTCTGCATGCAGAGCTCGCCCGGCCTCACAGGCTGGGCGGCAGACAGGAAACTGGGCCTTGGGGCCTCTGCTGGGTATTCCCCTCCGCATATCCCTGGCCCCTCTCCCAGTACCTTGTCACTCTGCAAGGACTCCCTTCAGGACTTGTGGGACAGAGAGTCCCCTGGGACAGCAGCATCCCTGCCACCTAGTCTGGGTGTAGTGGCCCTGCACAGGTGCCCAGAGAGCACTGTTGTGCGGCAGGAGGCCAGGGATAGGAGAGGAAAGGGGACTCACCTGTTGCTGAGGAAGCAGCTCTGAATGACCTTCATGATGAAGTTCGCAGCCTCCCTCTCAGTCATGTTGGGGCTGAACCTGTGCCTGGGGGCCAGGGCCGTGTCAGGTCTGCCGCCTCCTCGAGGCCACCCTCCCCGTGGGGATGAGGGCTTGCTAAGAGACTGCACTCAGCATTTGTGGGAATTTGTTCAGGTGAGGGCTGGCCCAGGGAATGCTCCCTCTTGGGGACAGTTCTAAGGGGCATGAACACTGTCCCCAGCTGCTTCTGGAGGGCCTGTCCCCTTCCCCAGCACCACCTCAGCTGTGTGGCCCCTGCACTGGGGGAGGACCAGCCCAAGACCAAGCTGCTGCAGCCTCAGGCCTGGGGGCAGGGCCGGCCCTGTGTTCTTGAGAAATGAAGGGACTCCTGGGATGTCTGCAGCCCTGGTGTGGTGAGAGGGCCTCACCCAGGAACCCTGTCTGCTTTGGGGTTCCCAAGAGAGTGCGTGGCCTTGATAATGATCACATTCACCAGCACTAAGGAGGCTCCCACCCGGAGGGGACAACTGCCCCCCAAATGGCCTGCGCATGTGCCCAGGACCTACTTCAAAAGCTTGATTGTCTGGCCACGGAAGCAGGGCAGGCCCGTGTCCAACATGAGAGTGACCAGAGAGACGACTGCATCCATGTAGGGCCTGGGGAGAGGCAGGGAAGGAAGGGGAAGAAGGCTGGCCTGAGCAGGTTGACCCTGCTCACCGCCATCCCGCAGCGCAGCCCGCACATGACAGCCGCACACAGCGGCCCACCTACCCACACCTCTGCGGCTCGGTGGGGCAGCCCCCGAGGTGGCCGGGCGGGGGTTGTCCACACACCCTGGACTGGGCTGAGCCTTGTGCCTTGGTCCGCCCACCCCAGGCCTCAGCCGTGGTTTCTGTGCCTGGCTAAGGAAGTGCAGGCGTGCAGCGTGAACACAGCCTGATCCTCTGAGCAACCATGATGCGGGCTCCGACAGACTCAGGACTGGAGTTCAGATGCCACAACACTGCTGGGTGGCCTTGGCCATGTGATACTCTGAAGCCAGGACAGTAAGTCTTCAGCATGTAGCCCGGGGGATGGCAGATCTCAGGCTTGGGTGAAGGGGTGAATGAGGTACTCAGAGCAGGGAGCCCAAGGTCCTGGCAGGCAAGGCCACGTCTGGAGACTACAGAATATGGCAGGACACTGTCGCTCAGAGCAGGAAGCCACTGGCACAGGTGGGCAGAGCAGCAATAGGAAGGCAAGGCCCAGGCTGCCCAGGCCAACAGGCAGCCCCTAGAACTTGGCCTGCTCTTCTGAACTGCAGCCCCTCCATCCACAAAGGGGCCTGAGAAGGGCCCATGGGACCTCCAAAGGCTGGCCTTGTGGGATTAAGTGGCAACTAGGACCAGCGCCAGCCTGCCACTTTCCTCCCTGTGGTCTTGGTAACCCCAATGGCCCTTCCCTGGGGCTCACCGCACAGCCAGGTAGCCACGGACACACATCTCCATGAACCACTTGAAGGGCGTAGCCTCCATCTTGCCCCCCATGATCATCACCATCTCATCGGTCAGCTTGATGTCTGGTTCCCAGCCAAGGTTGCCGCCAGGTGAGCTTTCAAACATGAAGCCGAAGTCTGCAAAACCCCCAAAGCCATTCTTGATAGGATCGGGTGCCAGGGCAAGATGTGGGCATGCTTCAGCCACGGGGTGGAGTTATTGGCTCCCACACCCCATGAGCTGGCCCCAGGCTGTGTTTTCTTGGGGAAGGTGGGGCAGGCGGTGGCAAGCAGGCAGGAGAGAAAAGAGGAAGTGGAGTTGGGGAGCCAGGCTGGAGCAGAAACGCTGGACCTGGGGCTGGGTGAGCCGTGCTCTGCCTGGTTCTGGTTTCTGACCCCAGAGCACTCCACGCCCTGCAGTCCTGCTGCTACTACTTGCCCCCACAGCCTGGTGGCCAATAGCTTGGGCCTTAGAGCTAAACTCCCTGGCCTGGGCCCTTCCTGGCTGGGTGACCCCAACATGTCTGGCTCTTCTGTGGGGGTGGGGACTGCTGTCCTGCCTTGGCCTCTAGGGAGTGAAGGGAGAGGAAGAGGGCGGCACTGGGGCCCAGCTGACCGATATGGATGATGTGGCCCTTCTTGTCCAACATGATGTTCCCATTGTGCCTGTCCTTGATCTGCAGCAGGAACAGCAGGAGGCTGTAGGCAGCCATGCTCCGGATAAAGTTGTAGCGCGCCTGCGTGAAGAGAGCCCAGGTGCTCACAGATGGTCCCCCAAGGGCTGCACCTCCCGGGGCCTTGCGGGCTTTCTCCTGCCTCCCTGCCTGGGACCCCGAGGCTTGGGAGTTGTTCTCTGGGCTCTTGTTCCCAGCCTTACAATCAGAGACCAAATCAGCAAGCCAGATCTTGAAAACAGAAGGGACAAGTGACTGCATCTGGGGGTTCAGGAGCAGCAAACCCTTTCTCCCACACCCACGAACTTGCTTTCTCCTGAGGAGTCTATCTCAAGGTTCCTTTGAATCCCAAGGAAGGTTATGGGGTACCCTGGTTTTACCCCCAAATGTATAAAGACTCAGAAAAGCAGGGTACTGGCCCACACGCAGTGCTGGGTGTAGGCGGGATGGCGTGTGCAAGCCATCTCAGCTCTGGGGCTGCCCTGCCGCTCACCTGCTGGAAGGCCAGGGTGGACTCGTCCCCGTACTGGCGCGTGAAGTAGTCGTACATGCCAAAGTCCGTCTGGCGGCCCAGCTGGTCCCGAGAGGTACAGTCGGGGATGCACTCAATCACTCCGCACTGGGGAGGAAGGGCCAGGTGCCGAGGCCTGCAGGCGGGACTCTTCTCGGCCTGAGGCATCAGGGGCTCCTGCACAGGAAACTTACCCCAGGAGCGGTGGCCACCACCCGGTAGGGGAAAACAAAGAGGTCCAGGCCAACCAGCTGGAAGATGTTCTTGAAAAGGTCAATAATCTGCAGAGCCAGCATGTCCTGGAGACCAGGGAGGCATGGGGTGGTCAGCGGGCCACCTGCCATGCTCTAGTCCACCTGATCCCCAGCAGTGAGGAGGGCGGCAGGAAGGAGGCCATGGCCAGGCAGGAGCCTGGAATGTCTGGCCTCACTGCCCCTCATGCTGGGCTGGGCTCTCAGGACCATCAAGCACTGGGCTGAACTGAGGCTGTGCTGTCTAATGGGGGACGCGATCAGGGTGCCTTTGTCCCAGGGCAGTTCCCTCTGGGTGGCAGGGGATGGACAGTGGGTGGGACCTACTGGAGAGGCCCCTGGGTTAGACAGAAAGCCCCGCTTTCCTCTGTGGCACCTCCACCCAATGTGGGAAGCCAATCTCTGGTTCTGTGCACAAGAACCCTGCAGCATGCCTGGAGCCTCCGGGAGGGAAGGCCCGGCCGTTCACTACCTGCCGGCAGTCGTCTCCCACTTTGAAGATGGCCGCCTGCCACGAGATCTTTTGGCCATCAGCCTCCTGCGTGCCACACTCGTCCTCAGAGTCTGAGCGACACCGCAAACCTGCACGGGGCGGAAAGGCAGCCTTTTAGCCTGGAGGCAGGGAGATGCCCTCTGTGGGGGTTGGGGCAAGCCCTGCTTACAGGCCCAGGACCCTAGGAACCTTGGGGATTGTCTTTGCAAAGCCTAAGGAGGCCAAAGAGGCCCGGCAGGCACCTGGGGTCAGGGAGAGCCACAGGGTCAGGGGTCTCTTCCAAAGAATGTTTAGGCTTAAATGGAACTGAAGATGGAGCCCCCTTTTCACAGGAAGAGGGGACCCAGGTGTGTCCAGGACCAGTGGTGGGCACTGGGAACTAGGGGGCAGGAGTGCATGTATCTGTACCCTAGGGTACCGGGGAGGACTTGGGGGCCAGAGTGCAGGGAAGGCCGTGGAAGGTCTGTCCCATACTGGCTGGGGGGCACAAAGCTCTCTGCTTGGGTTGACTAGTATCCCATAAAATTCCTGCCCACTCAAAACCACAGAATTGACCTTATTTGGAAATAGGATCTTTGCCTATATAGTCAAGTTCATAAGAAATAGGGTGGGCCTTATCAGAGCAGGACACAGGCACACAGGAAGAAAGCCTCATGAAGGCAGAGGCAGAGGTGGGAGCGACAAGGCTGCAGAGGATGGCCACGGCTTGCTGCAAGCACCGGCAGCTGGAAAGAAGACATGGAACAGATTCTCCCCTGGAACCCTTTGGAAAGAGCACAGGCGTGCTGACACCATGATGTCACACTTCAGGCCTCCAGAACTGTGGGGTAATATCTCTGCCGCTGAAGCCATCTGGGCCTGCGTCACTTGCATGGCACCCCCTGAGCCCTGGGCCACTCAGCCTCAGGAAGGTGCCTCCTGGACTCAGTGGCTGACCTGGGGCTGGACTCCAGGGGTCTCTGTCACTCTACACCAGCTCCATGCCAGCCACCTCTAAACCAGGGCTCAGACTGAGAGCAGAGGGATGTCACCTTTCACGGGGAGCTGGTCATAAACTAAACACACCCAAGGAAACTGCCATCATCCAGGGAAAACACTTAGATCCCAAACTGTGTCAAAGATTCTTCACTGACCTTCTTTTTCAAGTTCGCTAACTCCACATCGTTTCACCTTAAATTTAGCCAGATACGGGGCTTTTGCGGCACTGAAAAACAACAGAAGGAACATGGCACGGGTGCGGGAGCAAAGAGAGCCTGGTACAAGGGAGCTGCCAGATGGCAGGCGGCCTCTCACCTCTGCATGGGCGTCCCGGACTTGTAGTCAATGTCCAGCACGATGGCCTCAGGGTTGCTGGGCAGGTAGCAGCCTGAGGGACAGAACGGAAGTCAAAGGGAGCCCAAGTGTGACCTCTTCCTCCCCTTACGCCCAACAGGGCTTCTGAATCCTCTTCTGGGATAAGGAAGATAAAGAGTGTCAGGTGAGAAGTGGCTCCAGGCTGACGTGGGCTGGCCACCTCCCTGGTCCCCATGCCCGCCCTGCCCGCCCGCAGAAAGAAGCCAGCTCATCAGCCAACCGTGCGGCCTGCTCACCCGGCTGCACTTTCACTTCAGACAGAGCCGACAGGCATGCCTTCTTCCTCTCGTCGCCTTTAGGGTAGGGCCTGAGAAACAGGACAGAGATGCTTTGCTTTGTTGCTGCAGGAACTGGCCTCTGGGGTTTCGGGGGGCAATGGAGGGCCCCTCCTGTCTGCCTCTCTGTTCCTTTCCTCCTAGTTCTAGCTACTACTGAGGGCCCTATTAGGCCCAGTTCTTCCAGGAGGCCACCCTGAGGGGTCCTTGCCCCACACTCATCAGGGGCCAGGTGGCCCCGGGGGACTAAGGTGGAGTTTTCTGGTTGTCTTTCCCCCTCACTTGTGTGGGGTGTGTGATGTTGCTTCAGAGATGCTCAGGGGACAGAGCTGGCTCTGGGGCCTACATTCAAGTGCTAGTTCTGTTGTTTCCTTGCATCATGGCCTTGGGCAGGCCCCTCGGACCTCCTGCAAGCCTGGGATGAGGATGACAGTGCGGAGTTCAATCAGGCGCCTGAAGGGATGCCCAGGAACACCCCTCCCACTTCTTGAGGCCTCTGTGGGCTAGAAGCTGCTGCATCACCGCTGTACTTAGTACTGGACCCAGGAAAGGCCCTCGGGACGTACGGTGAAACCACGTGGTGACCAAGGTGAGAGAAGCCTGAGCACCAGGGACAGCCTAGGGAAATGAGGCACCTGGGAGGAGAGGCGGCCCGGGGCCTCCCCTAGGCCCTTGGTCAGTTGATGACTCCAGGGCCCCATCCCACACAAACAGGCAGGGCCCCCAATGCCCAGGGAATGTGTCAGCCCTCACACATAGGCGGCCCAGAAGATAAATCAGTAAAATGACACTGGGAGCTGCAAAGGAGTCCGGTTTTCCTAATACCCCAGGATGGTTCGGAACTTGGAGAGAGCAGGGTGGCTTCAAACTATGGGACATTATCCAAAATGAAACTAACATAGGTTTTCTGAAATTCACATGGCTGTGCATTTTGCTCTATTTTCATGAGACCTGACTTGCCAGGGCAGAGATTCCCAACCCTGGCTGTTCACTAGAATCAGTGGGGCCCTCCAGGCAATCCCCATGATCCAGGTCTGAGAGGTGCCACTTACTTGATGATGGCTGACACATTGGTGATCTTGTTAAAGAAATCAAATTCCCGCTGGTAGAAGTCCTTGGCCGGGCCCGACAAGGAACTAGTGATCTCCTCCACTAACTGCTCCAAGAGGTCACCGATGTCAGCTGACAGAGAAACCAAGAGGGACAGCCTGCAGCTGGGCCACCAAAGGCCCTCAGGGAAACCCCACACATTAGCCAGATATGCAGTCCAGGTGTTCAGGTGTTCCCCAGCACCCAGGCCAGCTCAGCTGCCCCGAGAGTGTGGTCCGCAGCTGCCTGGAGGGTCTCTGGGACCCTTTAAGACCCCCCGGTCAAAACTACACTAACAGGTTGTTTGCCTTCCTTGCTGTGTAGACGCCTGCAAGGCCAGGCGCAAGCAGGTGGCCGAGGTGCTAGTGGTCACTGGATCCTCATGGCTCTGCTCCCGTGGTGTGAACAAAAGCCAGTGTCACTAAGAATGTCCCTGGTGAGGTGATAAGCAAGGACTAACTTGATGACACTCTACCCCGAAGCCATCTCTGGGATACCTACTGTGACGCCATGGGAAGTCACGTGGCAGTCGGCCGCATGGGAAGTATGTAGATGCTGTGCTCTCGCAGGAAAGCACCTTGCATTGGACTTTCCAACTCAACTAATTTCTTGTTTCAGGGAACACCATTTTTACTTAAGAGATTGACTGGCGGACAAAAATATACTTATTTGGACTTAGGTATATGGCAGATATTTCCTTGAAAAATGAGCAAGGTGAATCTGCCATTTGAGGAAAACTGCTAAGTTTTAAGAAACCTGCGTCTGTGACTGTGAGCTTGACAGCTTCCCAGCACTTGAAAATGTTTGTTTTATAAGACCGGTGGGGCATTCACAGACGTGATCTTTAATGCTTCGAAGTCCTGCGGGTGGTGGGGGTGGGTAAGAGCGCTGGGGAGACCAATGGACTTTAAAGAAAGGGCTGTCTTCAGACGCCATCACACTGAGAAACTCGCTCACATAAGTTCAAATCCACATCACAGTTAATCATTAAGAACCTATCACTTGTGGTTTGGTGCAGTATCAACTGAGACTATCTATAGGGACCAGAAAGACGACTAAAACCCTCCTTCCTCTTCCAACTCCGTGTCTGTGTGAAGCTGAATTCCCCACATTGACTTCAACCAAAACAGCATATTTCAACAGGTTAAATACAGAAGCGGAGTGGGAATCTTGCTGTTTTTTACTACGTTAAAGATGTCATGACATTACAGATATTAAAGAGATCTGCAAATCTGTAAAGCAACACCACTCTTCTTGCTCCTTTTTGAATTATGTTTCACAAGAATACGTTATTTATGTTAACATGTAGTGGGCTTATATTTTTTAAATGACTTGGTTTTGCCATCCAACACCGGTTAACATTGAGAGCTAAAGCCTGTGTAAATCGAAGCTCTCTGGGGGTCTCACTAGTTTTTAAGGGTGTGAAAAGCTCTCAAACAAGCTCTGTTTGAGAACCATTGCTCTGAGTGGCCGCCTCATCCCTACATGGAACTGCTAGGTCAAGTGCAGGGTGAGAAGTTCTCACAGGGGTTTGGGGAGCAGCAGGATGGTGCCAGGGTAGGCAGGGAGTCTGCAGGTGAGGTTAGCAAAGGCTTGAAGAAGGAGGGGGTCCTGCTCCTGCTAGATGTTAAAGATGAGATGTTTCCACTAAAGGATGGGAAGCAGAGCGATAGGTGGGGGCAGCACAGGCCCTGGAGGGCTCTGGAGGGTTAAAGATTGGAGGGGAGGCCTGAGGGAAGGTCCAAGTAAATACTCACGGTCTTTCTGGTGCCCTTCTTCATCCAGATAGATGTTAGTTTTCATGTTCCATATAAACTGGTGTGCCAGAAGCTGGGATTTGGATGCCGCCCACAGAATATACTCTCGCACGTAGCCCATCTATAGGAGAGCAAGGTCACCATCAGCGCAGGCTGGACACCTCTCTGCCGAGAGAGACTAACCCAGTGCGGGAGTGGACTCCCAGCACTTGCAGACCTAGCAAGAAGCGAGTCCCAGTGGTTTCCGGCTGTGTGAGGAAGCTTGCCTGGGGATGTGTGAGCCCAGTGCAGGGGTTAGGCCAAGTTCCAGCTTGCTAGCTGGCTGGTGGGGCAGGTGGGGCAGGGGGTGCCCCAGGCGGTGAGGTCTGCAAAACAGGAAGGAGTCGGCTTTTGTTTCCTCTGTGCTTCCCCCTGGACTCTAAGAACCGTAACTCTCCAACCAGCATCTGCTGTTGTCAAGCAATAGGAATGAGTAGGCTGGGTACTAAAACTCAGCTATAAACTGGTTGTCTGGAACAATGTTCCACAGTGATGGGCAGGTTCCAGAAAATTCTAACACACAGACACTTCTTCATGAGTTGACACACCACGGCCACTATCCTAAGGACTCTCCTCTTTCTCCTTCTTAGTCATGTTCTACTCGTAACTTCAGTTTTAACTGCGCTGTCCTAAAGTTAAAAAGAAGGGCTGGCTCTTCTGGAAGACTTCTGAAAGAGCGGCCTCTCCCCGGACCAGTAGTTTGTGGCCCCTGTATCTGGTAAAGTATTCTCTGGACAGATGTCCTCAACATGGCTAGCTGGGCTTACTAAGCAGGTCAGACTTCAAATAATTCCTCGCTATGGGTTTCCCAGTGTGACTCTAGCATGGGTAGAGGGCAGTTGCTGGGATGGAGCACAGGCAGTGTGGGTTCAGGGTTGTGGTCAGCCCCGTGTTGGGGATGTTTCTGTGCCAGGCCCCAGGCTAGGCAACTCACGTACAGGTGTGCTGTACATGATGGGCTGAATTGTGCCCTCCCAACCCACAATTCATGGGTTGAAGTCATATACATACGCCTCAGTGTGATGGTGTCTAGAGACAGGCCTTTAAAAAGCTGATTAATGGGGCGCCTGGCTGGCTCAGTGGGTTAAGCCTCTGCCTTCGGCTCAGGTCACGATCTCAGGGTCCTGGGATCGAGCCCCACATCGGGCTTTCTGCTCAGCGGGGAGCCTGCTTCTCCCTCTCTCTCTGCCTGCCTCTCTGTCTACTTATGATTTCTCTCTCTGCCAAATAAATAAATAAAATCTTTAAAAAATATATAAAAAGCTGATTAAATTCAAATGAGATCATTGGGGTGGTGCCTAGTCCAATGTGGGGTCCTTATAATAAGAGGAGATTAGGACACTGACACACAGAGGGAAGACCACATGAGGACACAGGGACATGGCAGCCATCTGCAAGCCCAGGAGAGGAGCCTCAAGAGAAACCAACCCCATGGGCACCTTGGTCTCCAACTTCCAGCCTCCAGAATTGTGAGAAATACATTTAAGCCCCCGCTCTGTGGTTCTCTGTTATGGCGGCCCGAGCACACTAATACATACTTCATCTTGTCTCACCCTCCCTGCTTCCCACTGAAGAGACAAGGGAGCTGGATTTAGGGACAGAGGAAGCGGCTGGCAATACTTCTTGAGCCCACCCACCCGGCGCAGCAAGACAGGGCCTCGGGGTGAGGTGGAGTGAGGTGGGCCTCCTGGCCATGAGCACCAGCCACAGCCTCAGGTGTGTATGAGAAAAGGTCGGGGACCGGGTCAGAGCCTGGCGGCCCTGCTCCCCAGGCCCCATCGCCCAGCATAGCTCGAAGAGGGAGGGACAGCACATGCTGGCACAGTCTTACCTTGTCATACCTGAGGGCCTGCACAATCTGGGGGATGTAGAACAGGATCGCGTCCTGCAAAGGAGGAGGACAAGTGATCATGACCTCCAGGAAGGGAAAATAATTCCTTACTTCCAGGACAGTGAAAACAAAGGCAACACAAATGGCTGTCCCAGGGCCCCATTCCAACCTGGAACGGCCCTGCTGTCACTCAGCCCATGGGACACCTTGCTGGAGGTGTCTTGCTGGCGATCACAGAGGACTGAGAACCAGGGAAAGAACCAGAGGACAGCAAGGAAAATGGTGATGGCTTGAAACACAGGATGGATGAGAAAAAGCAAAAGGAACAAGGCTCCCGTATCTTTAAGGACAGGGGTTATGGCCCATGTGTGTTCACTGCTGGGGACCTGTGCGGGGACAAGCGCTGAGGTTACAGAAGTCCTGTGTGTTGGGGCCTCCGCAAGTCAGCTACCAAACCCCTGTCACTATGGCTGTCACATGGGATCCCCAGCCTTCCCAGCAGTCCACGGCTGGGTGATCTGCCCACGCAGCCACAACTGGCACCAAACTCAAGTCAACTTCCCAACATATCTGAGTCAACTAAATCTGTCTCCTGTGACTGCCTGAACAGAAATGGGATTGAAGCATGCTTAAGATGGAGCAACGTTTCATCAGGCCCATATCAAGTTTCAGATAAAGCCCGTCCTTCCTGTCTCCACCTCAACACGGCCTGTGGTCCCACCAAGGCTGACTCAGGTAGGACGTGAGCTCACCGGTGGGAAGGACCGCAGGACTTTCACCCCGTACTGCGCAGTGAGAGGGTGCGGCGGGTACATGCTGGAGAAGTAGGAGAGGCCCGTGGGCGGGTCCGCAGGCGCCCAGCACAGCACATGGCTGAGCTCGGGCGCGTCGGCGTCGATGGTGTGCCAGGTGACCAGGAACTGGGAAGGAAGCAGGGAGATGGTCTGGCACAGGCAGTCCCTGGGGCCCCTCTGGAAACACCCAGTCCCATCCCGTTACATCAGGGGCAGCCCCGAGGTGATGATGATAAAGCATTTACAACAATGTGGGGAAATGTTCTGATACATGATGCAAAGTAGCATAATTCTAACTTGTGTGAAGTACAGTCAATATTTTTCTATTGCAAGCATAATAAATGCCTCACTCGAGAAACGGAAAACACTGGAAATTAGAAAAGTTAATAACCCGCTGAGGTTGCCAGGTTTGTCACATTTCTAGTTTCCAGGCATCTGGGAGGCATTTGTTTGTTTTGTTTGGTTTGGTTTGAAGATTTTATTCACTTGACAGAGAGACGTAGCGAGAGAGGGTACACAAACGGGGAGCAGCAGGCAGAGACAGAGGGAGAAGCAGACTCCCCATTGAGCAGAGAGCCCAATGTGGGGCTCGGACCCGGGACCCCGAGATCATGACCTGAGCCAAAGGCAGCTGCTTAACGACTGAGCCACCCCGGCGCCCCAGGAGGCATTTGTTTTTGTGCAGTTTGAGCCCGCGTGCGTCACTACCTTGATAGCTTCAGGGACGTCACTAACGGCTCCTGGGTCCAACCGAACGAGACGGGTCACTTCGTTGCCGATGGCTTCTGTGTTCTTAAACCTATGGCACACGCAGTGTGTGGGTAGAGGGGCCTCTCCCACCTCCCCAGAAGAGAGGGAGGTAGAGGGAGACCTGAACTGGAGGGATACAGATTAGTGCCAAGTGACACCGAAACACGACGCTACTGACATATCAGTAACTCTGACCATGAGTGTTTACAATGAACAACACTACGACTGGCTACAACGTGAATGACAGAATGATCTCCAACAGGAATTATCCTACACTCCCCAAAGGATGTCCCCCTTTCTGAAGTCCTTGCCTTCAGAACACCCCCTTGCCTTGGTGCTGAAGCAGACCATCTATGGCATGGCAGCCCGTGGGCCGGAAGGTAGGTCAGCAGAGGGGAGGATGGGTACATTTTCAGAGGGCACCGCCTCAGGCTAACACAAGGTAGACTTTCCACGAACACTATCAGGCTGCGGTCCTGATGCAGAGGACCGAATTAGAACCAGGAGGAGGAAGCGGTAAATAGGCAAGTGTGGACTCGTGGGGAAGAAATGTCCACCCCTGCATGTGGGGCGGATGCACTTCTGGTGGACGTAACAGGGTCCTGGGAGACCCCTCTTGGCTACCACTGGTCTAAGAGCTCTGACTGTGGAGAGCTACGAGGGGAGAGTTCACAGGACACTTGGCTGCTGGCCACCTAATCTGAGTAGCCTGTCACTGAAAGGCCTGTGGGAACAAACCAAAGGCTCCCCAGGCCGGCCGCCCTGGAGCGACAGCCTCCATGTGCTCCTATTCTCCTCAGATACGAGACCGGCGCCGCGAATGTGCTCTGACGCCTTGTGCCTGGGCTCCGGGGTACAGGGACACTCCAGGCAGGCATCTGTGCTGTGTAACCACTGCACAGAAACACTGGGTCAACATCTAGGGCAGAGGAACAGGCCTCTAATATCACTTCTCTGACCCTCCTTGGCAGTGACCACATCATATTCTTCCTTACTCAGGTGTCCTTTTACGGGGCTTCTGGCAAGGCCCTCATGAGGCAGGTGAGACCGGGGCCTACCTGGCTGGCAGCTGCACGGCCAGGTAAGGAGAGATGCTCCAGGCGAGGTTAACGTTGTCCTTCCACTGCTTCTCACTCAGGCTGATGTACTTGGACCTCCAGTTGGCCACACTGTTCTCTCCGGCCTGGTCCAGCTCCAATTCTGGGGCCGACAGTGGATTGTACCATGTGATGAGACGCTCAATCTCGGTGGCCTGGTGAGATGAGACATCAGTGTGCCTTCCACGTGCACTCACATGCCACTCTGCTCCCATTCCCGGTGCTATGGCCATAGCACAGGGGTCACCTTACCAGCAGGGACAGCAATAGCGTCCTTCGCTTCATGTAGTACTTGTGCAGCTGGGAGCCCCGGTTGGTTTTCTTAGACATGCCTGGGTGGGGAGAGAGAAGGCCCAAGTGCATGTCTGTGAGTCCACTGGCCCACCCTTCACATCTAGAACCCCAGAGGAAGCTGCCTTTCAGTGCTCCGCTCACGGTCTGAACTGCCAGGATGTGACCTGGACCAGCAAACCTGCAACCGACCTGACTTCTTGGAGATGGTGGACATGCCGCTGGACAGGGGGTAGGTGTTGATCCAGCCCTGCGTGGCCTGCTGCCGGGAGCCGACTGCTATGTCCAGGTTGCTCCGGGCGTCCTGGTTATCTGTAGGCACACACATTGCTGCTTCCAGAAAGAGGAGTCTGGATTTTCACCAGAGACAAGGTGGGCAGTGCAAGAGCAGGGAGGGAGAGACATGGTGCTGATGGATCTGCAGAATAAACCAGCCTCTGGGAAGTGTTTTTTTTTGTTTGTTTTGTTTTTGTAATGTAAGCTCTACATTCAAGGTGAGGTTTGAACTCACCACCCTGATATCAAGAGGCACAGGCACACTCTACTGCTTGAGCCAGCCAGGTACCCTGGGGAAGTTCTCTGAACCATTCTACATAGAAAGCTTACTAAAACGTATTCTATTCTTCCTAGCCTTTTTCTTTTTCTTTTTCAATTTATTTATTTGACAGAGAGAGAGAGAGAGAGAGATCACTTAGGCAGAGAGGCAGGCAGAGAGGGGGAACCAGGTTCCCCGCTGAGCAGAAAGCCCGACGTGGGGCTCGATCCCAGGACCCTAGGATCATGACCTGAGCTGAAGGCAGAGGCTTTAACCCACTGAGCCACCCAGGTGCTCCTTCTTCTTCTTCTTTTTTTTTTAAAGATTTTATTTATTTGAGAAAGAGTGTGTGTGGATGCCGGTGTGGGAGAGGGGCAGAGAAGGAGGCAGAATCTCAAGCAGAATCCCCATTCAGCATGGAGCCTGGCACGGGGCTTGATCCCACAACCCCGAGATCATGACCTGAGCTGAAATCAAGAGTCTGACGCTTAAACAACTGAGCCACCTAGGCGCCCCCCTCCTAGCTTTTAAAATAGAAAAAAGAAAATGTGGGTGGCAATCCTGATCAGTTGCAAACAGCTCTCTCATGGCCAGCGTGACGCCGCCCATCAACACCGCAGTGAGTCAGGCCCTACAGGCAGGCAAGGAGCGCTGCCGGCTCTGCTCTCCATGGAGCCAGGACGCAGTTTCAGAAAATCTCTTTTTAATTTGCCTTTCCTTTTCCTGTAGTCAGGTTGTTGGCTGGGGGTCTGCCTGCAGAAACTATGCTCCTCCGAGAAACAGGATGTTTCTTTGTGGTTTGCTGCTTGCTTACACTGTAGCATCTTTTCCTTAACCCTGTCGGCCCCTGGCTCCTATTTATCCTCGGAGACTCGGCTCACATGTCACCTCTTCCAGAAAACTCTCCCTGGCTCCCCAACTCCAGGGAGGGGGGCAAGGGCCTGTCCTTGAGGGGTGCTCCCACAATCTCATGTTGACATCACCAACCAGGTGACAGCAGACAGTGCCCTAATCATCCTGGCACCTGGGCCTTACCCCAGGATGGGCTGTCAGATAGGCAGTGGCGGCTGGTGAACTGGCTGGGGCTGGGGGACGTTATGTCACGTGGCCTCTGCTCAGGGCCTCCTGTGCTCATTCATGTTTGTCAGCTGAGGCTGGAGGACCCGTGGTGGACAGGCAGGCTTTGGGTCTCGTGACCGTGCAGCAGGGCCATGGCCAGGACTTGGCGGGACCCTCACTGTTCTGACTGGGCTCCTGCAGGGCTGCCCACCTCACACCACTGTCCCGGGTGCCTCCATGCCTCGGCCCCACCACCCAGGAGCAGCTGCCCAGCTGAGGATAAGGCTTACCTGGGGGAACAAGCTGGCTGGCAGTCAGGTACTTCTTGTCTGAGAACATGGCTGTCCAAAATTTAATCATTATGCTTATGTCTTCACGCAGCCTCTTTTCTCCTTGAGTAGGGAACTTTGGGGGGCAACTTCAAACAACCACAAGAAGACAAGAGTTAAGTGCCTAGACTCTGGGACTAGAAGCCATGCATATTATAAAAGCATGTGAGAGGTGACATGGAGTGGTCTCTGAATGACAAAAGGTGAGCCCAGAGCTAGTCATCAGCAACAACGTCTCATTCATTCTCATGGAAAAAAGAGTGACGATTTTCTGAGTCCTCTCATGGCCACCTCTGCCACTAACCCCAGTGCTATCGACAGCCCTCGGCTGAATGGTGTCCTTGTGGAGCATCGTGCAGCTGCAACTGTCTCTAGACAACACAACCTACGCACTCGCAAAGCAATTCTTTGTGCAATTACCATTCATGGGAACTGGAAAGTTAAATGGATGCGGTTAATCTCTTCAGTCAACTGAACTGGGGGGAAATGTGTGTACACTGTATAGGGAGGCTAGCTCTAACTGAGTACACACGTGGAAACACAGCACAGGACTGAGCATTTTCTAACCCAGGGCCGTTCAGAGCTACTGAACAAGGAGGGCAGCGCATGAGTCAGGCCACACTGTTTTGTGCCGTGAGTTCTGGGGATGTGGGACACCTGCGAGCAGCACAGCTGGGGGAGTACCTGAAGTAGTCAAAGGCGGTTGAGTAGATCTTCTCGCGAAGCACGTTGCGAATGGTTGCGTTTGGGACCACGTCGGCGTGCAGGAGGGCCAGCCCGAGAGTGAGCAGTCTGCGAGAGAACACCGGGGCCCAGTCAGAGCGCGCCGCCCAGGGACGCCTGAGTCGTCTCTGGCTCCTGTACCAACCATGTGGCCCTTGGGCTCGGGGCACGTCTCTGGATGACAGAGCTCTTGGAGGCCAGGACTGTGGCCCCGGCCAGGTGACTGCCACTCCTCAGGTTATTGGACCAGAAATGTCTTAGGAAAGGTTGTTTTATTGTTTTTAGTTGTTGTTTTTTAAACCTTCATTCTAACTGGGGGTAAACGGACAATTTGTGTTCATCTGCCTTGACCAGAGTGCGTGTATCGCACACCACCTGCCAACTACCTTCTGAGCGCAGTCACCCCTAGGGCTACAAAGGTGGAACATTTAATTCAAGCTAAAAGAAAAAGACATTTACCAAGCATCTGGTTTCTGCCAGACCAGGGCTACCCGATGGGCATCTACAGATGGTGTTGGTCTGTGACGAGGTACTACAGAAACTGAGAGGGGATCCTGTTCATTTCTACAGCAATTTCGCATTGCTGTGGGGGTCCAGTGTGAAGCCTTTTCTAGTACTTTATTCTCATGCCTTTTATAAAGGTACAGGTCTGTGATGGACTAGAAATGAAGGGAAAAGAGTACTAGCCCTTCCCCACAGTGGTCTGAGAAGCACCATCCCAGGGGTGCCCGGGGGCTGCAGGAACATGGGTCTGGAGCTCAGGGGAGCAGAAAGAGCCGGTGCCGGCAGTGGGCAGCAGGAAGGGGTACAGGCAGGAGGAGCAGCATACCCTGAAAGGGGGCCCCTCAGTCTCCTTACAACTGACCACCCAGGCACTTTCAGTCCTTCCCCATGCCAGATTCACCCAGCCTACTGTGTCCATAGCACCCCTGACCGTAGCACCGGGCCTGAGCCTCCCTATTAGGTCACATACCCCCCAAAAGGGAGTATCCCCTGGCGTGGTTGGTATTTTGCATGGGACTTGGCAAAAGTCAACTTGGTGTAGTCAGCACTATCAGAAGTTTTCTGTGAAGATCTCTGGGGGGTAAAGAGACCGGCCCAAAGTCACTGCCAGCCCCCCAGTCTGAGCTTGTCACACCTGAGCTCCACTACACCACCTGCTGTTTTCACTCACCACTGTGACACCAGTATCCTTTCACTACCATCTACCCCCAGCCAATTTAGAAAGGCTGCCCAACATTTGGGTGCCCCAGGTTCCTGAATGAACCATTTCCTGAATACTCCCACGCTATGGACAGCCCATTGGCTGACTTCCTCAGCCCTGGGCATGGCCGGCCAGATCATTCCATCCAGATCCCCTCCCCAAGGGCCTTGCATATACTAGGGCTTGATTGGTTTCTGATAAAAACAAAACAAAACAAAACAAACCAGACCAAGCTCGGGAACCTCCCACACAGACTGCCTCCCGCACCAGCAGCTCTACCTCCCCGCACCCCACCCCTGCCACCACCATGAGAGGAGAGCCCCTCACTTGAAGCGAGGTCCGATGGCCGCCACGTGCCGGTTCATGCTCCCCTTGGCCCCACCGATGTTCAGGGACATGGAGCGCTGCAGCAGGCTGGAGAAGATCTCCACTTGGTCTGAGCTGCAGTACTTGGCGATCTCGAACCGCTGTACCAGGAACTGAGTGGGAAGGAGAACGTGTTGCTCTGTTGGGGCCTGGCCTGCCCGCCCATGGAGCCAGCATGGAGCCAGCACGGCCAGCTAAGGTGGAGCTCTGGGCCAACAGAAGGGCGGGTGGGGGTCTTAGGGGAAGCACGACATTCCAGCAAGGGGCTGGGGACAAGTCTGGAAGAGCCATCCCCCCATCCCCAGGTAAGGCAGTCTTAAACCTGGAGCTCCACGTTTACTGGCCCACTGGTTCCGGGGGCGTGCCTGACCTCACAGCTATAGTGGGCAAAAGATGGAGAAGCACTTACATCAATCCAAATGTAGTGAGGGGTCACTTCGGGGGCACAGGGTTTGGGCTGACTGGCTTCTGATGCTGCTAGGGGGTCCGCTTCCTTTATCTCCGCGGAAAACAGGCCAAACTTCTGCTCCACTGTCATCTGCCAGGCTCCTGCCATCTCCCGCATAAACTGCAAGTATGCAACGAAGGTTAGTGGCTCTGCGAAGCTGAGGACTATGTAAAGGAACATAAAAGGAATACATGCTCAGGGCACCTGGGTGACTCCGTCGGTTAAGCTTGGTTAAGACTCTTGATTTCAGCTTTCAGCTCAGGTCATGATCTCAGGGTCCTGCGATTGAGCTACACACTGGGCTCTCTGCTCAGCAGGGAACCTGCTTCCCTCTCTCTCTGCCTGCCTCTCTGCCTACTTGTGAACACTCTCTGTCAAGTAAATAAATAAATAAATCTTAAGAGGAAAAAAAAAAGACTCTTGATTTTGGCTCAGGTCATATCTCAGGGCTGAGACGGAGTCCTGCGTCAAGCTCTGTGCTGGGGGTGGAGTCTGCTTAAGACTCTCCTCTCTTCTGCCCCTTCCCACCCCTTAAAAAAAAAAAAAAACACGCTTAACAAACAAAACTTAGAAAACCAAGGAAAGCATGAACAAAAAAATAAAGACCACTTATGATCTAATATCCCAGCCGTTTTCTATCAAAAAGCCCATTCTTGAACTATCACTAGGCCAGGTGCTGGCTTCCTGCTTTGTGGTGTGGTCCCAGCACACCTCGGACCGGCCTAGTGCTGGGTGGGCCCTCAACAGGCTCTGCCAAGCAGCCTGGCTGAATCTTCTTGACAACCCTGAAGCACCGTGGTTGCAGAGGTGAGGTTGCCTGCTCATGGCCTCTAATCTGGCAAAGGCAGGGCTGGATTTTGGCTCTGGAGCCCAGGTCCTTTTCTCCACTCAACACAGACCCTCCAGGCTCTGGGAATGGAGTAGTGAATGACACAAACAGCCACCCAGTCTGTGAGGGGGGCCACAGATGGCAAGGGAAGTGAGATCTAGATATCAGACATTGATCAAAGCTAAGGGGAAAGAGAGTCATGAGGGGGCTTAGAAGAATCAATGGATGTATGTGCATGACATTCTAGACATGGTGGGCAGGGGATAGCGGAGACAAGCCCTGGAGGTGTGAGGCATGCAGTTTCTTGGCTGCCTGAAAAGAGCACTGCCAAGTGAGGGTACAGACTAAAGCAGGAACATGCCTGGAGGGCAGGGGCAGCAGGGACCCCAGCATGCATGAAGCAGGGTAGGCAAGGGACAGAGAGGGGGAAAGCTGGGATGGCAGAGGGGCTTGCAGGCCTTAGAAACAAGTGTGCCTTCTACTTTGAGTGACCATGGGCAGCACTGACAGGTCTGGGGCACAGAAAGGACCTAATGTGACCCATATTTTACTGATGTACTCTGTGTATGTGTGGAGAAGGCAGAGAGGGCCTATGTGGAAGCAGCGTCTGCCTCCCTAGTCCAAGAGAGATGAAGGAGATTGGGGCCAGGGGGCAGGAGTCGGGATGCTGGGAAGTGGCCAGCTTCTGGATATACTTTAAAGGTAGAAAGAAAAGTCTGACAGGATTTGCTGAGGATCATTTGTGAGAAGTGCAAAAAGGGGAGTCAGGATTTTGTCTGAGCACAGGGAACAACTATGTTGGGGGTCCATAGAGATTTGGAGGCAGATGGGTGGAGGTCGGTGTGGGGCTAGTTCCTTTGATTTGGGTTATGAATTTGAGTACCACACCAAGAGATCACAGGACTTTCCCATCTTAGCGGGATATAGGCCCCAGAATCTCACAAAGCGGGTTTTCAAGGTGGGATGAGCCCAACAAACTCATAGCTCTATCTCTCTAGGGATGCAGAAGCATCAGGATGCCATCAGCAATTGTCTCTAAAGTTGGAGTTATGAAGGATTTTTGTTTTTTTCATTCTACTCCTATCTTTCAACTTCTCTATAATGAACATACATGGTTTTTATAACAGAAAAAATTAAAAACTAGAAGCCAACAATATAAAAGACACAAAAACAAAAGTTAAAATTCTCCCCAAGATGTTGCTGGGCCTGGACAACAGGTCCTTACACAGGCAGGGTCAGGGAGTGTGAGGACACAGATGACCTCCAGGCCCAAGTGAATGGCAAGAACGGTCCGGACAATATTATAAATCAGGCTTATCTGTTGGACTGCTGAGTGTTAGATGAGAAAGCCACAAAGAACGGATTTAAAGGGACTTTACATAAGAAGCAGCAAGCTCTAGCAGCTCATGGGCCAGTGCTGGGTCTGGACACAAGTGGGTGGCCAAGGCCTGCCAAAGGCCGAGAGACCTGAAGCCAGCAGAGCTACTGCTGATGGCAGGGGCAGGGGAAATAGATCAGAGTCTGAAAGACCCCAGACGAAAGAGCAATTTGTTTGGCATAAAAATCCTTCCACGACCCCTTTTCTAATTTTGATGGGGGAGAAAAAAAGGGAAGTGAAGGTGAGGTGAAAAGTAGGAAGAGTCCAACCTTCTTGCCAAGACTGATCCCTCAGGGGTAGGGATCAGTGACCTTTATTTTAGTCACCTAACAAAAGAAAGACCTATTTTCTAGGAAAGTGAAACAGCACTGCTCCTCAGTCTCCACCGCTTTTCTATGCACAAAGTCTACAACACAACGAAAACATTTGAAACACTAAAGAAAAAAGAAATCAACAGAAACAGACCTACAGATGACCCTGATACTAGAACATATCAGATAAGGATTATAAAATAAATATTGTAAATATGACCAAATAGTTCTAGGTAAAGATGGAAAAACTAGATGAAGATACAGAGAATCTCAGCAGAGGTTAAAAAAAGAAAGTGAACTAAAGCGGAGAGAATTTACTCCAGCAGAGCTGAACTACAGGCAATGCTGAGGGAATTTCTTTGGGCTGAAGAGAACAACTGAATCTGAGTCCACAGAAAGACTTGAGGAGTGTGAGAAATGGAAAATATCTGGATAAATGTGTAAGGCTTTTAAAAAAGTCCTTTTCTTGGGCGCCTGGGTGGCTCAGTGGGTTAAGCCGCTGCCTTCGGCTCAGGTCATGATCTCAGGGTCCTGGGATCGAGTCCCGCATCGGGCTCTCTGCTCAGCAGGGAGCCTGCTTCCCTCTCTCTCTCTCTCTCTCTATCTCTCTCTCTCTGCCTGCCTTTCTGTCTACTTGTGATCTCTCTCTCTCAAATAAATAAATAAAATAAAATCTTAAAAAAAAAAGTCCTTTTCTTGACTTCTTTGAAAGGCTTTTGACTTTCATTAATTCTTTAATTAATTAATTAATTAATTAATTTGACAGAGAGGGAAAGAGAGAACACAAGTAGGCAGAGAGGCAGGCAGAGTGGGAGGGGGAAGCAGGCTCCCCACTGATCAGAGAGCCTGATGCAGGGCTCGATCCCAGGACCCTGAGATCATGACCTGAGCCGAAGGTGGAGGCTCACCCCACTGAGCCACCCAGGCGCCCCTTATTTTATCTTTTTAAAGACCCTGTTTATTCATTTGATAGAGAGAGACACAGAGAGAGAAGGAACATAAGGAGCCCGATGTGGGACTCAATCCCAGCACCCCGGGACCATGACCCGAGCCAACAACTGAGCCACCCAGGTGCCCCTTTAGTTTTATTTTTAAAGATTTTATTTATTTGAGAGAGAGAGACAGCATGAGTAGGAGAGGGGCAGAGGGAGAGGGACAAACAGACTTCCCTCCAAGTGAGGAGCCAGAGATGGAGGTTGATCCCAGAACTCCAAGATCAAGACCTGAGCTGAAGTCAGATGCTTTACTGACTGAGCCACCTAGGTGCCCTGGCTTTTGACTTTTAGAACAAAAACAACACTATTATAAGGCATATAACATACACAGCAGTAAAACAGATGAACCCAAAAGGGGGGGTATATGGGTGTATGTGACAACAACGGCAGATTGCTGTCAACGCAGAATCCTCTGCCTGGCAATGACAGCCACCAGCACTAAGACAGCTGTGCTGTGCTACGACAGTTAGTGTTTACTCACAGATCGCTCTGTTCTGGGCACTGCTCCTGGCCCGTGAGGTACATTAAGCCTTCAATCTCCACGACAAGCCTATGTCAAGGGTGCCTGTGCTATTATCCATTATACAGATGAGGAGCATTGCCCGGAAGTCAGAGCCCCTAGAGGCTGCAGCAGGACTCACAGGCCCTTCTGCATGCTCCCTGATGTGAGCAGAGCTGGCCAGGCTGAGAACCCAGTGCCTAACTTAGTTCCATGGAGAAAGGGTCCAGGAGCCACTGGTAAGCCCAGGGTCCCAGCTGACTCCCTCTTCTGAGAGGCAGCTGTCAGTGCTTCTCCCTGACCAGGTAATCTCCCATGGAAGCCAACTGGACCAAAACATTTCCCCAAACTCTGAATGGTGTGCCCAATACAAACCCTCTGCAGTTAGAAGGTCCCAGGCAAATGTGAGGTATGATGTTTATTGCCACCACCACCACCTGCCTGGAACATTCTAATTTTATCTTTGGAAATATTCCATTTTCCTCAGGGAATAAGAAAAAGAAAATACCCCCTTTGACCACTTAATTCAAGTCATCTTAAGACACAGAAGAAAAAAATGCCAAATTCCCTGTTATGAAAATTAACAAGATCTTTGAAAAACACAACAGTTCCTGGATATTCATCCAATCAGTTGAAAGGGCATATATGACCTTGAGTCGGGGCTTCCTCAAGTACTAACTTTAGAAATATGGTCACCAGGAAGACTGTCCCTCCCAAAGTGAGCAAGCCAAGAGAAATACCTTTGTGGACAACTACCACCGCTCCCAAACCTGTCCCATGTGTTCCACTCAGAGAAATGGCTCCCTCTACTGAGCTTCTGAGAAACAACTTCTAGGAGCCGCTAGGATCCTTTTAACATATACTCCCTATCGTCTCGGATATAGCTCAGTGGTCAAGCATTAATATCACGATCTTACAGATAAGGAGACTGAGGGCCCAGAGGATAAGAGGCTTGCCTGGAGTTTCCAAGCTTGTCAGCTGAGCAGCCAGGTCAAGCTCTCTCTCTCACCAGCCCTACCCTCAGGAGCTGAACAGAACCAGTGTCCTACCGGTACTTCCACTCCGTTCTTGCCAGCCAGCAGCCACTCCCAGCAGGCCAGGGCGGTCTCCATGCCATGCTCATTGAACATCCGGAGGGGACCCCAACACAGATGATGAAGGAGCTGTGGGTCACAATCTGTAAGCAAACACACACTGTTCAGAAAAAGCACTGAACACGGGCTGAACCCTTCGCCAGCCTCCCCAAGTCAACAAGACAGAGCACCAGGTGGGCCAATGATGGTCTTTTATTTACTTCCTCTACCCGAGAGACACGAAAGAGATCTCTATTGGGGGAGCCCCAGCTCACTAAGGAAAACAAGGTAAACACTCATTTCCAAATGGGCCCAGAGCTCCTCAGTGGCTCTGTCCATTACCTTTGCTGCTGATGAGCATCGCCGTCAGCTTGAACATGGCCTGAGTGTAGTGCTGAGCATTACTGAGGTCTAATGCTGTATTCAGCTCCTGGACCATCATTTTGTTCAGGTCAGATATCTGGCCTGTGGCATCTGAGAACCGGATCATTCCATACACCTGCAAGAAGCACACTTGTCAAGGGAGTCACATGTGGGGCGCCTGGGTGGCTCAGTGGGTTAAAGCCTCTGCCTTCGGCTCAGGTCATGATCCCAGGGTCCTGGGATTGAGCCCCACATTGGGCTCTCTGCTCAGCGGGGAGCCTGCTTCCTCCTCTCTCTCTGCCTGCCTCTCTGCCTACTTGTGATCTCTGTCTGTCAAATAAATAAATAAAATCTTAAAAAAAAAGAGAGAGTCACACGTAATCCAGGCACATGGACAAGGCCTGACCGAGCCCCAACTGTCTTAAACTAGAGCTTGTGTGTGGAGAGAGTGACAGGATCATTTCAATGACGCTACCACTGCTCACACTTTGAAGAAACCTCTCTTTTAGCAATGTATGTTGAATTTAGCAATGAAGGCATTCCCTTCATTCTAGATGGTCCTTGAAGGCAGAGACCCAGTCTTGTCCATTTTACATTTCAGCACTGAGTCCGGGGTCTGAACCACAGTAGCGCTGCATGATGTAGACTGATTAAATACAGTTCTTTTGGAGTCAATTAATGACTCAAATGAGAAAATTTTTGAAGTTGTACGTCATATCCCTCCCTCCCCAACAAAAGCATGCTTCTTGGGGCGCCTGGGTGGCTTAGTGGGTTGAAGCCTCTGCCTTCAGCTCGGGTCCTGGTCTCAGGGTCCTGGGATCGAGCCCCGCATCGGGCTCTCTGCTCAATGGGGAGCCTGCTTCCTCCTCTTTCTCTGCCTGTCTCTCTGCCTACTTGTGATCTCTGTCTGTCAAATAAATAAAGTCTTTAAAAAAAAAAAAAAAGCATGCTTCTCTCCTATCTACCAGACTTGACTATATAGAAAGGATCTGACTCCTTTCAAAACCAAACCTACTGCCAAAGACAGACTTTCTATCACCAGTGGGGTATTCAAAATAGGTGGAACAGGACCTCAGAGCAATTTTCAGCACTGGGAACATCGGCTCAGTGGCAACCTAGGGTCAGCAGCAACCTAGCAGAGTGAGGGCCCCCCCGCCGAGGGCCCCCAGCAAGAGGAAGAGCGATTACTAGAATGAGGAACTAGAAGGGGGGGAGGAGAGACCTCACTCAGATGGGGCACTGACGGACTTGCAGGGATCTCTGAAATGGTGTGGATAGCTTCTGTGTTTTATAGATTCAGAAACTGAGGCCCCAAGATGTGAAGCAACTCGCCAGGCTGGGCTGAAGTGCGGCACGGCAGGTGAGGGCCCTCATGGGGAGATGCGGTTCCCAACCCCGCTCTGCCTCTGTGACTCTGGCAAGTTACTTTATTTCCAGAGTCTCAGTTTCATTATCTGTAAAGCTGGAACAATAGTACATACATCTCACGAACTACCCCAGATAGTGCATGGCACTCAGTGAATATTTTCTACCACTTAAAACAAACAAACAAACAAACAAACAAACAAACAAACAAAAATAGTCAGAGAAACGGAGAACGCTTCAGCATGGCCAGAATGTGCATATGTGCAATCACCGTCCTGCAGAGGGGGTGAGTAGCTGCCATAAATGGTCCAGACTGTGCTAGGGAGCCCCGGGGCCCATGCCTTCAAGTCTACCTAAAATGAGCGAGTTCCAGACCCCCGGGTGCATTTTCCGTTGGGAGGGAGCTGACTGGCCTTGGAGCGTGAGGACACCCCCACGGCCTGGGGACACAAGGGGAAGAGAAATACCTCGCCCGCATAGCGGTTGCGTAGATTCAGGGACGCCATGAAGTTGGAGTAATCTTTCTTCACACAGGCCGGGCGCTCTGTTAGCTGAGTTGCCTACAGACAAACACTAAGAATTACTTCAGGCCATTGCCACATGTTTTTCTCACGTTCACCATGGCTAAGCCTGAGTCCCATTAAGAAGTCAAGTCGGATCCAGGGGTTATGAAAAATCTTCACTGCTGGCAAGCTAATAGAACAAAATATTTTAGAACAGCCCCCAGTCTGATACGTCCCAGGGAAGAAAGACGATAAAAAAATCTCAGTATGGAAAATTTTCTCTGGAAGGCAGCTTGTGATATAGCTTCAATATGCTGCCCTGATTGCTTTCATCCCCAGTGGTGAAAAGACCTTTGCAAAAGACAGATCACCAGATCGTTGTGAGAATCATTGTAACCTACAACGAAAATGCTGTGAAGTTAGTGTTCCTGGGCTGTCTCCTGTGGGTGTGCGCTGGTGTGTAAATGTGACTTGAAGATGGTGAAGGGTGATGTTGAGAGCATGGTGTCAGAGCGAGCAAAAGCCAGCAGGGGCTCAGAGACACCCAAGAGTTGCCACCAGTCTACAGCAGGTCTAGCAGCGGAACACAAAAGGGGCTCACTCTTCAGTACAAAGGAGGCCCGCAGAAAGGGAAAGAATTTGCAGACCACACCCTCCCCGCCACGTCCTCTGCTTCAGCTTCAGCCCCCCAGCCCACCTCCCCTGCCTCGGGGTTGTGAGGACTGCTCTCCCTGACCCTGGCTGGTCACTGCTACCATGCTGTTGGGCTATCACACTACCCAGCATCACCAAAGATTACAAACATGCAGCGAGGATGACCCCTTTCAACCTTTCCCTTTAGCGTCTTTTACTACAAACCAACACAACCTAGCCACTTCTTGACATATGGATGCTACAAGGAATCCTAAGCAGAACAAATGAAGCTGAAGATGTGTGTGCACGTGCGTTCTAGTGCCTGCTGAAACAGAAAAATCCAGCAAATGCTTCCAATCAATGCGATATAAGATAATGCTGACTGCATCTCCCGGAGCTCAGTTTTCTTCCCTGTGGATACAGAGAAATCCAAATCTGGTATCATTAATGAGTCAAGAAAACACAGTAAGGTTCTACTGCCCAATTCTCTCTGAACGTGGGGATCGTACATGGGACTCGGATCTGCCTACTGCCAGCACGGCCTCGTGTGCAGCATGTGGGTGTCCAGGCGCTTTCGGAAAAAGCTCTGCATCGGCTTTGGCCTTTCCCTCACCCTGTGGTTCCTGGGGCTGAAGGAGACTCCTGCTCCCCGGGAGGCGCACACTTACCCCGAGAGTGGTGTTCTGCTTGTTGTAGCCGGCGAAGTGAAGGATGCTTTCAGTGGCCATGGCCAACCCTGTGTGCTGGGACAGTCCTGACACCCAGTTCTGATGCTTGTTCAGATATTCCTGAAGTCAGAAATTAAAAAAGCCTCTTTTATTTTAAAGGTATGTGAGGTAGTAGAGCAAACCTTGGTTCCAATGTTGGGTCCAACCCCTTCTGCAGGAGCCTCAGTAAGTTAAAGTGCTTACTTTACTGGCTACTGCTGGCTACTGCTCATGCATGAACAACTGGCTACTGCTCATGCATGAACAAGGCCGATTGCTCAGAGCAGCCAGCACGCACAGTAAAGGTGAGAGGACCGCTTATTCTTTTAGCACATCCTTGCTGACCATCTGTCACCTGCCAGGTCCTGTGTACCCCAGAACACAGAGTGGCACAGTCCTGGTCATGCTGTCAACATCTGGGCAGTTCTCCTGCCAGAGCACTCTGCTGTGAAGGGGCTTGATCGGCAGCAGAAGGGCAGAGCAAGAGCCTGAGTCTGCCTGGCCAACTGTGGAGGGGGATGCCAGGGCAAAGGGACACCTGGCAGGGTTGGAGATGTGAGAAGGCCTTCTGCTCTGGGGACTGTCAGGGGTCAGCACTGCAGGAGCAGCAAATACAAGGAGCTAGATGCTAGGCGGCAAGCCTGGGCCAGAGATGGGCCAAGTCCAGAAAGCCCTTGTCTGTCAGGTGAGGGAGATTAGGTCGGGCCACAGGACTCCCCTTGGGAAAGTGCATGAGCACTAACTTACAAAACTGTGTCAGTGGTATTGGAGGGTTCATGGAGCCCCCGAAACCCAACCATGGACCTATAGTGATGGGGAGAGGCTAATGAGCAGAGGTAGTGGGGAAGTATGCCGAGAAGATTTGCTAGTGAAACCGGCCCACTGTGGTGGGCACGGAGGATGACTCAGGACAGACAGGCTGCTGGCAGGAGGCCCAGGTGGGATGGGAACACCACGGCTGGGCAGTGAGGGCTGGATGGCGGGTGGGGTGG
This sequence comes from Lutra lutra, assembly GCF_902655055.1. NCBI lineage: Eukaryota > Metazoa > Chordata > Mammalia > Carnivora > Mustelidae > Lutra > Lutra lutra. Next base: position 65,126,859 of record NC_062289.1, on the reverse strand, counting down.
CGTTCAGATGGACTAGATGTGCAGGGGGAAGGGAAACAGGGCCTGGGGCAATACCAAGGGGAGAGCTGGTAGAAGCACCAAGACCAGTGCAAGCCTTTGCATTTTCCACTCCCCTCCCAGACCACGCTTAAAAAAATACATAGCTCTCCCTATTTTAGGCTTTTTTGTTTAATGAACCTTTTTAGAAATGAAAGGTGGCTTCCCCTCTTTAGACCTTAGCCTTGAGAACTGAAGCCCCTCTTCTCCATGTGAACAAACGAACAAAAAAATCGGTTCCTAGGGGCACCTGGGTGGCTCAGTGGGTTAAAGCCTCTGCCTTTAGCTCAGGTCATGGTCCCAGGGACCTGGAATCGAGCCCTGTGTCGGACTCTCTGCTCAGTGGGGAGTCTGCTTCCCCCTCTCTCTCTGCCTGCCTCTCTGCCTACTTGTGATCTCTGTCAAATAAATAAATAAAATTAAAAAAAAAAAATCGGTTCCTAAATATGAACGGTTTAAGAAAGTACCCCAGCCTGAAGAGGACCAGTGTATCCACTAGACGGCAACTATTATCAAGTTCCAGGCATGGCCGAGTTACAAGGCCTCCCTCTGTACGGCTTAGCTGCTGAGTGCCTAATGGAGGGCTTATTTATTTATTTATTTTTTCCATTTCCCCAATTCCTCTAACCTCATTCTTCCAACACCTTTGTGGAAGGAGGAGTGTACGGTGACGCTAGGTACCACTCACGGGCGCTAACAAAATGCTTTTCCAAATGGCCTCTGAGGCTCTTGGGGCTAGCGGCTCTGTCCTTCCTGGATTCCAGATCCAGAAACAGTTTGGAACTAGCTTTGTCCTGACAAGTGTTGCTGAGGGCAACTTCACACGCCCTTCTCAATGCACCTTCTCTTTACTAAGCCAGATTTCCTCTAGCGGGATTTTTCTTATCTTTGATCCCTTTTGAGGTGACTTTTTCCTCTCGCATATTGTGGTATTTCTGGTCCATCTCTGCTTGACCAGAACAATGGCTCACCTTGTGGTCATTTGTGTTCACAAGCCAGTGCTTTGGTCTGAAAAGGCTCACGTGCACCTCCACGTGCAGCCTGGATAGGGCTCTACTGGGACAGCAGCCTCACTCCAGCTCCAGAATCAGGCCGAGGTGCTACTGCTGGACTGAGAGGCCTCCCCATGTACCACGTCGCCCATGCCCATCTTGCAAGCAGCCCCAAGTCCTGCCATAAACCTGGCACCTACCTGGTGTGAGCGGTCAGGTTCCTGAGGCCCGTCTGCCCAGGGATCTCACTGCACCTGCCTCCCTCCCCTACGACCTGTACCCTTAACCCCCCAAGGTGTTCCCGCTGAAGAGCAGCCTCTGAGGCCTCTATTATTCTCAGGCACTAGACCGATGTTTTTGGTCTGTTTATTCCCACTAGTGTTGTCTTATTTCGAGTTTGCTACCTCTGTGAAAGCTCTCTGGATCACCTTAAAGAGCATAACAAAGTTGCTTTTCGGTGATTTCAAGAGAGTACCTGTAAGTGGGACTTGGTGACTGTGGGTGCCCACTTCATTGCCTCCTGTAGGATCATTCCACAGCGCGCGGCGAAGTCCTTCACGATGCTCTGGAAGAGAGTGTGATCAAGCCGAGGTCAGTGTATGCGGGGCATCAGAGGATGCCAGCTGCAGACTGTAGTTAGCTACTGCTGGGGGCTGAAGTGCATCCCCTGAAACCCATGTGTTGAAGCCCTAGCTCCCAGAAACTCAGAATGTGACAGTACTTGGAGATGGAGCCTTTAAGAGGTGACTAAGGTAAAATCACATGGGTGGGTCCTAATTCCATCTGACTGGTGTCCTCCAAAGAGGAGATTAGGACTCACGCACAGAGGGAAGATGTGAGGACACGAGAACCGGAAAGATATCTAAAAGCCAAGGAAAGAGGCTTCTGAAGAGATTAACCCTGCCAACACCTTGATCTCAGACTTCCAGACCCCAGAACTGTGAAAAAAATAAATTTCTGTTGTCTAAGCGACTCAGTCTGTGGCATTTAATCACGGCAACCCCAGAAAATGATTACAGTGACCATGTTCCAACCCTGAGGCTCTGGGTATAGGATACAGACATCCCAGTCTGTAATCCTGGCATAAGACAGGGCCTCACACGTCCACTGGGGGGGCCTCATCACCATGCGGGGATCTCCCTGCTGGCAGCTGGTCTAGCTGGAGGCCCCAAGGCTGGGACATGACCTGGCCCAGGTCTGAGCTGAGCTTCAACCTGCCACAGAGGGGGTTCCGAGTCAGACCTCACATGGCACGTCCTCCTTACCCGGAGCCACTCACTCCATCTACTTCCACAGTGCCGCACAAAGCCGAAGTCATGTTACTCAACTACCACAATGACAGTCTGCACACCCCACAGCAGTGAAGTTTGTCTAACAGTCATGCTTGCTCATGCAGCTTGGAAGCACTATAAACTGACAGGCAGCTGAACAAAGGAAGGGCTTAGAGTCCCATGTGTGCAAAGCGCTGGCCCTGACACTCGAGAGTGCAATGAAAACGTCCCTTAATAAGGGGACGACTGCCAGCCTACCTCCCGGGCTTCACAGGTATCAGGAACAGTGATCCGATAGGGGGCATCAGGGATGTCGTAGTAAGGCTGGTCCTTGTGAATGTCCTGAAAACACAACAAGGCTCCCTCTTCCAAACCGCCTTCCCTGGGCTGCCTCTGCTGAGCTGGGCCTCCAGCTCATACTGGGCCGCAGACTGCTCCCTTCCCCACACTTGTCTGGTCTGTGACAGACTTCCAAACTTGCTGCAGCTCACTGGGAAAGGCCAGGGTGGGATCTGGGGTCCCCACCCCCAATGTGGCTACCTGTAGCATAAATGAGGCTCAGGCTGAAGGCAGGGACACTCACAGCGCTCAGCGACAGCGACAGGGTCTGGAGGATGTCCAGCATGGTCTTCAGCACCGTCCCGCTCCAGAGCAAGTGGGGAAACCTACACCAAGAGCCAGGTCTCGGTCAGGGGCCAAATCTTTAAGGAATCTCAGCTCCTTAAAGTGCTGCCTTGAGGGGCAGGTGGGCTGAGGTGGGAGCCCCACCTCCTGCTGCCCAGCAGAGGATCAAAGGCCCCCCAGGCAGGTCACTCAGTCAGAAACATCCCCAGGCTCTTGCCAGTCCCACACTTCAGGGCCCAAGCGTGACCCTGTGTGCCCTGGTGTCAACCAGATACTGATCGTCTTGGTTATACACTGGTCGAGCCACACTCCCTCACTCCCCAAAGTGTCCCTCCTTGTTTCTGACCAAGCCTCAGTAATATTCTCACAAGATGGCACAAATAGAAAATGGTAGTATTTGTAGGACACCCTGGGGCAAAGAGAAGAATCTGCTCCTAAATGTGGTAGTCAGGGTTGAGGGGAGCCAACTCTGCACAGCTCTGACTCATCGTGGCCCACTGTTTAGAAGGTCCAGCTCAGACACATGTCCTATGTGTGCTGCACTTGCTTTCTGGCCCTGCCTGGACCAGACACACAGCACCTGCATCAGGCTCCAGAACTCAGGGACCCTTGTAGGGATGCGTGGGCAAGCCCAGCATGGCTGCTTGCTGCCTCCCACCTTTATGCTGCAGACAGGCTGGCCCAGCCCACTTTTGAGGGTTCTCATCCATGTGGGGCCATGTCCCATGAGTCTGCTTTGGCTCCCAGCACAGAGAGCCTGGAGTAGAAAAGGATCTGTGTGGGCTCTCCTTCCTCTCTGATGAGCCTGGAAGATACTGATTCAACCAGGGTCCTCTGGCTGGGCTCTGGGGTGGGAGATGTCACCTAGGATGGCTCTGAGCTTCCCAGAGTAAGCCCAGGGAGGCCCTGCAGCAGGGGAGGGTGGGATGCAGAGACACAGGCAGCAGGTGACACCCCTTGTCATGAGATACACCATGAACCTGGGTGGCTCAGTTGTTAAGTGTCTGCCTTTGGCTCAGGTCATGATCCTGGGGTCCTGGGATGGAGTCCCTCATTAGCCTCCCTGCTTAGTGGGAAGCCTGCTTCTCCCTCTTCTACTCCCCCTGCTTGTGCTCCCTCTCTCGCGGTCTCTCTGTCAAATAAATGAACAAAATCTTTTTTTTTTTTTTTAAGATTTTATTTATTTATTTGTCATAGAGAGAGAAGCGAGAGTGAGCACAGGCAGACAGAATGGCAGGCAGAGGCAGAGGGAGAAGCAGGCTCGCCGCCAAGCAAGGAGCCCGATGTGGGACTCGATCCCAGGACGCTGGGATCATGACCTGAGCCGAAGGCAGCTGCTTAACCAACTGAGCCACCCAGGCGTCCCTGAACAAAATCTTAAAACAAAACAAAACAAAAAAACATCAATAGCTCAGAATGAGTGGAGGTTTCAGGACTGAACTTCAGACCTTGTAGCAAATTCCATGACATTCTGAGGGAGGTTGCATTGCCATTAGAGAGTTTAAATTCTGACTCTAATTTTTCTACACTGATAGTGGAAGAATGGTTCTTAACCACGTTCCAAATCGAGAGGCGCGCGCGCACACACACACACACACACACACACACACACACACACACACAGCATTAGAAGGAAAAAGAGCTTACTTATCCACCAGACCAGACAAATACTTGTCCGCCACCCTCCGTATCCTCTTGTGAATGTGGTTGAAGTTCACCAACAAAAACTGCGCGTGCCGCTCGAGCTCCTCTTCATTCTCCTTGGTCTTAGCCTAGAGATTCCAAAGACACAGGTACCACAGGTGCCCTCCATGTGCCTCAGGCAGACACCCACTCACACTCCAACAAGGCTTACTTACTTTATCTGCCATCATGTTCAGGAAGGCATCGAATACTTTGTCTGCGACAGCAATCACACACTGCATCATGCCTGAAATGAGGAGGTTTCCACAGGTCAGGAGCGGCAAGGGAAAGGAAACAATCCCAGCCATTTTCAAATATTTTGTTTGGAAAAGATGCTGGACTAATAGAGGAGTGGCCGAGAGAGCAAAGAGTTGCCACGTAAGCATCTAGCTTCTCCTGATTTTAGCAGCTCTTCTGTCAAAACTAAGAAGCTGACAATGATACTGTACTCTTACCTAAGTTTCAGGCTTTATTTGGATTTCCCCTTTTCCCCTCTAATGTCCCTTTTCTGTCCCATGATCCAATGAGGTTGCCACATGGCATTGCCAATCAGATCTCCTTAGTCTCCCATAATCTGTGTTGATTCCTGAGTCTGTTCTTGCCTTTCATGACCTTGACACTTCCGAAGAGCATAGGCATTTTGTAGGATGTCCCTCAACTTAGGTGTGCCTGATACTTGCTCATGATTAGACTAAGGTTACAGGATGTTAGGGGAATCCCACAGATGTGAAGTGGCCTTCTTGCCATACGGTGGGGGGTGGGGGTGTGTGAAATCAGTATCTCCCACTGCTGGCAAGGCCGACCTTGATTGCTCAGATAGAGTGGTATATGTCAGGTTTCCCACTAAGCAGTTACTATTTCTCCCTTTCCATGCTCTACTCTTCAGAAGGGAGTCACTGTATCCAGCCCACACTCGGGGAGGGGAATTAAGCAGCAGCTCCTGGAGGGGCATGTGGGTATAAGTCAAAAACACCACAGTCACTGGGAAATGCTCTGGGGAAGATACTCTGAGGTTATGCAGACATGTCATTTCTCTTTAAGGTTTTGCCCCCTGGCTTTCGCACCTATCACTGGGCTCTGCCTGCAGCAGGTACTCTGGTCTCACTGGGATTTTCTGTTTTCTTCACTCTTTCTAGTTTTAGTAATTGGAATTTTTAAAGGAAAGTCCATCCCTTCTTCCCCATGTCATTTGTTCAATCATCTAATTACTATGGACTCATGGATATTTATTCCTTTCACTGGGTTATAATCTGATACTGTCATTATTTTGTTGCTCAAATTGTTCCAGGGTTGGTCATTAGGAGCTCTTTCAGGCAGGCTCCTGTGTCCTTGTGACATGCTCACAGGCCTTTCCTTTCATTTTCTTCTTCTTCTTCCTCTCCTTTTTCTTTTTTTTTTCCCTTCACAAGACCTTCCTTTCTGGCACTGTGAGCTGTCCTAGGCGCATCTTGTATTTTCCCTGCAGCCTTGGCTCCCTTTACTGCAGAATGGTGTTTAGAAACCAAGATCCAAGCACCGGGTGCGGTTGTGGCTCCCAGGGTGCAAAGCAGATTTTAAAAAGCAACAGTGGGGGCGCCTGGATGGCTCAGTGGGTTAAGCCTCTGCCTTCTGCTCAGGTCATGATCTCAGGGTCCTGGGATCAAGTCCCGAATCTAGCTCTCTGCTCAGCCTCTCTGCCTACTTGTGATCTCTCTCTGTGTGTCAAATAAATAAATAAAATCTTAAAAAAAAAAAAAAAAGCAACAGTGGGCCGCAAAGCATCATTTGCTGATGTCATTAAATGCTGCTGGCTCTCCAGTGCTGGCCCATTTATACAGGGTCTTTGGGGTGGCTAAATGACAGGGCTGTAGGGGCAGCAGAGCAGGGACAGCAGGCAGGCACTGCACCTCTGTGCCCCAGGCCCAGTCAGAGGCTGAAACATAAAGAGGCATCACGTATGTGTTTGTCATGAGGAAAAACAGGCCCCTGAAACTCTGAGACCTGGAAAGTGATTAGTGTGACCTGGACAGATGCCCCAGCAGGGAGAGGCTGATCTCTAAGAAGCTGGGTTCGGTGGGGGAAATTTGTTTTGGGGGTGTGTTCAGTGTAATATCTTCTCATGTAGCTCTTAGGAAACTGAAAGTGTAAGTTCCTAATGAAAAACTGTTAGATAGTGGTGAGATGCCAGTGATGATCATGTAGTAGTCTCTATGGAGATTTTTACTTAAAAACAGCCACTTTCTTTTTTGTGCTCAAAGTTAGCTTGGGATTACCTCGGTCTTAAGTCTGTACTGACTGACTGTAGCTGGCAGGCTACACAGGAACACACGGAGGCTTGGCTCACACCACACAGAGGATGTCCCAGCCATCCCCTTTGGGGGATGCTAGATGCTTCTTATAACCTCTCTCCTGCTTGGTTCTGAAAATTCATCAATAACCAATCTCCAAAGACATCTCCTTCCCACCTCCCACGTTTTAGGGGAGAAAAGGAAGAGGAAAGTACACTCAGCAGTTACACATTTATCAGCTTAACCCTCAGTACCATATTTAGGACAAAAATAACCCATTTGGAAATCAGGTGGAAGAGTACAATGTACTGTGAATATTAAGTGTTGGTAAAGTGGACATCAGGCCCCATGGCAATGTAATTTCCTCTTTTTAAAAAATTTATTTTTATTTAAATTCAATTGTATTAATTTATAGTGTATTATTAATTTCCGAGGCAGAATTTAGTGATTGATCAGTTGCACATAGCACCCACTGCCCATTACATCAAGTGCCCTCTTTTTTTTTTTTTAAGTTTTTATTTATTTATTTGACAGACAGTGATCACAAGTAGGCAGAGAAGCAGGCAGAGACAGAGGGGGAAGCAGGCTCCCCGCTGAGCAGAGAGCCTGATGCGGGGTTCGATCCCAGGATCCTGGGACCATGACCTGAGCTGAAGGCAGAGGCTTAACCCACTGAGCCACCCAGGCGCCCCTCAAGTGCCCTCCTTTTTTTTTTTTTTTTTAAAGATTTTATTTATTTATTTGTCATAGAGAAGCGAGAGCGAGCACAGGCAGACAGAGTGGCAGGCAGAGGCAGAGGGATAAGCAGGCTCCCCGCCAAGCAAGGAGCCCGATGTGGGACTCGATCCCAGGACGCTGGGATCATGACCCGAGCCGAAGGCAGCTGCTTAACCAACTGAGCCACCCAGGCGTCCCTCAAGTGCCCTCCTTAATGCCCATCACACCCAGTTACCCCATCCCATACCCACCTCCCCTCCAGTAACCCTCAGTTTGTTTCCTAGAGTTTCATTGTCTCTTATGTTTGTCTTCCTCTCTGTGATTTCCACGTCCCTCTGTTTTTATCTTATTTTACTTTACCTTCCCTTCCCCTATGTTCATCTGTTTTGTTTCTTAAATTCCACATATGAGTAAAATTATATGGCATTTGTCTTTCTCTGACTTATTTCGCTCAGCATAATACCCTCTAGTTCCATCCATGTCATTGCAAATGGTAAGATTTCATTCTTTCTGATGGCTGAGTAATATTCCATTGTATATACACAACATCTTTTTTATTCATTCATCTGTCAATGGATATCTGAGCTCTTTCTATATTTTGGCTATTGTGGACATTGCTGCTATAAACATTAGGGTGCACATGCCCCTTAGAATCACTGTATCTGTATCCTTTGGATAAATACCTAGTAGTGCAATTGCTGGATCGTAGGGTAGCTCTACTTTTAACTTGGTGAGGAACCTCTATACTGTTTTCCACAATTTAATTTCCCCTTACAACACAGCGACAGAGAAACAGAGCTCAGAAGAGAATTATAATTTAGCTTTAGAAAGGTAACGGATTCTGCCTATAGATATTCTCATTAGGAGGCTGGCAAAATGTGGCAGGTTCTTAGGCCTCTAGGGGTTGGCAGTCTCAATTTCTTTTTGTTGTTTACCCTCCCTCCTCGAATCAAAGAAACTCAGACTGACCCAACTGTCTAGCACAAAATAGCTATTAAATAGACAATGTGGATAGACGAGGAGAGCAAATCAATGAACAGCTCAGCCAATGGTTAACAGTGTCTCTACTATACCCCCAAGTGGTCCTGGGGCATGTGTGTGGGATCCTCTGAGTGTGGGACTCCTCTCCTGTATCCTGCACCAGTGGAAGAGGTCTCCTAGCATACAAACTGCCTGCACGTATCTTCCACCCTAGCCTCTAAAGGGCTCCTCCTAGTCCAGTTCTTCCCAGCACTGCCAGCAGGGGGAGCTTGCAAACCCCTCAGTCGGTCTTTCTCTGCCAACCCCCCAAAATAAGTTTACCCACTCAATTTCCCAACTGTTGTGCAATAGCAGGAAGGGCTCTTTAAAGGACTTATTGGACAAAGGTCTTACATGAGACAGCACCTCGGAATCCCTGGGGTGATTTTAAAAAAGATTCTTGAAGGACTGATTTTTCAATAATAGAAAAAACAGTACCAGAATTATCTGGGGATTAATTCTCCACTGGCAGGAACAAATTGATAGATTCTTCCCTGTGCCAATAGCTTCTAAACATAGGAAGGACTCCTCACTACTAATTGTACTTAATTAATAATAAATTTATTGATTTTAAGAATTCTCCATTAGCATTCCTCGAAATATTTACCCATACAATCAAGACTCAAAGATCTACTGCACTCAATTCCCTCAAATATTTAAGCACAATTACAAAGCTGATCAAATTTTTCTAAGCATTTAATTAAAACCTGTGTCTAATATTTCAGAGTCTCTTAAATTTTTAAACACTTTAAAAATCAACACATAGACCAACAGAAGGATGCTTAAAACCCATCAGCAACCTTATACTAAAACTGGTCAAACAGTGACTATACTATGCGCTTAATTTTTTTTCTTTGCAGTCTCAATTTTATGAGACTGACGCGCTGCCTACTGCGCTAAGGAGGCAGGCTGCAGTCTCAATTTTAATAACTCTTCTCATTTTTATTGCCATTCTTATCTTAGGTTTGCCTCACTAGAATTTCAGTAACTCTAATATTTTTATACCACCGGAGAATTTCATTTATTTGTTTTCCTAGGAGTCTGGTGCTTTTAGGACTGGCTGCATCTGAGACTCTCTGTGCACTTAGGATCTGAGGACATTTGCATCATCAGACTTGTAACTCTTTGCGTTTCATACAGATTTCCTTATTCTGAAACTTCCCCGGAAACGATGCAGTCGTTTGGACTGTGGATCATTGGTGCACAGGTCCTGATAGTCTGGCCTAGCCTGATGCGCCGCTGGAAGTGTCCATGGTCCTGAGTGGGGTCTCCTTAGGGCCGGCTGGACTAGTGAAGCATGGAGCCCCACACAGAAGGTCTGAATCTGTCCCCCTAGCAAGCTCTCTAACAGCTACTTTCAGCTCACAGAGTACCTTTAACTGGCTACTCTGTGGGACGCCTCTGCCCCGTCACCTGCTGGGCACCCTTTCTACCTGGTCACTCTTGGAGGCCAGGCATGACTTTATTACTGGTGCTAGGCCTCTTCCTGGACCGTGTGGCTCTTTCCTCTTGTTCACTCTTTCCTGATTATACAAGAGAAATAACTACTTGTCTCTATTTCACAAACACTTAGTGGGAAAAACAAACATCTTATACATATAAACACATATATCCAATATATTCTGTATTACTGTTATATATTATACATTATATCTGTTGCTTTGCTAAAATATGTAGATTAAATATATCTTAGTGTATTTGGATATACACCATTATCCTATTTATTTGTCCTTCTTTTAAGCACAGTAATAAAAATATGTATTCATGTTCAAACTGTGATACTCTGTCCATTGGGAGTCCTTTGAAATTGGTTCTTCATCCTCCTAGCCTGCTCTGGACATTTAAAAACCATAAAAAAGGGACGCCTGGGTGGCTCAGTTGGTTGGACGACTCCCTTCGGCTCAGGTCATGATCCTGGAGTCCCGGGATCGAGTCCCGCATTGGGCTCCCGGCTCCGCGGGGAGTCTGCTTCTCTCTCTGACCTTCTCCTCACTCATGCTCTATCTCACTGTCTCTCTCTCAAATAAATAAATAAAATCTTTTAAAAAAAATAAAAATAAAAAAAATAAAAACCATAAAAAAGTCAAAAGATGCTCTAGGTCCATCAACGACTATGTCAGGAGCCCAGGATCCTTTTCGCATGGGATAGTATTAGAGACTGAAATTTGGGGGTTGGAGCGTACAAGTATTGAGGGTGGACAAGAGTGATGCTCCTTAAGGCTATATCGTTATAAGGTTATAACCTTATAACCTTAATCTTTCCAATGTAGCATGTAACTTCATAAAACTATTTTCTTCATGTAGACAGAAAACTGGGAGTAGTATTCCTTATTAGACTATTAAAGCTCATCTCCTGATCGGAGTACTACAACAAGGAACTTACCAGACTTGTCCTTCTGAATAGCTTTATCTTCAAAGTAGCAGAACATTACCTGGAAGCGGTCAGGATCTGTTGAGCGCAGTACCCTAGCAAGGAGAACAGTTTGGAGTAAATTTTGAGAAATCCAGGCCCTCCCTGTCACAGATGTGGTGCTGCCCAGAACTGGTAAGGCTGCGAGGAACCAATAACCCACGCCACTTCAAGGGTCATGTGCTCACCCTGACTTTCTGGAGGGAATTACCCACCCTCTCTCATAACGTTCCCACATCGTTCCACCCAGCAACCCACCACTAGCGATAGATCTTAATTAAGGGTTATGTCCATAAGGATTCTCCTAAGAGTGCTGGCTAAATGTCCATTGAGAGACTAGTTGGCTACACCAAAGTACACCCATTTAATGGCACATCACGTAGCCACCGAAACGAGAGGTGACTCCATAAGCACCGCTACAGAAAAACACCCAAGATGCACCGTTCCATGAGACAGCAAGGTGTGGGGGAAACGGGGACAGCACGATGTCAGCGACAGATTTCCAAAAGGCCTCCATGCGCCTTCGATGTGTAGGATATGTATGTCTGCATTTATAGACAATTTCTAGAGAACTTCTAAAAGGGAAAGTATAACCATCAAGAGTGGGGATCTCTGGATTCGGAGCCAGGAAAGTGAGATTTGTATTTCTCATCTTGAGCATCTTCTGCACCATCCCAATGTTTTCCTTCTCTTTTTTATTTTATGTGCCATTTTTACTTTTATAGTAGCTGTTTGGGACCACTTAGTTGAGAGGCTCCACTAAGATAGCACGGCCCGTGTGTACACAGGCAAGTGCTTGGTGGAGTGCATCTGTGTGGGCTTCTGCACCGACCTTCTGTGAGTCAAACTTTAGTAGGGCAGGCTGGCTGGCTTTAAGCACATGCATTCCTGAGTGCTCAGGTTCACAGCTTTTACATGATTTCTCATATTGCCAACTTCGCTGTTTTGTTTTTGTTTTTGTTTTTAGCGAGAGAGATTGAGAGAGAGAGAGTGCACATGTGGCGGGGGTGGGGGCAGAGGGAGAGGGAGAGAGCATCCCAAGTAGACTCCTGCTGAGCACGGAACCCAAGCTGGGCCTCAATCTCACCCCTATCAGACAGCCCTGCCTGTGGGCACACGAGGCTGAGAGGGTCCGGGGACATCTCTTGTAGCCATTTAACCTCGGAGCAAACCAGTTTTTTGGTCTGTGTTGGCTTACTTGTTTTGTCTTGGTTGGTTACTCTTTCAAAATATATTCTTTATAGAAAGGACAAGAGGGAACTATACTAACACACATAGGGAATGGTGGTGGGATCAGTGGTTTTTCCTACTTATTTCCAAGTTAATGTATAATGTTCTTATATTACTTTTGTAAAAAAATGAAAAAGCATTTTTTTTCAAATTATAATGAAAAGCATTTGCAGTTTCATTTCATTTTTTTTTCATTTCATGGCTCTGTGGGACTCTGGGGGAGAATGGGTCACTAGTTTTCAAATTCTGCTCTGTTGTGGCACCCTCAGGCTACCAAGAGGCAGGGAGGAAGGGACAGGGCAGGAAGACGGGCGTTCACCCCTACTCACCCAAAACAGCCTTAATCTATTTTAAACGTTAAGCTTCTGAGTAAGAGTTTTTTTACCAGAGAGTTTCATGGCACCAAATAAAGACTAAAATGGTGGCACTGGGGCACCTGGCGTGGCTCAGCGGGTTGGGGCCTCTGCCTTCGGCTCAGGTCATGATCCCAGGGTCCTGGGATCGAGCCCCGCATCAGGCTCTCTGCTCGGCAGGGAGCCTGCTTCCTCCTCCCTCTCTGCCTCTCTGCCTACTTGTGATCTCTGTCAAATAAATAAATAAAATCTTTTAAAAAAATGGTGGCATTCACCAAATATTCCCCCTGTTATGAACTAACGCTTTCTTTTTCAAACCACTGGTAAACTTTTTCTATAACTCATTGCACCTATCCTATGATTCAACAAACGGGCGATGTGTAACCTGACCTTTTCTGACGACAGGGACGTATCATTCTGTAGCCAGTGTATTCAGCTGCAGCCCGAGGGGCCCTCAGGCCTTACCACGGTGGAGCTGGAGCATTCACACAGGCAGCAGTGCTCTGAGCGCCCTAGCTGCTTCTTCCAGCCATCATTTAGGAGAGGCAGCATGGCACAGTGCTTAACAGACTAGTCAGGGATTATTATCTTAGGTAATTAACTAAACAGCTTGGTGTCTCAGTTTCCTCACCTGTAAAATGGTATGTAACACTGCCTTGGTAGGTATGTAACCTACCAACACACTGTTGGACAATGTGTCAATACATGTAACTTAGCACAGTGCCTGGCGTGGCATAAGCGCTCAATCCATGTTAATACTGGTATTGTCGTGATGACAATTATTAGAGCTGTTAGGTCTGCTGTGGTTACACATGCATCCTGAGCACCAGGCCCCTGTGGGGCTGTTTTGGGACAGGCCCCTTCCCACTTCCCATTTGCTGTTTGTACTCAGCTGTGGTCCTACAAACCAGTGCAATGAATGCCTTCAAACATGCTCAGGGAGGGCCAGTTCCTAATGGGGGCTCTTGCGCAGTCCAATGGACTGAGTTTGCAACGTCTATAGTGACTGCTCAGAAGACTGTTCCTTATAAGGAGAAGATGATAGGGGAGTTTAGATACCTGGGGATTTATAAGTTGTGGTGTTTGGTGCCCCATAGGGAGGAGCACACAGGAAGAGTGGTTTTGGTTTTTGCTTTTTAAGAAAGCTTGCATGTGTTAGGAGGAAGTGAAGAGTCCCATGCCCAGAATGCAGAGAAGTTTAAAAATTAGCTCCAGTGTGGCTGTGCTGGGAGGCAAAGGCATGGGTACCTCATATATTCCAGGCGGTAAACAGACAGGAGATAGGTGGACATGGCAAAGTCCAGCTTGTTGATGAGGGCGGACACTTCAGGAGCAGGGTCCAGCAGGTTGATGATGGTGCTGCGGAGCTCACTCAGTTCAGCCTGGGGGGAAAGAAAAGCTCGAGGGTTCACACAGGCACCCAGGGGGAAGGTGACCCTCCCCCAGGAGCCACGGAAAGCATGTGATAACAAGGACAACGAAAGAGAGCTTAGCGAAACCCCTGCCCTGCATCATCCGTCCCTGGCAGGGTGAGAATCCTTACGGGGGTAACTGTATCGTTTTTCATGGCCGAGTTATACTGGAGAACAGAGCGCAGGGGCTCTTTGCTGGGAAACGTGAGCAGGGGTGACTTGGTGGCTATTTCACACACCCCCTCGTACCATTCTTCTGGCCAGAGTCCTGCAAGAGAGTACACATGAGTGAGACCACCACCTTACTCCAGAAGCACTGTGGGACAGGTGACACTGACCATTTCTGGAGTCCTGGATCCTTTGTTTGCGCCAATTTTCCCCTAAATGCAGCACAGAAATGAACTTGTTTCCTAACTCAGACGGGTTTTTCCTAAGATACAGAGCACTGTCAGAACCCTAAACTACATCTGGGAAGTGTAACATTTACAATCACTTGTAGGAAGCAGCAGCTGAATTTGGGCGAATTTTGAGTGCATGCACATTCATAATTAGGGAGAGTTCTCTCTCACCTTTTTTTTCACACTGCACTCTGTCTTCCCCGGGCAGAGAGGATCTGCTTACCTGAGCCCTCCACTGCAAATCCCATCAGCACGGAATAGAGCCAGAAGTCCCTGAAGAGTTTCTGCAGCCGAGGCTTGGCTTCTTTGATGGGAGGTAACCTTCGGGTGAGCTAATGCGCGGAGAACAGAGGGAGAAAAGGAGATTATTTGCTCACAAGCCATAAAACCTACAGATGTAAAATCAATCCCAGATTCATTCTCCAAGAATTAGTCAGTCATTTTGGGTAGGAAAAGACACACTGAGCAGTGACCAATACTTCTTGATCAATTCACTGGTAAATACTCCCCCATTCAGCAAACATTTATTGAGTAGCTAATGTGCACCAGGCACCGCGCCTGGGAGGTGAAAAGCCCCATTCCAAAAAGACCTTTCTGCCGAGTTTGGAGGCAGGTGAGGAAATCATCACAGTGTGGCAGAGTTCCTGGAGAAGGTGTCACAGGTCTCAGTGTTACCGTGCAAGTAACCCTAGCCAGGCAGAGAAGGGAGAGCAGGCTGTCCAGCCATAGGGGCATCAGGCCCAAAGCCTGGGCCTGGGGAGGGCATGGAGGACTGGGGAGGCTGAAGCTTAGGTGAACAGCTGTGCCTGGAGAGACAGGGTGATCATGAAAAAACTCGTGGGTTAAGGAGAAATGGCTTTCAGATCTTTTTGGGAAGCACAACTTTTTCAACAGTCATCTTGGGCAGAATTCCAAGATTTTAAATAGGTAGAGGCAGAGTTGCTTAGGCGCAGCAGTGAGAGGCTGAAGTCCCTGCATCCTTGCTCCAGATGGTGTCGTGCCCAGTGTGAAGCAGGGAGTGGCTTGTAGGTTGCGCAAAAATGTTAAACTTGTGCACAGCACCTGTTGGACAAGTTGGTCCTCACAGAACCCCCAGAGGACATCAAGCTCTCTAAAATGACAATCAAGCTACAACAAGGGGTCTCTGCTATCCAAACAGTCATGAAGGCCAAGGACACAGAGGTGGGGCACATGATGACACCACTACTGGGAGGGCAGGGGACAGTGAAGAGGGGTGCCTGCACCTGTAGCTGGTAGGACTATAAACTGGCACACTACTTCCTGGAAAGCAATCTGGAAATATGCATCAAAAACTCTAAATAGCCCCATCATTTCACCTAAAATCCCATCTGTAGGGATCTATAAAAAAAATTTTTTTTTTCTGATTTAGGCACAAAAATGTTGCAACATTTGTTAGAACATAAAAAATAAAGAGGAAAACACTAAGTGTTTACCTGAACCGGGCATTTACATAAGTTACAATATATCAGAAATTGTATTTCCTAAGAATATTTGGTGACACAGGTAGAACTTACGTCAAGTGGAAAAAAATGCAAAATGCATATAATATGACATAGATTTAAGGTATATGTATATGAATATATGTCCATAGAAAAAGAGGGGAAATCTCCAGTTGCATAGTAATAATGATTATTTCTGGGTAGCTGGGTTGGCAGGAGCTTCTAGTTTCTTCCTTAATGTTGCCTGTATTTCCTGGAGTTCTGCCATAGATATGTTGCTTCCACAATCACAGGGAGGGTACAGGTACTGGCTTTGGGCTGACAACATGCTGTGAAGGAGAGGCAGGCAGGCTCTCCCTGAAAGCCACTAGGGTGCTGTGCCCTTGGAGAGTGTCAGTCAAGATAGGGTGGGGGCTGCAGGGTGGCCTGTGGGAAGGTGCTAAGGAGGTGGAGAAGCACTGGGAGGGCAGCAGTGGACAGCATTGTCTGAAGGTAGAAAGGACACTGCCACTAAAGCACACCTGAGGGGCTTCCAGCTTGCTAGTGGCCAAAGATGTGGGTCTAAGGAAAAGAAGCTCTGGGACTGACTCTGAGGTGATGGAGCTCCCTAGGATAAGGTTGCAAGAGATGGTAGAGGCATAACAGGGCTCCCAGACCAAAGCCTTGGCTTGGTATTTAAGGTCAATGTGGCTAAGAGGTTCTGATGTCCTGTAAAGAGAACTTGCCTTTGGTGGTTATGGTCAGGCTTTCAGAATGTTTCATTCTCAACTGGATCAGGGCCCCCATGGTTGTAGAACACTGAGAAAGTGACTGTCGAAAATCTGTCTCCACTTTGTGATCTTACTACTCCTCACCCTGAGAATGCCCTGCCTCCCTCCTAAGAACTAGGGCTTGGAAGTGCCCTATAGGTTCTCCCTGCACTGATGACTCCATCACACCAGCTGAGATGGCTCTGGTCCCCAGGAAGGGAAAACTGTGGTGGAATCACAAAAGGCCCCAGAAGTGCTCCAAAGCGACCTAAGATAAGGACACAGTGTACCCAGGCTGGTTAGGACTGTGGTTAGGACTGGTTGGGACACATTCCTGTGCTTCAGGAGAGACAGAAAGGAGTGAGGAGGTACCAGAGAATGGCTAGAAGATGACAAACGGATCCTGTCTGGCCCCAAGACAGGATAGGCAAAAGGTAAAGGAAAGGGCTATAAGATAACTGACCTGCTCTCCCCTAAGAAGATCAAGGTCAGAGAAAAGAAGTTCTGAACTAGATGAAGGAGTCCAAAGAGACGTAACAACCAAATGCAGTGTAGGAACCCTGACTGGATCCTAGATTTTATTTTATTTTTTATTTTTAAAGATTTTATTTATTGGGGCATCTGGGTGTGGTCGGGGTGTGGTCTCAGGGTCCTGGGATTGAGCCCCGCATCGGGCTCTCTGCTCGGTGGGGAGCCTGCACCCCCACCAACCCACCTGCCTCTCTGTCTACTTGTGATCTCTCTCTCACTGTCAAATAAATAAATAAAATTTTCTTTAAGATTTTATTTATTTATTTGACAGAGAGAGAGAAAGAATCACAGCAGGCAGAGAGGCAGGCACAGAGAGAGGGGGAAGCAGGCTCTCCGCCCAGCAGAGAGCCAGATGCAGGGCTCGATCGCAGGACCCTGAGCCAAAGGCAGTGGCTTAACCCACTGAGCCACCCAGGTGCCCCTGGATCCTAGATTTTAAAAAGCTATCAAAGAAGTCGTGGAGAAATCTGACTGGGACTGGAGGTATGATGTAAGACAGAAGGAGTGAGTTTTCCCAGATGTAATAGTGGTGCCGAGCACCTCCCACCCAACAATTTAGGAGATCTAGCTCCAGTGCCCAGGGCTGAAGTGTTGTGACTCTCTCTACAACTCCCCTTCAAACACCTCAGAAAACACCTGCGGGGTATGCACACACAGAATTAAGCAGATATGGCAAAAACAGTAACTGTTTTATCTAGGAGGCTGGTATATGGATGTCCATTATTCAGTTCTTCCAATTGCTCTGTATATTTTTCAATCTCATAATAAAAAGTTGGAAAACATATCTAACCATAAGGTAAGCCTCGGAACTGGAAAGAAAACAAAGGAGTACGTGCGGTAGAAGGTACGGCTTTACAGTGGGGGCCAAAACTACATACCTCCAGTGGGGAACGACCCAAAAATGTCAGAATTGTCAAGAAGGGCTGAAATCCAGTTATTTCAACAGTGGGTTACATGATCAGAAATCTAGATATGTAAAAAACATTACCAGTTCGCTTAAAATAACATAAGCAATACATACTCATAGAAAAGAAATTCCAGCAAAGTATAAAGAGGAAAAAATGAACACTTTTCACCTGCCTCCCATTTCCAGTGTTAAGAGCTGGCTGCATCTCCTTCCAGATCTTTTTTGTGAATAAACTCCATATGGTGAAAGAGACAATAGCAAAGGTTTACTGAGCATTGACCAAGTGCTGGGCGCAACTCTCTGTGCTTTCTGCACATTATCTCAGCATCTCATCTAATTTTCACAGCAACCTTATGCAGCAGGTATAACTACTGTCCTCAGCTCAGAGAGAACAGAGAGGGTGGGAGGTGGGATTCCCACCAGCGTGGCTAGCACAGCCTCAGAGAAACCCAGAACAGATGGTGGGAGCACAGCAGCTGTGCGGTGGGCCTAAGGGAAGACTCTGCAGAAAGAGCACCCAGTGCCAAGGCTCCAAGAAGGGCCGGGCTTAGGTGTGTGAGAACAAGGTGGAAATGGAGGGAGGGGCCAAGAGCAGATCACATGGGGTTTATCAGGCCCCGGAGGAGTCTGTGCAGAGGGAAGGGCCTCTCTGAGCCTGCATGATGGTGCCCATGCTGTAGTCCCAGTGTCGAGCAGGAAGAGTGAAGGTTCTGAGAAAGCAGTGTGTGACCACAGCTACTGAATGCTGGCTGACCTGGACCCAAATCCAGCCACACCTGTCAACTCTTAAACACAAGGGATAGCCCTCTTTACACGCCAGAAATTTCTCAAAATGAGCAACACACAGACGCCCCCTACAGGCTTCTCACACACTTACAGGGTCCCCAGAGAGTCCTGTTCTCCATCAGAGGGACTCTGGGTAACAAACACACTCTTGGGTACCAAAATCAGGGAGGAACGCTCTGTGATAAGCTGGTCTTCCAAACAATTCAGAATATTCTAGTAATAATGTTTTAGATTACAGAATTTAAAATAAATGTTAAAGAGTGATCCTAGGAGCAACTGGGTGGCTCATTTGGTTAAGCATCTGCCTTAGGGTCAGGTCATGATCTTAGGGTCCTGGGACTGGCCCCATATCAGGCGCCCTGCTCAGTGGAAAGCCTGCTTCTCCCTCTCCCTCTGTTCCGCCCTGTCCCTGCCTCGTGCTCATCCTCTCAAATAAATAAAAAATATTTTTTTAAAAATTGAAGGGTGATATTAGCTCCACAGATCCCTGTGAATGCCTAGGTGGACCGGAGTTTGGGGAGCTCTGTTTAGTAATACCCTATCTGTTCTGTAACAGCTAAGGAAGCTGGACTGCAAGCCTGGCACAGAACACAGTGAGTGAGCTCTGGCTGAAGAAAGTTCTATACCAAGTTCTCCTTACACTAGAGATCACTGATCACATTCTCTCCCTTCCACTTTTTACAAAGGGACACACTCATGGAAGCACGGGGACACTTGCCTAGCAGCCGCATCAGGCCTAGAGACCAGACCACGGCCAGATCACCTGAGTGGGAGAATCCAAAGCTGGAAGGCAGATGAGTGGGCCTCTGCTTTTAGGGGAGCATTACAGGTACCCCCAATGCAACCCAGCCCCAAAGCTCTGAAGAGTGTCTCATTATGTGGTGGCTTCAGCAAGGACTGAGCCCACAAGCACGTCGACACAATGACAGTCATGCCTTCAAAACACCAGCTGTACCAGAACCAGAGCAGAGGAGTCAGAAGTCACTCAGCAGAGATCAAAGACCCAGCCGAGGGGGGTTGTGCTGACAAAGCTAGTTGAATGGTATTTGATTTGGGACATATTTACTTTGAAAAATACCCAACACCGGCCCAGCACCAAAGTTCACATTGAAACCCCGCTGGTGACCTTGGCTCATTTCATCTCTGCAACACCACTTCTCAGAAGCACAGAGGTGAGTTTGGTTTTTAACATTTCTGTCGATTTTAAATTCTTATTTGCAGTGGTTAGAGATGGATAACATGCATTTCTCTATCAAACTACAAATTCAAAAGCTTTCTACACTGTTTTAAAAATGGAAAAATGGTTTTGTTTTTTAGTCTGCCTAATATAACATTCTGTCAGTAACATTACTGACGCAACTGACAAAACTGGAATAGGAACTAGAATAGGAAAATATTGTACCTATGTTAAATTATCTTAAATATGTAATGGTACTATGATGGTACATGAAATACCCCTGTCCTTAGACATTTTCCCCTGATATATTTGAATTAAAAGTTAGAGGGACACGCCAAAAGTGACCTATTCTCAAAGGTTTCAGAAAAAAAAAAAAGTTTATGTGTGTGCCTGCTTGTGTACACACCCATACGCACAGATGTGTATATATGGAGAGAAAGCCATAAAGCAACTGTTCAAAATACAAAAGCCAGTGAATCTGGGAAAAGGGTGTACAGGGGCTGTTCTCTACGTCGGTCTTCCTTATTACCTTCCTTCCTTCTTCCTTCCTTCCTTCCTTCTTTCCTTCCTTTCTTTCTAAGATTTTATTTATGTATTTGACAGAGAGAGACACAGCGAGAGAGGGAACATAAGCAGGGGGAATGGGAGAGGGAGAAGCAGGCTTCCTGCCAAGCAGGGAGACCAACATAGGGCTCAGTCCTAGGACCCCATGATCATGACCCGAGCCGAAGGCAGACACTTAATGACAGAGCCACTCAGGGAACACTTATGTCGGTTTTTCAACTTTTCTAATGTTGGCAGTTATTTCAAAATGAAAGGTTTTTAAAACTTCAAGCAGTCACTCCTCCCCCATCATATCTGCTTTCTTTGGGCCTGAAGACATAGCCAAGAGGGACTAAGTTGTCCAGGTGTTATGCTTTGATGTGTGACCAAAAAGGCCAACCTTGCTCCATACTACTGGCATGAGAAAGCACCATATAAAGTTCCCAGAAAGGCAAACTTTTGAATGATTTACCTTTAAAAAATATTGCTTCTCTTCAAAAGTAGTCACCAGGATTTAAACATAACCTAGTGGTAGTTTTAAAGTGTATTATATATGGGCACCTGGGGGGCTCAGTGGGTTAAGCCTCTGCTTTCGGCTCAGGTTGTGATCTCAGAGTCCTGGAATCGAGGCCCGAATCAGGCTCTCCGCTCAGCAGGGAGCCTGCTTCCCCCTTTCTCTCTCTCTCTACTTGTGATCTCTTTCCCTTGTCAAATAAATAAATAAAACCTTTAAAAAAAATAAAGTGTCTTATATAATTGTTATACTAAATGGCAAAATGATAGGAAGACTGGCCTTTTATTATTATTATTTTAAGATTTAATGTGACAGAGAGAGAGCACAAACTGGGGGAGAAGCAGAGGGAGAGGGAGAAGCAGACTTTCTACTGAACAGGGAGCCTGATGTGGGGCTCGATCCCAGGACCATCATGACCTGAGCCAAAGGCAGATGCTTAACTGAGCCACCCAGGCACCAAGACTGACCTTTTAGATCCTTAATTTCAATTCAGAGAAAATATAAGAATTTTTTTCTCCTTCCTCTGAAAAGGGAATACTGAACACTATTTTTGGCTTTTCATCATGTAATGCATCTTATACAGAGTATAAGAAGCTTCCAAATACACTATATAAACACAGGATAAAAAAACATGAATGTCTTCACCTCTGCCTCCTTATCTGGTTTCAGATTCCTTTTCCTGAACTTTTATTTATTCAAGTTGTTGTTTTTTTAACCTTGTTTTTGCCTGAGAAGGATCTTCCTAAGTGCAGCCTAGCAAGGAGACTTCAACCAAGTTGCTCGCTTTCTTCTTTTCTAACTTTTTACAGTGTATTGCTGTCAATATCCATGCCCAGTTCTATCTGGAAACTGGCCCAGTTCTACCTCCAGCCAGACACATCAGAAATGGTTTCTCATGCCTGGGCCAAGTGTACAGCACCGCAGCCTCAGCTGGATGCTGGAAGGAGGGTGTGGGGTGGGAAAAGACAACAGACATTTTCAAAGTCAGAAACTGAGGTGACTTGCTCCCTCAAAGTGTGTGATTCAGAAGCGTTTTGGTGGTGATTAGAATGGCATTTGAGCTGATTATTTTCATGGTACTGTTGGGAAAGACCCAAGGAGGAAGATGGGGGTGATGTGGAGGTGGGTGGGCAGGGAAACCAGTTCTAGTGCTCGGAGCCAAAAAGGCAGAGGCTCCGCTGCCACAAACAGTCATACAGTGACATAAGGCTCAGGATCCTGGTATATAAAATGCTGGAAGGATGATGTTAAGTTACATAGATTAAATTCCTTGCATAGCACCTGCATCCAGCAGACCTCTATCAAGAGTCACTGCTGGGGGCGCCTGGGTAGCTCAGTGGGTTAAAGCCTCTGCCTTTGGCTCAGGCCATGATCTCAGGGTCCTGGGATCGAGGCCCGCATCGGGCTCTCTGCTCAGCGGGGAGCCTGCTTCCCCCTCTCTCTGTGCTGGCCTCTCTGCCTCCTTGTGATCTCTCTCTCTGTCAAATAAATAAATAAAATCTTAAAAAAAAAAAAAGAGTCACTGCTGTCATGAACATCAACAAAACTGAGAGTATCACAAGTTGGGTATCCGTATAGCTAGGCCCAAATTCAGACTAACAAGTCCAAATGTTTACTGAACAGACACCAGTAATTCTTATCTGGCCTGGACTGGAACCAGATACTGTGTTCCTCCAATACCTAGTTAACGGGAGATGGTTCCACACACACAACAAACTTGACAAGATACAGTTCTTCTTCCCAGGTTGTTCAGAAGTGACACTGGGATCATGTACGATGGTATAACATTATAAATACCTACCACTGCTGACCTGGTGAAACACAGAAACATCAAATAATAGCTCATCTACCCAGGATGCAATTTATAGGCAGGAAGTAAGCAAAAGAGAGAAAAAGCCCCTTGGCAGGTAAAACTGATCTGACAAGTCATGACAGGTCCTTCCTTGGAATAAGGCAGGGGATGGGTAAAGACAAGTTTACCACAGTATATGTAGTAAAACCTTATTTATTTGACTTTATTTATTTGAAAGAGAGAGCACGAGCGGTGGGAGGGGCAGAAGGAGAAGTAGACTCCCCTGCTGAGCCGGGAGCAGGACATGGGGCACGATCCTGGGACTTTAGGATCATAATCTAAGCCAAAGGCAGACGCTTAACTGACTGAGCCACCAGGCAGCCCAGAACTCATCTTATTTAAATAAAGGGACTTCCCCTCAGGCCTTCAAGCGAGAGCTTTCCAACATCATTCTCACACAGACCTTATAGAGCTGGTAAGATTACTCCCAACCCCATGCTCAAAGCAGTTAAGGAAAAAAGATTTAGTAGGTCCTCCTGACAGCATCAGGAGTCAAAGAACAGATGGAGAGAAGATAGGACACCTGTGGTAAGCCAGACAGCCTCACAGCCTCTGGGGCTCCAGGGGAAAGACAGGCTGCCAGCCACCTTTCACTGGGCACCCAGAGGATCTCTGCATTATGACAAATTCCAAATGTTATGCAAATTGCATAACTGTAAATAATGACACAAATTTCACATATCTTTAGAATACCTGTTTGCAGAAAGCCTGGCCCGTACGCCTTTTTCACTCTCTCCACTCAGGTCCCACCTCCCAGTGAAGCTTGGTGAGGCTCTCCTGGCAGCCCGCTCCTACCACAGGAGGCAGGGCCACACCCCAGCTCTGCACCCCTGCTTTGGTAGTGCCCTTATGAGAGCCCCCCTGCTTTACTGCACATCTGTTCCCTGTCTAGCTGGAGGAGCCCCTTGGTGGGGGTGCCTCCAGTGCCTAATAAGTCGTTTGGAAAACAGGAGACAAAGTTTGGTGAGTGAATGAAAAAGAAACTCCCTGGGAACACTGAGTCCGCAGGAATCTATATGGTCGCAGTGTTGTAAATCTTTGCAGAAGGGATTCTCAAGTTAGGGCCCACAGATCCTTCAGGTAGGTTTATGAAGCCACACAAATGTTAGGTATCTGTTTATCTTCACCAGCTTCTCTTAAGATGTGTGATAGTAAAATGGTTAAGGACTGACACTCCCAGGGCATCTTCTGGGGTCAAAGCTCTGAGCACGCCGGTGGCTGGTCTGCAAGGCCACCTTTGACCCTGTCACTGGTTTTCTCTCCCAGCTTTAGCTCTGCCAAAATGAAACACCTTTTCCAACCCTTCACCGTTTCTCTCATCCTAATGTCCATGTGTGGGAGCAACAGCCTGACAAGTCAGCTTGAGAAAGGAGGGGAAGATTCTCTATCTGCAGACCCTCAATGGGGGCAGTTAAGAAGCAAAAACCTGAGCATGCCCCTTCTCCCTGCTGACTTCCACAAGGAAAACACGGTCACCAACGACTGGATCACAGAGGGGGAGGAGGATGAGGACTATCTGGACCTAGAGAAGATATTCAGTGAAGATGATGACTATATTGACATCATTGATGCGGTTTTGCCAACCGATTCAGAGGCCGGTGCTGGGAACATCCTCCAGCTCTTCCAAGGCAAGAGCCGGATCCAGCGTCTCAACATCCTCAATGCCAAGTTTGCTTTCAACCTTTACCGCGCACTGAAGGAGCAGGCCCGTTCTTCTGACAACATCTTCATAGCCCCAGTGGGCATTTCCACGGCCATGGGTATGATTTCCTTTGGCCTGCGGGGGGAGACCTATGAACAAGTGCACTCGATTTTGCATTTCAAAGACTTTGTCAATGCCAGCAGCAAGTATGAGATCATGACCATTCACAATCTCTTCCGCAAGCTGACTCATCGCCTCTTCAGGAGGAATTTTGGGTACACACTGCGGTCGGTCAATGACCTTTATGTCCAGAAGCAATTTCCAATCCTGGATGACTTCAAAAGAAAAGTAAGAGAGTACTACTTTGCAGAGGCCCAGGCGGCTGATTTCTCAGACCCTGCCTTCATATCGAAAACCAATAACCACATTCTGAAGATCACCAAGGGGCTCATAAAAGATGCACTGGAGAGTATAGACCCAGGTACTCAGATGATGATTCTAAACTGCATCTACTTTAAAGGTAAGAAATAGCTTTGTTTCTCAAAACAAACTCGTGACATATTCTTTTAGTGTGCAGCTGGACTGAGCATCAAGAACTGTATTCTCTAGCTCGATTTATCCAGGAAACCAAGTCACAAGGTCAGCTCACAGGGAAGAGCAGGATGAGGCGACGGCAGCAGCTGACACTGAGCCCTAACTCTGTGCTCTACGTGCACAGAAACTTCAGCACAACCTTGTTAGTAGCATCTCATTTTACAGACAGAGCCACCAAGGCACAGAGAAGTAAAATGATGCTCCCAGGGCACATTGTGTATATATTGTGAACAGCCAGTAAGGGGCAGAGCCAAGGGTGCAGGCCATCTCTAGCGCTTTGTTAAATTGGAAGAAAAAAGATGAAAGACCTTTTAAGCATTTGGCCATCTTGGATTTGGGTTTTTTCCCATTTCCTTTCCCAGTTATCAGTAAGCAGGAATATGGACAAGAGGCTGAAGGCAGGTATCTGAAAACTGTTCAGCTTGACTAACATTAATACCTGCAACTCCTTTTAGGACCCTTGCATACTAATGGGAAGGAGAGGTGAGGAAATAAATTATCTCCAGACCAACTATTCTGGGCCAGACAAACAAGGAGGACATTCCCTACCCCCAAGCTACTACACAGACATAGGACCCCTGGGATCCTGGAAGTAAATGGGCAATGGACTTGTAAAATCCAGACCTCATTCATAGCGCCCTCCCTGGGACTTGAACTGGAAGAAACTTCTACCTTATTCTACAAGCCTAGAGAGTCAAAGGGCAGACACTAGAAACGTGTCCACATCTCAATGACTCATGGTGACATACAACCACTCTCCTCTCTGCCACCAAAACCTTGTGGGCACCAGCTAGAATCAGTCCCTGAGGCCTGGGAGGCTATGCTTCCTCACTAGTTAGCTCTAGCACTGGTTATGGCAGCCCAGGTAGGTGAAGGACACGTACCCTCTCTTGGCTGCCACTCTGGGGTGGTGGGGCTGCCGAGGGAGGGCTGAGGCCTTCCAGCAGCTGAGCCAGGCAGGCATTCTGCCAGATGGGCAAAGTAAGGCTGAAGCAGCCAAGACCAAAGGAGGGGCATGGAGGCTGAGCCAGACCCCTGGGCTTCCCTCTCAGATGCCAGGCACACTGCTGGCCTTGTAGTGGGTGTTCAAAGGCTGAGGCTCTAATAGGCTTGTGACAGACACACAGACACATGCCATATATGCATACATATGGTGAACACACATATGTGTTTTTTAAGAGAGACAGTGAGAATGTAGGCAGCGGGGAGGAGGAGAGGGAGAAAGAGAGAAAGAATCACAAGGAGGTTCTACACCCAGCACGGGGCCTGAAGTGGGGCTCAATCTCACCACGCTGAGATCATGATCTGAGCTGAAATCAAGAGCTGGGCGCCACCCCCCCACATATACTTTTTATTATTGATCTTAAGTACATGGAAGTGAGCAAACTGTTTAAGCCCCGGCCTCGCCACTTCTTATTCATGTGGCCTTGGGCATGTCATTCAATGTGTCTGGAACTCAGGTTCCTCACCTTTATCACAGAGATGATGATAACACCTGCTCTGACAGGGCTGTGTGCAGCACTGCAAGACAGAGTGATGCAGTGCTAGCCTGGTATGTGGCAAGAGCTCAATGAATTTGAAGGAGTAAAACTGCAGATGTCAACATCATATAATATATTAGGTAGGTATGATACTGCTAGTGACATTTATTCTGCTTCTGTGAGCAACTAACCTATGTTTAGGAACAGCTTTAGAACAGTTACTTGGGCAGCACCTGATCCATTGGTCTGTGGGGGCGCCCCAGACATGAGTGCCTCTGCACTAGGCTGGCCGAGTGATCAGGAGCAGGCAGAGAAACACAGCAACAAGCCATTCCCGCCAGCAAGGACTGCAGAATGATGACAATAGTCGATTTATAACCTCTGGCACACTGTAACCAGTGCCACGCCAAGGGGTTAAAGTGGCAAACATACGTGTGTTCTCTTCCCCTCATGTTGGATGGTCACTTAATTTACCACTGGAATCAGAGGGATGAAATACCTATAGCACCCAATCTTTCACGGAGGCTTTTTTTTGTTTTTTTTAAATCACGGATGCTTATCAAAAGAAATGACGGTCTAGAAATATAATTTTAATCGCTAGTTCCTCAATGTGTTACTAATCTGATTTTTTAAAAATGTCTTATTTATTTATTTGACAGAGAGAGAGAGAGAGAGAGAGCGCACAAGCGAGCACAAGCAGGGGGAGCAGCAGGCAGAGGGAGAGGGAGAAGCAGGCTCCTCGCTGAGCAGCGCGCCTAACAACACAGGGCTCGATCCCAGGACCCTGGGATCATGACCTGAGCCGAAGGCAAACACTTAACCAACGAGCCACTCAGGCACCCCACAAATTTGATTTTTAGTTCAAATATTATAACCGCCTTGTAAAGCACAATGAAAACAGAGGCTGGGTCTCAGGAGGAAGTCAGAAAGAAAACCAGGTGATGTGTGACTCTGGCAGAAGCACAGTGACGTCTGTGCTTGCCACGACCCGGTGGGGGAAGAACCCCCGGCACCTCGGCGGTAAAGGCCAGGGTTGGTGCAAACACCCTACAATGCACAGGGCGGCCTCCACGACACAGATCTGCCCCATGTCAACAGTGCTGAGGCTGAGAAGCCGGGGAGGAGGCTTATCTCGCCCCAGTGGCTCTACCTACTAGCTAGAAACCCTGAACAAGTTATTTTGCTTCTTTGTGCCTCAGTTTCCTCCTCTGTAAAACAAGGCTTATAATAAAAAAACACACATCTCATATGGTTGCTAGGAAGAGGAAATGAAGGATATGGGAAAGAAGCTTGGACAAATGCCTGGCACACTGCCAGTTCTCAGTTGTCAGTCAGCAGCCATTATCATAGTTACTAGCATCTTAGAGACGAAACAGACATGCACTTACTCCTGGAAACACAGCATTATACCCAAATCTGACATGAAGATCTGATGGCACCATCAGTGTATCCTTCTAGTCCCAATGGAGTCAGAGTGGAAGGGAGGAAAGACGCTGAAACAGCAGCCGTGAGCAAAAAGCTGCTCATTTTACAGGTCAACAAGTAAAGGTCCAGTCACGTTCAGCATCTTGCTATAGTCAAACAACTAGTTACTTCCCTCATCTAAACCAGAATTCATTCCAGTCTGTCTAACTTCTCTACCATTATCATACTTCCTATGAGTATGTCAGCATTCTGACCTTGGAATCATTTGGAATAGCAGTCCTCAAGTGTAGTCTCCAGACCAGGAATTAGCAAGAATGTGCTAGAAATGCAAGTTCTTGGTTCAAATTAGACCTACAGAACCAGAGACTCGGGGGTGGGGGGTGCAGTCAGAACAAGCCCTCCAGGTGTTTCTGATGCATGCTCACATGTGTGGACCATGGCTTTAAAATAGTATTTTAATAAAAGCCCTGTTCTTGTTGACTTTACAGGATCCTGGGTGAATAAATTCCCTGTAGAAATGACACACAACCACAACTTCCGGCTGAATGAGCGAGAGGTGGTCAAAGTTTCCATGATGCAGACCAAGGGGAACTTCCTGGCAGCAAATGACCAGGAGCTGGACTGCGATGTCCTGCAGCTGGAATATGTCGGGGGCATCAGCATGCTCATCGTAGTTCCGCACAAGCTCTCTGGGATGAAGACCCTTGAGACCCAGCTGACGCCCCAGGTGGTAGAGAGATGGCAGAAAAGCATGACAAACAGGTACCTGAGGTTGAATGTTTGGTCTTTTGATCTTTGGGAAGCTGGGAGAGACCAGAAACACTGGGGATTTTGGTCATTTCAAGAAGGGAGACGTGTGCATAAAAACCCAAGAACTGCCATCTTGGGCCACTCTTGTTAATTCAGCCCAAACTTCCTGCTCAGTGAGAAGCAATCAGACAGCATCTGTGAGACACATCTGCCCCCCACCCCACCACATGACAGTTTCAGATGTGGGGGGCAGGTGACTTAGAGCCAGCTCAGAAACAATCCCGGCCCCGCCACCTACTTGCTCTAGAGCTTTGAGCCCTGGCCTCAACACTCATAGAAGAAGCACGATTCTATGACTTCCTAGGATTGCAGAGAGACCTAGAAAAATGACTCTGAACACCCATCACAGTGCCTGGTGCCTGTGATAAGCTCTTCCTTCCCTGTGCAGGAAATGCTGTAGGCCTCATAATCTATTCAGGACATGTCGCTCATGATTTTCCTCTCTCATTACTCCAGAGTCAAAACAAAAGGTTTTAAGCAATTACTATGATTATTAGCAGAACATGGCAGAAAAAATAGAGAAGTAACATTTCTGTTCTATTGGAAACTGGCTAGGCCCATATTAAGATGTGAATCTGGTTCAGGTCTCCTTTTGTGACAAGAATGCAGAGAAATGGAACAAACCCAGAAGAGGGCTCTTAGAGGAAGGTATTTGCCCAAGGAATCAATGAGTCATCAGGCCCTGTCAATTTTTCCTTAGAAATGTCCCCTCTGTACCCACCTCCTTCCTAACCTCACTGTCTGTGACCTCCACCCTGAGCCAGGAAGGCCTAACCAGCCTGCCCATTCCATTCCTTAAGCCCCATGGCACTGGCCTCCAGATAGCGTCCCCAAGACACCCAATGGCTCCAGCTCTTATTCTCAGAAGCTCTCTATGGGCCACCTCCCCACAGGATACAGCCCAGCTTCTTGGCCAGGCCCACAGACACAGTCCCCCAAATGACCTGCTTTGTCCCTCCTCCTTTTTCCTCCCCCTGCCCAGTGCCCCTCTGCATGCCAGCCGGACCACAGCTCAAGCTCCCTCCAGGCTTGGCTCACGCCATCTCTCAAGCTATGGGCAGCCTTCTAAGCCCCAGGAATACCCCCTCCTCCTCACCCCCTGCTGGATGGCTCCAGTAGTTAGATCTGTCCTGGTTGTTCAGACATTATCCTACCACCTTTACCATTTTGCTGCTTCACACACGTGAGTCCTGGCTTGTCAAAAGGAAAGCAAACTCTTCAGCTGTGTCTGATGTCTCTTTATCCCCTTTGTGTGCTAGACTTGGCCCCATGGGCAGTGTAGTTGCTGTTTACCCATAAGGACTGAACGTGTTGAGACAAGGACAGAGAACTAAAGTTTAGCACTTTCCGGCATGTGAAGGGTTCTTTTTTCTCTACACTGATCAGATATTCAACTGCTTACTTGACAAAATGAGAAATGCGTAAAATCAAGGACCCAAACAAGATAATTATTTCAGATATTTTTCAAACCACAAACCAGTATAGTTCTGGAGCTCACCTGGAAGGTAGGCCGTGAACCCCACAGTATGGAGGAAATGACTACCTAGCACTAACCATGCCTCCATTTTAAGGAACCGGAATTATAATGGATGGTCTTTCCCCAAAACTCAACTGACAGTACTAGGATATGAATTTCAAGAAGTGCTGCATCCATTCTGTGGTAAAAGAAACCTGGGGTTGATGGGGGAAATGAAGTTGTGGACATTTGAGGGAAAAACAGTATTCTTTTGGAACTTGTGGTTCAATAAAACTGGGCCCCCTTTTCTTCTCTGCCCAGAACTCGAGAAGTGCTTCTGCCAAAATTCAAGCTGGAGAAGAACTACAACCTTGTGGAGGCCCTGAAGTCAATGGGGGTCACGGCACTGTTTGACAAAGACAGCAATATGACAGGAATCTCAGACCACAGGATCACCATTGATCTGGTACGCTCTCCCCTTGTCCACCCTCCACACCTCTCCCCAGCATCTGCCCCCAGCAAAGCCTCCCTCCTGCCTCGTCTGACTTCACACGTCAGCGGTGCTGAGTCTACCAGACACTGAGTGGGCAGGGTAATCTGTTTTAGGAAGCAGCGTGGGAGTGAGCCTCATTCCTGCTGACTGCAGAAAGAGAGGAGGTGTGTGCCCCGATCCGTGAAACAGGTATACCCAGTTGAATCATGAAAGACCCGTTAAAATATATGCAGAGAAGGTGCATGACCTGTATACTGAACTTGAAATAACAACAGACAGTCCACCAAAAAAGAGTATCGGTCCAAAAAAAACCCATGCAGATCCAGGCCCCACCCTCCTGGCAGTGCTCCTACAGTGTGTGAAGGAGACGGGGCCTGTAGGTGCCATCTTGCTGGCAGACCACTCATACTATGACGACCACCAGAAGCAGCTGTGGTGCTAGAGTTTAGAGATATGCATTGTTTATATGACACAGCCTCTGAGCACAATTACTGCATCTGGCAGGAGGTGAGAGAGGCCTTCAAGGGTCATTCTGGCCAGCTATGGTTTGTGCCTTGTATGTGGCGTTTCCACCCTGAATGACAGGAGACTCCACTATATCGTCTATCCCTCTGTGTGCCCACTGACCAGATCTGACAACTTTCCTTTCCACTTTGAAATAGTTCAAGCACCAAGGAACCATCACGGTGAATGAGGAGGGCACCCAAGCTGCTGCCATGACCACGGTGGGGTTCATGCCGCTGACCACCCAAGTCCGTTTCACTGTTGACCGCCCCTTCCTCTTCCTCATCTATGAGCGCCGTACCAGCTGCCTGCTCTTCATGGGGAGAGTTGCCAACCCCACCAAGTCTTAAGGTGGAGGTCTGGGTATTTCAAGTGTCTTGGGGGGCACCCTGTAATCCTGGTTCCATTCTAACAATGAGAATGGAGATGTTTTGGCATCATGGCTTTCATGGTTTATGCTACCATTCTGAAATCGACGCCCATAGCAGAGAAGAAATTTACAAATGACTGAGAAGCTCATCAGAATCCGTTCAGCAGGGTGAACAATGCCAGCAGTTCATAGAGGTTAACGTACCTGTGATAAGTCAGCTGTTACATAGGGTGTGTCAGCAACATACAGACGGGCTCCCTCCCGCCCGCCTCCTCAGTGCAAAGCTATAGAGGGCTTACCTGTGTACCTCCTTTCCCTGCTGTCCCCATTCTTGAACTTTTGGCTCTATCACTCAAA
Organism: Lutra lutra; assembly: GCF_902655055.1. Taxonomy (NCBI): domain Eukaryota; kingdom Metazoa; phylum Chordata; class Mammalia; order Carnivora; family Mustelidae; genus Lutra; species Lutra lutra. Next base: position 65,094,795 of record NC_062289.1, on the reverse strand, counting down.
TTACCAGCGCTCATCTGGACACAGAATACAGAAATGAGCTGCAGGACTAATTTCTCACCTCTCCCAAGGATGGTGCCCAGGACAAAAGCAGCCTCATGACATTCACGGGGTGCCCTGGGTGTTAGGGCTTAATTCTCTCAAGGCCTAACCTTGTGAACTGATGCTAAATGTCATCTATACTTCTGCCGTCACCTCACTGCTGCCCAGAGGACAGTGTGTACACATGGCCATGCCTTCTACCTTAGAGATAAATAAATATTGCCACTTTTACTGGTGTCTGCTATAATTCTCTATTTTGTGAGGCTCAGGTAACTAAGAAAAGTCAAATTCAAAATAGCTGACATTCCCAGGAATGACAGAGGTCGACAAAAAACAATTTGAGTTCTTCACGGTGACTTAGGTGCTACACAGAAAGCATATTCCTCGGGATCAGGACGTGGTGAATGTTGCTAAATCCTAGAGGCAACAATGCTGTGGATGGGGCTTTGTAGAAATTCCTGAAATGCCAGTCTTCATGTGGGGCACCTGCTTTAGCTTTCATCCCTGGACGCAGGGAGACCCTCAGACGAGCTCCCATAGTGGGTCTGGTCTGAGAAAGCAGGCGACATTCAGATGTCTTGATGTTTCGCTACTTGGGTAAAACGAGTGGAATTCAAGAAGGCTGCTCAGAATTCAAGGCTCCTGGTGCCTCTGCAGTGCTGGGGACTCTGGGCGGTAACACTGAGAGCATCTGTGTGTGTGCTGTGTGTGCAGCTAAGAGCTGCAAGAAAGGCTTTTTCTTCTTTGCAGCCAAGGTAGAGCAGGGTTTGAGCACAGGTTGGCTTGACTCCAGAGTCACCCATAGAGTCTTGTCACGGAGGGCTTTGACTCAGTGAGACCAATACTAGTCATGGTGGCAGAAAAAGGAGAACACCTAACGCTCCCCACTGTAGGGAGCCACTGTGATGGGTTTGCCTGCAGGTTATCACTGAGTCTTTCCACCAACACTTAGAGGTTCGCACTGTTATCCCCTCTTTTTGACAGAAGAAACAGCTGAGGTCTCAGAGGAGACATGATCCGCCCCAGGCCCTGCTGTTCATTGGTAACTCCTTTCCACCCGCTTCCTTTCCAACTTCCCGCACCTCCGCCTCCTGTATCTCATGACCAGTGCAGGGTGGAGGCTACGTCTTTGCCTATCACACTTCCAGACCTCTAGGGGAGCCCTGAGCTGGCTGACACCCCACTTCTTGAATTCCTTCTCCAGTGCACTTCCACACTATCCTTTCCTGGTGCTTGTTCCTGCTTTTCTTGTCCTGCTGCTGGTTTCTCATGTTCCTCCTATTCCTAAATGTGGCTCTCTCAAAAACCCCGCCTATGGCCCTTTGCCATGTCTGTCCCCTACCCAAAAGGTGACCATCTCCCTTCCAATGTGGCCTGCCCCACCTCTGCTGGAGCCAGCCCAGGCTCCTCTGTGATCTGGCCCAGGCCAAGGCCCTCCAGCCTCCATGCTTTTCGTTCACCTACATCCACTCAGAATGCACCCAGACCCTCTCTTTCAGGAACGAGCTGATCCAGGTTTAGAGGCATTAGAGTATTAATTCAGAACACAGACCCTGAGCCAGGCTGCCTGGGTCGCAACCCTGGCTCTGACATTTAGTAGCTGTGGGACTCTGAGGCAAGTTCTGTACCTCAGTTTCTCCACCTGTAAAATAGGGATAATAACAGGGGTGCCTGGGTGGCTCAGTGGGTTAAAGCCTCTGCCTTTGGCTCAGGTCATGATCCCAGGGTCCTGGGATCGAGGCCCACATCAGGCTCTCTGCTCAGCAGAGAGCCTACTTTCCTTCCTCTCTGCCTGCCTCTCTGCCTACTTGTGATCTCTGTCTGTCAAAGAAATAAATAAAATCTTAAAAGTCTAAAGAAAAATAGGGATAATAACAGCACCTACTTTGCAGAGCTATTGTAAGGATTAGGTGAGTTAATGACTGGAAGGGATTTACATCAGCGCTTGGTGCTTAGCATAAGCTAGATAAGGGCTTCTTGTTACTATCTTTTTTTTTTTTTTAAGGTTTTATTTATTTATTTGTCAGAGAGAGAGCAAGAGTGAGAGAATGAGTGAGTACAAGCAGGAGGAGCAGCAGGCAGAGGGAGAAGCAGGGTCCCCGCTGAGCAGGGAGCCCAAGGTAGGAAGGACTTGATCCTAGGACTCTGGGATCATGACCTGAGCTGAAGGCAGCCGTTTAACTGACTAAGCCACCCAGGCATCCTTTGTTACTATCTTTGAGAGAGTATCTAGCCCAGGGGTTCTTGACTGGGGGGCCCTGGGCGGGTTTTTCCCACTCAACTTCCGGAGAATAAATTCAAAACTTTGTTAAGAGATGCATTTCTATGGAAGGAGAGGGCAAGGGTTTCAAAGGAGTTCATGACCTAAACCCTGTTAGTCCACAAACCTAACTTTATAGGCACTGAGAGAATAAGTAACTTGTCCAAGGCCACAAAAATTACCAGCGGCACAGGTAAACGAGCTCTAAGTGAAGTGCACAAGTGTTTTCTGAGCAGGAGGCGCAGCTTGGCAAATCACTAGTTTACAACAGGGGAACACACAGGACTCTTAAGCATTAGACACCCTTTCTGGTGCTTGATTAACTAAAGGGCTAGACATTAAGAAAAGCGATTTAATCAGTGTTACTTCTTTTTTTTTTTTAAAGATTTTATTTATTTGACAGAGAGAAATCACAAGTAGGCAGAGAGGCAGGCAGAGAGAGAAGAGGAAGCAGGCTCCCTGCTGAGCAGAAAGCCCAATGTGGGGCTCAAACCCAGGACCTGGGATCATGACCTGAGCCGAAGGCAGCGGCTTAACCCACTGAGCCACCCAGGCGCCCAATCAGTGTTACTTCTGAAGAGACACTATTCTACAAAGTTGCAGGTCAAAGATCACCAAACCTACTGAAGGAGCCTTAGAAATCATATGACTCAGTCTCCTGTGATGCCCTCCAGGCTCCTAAAGTCACTGAGAAGTCACTGATAAGCTGCATATGGACAGACACCCAGATTTCCTGCCTCAAACCCACTGGCACTTCCACTGAACAAAATACCGGGAGACACTTAATCATCAAAAGATCCAAAACAGAGTATCTTCTTCCAAAAGAAAGGAAAGAAAGAAAAGATTAAAAAAAAAAAGTTAGAAACTAGTTTCTCCTAGAGGGTCCAAGGGGCAAACCAGAAGGCAAATGTAAGATCCCATGATTCTCTGTGCTCTTTGTTGAGCAATAGAATCAAATATTTGTTTCCTCCCCCATAATATAACCATTAACTTTTGTTAAGACTACAATACTTATTCTATTCATGTAAAAGGTCACTGCAATGGAGTAAACAAAGTATTTTAAGTCAGTGTGTGCTTGCCTATAGTTGCTAACAGTCATGCTGACACTGACCCAGCTGGGCACTTCAGAGCCTCATCTTCATCTTTTCAAGAAGCTTTATGGGCAGAGCAGACACAGAGAGGTTGTGACGCTCACCCAGGATCCCATGCACAGGACCAGGAGTCCAACCCTGGCCTCCGTGACCTGAACACCTATGTGTTCCCAGCCAATCTCATCGGTCACTACTCCCAGAAAGTGCAAAGTGCCCCCTGCAATTTCTTCTATGCAGTTACTAAACTCTAAATGACAACAGCTACACATGCTTGAAAGCTCACAGGCACACGGGTCAGAGAACTCTGGTGTTCGAACTCACCAGAATTCAGGGATTCAAGTGTCACCCCAGACAAGCCCCGAGGCTGCCAAAATCTGCTCTCTCTTGGAGCCTGCTGCTGGCCCCTCTCCCCTCAGACGGTCTGAGAGAGTGCCATGGACTTTATGCCCCTCACTTTTCCCTCCAGGCCAAACAAAGAATCCATGTACCATGGTACTTCTAAAACACAACTGTACACTAACCAATACTAAGTATAAAGTGAAAAAGTTTATGTTTTAAAAAAACCAACGGACACAGTGATGAAAAATACGGCAGCAGAGAGTCCTGGCCGTTCTCAAATCCTCAGAGCCTATGGGAGGCACCTGATCGCAGGTGTGAAGGTGGTTAAGGTCCCCAGGGGAGAGGGAAGAGTCACCAGTACAGGAAGGCAATGAGGGCACGGGCAGACTTGAAGCCCGCCCCCCACCCCCTCCAGCACACTCAGGCAAAGGAGACTATCCTGACACAGATGCAGCAGGGGAACAAGCAACTCGTCTTCTGCTCCAGAATCAGTCACTTACAGGGCAGGGGATCAGGAAAGAAAAGGACAAGCTGAAGGAAGGTGAATGGAGGCAGAATGCTCCACAAAGTACAATCTGTGACATCTTAAAGGCAAATGATAATAAACCAGTCAGCTCCCATTTTCACCCACCTTGGCCAGCTAAAATCAGACCCTAAAGTGCACCGATTCCAAATGATCGGAACACCCAGACTGCAGTAAGAACAGAAACTGAGATCAGGAGAGGTGCCTAGACCTCTACAGCCACCTGCCTGACCTCTACAGCCCTGGGTCACCCTGACAGCTCAGAGGTCAACCCCTCTGGTATTCCATGTGAAGGGACACATGTGTGAGTGCTCAAGACTCGAACTACGGGGGTTGGGGAAAGGTGGGAAGGAACTGGAAGGCAGAAGGAACGCTTAACCAGAAAGTAGGTTTAGTGGAAGTTAGAGAATCACAGATGAAAACAAATATTAGAACCTGGGGCCGTGGCTTAGGAGTGGCAGCTGGGAACAACTGAGAAAAGGGAAAACAACTTCTACAAAGGTCATTTGGGAAGAAAAGGCTGCAGGTTGAGACAAGGCAAGATGAAGAGTGTTGTGGCACAGGACAGGGCCTAGACTGTGAGCCGCCACCATGGTGGTGGGTGGGGCTGTGCTCCAAAGTATAACCAGCCCCTCGTGTCCCCTGTGGGACCAGGATGGGGATAGAAGCAGAGCCTGCCCACCATTAGTCAAAGGCACCGGAGCAGGGCATAAGACACAGGACGAACCTGGAGCCACACCTCAGCTCTGGGAGCCACACAAGAGAGAACCAAAGTGTGTTTCCTAGTCAACTGGTGAGGAGGTTCCGGCAGAGCACGGAGAATGGGAGTGGGGGTGTGACCACAGCAGGCACATACCAGTGAGACGGTCACAGAACAGCTGGTGGCAGCAGAAACACAGCCACATGTACACAATCATTGGGTCTCCAAAGAGCATTTTGCTAAGAAATTTGCTGTGTACCACCAGGCAACACTAAAATGTAAGCACAGTATCTGAAGTTTAAAACTACTCAATTAATTAATACTCACCACAGCAATTACAGGAATGAGTACACCCAAGTTCCCTGCGCTGCTAGAAGCCTAGAAAGTAAAAGAATTGAGTCATTGAAAGCATGAGTTCCTTTCATTAAAAAAAGACATAATGTTAATTTCAGAGAAATAATGAGATATATAGATAGCAATATATAAACACGTTCACTCAATATCATTTTTTTCTTTAAAGTAGGCTCCACACGGGATGCCTGGGTGGCTGAGTGGGTTAAAGCCTCTGCCTTCGGCTTGGGTCATGATCCCAGGGTCCTGGAATCGAGCCCCGCATCAGGCTCTCTGCTCAGCAGCTTCCTCCTCTCTCTCTGCCTGCCTCTCTGCCTACTTGTGATCTCTATCTGTCAAATAAATAAATAAATAAATCTTTAAAAAAAAAAAAAAAAAGTAGGCTCCACACCCAGTGTGGATCCCAATGCAAGGCTTGAACTCGTGACCCTGAGATTAAGACTTGAGCTGAGATCAAGAGTCAGATGCCTAACTGACTAAGCCACCCAGGTGCCCCAACATCATTTTAATACCAAAAAAATGGAAACATGCCAAACAGTAGAATGATTATATAAGTTATGGTACCCATGTAAAATTAAATACCACACAGGTATTAAAAAGACAACTTTCTGGGTGCCTGGGTGGCTCAGTCGTTAAGCGTCTGCCTTCGGCTCAGGTCGTAATCCCAGGGTCCTGGGATAGAGTCCTGCATCAGGCTGTCTGCTAAGTGGGAAACCTGCTTCTCTCTCTCCCACTACCCCTGCTTGTGTTCCCTCTCTTGCTGTGTCTTTCTCTGTCAAATAAATAAATAAAATCTTTCAGAAAAAAAAAAAAAGATACCTTTCTGAAAAATATCTAGTCACTTTGGAAAGTGCCCACAGCAAATTTTAAATGGAAAAAAAAATCAGGATTTCAGAGTATTCAATGATATAATCCTGATTATTTAAAATAAATATATTTCGGGATGCCTGGGTGGCTCAGTTGGTTAAGCAGCTGCCTTCGGCTCAGGTCATGATCCCAGCGTCCTGGGATCGAGTCCCGCATCGGGCTCCTTGCTCGTCAGGGAACCTGCTTCTCCCTCTGCCTCTGCCTGCCATTCTGTCTGCCTGCTCACTCTCTCTCCCTCGCTCTCTCTGACAAATAAATAAATAAAAAATCTTAAAAAAAAAATAAAATAAATATATTTCCATAAAAAAAATCTAGGAGGAAGTCTATCAAAATGTCAATGATGAGAGACGCCTGGGTGGCTCAGTCAGTTAGCATCTGCCTTCAGCTCAGATCTCAGGGTCCTGTGATTGAGCCCTGCTTTGGGCTCCCTGCTCAGGAGGAAGCCTGCATCTCCCTCTCCCTCTGCCTCCTCCCACCCTACCCCACACTTGTGCTCTCCATCTCCTTCTCTCTCTCTCAAATAAATAAATAAAATCTTTTTTTAAAAATGTCAGTAATGAGTACATCTGAGTAGAGGAATTATGGGTGCTTTTTACTTTATCAGTTAACATTTCTGCATCTTTTCTATAACAAACATCTATTCTTTTCAAGTTATGGAAAATTTGGGGATTACATAAGAAATAACTATTAAAAGGTAGGTTCCCTGGTTGGACACACAAATAAGTCTATAAACTATAGTGCACACCGATAAGCCTCAGTTCTAGAAGCTCTCTCACTTCAGCACATTCAGTTGATTTTTTCTATTAATAGCAGCAGCCAAGTGCATTGAGCACCAACTGCATGCCAGGCAATTCCAAGCATTTCATATGTAATAACTAAATCTCTGGGGGAGAAAACGGGGTGTGAGTAGCTTGCCAAAACCCTACAGCCGCTCAGCCATGGGGACAGAATCTCAAGCCCTGCCTCCTCCTCTCTGGAAACTAACGGCTTCCCAGATATGCGATGACTGGGAAGAACTGTTGTTTCTTTCTCTCTCTCTCTCTCTTTTTTAAGATTTTACTTATTTGTCAGAGAAAGACCATGCACAAACAGGGGAAACAGGCAGAGAAGTGGGCTCCCCGCTGAGTAAGGAGCCCAATGCAGAATTTGATCCCAAGACCTTGGGATCATGACCGGAGCTGAAGGCAGCTGCTTAACCGACTGAGTCAACCAGGCATTCCAAGAATTGCCATTTCTTAATTTATAATCATGGCTCTTTGTCTTCATTGAGGCACATGTTGGCCAACCCCCTCTCACAGATTCTGCAAGTCCCCTTATTCTCTGAGGCCCCATCTTAGGGGGAAAGCATAGCAGTTGCTCAGTAAACACTGGGCTGTTCCCTCCATGATCGCAAACAGGAACTATTCTGCAAAGAAGAGGATTCACAGCTCTGCACCTGGAAGGTAGAAAAGGGCTCCCTGCACTGTCGGGGCCACAACCCTCACTCCCAGCCCATGAATGAAGCATTACATCCAGAGTCTTGAGAATGTAAACTTGTAGCAAGAGCAGGCAGAGAGGAGCAGCCCTTGAGTCCAGGAGCGTCCTTCTGGGCCCTGAAATACAATTTCCAGGGGAGGCAAGAAGAACGACTCCTGAAACACCCCTTGGACACATCACAGCCTCTGCTTTTTCGGCTGCCAAGTGTCTCCCTTCATCTCTGAGCAGCCCTCACTTCCCGATGCCCAAGGCCCCACTAGGCACGACAGATGCCTCTGTCCCTTGTGCATCAGGATGGCCTAGCTGTGCACCATCCTGGGAGATCACTGTCCAGGGGTTTAGCAGAGCAAAGCTGAGTTAGAGCAAAGGCTCTTAGGACCCCTTCTCGCACCAGCTATTTCCCCCTTAGCCAAGATTTTCACACAGAGGGCTAAAAGCTCCTTTTCATTCAGTTTCCAATTAGCTGTCACATCCTCAGGTCGTCACACAGCCTGATCTAAAGTGCTCCTCTCCACACTGCCCTGTTTTGGCTTTGCTGTCTGCAGGAGCAGGCTCCTTGTCTGTCGGTTCACTTCCGTAACCCCAGCACCTAGAACAAGGGTGAAGAAAGATTTGGCCGTGGCCAAATCTGACCCACACCTGTTCTTGGAAATAGAGTTCTTGGAAATAGAGTTATGGGAGCACAGCCGCCCATTCTTTAACTGGCTTTATGCTACCGGGACAGAGCTGAGTAGTTGCAAAAGAGACTCTATGGCCCACAGAGCATAAAATAAGTATAATCTGGCCCTTTAGAGAAGGTCGGCTGACCCTTGACTAGGCACACAGTAGGCAAACAGTAACTGTCTGGCGAAGGAAGGTACGAGGAAAAGACAAAGGAGGATGAAGGCGGAGACTCTGGTAGAGAGAATGGCACCAACATGACAGGTCAAAGAGGACATGATGGGGTAGGGGGGTTAACCTGCCTCAACCTCCCCAGTCTGTCTCTTTGGAGGCTCAAGACCTGTCATTTTATCTGTCCCCATGGACCTGTCTCCCTGGATGGCCCAGATTAGGTCAGATCTGGCCCTTCTCATGTTGTCACTGTGTTCTGATGAAGGCCTCCACCCCCTGGCTTCATGATAGCCGAGAAAAGGAAGAGAGGAGGTTTGGGGGTACACACTAGGCTGCTGTCACTTACCACCCTGGGCCGGGGGAGGTAGCTGCCATGAGCCAGTCATGGTTCTACAAGAAAGCCACCCTCTCCGAACACTTGCCAGCAGCCCCGAGAAAGAACCTTTGTTCTTGCTGTTTACCAGATGCCCCCGGGGGACCGCCCTCCCTCCCTCCCTACCTTCAGGGCAGGCCCCTTCTCACTGGCCCGCTCGCTGGCCCGCTTTCCCTCCAGCCCCAGCTGCACAAACAGCTCCAGCAGGTTCATGAGCAGCTCGTCCACGAGGTGCTCATCCTGGATGTTGGCTGCGATGTTGGCCAGGGCATTGATCACCGCCAGGGAGCAGTGCCTGGTGGGGAGAGAAATGACAGCTGCTACAACACAGGGTCTGGACTGCAAGGGTGAGGCCAGCTGACTCCTGCCTCATCACACCCCTCAGTGCCTGTGAATGAAGGAGCCTTCCAGAGGGGATGAGTGTCTCTGTGAATGCCAGCTCCCTAAAGGACAGTCAGCTGCTACAGAAATGGCTTTAACCTCTCCTGACATGCATTAAGGGCCTCGGGGAACTGCCTGGGGTCCAGGAATCCACACTTATAGAACTTGTGAAGATCTCAGGACACTTCTGAGTGTTGAAAGCCTACTACATAGCTAAATTCCTATAAGTTCTCAAATTATAGGAAGCCTTAATTCACTATTACCACCCATGAAACTTTCCTGTGACGATCAGCTTCTTCCCCACACTGCCTCCACCATAGGACTGATGCTAGTATTAGTTCACATCAGGCACTCAGGAAGCACTCAGTGGCCCTGGGAGAACCTGTATTAGGACAGTGCTAGTACAGGTAATCCCTGGATACAAAGCTGACCAGAGAGTCACAGCAAACCAGCAAGGCTGGCCAGACTTCTGTGGGGGCAGCCAGAGCCTGCCACTTCTATGCTGGATGACCTCAGGTGAGTGGCTCATCTTTGAGCCTCAGTTTCCTACCAAATAAAACAAGAATAATAGATTCCCTCCTCACAGGGTGTAGGATGAATGAAACACTTCACATGAAGCACTGGGCGCATTGCCTGGCCCCCAGAAATCTCCCAGCAAACAGCACACCCTTTTCACAGACACGTGAAATCCTGGGAGGTAAGGGCAAACGAATGGCAGTAAAAGCCTCCACTGGTGAGGAAGAAGACAAACCACTTCTGGTGGCGGTAAGACTTTATGGAGGTGGAGTAAGAAGTTGAAGAACTGGTAGGCATGGAGAAGGCCGAGTACTGCATATGGCAGCAAGATGGAGTCAAGGGTCAGAAGGAAAACAGCAGGAGCAAAGACAAGGAGGGGAAGGTGTGAGGACCAAGGAGGTGCAGGAGTCACTTCAGGACAAGGAAGCAATGAGGGAAAGAGGTGTTTTGGTCTGTGAGTCAGTTTCTTCACAGAGACCAGAGATGGATGGATAGATGGATAAAGGGGAAAGGAGCTGAATGCCTCCCTAAACCAGTCCTCAGGCTGTTCTAGTAGCCTGGGCTTGAAATGGAGGCAGTAAGAAGGCAAAGGAATGACACCGGCAAGAGTGTGAATTCATCAAGAGCTTTCCTGTACATGATCTCAATTACCCACACAAATGGAGACAGGTGTTCATTTGACAGATGACAGATGAAGAAACAAAGGCACAGAGAGGGTGATCTTTTTCAAAGGTCACACAGCCACACTTCCAACCACTAATGTGAGTTGGAAAGAACCTCAGAATGAGCCCTGCACGTAAAGGTCAGAAGGAGAGAAAAGAAATGCCAACAAAGGGGCACATGTCTTCCTCCCTGCCCCTTTCTTCCCTAGGTCTGTCAAACTCTTGTGAGATCCTCCCGATGTGGAAAAACATGACCCTGCCCTCAAGGCATTCACAGTAGGGGCAAGGAACAGGCAAGGAAGCATAACTTAGTCTGCCAGGAAAACTGGCCAAACTTTACACAAATATCAAACATCTGAGGATGAAAAATGTCCATTCCTTCCGACCCTCCAAATCCCACCTCTCTGAATCTATCCTGAAGAAAGCGTCAGAGACACTCACAGATACACAGCTATTAGATCGTTCGATGTAGCGCTTACCAGAGGGAAACCTGGCAAACTACCACACCTCCGAGCTAGGGACTGATTAGATCTCAGTGCTGCTCTATGATGGGACACTCCGCAGCCATTAGAGGTGGCACATGGAAGAAGGTTAATGGCATGGCTAATGCACTGGTACATAAAAAAGCCTACTGGCTGGGTGGACACTTTGTTGTCAGGGAGGGTCTGAGGTAATGACACTGAGATGCTCAGCTCCCAGTGGCACTTGCTCATTTCCTGCTTGTGCATGTGCTGATTTGTAACACATACTGCTTTTGTAGGAAAAATGTTTATTCAAAAGACAAATCCCCAAACCTCACACTTTTAAAGGGCGCTGAAAACTGTCATAATCTAGAGTGACAACGAGGTCTACTGAATTACCTGTAGCCATGATCCTTGTAATCTTTAGTGGCTGAGTACACAACAGAGCTGGCCTTCACGCTGATCTGCTGGAAGAGATTCCACACTTCCTGATAAATGTATTGCTGGAAGAGAGTGAGGGACACGGTTACCATGGCATGACTTCCCATGAAAGCCCTTCCTTGGAACATGGAAAAGGCCCCTCTACCATCATTCAGAGCAAAAGCTTCTGGAATGTATGGACCATAAAGGCCCAAAAGAACATCAAGGGCATCCATTCCTAAAGCTTTCAGCAAACTTCAAAAGCTAAAAGGGAAATGGTTTCAACTTAAATTCTATTACATGTTATTAACATCAACAAGAAAATGAGTTTAAACCCCCTTTTCCCAGCACTTAGGTAGCCATCACTCTATTCCCTGTTACTTGGAAAAAAATCTCCCTATTCACTGTCAGGAGAGCTGTGAGCATTTAACTCATCTGCAGGGTAAATTTAATCTATTTTTGCACTCCTGATAGTCAAAGTAACAACGCTTGCAGAGGGTAGTGGGTTTTACCGTAGGTCCTGCCTTACGTTTCCGGTGATAACCAGGCAGCCCAGCTGGTCAATGATGAGCACATCAAGGGGGGAGGGGGGCTGGCAGAATTTCTGCTGCAGGATCTGCAGAATTGGCTCCATGACCTTTGGGGTGTCCCTCAGGGCCACCGCAATGTGTCCCAAGGCTCGGATGGTATGGTCAGGAATCAAGTGAGCGTCCCTGTGTGGGGAGAAAGAGAAGCATCCTCGGAACAGTCCTCTGTGAAATGAAGCCCAGAAGCTACAGCCTGGACCTCAAGGTTACCAAAATCTGTCAGATGAAGCGGTCATCAGACAGTGACTGCCTGGAATCCTTACTTCCGGTAGAAACATAAAGTCTCTGGCTCTACTCAGTACGACACAGATCTTTCTCTGCTCCCAAAGAGTAGTCCAGGATCAACATTCTAAGGTGCGTTTCACCTGAAATTGGGGGACAGACCTGATGCATGACTCCACGCTCTGCAAGTAAGAAGCACAGACGTGCGAGATACCAGGCCCCCCACCCCAACCCAGGCCTGCTGAGAACAACTGGCTGCCCTTTGGGGATGAGACATACTTGTCACTCTCCTGGGAGATGTAGAGCCGGTTGGAGAGGCTGGCCAGGAAGGCCTCCACGATCACCGTGTCCACCGTCAAGCCAGCTTTCAGGCACCTGGACAGTGAGGAAACCCACATGGCACGGGGCATCAGAACAACAGATGAGTGTTTTGTTTCTGGTTTTTTGACTCTTTGTCAGGTCTACAAGAGTTTAAAGAACTGCTCTGAGCATTTTTTCCCCAGAAATCTGAATGAAAGTCATTACACAGAATGAATTCAAAGAACTGCTGCAGATTTTGCCCACTTGATAAATATCTCAGTCAGAAACAGTAACTTCATTATTTGACCAGAACAGTTTACTTCAGAATGTTACACTCACCCTGATTCCAATTTAAAATTTCCAGAACTGTTCCTTAACAAAAGTTACAGTAACTGGCTCAAGATAGATGGTCCCAAGACAGGGAGTATTATATGATATACCAAGGTTTTACTAGTAGGAAGAAAAATTTATTTTCTAAAGAAAAGGGGTAATTTTAAAAGCCCATGAAGACACAAAATCTTTTCAGGCATCTCTTGCTTTCTGTATCTGTTTGGCTCCCGTGCCAGAGTCAGAGAAGAGCATCTGGCTGACAGAAAAGGGCCGTCGTATTCTCTTGATGGGGCTTCTGAGAGCATGGAGCCAGAATTCAGAGGGAGAGATACATTTTCATATAAATTAGAATGTATGTGGTTTCTGAGTTTGGAGTGCAAGAGTTCACATAGCAGAAGCCTGGGCAGCAAGGACACTCAATCATATAAAATCCGTCCCTTATGCTAAAAATTACAAAAAAAAACAGAAAATGTGACAAGGTGTCGTCACTCTGGATGATAGGCTGATTGATAACTCTTTCCATTTTTTCTATATTCCCATTTTTAAATTACGTTTATGATCAGGAAAAGAAAAACAAGCCGTATTTAAAAAAAAAAAAAAAATAGGGGTGCCTGGGTGGCTCAGTCAGTTAAAGCATCTGCCTTCGGCTCAGGTCATGATCCCAGTAAGTCCTGGGATCAAGCCCTGCATCGGGTTCCCTATTCAGCAGGGAGTCTGCTTCTTCCTCTCCCTCTGCCCTTCTTCCCACACCCCCTCCAGCTTATGCTCTCTCTCTCAACATAAATAAAATTTTTTAAAATTTTTTTTATAAACATTTAGATCTTTTTTTAAAAAAAGATTTTATTTATTTATTTGACAGACAGAGATCACAAGTAGGCAGAGAGGAAGGCAGAGAGAGAGGAGGGGGAAGCAGGCTCCCCGCTGAGCAGAGAGCCCGATGCGGGGCTCGATCCCAGGACCCTGAGATCATGACCTGAGCTGAAGGCAGAGGTTTTAACCCACTGAGCCACCCAGGTGCCTCAACATAAATAAAATCTTTTTTTTTTTTTTAAAGATTTTATTTATCCATTTGACAGAGAGAGATCACAAGTAGGCAGAGAGGCAGGCAGAGAGAGAGAGAGGGAAGCAGGCTCCCTGCTGAGCAGAGAGCCCGATGCGGGACTCGATCCCAGAACCCTGAGATCATGACCTGAGCCGAAGGCAGCGGCTTAACCCACTAAGCCACCCAGGCACCCGACATAAATAAAATCTTAAAAAAAAAAAAATGTGGGGTGCCTGGGTGACACAGTCGGCTAAGCATCTGACTCTTGATTTCGGATCTGGTCATGAGCTTGGGATCATGAGATCAAGCTCCACATTGAGCCCCACATCAGGCTCTGCACTGAGCACAGAGTCTGCTTGAGAATCTCTCTCCTTTTCCTCTGCCCCTCCCTCCTGTGCACACATGTGTGTGCGCTCTCTCTCTCTCTCTCTCTAAAATAAATGGAGAAATCTTCTTTAAAATATCATTAAAAAATATGCAATAATCTCTCTTTTAAAATCGGATGTAGGTTTACAATAGTCCAAAACAAGCTTTAAAAAATTATGAACATTTCTCACTTTTTAGTAATTTTATCTGAAACTTTTTCCCTTCCTCCCCAGGTTACGTATCCCTCTGGCCAGTCTCCCACCTGCAGATGTTGTCAATGGCAATGTCCCGGAGCTGCTCATACATGGAGGGTTGGGTCTTCTTTCCCGACATGACATTTAGAGTTGACTCAGAATGCTCATTGGTTACACTGATTTTTATATCATTGCCAGCAACTAAATGTAAAAATTCAAGTATGCATCTGGTTAAACCTGTCATTTTCCATCCCCTTGTCAATAATTCAAAACCAAAATAATATGCTGATCACTTTTACCTTATGAAACAACCCCTCTAAAATGATTTGACCAAACATTTCGGCAACAAAAGTGAGAACAGAAAGGATGAAATTAACATGTTTAAACAAAAGGAAGAATGTTCAGGTTGCAAAGCAATAAATGAGTAACACAGCGATTTCTTAAGAAATGGTTTGAAAGTCCTGATGAACACCCACAGGTACTCAGCCCCAAGTGTGAGCCTTGGTCCTGTCCCTGAAGATTACCTAGCTGATGTGCACGAAAATAGTACGGGTGGGGGGTGAGTAGAGAGCAGGAGCTGTAGAGCCACAGAAACCCCTCCTTGTCCCAGGGTCCAGGGAAAAGTCTTTCACCTGCTTGGAGGTTGGGTTTCTTCATCTGAAGGGAGAGGACAAAGCACCCACCTTCACGGAACTGACGGGGTGGGATGAGCAATACAACATTAGAGACCCAGGAGGAAGCAGGTGTTAATGAACGCTAATGGTTACGGGTGGCCAGATTTGCTCTGAGCCCATGTCCTTGTCATAGAAACGTGATAATACACTCACGAGGCAGGAATAGGGACTAGCTGAGACCCAGCTGAGATCCAGCATGGAGAGCTCCTGACCAGTGTCTGGAACATGCTGGACTCTCACTTTAGACCATCTCAGTGATGGAAGGAGCCAAAAACCAAGTGGGACTAGAAGACCCCTCAGTGGTAGCAGGAGTATATGCCAGGGAGGGTGGAGGAAGGAAAGAAATGGAGCCAGATGGGGTCATGTATGGAAAGCCATGAAGAAAGGCATAAAGGAGGAATGAGCCCAAGAACAGGGCAGGGCGCACAGCCCAGCCACAATCTCTCAGTCACGAAACCATGGTAGGCTGGCACACAAGGTCATGTGGTCCTTTCCTTGGACCCTCAGGGCCACATGGGATTTAGGAGCTGGAGAGGTGGCTTTGGGTACAGCCATCTGTTACCTGTGTGGTACTGACTGTGGCACTTATAGAGCTTCACCAGCACAGGAGACGGGACAACCAGGAAGTCCCGCAGAGACGGCGTCACTGAATGCGCCACCACCGGGAACCTCTCACACAGGCGGCCCAGACCCTGCAACACACCATCAAGCCATCATACAACACAGGCTGTAGCCAGCTGAGCAGGCCCAAGCAACAGATGCCCAACCTTTCCGACACCTGAATTGGGGACCAGAAACTTCCAAGGTCAAAACATTCAGGGCCACTTTGCTCACGGGGCAGAAAAAGAGGAAAGGAGCATGGTCTAGGCTCTGCTTAGCCTAATAGGGAGATATATTGCTAAAGTATGTCCATTCCTTTTGGAAGCAAATTTAGGGAAGAAAGGATACACAACATGATTTCTGAACAAGGGCAGATATGGTTATCGGGATTGGTCAGTTGGCCGGGTAAGAGTCTCTGAGAGCAGAGCCGGCACTGCAGACATTGGGAGGTGTCCTCAGCACTTAGCCTGTGGTCGTGGGAATGGCCCAGTAGACACAGAGTGGCCTCTCCACAGACTTAGCTGCTCCTGGAAATCACAGAAATCCCTGGCACACTGTCAGCAGCAGCCCCCCACTCAATGATGAACTGTGTCCACAGCAGGCTCTGGTTCAAGTTCCTAGAGACAACAGCTCAGGTTGTGCTGCTGGCATGCCAACCAGAGCCTAAAAGATATAACAAGAAGATTCCCCTGGTTGACGGGACCAAAGCCTCGCCAGTGTCAGTGAGACTCACCTGCAGACAGCAGATAAGCAAGGGCAAATGAGCAATGATGACTTTGCTGGACGTCTTAGACTGTAGCTTCTCGGAGAGCTTGATGCAAAGATTTTCAGCACCTAACATCAAAATGAGAGGAGGGGATGAACAATTAGCAAAGGCCAATATTTACAAAATACTTGTTCACCAATTAATCATACAATTAAATGCCCATGGGCATAGTTTTTGCAGACTTTATTAATAATGAGTGGCTACACCAGAAAGTATTTACAGGCAGTCAGGCGTCCTTAACTGAAACTTCATCTCTGCTCCATCTCTGCTGTTGTGAGAAGACACCAGCCCATGTGGTGAGGGACTGCCCTCTCCTCTCTGCTGGCCCTGAGCCTCTCATCCTAGTGCTCTGCACATGGCAGCCATCCACAGTCTTCCACACACTTCCCATTCTGCTGTACACCCTAGACAAGCACCTTTTCCTCCAGCACAGACCTCCCACTTCTCCACATAAAAGCCTAAAGAACCATCAAGAAACAAGGAAGAGAACACACAGTCCCTGTGGCCTTGGCCATCACCTCCTCCCGTGTCCAGTTTCCTCAACCTGAGGACAGGACACCGGACATCTGGGGCATGGCAGGGGCGATGCTCACCCTGCTCGTCCTTCACGGCCCACACCATGAGGTCCACACAGGCGGCGTTTGCCTGGCAACGAAGCTTGAGGGGGCTCAGTTCATTGTGGACCCGGTCGGCATCATGCAGAATCTTCTGGAGCTCCCCCTGGCTCGTGTTGAACTGCTCCAGTACAAAATCATGGATCTCCTTCACAAAGGAGGTTGGGAGGTCTGTGGGAAAGACAGCAGGCATTGTGGGTGGAAACAAACCACAAAAGTTCAGGCAGTAACCCTATGGTCTCTCCCACTCTAACAGGAACCCAAAAGGAGTAGGTCTGCTACCGGCTCCTTTGGCTGTAAGAATGCCCACTGCGGGGGCAGCGCCTGGGTGGCTGTCAGTTAGGCGTCCAATTCTTGATCTCAGCTCAGGTCATGATCTCAGTGTCATGAAGTCAAGCCCCTGCTTAAGATTTTCTCTCTCCCTCTGGCCCTCCCCACCTGCTCACATACATACACAGAGGCATGCTGCGCTCTCGCTCGATCTCTCAAAAAAAAAAAAAAAAAAAAAGAAAAGAAAAGAAAAATAGAAAGAAAGGAAAGAATGCCCACTGGGAAGAATCTGGATAGGCTGTGCTGGCTGTCAGCAAACACACTACTGGGCACTCAGAAGAAATGAGCATTTCCCAGGGAAGTGAGAGCCATGCTGTGTTTTAAGCAGTCAATATACTAAAACTTGAATGTATGAAACACAGAAACTGGGATGTATCATTGCTGGAACTGGTCCCCCTAACAGTGAGAAATACTTTAGTGGTTTGTTTTTTGTTGTTGTTGTTGTTTTAAATGAAAAGGTTGTGGGCTATCAGCTAAGGGGAAAACTGGCTATTGCCTGAAGACGAGAATTCCCTGGGTACAGGGCTGCTTCTTTGGGGTACCCAGAGTTCATAGCTTTTTCCAACTCTCATCTTTGGGGCCTGGAAAAATCAGGAGAATCCCTGTGATGGGAACAAGTCAGAAAAGCCAAGGAAGCCAGCAAAACGAGGCTCAGGTGGGGAGAGAAGCCTCAGGGCACCTGAAGGTCAGGTTGGACAGGCCAGTCCCTTCCACCCTTCTTTGTGAACCTAACACTTGCTGGGTCTCCGGCCTGACACAAAGTCCCAGGAGTTTCTGGAACCGAATTAGGAAAACAGCTAACTAGATTATAGTACGTCTTGTACATCTTGTATAGTACACCTTCTCCTTGACAGAATACTACATGGTCATCAAAACTTATGTTGATGGAGAACATTCTATAACATAAAAGAAAGCAGGAAACACATTTTAAAAATGCACAAAAGAAGGAAAGGCTAAATTTGTGTGTGTGCACATGCTAAACTATAATAATCTGATAACTATAACTATATAACTATAATAATCTGATAACTATAATAATCTGATAAATAATCTGATAACTATTTTCTCTATTATCTAAATCTATAATTTATCTATAATCTATTATCAGATTATAATAAATGCCTTATTTTCTTATTTTTTTTAACTTTTTGAAATATCTAAAATAGAAATGTTAAATTATATACAAGATCAGGTGATCATGACAAGACAACACAGCCATGTCAGAAAAGCCTCTGAGGAAAAAACCCACCAAAGGAGCCATCATTGATGATATCATGGGTGCAAGATCATGAATGGATCTTTTTCTTTCTTATTTGCTTCTTCCCCCAAATTTTAGTAATGTGACCATGTTACTCGCGTGTTTTTTTTGTTTTTTTGTTTTTTTTATTTGACAGACATCACAAGTAGGCAGAGAGGCAGGCAGAGAGAAAGAGGAGGAGGAGGCAGGCTCCCTGCTGAGCAGAGAGCCCGATGCGGGACTCGATCCCAGGACCCCAGGATCATGACCTGGGCAGAAGGCAGAGGCTTTAACCACTGAGCCACCCAGGCGCCCTACTCGCGTGTTTTTAAGCCACCATGGCAGAAGGAATAACAGACCTGCGGCAGTGGCCTGGAACCCCGTGTCACCACAGTCACATGTGGGCACAAACCATCCATACCTTTCATGTAGTACAGAGTGTCACGCAGCATCTTGAACATGGCCACGTAGAGAGGGTCGCTGAATGTGGTGTAATAGAGATCAGCGCTAGGGTTGGCCTGTGAAGGAGCAGAGACATGTGACTACACCATGGAAATTCTCCGGACCTCCCTCTGCCTTATAGGGTGAGGCCCAGCTGAGTGAGTATTATATTCCTGACGTAGCATTACAGAGATGGAGTCACCGTTTATCATGATTCACCACTTGGAACAGTTGAATTCCTCTCCTCCCTCTCTTAAGCATCAGGCAGAGGAAAACAAAAGACTCAGGCTGTTCAGAGATGCCTGTGGGGGGTCACCACTGCACCCTCCAAACCTCCACATATTGTTCTAATGGAAAAAACCACCCTCCTCTCGCTGAAAACTCACCATCTTTGGCTGTCTTACAGGAACCGGAGAAGGAGAAAGACCGCCAAGCGGCTGTTAGACCACTGTGAGGTGATCGATTTAAAAGAGGCAGCACAGAGCAAGCTCTCAGGGGAAGGCTGTGTGGCCACTATGGGGACACTAAGCTGAAAGCTCACTGACAACCTGTCACTCCAGTTCCCACCCACAAACTCTTCCTGTTCTCTCTACACACAGGCTCACATCAGGCTGATCTCAGGATGGTGACCCGAACAGATGTACCTCTATCACGCTGGCTACGACTGCATCCAAGGATTTGAGAACAGGCTCCTCGACGATCTTCTTCACCTGTCAGAGGAAACAAGACCTCATGAGGCACCTGATGAACACAGGGAGACAGAGATGCCAGCTCCCTCTAATAAAGAACAAATCATGTTGACAGATGAAACCATATAACGAGCTCATGAGATGAGAAATGAGATGGAAATGACAGGTCAACAATATACCCATTATGGCTTCACATCAAACTATAACACAGAAAATGTCCTCAATTCTACCATCACTTGGAACTTGTCTTCCTGCCCTTGAGTGGAAAAACATGAAAACGGGAAAGGAACAAACTCCCTCAAATTTGCTGACATTAGATTTCCATTTCCAAGATGTGAAAGTATTCAGACTCTAGGCATCACTGACAATGCACCCAAACCTCCTCCCAGACATCAGGGACACCTTCCCAGCCAGTCCTCGGCCCTGATGACTCCTCCTCGTCCTCTTGCTACAGGCCTGGTGCTCCAGCCCTCTGGAAGCTGCCTAGCTACTCCAAATGCAGCACCCATTCTAGATTTCTAATAGAAGCACTTATTTCCACCCATGCTCTGTACTAGCATTTAGTACAGGAATGAACTGTTCTGGCAACCACAGAGCCTCCTGATAAAACTGTCTGCCACCCCAACTGTAGTTCTTTTTTTTTTTTTAAGATTTTATTTATTTATTTGTCAGAGAGAGTGAGCACAGGCAGACAGAGTGGCAGGCAGAGGCAGAAGCAGGCTCCCCGCTGAGCAGGGAGCCCGATGAGACAATGATAGAGGAAATGAAAGGAGAAGAAATGAAAAACTGCCTAGAAGAAAAGCTAACCTTGAGAAGTTAAAACATACTGGGAAAAAGAACCGCCTTTATCAAAGAATGTGAAACACGCAGCCTTCAATTGGGATTTCTGACGTGATACTAGGAAGAGTTAGTTACCTGACCATCTGAGAAGGCCACCCAGGCCTTTGGTCTGGGACACTAACAGAGAGGAGCGGTTTAGGGAGAGTTTTCCTTCTTGAGGGCAACTTCAAAAACATTTATAGGCTATTTAGTAATTCACTGTGGCTCTATCCTCATTAATTATTGCCAATGCTTTCATGCTTTGTTGTGTTTTTTTAAAGTCGGCTCCCCTCCCAGTATGGAGCCCAACTTGGGGGCTTGAACTCATGACACTGAGATCAAGACCTGAGCTGAGGGGCGCTTGGGTGGCTCAGTCGTAAGCGTCTGCCTTCGGCTCGGATCATGATCCTGGGGTCCTGGGATCGAGCTCCGCATTGAGCTCCCTGCTCAGTGGGAAGCCTGCTTCTCCCTCTCCCACTCCCCCTGCTTGTGTTCCTTCTCTTGTTGTGTCTTCTATCAAATAAATAAATAAAATCTTAAAAAAAAAAACAAAAAAAAAGACCTGAGCTGAGATCAAGAGTCGGATGCTCAACCGACTGACCCACCAAGGTGCCCCTGCTTTAATGTCTTCTTAAATCTTCAGCCTAAAACCAGCTCCTGCAGGGATTTATGTTCACACTCCACACTGAGGGAGACCCTCTCATACTTTTCAAAGATGAAAGTCTCATTTTTAGAGTCTGTCCCTGATAGCATCTTTATCCTTATCTACCCACTTGAATCTGTCTCAAAGCAACTCAGCTCAATCATAACAACTTCAGAGTCCCTGGATCAGAGACCCATCTATTTCAGAATTGGGACAACGGCACCAATGCCTTCTCTGATGCTACTTCAGAGGTCAGCCTCAGCCCGAGGTATCCAAATACGAAAAAAAAGGTTTTGTATTGATCTAAAAATATCAGCCAATGGGAGGGAGTCCAGAGGAATAAGGAACTAGACTTGGGGTCAGATTCCCTGGGCTGAGTCCCAGCCCTGCCCTTGGCTGATGGATCCTTGATGTATCTGGCACTGATTGCCTCACCTCTAAAATGGGGATGAATCCCCACCTCTCCCACATGAGCGCTAAAATGAGTCAATGAAAACGTTACACAAATGACTTCATGTGTTACTCTCTCCTTCTTCCAACAAAAATTTATGACTTCTAAGTTATATTCTGAAATACTGAAAAACTCCTAGTTTTTCTTTTGGAAAAACAAACAAACAAACAAACAAACAACCAGGGTTTGGCGTCCAGGTGGCTCAGTCAGTTAAGCATCTGACTCTTGATTTCAGCTTAGGTCCTGACCTCAGGCTTGTGAGATTAAGCCCTGTGTTGGGCTCCACGCTCAGCATGGAGTCTGCTTGAGATTCTTTCTCCTTTTCTCCTTTTCTCTGTCTGTCTACCTCTGCCCCTCCCCGACCACTCACTGATCTCTCTCTCTCCATGAAAAATCAAACCAAAACAAAAAGAAAAACCAAAACAAATGCCATGCTTATACCACTAGCAATTTTACTGACTGAGATACACAGGTTCTGTTTAACCACGGATATTTTCCTTACCAAGTTTAAAAGTTCTCGAAGCATTTCTAGTGGAATATTAAACTCCTTATAGGTGATGCCATTGAAAAGAGGAGAAACTGAGAAACTGGAACTGATGGTGGAAAAGTAGTAATCAGGCTCCAGGGCACTCCCATCAGGTAAGTATGAGACTGGCAGGGAAGAAAACCAGAAAGTCAATCACAGTCACATATGACCAGGATACTTCCTCAAGCTGTTTCCCTTAGTAACCAACAAAGGCATAGATTTTGCTTTTGTTTATACGCCAATTCTTTTTTTTTTTTTTTTAATAAACAAGTAAAGGCTGGATTTCAAATCTCTGGAGAATGATACCTCTCATGAGAGTGTTTCACATCAAAGCTCAGATATAATCTGTCCTAGTATTTTCAACACAGACAGTATAACTTTATGTAGCTAGAAAAGAAAAAAGTATTACATTTTTTTTAAGTATTACATCTTTTTAAAGGTTGACATATGTAAGTTTCAGGTCCTCAGGACCCCAAGATATTTCACCACCAAAATTAGAACAAAAATTTACATTATTAGAGGTTTCAAAATAAGAACAAAAAGTCAATCATCTAATACTTATGAATAAATATGAACCCCAAAAGTCTATAACTGTTTGGAAGTTATCTATGATAGAAGACTATGACTAGAAAATAGTTAAGTTTGTAGTATTTTCGTATTAAATAGTGACAGACAATTACCAGCCCATTAAAAAACAAATAATACATTTTATTGCTTTCTGAAGCCCTGCATCACAGAAAAAGCAAAGAGTTGGGTTTATCCTGATTGTGTCAAAACTGGTGTGTATTTCTATGATGCTACTGATGTTCTGCTGACCTGATTACAGGCGAATGGGTCCCATGGGAGCAAACAGGCAACTTACAAAGAGGATGGGCAATAATATGGAGAGCAGTTGAGACACTGGAGGCCAACATCATAAATGATCACTGAAGGAGGGAATGAATGAGGAAAGAGTGAGAACAAAGCTGGTTTAAATAGGTAGGGAAGAAGGTAAGGAGTATGTGTCTGTGTATATGTCAAATGTGTATAAACAGATATATTTACACACACAGATATGTATATTTATTCATAAGTATTTATTTATTCATATTCACTCCCAAGTGCTGGATAAACACACACACACACACACAAACACACACACACAGGAGTATTATTCAGCCCTAAGAAAGATTTTGCTGTTTGCAACATCGATGAACCTGAAGGACATTACGTGAAGTGAATAAGCCAAACATGGACAGAAAATAAACTGCATGATCTCATGTGGACACTTTAAAAAGTCGAATACATGGGAGCAGAGCTGAGCAATCGTTACCAGGGGGCAGGGAGATGGGGGAAATGGGGAGATGTTGGTCAAAGGTACAAAGTTGCAGTTAAATAGTATGAATAAGTCTAGAGAGCTAATGTATAGCATGATGACAATATTTAATAATATGGCATCAAATACTGGAAAGTTGCTAAGAAAGCAGATTTCAGGTGATATCACTGCATTAAAAAAAAAAAGAAAAAAATGATAATGGTGAGGACATGATTAGAGTCATCACTTCACTATGTAAATGTATATCAAATCATGTTATATACCTTAAGTATATACAAGCTTATTTTAATAATAATAAAGAAGAAGATAAAATGTTTGTCATTAGAGGACGCCTTTCAGAAGCCATGAAATAGGGACTAAGGTAGAGATGGAGGCAAAAGACAGAAATGCAGAGTAAAGGATCTAAGAAATGGGATTCATGAAGGGAGGAGTCATTGAAAGTTTTTAAGGTAGGAATTATTTGTGCTTTTAAGAACTCTTTAAAAACATTTTTTTTTTAACTCTTTAAAAACATTCTTACAGCTCTGTAGAAAAGGCCCTGGAAAGAGAAGAAAGACCAACTGGAAGAAAAACCAGACTTGGGGTGCTGGGCTGGCTCAGTCAGTAAGGTATGCAGCTCTTTTTTTTTTTTTTTTTTAAAGATTTTATTTATTTATTTGACAGAGAGAGATCACAAGCAGGCAGAGAGGCAGGTAGAGAGAGAGGAGGAAGCAGGCTCCCTGCTGAGCAGAGAGCCCGATTCGGGGCTCGATCCCAGGACCCTGAGATCATGACCTGAGCCGAAGGCAGCGGCTTAACCCACTGAGCCACCCAGGTGCCCCAGGTATGCAGCTCTTGATCTTGGGGTTGAGTTCGAGCCCCATGTTGGGTGCAGAGATTACTTAAAAATAAAATCTTGAAAACAAAAGAAAAATCAGAGTCGAACAGGAGGTACTGGAGCAGAAAAGGAAGGAACAGTGTGCTTCCTGCTTGTCTTGACAATGAGGTGTACTTTCAAGAGCAGGAGTGGAGCTCACCGCTGAAGCAAAGAGGCCTGCTCAGCCTGCCTCTACTGGATGAGTGCAGGAAGTTCACACAGGTGGCCCACACCTGGGTGCACCCCTATCCTGGCCACTCTCTGGAAGTGCACCAAGAAGGGCTGTCCCAATGGAGAGGGGCCCATAAGTAGAGAGATCAGAAGAGCTGTTCACCAGGGAAAGCAAAGCCTTCAAGGGCACACCATGGCTGTCTTCAGATGCCCCAAGGACAGACAGGTGGCAGGGGCTGTTTAAAGCCTGGAGGGAGGGGCACCTGGGTGGCTCAGCTGGTTAAGCGTCTGTACTTTTTTTTTTAATAAATAGTACTTTTTTATAGAGCTTTGTGGATCACAAAGCATTATCACATAATTTACTGAATTAGATTCATAGGATAGCCTTGTACAGTGTCAGCCATGTGGTAAAATTGCCTCTACCTTATTTTTGAGAGAAGAGTTAAGTGATAGGTTAAGTGATAGGAAGTGGGGAAACCAGAATGCTATATCTATTCCATTTTTGGATCATGCTAATTACTAAAAGAGCATTTCTTAAAAGATGTGAAGGGAATTAAAAGAAAAAAAATGAGGAGAGACTCTGAATTCAAATAAATGTGGGCAGCTTTGCCTAGAGTGTCTCTTAGCTGTGTGAGAATGTACCCTGTGTTATAGTCTGTGTGTATGTTAGAATGTAAAGGCCAAGCTCACTCACTCAAAATCCTGCTGCTCCCAGAGAGAACCACTTGTGGTTGAATTATCCCTCCAGGCTTTATTTTATTTATTTATTTTAAAATTTTATTTATTTATTTGACACAGAGACAGACAGATAGTGACAGAGATAGCAAGAGAGAGCACAAGCAGGAGGAGAGGCAAAGGGAGAGGGAGAAACAGGCTTCCCACTGAGCAGGGAGCCCGATTTGGGGCTCGATCCCAGGATCCTGAGATCATGACCTGAGCCGAAGGCAGAGACTTTAACTCACTGAGCCACCCAGGCGCCCTGAGGGTCTGTATATTATCATCTGCACTTTACTGCACATTTGAAATATTTTAAAATTAAGAAGTTTAACAAAACTTAAAATTAAGAAGTTTAAACAAAAATAGAGTAAATGCTGTCTAAAAGTTTGACTCTCTAGATGCATGACAGCAGATGTTATTATCAGCATCTTTTACATCACGGTAAGTCACAGTGAACCTGCTCTCCAAGTACAAGGTCAATTTTCCTGTCAGAAAGGTGAAGCCCACCTTCAAAGTAGTGAAAGGCAGATCCTCCAGGGGAGCTGGGAGGGGGTATCCCGCGTTCAGGGCTGACCTGAAACACAAAACCACCTTACAGATTAGAAAAGGCCAAACTGCTGTCAGTTTCTCCTTAGACAAGATTCTCCCTGCCAGCCCAATGTTTGTACCTCCAGTCCTGGTCCACACCTTACCTCCTCCCTGAAGCCCACCTAAGCTAACTGTTCTCTACTGTATACCATGTCCCTAATTTCTTCGTGCTTAGCCATAGATTTTATACTTCATTAGTGAGTTGAATTATTCTTAGCACTTGGTGTCTTGTCTCCCTTAACACTTAGCTTGTCTCCCTGAGTCAATTATGTACTTCTTAAAGGTACCAACTGTCTCCTACTCAGAATAGAGCTTGGCACCCAACTGCTAGGGAAAAAAATACTAGGAGATGACTAGGAGATGAAATCACTTATAAATCTTAAAAGTCCAAAGCAAGCCCATGTATTATTACACAGAATTCCAGTGAGAACCTTTCCTGTTTCATGAATTTCCTCGAAGAGCATGGCAGTGAGATTTTCTTCAGGTGAGCACTTAACAAGAGCTGACCTCTGTGCCTGCCTCCCAGGCACACAGCCCCACCTGAGAGATGCTGGACACACTGCTGGTCTTCCTCTTTAGGGTGCCCTCCTGACACACCGTCAGCAGATTGCTGGGGAGGATGGAGCGGAAGTCATTGAAGGATCGCCTCCGCACACCTTCAAGCTCCTCAGGGACTCGGAGGGAATGAGGAGGGACTTTGGGGAACAGTTTTGAAAGCAGAGACTCTTCCGTGTTGCTGTAACGCCCAAATGCTCGTGAGATTCCAATCAGGCATGGGATGGCGTATTTGCAAAGATATTCTAGAAGACGAAGTGAAAATGTTGCAGTATCAAAAGGCTGCCTGGGAGCGAGTTGTGCTGCACCAGCTGGTAACATTGGCTGACATCTCACAACCCACCCCTAGCAAATGTGGGTCAGAACAAGCCACATCAACAGGTCAGCCCAAGGGCTGACATGAACAACAACTTCAGACTACGTCTTTGTCACACACAGCTGTTCTCTCTGGGAGGTCTCAGTCTAGGCATGGTACACCCAAATCAGTAACACAGGTAGTCCTATTATCAGCTACCTTTACTACTTAATATATATCGTCCTCCTGGGATTATGTTGGTAGCCTTACACTAGAGGCAGTTGGGCATGTTATAAACGAAGAAACTGAGGCCCAAAAAGGGTGAGGTGACTTGTCTAAGGTCACCTGGTATTCAGGTAGCAGAGCTGTGCTCATGACCCCCAATGTGGCCTTTTAGCTAATACACAACAAAGGCAAACTAATAGAGGAAGGTTTCATCCATCAGGTATACAAACAGTAAAGCACAAAAAAGAACACTGGGAAAAGCAAAGGAAAAAAGTAATCACAAAGTCATTAAGAAAAAAAAAGCCTCAGATTTATAATCATACCTTTTTCTTGAATCTCCAAGGCCTGGCACATTCCCAAAAGGACATGCAAAACCTGCAAAAGTGCCTCTAAAATCTGTAATAGCCACAGAAACAGAAAAGACAAATTTATAAACAAAATCAGGTTAAGTGTCACAAAGTTCATTCAGAATTAGAAGGAGCTTTACACATTATATTCATACCCATATCTGTTACATATATCCCTGAATGATAGCTCTGGTGAGTGGCCAATCAGCTGAACTTCCAGGGACAGAAACCGGCCCTCTTGGGTTGGTCCAGAGTGCCCCCTAACTATGGGCCAATATTGTCCTCGGGCTTGTGACCTCTGGCCCTTGGAGCCACTCCTTTTTCCATATTCCAGAAACAGGTAATAGGCCCCCAAATATCTTTTTGTGGCAAATACCCCTAATTCTTTTAACCCATTCCTTAGGACTACACATGCTTTATGATGCTGAGTGCCTGCTTCTGATTTCATGATAGTCCCATGTGTCAAAAACAGTCTCAAATTGTGATGCTCAGGAAAATACATTAATATTCCAGGGATGTTGGGACTCACCCTGAGTAATCACCACACTCTAAACATATTCTAGACTTCCATCCACATGACGTCAGCGGTTAGCCAGCTGCTTCACTCTGCTGGCTCAATGAGCTTACAGATACCTAAAATACTTGAATCTTTTCTACACCACTACTGATGCTGTTGGCATTTTTTGCCTGTCATTGACGCCACCAAAGCTCAGGGGATTAGCTTTCGTTCATTGTCCTGGTCTCTGATTCCCAGCATTGTGTCATCTACAAATGAAACCAACTTGCTTTCTGAATCTTCATTTATGGCCCTGGCTTGATTTGCTTCAATAGTAAGAGGTGGAGGGGAGGCTAGGGGAGGCTTCTGCTGGGTCAGCACCCTCTAGGGTAGTCCAGACAGCTCCACAAACCTTCCAAATTGTTTTGACCTTTAGCCCATATTCTAGATCTAGGATTTCAGGAGGGTGTTTCTCTAATGTCTTGTTGAAGATCAACTAGACTGCATCTACCTTATTTCCCTCTACTACCAGTCTTGGAGGAAACCCCAGGCAAAGAAGAGAATAAAATTGTTCTCCTATGATGTGTTCCCAATCAAGGTAAATTTCTGACATGTTGCTGATGTTAAACGATGCTGAATAATATATGAAGATTTGAAAAGCAAGACTTTCTCCATTTCATGTATTAAAGTTATGCCATCACCTTTAGTATTGATGTTTTGATAAACGTTATTTACAAAAAAGCCCTTAACTTATAGCCTGTTAACTTCTGAAATAATGATATACAATTCTAATATATTTAGTTATCTCTTTGGCCAACCTATAAATAAAGAACCTAAACTAGGAAAGAAGGATGGAGAAGAACATTAATGGCAGAAATACTCTCAACAAAATTTACAGTTCAATTAAGTAAAGAGACTTTAAAAATTTAAAAAACAGATACAAGAACTCAAAAAGCATAACTAGCTGGGAAGGTTTAACATATAGATAAGCAACCAGCACTCCTTGGCAGGAACTGAGGATAACAGCATATATGAACTGATTTTCAAAAAAAAAAAAAATCTGATTAAGAAAAAGTTTAGATTATGATTGTATTCTTTAAGAAGAAGAGTCTGAAGGCATTTAAGTAACATTTCAACAAAATAAACTAAAATGAAAAAAATCTGAGCACTTAAAATCTGAATATAATTTCAACCATTCAGATAATTCCCTTCCATGAATGAATCCCCAACAGAGAGTCAGGAAAGTGAGGGGCATCTGCCTTTTGCTGCCAACCTGCCGACCTCACAGGACCATGGGGAAAGCTAAATGAGAAACAGTCAACGAGGTCACTGGGTAACCTGCAAAGTACTGTAGGCAAGTATTCAACGTTTCTTAGGTGTGTTAGTACAAAATAAATCAACTGAAACAACCTGATCACTTCAAAGGTTTTTTTTTACTCTTTTCGTTACTTTGGGACTCTTTTTGATTGTGTACAAATGCACTCCAGGGATGCCTGGATGGCTCAGTCGGTTAAGTGTCTGCCTTCAGCTCAGGTCATGATCTTGGGGTCCTGGGATTGAGCTCCCTTGCTCAGCAGGGAGTCTGCTTCTTCCTCTCCCTCTGCCCCTCCCCCTACTTGTGCTCATTTTCGCTCTCTCTCTCTCTCAAATAAATAAAAAATAAAATCTTAAAAAAAAGAAAGAAATGCACTCCAATTCACCATGCACTTACCTCATCCCTAAGTGAGGGGTCCCTATAAGCCACATCAGACAGCAAAGTGACCAAGCAGAAGCTGAAGCTCTCTGCAACCGGGAGGGTAGCTGGAAGGCACACAGACGCGAGTCAGATCATTACCACTGAGACACCGGGCCACCCCTACTGGCCATCTGATTTGTAAATTCCCTCTCTCACGGGGCCTGCTAAGGGACCAGTTTACAGGGATGGCTGCCCTCACTGAGGTGAACCTCAAAAGAATAGCTATGGGCCCAACATGGTTGGTGAGAAATACTTTTAACTTTTTTTTTTTTTTTAAAGATTTTATTTATTTATTTGACAGAGAGATCACAAGCAGGCAGAGAGGCAGGCAGAGAGACAGGAGGAAGCAGGCTCCCTGCTGAGCAGAGAGCCCGATGCGGGACTCGATCCCAGGACTCCGAGATCATGACCTGAGCCGAAGGCAGCGGCCTAACCCACTGAGCCACCCAGGCGCCCCTTAACTTTTTTTTTTTAAGATTTTATTTATTTGACAGAGAGAGATCACAAGTAGACGGAGAGGCAGGCAGAGAGAGAGAGAGAGAGAGGGAAGCAGGCTCCCCGCTGAGCAGAGAGCCCGATGCGGGACTCGATCCCAGGACACTGAGATCATGACCTGAGCCGAAGGCAGCGGCTTAACCCACTGAGCCACCCAGGCGCCCTAACTTTTCTTTTAATACAATGCTTTGGTTCAATAAACTTAAATGTTTTGGGGCCAATTTATAGCTTGAGATTATACAGTCTCCATTTTTTTATTCCTGACCTAGATTTCTACCCAGGATGAGAAACCAATCTTGGTAGAGTGTAAGAGATGGTATATGGAGGCTACCCAATTACTACCACTTTAAACTGAATTAAATGTTTATATTTCTTTTCTGCTTTATTTTGACAAGTGGAGAAAATCTTAAGAGCTTCCAAAGATTTGCTCTATTCCTAGTAGGTTTTTAAGCCCTTCCGCTAACGACCTCTTCATAGGGAGGTTCTCCGGAACATGGCCTCAGGATCAGGAAGGGATCACTGTACCTAAAAGACTAAAAACTAACCAGTGCTTCGATGGCATGCACCTTAAAAATATCAAAATCACTCCTGTACTGGGTGGCTCAGTGGGTTGAAGCCTCTGCCTTCGGCTCGGGTCGTGGTCTCGGGGTCCTGGGATCGAGCCCCACATTGGGCTCTCTGCTCTGCGGGGAGCCTGCTTCCTCCTCTCTCTCTGCCTGCCTCTCTGCCTACTTGTGATCTCTGTCTGTCAGATAGATAAATAAAATCTTTAAAAAAAAAAATCACTCCTGTATAGCTCTAATCGCTATTAAATACTAAATCAATTTTGAATTTTGAATATTTAACCAAGATCTATTCATAGTACATGGCAAAAGATTGTTACACATTCACTTCTGTACCTATAATTTTAAGATGCAGCTCTAGGTTCTTCTTTTTTTTTTTTTTTTTAAGGATTTTTTATTTATTTATTTGACAGAGAGAGAGATCACAAGTAGACGGAGAGGCAGGCAGAGAGAGAGAGAGAGGGAAGCGGGCTTCTTGCTGAGCAGAGAGCCCGATGTGGGACTCGATCCCAGGACCCTGAGATCATGACCTGAGCCGAAGGCAGCGGCTTAACCCACTGAGCCACCCAGGCGCCCCCTAGGTTCTTCTTAAACGTGAGTGTGATCAGAATCTCTGCAGGCTTATTAAAAGGCAGACTGCCAGCTTCCCTAGCCCCTGGGTTCTAATTCAGTAGCTGTGATGTGGGGACTGAGAATCTGCATTTCTGACAAGTTCCCAGGTGCTGCTGGCACTGCTAGTCCTGGACGGCACTTTGAGAACTACTCCTCTAGAGTTTAAAAGCATAATTCATACTGCCTTAATAAAAAACTAAAAAAGAGTGAAATGCTGCCTAATAATTGGAGATTTATGTATCTCTAACAATGTTTCCAACAGTGCTAAAACTTTCATCCTAGTGAGAGTCCATGCACATAGAAGTGATATTTGCTTTGAAAGAAAAGAAAACAGAATCAGCTTCTACTGGTATTCTGCTTCTCCCCAAATTAGACAACAGTGGTGGCCAGAGATGTTTGACTTTTTAGCAATGCTTTCTATTTAATCTGTAGTCCTTTAGGGTGGGAGGATGGGCAAAATAGAGAAAGGGGAATAAAAGGTACAAACTTCCAGTTCAAAGCAAAGAAGACATAAGGATACAATGTAAAACATAGGGAATATTGTCAGTAACAAGTAATGACTCGGTGTGGTGACAGACTGACAGACGAAAGCTGGTTTATCATTGTGATCACTTTGTAATGTATATAAACTTCGAATCACTATGTTATATGTCTGGAACTATTATAATATGATATGATATTATATTGCCAACTACCTTTCAATAAAAAAAAAACTGTAAGGGCGCCTGGGTGGCTCAGTCGTTAAGCGTCTGCCTTCGGCTCAGGGCATGATCCCAGGGTCCTGGGATAGAGCCCCGCATCGGGCTCCCTGCTTAGTCGGAAGCCTGC
The DNA here is from genome assembly GCF_902655055.1 of Lutra lutra. Lineage (NCBI taxonomy): Eukaryota > Metazoa > Chordata > Mammalia > Carnivora > Mustelidae > Lutra > Lutra lutra. The sequence continues at coordinate 65,062,876 of NC_062289.1, read as the reverse complement.
TTCTCCCTCTCCCTCTCCTCCTGCTTGTGTTCCCTCTCTCACTGTCTCTCTCTGTTAAGTAAATAAATAAAATCTTTAAAAAAAATAATTAAAAAGAAAAAAATTGTAGTCCCTTAAATGCCAGGATACATGCATAATCTGGGGTCTGTCAGTTTTAGGCACAGTAGGTTACCAGAAAAGATGAAATCCAAAGGACAAGAGGATTAGGCACAAGCAGGATGTTCATGAGAGCAGTAAAACCCATCTATAGCAGGGGAGCCCATCCAACAAATTGGGGCCATGCCACCAATGAAAAGGACAAGGCCGTCTTTATAGGCTCCAACTCCCTTCTATGTCTGAAGGTGGGCCTCAGGCCACACACATGGAGATTATAAGAAAACTTTGGTCTCCAGGGTCATGATCTCTAGAATGTTGGAGGTGTTCCAAACTGATATGGGAGTCTTGGGAAATCAATACCTAAGAACATCAGTGTTACAAGTGCTTAGCACAATGCCTGGCACATAGTGGACTTATATACCTTTTTTTTAAAGGTAATAAATTTAAATAAAACAGCAACAGCAACAAAATGATAAACTATTTACAGTGAACATGGTGTTTAAGTCCTGGACATCCATCACATCCTTCCTTTTAGGAAGCAATGCAATTTGGAGAAATGGATTTACTCCAAGAGTGAACCTATTCATCTAAGGGTAATAGAGACTGGTTCAGGGATGGGCAAGGGAACCAATTCTGGCAAGGAGACATGAGAAAAGGTTCCTGAAGGTCTCCAAGCTCCTGTTCACTCCCAGAGTGCAATGCAAAGCTGGTTTTCTCAGCCTTGTCCCCACCTCCCCTCAATCATGGGCTCTGGACAACAAGGAGTAAGCACAGCCCACGCTGCTATAGACAGGCAGTTGTGGAACTAGAACAAGCCAAGAGTGGAACTAGCTAGAAACATTGTACCTGATGCATTAATATGATTGAACAGCTGATTCATACAGACTGTTAGCATACATGCCATTCCCTGAATTGAGGGGAAAATTTACACATTACCTCTGCCTTTCCGAGCTGTGCTTTCTTCTACCCAATACACTTTTGGAAGGCCTTTAAGCAGTCGAAGAAGGTAAGGAACCACAGAATCTTTGTGCTTAAAAAAGAAAAAAAATACATTTAATACAATGTGCAGCTGGTAGTTTTTTAGTACTAAGCCCAAAGCAAAGCATTTGCATCCTAACCATCCCAAAGATGGATGTTCACATGGCAGGGCACCCTTCCTGTTTCCATGTGGCAGCAGCAGGTGGCGTCTGGAGGTTATCCCACCAGCCGCACCAGAGGTGCCTAAGGAAGGACTAAAACCTGCCCTTCTGCCACTGAAAGTCCAGCCTTGCTCTGGCCCTTACTGGGGGCTGGGACCTCATGATGGCCTCTGCAGGAAAAGGTATATGTACGCACACACTCTCAAATACGCCCTCAGCGAGAATGTTCAAAGAGAGCCCCTAAACCCTTCAGTGGGTCCCAGGCTCAGATCCTCTAGACTGAGGGTGAGGGAGGGTCACGGCCACAAACTTCTAAACATAGTGATGCTTCTGTTATTCATGCGCCTTGTCCTCTTTTCTTTTTTTAATTTTCTATTTAATATTTCCTTTTGCTTCTCCCAAACTAAGCATTAGACTTTATGGCCATAATTAGCCAATACAAAAAATACTTTCTTCTAGTTTCCAAACTAGCCAGTTAACATGTCACTTCAGAACCTTCCACGACTGACTCTTCTGGTTGTTTTCCTAGTTATAACCATTCCAGTTAAGGGTTAGGTAAGTGTGCTCCTGAGAAGGGGAATACTATTTGATGTTCTCAAGTACTGAAAACAAAGCAAAACATGTGGTAATACTGAAAACATGGTTCCAAATTCTGTGACACTCCTTCCACAGAAACATAGAGTCAAATTCAACTCCCCTGGAAAATGGGCTGCCTTAGTGACTTGCTTCTGGTGTTTTTTAAAAGTACAGTTGAGGGCGCCTGGGTGGCTCAGCGGGTTAAGCCTCTGCCTTCGGCTCAGGTCATGATCTCAGGATCCTGGGATCGAGCCCCGCATTGGGCTCTCTCTGCTCAGCAGGAAGAGCCTGTTTCCCCTATCTCTCTGCCTACCTGTGATCTCTCTCTGTCTAATAAATAAAATATTTTAAAATAACCATTTTCTCTAGCTTTATTGTTTTTGGTAAAGCTTCTGGTCAGCAGTAGGCTATTAGTAGTTATGTTCTGGGGGAGTTAAAAATTATACATGGATTTTCAGCTGCACAGGGGGTCAATGCCCCTAAATCCTATGTTGTTCAAGGGTCAACTGTAGTTCAAGAGACTAACTTCCCAGGCTAAAGAAGACAGTACAGCATCCATCTGGCTTTTTCTCAGGACACATGCCCTTAGGACCCAGACATTACACTGTGACGAAGTGACAGAGCCCAGGCCACATAGAGAGGCCATGTATATAGGGGTGCCCTGGCTAAGCACCCCAGCTTAGGTCCCAGCCAATAGCCAGGATCAACCCACACACATGTGCATCAATGAGCCTTCAGGTGATTCCAGCCCCTAGCCTTCAAGCCACTCCTTGTGACACTCAATGGAGCAGAGACAGTGACTCTTCTGTACGCCATCTAAATTGGAGATTCATGAGAAAAAAGCAAAACCAAAAACCAACCTGTCATATTAAGGAATAGTTTTTTACACCACAATACATAACCACAGCAAATAGAGAACTTTCTTTAGCAAAAACAAAACAACATGGGGCGCCTGGGTGGCTCAGTGGGTTAAGCCTCTGCCTTCGGCTCGGGTCATGATCTCAGGGTCCTGGGATTGAGCCCCAAGTCGGGCTCTCTGCTCAGCGGGGAGCCTGCTTCCCCCTCTCTCTGCCTACCTGTGATTCCTCTGTCAAATAAATAAATAAAATCTTTAAAAACAAAACAAAACAACTTTTCCTTTAAATCAAATAAAGGAGATGGCTTTATCTGTCCAGAATCCCAGTGTATTAAGAGGCACAAAAGTCCAAAGGATGTGTAAGGCATAGCTCCTGCAGAGAAAGTGACCCCAGGTGTTCTCATTGCAGAAGCTGTTACGGCTTTTGCAGCATGTAGCAGTAAACTACTTCTGCTATTGTGGCCATGGCTGCTGCCAGAACAGCCCACTGACTGGACTTATGCCCAGTACCACAGCCTATCCTCATTGGAAGCAGGGAACATCAACACCAGGTAACCAAGAGAAAGCTGATTGCTAGGGCTCAGGGGCCTGGTGAAGCCTGCTGGACTCCTCTCCTGGTGTTGGTGTGGCCAATGGGCTTTCTTTTTTTTTTTTTAACATTTATTTATTTGACAGAAATCACAAGTAGGCAGAGAGACAGGCAGAGAGAGGAAGGGAAGCAGGCTCCCTGCCGAGCAGAGAGCCCGATGCAGGGCTCGATCCCAGGACCCTGGGATCACGACCTAAGCCGAAGGCAGAGGCTTTAACCCACTGAGCCACCCAGGCGCCCCGCCAATGGGCTTTCTAAAAGCACTGGCAGACTGCATGGCTCAAGGAGCTGCTACCCCAGGTACCACCAATCCTTACTAGGGACCCAAATTACACCACAGTAATTTGTATTTGTTTCTTCCTTGCCACCCTAAAAAGCCTACCACAAATATAAGGGACTTATAGGTAAATCTGTTAAGTAATGTGTTTGCCAAAGATATTTTCAATTAATACACATTTGAATAGCAGTTTCTCATATTAAATTTTTTTTAAAAGATTTTATTTATTTATTTGACAGAGAGAGACATAGAGAGAGAGAGGACACAGCATAGGGAGTGGGAGAGGGAGAAGCAGGCTTCCTGCCAAGCAAGGAGCCCGATGCGGGGCTCGATCCCAGGACCCTGGGATCATGACCCGAGCCGAAGGCAGATACTTAAGGACTAAGCTACCCAGGCGCCCCTCATATTAAATTTATATTTTATATAAACTTATATTTATATTAAATTTATATATTAAATTATATTTCATGTATTTATAATATATTAAGTTTATATTTATATTAAATTTGAATAATTTATATTAAAGTTATATTTTAAAATTCATATTAAATTTATATTTATATATTATAAATTATTTATATTAAATTTGAATAAGACTTTGCAAATAGAAAAGTAGAAATTTTCTTTCTTTTCACATTTATAAATAAATAGGAAGAATAATTAAAATGGGGGCGCCTGGGTGGCTCAGTTGTTAAGCGTCTGCCTTTGGCTCAGGTCATGATCCTAGGGTCCTGGAATGGAGCCCAGCATTGGGCTTCCTGCTTGGGAAGCCTGCTTCTCCCTCACCACTCCTCCTGCTTGTGTTCCCTCTCTCGCTATGTCTCTCTCTGTCAAATAAATAAGTAAAGTCTTTAAAAAAATAAAAAAGAATAATTAAAAGGCTGTTTATATGCATCTAATTTTGGTTTTTGATGTGGCCTTGATCAAACAACCTATTTAATTTTCAAACTATGGCTCTAAAATTAAAATGCTTATTTTTATTTCAAATGTATGAATACTCTGTCAAAAATATTAATCCTTACTGAAGTAGAATTTCCAGGACATACAAGCATTTTTAGATAAATAAAAATTCAAATATCTAACATCTTTATTTTCACAAGATAGCATGGAATTAAAAGTGATTCTTGATAATGATAAAAATAAACAAATAATAGATTCTATGTTCAGTGATTAACCATTTGCTTCAATTAACCTTGGGAAGTACTGAAAAAAAAGGTCACATCATTTTCTGTTGGAGCCACAACACTGATTTTTAAATCACCTCTAAGAGATACATTAACATGTACTCTAAAACTTACATCTATCACAGTTCTTTTTCTTTTTTTTTTTTTTTTAAGATTTAAAAAAATTTTTTAGAGGCACCTGGGTGCTCAGTTGGTTAAGAGCCTGCCTTCAGCTCAGGTCAGGACCCGGGTCATTGAGTCCTCTAGGATCTCCCTGCTCAGCCGGAAGTCTGCTTCCCTAGTCCCTCTTCTCCCCCAATTCAGGCTTTCTCTCTCGATCACTCTCTCTCAAATAAGACAAATAAAATGTTTTTTAAAAAAAAAGCTTTTTTATTTTAAAGTAATCTCTACACCCAACATGGGGCTTGAATTTACAACCCCAGGATCAAGAGTCCTATGCTCCACTGACTGTACCAGCCAGGTACCCCAAAATCTATCACAGATCTGAAAAAAGATTGTATTATGTCAGAATTATCTCAAAGAATACTATCCTTTTGGAAGGAAAAAAAAAAAATGTTTACTCAATCTGAATGAACATCTGACCTTAGATTGAAAATCAAGTCTACTCTGGAGGGCACACAATTACTTCACAAAGCATTTTAATTAACTTTCTAGCCAAACAAAACACAGTAACAACAACCAATAACCACTTTAACAACCTAATTATTCACACAGTTCAAAAACCAAAATTTCTTAAGAGGCTGTACATTAATTAAATTAATTAAATTACTCCCACCTGTTCTACCCACTCTGCCTCAGCATCACTAACCGCCTTTATTAGGTTCATATGCATTCTTTTTTTTTTTTAAAGATTTTATTTATTTAGTTGACAGAGAGAGATCATAAGCAGGCAGAGAGGCAGGCAGAGAGAGAGGAGGAAGCAGGCTCCCCACTGAGCAGAGAGCCAGATGTGGGGCTCGATCCCAGGACCCTGGGATCATGACCTGAACTGAAGGCAGAGGCTTAACCCACTGAGCCACCCAGGCGCCCCTCATATGCATTCTTTTAGTACTGGTTTAGGTAAATATAAGCAGATACAAATTTAAATTCTAAGTGCACTCCCCCTTTTACACTGCAGAAACACTTTAAATGTAGTAAAGACTTACCTGAAGATCAGATTCAATGAGAAAAATGCCCAACGCGATCACCGCATCTCTCCGTCTTTCATCCAATTGGAAGATCCCATGGAAGTCTACTGGGCACATACAAAGCAGCTTTTGGACCTAGAAAATGAGACCAAAAACAAACAACAACAACAAAAAAACCCCATAAATTAAAAAATATAAACACACACACACACATATATTTTTTATATATAAATAAAAACATACATATATATGACTGTATAGGGCATAAACCAGTAGTATAAAATCCCAGTGAGTCTATATAACCAGTAAAACATTTTTTCCATTCAAAAATCACAGAAAGATCTCTAGCTTCTGAATTGATCATACACAAAACATACATGTGCCAAGGACCAAGAGTTAAAATGATGCATACACAGAGGTGGTAAAGCACACTAGCTAATGTCTGTAATTCAGTCATAACAGTCATGGGTCTCTAATGCCCAGTGGCGCCCAAAAGCAGTTTACCCAAACCCACCTACAATTACAATCCTCCCATAGGGTTCTTTAGAAGATCAAATGTGTGTAAAGCACTCAGAACTACACACAGTACATACCAGGTGCTCAACAAACAGTATCTGTTGTTACTGGATATGCCATAATAGTGGGCAGCAGAAGCAAATGGGCAATAAGTCAGCAATTTACTGAATATATGGAAAAATTCAAATTTTTTCAAAACAAAACAATGGTAAGTGTTTGACATAAAGAAACTAAAAATCTAGATGATATATGAATGGGAAAAGAGGTGATGCCAATCTTGAAAATCCCTGCCACAAGAACCTCTTAGCAGAGCATTCAGACACACCATGAGACCCCAACCTTGCTGTTCTGCTAATGGACCCAAGGAGAAGTTGCTCATGAACATTTATATGGTCTGATGGGACTTTTTTTTTAAGATTTTATTTGTTTGTTTGAGAGAGAGAGAGCTAGCAAGCACGAGCAGCAGGGAGGAGCAGAGGGAGAAGGAGAAGCAAACCCCCACTGATTAGGGAGCCTGACACAGGACTTGATCCCAAGACCCCAGGATTATGACCTGAACGAAAGGCAGACGCTTAACTGACTGAGCCACCCAGGCACACTGATCTCTTATTTTATTGGCAAAGGTCATCAAGTATAATGCTTGAGATTTGCTCTGAAAATATCAATTACCAATGCAATTTTAAAAAAGAAAGCAGATTTTAAAAGGACAAATACACAAGCCAGAAAGAGAAACACCTTCTAACCTGAAGAGAGGTAATATTCTTTGTCTCAGTCATTTTCCTCTTAGGAATGACTGTAAAGAAAGAATTAGGGGTGTCTGGTGGCTCAGTTGGTTAAGCGCCTGCCTTCAGCTCGGGTCATGATCCCAGGGTCCTATGACTGAGTCCTACATTGGGCTCTCTGCTCAGTGGAGAGCCTGCCTCTCCCTCTCTCTCTGCCTGCCACTCGCCCTGCTTGTGCTCTCTCTCCTTCCTTCTCTGTCAAATAAATAAATAAAATCTTAAAAAAAGAAAAAAAAAGAATTAGAAATCTTAAGGCAAAGATGATGTAAAAGACTTTCATTATAGTGTTGTGTATATTAATTGAAAATCTGAAACAATCTAAATGACAACATTAAGAAAATAAATGATTCCACCATTTGGTGAAACATTAGGTTAAACCATATGAAACTGTGATAGTCAACCAAAGTTTTGACCTACAAAAACAATGCTTTCATAAAATCTAACCTAATAATACAGACATGAAAAATGGTATTTTTCTAAGACTAAGCAACAGCATGAACAATGTTCTAAATGTTCTGTAAATTCACATGAGGAATGATGTGGATTTTCATATACAGAAAAAGTACTGGAAGAAAATATATCGAAATGTTGACAGTTACGGAAAGGTAGAATGACCAGTGATTTTACATTTCTTTTTTTTTTTTTTAATGGCCTCCAAACTTAAGCCCAATATGGGGCTTGAACTTAAACCCTGAGATCAAGACCTGAGTCAAGATCAAGAGTCAGACATTCAACAAACTGAGCCACCCAGGCACCCCATGGTTTTACATTTCTCTGTGCTTTTTTCTATTTGCCAAAATATGTTCTAGAAGAAAATGTTACTTAACCAGGAAAAATATGGAGTAAGTTAAAAAATATATATGGGGAAAATCCATACTTTCATGATTGTTAAAAGAGCATAAAGTAAAAAGCAAGAGAGGAACAGAAATACTAAATTCCCACTTTTCTTTTTTTTTTTTTTTTTGGGTATTCATCCTTTCTTTTTTCTTTTTCTTTTTTTTTTTTTTTTTACAGCTTTATAAACATATATTTTTATCCCCAGGGGTACAGGTCTGCGAATCGCCAGGTTTACACACTTCACAGCACTCACCATAGCACATACCCTCCCCAATATCCATAACCCCACCCCCCTCTCCCAACCCCCTCCCCCCATCAACCCTGTTTGTTTTGTGAGATTAAGAGTCACTTATGGTTTGTCTCCCTCCCAATCCCATCTTGTTTCATTTACTCTTCTCCTACCCCCTCAACCCCCCATGTTGCATCTCCTCTCCCTCATATCAGGGAGATCATATGATAGTTGTCTTTCTCCGATTGACTTATTTTGCTAAGCATGATACCCTCTAGTTCCATCCACGTCGTCGCAAATGGCAAGATTTCATTTCTTTTGATGGCTGCATAGTATTCCATTGTGTATATATACCACATCTTCTTTATCCATTCGTCTGTTGATGGACATCTAGGTTCTTTCCATAGTTTGGCTATTGTAGACATTGCTGCTATAAACATTTGGGTGCACGTGCCCCTTCGGATCACTACGTTTGTATCTTTAGGGTAAATACCCAGCAGTGCAATTGCAGGGTCATAGGGTAGTTCTATTTTCAACATTTTGAGGAACCTCCATGCTGTTTTCCAGAGTGGTTGCACCAGCTTGCATTCCCACCAACAGTGTAGGAGGGTTCCCCTTTCTCCGCATCCTCGCCAGCATCTGTCATTTCCTGACTTGTTAATTTTAGCCATTCTGACTGGTGTGAGGTGATAGCTCATGGTGGTTTTGATTTGTATTTCCCTGATGCCGAGTGATATGGAGCACTTTTTCATGTGTCTGTTGGCCATCTGGATGTCTTCTTTGCAGAAATGTCTGTTCATGTCCTCTGCCCATTTCTTGATTGGATTATTTGTTCTTTGGGTGTTGAGTTTGCTAAGTTCTTTATAGATTTTGGACACTAGCCCTTTATCTGATATGTCATTTGCAAATATCTTCTCCCATTCTGTCTGTTGTCTTTTGGTTTTGTTAACTGTTTCCTTTGCTGTGCAAAAGCTTTTGATCTTGATAAAATCCCAAAAGTTCATTTTTGCCCTTGCTTCCCTTGCCTTTGGGGATGTTCCTAGGAAGATGTTGCTGCGGCTGACGTCGAAGAGGTTGCTGCCTGTGTTCTCCTCGAGGATTTTGATGGATTCCTTTCTCACAGTGAGATTCTTCATCCATTTTGAGTCTATTTTCGTGTGTGGTGTAAGGAAATGATCCAATTTCATTTTTCTGCATGTGGCTGTCCAATTTTCCCAACACCATTTATTGAAGAGGCTGTCTTTTTTCCATTGGACATTCTTTCCTGCTTTGTGGAAGATGAGTTGACCATAGAGTTGAGGGTCCATTTCTGGGCTCTCTATTCTCTTCCATTGATCTATGTGTCTGTTTTTGTGCCAGTACCATGCTGTCTTGATGATGACAGCTTTGTAATAGAGCTTGAAGTCCGGAATTGTGATGCCACCAACTTTGGCTTTCTTTTTCAATATTCCTTTGGCTATTCGAGGTCTTTTCTGGTTCCATATAAATTTTAGGATTATTTGTTCCATTTCTTTGAAAAAAATGGATGGTACTTTGATAGGAATTGCATTAAATGTGTAGATTGCTTTAGGTAGCATAGACATTTTCACAATATTTATTCTTCCAATCCAGGAACATGGAACATTTTTCCATTTCTTTGTGTCTTCCTCAATTTCTTTCATGAGTATTTTATAGTTTTCTGAGTATAGATTCTTAGTCTCTTTGGTTAGGTTTATTCCTAGGTATCTTATAGTTTTGGGTGCAATTGTAAATGGGATGGACTCCTTAATTTCTCTTTCTTCTGTCTTGTTGTTGGTGTAGAGAAATGCAACTGATTTCTGTGCATTGATTTTATATCCTGACATTTTACTGAATTCCTGTACAAGTTCTAGCAGTTTTGGAGTGGAGTCTTTTGGGTTTTCCACATATAGTATCATATCATCTGCGAAGAGTGATAGTTTGACTTCTTCTTTGCCGATTTGGATGCCTTTAATTTCCTTTTGTTGTCTGTTTGCTGAGGCTAGGACTTCTAGTACTATGTTGAATAGCAGTGGTGATAACGGACATCCCTGCCGTGTTCCTGACCTTAGCGGAAAAGCTTTCAGTTTTTCTCCATTGAGAATGATATTTGCGGTGGGTTTTCATAGATGGCTTTGATAATATTGAGGTATGTGCCGTCTATCCCTACACTTTGAAGAGTTTTGATCAGGAAGGGATGCTGTACTTTGTCAAATGCTTTTTCAGCATCTATGGAGAGTATCATATGGTTCTTGTTCTTTCTTTTATTAATGTGTTGTATCACATTGATTGATTTGCAGATGTTGAACCAACCTTGCAGCCCTGGAATAAATCCCACTTGGTCGTGGTGAATAATCCTTTTAATGTACTGTTGAATCCTATTGGCTAGTATTTTGGCGAGAATTTTTGCATCTGTGTTCATCAAGGATATTGGTCTGTAGTTCTCTTTTTTGTTGGGATCCTTGTCTGGTTTTGTAAATTCCCACTTTTCTTCAGTGTTCCTCCACTTCACAGTCAGAGGAGAAAATACAATACAAAGAGAGTTGCAAACTAACCACAATGAAGTGATCATTTCAGAGACTCCAGACATTTCCACCAGTGAATCACACAACCTGACAGAAAGAGTAAAGTCTCTCAAGAAACAGCCCTATAAATAAGAAATCAAAAGGAGGTGGATTTATAGCAGAATGAGTCAATGAGATCCAAAGAATGCTGGTTAATCAACATGGAACCAAAAGGAGGAGTCTGGGGCCCTGTCAAAATCTATGTACTTTGTCCTGGGCAATACTTTATCAACATTCTGCTCAAACACACAGAAATACACAATGCCACATACCTGGCTGGTGAAGCCAATGTGCTACAAGATAAAACAGAGACTCAGAAGCTCATCGAAATTGGCACAACCTCATTATTAAATATAGAAAAGATATACACAAAGACTTCTTACCTAAGGGACTAGTTGTCATTCACCTTGAAAGTATATATGTAACAAGTTACATCTGCTTGGCTAGTTAATAAGGTGAGATTGTTTTCTGTCTTTGTAATCTCTTAGAGGATTGCCTGTGATGCATGTCATGTCCTGGTTCAATGCTTATTCGGTAATAAAAGTGTTTTCTTTCTCTACTATCTTTGTGGAGAGCTCTTGGGAGATTTTGTTTGTTATTATATTTCCCCAGCAATAGTGCCTAAAGGACTATTTTTAATGGGGTGATCAGGAAAGACCTAAGAAGGTGCCCATTAAATTGAGATCTGGGGGCGCCTGGGTGGCTCAGTGGGTTGAGCCGCTGCCTTAGGCTCGGGTCATGATCTCGGGGTCCTGGGATCGAGTCCCGCGTCGGGCTCTCTGCTCAGCGGGGAGCCTGCTTCCCTCTCTCTCTCTCTCTCTCTCTGCCTGCCTCTCCGTCTACTTGTGATCTGTCAAATAAATAAATAAAATCTTTAAAATAAATAAATAAATAAATAAAAAATAATAAATTGAGATCTGATTAAGAAGGAACCAGCAGGGACAACTCAGGAAAAAGCATTCTGGCAGAGGCCACTGGAGAGGCAGCACAATGGAAAGATAAAGTGGGGATTCCCAGAAGTCCAAGTACAGGCAGAGGCTGGGAACCTGGATTGAACTCTAATAGCAATGAAACCGGTGCCAAGGGGATGCACACTGGAGACCTTAAAAAGTCAAGTTTAGAACTGAAGTTTAGAAGAATCCTTCTGGTTTGAAAGGACAAAAATGGAACCACAGAGAAGTCAGAAGATGCTTCAGTAGCAAAGAGGGTAATGACCAAAGCAGAAAGAAACAGTCCAGCTCAGGATGTTTCAGAGGAAGGCTACAGGACTTGATGATGGACATGTGGAAGTGAGGGAAAGATTGAGTTGCCCCTCTGCCACTCTAAAAATATCCAAAGATGGCCACGCAGGGTGATGTGGGGGTCTAAGAAATATTCCATACCAGAAGCCATTAAAAAGGAACATCTAGCCCAGAGACAAGCAGGCTGTAAGTAGACACAACCACTGTCTTCATGTATCTGAAGGGCTTCAGTAACATCATCAGCAACATCTACCCCATTGTTCATGCAACAGTTATTGGTGCATTTGTCTGTCTCTCCACTAATTTGCAAGCTCCCCAGGGGCTGAAATCATCTCTTATCTTCGTATCTCCATCTTCTACACTGTGGACAGGCACTTTAAAAGACACTCATTCTCCCCCAGGATGCAGGCTTGCTGTCTATTCTTAGTTTTTGCCTGGATATAAGGCTCTCTTCTCAATCCAGACCCTCCCATTTCAGGGCTGCTGCCAGCCCATCCTGGCACTTGCCCTACAGGGCAGAGGCAAACCCCAAGTTCTCCTCACTTACATCAAGCATAAGAATTGGATTTCTCCCCACAGAACAGATGTTCTGGGTTGGGTTTGATTCCCTGTTTGTTTATTCCTTTGTTTTTTAGGCATTATACTCTGGAAACTAAAAGACATGAGCTCTAGCAATATCTCAGGGTAAGAATTCAGCATCAGGAACATGATTAAACCCTGCTGCTCACATAGCTGTCACCCTACCTGGTAGAGAAATCTGAAGGAAACACAGTTCTAACCATCCTTGTCTCCTCTCTACTGCCTGTCCCTGTCCCCCATCCCCAGAGGGGTTCTGGGCTACTCTGACTTCAGACCCTTCTCCACAACCCCACTTAATTAAAAATATTTAAATAGAAATAATTTGTGACAATTTAGGATTACTCTAAAAGCTGGGCACATGGTTTTAAAATGTGAAGGAAAGATACCAAAAAGAACCAATAAACAATTTAGAGACTGATATAATAATTTAGGAATGCACAAACCATATCGGTGTGGCAGGCAGAACAATGGCCTGCCCAAATATGTCTGTGTCCTAATCCCTGGAATCTGGGAATATGTTACTTCACACGGCAAATGAATGTAAATTGGTTGCAGAGAAAAACAGGTTAAAATGACCTTGGGGTGTCTGGGTGGCCCAATCGGTTAAGCCTCTACCTTTCGGGGCACCTGGGTGGCTCAGTGGGTTGGGCCTCTGCCTTCAGCTCGGGTCGTGGTCCTGGGGTCCTGGGATCGAGCCCCACATCGGGCTCTCTGCTCAGCAGGGAGCCTGCTTCCCCCTCTCTCTCTGCCTGCCTCTCTGCCTACTTGTGATCTCTGTCTGTCAAATGAATAAATAAAATCTTTAAAAAAAAAAAAAGCCTCTGCCTTTGGCTCAGGTCATGATCTCACAGTTCGTGGAATCAAGCCTGTAAGGGCCTGCCCCTCCCAGGGGAACTGGCTTGTGGACCCGGGATGTAGGGGCAGGGCAGGCTGGGTGGAGACGTCCAATCGGTGGGGCACGCGTATATCCACTGGGGTGAATTGGGATTCAATTGGCCGCCTGTGTAGGGTCAGGGCTCAACTACCCCCATAAAGGTTGGTCTGCGAGGCTGACAAGAAGAGGAGAGGAGAGCTGTCAGAAGAAGAAGAAGAAGAGCTGTCAGAGGAAGAAGAAGGAAGAAGAAGAAGCAGAATAAAAAGAGTCGGCGGGATCAGCAGCAGCAGAAGAGTCGGCGGGAGCCACAGCAGAAGAAGAGTCGGTGGGAGCCGCAGCAGAAGAAGAGTCGGTGGGAGCAGCATAGAAGAGCTGTAACAGCTCTTGTAAGGGCTATAAGCCACGCTGGCGGCCCTGAGCCGCCGGCAGCCCCGCGCCGCCAGCGGTCCAGATGCTGGTGGTTGAGCTGCCAGCAGCCCCGAACCGCCAGCCGCCAGAGGCCCCGAGCCGTGAGCCGCCAGCCGCCAGCGGTTCCGAGCCACCGGCGGGCCTGCGGCCCCGAGCCACAGGTGGTCCAGACGCCAGCAGTTCGGCCGCCAGCAGCCCTGAGCCACCAGCAGTCCCACACCGCCAGCGGCCCGAGCCGCCAGTGATCCTGACGCCAGCAGTCCCGATCCGCCAGCGGTCCTGATCTGCCAGCAGTCCTGCGGCCCCGAGCCGCCAGTGGTCCTGACGCCGGCGGTCCCGTGCCCCCTCGGTCCCCCGCCGCCAGCGGCCCCGAGCCACCAGCGGTCCAGATGACAGTGGTCCCGACGCCTGCGGCCCCGCGCCACCAGCGGCCCAGAGCCGACAGCGGTCCAGCTGCCAGTGGTCGAGACGCCAGCAGTCCTGCCGCCAGTGGTCCCGCACCACCAGCACCCTGACACCTGCGGCCCCAAGATGCCTGCGGCACCAAGATGCCAGTGGCCCCAACACCAGCGGCCCCGCCCACACACTGTGACCCTCAGCAGCCGCACCGCGGGGAGCGGCCTAGACAGCAGCAACCTTGCCGGAAACCTTGAGCCGCTGCCTCACCAGAGCTGTGTCATTCTGGGGAGCGGCTTCGTCTGGGAAGAGGTCTCCTCGGTGAGCGGTCCTGCGGAAGCGGTGAGCGGTCCTGCGGAAGCAGTATCGTCAGGGAAGAGGCTTCCTCCAGAGCGGCCTTGCCGGAGTAGCCTTGTCTGTGAAGTAGCCTCGCCAGAGCAGCCTTGTCAGAGTGGCGTCATGGGGAGCAAAATCTGTGTTATCAGTGTTGTCCTCCCTGTCATCGTCGCTGTCATCATCGCCACTTCTTGGGAGCGGCCCTATCCGGGGAGCGACCTCACCAGCAGCGGCCTTCCTGCGAGTGGCCTCTTCTTGGGAGCGGCTCCAACCGGGGAGCAGCCTCATCTGCGGAGCAGCCTCGTTCGGAGCGGGCTTCTTGGGAGTGACCTTGTCGGAATCATCGTCGTCGTCTTTTGGTAAGAGATAGCCCTGACCGGTCAGTTTGATTTTGATGCTTGGCGTGAAATAAAACTTTGTTTGATTTTCGCTTTATATCAGTCTCGTTCCTTTGATCACGGACCCTAACAGAGCCCCGCATCAGGCTCCCTGCCTAAGCATGGAGCCTGCTTCTCCCCCTCTCTCTGCTATTCTTCCCTGCTCATGCTCTCTCTCTCAAATAAATAAATACAATCGTTTTAAAAAATTAAAATTAAAAAAAATAAAAAGACCTTGAATTGAAGAGATTATATTGGTATATTGGATGATTTCAGTGAGACCAGGGTAAGAGAGAGGCAAAAGAGGAGGTGAGAATGATGGGATGTGACAGCTTGAGTCCCCTTACTGGGATCCAGGATTGCCATGATCCAGGAATGTAGGGTTCTCTAGAAGCTATAAAAGACATGGAAATGAGTTGTCCTCTAGAGTCTCAAGAAAGGTACACAGCCCTGCCATCACCTTGATTTTAGTCCAGTGAGAACAGTGTTGGGCTTCTAATCTACAGAAATGCAAAGCAATAAATTTGCGTTGTTCTAAGCCACTAAGTTTGTGGTAATGTGTTATAGCTGCAATAAGAAATTAATACAAATAGGGGCGCCTGGGTGGCTCAGTGGGTTAAGCCGCTGCCTTCGGCTCGGGTCGTGATCTCAGAGTCCTGGGATCGAGCCCTGCATTGGGCTCTCTGCTCAGCAGGGAGCCTGCTTCCTCCTCTCTCTCTGCCTGCCTCTCTGCCTGCTTGTGATCTCTCTGTCAAATAAATAAATAAAATCTTTAAAAAAAAAAAGAAATTAATACAAATAGAGTATTAAATCTCAAAACCTGCACTGCCTATCCAACAAGATACAAAAATTATTAATCAAATTATAAGCAATACTTATTTACTTCTTTTTTTCTGTATTTTCCATAAGGAACATTATTAACTTCGGAATTAGAAAAAAAAAAGTTTTTTAAATAGTGGAAACAGCTTTGCCATTAATGCATATTTTTCTTTTCTTTTTTTTCTTGAGAGCAAGAGAGAGAGAGAAAGAGAGAGAGACGGGGAGGGGCAGAAGAGGAAGAGAGAGAAGCTCAACCAGACTTCCCATTCAGCTCGGAGCCTAATCCCAC
Source organism: Lutra lutra (assembly GCF_902655055.1). Taxonomy (NCBI): domain Eukaryota; kingdom Metazoa; phylum Chordata; class Mammalia; order Carnivora; family Mustelidae; genus Lutra; species Lutra lutra. The sequence goes on along the minus strand of NC_062289.1, from coordinate 65,046,788 downwards.
AACCCCGAGATCATAACCTGAGCTGAAACCAAGAGTCAGACATTCAACCCACTGAGCCACCCAGGCGCCCCAATGCATATCTTATTTTTAAGAAGGACAATAATATTTATACTCTTAGAGCTCAGAAAATAAGAGAAAAGAGTACAGAATTTCAATGAATGGAATCTGGGTAATCCAAGAAGAAGTAATGTAAAACTGAAAGAAAACCTGGGTCAAATAAGCTAAACAGATGTTTTCTACACACAACGGTCTTATAACTTCTTTAATTCCAACAACTTACTATCAATGAATCAACTCCTATTTAATTTTTAATTTTTATTCTTTTTTAAAGATTTTATTTATTTATTTGAGAGAGACAGTGAGCATGCACACAGGCAGGGGGAGTGGCAGAGGGAGAAGCAGCCTCCCCGCTGAGCAGGGACCCAATGTGGGGCTCAATGTGGGGCTCGATCCCAGGGCTCTGGGATCATGACCTGGGATCATGACTTAACAACTGAGCCACCCAGGTGCCCCTATTTTTTCACTTGATCTTAGCCAAAAGGCCGAGAAGCGATGGCGCCCCTATTTTTAAAAGATTCTTAATTAATCTCTATACCCAAGGTGAGGCTCAAACTTACAACCCCAGGATCAAGAGTCACATGCTCTACTGACTGAGCCAGTGAGGCATCCCAAAACAACTCCTATTTAACTACAACTTCCCCAAGAGTCTCAATCCAAGTAGAAAAGTTTTTCTCTTTTGAAGGAACAAGAGATGCAGCTATTCCAGCCCTGACAAAGACACCTGGAGCTGCAAGACAATAGGCACAGCAAAAAGCGAAGCAGGTAGCACCTGAAACAAGACACCCAGATTAAAGTTTAACTTCACAAAATGGTCTTGAAAAAATTTCACAGCTCTCTGTAAATAAAAATCAAACTTATTAAATTACTTCACTAACAACAACAACAACAACAAATCACAGGAAAAATGGAATACAAACACTTTTTTGGTATAATTTTTTGGTATAATTTCTCTAAAAACATCCAGAATCCATGCAAGCTGGACCACTAGACTGAAAAGATGCTCACCTGGGCTTCAGACCTGAGGCCCTCTAACAACTCCCAAACGTACACAGAATCAGAGATGGAGAGCTGGAAGAAGTTACACACTCACCTGGCCAAATGCCCCGTTTCAGGCAGATTGTGTGTAATCTTATTCTCATTTAATAGGATAGGCAACTAGGCCCAGACAGGCTAAGTATAGTCTTAGACAACAGGCTCTTAACTAGACCCTGTCTCTGACTTTTGTCTCTCCCTACTCCAATACCACCACTCCGGGCCCATACACCTCCAATGGCTCCCCATTCCTGTGAACACTCAATGAACACTCCCAACCTGGCAATGAAGGTCTTTCCCAACTTCCCGTGAACACTCGGGCCCCAAATACAGTGCTCACTTGTCCCTGCCTGGCTTCTTCCACAGTCTTCACCCGTCTGCGACATTTCATTCAATCTGCCTTATCTCCCCTATAAAAATTCAATCCATCCTTCCAAGATCCATGTCAACCATCTCTCGCTACTCAAAGCTTCGCCAGACCTCAGCAATGTTCTATGATCTTTCCCATCACACCTCTCAATAACTTTCTTTTTAAAAATATTGCTTTGGAATTACGTGTATACTTATTTTTTTTTTAAAGATTTTATTTATTTATTTGACAGACAAAGATCCACAAGCAGGCAGAAAGACAGGGAGGGGGTGGGAAATAGGCTCCCCACTGAGCAGAGAGCCTGCTGCGGGGCTCGATCCCAGTACCCTGGGATCATGACCTGAGCCGAAAGCAGAGGCTTTAACCCACTGAGCCACCCAGGTGCCCCTACTTGTATACTTATCTTCCACTCACTGCAGACGGGACTGTGTCCCCCTCATCCTGTATCCACTGCACCCTACATGTTCCAAAAACGTAACTATTTAGTGGAACTAAAGAGGCTGGTGTCACAGGGATTTAGTGGGATGAGAAGGAAAGGAAAAAGAAAGAGGGCCACTAGAACCTAGCCTTCCTACTATAAGGTTTAACTATGTTGTGACATTTGTCATATAATCAGTATTGGGCACAGTGCTGGCATGCAATTGGCACTGAACAAATATTTGCTGCATCATCAAATGAATGGAGGATGGAAGAACAATCAAATGAACTCAGGTAGAGTATACAGTCACACCCTCACAATCCTTATAATATAGCCAGAGTTATACAACCAATAAAAATGACACAACTAGTAAAGAACGCAAGTCAGATACCAAACACTAAAGGGCCCCTGAAAGCCTGGCACTGGGGCCAGGCTCTAATGCAAAATGCCCTTGGAAATTGGGACTCTTGTGGGGAAAAGAAAAGAAAAGAACAGAAAATAAAAGAAAAAAGTGAAGACTTGAACTCAAGTCCTTTAGCAGTCATCACATGTCAGATAAGGGAGAACCAGTTCTAGTGGGGGCCGGTCTCCAGATACTAAGAGCTAACAGTCATTGGGCATTTATCACATGCAAGGTGCTGGTTTGTATGATCCCAACTAATCTTCATAACACTGCACTGAGTGGATATTATTTGTTATCTCCATTCTAAGGATAAAAAAAATTGAGACACAGAGAGGTCACAGTCCTAATGCAGAATAAAGCAGTAACACTATAATTTTAAAAAATGAAAGAAAAAAAAAAAAAAACACTGACCTTTTTTTTTCTTTCAGAATTTGACAATAAACTAACAAGTTTGTTGTTCTTAGGGGGTAGAGAGGAGTAGATCCTGTCATTATAAAAGGTCATTAAGTTCAAAATCTGACAGAGATGGCCAAGGTTACTCCCACTTATAAAAAGGACCCAGAGGGGCTCTGGGCAACACTTTGAGGAGGTCAATAAGTCAATGGGAAGAGGAAACAAAGGTAACTTGTTTAGGCTTTGCTAAGAACTCTTGGCAATATTTTAATCCAAGGGTATTAAAAGAGAAAGACCAGGGCACCTGGGTGGCTCAGTCAGTTAAGCATCCAACTTTTCAGCTCACATCTTGATCTCAGGGTCATGAGTTCAAGCCCCAATGTGGAGCCTACTTAAAAAAGAGAGAGAGAGAGAGAGACCACGAGGTGAATTTAGACTGCCAAGGAAAGGAAAAGCCACACCAAGGAGAAAACAAGATGCCCTCACAAGTCTGGATGACTGGGCAGAAAACTGCAGATGAAAAGTCAAACACAACAGTGTTTGGTAAGGTATGTAGGTCAAAATAAAGCTACTATAATAGCATTACAAGCTGGCTAATTAAACGATTTTTTTTTTTAAAGAGTAAAACTTTTGTTATCTGAAACTTCTGGGAATAGTTTTTCGGGAGAAACAAAATTCCCTGAGAACTAGAGATTAGGCTTTAAGTATTAGTGGCAGTGTTTTGTTAAATCCATTTTTTGTCTTTCTCAAATGTACCGGCCCCATGGAGAACACGGAATAGAAGCTAACCTTTTCTAAGTGACTCAGAGCTATCACAATAAACAAAGGTGACTGTGACAAGGTGGGCAGGGAGCTACAGATGCAAGTGGAACAGCATCTACTCCTATAAGCAGTCCTGGATGGGAGTTTCATGAGAGATGCTCGTGCTTGGCTGTGTGACCAGTTAATATAGCTTTCTACAACATCCAACACACCTAGCACTACATGTGCCCTTACACACAATGCATGAGTCTCCATTTCTTGAGCCCTGCTCATGTGTCTGGCAGGGTACAACACAGACAAATGCATGTCTCTGATTCCTGACATTGTTTCAACAGGCAATGATCAGGGTAGCTGCATGGAGTTGGGAGGTTGTGATTTTCACTCCAACTCTGCCATTTCTTACCTAGGTGACCCAAGATAACTGACAAAACCTACCTGAACATCTCTGACTTTGTATTTCCTTCTGTAAAATGTGGACAAAACACCAACTGTGTGTATATATGGAAATCCGCAGAATCTTGCCAATGTCTTAAAACTATGCCAATATCGGCAAGTCATCTCCCTCAAGCCTCACATATAAGAGGATGATCAGATAGCTTTTTGCAATGTCTGCTCTAGCATTAAAATCCTATGATCCAAAAACTTCCACCTCTAGTCATAAGAGAATAACAGGACCTGGGTTTAACTTCCTTCCATAAAGCAACTAGGAAAATGGACAAATATGTGAAACGACTAATTTCAGATCCTAAACAAGTAGCACAGGTCTATGATACATGAGAGACAGAGGAAATGATGTGAGCCCTATCCTATGACTGCCTGAAGACACATCTCAGACCACAGAATAGGAAAAGGCATTCTAGGCAGATCATGATGGTCAAAGTGGAGGAGACAGAAATAAGAGTACAGGAAGTCAAAAGCAGTTGGAAATTCTGAAGAGAAGAGGGCTAAACAACAACAACAAAAATCCCCAAAAATCAAAACAGAATTCCCCTAAGTCTTTGGTGAATCCTAAGACCTACCAGTATAGGTGATATTCCATGAATCTGGAAAAGAACAACCAGGGAACAGTGAGCTAAAAGGCTCCCAGAGTTCACACAGCGCTGAGAGGCATCTGTATGACTCCCAGCAAGAGGAGAAAGGCCTTAAAGCATTCAGTAGAGACCTCAAAGGGGCCATACCTTAGCAGTGGAGTTAAACTATCCTTGTAGCAAGAGCTACTATAGAGTTGCCCTAACAATATTTTAAAATTAGCTTTGTAATACATGCAGAAAAGGCATTTGAAAAAATTCCACACTGCTTCATGATAAAAGCATTCAATAAACTAGATATAGAAGGGAATGGGGGCACCTGCGGCTCAGCTGGTTAAGCGTCTCAACTCTTGATTGTGGCTTAGGTCATAATCTTGGGGTCCTGAGATCAAGCCCCGTGACAGGCTCCACACTGGGTGTGGAGTCCACTTAAGATTTTCCTTCTTTATCTCCCTCTGCCCCTACCCACCCTCTAAAAAAAGGCACCCTCTAAAGTACTCCTGGGTGGCTCAGTTGGTTAAGCATCTGTGCTCAGCTCAGGTCATGATCCCAGGGTCTTGGGACTGAGCCCCACGTCAGGCTCCCTGCTCAGCCATGAGTCTGCTTCTTCCTCTACCTCTACCCCCCATGCATGTGCATGCTCTCTCTCTAAAATAAATAAAATCTTAAAAAAAGAAAGAGAGAGAGAGAGAGAAATAAAAGGGAACTTCCTCAACTTGATAAAGGGCATCTATAAAAAACTCACAACTAACATTATACTTTCTGGTAAAAAGCTGAAAGTTGCCGCCCACCCCCAATCAGGAACAAGACAAAGATGTCCACTCTCACCACTTATATCCAGTATTGTTCTGGAGGTTCTAGCCAGGACGACGAGAAAAGAAAATGAAATAAAAGGCATTCGGTTTGGAAAAGAAAAAGTAAAACTATATTTGCAGATGACATAATCTTGCATATAGAAAAACCTAAAAAAGTATTAGAACTAAAAAAACAAGTTGGGCAAGGTTGCAGGATATAAGATCAATATAATACAAAAATCAATGGCAATTAGGATTTCAGTTTTACGAGATGAAAGAATTCTGAAGAGGGATGGCAGTGATGGTAGAAAAACATTACGAGTGTATTCACTGATACCATTTACTTTTGCTTCTTGGCACTTGTTAGCATTTTCAATCATATTTACTTACAGTTTTTTGTTTAACGCTTGTCTACCTCCATGACAACTCCATGACAGCGAGACCACATCTACTCATTCATCCCTCTAATGGGCCCCTCCAACGCCTGGCAAACAGCAAGCACTAAAAGACTTATTATATAGGGGCGCCTGGGTGGCTCAGTGGGTTAAGCCGCTGCCTTCGGCTCAGGTCATGATCCCAGGTCCTGGGTTCGAGCCCCACATCGGGCTTTCTGCTCAGCAGGGAGCCTGCTTCCTCCTCTCTCTCTGCCTGCCTCTCTGCTTACTTGTGATTTCTCTCTGTCAAATAAATAAATAAAATCTTTAAAAAAAAAAAAAAGACTTATTATATAAATGAATGAATGAACAAATGAACAAATGTCACACTCGTTTGCTTTTATAATGGTACAGATAGACCTGGCTGCCCTGAATCCAGGTTTTCAGCCTCGCTTTACACATAGAAATGTTCAGGAAAAGAGAATAGCTTCAGCAGCAAAGACAGAGCCTCTCAGAACTAAGTGAATAAATGCAAGTGAGATTTGAGGATTTTTGTCTCAACTCTGTTCTTATCACATAAACAAAAGCAGTGTTCTGGCCAGCTTGGCAATGTTCACAAAAGGCCAAGCCTTTTTCCAAAATGCCAAGATACATGAGAGAAGCAATAGAAAAACAAGTATATAAATAATGAGGAAAATGAAGTACACAGACACGTTTCAGCAATTTAAATCAAGAATGGCTGCTGGTGTACGGGACTGGAGGTAACCACATCTCTACTACAAACACAGACAGCATAACACAAAATCTGCAGTAAGGAGTCAGAAATAGAACATTTCTGCCCTCTGGGGGAGCAAACAGCTAGTGACACATCAATTCTGAGAATCCCTAAGGGCATGGGGATAAACAATGCGGCCATAATAATCTTCTTAATGCACATAACTCATGGCCCTGAAATATTCAAAGGCTCTTCTCTGTCTCATCAATACAACCCAAACTCTGAGTCTGGGACTACGTATGAGGCCACCTGCTTTCTTCTCACTCTCATCTACACTCGTCCCTTTAAATACATTGTATTTCTGCCAAACCCTATTACTGCTGTTCCTCATTTTACTCTGTTTTGTTCTCTGTTCTATCTGAAATGACCTTCCCTTGCCAACCACTCTTGGCATTTACAAATGTCCATGCCTGGGATGCCTGGGTGGCTCAGTTGGTTAAGCAGCTGCCTTCGGCTCAGGTCATGATCCCAGCGATCCTGGGATCGAGTCCCGCATTGGGCTCCTTGCTCAGCAGGGAGCCTGCTTCTCCCTCTGCCTCTGTCTGCCTGTGCTCGCTCGCTCTCCCTCTCTCTCTCTGACAAATAAATAAATAAAATCTTTAAAAAAAAAAAAATGTCCATGCCCATCAATTCTAGGCCTTTGTTATTCAAAATCTCAGCTGAAAGTAACCTCCCAGCAAGTATGCACAATACTTTCACCTTCTTAGAGCATGTTTCACTTTTTTACCTTCTATAACTTTTTCACTAACTGTCAAAAGCCACAGAGAAAAGGTTTGGAAAAACCCAAAGAAAATGATCTGTATCTCCCATTCCCATGCCAGCAAAATGCAAAATGGCTAAATATCTTCTCAGGGGAGTTTTACTGAAAAGCGGTATGGTCCCCCACCACTTCCTTTATGGACAGACAGCTGGCCAGTCTCCCACCTATCACTGTTTCTAGTTATCGTAAATTAGTTGAGGGTCAGAATTGTGTGCACACCTAGTAGACCCAACTCTTGATAGAAAGAGACCGAGAGCAGACACAGGTAGAAGCTAGTATCCAAGCAATGGTACTCCAAGTGTGAAGAGAAACCTGAATTCAAGTTTCCACATACCAGAAAACAAGAGCACGATATCATATGGCCAATTCCACCTTGTAGGTTTTTTGGCTGTTTGTTTAATTCGTTATTGAACATAGCCAACCATGGTCAAATATCATTATCTTAGAATCAAAAGAATAAGGTCCCCTTTTATGCTTGCAGAGTTAGCAGGAAAAAGTAAATAAAATCCAACAACATGAAGCTACATATAAATGCGCACAAGGTGTCTTGCTGATGCTATCCACCGTAACTAAGTAGAGTCCTTTGAAAACAGCTGGGCAGTAAAGGTCAAGACCCACCCTCCATTTAGCAGAAGAATGTGAACCAGAAGACGACAAAATTCTAGATGTACAAACATGCTGTTTTGCAAGGAAAAATCTAGACCGCCTAAACAGAGAAATGCTTAATTAGGATCTATCAACATAAAATAAGACATGCAGGCATTAACATAATAAATATGGGCTATTTTTGAAAAAAGGAAAAAAGTGAACATAGCTAAAGACTAATAAGGAGATCTAAGAAATTAAAATACTAATTCGTTAAGTGTTATGGGCTGAATTGTGTCCCCAAAATTCATATATTGAATTCCTCGTCCCCAGGTACCTCAGAATGTGACTATATTTGGACATAGGGTTTTTAAGTTAATACAAGGTAAATAGGGTGGGCCAGTTCTAGAAATCTGACTAGTGTTTTTGTAACAGAAGATTAGGATACAGACAGGCACAGAGGGAAGACTATGTGAAGACACAGGAAGACAGCTATCTACAAGCCAAAGAGAAAGGCTTCAAAAGAAACCAGCAATGCTGACACATTCTTCTTGGATTTCTAGCATCCAGGACTATGAGAAAAGAAATTTCGGTTGTTTAAGTTGTTTTGGTACTTTGTTATGGCAGCCCTAGCAACCTACAGTTACTGTGGCATGATTATAGGTAAAGCTTTTTTCTTCTCCTGATTTCTTCTTAAAGTATTTTAGAGCTGGGGCGCCTGGGTGGCTCAGTGCATTAAGCCTCTGCCTTAGGCTTAGGTCATGATCTCAGGGTCCTGGGATTGAGCCCCGCATTGGGCTCTCTGATCAGCAAGGAGCCTGCTTCCCTTTCTCTCTCTGTCTCTCTGCCTGCTTGTGATCTCTGTCAAATAAATAAATAAATAAAATCTTTAAAAAAGAAAAAAGTATTTTAGAGCTGCCTTAACAACAATGGTTCTAGCATCATGAATTCCCTCTACTGACACTAATTTTCTCTACCCTTACTCTTTAGATGGTTGTTTTTAACATGGCCTCACAAAGGAGACGGAGTGAGGATAGAAATTTTCAACTTCGCGATGCTGGAAAAAAATGCCAATACCATGACTTTTTACTCCATGGCAAACCACTCCAAAGGAGTGGATAACCAAGAACTCCACAAAGCCCACTGCCCTGAGCATCAGAACGTATGTTCCTCAATTAGAGATCAGAGTTAACCAGCTCATCTTCTGGAGCATGTCTGTCCACCAAGGAGGTTCTGGCCTGTCCCTAATGCTGCAGTGCCATTTATACACCACATCGAGTTAGTAAGACACCTCGAGATTCTGGCATTCTAACTGAAGAAAAGAGAGCATACTGTAGGACATGGAAAAAGATTCTGATCAAAGCCTCCTGAGGGTAGGAAGATGAGTGGGAGGGCAAGAAATGCTGCCTACTTTTCAATTCTACCAGGAACTCTCCATGTCCCAGGATTGAGGGTCCATTACTATGTACAGGCCAGACGAGGAAAGGGAGGAACAGGTCACCAATATCCTAGACACAGAGGAGTAGCATCAGGCAGATCCAGGGGGCAGCTTGACAGGGGCAGCTCAGTAACATTCTGAAGACAGATGAGAAGAATGAAGACAGATGAGAAGAGCAGAACAAGACTGGCAGGCAGAAATCAGAGAATGGAAGCTGACCATACATGGAGATTCCACTGTAGACAGGATTCTCTTCTCTATTTCACTCCTCTCACCTTTCTCCCAGAGGGAGAGGGCTGAGGGCTGTGTGGGACAGGATCTCGAGGAACACAGATGATATCCTCAGGGTGGCCCACAATCCTGGGGGTAGGCTTTAGGGCTGAGGTTCCAGTCTTAGGGAAAAGGTCAAAGCTCAGAGATGAATCAGAGACTTGACACCAAGGAGTCTTGTGTTTGACTATCTGAACATGGCAGGGGTCTGATCACCAGACCTGTGACGTAAGAGTAGATGGGCTACTTGTAGCAAGTCTGACTTGATGCTGATCACCTGAACAATCTCATTAATGCCGTTTCTTATTGATCTGGCCTATCTAGTGCATACTAATTAACAATAGGTGCTCAACAAATGTTTCCTAAATCAAAGAGTAAATTAATTAAAGGAAAAGTAAAATTTACACAGCCTGGGATCAGAATGGGTGGGTGGAGTAGGGAAACACCACTGTGACATGTAGGTAGACAAAGACAGGGAAAGGTATGCTGTTAATGTGCCCCAAGTGCCATAAAAGCACATCAAGGCTGCTTGAGTTACCAATGTCTGAACTGAGATGTCAGGTCTAGCTCAGAAAACTGAGCCATCCTCAGCTCGAGCCTATCTGGACCAAGCCCCACTCAGCCCTCTGCCTTCTCTCTGGAAAAAAAGAAGAGGGGAGGGGCGCCTGGGTGGCTCAGTGGTTGAAGCCTCTGCCTTCGGCTCGGGTCATGATCTCAGGGTCCTGGGATCGAGTCCCGCATCGGGCTCTCTGCTCGGCGGGGAGCCTGCCTCCTCCTGTCTCTCTCTGCCTGCCTCTCTGCCTACTTGTGATCTGTCTGTCAAATAAATTAAAAAAAAAAAAAAAAAGAGGGGAAAAAAAAAACAAAACCCAGAAACAAATAAATGAGAAAGAGAGGTTTTTCAACACTCATCTCCCTACTTAAGTCCCCACCTTCATTATCCTGGTGGGTACTCAGAAATTCCTTTACTCTTAAGAACCTCAAGAATACTTCCCTAGGAATTCTGAGGGCTTATTGTCAATTGTTTTAAAGTAGCAGAATGTAGTAAACAGCCATATATCATAGGACTAAGGAGTAACAATGAGGGGCGCCTGGGTGGTTCAGTCCTTAAGCATCTCCCTTTGGCTCAGGTTAGGGTCCTGGGATCGAGCCCCACGTCGGGCTCCCTGCTCTGCCAGAGGCCTGATTCTCCCTCTCCCATTCCTCCTGCTTGTGTTCTCTCTCTTGCTCTCTGTGAAATAAATAAATAAAATCTTAAAAAAATAAGTAGTGAACAATGATCCCTAGCATAATGAAGTCTCAAGATCCCAGGTGAGGATAAGAGGAAACCACCACATATATCTGATGGAATCAGCCATCTACAGAAGCCTTCTCTAAGACAGAAATTATTTCAGGATCCCCAAGACCACCCACGCATACGTAGTTATACTTGTAGCTAAATTACAGTACATTGTATGACAGTGAATTTGTCAGCAAGAGAAAAAGACAAGTGGACTCTGGAGAAACCTGTGCATGGGCTTCCTCCTGTTCTCTCCCTCCTGTGAAGGTATACACAGAGCGTGCTCCCTTCTACAGCAGCAATGTAGTAACATGTATGCTATGATTGTACCTAGAGAAGTCCATTAGAGACATAGCATCCAAGGTTTTTATTGACAGACACAGGCAATGTCTGCCTAGCAGCCATCAAAATTCCAGATTCCCAAGAGGAAAGCAGATAATTATATTGTTTGTTCAGAGTCTAGGCTCAATGAACCACGCTTATCAGTTAGAAAATGGAGGGAACAGTTCAAGTACCGAGTTCCCAGATGTGAGCCAAGGATCAACCTTGCAAGCAATCCCTTCTGACGACTGCAGCCTCGGGCTAGCTTTGTTAACTCTCTTCTTCTTCTTCTTTTTTTTTTTTAAGATTTTATTGATTTATTTTGACAGACAGAGATCACAAATAGGCAGAGAAGCAGAGAGAGAGAGAGAGAGAGAGAGGAGGAAGCAGGCTCCCTGCAGAGCAGAGAGCCCGATGCAGGGCTCGATCCCAGGATCCTGGAATCATGACCTGAGCCGAAGGCAGAGGCTTTAACCCACTGAGCCACCCAGGCGCCCCTGTTAACTCTCTTCTAAAGTGATTTGTAAATGTTACCAATGATACTGAAGTACCTCCCAAACTAAGAGATACTAATGGGGAGCTGCCAACCTAAAAGCTATATTAACTTGTAAAATACACCATAATCTTGACACCAGTAAGCAGTTATTGTAAGATACAAAGCTAACAATGTTGCAATTATGGAATGTTCTTGTGAGGACATGGGAAAAAGCTGAAGGCGGCCAGTTGTGCTTAAGGTGCATTTCTCAGAGTTACCGGGTAGGAAAGGGGACCCTACTAGAGCCACAGGACTGTCTTCACCCAATTCCCTACAATCTCTGCTATTCTCCAAGTCCAGCAAGCAAACTTCTGATATGCTTTTTAGCCCTCCTACTAAGAAGAGAATGTGCTAACTAGCTGGCATGAATTTGATTTGATAAGCCAGTGCTGCAGTCCATTAATTAGGCTCATCAAATGATAACAGTTCTCAATCATGGGTCATTTTGTACTCATGGGTCATTTTGTTGATCTTCATAATACTCTTAACAAGTACTGTCCTTGTATTCTGCAGGAGAAAGCAAAGGTCAGACTGGGGAACTAACCTACCCAGAGTCACACTAATGTAAGCAAATGATAGAGGATTTAAAGTGAGGTATTCCTATCTCTAGAAATCATATACTTTCTATTCTTTTGAATTCCTCCTTCAATTAGAAGTTCGGTTGGCATCAATCTCCCAGGACCTGCTCACCCTGCAGTTAAGTGAGAAATCAGATTTAAGAAACCACAAAGCCGGGGCACCTGGGTGGCTCAGTGGGTTAAGCCTCTGCCTTTGGCTCAGGTCATGATCCCAGGGTTCTGGGATCGAGCCCCACATCAGGGAGCCTGCTTCCTCCTCTCTCTCTTTGCCTGCCTCTCTGCCTACTTGTGATCTCTCTCTCTCTGTCAAATAAATAAATAAAATCTTAAAAAAAAAAACCACAAAGCCAAGGACACTATGCCAGAGAGCCTAACACAGCATTTCAGCATCAACCCTCACCAGAGCCACAAAAGTCTTTTTTTTTTTTAATTTCTTTATTTGACAGAGAGTGAGAGTGAGCATAGCAGGGCTAGCAGCAGAGGGAGAGGGAGAAGCAAGCTCCCCACCAAGCAGGGAGCCCCACGCAGGGCTCAATCCCAGGACCCTGGGATCTTGACCCAAAGCGAAGGGAGACACTTAACCATCTGAGCTACCCAGGCGCCCCCACAAAACTACTCTTAACTGCCCCAGACAGGTCTCCAGTCTCCATCCTTTTCTCCTACTCTTAGACAACAGATCTCTCTTCACCTGCCAGAAACTGTCTGAAAAAAGACTCCCATCCTTGGGCGCCTGGGTGGTGCAGTCGACTGAGCAGCCGGCTCCCGGTTTCAGCTCCAGACTTGACCTCCGGATCATGAAATCCAGCCCAGCACCGGAGTCCGCTTAACACTCGTCTTCCTCTGCCCCTCTCCATCATGCACACGCATGTGTACACACGCTCTCCCAAATGAAAGAAAGAAAGAGAGAGGAAGGAAGGAAGGAAGGAAGGAAGATAGATCACCCCTACAAAGCTACATACTATAATGAGTCCCATCACACGACGGTGGGGGAAGAAAGCTGACTTCTACTGTTCACCTACCTACAGGAGACACTTTATGCTTGAATCCACGTACTTCTCAAGAATCACTTCATTTCACCCATAAGGAAACAGGGCTCTAAGAGTTGAAGTAACTTGCCTAAGAGGACAAATAGTAACAGTGCAGGGACCAAACATGTCTGACTCTAAAATCTGTTCTCTCTACCATCCGAGCGATACCTTTTGAGTTTCCTTTCACCTTTCTCCCAAGGCAAAGATTCCTCCGGGATAAGTTCCCCTTCCTCCTCTGAAGCAATCCTGAGTTCAATTCTCTGCCAATGACAGTTCATTCCCCCTTCCCTGCCACTGTCCCTTCTTCCAAACACAATCTTTTTCCCAGTCTAACGCCCCCTCTAGATTGACAGAAAAACAACGCGGAGATTTGCATTTCAGAAAGCGATTTCAGATGTACTATTTCATTTGCCCTTCACAACAGTGTGAAGCGGGCAAAATAGGTAAGCACCCCCATTTTATGAGAACAGCATGTCTCCACGGTCATGGAATAAAAAGCAGAGAAGTCGGGAGCAGAGCCCCAGGTTTTGACTCCGGTCCTCCGCCGTTCCCACCACTGCTTCTCCCTGCCTGCCGCCCCCGCCCTGCTGCATCACAAGGTGCCCCCTCGGCTCAAAGCCGGGCCTGTAACTCACGTCCCTCCCACGCCACCCACCCGCAAAGTCCCCACCTGTTCTGTCCACTCCTCGCCTAAACCAACACCATTATGCCCCTCTCTTCACCAGCGCCCTCCGCTCACCGACCTCCTCACCGCCCCAGCCCCGGCGCCCTCCGCTCCTGTACCCCTTCCTGTCACAGGTAGCCCTAGAGCACCTCTCGGCCTTCCACAGATCCTCGCCCCGCCTACCCACTTCGCCATCCCATATCCCTTCTCCTGTCAGCCCGCGGCCCGAGCGGCCAAGACTACCTTCTCCAAAGATGCCGGTCTCTGCACGGCCAGGGAGCGGGCCAATGACAGGACTGTGTTGAAATAGAAGCCCCGCGAAGTGCTGGACCCCGAGCCGCCGCCGCTGCTGCCGCCGCCCCCTGCCCGGGCCGCGGCCGCCGCCATCATCGCGCGCGCGGCGGCGCTGCCCGCGGGCTTCCCGCACCCGGCCTACGAGCGCCAGAGCTCACGGCGCAGGCGCGGCGGCAGCCGACTTCCCCGGCACGTGACCTCTGTTGCCGACATTGGCTGGGGCGTGGCCGTGGGACGATTCCACCTCTGGAGGGGAGAGAGAGAACGAGCGGTAGGCCGCGGTCGCGCGCACCGGACGTGGCGCCCCCCCAAGTCGCGGAGCAAGATGGTCAGCTCCAGAGGCGGGGCCTCCTGCGCTAGACTGGCGGAAGGAATTCTCTCAGGACGGGGTGGGTGGAGGGGCGTAGCGCGACGCTGGGCTGTGGGCTGTGGAGCTGCTGTGCTGCAGAGCGGTGGGCGCTTCCCCAGGGCCTCGGGAGGTCGGCCTGGAGCCCTGAGGGCTTGAAAAGGCCGTTCCTTGCCTTGGCCACGCTCTTCCTTCTCCTGCCCAGACCCAGACGAGCCCCTGCACCATGTCGGCCTACCCCAAAAGCTACAACCCATTCGACGACGATGCGGAGGATGAGGGTGTCCGGCCAACGCCGTGGAAGGACTACCGCGACCTCCCCGATGGACCCGGCGCGCCCATGGACAGGCAGCAGTACCTGCGGCAGGAGGTGATGCGCAGGGCCCAGGCCGCGGTCGCCAGCACCGACAGGTCCCTGTCCCTCGTATACGAGTCCGAGAGGGTCGGCGTCGCCTCTGCCGAGGTGAGTCTGGAGCAGGGCAGGAGGGCCCGACCAGTCTGAATTGTCACACGAGGTCAAGAGACGTTAGCTGTACAAAGAGGTGTGTGTCTTGAGTGCTTGAAAGCGGTAGTTTGCTCACCGTAATGTTCCTTAGCTGTTAGCAGAGCTCGGGTTAGGGAAATGGAGTGTCTGTTTTCTTTATATAATTACCTGCTCAGAATCCCAGATCCAAAGCTTCAACCTTCCCTCCCCAAGCGACCCAGAATGGGTGAGCACTGTGCCTGCTGGGGTGTGTGTGTGTGTGTGTGTATGTGTGTGAAGCGTCAGTGCAAATGGGCCTTCTTTCCTATCACTGACCACTTCATCTCTCTGGTAGAGGTGATGAGGTCTGCCTGGGCAGCTGCTGAATAAGCCATAGCCCAAGTATGGTCAAGTCTAGGGTCTTACTTTTACTTCCCAAATCCAAATGAAGATGTCCTAGATAGCATATGGTCTGTGACAGTCCGTTTCTCTCTATTCACCTTTGTCAGTTGGTCTTTCTGCCCATGGGAGATTTCAGAGCCCGTAAGTGAGGATTGTTCTTTCTTAGGCACCATGTTTGTTCCCTCAGCCTACTAATGTTTGGTTTGTTTGTTTTTTTTAAAGTTCTTGGAAATGTAATAATAGATCATTGGTGTATCAGCTAACATTAATCTAAAGGATTTGTAGCTTCGAACCTTAGTACTGGAAGCTGAAGTGTTGTCTTCCTCCCTGGGTCTCTTTGTAACTCTTATCTCTGACAGAGTTCATTCTGACCTGATCACTTACAGTCTTGGGCAGTTTGAGATATGTTGGTTAATTTCTCAAATAGTCATCTAGGTCTTAACCCCATTGCCGCTTTTGTGGTTATTTTCCTTCCCCACTTCCATTTCCTTCCCCACTTCCCGCTGTTAGAGTATCCCTCATTGGCTCATTTTCCTGTATGTGGCTTCCTTAAGGAAGTTTAGCTGTATTTCTTACATCTTATATCCACTGAATTCCTGTGTTTGAGCCTAAGTGGCAAGTGTTGACTAAGATTTGGAAAGATTATCTAAGGTCTTAGGACCCTAGTGGAGGAGTTTCTTGAGGGTACCAGGTCAGAGGAAGCCAAGTAAGAACTGTTTGAAGGGACATCTCTGGAAAGCATGAGAACAGGAAATCAGAATGATACCAAGTAGGTTGTAATGGCAGAGGAGAAACTCAAATCTGGCTTTTAAGGCTAAGATTTAGACAGGAAGGAGAAGGAGGGAGAGGAAGAAAGGTAGGAGGAATGTTCACAGGGCAGAGAGGAGCACTGCAAAGACACTGGCCCACCACCAGAGTTCCTGGACTCCAGTAGGGAAGTGAAGCACAGGATATGTTCAAAGAAAAGGCCCAGAAGAGGTAGCTTAGGAGCCTTTCGTGGTCAAGAGAAAGTCTTTCAGAGGGAAGGAGAGTCAAAAACATATTAGAGGTGAGTGGTTTCCCGTGGATTGTGGTGACACTTCCTCTCCAAGCTGCCTCCAAAGGCCCTTCTCTCTGTGCAAGGGGAATGATGAGAAAAGAGGTGGACCAGCACCTCAGGCCTATGAGGCTTGGATCAGGCCAAGTTGGTGTTGCTCTGAGAGGTATAGTGTGATCATGACTGGGCAGGTGACAGGCACTGTCATCATCAGTATGGTGACACTGAATTTTTCTTGGATTGAGTCGGTTCCCAGTCACCAGAGGCCCTAGGAGGCTGGAATGGTCAGCACCCCCTCCCCTCCCACTTTGTGCTGTCCGGACTGCCTTGGAATCAGTCTTTGATTCCAGTCAGAATGAGGGTGGCAATGGGGCTGGTGTTAGTGACCTCATCTGCCACTCTGTGGCAGCAGACCCAAGTCACCTGCTAACCTCCCTACTTAGAGACACATTGCTGAGCTGTGCAAAAACATGATAGGTTTTTATAGAGGGTTAGGAATGTGCAAATATTAGTTTGGGAAGCTGTCATTCAGTCCCAGCTTGGCAGAAGTAGGAAAATCACTTAGGTCACCCTTAGTGAAGGAGACCCGTCCTCCTCCTGTGAAACTGGACAAGGTTTATTTCTCACCAAGAGTCTAGCCACGAGTCATGACTGCCACGGGACAGAATTAGAGAGGAGCAGTTTGTACTTAACTGGCCTGGTAAGCACAGTCCAGAACCATGGAGAGACTCGTAGGCCACTCGTAGGCCACTCAGCTCTTCTGTTTCACAAGTCTGATTTTTATTCTTTCTTTTACCTAAGGTTTAGCTTTTGTGAAGCGATGTCCAATCACATAGTTCAAAACTTAAAAAATGTACAGAAGAGTAAGAAGTTTCATCCCCGCCCCAACCCCGCTCCCACAGCAGCCAGCCACCGTCAGTTCCTTCAGTGTCCTTGTGGAGATACTCTGTGGATAGAAACAAAGCTATAGTCACTTCCGTCTTTTTTTCTTTCTTCTCTTTTTTTAATTTTTTTTTTTAAAGATTTTTATTTATTTATCTGAGAGAGAGACAGTGAGAGAGAGCATGAGTGAGAAGGTCAGAGGGAGAAGCAGACTCCCCATGGAGCCGGGAGCCCGATGCGGGACTCGATCCCGGAACTCCGGGATCATGACCCGAGCCGAAGGCAGTCGTCCAACCAACTGAGCCACCCAGGCGTCCCTCTTTTTTTAATTTTAACTTGAGTGGATGCATTCTATATATTCTAGTCTGTATATTTTTTTAAATAGGATTGGAGGTTATTCCTTAGTAATATATAATGCACTGATCTTTTTGTTATTGTTGTTTTTATGGCTGTGTCCTAGTCCATTGAATGGATGGCTTGTATTTATGTAACCAGTCCTCTGCTGATAGGCATGTGGGTTGTTTGCACCTTTGGGCAAGCCCATGGAGACGTGCCTGCCCAGAGTTCCCTGTCCCCTCTGGCATTGAGCATATGCTCCTGTAATTCACTCCTTTTGTGAAGCCTGGGATCTCATTTGAGGGGAGTCCAGCAATCAGTGTTAGACTGGGGCCTGAGTGGCTGGCACAGTAACATCAATGGGACGGGAGTAGTGTTTGGTAGGCCAGCACACAACCACGTAGGCATGACCTCTCTTCAGAGGTCAGGCGTGTGGCTGAAGGCCCCCACCTAAATCACGCTGTGAAGCATGAACTATCTGGCCTAGCCTAAGGACTCCGGTAAACAAAGATCCTCTTATCGGGGTAATATACGGGCCAGGAGCCAGGCAAGGCCTGTCTTTGGAACATGCAGGGCGCAGACAGCCCAGGCCTGCTGAGTTAGTCCTTAGTGAGCCCGGCTCAGCCAGCACACAGGCAGTAAGGAGCACCAGCCTTTGCCCTTGGTGTTTTCTCCTGCAACTGACAACTCCATTGGTGTTTCGGAGTCCATTCTGTACTACTGCAGTGAGACAGAGCCACAATTCGAGCATATTCCATTCTCCTGTGTCGCCATCAGCGCTCTTGCATGTACATTCTCCTGGAAAGAGAGTGACATGAAGGAGATGAATTTCCGGTTTCTAGGTTCAGCTGATTGACTCCAGACTGACCTCCACCTAAGCAGGTTATTCGATACCTGAGTTTAATTTCGAGCTCAGTACAGGAACCTTAGTCCTGACATTTTCCTTCAGAATCTCAGGGCCTGACTGGGTCAGGGAAGACAGCCAGGCCCAACTGAGCTTATGGGATGTATCAGCTCTGAATCGGACTTGGGATCTGGTGGTCACTGCTGCCCTCTGTGACGCCTGCTGGGTCCTGCCTGGTTTTCTGCCTGCTTCCTCATCTCGTGCTCACGTTCCTCTTCTTCTCTCAGTTCCCCCAGTGGGCCCTGCGGCCCAGGGCTGCTGCACACATGGGCTGCACCCTCTGCCCCGAGTCCCTGACCCTACCCCCACCCTTTGCCTAACTTCTCACCTTTCAGTTTCCCCTTCAACACCGCCCCATCTGGGAGCCTTCCTGACTCCCCCTTAAGCCAGGTAAGGGGTCCCTGCGAGTAGCTGACCCTGGCGCTGTCCATCGTGTATGTGTAGGATAGCTTGCTTTTCTGCCTCCCCCACTCTGAGTTCCCAGCACCACAGTGTTGTCAGTAAATGAAAAGTGAAATGAAACTTGACTCATTGAGCCCTCCGCCAAGACTGTAAGCTCTGGCAGGGCAGAGATATGGGGCTGCTTAGTTCATCCCTGGGTCCCTAGAGCGTGGAACAGTGGATGGCAAAGTAGTATCTGTTCGTGGATATCTTGTGACACTTCTGTCCTTCTGTGTGTGTTTTCTGTCAGCAGGAATTCCCTGATGTGTTCACATTTGCACAGGGCCCAGGGACATAACCCATCTGGCCAGAAGTTGTCCCCCCATAGGACAGAGTGTACCCTCACAGGGCCTTCAGTTGGCTTTTGCATTCTCTTGCTTTATCAATAATCCCTGTTTGACAAAGAGCTGCAAACCAAAGGGAAATTGAGACACCCCCCCCTCTCTCTGCTGTTTCTCAGCACAGTACCCCTGGCCCAACCAGATCTTTTCTCTGACCATTTTCTTTTTTCCTATTAAACTTCTAGAAAACTCCTTTTAGAGCTCAAGGTGGGGGAGGCGTGGATCACCTATAATGCTAACATCTGAGCTTTGCATGCTTGCCCTTTACACAGCGGTACTCTCTGGAGCTCCCTCCCCTCATAGTCGCCCTTGTCTCTCCATGACCTCCATTCTCCCAGGGACCCATGACGATCCGCATGCCCTCCCTTTTGGGGGACAGGACAATGTCTGGGAATTGGGGTGTTTAAGGTCCACCTAGCTTGTCCTTCCTGTTCTGGTATTCCTGGTATTTACTCCTCCAAGTCCTTCTTCCTTGTCAGTTAGAACTAGGTCACAAGCACTTGGAGCCCGGTCTTTTCCTCTGCCTCAGAGGATGGATCTCAGCAGAAGTTTCTCCTCTGCCGGCCTCCTGACCAGCAGATCACCTTCAGTGAACACCAGCTTCCAGCTTGCAGAAACTTCCAGAGACCAGAACAGCACTCACTTCCCTGGCCAGCCACCCCCACAGATTTCTCTTCACTTCGATCATAACATCTAACTCAAGACATTTGGTTTCCTTACCGGGTCAGTACTGTGATGCAGACTTGGAGTTTGAGAGACTGTTTCACTTGTGAACAGAAGAACGTAAGATCTCACTGTGAACTAGGGAATGTTTTGTCAGCTACTTGTTACTGCTGCTACTCTCCAAATTGAGGTTGGGAGGCCGAAGCAAGAAGGCAGGTGGTTGGTGAGATGAGCCACCGGGAGAGCCGTGGCTGTGAGGGAAGCCGAGGACCTGTGTCCTTGTGTGACAGAGCCCGGGCCAGCACCCACCCCAGGAAGCTGGGTACCTGTCCTGCTTCCTGTTCTTCATCTTCTGCTGAAGGGGAAGTTAAGCTGGTAGGACTGAACTGTTGGCAATATATCAACTCAAAAACCATGTAAATGCTGGAGAAAATAATTTTAATCCTAATTTAGAGCCTTGCCTTATTCCAGAATAGACTTACCTCAGAATGGACAAGAACATGACAAACCTGAGATGTTGGAAGGAGAAAATCTAGATAAATTAGGAACTCATTTTTTGTTTTCCTTCTAAAACAGAGCTCTTGGAAGTTTTGACCCAGATGACACGGTCTGTTAAGATGTTTCCTTTTGTTTAAAAGAACCTGATGGCTTCTTCAGACACATCTCAGGAGCTGGTGAAAAACATTTAAACTATTTGAAGTTATAAATCTCAGCAGTTCTAAGTTTATTTCCAATAAGATTTTTTGTTTTCTGCCTACACGTTATGTTTTAAAAGTTCATCCACTATAAACTTTGAGAGCTCAGGTTACATGTTGGGTCCCTAAATGTTCTAAAAGCTTTCTACTGGGGCACCTGGGTGGCTCAGTCATTAAGCGTCTGCCTTCAGCTCAGGTCATGATCCCAGGGTCCTAGGATTGAGCCCCACATCTGGCTCCCTGCTCTGCAGGAAGCCTGCTTCGCCCTCTCCCACTCCCCCTGCTTGTGTTCCCTTTCTTGCTGTGTCTCTCTCTGTCAAATAAATAAAATCTTTAAAAACACAAATAACGTAAAAAATAAAACCTTTCTGGGGCGCCTGGGTGGCTCAGTGGGTTAAAGCCTCTGCCTTCAGCTCAGGTCAGGGTCCTGGGATCTAGCTCCACATGGGGTTCTCTGCTCAGCGGGGAGTCTGCTTCCCTTCTTCTCTCTCTGCCTGCCTCTCTGCCTACTTGTGATCTCTGTTAAATAAATAAATAAATAAATATCTTAAAAAATAATAATAAATAAATAAACCTTTCTACTAATGCTTTTTTGACTGAAATGGGCTCTAATAAACCCATTGTGTATATTTTTATTTTTATCCTTCAGTTGTCAGAGGCATTTATTTAAAAATTGTTTGTGATTCTGTTTTACGGTATTAAGAGAAAAATCTCTAACTATTATCTGCTATGGGCAACATAACTGCTGAGCCACAGACAGATGCAGGGTTGGAAGAATCAAAAGGTGGTAGATGGCAGGGATGGCTTCATGAAATAAAACAGGGAAAGCTTGAGAGCCTCCAGGGTGGAAAGGTGGATCACAAAAAAGGAACACGGCTGGAATGGCCCGAGATAGGGACCCAAGCAAGTTTGGCACAAAGGAAGGTTTTAATGTTACTGTGGTGGCACATTCACATCCACCTTCAGAACTCTCAGCTCTACTTTTTTTTTCTTTTTCTTTTTCTTTTTTTTTTAGATTTTATTTATTTATTTGAGAGAGAGAACATGAACAGGGGTAGGGGCAGAGGGAGAAGCAGGCTCTCCACTGAGCAGGGAGCCCCACGTAGAGCTCGATCCCAGGACCCTGGGATCATGACCTGCGCTGAAGGCAGACACTTAACAAATGGAGCCACGCAGGCGCCCCAAAGTTCTACTTTAGAGAAGGTCTTCAGGGAAGATTTCTCTGAGGAGGTGGCCTCTGAGCAGAGACCTGAATTAAATGAGGAGCAGAGCTGTACAATTATCTGGGCGAGGATTATTACAAGCACAGAGTAGCATACACAAAGGCCCGGAACAGAATCACCTTCCTGTTACAGGTTTTAAAGGTGAAACTATGAGTGAGTTGGAATCAGATATTAACAGGGCCCAGAAATGACCCAGGACCTAGCCTGTGAAATAATTTGAAGGCGTGACCAGGGTCAGGTGGATCCAGTGACCCAACAGAAATCCCGT
Source organism: Lutra lutra (assembly GCF_902655055.1). NCBI lineage: Eukaryota > Metazoa > Chordata > Mammalia > Carnivora > Mustelidae > Lutra > Lutra lutra. The sequence goes on along the minus strand of NC_062289.1, from coordinate 65,024,627 downwards.
ATCTGAAAAGTGGGAGTACAAGAGCCAGAGTCCATGGGCGCAGTGCCAGGTCAAAGCCTGTAAGGTGCATGGGGGCCAGGAAAGAGGGAGAGCTAGAGGATGTGCTGCCAGTCCAGGCCCTGCGCATCTTACCAGGGTCCTCTGAGCCAGCCTCTTGTGGGCATGAGGGAGAAGAACTCAAGAGCAAATACGAAAGAAAGCCAGTAGAGGCAGGACAGGGAAGGGCAGAGGAAGGTGTTCCCTGAAGAGATAACCTTCCCCCGAAAGATGGCAGCATCTGTCCCCATACGTGCTCTCTGAGGGCTCATGACAAGCCTGCTGTGTGTCCCCTAGAGAGGGAAAAGTTACAAAATGGTATAACACCATCACCTCTCATTTTCTCCAGGAACTCGATCGTCAGCGAGGCGTCTTAGAACGCACAGAGAGGATGGTGGACAAGATGGATCAGGATTTGAAGACCAGCCAGAAGCACATTAACAGCATTAAGAGCATGTTTGGGGGATTCGTCAATTACTTCAAATCGAAACCAGCAGAGACTCCACCCGAACAGAATGGCCCCCTCACCTCCCAGGCCAATAGTAGGTGAGTGGGTCTTCAGCCATCCAGAAATGAAGTAGCTGAAAATGGTGTTTAATGCAAATGGTCAAGACTTTGAAGCCACTTCTAGTGCCTTAAAGGGACCCAAGATCTGTGTAAGTTACTCATTGGAAGGGATTCATCCTCACACATTTTGAAACAAGAAACATTTTTCCAGTGCTCCTGATGCTGTTCATTTGATTGAATAAATAGGGTCTCCAAAAAAGTTAAATTACTGCTCCAGTAATTGTAATTTGAAAGAATATTCACCTCAGAAAGCTTAACCAGTATAAATGTTCCTCCCTTCACAGAATTTTAAAAATTCTTTAAAAAGTCTTTATATCTGGGGCGCCTGGGTGGCTTAGCTGGTTGAGCATCTGCCTTCAGCTCAGGTCATGATCCCAGGGTTGTCGGATTGAGCCCCGCGTTGGGCTCCCTGCTTAGTAGGGAGGCTGCTTCCCCCTCTCCCTCTGCTGCTCCCCTTCCATGTGCTCTCTCACTCACGCTCAATCTCTCACTCGCTCGCTCGCTCAAATAAGTAAAAATCTTAAAAAAAAAAAAAAAAAAAAGCCACCCAGGGATCCAGGGTGGCTCAGTGGGTTAAGCCGCTGCCTTCGGCTCAGGTCATGATCTCAGGGTCCTGGGATTGAGCCCCACATCGGGCTCTCTGCTCAGTATGGAGCCTGCTTCCCCCTTTTTCTCTGCCTGCCTCTTTGCCTACTTGTGATCTCTGTCAAATAAATAAATAAAATCTTTAAAAATATAAAAAATTAAAAAATAAAATATTTTTTAAAAAAAGTCTTTATATCCAATATTTCCATATCTAATGCAGCCTGGCCATTAACTTTCATTTTAAAATGAGTGATTATTTTTCTCAGACGTTTCAGTTAGGTAATAAAATCATTTATGTAGGGCACCTGGGTGGCTCAGTGGGTTGGGCCTCTGCCTTCGGCTCAGGTCATGATCTCAGGGTCCTGGGATTGAGCCCCACATCGGGCTCTCTGCTTGGTGGGGAGCCTGCTTCCTCCTCTCTCTCTGCCTCTCTGCCTACTTGTGATCTCTCTCTCTCTGTCAAATAATTAAATAAAATCTTTAAAAAAAAAATCATATATGTAATTTGGGCAGGTATTTAAATATGTGTACAAAGATAAAAGAGTCAGGTTTTTGCTAAAGTAGATTACTAGTCATATCTCAGACCACTGTATTTATTTTTTATTGTAAAAATAATATAGCCAGGCACCTTGGTGGCTCAGTTGGTTGGGCAACTGCCTTCGGCTCAGGTCATGATCCCAGGGTCCTAGGATTGAGTCCCGCATCGGGCTCCCAGCTCCATGGGGAGTCTGCTTCTCCCTCTGACCTTCTCCCCTCTCATGCTTTCTCTCACTCTCTATCAAATAAATAAATAAAATCTTTAAAAAATAAAAATAATATAACCATATTACAGAAAATCTACACCTTACTTACCATAGCACAAAAACTCAAAACTTAGTTTCTCCCCCTTACTCAGTGTTTTCATAGCTGCAATCACAGTGTTCATTTGGTTTTGTAGCCTACTTCATTTAACCCAGAGAAAGGTCTGATGTAATGTTACTATACAGGCCTCTCTGTTTATCTTTTATTTTCTAAATCTGGAACACAGAACGATTTTTTTTTAAGGTTTTATTTATTTATTTGGCAGAGAGAGAGAGGGCTCACAGGTAGGCAGAGTGGCTGGCAGAGAGAGAAGGAGAAGCAGACTCCCTGCTAAGCAGAGAGCCCAATGTGGGGCTTGATCCCAGCGCCCTAGGATCATGACCTAAGCAGAAGACAGACATTAAACCAACTGAGCCACCCAGGCTCCCCTAGAACAATTTTTTAAGAGGCATTTTTTTAAGTTCGTAACTGATGTAAAGTGCACACATCTTAAGTATGTGTTGACATTTCCACTCAACAGGTGACTGCTTACCTGTGGATATACTTGTGTGGCTACCACCTGGATTAGGACCCAGGATGTGGGAGGGAAGAAATTGGGAAACTGTTTCCAGCTCACAGTGGCTCTGGGGAGAAACAAGTGCAGGTGAAGGAACTGAGGGTGTAGCAGAAAGACCAGGAAGGCGGATCATTGGTATTTACGGAGAGGAAACTGCAGAAGGGGAACAGGCAGTTGGTTGGGCCTGGGGGCTATTCCCTGCGGATACGCTAGCCAAAGTAGGAGCGTTGATTGGTTTTGTGGCTCAGTCATAATCACTATCCATCCCTGATTTTCCAGCTTGGCCCTGATTTCAGATACCTGTCACCTTTTTCCCCCAACTGGGGTAGTTTCTGGGGTTGTTCATTTGGTCAGAGTTTGTTTGTTTGTTTTGTTTTGGTTTTATGGTTTTTTTGTGGTTTGGTTTGATTTGCCGTTTACAAATTGGAAGGATGTTTTGTGTCCCCCTTTTTGGGTTTTTATATGTTAGGGGAAGTTGAGATGTCTGTTGTCACTTTGGATTAAGACATCTACGTCACATGAACTCAGCAGCAGAGACAGCCCTTTGTTGGCACTTTCCTGTGTCTCACATGTCCCTTCCCAAAGGCTTCTTGGGGCTAGTGCTGTACCCCCGCCCCCACTCACCCAACCCTGGTCATACTTTAAAAGTCTTTCAAGTCCTGGGGCTCCCAGGGCACCTTACTTTTTGGGGGAAGCATCTTGAAAACTCAAGGCCTTTTTGACAAAGGTGTCCCAGAAGTGAAGCAGCTGGACCAGCTTCAGCGAGGTGGGCCTCTTGGTGCCTGATGTCACGTGCCCCCGCCTAGCCTTCTGCCTCTAGATCAGCCCCAGTCAGCTGGAGCGTTCTTCCCATCACTTGGTGAATGCAGCAGAGACCCTGAGGAGGTGGGGCTTTGCCCTGGGAACCAAGGCACCGACCTCTCAAGTGGAGTTAGGGTTACGTGGGGTCCTGACAATTAAAGGAGGGGGAAGGTGGCAGGCGCGTAGCAGTCAAAGCACAGGAGAAGCTGGGACGAGTGAAAGGCATTGGCTATTTCTAAAGTGGGAGCCCAGCAAACTCTTGACATGGAGGCGTGGCCTGCAAAGCTATCTGTGAACTCCTAAATCCTTACCCTTGCAAAAATCACTGTAATGTGTAATTGCTTCTATGAAATGAGTAAATCTTTATAATCCTGTCATAACCCTACCATAAATACAGCGATATTCTGATATAAAAACTTTTAAAATAAGTTCCTCTTAAACAAACAAAAAATCCTATGAATCCTGTGTATATCCTTGTTACACAAACCCTTCAGCCTTCTCTGAAGTTTTGTTTCTTGGTAAGCCATTTTTTGATTTGCTGACAAAGCTTCATAGCTGCTGGTTCCCATTTGCATTTAAAGCTCATGGAGAGGGGTGCCTGGGTGGCTCAGTCAATTAAGCATCTTTCTTCAGCTGGGGTCGTGATCCTAGGGTTCTATATCGAGTCCCTGTTTGGGGTCCCTGCTCTGCAGGGAGCCTGCTTCTCCTTCTGCCTCTCTCTTTGTTTCTGTCTCTTGTGAGTAAATAAACGAAATCTTTAAAAAATACTAAAATAAAAAAATAAAGCTCACGGAGATGTCCCTTCAGATCATAGATTTAACCACTCCCTAAATTTGAAACACTCTGACTTATTCAAGACTCGGTTGCTGACCAAGAGCCACCACTCTTCTTTTAGTTCTCTTCCTTAACCATTTCTGTCACTCTCCCTAGAATTGGCTTTTTGCCATCTTTCACAAAGAAGCCAAATTTTTGTCATTTATGTATTACTACCATATACATCTTGGCACAAAGGAAAAAAGTCAGCTTTGGGGTATATAGGCTGGATGATGGCCAGGTGTGCTCAGCTGCAAGCACCTGCTTGCACGTGGGGCTCACAGTTGTGCTCAGGGAAACTAGCGGTGTGTTCTAGACCTCTAGTCACTACTGCTTTTTTTTTTTTTTTAAGATCTTATTTATTTATTTTGGAGAGAGAGACAACATGAGTGTGAGGGGCAAAAGGAGACAGAGAATATCAAGCAGACTCCATGCTGAGCATGGAGCCTTGTGCAGGGCTTATTCCAGGACCCTGGGATCATGACCTGAGCTGAAACCAAGAGTCAGATGCTTAACCGACTGAGCCACCCAGGCACCTCTCCAGTCACTGCTTCTGAGTAATGAAATCCTCAGATTATAGGAGGCTCTGTTCTGTTCTGCACATCGCTGGAGCACTGGGGGCCTACGATGCCTTTAGCCTGATGGGGTCCAGGCTTACATCAGTGGGGAGACATTAAAGGCTTTAATCAGGGACACCTTTAGCCTCATGGGGTGCACGCTTACACCAGTGGGGAGACATTAAAGACTTTAACCAGTGGCGCCTGGGTGGCTCAGTTGGTTGAGTGTCCGCCTTCGGCTCAGGTCACGATCCCGGGGTCCTGGGATCAGGCCCAAGTTGTCCTCCCTGCTCAGCAGGGGGTCTGCTCCCTCTATCTTTCCCCCCACCCAACCCGCCACCCGGCTTGTGCTGTCTTTCTCTCTCTCTCTCTCTCAAATAAATAATAAAACATTAAAAAAAAATTTTTTTTTAAGATTTTATTTATTTATTTGACAGAGAGAGATCACAAGTAGGCAGAGAGGCAGGCAAAGAGAGAGGAAGAGAAGCAGGCTCCCTGCTGAGCGGAGAGCCCAATGTGGGGTTCATCCCAGGACCCTGAGATCACGATCCGAGCCAAAGGCAGAGGCTTTAACCCACTGAGCCACCCAAGCATCCCAAAAAATTTTTAAAAGACTTTAACCAGAGTGCGGTGCCTGGGTAGTTCACGAGTAAATAAACTCATGAGTTCAGCATCTGACTCTTGGTTTTTGACTCAGGTCATTATCTCACAGGATATGGGATTGACGGCCACATCAGGCTCTGCTCTCAGCAGGGAGTGTCCTTGAAGTTTCTTTCCCTCTGCCCCTCCCCAATCCACCTCCCACTTGCACTCGTGTACACATGCACATTCTCTCTCTCCCTCTCTCTCTCAAATAACTCTCTTGGGTGCCTGGGTGGCTCAGTTGGTTAAGTGACTACATTCGGCTCAGGTCATGATCCCGGAGTCCTGGGATTGAGTTCCACATTAGGCTTCCAGCTCCATAGGGAGTCTGCTTCTCTCTCTGACCTTCTCCCTTGTCATGTTCCCTCTCTCGCTTTCTCAAATTAAAAAAAAAAAAAAAAAATCTTAAATCTTTCAAAAAATAAAGACTTTAATTGGAGAGGTTCATGCAGGGGATGTTAGAAAGATGCCTGGCATCTTTGGGTAAGGATTGGAAAGGCAGGCGCTCACCCATGTAAAGATGAAGAAACAAGGCAGAAGGAGGGCTGGATTTTGGGGATCTGCGGGGGGATTGAGAGAATGTTTATATGGCTTACGGGGAGTGGAGCTGTGCAGAGAGAGGGCAGACGTGGACAATCATTGGTTTCCAGCTTGGCCAACAAGTGGCCAGGGCACCAGTCAGCAGGGTGGAGAAGAGCAGACTATGCCACAAGGCCCAGCTTCTGGGGGCGGGGGGAGCCCCTGCCAGGCCCGCAGGGATGCACGGAGAGTCAGGAACAGTCTGAGCATCTCCTGAGTTACCTGGAGAAGTCCCTGTCTGTCGCAGGAGTGGGCAGACTAAGCTTTTGACCCAGGAAACAAAATCAGAGTTGTTTTGTAGGGACTTATATAAACAAGAAAAAACCAAAGGTTTAATGATGACATTTTTAAAAAATGAAAAGAGGAATAATCGAGTACAATTTTTTGTAACATAGGTCTCCTAATGAGAAGAAAGCAATTATTGACGGAGATTCAGAGTTAGTCTTTCTATCATCCGGTCAGTTGCCAGTGGTCACTATAAAGGCAGTTCTCAGCCTGTGGCTGTACAAAATCAGATTTGTCGTGTGCTTCTCTTCCCCCTGGTCCTGGGAGTCTCCTTTTCCTGAAGGAGGGCTGCTGAACCAGCTGCTGCTTTTCTAAAGCAGGTGTCTCAGAAGTTCCCCAGGCTGCGGGCCGGACTCCCAGGAGCTGCTGATGAATATCCCTGCTTTGGTCAGAGGAGGCATTTGCTTTTTGCCCATGGGCATTGCTTGAAAAGACATACTGAGTTGTCATAGGTGTTTCCTCTTTCTAAATGTTCTCTTTTCTTGACTTCTATCCACAGATTGAAAGAAGCCATAAGTACCAGTAAAGCACAGGAGGCCCAGTACCAGGCCAGCCACCCAAACCTCAGGAAGCTGAATGACTCAGGTCAGTGGGGACCTATGCTCGGCCACACTTGGATTCTGGGTTGGCCCTGGGGTGGAGCACTGGGGGGCAGCAGGGACTCCAGCTACTGTCATGGCTGAAGGGTGTCAGGGACCCAGTGCCACTCCCAGGGAGCTGGAGGGTGTGTGTTAATGGCACGGCTCATCCCTCACCCCGTGGCAGATGGAATAAGAAAGTGGGAGCCTGGGTCCCGTTGGAAAGGAGCCTGCGCACTGTTAGTTCCTGCCCCGTGAAGCTCTGAACTCTTCCAGCAGTGAAAAAATAATGGCTGGAAAACCTCTGTGGTCAGGGGGTAGAGCCTCCCAAAAATGACCTGTCATTCCGCAGACCCAATGAGTATATTGAGTTCTGTGGCAAGGGGGGACTTATAGTTGCTAACCGGCTGATCTGGAGATGGGGAAACTATCCTGAGTTAACCAGCTGGGCCCAGTGTGATCACAAAGGTCCCTTTGTAAGTGGAAAGGGAAGCCAAGGAGAGATGGTCAAAACTTGGAAGATGCTCCACTGTTGACTTGGAAAACGCAGGCAGGGACCACTGCTGAGGAACACAGGCAATCTCTGGAAGCTGGGAAAGGCTAGGAATCAGATTCTCCCCAAAAACCTCCAGGAGGAACACCGCCCTGTTGATGCCTCAACTCTAGGCCAGTATGCTCCGTCCCAAGTTCCTGGGCCCCACAACAGAAGGATAAGTCTGTGGTAGTTGCCTCACAGCGGCGGGAGACTCGTGTAGCCCCAGAGCCCGAGGGGCCAGAGCAGCAGCGTGAGCAAGGTGCGCAAAGTCAGTTGTGTGTGGTGTCATCCTCTTGTTATCAAACAATAGGCTTAGAAATACCCTTTATCTGGAAAGGAACTTTGGCCCCATGGAAGTCCCTGCAGACCCCTGGAAGGCCAGGCACATTATTCGGTGCCAGGAATCAAATGCTTCCTATGCTCCCTTTGAGGAAAGCAGGATACACTCTCGATGCTCCAGAACCCACCGCTCTTATGGTTGACACGGCTAAGGAGAGACCCTGATGGAGGAAGAACCGGCAGTCAGGAAAGAGGGATATCACCGCAGTTCAATCATCTGGAAAGGCGAAAGCCGTGGGAGGACATGAGGGACAACTAAAATATGTGAGGGCCACAGAAAGTCTGAGCTCAGCAGAGCCTGAGGAAGAAGAGTAGGAAGCCTGTACCCAAAAAGACACGAATTTAAGGAATTAAAAGGAGTTTTAATTTGTACAGTGTGTAGTAACTGAAGAGCCTTTAAAAAAAAAAACAAAAAACCGACATCGTGTGTGTGGAATGGTTTCAGCAGGCTGTGCCTGAGGAAATCCACCGAGTCTGGAAAGAGAAGTTCCCCCGAAGATGGAAACTGGGATGATAGGGCTTTTCTGTGTGCGTTTAGAAACTGCAGTTCAAGGAAGATTTGAGGCAAACGTGCATTATTAGCATTTCTTCTTTCCTTGCTTGTATTTGAAGCAGAAAGGCAGCATGTAAATACATTTCTAGAAGAGAAAGTCATCCACGATCCTGTTTCCATAATATAGCTATTTTGATTTTTGATATTTTTTATAATCAATAATTCGTTTATTAGTTTCTGTCACTTGAAACTTTTTTAGGTAAGATTGAGGTTCTTTCACTTTGAAAGAACTAAAGTGTGCATTTGAAGAAAGGAATAACTAAGATCTGTGCAGTTCTATTTTTACATCAGTGATCGTTTAAAGTTTTTTGCTTTCTACAAAAGGCAGTCATCATCTGCTCTCACTGATATGTGGAATTTAAGAAGTAAGGCAAGAGGCTCACAGGGGAAGAGAGGAAAAAGTGAAACAAGATGAAATCAGGGAGGGAGACAAACCATAAGAGACTGTTAATCATAGGAAACAAACTGAGGGTTGCTGGAGGGGTTAGGGGTGGAAGGATGGGGTAACTGGGTGATGGGCATTGGGGAGGGCAAGTGTTGTAATGAGCACCAGGTGTTGTATAAGACTGACAAATCACAGACCTGTACCCCTGAAACGAGTAATACATGTTAATTAATTGAATTTGAATTTGAAAGTATGGGAGCGCCTGGGTGGCTCAGTGGGTTAAAGCCTCTGCCTTTGACTCAGGTCATGATCCCAGGGTCCTGGAATCGAATCTCCCATCGGGCTCTCTGCTCAGCAGGGAGCTTGCTTCCTCCTCTCTCTCTGCCTGCCTCTCTGCCTACTTGTGATCTCTGTCAAATAAATAAATAAAATCTTTAAAAAATAAAAATAAAAAAACAAATTTAAAAGTATGTAGTGTAGGAAAACAAAAAAACCTCAGATCCCGCTTGGGTTTTTTTTGAAACGTGAATAGTTATTTTGATTTTTAAACTTTGCCTTGTAGACCTTGTCCACAGCCCCATGTCATTGTGCCTCGTTGTAGTTCCACAACCACATCATCACTCAAATGAGTCCCTGTCTCTTTCCCCAGCACATGGCCAAGGTCTGACTGGGTGACCCACCAGTTGAGGGTCTTTGACCCCCTCTCCCTCCCTTACAAGCCTGCCCAGTGCTCCTCCCTCCTGCACATTGTCCATCCTTGCACTCATCTCTTTGGATGGCCTCACAACTAACCGCCTCATTCCTTCCCCCCCATTTTCCAGATGAAGATGAATTTTGTGAAGCCACATTTCGAGAGACATCCGTTAACCATTCTCCTGGTGTTTCTTTCCAAACTCAGACGCCATCCCTGGAGGAGCGGGTCCTGCCGTGAGCAGCGAGGCTTACCCGAAGAACCCACACCTTCGAGCCTGTTACCAGAAGATGGACAATAATCTAGGTAAGACTGAAGCTCCGCCAGCCTCCACAGGTCCCTTACTCTGGACCCTTGTGCTCCCAACAGCTGCTACTGGGCTCAGCAAGTATACTAGTAGCCAGTGGTTTCTCAGGACCAAACCATGGTTGGTGTCTGCGTCTCCCTCCCCACATGTCAAATCCAGTATGGTCACGGCCATCTCACCCTTCTCTCTCTCTCTCTCCGGAGTCTGTCCACTTCTGTCCTTCCCCACCTCTCATCTGCGCTGTGACAGCAGCAGGGACCAGGAGACTCTGAGGGGCTGCACAGTGTGGCAGTGAGAGCCCCATTATCTCTCTGTGAATGGGGCCCAGGAACAGAGCCTGCCTCTGAGGATGGGGGAGACGGTTAGATGAGCAACCCCAAACATCCCATAGGGAACTGCCTGACCTGGTAAGTGCTGCACACTCACGTAGCCACTGCAGCAGACATGGGGCCGAAGAGCTGGGTTCCTTGTGTTCCCAGGTCCCTTGCCCAGCCTCTGGCCCCGCCTACCTCTCTACCCCTCCTGCCCTCATCACATGTGCCTCTGAGTGCTTTCCAGGAAGCTCCTGCCCACCTCTGCCTGGAGTGTCCTTCCTCCCCACTGTTTGAAGGCTAGCTCCTCCAGCTACAGGCCTGGCTTTAACCTGTTGGAGTCATGTACCTGCTGGTTTATCTGATGGCTTCTGACCACACTGTAAATTCCAGGGAACCCAGGGCTATTTCGGTTTGCACCTCTGTACCCTGCCCTAGCAGGCAAGCTCTCTGATTCATTTTTGAACGGAGAGAGAGAAGCTCGTTACTTGAAATTCAAGTGCGGGGCTGGGGAGTATGTGTGGGCAGTAGAAGCAGGCACGGGAGTGGTGCCCGTGGGTTCATTCTAGGTGGCATCTCAGATGTGCTGCGTCCTCTGACCTTCACCCCATGAACGAGAACCTCCCCCATGGTGACCTGGGTCGGAGTCAGTCTCCCAGCCCTGTTGGGAGATGGCAAAGGGAGTAAGACCCAGGGTTAAATTTTCCCCACTCTAAAGGTATCTAGTTGGAAACAACACTGAGGCCGATGACAATGCACATTGAGCATCTGTACACAGACTTCCTCCTCCTTTCTCTCCCCCAGGAGGGATCCTGCGGGCCCCTTCCGTGGTTCGCCCAGAGCAGTGGCTGTTCCAGCAGCCCGGAGCAAATAGCATGACAGCCTGTTAGGCAAACCATATTCTTTCTTTTTAACATTTAGCCTTTGTGTCTGAGTAACCAGATTCATCACAGAAAACTATGAAGTTAGGTAAATGCTATGAGGAAAGAATCACCTGGAATCCCATTTTCTAACAGTAGTCTCTGATTTGGTGTTATTCCTTCCATTTTTCACATACCTCTGTCAGTACATACACTTCCATATCCTGCTTTTTTATTTATATTTTGAACACTTCCCTAAACTTCTTTTCTGCGAAGTTCTTTGAAAAGCACTACATCAGCAGCCCCATGCCCTGCTCTTGGACACTCAGGTCATTCCCATCGTTCGCTCCTACACATAATCCCTTGCTCATTCCTGAGCACATCCTTGGCCACATTTTGTACCTAGATTTGCTGGAAATGGAGTTACACGGTCTGGGAAAAGAATTCTCCTTCTGAGCATTAAAAGAGATCTCCGTAGAAATGAGACATCAGTCGGAGAGAATAGACATAAGCAAGGTCAAATAAAAACCGTGATTTGCCCACCCTGCAGCTTACCACTGCTGCCCTCCGTGTGAACGTCAGCAGTCGGTGTGATGCCTAGGCAGGCAGTCCCCTGCGGTGTGGCAGGCTGAGAAGGGCTGGCGTGGCACCCTGGAGCCACAGGGCCCACTGACACAGACTGTGCCTGGCCACCCTTCACAAGTTCGCTCCTACCTTCTTACCATACTCCACGCACCTCCCACCCCTGCCTTTATCTCGGGGACCAGGGCAAGTCTCCCTCTGACGCCAGCTCCCTTGTCTGGTGGCTTTACTCTATCACATTTTTTTTTTTTTTAATCGTAGTATACCTATTGCTTATCCTTTTCTGTCCCCATTGCCAGCACACTCCCTGAGGCCTGGGGTGACCTCACAGACTTTACTCTCCGTGGAATGCAAGGTCACGGGTGTCAGTAAATTCAAGAAGCATAGAGCTGAAGACAACTTTTCAAAAAACAGACTGGATTCTGCTTAAGTTTGTGGTGCTAGTGCCAAGTATTTGTGTTTTCTGACCTCTCTTTCCTTAATGTTTTATCTTTAATTCAGCTGCAAGAAGGCTTATGTGGTGCCTCCTCTTCTCTCTTTCCTCTGGCTCTTTCTTAGCCTGCTGCTCCTAGTGAAAGGACAGAAGGCAGCTCTGTGCATGCCCCCCCCACTGTTTACATGTGCACATATATGTACACATGCACACACACACACACGTACACACACACTGTCTTGAAGCCTGAGAAGACCGTTCACTACCTAAGTTCACCCTGGCAGAATCAGTGAAGTCTCTGCTTGCCTTTGCAGTTGGTTGAGCCCCATCAGGGGATCCCAGAGGGCCTCCAGCATATCTCTTCCCCTGCAATGACCCTAGGTCTCTTTATGTCACCTCTGTCCGATGTGCCCTTTACATACTGCTAGGACTGACCACATCCTTTCAGATGTTATCCCTTTTAAAAACGGAGGTGATGTTGATTTTTAAAACTTTTCGAAACAAAGGGAAAATATTTATTACAAAGACTGGGAAAGCCTAATGAGGGAAATAGAATGAGCTCAGAAGGAAGCCGGCACCAGAGTGGCTAGTCGCTCTCGAAGGGACTGTCATCTCGAAGGGAATTCCCCTCGGCTGTGATCTGGGAGCATGGATTAAGAAGGGGGCCAGAATCTGAACTCAGACCCCGTGGGACTGACCTGGGTTCCTCCCCATACTGTTTGTGTCCTGCATAAACATGGGACTCTCAGGCCTCACATATGAACTTGAATTTCGGCATTAGTGATATAACCTATCGCTAGGTCTGAACCTTTGCCAAAAGTTGTGTGCTTCACAGTCCCCATGGGGCTTGCTCCAGACAGCATCTCTGAAGGCACCCAGCACCTTCAGCCCTTTGTTCCTTCTGACATGGGGACCCTGGACTGCAGGGACCTCCACGGCCAGCTTCTTCCTGGCCGTAGAGTAGGCAAAAGAAACTGTGCCAGCCCGATTCAGGTTGTGTCGTGTGCCAGGACATTCACAGCCTGGGTGTATTCATGGATCTGAGAAGTGGTAGCAATAAATGAATGGACATAGGAAAATGTGAATTATCATAACATAGGTGACAAGACCTCACAGCATTTGGGTCCAGCGGGAACATCTGTAGTCCATGTATTTTCTGGGAGAGCACCCTAGGTGGCAAGGCAGGGACAAAGCACCCATTTCTCTTGCCACCTGCAGAGTGGAAAGAGGGGTGGGATGTGGCCTTCTCCAGGAGGGAGCCTGGGGCAGAAGCAATGTGGGTGCGGGGAGCTTCCTGGGTCTCTCCCAGATGTGTTTCCAAATAGGGATCCTCATGCTTACTACTCCGAATCTGTGCTTGATCTAGCTTTAGGGAGTGGGAGATGGAAGGATGGAAAGCTGGCACTATTGAGTTCTACCTGCCGACATGGGGTTTTTGCTCCTGAAGAGCAGCCCATGGGTCTGGCTATTGGTTACCTGCATACTTACCATATACTTACCATGGGGTCTGGGGAGGGAATACGTTTTCTAGACCCCTCTGAACTTCTCTTTTTCTTTTCTTTTTTTTTTTTTTTAAGATTTTATTTATTTATTTGACAGACAGAGATCACAGGTAGGCAGGGAGGCAGGCAGAGAGAGGAAGGGAAGCAGGCTCCCTGCTGAGCAGAGAGCCCGATGCGGGGCTCGATCCCAGGACCCTGGGATCATGACCTGAGCCGAAGGCAGAGGCTTTAACCCACTGAGCCACCCAGGCGCCCCTGAACTTCTCTTTTTCTTGGGTACTAACTGATCTTGCAACGTGCCGTAACCCTCTAGAATGTTCAGAGGCAGCTGAAAAAATCACGTAGAACTCTATGCATTTTTTAAAGCACAGGAAGGACAAACACCCTGTATTAAGAGCGGTTGTCTTGGGCTGACATCTGGGGGAGGAGTGGCTTTTGCATGAAGCACATATTACTTTATATGGAGTCAGCGGGTTTTCTTTTTGCTTGCACACATTTTGGAAAATGTAACCAAAGCCCTAGAGCTTTACCATCTTAAGAGAAACAGGACTCAGTGACGTGAATGTTGCTGAGCACCAGGCACGGAACAAGCAGCAGCTCCTGATTTGACTTGGCTCAGCCCTGTGTCTCCTTTCCCTCTCCCACAGATGAGCTATCCATGGGACTAGGCCGGCTGAAGGACATAGCCCTGGGAATGCAGATGGAAATCGAGGAGCAAGATGACATTCTTGACCGCCTCACAACCAAAGTCGACAAGTTAGATGTCAATATAAAAAGCACAGAAAGAAAAGTTAGGCAACTTTAAACACAGAGAAGGCTCTCTCCACTCCGTTGTGATGAGAAGAGCCCAAAGATCTTTCAAACTCCCCAAAAGTTCATTTATATTGTTTTAGTGTGTAACATAATACATGTTTCCAAATGTTATAATTATAGAGCGGGTCCTAGGAGATGTCATTACGAGAAGTGTGTGTCCCACGTTTTTTTAGAGCCATCACCTCTCCGTTCTCTGAACTGAATGATTAGAGTTTTAGTCTGAGCACAGTAGCCTGGCCCTGAGTATCTTGGGCCTTTGAGGAGCGTTCCGGCATGAGAGGAACAGTTGTGTTTCTCACTTTCACAAGCATATGGAAGGATGTGGGCAGAATTTCAATCCTGGGACCACCATTCTCTATGTTTATGGGGAGTGGTCCTTCCCACACCTTGGCCTACCAGTCACCACCACCCCAAAACACACACACACACACACACACACACACACACACACACACACACAGAGCACATTTGCGATTCTCTCAAACCCCAGAAAAAGATCAGTGTTAGGTTCACACTGTGATTCTCTCAACACCCTGGAAAAGGATCAGTGTTCAGAAATGGAAAATGTCAGCATTTGCTCTTCGGTTGATAGATGTTACCTCCCCCCTCCTGACCACCATCCTTGGCATAGTAGGAGGCATTCAGATCAGGACCGCTCATTGTGATAACTGGAAATGCGCAGGGAATTGTGTAAGCCCTGCTTCCCCAGGCATTCACTCCTCTAAGTAGGTGTCCAAGGTTAGGGCTAGATGTGCCACTGTCTCAAGGCTGCCCAGCTGGCCTATTGGGGGGGCCCCTCTACAGTTTGTGGGAATGGAGCATCATACAGAGAGTGCCCCCACTGTGTGCTCCTCCCCTTTGGAGAGCACCTTGACCCAGCCTCGGGGATGGCAGTGTTTGTTTGATGCCTGGGGTCTCCTGACCAGTCTGGATTCCCACCCATTCTTCTCGACCTCTTCCAAGATGACTTGACTCATCTCTTGGTTCTCAGCCACCCCAGTTAGAGGACTGGAATGCCACAAATGATGCTGATATCTAGAACAACTTGGCTTTAAAAAAAAAAAGCCCAGACATTATCATTTTAACTGGCCCAGCTTGTTCTACACAAAGACATTCATCTCCTTACAGAAATCAATTTTAATGAATGCTTTTAAGTGATTCTTTGTTAAGTGGGATGCATTAAAAGTGATTTCTATAATGAGATTAACGTCTGTGTGTTGATACCTCCAGCAGAATAATTGAAGCCACAAGACTTTTGTCTTTGTAAAAAAGCAAATTAATTACAATATTTTGAAGACAGTGAAAGGAGCTGATTTTAATAAGATAGGTTAGGTCAGGAAATGCAAAACAACAGCATGTTTCTACCTTGACATGGTACTGTTAATGTGACCTTCACCACTTTGGTTCTGTAGCCTGTAAACAAAGTCTCTGAAAGGAAAGGAAGTCCCTGAAATGCTGCAACCATGCATCAGTATTTATGTAGCAATTTATTTGTAGAAGTTCTATGCTGTGATGTGTGACAGTCCTCAAAACTGACAGCTTCCTTCCGCAAGTACAGCTTTCTGTCGTGTTCCAGCCTCGCGGAGTCTGATGGCCATCATTATGAATATTCCAGTTACGTGAGAACACAGAGGTAGTCAGATTAGGCGTTTATCAGATGAGCTCATCGTGATTATTCTATTAGCGGGTAAAAGGAAAACTTCTAAACCTGTACCTAGCCCAAACAAAACAAGTTTGGAGGGCTTTCAGCAAAAAGGCTGCTGACAAGCATGAGGCCGGAGAGCAGCCCATGTGTACATTTCCACTCCTAATCATTTCTGATCTTTTCCTAACACCTTCCATGTATGTCATGATAGCTGTTTCTGTCTGTCATCATCAGGCAGAGACTCATATAGATTAGTCATCATACCTCAGATGTTTTTTTCAAACCAATTATACATGCAAAGGCCACTGCCAGACGTTCTCTCCCACAACCTGCTGTTTGCCTAACGAGAGTAGTGATTTCACTGACTTGAAGCGCAGTGGCACGGGAAATCATACCCCTTCCCCGTCTTTTCTTAGATCACTGAACCCAGTTGCCCCTCCTTTTCCTTTTCCCCCCAAGCATATAGAAGGAAAGCACAGCCACTTTTCTAGAAATGTGTCTTTTGACACTTGACACAAAGGCATTATTCACTCTTGTTTAGACCCTCTTTCCCAAAGGCCCTGACCAAGGAGCTGTCTCCAAGCTACACACTAGCCAGCAGCTTCTTTCTGCTGGGTCTTCCCCCTCCTCTCCCATGCCCATGAAGGACCAATTATTGATTCTACTTGATAGAGCAAAATTGTTTGCATTTTCAGAGAACAGAGGGAAGCCTGGAGCCTCCAGAATCCTTACACATGATGATTACGTTCAAAATGAAAACATTCTGTCCTCTAGACTAGACACATCTGTCTCATGGAGACACTCAGAGGTGCCCAGGCCTGAGCTGGCTATGGCTGGGCTTTGAGAGCACGGACAAGACCAGTGAATTCACCCTTCTATCAGGTAGGGTCTATAAGACAGGTTTTTATTTTCACAATCGAGCTGAAAACAAACTGTGCCTTCAAAAAAGTGGCTTTTCTAACTTTAGGTTGGTTATATGTGAAGTGTGCTACAAACTTAAACATAAGTGCATTCTCCTTCAGAGGAAACTGTTTCTAACGTCTAGTGATCTATAACTTAACACCAGTGGAGCTGCCTTGTCTTTTTTGCATTCTGTAGGAATGCAGACATGAGTTTAACTCGGGCAGCAAGAAAACAATTCATAAGTGCATTTTAACTTCTCTTTTTCTAACTTCTGTTTGTGAATATGTCATTTTAAGGGTACACTACACCGATTTAGTAAGAAAAAAAAATTCTTACACTTTGCCTATATATAGGCCTTTTCTCAGAATTTGTAAATTACCACTGTTAGCATCTTCAGGTCTGATAATGAAATGTCTTGTGTACACAATGATGAGCCAGTCATTAAAAGTGCTGGGGGCAGGGGTGGAGGGGAGGTGTTTTTGTTCAGGCTGTATTGGAACAGCTCTTAAGTTCCATGCCTTCAACTCAACAAGTGGCCATATTCTGTAAAATAAAATGTGAAGTTTTTTTAAATCAGATTCTGTCCCCACGTAGTCATTCTCAAAAAGCGGGTGGAGGGGCTCCTCCATGTTGAGCCTTCATATATTTGGCCCTTGCTGCCCCATCGAGCCCTGTGGACAAGCTTTCTTCTTGAAACCCTCTCATTTCATCTTTCAGAGTGCTCTTCCAATCTGTCTCCTATCTCCCTGACCACACTGCCCCACTGAGTGGAGATCAGGGCTCTGCAAATGGTGAAGTGCCAGAGAGTCAATATTTCAGGCTCATGGGCCAATCAATCTGTCACAACTACTCAGCTCCTCCATCGTACTACAAAAGCAGCCAAAGACGACATATAAATGAGAGTGACTGTGTTCCAATGAAGTTTTATTTATGGACACTGAAATTTAAATTTTATATATTTTCACATGTCACAAAATCCAATTATTTTGATTTTTTTTTCCTATCACTTAAAAATGTCAAAACCACTTAGTTCATGGGAGGTGCAAAACATGGTGGACTGCAGTTGACCCATGGGCCATAATAGTTGGCCATCTCATTTAGATTGCCACAAAGTACTCCTAGGAGTGGGAGGAGGAAGGATGGCTGGCCACTGTATTCTGCAAGAGGATCCCATCAGGGCTCATGGCCACTCTAAACACCATAGTTCACCAAGAAAGGAGAGCAGAGCAACCTAGCCTTGGCCCCACTCTCTTGGCTCCACCTTCCCATCCGACCACAGGCATAGCAATTCCTTCTAGATCTGAAAACTCTGAGAAGGCACCTGGAACCTGGACTAGACCATCTTGAAAATCTTATATGTCAGTGGACTGGCAGCCTGGATCCCCAAGGCCACTCTGGGTTAGTGGATATCATCTTTGGGCATCATTATAGATAAGGAACGCTAGGATCTGAACATAGCAGCAGACTTCTCTGGGAAGACAAGGGCAAGATGCTACATAAAAGCAAAAGCAAAAAAATCCAGGTGGCTCACATTTGGGAGCTGCAAGTAATGGAACAGCTAAAGTTTGGTTTGTAGGAGGGTGAGGACATGAGGGATGTAGGCAGGTCCCAGATGAAAGGCCTCATGGGCCATCTGAAGGAGTCAGACAACACTGACCTTCCATGACAGGGAGGCACTGACAGATTCTAAGCGAGAGAGTAACATGGCCAGATTTGCATTTTGGAAGGACTGTAAAGATGAATGACAGCATTACTTATAAGAACAAAAAGGCCGAGAAACAGCCTCACTAAGGAAATGGTAGACTATATTGTGGCTCACCCCTGGCTACGGTAGACAGTTGAAGTTACAGAAAGCTTCCAGAGCATACAGGATGATGCTTGCAAGATTTACATTATGGGGAAAGAACAGACATAGAACTGTTGTTACACTGCGGTCCCAATTTCGTGGGAAAAGAAAACCAATGTGTATATTTCAAGGGGGGAAATCACTTAGGTCAGTGAGGAGAACAAGCTGGGAAGGGGCTCAGGAGAAGAACTCTGTAATGGTTCAGGCAGAAGCTGAAGAAGGGACCACACTGGAGTGTGGCAGGGAGGGAGAGAGTGGGCCCCAGAGAGCCTTAGGCAGGGCAGGTATTAGGGATGGCTTTGCCAAGTGAGGGAGGGGGTGAAGATAGCACTCAGATTTCTGACCACAGGAACTAGTCACAGACAGTTTTAAGGAATACAAAAACCCAAGCAAGTCTGGGGTGATGGGCAGACGAAAATGAAGAGTTTGAGGGACATCCAGACAGAATGCAGGCGCTGGGCCAATGGTTGTGCACGAAACAGGCCCAAAGCCCTATTCTCAGGGAACTCACATTCTCATGGGAAAGAAGATGATACACAAGAAAACAATTAGGATACTAGAATTCACTGTGCAGGCCTGGAGCCTGGGAGGCAGGTGGAAAGGATCTGTGAGTTGTCAGATTATAGGTGGTGACTGAAGCCAAGCAGGTGAAGGAGGGTGTCCCAGAAGAGAGAGAGGGAGCTAAAACTGAAACCCGGAAACACGCTAGAGGCCAGAAGCCTCTAGAAGAACCCAGCTCAAAAGGTGGGAAGAGAAGAGTGATCAGAAAGCAGAGGCAGAGTTCTAAGGAGGGAGCGATCAGTGTCCTCAAATACTGTAGGGGAAGAACATTAAGGCAGAAGGGTGGTTTCTTTTCTTTCTTTTTTTTTTTTTTATCTGACAGAGATCACAAGTGGGCAGACAGGCAAGCAGAGAGAGAGAGAGGCGGAAGCAGGCTCCCCGCAGAGCAGAGAACCCGATGTGGGACTCGATCCCAGGCCCCTGAGATCATGACCTGAGCCGAAGGCAGAGGCTTAACCACTGAGCCACCCAGGTGCCCCAGAAGGGTGGTTTCAATGGAGTGGCTTGGGGGGAACCCAGATTATAAGGGCTATGAAGTGAAGAGGCAGCAAAGGAGGAGATTATTTATTTGACAGAGACAGCAAGAGAGGGAACACAAACAGGGGGAACGGAAGAGGGAGAAGCAGGCTTCCCACTGAGCAGGGAGCACAATGCAGGCTGGGATCGTGACCTGAGCCGAAGGCAGATGCTTAACGAATGACCCACCCAGGCGCCCCAAGATTACTTTTTTTTTCTTTTTCTTTTCTTTTTTTCCCTGAGATTACTTTCTTAAGCTTGGGACTGTGAAGAAGAAAGGGTAGTAAACTAGGAAGGGGATAGAAGATAGGACCATGAGAGAGACTGGACCTTATGTGAAGGTTAAGGAGAAAGAGCAGATGAGGAGAAAGGTCCCACAGACCCAAGAAGAGATACTTCTTCCCAGAAAAAGAAGTAAAGAAAGACTGGGACATGGAGACGGCTTTGGTGTGCTCATGCTGCCTTACCAAAGTACCACAAACTGGTGGCATAAGTGACAGAAATGTATTGTCTCGGTTCTGGAAGCTAGAAGTTCAAAATCGAGGGGTTGACAGTGTTGGTTCCTTCTGAGGGTGGTGAGGGAAAGATCTCTCCTTTGCTTGTAGATGGCTGTCTTCAGGTTCAAGTGACATTCTCCCTTATCTTCACATCATCTTCCCTCTGTCAGCCACTTTATGTCGAAACTAACCCTTTTTGGGGCGCCTGGATGGCTCAGTCATTGGGTGTCTGCTCTCAGCTCAGGTCATGACCCCAGGGTCTTGGAATCGAGCCCCATATCGGGCTCCCTGCTCGGCAGGAAGCCTGCTTCTCCCTCTGCTTCCCACTCCCCCTGCTTGTGTTCCCTCTCTCGCTGTGTCTCTTTCTGTTGAATACATAAATAAAATCTCAAGGAAAAAAAAAAGAAATTAACCCTTTAAAAAAGAATTTTTATTTATTAGAGAGAGAGCACGAGCAGGGGAGGAACAGAGGGAGAAGGAGAAGCAGACTCCCACTGAGCAGGGAGCCTGACACAGGGCTTAATCCCAGGACTCAGGGATCATGACCTGAGTGGCAGGCAGAAGTTTCACTGACCAAGCCACCCAGGTGCCCCTAAATTAACCCTTTTTTGAAGGACACCAGACATATCAGGGCCTGCCCTAATGACTTCCGTGAAGACCCTATCTCCAAATAATGTTACATTCTGAGTTACTGTGGTTTGGGACTTGTACACACAGGCCCACACAGCTGGGAGGGAGCTGACATCTGATCCCCTTTTCTGTGTGAGGCTGAAATAGGTGGGGGCTGAGCTAGAGGATGGAAGGGGTAGATTATCAAGGAAAAGACTGTCAAAGACCCAGCTGAGACCGGGGACTCGGAAGGACCCTGGCAATTAACACATACCATGGATCTAAAAAAAAAAAAAAAAAAGTCAATAAAAACCACTAGCCTGGTTTCTAGCCCTGGAACTACCAGAACGTTTCGTGGCTGCTTGGCAGCAGGTAGGGAAGGTTCCCTACGATGTCCCTGGAGTTCAAGAGCAGGCCTCCACCCCAGAGCCAGCCGGCAGGGGCCAGTCAGAAGTCAAAACTCTGTCCTGAGCCCCAAGGCAAAGGTCTGGTTCCTTGACCAGGGTCACAAGACAGAAGTCTGGGTGTTAGAACTAGTGCTCAGGGGGCGCCTGGGTGGCTCAGTGGGTTAAGCCGCTGCCTTCGGCTCAGGTCATGATCTCGGAGTCCTGGGATCAAGTCCCGCATCGGGCTCTCTGCTCAGCAGGGAGCCTGCTTCCTCCTGTCTCTCTGCCTGCCTCTCTGCCTACTTGTGTTCTCTCTCTCTCTGTCAAATAAATAAATAAAATCTTTAAAAAAAAAAAAAAAGAAAAGAAAAAAAGAACTAGTGCTCTCAGCTCAGAGCACAACTGGAAGCCAAGCTGACTTGAGGTTGACCTTTCCCCAGAAGAATGACTTCATATTCTCCCGGAAGAATAACCCAAAGCCTTGGCAGGTCTTGACTTGAAAGGAGGCTCAGAGCAGAGAGCAAAGCAAGTGATTACAGATGTGCAGGAAACTGCTTACCTGGCAGGGGCTCCCAAAGGCCAGAGATGAACCTTTGAGACCAACAGTGCCTACAGGCGAGTTAGAAATTAACTTAAAATCCAAGTTCTGCTATGGGTTGAATTTTTTTTTTTCTTTAATGTGTTTTGTTTTCAAGTTTCCCATTTTCGGAGATAGGCTAATGCTGATCCTGTCATTCCACCACTTAAGAGACCCTCTGTTGGGGGCACCTGGGTGGCTCAGTGGGTTAAGCCTCTGCCTTTGGCTCAGGTCATGATCTCAGGGTTCTGGGATGGAGCCCCGCATCAGGCTCTCTGCTCAGTGGGGAGCCTGGTTTCCCCTCTCTGTCTGCCTACTTGTGATCTCTCTCTCTGTCAAACAAATAAATAAAATCTTAAAAAAAAAAAAAAAAAAAAAAGACCCTCTGTTGGCTCCCACTGTGGTTATGACAAAAGCCAGTTGGCCAGCTGAGGCAACACATGACAAACCTCCATGGCAGCAAATATGGCGGCCCCCAAGTCCACAGGCCCAGAGGGGGCTGTTTCATGAGGTTTCTAACCAAAATCACAAAGCATTTTAAAGTGAGAAGGAAGCCCATAATTATTCAATTACAACAAGAAATATAGTCATCAAAGCATTTAAGCTGGAGTGTAAGCTCTCTGAAGATGGGACTCAAGAGCATTGTGCCTGGCACAGAGGAGGCACTTGTAGGTTTTGATTAAGTGAATGGTTTTAAAAAAAAAGAAAAGAAGGAAGGCAAGGAGAGAGCAAGAAATGAAATTTTTATTATTATTATTAACATATAACGTATTGTTTGTTTCAGGGGTACAGGTCTGTGATTCATCAGTCTTACACAATTCACAGCACTCACCATAGCCCATACCCTCCCCAATGTCCATCCCCCGGCCATCCCATCCCTCTCACCCCCCTCCCCTCCAACATCCCTCAGTCTGTTTCCTGAGATTAAGAGTCTCTTAAGGTTTGTCTCCCTCACTGGTAAGAAAGTGAAATTCTTGGCTAACAGGTAGTGAACACAATGCAAATCAAAACTACAGTGAGGTAGATATGACCTCTTGCCTGTTAGAATGGGTATTATCAAAAAGACAAGAAAAAGCAGGTGTTGGCGAGAATGTGGAGAAAAGGGAACCCTTCTGCACTGTCAGTGGGAAGGTAAATTAATTGGGACAGCTACTATGGAAAACAGTATGGAGGTTCCTCAGAAAATTAAAAATAGAACTACCATGTGATCTAGTGATTCCACTTCTGGGTATTTATCCAAAAGAAATGAAATCACTGAAAAAGGTATTTGTACCCCCCACATTCATAGCGGCATTATTTACAACAGTCAAAACATGGAAAGAACCTAAGTGTCCGCTGATGGATGGATGGATAAAGAAAATGTGGAGAGTGTGTGTGTGTGTGTGTGTGTACACATATATATGTATATATATGGAATGGAATAGTATTCAGCCAAAAAAGGGAAGGAAATCTTGCCATTTGTAACAACATGGATGGGTGTTGAGGGCATTATGCTAAATGAAACAAATCAGACAGAGAAAGAAAAATACTGTATGACCTCACTTACACATGAAATCTAAAAAAATCCCACACAGACAGAGAACAGTTTGGGGGTTACCAGAGGTGGGGTGGGGGATGGGTGAAATGAGTGTAACTTCTAGTTACAAGATAAATAAGTTCTGGAGATGGGGCACCTGGGTGGCTCAGTGGGTTAAGCCTCTGCCTTCGGCTCAGGTCATGATCCCAGGGTCCTGGGATCGAGCCCCGCATCGGGCTCTCTGCTCGGCAGGAAGCCTGCTTCCCCTCCTCTCTCTCTCTCTCTCTGCCTGCTACTCTGCCTACTTGTGATCTCTCTCTCTCTGTCGAATAAATAAATAAAATATTAAAAAAAAAATAAGTTCTGGGGATGTCACGTACAGCCTGGTGATTACGGTTAACAATACTGTATTTGAAATCACAAGAAAAACATAACTCTGGATCCTAACTTACTGTGGTAACCATTTTGCAATATATACATGTATGCAATCATGTACACCTGAAGCTAATACTATGTTATATGTCGATTATATCTCAATAAAACTCAGGGTGGGGAATGAAATTCTCATCATAACTGAAAGCCCCATTCTCTAGAGGAATCCTGTTAAGGAACTGGGTTAAAATCTGATGATGGCTTAGGAAAGTTCTGATTCCTTCCCTAGACTGAGCACCACCAGACAGAGCCATGCAGGACTCACCTTTGAGTCCCCAATCCCAGTTCCCAAAAGATGCGCAGCACATCACGCATGCTGAGTTTAGTCATCACGTAAATGTCCGTTACCTCAGGATCTTAGAAAGGTCTTCTTTTTCGAAATTTCAGTCCACATTTGCTTGAATGGCTCAAAGGAGTCATTTTTCCTTCTTTCTGAAGACAAAGCCACAGTCCTGCTTGGTCTGAGTTGGGCATGGCTTGCCCCATTCTTGCTGGTGCTTGCTTTAGAAAGGGACATGTGACCCAACGGGGTGGGGACGGGAAGGGGAAATCTCTTGGCAGGTTCCTTGAGGAAGTGCTGTTTGCTCTTAAAAAGGGACACACAAGAAAAATAACACTCCTTCTTCCACTGGGCATTTTCATGACTGGATGTGAGGCCTGGGGTGGTTGCAGACATCTAGACACCAGTGAGAGAATGAAGCCAAAATCTGAATGTGGTTAGAACCAAGACAGTCACAGAGAAGCAGACCTAGGGTCTGGAGATCCTACGTCTTGAGCTGCCCTACTACAGACTTTGTGTTCTGGAAAATGACAAATGCCCTTAACCGCTCATACTGTTTTGAAGCAGTTTCTAATTATTGCAACAGAAAGCTTGCCTGGCTAAGATGGTTATACCATGAATGGCTGGTGAGTAAACTTTCGTAAGATCCTGAGTCGCTCTGGTGTTGCAGGTATAGACCAATCGATCTGATTACCTAATCCCAGGAAGGTTAGACTGACCTGAATTGTCACTACCATTTAAAAAAAAATTTTTTTTTTAATTTATTTTAGAGATAGAATGAGCAAGCCTGTGCTCATGTGAGAAGGGAGCGGGGAGGGACAGAGGGAGAGGGAGACAAGCCGACTCCCTGCTCCTGCTTAATCCTGTGACCCTGATATCATGACCTGAGGCAGATCAAGGGTCGGATGCCTAACAGACTGGGCCACCCAGGTGCCCTGAATTTTGACTGCTTTTTGAACAGGTTTTGGATGAGGAATGGCGTAGGACGATCCTAGGCGACCTGGGGTTTGAAAAAAACAAAGTTGGGGCGCCTGGGTGACTCAGTAGGTTAAGCATCCGACTCTTGATTTTGGCTCAGGTCACAATCCTGAGGTTGTGGGATAGAGCCCCACCTCTGGCTCCATGCTGGGCATGGAGTCTGCTTGTCTCTCTCTCCATCTGCTCCTCCCCACTGCTCGAGAGAGCGTGCTGTATCTCCCCCACTCTCCTTCTCTCCCTCTCTCTCAAATATGCAAATAAGATCTTTTTTTTTAAGATTTTATTTATTTATTTGACGGAGAGAGAGAGATCACAAGTAGGCAGAGAGGCAGGCAGAGAGAAAGGGGGAAGCAGGCTCCCTGCTGAGCAGAGAGCCCAATTCGGGGCTCGATCCCAGGACCCTGAGATCATGACCTGAGCCGAAGGCAGAGCTTTAACTCACTGAGCCACCCAGGTGCCCCAAATAAATAAGATCTTAAACAACAACAACAACAACACAACCAAACTCTTCATTTTCAGAAGCAAAGATGTTCAGAGGAGCCACTATTATAATGGGTAGGAAATAAAACATGTGGAAACAGGGACTGACATGGGGAAAAAAATGTTCATGATTTTATAGCAGCTTTTCAGGTTTTAGTCTTGTATTAACAAAGGGGGACTTGGGATTGAGTCTCCTGTCTTCTGCCTACATCATTAAAATGAGATTTTTATCCTTACTGAGATGAGAATACAGTGAAGAGCAATTAGAAGCTACTTCCTCCCTCAGGGGCGCCTGGGTGGCTCAGTCAGTTAAGCACCTGACTCTTGGTTTAGGGTCATGAGGTCAGGCTCCACCTCAAGGCAGAGTCTGCTTGAGATTTGCTCTCTCCCTCTATCTACCCTTCCCTCTCCATGCACGTTCACGTGACTCCCTCTCTCTCTCTAATAAATAAATTTTTTTTAAAAAAAGATACTTCCTCCCTCAAATAGAGATGGTTGATGCAAGTCTCATAACATGTAAGCATGGAGTCTTGTATTTAGGCAAAGATTTCTAGTTTTGGCTCCTACTATTACAGAATGACCATCCTGCCTCCTGGGATGTAAGTTATATAGCATGAATGCTATGGTTATTCACGGAAAGTTATTTTATTTTAGTTTTTAAGATTTTGTTCATTTATTTGACAGAAAGAGACACAGCAAGAGAGGGAACACAAGCAGGGAGAGTCGGAGAGGGAGAGGCAGGCTTCCTGCCAAGCAGGGAGCCCAATGTGGGGCTCAATCCCAGGACCCTCGGATCATGACCTGAGCCAAAGGCAGACACTTAACCAACTGAGCCACTCAGGCGTCCCTAATTAGTGCCTTTTCTTTTTTAAGGTTTTATTTATTTATTTGACAGACAGACATCACAAGTAGGCAGAGAGGCAGGCAGGGAGAGAGAGGAGGAAGCAGGCTCCCTGCTGAGCAGAGAACCCTATGTGGGGCTTGATTCCAGGACCATGGGTCACGACCTAAGCCGAAGGCAGAGGCTTTAACCCACTGAGCCACCCAAGTGCTCCTAATTAGTGCCTTTTTCAAAGAGACCCCAGGCAGCTCTCCCCTAAGCCCACCTGCTCCCACATGTTGAGTATACTCCCTCCTTAATAAACTTTCCTGCCTGCATGGCTCATCCTCAAAAAAGGGGGGGGGCAGGGAGAGAGAAAGAGGCCCCTCTTCCCTTTCTTCTGCCATTTAAGGACACAGGAACCAGGAAGTGGGCTCTCACCAGACACTGAATATGCAGGTGTACTTGACCTTGGATTTCCCAGCCACCAGAACTATGAGAAATAAATTTCTGTGTATAAGCCACCCAGTTGTTGGTAATTTATTATCACAAGCCTCAACTGGCTAAGAAACCTGTATATATATGAAATTATATGCATACAAAGTTATACTTCAAGGCACAGTTTACAACAAGAGTTTGGGAATCGTATAGAGACAGATTAAATAAACGATGGTATGAGAGACTATGGACTCTGAAAAACGATCTGAGAATTTTGAAGGGATGGGGGGTGGGAGGTTGGGGGCACCAGGTGGTGGGTATTGTAGAGGGCACGGATTGCATGGAGCACTGGGTGTGGTGCAAAAATAATGAATACTGTTATGCTGAAAAAATAAAAAAATTAAATAAAAAAAAATGAAATTCAAAAAAAAAAAATAAAAAAAATAAACGATGGTATATCTTCATAGTGGAATAGTATGCAAATGTAAAAACCAACAGCAAAAGAGATCTCTACATACTGACATGGAAAAGTTTCTAGGATATATTATTAGATTTTTAAAAAGCCAGATGCAGAAGAGTGGATATAAGGCTGCTTTTAGTGTAAGAAAGGGGAAAATCATTTTTTTTAGTAGACTCCACACCCATTGGGGCCCAATGCAGTGCTTAAACTCACGACCCTGAGATCAAGACCTGAGCTGAGACCCAGAGTCAGACACTCAACCGACTGAGCCACCCTGGCACCCGAGAAAATAAAACTTTCTTATTATTTTTACTTGCATAAAGAATCACTTGTGTAATACACAAAGGGCAAATAAAAGTGGGAAACTAAAGTGGTCTCCAAGATAGATGGGATAAGTATATCATTTTTTTATTTGAACTATAAGAATGCATTACCTGTTTTTTGTTTTGTTGTTGTTGTTAAATATAACTCAGGACTCTACAGGTCAATTACATGAGTCTCTTAAGATGGGGCCCAGGTGGGGCGCCTGGGTGGCTCAGTGGGTTAAGCCTCTGCCTTCGGCTCAGGTCATGATCTCAGGGTCCTGGGATTGAGTCCCGCATCAGGCTCTCTGCTCAGCAGGTAGCCTGCTTCCCTCCCTCTCTCTCTCTCTCTCTCTCTCTCTCTGCCTGCCTCTCCGTCTACTTGTGATCTCTCTCTGTCAAATAAATAAATAAATAAATTTTTTTTTTAAGATTTTATTTATTCACCTGACAGAGAGAGATCACAAGTAGACGGAGAGGCAGGCAGAGAGAGAGAGAGGGAAGCAGGCTTCCTGCTGAGCAGAGAGCCCGACGTGGGACTCAATCCCAGGACCCCGAGATCATGACCCGAGCCGAAGGCAGCGGCTCAACCCACTGAGCCACCCAGGCGCCCCAAAATAAATAAAAATCTTAAAAAAAAAACAGATGGGGCCCGGGTGGGTTGGGGAGGGTTTGTTTTATTTTTTTGTTGTTGTTTTTATGCTGCTCAAGTGATCAAATGTTCAGCAAAGTTTAAGAATCACTGTTTTACAGCATTCCATTGGGACAAATCAAAGCTATGAGCTGCTACTGAGGACACTGTCTACATGAGCCAAAAACCATTGAGGTTCACGGTTTATTTTTTTTGTGATTGTGATTCTAAAAGGTACTAGGCAAACGTTGCAGGATGTTCTGTATAAAAAGCAAACAACAATAATAGAGGGAAATTGGGTATTTTCCATGAATGGTCTTCTGAAGGATCTCCAGTATTAATATTCCTTTTATTCCATTTTGGAAGTTTTATTTTTATTTTTATTTTTTTTTTAAAGATTTTATTTATTTATTTGACAGAGAGATCACAAGCAGGCAGAGAGGCAGGCAGAGAGAGAGGAGGAAACAGGCTCCCTGCTGAGCAGAGAGCCCGATGCGGGGCTCGATCCCAGGACTCTGAGATCATGACCTGAGCCGAAGGCAGCGGCTTAACCCACTGAGCCACCCAGGCGCCCCCATTTTGGAAGTTTTAAATGAGGGTGACCAATAAAACAATTTTCTGAACATAAAAAAAAAAAAAAGAATCAGTTTTAGGGATGCCTGGTGGCTCAGTTGGTTGGGCAACTGCTTTTGGCTCAGGTCACGATCCTGGAGTCCCGGGACTGAGTCCCACAGTGGGCTCCCTGCTTGGCAGGGACTCTGCTTCTCCTTCTGACCCTCCCCTTCTCGTGCTCTCTCTTTTTCTCTCTCTTTCAAATAAACAAATAAATAAATAAATGAATGAATCTTAAAAAAAAATCACTGTTTTATGCCTCAGTCTCAGATGAAACATGGGATCAGAGAAGTACAGTTGACCCTTGAACAACACAGGCATTAGTAAAAATGTGGAGTCAAACTCCACAGGTAGGGGTGCCTGGGTGGCTCAGTTGTTTAAGCATCTGCCTTCAGTTCCGGTCATAATCTCAGGGTCCTGAATCTCCCTCTGCCTCTGCCCTTCCCCACTGGCCGCGTCCCCCACTCGTGTTCTCTCTCCGTCTCAAATAAATACAAAAAATAAATAGTCTTTTAAAAACATCCACATGTAACTTTTGACTCCACAAAAACTTAACTACTGGGGCACCTGGGTGGCTCAGTCTTTTTTTTTTTTTTTTTTTTTTTTAAAGATTTTTATTTATTTATTTGACAGAGAGATCACAAGCAGGCAGAGAGGCAGGCAGAGAGAGAGGAGGAAGCAGGCTCCCTGCCAAGCAGAGAGCCCGATGCGGGGCTCGATCCCAGGACTCCGAGATCATGACCTGAGCCGAAGGCAGCGGCTTAACCCACTGAGCCACCCAGGCGCCCCTGGGTGGCTCAGTCTAATCGTGACTGCCTTCAGCTCAGGTTCTGATCTCAGGGTCCTGGGATCCAGCCCCGCACTGGGCTCCCTGCTCAGCAGGCAGTCTGCTTTCCCCTCCCTCTGCCTCTCCCCCTGCCCCAGCTTGTACTCTCTCTCTCAAATAAATAAAATCTTGAAAAGAAGAAAAAGGAAGGAAGGGAGGAAGGAAGGGAAGGAGGGAAAGAAATCATAAGGAAGGGGAGCCTGAGTGGCTCAGTTGGTTAAGCGTCTTCCTTCAGCTCAGGTCATGATCCCAGTCAGGGTCCTGGGACCAAGCCCCATGTCTGCTTGATGCCCAGCAGGGAAACGGCTTCTCCCTCTCCCTCTGCCCCTTACCCCCTACCCTATTCTTGCTCTCTCTCTCTTGCTCTGCTCTCTCCTCTCTCTCTCAAATAAACAAAATCTTAAAAAAAAAAAAAGAGAGAAAATACACTTGTAATACTGTAGTGTATTTATCAATAAAGATCCACGTGTAAGTGGACTCCCATAGTTCAAACCTATGTTGTTCAAGGGTCAACTGCAGCTTTTGTGTTGTGGGTGTGGTTAGTTTTTGGTCTTTGCTCTGTGTTCTAGAACCTAATTCTGGTGGCTTAAGTCCCCCCTTATAGCAGCGCCTGGGTGGCTCAGTTGGTTAAGCGGCTGCCTTTGGCTCAGGTCATGATCCCAGGGTCCTTGGTTCGAGTCCCACATCTAGCTCTCTGCTCAGCGGAAAGCCTGCTTCTCCCTGTCCCTCTGCCTGCTCCTCTCTTACTTGTGTTCTCTCTCTCTCTCGTTGTCAAATAAATAAATAAAATCTTAAAAAAAAAAAAGTCCCCCCTTATGGATGGAATACTATCCCTAGATGAAGAAGCTCCATCTGGGTGGGATAAATGTTGATGGTGCTGTGGGATGTAACCAGGGATGGTGTGCCAGGCCGTCTGAAATACGGAGCTGGCCAGACATAGAGAAGGAGTAAGATGCAAATAAACACCATATTTAATTATCAGGGCTAGATGGTCAGAGATGGTAATAAGGGACTTTTTCAGGGAACAGGTCTGTAGAGGTTGTGGTAGTGACCCTAAAAAACCCTAAGTCACACTGGGAACGGGACAGAGCACACATTCCATATGGAAGATGGCAAACAATGCTTCAGAGGCCAAACGTAGCCCCTGACTTTTTGTATGGCCCATGGCCCAAGAATGGCTTTACATCTTTAAATGGCTGGGTTGGGGGGTGGGGGGAGAAATGAAAAGAAGGATATTTCATGACAAATGAAAATTACATGAAATTCAAATTTCAGGATCCATAATGTTTTATTGAAATAAATCTACAGGGGCTCCTGGGTGGCTCAGTGGGTTAAAGCCTCTGCCTTCAGCTCAGGTCATGATCCCGGGGTCCTGGGATCGAGCCCCGCATCGGGCTCTCTGCTCAGCGGGGAGCCTTCTTCCTCCTCTCTCTCTCTGCCTGCCTCTCTGCCTACTTGTGATCTCTGTCAAATAAATAAAATCTTAAAAAAAAAAAAAGAAATCTACACTCACACCCATCAGAAGAAAGCCACATGTTGTTTATGGCCACTTTCCTACTATGGTGGCATAGTTGAATCGTTGTGATAGAGACTATCTGTGGTTCCCTCCTCCCTTTGCACTGCTGCTCTGTTGTGCACCCTACAGATCACAGTGACACAGTTTATAACTCAAGAGAGCTCCAAATGCCATGTTGTCATTGCACCATGGCATTTCAGTTTTTTACTCCCATGCACGTCCATTGTGAAAAGAAGAAAAGCAAACTCACTTCCAAGGCAAAGTGGAGGGTAGAATTTTTTTGGTTTTGAATTAAATGGCAATGCATTCGGTTTATCATACAGTGACATTGTATCTGTGCTGAAAGAATGCAACATATATCACTAATATATTATGCTAATCCATCATCATGGTATCCCCAACTCGCAGGAGAACAACAGCCAGAAAAAGACAAAAAATTCAAGATGGAATGGCTCATAGCTCATCAGAATTTCTTCACAAAAATAAATGAAAATGAAGTTGCAATCAAAGTGATTTTCAAGTGGCTCATTTGTTAGCCAAAGAAAGCTGCTCACTGATGCTAAGGTAATTAGATTGTGTCCACAGAAAATACACTTGTTTTGGACTCTTAGTCATTTAGTGAGAACAGTTGTTCAAAGATGAGAGGACACTGGGGGGTATCATCAACAGTCAATTATGAACAAGACAGGTTCTGGTTCAAGATGGTGATACAGGAAGGTCCTGAACTCATCTCCTCCCACAGACATACTAAGTCTACAGCAACATATGGAACAATTTCTTCTTTAAAAAAAGCAACAGCCCTAAAGCCTTGTGAAATGACAACTATTCTTCAGGCAAATGAGAAGAAGGCCACACTGAAGTGGCTAGGAGAAGCTGAGAAATAGTCTCACCATGGGCTCCACTCCTAATGCAGCAACCCACAACCAGTAGAAAATTCAAAACTCCCTGAGGAGCAAAGGGTTTGAACCCCATGTCAGTTTAAGTGAACCCTCAACTTTTAGGACCTGCACCTGAGAGGCAAGCCCCCGGAACACCTCACTCTGAAAAGCAGTGTGGCCCCCTTCCCAAACCCACACAACTGTAGCAATCGGAGAGATGATGGCTCTTAAAGGACTCGGAAGCTTGGACTTCCGTACCCCAGAGCCCAGCTCAGAGGCAGCCCATACAGCCCAGACTTAAAGGAGAGAGGCCCACCTGCTTATATTGAAGGGTAGGCCTGAGGGGCAGGCATCTAAGTAATTTTCCACACACATCTAGGAGCATGCTGGAGTACTCTCTGGGATGGATTGGTGGGTGCCATCTTCGCACTCACCCTTTGCCATGCTCCAGAGCTTTGCCATGCACCAGTATCTTCCAGAAGGAAGCTTTTACATATGTCAGGCTCTGGCTCTGGAGGCCAAGAGAGATTGCGTTCCTGGTCCTATGGGACTGTAATAATCAGGGTCACTCAGAAAGGAGCTTGTAGCCCTATCTGGCACCCCGATTTTTGTCTCTGTTGTCAGGGGACACCTCTACATTGCCTGGCTTTGGTGAGACCTATGGTGCAGGATCCCACAGGATTGTAACCAATGGAGAAAGAGTTCTTAAAAAATTACCACGCCCTGGGCACAGCAAGAGGCAATGGATGCAGGAGCTGCCTTCCTGTGAAGGAGGCCTAGTAGCTAATCATCATGGGATTTTTGCAACTGATGCCCAGAAGTCACTGCCAGATTGTCTGCCCAATAGCGCTTATGGGTGCAGTCCCATGAGACCGTATATATATGTGCATATTTTTAAAAGCTTCTGCCTGAGAGTCTGGCTTTCAAACAACCTGAATCTAGGCACTGAGATCTTCCTCAGTTTGAGACACTGACAGGTCTTGACACAGTTTCAACTACTGGGGGCTATTAGAAATATAAAACATTGCCTGTCCAAGCACAAAGGTTTGGGGGGACAACAAAGAACTGGGGCAGGTTTGAATGACAAGAACTACCTCCTACATGAGGCCATTGTTTCAAGACTGTCAGAGGTAGCTGTTTCATCTACTGTACAGAAACAGAGTCAAGCAAAATGAAGAAATGGAGGAATATATACCAAATGAAAGAACAAGATAAAACCTCAGAGGGGAAAAACTTTAATGAAACAAGGAGAAGTAATTTCCCTGATAAAGAGTATAAAGTAAGGGTCATAAGATGCTCACCAAACTGGGGAGAAGAATGGATGAACACGGTGAGAATTTCAACAAAGAGATGGAAAATATAGGTACCAAATAGAAGTCAAATAGCTGTAGAATTCAATAACTGAAATAAGAAATACACCAGGGTTTATCACCAGACTAGATGAAGCAGAAGAAAGAATCAGTCAACTGGAAGACAATGCAGCAGAACTCACAATCAGAGCAGCAAAAAGAAAAAAGAAAAAGTAAAGACATAAGGAGTTATGGATAACATCTAAAGGACTAACATTTGCATTGTAGGACTCCCAGAGGAGTCAAGAAGGGAAAGGGGCAGAAATATTTTTTGAAGAAATAATAGCTGAAAACTTCCCTAACCCAGGAAAGTAACCAGACATCCAGATCCAAGAAGCCCCAAGAATTCCATATATAATAAACTCAAGGGGACCCACACCAAGACACATTATAATTAAAATGTCAAAATTAAAGAAAAAAATGTTAAAAGCAGCAAGAGAAAAACAACTTGTTTTGTACAAGGGAAACCCCATTAGACTAGCAGCAGATTTTACAAAAGGAGCTTTGCAGGCCTGGGTACCTGGGTGGCTCAGTTGGTTAAGCATCTGCCTTCGGCTCAGGTCATGATCCCAGGACGCTGAGATTGAGCCCCTCGTGGGGCTCTCTGCTCAGCAGGGAGCCTGCTTCTCCCTCTCCCTCTGCCCCTCCTTCCCCCCATGCTCCCTCTCTCTCTCTCTCTCTCTCAAATATATAAAAACTTTATTTAAAAAAAGCAGCAGCAGTAGCTTTGCAGGCCAGAAAGAATTGGAATGATATGTTCAAGGAAAGGGGGGGGGGGACCAACTTCCAGCAAACAGCGCTCTACCCAGCACAGTTATTCAGAATTGAAGGAGGGATGAAGAGTTTTCCTGACAAGCAGAGTTAAAGCACAAGCATCACCACTAAAAAGGGCCTTATAAGGAATGTTAAGATGAAAAGAAAAGACCCTAATTAATAACAAGAAAACATGAAAGAAGAAATCTCACTGGAAAGGTAAATATATATAGTAAAGGCACTTATGAAGGCTAAAACAGGAAAGTACTAAAAATTACTATGATGACCATAATTGGTTAAGGGATACACAAGACAAAAAGACGTCAAATGTGGGTTGCCTGGATGGCTGGGTTGGTTGACCGTCCAGCTCTTGATTTCAGCTCAGGGAATGATCTCAGGGTTGTGAGATCGAGCCCCATGTCAGGATCCAAGGGTGGACCCTGCTTTGGGTTCTCTTTCTCCCCTTCCTTTTCCCCCTCCCCCTCTAAAAGAATAAATTTAAGAAAAAAAGTAAAATATTACATCAAAAACATAAAACATGGGGGTGCCTAGCTGGCTCAGTTGGCTCTTAATCTTGAGGTTGAGAGTTCAAACCCCATATTGTGTGTAGAGACTACTTAAATAGGTAATATAAATATAAATTTTTTAAAAATTAGAAAAATGGGACAATTATTCACATTGTCACTCTGACAGTATCAGAAAAGAAAACTTTAACCCCCCCCCAACACACAATATGTTGCTTCCAAGAAGGAAAGGCGAAGTCATCTGTAAATCTAGATTATATTCAGCTATACCAACACTGAAGTCCTTCTGGGCAAAGGAAGGACACAGATAAGATGTTCCTGACTAAAACAAACCAAACCAAAAAACCAATGATATTGAGTGATTTTCCTTGATGATTATCAATGGGATGAGAGATGTTACCAACAGTGCTCAGTTGCTGTTGTTTGAGGTGTCAATGCCAAGTTTGAAGTCACTGAAAAATAAGGCTCTTTGAGGAATCTGCATGGAACAACAACAGGCAAGAATACCTTTGAAAAAATTGAGAAAACACTAATAAGATATAACCTGAAGGGGAATCTGCTAAGATGTGTTAATGGATGGAGGTAAAACTTGGTGAAGCAGAAGGCTTAGTTGGATAAATTTATAAAGGTCTAGAAGAGATAAGAACTTTAGAGCCTATGGTTCTTCACTGGACTCAAATTACTCATCAGGAACTAATTTGCAGAAAATATTTGAATCCATCATAATTTATTGAACTAGAATTATCAACAATGTACTTCATTTGCTGTTGTATTTATCCATCATCAGGTCTATGAAGTTTTGTCAGAGATAGAAGCTGAATATTGTGACTTGCTCTACTCTATTTTGATGGCTTAGCAGTGATAAAGTTTTATTGCAGTTTTTTCCCCCCAGCTCAGAGCCAAGATTGACATTTTTTAGAACAGAGAAATATTCCAAACCATCATTACTGAATAACTGGAAATTGGCTTTTGCTACAGGCTTGATAGTGTTTGTCAATGAATTCAAGCTAAAATTACAGAGAAGAAGAGTGCTCATATGTGAAGTGTATACAGTAGCAATCATTTTGCCAATAATGTTTTGAATCACAAAGAATGTGAAACAGCTTTATACACTTCCTGTAATGTCAAAAATTAAAACAAGAAGCAGTATCTCCAGACCTTGATGTCAAGTGCAATGGAAATTTCCATATTTCAAAACCCACTTAATTGTGCAACTTAGGAGCTTCCACCTAACCTTCAAATGCAAATGACTAATCTGCAATGTAATAATAGCCTAAAAGGCAAACATTGGGAGAAAAATCTAACAGAATTCTGTACATGCCTTTCAACAATAAATATGCTCAACTAAAATCATGCTCATGGACTGACAGCAATATGGGCTGTACCATTTGGATGGAGACATTTTCAAAGATGATATATGTAAAGTTTCATTACAGATCGGCATTAATAGCTCCATATCTGATCATACGGAACACCAGCCTTGAACCCAATTAAGCAAAATGTCATCCCAAAGAATTCCATTCTTCTCATTCACATACATGGATGATAAGAAAGTTAAACTCAATTACTGTTATTTTTTAAAAGATTTTACTTATTCATTTGCTAGAGATCACAGGTAGGCAGAGAGAGAGAGAGGGAACCAGGCTCCCTGCTGAGCAGAGAGCCAGATGTGGGGCTGGATCCCAGGACCCTGGGATCATGACCTGAGCCAAAGGCAGAGGCTTTAACCCACTGAGTCACTCAGGTCCCCCCTCAATTACTATTATATTTTGAATTTGATTTAACACATTTGTAGGAATTTTTTCTCTTGTTATACAAGTACCTACATAAATAATACTATTGATTTTTTTCTTGGCCTGCAAAGCCTAAAATATTACTATCTGGCCCTTTACAGAAAAATATGGTACCTGCCCCCAACTCCCCATGCCATAGAGTTGAATGGAACTGATTTCTCTGAACTAAGCTAAGTCCTCTCGTGGAAGGATCATCCTGCTCAGAATATTACTAATGACATTCCAGAGTGCTCTAAAATCCAGGGGAAACAAGAAAATATGCCATCCAGCCCACAAGTAACTAAATGATAAGAAAGTGAACTTCATATAAAAGAGACGACAGAGCAATTACAACTACATTAGAAAATGGCAAGGAGAACATGACCACACTTTAAAACACTAGAATAGGGACACCTGTCTGGCTCAGTCAGAAGAACATGTGACTTGGGATCTCGGGGTCATGAGTTTGAGCCCCATGTTGGGTGTAGAGATTACTAAAAAAAATAAAAATACAACTTAAAAAAAAAAAATCACTAGAATGAAGTGGGACAATGCTTTCTGTAGTGGCCAGTAGAGCTTCTGGATGTGGCAGCTAAGCCTAGTTCAGAGAGATCACTCTTGGAAAGAAGATGATTAAGTTGATATTTTAAATAGCTTGGTATAGAAAATTATAATGGGGATATGAACATTATTAGTATTGTAGTAGCAAAGTAATAGGAGGGAGAAATATCAATGAGCTTTTTTGTTTTAGGGAGGTAAACTTAGAAATACCTGTAAAGGGGCACCTGGGTGGCTCAGTGGGTTAAGCCTCTGCCTTCGGCTCAGGTCATGATCTCAGGGTCCTAGGGTTGAGTCCCGAATCGGGCTCTCTGCTCAGCAGGGAGCCTACTTCCTTCTCTCTCTCTCTGCCTGCCTCTGCCTACTTGTGATCTCTCTCCATCAAATAAATAAATAAAACCTTAAAAAAAATACATGCAAAACAAGGGAGAAGAGTGACTGAGAAAAATTGATAACAGAGAAAATTTATTGCATAGGAAGAAAAGAGCTTAAAAAAAAAAAGGTTAATAAATCCAGTAGAAACTCAACAGGTGGGATGCCCGGGTGGCTCAGTCGGTTGAGCAGCTGCCTTTGGCTCAGGTCATGATCCCCAGGGTATAGGGATCAAGTCCCCACATCTGGCTCCTTGCTCAGCAGGGAGCCTACTTCTCCCTCTGCCTGCCGCTCTCCCTGCTTGTGTGTGCGAGCTCTCTCTGACAAATAAATAAATAAAATCTTAAAAAAAAAAAAAAAAGGAAACTCAGCAGGTCAACCAGTCCTTGTAGAGAAAGCATCTGAGAACTGCTAACCTTATGAAGTCAATGAAGTAAATTTATCAAGTATCTACACCTACATGGTCATGTCTCTTCTACTCTCAGAATTATTGCTGGCAAAGAATCAAGGGCAGGACAAAGGGACAGACACTTGTTCTCATGAACTTGGTAAGGCAACAACATAGGAACACTGCCTGGCCTTAACCATCACCAGAGGGATTAGACCTGCCCAGACATAGCAGAACAAAGTCAACAGTAGGTCCTGAGGTTGTGCCTCTCTACAGAGGAAGCCTTAGGGAATCTGAACAAGGTGCTTGAAAAGCCTTGTCAGTCCTTTGAGTCTAGACTGTCATTTTCTTAGAAGAAAAATATAATGCCATCTGGAAATCCTTGGAATGAGCAAACTCAGGCAGAATTACAAATCTTTATGTTACAGCCCCCTCCTTTTTAAATGCTTCCCTTTTTTTGTTTTTTTAAGATTTTATTTATTTGAGAGAGAGAGAACAGGAGTTGGGGAGGGGGTGCAGAGGGAGAGGAAGAAGACACCCCGCTAAGGGAGCAGGAAGTCAGGCCCCATCCCGGGACCCTGAGAGTACCACCTGAGCTGAAGGCAGACGCTTATCCAACTGAGCCACCCAGGTGCCCCTAAATGCTTCCTTGTTGCTTCTCCATTCATTTCCATTTTGCTTTATCTTAGCACCTAGAAATGTTTTCTGGATTTTTTTTTTAACTTGTCTCAGCTGTGCTAAGAGCAAAGAAAAATACTTAAAAAAATTTATTGTGAAAAATTCCAAACATATACAAAAGTAGAATACTATCTTAGCCCTCTCCATCCTGCCCCAAACACACATCAAGTCACCTAGCTTCAACAATTACCAACACAGGGACATTCTTGTTTCTACCTTTATCCAGTCCATTCCACAGTGGACTTTCTGAAGCTAAAGGAGAGAATCTGATCCATCTGTAAGAGAAAATTTTCAAGAGGGGATCATGGCACTTTGGCAGTAGAATGATGGTGGTATCTGAAATCCAAACTGGGGGCAAATCCAACCACCCTTCTGAATTCTGAGACTATACTCCTTCCTAGTACTAAACTTTACTTTGGGAAGACTTCAGTTTCCTGATAGGTGAAATAAAGAAAGTGGACTGAATTATAGGCAGTTGTGTGACAGTAAAGTGAGACTTTGAGTCAGAAGACCTGCCTTAAGAGTGCCAGCTCTTGGGGGCACCTGGTTGGCTCAGTGGGTTAAAGCCTCTGCCTTCAGCTCAGGTCATGATCCCAGGGTCCTCCTGCCTTCAGCTCAGGTCATGATCCCAGGGTCCTCAGGGTCTTGGGATCGAGCCTCGCATGGGGCTCTCGGCTCAGCAGGGAGCTTGCTTCCTCCTCTCTCTCTGCCTGCCTCTCTGCCTACTTGTGATCTCTGTCTGTCAAATAAATAAAATCTTAAAAAAAAAAAAAAAGAGTGCCAGCTCTGCCCCCTGCAAATTACATAATTTATAATAGTTTATGGCTGCAAGTCACTTAACCTCTCTGAGCTTCTGGAACATTTATAAAAAAGGACTTCATGGGACGTTGGTTGGAGTAAGTAAAATAATGTATTATGTGAACTTTAGTGAATTGGAAAGCACTATATAAATTAGGTATTATTGAGTTCTTCAGTTAAGTAAAAGATGCCTCAGATTTGACCCTGCAAATTAGAAAAATACTGACACAACTGACAAGAAAGGAGAAGCTGACAGGCGCAATTTAATCCAAATGGAAACTTGTCTTGAACACAGGGGTTGATATAGAGCTAAACATCAGGTCCAGATAACTTTGAAATAGTTATTATGTTAATTAACAGGAAATAGAAACACGCTCTCTTTACCTTCACTACAATCTTCATTTTTCCCTGGCTTCTCATCCTTATCCACCTACATTCAAACACTATTTATTAAGCATATAATATGTGCTGGGCACTGTGTTAGGCACTGGGAATACAAAAAGTAATAGTAAAGTAGGCAGGCCTCCAGATGCTCAAATTAGGAAGAGAGAGAAGCTTATAAGCAATCACAATGGAATGTGGTAAGAACTTAAGCTGTGACCACAGTGATTTGCACAGAAATCATAGGGGGTGGTCAGATTTTGTTCTACTTTTAGAATATCTGTGTCTCAGAGTCACCAATAGGTGACTCCTAAAGCTTTCATGATTAGCTATCAAAGGAGAAGCTGTAGAGAGATTAAGGGATGAGCTTCTACACAGAAAGGCTGGAGAGAAAGGTGCTATCAAAAAGACCAAGAGGGGTGCCTGGGTGGCTCAGTTGGTTAAGCCGCTGCCTTCGGCTCAGGTCATGATCCCAGGGTCCCCACATAGGGCTCTCTGCTCAGCAGGGAGCCTGCTTCTCCCCTTCTCTCTCTCTGCCTGCCTCTCTGCCTACTTGTGATCTCTGTCAAATAAATAAACAAAATCTTAAAAAAAAAAAAGATCAAGAAAGGGACCCTTGGGTGGCTCAGTCTGTTAAGCATCTGCCTTTGGCTCAGTTCATGATCCCAGAGTCCAGAAATCGAGTCCCGTTATCAGGCTTCCTGCTCAGCCTGCTTCTCCTTCTGCCTGCTCCGCCTGTAGCTCTGTTTGTGCTCTCTGTCCGACAAATAAATAAATAAATAAAATCTAAAAAAAAACAAAAAAACAAGAAGGTGTATTTATTTATTTTTTTTTAAGATTTTATTTATTTATTTGACAGAGAGATCACAAGTAGACAGAGAGGCAGGCAGAGAGAGGGGAAGGGAAGCAGGCTCCCTGCTGAGCAGAGAGCCCGATGCGGGACTCGATCCCAGGACCCTGAGATCATGACCTGAGCCGAAGGCAGCGGCTTAACCCACTGAGCCACCCAGGCGCCCAAGAAGGTGTATTTAGAGAGGTAGAAGAAATTATGTTAGTGAGCCAGAAGCTTAAAAAAAATAAAAATAAAATAAGCTTCCTGGGGCTTCCTGGATGGCGCAGTTAAGCACCTGCTTAAGATCATCACTCAGGTCATGATCTCAGGGTCCTGGGATGAAACTGCATGGAGCTCAGCAACATGTCTGCTTCTTCCTCTCCCTCTGCCCAAGCCCCCTGCTCATTTCACACTCTCTCTAATAAATAAATAAATAAAATCTTATTTTTTTTTATTTAAAAAAAAGATTTTATTCATTTTAGAGAGAGCAATTAAAAAATCTCATGATGTTTAATAATGTCACCTTTTTTTTTTAAGATTTTATTTATTTGAGAGACGGGGGGGGGGGGGAGGTATCAGGCACTATTCCAAGCATTTTACGTGTATTAGCTTGTTTAATATATGAGCCATGGAATGATTAAGTAACTGGCTCAGGGTAACCCAGGTAGTCACCTGGAGCAGGATTTGAATCCAAACAGTCAGCTTCAAATTTTGAGTTGTTCAAATTATACCTCAGAATAATACAAAATGACAGTATAGGGGTGGGGGATGAAAATCTACTTATGATGAGTCACAAAAGGCACTAAACCTTGACACTTCTCCTTTAGCTTACGGTAAGATGTGTATCACCCACCAACCTAGAATCTAGTATATGTCCAACGTGAGGGATGCAACCGGCCAAAATGAAATTCCGTTGACAAATGAATCTAAGTATAGGTTTGTACTGCCTGCGTCTCCCTTCTTGGACATGCTTTCCTGTCTCTACAGTTCCAGGGGTGGTGCTACCAATAACTGGGCACCAATAGCCTGGTGTTTTTTTTCTCAATAGTCAATCATTCAACAAATATTTCAGCATCAGGTCAGGTCCAGACGCTGTGCTAGGCCCAGAAGTGAACAAGACAGACAAGATCCCAGCTCTCTGGTAACTTCATTCTAGTGCGGGGTGCAGGGCGGGGAGACAGGTTACACGGACCTGGCGGGAACAGGGTCAGCCAGGGGGAATGCGAGAAGATTAACTAGAGAAACAGCAGAATCCGGAGCCTACTAGGTCTTCAGGCCACGCCCGGAGGAGTCTGCATTTTACTTATCACTTAAGAGCTAAAGATAGCCAGATTGCACCAACCGGTAGACTTCCTAGATCATTTAATCCTTTCGATCCAACCTTCACAAACCACCATTTGTGCTTGTCGAGTCTCCTGGCCACTCTGGGTCCCTTGGCCTACATCAGGCCACCTCGGGTCTAGGTCAACTGGTCCCTATCTGCTGGTCCCCGCAGCCCCCGCGGTCATCTCCTACCAGAGCCCTTTGGACCCAGTCAGGCCTGTCCGCCCGTTTGTCTCCCCCGGCACGGGTCCCCCTGAGCCCCTCGGCCAGCCAAGTCACCTTAGTGCCACGCCTCCAAGGCCAGAGAGATTCGGCATGCTCTTTATGCTTTGTTCGCTGATCAGGTTTTCGAAATGCCGCTGCCTCTCGACTCCGGCTGTTTTCCAGCCAGAGCGGGGCCAGCCCGCAGCGTCAGCGCCCCCGGCGGCGCACCGCAGCCCAGGAAGGGAGTGGCTGCAGCCACCTCCTCCTCCGCCACCCCCGGCACCCCCGCCTCCTCCGCCTCCTCCGCCTCCTCCGCTTGCTGCCGGAACGCGGGAGCGGCCGAAAGCGGCGCACGCCCCGACCGTCACCACCGTGCTCCTGATTGGCCGCGCCATGTAACGACGCGGGGAGGGCCCGGGCGGCAGCTGGGAGCCAGAGCCCGCGCGTGCGCAAATCGAGAGCGCTGGGCGGAGGGGGAGGTGGCCGGCAGCTTCTCCCGCGTCCGCCATTTTGTTGCTGTGGCTCCTGGGAACGGGCTGGGCAAAAACCGCCCCGGAGGCGCGACGCTCCTGGGAGTCCGGTGCTTCGTGTGACGACGGGGATCACTGCAGAGACTTGGGGGGGCGCGGAGTCGGCGCGTTCCGGGCCAGGAGTGACTGAAAGCACTCCCGGTACGCCAAGCAGCCCGAGAACCCCGGGGCGGCCTCCGCTGCGGCTCGGCTTCTCCCGTCCCGACCTCGGGCTGTGCCCTGCATTCCCCGGGCCGGCTCCCTCCGTGAGGCGGCCCCGGCGCAGGCGGGCGGCGGCGGAGGATGCTGCGGGCCCGGAGCCGAGAGGAAGGTGCTGGCTCGGCCCTGTAATTGCGCCTCGAGGTGTGCCAAAAGGCCCTTCCTTGGCCGCAAAGCCGTCTGTCGGGCAAAGGCGTCCAGAACAGACGAGAGCAGCCGCCGCCCCGAATTGCCGCAGAGCCGCGGTCCGACACCATGTCCTCCGCTAGGTTCGACTCCTCAGACCGCTCTGCCTGGTACATGGGGCCGGTGTCTCGCCAGGAGGCGCAGACCCGGCTCCAGGGGCAGCGCCACGGTATGTTCCTAGTTCGCGATTCCTCCACCTGCCCCGGGGATTATGTGCTGTCCGTGTCCGAGAACTCGCGGGTCTCCCACTACATCATCAACTCGCTGCCCAACCGCCGTTTTAAGATCGGGGACCAGGAGTTTGATCACTTGCCGGCCCTGCTGGAGTTCTACAAGATTCACTACCTGGACACCACCACCCTAATCGAGCCCGCACCCAGGTACGCTAGCGCCCGCGCTTCCCGGGCACACAGCCGGCTCCGACCGCGGAGGAGGGTAAAGAATGGTTCGCTTGGGATCGAAGAGTAGGGGGTGGGGGTGGGTGATTGAACCCGTTTCACCCCATTCTGAACCAAATGATTTTCCAGAAGGCGCTCTGAACGGAAGAATAGTGTCAGGATCTGGGTCACTGGATGAGGGGATGCGTTTTAAATTTGTTTTAAATTTGTTAAACGGAGGTTGCATAGCTAAAATGCCCGCTTTTTGCCTTTAGTCACGTTATCTATTGGGTATCCTACTAAAGAGTTTTTGTTTTTAAACCTTTTTTTGGACCACAGACTTCTTTGAGAATCTTAAGGTAGCTGTGGCATTTCCCCCTCCCTAAAAATGCACGTACACACAACTTCACACACCATTCAAGGTTCTTGGGCTCCCTGCTCCAGTTTAAGAACTCTTGGTCTGCAGCCTTTGGAACAAATAGTCAACAAATGAAAATGCCTGAGTCTTTATAGCTACAAAACCTTTAACGGTGAAATATCAGAACTGTATTTTTAAAAAAAATTAAATATCAGAACTGTATATTGATACCTTGGTGCCAGGTTTGAATTACACCAGACACCTTTTGTTTTGTAGTTACAGAAGGTGCACCGGCTTCAGCGAGGATATATTTTTGAGTTTTTATTTTGTAGTTTACCCCAAGCTGGACCATTAGTAGGCCAGAAATCCATTTGATTAAATTCTAAGGAGTAATAAAGCTAGAATGTTAATAACAAAGGGAAATTTTTGAGCTACACCTTTTTTTTTTTTTAAGATTTTATTTATTTATTTGACAGAGAGAAATCACAAGTAGGCAGAGAGGCAGGCAGAGAGAGAGAGGAGGAAGCAGGCTCCCTGCTGAGCAGAAAGCCCGATGTGGGATGTGGGGTGATGTGGGATGTGGGGCGTGGGATGTGGGGCCGGAACCCAGGACCTGGGATCTTGACCTGAGCCGAAGGCAGCGGCTTAACCCACTGAGCCACCCAGGCGCCCCTGAGCTACACCTTCTTAATTCTATCCTAGTTTAAGACG
Source organism: Lutra lutra (assembly GCF_902655055.1). Taxonomy (NCBI): domain Eukaryota; kingdom Metazoa; phylum Chordata; class Mammalia; order Carnivora; family Mustelidae; genus Lutra; species Lutra lutra. The sequence continues at coordinate 64,980,515 of NC_062289.1, read as the reverse complement.
TACATTTTGTACATTTGTAAGTCTAAATGATTTAGTAAAGTTAAGCATCCAGGTCCTCTTTTCCAAGTAAAATGCATTATTTTATTTGATGATTTGCTTTAATTTGTCTTCAGTGTTTTATTACGTTTCTTTTATTTAAATTATGCCAAATTTGAACTGAAGAAATTTCCTGGAATTTTTTTAAATGAAAGGTATTTTACTGTCCATTTTGCTTCTTGAACTTATGTTTTTAAAGGATAGGGTGCTCATTTTTGGAATGAGGTGTTTCTGACTTTATAGATTTGCTGAGAAGATAGTCCTCTGAGCTTTAACCATTAAGAGCTATGATAATTAAGGAGCACCCACTAGATGGGTAAGTGTTGCTTCTGTGGAATAAGAGGAAACAAAGCCATGACAGTATAATGACTGTAAGATTAACTGCTGAACTAAATGGACTTTAAAAACTGGGAGAAAGTGAATATAAATCAAATAGTGTATAACAAAGACCTAGGCACCAAGAATCTGATTGGTGAAATCTCCAGGTCCCCAGAGATGCTGGTAATTGGAGTCAACTTTGAGCACAGTATATTCTGTTATGAGGGGTTGGAGAAAATATTAGAACCAGCTATGAGATTTTTAATATATTTCAGTGAATTACTTTTCCAACTCATAGAGATTAATTAATAGCATTAATTTCAGGCATTTATTAAGCCGTGCTATGTGCAAGGCATTGTGCTTGCTTTGAGGTGACAGGTATTACAATACTGTTCTGTTTCAGAATGTGCGAGTAAATGGTTTGATCTCCTTCTAAGAGAGAAAAAGGGGTATGCTGCGGTGGCTTTCATTACCAACAAAAACAACTCCACATTTTTCATACATGGGCCTTTCCAGATACCAGACATAACTTTTCTGTTTTGGATGCCTGTCCTCCCCGTCCCCACCTTGTTCTTCCTTTAGTGCAGTCCCATTAAGCAACTCATTTAATCCCTGGTAGCTGTTCCTGCCTACCTTCTCACACCTTTGTACCTTTGCTCCAGCTGTTGGTTGGGCTCCTGGCTCTAGGTTGGCTGCTTAACCCCACCCCACTCCTCACCTCACCTATTGAAATCTTAACTGCTGGGGCGCCTGGGTAGCTCAGTGGGTTAAGGCCTCTCTCTGCCTTCGGCTCAGGTCATGGTCTCAATGTCCTGGGATCGAGCCCCACATCAGGCTCTCTGCTCAGTGGGGAACCTGCTTCCCCCTCTCTCTCTGCCTGCCTCTCTGACTACTTGTAATCTCTATCAAATAAAATCTTAAAAAAAAAAAAAAATCTTAACTGCCGTTCCAGGCCCCTCAAATAATAGGGCCTTTCCCTGACCCTCCCACTTACACGCAGCTGTAATTGTTTCTCCTCCTCTTCACTTTCTGCCCCAGGCATGTTGCTGTAATTTAGGTTTTTATTTATTTTTTTTTTTTTAAAGATTTTTTTTTTATTTATTTATTTGACAGAGAGAGATCACAAGTAGACAGAGAGGCAGGCAGAGAGACGGAGGGAAGCAGGCTCTCTGCTGAGCAGAGAGCCCGATGTGGGACTCGATCCCAGGACCCCGAGATCATGACCTGAGCCGAAGGCAGCGGCTTAAACCACTGAGCCACCCAGGCGCCCAATTTAGGTTTTTATATTCCACTGGTATCTCAGGACAGTGATCACAATTCTGTTTGAATTCGATCCGGACTGAATTTACTTTCTTAATCTTTGGATTTTCTCCCCCAGCCTAAAATTCGAAGATTGGTTTGATTGGTTTTCAGACTTTATAGAAAACTAGAGGTACCCTGTAAAGTCTTGGCCAAATGGAAGTCAGTTTAATGCCTCTTCACACCTCAAACAAGATATTTTAAGTGGTTTAGGCATCAAAACTGCGCTCATTAGGCTAGAGTTTCGTACCCTTTTGCTGAAAGTTCATTTTTAAAATTTTGTTTAGTGAAAAATTATAATTGTATGACTTCCTTGGAACTTAAGGACTGGTGTTTGTTTTCCAGTCTGATCTTTTTTATTGGAATGTTCCGCAACATTTAGTTTATATTTTTTAGAAAAGATTTTATCTGAGGGGCGCCTGGGTGGCTCAGTTGTTGGGCATCTGCCTTCAGCTTGGGTTGTGATCCTGGGGTCCTGGGGATATTCCTTGGATATTCTATCTCTCTGCCTCTCTCCAACTCCCCTTGCTTGTGTTCCCTTTCTTGCTGTGTCTCTCTCTGAATTTAAAAAAAATTTTTTTTTCATTTATTTGAGAGAGACAGAGCCTGCACGGGAGAAAGAACATGAGCTGGGGGAGAGGCAGATGGAGAGGAGGAGGCAGACTCCCAACTAAGCAGGGAGCCCAATGTGGGGCTCTGTCCCCAGACCCTGGGATCATGACCCAAGCCAAACGCAGACACTTAACCAGCTGAGTAGCCCAGGCACCCCTAGTTTTATATTTTTATTCAAATATTTACAAGAGTTATATCCCAGTGATGGGGACTGAGAACAATGGATGGCCAGCGTACTTTCTCCACAATAGAACTTCCATTTTATTGGAAGAGACAAACAATGAAATACAACATTAATAAATGCTATGAAGGAAATGAGGCTGAGCAGAGAGAATATAATAGGAGGGACCTACCTGACATAGTGTGATCAGGGAAAGCCTGAAGCTATCTAAGGGTAGAGAAGAGGCAAGCCTTGGGACTTGATCCCAGGACCCCGAGATCATGACCTGAACCGAAGGCAGAGGCTCAACCCAGTGAGCCACCCAGGCGCCCCAAGGCAATTGGATTTTATTTCAGATGCAGTGGGTGCCATTGAAGGAGTTTGAAGCACAGGAGTGATCTGGAGTTGTCACTGTTATCTGGGTGCAAAAGGATGGTGGCTGATGATGTATTTGTCACAGGTCATATAGACTGATGTAGAGCTGTGACTTGAAGGTCCCTGTTTTGGAGTTGATTGATGTTGCTGGTGGGAAGGAATATGGTGAGGGAAGAGAAAGGAAGAAACAAAGATGACTTGGTACATTTGTAACTTTGTGTCCTCTCAGTTTATCTTATTAATTGCTTTTTGTATTTGTCTGTGGTGTTTCTGTGGTGGATTTTATTTTTTTATTTTTTTTTTAAGATTTTATTTATTTATTTGACAGAGAGATCACAAGCAGGCAGAGAGGCAGGCAGAGAGAGAGGAGGAAGCAGGCTCCCTGCTGAGCAAAGAGCCCGATGCGGGGCTCGATCCCAGGACTCTGAGATCATGACCTGAGCCGAAGGCAGCGGCTTAACCCACTGAGCCACCCAGGCGCCCCTCTGTGGTGGATTTTAAATTTAACCCCCCAAAAGTGTCATATATCATGTCAGATGGCTTTTGTTGATTGAGTGGCCCTAAAGGATTCTTGCAGAATGTGGTTGTAAATTTTTTTTTTTTTTAAGATTTTAATTTTATTTATGAGAGGGGGAGCTAGTGCCAGGGAGGAGCAGAGGGAGAGGGACAAGCAGACCCTGAGATCATGACCTGAGTCAGAACCAAGAGTTCGGCACTTAACCAGACCAGCCAACCAGGCATCGCAGATGTAGGTGTAATTTTTATATTATAGTTCTGATAGATAAAACCCGTGGTGGTTTTCACCTCCAATTTATTTGACTATAAATATTTTTAAGATCTGTTCACTAAGTGGGCGCCTGGGTGGCTCAGTGGGTTAAAGCCTCTGCCTTCAGCTCAGGTCATGATCTCAGGGTCCTGGGATCGAGTCCCACATCAGGCTCTCTACTCAGCAGGGAGCCTGCTTCCTCCTTTCTCTGCCTTCCTCTCTGCCTACTTCTTATCTGTCTCTGTCAAAGAAATAAAATTAAAAAAAAAAAAAGACCTGTTCACTAAGTTACAGTTAATATTCAGGTAGGGACTGCTGGGTGGCTTAGTTGGTTAAGCGTCTGCTTTTGTCTGGGGTCATGATCCCAGGGTTCTGGGATCGAGCCCCGCCTCAGGGAGCCATTAGGCTCCTCAGTAGGGAGCCTCCTTCTCCCTTTCCCTCTCTGCCTGGTGCTCCCCTGCTTGTTATCTCTTTCTCTCTCTCTCTCACTCACTGACAAATAAATAAAATCTTCAAAAAAAAAACATTCAGGTAAGTGCTGGTGTTTTTTTATTTAATGGAGGTGATTTCCAGTTTAACAACAATGTTTCAGAAGGTTCCTAAGTAAATTGTTTAGATATGAAAGCCATTTTCCTGTGTTTTAGAAGCTGTGTTTTGCATAGCTTGCTTTGTTTATATAATTCTCTAGCTTTAGCTTATGCAGCTATATGAAGGCTAGGAGGAAGAGCTGAGAAGTAAAGTTTTTTAACTGAGGCAAGTGGACCCTTAGAGAAAATCTTTGATTTTTGTCAACAGACATTGCACATCTCATGTACTTGGTAACACAGAACTAACATTGAATCAACAATCCCTGTCATATTCTTGAGAAGGTTACTGGTGCAGAGTTTGTTTGTTTAAGATTTATTTATTTGTCAGAGAGGAAGAGAGCGCAAGCAATGGGAACAGCAGGCAGAGGGAGAAGCAAGCTCCCTTCTGAGCAAGGAGCCCAGTGTGGGACTCAATCCCAGCACCCTGAGGTCATGACTTGAACTGAAGGCAGACGCTTAATTGACTGAGCCACCCAGGCAAACTGGTGCTGAGATTTTTCTTAAAAGGCCATTTCCATGCTGTCTACTATGATAGAATAGTTGAAAAAGGATGCCCAGCTTAACCTGAGTGCCCAGAAGAGGGCCTTCCCACCTGTGAAGCAGAAGCCAAACCCTGCATGGACCAGAAGATGCCCCCACATGGTCACACCACCCACATCCCCTTTTCTAAATATTTGAGGGAACTCAAATCTGGACTTCTAGAATTAGGAGTGGAGGAGATTACTGGTAATTTTGATTAGCATAGAATTTGGTACTGTGAATAAACCTTTGATTTTCCTTTTACCAGCAGTTTAAATCATCTGAATTTGATTCAGATAAGATACAAGAACATGGTCATTATGCTGGGAGTGGAAGCTTGCCCAGTTAAGAGTTGTGTTCCCAGGGCATGTAAATACTGGTAGCCATTTGATTTGTGACTTTTCTCTTATTTAAGACTCAAATGAAGATATTTTTTTAACTGTAGAAAGAATTTTTTCTTTTGACCTAAAGAGTTGGACTAGATTATTTCTAGGTTTCCTTCAGGCTAAAATATTTTAGTTGTTCCTGATAAGTAAAAGGGGACAGTGCTTATTAGTGGGAGTTCAGATTATTTTAGAATCAGAGCTAAGATCATACCAAGTAAGGTGGGGCCATTAGGCATGTGGCAACTAGTCTGGAATGATGACTGAGAGCATGGATGAAACAGTGGTGAGCTGAAGAGGCTTGGACAGCAAACCAAATGACATACAGGATTTCTTTGTCTATATAACAGAATTAAACCAGATATAGGGAATTGGGGTGCTGAAGTTTCTGTGTTTTCAGAAGGAGAAAAAAAAAGAAACAGGAACGGGAAATGCTTCCCTATGTCTTTGGCATTTTATTTTTATTAGCAGGAATTTCACTGTATTTGAGCCTACTCTAAACCAAAGCCCAGTACTAGTCTCAAGGCATGTAATGGGAGTTATCTTGGGTTTTAGCTCTTGAGAAGTTCAGTATATTGAACAAGTTAAAATAGAATACCTTGGGAGCTTAAAAGCAAGAATGAGCAACTGAGGGGTCAGCGAAGGCTTGAAAGAAGAGGTGAGGAGGGGAGAAAAAGATGGTGGGGGCTCAGCTCTGCCTGAGGATTCTCTACCTTTGCCCCCCCAACTTGTGACACTCTCTTTCTCAAGTCCGTATATTTATATTTATATATTTATATGTATACATATTTATATTATAATACAAACTTTATGTATATATATTATATATTATATAAAATATTTTATATATATTATATACAAGGATAATATAAATATATGTTAATATATATATATATATATTTAAGATTTATTTATTTGAGAGTGAGACAGAGCAAGCAGAGAGAGAGGGAGACAAGCAGACTCCAGTGAGCAGGGAGCCTGATGCTGGGCTCAGTCCCAGGGCCGGGAGATCATGCCCTGAGCCAAAACCAAGAGTATGCACTTAACTAATTGAGCCACCCAGGCACCCCCATAAATAAGTCTTTAAAAAGAATTTTGTTTTGTTTTTCAACTTTTTACTGTGAAATGCTTTCATATATACAAGAGAATATGTATATACGTGTTTATAATAAGACAATTCACTAATACCCATGTGACCCCTTTATTTATTATTTTTTAAAGATTTTATTTATTTATTTGACAGAGATCACAATTAGAGAGGCAGGCAGAGAGAGGGGAAGGGAAGCAGGCTCCCTGCTGAGCAGAGAGCCCGATGGAGGGCTCGATCCCAAGACCCTGGGATCATGACCTGAGCGGAAAGCAGAAGGTTTAACCCACTGAGCCACCCAGGCACCCCCATGTGACCCCTTTAAAAAACTAGATTACCAGTACCTTTGAAATTCTCTTCTCAGAGGTTGTATTCCTTCTTTTGCATGAGGGAAATTTTAGGCTTAGAAGATATTAACGCTTAGGTTTAAAGACAGTGTTTTATCTGTGCTTCATACATGAAGCTGAGAGTGCTTTTTACCTAAAGGAGAGGAGGTTCATTGACTAGGTAGGAAAAGCCAATTTCCAGTTAGTCATCCAGGGACTTCCTACTCAGTACGCTGTGGACTATAGGCATAAGACAGGGAGAAGCCTGGGTCTTAGAGTATTTGAATAGGCTTAGAAAACGCCTTGTATGTAAAATTTATTTTTTAAAATATTTTATTTATTTATTTGAGAGAGAGCGCACAAGCAGGGTGAGGGGCAGAGGGAGAAGCAGACTCCTCGCTGAGCAGGGAGCCCGACATGGGGCTCAGTGTCAGGACTCCAGGATAATGACCTGAGCCAAAGACGGGTGCTTAACTGACTGAGGCACCCAGGCACCCCTCTTTGTATGTAAAATTTAAAGAGGAGTTTACAGGTGCTCTTTTACAGTCTTGAACAAATCAAAATGAGAAACAATGAATTGTTACAGTTTTATGTTACATATTACTTTGGGCTGTGGGACCTAATAAAAAGAGCAAGATAATCTGCCCTGGCATCATCATGGTTTCATGTCTACAGTGGAATTTATGTGTAATTTGCAGCAAATTTTGATGAATACAGGAGTTTAAGGGTATCAGGTGGAAGACTTTGGTATTTATGTCAGGGATATGCGGCTGGGAGATTGATGTGAAATTTAGGGATATCTGTGCATGCCTCTTTATAGCAGTATTATAGCAGTATAATCATTATTGTCATTATAGCAGTATAATCGTGGAGAAAGTATAAGCTATCCCTCCATCGTTGTCAGATTTGCATACATCTCCTCACCAGGGATGTATTGAAAGTTGAAAAGCATGCTCTGCTCTTTTAACCCAGTAATCTAGACAATGAATCAGCAAACTTTCAATAAGGGGGCAGATAGTAAATATTTTAAGCTTTTAGACCATATAGGCTCTCATAGTTTCTCAACTATTCCCTTAGAGCACAAAAGCAGTCCTAGACAATACTGTAAATGAGTGAGTTTGGCTGTGGTGTAATAAAACTTTATTTACAAAAGTATACAGTAGGCTGAATGGCCTACAGGCCATAGTTTGCGGACTCGTAGGCCAGACTCAAGTTTTTGTATAGTGTACTGAAGCTAAGAATGGTTCTTATATTTTTGAAAGGTTGTATTTTAAAGAAAGATGAATATATAACATAAGCCATATGTGTAGTCTGCAAAACCTCAAACACAGACCAGTCTTTTAAAAAGTTTGTCAACCTCGAGGGCCTTACCAGCAAAGTTCCTGGTTTGTGCTTATAGGAATGAGCAGTGTGCCCTGTGAGTTAAGGGGAACCTGGGAAAGGGAGCATTTTGAACCTTTGGGCTTCTAGTCTTGTTCTGATTTAGAATCCAGATATATGTAATGCTGTCTTCAACAAAATCTTTCAATTCCAAAGAGGGCTAGTCTTCAGCTTCTAGTGCATTGCCTCTTTGCCTGTTTTCCTGCTCCTTAACAGAACTCATTCCTTCCTTTGAGTGCTCCTCAACCCTATCAGCTTCTGTCATGGTACATTAGTTACTCTTTTGCCTGTGTTTTTGTTTTCCAGTCTCTAACTATGCTAAATTGTCAGTCTTTTAAGAGCAAGAACTTGGTTTTAATTCATTGTCTCCCAAGTTCTCAGTATGTAGTAATTCTAGTGGATACCTGGGTAGATGAATTTCATTACTGTTAATCCCCACTGAAACTGTACTAGTGTCCTCTTAGTTTGTGTTGTAGAACTAACTGCTTTTGGGACACCTGGGTGGCTCTGGGTTAAACCTCTGCCTTCAGCTCAGATCATGATCTCAGGGTCCTGGGGTTGAGCCCCGCATCGGGCTCTCTGCTCAGTGGGGAGCCTGCTTCCCCCTCTCTCTCTCCCGGCCTCTCTGTGATCTCTCTCTCTCTGTCAAATAAATAAATAAAATCTTTTAAAAAACCAAAAACCTAACTGCTTTTAACTTTTTAAGTATACGAACAATGAAATACCCTTGGATGGGGTCAGAGGTGGAACTGATGGTGCTTTTAGTAAAGTATCTGAGATTTATGTAGTATTACCCAAACTTCTTACAGATTGTCTGTGGCCCTTGAAATAGAGGCAAGGTGTACCTTAAAGAGGGTAGGAGTGGGGAGCTGATCCGGGTGCTCAGCAACAACCAGGAACTATTGTGCATGTTCACACACAATCTGATGTTAATTCCCATGCACCCAAAAGACGCAGGATTTATTCCTAAGGCTGACTAGCTCACTGATTATGAGTGAATACTCTAGAACCAGACTGCCTGAGTGCAAATCTAATAACCTGTGTTTGCATTGGCTTCCTCATATGTAAGATGGAGATAATCATAGGATTGCTGAGAGGATGAAATAATTTAAAATCTGTATGGACTGCAAACAGTGCTTGGTACAGGTAGTAAGTGTCAACTCTTATTACTGTTGTTCCTGCTGCTACTCCTGCTATCTCTTTTTTTTTTTCCTTAAGATTTTATTTATTTATTTGACAGAGATCACAAGTAGGCAGAGAGGAAACACAAACAGGGGGAGTGGGAGAGGGAGAAGCAGGCTCCCTGCCGAGCAGGGAGCCTGATACGGGGCTTGATCCCAGGACCCTGGGATCATGACCTGAGCCAAAGGCAGATGCTTAATGCCCAGCTGCACCAGAGTTTGTTTGTTTGTTTGTTTGTTTTTATAAGATTTTATTTACTTATTTATTTGACACAGAACGTGAGTGAGCACAAGCAGGGGGAGCAGCAGAAGGAGGGGGAGAAGCAGACCCTCCCCTGAGATTCTAGAGGTTTTAAATCAAGCTCCTAATCACCATGGCATAATACATAGACTGTTGTTAATTCAGTTGTCAGTATACTATATTAAATTAGTCATTTACATTTAAAAGATTGAAGTTTTGCCAAATTATGAAGACTGCCTTTTGGAAAACAGTGTAGCAGTGTGTACCAAGGGCCATGAAAATGGCTCTGTTCTTTAATCTGGAAATCTAGGCTTTACAAAAAATCTAATACTGAGATGGTTCATTTGGTTGGGCATCTGACTCTTGGTTTCGGCTTCCACTATGATCTCAGATTCCTGAGATTGAGCCCCAGGTTGGGCTCTGTGTTGTGTGTGGAGCCTGCTTAAGATTCTCTCCCTGTCTCCCCCGCCACCTTAAAAAATTGAATATCAAAAAACTATGTTAAAAAGACTTTGTGATGTTGATGATCAAATAGGGAGAAAGAAAAACTAAAAATCCAGAAACACAGGGATGCTTAGTTCCTGCAGGCTCACAGACTGACATGTCATCCTGACAGAGGTAAATAAATGATCACGTAGACCAGTGATAGAAGGAAACACCTGTGGTGTGGTATTTGGCAGAAAAACCAGCATGGGCATAAACAAGACTCTTTTAAGAAAGCCATAAAGTTTGGGTGCCTGCGTGGCTCTCTCTGTTAAGTGTCCAAATCTTGGTTCAGCTCAGGTCCTGATCTCAAGAGGCATGAGATTCAGCCTGGCTTTGGGCTCCATGCTCAGTGGGAGTCTGCTTAGATATTCTCTCTCTGTCCCTCTCCCTGAGTGCAAGCACTTTCTCTCAAATAAATAATCTTAATTTTGGCTAGTGGAAGGGGTGAAAAGGTAGCTATGATGGGGCAGGAGCTGTAGGACTTTTTTTTTCTCTTTCATTGGAAGGGGGTTGTTTGTAAGATTTTATTTATTTGACACAGAGAGATCACAAGTAGGCAGAGAGGCAGGCAGAGTGAGAGGGGGGAATCAGGCTCACCGCTGAGCAGAGAGCCCGATGTGGGGCTCAATCCCATGACCCTGGGATCACGACCCGAGATGAAGGCAGAGGCTTTAACACACTGAGCCACCCGGGCACCCCAAGATTTTATTTTATTTTTTTTAGTAAGCTCTATACCCAACACAGGGCTTAAACTCAGAACCAGGTGAGTTGCATGCTCTACCAACTGAGCCAGCCAGGCATCCCTTGTTTTTCCTTTTTTGCTGAATGTTGTAACATGGTAGCTTTTTTTATAAAGAAAAAAATTAATTAAAATATTTAAACATAAGAGATCATGTTGTAATATGAAGTAACTTTTTAGATCATTAATTGGAGGGAAGGAAAAGACTGGACATGAGCTAATAGATGATAAAACGGGTGCCTGAGTGGCTTAGTTGGTTAAGCAGCCTACTCTAGATTTCGGCTCAGGTCATGATCTCAGGGTCCTGGGATTGAGGCTTGTGTTGTGTTCCCCTCTCAGCAGGAAGACTGCTTGAGGATTCTCATAATCCTTCTGCCCCTCTACCTGCTTGTGGGCTCTTTCTCTCTCAAATAAGTAGATAAATAAATGCTTTTTTAAAAAATAAGTGATCTTTTTAAAAAAGATAAAACTGGGGCGCCTGGGTGGCTCAGTGGGTTAAGCCTCTACCTTCAGCTCAGGTTGTGATCTCAAGGTCCTGGGATTGAGCCCTGCATTGGGCTCTCTGCTCTGCGGGGAGCCTGCTCCTCCCACCACTCTGCCTCTCTGCCTACTTGTGATTGATCTCTCTGTGTCAAATAAATAAATGAATCTTAAAAAAAAAAGATAAATTGGAAAGCATAGACAGTGGTTAAATAGGCATTTCCTATCCTGGCTTACTCTCCCTCAAGACTACTCTAGAACTGGGCTCTGGTGATGGTTCTGCAGGTGTAGTCACTTCATAGGTGCAGACTCTTTGGATGAAGCCCAGGGTTTATAACTCTGGTGTAGATTCTCTGCTTTAGAAAAGTTAAGTGGTGGGAGGGAACAAATGGTAGAGAATTTTTTTTTTCCCAAAAGTTTATGTATTTGCAACTTCTCAGAACATTTCTTAGGTGAATAGAGACTTCTATACTTCTTTTGAAGAAGAGGCATTACAGACAGGGAGAGAACAGGGACTGCACTCTTATAACTGACCCTGGGAGGGCATTCTGCAGCTTACTTGTCAAATACATGCTGATCTCCTGTGCACAGCAGAGGGGTGTGGTGGTGTCTATGGACTGACACTTTGATGAGAGCTCTTGCTTGTGAGTTCTGCTATGAAAAGTTCCCTGTGTTTTCATTTTGATGATCAGGTAATGATTTATGCATAACATGCAATATGGTGTATAAACCCTTTTCTGGTTTTTGTATTTTGAGAGACACAGAAACTGAAGCCGTCGTCATTTTCTTTTTGGATGCCCAGGGAAGTGTGCAGGAAGCATGCCATAGATAACAACCAGGAGGAAAAATGTCTGACAGGGTCCTAAGGAAGGTCCTGTGGCAGGGTCCTAAGGAGGGCAGCTACTGAACTTATTCTGGATTTTTATTTTTTATTTTTTTTTAAAGATTTTATTTATTTATTTGACAGACAGAGATCACAAGTAGGCAGAGAGGCAGGCAGAGAGAGAGGAAGGGAAGCAGGCTCCCTGCCGAGCAGAGAGCCCGACGCGGGGCTCGATCCCAGGACCCTGGGATCATGACCCGAGCTGAAGGCAGAGGCTTTAACCCACTGAGCCACCCAGGCGCCCCTCAGGATTTTTAAAATAAATTCAGATCACTTGTATCTCTGTGTAAACAAAAAGTTAGTGTGAAACAGAGATGTTGTGTGTGTATGTGTGTGCACTCGACATGTGATTTAACAAGGTCTGTTCAGAGACAATACAAACTGCAGAACATGAAAGTGTCAGAACCTTCTTAACTACTGAGAATTAGTCAGGGAAATAATTCATCATAGAGAAGAATGGTTTACATAAAAGTTTGACAAACACTGGTACTGAGTAGGATTTTTCTATTAGAGTTAATTTTCTTTCTCTCTGAAGGTACCCAAGCCCACCAATGGGATCTGTATCAGCACCCAACCTGCCTACAGCAGAAGAAAATCTGGAATATGTACGGACTCTCTATGATTTTCCTGGGAACGATGCTGAAGACCTGCCCTTTAAAAAGGGTGAGATCCTGGTGATAATAGAGAAGCCCGAAGAACAGTGGTGGAGCGCCCGGAACAAGGATGGCCGGATTGGGATGATTCCTGTTCCTTATGTTGAAAAGCTTGTGAGATCCTCACCACATGGAAAGCATGGGAATAGGAATTCCAATAGTTACGGGATCCCAGAACCTGCTCATGCCTATGCTCAACCTCAGACCACAACTCCTCTACCTGCAGTTTCCAGTACTCCTGGGGCAGCGATCAACCCTTTGCCATCTACACAGAATGGACCTGTCTTTGCAAAAGCCATCCAGAAAAGAGTACCCTGTGCTTATGACAAGACTGCATTGGCATTAGAGGTAAATTTTACAGGGCTGATTTTTGGGTCCTTTGACATTCGGTTTTCATTCTTTTAATTTTGTTTCTGCAAAGTAACAACTGCTCATTTAAAGTTCTATTCAGGGGAGTAAGATGGCTGGGTGATTTTGGAAGATCCACTATGAATGTCCCACATGACTCTTTTGTCCTCTCCTATTCCTTGTTTCTCCCAAGGTGTAGTCTCTTGTAGTAGTTGGTTTTCTCCCCAGTAAGAATAGACGATGGTTAATAGAGACCCATGACATAGAGATGAAATCAGCATACAGGTGGACATACAGCCACTTGTACAGTTCCATATTTCTAACATCGTGATTAAGGAGAAATACGAGTAAGTGTCTTAAAATTCCTCTTCAGCTAGGCAGAAGATAAAAGTTTAAAATATCTCAGACCAGGGTGCCTGAGTGGCTTAGTCAGTTACATGTCTGCCTTCTGCTCAGATCATGATTCTAGGGTCCTGGGATTGAGCCCCATGTTGGGCTCCCTGCTCAGTGGGGAGTCTGCTGCTCCCTCTCCCCCTGCTTGTACCCACACGCTCGCTCTGTCTCAAATAAATAAGTAAATCTTTAATTAAAAATATCTCAGGGGCGGGGCGCCTGGGTGGCTCAGTGGGTTAAGCCGCTGCCTTCGGCTCAGGTCATGATCTCAGGGTCCTGGGATCGAGTCCCACATCGGGCTCTCTGCTCAGCAAGAAGCCTGCTTCCCTCTCTCTCTCTCTCTGCCTGCCTCTCCGTCTACTTGTGATCTCTCTCTGTCAAATAAATAAATAAAATCTTTAAAAAAAAAAAAAAAAAAATATCTCAGGGGCACCTGTATGGCTCAGTCGTTAAGCACCTGCCTTTGGCTCAGGTCATAGTCCCAGGGTTCTGGAATTGAGCCCTGCATCCGGCTTCCCGTTCACCAGGAAACCTGCTTCTCTCTCTCCCACTCCCCCTGCTTATGTTCCTTTTCTCACTGTGTCTCTCTCTGTCATATAAATAAATAAAATCTTTAACCAAATATAAATAAAAACATCTCAGACCTTACTAGATTTTTTTTTTTTTTTTTTTTTTTTTTTTTTTTTGAGATTCTTGCAAAGCTTAGCATATAACTGTGGCTTTCAACCAAGAAGTCCTGAAGACCAATGTTGATAAGCCTGTTGAGGGCATAAAACTGTATCACAGAAAGTAGAAGTTTGATGAGACATCTGATAAACCTAGAGTGACGGCCGTAAATGAGCATAAACCCCACAGCAAGAACAGAGGGATTTGAAAAATAGATTTTTTGGGTGCCTGGATAGCTCGGTTAAGTGTCCCAACTCTTTTTTCTTTTTCTTTTCTTTTCTTTTTTTTTTTTTAAGATTTTCTTTATTTATTTGAGAGGGGAGAAGGTCAGAGAGAGAAGCAGACTAATTCCCCATGGAGCTGGGAGCCTGATGCAGGACTCAATCCTGGGACTCTGGGATCATGACCTGAGCCGAAGGCAGTCGCCCAACCAACTGAGCCACCCAGGCACCCCAAGTGTCCAACTCTTGATCTCAGCTTGGGTCTCAATCTCAGGCCCATGTCGGGCTTCATGCTGGGTGTGGGTGGAGCCTACTTAAGGGGAAAAAAAGATTTTTTTTTTTTAATTTCATATTTTTAGAACAGTCCAGTATATTTTTCATATTATTTGTAAGGTATAAAATATGTGCAGTGAGATGGGCCCTAAATACTGACGTGTCAAAACATGGAATTTGATGCCGCAAATCCTAGTTCTTTCACTTGTTGATAAGTTGTGAAAATGTTTTATGAGCTGCAGACTACTAAGTAAATAAGTATCATAAAATTACAGTTGAATACTCTTTGTTGGTATTATTAAATTGCATATATGTTGGAGAAGCTGAGATTAAGCTAGGGATTGTTCTCTCTGTGTTCACTCCAAGGTCAGAGTAGGGCAGGGTTGGGAGACAACTTAGATATATGATGGAAGGATGAAGTAATGGAGTCTGTTGCCTCAAAAAAGCAGACCTTAGGGGTGCCTGGGTGGCTCAGTGGGTTAAAGCCTATCTTCAGCTCGGGTCATGATCTCAGGGTCCTGGGATCGAGCCCCACATCAGGCTCTCTGCTCAGCGGGGACCCTGCTTCCCCCTCTGCCTGCCTCTCTGCCTGCTTGTGATCTCTTTCTGTCAAATAAATAAATAAAATTTTAAAACAACAACAACAACAAACAAACAAAAACAGAACTTAACCCACAGAGCAGGCTGTCCGCAGATAAAAGCTAGCATTGATTTTGTGTGTGTGTTTTTTCCATTGGTTATCCTCCATTTTCTCTGGATGAAGAGTAATGTCCAAGTGAACTACACCTGAAGGTGTGTTTCAGAGTCTCATTACTTCTCCCTCTCACATTGGCTGTAAAGAAGGAGTGAGCTGCTGAGGCTTGTGGCAGGGAACCAGGTCTAGGGAGGACCCACATGCTTTCAATGCTTCCCAGTGGAGGAACAGGAAAGAAACGATGCTGAATCCTGGCTGAGTAGGCCTTCCAGCTTTCTTATCCCCACACAGACCTGCCCCTGCACGTGTATACACCTTTAGCCTAGTTCATACATCAGCACCCTAAAATTACATGGGGTGTTCTGGGCTCTAAAAATCTTCCTTTCACATCTCTTATCTCATCGTAGGAATACAGAGCTAGGACTCAGAGAGTTGTTGTGACTCACACGTGTTAGACACACGGGGGTCGAGGCACCCAGACAGAATTCCAGGTTTCAGAGAGGAAGTCAGGAATTGGGCTCTTACTTGAGCTAGGGTTTAAAGCCTTACTCCATTTAGGCCACCTGCCTGTTGACCTCCAGCTCTAAGATGTGCGTGCATTTGAGAAACTGTATCTCAGAGCGCCTGGGTGGCTTAGTCATTAAGCGTCTGTCTTCAACTCAGTTCATAATCCCACAGTTCTGGAATCAAGCCCTGCATCGGGCTCCCTGTCCTGCAGGAAGCCTGCTTCTCCCTCTCCCACTCCCCCTCTGGCTGTCTCTGTCAAATAAATAAAATCTTTAAAAAAACAAACAAAACCTGTATCTCCTTTGCGTTGCTCAGAGTGTGCATGGGGGCGGGGGGTTTGCAGAGTGGGAGACCAGGTACTATAAAGGGGATCGTTCATTTATTTTTTTCCTTTTTTTAAAGATTTATGTATTTGAGGGAGCACACACATGTACACAAGCTGGGGCAGGACAGGGGGACACAGAGGGAGAGGGAGAATCATTGAGCAGACTGCCCACTCAGCAGGGAATCCCAACATGGGGCTCTATCCCAGGAGATCTCAGATCCCTCAGATCATGACCTGAGCTGGAATCAAGAGTTGGCTGCTTAACTGAATGAGCCACCCAGGTGCCCATAAAGGAGATCATTCAGAGTTTGGTGAGCAGATATGTGGGTAGGTGCCTTAGACTAGATGAGGATTAAGAGCCTGGTTAATGATGTATATTTTAAGATAACCCACATATTTGGCCATTAGGCAGCTCTCCTTGTTTCTCAGACCCCAGAAAGAGGTCTCCATATCTGAGTCTCCTTGTGACACTACCCCAGCTATGTAAGTCTCATCAAAGACTTGCTTTGGTGTTTCACGAAGAGTGTAAGGGGGACCTGAGAAATAAACTTTTGGCAAATTCCATTTAATGGTATTTCTCATTCTGTATATTTAAATGAGACTTTTGGCTATAGCATAAGTAAATAGTTCTGTGAGTTACGTTATCTTCTAGAACTTAATGCTTGTCTGATCTTGTTAAAAACACTCTCTTGAGACTTTTGCAATTAGGTTACCAGGAAAAGTATTAAAATAAGAAAGGTAAAATAAGTAGGACAAAATGTGCCAGTAATTGATGCTTCCTTATTTCCCTTGATGGTGTTAGAACGATGAGGGCTTAGGTGAACTTTATTTCATGAATTATTTCACACTTTTTTCATAAAACTTGACTTTGAAAAGAACATTCCTGCAAGTAAAGAGAGATTTTATTTATTTTTAAAGATTTTATTTATTCAAGAGAAAGAGTGCACACACGCACATGAGAGCGGGGTGAGGGGCGATGGAGAACCCGACTTCCTGCTGAGCGGGGAGCCTGATGAAGGGCTCGATCCGGGGACTCTAGGATCATGACCTGAACCAGAGGCAGACGCCCAACTGACTGAGCCACTCAGGTGCCCATAAAGAGAGATTTTAAAACAGGTCTATGTTCAGCTATTTTTCTCTCTTGCTCACCTCTTCTCAAGAAGTGAGTTGACCCTTGGGACTTAACTTGAAAAAGGAATACTTGGTACCTGGGGTGCAGAAAAGCAAGATGGTCAGGGAATGATCACAGACCTGCATTCAAGTTGTGGCTTTCTGTGGTGTGATCTTGGGCAAGTTAAATTCTTTAGAGTCTAAAGGCATCCTTGTTCTGAAAGTTGAAGTGAGTTTGTTCATTAATCATTCATGCAACCAACCTGTGAGGGACATCTTGTAGGATCCTACCACCAAGGTTCTTACCACCTAGTGAGAGACTAGAGATAGTGGTGTGCTAAGTGCTCTAATAACGCAGAGTAGGAGGGAGAGTGGGTAATGGGGAAGTAGAAGATGGAAGTGTGGGTATTTGTCTGAGAAGCCTTTCTGGAGGAGGTGACCCTTGAACTTAATTTTGAAGGATGAATAGAAGTCAGTTGGGTGAAGTGCAGAGAGACATTCCTGGCAGAGGGAAGAGCTTACGTGAACAAGACTTAGTACCTCCAAGTAGCTGCAGGTTGGTGCAAGTGTGCAGTATGTTGGGCAAAAGCAGCACAAAGGAGAGGAAGGGGGCTGTTAACATGTCATCAAGGGCTAGGCTGAGGAGATGAATAGTTTTCTTATGTTGCCTTCACCGAGGCATAAAATAGCCAATTTCTCACAACTGATGGCAGTTCTGAAGTTTGCAAGCTACTTACCTTTTTACTGATTTTTAAATAATTTAAAGTAAATCCTTGAATCTCCCTCCCTATCATTATCATTCTCACACACTTCAATTCCAGTACACTTTCCTGACTAGAAAAGAATGGAAGGAACTTTCTTAGCATTGTCCTTAACTTTGGGGCTGCACACCTGTATGATTATTTGCTGTATGAAAAATTTGAATCCAAGCATCTTTTTTTTTTTTTTTTTTTAAGATTTTATTTATTTATTTGACATGGCGTAGCGGGGAGAGCAAGCACAAGCAGAAGGAAGGACAGGCAAAGGGAGAGGCAGGCTCCTTGCTGAGCCAGGAGCCTAGTGTGGGCCTCGATCCCCAGACCCTGGGATCATGACCTGAGCTGAAAGCAACTGCTTAACCTATGGAGCCACCCAGGCGCTCTAAGCATCTAAATGGAACGTTGGTGGAACTTTCCCCTGTGGTATGGCTTAAGAAAACAGTTGGTGAGGGGTGCCTGGCTCAGTTAAGCATCCAACTCTTGATCTCAGCTCAGGTCTTGAACCTTAGGGTCGTGAGTTTGAGCCCCACATTAGGCTCTATGCTGGGCATGGAGCCTACTTAGTTTAAAAAAAAAGTTGGTGACAGTAGGGATCTGTGGGAATCAGAGTCGGTGGAACAGATTCTGTGGGGGACGAATAACATTTTCTTGGTTTGCAAGTGAAACTTCAGGTGACTCAGGATGAGGAAGAAAGGCATGTTGAAGTAATGGATCATTCAGTCCGCCCAGCTTCCTAATGCTTTTAGCTTTCTGCAGCATCTAAATCCATTGGCCCTCTGGTCTCAGGTTGGGCACCTCCAAAAACACTTCTTCAGCAAAGGTTTATGGAATACTTACAATGTGGCAGGCATTGTTTTTTGTTTTTGTTTTTTAAAAAGACTTTATTTATTTATTTGATAGAGATCACAAGTAGGCAGAGAGGCAGGCGGGGGTGGGGGGAACAGACTTCCTGCTGAGCAGAGAGCCGGATGTGGGGCTCGATCCCAGGAACCTGAGATCATGACCTGAGTGGAAGGCAGAGGCTTAACCCACTGAGCCACCCAGGTACCCCTGTGGCAAACATTGTTAAGGAGATTCGAGTTCAGTAGTGAAAGAAACAAAGGTCTCTGTCCTTGTGCAAGTTCTAGAATATAGTCTCATGTGATTCCTTTTAGCTCTCCACCAGGGAGAAACAGCTACGGGTCCAGTTCCTGTATTTGCTTAGCCCAGTGTTTAGACTCTCGTGTGTGACCCTACAGTCATCCCTCTTCAGGTTTGGGAGGAGGTTGCGTTTCTTTTTTTGTCATACACCATCTGTACAGTTATCTGAATCTTTTAAAATCGTTATTATGTCATCTGGCATATTAATCACCCCACTTAGTTTCATGTAAACTGCAGATGTCATAAAAGCACGATCCAGATCTTTGTACTAAAGTCCTCCTCTGCAGCCCTTCCTGATCTACGTCGCATATCTAAAAAAAGATAATGAGGTTTGTTTGGCATGACTTGTTCTTGGTTGAGCCCATACTGCCTTCTAGATACCATCTGTTTGCTAATTACATTCAGAATTTTGTCCAGGTTTGATTTCATGCTCGCCTTTTACATTTTATAGAATCCGTCATTGTCCCTGTTTAACAAAACCAAGAAACTTGACCCTTTGTAGGTCTACCAGTGTCCTGTGTTGTAATGTTCTGTGGCAGGTGACCAGAGTTGGACTCTCATTTCTGCGTGCCAGTGTGTTTGGTCTATACTTAGATATCTGTCTTATCAGTATAAGGACATCCTTTCATCTTTGGTGCTTGTTCTTTTTTTATGATGCTCAGAGTTCTTTGTGTGAGTTCACCAGCATTCGCAAGATACTTGCTATTGACTCCCATTGGGGTCATCTGTGATTGTGTTCATATTTCTTCTTGATTGTCTTCTCGCCATTTTGAAACCCCTAGTCGCTGGATTACGTCTGGTTTCCAGATCTTCTGAATCTTTCTAAGGACCATGGCACCACTTCCTTCACTGACTGGCCTGGAGTTCTCAGGTTTCTACTTCAACCAGTTGGTTTTGCTTCATTGGTTAGAATTAAATTCACATTAGCAGTTTCTTCATTGATTGCTCTACCAGCTGAGATCAGGTTGTGTGCAAAGCAAAACTAGATTTCAGTAGTACTAGCTGTATTTTTCAGCCTGTCAGGGATCATCTGTGAGTTCCTCTGGCTTTGTCACCTGTAGTATATATATCCACAGTGATGTCAGGTCTGTACGTGTTCATCATCAAACATCTGACTCAGCTCTGGAGATCTGTGCAGGGTCAGAGCCTCCTAACATAACAAGGCCGCTCTGTCTTACCTCCTGTCACATTCCAGCAATAATCCCCCTTCTCACCAAGGTTTGTTAGAGATGTCCACAAGCTCATATTCATCTGTTAAGAATCTCGGCTTTTCATCAGGACTGGCAGGGTCCTTCTCCACCCTTCTGTCATTGATGTTTGTTGGTTTTGCTTAACAGTATCTAGTTTTGGAACGCCTGGGTGGCTCATTGGATTAAGCCTCTGCCTTCCTCAGGTCGTGATCTCAGGGTTGATCTCAGGGATCGAGCCCCGCATGGCGCTCTCTGCTCAGCAGGGAGCCTTCTTCCCTCCCCACTTCTCTCTCTGCCTGCCTCTGCCTACTTGTGATCTCCATCAAATAAATAAAATCTTTTTTTAAAAATACCTAGTTTTATGAATTCGATTTACTCTACTTGTGTACCAAAAGTGTCTTTTTTCCTTAGTTACAATGCTTTATCAAAAGTAGGAATCTTTAGAAAGTCCTTTAGAATTTTAGAAATTTCTTGTTGTTTTTTTTTTTTTTTTTTTAAGATTTTATTCATCCACCTGACAGAGGGAGATCACAAGTAGACGGAGAGGCAGGCAGAGAGAGAGAGAGAGAGGGAAGCAGGCTTCTCGCTGAGCAGAGAGCCCGATGTGGGACTCGATCCCAGGACCCTGAGATCATGACCTGAGCCGAAGGCAGCGGCTTAACCCACTGAGCCACCCAGGCGCCCCAGAAATTTCTTGTATTTTTCATAACATTTTTTTTCTTCTAACCTATCATGTTCTCATTGGGTTGTGAATTAGAGAGGATAATCTCTAAAAGACTTTTGTTCTGCTTCCCTAATGTATAATTGGGTGAGAATATCATGAAATCAAGGCCCTGGCATGGTTCAGGCAAGGCCTGTCTGAGCCTGGTCATTATGCTGACCTTAGTTTTCTATATGTGATAGTAGCTGTTGAGTAAGAAGAACCATCAGGTAGGGGCTTCCTAGAGAGTGTTTTAGTTAGTCTTTATGGCTGTTTTATGGGGTAGGTGGCACCAGTCCCTTTTTACCCCTTTAGAACTTAAGGTTTGTGTAAATTTGTTGATAGTCTCACAGGTAATATGTGGCAGAGCTAGGACTCAGCCCACAGTCTTTTTTTTTTTTTTTTTTAAGATTTTATTTATTTATTTGACAGAGAGAGATCACAAGCAGGCAGAGAGGCAGGCAGAGAGAGAGGAGGAAGCAGGCTCCCTGCTGAGCAGAGAGCCCGATGCGGGGCTCGATCCCAGGACCCTGAGATCATGACCTGAGCCGAAGGCAGCGGCTTAACCCACTGAGCCACCCAGGCGCCCCCACAGTCTTATTTTTAAGCAGCTTTTTTGAGATATAATTTATATATTACACAATTTACTCATTTAAACCATACAATTCACTAGTCTTGGCATGTTCTTTTTTTTTAATTGTAAAATATATATAATGGAATTTATTTTTGAGTGTACAATTCAGTGGCATTAGTTACATTCATAATGGTGCAACTGTCACCACTGTCTACTTCCAAAATTTTTCATCACCCCAAACAGAAACTCTGTAACCATTAAATAATAACTCCCCATTCCTCATCTCCTGAGGGCCTGGTAAGCTCTAACCTTTCCGTATATATGAATTTGCCTATTCTAGATACCTCATATAAATGGAATCCTACAGCATTTGTCCTTCAGAACTGGCTTATTTCCCTTACTTTTTTTTTTAAGATTTTATTTATTTATTTGACAGAGAAGGATCACAAGTAGGCAGAGAGGCAGGCAAAGAGAGGGGGGAAGCAGGCTCCCCGCCAAGCAGAGAGCCCAATGTGGGGCTTGATCCCAGGACCTGAGATCATGAACTGAGCTGAAGGCAGAGGCTTAACCCCCTGAGCCACCCAGGCACCCCAAGGGACTGGCTTATTTCACTTAGTATAATATTTTAAGGTTCATCCATGTGGTAGCCTGTATCTTCATTCTTTTTATGGCCAAATAATACTCCATTGTATCAATACATCACATTTTGTTTATACATTCTTCAGGTGACCTCAAAGTTATTTTCACCTTTTAGCTGTTGAGAATAGTGTTATGAATATTCATGTACATATTTTGTTTGAATACCTGTTTTCAGTTCTTTGGGGTATATACCTAAGCGAGGAGTTGCTGGGTCATATGGTAACCATACTGAACTTTTTGAGGACCCACCATAGTTTTCCACAGTAGCTGCACCATTTTATAGCAGTGCACAAGGATTCCAGTTCTCCATGTCCTCACCAACACTTACTATTTTTCCATTTTTAAAATTCTGACTTGCATTTCTATAATTACTAATGATATCAAATATCTTTTCATGTGCTTCTTGGCCATTTTTTATATCTTTGGGAAAATACTCAAGTGGGTGCCCACTTTTTGTTTGTTTCTGTTTTTGTTTTAAAGATTTTAGTTGTTTTTTTTTTTTAAGATTTTATTTATTTATTTGACAGAGATAGCATGAGAGGGGAAAAGGTCAGAGGGGGAGTCAGAAGCAGACTCCCTGCTGAGCAGGGAGCCCCACGCAGGACTCAGTCCTGGAACTCCAGGATCACAACCTGAGCCAAAGGCAGTTGTCCAACCAACTGAGCCACCCAGGCGCCCTGTTTTGTTTTGTTTTTTTAAGATTTTATTTATTTGGGGCGCCTGGGTGGCTCAGTGGGTTAAGCCTCTGCCTTAGGCTCAGGTCATGATCTCAGGGTCCTGGGATCAAGCCCCGTATTGGGCTCTCTGCTCAACAGTGAGTCTGCTCCCCACCCCCCCACCTGCCTCTCTGCCTACTTGTGATCTCTCTCTGTCAAATAAATAAAATCTTTAAAAGAAAAATTTTATTTATTTGACAAGAGAGAGACACAGCAAGAGAGGGAACATAAGCAGGGGGAATGGGAGAGGGAGAAGCAGGCTTCCTGCTGAGCAGGGAGCCCGATGCGGGGCTTGATCTCAGCGTCCAGGGATCATGACCTGAGCCAAAGGCATACCAATGACTGACCCACCCAGGCCCCCCCTTTGCCAATGTTTTAATTGGATTGTTTTTTGTTGTTGAGCTTTAAGAAAAGTCCTTTATATATTCTGGATATTAAGTTCTTATTAGATACATGATTTCCAAATTTTTTTCCCTTCTGTAGGTTTTCCTTTCATTTTCTTGGTAGTGTGCTTTGATGCACATTTTTTCCCTAAGATTTTATTTATTTGAGAGAGAGAGAGAACATGCACATGAGCAGGGAGGAGAAGGAAAGGGAAAGAGGGAAGCTCCCCTTGAGCAGAGAGCCCAACGCAGTACTCAGTCCCAGGACTCTGAGATCATGACCTGAGGCGAAGGCAGACACTTACCCGACTGAGCCATCCAGGTGCCCTGATGCATATTCTTATTTTGATGAAATCCAACTTACCTGATTTTTCTTCTGCTGCTTATGCTTTTGATGTCATATCTAAGAATGTCTTACCAAATTCAAGGTCACAAAGATTTACCCCATTGTTTTTTTCTAAGAGTTTTATGGGTGTGGCTCTTACATGTAATTTGTTTCTTCACTGTGAGTTAGTTTTTATATATGGTTTAATGTAGCAGTCCAAATACTTCCTTCTGCATGTGGAAATCCAGTTGTACCAGCACCTCTGGTTGAAGAAATTATTCTTTCCTCGTTTGAATGAACTTGGCACTGTTGTCAAAAATCATTTGGTCATATGGGCGCCTGGGTGGCCCCGTTGGTTGAATGTCTGACTCTTGGTTTTGGCTCAGGTTGTAATCTCATGGATGAGCTCCATGGCAGTCTCCATGCTCAGTGGGGAGTCAGCGTGAAGATTCTCTCTCCCTCTGCCCCTCCTCTCCCCCAACATAACACTCACGTGCTTGTGCGATGTCTCTCTCATAAATCTTTTTAAAAAATCATTTGGTCATAAATGTATGTGTTTACTTCTGAACACTCTATTCCATTAGTCTATATGTGTGTCTGTATGCCAATACCACACTGTTTTTGTTTACTACAGCTTTGTGTAGTAGTTATGAAGTCAGAAGTATGAGTCTTACACTTTGTTCTTCTTTTACAAGATTGTTTTAGCTGTTCAAGGTGTCTTGG
This sequence comes from Lutra lutra, assembly GCF_902655055.1. Classification (NCBI taxonomy): domain Eukaryota; kingdom Metazoa; phylum Chordata; class Mammalia; order Carnivora; family Mustelidae; genus Lutra; species Lutra lutra. Next base: position 64,956,319 of record NC_062289.1, on the reverse strand, counting down.
AATTCCATGTGTATTTGAAGATCAGCTTTTCTAGTTCTGCAAAAACAGAATTTTGATAGAGATTGTGTTGAATTTGTAGATCTCTGATTAGTGTTGACATCTTCATAATACTAAGGCTTCTTGTCTGTGAACACAAGATGTCTTGCCATTTACTTAAATCTTTAATATTTTTCAGCAACATTTTGTAGTGTTCCATGTTTTCCTCTGGTAAAACACACTATTAATTTATTCCCAGTTATTTTATTCTTTTAGATGCCACTGTAAGTGGAATCGTGTTTTGGGGTTGGTTGTTTTTTTTTTTTATATTTTATTTGTCAGCAAGCAAGCAAGAGCACAAGCAGGGGGAATGGCCGGCAGAGGGAAAAGCAGGATCTCTGCTGAGCCAGGAAACATGATGAAGGACTCAGTCCCAGGACCCTGGGATGGTGACCTGAGCCGAATCCAGATGCTTAACCTACTGAGCCACCCAGGTGCCCCTGTATTTTGGTTGCTTAAGATTTTTTTTTTTTAGTAATCTCTACATCCAGCATGGGGCCCAAACCCACAGCCCCAGGATCAATAAGAGTCACATGTTCCATCAACTGAGACAGCCAGGTACCCCTAAATGGAATTAATTGTTCATTACTGGTTTATAGAAACACAACTGGTACTTGTGTCTTGATCTTGTACCCTGTAACTGTGCTGAATTTTATTAGGTCTAATAAAATTCTTTCTTGTGGAATCTTTGGAATTTTCTATATATAGGATCCCGTCATCTGCAAATGGAGAGAAGTTTTACTTCTTTCTTCCCATAGCCCACATTCTCTTGAATCACAGCATACTGGCCTTTGATACCTTTAACCCCTGGCCCATCTTAAAATAAAATCCCTGTTTTCATAAGAAGTGTTAACTGGTAAGCAGCCCTCTTAAAAATCTAGTTGCTGCCCTGAAAGTTAATGGGAATTTCAAGGAATAGAATAAGTCTTCAATATTAAAAACCAGTATGTAGCATTGGTAGTAGGATAGAGTGCATGAGACTACTTGTCTGCTACTCAGAGCACACGGACAAGGAAGGTTGTAGCCCCTAAAATAGCCTCTTCAACTCTGGGAGCTTTGATTCAGGTACTGGGACTGGGAGAGCACAAGGGGAAGTGTTGAAACAGGTGACAACCCCAGGCCAGCTCCATGAGGGCAGGGCTGTTGTCCGATTTGTTCTCTGTTGTATCTAGCCTCGGCCTGGCACATAAATGATCACTATTTGTTGAACAAGTAAATGAATGAAAGCCACAGATCACAGGATTAAAACTGCCTGGTGGTTGCAGGACATGGATTGTTGTGTTTTATACCTTTTTTGGGTTATGGACCCTTTTAGAATCTGTTGAAAGCTTTCTACAGGAAAACAACATACATTATGCACTTACATACAATTCTGTGTATACTTTCAGGATGTTCTTTGATTTCTGAGATATATTCATGTCACCCAAGTTAGAACTTCTGATTCCATTTTAATCCATTGTGCTCCTGATTTTATTTTTATGTAACCTGAGAGTATAATGGAGACTGGGGAGGCAGAAAGCTACTGATAGCCAGTGCTTGGGCCCTCTAGGGCTTTGACTTTTCTTGGAATCAGGTGCCAAAAGTCAGGCAGTAGAGTTTTTGCCAGAGGCCTTCTGTGTATGCTCTGGACAAGTAGAAAGATGGAAACTATCGCTAGCCTCAGGAAGTGCCCTCTTGCCTTCTTGCGTGGTCCTCACTAGACACAAAGAATGGGACTGGTTAGTGTTCTACTGGTGTGTGCTTAATTTTAGAGTTGATGTGTGTACTTCACAAGTGCTGAGTGTAGCCAGGCACAAAGATAATAATAGTGTGGCACTTCTTGTAATGATAAAGATTGTCATAGGGTGACATTTAGTAAGGTATGTGTCTCCTCTTGATCTGTTGATAGGATCAGCCACATGTTCCTGTTTCAGGCTTAGAGTGCTCCCTGAACTGAGTTGATATCCACCAACTTCGATCAGAGTTTGATCTGTCTGCTCTCAGAAGTGAGTGGTTCTGTGGGCTCAGTCCTACCCTGAAGCCAAAGGAAGGGCATTGTACCAGAATCGGGCATGATGAGAGGAGCAGCAAGATGGCATTTTAGGATCTGAGCCCAAGCATTCTTTAGTGGATCTGTGAAGAAGCTGGTCCACATCCAAGCCTGTAATTGTGGGCAGCCGGCAGCATAACACAGCCAGGGCATCTTTCCTGTGTTGGTGTCCTAGAGCTTGTTCCCCATGGGAAGGGCCTTGGACTAAGCTAGCAATAGCATGAGGAATGACATGTTATGTTTTGACATATGAGAGCTCCTGCAAGGCCAGAATGGGGCATTAATGGTCAGATGACCCTCAGATGTGTCTCCTGTTCATTATTTCTTCCTAGCCTGAACCTTGACTGACTTTCTCTACTAGTCAAGGTTCCCTGGGTCAAAGCAGTAGCTCCCTGGGGTGCCTGGGTGGCTCAGTGGGTTAAAGCCTCTGCCTTCGGCTCAGATCATGATCCCGGGGTCCTGGGATCGAGCCCGGCTTCGGGCTCTCAGCTCAGCGGGGAGCCTGCTTCCCTCCCTCTCTGCCTGCCTCTCTGCCTATTTGTGATCTCTGTCAAATAAATAAATAAAATCTTAAAAAAAAAAAAAATGCAGTAGCTCCCTGCTCCTGGGCTCTGCAGCATGGACTTCTTGGTACTGTTTTTCTTCCACTTTCTGCTTTTGTTTATTCCCTAGCAAAGATTTATTGAGCATCTACCACATCTGGACAGATTATTATCTATCCCACTGTGAAAACAGAGGTTCCTTGAGGATGAGAACTGAGCTGCAGTAGATAATGCAGTAAATTTTATAAAATTGGTCATGTAGAATGGTGTAGGAAGCATCCTGTAAAGACTGTCAGAATCACAAGTTAATTAGAAGGCGTGAGGTTTGAATGTTCTTTGCAGTTTCAGTACTCGGCTTATCTTCTCCATATTCTCGTTGTCTTCCTCAGCTCCTTGGTATCCATCACAGTAATTTTTTTTTTTTAAGATTTTATTTTATTTTATTTTATTTATTTGACAGAGAGACAGCAAGAGAGGGAACACAGACAGGGGGAGTGGGAGAGGGAGAAGCAGACTCGATGCAGGGCTCGATCCCAGGACTCTGGGATCATGACCTTAGCCAAAGGCAGATGCTTAACGATGGAGCCACCCAGGCGCCCCTCCATCACAGTAATTTATTAGACCCCTGCTTTTCAGGCCTGCCCCTTATCTCCTCATTCTAACATATGGCATCCTTCCCAACCAGTCATTGGTTTTGAGAGGACCCATGTTGTTACTAACAAGGTTGAAACCCACTTAGTACAGTGCTTCTCCATGCTGATTCCAGTGCTTCCAGAGGGCAGTGACTACCATGGGTGTGGGGTTGGGTTCCATTCAGGAATCCCCACTCTGATAACTGCTACCAGTTACTTAGCTGGGTGTCCTGGTTCACAGTTCCCATGTAATACTTCTTTAGTTATTACAAGAACCTTTTTTTTTTTTTCTTAAGTTTTTATTTATAGTTATGCGTCTGAGAGAGAGCCCACACAAGCAGGGGGAGCAACAGGCAGAGGGAGAAACAGGCTCCCTGCTGAGCAAGGAACCCAATGCAGGACTCAGTCCCAGGATCCCAGGACCCCTGGGATCATGACCCAAGCCGAAGGCAGTTGCTTAACTGACTGAGCCACCCAGGCATCCCTACAAGAACCTTTCAGGGGCATCTGGGTGGTCAGTTGGTTAAGCATGTACCTTTGGCTCAGGTCATGATCCCAGGTCCTGGGCTCCTAGGATGGGTCTCCCATCAAGCTCTCTACTCAGTGGGGAGCCTTCTCCTCCCTTTTCCTCTGCCCTCCCCCATCTCCACTTGTGCTTGTATGCTCTCGGGCACACACACTCTCTCTGTTAAATAAATAAATAAAATCTTTTAAAACAAACAAACAAAAAAAATTTCAAAATCAGAAGGAAACTGAGACTCGGACAGCTTGAGCCATTTGCCGTGGTCACATAGGGCATCAGTCCAGTTCCAGCCCGCACCAGAGTTCATAGCACAGGCCACCACAGTGCCACTTTATAGCTGTTTTAAGCATATAAGAGATTGCTTATGCCCTGTTGTTGTAGTTCTTAGACCTTAGTTTTAGGTAGTTCTGATATTCAAGTTGTATCTTTATGTATCCTGAATACACAATATGGAACCTATAGTCCACTGCTCTGAGTAGAATAAATGCTCCATCTGTAGTGGTGACTGCCTGGAGAGCTTTCCCACACTCATTGTCTGCATGTGCAGCTTTATAAGGTGGCTTGGCTTGTCCTTAGGATTTTTTTGTTTTGTTTTTTTATTTTTTGATCAGAGTTGATTACGTGTCTTCAACTGTGGAAGAAGAGCAGAGATCCAAGGTTTTTTAGGACCAGCTTGACGATTCTGGGCAGCTGCGTCTTAAGATGTGCAGTTGTAGGGGCGCCTGGGTGGCTCAGTGGGTTAAAGCCGCTGCCTTTGGCTCAGGTCATGATCCCAGGGTCCTAGGATCAAGCCCCACATCGGGCTCTCTGCTCTGTGGGGAGCCTGCTTCCCCCTCTTTCTCTGCCTGCCTCTCTGCTGCTTGTGATCTGTCTGTCAAATAAATAAATAAAATCTTTAAAAAAAAAAAAAAAGATGTGCAGTTGTAGAATTGTATCTACATCATGTCCTTGTGTCTGTCATATAGTCCATATCTGGGGCAGAGATTGGCAAGTTTGAGAAACTAAAAGTCAGTGTAACTTGGAGGGGAGGAGCAGAGAGGCGTGAATTGAGGTCAGAGATGGGAGGAGTCAGGACGCAGATGAGGCAGAGCCTTGAAGACTGGAGTTGGGATGTTGTTCTTAGGCAGAGAAAAGGTGTTGGGAGGTTTAAAAGGCAAAGCAGTGACCCAGTTCTGTTTGGCTTTTTTAAAGGTCTTTTATTGTCTTTAGATCCTGTGCCTATCACTTCTGTTCTCCCAACACCTTGCTTCTCTGCTTGGCCATCTATCAGATGGGGGACATCAACCTATAGTTTTCTCTTGCCTCTTTAACCGTGATTCTGCAGACTTCTCCAGAAAGTAGTTTACAAGAGACCTGTGACATGGAGTGCAAAATAAGCAAAACAAATGGCCTTCTTCAGAGAGTGCTGTGTGGTGTGTATTGGGGGTGGAGAGGTGACCGTGGCAGAGCAGAGAATGGAGGCTCCTTGGGCGAGTCTGCCAGAATCCTGGAGAGTAAGGCACCTGGCTTCACAAAGCCTTGCTTTCCACAAATGGCAAATGGGAAGTATCCACCTGATAGTAGTGTTATTTTATAGAATACCACAAAAAAGAAGAGCTGAGCAGCAGGGAGTGAGAAGGGGCAAGTGAAGTCTCCTACTTCAGATGCCTTGGAGCATTGGAGGGAGAGAACTGGACTTGCGCTATTGAGTTTGGACTGTCAGGTGCTCCTCGCTGAAATGGTGGGAGCAGTAGTCAAATGTGGTAGGTACGGTCTGGCTGTAGGAAAGTAGGGTGATTGGGAGCTGGGCTGGTTAGGCTGGGGTAACATTAGATGCCGGAAGGCAGATCAGGGCAGGATGGCTATACTTAGAGCCAGGTAGTAAGAGGCTGGGGAAACCAAGGAGGGGGGCATTAGCGGAGGGTCAGAGCATGTTTCTTGCCCCCAGGCTTGAGGGATGCGCTCACCCAAGATGTGGGAGAGGGTTGCCCCAGGCCAGGTTTTCAGGAAAGTGAGACTTCGTTTTCTTTCACATTTATCAAATGTCAGCCAGGGCAGGCTAAGATTGCAGACTTCAGGCAAAATATATGCTCTCTGGGCATCTGGAGTCCAGTTGAAGATAGAGAAAGCATAGGTAGAAATGACAGAATTCCAAAGTATTTTTTGTAGGACATCAAGTGAGTGAAGCAAACAAAAACTGAAGTTGCAGGGCCCAGTATCTGTCAACAACACTCATCGGCCCCAAACTGTAGCTTTGTTTCTTTTGTTTGTGCTCATTCTTCCCTTAGCCTTTTTTTTCTTACAATATCTTGGCAGAATTTGATCTGGCTCTGAGTGCCAGTCTACTACTTACAGACTGTACAGATGCCCTAAGGCCATCGTCCCTTTGTATAGCAGAGTCCACCTGGGTGTTTGCTCCCTTGGTTCCTCTTCCCTTTCCTCACAGAATTCTCTCTACAGCTATATACTCACACATCCTCTTACTTGTCCTTGCCTTGTTGTCTGTTTTAATGCATTAATTGTATTTTCTTTGTGATTATTAATAGCTAGAAAATGATACCAATGGTTTTCTGTCCATGACTTTTCTTTCCTATTTCATTATTTAAAGATTTATGTATTTATTTTTAGAGAAGGAAAGGGAGTGCGTGTGAGTGCAGGGGGTGATAGAGGCTGAGAATCCTCAAGCCGATTGAGGGGAACCAGATGTGGGCAGGCTCCATCCCATGACCCATGAGATCATGACCTGAACTGAGATGAAGAGCCCGACACCCGACTGACTGAGCCACCCAGGCGCCCCCCATTTCATTATTTTAAAAATAAAGACAGAGGCAGTCTGTTTTCTTAGATGAAAGGGAGATAAGGAAGGAATTGTTCGGTGGAGAGAAAGGCCAGACAATGAAGCACCTCATCTCATCAGCCTCATTGAGCTCCAGACATGAGATAGGCTCAAAGAGGCCAAGGGTCTAGAACAGGTGTACTGAAGAGTTCGAGGAAATTGAGGGATGTGGCCCTTATGCAGGGGTCTAGATTGTAGCATCCTAGTAGCTCCTGTGTGCAGAAGGTTTCTCTCTTCCAACTGAGCAGACCTAATTTTAATTTGCATGTTCACTCTTACTGTATCTTATGTTTGTGCTTAAACGTTACTACTTTTTTATGGAATAAGATTGGATGTAAGCCATTTTTCCAGGTTTCCATCAACTTCAGCTTCCAGCTGTGTGATTTCTACAAAATCTCTACTATAACTCAATGTTCTTTATTCACATTAGAACTTCCCTTATACACAGATCTGAAAATTTTCATTGTTAGAAACAAGTAACATAATTAGGGTTTTCCTGTTTTGTGACTTCTGTAAGGTAGAAGAAGAATATGTAAATTATACTTAACTCCTTGGGTTTGCCTGGGTAGCTCAGTCAGTTAACTCTTTTGATTTTGATTTTTTTATTTCCACTCGGGTCATGATCTCAGGGTTGTGAAGTGGAGCCCTGTGCCAGGCTCTGCATGGATGTGGAACCTGCTTAAGAGTCTCTCTCTCTCTCCTTCTGCCCAACCACTCCCATGCGTGCTCTCTCTCTCAAAAAAAAAAAATAATAATAATAATAATAAAACTAACTCCTTGGTCCACTTTATAGAACATGAAATTTTTCATAATTATCAAAAACATGTATGATTTTTCCAGATAGGAATAAAAAAGACATTCTCTTTCTACTATCTATAAATTTAAAAATTATGACTTGGAGAAAGAGCAATACTTGGCCTCCAAGCACTAATTATCTATAAACAGTCTATATTTCAAAAGTCTTTAATATGTCCCAAATATATTAAAACTCAATTTTTATTATTAAATCTGTATATTCTCTCTAATTGTTATTTCCTTTTAAGACAACACCAGAGAAAATGTGTTTTTAGTTGTAATTTTTTTCCACTGGGTATTTTACAAATTTTTTTTAACTTTATTTATTTACTTATTTATTTTTTTAAAGATTTTATTTATTTATTTGACAGACAGAGATCACAAGTAGGCAAAGAAGCAGGCAGAGAGAGAGGAGAGAGGAAGAAGCAGGCTCCCTGCTGAGCAGAGAGCCCGATGCGGGGCTCGATCCCAGGACCCTGGGATCATGACCTGAGCTGAAGGCAGAGGCTTTAATCCACTGAGCCACCCAGGCGCCCCTTTAACTTTATTTTTAATGCAAATCTCAAAAATAGAATTCTCAGTCTTTACCTTTAAATTTTAATTGTTTGGAACACCTGGGTGGCTCAGTCCATTAAGCATCTGCCTTTGGCTCAGGTCATTGATCCCAGGGTTCTGGGATCAAGTCCTGCATCAGGCTCCTTGCTCAGTGAGGAGGCTGCTTCTCCCTCTGCCTGCTACTCCCCCCTGTTTTGTACACACTCCCCTCTATCTCTTTGACAAATAAACAAAATCTTTTTTAAAAATAAAAAAATAGGGGCGCCTGGGTGGCTCAGTGGGTTAAGCCTCTGCCTTCAGCTCAGGTCATGATCTCAGGATCCTGGGATCGAGTCCCGCATCGGGCTCTCTGCTTGGCAGGGAGCCTGCTTCCTCCTCTCTCTCTACCTGCCTCTCTGCCTACTTGTGATCTCGCTCTGCCAAATAAATAAATAAAATATTTTTTAAAAAATAAATAAATAAAAATAAAAAAATAAAAATGATAATTTTAATTGTTCAACCAACTGAAGTGTTTCAGTTGAACCTGTGACATAAATTTGAAAATAATTATAATAATGTAATCTGTAAATACATGAGTTGCTTTTTACACCCTTTCTCCTACACATATCTAGTATCAGGCATTTTATTTTTGTCTCAGAACTTCTCATCATATGAAGTCTAATTCTTGAGGACCTGGCTGGCTTATTCGGTGGAAATGCAACTCTTGGTCTTGGGGTCATGAGTTCAAGCCCTACACTGGGCCTAGAGCTTACTTTAAAAAATAAAAATTTTTAAGAATCAATTTTTTTTAGGAATATATTTATTTATTTGAGAGAGTTGGATGCGAATGTGAGCCGGAGGGGGGCACGCAGAGGGAGAAAGAGAATTTCAAGCAGGCTTTGTGCTTTGTGTGGAGCCTGACATGGGGCTCAGTGTCATGACCCTGAGATCACAACCTGAGCTGAGTCAAGAGTCAGGTGCTTAACTGACTGAGCCACCCAGGCACCCTAGAATCTTAATTCTTACTTACCAGATTAACTTTTTTTTTTTTTTAAGATTTTATTTATTTGACAGGGAGAGAGAGATCACAAGTAGGCAGAGAGACAGGCGGGTTGGGGGGGGAAGCAGGCTCCCCGCTGAGCAGAGAGCCCAATGTGGGGCTCTGAATTCCCTGAGACCATGACCTGAGCCGAAGGCAGAGGCTTAACCCACTGAGCCACCCAGGCGCCCATCAGATTAACTCTTTATAAGCCATCCTACCACTGAGTTGAATTAATGGTGCTCCTAAATAATAGAGTTTGAATCAGAATTTAGGCAGGAACTTAGGGCAATTTGTTTTTTCTTATTTATACTGTGTTCTAACCAGGGAGCCTCATTTTCTCATTTTACCAAGTATTAAGGCTGGTTTCCACAAGGTGAGAAGTTTCATTTGTTAATAGTGCTGTTTTCCACCTAAATGTGGTGACTGCATTTTTCTCAATAGGTTTGGAGAATCACAAGTAAAATGGTAAAATAAAAAACTGGAGGATAAAGAGGTAGACAACTCAGAGCAGCTAGTCTGGGTTCACAAGGGGGAATGTTGTGAAGATAGAGCATGAAAAACAGTGGCTGTCTTGGTGAGCAGAGACTGAGAGCAGGAGGTCGAGTGGTCCCAGGCACAGTTGGGCCATGCTGCCTTTGCACTATGCAAGGTGGCAGGGACACAGATGGCCAGGATTGGATGCTGCTGGCTTTTACCTCTGCTTTGTAGTGAACCAGCAGCCTGTGACATTGGAGAGCTCCAGACTGTAGATCTGTTATCCCAGCCTGCCTTGTAGGAGGGTGGTGTACCTTGAGGATCGAGAGATGGTAACATCTCTGAAGAAGGTCTGCAGGTAAAAACCTCTGTGAAAACAGGTCCCGACTCCTGCTGTCCATTTTCCTGTTTCCATTGAATTGGAAACCAGGTCTGTGTAGCATACTCCACAGGGGCATGTTTCCTTCTCTGTCTTCTTTGGACCTTCCCACCGGCTCTAAGCGGCGTGAACCACTTTCATATTGGTATGGGGTTACATCAGAACAAAATCATCAAGTTTACAAACTTGGAAGACATTGACAAAACATTAAGCTGTCTGCTTCCCAGTGACCTGTGTAGAGAGGCACTCAGTCATCTAAGCAACATATCTCCAGACCTCCCTGTAAAGGGACTTATTTTTTGGTGCTGTCTTCACCTCAGGTCAGGATCCTGGAGTCCTGGGATTGAGCCCCACATTGGGCTCCCTGCTCTTCGTAGAGTCTGCTTCTCCCTCTGCCCCTCACCCCATTCTCATGCTCGCTTGCTCGCTCTCACTCTCTCTCAGATAAATAACATCTAAAAAAAAAAAAAGAAAGAAAGAAATGGGTGATCTTGGGGTACCTGGATGGCACAGTTGGTTAAGCATCCAGCCCTGTGTTCAGCTCTGTGCTCAGTGTGGAGTCTGCTTCCGATTCTCTCCCTCTGTCCCGCTCTCTCTCTCTCAAATAAATAAAATCTTGAAAGAAAGAAATGGCTATCCTCTGTTTGGGCCATGGTCTAAATAAGTATTGGAGTCTGGAGTTTTTCTCATCTTAGGCACCTTACTCCCCGCCCCCCCACAAGATCTATTTATTTTAGAGAAAGCATGAGCTGGAGGAGGGGCAGAGGGAGAGAGGGTAAAAGCAGATTCCCCAATGAGTGGGAAGCCTGACACAGGGGCTCGATGACCTGAGCTGAAACCAAGAGTCAGATACCCTCTGCTCGCCCCCCAAACCAATTGAGCTGCCCAGGAGCCCCTTTTGTTTTTTTCTTTGGCTTTCTGTTTCTTGTTTATTTCTGTTTTATAGACCGTATCACCGGGTTTTAGAGTTTCTGCTCGTCCTAGCCATCTTTTTTTTTTTTTTTTTTTTTTAAGATTTTATTTGACAGACAGAGATCACAAGTAGGCAGAGAGGCAGGCAGAGAGAGAGGAAGGGAAGCAGGCTCCCTACCCAGCAAAGAGCCTGATGCGGGACCTGGGCCGAAGGCAGAGGCTTCAGTCCACTGAGCTACCCAGGCATCCATCATGCTAGCCATCTTACATACTAATTCAAATGACTGTTCATACATAGCCTCCATTCTCTGGGTTCTCCTCAGAAAATATACCTCCTTTTCCTCACAAGGCAGTGGCCCACCTAGTAACCAAGAGAGGCAGATGGGGCTCCAAGGTTGGCTTTAGAGCCCAGAGCTGTGTACAGGTAGACTTATAAAGCTGCCTTGTCATCTCTGGGATCTGTGGTCAATCCAGGCCAGCAGTCAGCTTGCTGGACCAGTAGCTAGCTTGCTTTATTTGTTTCTTTGTTTGTTTGTAAGATTTTTTTTTTTTTTAAGATTTTATTTATTTGACAGAGAGAGATCACAAGCAGGCAGAGAGGCAAGCAGAGAGAGAGAGAGAGAGGGGCAAGCAGGCTCCCCGCAGACAGAAAAGCCCGATGCGGGACTCGATCCCAGGACCCTGAGATCATGACCTGAGCCGAAGGCAGAGGCTCAATCACTGAGCCACCCAGGTGCCCCATGTTTGTAAGATTTTATTTGAGAAAGGAAGAGTGAGAAAGCACAAGTGGGGTGAGGGGCAGAGGGAGTAATAGACTCACCACCGAGCAGGGAGCCCAATGCAGGGCTGATCCCGAGACTCCAAGATCATGATGTGAGCCAAATGCAGACACTTAACCAGCTGAGCCACTCAGGTGCCCCAAGGACAGTAGCTTTAGCATAAAGAAGACCCTTTTTTTCCAAATGAGATAATGTGAAACCTAGTTGTCAGATTTAACATTTTTTATAAGTATAAATGTTTTTTAAGTTGAGATTTATAAGAATTAGCTAAAAAGGCAATTGGGACAGTTGACAGAATGGGAAGGAAAAAACTGGAAATAACATGAGTGACAGATGCAGTCTGCTATCCACTTCAGCATCCAGCTTATTTCTGAATGTGTTTTGTTGCAAGTAGTGATTGGCTTTTAGACTTTTTAGCCTTTTTTTTTTTTTTTTAAGATTTTATTTATTTGACAGAGAGAGATCACAAGTAGGCAGAGAGGCAGGCAGAGAGAGAGGGGGGAAGCAGGCTCCCTTGCCGAGCAGAGAGCCCCATGTGGGGCTCGATCCTAGGACCCTGAGATCACGACCCGGGCCAAAGGCAGAGGCTTAAGCCACTGAGCCACCCAGGCGCCCCTAGACTTTTTAGCCTTTACCTTGTCATCTGGGGAGTCTTCAGTCAGACACATGGCACAGGCAGCTTCATCCCAAGGAAGATGTGCATGGAAAGCAGCTGGGGCAGCACGGCTTAATATAGCAGTAGAGCATTCCCATGTACTGTCTTCCCTTAAAACTTTATAAAATACAGGCTTAAGTTGAAATCCCAATCAGACATTTGTTGGGCCCTGAAAACACCTCTCTAAAGCTCTGTGGGTCTGCAGAATAATTTGAAAACCACTTCCAAAACAGAATTCCTGCCTTCCCTTTGATGAGTTGAGCAGCCCCTAAGCGGTGCCTGTCCTCTGACAATAGCTAGGATTCCTTTCACCCTGCAGTTTAAAGTCCTAAAAAGATGCTCAAACCTGGGCTTCCTTCCCCTGTGATGGCCCCAGAGAGAGGCCAGGGAATGAACAACTCAGGGAGACATTATTGCTGTTGGGCATTGGGGGAGATGGCATGGTGAGTGAGGTCTTGGTGACAGCAGTTCCACCCCCATGGAGATAGATTTTCAAATTTTTTTTTAAGATTTTATTTATTTATTTGAGAGTGAGAGAGAGCACAGGAGTGGGGTGAGGGGCGGTGAGGGCGGAGGGAGAAGCAGACTCTCCACTGAGCCTGGAGCCTGATGTGGGACTCAATCCTGGGACTTGGGAATCATGACCCAAGCTGAAGGCAGGCACTAAACCGTCTGAGCCACCCAGGTGCCCCTAGTTTTGTGGGTTTTTTTTTTTTTTTTTTACACTTTTTTGTGTGATTTCACTTTAACCATTCTCAGAGTTAAGTGTTCATTTCTTTCCTGTTGGAGTTAGTAACCAATATAGGGAGGAAAAAGGCTGCTTTTGTGCTCAGAAGCTGCTTCATTTAAAAGACATTCTCAGGGGTGCCTGGGTGGCTCAGTCAGTTGGGCTGCTGCCTTCGGCTCAGGTCATGATCCCGGAGTCCTGGGATCGAGTCCCGCATCGGGCTCCTTGCTCGGCGGGGAGCCTCCTTCTTTCCCTGCCTCTGCCTGCCTCTCTGCCTGCCTGTGTTCTCTCTCTCTCTCTCTCTGACAAATAAATAAAACCTTAAAAAATAAAATACATACTCTCACCAGCTGTGGACGACACTGGGCTTATTGGTAGCACCTTGTGTCTTTGGCACTGCTTGATTTTGGTTTGACCACTGAAAAAAATAAATCCTTAAAAAAAATCTGTAGGTTCCTTCGGATAGAACAGTAAGCCTTTCAATAAATAAATAAGTAAACTTTTTTTTTTTTTTTTTTAAGTTTGCAGAGAAAATGCTGACTTTTTCTTCTTTCTCCATCCTTACAGGTTGGTGACATTGTGAAAGTCACAAGGATGAATATAAATGGCCAGTGGGAAGGCGAAGTGAACGGGCGCAAAGGGCTCTTCCCCTTTACACATGTCAAAATCATTGACCCTCAAAACCCTGATGAAAACGAGTGATTGCTGTTGCCTGTTTTCTGCTGCTTCCTTGTTCTGCCTGTCATAGTCTCCTTTGAAGTGGGAAAGCATTCTCTCTCATAGGCAAGTTACACTGCGTTGCCGATGTCCAGCTTTCTGCAGAGTGGCGGTCTCTCATACACATTTGGAATGCACACAGTGGCTGCCTCGGCATTTGTATCATAGTTGTATTGTCAAAGAGTAGCAGATTTTAGAGTTCTTTTGGATCATAAACTGGAAATACTGGTGGAAGCACACAAGTGGAGAGAAGTTGAGGAGGAAGGGGTCTGTCTTCTCATCACTGTTTGTACTTGTGACTGATTCTGTCCCGTTCATCAAATGGAGCTTGAGGCCATGGTGAGGTGTTGCCGTCGCTGTTCCACGAAGCAGTGGCTCAGTCACCACTTTGTTTTTCCTTTGAAGAACAGAGCAAATGAACCTTAAAGAAGAGGGAATTCTGTCCTAAACTCCCCAAATCTGGCTCTTCTTTTTTCCTTTTTGGTTTGGTTTTGGAAGACTTAATTAGACTTGTGTGTTCTGAACAGGTTTTTAAGTAGCAAGTTGGATTTTTGTGATATTGTAAGGAATGACACGTGCCTCTGAGCTTCCAAACTGAAGCTGCTGTAACTAAAGGAATATGAAAAAAAAAACCAACAAAAACACCAACCCTTGGTTGCCAGCTGTACCTGTTTTGCTATATAGCAAACAACACACAGAAAAATCAGTCGTAGTGTGCCAAGCTTGTGTGCGTGGCCTCTTGGATTACGTTGTCCTCAAAAGCATCAGAGTGGGGGGTGATTTGGGGAAAGCTTTGCTTACCTTGTTTGCCATGATGATAGGAGCAATGGGGGAAAGCACATGGCCAGTTTTCTGTACAGCTTTTTAGTGAATACACCCCTTTAAGGTATAGGAATTAAGTTTCTTTAAAAAGGTTCAGAGAATCATTGAATTCATTAATGAAACTTTAAATTCTTCTCACTGAGGCCCACTCCTCACTGCTGTAGCCCACGCTCACAAGGCTGCCAGAGAAAGATGGTGCTGCTAATACTGGTTCCCCGGTCTCTGTATCCGTGACGCTCCGAGGCAAAGAAAATGCAGGCTCTGGAAATTGACTCATGCATTTGATGTCTAAGATTTTAGTGACTAGGAAGAACCATTAACCATTTAGCAATTTGATGTTAACATTTCCTTGTTAGCTAAAAGAGGGCTGTTCTACAAGCCAGCTTGGTACAAAGGTGTGGCTGATCCCTTGTCTGGTGCACATAGCAGTTTAGGATTTTGGAACCTTCATACAATTCAGTCTGCTCGCCCTTCTAGAAATTGGTGAAGACAGGCCTCAGCTCAGAATGAATACAGCAGACCTAGAAACGTAGCAGCCACCTAATGAGTGATTGCATCATTTGCTGAGCGTCTGTTCTAACCATGGCCCTGTCTCCCGGGGGTCTTAGGTTTTGAGTTAGAGTGATATATATTTTGTGGTGACAGAACCAGCAAAGCAACCATTTTTTTCAATCTCTCTTTAAATCAGTATTCCATTAGGCAGGTAACTACCGTATTAAAGAATCTTGAAAGTGTTTCTGTGACAAAGTTAATAATCAGTTGAGAAAAATATCACTGTGGCTACCCGTCTGTGGTTTTCTTGGGAAAAATGCAGTCTGCTCTCCCTAATCAGTGAGCACTGTGGCCACCTCTTGCTCTGAAGGTGCTTCCTCTCCATTGTAGTTGCCTCTTATTCTGAGTTCAGGCCCAGCCCAGCTCCCACAGTGAGTGGCACATGCATGGTGGCATCCCCGCTGTCCACCTGGACACAGCGTTCACCTTGCAGCTGGTGAGCCGGTACTGAGGGGGCCGGCCAGCAGAAAGTGGAGTTTGTGCCTTGTTCACAGAGGACACAAACCTTAAGACTTTTTAAAACCAAGTTTAACTGAGGGGCTTGGCACGTTTTGGTGACAGTAGTTGGTTTGGAGTACAAGAAATGTATGGTCATTTTGGGAAGCATGATTTCCCTTCATCCATGTCTGCGGACCCATAGAAAGACCCACGTCACGTGGACCACTTCAGAATCTGAGCACCCCGCAAATCTACTTTGGCTTCATAATAGCCTGCTTGTCACTTCAGCCCACGTGCATGTCTCCAGGGCTGCCTAGGAGATTGGGAGCCCAAAATAACGTGAGCCTTGAGTTCTGAACTCTTGGGATATGTGCCAAAAGTAGTACCTTTTTGACTTAGGACCTTACTAGTTTTTTTCATCAGGCAGGGAGATTCTCTTCATCACACTAAATATACAAAAAAAAAAAAAAAAAAAAAAATCCTCGCCTCAGCTTCGTGCCTGGGTTTCCCCAGTGAGGGGAAGACTTCCTGTTTCAGAAAGCGATGCGAAACTTCCAGAGAAGCTGCCTTTGCTCCTTGGTTGGTCTCCTTTTAGGATTGTTCATTATTGCTACTTGTTCTGGTCTACTGTGTGTCACTTAAGAAAATATTTGGATGTTAAATTAACTCACTTGGGAACTGAACAAATTATGAACTCTAGGGCATTGGTGGTTTAACTCGAAACTTATTTATCCTGAGAAGGACCTCCCAACACAGGAGTCATCCTTGTCATTTCTTTGTGGTGTGGTACCACCTGATGGCACGGTGGAAGAGGAGCACGTGTCCGCGAGCTGCCATTTGACAACTTTGGTCACCCGGACAAGACACCTATTGTGCTCACTGTTGGAAAACAGAAAGAGGGGAAAGACAGCTGCTCCCTCCTTGGAGCTCAAGGATCCCTGGCTCCGTGCTGACTTTCTTTTACAGCTGTTTACAGACAAGACAGGCCAAGGCAGACGGCCACTGCTCTTGTAATGTTTGCTCAGAGGAATATTACCATTTTATTTTTGAAAAGGGATGATGTGTTTTTGTGCCAGGTGTTTATAATTTAATCCTTTAATATTATGTTCATTAACCTCTTAAAATGAGTGACTTTTTGATTGTTTTAACACAGTACCTAAGACTAATGCTTTCTGTGGACACCACTGAGCTCTGCCTCAAACTCCACCCTCTGGGACCAGAGACCTCTGTCCCTGGTTAACTGCTATCAGTGTGGAAACTGAGCTGGTTGTATATTCTGAAGGAGTAGAAGGACAGTTCCCTGAGACAGGGTCGTTGTCTCTGCAGGAGGAACAGTGGCCTTGCTTCTAGACGGTCTTCACTGTGTGTTTTAAAATGACAACAACAACACAAAACTTTTGACCTGTAACTTAAAGATCATAAACTTCAGGCAATAATATTTTCTGTGTAAGCTTTTAAAATTATTTTTGGGGATCATAGCTTGTTTTATTTTGTGCTATAAAATTAACAGTATTAAATGACTTATATTCTTAGAACATCGAGTGTCTTTTCTTAACAGATTAGTGCCTTTTTATTTTTGTATTCATTTTACGTTACTGGTCCCGGCATCAGAACCCTTGTTTCCATGGCCTGTTTGTACATTGTCTCAATAAAACTTGCATCAGCCGGTGGTGGCAGCGGCGGCTTTGGTGTTTCGGTGTCTCCTCAGTGCTGCCTGCAGGCTCCTCAGCCCACATCAGCCTCCCAAACAGTAAAACACCTGGCGAATGCCTGTGAAACACACAAACAGCTGGTACTCCTCCGGGGATGCTGCGTCTTGTGTTGGTGCATTGGCCCTTCCCCACAGCTGGGGCCCCCCCTGCAGAAGAGTGTGCAGGCGCAGTGGGTGCTGTGGGGGGCTGGTGCTCAGTCTCGGCCTTTGGAAGACAGAACGATAGTTCCCACGCTTTACACCACCAAGGAAAACCTGGGTGTTTTCCCTTCAAGCACCTGTCTCTGAAGGCCTCTGTTAAATACTTGTTCAGCACAAGCTACCCCAGGTTGAATGGTTTCAAGTGAAAGTCCTGGAAAACAAGCAGCCTCATCACAAGTTAGGGCATGATACCTGCCTAACTTTTTACATTATTTTCTGTTCCTCTCTGTATATTGCCTTCCCCCTGAACTCCAGGGACCGGCAGGTAGACAGCTGGCGGCTAGGGGGGACAACACTGATTTTCCTGACCTCCCCCTCAGCCAGAGCCCCGTTCCCACGCATATTTCTGTGTGTGTATTGAGAGGTCCACATTTCCTTGTAATGAAACCTCCGACAAGTAGTTTCAGGAAGTGACACAATCCGTATGTATATAGAACTATGCTGCTAAAATGTACTCTCTGGCTCCTACTTTCAGGATTCTGCAGAATTTCAAAGAAAAGTTTGTCTTGAAATACCAAAACTTAAGCCATTCTAGAAGAAACTGCCCTAGAGACAGACACCTTTGAAGAATACTTTGAAAAGGTGCATTTTGATCAGCAGTACCGGCTGGGTTCCTCCGTTGCAGGGAAACCCTTGGAAATGGGGCCAGGTGTGGGGGCTCCCCCTCCACATTTTTGCTAATCTAGCCTGCGTGCAGGCCAGCAGAGGCCACTGCCCAGATCTTGAAACCTCACGCCACAGCAAAAACTGGGACATCACTGTGCTCTGCCCACGGTCTCCTCCCTGGCTCCTGTTGGGAGGCCCTTCTCTTGTGTAGTCATGGACCCTCTCCCCCCAGCTCCCTGTCAAGACCTGACCCTGGGATACCTGGGTGGCTCAGTCATTAGGTGTCTGCCTTTGGCTCAGGTCATGATCCCAGCGTCCTGGGACCGAGCCCCACATGAGGCTCCCTGCTCGTGGGGTGCCCGGGGCTCGCCTACTTCTCTCTCTCCCACTCCTGCTTGTGTTCCACTCTCGCTGTCTCTATCTGTAACAAATAAAGTCTTAAAAGACCTGACCCTGGGACGCCTGGGTGGCTCAGTTGGATAAGCAGCTGCCTTCGGCTCAGGTCATGATCCCAGCGTCCTGGGATCGAGTCCCACATCGGGCTCCTTGCTCGTCAGGGAGCCTGCTTCTCCCTCTGCCTCTGCCTACCACTCTGTCTGCCTGTGCTCATGCGCGCTCTCTCTCTCTCGAACAAATAAATAAATAAAATCTTAAAAAAAAAAAAAAGACCTGACCCTGCTCTTGCAGTCTACATACACAACTGGTTTCCCGGGTCTTGGCAACCTGAGCTGGAGCACAGAGGGGATCCGTACCCTGCCTGGAAAGCTCCTGTTGCAGACGTGGTGAGGATGGCTCCCAACAATGGGAGCCACTGTGGAGCCCCGGGTAGGTTCGGAAAGCTTCCTGACTGCCTGAGAGAAGGGAAATAAGCGTAATCCGGGGCAAGGGAGCAGCTCAGGGGCGGCTGGAGCGGGCCTGGTTTTGTCTTTGCCTGTGATCCCTTGCTGATCTGAGACCTCAAGTGGCCAGCCCTTCCTCGATCCCTCTGGTCTCATCAACACCGCTGGCCCTCCACCCGCGCTGCACAGTGGAGACCTCGGGGATCCCATCCCAGATTCTAATTTCATGGGTCTGGACGCTGGGGTTTCTTTCTTCTTCTTCTTCTTTTTTTTTAAAGTTCTCCGGGGGTTCTGTTATGCAACCAAGTTTGACAACTACTTGTGCCAGTGAACCCCTCACTCCTGGGCTTCCGGCTCTCAGAAGTTCCGGGCCAGGTTGCTGTGGTCTATCTTGACTGCCTGTGATAGGAGCGAGGCTTGAGTCCTCCGGGGCGCGGACCCGAGTGGGCGGGAGTACTGCGGGTCTGTGAGCACTCCCCTTCCCTCCTTTATGGGGATGACCCCGGGGTGGAGGGCCCCCGAGCACCGTCCAGCAGTGCGCAGGCGCGGCCGCCACACACCTGGAGCTTGAAGGCGTCCTGGGTGCCAGGCCCGGCTGCTCCGCGTACCCAGGCGCAGCCCGGTCACCTAGCCCCCAGTCCACTGCCTCGCTGGCCGGTTCTGGGACCACTACCGCCGCGTCCTCCAGACCCCTTACACCCGGCCCCACTGGTCCCCACGCCGGGCTGCTGCCGTTGGTCCCCGGGGCAGGCGGACCATCACACGGGTTAGGGATGGAGAGAGGGAGGACCCCGCGCGGGGTGAAGATGGAGGACCTAGAGCTCTGGATCCCCCGGAGGCTCCCTCTCCCTCAGATCCCAGAAACGGTTTGCCCCTTCCCAGACGTTGTCCAGAACGCATGGCTCCCCGGTGAGCCGGGTAAGCCCCCTCCGCGGGGCCCCGACGGCTGCCGAGCTAGCTGGCTGCGGGGTTCGGGCGCCGGTCGGGGCTTCCTGGCGAGGCCGAGGCTCGCGTGGGGTGGCGGACTGGAGGTGGGTAGACGGGCGTGAGGCCCGATGGCCGTCAGCGCTGCCCGTTTCCGGACGGCTCCCAGGGCTCCTGGGCTCTGGGCCCTAACTGGTAACCTGTGTCCTGGCGGCCCGGGAGCGGAGGGGTGGGACGGCTGCGTCTCAGCCCCTCGGTCGCGGAAGTGGGGGCGGGCACTCGCGGAGGAAGGCGGGCTGGGGGCGTGGCCAAGGCGGTGCGCGGGCTGGACAGCCAGCACCCACCAGCCCGAGAGAGCCCCGCGGAACCTGCCGCGCAAGCTAAGGGTGTGAGGAAGTGGCTCGGGGAAGGGGCAAGGGGGAAGGCTCTCTGAGTGGCGCCAGGAGCTACCCAGCAGCCAAGGCCTGGAAGGAGGGAGGGAAGGAGTGCTGTGTCCAGTAACTGCGTGGAGGACGGGCACCAAGAGGAGGGGAGACCTGGGCAGGGGCTGCACCAGACCCAGTGAGCAGAGGAAAGGGACGCAAGTCTCAGTGCCAGCCCTTCGGGAATGGTGGTTTGCAGCCCACCTGAGCTCCCCACAACAGCTCCAAGAGTTTGGGGAATTCCTCTTTGGCATCAGGGTTGGAGGAGGAACAGCCGTAAGACGCAGCATTCAAAAGACAGGTATCTGATGAAATGTATCCTTCCACTATCCATTCCACTCTCCAGCATCTGTTTCCAGTTTATTATATATTATATACATTTCCACAGTTATTCTGTAACATACAAGCATACTGAAATACCTCTGTACATATCCTTTCTAAACGTTTTCTCTACACCAAGGTAGCATGGATTACTTACTGTTCCGCACCTCGCTTTATTTCCCCAATCTGTTTTCAAGATTTTCGTGAATGCGTATGTGGAGGTTTTATTCTTTTTCACCAATCTATAGTACTCCATGATATGGCTGAACCACCCACTCATTCAACAATCCACTAGTGATGGACATGTAGGTCCTTTCCAAGGTGGTCAGATGCCTTAAAATGAGCTGCTCCAAGTGGAATCGTCAGATCAAAGGCTCTGGGCATTTGCAATTTTGAGAAGTGTTGCCAAATTGCCCTCTGTAGGGAATACCTTAATTTACACTTTTGCCAGCGACAGATAAGAAAATATTTATAACATTTGTTTTTTTTTTTTTTTTTTTTTTTTTTATTTGACAGAGAGATCACAAGCAGGCAGAGAGGCAGGCAGAGAGAGAGAAGGAAGCAGGCTCCCCGCTGAGCAGAGAGCCCAACGCGGGGCTCGATCTCATGACTCTGAGACCACGACCCGAGCCGAAGGCAGCGGCTCAACCCACTGAGCCACCCAGGCGCCCCTATTTATAACATTTGTACAAATGCTCTGAAGACACCCTTTGTGGCTGAACAATGTTCCTTCATGTGGCTGAGGGAGCTTAAACTAGCACATTTGTCTTTGAGGGTGTGGAGGTTGTTGCCAATCTTCTGATGAGAGAAAACCCTCAGGTCTAAGGGCCCACCTTCCAGCCCTCCGCTGACTCTGGCCCAGTCTTCACCCCAGGTGTCTCCTGACTTCCTGGTCCATCTGCCTCATTCCAGTCCAATACCAGTCCTAGTTGCTGGTATGGTGACAAAAGACCCTGTGATGAAAATCTCTCACCCAACTCCTCTTTGGGCCCGTAACATACCTCTGTGCTATGCCCCTCCCCAGAACTCAGCACTCACATCAGACTGGACTGGCCATTCTGAATTCCGTGGAATTTGCCATCTCACCTCCTTGCCTTTGCTTGGACATTCCTTCTGCCTGGATGCCCTTCTTCTCTCTGGTGAACTCCTAAGGGCCTGTCTGTCCTCAGTCCTTGCCACCTCCTAGGAAAGCCCTTCTGAACTTCCCTCCCTCCGTGAAGACTGGAATTAGGACTGGTTACCCCACAACCTGGGAGCAGGTCAGTGTAGCAAGATAGGGGCTGAAGAAGTCAGTAGGCAACTGGAGCTGACCATAGAGACAGAGAACCCAGAAGGTGCTGGGAACACAGGGTTCAGACACGGTTTGTGTAGACCAAATCGGGCTGGGGGAGGCTGGGCTGCAGTAGCCAGAGCAAGTCGGGAATGAGGCTAGGGTGTGAGGTTTGGCCCAGGTTCCCCAACCTAAGGATCCTCCAACTTCTGCTTCCATATGATTGAATCACTGTGCAGCTGTGGGCACAGCTGTCCTCAGCTTTGGTGTCGGCTGTGCTGTATCCACCCCCCCCCCCCAATATTTCCTGGGAATCAGTTAAACTCAGGTCTCAGGATCTGAAAATCTATTTAAATCTGGCAGGGAAGAGGGCTCTACTGTCTCAGCCACTGCCCTCAGAATCCCAAAGCTACCAGAGGCCCTGCTGGCCCTCAGACTGGCCTCCAGGGGACGCCAGTGTCAATCCCAATGTTAAGCGTTGAGCCTGTGTCACGTTCATCATCGCACACACCCTGGCATCCAGGCCCTAGGCTGAGGGGGAATGGGGAACAGGGAAAACTGACAGAAGGGGGCAGAGGAAAGGAGAACAGAGACAGGCTTGGGCAGGGATCTCTCCCTCTCTCTCTTACACACACACACACACACACATACACACACCAGCTTCTCAAACCTTGGCGACCCCCTTCCTTGCCTTTGGGGTGTCTCTTGGGTCTAGGGGTCTCTCAGCCACCCCAGGTCACCTCACTACATCTCAACCTGGGGCTCAATTTCCCTCTTCACTATCAGCCCTGTGGGTATTCTCCAGATCAGATGTTTTTGCCTTGTCAGAATCATCCTTGGGGCAAGATCAGGACCTCAGACTGTCCAAGGCTTAGAGGCCTCCTGAATATCCCTAAGTCCTCTTGTTCATACGCACCACCCCCAAATTTGAGGGCCTCTATGAGGCAGCCCTCCTTTTTTTTCTTTAATTTTTAAAATCTTCTTTTAACTTTCAAGAAAAATTATTTATTTGAGAGAGAGAGAGTGAGCACAAGCAGGGTGAACAGCAGGCAGAGGGAGAAGCAGGCTCCCTGCTGAGCAAGGAGTCCCATGCAGGACTCAATCCCAGGACCCTGGCATCATGACCTGAGCTGAAGGCAACCACTTAACCAGTTGAGCCACCCAGGCATCCCCAAGGCAGCACTCCTCGCCTACCTTAGGTATTAGCATTCGCTCCCTGATGATCTTGCAATTTCTGCCCCACCACAGGGCCACTAGAGTCTCGAGCCCAATCTCTCATGCCAAGTGTGCCACAGTGGGCTCGCCCCCTGTCAGGGCATATCCCCAGCTTGTTGGCTTTTGCACAGCCCCCACATTGACCTGTTCCCCAATCTCATCTCTGGCACCACACACTTAGCAGCCCCCTACCCCATATCCTGAGCGCCCTCTATTTCCTATGGTGATCTGGCAACCTCCTCGGGACGGCACTGTAGTCACCCCCACGTTTTCTGGGGAACCTGGGCACAGGGGTTCACTGACGCAGATGGGTCCCTGAGCAGGACTCGAACTCTGCCCTGGAGACTATGGGGCCTTGGCCAGGCCTGGCAGGCCTCTCCCCTCCCACTGCTACCCCTCCGCTGGTAAGCCCAGCATAGCCTAGCCAGCCTGCCAGGATTCAAGTCTCTGTTTTGCCACTCACCAGCTGGTAGCCTTGGGGGAGTTCCTAACCTCTCAAAACCTCAGTTTTCCCAACTGTCAAATGGAGACGATGCACAAAGAAACTTCCTCCTGAAGCAGTTGTGAAGAAAAGAAATAAATGTGTGTGAAGCCAGAGCCATGGCACTATCTGCCTGGCTAAGGGGGCTGGAGCTGCAAGGTCAGCAAGTGTGTGGAATGGGGCCTGGTTTTGGAGGCCAAGGGCACCAGACCCCATACACCATCTGTCCACTGATGGGGCCTCTCCTGTGGCAGTGACCACAGTCACACTGTAGAAACCACACACGTGGCCACAGAGGGATGGGCTGAGCAGTACCACTCGTCCCCATCAAAGTCTGGGCCCCACACCCACCCACAGAGGAGTGACCCATGCAGACCCTGGTCCTGCCCCTGGGTGAGACTCTGCCTTCTGAAGTTGTACACCTGTAAGATGAGGGGGAGTTGTGCTTGTCCCTCTGGGCAGGGTGGGTCATAAGGACTTTCTCTGAAGGCTGGATCTGCCTGATGCAGGTGACTGTCACTGCTGTCTTTTTTGTCATCCTTACAGGAGAGCAAGGCCCAGAAAGGGGAGAAGTGGCCAAAACCAGAAGCCAACAGGAGCCGCCAAAGGAGCACTAATAGGACAGAGTTGATGGGCCCTGATGTGTTTGTTTAATGGTAGATGTGACAGGGCTTCCCTGGAAAGTGTCTTTCATTCATTTCCTACATAGTCACTGAGTCCCGGTTTGCCGCAGGTACAAGCTCTACCTGAACACAGCACAAAGATGGGAACAATCAGGACAGTGATCCTAGAGGTAACTAGGGTCCAGAATTTCTGTGCCTGATCACCTCTGAGTCAAGGAAGGCTGGTCAGGGAGGGCTTCCTGGAGGAGGGGACACAACACCAGGGTGTGTCATGATTTAGAGGGACCCAGGAAGTTCTCATGATATAATGACAGGTGGGAAAAAGAAAATATCATAAAATATAATTTCAGATACATCTTATGAAGTGTGACGAGAGGGGAGGGAGCTAGGAGACAGAGGAGACTGAGCCCCCAAAGATAGTCAAGCTACCTATGGGGCAGTCGCGAGTGATTGGGATTTTCCTTCTTGGGGAGGTTACTCGGGGTGATTCAATTCCCACCCCAAAAGTCACTCCGCCGCCCAGGATTCAAAGACTTAGGAAAGAAAAAACAGAAACAAGAATCAGACCCGGTGCGCAGCCCAACTTGGCACCCCTCTAGGGTCCAGAGAATCCCCGGGAACCCAGACCCCGCTGAGGTCGTCCACGGCCAGAAGGGCCACCCAATACCTCCCCACACCCCACGAACTGCATGCGGATTCCGAGGCCACCGGCCCAGCCCCTGACCCGGGACCGACCCCCTTCTACCAGCAGGGACCCGGTGGGGCGGTGCTGGGCGCCGCGGGCTGCCCGGCCGCAGTGTCGCCGCAGCGCCGGCCCCGCCTCCGCCTGCTCCACCCCCCCCCCCCCCACCCCGCGGCCGCGGCCCCGAGCGGCTCCACAGCGGAGGCCCACGCCGAGCCCAGGTGAGCGCCCGCCCCAGGGACCCCAGCCCCCAGGACCCCGGACCCCGACCCCGCCACCCCGGCTCGGCTACCGGGTCCCGGCCCCGCCGCCTCCGCGCCCGGGGCCAGCGGGCGCGCTCGCAGGTCTCGGACCCTGGGCCGGCGCGGTGGGGGCGGGGGCAGACAGCGGGAGAAGGAGAGAGACAAGCTGGGGCCGAAGCGCCTCTCTTCCTTGTCCCCTCCCTGGCCCGGGGCCCTTCCCCGCTACCCCGGCGTCCCACTGTGTGCCCGTCCCCCTTCCGGGGCCCCCTGGTGTGGTGAGGACATCTGGACGGGCGGGAAAGCGGCTAGAAAGGTCTTCCCAGATAGAGGGGACTGCACGTGCAAAGGCAGGGAGAGTTCGCTGGAGGCTTGCGCCCGGGCCCTGCCAGTGAGCAGGTGAGGGCCGGCACCCCTCTAACTTGATTGCTATCCTGAAGAAGACTGAAAGCCACTGAGGGTCCCAAGTGAACAGCACCTTGCCCCCAATCCCTTTTCTGCCCAGCCTGCACTGGCCTAGGGGGACCGGGTCCTGGTGAATGAGGACACATGCTCCTGGTGGGAAAGTTAGAACTTTTCAGCACTGGGTTAATTTGTGGGAAAGGGGCAGCACTCCACAAAATCTTGGGGATGCCTCCTGCTGCTCCACAAGCAAGAACCTTTGCCTTTGAGGTAGCAGGGCTCCCAGCCTGCCTGCACACAGTAGGCCTGGAGAAGTTTCGATCCCCAGTAAATCTCTTTCCAGGCCCAAGGCCCTGGAGGGTCTAGGACCCCCAGGAACCCCAGGGAGGGAGAAACTGCCCAGATAGGAACTGGACAGCAAGTGGAGGTCCCACCTTCTCAGACATCTGTGGCCCAGCAGGTGAAACCTGAGGCCAGGCAGGAAGGAGGTGGGCCTGGCCAGGATCTGGGGAGGGCCCCCTTGTGCCCAGGGAGGGGCCAGGCAGGGCAGGTGGTAGCTCAGTCTTACTGATCTGCCTTGGTGATGAGTGGGGGACCAAGTACCTGTATGCCCCATGTGGCCAGTGACCTTTGGCTGCCACCGCCTCTCGAACTGTAAGTGCGCGCCACTAGGGCTGGTAAGATCAGATGCCAGGCCGTAGATGGCCCTTCCCAACTTTTCCTCCTTGGCCCCCTTGCTCTCAGGCACCCACTCAAAGCCTTTGCTAGGATCTGGGCAAGACCAGGTAGGCCTCAGCCCCACCTCAAGTTAGACTTCAGGAAGAACTTCCAGGGGAAATAGGGGGGATGACAGTGGAATGGACTGGGGGGAGGTCATTTGTAAACAGGGCTGCTACACCTTTGTCCCAGGGCTTCCAAAGTCCGTTCTGTAAGCCAAATCTTCCAGGAGGCCACCCCTGTGGCCTTGAGGACTCTGATCTGGTGACCTCTCGCCCAACCCTGTGGCTTGCAGGGAGATATGGGGGCTTCCTGGGTCCCTGCCCATCTTGAAACTAACCAAGGCAGGGGGGAGGTGGGAGGTCACCTGGATGCCCCTTCCTGCTGCTTGACCTTGGCAAGCCCTTGGCCTCTCAGTTTCTCCAACTGCTGTTGTTGGATGGCATCTCAGCACCACAGGCCTGGAGAGCATTTGCGAAGTGGGGGGTCTGTGTACAGGGTGGGAGCTCATGGCTGCTGGGCATGGGCTGTGTGCCTGGGCTCCCTTTCCCCCAACCCCATCAGGCCTGGGCTAGCCGCCTACTTCTGTTCACTGTGGAGCTGGGTTTCCCTGGGGACCAGCAGACTGGCCCAGCCCAACCCCCACCCACCCACACCCTCCAGTGTCTCCTGGCCTCACTCACCCTGGGAGGAGGGGTAGAGGTTGGAGGCTGGGCCACCTCTTGGACCCCTGCCCCCTTTGCCCAGCCTTCCAGAGCTGGAAAGCCTCCATCCACTGCTGGGCCGGGAGGAAGAACCAGGGGTTGCCTGGAGGAGGTGGGTATCCAGGCTCTGCCAGCCAGAGTGGGGGCCAGGGCCCAGGAGAACTAAATGTCACCCCCGTTGTAGGAAGGAGAAACTACAGAATCAGGAGGGCTCTGATCTGCCTGAGAGGACCTGGGTTTGGACCCCAGGCATGGTGGGAGCTCCCTGAAGAATGGAGGGTCC
This sequence comes from Lutra lutra, assembly GCF_902655055.1. NCBI lineage: Eukaryota > Metazoa > Chordata > Mammalia > Carnivora > Mustelidae > Lutra > Lutra lutra. Next base: position 64,929,276 of record NC_062289.1, on the reverse strand, counting down.
CAGGGCTCCCAGGCTGCTGGCTTTCCAGTGGGCTGCAGAAATCAGGTTTTACCAGACAAGGCAGCCGTGGCACGGCTGGACCAAAAAGGCTGAGATCAGAGCAGAGGGCCCCCTAGGCAGTAGGCACAGCCCACAGGCAAAATGGGAGGGGAGAGTGAGAGTAGGGAGACTGGAGGGCCTCAAAAGGGAGGTGCCTTCCAGGGTCCCCTATAGGCAGTGGATCCCAACCCAAATGTGCGTGTCTTCCCGAAGCCCCCCCCCCCCATCGCTGCCCCCATCTATCTCTATCTCTCTGCGTCTCTCTCCACAACCCCCATCAAAGCCCTGGTCCCTACAGATGCCCCTTGTCTCCCCTGCAGGTCCTGGAGGCATCTCCTGCCCGGATGGCAGCTCCAGCATCTCTAAGGGCCATGGGGAGTCCAGCCCCACCTTTGGGGGCACCCTAGGCCTCCCACAGCCTACCATCTGTGTACCTGCCCCCCCATCAGCTGTGGGCCATTCGCCATGGGTGGGTGCTTCTCCAAACCCAAGCCAGGTACCTCCTCTCTTCTTGCCTCATCCTCCCCCATCCCTCTCCCCACCCTCCCCCCTCCCTCTCCTTACCCTCCTCCCTCCCTCCCCCCTCCCCTCTCCCTCCCTTCCTCCCTCCCCCACTCCTCCAGCCACCTTCCTCCTCCCCCTCCCCCCTCTGCCTCCGAAGTAGGTCAGGCTGGGCGGCCGGCTGCTCAGAATGTTAATTCCCTGTAGGCAGGAGGGGGTGGGGGGCCTGGAGCCTTCTCTTGGCCCCCCTCCAATGGGTCCCCTTCTTTATCTGGGGCTTTGGGTGCTTCTGGGGGAAATAGCAGCTGAACCTCTCTCAGAAAGTAGAAGTTAGGGTTCCTCCTGCTCCAGGATAGGGCAGGGGGGCCTTCCCCTTAGGGCTGGGGAAGAGGACACCCATAGCTGCTGTGTGACCCAGGGCATGCAAGTTACCTCTCTGAGCCTCAGTTCCCTCTCTACAAAATAAGCCTGACCCATCAAAGTTGCCATGAGGGTGGGGTGGACAGATCACAGCCCTCTTCTGATGCCCTGTGTGACCTTGAACTGAGTTGCCCCATTTGTGCAGGAAATCCTACCCTGCCTGGCCGGAGGGGCTCCGGCCTGAGGTGGGGGCTTCCCGGGTGCTAAGGGAGGAGGCCTGGATGTGCTCTCCACGGAGACTTCTGCCTGTTGGACTCTCTCTCCAGCCCCTATTTTCCCTTTCTCTCTTCACAACACTCAGGAAGGCAAAAGAATGGAGGCCTGTCACAGATGAAGACATGGAGGCCCAGAGAGGCCTCTCTCGTGCCCAGTCAGTGCCCCGCCCACCTGCCACCCAGGCCACCCTGCCCCTGCCAGCTCCCCTTATACCTGATACCCATCGGCTCCATTACCTTGGAACACATGAGCCTTTTCTCCTTTTTCTGGGTCTGAGGGAGAACTTGGGGGCAAGAGGAGACCTTTAATGCCCTGCCAGGCAGAAGGGACGCCCCCCCCCACACCTGTCTCAGGGACCAGCTGTCCCTCCCCCCATGCCCATCCTGTGGGTACCCAGTTCTGGGCCCGATCCTGACACCCTTCCTGGCTCCACGTATGACTTGGGTGAATGATGGCCATTGCCTTGACCTCAGCCTTCCCCCCATCAGAAGTGGGCAGGAAAATGCTAGCTGGTCTGGCAGGAGGCCAAGAGCAGAGGATGCCACCTGCAGCTTCCTTTAAAGGACTTCAACAGGCTGGCCTGCCTGAGACCCCTGGCCCCCAGCTCCCAGGTCAGGAGCTGACAGCTCTCATTGCCCCAGAGGCAGTGGTGAGAACTTACGTTCTTGAGCCCAAATCCAGCCCTGCCGCTTTCTGGCTGTATAGCCTTGGGCAGGTGACTTCACCTCTCTGAGCCTCTATGTTCTCATGTATAAGTGGAGCTAACAATTTTGCCCCCTCCCCTGCCCCGCCCCATGCACACTGTCTTGCTTAGCACAGGGCCTGGCACACAGGAAGGGGTATGTGTAGAACATTATTACCCCTCTTTTTGGAGGTAGGCTCCCTGCTTTTAGGACTCCCCTGTGGGGCTATGGCTATTAGGTTGGAGCTTAGACCCCTAGGCACCTACACTGGGCAGGTCAAGGGTGAGGTTCAGAGAATGTCAGCCTGTGTGAGTGGGAGCATTTGGGCCATAAAAGTTCAGCTGGGGTCAAGAGGGTCTACAGGGAGACCAGAGCAAACCAAAGGTCTTTGTGCAAACTCTACCTACCATCTTGCTTGACTCTGTATTGGACCACATCAGCACACATTTCCTGAGCTCGCTCTATACTCCCCATGTTCCATTGGCTCTGGGTCCGTGATAAGAAGTGTTCCGGGCCAGACCCTTGCCAAGCTCAGAACTAGGAAGAAGCACAGCTCTCTTGGCTTCTAGTCGTTTGCCTTTTCTGAGGCCACAAGTGCCACTTAAAGGCTTTCCCTTTGTGCCGCGGCTGCCAGGAGGCTCAGAGCTAACAATACAATGCTATTCCCCAACTTCATCTGTTGAGTTTCTAGTCTGAGTTACATATATTAAATCCTTCAGCATTCCCTATCACCAAGGAGGTAGACACTGTTCTCTCTGTTTTATAATGAAGGCATCTGAGGTCCAAAGCTGTAAGGCAAGGGTGCATGGTCACATGGGCTCCCGGGAATCAAGAGGCTAGGATTGACCTGGCTCTGTGGGTGGGCAGAGACCCCGCCCCCCTTCATCCACCTTTCCACTACTGCCTCTGACTTAATGGATTCCCGTTAGACTGCATTGGCGAGCCCCTTGGAGCCTTCTGGAAGGACGTGGAGGATACAAACAATCTGGCTTGGCTGTTATCTGGGCCCCTGCCAGGCTGTTCCTGTGAGCTTCCTCTCTACAGTTCACATAGCTGGTGTCAGCTGAGTTGGGAGTATTTTCCTTTTTAATTCTTTTCAAAACATTCTAACACCATTACATAAAGTATGGAAAGTGGAGGCAAAGAACCCACCCCACTCTCAATCTCCCTCTCCCCTACCACCTGACCCAACAGCTTCAGCATGGTGGTGGGCTCTAGGGTCCTTCCTGCCCAGCTGGAATCATGGAGCAGACCTTCACCCCTGCTCCCTGCTGTGCCTGGGCCAGGCTAAGAGCTGGGACTTGAGGATAAGGGGTGTGGGCCTGCCTTCCCCTGCTCCGGTCCAGGCCAGGGTGGGAGATTAGCCCAGCGTGAGATGAGGAATGGGCAGCTGGAGGACGCAGCAACTGAACTGTCCATGTGGATGGGCAGGGGTGAGCCAGGGCCGGGAAGGATGACAACCCAGGCCAAGGGAATTACATAGGCAGAAGGCCCAGAGGCTTGACCCCGTATTCTCTGTTTCTGGAATGCCAAGGTCTGGGGTGGAGGGGATGAGAGGTAAAACGGGGATAGGCCTGGAGGCTCTGGTGCCTTGGGAGTTGGGAGAAGCCCCTCCTGCTTCCTCATGGGCCCATGCTGGGCCAGGGGCTTAGCTTCCATCACTCGGCCCAGGAGGCCGGATTATCGCTGCTAAAAATTCTGTTTATTGTTCCCTTCTAATTAGAAAAACACCCCAGGCACATTGTAGGGAATTTAGAAAATGCAGAGAAATATAAAGACGAAAACCAGCTAACTGCCTGCTAGAACGGGTCCCATGGGCACTCTGGGGAAGTGTCTTCTGCATGGAAGCTTCGAGAGGTGGGCCCTGCACACCCTCTGCACCTACCCTTTTCGGGTGGGGTTCACACCCAAGGCCCCAGACCCCTGCACATGAAAACATGGAAAACCCAGGGCTTGGCAAATGATGGGTTCCTACATTGGTGAGCATAACTATTTTAAGAAGTTGAAAATAAATTGTGTACATTTTTTTAATTAAAAAAAAAAAAACAAAACCCTCAAACCTATGGGAAAGTTGCAAACAGACCAACAGACCTTTTGTTTGCCATCACCCAGATTCACTGGCCAGGAAATGAGCCGCACCCAGATTTGGACATCCTGCTCTCACTTGGGTCTGACTCTACACGTGACCTCACCCTTTAGAGACGTCCTCTGCCATCAGGGACCATGCCGTTGGAGTCTGAGCAGGGCTCAGGGCACCAGGGTTCTTTCCTCCCACATAGATTCTTGGACAAAAGGCAATGTCAGGGTCAAAGGAGCCCTCTTGTGCCCCCCCACTCATTTGTTACTGAAAAAGAAAACATGCAGAGATGAACTCAAGACAAGCCAGCTTACCCTCCTTCTGCTTCTATTCTCCTTCTCACCTGTTTTAAGGCTCTCTGAAGCTGGTGCAGGGAGCTTCCTGGAAAGGTGGAGGCACGGGAGGGAACTCACTCAAAAGGAGCCAGCCCTGGAGCTGGTGGGGTGGGGAAGGGGGTGGGCCGGGCTGGGGGCTCACTGTGCTGCCCTGCCCACCCACAGTGGAGCTCAAGATCGAGGTGGTGCTGCCGGAGAAGGAGCGGGGCAAGGAGGAGCTGTCAGCCAGCGGGAAGGGCAGCCCCCGGGCCTACCAGGGCAATGGCACAGCCCGCCACTTCCACGCTGAGGAGCGCCTGACCGCCCCTCACCCCTATCCCGGCCCTCAGGACTGTGTGGAGGCCGCTGTCTGCCACGTCAAGGACCTGGAGAATGGCCAGTGGGTACAGGGCCTGGGGGGAGTGGGGGGCTTCCAGGGGCCCAAGATGGGAAGGCAAGATGCAGGCCGTGGAGGGGTGGGCTGGGAGGCCTGGAAAGGGCCTTCACAGGCGCCCGCACCAGCTCCCACCATCATGGCCTCTCCTGGTCTGGGCCTGCTCCCCAGAAAGTTAGACTCTGGGAAGAGGTGCCCATGCAAAGTGGGGCCTGGTGTGTAGCCTGCGGTCTGAGCGCAGCCTCTCCCTAGGATGCGGGAAGTGGAGCTGGGCTGGGGGAAGGTGCTGTTGGTGAAGGACAACGGGGAGTTCCACGCTCTGGGCCACAAGTGTCCACATTATGGCGCACCCCTGGTGAAAGGTGAGCTGTCCCAGGATACACAGGTGGTAGAACGGGACCTCCCTGAAGGGTGCTCAGGTCCTCCTTGGACCCTCAGGGTCTCATCTATCAGTGGGGTCGCCTGGGCTGTGGGGAAGAGCCAGCAGCTGCTGGGACACAGGGGAGAGGGACTGTTGCTGGTGGCCCCAGCCTGGCACCACCCTCCCCCAGGCGTGCTGTCCCGCGGCCGGGTGCGTTGCCCTTGGCATGGTGCCTGCTTCAACATCAGCACTGGTGACCTGGAGGACTTCCCTGGCCTAGACAGTCTGCACAAATTCCAGGTGGGGCTAGTTGGGCGGTGGGGTGGGAGCCTGGGAGTGCAGGGCAGGGGTTGGAGCACCCCTAAACCTGGTCCTGAGCAACACAGCCCTTGCAGGTGAAGATTGAGAAGGAGAAGGTGTACGTCCGGGCCAGCAAGCAGGTGAGGGTGTGGCTTGGGGCTCAGGCAAAAGGGAGAAGTGAGGATAGCATCTTGACCCAGGAATCAGCATGTGAAAAGGCCCTGTGGCTGGGGAACAGAGTAAAAGGCTACCTGGTGGGGATGAGGCCGGACTGCGGCAGCAGGACCTGGCCTGCTGGGATGATGGCACAGGGAGGATGTCCACAACTCCAGCTCCCAGCTGCCTTCTGCTCTCCGGCTATCCCTAGGCCTTGCAGCTCCAGCGAAGAACTAAGGTGATGGCCAAGTGTATCTCTACAAGTGCTGGCCACAGCAGCAGCACCAACGTGCTCATTGTAGGCGCAGGTTGGTGGTGGGGTTATGAGGGGCGGGGGGTTGGGGGGAGAAGGGGGTCCCTGACCCAAAGCACCCTCCCCTCAGGTGCGGCTGGCTTAGTGTGTGCAGAGACCCTGCGGCAAGAGGGGTTCTCGGACAGGATCGTCTTGTGCACCCTGGACCGGCACCTCCCCTATGACCGACCTAAGCTAAGCAAGGTGGGAGGAGGGGCAAATGGGGCCCAAGAAGGGCCCAGCCCCCCAGCCCCCTGGGCACAGTCAGGCCCTCTCAGTGCCCATTGGGCGTCTGGCTGGCTGCCCTCTCTGCTCACAACAGTCCTACATGTGGTACCTCCAAAAAGATGCGGGTTTGTTGAATTCTATCCACAGCCCCTTTGTGAATGGGGCCCAGTCCCACCCTCCCCAGGCCTTGGGTCCTCTGTTGCAAAATGGAACAATGGCCACCTGGCTTTATCTCAAGATAGCTATCTCTTGCAGTCCCTGGACGCCCAGCCAGAGCAGCTGGCCCTGAGGCCCAAGGAGTTTTTCCGAGCCTATGGTATCGAGGTGCTCACTGAGGCCCAGGTATGGGGCCAAGGCTAGGAAATCTGGGGAAGGCTTAGTGGGAACCACCAATGACGTGAGGCCATGAGGGCCCCTGAAAGCTTGTGGGGGGAGTGTCCTGCCCTCTTGGCCCTGCCGTCCAGGCACCCTGGCGCACTCCAGGCCTGGAAAACAGCCCTGAATCTCCTTCCTGGCAGGCTTAGGGGCACATGCAGAGATCTGCTCAGGGTTGGGACGGGAGAGCGTAAGAATGGCTTTGAGGGGAAGGTGGTGTCTGAATTGTAAAGAGGAGAAGCCAGGAGGAAGGACGACCCAGGTGTCAGGAATGGCCCGGGTGGAACCTTCCAGTTGAGAGGGGCTGGCAGGGGCTGGGAGGGGCAGCCTGGTTCAAGTCCATGCCCAGGCCCACCTTCTGCCCAACGTGGGTTGCAGGTGGTCACAGTGGATGTGAGAAACAAGAAGGTTGTGTTCAAGGATGGCTTCAAGCTGGAGTACAGCAAGCTGCTGCTTGCGCCAGGGAGCAGGTGGGAAGGTGTCTCCCCTTGTCCCCCCGCCGGATGCTTGGCAGGGCACCAGCCGGGATGGGAGGGCTCAGGGTGCCGGGAGCCCCTCACTGATGCTGGCCACGACTCAGCCCTAAGATGCTGAGCTGTAAAGGCAAAGAGGTAGAGAACGTGTTCACCATCCGGACGCCTGAAGATGCCAATCGTGTGGTGAGGCTGGCCCGGGGCCGCAACGCGGTGGTCGTGGGAGCTGGCTTCCTGGGTGAGCAGCCAGGGCTGGTGGGGGCGATGGTCTGTGACGGCTGGTCCCAGGGTGGTACTGGCCCTGGGAGGCACAGGGTGCCAGCCTGCCATCCACCACCCTGGCCCCAGGGATGGAAGTGGCCGCCTATCTGACCGAAAAAGCCCACTCGGTGTCTGTGGTGGAGCTGGAGGAGACACCCTTCAAGAGATTTTTGGGGGAACGTGTTGGTCGCGCCCTCATGAAGGTGAGCGCACCCCGGCCCCCAGCACCCAACCCCTTAGAATCCCAGGCACCCAGCCCAGCCCCGCCACGTTCTCATTCATGGCCTTGCCCACCTGCCCTGACAGATGTTTGAGAACAACCGGGTCAAGTTCTACATGCAGACAGAGGTGTCAGAGCTGCGGGCCCAGGAGGGAAAGGTGGGCCCTTCTTCCTGCTCCCCTCTCCCCCACTCACCCTTTCCCAGGAGCTGGGCTGCCCTGCTCACCCGCCTCCTCCCCACAGCTGAAGGAGGTCGTGCTGAAGAGCAGCAAGGTTGTGCGGGCTGACGTCTGTGTTGTGGGCATCGGTGAGTGGGTGGGCAGGCAGGTGCCAGCAAGCACCTGCACGTGCTCCAGAGTGACCATGGGCCCGTCCCTTCCCCTCCCTGAGCCTCGGTCTCCATATCCACAAAATGGCCACTTCGCAGGGCTGTGGTGGGGGGTGTAGACGTCGCTCGTGTAGCCAGGGCTTGGTGTGGAGGACGCGCCCAGTGACCACTGCCCACTGATACCTCCATGGCCTGCCCCACATGGCCTGCAGGACCCAAACAACCCTCTACCTGGGCCCTGCTGCCCTCCAGGTGCCAACCTGGGGAGGGACAGAGCTGGGAGATGGCAGGGTAGGAGCTGGGGAGGTACACCATGCCAACCACGGGGGCGGGGGTGGGGGGAGCTTCCTGGAGTCTCTCAGAGGAAGTGAGAGCCAGGGCAGTCTGGTGGTGGTGGGGGGTCCATCCAGAGGGGACAGGACGCATGAAAGCCTCTAGATGGGCTGTTCTTTGGACTATTGGTCTGGGGCTGGATTTTGGTGAGGGAGGGTATGGGTCATGGCGGACAAATGAGGCAGGAGAAGGGAAGGACTGGGGAATGGACACGGTGGCCCTGTCCTGTCAGGCGCGGTGCCCGCCACAGGCTTCCTGAGGCAGAGCAGCGTCAATCTGGATTCCCGAGGCTTCATCCCTGTCAACAAGGTGGGGCCGGGCGGGATGGGTAGGGTGCTCACTGGGGGTGGTGGCAGGATCAGGCCAAGGCCCCTGTCCCACCCATAGACCCCCGGCCGGCTCCCCACAGATGATGCAGACCAACGTCCCAGGTGTGTTTGCCGCTGGCGATGCTGTCACTTTCCCCCTGGCCTGGAGGAACAACCGGAAAGTGAATATCCCACACTGGCAGATGGCTCACGCCCAGGGTATGACCCGCCCCGGGGCAGGATGGGGGGTGGGAGGCTGTCCCAGGGGCTCAGCCTCCCTCAGGCCCACCCCCCAGTTGTTGGCCTTGGGTCCTGGTCTCTGGATTACCCTTTCAAGGCTCGGGGGTGACCTGTCTGAGCAGCCAGTTGACACAGCAAGCCCTGTGGACATCCATAGATATCCGCTTCATACCTGGTGTGTCTGTTTCATTGTGTGCGCACCAGAAATGGTGGGCAATCCCCCAACCCCAGGAAGCAGACCTTCCAGGTCTGGAGCACTTGGTTCAAATTCTCTAGAGAAGCCATCTGAGTGACTGGCTTTGAGCCAGGTGTCCCCTCTGCACCGATCAGCTGCAACCGGGGGTGGGCAGTGGGCTGAGCAGTGATGCATTACTTGACCTCTGGGGAGGTGAGGAGGAAGAGAAGGAAGGGGAGTAGCCCCACGTGTCAGAGGTCCCCGGAGAGCCCGGGCAGGCAGTGTAGGGGTGGTGAGGGCTAGGGTCGGGGCTCTCACGACCCTGGGTCCTACAGGGCGGGTGGCCGCGCAGAACATGCTGGCGCAGGAGGCGGAGATCAGCACCGTACCCTACCTGTGGACAGCCATGTTTGGCAAGAGCCTGCGCTACGCTGGTAACAGAGGGGCGCGGGGCAGGGGCGGGGCCAAGGGCATTTAGGGGTGTGGCTAAGGTGTTAGCGGAGTGCGGAGGCGGAGCCTGGGGGTTAGGATGGGGCTATGAGCATCCTAGGGGCGTGAGCACGTCCGCCGTAAGAGCGAAAACTGGTTGGGGGCGGCACTGAGGACCACCTACAAGGACAAAGGAGCTGGGTACGGTGGGGGGCTCCAGAGAGCACTTAGGAAAGTACTGGGCGCTGACCTGGGGGAGTTCCATCCTCTCCTGTTCGGCCCACAGGGTACGGAGAAGGCTTCGACGACGTCATCATCCAGGGGGATCTGGAAGAGCTCAAGTTCGTGGCTTTTTACACCAAGTGAGAGCAGCGGGGTGGAAGGCGGCGCGAAGCAAGGGTCGGGAAGGTCGGGAAGGGGGAGCTCATCCCAGAGGAGCTCTGCTCCAGTGGAGGGACCTACCTGAAAGGTGGACAGAGGAGGCAGCTAGGCAGGAGACCCTCCAAGGCCAAGTGAGGAGGCTGGGTAGTATTAAGTCCAGCAGCCACGTCTTGAGGCAGGACATTTTATTTTCAGAACAGCTCTTTGAGTAGGGGTTGTGGACTCCCACTTTTACACTGAGGAGAGTCACACAAGTAGAGAGTGGTGATCCCAGGACAGGTGCTCAGCCCTGAACTCCACTGAGGAGGAAGGCTAGAGCCTCCATGGGCCTTTGACAGGATCCCCAAGCCCACGTCGGGCCAAGCAAAGCAAGGAGGGCTGGGTGCTTAGGACAGTCCTGTTACCCTGCATAAGATCCCTCCCTGGGCCCCAGCTGAAGAGGAGTGCATCAAGGTCTCCAAGAAGGAAGGTTATTTCTGGGCAGTCCTCAGGCTCAGTTACTCTGTCCCTGCAGAGGCGATGAGGTGATTGCTGTGGCCAGCATGAATTACGATCCCATCGTGTCCAAGGTAGCTGAGGTGCTAGCCTCCGGCCGCGCCATCCGAAAGCGGGAGGTGGAGTGAGTGTGGGCTTTAGAGGTTTGGTGGGGGGAGGGAGAGGTCCCCCAAGGGACTGGCCCTTGGTAGCCATCCACTCCTGTAGCCCTACAGACTCCTTCCCCTGTTCTTGGTCCACATCAGTCTACGGGACATCAGGTCTATGGGGTGGAATGGGACAAGGGTTGTAGTTTACGAATGGGCTGGTTATTTGTGCTCTTGGGGTGATAAAAGGAGGGAAAGAGGCTGTGTCCCAGGGAAGAGCCAGTGCTATGGGAAGGGGGACAAAGCCCTTGGTCAAATCCACTCTTTGGGCAATAATCTGGCCTTGGACACCCAACTGGATTTGGTTGTGTTGAGACTGGCAGAAGCTAGGGGTGGGGGGGGACAGGCAGCTAGTAATGTTGGGTGGTTGTTTGGTGTCTGGGGGACACTGGATGTCAGCCATTACTCTCACCCCAGGATGGTGGCAATGGGAGTCACCCTGTAGGTTCAAAGCGCCTACAGAGAGGCCCCCCTCCCCCTGCCCAGGGACTGGGGAAAGCTTCGAGGCCACAGGACAGGAGTAGGCCTCGGGCTGGAAACGAGAGAACCAAGAAGCAACATGATGAATGACATACTCTCTCCCTCTCCCTGGCCTTCTCTCTCTCTCTCCCTCCCTTGCCTTCGAAAAGGCTGTTTGTGCTGCACAGCAAGTACGTGGTCCTCTGTCCCTCCTGTTGACCATTCTGAGCCTTTCCCACCTCAGCCCAGAGCCTGTACCCCATGGACTTCCCCTCTCTGCCTAAGTACCCATTCCTCCTGGGCACCAGGGCCTGGCACAGAGCAGGTCCCCTGCTGTCCTCAGGGATCACCTGTTCATGGTGCCAAGTGGGTAACCTGCTGTCTTCTACCCTGACTCCTCCTCCCCTCATTCCTGCAGGACCGGCGACATGTCCTGGCTCACAGGGAAAGGATCCTGAGCTTGCATGCAGCAGACTTGGGCAGGCACGCTTGGGCACCAGGGACAGAGGCCAAGCCCTGGGGGCAGGTGCCAACCTCCAATTTCCCAGGATCTCCCAGGGCAGAACCTGAGCCTTCCCAGTGCTTGCCTTCGATTGCCTGGCTCACCTCCAGAGAGGCTTCTGCTGCCTCCAGGAGATGCTTATCCCCCAAGGCCTCAGCTGCCACTGAGGGCTGGCAATGGAGGCAGGACAGGCCTATCCTCTTCTCCCTCTCTTGAGACTGGTCCCCTGCAGGACCCTGCAAAATATTAGATATTATCTTAAAATTAAAACGCACACATTTGCAGATCTGTGTGACTTCCATTGTAACTGGGCAGACCTTCATGAGGGAGAAAGCACAACCACACAATGCTCAGTGCGACACGAGTTTGGCCTATGAGCACTCAGGGGAGGTAGCAATTGATTCTGCCCCTGGGGTTAGGGAAAGCTTCTCCAACCAGAGTCTTGAATCTGGATTTTGAAAGAAGAGCGCTCCTGGTAGAAGGGATAGCACATGCCAAGGGTTTGAGATGGGAAGTGCTTCTTCAGAGGTCAGAGACAGCTGGCGCTTGGCGGTGTGGGGGCATGTGCCTAGGTAGGGTTGTAGGGGCCGGGTCCTGAGATAGATCCCATGCTTTTCAGGGTAGCCAGAACTCCCCGAATCCCCATTTTCCAGGTAAAGAAAATGAGACTCTGCTATTAAGTAAGAACGAGAATCTAGAGCCTCTCTACCACTCTGCCTCTCAGTCAAGAGGAATGCCGAGGAGGAGAAACGGGGGGCCAGAAGTGGGGGCGCAGGCAGTAAGGGGATAGTCGGGCTCCCTCCCAGGCTGCTGAAAGCCCGGAACCCCCCACCCAGGATCCCAAGAGCGGCGGACGGTCAAGGCCGAGTTCCGGGCACACAGGGCATGCCGGGAAGTGTGGCCCATCTCCGGGCGGCGTGGGCCTGCCCGGCGAAGGGGATGTTCAGTCCGGACGGGGCTGGAGCCTGGATGCCGACTTCAGTGGAAGAGGAAATCTGGCGCGCGTACTTTGTGGGGAACACTTCCCAGAGGGTTACTCACTCCCCGCTTCCCAGAGGTTGCGCTGGCCCGCGGAGCCACGAGGGGCGCTAAGCTTGCCGGGAAGTGCGGCGCAGACCGGAAGTGCGGCGCGTTCGGCACAGGGCTCGCCGGGAAATGTAGTCCTTCGGGGCGGCCTGGGGCGGTGGCCGCACGTCCCGCGGACCCGGTGGCAGATCGGGCGTGGACCCGGGATGGCTGGGCCGGGGGGCTCGGGAGGCCCGATTGGGGCTGGGGCCCTGGCAGGCAGCGCAAGGTCCAAGGTAGCCCCGAGTGTGGACTTTGACCACAGCTGCTCGGACAGTGTTGAGTACCTGACACTCAACTTCGGGCCCTTCGAGACAGTGCATCGTTGGCGGCGACTCCCGCCCTGCGACGAGTTCGTGGGGGCCCGGTACGGCGGCTTGGGGATGGCGGGGGTGTGTGAGAAGGTCCCGGGGCGGGGTCCAGGGACCGAGGCCAGGGCGTGGTGTCCAGGAGTGGGATCTGGTAATGGGGGGTGGGGAGGAAGTGGTGATGTCCAGGATGATGTCGAGGCCGTAGGAGGGTGTTCTGAGGGAGTCTCGGAGCGGGGTGGCCTGGGGCAGGGTACTAGAGGGTGTTTGTGGGTCTGGAGCTGGGTTCCCAGGTGCTCTGCAGTGCGGCGAGGAGTCCAGAGAGTCCCAGGGCAATGTCAGCGTCCCCGTATACAGGGTCCTGGGGTACTTGTGGAATTTGGGGATCTCTAGCGATCTTGGGCAGTTGGGAGGTGTTACCTGATTTCTGCAGCAGCCTGGGTGCTTAGTTTCATTTGTTGGCTGCCCCCGGGCCGGTCCCAGCCTCACTGCCAGCCACCCCTTCTTTCTTTTCCAGGCGCAGCAAGCACACAGTGGTGGCCTATAAAGACGCCATCTATGTATTTGGTGGAGACAATGGGTGAGTGAGCGTGAGCTTTAGGGTGTTTGGACCAGGGAGGGAGAAACATGGTGGTTCTAACTGGGTTAGTTCTAACTGGGTTAGCTAAGTCCTCAGCCTTTGTTTCTCCACATGAGAGACCCTACCCTCAAGGCCCTCTGCACAGCATTCAGTGGGTAGCACATGCTTAGGACACACAAATGTGCCTTTTGTTCTGAGCGAGTGGACAGGACCTTGTAAGAAAGACATCCGTTCTGGCTGCCACCCTCCCCAGACACTTTTCATTCTTTGCCCTTCTCTCTGGGCTTTATCAACATGCCCCACATGGCAGCGTTTAGAGGACAGTGTTATTTATTTTCCCTATTTCACACTTTTTGTAAAGGTTTTCCCACATTGCTAGAAATTCCTGGGAAACAGCTTTCCTGACAATGACCTGGTGTTCTGTTGTTTGGGACACCTCCATGCCAGAAACTGTTCCCAGTTAGGTTGTGGCTGGTTTCCTTGGGTGAGAGATAATGGCAGAGGCAAACCTTTGGTCTGTGCAGCTGGCTCCCCCAGGTGGCATTCCCCTAAGACCCATTCCCAGAGGGAAAGAACTGTGTTAGGTCTTATCATGGGCTGGGCCCTGTTAAGTACTGGGTGTGGGCATAGCCTACGTGCTTGAAGAGGAGAAGGGGGCCTGGTCTGGGCTGGGAAACTTTCCTGGAGGGGTTGATGACCTGGAAGATAAGTCGGAGTGAATCGGGTAAAAGAGGACGAGTGTTCTAAGCAGAGGGATCAGCATGGGCAATGGCCCGGGGTTGGGGAATGCAGAATGGCACCAGGCCTGGAGTCTGGGCAGGGCTTCCCTCCCCCGCATTCATTCTTTGATGTGGTCAGGAAAGGCGGGGGATGCCCACCAGGGCTCTGGGAGGCTCGGGAGCCTGCTAGATGTGGGGTTGAGGCTTGAACTTTGGTCTCCTGGATAGACCCGGCTCAGTTTAAGTCAGAGCTTTGTGACTTTGGGCCCGGGTAGGTGGCTTAACAGCATTAACTGCACCGTGGTCTCCTCCTCTATATAAGGGGCGGCCATACACCCTGCTTTTGCAGCGTGCTCCTGGGGGTCAGTGAGCACCAAGCTGGGAAGGGCTCGGGATGGAAGTTGTTCTGCGGGTATAGTGTTTGCACGTGACCTGTTCTACTCATGAGTCCATCCCTTCCCTTCAACGATAGGACTTCGTCTGAAGCCCAGAAGGGCTGGCCTCTGATTGGTTCTGCAGCCTTGGTTTTTCAGGACTCCCTGGGGGGGGGGTGACTTGGCACTGGTGGGGTTCACAGGACCGCATGAGGACCTGCAGACCAGGCAGAATGGCCCTGGCTTCCAGCCTGTCTCCCCCACAGCCTCTTCCTCATGAGCAGTCAGAGGGATCTGCAAATGCAAGTCTCATTGTGTTCCTCCTCAGCCCATAGCCCCGGGATGGCTCCCCTTCCTCTGACTAGGAGCCTGAGCTGTCCTGGCTGTCAACAAGGCCCTATATACTTGTGCCTGCCCTGCTCCTCTGCCCTTGTTTTGCACGGTGCTGGGCCACACCACTGCCTCGCTGTGTTCTGAGTAAACCAAGCATCTCCTGCTTGGACCCTTGTACTGGTGGTTCTCTCCTTCCCGCCCTTCCCACCTCTCTTCAGAGTATGCTGTGAGTGAGGCCTTCCCCACTGCCTGGGCCAGCTGTTGGCCCTCCCTCCCCTTCTGCACCTCTTGCTGGCTCCATGTAAGAGCACAGATCGCACGGGATCATCTCAGTGTTATCTCAGAGCACACAACTCTGTCCTCCACCAGGTCGGGACCTGTACCTAGTACTCGGACAATTCAGTAAATGTGTGTCCCATGAAGGAATGAAAGAGGAAGAGGCATCTGCTCAGAGATGTTCACTGCAGGCTTAATGACAACCCCCAGACTGGAAAAGGTGGGGGGTTTCAGCCCAGGGCAGTAGCGGGGAGCATCCCTAGGAGTGTTCTGTAGCAGGTAGCATTGTCATGGCAACTGTGTAGCAATGAGCAGAAAGTCTCGCTACAATGAGGCACCAAGAAACAGGGTACAGATTTGTCTCACTCTGGGTACAAAAAAGATGGCTTCCTATAGTGTCCGATAGGGGGAGGGGGGAGAAAGGAAGGGGGAGGAGGGGCAGATGGGAGAGGGGAGAAATTATAGTCACATCTCTGCTTCCCGGCTCCTGGCTTCCTGACTGCATGGCCTTAGACCCTTTATCTCTCAGGCCACTTCCTCTTCTGTAAATGCAGGTGGGGAGCGCAGCCCCCTGCTACAGACTGAGGGAGGGGTGCAGGGGGGATCCTGTACAGGCCTGGCCTGCAAGGGGTGCCAGGCCCCTGTCAATTGACTCCCTTTTTCTTTCTTACTGACACGGGTGCGGTGGTAACATTGCAGGTCCTGGTATATGGCCAGTGGATTTGTTTCCTGTTTTATTGTATCTTGAATGTAGTTACATTGGCTTTGCAATAAAGAGGAGGAAGGAAGATTAGAGAGGAGCAAAGGGGCCTCCCCGGAGATGTGGGAAGCTCTGCCTTGTGGCACAACCTCAGAGAAGGGGGTGCTGAGACTTGGGAGTGAGAGTAGGGGGTCCTGGAGCCCGCCGTGAGGTGTGAGCCCTCAAGCAGTCAGGATAATGCTTTGGACCCGACCCCAGGCAGGCGGGTCCCATGTGTGTCACCGCCCTGGTACCTGCACCAGTGAGGGTGCGCCCTTTGTGGTCACTCCCTGGTCCCTCAGGCATCAGCTGGTTGCCTGACCCTGGCTGAGTCCCCACGATGGCCCCACCCCCACCACCCGGGCTGCAGTGTCCATCTCCTGGGTCCTGGAGAGCAGACCGGGACCAGCCCAGGACCCACCTCAACCTGTACCTGGCTGTCTTTCAGGAAGACCATGCTCAACGACCTCCTGCGGTTCGATGTGAAGGACTGCTCCTGGTGCAGGTGGGTGGCCTTGGAGCCCCAGCCCCCCTTTCCCCAGAACTCCGTAGCCCTGTGCTGGCCCCGACAACTAGAGGACTCATGCTGGGGAAAGCTAGAGACAAGCTTCGGGGAGGAGATAACAGTGGCCTTTAGTGTTCCCATCTGTCTCCTGGGTTCCTTTCCCCGTCTGCAACTCAGATTGATTGTTCTGAATCGCAATCACGGGGGTCTGTTGGATTGGTTCCTGGTCCTCGCATTGTGCCTCCAGAGAGCCCTGCAGTCACCGGGCCTTCTCCTGGGCGGGGAGCTGCTGTGGGATTTGACACTGGGAGTGGGGGGAGGAGGCATCGGCTGTTGGGTCCTTCCAGGACCGACCCTGTGCTGCAGTGGGGTGCTGCCCAGGGGCTGGAAGTCGGCGAGGGGCCTTCGTGGGGCCCTTCCTCTGCCCGGAGACCCTACATGGGTAGTAGGACGAATGCAAGCCCTGGCCACCTCCACCAGACGGCCCTCCCAGCTGTGTGGGCTTGGGCAAGACACTGCCTTCTCTGAGCACAGCAGATCTGTACCCGTCTGTTCCAGTCTCCAGCCCTGCCCAGGGGGTAGCTCTCAGCTGAGTGGGAGAAAGGGATCCCAGGATTCAGAGGTACGGGGCTGGCCGGGCACTCCTGCTCCTGAGCTCCGCCATCGGCCTGTGCGGGAGGAGCACAGAACCTCTGAGTCACCTGGGTGCCCCACTGTGGGCAGCTCCGTGTGCCTCCGCCAGTCCCTCTGTGGCAGGGTCTCACCGCCCCCTTTGGATGGAGGTGGATGTCCAGGCCCAGGGGGGCATCACTGATTGCTGGGATTGCTGTAGAAGTTTATGTCTTGTTCCTCTCGCCCTGGCTTTCATAACATAGCCAATAGTTACAGATTAATTTTAAGAATCACTCTCAAGACCACAATCCTTCACTAATAATTGCTTAAGGATAACACTCTGAAAAGGAGCAGCCCCAGGAAAGAGGTAGAAATGGGGTTTTAGTTCAATAAGGAATATGTGTGGTCAGCGGCTGCTGGAGTGGGGACACGGCGCCACCAAGGGCGCCTAGATGCAGCTGAGGGCCGAGTTGCTCTCTGCTGTTGAGTCCAAAAAGCAGATGTTACAAAATACCCACCCCATGACTCCATTGACAAAACCCCTCAGAGGCATTAACAAGCATAGAAAAGGTGTGTGTGTGTGTGTGTGTGTGTTGGGGGGTGGGAGGTGACTTAAAGCTACAGATGGAGCTTTCTGGCAAGTCTTTCGCTGGTTCTGTGTTTCCTTCTTTATCAGCCATTTTTGTTCCAAGTTTCTATAATGAGGGGCATCTGGGTGGCTCAGTTGGTGGAACATCCGACTCTTGGTCTCAGCTCCTGTCTTGATCTCAGGGTCGGGAGTTCAAGCCCCATGTTGGACTCCATGCTGGTCCCTGTGGAGCCTGCTGAAAAAAATAAAATTATATAAAGATTCTATAATGAAAGGAATCCCGGGGTTGGCAGGGGGTGCCCTGTGCGGCTTGGACTGCACAGCTGACCCCTGCTGACTGACCACCCCCTCCCCACCCTGCAACTTATCCCCCCCAACACCAGGGCCTTCACCACCGGCACCCCGCCGGCCCCCCGCTACCACCACTCAGCTGTTGTCTACGGAAGCAGCATGTTCGTCTTCGGTGAGCTGCCTCTTACCTCCGGGACCCCGTGCCCTCTTTAGGGCTTGCAGCTCCTTTGTCCTGCCACCTGGCCCGGGGCTCGCTTGCGGTGCCCGGCCAGTCTCTCTCTGTCCATATGCTGTCTTTTCTGCCGGAGTCCTCTGGGTTCCTGCACTGGCCTAGGGGCCTTGCAAGGGCCCCTGTGGCCCTGTGGGTCCCTTTCCCTCACTGTGCCGCTCTCGCGGGGTTGGAATGGTCTGCCTCTGTGACCGGGCGGGAAGGTGGTGGCTCTCTTCCCTCCTCTGTCACTCCGCCAGGGGCAGAGGACAGGGTTCTGCTCATTTCTGGATCCCCAGAGCCCATGGCGGGGTCAGGCAGGTAGTAGGTTCTCCCCAAGGTTGACAGAGGAAGTCCCACGACACGTCTAGAGAGGCCAGCTTTTGCCCCTGCCTCCTGGGGTTTGAAGCCTCTGAGAGGCTGTCTTTGGGTATGACCGTTTCTCCCTCTCTCTATCCAGGGGGCTACACTGGGGACATTTACTCCAATTCTAACTTGAAGAATAAAAATGACCTTTTTGAATATAAGTTTGCAACTGGCCAGTGGACGGAGTGGAAGATTGAAGGACGGTGAGAGACTTCGCTGAAACCTTCAGGGGGTGAGGGGTGTCCTAAAGGCTCCTGCGCTGGGTCCCCTGTAGCCTTACAGAAGAAGAGCCCGAGGCCCAGAGAGGCCTGAGTTGTGCTCACTCCCAGCTGTGCCTGTCTGAGGCCTCCTCCCTGCCCTTAGATTCTCTCCTTTCAAAGTGCAGAGGGGGCCCCAGTGGACTGCTGATGGGCACTTCTCTGGTCCAGCTTGGTGAGGAACACCCCTCCCCCCAGCTTTGATATTTTGGTGTTGGCCGGGAGGGGGCTTTACCCCGTGAACATCTGAATTCCTCATCACCCTGCCCCTGCCTCATGAGCTCAGCCTCATGACCCCTGGCTGGCATCCCCAGAGCCCTGGCATCAGCAAATGTAGGTGTGGCAGCTCTGGGGGCCCGGCTGGCCCCATGGGGCTGTGAGGCTCGGGTCTGTGCTGGGTGGCCTTGCTCCTCACCCCAGCCTTGCACTACAGGTTGCCAGTCGCCAGGTCTGCCCACGGCGCCACAGTGTACAGTGACAAGCTGTGGATCTTCGCTGGCTACGACGGCAATGCCAGGTAGGGGGTGCCCAGCCCCCCACCTCTGAGCAACCCCACCAGTGTCCTGAGCCCCGGAGCGGGCCTTCCTGGCGGGGTCAGGCTCGGGCTGGCAGGGAGTCTCAGGAGGGTCGTGTGCAGAGGAGTGAGGGGAAGAAGATGATGGGTGGGATGGGGGTAGAGGGCGACTGAGGGGCACTCCCGCCCAATCCCACCAAGGATGCCTCCTGGGGGCATCCAAGGGGGCAGCAGGCCAGGCCCACACTTGCACAGCTGTTGCAGAAGTGCTGGTCTCTCCTGGCTGCACTGGGTGTTGGGTGGGTGTTGGGTTGGCTGGGTGTTGTCAGAGCTGTGGGGTAGATGGTGGCTCCCTGAATTGCTGGGTGAAAATCCTCAGGCCCGGGCGCCTGGGTGGCTCAGTGGGTTAAGCCTCTGCCTTTGGCTCAGGTCATGATCTCAGGGTCCTGGGATGGAGTCCCGCATTGGGCTCTCTGCTCCCAGGGGAGCCTGCTTCCTCCTCTCTCTCTCTCTGCCTGCCTCTCTGCCTACTTGTGATCTCTCTGTCAAATAAATAAATAAAAATCTGTTTAAAAAAAAAAAAGAAAGAAAATCCTCAGGCCCGAAGTGAAGAGGGACCCTGAGGGGCCTCTGTGAGCATGTGGTGGCAGAAGCAGGCCTCAGACCCAGCCCCTCCCCTGCGGACGACAACACGGGGTTCCTGCCTGTGTACCGGGCATTTTCCCCCTCATTTTAGACAATTGGCTTTACTGTATTTTTCTGATTATAAAAGTAGCATGTGCTCATTCCACAAGATCTCAGCAGCATAGAAACTCCAAGGGGTGGGGCGCCTGGCAGGCTCAGCTGAAAGAGCTTGATCTTGGGGTTGTGAGTTTTGAGCCCCATAGTGGGTGTAGCAGTTACTAAAAAAATTTAATTAAAAAAGAAGAAGAAGGACCAAGTCCAAGCGGTGACAATGTTAGTGGTAGTTTCTTCTCTCTCTCTCTCTCTCTCTCTTTTTTGAACAGATCTTATTTATTTGGGGCTCTGAGCCTGGGTGGCTTAGAGGGTTGAGCATCTATCTGCCTTCGGCTCAGGTCATGATCCCAGGGTCCTGCATCGGGCTCCCTGCTCAGCCAGGAGCCTGCTGCTCCCCCTGCTCATACTCAGTCTCTTTCTGATAAATAAATAAATGGAATCTTTAAAATAAAAAAAATATCTTATTTGACAGAGACACAGTGAGAGAGGGAACATAAGCAGCGGGAGTGGGAGGGGGAGAAGCAGGCTTCCCACCAAGCAGGGAGCCCGATCCAGCGCTCGACCCCAGGACCCTGAGACCATGACCCGAGCCGAAGGCAGATGCTTAACAACTGAGCCACCCAGGCGCCCCTTAGTGGTAGCTTCTGCGAGTGTTGCCTCTTGGAACTCCTCTTTTAGCCCCCAGGAGTCAGCCCAATGAGATCGACATTGCCACAGTGGCTAGACATTGTGCATGAGGCCACATGTTCCTGTCTGGCAGGGTGCATAGAGAAGGGATTCAGCCAGCGCCCCTGCCCTGAAGCTCCCACCTCATGGCTGCTCCCTAGGCCCCTGATCCGAGCCCTGTGTGATGTGTCCTTCCCTGGAGCCATCCCTCCTGGCTGGGCCCAGGCCCACCCTGCCGCCAGCCCCAGCTTCGGAGATCCTGACTCCCCTGTCCTAATGCAGGTTGAATGACATGTGGACCATTGGCCTCCAGGACCGAGAGCTCACATGCTGGGAGGAGGTGAGGAGTTTGGGGGGCCAGGATGGGGTAGGGGAGGCAGGGAGGTGAGGGTTTTGGGGGGCCAGGGGAGGGGCTGCTTTGTTCCTCTTGCCAAAGCCCAGCCTTGTCCTCAGCCGCCTCCTTGCCGACTTCCTGCCCGATCTCCTCTGCCCTTACCTAGTGACTAAAGGCTCTGGGTTTTGCATCGAGTCACGTCTGGTGACTGGTGCGGCTTGAGTAGGACCCACCCTTACTTGAACACAGCGAGTTCAGCCCGCTGGCGGGTGTCCTACTTGTTGCTCTTTCTGGGCGATCTGTCCGACTGCTCCGTTGTCTCTCCCCTGGGTTATCTTTCACTTGTAGTGATGATTTTTAGCCTCAACTGTTAGAAACTGGGCCCATTTTAGGTGGACAAGGTGGGGCTCTACTCCGTTCTACAGAAATTAGTCTAGGAACCCTGACTGATGGAAGGAGTTTCAAGAATGAAAGTCATCCCAATTCAGCGGTGTCACCTGCACACCCGGTCCCATGAGGGCCCTGGCTGAGCTGCCTTCTCCACCCCAGGTGGCTCAGAGCGGCGAGATTCCGCCATCCTGCTGCAACTTCCCAGTGGCCGTGTGCCGGGACAAGATGTTCGTGTTCTCAGGGCAGAGTGGAGCCAAGATAACCAACAACCTCTTTCAGTTCGAATTCAAAGACAAGACGTGAGCGCCCTGGTGCTGGGACTGGTGGTGGGCACCCCTGACGGCCGCCTGGCCGGCATCATGCCTGCACCCTTTGCTCCCCAACCCTCGTCCCCACATAGGTGGAACAAACACACCCGGCCTGCTTGAGGCTGTGCAAGGGGGGCACATCCCGCCATGTGGGCCTCACACAGGTACTATCTCCCATGGAGACACACTGCTGGTGTGAGGTGCTTAGCACGGAGTCTCTTACAGAGCTCCTCTGCCCCACCCCCACCCCCCAGATGGGCATTGAGGGCCCCTGCCACCCGGAGTTGGGCTTTGCACAGGCAGATCTCCTGCCAGCTGAATGGCCCCCCTACAGCCCCCGCCCACTGGCAGGTAGTGGGGAGCAGCTTGGAGCCAGATGGCGTTGCCTGCCTGGCCAGGATCATTTGGGTTTCAAAGAGAGGATGTGCTGGAAGGTGTTGGGAAGTCCTGGGAGGGTGGTGGATGTAGGAGCAGCATCAGAAGGTGGAGTCCTGGGAGTCCTGGGAGCAAGGACTTAACTTGGCTGTGGGGATTGTCACACGTGTCCGAGTTGTGGACACATCTCTGTTCCCCAGAGAGTGGGATTGCCTCACCGTACAGAGGCCACCCCTCCTGCCTGCTGCTGCTGCCTGCTTTATGGCTAGGGGGGGACGCCCAAGGGGGCGCAGGCAGAGTGGCTGCTAGAGCGAAAGGGGATGAGGGGCACTGGGCGGATGCGCTTAGGCCCTGCTTTGAGCCAGCTGGGTGCCCCAGGTGGAGGACGTGGGGGAGTCAGAGCCTCCACTCGAGCACTGGGTTCCTCTTACGTGCCCCCAGGTGGACGCGCATCCCCACTGAGCATCTGCTTCGTGGCTCCCCACCCCCGCCACAGCGGCGCTATGGGCACACCATGGTGGCCTTCGACCGCCACCTCTATGTGTTTGGGGGCGCAGCGGACAACACACTGCCTAATGAGCTGCACTGCTACGATGTGGACTTCCAGACTTGGGAGGTCGTCCAGCCCAGCTCCGACAGCGAGGCAAGTGCTGCTCAGAACAGTGGCCGTGGCTCCCGAGGCAGGGCTGGGGGGTTGTGGCCCAAGGGAGTGGGGATCCTGACTTAGCTGCCCCTGATGCCCCACAGCTTCCCACAGCCTCAGGGGCTCCCCGGGGGGCTCCAGACAGCCGACCAGAGTTGAGAGTCAGGATGACTGAGGCCCGAGGCCCTGGATACCTGTCTTGGCTCGACCTGAGGCCCTGGGCCCCTGAGTTCTCCATTCTTCCAGCCTGCGGGCTTTCAACATGGCACTTCTGGCCCTGTCTGCACAGTGCTGTGGGTGTCCTGCCAAAACACCCAGCTTGAGTGCTGCTGGTGTCCCATCTGAGCTGTGCTGCCAGGGCCCCTCAAGCCCGTGGCTCAGCCACTCCCAGATGTGGCCCCAAGTGCTCTTGCTCTTGAGCAAGGTTGGCAGGAGGTTGGTGTCTGCTGCCCGGCCTGGCCCTGGCAGACTGGTCCCATGCTCACGTGTCCATCCCCTCCAGGTCGGTGGGGCTGAGGTGCCAGAGCGAGCATCATCTTCTGAGGAGGCGCCTGGCCTGGCCTCTGAGGACCGAGGTGGCTTCAAGAAGTCCCGTGATGTATTTGGTCTGGACTTTGGCACCACCACAGCCAAGCAGCCTGCCCCGCCAGCATCTGAGGTGAGGGTTGGCGCCCTGACTACTGTCACTGCCACCTCCCCGGTGCCAGTCCTGTGGTCAGCCCCTTTCACAGATGGGCAGACTGAGGCTCAGAGAAGTACTGGTCGGGGTTACTTACCATCTCCCCACCCCTTTCCACCCAGCTGCCAAGCGGAAGGCTCTTTCACGCAGCCGCGGTGATCTCAGACGCCATGTACATCTTTGGGGGCACGGTGGACAACAACATCCGCAGTGGGGAGATGTACCGGTTCCAGGTGGGGCTGGCGGGCTGACAGCAGGGGGGCCGGCCAGGGTGGATGGGCTGGGAATGTGTCACCCTGAGGAGGGTAGGGGCTGGGCCAGTGGCCACACTGGGATCTCCTTTGGCAGTTCTCCTGTTACCCCAAGTGCACACTGCATGAGGACTACGGGCGTCTGTGGGAGAGCCGCCAGTTCTGCGATGTGGAGTTTGTGCTGGGCGAGGTGGGTGCTTTCCCTGTGCCCAGCCTGCCTGCCACCCTGTAGGGTGAGGGCTGTGCCCCAAGGCACGACTGGCCTCCCACTCGCTCCTGAAATCCCAGGCCCCCCCGACTGGGGCTGGCGGGGCCTCCATCCCTGCCAGGAGGAGGGTCCCATGTTGCCCACCAAGGTGTCATTCTTGCTATAGAAAGAGGAGTGCGTGCAGGGCCATGTGGCCATCGTCACTGCTCGGAGCCGCTGGCTCCGCAGGAAGATTGTGCAGGCACGGGAACGGCTGGCCCAGGTGAGGTGTGGCCCTGCCCCTCTGGCCAGGGTGCCAGCAGACCTGGGGCACCCCTGAGCTCCCCTTCCTCTCCCTGCAGAAACTGGAGGAGGAGGCAGCCCCGGCTCCCAGGGAGGTCCCTGGTGGGGCAGCGGGGGGAGCCCGGCCACCCCTGTTGCACGTGGCCATCCGTGAGGCTGAGGCCCGGCCCTTCGAAGTGCTCATGCAGTTCCTCTACACGGACAAGATCAAGTACCCGCGGAAAGGTGCGGTGGTGAGGGGGTGCGGGGAGCAGGGTGGGCAGGTGGACAGCCTGAGGCTCAGCGGCCATGACCATCTGTGACCACTCGTGTGGTGGAGTTGCTGTCCACTGTCCCGGATGTCCACGGAAGGAGCCCCGGGCCCTGTCCTCCCTTATGCGCTGCCGCGTGCCTCCTCCCTCTCCGTGCGTCCCCGAGGCTCAGGGAGCTCTGGGCTGCAGGCCATGTAGAGGACGTGCTGCTCGTCATGGATGTGTACAAGCTGGCCCTGAGCTTCCAGCTCTGCCGCCTGGAGCAGCTGTGCCGACAGTACATCGAAGCCTCCGTGGACCTGCAGAATGTGCTGGTTGTGTGTGAGAGTGCCGCCAGGCTGCAGCTGGGCCAGTTAAAGGTGCGGCCGGCATGCAGGTCCCACCCCGCCTGCCTACCGCAGCTGGCACTCTGGCAACCCTCCCTCCCCTCATCCCCCCACCCCGCCCCCGGCAAGCCATCCCATCCGGGCTGCTGCCCCATGGGCCAAGTCCTGACCTTGCCTGCCTGCTCCGGCTTGTGTGTCCCAGGAGCACTGCTTGAACTTCGTGGTGAAGGAGTCCCACTTCAACCAGGTGATCATGATGAAGGAGTTCGAGCGCCTCTCTTCGCCACTGATCGTGGAGATCGTGCGGCGGAAGCAGCAGCCACCTCCCCGCACCCCCTCGGAGCAGCCCGTGGACATCGGTAGGGACCCAGGCCCCGTCCCTGAGAGCAGCAGACAGGGATGGATGGCATTCGTCTTGGGTAGAGATGGGAGCTGTGGAAGGACCTGCCCGGCCATCAGGGTGGGGTCTGTGTGCAGGGGACCCAGAGTGCTTCTGGGTCTCAGGGGCATGGGCAGACAGCTCGGGCTCCCTGGAAGGAAGACGCCCCGACCCACAGGGCATCCTGAGGGCAGGAATTCTCCTGAGCCCGTTTCTGAAGGTGGACACAGGGCCCGTCTGGCAAGGGTGGCTGCCCGGACTAACATCAGGTTTGAGGGCTCCCATCCACAGGTACAGTGACTAGTCCCTGAGCTACTCTTCTAGGTGTGCCCACCCTTTGGGGCCTAGTGAGGGGCAAGCATGGTCCGAACACTTCAGATGTTCTGGTGCTTCCCTTGTCCCCACCTAGCCCGGGAAGGGACAACACAGTCTCATTCATCCCTTGACTCCCCAGGGCCTGTGCTGCCTCTGGCGGTTGGCCCTGAGTGACATGTGTCAGGACACAGTACTTGCCAGGACCAGAGGGAGCTTAATAAGCACAAGGGAAGGGAGGAGGGCTCACAGGGCTGAGTTGGGGAGATCAGACTCTGGGGGGCAGGCCAGAGTAGGGCTTCTGCCCCCAGGGGTGGTGTTTTCAGGGCAGCAAGATGGGCAAGAAGCAGTGTCCATGGAGCCCTGAGGCCCGAATGGCTCAGGGTCTGCTGGGGGAGCAAGAGGCCTCTGCTCAAGGTCCCCCCACACTACCCCTGGGGCTCCCCACCAGGCACATCTCTGATCCAGGACATGAAGGCGTACCTGGAGGGAGCAGGTGCGGAGTTCTGTGACATCACTCTGCTACTGGATGGACACCCAAGACCGGCCCACAAGGCCATCCTGGCCGCCCGCTCCAGGTGGGTGGAGGGGGTGGTGTGTGGTAGTGGAGCTAGGCAGGCCCGCACCCTGCCTGCATTTGCTGTGAGCCAGGAACCCCCTGCCCCTGTCTGCAGCTACTTTGAGGCCATGTTCCGGTCCTTCATGCCAGAGGACGGCCAGGTGAACATCTCCATCGGGGAGATGGTGCCCAGCAGGCAGGCCTTCGAGTCCATGCTGCGCTACATCTACTACGGGGAGGTCAACATGCCGCCTGAGGACTCTCTGCATCCTCCCCGCCAGGGGGCGCACCCAGGGCCCACCTCAGGCGGCTTTGGAGACTGGCAGACTGGTCCTGGCTGCCTGCTCCAAGGATTCCCTGGTGCTTTCCCGGGGTTCCCTGAAGGGGTTGGTCGGCAGGCACAGAGGGTCTGCAGCCAGGAGGGGTGGGTGGATTCTTGACCCTCATCACTGGCCAGAGGAAGGGGTCGGTCAAGGTCCCATGTGACAGGTGAGTAGATCACCACGGTGGGATTCCTGGTCACGTCACTTCTTAAGGGTCTGAACTGGGTGCGAGATGCATTCCAGGGCTCTGAGGCCATGGTCAGTCCTGCAAATGGGAATGTGGGTGTTTTCTTGGGAGAGGCTTTCTGGGATTTCTTCGGGTCTGGACGAAGCCCTGAGTACTTCAGAGTCTGTGTAGAGAGCAAGTTGGATGGGAGCCCCGGGCCATCGCCTGGTGTCAGGGTGGGTTTCCTTGTTCTGAGCAGGCAGGAGGCAGCTCAGGTTTCCTCTTGTCTCTGCTGGGCCTGGGGCTCCAGCTGCACCCTCCCCGGGGAGATGGGCAGGTGGTGGGAGGACAAGCTCCTTGGGCCAGCAGCTCCTTAACTAGCCCCTAGCTACCTGTTTGCGGCCCCCTACTATTATGGCTTCTACAACAACCGGCTGCAGGCGTACTGCAAGCAGAACCTGGAGATGAACGTGACTGTGCAGAATGTACTGCAGGTAGCTCACGGGTGCCCGTGGGCCTCCTTGAAGCCCCCGGGGGGGGGGGGCGGGGGGCTGAGAGAGGGAGCAGCCCCTCAAGGAACCTGCTGTTCCAGATCCTGGAGGCGGCCGACAAGACGCAGGCGCTGGACATGAAGCGGCACTGCCTGCACATCATCGTGCACCAGTTCACCAAGGTCAGGGTCCTCTCAGCCCCGCACTGGCCACCCGGCCCTTGGCATTGGCCTTGGCTGGGTGCGGGGTGGGGCGCATGGAAGCAGCTTCTCTCCTGCAGCGGTAGGCCCGGGGGCAGTGTGGGGGGGGCACTCGATCAGCCTGTATCCTGGCTCGCCAGAGCTCGGGTGTGTGTGTGGGGGTGGACTCTGAAGGGCACCCTGGCCCTCACGGGAGTCTCGTTCCATCCAGTTCCTTCCAATTGCCTCCTGCAGGTCTCCAAGCTGCCCACGCTGCGCTCACTGAGCCAGCAGCTGCTCCTTGACATCATAGACTCCCTGGCCTCCCACATCTCTGACAAGCAGTGTGCGGAGCTGGGCGCTGACATATGAGGGCCCACGTGGTGCCGGCCCACTCAGGAATCACCGTGCTCGCTCCTGCCCTGCCCACTGCAGACTACTGGACCTGCCAGCCAAGGGGCCGGCTTCCCCAAGCCTTCAAAGGGAAAGGGAACACGGGGTCTCTGCCCCGTTTCACTGCTGAGGACACAGGTCCCACAGGGAGTGGATGTTGAAACAGACGCCCTCCCCCCAACCCCGGCCAGAATCCTCTCCACAGATGGAGGTATGGGTGGAAAGCCAGGGCCCAGCAATGGGAGAGCCCATCATGGAGCTGGTGTGGGGCTGCCCATCCAGCAGGGACTGCATGGCTTGTGGATTTGGCCGCTGGGTCGTAATGCCAAGGCCCCTCTGACGTGGGAGCTACACAGTACCCCCTCACCTTCACGGAAGCGGCTGTTAAGGGCCCCTACTGCCACCCAGAGTTTGTGAATGGACACATGGAATTGGACTCCAGATGAATTTTGGGGTGTGAAGGGCCCCGAGTCAACACCTAACCTGAAGGGCCACTCTGGCCAGGGCCTGGCTTCCAGAGGAGTTGCAGGATCCCACCCCACTGTGTGCACATCAGGGGCCCCCAGCTGCACCAGGGAGAAGTCAGTGGAGGTGCCCCCCCCCCGGTCCCCATGTATCCCTAATTATTTATTGTCATAGACATGCCATTAAGACCACAGTAGTGCTAATCTACTAGACACACCTCATGGGCATAGGCCCTCCCTGAGCGGGGGACAGAACATGTGTCCAAAGTGCTTGGGACACGCCAGGACTCGGGGTTGGCAACTCCCCGCCCCATCTGAGGTGTCCCAGTTGTGGGGGTGGGGGAGGGCTGTGCTTCAAGGGGAACCCTGGATTCCCAAGGCTGTCTTGCTCCCACGCTGCATTAGAGGCTCCTGCCTAGGCTGGAAAGCTAAGGACTGGCCACCACATCATTCTCATCTGTCAACAGAAGGCCCTGGGACTCCACACTAACACAGAAAGCACTATTCTGCCTCCTTTCTGGCAGCAAGAACCCCAGGGACCCTCTTGCCCTAGCTAGCAGGAAGCTACTTTGGGGGAAACAATCCTTCACACCTTCCTTCCCATTGTGCCCCCATGCAAACATGGCACCTGCCATGCCTCGGCCCTTAATGACAGATGTCATATACAGACAGGTGCCTTATACAGACAGATGGGGAGCCCCAGTGACAGGGAGGTGCCCTCAGGCATGGGGAGTCCATAAGGCCGCCAGCAAACCAGGAAATGGGCCAGTGCAAGACAAGCCTCTCTGAGCCTGGAAACTCCAGGGAATGATGGACAGACCCCGCTCTATGGTGGACCCTTATAACCAGTTGCTTGACCTTCTCTTCTAAACCCATGAATAAATGAACTTACACACCACGGACCCTAGAAAGCCAATTTCTGGACATTGCGTGGCACTTTCCAGGACTAGGGAGATTTTAGCTATGCTCTTGAGCTATCGTGGCCGAAACCCAGCAGGGAGATTATGTGTGCAGTTAAAACCAGCCGGCACCCTGAGCCATTTGCCCATCACAGGTGCGGGGATGCCTACATTCCAGTCAACTTTAACAACAATGGGGACTCAGGTTGAGGCCAGGATTGCTATCTGCAAGGGTGCCTCTAAGATTGCCCACCTCTTCCCAAACCTCTGGGCCCAGAAGTGTCATTGCTGGGCCCTTACTACTTGCCAAGCATATAGCACCAGATCAGAAATTGCCATCTTTGTCCGTTTTTCAGATGAGCCCAGCACAGTGGTTAAGGGGGTAGGTAGCTGGTCTGCAGGCTGGGGTTGAGGTGCCATGCTGGGCCGACCCTGACTGCTGGGCCGACTGGGCCAGTGGATGGAAGCCATGCAGGTGTCCTTGCAAACTGAATCTGGCCTGGGTGTCATGAGTGTTTTTTTCAGAGAGTTGAGACTGCTTAAGTCTGGGCTGTTCAGGTACCAAGAAGAGGGTTCCTAGTGCTGCCCCTGGCCTCTGCTCACACCATCCTGTCCCTCAGAAAACCCTGGGGGGGCCTGGAGTTGCAGGAGGAGAGGCAGGAAAGAGTTGGACTTCTTGCTCTCCATAGCTGAGAGCTCAGACTCCAGGGGTAGGGCCCCAGCCCCAGCTGAGCCAGATAGCAGGGCCTCCTAGAATCCACTTTATTATGACATCTGGCAGGTCTGGTGGACACAGCTCAGACTGGGTTCCTTTCCAGGCGGATTCCGAGGGAGGATGAGGCTGAAGCACAACCAGGCAGCCCTTCATGTCAGCCCTGGGGCCAACAGCCCCTCACTCATGCCATGCTGCTGCTCAGCTGCATGGCAAAGTCCTGCACATGCTCCTTCAGAGTCTGGCGAGCATCTGCCTGTGCCCGCTTCTCCCGTGCCCGCTCCTGCTGCAGTTTGCTGAGCCGTAGCCGCAGGCGCTGCTCTCGCCGCTTGCAGGCCTGCAGCTGGCGCTGGGCCTTGTCCAGAGCATCAAGTGCGGCCTCAGCCCGCCGCTTCCAGAGCAGGGCGCTGCCCACCTGGTAGCTGTGCTCGTTCTGGATGTAGGCGCCGGCCGGGGGTGGGAGGCGCAGCATATAGGCCGAGGGTGAGACAGGCCGTGGCTCGAGCGGGGACGGCTGTCTCTCTGGTTCCCGCTCCGGTGAGGGCTGGGCGCTGCAGCCTGCTTCATCTGCCTGGGCACCCAGGGGCCCCAGGAGGTCTGAGAAGGGGCTGCTGAGGCCAGCCTCCAGCCTCCCAGTAGGGGAGGCAGGCAAAGCAGCAGGGGCCGAAGCCTCTTCCACAGGAAAGCAGGTAACATCAACAGGGGGAGGTGGAGAAAATGGAGTCGTGGGCCCTCGGCCCTCAGAGCAGCTGAGAGGAGAGAGAGACTAATAGGCCAGGCCAAGCCATTCCAGACCCCACTTCACCAGCCCATCGAGCCCACTCTGCTGGCTCAGAACCCTGTCCAGCAAAATTGGTGGCAAACAAACTAAATAAACCCGTCTCTCAGGCTAGGGATGGGAGCAAGGCACCCTCCACCCACAGCACACATACCGCTTCCTGCATCGCCGGAGTCGGCTGACGTCGGGGGGGCCAGGTGGGTAACTGTGCCCCTTGGTCTTGGTTGTCCGGCGTAACTTGGAGAAAGTTTCAAATATTGTGGGAACCGCCCCCTCCTTCAGCCTGTGATACCCGCTGTGGGGGAAAGCAGCCTGGATGAGATGGACAACACATCCTGCCACCCAGGGCAACCCGCAGGGCACAGAGCTAGCATGCCCCCAGCGCCCCAGATCGGGCTCTCCCACACTAGCGCTACAGGAGGTGGGTAGGCATGTTGCAAGCACTTAATTTAGGGAAAACCAAGTTAGATAAGAGTGACACCATTCTCTTCCTCGAAATTTCAGTGTGTAGAAAGGCTGCACCAGAGCTAGGCTGACCAGCCAAAAGTGTAATTTCACTGTGGACTTGCTGGGAGGACTTAGGTCCTAAGGAACAACCTCTGAAAAAGCTAATGTTTTTCTCCTTTGTCACTGGCACAGTTATCCTGAGGGGATGGGTCTTACTGTCACTGAGGTACAAAGCTGGAAAGATGCAGCCACACTGGGAACCAGGTCTGTCTGTCCCCCAGCGAGTGACTCCAGGATCCTCCTCTCCTGGCCCTAGAGCTGCCCCAATCGGCCAGCCACTCTGATGCTTCAAACCCTGCCCCAGCGATGCTTGCCAAGGAAGCTCACCTGATTCCCACCAGCTCAAAGCAGTTTTCCTCGAAGTGTTTGGAGCAGAAGTAGATGTACTCGGAAGCCGGGTCCCACAGGCCCTGGCCGCTGGGGTCCAGCCGCTGGCAGTTGGCCAGCCACAAGCCTCGCCGCGGATTGTCCTTCTTGGGAAGTCTGTGAAGCCACAGACCAGTGAGCACCAGGGTGTCTGCAACCCTGGGCTCCAGCTGCCCAAGCTCTCCAGACAGCAAGGGCTGGTCCTGCACACGCCACCACCTGACCTCCCTTCACCTCTCCGGGTAAACACCGTCCTCCCAAGCCCAGATGAGGAAACTGAGGCCTCAAGGAGAGCAACTTCCTTAGTACCACCTAGCAGGTAAGAGTCACAGAACAAAAGGCCCCAGGCTGGTGATCTCCCGTGCTTCCTCTCCCACCTAGACTCAGTCGCACCGGCACCGCCCCTTTCACCCTCTCCCATCTACAAGTACAAGCCTCGCGCCAAAGAGAGGATGGCACATGCGCAATCGTGTCTCCACGAAGAGGGGAAAAACGGGCGCATGCGCACGTTAACCTTCCCGCGCCAGCACGCACGCGCGCTGACCTGTGGAAGGAGATGCCGCGGTTGCGCGTCTCGCGCGTGTCCCGTGTGCAGCAGCCGGCGGCGGAGCAGTGACGCGGCATCTGGGGAAGAGGCGGGAGCTTGGTCGTGGGCGGCTGTCCCGGCCCCAAGGGGCCTCGCGCCCCCAGCCGCCGCTCCGCTCCAGGCGGCCCTGGCCTGCCGGGTCTCCCCCGGCCCGATCTCGCCCGAGCCCCGTCCCAGCCCGTTCTCCTGACTCCCGTCAGCGGCAGTCACGATCTCGCCATTGCTGCGCCGCCGAAGTCTCGCGAGGAGTGGCGCGCGGTGGAAGTTGGTACCATAGAGACTCGGAAGAGCGGGGCGTTGGCCCGAGGGGCGGGGCGGGCCCCGGAAGCGGCAGGAGCGTAAGATCGCTGCGGGATCTGCGCTGTCCCAGCCTACCTGAACGCGTGCGCGGTCACACACAGGGACCTCTTTTTGTCTTTCCGGCTAGCTCTTGGCTCTTAGCACCTAGGCGCCGAAGGAGCGGTCTCGCTTGGCGGCGCAGAGTCCCGGCCTACAGCTCTGGCGGCGGGGAAGCGGGAAGCCGGCAGGGTCCTGGGACTCACGCTGGCTCCCGGTAAAGACTAGACTGCAAGAAAGTTAACTCCAATGAGAACAAAGGGACCACGATGCATGATCCAAAGAACCTGACAAAGTCCAGTGCTCATAGCTTACTCCGGGAAAAACATTATAAATTGGATGGGTGTGCGGTGGGCACTGGGTCACATTTTGGGAAAATGTAAATGGGCAGAAGGTTTTCTTGTTCCTTCTGGCAGGGAGGCAGCTGAGTTAGGGGTAAAAACAAAGGCTGGGGGCACCTGGGTGGCTCAGTTGGTTGAGCAGCTGCCTTTGGCTCGGGTCATGATCCTGGACATCAGGCCCTCTGCTCATCGGGGAGCCGGCTTCTCCCTCTGCCCATCGCCCCTTTCATGCTCTCGCTCTCTCTCAAATAAATAGAATCTTTAAAAAAAGAAAAAAGGAAAACGAAGGCTGGGTGCCTGGGTGGCTCAGTTGGTTAAGCGACTGCTTTCAGCTCAGGTCATGATCCCAGAGTCCTGGATCAGGTCCCGCATCAGGCTCCCTGCTCCATGGGAAGTCTCCTTCTCCCTCCGACCTTTTTACCTCTCATGCTCTCTCTCAAATAAAATCTTTAAAAACAAAAACAAAGGCCTTAGGAGCGCCTGGGTAGCCCAGTCAGTTGAGCATTCTGCTCTTGGTTTGGCTTAGGTCATGATCTCAGGGCCCTGAGATGGAGCCCCACTTCGGGCTTTGCGGTTAGCGCAGAGTTGGCTTGGGATTTTCCCTCCCCCTTCCTCTGCCCCTCCTGCTTGGAGTCTGTTTTTTTCTGAAGTGAAGATGTATAAATCTTTAAAACAAACAAACAGGGGCGCCTGGGTGGCTCAGTCAGTTAAGCATCTGCCTTCAGCTCAGGGCCTGATCTTTGGGCTCCCTGCTCAGTAGGGAGCCTGCTTTTCCCTCTCTCCACCCACCCCCTCCTTACCCCTGCTGGTGCTCACTTCCTCGCTCTCAAATAGATAATGTTAAAAGAAAAAAAAAAAAAAAAAAAGATTTAAAACAAACCAATTATCCCCCCTCCCCCCCAAAAGACCTTGCTGCAAACAGCCTCAGTAAATGCGTTAGCGCTAGGGTGGAGCTGCCTCCTTGGTCCCTCCCACAAGACTGGGTGAAAGTAAGCGCTCCACATTTAGGGGAAAAAAAAAAAAAAAAGCATTACTAGTTCATTCTCCAAAGGAACACCAAGAATAAGTGAAAGATTTAAGAATAACCAAAGCATTTTTCCTAATTCCCTCAGCCATGCCTTTTGAAGCCTTCCTTCTAGGGGTAAAGTGGTAACTAAACATACGAACATGCTTAATTTTTTTGAGAGGAAACATGTTTTTTACCCTGGAAATGCACTTTGAAAAGGCAGGTATCTGGATCGGGCATTCTGTCAAGGTGCAGCACAAGGGACACGACCCTTCAATACAGAAACTTTAATAGGTAAACATATCTTGTAATGTTACAGTGGGGGCGATACAAAGGGATGGTAGCCAGATGCACTCCCATTCAGTATTCTTCCCCTTCTTCGGCCTCTGCTTCCACGGAATCCACACCCACCTCTTCATAATCTTTCTCCAGAGCTGCCAGGTCCTCCCGGGCCTCAGAGAACTCCCCTTCCTCCATGCCTTCCCCCACGTACCAGTGCACAAAGGCTCGCTTTGCGTACATGAGGTCAAACTTATGGTCCAGGCGGGCCCAGGCCTCGGCAATGGCGGTCGTGTTGCTCAGCATGCACACGGCCCGCTGCACCTTGGCCAGGTCACCCCCGGGGACGACAGTGGGGGGTTGGTAGTTGATGCCCACCTGCGAGAGAAAGAGAACATATGGCGATTGTAATGTGGCCTCAGAAAAGTAGCTTTTTTTTTTTTTTTTTTAGATTTTATTTATTTATCTGACAGAGCACACAGGTGGGGGAGCAGCAGGCAGAAGAAGCAGACTCCCCGACGACCAGGGAGCCCAATGTGGGGCTCCGCCAGGACCCTGGGACCACGACCTGAGCCAAAGGCAGATGCTTAACCAACTAAGCCACCCAGACACTCCAGTAGCTTGCTTTTAAAAATGAGCTGTGGACCCAGTTTAAATGATGCCCTGTATAAACTGGTACTTTATTTTTTGATTGTACTGATAAGAATTTAACATCCTTTGACTATATGCTTTCAATTCTTAGATTTACCCACACAAGAGCACAAAGCTACATGTATGAACATTTTTATGTATTTAAAGTACTAATGGTGGGTGCCTGGTTGGCTCAGTGGGTTAAGCCTCTGCCTTCGGCTCAGGTCATGATCTCAGGGTCCTGGGATCAAGGCCCACATCTAGCTCTGCTCAGTTGGGAGCCTGCTTCCCCTCCTCTCTCTGCCTGCCTCTCTGCCTACTTGTGATCTCTGTCTCTGTCAAATAAATAAATAAAATCTTTAAAGTACTAATGGCAGAACTGGAAACAATGTCCATCATGGCAAACTAAATTTTTATAGACCCATTTAGTGAAACACTGTGGTCATGAAAAAGAATGAGAACTGTGTCTTGGCATATAAACATGTTCAAGGTATATATATATATATATATATATATATATACACATATATATGTATATATATATATTTTTAAAGATTTTATTTATTTATTTGACAGAGCAAGACACAGGGAGAGAGGGAACACAGCAGAGGGAGTGGGAGAGAGAGAAGCAGGCTCCCCGTGGAGCAGGGAGCCTGATGCGGAGAGCTTGATCCCAGGACCCTGGCATCATGACCTTAGCTGAAGGCACACACTTAACGACCAAGCCACCCAGGCACCCCTCAAGGTATATTATATACTTGACAAAAAGACAAGTTGGTTACTATGTGAGTATTTATGCTTAGAAATAACCCTAGGTATTTTTACTCTGGGGTAACAAAACAGGCTAGAGCCATTGATGGCTAAGGGAACATCATTGTGCAGGAGGATAAACACCTGGGAGTGTGCTGAGACAGTATCTTGGTGAGCACATAGCAGTTAGCAGCAGCTAGGGACACAGCCAGTCTCCAGAACTGTTATGGGGAGAGACATGGGCCCAGACCTTGACCGGGGGGTACGGGTGCCCTCCCACAACTCTTAAGGCCAGGCCAGCTAGTCCCTCCCAAGTGGGAGCACCACCAATTCCCTGCTTTCTTTGGCTTGTGTGTACTGAGTCAGCTCTTGTCACTGACAAGAACTTGCATCCTTTGCCCCTATTGCTGGCCTCTCGACATCACCCAGAACACAAAAAGTATATATTCCCTTGAAAATACACAGAATGAAGAACAAAGCAAGCTCCAGGGAAGGGGAAGAGGACTTTAGCTTTTCAGCCTTCTATAGTGTTTTAATATTTTGCTACATATATGCATTTTTATAATAAAAAACTAAACACATTTAAGCAGAGAATATTGTGTATCCCTGAGTAAATGGTTAGAGAACACAGAATGTAACCACATTCCAGCTGACAAAGAGCTTAGAGCAATGAGAATGCAATATAGTCCCTCTGAGGCTGGCCTGTCTTCTGTAGGAACAGTAAAAGCTATGGCTTTTACTGAGCCTTACCCAGTAAAGCTATGGCTTTACTGAGCCTGGGTGGCTCAGTGGGTTAAGCTTCTGCCTTTGGCTCAAGTCATGACCTCAGGGTCCTGGGATGGAGCCCCACATGGGGCTTCTCTGCTCAGCAGGGAGCCTGCTTCCCCTCCTCTCTCTGCCTGCCTCTCTGCTTATGTGATCTCTCTTTGTCAAATAAATAAAATCTTAAAAAAAAAAAAAAAAAAAAAGCTATGACTTTCTGTACCTCCTCACAGACTGGCCTTTATGCTGGTTCACAGGAGCCAGAGATTCAGGAGAAGGAGCTTAGTCACAAGGCAACCCCCACAGTGCCTCCCAGGTGAAGCTGCCTTGGATAACCTTACCTTCTGAAGGTTACAGTGACTGAAAGAGAACTTCTTCCACCCAAGTCAAGAACTTGGCAATTAGATGCATGGAATAGATTTAAACTTTGACCTCTAACTTCTAAGGTCTGCAAACTTCCCATGTAAGATTTGTGGCTATGTCCAGACTGGTGAAACCTGTCATAAAGTTTACCCTTTCCTGTGAGTCACTTTAAATCCATCATTTTTATGCCATCAGAGATGATCTGTATCAAGTTATCTGACACAGACAAAAGTGGGGGCTGACAGGGCCAGACAGATTCAACTTCTCTGCAGTTACAGGTAAGCTACAGCCATTCCAAGTGGGACCAGATGACACATATTTCTTCTGCTTCTCATCATTTTCAATCTGAAATGACTGGAATGTACAGCTCTCCAAACACCTTAGGAAATCATCAGGACATACAAATAGGAGGGTCCACAGCTTTTTCAAGTGCAGAAGCCCAAGGGTCAACAATCACTTTTAACTACAAAGGGCACAGAGTTCTCAAACCCAGGCATAGTGAGGCACTTAGCTGCATAATCATAATAGATCTAGAGCCTGACAATCTGTTATTTGACTTCCAAGACATGTTCCCTTTTTCTTGGCAGACATTTCACTGTGACACTAAACAGAGTTGAAGGAGCCACCTATTTATCATCAGTGTGGTATTACATGCGACCCAGCATTCCCAGTGTGGTTTGGAGAAACAAGAGTGAACTCGTCAGCCCCTACAGTAAACACTGTGTAACCAATTTAAAATTCTGCTTACAGACCTGTAAGTTTTGCCTAAACTGCAGTGAATAGAGGTGTCT
Organism: Lutra lutra; assembly: GCF_902655055.1. Taxonomy (NCBI): domain Eukaryota; kingdom Metazoa; phylum Chordata; class Mammalia; order Carnivora; family Mustelidae; genus Lutra; species Lutra lutra. Next base: position 64,892,611 of record NC_062289.1, on the reverse strand, counting down.
GAAGTTATGTAAAGTCTAAAAAACACGATGTCTAATACAAAACACCACAGACCTAACAAACTCAGGTAAGCAAAAGAAAAATGTGGAGAGAGCAGACGTACAGTCAGACTGTCTCTGATGCGCTCTGCATCACTTGCCACCCATGGGGCCTTTAAGATACTAACAGCTGCTCCAGCTCAGTCTTTACACTGTAAGATGTCAGTAATACTACCCTGGGAAACTTTATAGGGTGGTTCTAAGATATAAGGATACATGAAGTGGTTGATATGCCCTTAGCAAATTCCTAAACTTGTTTTCCTTGCAGCCCAGCTGCCATGGAACGGGGGTATTCTCCACAAAGGGCATGCTGTGCTGGGTCTGCTGCTGCTGACAGGCAAAAACCACTCTGCATCACCCAGTCCTACCTTAAATCCAGTCGGGCACCAATCCACAAATTGGATGGTACGCTTGGTCTTGATGGTGGCGATGGCTGCGTTGACATCTTTCGGGACCACGTCCCCCCTGTACAACATGCAGCAGGCCATGTACTTGCCGTGCCGAGGGTCACACTTGACCATCTGGTTGGCCGGCTCGAAGCAGGCATTGGTGATCTCAGCCACGGACAGCTGCTCGTGGTAGGCCTTCTCGGCAGAGATGACCGGGGCGTACGTGGCCAGGGGAAAGTGGATGCGGGGGTACGGGACCAGGTTGGTCTGGAATTCCGTCAAGTCCACGTTCAGGGCCCCATCGAATCGCAGGGAGGCCGTGATGGAGGACACGATCTGCCCGATCAGACGATTGAGGTTGGTGTACGTGGGCCGCTCGATATCCAGGTTGCGCCGACAGATGTCGTAGATGGCTTCGTTGTCCACCATGAAGGCACAGTCGGAATGCTCCAGGGTCGTGTGGGTGGTCAGGATGGAGTTGTAGGGCTCCACCACGGCCGTGGACACCTGGGGAGCTGGGTAAATGGCAAATTCCAGCTTGGACTTCTTGCCGTAGTCCACCGACAGCCGCTCCATGAGCAGAGACGCGAACCCAGAGCCGGTGCCGCCCCCGAAACTGTGGAAGATGAGGAAGCCCTGCAGCCCCGTGCACAGATCCGCCTGAGAGAAATCACAGACCGTGGGTCAGCGCCTGCAGAAGCCACACCGCCGACCTCCAGCGAGCCACGGTCACTCCTCTTTTCCTCTGCAGGACGCTACGCGTTTGAATCGTCCACAGCGCACACGCGGGACACTCAGGAGCAAAGCAAGGCGGACGTTAAGATGGATGGACGATGGATGCATGAAGCCACCCGTGAAGGAAGACGGGGACTCAAGATTCTGGCCTGGGGTTTGGCCAGAGTGGCCTCACGGTCCCCATCCCCACCCGCCCTCCCGGCCAGGGCAAAGTCCACAGGACGCTCTCTTTTTTTTTTTTTTTTAAGATTTTATTTATTTATTTGACAGAGAGAAATCACAAGCAGGCAGAGAGGCAGGCGGAGAGAGAGGAGGAAGCAGGCTCCCTGCTGAGCAGAAAGCCCGATGCGGGGCTTGAACCCAGGACTTGGGATCATGACCTGAGCCGAAGGCAGCGGCTTAACCCACTGAGCCACCCAGGCGCCCCCACAGGACGCTCTCTTACCAGTTTTCGGATCCGGTCCAGGACCAGGTCGACGATCTCCTTGCCGATGGTATAATGGCCTCTGGCATAATTATTGGCTGCGTCCTCCTTCCCCGTGATCAGCTGCTCCGGGTGGAAGAGCTGCCTGTAGGTCCCCGTGCGCACTTCATCTACAAAGAGGATGCGTGGGCCGCGTGTCTTTAAGGCCTGTTGTTAACTCACCAAGAGGGAGGGATTCGGGGACCCGCTGCATCTACCATGCACATGCTGGGCCTTGGGGGTCAGCAGTGTCAGTGTCTCACAGGAAATGTCTCTCTGTGACATGCGGACCACAACTGCGATCTGTGGCCCTAGCAGGGAAAGTCTACTGGAGGTACAAAGTCCAATCTGACCGGTTCCCAAAGAAGGGAAAAAGCTCACACCTGCACACACGCGATTATTTCTTCCCAGCTGTAGCTATAGCAACAGTGTGCCTAAGAAGCCCTTACATATGAGATACTCACCAGGTCAGCGTGACTTCTGCCAGGCAGTCCCGACAGGGTACCCTAGGTGGCCTGAGGCTCATAGACTTCAGGCTGACATTCTGTCTCCCCCTGGGTCGCCACTGAAAGGTGCGTCTCTTTGCAGCTCTCCTTGGCCACCACCTCAGGCTTCTCAGCTGGTAGATCCCAAGGAATGTTCTCTATTTACCTTCTGCATCTAAGATGCAGGTCAAGACTCTTGTGCACCGGCAACACCTTGTGGGCAGCGTTAACGAAGGACCCGTGACCGGGCACCCTGCACCCTGGTCTACACAACCACCTGCCTGGGTCTGAGAGGGCCTCGAGTAGATCTATTACCAGCCTCTTTTTCCTGGATATTAGGTTCTCCTGCATTAGGAGCCTCGGTGCCAAAGACACTTTAAGCACTCACCCTGTAGTTTCTCACCTAACACAGCCACAGGCATATATTCGTGTGTCCCATCCTTTCTGTGGAAGGATTCAAAGGAGCACAGGGGACGTGGGTGGGGCTTTAGAGAGACTCTCTCACTGTCCCAGGAAAGCTGCCCAAGTGCCCCAGTACCTACCGACCACGGTGGGTTCCAGATCCACAAACACTGCTCTGGGCACATGCTTGCCAGCCCCAGTCTCGCTGAAGAACGTGTTGAAGGAGTCATCCCCACCGCCGATGGTTTTGTCACTTGGCATCTGACCGTCAGGCTGAATTCCATGTTCAAGGCAGTACAGTTCCCAGCAGGCATTGCCGATCTGGACACCTGCCTGCCCCACGTGGATAGAGATGCACTCGCGCTGGGAACCAGAACACAAACCTTGAGACCTCCTTGTTTTTAAGGCAATCGACACTATATGGCATGCAAAACATAATAACATATATATACATATATATGTTTCATCATCTAAATCATTTACAAGCCTTTCCCAGAAGGCTTATGTGACCCTTTGTCACTGTGAAAACTAAGGTGCTCTAAACCACCTAGCTACTAAGTGCCAGACTTAGCCCCTTTACAAAAGTGTTTGCGACTATATGTGTCCTGTCAATAATAAGCTCTGCATTGTCGCTAGTCATACTTAGTCTCTAAAGAACATTAGTTCTTGATGGTGTCCTGTCCAAAGACCGGGTAACAGGTAATATAGACTCAGGGAAGGACAAGTGGACTATCACACAGGTTACCACAGCTCAGGTGCCACTGGTCACTGTATGTGTGTCTTCTATCTATCCATCTACATATATCCTCTATTTTTCTCTGCCTAGGTTTGTGTTCAGGAAGGCTTACCCATGTGGACTACATTAAAAGGACTGCTTTGCCCCTGGCTTCTGGTTGCTTTAGCCAATGGCAGGCATCAGCAGGAGACAGGGAGGTTAGAGGACAGTGTGGTCAGGGTGCTCACTTCCTGGCTCCCTCCTGCCATACTTCCAAGGGTTCCTTGAGTGTTTATCAAGGCCAGGAACTAGCAGACAGTGCTTTTCATAAAGCTACCTTCTTAACTTCCAGTAACCACTCCCTCATTTCACCTTCAAAGCTAGGAGTTAAAGGCTACCAGACATCACAAGTGCTACAACAATGCACCGTCTGTTGGTGGCTTCCTTAGACCCTGCCCATAGCTTTATAGATAGTACCTTTTTAAAGATTTTCTTCGAAGTACATATTTTGACTGCATCATACCTTTCCTGCCAGGAACCTAACTGTACAGTCATTAATCATTTGTTCTATTTTAGACACATTATCCTTACAAATACATAGAGGAAATCAAATTAAATTCAAGGTGTCCTATCTACCCTAAATCCTAATGTACAATACACCAAGAACTTGAAGTCCTGTTTTCTATTACAGGAGCATCATATCTCAAATTAGGGGCACAGAAATTACACTACGCTGCAATCCCCCAAGAATCTATCCCAGAAGGAAGCATTCAATTCCAGAAAGAACTCCAATGACAAAGAACTCATTCCTTCAGAGAAGGAAGTCAACAACACTCTGGGAAGTCTTGGACTCCACCCAATCACACCATTTGCAAATCCGTATTGTTCACTTTGCCTTACTTAAATCCAAGCAGCCTATACTTCACAGAATGCCTGACTTGGTTTTTCTACTCACTCAGCCCCGCTATGACTGCAGTAAGCTCTGTATCCTGAGAAAATCCCTCAATTTCTTCTTTTATAAACTGGGGACTGACACGGGATACCTAGATGGCTCAGTCAGTTAAGTGGGGGCCTTTGGCTCAGGTCATGATCCCAGGGTCCTGGGATAGAGTCCTGCATCAGGCTCCTTGCTTGGCAGAGAGCCTGTTTCTTCCTCTGCCTGCCACTCCCCCTGCTTGTGCTCATCCATTCACTCTGACAAATACATTTTTTTTTTTTTAAGATTTTTATTTATTTATTTGACAGAGAGAGACCACAAGCAGGCAGAGAGGCAGGCAGAGAGAGAGGAGGAAGCAGGCTCCCTGCTGAGCAGAGAGCCTGATGCGGGGCTCGATCCCAGGACCCTGAGATCATGACCTGAGCCGAAGGCAGCGGCTTAACCCACTGAGCCACCCAGGCGCCCCTGACAAATACATTTTAAAAATCTTTAAAAAGGCAGGGAGGGCGACCAATGTGCTAGGTGATCTCCAAGGCCACTTTCATCTGATTATCTAACCAATGAAACAAATAAAAAGCAGTCAGGAAATCATTCCTAGCTTTCTTTCTTTCTTTTTTCTTTTTTTTTTTAAGATTTTATTTATTTATTTGACAGACAGAGATCACAAGTAGGCAGAGAGGCAGGCGGAGAGAGAGGAGGGGAAACAGGCTGCTGAGCAGAGAGCCCGACATGCGATGTGTGGTTAGATCCCAGGACCCTGGGATCATGACCTGAGCTGAAAGCAGAGGCTTTAACCCACTGAGCCACCCGGGTGCCCCCATTCCTAGCTTTCAGCAGAAAGCCATTATAAATTCATTGCCAACCTCAGCTGGATCATTAAAATTTTACATTTCTTTAGTCAGCTTTATCTCCTCACTGAAAAAAAATATTTGAAACTTCCTGTGTTCTTTTCAAGTTCCAGCCCAACTGCTCTCTTCATGTTCTTACCAGATAACCTCATTCCCTACTTACCCAGAAGCTTCAACTTCCAACCAGCAAATGTGCAGAAGCTCTCCTCATTCCTTTACTTTACAATAAAACTATGTTTCCTCCTATAAATGATCTATTGTTTCTATTGATCCCCTACCCAGCAACAGTCCTCAAAGTTATCTGGAGTTGCCAGGCCACTGGAGATCCATACACCTGTTCAGGATACATGGTAATTAAAGCAATATCGTAGTCGGGACTGCTGAGGTGACCAGTCCTTCTCATTATGTTCACAACTGCATTGATGGTGCATAATTAGAGGTGGGTAAAACTGCTGGTGCTTGAGCACAAATCAAGGTAGTGGCACCAAACTGTACCAGTGTTCGTTAGATTTCTCACATTTATGCACTCACAGTAAAAAGACAAAAAAAAGAAGATCAATAGGCCAATTTCATTTAAGAATGTTCATAATGAAGCAAAAATGATTATTGATTTTATAAAATCTCCAACCTTGGGGCACCTGGGTGGCTCAGTTAAGCTTCTCTTTTAAATTTTTAAGCAGATTTTTAAATTTTTCTTTATTTTTTACTTTTATATTTTTAAAAGATTTTATTTATTTGACAGAGACACAATAAGAGAGGGAACACAAGCAGAGTGGGAGAGGGAGAAGCAAACTTCCCGTGGAGCAGGGAGCCCAATGCAGGGCTCAATCCCAGGACCCTGGGATCATGACTGAGCCCAAGACAGGCACTTGATGACTGAGCCACCTACGGTCCCATATTTTATTTATTTTAAAAGATTTACTTATTTGTCAGAGAGAGAGCACACACACAAGCAGGGGGAGCAGTAGGCAGAGCAGGCAGAGGGAGAAGCAGGGAGATGGATGTAGGGCTCAATCCCCAGACCTTGGGATCATGACCTGACCCAAAGGCAGCTACTTAACCGACTGAGACACCCAGGTGACCCAAGCATCTGACTTTTTTTTTTTTTTTTTTATAAAGATTTTATTTGAGAGAGAGAGAGAGAGAGAGAGAGATCACAAGTAGGCAGAGAGGCAGGCAGAGAGAGAGAGGGGTTAGCAGGCTCCTTGCTAAGCAGAGCGCCTGATGTGGGGCTCAATCCCAGGACCCGGAGACCATGACCTGAGCTGAAGGCAGAGACTTAGCCCTCTGAGTCACGCAGGCACCCGCCCCTCCAAAGCGTCTGACTCTTGATTTCAATTCAGGTAATGATCTCAGGGTCCTGGGATCCAGTCCTGTGTTCATCAGGGGAGTCTGCTTGAGGAGTCTCTCTCTCCCTCCCCCTGCCACCCGCCCGCCCCCGCTCACATGTTATCTCTCTCTAAAGTTAAATATATTTAAAAAAAAAATCTCTATCCTCAAGAACTGTGATAAAATGGAAAATATTCATAAAGTACTTTTGTACCTACTAAAATACAGCTGTCTTTGAGAAACGGCACTTGTGTGTTTTGAGTTGCCAACGGAACTAGCTGCTTTTCCCATGGAATGTTATTTTCCCACAAAGAGTTGACAAACTGGCTATTCTGACTTGGATACTCGTAATTTATGTTAACATGTGCTGCCTCAAAGTGAACAAATTAGTTTCTCGTTTTAAATTTCTAACATGACAAATGCTTATCGATGTAACCCACATGAAACAAAAGCTCCTTGGAGTCCTGGATCGTTTGTAATACTGTAGGGATGTCCTGGGACCCGAAAATTTGAGAACCACCCTCCAGTATTCAGAAGCCCAACACTATGGCTGGTCTTCTCAGAGCCTGATTCGAGGCCACCCCAAAAACCCAGCTGCCAGCCTGGCTCCTTCAAGGCACAATTTCTGAGGCGCCACCTGCACCTGCCGGCCCTCTCCCACCCCCAACCTCAGACACTCCCATGATGCAGGTCGCCGCTGCCCTTGAGGCCCACACACCCAGAAGACAAGCGAGAGGATGACGATCTGCTCGTCCCCTCAGCCCCGGACCTCCCGTGCGCACCCCAGCCCCTTCTTCAGCCGACGCCTGCACCCCCGCCATGGAACCCAGGTCCCAGCGTCCTTCCTAGTCTTGCCCCTCCCTGTCACCTCACGTGGCGGGCTTCGCCCACAGAGCAAGAGTGGCCGGGGTCCTGCCAATGCAGGCCAGGCCCTGGGGTCTTACCATGGTGAGCTCAGCTGCTGCCCAACGCCGCTACTCGACCTCAACTGCCGCCACAGACGCCACGCGCCCAACTGCCGCCACCGGACTGTGCACACTGCTGGGGATTGGCCCGCCGCTGCGCAGACGCCAATTGGTCGTCAGCACCTCGGGGCGGACCGAAGCCTGGAATCCCGCTTCTGGTTGGCCATTGCTTGACTCACGGAGTACGGCGCCTTCAGATTGGATGCGGCTGTGGCGGGAAAGCTAGCCAGTAAAGGACTGGCACTGAGCTTTCGCAGTGAAGATAGACTATTTATTGGTGGGGTGCCACCCAGAAGAATGGGAAACCAATGCCCAAAGTCCCGAACTTCCTGATGCCTTATAAGGGAGGATTTTTAAGGGCAAAATTTGGGTCAGGGGTCTCCTGAGAAGGTGGACGCTGTTGATCGGAAGCTCATGAAATCATGTTCACAGACGTTACTTTGTTACTTGAGTTGGCTTCCTCCCGTCCACGAAAGTGTGCTCTATCTCGGGGGACTTGGAATCTGAAAAACCTATTTCTTAGGTTAGAGGTTTCATTAGGAGCACCTGGTGATTGTGTGTTTGGGATAGTGCTGATTAGCTGCATCTAGATGCCTAACTAACTGTTCCCTGAGTAAGCTAGTGGGGTCATGATCCTTTGAATAAGTGAACATTCCTGTCTCTTGGGCCTGCTCCATTCCCTAGCAGGTCCAGCCGTGCTTGCGGAGGGTTTTGACCTCTAGTGTTCATTCTTTCATCTGAACTAGCAAGATGGATGCCAGCTTTTTACCTAAAGTCTGCACCCTCTTTCTTGTCCACCCCATTTCTGGTGTAGAAAGGCCTTTGCCATCCAGCACCTGGGAACCAGTTAGGATTTGGTTCCTTCTTTAATATGAACTGAGTTTCTAGAAACAAGGGAGTGGAAGGGTATACCCCAGCCTCCCCTACACCAAGAGCTGGGTTGGAGCTCAGTGTCCATTTTGGGGGACTTTGGAATAATTACCTGATTCTTTCATTCTGTAAAGCTTGACTCAACTTTCTTTAGGATCCAATGTGTATTTTTTTTTTTTGAGAAGAGCAGAGTAAGAGGAACTCTGGCGTACTCTCAGTTTGTCACCCAAATGCCACACCCTTTCTGGCGATTCCCCAGAGTGTGTTGGAGCAGACCCTTATCTTCTTCTTAGAGAAGGATGGAGAACTCAACCCCTGCAGTGGGACACACCAGACAGAGGAGCTGGAATTTTTCTGTAGGCCTTGGGAACATGCAAACAGTATGATTAGGTCTGCCCTTAAAAAGGCAACTTTGGCAACAGGAAGGAGGGAGATGGAGGGAGGTCTGGGGAGAGTCACAGAAATTAGGAGCAATCTTCCCTGCTTCTCCCCAGGAGAGTGAATCCTTCTATCTTAGCTCACCTGCCATAACAAAACACCATAGTCTGGTTAGCTTAAGCACAGAGGTTTATTTTTTCACAGTTCTGGAGGCTAGAAGTGCAATGTCAAGTTCTGGAAGGTTTGGTCTCAAGCAGGTCTGTCTTCCTGACTTGCTAAAGGCTGCCTTCTTGCTGTATCTGCCCACAGAGGTGGAGGAGAGAGCAAGCTCTCTGGTGTTTCTTTTTTAAGGACACTAATCTTAACAGATTAGGGCCCCACTCTTATGACCTCATTTAACATCAGTTACCTCCTATCTCCAAATACAGTCACACTTGGGGTTGGGGCTTCAACATAAGAATTGAAGGTGAAGACTCAATTCAGTCTATAGTACCCTCCCGTCTCAGGGCTCCAACTGTACCACAAAAATAATTGAATTATAGCCTCTATCACATTTTATTTTTATTTTTTCCAAAAAGACTTATTATTTTAGAGAGAAAGAGAGCATAAGCAGAGGGAGAGGGAGATAAGCAGACTTCCAGCTGAGTGGGGAGTCTGACCTGGGGCTCAACCCCAGGGTCATTAATAAACATTTTAATATGTCAGGGTTTTTTTTTTTTTTAGTGTTTTTTCCTGCATATATACACTTCTACATGTTTTTTACACAATCTGGACCCAACAATAGGGTTTGTTTTGTTTTGGTAACAGCTTTCTTGAGATATAATTCACATACTATAAAATTCACCCTTTTTTTTAGATTTTTTTTTTATTTTTAAGTAATTGTGGGGCTTGAACTCACAACCCAGAAATCAAACTCTCCCGACTGAGCCAGCCAGGCACCAGACAATTCACCCATTTAAAGTGGTGTACAATCCAGTAGTTCGTAGTATATTCATACTTGTGCAACCATCACCACAATCAACTTTAGAACATTTTGATCACCTCCCAAAGAAACCCCTGCCCTTTCACTGTCAGCTCCCAGTCCCTCCCATCTCCCCAACTCTAGGCAACTTTTTTATTTTTTTTTAAAGATTTTTACTTTATTTATTTGACAGAGATCACAAGTAGGCAGAGAAGCAGGCAGAGAGAGAGGGGGAAGCAGGATCCCTGCTAAACAGAGAGCCCGATGTGGGGCTCGATCCCAGGACCCTGAGATCATGACCTGAGCCGAAGGCAGAGGCTTAACCCACTGAGCCAGCCAGGCACCCGTATTTTTTTTTAATTCATTTTATTTTTTAAAAATAATCTCTACACTCAACATGGAATTCAAACCTACAACCCTGAGATTAAGAGTCAGGCACTCTACGAACTGAGCCAGCCAGGTGGCCCCTGCCCTAGGCAACTTCTAATCTACTTTCTGTCGCTAGAAGCCTGCCTATTCTGGACATTTCATATAAACAGAATCATACAATATATGGTTTTTTGTGAATGGCTTCTTTGACTTAACATGATTTCAAGGTTCCTTCATGTTGTAGCATGATACATCCTTCTTAATACATAATACATTCCTGTAGTAGTAACATGATACCACATTCCTTTTTCTTGTAAACAGCTTTACTGAGCTACAATTCACATATCACACAATTCACCTGTTTAAAGTGTACAAATCAGGGGCACCTGGGTGGTTCAATCGGTTGAGTGTCTGACTCGTTTTTTATTCCGGTCGTGATCTCAGCGTCGTAAGATCAAGTCCCTACATTGGGCTCCACACTCAACAGGGGAGTCTGCTTGAGATTCTCTCTCCCTCTCCCTTTGTCCCTCCCCACCTCTAAAACAAATAAACATATCTTTTTTAAAAAAAGTGTACAATTCAACTACTTTGGGCATATTCAGAGTTGTGTAACCATTACCACAATCAATTTTAGAACATTTTAATCACCCCAAATTTCATGCCCTCTTATGGCCAAATTGGAGGGGTGTTCCATTGTATGGGTATACCGTAATTTATTTATCCATTTATGAGCTGGTGGACATTTGTACTTTGTAGACATTATGACTAAAGCTGTGAACATCTGTGTGCAAGTTTTTGTGTGAACATATGTTTTCCTTTCTCTATGTTTGGAATTGCTGGGTCTGGAATAAACTACATGTTTGATCTTTTGAGGAACTATTAAACAAACCATGTGATTTTCTTATCCTGATTTTCTCCCTTAACATCAATCATGTGCATTTTCATAAATTACTAGATGGCCTTTGAACACTTGGCTTTTAATGTTCGCAGACTTCCAAATCTTAGTTAACCAATCTCCTGTTAGTGGGCATTTTGATTATTTCCAATTCTCATCATATAAACAGCATTTCATTGAACATCTCTGGGCATTGGTGTTTTTATGCAGCTCTGGTTATTTCTTCAGACCATCAAATCAATGAGCACAGGTGATTTTAAGCCCCGTGTGCATGATGATAAATCGCCTGCCAGAAAAGTTGGGTCAGTTTGCATTCTGGCAAGTTGAGTTTGTACTTTGATTGTCTCTTGAAGTCACCAGAGCAGAGACTTTGGACATCTCTGACCCCATACCCAGCTCAATATGTAGCACACAGTACAAGTTATACAAATTAGCAGGAACAAAGGAAGACCCAGTCTCTGCGTTAACAGAGGCCATGGGATGGAGAGGAGGGTACAGGTGTCCAAAATTTCATCAAGATGGGCTCAACAGGACTACTGCCTGGTTGATATGGGGACTCACTGCAGACTCGAGTGGTAATAAGGCATTGTGAGTCCAAGAACCCTCGACATTGAAGTGGCCAATGTGAGATGAGGAAGCCACCTACCACAGTCACTTAGGGACAGAGGCTGGTAGGGACGGGGTGAAGACTGATGGTAACTCCTTTTTGTATTTCACTCTGTGGGCAGCAGTCTTTACATGGAGTGCTGGAAGCAGTACCTTCACTGAGCTGGCGAGGTCATCAAACTCTCTGTCCACTTGGATCTCCTGCGGAGAAACCCATTACAAGGCAGTACAGCATCACCTTCCGAGAACGTCACTGTTTTTTACTTATACACACAAGGTTTTGAAGAAACATCTTAGGGCAGCTTCTCTCATATGAATGACAATGTCATTACTCCCCAAAACATTAAAGTAGAAAAGGGAAGTGGTTCCAGGGGAACTTCTTGGGGTCTGCACTATTTTTTGATCTGGGGGCTGATTGCATAAGGTATGTTCTGTCTGTGGAAATTCACAGCCCTAATCCACCTGCACTTTTCAGGATAGACCTTATTCCTCAATAACAAACAAAAAGCAAGGGTTGTGAGGGGGGAGAATACTAGCACCAATGGGGTCTTTCTCTACACAGGCCTTTCCTATGGGGTCTGCTAGCTCATCCCCTCTTCACGATGAGCCTGGCTGTAAGATTTTAACCCCATTTCACCTAAAGACAAGGCTGAAACCTGGGAAGGGTTTTACACAAACTGTCAGGATTCAGAAGTGTTTCCCTTAGGGGCACTTGGGTGGCTCAGTCAGTTAAGCATTTGCTTTTTTTTTTTTTAATATTTTATTTATTTATTTGACAGATAGAGATCATAAGTAGGCAGAGAGGCAGGTGGAGAGAGAGGAGGAAGCAGGTTCCCTGACGAGCAGAGAGCCCGATGTGGGGCTCGATCTCAGGACCCTGAGATCATGACCTGAGCCGAAGGCAGAGGCTTTAACCCACTGAGCCACCCAGGCGCCCCTATGCATTTGCTTTTGGTTCAAGTCATGATCCCAGGGTCCTGGGATCAAACCCCGAGTTGGGCTCTCTGTTCAGCAAGGAGTCTGCTTGTCTCTCTCCCTCTGCCTGACACTCTGCCTGCTTGTGCTCTCTGTCTCTGTCAAATAAATAAAGAAAATCTTAAAAAAAAAAAAAGAAGAAGAATTATTTCCCTTAAAGATGAGGAGAAAATCTAGGCTGGGGAGATTATACTAGTAACAGTTAAGGAGTAGGAAAATAGTACATTGCATCTAGACTAGTAATACTCTTCAATTCAGAAGATCCCATATTGGGGCCCCTGGGTGGCTCAGTGGGTTAAAGCCTCTGCCTTCGGCTCAGGTCATGATCCCAGAGTCCTGGGATCAAGCCCTGCATCAGGCTCTCTCCTCAGTGGGGAGCCTGCTTCCTCCTCTCTCTTTGCCCTCCTCTCTGCCTACTTGTGATCTCTCTGTCAAATAAATAAAATTTAAAAATCTTAAAAAAAAAAAAAGAAGATCTCGTATTGATGCCTCAGGATTTGGTCCCAGGCTTGTCTGATTCTCACCTCTGTGGTGTTTCCATTACATTAAATGCTCCTAATACTAACCATAGGTTATACTGAATAATCACATAGTTTTGCTGAACAGTTTCATATATCATTCCTTTATTTATTTTTTAAAATATTTATTTAAGTGATCTCTGCACCCAATGTGGGGCTCAAACTCACAGCCCCGAGATCAGGAGTCACATGCTCTTCCGACTGAGCCGCCAGGTGCACCCCCCCCCTTTTTTTTAAATAATAGAAGCCAATGCTAACAGGAATTCTCAGGGCAGGAGGGACATGGTCAAGGCAAGCTAATCTTTGGTTTTGGAGCTGTAGAAACTGGGCAGGCAGAAGGAAGCAATAAGGCTGTTTGACATCAATTGTTCCAAGCCTGAAGGATTGGAACTGTAAAAAAAAAAAAAGTCTCTGGAAAGGTTTTGACTTAAATCTGGGTTGACATCAACCAGAATTAGAATAATCAAATTAGAGGGATGCCTGGGTGGCTCAGTTGGTTAAGCAGCTGCCTTTGGCTCGGGTCATGATCCCAGGGTCCTGGGATCGAGTCCCATATCGGGCTCCTTGCTCAGCAGGGAGTCTGCTTCTACCTCTGCCTCTGCCTGCCTCTCTGTCTGCCTCTGCTCACTCTCTCTGACAAATAAATAAATAAAATCTTAAAAAAAAAAGAATAATCAGAATTCGAATAAGACTAGACTTCTGGGACTTCTCTCCTTAATGTGTAATTGCTTTTAGTTTTCTATATTAAAAAGGCACAAGTGGGGGCACCTGGGTGGCTCAGTGGGTTAAAGCCTCTGCCTTCGGTTCAGGTCACGATCCCAGGGTCTGGGACTGAGTCCCACATCGGGCTCTCTGCTCAGCGGGTAGCCTGCTTCCCCCTCTCTCTCTGCCTGCCTCTCTACCCACTTGTGATCTCTCTGTCAAATAAATAAATAAAATCTTAAAAAAGAAGGCACAAGTGAATGAAAAGGAGTCTTAATCTCCCTCAAGGCCACATGAGTGACTCTTCCGGCACCACGATCTGCCTGCAGAGAGAAGAGACCAGGGGGTGGGGCAGGGACACTTTGTAAGTACTGAACCTGCAAATCCAAACATCAGTGAACAGCAGGCTTTGTGTCCTCTGAGCCACCTATTATCTCGGCCAATGAAGAACACAGGCAGGGGGTTGGAGGTGAGACCATGGCGGTGCCCCCCAGTCTGGAGTGGGAATAGAGTCAGAGTGGCTCTGTGATCCAAATTCTGGCCTGGGGGTGGTGGCTCTCAGACTCAGCCCCACTAAGCATCTGGGCAGGGCACTTTATTTCTCTAATCCCCACTTTCTTCCTCTAAATGATAACTCATGCAGCTGTTTCGAGGATCACAGATGAGATTAACGAAAAGCTCTTACAGAGAAATCCAGGAGTTCTAGGGCGGACGTTGGATTCTCCCGGACAGACTTTAGAACTCCAAAGCAGCCTTCGCCTCGCATGGGATTCCTGGACATCTGAGAAACACACACACAATTGAGAAAAACTGAGCCCAGGGAGGCTGGTGGGGCAACTCCAAAGGGAAGGAGGGATTCCTCGTGTCTGCTGTAATGACTCAGGACAGCCCCACTGTCTCAGCTCAGAAGTTGTCTCTGCTCACAGAATGCCCTTCAGGAAGCTCTTGGGCCAGGAAAGAGAGGAAGAGAATATACACTGGCTGAGTAGCCCCCCATGCCCAACTCTGCCAGCTGTCAAAGATAGGGACACACAGGGCACATCCCTACCTTTATTTATTTACTTTTTTTAAAAAGTTTTTTTATTTATTAAAGATTATTTTATTTATTCATTTGTCAGAGAGAAAGAGAGCACAAGCAGGCAGAGAGAGAAGTCAGCTTCCTGCTGAGCAAGGAGCCCGATGCAAGACTCAATCCCAGGACCCTGGAATCATGACCCTAGCGGAAGGCAGCCACTTAACCGACTGAGCCACCCAGGCGTCCCTATTTGTTTACTTTTAAAATTTATTTATTTGACAGAGGGAGTGAGAGAGCACAAGCAAGGGGAACAGTAGGGTGAGAGAGGGAGAAGCAGAGCTCTCCCGAACCGAGCAGGGAGCCTGATGCAGAGCTCAATCCCAGGGCCCTGGGATCGAGACCTGAGCTGAAGGCAGACGCCTAACCATCTGAGCCACCCAGGATGTCCCACATCCCTGCCTTTAATGAGCTCACCCATCTTGGGAAAGAGAGGAAAAGGAAACGTCATGAAAACCCAGTGCAGTGAGAGTGTATCACCTCTCCTTGGGAGGTAAAGGTTAGGCAGGGTTAAAACATCTGCCTTGAGCTTTACAGGGGAGGTATGCAGAGCTACATATTTCAGCAAGAAGAGCCGGAGAAGCAAAACAGAGGGAAGAGATTGCACCATGTGTAGAAAATTCAGAGCAGCTTGGGGTAAGAGAATGAGCTTCACAGGTGGAAGGCA
This sequence comes from Lutra lutra, assembly GCF_902655055.1. Lineage (NCBI taxonomy): Eukaryota > Metazoa > Chordata > Mammalia > Carnivora > Mustelidae > Lutra > Lutra lutra. The sequence continues at coordinate 64,877,294 of NC_062289.1, read as the reverse complement.
GAGGGGTTACAGCAAAGCTTGGAGCCTAGTGTGTAGGGAATGCCGTACAACTAAGCCTGGATGTACAACTAAGCCTGGATTTACCCAGAGGGGAGCCGCCGACAGGTTTAAAGCCAGGAGGGGTGGGAGCAGGTTTCTGGTTTAGAAAGATCACCTGGTGGGTAGGAAGGAGGGGCCAGAGATGGGAAACTAGCAGGTTCACAGAACTTGAGGGGAAGTGAGAAGGAGGAGCAGGGAGCAAGATGAAGGATGGAAGGCATGGGGAAGAAAGGGAGGGGTGCGGCACCTGGGTGGCTCAGTTGGTTAAGCAGTTAAGCAGTTAAGCACCTGCCTTAGGTTGGGGTCAGGATCCTGGGATCAAGACCCCCCTCCACAACATTGGGCTTCCTGCTCAGCGGGGAGCCTGCTGCTCCCTCTCTGACTCCCCCTGCTTGTGGTCCCTCTCCCTGTCAAATAATAAATAGAATCTTTTAAAATTTTTCATTAAAAAAGCGGGGGTGAGCACTGGGCCCCCACTTCTGACTCCATGAGGAAGTCTTCCCCACCCCCCACCCACAGGAGGCAGTCCTTAGAGAGAGATGATGTCTTCAGATTGTGCTTTGTACCCATGGGACATCCAGGGAACTGTCTAGCAGATGGCTGGAAAGGGGGATCCAGAGCTTAAGAGAGGTATGGATTGTAGCGGGGGTTGGGGGGCAGGGGTGGAGGGGTGGGTGGGAGAGGAGTGAGTCTCAGGCTGGGGATGGGAGGACTACACCATGGCTCCTCGGCCAGTTGAGGGTGCCGAAAGCCAGGCGGGGCTGGATGCCCCCTGGACCTGGCAGCGCTGTCCACTGAGGACTTGCCGTCGGCACAGTGGCCCTCACGGACCTGTTCCACCCCCAGTTGCACCCTCCCTTCTCTGTCCTCTGCTGTCAGCCCTGCCTAGCCGCTCCTAGCCCGCTGGCACCCCTGAAGGAAGGGAACCCCTGGTATGCACATGAGGCCTTGGGTAGGTCTGACTATGGCCAATAGTACACCTTGGCTGACTTGATGGGTTGAGAAAGAGGAAGGCCAGCTGGGAGGTAGGGTGACACTGCTGGGAGGGAAGGAACGACGAGGGAGGAGTTGGAAGAAGTGCATGGGTCAGGCCAGAGATGGATGAATGAATGGCAAGGGAAAGAAGGGGGTCACAAGAGGAAGCCAGGAGGCCCCCCTCCCTTATCTGGGCTTTAGAACCTGTGCACTCCACTGCCAGAGGAGTGGAGAGATGTGGCAGGGGAGGGATCTGTGTGGATATGTACAGGGGAACCTCCCCCATCAGGCTAGCACTCACAACAAGAATCCTCAGTGTCTGATTGACCCGGAGGCCCAGGCCCAGGCTCAAGGCTCCCACTGCGGAGATGCGGTTGTTGCTGCAACAGAAAGACATGAGCATTTTGCTACTTTCCAAGAAGCTGGGCAGGTGCACGGACCCAGCTGGACTTCACATTCCAGCCTCCACTGATGCTCCAGGGACCCTGGGAAGGTCAGTATGCAAAGACTGGATAGTGACTCTGCTTTACTGGAGGCTCCCAGTGTTCAGGGAGATCACTCAGCAAACACACCTTGAGCACCGCCCCCCTCCCTAGCAGAGGCCAGCTGCTTCCCCCAGGCCCTCAGAGCTTAGCAGGTCCTCCTACATGTCCCCCCCACACCCCCGCCATCAGCACCCCATTCCTATCAGCATGACAGCATCTGTGCTGGAAACCACCCAGCTCCCTCCTCACGTCCTCTCCTCCTGCTTCTCCAGATGGACCTAAGCTCTGGCCCCAGCACCTATCTTGGCCACTTTAGCTCTGAGCCAATCCCTCTCTACTCTGACTTCTCAGGCCCCAGCTCTGGCTTCGAATTCCAGCATGTCTCATAGCCTCTTCTGGCCTTAGCTCTTTCCATGGGAAGGACAGAATTGCGTCAGGCAGACCCTGCTCACTCCAGCAGCACCCCCAGTGGAAGTGCTTGGCCACACAGTCCAGGACCTACTGGGCTTCTGCCTCTCTTTTTCCCTGTGGTTTGCTGCCTCTGCTCTGGTTACTTGCCTAGGGCTGGGATGCTGCCTGAGCCTGCAGCAGCAAATCAGACAGGGCAGGCCCCCAGCAGTCATGTGCTGAGCAGAACATGAGGACTCCCCCACACCAGTCTCTGCTGAAGATGTTTTGTTTGTTTACATGTTTGTTTGTTTTGCTTTGTTTTGAAGTAGGTTCCCAGGCCCAGCACAGAGCCCAATGCGTGGCTTGAACTCACCACCCTGATATTGAGACCTGAGCTGAGAGCTGAGATCAAGAATCAGATGCTTAACCAACTGAGCCACCTTGGCATCCCTCTACTGAAGCTGTTTTACATATATGTTTTCAATTCTCAGCCCCCGCCTATGCAGCAGGAATTATGAGACCCAAAGTACAATGCTGAACTTGAGTGAGGGGGCCAGAGCTTGGTGCTCTTGGATTGTGGCTCAAGCCCCATCACGGTTAGATTGTGGTATGTTTGCGGATTAAGGTGGTAAACAGCAGGAAGATCTTGGAGTCCCTGAGCCCTCAGGTGACTTTGGACATGGAGGGTGTGACACAGGGACCACTTTATTTTTCCTTTTTAAAGATTGTATTTATTTATTTGTCAGAGAGAGAGAGAGAGAGAGAGAGCAAGCAAGCGCACAAGCAGGCAGAGCGGCAGGCAGAGGTGGAGAGAGAAGCAGACTCCCTGCTGAGCAAGGAGCCCAATGTAGGACTTGATCCCAGGATCCCGAGATCATGACCTGAGCCGAAGGCAGTGGCTTAACCGACTGAGCCACCCAGGCGCCAGGGACCATTTTATACACCTCACCTCATGCTGAGTTCCTCCAACACGTTGTTGGTCTTAAGTGCCTCACCCACCGCAGACGCTCCAGGATCTCCAAAGCCATTGTATGAGATGTCCAGGACTCTGAGGAAGATGTTTGCCTGGAATGCAAGAATGAAGCCAGGAGGCCACTCCCCCGCCCCCCGCCCCCGGGAAGGTGGCCAGGGACCACAGCCTCACAGCCCAGGAGGCCTGAGGAGCAAAAAAACACGGACTGAGAGCAGAAGGTCAGAGGTTCTAGGTAAGAATCTTGTGGCTGGAATGATGGTGACCAGGAGACCTGAATGACTGGGAGCATAGCACCAAGGGTGGGTGTGGATGACCCTCAGAGACAGACTTGATGATCTGGCTCACGCCCACTTGGGGACTCAAGGGCAGGTTGTCTGAGGCACAGAGCAGGATCCCAAAGGGGCTCCAGGGAAGGGTTGTTGGGGGACTATGATGGGGAGAAGGGCCTGAACTTGTGGCTGCACTGGGAAGACAAAGCCTGACCTGCCACTTGTGGAGCAGGATCCCCATGTCAGCCCCAGGGAGTGGGCCAAGCAAGGCAGCTGCTGCCATTTCCTGAGGAGAACCCCACAAAGGGAGCTGGCACCAGGGACATCCTGGCAGGGGCTAGGAGCCACCCATTCCCAAGACCTACGAACCACAAGATCCAAGGAAGCAAGTGGTATGTTTCAGAGTGTGTGCAGGACCCAAGGGTGCAGGGTGTTACCTCAGAGAAGCATCTGCATATGCCCTCAGTGAGAACCAGACCACACGACGTCCCCCACCAGCCATATGCCTATAATATCTATAATATCCGGAGAAGGTAGGCAACATTCAATTGTAGACCCTTCAGGAAGCATCACGAGAATGAGCATGGTGCTTTGGAGTCGTGAAATGGGGCTGGGAAAATTGAAATCACCAAACAAAATATTTTGCAAGCTCTTCTTAAAAGATCCAAGGCTCATTTCTGAAGAGCTATAAAGACAGGGAGCTGGTACCTGGGAGTCCTGTCCCCACAGGACAGGCCAGAAGGGTAGACAGGTTGTAGGGCTGTTCATACCTCCAGTCCCCTAGCAAAGGCTACAGCTCCTGGTCCTCGAAGGTGATTCCAGCTTATATTAAGCTCAGTGAGTCCTGTATTTTCTGCCAGGGCTGGTCCAAGGATCTCCCCTTTAGAAACACCAAGACAGGCCTTACTCATTCTGTTCATTCCTTCAAAAAATGATACTAATGACAGTGGTGTGCCAGGGTCTCTGCTGGGTGGCAGGGTCACCAAGTTGAACCCAATATGGTCCTGCCCTGTCTTCAAGGAATTCACATTTAATAGGGGAGATACAGTTGATTCTTTTTTTTTTTTAAGATTTTATTTATTTATTTGACAGACAGAGATCACAAGTAGACAGAGAGGAGGGGTGGGGTGGTGCGTGGCGGGGAAGCAGGCTCCCTGCTGAGCAGAGAGCCTGATGTGGGGCTCGATCCCAGGACCCTAGAATCAAGACCTGAGCCGTAGGCAGAGGCTTTAACCCACCGAGCCACCCAGGCGCTCCCAGTTGATTCTTGAACAACATGGGGGTTGGGGCACCAAACCCCTGTACAGTTGAAAATCTTCATGTAACTTTGACTCCCCCAAGCCTCAACAACTGACACGTACTGTTGATCAGAAAGAAGACCTTACTGAGAACATTAAGTGTTGATTAACACATTTGGTAAACTATATATATATTAGATGCTATATTCTTAAAATAAAGTAAGCTAAAGAAAATATTATTGAGGGGTGCCTGAGTGGCTCAGTGGGTTAAGCCTCTGCCTTCGGCTCAGGTCATGGTCCCAGGGTCCTGGGATTGAGCCCCGCATCGGGCTCTCTGCTCAGCAGGGAGCCTGCTTCCCCTTCTCTCTGCCTGCCTCTCTGCCTACTTGTGATCTCTCTCTCTGTCAAATAAAAAAAATATATTATTGAGAAAATCATAGGGGGGCGCCTAGGTGGCTCAGTTGGTTGAGTGTCCGACCGTTGATTTCAGCTCAGGTCATGATCTCAGGGTCGTGAGATCAAACCGCATGCCGGGCTCCACACTGGGTGTGGAGCCTGCTTGAGATTCTCTCTCTCCCTTCCCACTGCATGCTCCCAGTTTCTCCATCTCTCTCTCTAAAATAAATAAATAAATCTTTAAAAAGAAAATCAACAGAGTAAATACACATATAATGCTATATTTATAAAAAACTTGCATATAAGTGGACCCATGCAGTTCAAATCCATGTCCAACTATAAATACAAATTAATGGAATATGAGCTATCATAGACTACAAACAGGGATGTGTTGGAACAGGGTAGGGACAAATCCAACCTTAGCCTGGGGTGTCAGGACAGTGAGGACAGAGAGATAACCTTGAAAATTGAGGGTCTCACCACCTGTGTAGGCACACAACAGCAGAGAACACACACAGGAAACTGCAAATGTGTGGAGGCATGAGGGAGCATGGAGCACTTGTGGAAATGCCCACAGGCCTGGCAGGTCGGGGGGAAGCCAGTGAAATGAAGTAAGAGTGATGGGCACTAGAGAGAGGCTGAGAGGCTTCAATGCTGGGCCAAGTCTTTGGGGGCACCAACCAATTAGTGGTGAGGCTTTAAGAAATGGCAAAGCTGGGCTCCTCAGTGGCAGGTGTAGGGTATGGACTGAGGTGGGCAGGGGCAGAGAGGTGAGGAGGCTGGTGCAGCTGTGTGGAGAGAAGGCACTTGTAGGAGAGAAAAGGAAGGAGCAGTGCAGGGTAAGAGACCTTGAGAGATTTTTAGCATATAAAAATGGACAGAAGTCCCACCACCCACCATGTTCCCTACTCTGTCAGGATTCAGCCAGTCTGACCTGCTCCCAGTGCTCAAAAGCAGCAGCACCAATATGACTCTGGGCTGTCCCCTTGGGTAGAACTCCTGACCCCCTCTTCACCTGGATAGCAGCTCCTCGTCCTTCTAACAGGGACTCACAGCAACAGGAAGCCTTGCCTGCCCAGCTGGGTTGTGCTGCCTTGAGCCCCATGTCCAATGTGCTTCCATTCTTCCAGGCCTTGGTCTAATGACCTCTCTTTGCCTGGTCAGTCTCTTCCAACAGCCCAGAAGTCTCTCAAGAATATGAACTGGGGGGCACCTGGGTGGCTCAGTGGGTTAAGGATCTGCCTTCAGCTCAGGTCATGATTCCGGGGTCCTGGGATCAAGCCCCACATCGGGCTCTCTGCTCAGTGGGGAGCCTGTTTCCTCCTCTCTCTCTCTGCCTGCCTCTCTGCCTACTTGTGATTTCTGTCAAATAAATAAATAAAATCTTTAAAAAAAAAAAAGAATATGGACTGGAACACTCTCCATGGTCTCAGCTCCTCATGTGGTTTAATAAGGCTGGTTTGAAGAAAGAGGAAAAACAGATGCTCTAACTGAGCAGAACTACCTTGCTCAGGGGTGCCTGCCTGGGTCAGTCAGTAGAGCATGCAACTCTTGATCTCGGGGTTGTGAGTTCAAGCATGAACTTGGGTGCAGAGATCGCTTAAAAATAAATTCTTAGGGTAAGAAAAGAAGAAAAGAAAGGAAAGGAAGGAAGGTTGGAAGAAAGGGAGGGTGGGAGGGAGAGAGGGAGGGAGGAAGGAAGGAAGGAAGGAAGAAAAGATAGCCTGCTTGGCCAGAACCCACTGCCAGCAAGATGCTTTAGCACCTTGGAGAGCTCCCTGCAAGGCAGCAAGCTGGGACTCTCTGGGCAGCCTCCCTGAGAAGAGGACTCTGGATTCCAAACCCAGCACTGGGTCTGACACCCACAGATTCTCAGGTACAGGTATGTACTTTCCCCCTTCCTCAGATACTTCTAGTACTGGGAGGAGAGGGAGGTAGTTCCCGCTTTGTAGGTAAGCCCCTTCTTTGCTGAAAAACTAGAGGGTGAAAAGTTTCCTCTACATACATGAATTGGCCTCTTGAAATTTCAATGCTTAGACTTCATGACCATGACCTCTGTAGCCAACCATGAGGTAGGTGCTACCTTTGCCTTGGATGGGGAGATCGAGACCCAAGCTCTTCACTCTTCAAGGGAGTCAGCTCCACCCACAGATCCCCACTTGAGGAAACAAAATGGTCCTGCTGAGTTTGTCTTTTCTGAGCTGAAGACCGCCCTACCACATTGTGTAGCCTTCACAGGGCCTTCACAGGGCCTTAGCTTCCTGCCTTGTCCTTCCTGGCTGCTTCTCCGGTGCTCGCCTTTTCACTGTGAAGGCCCAGGGGGACACCTATACTTAGTTTGTTGTAAGTCTGAAGTGATTTTATTTATTTATTTGAGAGAGAGAGAGAGAGAATTAGCAAGGGAGAGGGAGAAGCAGACTCCCCACTAAGCAGGGAATCCAACAAGGGGCTTGATCCCAGGACCCTGGGATCATGACCTGAGCTGAAGCCAGGTGCTTAACTGAATGAGCCATCCAGGTCCCCTCAAGTTCTTTTTTAATTTCACAGACTTCTCATAGTAATTTTCTTAGAAGGTAAACAGACTATCTGGCAGTTAAATTCTAAGGCTGATCCTCAAAGGCCAAGGTTGGTACCACCTCTACTCTGAGCTGCTTGAGACAGAACAGTGATTCCCAAACTTTCTTGATCAGACAAATCTCCTAAGACACCTATTAAAATGTAGATGCATGGGCTCTGCCCCGCCAAGATTCTGGTTCAGCAGGTTCAGGGCCCAGGAGGAATCCGTGTTCCTAACCTCTGGTTCCAACTGATTCCTATAATTGATTGGAGTGGTTGAAGACAGACAGGTAGAAGTACATGCTCCTGGCAAAGCAGATAGCCTCTGCAAAGGCCCTGGGCATGAAAGTGGTGAGATCAAGGAATCCAATCAATGTCTTCCACAGCACTTGCAATAAGATCTTCATGCCTTTTGCCAAGATTTGTAGGCCTTCAGCCCTCCACCTCTTCACCCAGAGCCCACCAGCCCCTTCACCTCACAGCACAGCCCCTCTCTCCTGGCTCACTAGCCCAGCCACACTGATATCTATCAGTCTGGGAAATAAGCCTTCATGTTCACTCTTCCTCTGCTTGCAACGCTCTCTCCCTGGTCTTGCCATGGCTGATTTTTTCCCACCCTGCACATTTCAGCTGAAATGTTATCTCACAGGGCCCTCGCCAGCCACCTAAGGCAAGGGGTCCCCATTCATCCCCATTCATCTCAATTCATCAGGGCATTCATTCATGCCCTGTTTATTTTGTTGCACCAATAATTATGGAGAATTATCTCATTAATAGGCATTCCTTGAGGCCAGGGACTCTGTCTTATTCACAACCAGGTCACTAGGGGCTAAATCAGCATCCAGCACAAGCAACAGCAGTTCATGGAAATCTGTGGGATGGATGAAGAGTTCTGTGTGGAAGGAGTGGGTTAGGGGCAGGCCAAAGTGGGACATGGGAAACAGGAGCCAGAGCATGAATGTTCAGAGAGGCCCTGTCAACCTCTACCCACCCCTGCCCCAGGAAGATGGGCTCGAGTGCCCCATGGTGGCTCTGGCTAGATGTTACCTGCATGGTCATTCAGCTGGTTATAGCTCAGATCCAGGGATTTCAGTCCTGTGTGAGCCAGCAGGAGTTCAGCAAGGTACTGGGCTGCATGCTCCTCCAGGCCGTTCCCTGCTAGTTGTACCTTCTGCATGGTTGGGTTAACTGTGAGGGCAGCACAGATCGCCTGGGCTCCCACCACTCCCATCTGGTTCTCCGACAGGTCCACATCTAGGGGTTGGCAGCAGTCCTCCATCAGTGGGATCCAAAGCCAGGTACTGCCCTCTTCCCCCTTCCTCTATCCCTGAAATCTCCAGGCCTGAGGCAGCAGAGGAGGCAAGACAGCCGGACGACCCTGGGGTTGCACAGTGACTCACATCAGCTAGATCCATCCCCTCAAGCCCCAGGCAGCTTCTCTGATGCCCACAACCCCTCCATGTATCCACAAGCTTCTTTGCCTCAGGGTTCAAACCGCCTACTTCATGGTCTGTATAGGATACCCGTGATGGCGAGGTGACCACCCATGGATGATTCCTGCCTGACAGCAATGTACCACACCCACAGAAGTCTTCACCGATGCGCTTCTATGAACTGGCAATGACAGCCCAGGTGACCAATGCACGGAGCACGTACGTGAGCCAGGCTCGCAATGACAGCCCAGGTGACCAGTGCATGGAGCACGTACGTGAGCCAGGCTCCTTGCTGAGCCCTTCATATGCAATTTCATTTCATACTCAGCACAACCCCAGGGGCTAAGGGTTATTGTTGGGGCCATTTCACAGATTGAAAACTAAGGCTCAGCGAGGTGGAGCAGGTTGCCTGGGGCCTCCTAGCTCATCAGTGGTAGAGATGGCATTTTCATCCAGCCTCACGTCTTTCCACCCAGCCCTCCACTCTTTCACATTGCCCATCGCCTGTGTCTCTGTTAGAGGACCTCTCACCCAGCATTTAGGCAATAGGAGGCCACCATAAGCAGGGGGTTATTGGCCAGAAGAGGAGGGGGTGAGGGGCAGGCCGGGTCAGGAGGGGAATAATATCCAGCATTGGGGGCACCACAGAGAGTCTAACACCACGCTGGCCCACCCCTGCCCCAGCAGCACCAGGTCATGGGTGAGAAGGCCTGGATTTGGGGGAGCCCACACCCCCAGGAAAGGGAGGACTCAAATCTGCCCACCTGCCCCAGGCTCAGCACCTACCAGAGATAATGCTGGTTTTGCTCAGGGCACCTGCCAGGGCCTCCACGCCGGCCCCACAGAGCCCATTGTCTCGAAGGTCCAGCCGCTTGACATAGGGATTGGAGGTCAATGCTGAAGCCAGAGCCCGGGCACCCTGGGATAAAGAGGAGCCTGAAGGACCTGGTCCTTCCCAGGGGTGAAGGCCCCAGACACAGCTGGCCACTACTCTGGCTCATTTCCAGGGCTCAGTCCATCCAGTGCTCTCCAACTGGATGGCCCTCTCCTTCCCACATGCCCAGGGGACACTTTCTTATCCTTCTAGACTTTACCCAGATCTCACCTTCTGGAATCTTCCCCGGCTGCCCCCCCCCAGCAGGTTAGGGGCCCCCCTGCAGACCCCCCAACCATCACACTGAATTCTCTCATAGCCCTGATACCACCTGTCACCCAGATGCAGGGACGGTATATGTCTGACACACAGAAAGGCTGGGGAGTGTGTGGTATGGGCTCAGGAAGGGGCCACTCCCATGGCTGGTGTCTCACGGGTGCTGTCACTTCAAGCCTGGCTCCAGGGTCTCTCCAGGGTTACCTGGGGCCCCAGGCCACGGTGCCGCAGGTTCAGCTCTGTGGTGCTCCCCTGGCGCAGGAAACAGGAGGCCGGCACAACACTATGGGCCTGGCAAGATCTCAGGTAGAGGGTGTCCTTGGTCAGTTCTCCAGGCCCACGGATGCCTGATAGAAGACAGGGAGATGATGAATGTGGGTCCCTCCCCAGGTTGGATCCCTCCCCAGACACAGTTGCCTACTCCCTGCCCTGTGTCACCATGCAGCCTGTGTTCCCCTCTAGAAGTATTTCTTCCCGTACTAATAGGGACACTGAAAGTCAGACAAAGCAAGTCCTTTCCCTAAAGTCACACAGCTAGTAGTTAATCCTGGCAGAGCCAGAATTAGAACCTTTCCTGGTGGACGTCAAAGTGCATGCTGTCTTTCCCACTGGATTACAAAACACATATGTTTTGTGAATATTTTATGGGGGAAGAAATCGAAACAATTCTAAGTTCTATACATTTATTAGCTTAGCTATTTCTGTGGGTTGGGAAAACGCCCTGATCCTATTCCGGGGTGGGACACCCCTTCTTACACTGTTTGGCGGGTTTAACATCACTCACTTTGGAGGCATTTTCTAAAGGTGGAACTCCTGACACCGCCAGGAGCATTGTGAGGAGGGCACGGGGCTAGCTGGAGGTGCTGCCGGCAGTCCCACAGGTATCCCACAGAGGGGTGCGCTCCCTGCTGGACAGGGATCTCTTCCCCACTGGGCCCCAGCCTGCCCCCTCCACCCCTGCTATAGAAGCTCCCTAGGTGAGGAGACAGGCCTGCGCTCATCCCTGCCCGAGAGCACCTTCCATCTCCTGGTCGGAGTCTGAATCAACGACCGAACCCTCCTCGGTTTCTGGGGGCCCAGCAAGACGCCCAGAGGCCGCTGCCACCTCTTCCTCCTGCTCTTCCTTCTCCCCCGACCTCTCGCACGGAGCCCTCATGGTTACGCCCATCTCTCAGTCCCTGGCACTGAGGCCGGAACTGTGCCGCACAGCACCTAGAGCGCAGCCCGGGAATATGGGCGGACCCTCCGGCTGATTTGACCAATCGAATGTGGCGCACAGCGAACAGGCGCCCGCTGCAGCCAATAGAGACGCGCCTCCCCGGGAGCCGTCGCCCGGGCAACCCGGTGTTGTTGGTTGCTACAGAAACCGCCGCTGGAGTGAGCCGACCTTTAGCCTACTCAGGCTGGGCAGATGAGAGCGTGCGCCAGGGTTCCAGCATCGCCCTCACACCTTCCGCAGACTGAGGAACATGGCTGACCCCAAGGCCTCTGCTTTTTGTCCCTACGGTCCGCGGGCGCTCTGCACAAGAGATCCTCGGTCACCCTCCTCTATGGAGCCAGAGTCACGCTCTCACTCTGGCTGCCAGTTCTCTCTCCTGCTCTAGCGTCGCCTATGCTGCTTCCTCCACCAGGACATTCCTCTCCAGCTTTGCTTGTTGAACTTCAGAATCTCCAAGTGTCAACTCAGAGGTTACTTCTTCCTGAAGCTTTCCTTTGAGTCGTCCTCTGGGTTCCTGCAGCCCCGGTGCTGCCCTCTCACAGTACATATGACACTTGTCATCTCCTCCTCCTCCCCTCCCCCAACGAAGTGAGGCCAGAGGGTAGGGTTGCTGGGCGGGGCTTCTCCTTTCTGTGGGGCCCTGGGCCCCCTCAAAGGGAGAGGGTGGGAGGTCCTGGGCAGCTAGGACTTGGGACTGAACCCAGGGCTGGGGGGGTGGAGGCTGGATCTTGTCCCCAGTGGAAGTGTCCCTTTAATAGCTTGCTGACCTGGTCTGGGTAGGCTGCTGCTGTACCTCCTTCAGCAGTGGCTGCAGCTGTTGTGCTGACTCATGTGCTCCAGCAGCCGGCAGGAGCTGGAAGCATGGGCTCCCCAGGGACCATGGCAGGCTGGGGGCTTCTGGATTACAAAACGGAGAAGTATGTGATGACAAGGAATTGGCGGGTGGGCGCCCTGCAGAGGCTGCTGCAGCTTGGGGTCATGGCCTACGTGGTGGGGTAAGAGAAAGGCTCCTGGGCCACGCTTAACTGGGGGGATAATGACTAGGCCTGCTGGGCTGAGGGTTGACTGTTTGACTCTTCGGGGGCTGAGCTGGTGGTAGCAGAGGGGAACAGGTTAGGACAGGGGAGGATCTTTTTCTGCCTAGAGACCAGTGGATACAAGGGCAAGCTGTGTGCTTGTGTCCTCCTGTGTGCCCACCCGCTTCCTTTCCTGGGCCTTGTTTCCAGGCCCATATTGATCTCTGGGCCCAAAGCAAGATGGGTCTCCATCTATACCCAGGAGGCCCCTGGTGGGGCAGGAGATAGTCCTTGATGCTTGGGAGAGTTGTAGTACTAAGGTCCCTATAGGGACACCAATTTTAGCTGGGTCAGGGAAGTCTTTAAGGAGGATTTGGGCCTAGCCAGGACAGGGGGAGGGAGTTGGTTGGTGAAGGAGCGGGTAGTGGGCATCTCTAAGCCCATGAGGGCCTGATAGGGGACACCCATGAAAGGCACTGGCTCTCCAATCATGGTTGGAGCTTCTTGCCTGTGCAGGGTGTTTGGGTGGGAAATGAGGCTGGAGGGGAGGCAGGGGCCCTAAATGCTGGACTGGAAGCACCGAGGGTATGTGAAGAGAAAGGCCGAGAGGGTGGGGCCCATGCGGCCACTGCTCACTGTGTACCAGGGAAAGGCCACACTGCCTGTCGCTTCTTCCTAAGGTGGGCTCTCCTCGCCAAAAAAGGATACCAGGAGCGAGATCTGGACCCGCAGATATCCGTCATCACCAAACTCAAAGGGGTTTCGGTGACTCAGATCAAGGAGCTGGGTAACCGGCTGTGGGACGTGGCGGACTTTGTGAAGCCACCACAGGTAGGTGCCTTGGTCCTGCTGCCAGGCGGTGACACTTCTGACACCACCCTTGCGGTGAGTGTGTGCATGAGGGGCGTGTGATGCTTGAGCAGGGCGCCGGCACCTCATAGGGCCAGGCTTGGGAAGGGCCTTACAGAGGAGTGGTACCTGGGTGAGGCTTTCCAGGATGTGTAAGAGGTTTCCGGGTGGACAAGGAAAAAGACCAGGAAGCCAGGCCGGAGTAACTTTATGAAGGCTGCCCCTGGAAGACTGAAATATTTAGGAACTCAAGGCTGGAGCTTGAGGGTGGGGCAGGAGAAGCCCCTAGTGGGCAGGGGCTCAGGGTCTGGAGCTTCCTGAATGCTCCCCTCCCCAGCCTGGGGCACTGCTGTCAGGTGCCCCTCCTGTCCCTTCCACGCAGCACTTCCAGCTCCTTCTCCGACCCAGATTCTCCATAGCCTCGGTTTCTACCTTTATCCTGCCAATGCCGAAATTGTAGCCCCAGTGACCACCTCCCCCGAGTGCAGCTGCCTCCTGGGTGAACACCTACCATGTCCAAAGAGAAATCATCTCCCTTTCCTGGTGTGGCCTCTTTTTATCCAGTGAGGCCCAGAGCTGGACCTGTGCTTCCCTTCTGTGCATTCTTTCTCCTAGCGGTGTTCACTGCTGCCTGGGTCATACCTGGATGAGGCCATGATCTTCTAGTGGGTCCCCCAGGGCACGCCACCCAGCAGCCAGCCTGAGCTTTCCTACGATATCAGTCAGAGCCTGCCAGCCCTTGTTTCTACTCTGGGAAGACTCCCTTTCCATGGTGGTGGCCACTAAGTCCAAATCTTGACCACTGTCATACCCACTACCTGCTTTCCTTCCTGGGTGTGCATTGCCCCAAACTTGCAGAGCTCACACACGCAGCACTTGGGTGTCAGCCACCTGTCGTTAGCTACCCTTTGCCCAGGTGGAGCTCATCACCTGCTCCCCTGGTCCCTGACCATGCATGCAATTGAAGGGGTCGAACTACCCCTAACGTGGGCAGGTCCCCTGTCCAGCTCAGCTCTGGATGTTCAGTGCCTAGAAGCAGGAAGAGCTTGGACAATTCTGTGTGAGAGAATGAGTATGAACATGAAAAATACACTCGTCTCAAAGTGGCAGCAGTGGGCTCTCAAAATGGCCAGAACCCCCACCCCAGCCTCTTATCACTGCTTCAACTGGCCTCCCTGGAGACACTTTCCTGGGGCAGAGTTGATGATGTGTTTGGGCCAGGACCCTTTTCCCCCCAAGCTGAGGTGCTAGTTCCAGTCTCTCCTTTTGGGGGAGGGAAGCAGGGACCAACCCTGACACTTGCTTTCTAGGGGGAGAACGTGTTCTTCTTGGTGACCAATTTTCTTGTGACGCCAGAACAAGTTCAGGACAGATGCCCAGAGGTAAGGCTGCCCAGGAGCTTCCCGGCAGGTCCCTAGTTCCTCTGCCAGCCCTGGGTCACCAGCCATGTCCCTCCTTCTCCTTCCCACATAACTGAGGGTTCAGTACGTGCTACCATCTCTCAGGCACTGAGCTAACACCTTTTTCTGAATCATTCCACTTAATCTTCACAAATACCCTGCCTGGTAGGAATCATTGCAGTCCCATTTAAGATGAGAAGACAGGGTCTCAGCAAGGTAGACTCACATGCTCAAGGCTGTCCAGCCTCTGGACCACTGAGCTGTCTTCTGGAGCCTTCCACCATAGCATTCTGTGAGATGTCCAGGCCCTTCCCAACCTGTCCCACCGCTAGGCACCCACCAGCTTGTCAGTATAACACCCAGAACTGGGTATAAGGCTCAGGTGAGCTCTAATAGCAAGAGGCAAGCTTAGAAGAAGATCACCTTCTCTTTCCTTTTTTTTTTTTTTGCGGGGTGGGGTAAGATTTATTTATTCACTTTTAGAGAGACAGCATGGACATGTGTGAGTTGGGGGTGGGGCACACTGATGCAGAGGGAGAGAAAGAATCCTGAAGCAGACTCGGGGCTGAGCAAGGAGTCCCACTTGGGGCTCAGTTCTAGGACCCTGAGATCATGAATTGAGCCAAAATCAAGAGCCTGCTGCTTCATCAACTGACCCCCCTGGCGCCCGATTACCTCCTCTTTTCCATGCACAGTCTCTATTAATGTGTCCCAAGTCAGCGTCCATTTCTGTGGGCAAACACAGCACACTCCTGGTGATGCTGAGGTCAGGGTCACTTATAACCTCTGGATATTTTTCACTACAGTTCTGGTCACACCAGAGTCTCTCACTCCCTATTCTTGTCTGTTTCTCATCCGGAATCACAGGTTTTCCACCTGAAATCTCACCTTCTCTCCTTGCCTAAGGATGTCCCACAATTCCAGTGTCTGTCACAGAGCACACTTGCTCTTCTCTCCAACAGTGGGTTTTTTTTTTTCCAAAATTTTTTTTATTGGGATAAAATGCATAGAACACAAAATTTACCTTCTTACCCATTTTTTAAGTGTCTGGTTTCTAGCTATGGATTTTGTTCGAGCTGTTGGCACCCAGGACATAGCCCTGGAAGCCTAACTCCATGGTGACCCTTTTTAAAAATCAGGATTAACATTTAATTACTTATGAGGCTGGAGAGTGACTGTGGGGTCACCTGTCCCCTGTGTCCTGGTTGTTGGTGGCACCACAGATGTTGGGGGCGTCACATGTCCCAGGTGGGCCCTGTCTGCAAAGGAGGTAAAGTGTGTGCACAAAAGATGTGCAAATGCCCATGATATCCTCCCTTTTCTAAATGTTCAGAAGATATCTAATTAATGTTCAGTGTGTAGGCTGTCCTGAAATTTTGCTGAAGCCATCCTCTGGAATCCGTGTGATTCCTCTTTGCCTTGTGTCCCGGCTTTGCAGCTTCCCATGAAACTTATGGGGCTGGGAAGAAATTCATCAGATCTGACAACATGGCTTCCTGAGATGGTCCAGCGTTCCTGCCAGCTCCTCTTGGGGGTCCTGGTCATCCGGTCCCTCCCACATGCACTGCTCTCCTTGGAGAGTAGAGCCTCTAGCAGACATCTGCTGAGCCTCAGGGAGGGTTGTGTGTGTGTGGCCATGGTGCGGGGAGGGCAGGCCCAATGCCAGGGATGCAAAACTCCACCCCTTGTACCTCGAGCAGTTCCTACACAGGGAGCCCAGCCAAGGAGGCAGTTCCTGTGATGTGGGCAGAGGCTGTAGCTGGAGACCCAGGGAAGCGTGTCTGCCAGCCCAGGGCCTCAGGAAGCGTTTCCTGCAGGACTGGAGACTCAAGTGGGCTCTTGAGCATGTCTGAGCAGAGGGAGCTGTGTGAGAGGAGGCACCTCTGGGGTCCCCTGCTGTGGAGTGGGGTTGGAGCCTAGATCTGGATTAAGGGGGCAAGGGGGTAGCCCGACATCTCAGGGGCCCTGTGAACTCTGCTGAGGAGCTGAACTTGATCATAGCAGCATGGCGGAGGCAGAGATGGTCTCAGCTGAATGAAGGGAGGCAGATGAGGCAGAACCCAGGCCCTGTGGCGGTCATCATGGTGTCTAACTGGAGGAGCTGGTGGTCCAGCTGGGGTGGAGAAGAGGAGTGGACTCAGGACACAGGGGGCCCTACTCTGTCCTCTGCCCACTTATCATAGTCCCAACTCCCCATGGTCCCACTGTCTCATTTGGCTTGGAGTCCCTGAGCCTTTCTTGCTG
Source organism: Lutra lutra (assembly GCF_902655055.1). Lineage (NCBI taxonomy): Eukaryota > Metazoa > Chordata > Mammalia > Carnivora > Mustelidae > Lutra > Lutra lutra. The sequence continues at coordinate 64,860,662 of NC_062289.1, read as the reverse complement.
GCACCGCGTTCCTCTGGCTACCTGAGCCCTGTGACCCCAACAGTGGTGTTTATTGTTGGCCTGGTGTGGGATTGTGTCTGTGAGAGTGTGCCTTCCTCTCCAGGGCTCTAGGGCCCCCAGAAAGCTTGCCACATCCCCCTTCTGACTGATCCCTAGAATATGGTGAGTGTGAAGGCACTAATGTCCCTGCTTTACAGAAGAACAAGCAGGGAAGGGACTAGTCTGTGGTCCTTCAGCAAGTGTGTGCGGTACTACCTACTTCCCTACCCAGACCCCGCCAACCAGGGTCCTGCCCTTTGTTCCCCACACCCAGTGCCTCCACCCTGGCATGAACTTGCCCTTCCCGGAGTCCCTTCACCTTCCTTGTTCTGTCATCTGAGTTGGACCAGAGGGTCTGGGTCTCTGGCTAGGAGAGAACCATGAGGAAGGAAGGAGGCTTGCTCTGCCTTGGAATACAGCACCTGTATCTCTACCTGGCTGGGTGGAGGGGCTGCTCTTTTTATTTGTATCCCCCCCAGCTTTCCTATGTGCCCCCACACACACTCAGGCATCTTTATGGAGCTTAGGTGGGGAGGGCTGTGTCCCCACAGCCTGCAAGTCTGGGTCACAGAGGGGAGACACACCCCGGGCCCTTGGCAACTCTGCTTTCCCCATCTCAGCACCCCTCCATCCCGCTGGCTAATTGTTTGGCTGATGAGGACTGTCCTGAAGGGGAGACGGGGATCCACAGCCATGGTAACGTGGGCCCTGTCTTCCAATGCCTCCCCTGGATGGGGGCTCCAGGGGCTGGACTGGGACCCTGGGTGGCTCTTGAGGGCAGGCCTGGTGGCGCCTCTGTATCTCTCCTTTCTGTCAACGGCCCCCTGCCCCTGCCCGCCCCCTAACCCCAGTCCCCTGACTCTGGAAATTTGAGGGCCTGGAGTTTGTCTTGTGTTTTCAAGGCATAAAAACGGGCCAATGTGTGGAATTCAATGGGACCCACAGGACCTGTGAGATCCAGGGTTGGTGCCCCGTGGAGAGCAGCACTGTGCCCGTGTAAGTGTCCGGTCCCCCCACCCCCCCACCCCCAGGGCAGGGCCCCAGAACTGCAGAGTCTGCCCTGCATGAACTTCCCCTCCACCCACAGGAAGCCCCTACTGGTCCAGGCCGAGAACTTCACCCTATTCATCAAGAACACAGTCACCTTCAGCAAGTTCAACTTCTCCAAGTAGGTGTGGGTGGATCTTGCTGGCCCCAGAGCCTGCTGGTGTCCTACCTAACCTGAACCTTCCCCCATTCCCCTCCCCAGGTCCAATGCCTTGGTCACCTGGGATGACACTTACTTCAAGCGCTGCCGCTATGACTCACGCTACAGCCCCTACTGCCCTGTGTTCCGCATTGGGGACCTCGTGGCTGCGGCTGGAGGGGTCTTTGAGGACCTGGCATTGCTGGTGGGTCCATGAGGGGCAGGGCTCCAGGAGGGCTCCGGGAGAGGGTCCGGAGCCTGTGTGCTGGTGAAGCAGTGATGTGCCGTGTGCAGGGAGGTGCCGTGGGTGTCCGAATCCACTGGAATTGTGACCTGGATGCTGGGGGTTCCGACTGCCGGCCCCACTACTCCTTCCAGCTTCAGGAGAGGAGCTACAACTTCAGGTGCAGCCCCCACTGCCCTCCTGCTCCTTGGCCAGGTCCCCCCTCATCTGTCCCCCTGTGGCAGCCAGGACCCACCACACAGCAGCCCACCCCTCCGGGCACCCTGCTGTGTGTCCAAGGAGGGTCCCAGGGACAGGAGGGGAGTTCTCAGCCCCAGGTCCCCCAGCATGGGCTCTGGTCCAGCCTCTCCCCTGATCCAGTCCCCCGCTCTGTGACTCTTCACCCCCAGCCCCTCCCCCACGCCATCCCACCTCTATCTAGCATCTCCCTCCTCAGCACACAGGGGGGTTTCTTTTTTACTTTTGCCTTAGGTCTTATCTAAAAGTTCTCAAAAATCTATAGAAAAGTACAGAGGTTAGTACTGTGAACACCTATACCCATCCACCCTTCATCTGTGTCCTCTAGGGTTTTTTTTTGGGGGGGGTGTTGGGTTTTATTTTTTAACATCTTGCCACATTTGCTTTCTGTCTCCCTCTCTAGAGTGAGCTGGATATATTTAGATAGATTTCAAAGGGAACTATTTGAAAGTGAGTGGCAGACATCTGACACTCTTCCTCTCAACACTGTCCTGAGAATGAGGACCTTCCCCACGTGACTGCTGTCCCATTGTCACACTCAAGAAATTTAACATTGGCAAAATAAATCTAATATTTAAATTTCCCCAACTGTGCCAGTAACGGTCCTTTATCTTTATTTTTCCAATCCCGGATGGACTCAGGAACCTTGTGTTGCATTTATTGTCACATCTTTGAGTCTCCTAAACAGACCTCCCCCATCCTGCCAGAATCCTCCTGCCACTTCCTGTCATCTGGTCATTGTCACAGATCTGCACCCAACAGCCACTGGGCCTGGAGATGATGCTCCTTGATATCCCTTCCACCCTTTAGACTCACACAGCCCAGGGCCTGCCTCCCTACCTGCCCTCACCCCCACTACCAGTGCCTGTGTAGGGACCCTTTGGTCCCCTCTGCCCCCTCAGCAGGCAAGGAGCTTCCAAGAGGCGGGTAGGTCCCAATTTGTCTTTCCCCTGTGCTCCCAGCCATGACACAGGGCTGAGACAGCCCTTTGATAGAGTCAATAGATGAGTAAGAAGGAGGCCCGGGAGGACCAGGCCAGCCCAGGAGTGGCAGCAGAGCAAACCACCCGACTTTCTTTCCTGCCCGCAGGACAGCCACCCACTGGTGGAAGGCCTCAGGTGGGGAGGCCCGGAGTCTGCTCAAGCTCTATGGGATCCGCTTCGACATCCTCGTCACTGGGCAGGTGGGAGGTGTTGGGTGAAGGCAATGGGGGGTGGGGGGTGGGGGAGATAGTCATAGCCCCAGAGGCTCAGTCCAGGTCTGTCTCAGGCAGGGAAGTTTGGGCTCATCCCTACGACCATCACTCTGGGCACTGGAGCAGCTTGGCTGGGCGTGGTGAGTCTGGCCAATGTGGGCTCCCTCTGGCTACAGTGATTGTGAGCCCAGTCCTGCCAGGTGCACACCGAGCACCCCAACCTCCACCGTGCATGATGTTGTTTCTGGGGTGAGGGCTGGGGAGGTGGCCAAAGGGCAGGCTGAGGGCCAAGACACAGGTTTGCCCTGCCTCTCCCAGATCACCTTCTTCTGTGACCTGCTGCTGCTGTACGTGGATGGAGAAGCCCATTTCTACTGGAGTACCAAGTATGAGGAGGTGAGCTGTGGGCCTGTCCAGACCCCGGGCTCTATATTGCTTTGCAGGATATTGACCAGAGCCCTGTTCTGATGTTCTCATCTGCAGGCAAAGGCCCCGAAGGCCACCCGCAGCCCTGAGCAGACAGAGCCAGCTTCTACACCTCTGCATGTGGCTGCCCAGCTGTCTTAGAGGGGACCCAGTCTGGGAACCAGACACCAACACCAGAGTGGCCATGCCTAGGCTCCCTGCCCCCTTGGCCCATTTCTGTGGCTGTTTCCTGCTCTTTGCAGGGTAGGGGCCCCATCTTGGGGACCTACTGGATAAAGTCCCAGCAGGTTAGGGGAGAATTCCACCCTTCCACTCCCAGACAGACTGACCATCCCCTGACTCCAGCTTCAGCAGGGAGCTGCCTGGGTCAGGGGCCACAGAAACCAGTTTTGTATATAGACTTGCAGCAGAACAGGCGCTGCAGAAAAAGGGAGACCCTGAGGCACCCACATGGCAGGGCAGTGGACCAGTAGGGGTCCTGCTCTGTCTAGGTCTAGAGAACTCTCTCCCAGTCTCTGTCAGTAGTGTTCCCAGTTCTCTGCTTACCAGATGTCAGCACTGGCCCTCCCACTGGCTTTGGCCAACTCCAGCCCTCCTCCCTCTGCCAGCACCCTACCCTTATTTTAGGTAGAGTTCCCCCATCTCAGTTGCCCTGCACTGGGATCTGTGTAACCCAGGTCTGAAGCAAAGTAGAAAGAAGCCTGGCAAGAGGGGTTATCTCCACTGCTCTGGTGTTGGGTCGCCTTGGACATGTTCCTACCCAACTCTGGGCCTCGTCCATAGAACAAAGAGTGGGTCGGCAAATAATCTAACCCCTTGAGAACTCCAGGCAAGGGCAAGACACCCTTTGGTCTCACACTTGCCCAATTTGTGAGCATCAGCTCATCTCTGGTGGTAACCCTTGGGCTATGGGGTTTGGGATAGGGAGGAGAGGGGAGAGGAGCTGAGATGGTGGTCACTGGGTCCTTTGGGATCTTCTATAAGCTTCCTCATTACCCACCCCCCCCAGTCCAACTCCTAGAACCCACACCCTAGAGCCATGGGGGTAGGAAAGCTGTACTCTGGAATTTATTGCTGCCCAATGTCATATCTAAGAACCTGTCCGGGCATCTGCTTGTCCCAGCCTGAGGCAACTGCATGCAGGAGACCTTGATCATAACCCCAGGCAGAACCCAGTGGCTAGAAGGAATGTCCCTAACAAAGGACACAAAGGCCCCCAGCAGGCTGCCTTGGTATCTTTCTGGGGTCTGAGTCCCTCCTGTTGGAGAATGTCCCCTGTCCCAGAGTCCCACAGTCAGGAAGGGAGGAACAAGAGCTTCAGGAGCCAAACTCCCTGTGGTCCCAGGGCAGAGGCAGGAATTTGGGAGTACCCACCCGAGGGAGGCGAGGGGCTCCAGTTGTGCTGGTTGCTTGGTGGCAGAACAACGAAGACCAGCTGGGGAGGGCCGGGGCTCGGGCTCAGTCTGGTCTAGCATCTGGAATCATTTGGCTTCTGGAGCCTCAGCAAAGCTTCAGGGTCTCTGCTGCTTCTCAATCCACAGAGCAGTATCCATGGGGAGGCAGGTTCAGGAGAGCCAAGGGGAAAAAACATGGCTCTGAGGCCCGGTTATTGGAGTGGGGTCCCATGTACCTGGTTGTCCTCAGGGACCAAAAGAAAGCTGTGATAGCTGCAGAAAAAGTCAAGGAGTAAAGCCTGCTAAAGCCAGCAGCTTCCTGTGTTGTCCTTCTAGGCAGGATCGGGGACTTGGAAGCAACTCTGATGGACCTAGTGTGGCTTTAGGGAGATCACTGGGGGAAGGGGCATGGTGGGTCTGGGGACCCCCCAAGGACTGGGGCCTCACAGCCACCAGCTGGGCTTGGAGGTCCCTGGAGGCATGTATCCCATACATGGTGTACCACCCTGAGCCTTTATCGCAAAGCCCTTGAGGGACAGGGGAGAGAGGGAGGAGTGCCAGCTACGACAGACAGCTGTGGCCAGGGCCTGAGGCTGGAAGCAGCTGTTGCCTCGTTCTGCCTGTGAGTGCACACCGCCAAGGTAGCTGTGCAGGCCATGTAGGTACACACCTCAGAGGAGCCCTGGGCAGGCCTCGGGGGCATGCTATGCTTTCTGGGAGCCTTGGGAACCCAGGAGGACCCTGGAACTCCCCTGCCCTTCCTAGACAACCTTTCTGGGGCCCAGACTTTGCTCTCTAATCTGCCTCCCCCGACCAAGGGACATATGGGGAGAGCCTCGGGTGGGGAGAGCCTGAGTTTGCCCTTTTCAAGCACCCTTCCTCTCTTGGTGTGTGTAGGGGTATATAGAGCTCCCCTCTGAGCTGGGCTGAGGGCACTAGCCCTCCCCTAGGACCCAGGCCATGTGGTGTGTCTGATTCAGGGTAGTCCCAGAGCTGGTGCCTCCCTCTTGCCAAACCTCGGCATCTTTGCTGTGAATTGGAGACAATAACCTGCTTCTTGGGGGCTAAGGGGATGGGCAGGAAAGCACTCAGCGCCACAAGGAATGAAACAGTGGACACAGGGCGCCTGGGTGGCTCAGTGGGTTAAAGCCTCTGCCTTCAGCTCAGGTCATGATCCCAGGGTCCTGGAACGGAGCCGGGGCATGGGGCTCTCTGCTCAGCAGGGAGCCTGCTTCCCTTCCTCTTTCTCTGCCTGCCTCTCTGCCTACTTGTGATCTCTGTCTGTCAAATAAATAAGTAAAATCTTAAAAAAAAAAAAAAAGAAAAGAAAAGAAACAGTGGACACAGCAGCAGGGCATGTGGCTGGCCAGTAGGTTATTATTGTGGCTATCTGGGGTTGCGGGCCACCCCTCCCACAACCCCCCCGCCACCCTCATCCACCCCACCTGCTCAGATAGCTAGACTTGCTCATGAACATGAAGGCGCTCAACAAAATATTCACCCCACCAGCAGTGGCCATGGCCCACTCCCCCAAACCCAAAACTAGGCACTTGGGCTAAGGCCCCAAGGTCTCGAGGACCCCCTCAGCATGGACAGGCCTGCAAACCTGAGCTGGGTCCGAGACGAGGGACTCCCTACCCCTCTGGGATCCTGAGGACATGGGGGAGGGGCAGAGCAAGCAAGGACAGGCCTCTTGCTTGATTCATGGACTGGTAGGCTGCTCCATGGGGCTGGGCTCCTGGGCAGGCACCTGGCTGGAGGGCTGCACTGGCTGTACCACCTCCTCTAGGCTGGTGCTGGGGAACACCACGTAGCGTGTGGCAGTCAGCTCCGGCGGCTCCCGCTGGTTCTCTTTGCTGTGCCAGATGCCATAGCCAAAATACACAGTGAGTCCTGCAGGAGTTGTGGGAGACTGAGGGGCGGGTCCCAGCCCTGCTTGCCCTCCTCGCTTGCCTTCTCCCGGCAGCCCTCCTGGGGCCCCCACCCTGCCCCCCCCCCCCCACTCACCGATCAGCAGCCAGATGGAGAAGCGCAGCCAAGTCAAGTAGCTTAGCTTCAGCATGAGGCTAATGTTGAGGAGGATGCTCAGGGCTGGAGTCAAGGGCACCATGGGGATCTGAGGGGGCAAGAGTGGGGCTGGGCTGGGCTGTAGGGAAGGTCTGCTGGCTCAGGGCCTGATTTCTCAAGAGTCCACAGAACCTTTCTCCATCTCTGGACATCTGGGAAATAAGAGCCCCCCTTGTCATGCAGAAAAAGAGAGGGATGGGTGCATGGCCGCCCCCACCCCTGTGAACCCTGGTTCATCCTGGCACAGCAGAGGAGAGGAAGGGGCAAAAAGAGCTAGCTGGGCTGAGAGCCAGTGGCCATTGGCTGGGGGAGGTACCTGGAAGGTGTCTTGCAGACGCTGTTGCTGGTAGGCCCCCAGGACGAGGAGGCTGAGCAGAAATGTGACAGAGCTGAGCAGGAGCAGCAGGATGTAGCCCCAGTAGGGGAGGTGCAGGGCTGAGTCCCCGAAGACCAGGACACAGGCCAGAGTGATGGCTGAGGCCACCAGGATGCCGAGTGCCCAAGCCACAGCAGCTGAAGGGCTGAACCTGCCTAGGAAGCCCAGGTAGGGCCTCAGGGCTGGCCGCAGCTGCCCGGGCTCGGGGCCTGAGGTCTGCTCAGTGCCCACCAGCTGTATGTGGTCTGAGAAAGAGTGGTACTCTTTGACCCTGGAGCCAGGGCTGGCTGGGCCTGGGGAACTGGCTGGAGGGGCCTTTTGGAAGCGTAGCACCAGAATGCTGGTGGCCACGAAAGTGTAGGCCAGCAGCGTGCCAATGGACAGGAACTGGACCAATGCCTCGAGGTCCAGCAGCAGCGCCAGTAAACTCATGAGGCCCCCGAATACAACGATGCCTGCCAAGGGCACCTGCGTCCGGGGGTGCACTCGGGCAAACACCTGGAAGAAGAGCCCGTCGACGGCCATGGCATAGACGATGCGTGGCAGGGAGAAGAGGCTGCTGAGCAGGACAGTGTTCATGGCTGTGGCAGAGGGTGGGTGAACTGGTCAGCATAGTGGACAGGCCCACCAGGGGCCCCCACTGGGAGCCAGGACAGGCACAACCCCTTGGGAACATAGGCATGAGTCTGTCTGGGATCTCAAAGTGAGCCTGAGTGTATGTGGGATGTTGGATTATTACCCTCTCCATCCCTCCAACCCCCACCACCAGGAATGGGACACCCTAGTTTAGGCGACAGGCCCATCAGAGAATTTGATGAGCGTTGAGCCCTTTTCCCAGCAAAGGACCTAGAAGCACAGGCTTAGAAGTGCTATTTTAGGTATCATTGGGGGAAGGAACAGTGAGGAGGGCCCTTCCAACAAGCCTGGAGAGTCTAATGGTTAGCACCTTCTTGGACCTGTTATGCAACTGGTAACAGACTCAGATGGAGAAGTGCTCCCCAGGAAGCTTAGGGTGGGGGCCCCACTGCCCTGTTCACTCCCACTGTGCTGGAAAGGACCCTTACCGCAGATGGAGCCAGCTGCCACGATGAAGCCAGCCCAGCTATAGCCCCGCCGGTAGAAGGCGTCCGCTAGGGCGGAGTCAGGGTTCAGGCTGTGCCATGGCACCATGAGGGTGAGCACAGTGGAGACGAGGATGTAGGCGCCGGCGGCCAGGCTAAGCGAGATGGAGATGGCTATCGGCACGGCTTGCTTCGGGTTCCTGGCTTCCTCGCTGGAGGCAGCAATGACATCAAAGCCCACGAAGGCGTAGAAGCAGGTGGCGGTGCCGGCCATGATGCCGGAGAAGCCAAAAGGCGCAAAGCCCCCCTCCTCGGCACTCCAGTTGTGCGGGCGGGCCAGGATGAAACCCAGGATGATGATAAAGATTATGAGGACCAGGCTGACCACAGAGAAGGCGTGGTTGAGCCAGGAGGAAACTCGGGCTCCGCAGGAGATGAAGGTAGAGGCCAAAAGGATGATCCCGGCAGCCAGGAAGTCTGGGTAGTGGGCCAGCAGGGGCACCTGCCAGGTTCCAATGTGGGCCTGGGTGAAGTTGTGGATGCGGTGGTTGAACATAGAGTCCAAGTAGCCACTCCAGGCACGGGCCACGGCTGCACCACCAATGAGGTACTCCAGGAGCACGTTCCAGCCGATGAGGAAGGCCCACAGCTCACCCATGGACACGTAGGTGAACAGGTAGGCAGAGCCTGTGCGGGGCAACCGGGCCCCAAACTCCGCATAGCACAGCGCAGACAGCAGGGAGGCCACGGCGGCCACCGCGAAGGACAAGAGCACCGCAGGGCCGGCCATCTCCTTTGCCACAGTGCCTGTGAGCACATAGAGGCCCGAGCCCACCATGCCACCCACGCCCAGCAGGGTCAGGTCCAGCGTGGACAGGCAGCGCCGTAGGGATGTCTCCATGGTTGACTCCTCCAGCGGCTTCAGCCGGTTCAGTTTTTGGCAGAAGCGCGCCAGGCCGGCAGCGCTGGGCAGCCCCCTGACCATGATGGGCAGCTGAGAGGAGCACCAGGCCAGCTGCCTGCACCTACCAGGGCCAGAGGGGAATGACAGGTTGCCCAACCAGGTACGGACCAGGCTTCAGCCTGCTCCGTTCATCCCCCTGGGGACCCGAGTGCCTGCATAGCTAGTTTGCCTGGGGGCTGGGATCAGTCAGGAGTGGACAGAAGGTCACACAGGGAAGAATGGAGATCCTGTCGGCCTCTGGGCAGGTGAGGGAACCTTGTGCTGCTGGACCTGGGCGCTTTAGTGTGGTGGGGGGATTCTGAGGGTGAAAAGGGTGCAGCTCTACGAAGTGCAGTTGGGAAAGGCTCCTTGGTCGGGTAATCGGAGAGCAGCGTGGAAACCCCAGGCTTCCCGGGAGCTGGGCAGGGCCACCAGGACCCGGAACAGGAGGGGCTCTGCTGTCCTGGGCTGAACCAGGTGGCCTCCAGGGCTCAGACGGTGGCACTCACCACCCCGCGCGCGCGCGCGCGCGCGCACACACACACACACACACACACACACACACCACCCCGAGGGACTTGGTTTTGGCCGAGCCCCCCGAAGCCAAAGCTCCATTCCCTGCCCCCGCCCCAACAGGCCACCGCCGCCCGCTGCCACTGCCACCGCCTGCGGAGCCAGTTCCACCCGGGAATCCGAGCCTTTGCCTCCTCTCAGGCTCGAGCACGTCCCTGCAGAAGTCGCTGAGACTCACCTGCTGTCACTGCTGCCACTGCTCTGCACGCTGTGCCTGCCTGGCCTGGCTGACGCCGCCTGCGCGCAGAGCCCGCCCCCACCCATCCTGAGCCAGATCCAGCACGAAGCCCCACCCACCTCGCCATTCGCTTAAGCACCCACGTAGCCCACCATACCCATACCTCACCTGATGGAGCCCCTAAGTCACCAAATCTACGGACGTCCTGTTACTGTGTCTGGTTCACAGATGGGGAAGCCCAGGCCACCAGGTAAGTGGCTAATTCAGATCACCCCCCGGGTGACCCTGGGAGGCAGGCAAGGTTAAGGACCCAGTCTGGAGGGATCTGGAACCCTTCCCTTTGCCACTGCTGCAGTAACCCTCCTTGATTCTTCACCTCTGCACAGGTACTCCTTTCAGCTGGTCATTATTCACGTTCCCTTCCCCCAACACTGGGGCGTTTTGGGGGCGGGGTCAGGCAAACCTCTGGTAAGATAAAGTGTGGGTCTGGCTGAGTAACCTCAGGCAATCCCTGACCGGTCCTGTACAGTGGGATGGCAGTAAGCCACCCTCATACATTGGCGAGGGAGTGCAGAATTTTTGGGAGGGTTCTGTGTGTTGGAAGAACTCATGCCGGATGCTCTGAGCCTTGTCCTAAAAGGCAACAATCTATAGCCTTCCAGTTCAGGGCACTCCCAGGGCCCTGCAGATGCCAGTGACAACCCCTCCTGGCCTAGGAGCACCTGTCAGGCTTGGAGAACCCTGGGGGACCCCAACAGCAGCTTCCCACTTGTGGGTATCAGTGAGAGGTCATATGCTGAGCACTACTCCATGCCACTCCCCACACCACAGGTGGTCCCCATGTCCCATCATGGAGTCCTCGAAAGTTCCCCTCAGGCTTCCTTATTCCTGGGGCTGAGGGGTCTTTGTCCTGCTTTTTTCACTTTTTGAAAATGAAAAATTTGGTGTGACATGGTGTTAACTTGTCAGCAAAATCATGGTAGTCCATGCAAGTAAAGCAAAACCAAAACGGATTTTAGGGGTACCTACAGCCACTCTGGATCAATGAGCTGGTGACAGGGTGGGGGACTCCCAGCAAGATGGCGCCACTTGGAACACTGCCTTGGCCAACCCCCTTGATCCCTTCTGATATTCTGTTGACGTTGTCTTGAGGAACTTCAGATGGGCTCCCACTTCCTACAGGGATGACATCTCCCTTACCTTGCTCCCCTTGGTCTAAACATAAGTAAGCAGAAATGCCTCCACAAAAATCTAAAAAAATGCATTTCTTTTTAAAAATTATTTATTTATTTATTCGACAGAGAGAGATCACAAGTAGGCAGAAAGGGAGGCAGAGAGAGATGGGGAAGCAGGCTCCCTGCTGTGCAGAGAACCTGACTGTGGGGCTCAATCCAGGACACTGAGATCATGACCTGAGCTAAAGGCAGAGGCTTAACACACTGAGCCATCCAGACACCCTAGAAAAATGCATTTCAACCCAGGAGACTGGGGCAGGTTTGTAACAAAAGCTCTCCCCCAGGCTTCATCAACAACCACCTGAGAACTGGCACGCAGTGTTTCAGAGAACTGACTTTTTAACCATCCAGAGAAGGCTCTCCACGTATATAAGTACATATTTGAGGGCAAACATAGCTGACACAGTGAACTGTAACCTTTGGGGATGTGACAGGGCCAAGTTCTGGGACCCCGCTGAGCAAGGCAGTTACAAAGAGCAACCTGATGAAGACGCAGTGACGCTAAAGCACCAAAAAGAGAAAAAGAAGGAAGAGGAGGAGGAGGGAGAGAGGGGGAGGGAATACCTCACTTATTCTGCAAAGCCAAAGGCATCACAAGAAAGAAACACTACAGACTACTTTCTCAACAAAATAATAGCAAATTGAATCCATCAACATATAAAAAGGGCCAAGTGGAATTTATCCCAGGAATGCAAGGTTTAACATAGGAAAATCAAGCAATGTAACATGCCATGCTAATAAAATAAAGAACCAAACCACATGATCATCTTAACATACACAGAAAACAAGCACTCACCAAATGAGGAATAAAAGGGAACATCCACAGCCTGCTATGAAAAACCTATGGCTTAAAAAACCAACCAACCAACCAACCAACCAACCAACCAACCAACCAACCTTTGGCTTATATGCTCAATGGTAAAAAACTGAAAGCTTTCCCTTGTGATAACAACATAAGGATGTCTCCTCTCACCACTTGTACTCAACATTTTACTGGAGGTAGTAGCCATAGCAATTAGGCAAGCATGTGCAATAAAAGGAATCCAAACTGGAAAAGAAGTAAAACTATCTCTAGTCCCAGATGAAATGATCTTATGTATAGAAAATCCTAAGGGATCAACCCAATGAAATAAATAATAAACAAGTCCAGAAAAAGTGCAGAATACAAGAGTAATATATATATATATGTATATGTATATGTATATGTATATGTATATGTATATGTATATGTATATGTATATATATATATGTGTGTGTATATATATATATCAGAGAATCTAATGTGTAATATGGTGACTATATTTGACAGCACTGTATTACATAATTGAAATTTTCGGAGAGTGGACCTTAAATGTTCTCACACAAAAAAAATAAATATGTGATGCGATGGATGTGTTAATGAACTAGATGGGAAGAAACCTTTCACAGTGTTTAAGTAATCAAATCATTGTGATGTATGCTTTAAATATCTTACAGTTTTGTTAATTATATCTCAATAAAGCTGGGGAAAAATTCCAAAATCAATTGTATTCCTATATATTAGCAATGAACTCTCCAGAATGAAATTAAGAAAATAACTCTGCTTACAGAGTCTCAAAAATAAATATATTTATAAAGATATTTAGAATAATACATCAATTATATCTCATTAAAGCTGGGGAAAAGGATGCTTAGAATAAATTTAACTTAAGAAATGCAAGACTTGCACACAAATTAAAGAAGACCTAAATAAGTGGAAAGACATCTCATGTTCATAGACTGGAATACAATATTGTTACGATGACAGCGCTCCCCAAACCTGTCTCCTGATGCAGTGCAATGCCTATCGAAAACCCAACTACCTGTTTGCAGAAATTATCAAGCTGATCCTAAAATTCATATGGAGATGCAAGGGACCCAGAATAGCAAAAACGATTCTGAAAAAGAATAAAGTTGAAGGGGCGCCTTGCTAGCTCAGTTTGTGGAGCATGTGACTCTTGATCTCAGAGTTCTGAATTGAAACCCCACGTTGGGTGGAGAGATTACTTAAAAAAAAAAAAAGGAGGGGCACCTGGGTGGCTCAGTGGGTTAAAGCCTCTGCTTTCGGCTCAGGTCATGATCCCAGGGTTCTGGGATCGAGCCCCGCATCGGGCTCTCTGCTCAGCGGGGAGCCTGCTTTCCTTCCTCTCTCTCTGCCTGCCTCTCTGCCTACTTGTGATCTCTGGCTGTCAAATAAATAAATAAAATCTTTAAAAAAAAAAAAAAGGAATCTGGGGCACCTGGGTGGCTCAGTTGGTTAGGTGTCTGCCTTCTGCTAAGGTCATGATCCCAGGGTCTTGGGATATAGCTCTGCATTGAGCTCCCTGCTCAGCAGCGGGCCTGCTTCTCTCTCTCCCTCTGGCCCCCACTCCTCCTGCTTGTGCTCTCTCTCTTTCTGTCAAATAAATAAATAAAATCTAAAAAATAATAATAATAAAATAATCTTGAAAAAAGAGAACAAAGTTGGAGTACTCCCACTTCTTGATTTCTAAACTGACTACAAAGCTACAGTATTCAATACAGTGTATTACAGAGAAAAGGATAGATATATGAATCAATGGAATAGGGCTGAGAATCCAGAAACATGACCAACTGATTTTTAAAAATTTTAATTTTAATCTGTCCAATTTTAATCTATGGCCAATTGACCTTTATTTTTTTTTAAATTTTTTATTTATTTGACAGAGACAGAGATCACAAGTAGGCAGAGAGGCAAGCAGAGGGCGGTGGGGGGGGGAAGCAGGCTCCCTGCTGAGAAGAGGGCCCGATGTGGGGCTCGATCCCAGGACCCTGAGATCATGACCTGAGCTGAAGACAGAGGCTTAACCCACTGAGCCACCCAGGCACCCCAACCTTTAAAATCCTTAAAAAATAGACTTTATTTTTTTAGAGCAGTTTTAGGTTCATAACAAAATTGAGCAGATGGTGTAGTTCCTATATACCCCCTATCCTCACACAAGCACAACACCCCCCCAAAAAAATCAGTACCCCCTGCAGAGTGATACGTGTGTTATAATCAGTAAGCCTACATTGACACACCATTATCACTCAGGGTTCATAGTCTACACTCAGTGTCCATAGATGTCCTACATTCTATGGGTTTTGGCAAATGTATAATGTGTATCCACCATTATTATATCATACACAATTGTTTTACTGTCCTAAAAATCCTCTGTGCTTTGCCTGTTCCTCCTTTGCTCCACCCTAACCCCTGGCAACCACTGATTGCCACGGTTTTGCTTTTTCCAGAACGTCACATAATTGGAATCATACAGTATACAGCCTTTTAAGATTTTTTTCATTTAGTACTATGCATTTAAGATTCCTCCATGTCTTTTCATGTCTTGATAGCTCATTTCTTTTCAGTGCTGAGTAATACTACATTATCTGGGTGAACCATAGTTTATTTATCCATGCATGTACTGAAGTTTATCTGGGTTGCTTCCCAGTTTGGCAATTATGAATAAAGCTACTAGACACATCCATGACCAAGTTTTGGTGTGGACATAAGCTGTCAACTCATTTGCGCAAATATGGGCATATCTTGGAGATATTGCAGGTTGATTCCACTGAATAAAACAAATAACACAATAAAGCAAGTCAAATGAAATTTTTGGTTTCCTGGTGCATATAAAAGTTATGTTTACACTATACTGTAGTCTATTAAGTGTGCAGCAGCATTATGAAAAACAATATACATACATTAATGAAAAAGTACTACGGTGCCTGGGTGGTTCAGTTGGGTAAGCATCTGCCTTTGGCTCAGCTCATGATCGCAACATCTTGGGATCAAGCCCCATGTTGGGGGGGGGTCCTTGCTCAGTGGGGAGTCGCGTCTCTCTCTGCCTGTTGCTCCCGCTGCTTGTGCTTGCTCTCTCTTTCTGCCAGATAGATAAATAAAACCTTTTTAAAAATTATAAAATGAAAAAATACTTTATTGCTAAAAAATGCTAAACATCGTGTGACATTTCAATGAATCAATCTTTTTGCTGGAGGAGAGGGTCTTGCCTTGATGTTGATGGCTGCTGACTGACCAGGGTGGTTATTGCTGAAGGCTGGGGTGGCTGTGGCAATTTCTTTCTTTTTTTTTTTTAAGATTTTATTTATTTATTTGACAGACAGAGATCACAAGTAGGCAGAGAGGCAGGCAGAGAGAGAGGGGGAAGCAGGCTCCCCGCTGAGCAGAGAGCCCGATGCAGGGTTCGATCCCAGGACCCTGAGATCACGACCTGAGCCGAAGGCAGAGGCTTAACCCACTGAGCCACCCAGGCGCCCCAACTGTGGCAATTTCTTAAAGTAAGACGTGAAGTTTCCCGCAATGATGGACTCTTGCTTCCACAAACAATTTGTCTGTAATGTGCAATGCTGTTTGATAACATTTCACCCCCACTAGAACTTCTTTCAAAATTGGAGTGAATCCACTCAAACCCTGCCACCGATTTATCAACTAAGTTTATGATATATCTTTATCTTTATATATCTATATCTTATATATATATATATATATCTTATATATATCTATATCTTATATATATCTAGACAACTATATCTTTAGTTGTCGTTTCAACAATTTCCTTTTTTAAAGATTTTATTCATTTATTTATTTGAGAGAGAGAGAGTGGGGATGGAGGAGGAGCAGAGGGAGAGGGACAAGCAGGCTCCACACTGAGCTCAGAGCCCAGCATGGTGTTCAATCCCATGACCCCGAGATCACGACCCCTGCCAAAATCAAGAGTTGGCCGCCCAACCCACTGAGCCACTCAGTCTTCCTGTCATTTCAACAGTTTTCACAACATCTTCACCAGGAGTAGATTCTATCTCAAGAAACTACTTTCTTTGCTTATCCATAAGCAGCAACTCCTCATCTGTTCAAATGTTATCATGGAATTATAGCAATTCAGTCACATCTTCAGGCGCACTTCTAATTCTAGTTCTGTTGCTATTTCTACCACATCTGCAATTACTTCCCCCACTGAAGTCTTGAACTCCTCAAAGTTGTACATAAAGGTTGGAATGTACTTCTTTTTTTTTTTTTTAAAGATTTTATTTATTTATTTGACAGAGAGAGATCACAAGTAGACGGAGAGGAAGGCAGAGAGAGAGAGAGAGAGGGAAGCAGGCTTCTTGCTGAGCAGAGAGCCCAATGTGGGACTCGATCCCAGGACCCTGAGATCATGACCCGAGCCGAAGGCAGCGGCTTAACCCACTGAGCCACCCAGGCGCCCCAAGGCTGGAATGTACTTCTAAACTATTGTTGGTATTTTGACCTCTTCCCATGAATCATAAATGTTCTTAGTGATATCTAGGATTGTGGATCTTTTCCACAAGGTTTTCCACTTACTTTGCTTAGATCCATCAAAGGACTATCTATGGCAGTTATAGCCTTATGAAACATATTTTTAAAAAATATTTTATTTATTTATTTGAGAGAGAGACAGAGAGAGCATGAGTAGGGAAAGGGGCAGAGGGAGAGGGAGAGGGACAAGCACACTCCCTGCTGAGAGAGGGAGCCCAATGCAGGGCTTTATCCCAGGATCCTGAGGTCATGACCTGAGCTGAAGTTAGATGCTTGACTAACTGAGGCACCCAAGTGCTCTTATGAAATGTATTTCTTTTCTTTTTAAGATTTTATTAATTTATTTGACAGAGATAGACACAGTGAGAGAGGGAACACAAGCAGGGGGAGTGGGAGAGGGAGACATAGCCTTCCTGCCAAGCAGAGAGCCAGACATGGGGCTCAATCTCAGGATCCTGATCGCAACCTGAGCCGAAGGCAGATGCTTAATGACTGAGCCACCCAGGTGCCCTATGAAATATATTTTTTAAAATAAGACTTAAAAGTTGAAATTGCTCCTTGATCCATGGGCTGCAGAATGGATGTTGTGTTAGCAGGCGTGAAACCAACATTAACCTCATTGCACACCTCCATCAGAGCTGTTGGATAACCAGGAGCATTGTCAATGAGCAGTAATATTTTGAAAGGAATCTTTTTTTTTCTGATCAGGAGGGCTCAACAGCAGGCTTAAAATATTCAGTAACCCACGTTGTAAATAGCTGTGCTGTCCTCCAGGCTTTGTTGTTCCACTTACAGAGCACAGGGAGGAGAGATTTATCATAATTCTTTTTTTTAAAAGATTTATTTATTTATTTGAGAGAGAGGGAGAGAGAGACTGTGTGTACACGTGTGGGGGAGGGGCAGGGGGAGAGAATCTTCGAGCAGACCCCCCACTGAGTGCAGAGCCTGATGTGGGGCTCCATCTCACAGCCTGTGAGACCACGACCTGAGCCGAAACCAAGAGTCAGATGCTTAAGTGACTAAGCCACCCAGACACTCCACTTTTTTTCTTTCTTTTTTTTTTAGTGTAATTCTTAAGAGCCATAGGATTTCTGGAATAGTAAATAAACATTGGCTTCCACTTAAAGTCACTAGCAGCATTAGCCCCTAATAAAAGAGTCAGCCTGTCCTTTGAAGCGTTGAAGCCAAGCATTGACTTCACCGTTCTATCTGTGCAAGTCCTAGAGGTCATCTTCTTCCAATAGAAAGCTGTTCCTGTCTGCATTGAAAACCTGTTGTTTAGTGTATCCCCCTTCATGAATTATCTCAGCTAATCTAGAAAACTTGCTGCAGCTTTTACATTAGCACTTGATGCTTCACCTTGCACTTTAAGTTAAACCTTAAGCCTCATGAAGCAACCTCTACTGGCTTCGAACTTTGCTTCTGCAGCTTCCTCACCTCTCTCAGCCTTCATGGAATTTAAGAGAATTAGGGGATTTCTCTGAATTAGGCTTTGACTTAAGGGAATGCTGTGGCTGGTTTGATCTTCTATCCAGACCACTAAAACTTTCTCCAGATCAGCAATAACGCTGTGTCTTCTTATTTCTCTATCATTCATGTGTCCACTGGAGTAGCACCTTTTTCAAAAAAAGGTTTTTATTTATTTGAGAGAGAGAGCACATGCATGTGTGAGAGCATGAGAGGGGAAGGGCCGGAGGGAGAGGGACAAGTAGACTCCCCAGCTGAGTGGGAAGCCCAATGCATGGCTCAATCCCAGGACCCTGGGATCATGACTTGAGTCGAGGGCAGAGACTTAACTGACTGAGCTCCCAAGTGCTCCTGGAGTAGTACTTTCGACTTCCTTCAAGAACTTTTTTCTCCCACATTCTCAGCTTGGCTAACTATATGCCACAAGAAACCTAAGTTTTGGCCTATCTTGGCCTTGGGCATGACTTGCTTATTAAGCTTACTCATTTCTTCCTTTTGGTTTAAAGTGAGAGCTACATGACTCTTCACTTGAACACTTAGAAGCCATTGCAGGGTTATTAATTGGCCTAATTTCAATATTGTCATGTCTTAGGGAATAGGGAGGCCTGAGGAGAGGGAAAGAGATAGGCAAACAGCCAGTTGGTGGAGCAATCAGAACACACACAATATTTGCCCACAAAGTCTGCCATCATATATGGGCATGGTTTGTGGCACCCTGTAACTATTACAACAGTAACAGCAAAGATCACTCACAGACCACCGTAACAGATACAATAATAGTTAAAAAGTTTGAAATAGGGGCGCTTGGGTGGCTCAGTGGGTTAAAGCCTCTGCCTTCAGCTCAGGTCATGATCCCAGGGTTCTGGGTTTGAACCCTACATTGGGTTCTCTGCTCGGCGGGGAGCCTGCTTCCTCCTCTCTCTCTCTCTCTCTGCCTGCCTCTCTGCCTACTTGTGATCTCTGTCTGTCAAATAAATAAATAAAATCTTTAAAAAAAAGTTTGAAATATTATGAGAATTGCCAAAATGTGACGAAAGACACAAAGCGAGTAAATATGGTTGGAAAAATGACACTGATAGACTTGCTCTGTGAAGGGTGGCAATGCTCAATGCATTTTATAAGATTTATAAAAAACTCAATAAAGCAAAGTGCAACAAAACAAGGTATGCCTGTACCAAGGAATGTAATTCTTGTATCATATGGTAAGAATATGTTTAGTCTTTGAAGAAGCTGCCAAGCTGTACCATTTCGCATTCCTACTGGCAATGAATGAGTGTTCCTATTGCTCAGTATCCTCAGCAACATTTGGTAATGTCAGCATTTTGGATTTTTGTCATTTTAACGGGTATGTAGTGATATCTCATTGTTGTCTTAAGTTGCAGTTCCCTAATGACATATAATGTTGAGGGGCGCCTGTGTGGCTCAGTGGGTTAAGCCTCTGCCTTCTGCTCAGGTCATGGTCTCAGGGTCCTGGGATCGAAACCAGCATTAGGCTCTCTGCTCAGTGGGGAGCTTGCTTTCCCCTCTCTCTCTGCCTGCCTCTCTGCCTACTTATGATCTCTCTCTCTCTCTCTCTCTCTCTCTGTTGAATAAATAAATAAAATCTTTAAAAAATTTCTGTTGACATATAATGTTGAGCATTTTCATATGCATATTTGTCATGTGTATATCTTCTTTGGTAGGTGTCTGTTTGGGTCTTTTGCCCATTTTTAATGTGGTTGTTGGTTTTCTTATTGTTGAGTTTTAAGAGTTCTTTGAATACTTTGTATGATAGTCCTTTATCAGATGGCTTTTGCAAATATTTTCTTCTAGTCTGTGGCTTGTCTTCTCATTCTTTTGATGGCTAATTGATTTTTGGCAATGGTGTGAGCCAATTCAATGCGGGAAAAGAATAGTCTTTTCAACAAACTGTTCTAGGACAACTGGTTATGCACGTGTAAATAATTACTTCACATCACACACATAAATTAACTCAAAATGGATCGAAGATCTAAATATAAGAGCTGAATATAAAACTGTCTTGTGACTTTGTTAAACTACATTTTCCAAAAAGATTTTTTTATTTATTTGAGAGGGAGAGAGGGACAGTGGGTCATGAGTGTGGCGTGAGGAGAGGGGCAGAGGGAAAGGGAGAGAGAAACTTAAGCAGACTCTAAGCTGAATGCAGAGCCCTGCATGGGGTTCAATATCATGACCTTGAGATCATAACCTGGAAGGAAACCAAGAGTGGGCCACACCACCGAGGTGTCCTTTAACATTTGTTAAGTAGAGCCCTGGAGGCACTGGATGGTGAGCCTACGTTCCACAGAAGACCATAAAAAAGTTGAAATAGAGACGTTTATTACTTACAGGTTCTAGAAGGGATACATAGCATACCTTGAAGGGCCACACCAGGAGGTTAGGGCGGGGTTCAGGCAAAGAGCTTGGCAGAACCCGGGGTACATCCCTTTATTAAGGTCTACAGGTGGAGTGCTTTGCTATTCCCAGGCTAAGTCGATTCAAATTCAAAAGAATAGGTTTTGGCAAACTTTGCAGAGGTCTTATCTAAAGAGTGCACACAGGGAAGGCCCTGGGAGGTGCCCTGAGAATGCTTATCACAAGGACGATTAAGAGTCATATCAGGGATTTACATTTACCTGCAAATCTCTGAGCTGTTATCTAGGGCATATACTCTTGGGACCCGTCAGTATCAGTTTAAGGCCACTGCAGGCTCCTTAGCCACAAAAAAATAGTTGCTGAGGCAGCAACTTTCTGGATTAGTTTAGATAAACTCTCAACAAACTCTCAACAAACTCTGAGAAGGAAACAAAAGAGTACATCTTCATGACGGTGGTTTAAGGAATCGTTTTTTAAATATGACATGAAAAGTTCAAGCAACCTAAGAAAAGTATGGATAAACTGGGCTTCAGTAAAATTTAAAACTTTTGTGTTTGGAGGGACACCATCAAGAAAGTGAAAAGGCAATAATCCACAGAATGGAAGAAAATATTTGCAAATCATATATATGGTAAGGGGCTTGTATCCAAAATACATAAAGAGCTCTTACAACCCAATGATAAAAAGACAAGTAGGCTAACTTAAAAATGGGTAAAGAGTTGGGGGAGAGGAGCGCCTGGGTGGCTCAGTCAGTTAAGCCTCTCCCTTCTGCTCAGGTGGGGATCCCAGAGTCCAGGAATCTTGAGCTTGCATAGGACTGCCTGCTTAGCAGGAAGTCTGCTTCTCCCTCTCCCTTGACCTCTACCCCTGCTTGTGTGCACTCTCTTGTGTGCACTCTCTCATTCTGTCAAATAAATAAATAAAATCTTTATTTCTTATTTAAAGATTTTATTTATTTATTTGACAGAGCAAGAGAGAGAGAGAGAGTGCAAGCTAGGGGGAGTAGCAGGTAGAGAGAGAGGGAGAAGCAGACTTGCCACTGAGCAGGGAGCCTGATGTAGGTCTTCAACCCAGGACCCTGGGATCATGACCTGAGCAGAAGGCAGACACCCAACCAACTAAGCCACCCAGGTGCCCCTAAATAATCTAAAAAAAAAAAAAATGGGGGATGGGTCAAAAAATGGGTAAAAGATCATTAATGGAACAGATTGATGGTAGCTCTACTTGTGATGAACATAGCATAATATACAAACTTGTCAAATCACTAAATTGTACACCTGAAAATAATGTAACATTGTGTCCACTCTACTCAAATAATCAAAAAAAAAAAAATCTATGTAGATGGGTAAAGGATCTAAGTAGGCATTTCCCCAAAGAAAATATACAAACATCCCATAAGCACATGGGAAGATTCTTGTCATCATTAATCATTAGTGAAAATAAATAAATAAATAAATAAATCTTTAAAACGTGTATATAATCTAAAACATAAAAATATTTACTGAGAATTAAGTCCGGGAAAAGTTAGTGACCTCCATCCTAATCACCTTATGAGTAAAAGGTGCTTGCTACCCTGCTCTCTACCTCCTGCTGTTTTGTGACCCTAGACAGAGGACTTGTCCTTCCTCATCCCACACCCCAACCCTACTACCACTCAATTGCACCTCTGACCTTCTGGAATCTGCAAGTAGTAATAAATAAGTATTTATTAATTTTTTTGTTATTTTTCAGTAGGCTCCATTCCCAATGTGGGGCTCAAACTCACCACCCGGAGATCAAGAGTCATGAGCTCCATTGGTTGAGCCGGCCAGGCACTCATACCTGTTCTTAATTCAATACGCCACATTGAGCTTCTCAACACACTAATTCTTCTTATCTCCACACCACACTCTATCTGAAATCTGCTCAAGCATGGGAGGAGTATGGAGCTGAACAGTTGTTCCCCCTGAATGCATGGTGGGCATGTTCCAAACCCAGACCATTTGAACTGCCATTGTGAACATTACCTCATACCTCAATGGACCTTGAAGTGGTAGGCAGGGCAGGAAATCTGCATTTTGCATCTGTGTTTTTGAAAATTTTTATATTAATTTATAAATTATTATAATGTATTTTATGTTTCTATTACTATACATACTTTGTATTTATTTATTTATATTCTCAGTATTTAACTCCTTTTTGGTCTGGTCTTCCATATGAAAATTCTAGTTCATTCAGGTAGTACTTAGAAGAACCAAGAGAAGGGGCTCTTTTCTTCTGCAGGGTAAATACAGACTCTCCCATGGAGCAATAGCAAGAATGGGGTAGTGAACCGAGCGCATCAAACTCCCTTCCAGGAACCTTGCAAACTCTGTGTGTCCTTTCACTAAGGTGTGTGAGTGGGTGGGTGGGTAATTCTTTGGCTTTCTGCAGTGTGAGGTCTCCTGTCCCTATCCTCACCCTGTGGTCTTATGCACTCCCTAATTGGCCAATCCAGTGTGCACCTGTGGTTGGTTTCCAACCCACCCAGTAAATCCAAACTCCTTGGTCTGGCCACAGTCATGCTGGCCCCACCCAGAACCTTCCATGCTACCCTCTTCACCGCAGTCTGCGTGCTCCTGGCTGAATCTTGCAACTCTAAGACCTCCTTGTCCCCAGGCCCTCTCTGCCCACGCCATCTAGGTCTCTTTGCTGCTTGGAAAACTCGAGATACTTTCTTTGAGACCTAGATAAATGCTGTCTCCTAGAAGGCAGAACTAACCTTTCCCTCTTTCCTAGAGTTCCCCAGCCACTTCCTGCAGGGAACCTATCACGTGGTCCACATCATATCCTCTTCTTGCAGAAGTCCTATTACATCTGCCCCTGAGAGATCCAGGAGTTAAAGATTCTTACCAGCCCAGGTTATTAACATCAGCATCAGTAAAAGGCTGCTAAAGAAAAAAAAAAAAAAACAAAACCCTAAAATGTATCTGCTCGAGCTTAAGTCTGCAAGACCCTTTCACCGTTAACAGCCCTTGTCACTTCCAATACTCCTGTAAAAGTATAAAACTAAAAATGTAGGAAGACTACATTTTACAGATGAACATATGGGGCTCGGGCAATGCAAACTACGGTAGCATGGCCTCCACCCCTAATCGGGGGCGCCCCGCTGCCACCCCTCTACAGTCGTTCATTGGGCATTAGCCCGGCAGCTTCCTGCCAATGTTCCAAGAGACACTCAACCTCTGCATTCCCACCACCAGGTCGCTGCTTCCCGCCCAAAGTGATGACCAATCAAAAGCGATTTCGCAGGTCAAGAAAATAGTCAATCACGATTTAGATCCCGACATGGGACTCGCCCCTTGAAGTGGTCGGAGCCAATGACATTCGTGAGCAGTGAGCCAATCAGGACGCGCGATGCGGCGTGGAGGGCAGGCAGTTGGGCGCGTGGCATTGCACTGAGAGGAGGTGAAATCCGGCGTGCGACCAGGAGGCAATCACAATGGTATGACGGGAGGCTTCGACGGGGGTGTCGGGGGCCGTGGGGCTCTGGGGGGCAGATCTAGGTGGCAGTGGGGCGCGAGGGTGACTCTGACTCCGCAGGTCTAGGATGCTTGTGCTACCAGGAGCGTGCGGGTCCGGGGTTTGCGCCCGCTGCCCTCGCCCTTCCAGACTCTTCCTTGAGCACCACTAGGTGCTGCATTCGAATTCTCCGACTTGTCTCTGTTACTCTGTGGGCTCATGAGGGCGCTTACAGAAATAGGCAGTATTTACAGCGTCTTGAATTAAGGATCATAGAAAACGCATATATATGCTGAAAAATTTTGCTTCCTTCATTAGATAAGGTATTTATTTATTTATTTAAGTTGGTTTATACTTCGAGTTTTCTTAGTGCAAAACCAAGCAAACGAGTAGATAGGCTTACATTCCCCTTTCTTGCACCGAAGGTAGCACACAAGGGGTGCCTGGGTGGCTCAGTGGGTTAAGCCTCTGCCTTATCCTCAAGTCTTGATCTCAGGGGCCTGGAATCGAGCCCTGCATCGGGCCCTTTGCTCGACGGGAAGCCTGCTTCCCCCTCTCCCTCTGCCTACTTGTGATCTGTCAAATAAATAAATAAAATATATGTATTTTTTAAGTAGCACACAGTATACAGTCTTGCACCTTATTTTTGCATTGTAGAAAAAATCCAGCGCCCTCCATATCCACCTACAAAGATCTGCATTGTTGTTTACAGCTGCACAGTATTCTAGTGTGTGGCTCTAGATCATTGAACCTGTTTGGGGTCGCTAGATACTTGGATTTTTTTTCCAGTCTGTGCATGTGCCCTTTCTTACTGGTGTAGGTGCATATGCGTGCGATGCCAGAAGTGGATGGCTGTGATTTTGTAGATATTATCAGATGCCCTTTTATTGGCAATATATGTGAATTCCTGACTTCTACAGCAGGCTAAGCTTCTGCCTTTAAGTCATGCATTTTATATCCTCAGCTCATAGATCTACTAGGTAGTTGGTTGAATTAACACGTTAATAGTTTGCACATCAATTGAACACAGCCAACGCCTCTGTCATTGTGTATTTCTGAACAAGCAGTGCCTAAGAGGACAGCCTTAGGTGGAGAGCAACCAGAACAGTCTTCAGACAGGACTTCACGTGGTCCAGTTCAAGTTTCACTTGTTCCCAGTTAACTGAGGCTGAGACTTCATCCTGTTTCCTCTGCCGATTACTGTGGTAGCTTCCAAACTTTGTGTGTGTGTGTGTGTGTGTATACAACTATATATATATACAAGCTATATAATAATTCACTATATAATAATTCATACTAACCTCTGCATTCTCCCTTTGTAAAAGTTGGTTTTGAGGTGTCTCTTACTGGTCATTGCACAGCATGAAATCAAGCTGCTCAAATAAATTCCTTGTAGAGGTGAATTATTCCAAGTATAAAGGAAAGGTATCTTCTGTTACCATACAGGTAAAAGGAAGCTTCAAGATTAGAAGATATTTGCGCATTTCTTCATTTTTAGGAGCTATTGTTTTTAGCAAAGGCTTCCTCTTAAGAGAGGAAAACACCATGATTTGTCCGAAGATTTATGATTTATCAGAATCCTGATTTATCAGAAAAGCTATTCCACCATAGTTGCTTGATATGTTATGGTCTTCTCAATTTGAAATGCCTGAAATTTGATTTTTTTTTTTTTTTATTGTTTGACACTTTATTTTGCCTTTGTTGTACACAGCGGAAGCAGGAGCCCCGGGAGGGGAAGATGTGACCCCTGGAGTCCCATCTTGGTCTTGTTGTGGGAGGGCTAACCCATGTTCTGTCGGTTGCCATAGCCCCTAGGATGGGTGTCCTTCCAGTCATCCCACTCCCGAGCTCTGTGGAGAGCTTGTTCATCCTCCTCATCCTCCTCCTTTTGTTCCTGATCTTCCTGTTGCTGAGTACTTCTTTCAAGCTCTGCTGGTGGTGTCTTGGCTATGCCCTGATCTGGTAATGCTCCGTATTTCCGATGCTGATCGTACCAGTCATTCACCGTCATAGATGCCAGACTTGGATAACCAGCTCCAAATACTTTGGCTTGGGCCACATTCCGTGTGAGAACGAAGGGTTTCATTGGAGGCCTGTCCTGACGAGCTGAATGAGAAGTTGATGCCTCTGGTGAGGAGTCTTTTTCTCTCAGGATCTTCATCTCCTGGTCAATGCTCTCAATCTCTTCTAAGCTGATACCAATCCACCTTCGAAGGTGAAGGAGGTAATACTCACGAACACGCTCATCATCTGCTTGACCAGTTTCCACAGCAGATTTCAGTGCAGACAACCTATGCTCCACTTCCTTCTTCTGCCTGTATCTCTCTATTTTAGCCTGTCTCTGCGATGCCATAGCAGCGAGGCTAGGATAGGCCATGGAGGAACTAGCAGTGCCATTATCAGTTGAGTTGTTCTTGGTTTTGGGCAGCTCAAACTCTGCCACATGATAGTACTGGCACTGAATTAAGTAGTTTAAAAAGTGTTCTCGAGCCCACTGCAAATGATCTAGACGCTTGCTGGGGTTGACTTGTTTCATGGTGAGCGCTCCTTGAAATGCTGGCACCATCAGGTACTTCAGGTCGGTGGAAGCAATCTCTTCCAAATCTTCGTTTCGGCTGAACAAGTCGAGCTGCGATAACATTTCGGAAGCCTTCTTAAGGAGGTCTAGTCCCTTGAACTAGTGATCACTCCTGGATCACTCGCGAACCGGTGGGTTCAGTCGCTACTTCCACTTCGTCTAGAAGCTGCTTGCTGGTTTCGAACAGCTCGGGGAGCCGCGGCAGCAGCAGCTCGTCTTCGGCTGTTGCCATCTTGGGGGAGGGAGGAACCTGAAATTTGATTTTTAAAATTCCTAGTACTGGGGCGCCTGGGTGGCTCAGTGGGTGAAAGCCTCTGCTTTCGGCTCAGGTCATGATCCCAGTGTCCTGGGATCAAGCCCAGCATTGGGCTCTCTGCTCAGCGGGGAGCCTGCTTCCCCCTCTCTCTCTGCATGCCTCTCTGCCTACTTGTGATCTCTGTCAAATAAATAAATAAAATATTTTTAAAAATAAATAAATAGGGCGCCTGGGTGGCTCAGTGGGTTGGGCCGCTGCCTTCGGCTCAGGTCATGATCTCGGGGTCCTGGGGTCGAGTCCCGCATCGGGCTCTCTGCTCAGCAGGGAGCCTGCTTCCCTTCCTCTCTCTCTGCCTGCCTCTCTGCCTACTTGTGATCTCTCTCTGTCAAATAAATAAATGAAATCTTTAAAAAATAAATAAATAAATAAATAAATAAAATTCATAGTACTTAGCTGAACAAACTAGATTAGGAAGCTGCTGGGGAGGGGGAGGTGGTGGCAAGTTGGCCATTCTCGGTATTTTGTGTTTATTAGAAGGGTTTGTGTCAGAAGATGAATTTATTGGGAATCCCAGCAGCAGAAATTTTGCTTAAAATCCAACTTTGTGCATCCCTGAGCCTCATCACAAAGTTGAGTACCTTCTGAAGAATTTGTCCCTGCCTCTAAAGGTAACTTTTTTTTTTTTTTGACTCATTATTGCAGTCTGGTTGGAATCAGAATTAGACTTATTGGCTGTGATATAGTCCCTTGTCTTTCACTTATTAAAAACAAGGCCAAAAGCAGAATTTGGGGTCTCAGACCATCCGTCCTAAAAGCTGGGAGATTACAGTGTGGGATCAGGAAATTAGAAACAACTTGAAGTGGTTTGAGACTTTTGTTTTGA
Source organism: Lutra lutra (assembly GCF_902655055.1). NCBI lineage: Eukaryota > Metazoa > Chordata > Mammalia > Carnivora > Mustelidae > Lutra > Lutra lutra. Next base: position 64,833,154 of record NC_062289.1, on the reverse strand, counting down.
AAGATTTTATTTATTATTTGACAGAGAGAGAGAGTACAAGATGGGGGAGCAGCAGGGAGAGGGAGAAGCAGGCTGCCCGCTGAGCAGACACTCAACCAGCTGAGCTACCCAGGCTCCCCTAGTTAGAGATTTCTGAACTATAGTGTGATCATAATTAGATGATGGGAAAATAATACCCATGGTTACAATGATCTGGGCTTGTTGCCAGGAGTGCTGGGGGTGGAGGCAGCTGAGGGTCTTGGCCTTGCTCTTCAGGGCAATGGTGATTGTGACTGGTGGCAGGAGCAGGGCTGCTCAGGGGTCTCCTCTCCCCTCCCGCTCAAACTCTTATTTGAATAATTCGGAATTCGTTTAGACTTGTCTTACGGTTGGCGGAGAATATGGTCTGCTTGGCAAATGTTCCCTGTGCGTATGAGAAGAATGTGTATTCTGCTGTGCGGGGTGGAGTGTTTTCTTTCTTTCTTTTTTTTTTTTTTAAGATTTTATTTGTTTATTTGACAGAGAGAGATCACAAGCAGACAGAGAGGCAGGCAGAGAGAGAGAGAGAGAGAGGGAGTTTTCTAATGTAATTTAGGTCTGTGTGGTAAATGATGTTGTCCAGGTCTTCTGTGCCCTGACCGATTTCCATCTGATTCAGTTATTGAGAGAATGTTGAAGTCTTTGCCGACTGTCCCACCTTTCAGTTCTGTTTTTCTTTGTACATTTCGAAGTTCTGTATCAAGAAGCGGTGACTCTGATGATACATAACCACTGTGGACTGTTGTGCCTTCCTCTCGATCTGGTCCCCTTTACCATTATGAAATGACCTCCTTTCCTTAGTAAAATTCTTTGCTTTGAAAGCAACAGTGTTGGTCCTGGCCTGCTCTATCCCACATTGTCCCCTCCCAGGCTGAGTGCTCTCTTCTGTCGGGGCTCCTGTGAGCCATGTGCTGTCCAGCCAGGTGTGACCCAGGCAGCCCCCTCACCAGGGACAATACCAGGAACTTTGACACTCTGGGTTCCTGCCCACCGTGGTGCTCTTGGAGAAGTGGGAGACGAGTGGCGGAGTGAAAGGCTCCAGGCTCACCACCTTGTTCCCATGTGCCTGAGCCAAGTGACCGCCCTGCCGCATGCCTGCGCCCTCCTCCCAGCCCTTGTGCCCTGCCTCAGCCAGGGTGGTGTTTCCTCTAAACCTGCTTGGAGGAACACCTGATGGCCCCGTCGCATCCATCCTAACTCCCTCCTGCTAGACCAAGGTCAGTCCATATGCTAATAGCAAGCCAGCGTCAGCAGAAAGTAAAATTAAATGGAAACTGCCCTGCTCATCTAGCCACTCTAGCTTGCCTTTGGTTTAGCCTTAGCACAGTATATCATTTTCCATCCTTTACTTTGGAACCTATCTCTGGGCTTCTTGCAGTTAGCTAATAGTTAGGCTTTGCTTTTTCTCTAACAATCTGCCTGTTAATCAGGTATTTTCATTTAATTTGTAATGTTGTTTAATGTGATTAGTGGTGTGGTTGGGTTTAAATCTACCAGGTTGCTATTTGTTTTCTGTTTATCTCCTGTTTGTTCCCTCTTTCCTCTCTTTTCCTGCCTCTTTTGGATTGTTTTTATGATTCCATTTTATCTTTTTTATTAGCTTTGTGGCTGTACCACTTCATTTAATTTTTTTGTGGTCGCTTTGGGGGTTATAGAGCACATCTTCATTCTGTCGCAGTCTGCCCTTAAGTGCTATAATACCATGTCCCAGCCATATACTTCCATTCCTCCTTCTTGCCTCTTTGGTACTGCTGGTCATATTTTAATTTTGTACAAGCTATAAATCCCACAGTAAATCATTGTTTTTGCTTTAATGTTCGATTCTATTTTTAAAATTCAACAAAAGTTCTTTTATGTTTGCCCAAGTATTTAGTTGTTTTGGTATTCTTCGTTGCTTTGCGTAGTTCCAGTTTTTCATCTAATGCTTTCTTTCTGTCTGGTATAATTCTTTCAACATTTCTTGTTGTAATGATCTGCTTATAATTAATTCCCTCAGTTTTCGAATGTCTGACAAAGTCTTTATTTTACCTCTTTTTAGTTTTACTGACTTATCACTCTCATAAAATAAAATAAATTCTGTAATTCAATGAGGTTTAACATTTATGAATTTTTTTTAAGATTTTTAAAATTTCTTTATTTAACAGAGAGAAAGATCCCAAGTATGAAAAGAGGCAGGCAGAGAGAGAGGGGGAAGCAGGCTCCCCGCTGAGCAGAGAGCCTGATTCGGGGCTCGATCCCAGGACCCTGGGATTATGACCTGGGTAGAGGCTTAACCCACTGAGCCACCCAGGTGCCCCTAACATTTATGTATTTTTTATTTTTATGTACCTTTTATGTATTTTTTAAATCAATAGAATTATATCTGTTCTGTTGTAATTATTTGCCAGTTAGTATTTCTGTAAAATTTTAATTTAGAAAACTGTCAATTACATGATTAAACTTCTGAATGCAGTGAAATCTAGACAGAATTAGAACAAGTCTTTCAAAACACTGATCTTGGGGTGGCTCAGTGGGTTAAGCCTCTGCCTTCGGCTCAGTGGGTTAAGCCTCTGCCTTCGGCTCAGGTCATGGTCTCAGGGTCCTGGGATCGAGCCCCGAATCAGGCTCTCTGCTCAGCAGGGATCCTGCTTCCTCCCCCGCCCTCTCTCTGCCTGCCTCTCTGTCTACTTGTGATCTCCCTCTCTCTGTCAAATAAATAAATAAAATCTTTAAAAAAAAAAACAACACTGATCTTTTAACAGTGCAGAGGCTCTCCCTGTGTTCTTGGTTTTTTGGTTTTTTTTTTTTAAGGTTTAACATTTAGTAACATACTGATAATCCATGAAACCATCACCTCAGTGAAGAAAAAAAAACTCCCATTACCCCCAAAAGTTTCCTTCTACTCCTTTGAAAATCCTCCCTCTTGACACTCTTGCTCCACTACTAATCTACTTAGATGTATTTTCTAGAGTTTTCTATATATGGGATTATTGAGTTCATATTTTGGTGTTTGAATTCTTTCATAGACTGTAATTGTTTTGAGATTCATCCATGTTGCATGTATCAATATGGTTGCTTTTTCTTGCTGAGTATCACTTTTTTTGTGGTTAATTACACATGGCACCAAATTTACCATTTTAACCATTTAAGTATAATTCAGTCACATTAAGTATATTCATATATTCTGTAAGTATTCACTTATATTCTAGAACTTTTATGTTACCTGCACATCTTTTCATCTTTTTTTTAAGATTTATTTTTTTTAAGATTTATTTATTTATTTGACAGAGAGAGACACAGCGAGAGAGGGAACACAAACAGTGGGAGAGGGAGAGGGAGAAGCAGGCCTCCCGACGAACAGGGAGCCTGATATGGAGCGCCTGATATGCGGCTCTGTTCCAGGACCCTGGGATCACGCGACCTGAGCCGAAGGCAGACGCTCAACCGACTGAGCCATGCAGGCGCCCCACATCTTTTCATCTTTATTATATAATCAGCTATTAATTCCACCCAGTGTATTTTGCATTTCAGGCATTCCTTTTATCATTAGCAGTTTGATAGAGGTTTTTTTATATTTCTCCTCATTTTCTCTTCTACCTTCCTGAGATATGGATACGTAATAGCAATTTTTTAGAAAGATTTTATTTATTTACTTGACCGAGACAGAGAGAGACAGCAAGAGAGGGAACACAAGCAGGAGGAGTGGGAAAGGGAGAAGTAGGCTCCCTGCTGAGCAAGGAGCCTGATGCAGGACTTGATCCCAGGACCCCGGGATCATGACCTGAGCCAAAGGCAGATGCTTAACAACTGAGCTACCCAGGTGCCCCTACGTGATAACTGTTTTAATGTCCTCCTTTGCTAGTTCTGTCATCGACTAGTTCAGTCTGTTTGTATTGATTACTTTTTCTTTTCATGTATGGTTATATATTCTGTGTCTCTGTGTGTGTTTATACGTGGTAAGTTTAGATTGACATTATAAATTTTAAATTGTTGGGTGTTAGGGTTTGTTTTATGTTTTTTGCTTTGGGTTTTTTTGGTTTGGTTTGGTTTGGTTTGGTGTTTTTTTTGTTTTGTTTTGTTTTGTTTTTGTATTGACTTATTCTTAGGCTTTCTTCTGGGATGCTATTAAATACCTAGAAATAATTTGATCCTTTTGAGGCATGCTTTTAAGCTTTAGGTGAGTTCCAAACAGCCTTTCGTATAGGTCTCATTTGGCCCTACTACTGAGGACTCCTTTTGGTGCTTTGTGAGTTAGGAGGCCTTTCCTTCATGACTGACGGGAGCTCAGGAGTCCCTCACACACGGGTGCTGAGTGCCGCTCTACTGTAGACTCAAGTGGGACTCTCTGCTGACATCCTCAAGGCTCCTTGTGCAGCTTTCTCCCCACCACTGTTAGCACCATTTCTAGATGCTTTGGCCTCCCTGAACACTGAATTCTCTCTCAGTTCAGGGAGGTCCCAGGGCTTTAGGTTTCTTCACCACACCCCTACTCCCTCATGCAGCCTGGAAAAACTCCCCATAGTCTTCTGGGGCAGTGCTAAGGCTTACATTGCTTTAATCACTGTCTTGTGCTGCCTTTTGTCCAGTGACTTTAAACTTATTTCAGGGGCGCCTGGGTGACTCATTGTTAAGCAATTGCCTTTGGCTCAGGTCATGATCCTGGAGTCCTGGGATCGAGTTCCCCATGGGGCTCCCTGCTCAGCAGGGAGTCTGCTTCTCCTGCTGACCTCTCTCCTCTCATGCTCTCTCTCCCTCATTCTTTCTCTCTCTCAAATAAATAAATAAAATCTTAAACTGTTATTTCATATATTTTGTCTGATTTTCTAAGCCATGGTTTCTTTTTTTTTTTTTTTAAGAGTTTATTTATTTATTTGACAGAGAAGGACAGTGAGAGAGGGAACACAAGCAGGGGAAGTGGGAGAGGGAGAAGCAGGCTTTCCACCGAGTAGGCAGCTGGATGTGGGGCTTGATCCCAGGACCCTGGGATCATGACCTGAGCTGAAGGCAGACACTTAACGAATGAGCCACCCAGGTGCCCCCATAAGCCATGGTTTCTACTTGTTACATTACTTACTGATGGCTTGAAAGACTATAGTGACTCTATTACTATTCACAGTTTAAGTGTATGTCTGTCCATGTTGGATAGATAAGTGTTCAGATATAAAATTATTATTGGAAGCTCATGGGATATAATGTCTGAGGAGATCTTAAGACAACTGAGCCACCCAGGTGCCCACCCACTGGGCACCTAGGTGGCTCAGTGGGTGAAGCATCTACCTTCGGCTCAGCTCATGATCCCAGAGTCCTGGGATCAAGTCCCACATCCGGCTCCTTGCTTAGCAGGAAGCCTGCTTCTCCCACTGCCTGCTGTTCCCCCTGCTTGCTTTCACCCTCTTTCTCTCTGACAAATAAATAAATACAATCTAAAAAAAGACAACAGAATATTTTACAAATACTAACTTAGGATATTAGGTCTCATTTCCATGCCATATAGCATCGATTGCCTTAAAAACAAGGAGGTCTCAAGGTTTGTGTTCTGGTTCCAGCGCGAGTGCATCTCTATCCACGTGGGGCAGGCAGGTGTCCAGATCGGCAATGCCTGCTGGGAACTGTACTGCCTTGAACATGGAATTCAGCCTGACGGTCAGATGCCAAGTGACAAAACCATCGGCGGTGGGGATGACTCCTTCAACACGTTCTTCAGCGAGACTGGGGCTGGCAAGCATGTGCCCAGAGCAGTGTTTGTGGATCTGGAACCCACCGTGGTCGGTAGGTACTGGGGCACTTGGGCAGCTTTCCTGGGACAGTGAGAGAGTCTCCCTAAAGCCCCACCCACGTCCCCTGTGCTCCTTTGAATCCTTCCACAGAAAGGATGGGACACGCGAGTATATGCCTGTGGCTGTGTTAGGTGAGAAACTACAGGGTGAGTGCTTAAAGTGTCTTTGGCACCGAGGCTCCTAATGCAGGAGAACCTAATATCCAGGAAAAAGAGGCTGGTAATAGATCTACTCGAGGCCCTCTCAGACCCAGGCAGGTGGTTGTGTAGACCAGGGTGCAGGGTGCCCGGTCACGGGTCCTTCGTTAACGCTGCCCACAAGGTGTTGCCGGTGCACAAGAGTCTTGACCTGCATCTTAGACGCAGAAGGTAAATAGAGAACATTCCTTGGGATCTACCAGCTGAGAAGCCTGAGGTGGTGGCCAAGGAGAGCTGCAAAGAGACGCACCTTTCAGTGGCGACCCAGGGGGAGACAGAATGTCAGCCTGAAGTCTATGAGCCTCAGGCCACCTAGGGTACCCTGTCGGGACTGCCTGGCAGAAGTCACGCTGACCTGGTGAGTATCTCATATGTAAGGGCTTCTTAGGCACACTGTTGCTATAGCTACAGCTGGGAAGAAATAATCGCGTGTGTGCAGGTGTGAGCTTTTTCCCTTCTTTGGGAACCGGTCAGATTGGACTTTGTACCTCCAGTAGACTTTCCCTGCTAGGGCCACAGATCGCAGTTGTGGTCCGCATGTCACAGAGAGACATTTCCTGTGAGACACTGACACTGCTGACCCCCAAGGCCCAGCATGTGCATGGTAGATGCAGCGGGTCCCCGAATCCCTCCCTCTTGGTGAGTTAACAACAGGCCTTAAAGACACGCGGCCCACGCATCCTCTTTGTAGATGAAGTGCGCACGGGGACCTACAGGCAGCTCTTCCACCCGGAGCAGCTGATCACGGGGAAGGAGGACGCAGCCAATAATTATGCCAGAGGCCATTATACCATCGGCAAGGAGATCGTCGACCTGGTCCTGGACCGGATCCGAAAACTGGTAAGAGAGCGTCCTGTGGGGGCGCCTGGGTGGCTCAGTGGGTTAAGCCGCTGCCTTCGGCTCAGGTCATGATCCCAAGTCCTGGGTTCAAGCCCCGCATCGGGCTTTCTGCTCAGCAGGGAGCCTGCTTCCTCCTCTCTCTCCCCCTGCCTCTCTGCCTGCTTGTGATTTCTCTCTGTCAAATAAATAAATAAAATCTTTAAAAAAAAAAAAAAAAAAAAGAGAGAGCGTCCTGTGGACTTTGCCCTGGACGGGAGGGCGGGTGGGGATGGGGACCATGAGGCCACTCTGGCCAAACCCCAGGCCAGAATCTTGAGTCCCCGTCTTCCTTCACGGGTGGCTTCATGCATCCATCGTCCATCCATCTTAACGTCCGCCTTGCTTTGCTCCTGAGTGTCCCGCGTGTGCGCTGTGGACGATTCAAACGCGTAGCGTCCTGCAGAGGAAAAGAGGAGTGACCGTGGCTCGCTGGAGGTCGGCGGTGTGGCTTCTGCAGGCGCTGACCCACGGTCTGTGATTTCTCTCAGGCGGATCTGTGCACGGGGCTGCAGGGCTTCCTCATCTTCCACAGTTTCGGGGGCGGCACCGGCTCTGGGTTCGCGTCTCTGCTCATGGAGCGGCTGTCGGTGGACTACGGCAAGAAGTCCAAGCTGGAATTTGCCATTTACCCAGCTCCCCAGGTGTCCACGGCCGTGGTGGAGCCCTACAACTCCATCCTGACCACCCACACGACCCTGGAGCATTCCGACTGTGCCTTCATGGTGGACAACGAAGCCATCTACGACATCTGTCGGCGCAACCTGGATATCGAGCGGCCCACGTACACCAACCTCAATCGTCTGATCGGGCAGATCGTGTCCTCCATCACGGCCTCCCTGCGATTCGATGGGGCCCTGAACGTGGACTTGACGGAATTCCAGACCAACCTGGTCCCGTACCCCCGCATCCACTTTCCCCTGGCCACGTACGCCCCGGTCATCTCTGCCGAGAAGGCCTACCACGAGCAGCTGTCCGTGGCTGAGATCACCAATGCCTGCTTCGAGCCGGCCAACCAGATGGTCAAGTGTGACCCTCGGCACGGCAAGTACATGGCCTGCTGCATGTTGTACAGGGGGGACGTGGTCCCGAAAGATGTCAACGCAGCCATCGCCACCATCAAGACCAAGCGTACCATCCAATTTGTGGATTGGTGCCCGACAGGATTTAAGGTAGGACTGGGTGATGCAGAGTGGTTTTTACCTGTCAGCAGCAGCAGACCCAGCACAGCATGCCCTTTGTGGAGAATACCCCCGTTCCATGGCAGCCAGCCCTTTGGTCATAAATTAGCCGGAGTGATATTGTATTCATTGGTTCCTTTTGAACTTCCTTCCTGAGTTATCACACTATAATTTGTGGTGAGAATTTTCTTTAAGAGAACAGGACATTTTTGGAACAATCTTTGTTCCTTTTTTGGGTGGCAAATCAGTGTGGGGAAATGTAGTCTGGGTTTAGAAATGTAGAAATTTTCAAGGCATTTTGATAATTTTTGTGGATATTTGAAATTGGCATTACTATAAACACTGCTGTTGCTAAAATCTACTTCATTTCACAGGCATATAGAAATTAAATCCAATTTAAATGTCCCATGCAGTCTGATTTAAAGAAAAACTTCCACGAATATTTTTGGGGAAAAGATGGCAACATATTTATTTCTCTTTTGGTAGGCTCAGCAGTTTGGCCTGAGTTTGCCTTCCACGTAGTTTTTACCAACCTTCCATTTGATACAGGATAGGAAACTTGTCACTTTGAAGCTTTGTCCAATACTTGAATACTAAGCCCAGTCAAGCTTTCTATCTGGAAAAATGGGCTTCTCTCTGCCTTGCTTTTCATGCCACCTCTGCTGGTTCAGAACTCACTGCTGGTGAGCTTACTGCACTGGGTCCTTTTTTTTTTTTTTTTTAAGTTTTTATTTATTTAACAGAGATCACGAGTAGGCAGAGGCAGGCAGAGAGAGAGAGAGAGAGTGAAGCAAGCTCCTTGCTAAGCAGAGAGCCCAATGTGGGGCTAGATCCCAGGACCCTGTCTGGTGAAAGGTAGAGGCTTTAACCCACTGAGCCACCCAGGCACCTCTGCACTGGGTCCTTAACTAGAACTTTCTACTCTGCATTCAGGGCTCGGCATGGTTGGCAGACCAGCCACCTATCGTAAATAGTTTTATGTGAACACAGGCACACCTGTTTTTTGGTGTGTGGTTGAGGCTGCTTTTGTGCTGCAGACAGAATGAGCATTTGTCATCGTGACCATGTGGCCTGCCCAGCTTAGGATATGTGCTGTCTTGACATTTATAGACAACGTTTGCTGAGCCTGGTTCTAACTGACCCTGTGTATCACTGCCCAAAGCTCTGGGATACATTGTCTCCTGGTTTGGAAACTTGGAATGCCTCCCCTTTGGTCCCAGGTCTTGGATATCACCCCCTTTCTACTCAGCACACATATAGTCCACCTCTGGTTGCAGTGGTGGCAACAGTCCTCGGACTTCTGACAGCATTCCTGTCATCCTGTGACACACAGGCTCACTCCCTTGATGGGAGATGGGGGGGTGATCTCCCCTCGTGATAAAACCATAGCACTCTGACTTGAGTGGAAGAGGTTTCAGCTACAGAAATGAATCCCCTTCGGTGGAAGCCTATGGAGAAAATTTTATCTGAAGACTAGAAAGCAGTATCCCTTTTTAGAAGAAACAGTCCTGTTACCTGAGTACCTTATGTGGCTCAAGTGCTAGGACAAAGCCCTTCCGGCAGCTTGGACCTGAGCCAGGCTGGCCGGCTCCAGGGCTCCTTTTTCCCCATTCTCCTTGTCCAGAAACCCACAGCCTGCTCACCTGACACCTTGCCTGGCACGAGGAAGGCAACTACGTGTCTTGTTTCCATGAAAGCAGTCACCATTTCTGGGTTTGGCTGAAGCTTCACAGACTGCTTTCTTCCCCTTTTCTCTCGCAGGTGGGCATCAACTACCAACCCCCCACGGTCGTCCCCGGGGGTGACCTGGCTAAGGTGCAGCGGGCCGTGTGCATGCTGAGCAACACGACCGCCATTGCCGAGGCCTGGGCCCGCCTGGACCATAAGTTTGACCTCATGTACGCAAAGCGAGCCTTTGTGCACTGGTACGTGGGGGAAGGCATGGAGGAAGGGGAGTTCTCTGAGGCCCGGGAGGACCTGGCAGCTCTGGAGAAAGATTATGAAGAGGTGGGTGTGGATTCCGTGGAAGCAGAGGCTGAAGAAGGGGAAGAATACTGAATGGGAGTGGGGCTAGCAGGAGTTTCTCTCCCCCCACCCCCTCCTGCCACCCTGCAGCACATCTTGTTCCCAGTTGTTCACAATTAAAGCTTCTGTATGAAACCTCTATTGTGACGCACTGCTGGTACACACTCCTCTGCCTGCAGGGATGTGGGGGGAACCCCAAGGCTGGGCCACACGGAAAGCTGTCCCGGCCTGCACTGCAGGAGTGGGGTACTGCCTTGCTCACATCTGTAAGGAGCCACTGCTTATGTGACATCCCCTGAGGGGAAACAGTGTTTCCTAGATTCTAGGAATCTAGAAATTTCCTAGATTTCCTAGATTCTAGGAAAACTGAGTTCAGTTTTCAATTGTGCTTGTCATTTTTCAGGCTTCTCTGTTAATGGCACTAGGTAAGAGTTTGGAACTGGAGTTTGAACATTTGAGATCCATGGGAAGGGGATGTTGACAAATTCCCTAACACCGTGGGTCACATGTAGGGTGAGAACATTTTTTTTTTAATTTACTTTTATTTTTTTAAGGATTTATTTGTTTGTCAGAGAGCGAGAACGCACATAAGCAGGGGGAGCGGCAGGCAGAGGGAGAAGCAGTGTCCCTGCTTGAGCAGGGAGCCCAATGAGGGATTCGATCTCATGACCCCGGGATCATGACCTGAGCCGAAGGCAGACGGTTAACTGAGTGAGCCACCCAGGCATCCCTAGGGTGAGGACATTCTGGGTTGGGCGGGAGGGAAGGAGTCTTAACTGGATTTTGCTTGGCATCCACAGCTTACAGGGGGAGCTCTAGGTCACAGCACGGTTCATCCTTGACTGCACTGTGTGTAGGTACCCTGTAGGACAGCCTACCCCTTTGTGCTCAGGCCCTTGCAGCTGAGCACCCTGGAGAGTCTCAGCAAAGGCACTGCCCCTTTCCCTTTAGCAAAACATGTTGACGGCCGTTTATGAAAGATCTAGGAATACAGTTGACCCTTGAATAACAGGATTGTGCAGGGCCAACTGTACCTGGATTTTTTACAGTACAGCAGTGTAAATGTGTTTCCCTTATGGGTTTTTTTTTTGTTTAGCTTCCTTTTATGGTAAGAAATACGGTATATAATACAAAGCATTTGTTAGTCAACTTTATATTACCGGTAACACTTGCACTCTTTTGAGAGTGGACTACTAGTAAATAAGATTTGGGGAGTCAAGTTATATTTGGATTTTTCAACAATGCAGGGGGGTTGGTGCCCCTAACCCTTGTATTGTTCAAGGGCCAACTGTATAGATATTTTCTCTCCAATTTGAAAATAAGGTACAGGAGAGTGAAATCACTGGTTTAAGTCACTTGCTTAGGTCAGCTGTAGCACAGCCAGGCCCACTAGGCAGAACGGATTCTAAATCCTTGTCTTAATATATTCAAAAGGTGATAGAAAACAGCTTGGATGGGGGCACCTGGATGGCTCAGTCATTAAGCGTCTGGCTCTGGCTCAGGTCATGATCCCAGAGTCCTGGGATCGAGCCCCGCATTGGGCTGCCTGCTCGGTGGGAAGCCCGCTTCTCCCTCTCCTGCTCCCCCTGCTTGTGTTCTCTCTCTCTTGCTGTGTCTCATTCTGTCAAATAAATGAAATCTTAAAAAAAAAAAGAGAGAGAGAAAACAGCTTGGATAGACCCTTGGTTTTCCACAAAGCTTTATTACCAACTGGGGGAAGCCCAGATAGCCTCTGCTAGGAGGGTGGCAGAGCCCAGAGCTGGGGGGTATGAGAAATCTGCCCGTCTCAGGTGCTGCTCCGTGTGGGGCTCTTGCATGGCCCGCCCCCCTTGGGCAGCCTGGTGGCACTGGGTTGTCGGGGCATCCTTTGGCTGGATCCTTCCCGGCCACCGCGCTCTGCCAGTGCTGGGCCTCCACTCAGAGCCACGCTGCCTTTGTTTCTCCCTGAGCAGACACAGAACACAATCGTTAGGAACCAGGGCAGACTCCACAGATGCCACATCGACCACATTTGTGTTCCTGGCACATTACGTCTAGCACATCTCTGTCCGACCTTTCAGCCAGGAACCCTCTGTCAGCCCTGAGCTCTGAGGCTGAGAACTGCCTGGAGATGGCACATTGTAGAGAAATCCTAGGCAGAGTGCAGGGGGCCCTGGAGCATGGGTCCTAGGACAGAAGCAGTACAAGGGGCAGTGGGGAAAGTCCACAAGGCCCATTTCGGGAAGTGAGCTCAGCTGGTTGATCCTGCCCAGGAAAGCGAAGGGACCCGGCTGGCCACCAGCACTCCAGGGGGGCTCACCAGCTGGGCTGCTGCCTCCGGCCCCTCTGGCACTCCCTGCTCCAAATCGCCCACAGCTCAACTGCTTGCAGGGATGGTGCAGGAGGCACAACCCTCAAGAATGGAAATTAGGCTTTTGGATTTGGGTCTTGGAAGCTCTTTCTCACAGGCGTTTCCTGCCTACCTCAAAGTATTTTGCAAACATTTGGTGGTCAAGCCGCTTGCGCCTGAGCTCAGCTCCCGGATCCCGTAACCAGGTTCCGGCCCCTGCTGAGGGTTGAGTGCTCAAGGAGACTTGCCCTGACCACAGGTAGTCACATTCAGATGGAGACCACTGCTGCAGATACCTCCTGACTTGTAATTTACTTACCTTACCCTCTTTCTGTGAAGACAGGAAAATCTGTAACCACGCTTGGGCCAGAGCTTTAAAGGAATGGCTTCCTTGGCCTCAGGGTGTTGACAGCATTCATAAGACTGATAGGACACCAGAGGGGACAAAAGGTGCCCAGAGAGGAGGCTCATCCACTGGGTCACAGTTCCCTCATATCGGGCCTCCATCGGCCAGGGCTCTTCTCCAATCTGGCGGGGTCCACCCTGCAGACTCTGAACAGGGTATGTGTCCCGTGTTTGACCTCAACCTCAACGTCAGTTAGTAATCAAATAAATAGCCTGCACAGGGGACTTCTAGATTTTTGGAGAAAAGACACCATGAGATTTCTTAGGGGGCATATTAAGTCATTTCTGTTTTCCTGTCTGTCATGGTGAACAAGGGAGGCCCCTGCATTTGCAACACTGTAGACCCTGGACATCACACTTGCTTTCCAAGCTCTGTGACACAACTACATTCTCCCCTTCCTACAGAGCATTTCTGAAAAGCTCCTCTCCAGAGAATAGGGCATCTCTGTTGCCCAGTGGGCTGGAAAGGGTGACAGTGGGAGCACATTTGAAATTCTGACAGCTCAGATTTTCCCCTGCTTTGCCAACCTGGGCTTCACACTCAAGTGTTTGCATACAGTTGATTCAACAAAGATGTAATAACAGGTTACCCAGGGCTGAGGGCATGTGGTAGGGTGAAGCCAGGCCAACTCAGCCTGCAAGTGACTCATGGAAAAGACACAAATCAAAGAGCTGTCACCACCCATTTCCTTTCTCCTGTTACAAATGCTGCTATCTGGTCCCCACTGACTGGTCAAGGGGCAAGGATCCTATCTCTTATGGGTGCATGAACCCCACCGACTTGCAGCTCCCAACATGCTGTTGCCCACTCTGATGCCATGTCCCTCTACAGGCTGGGCCTGGCTGCCAAGACTCATCTGTAGCACCTGGCCTAGTCCGGGGTACTTAAGTGTCCCGCAAACTCAGCTCGGTGCACTTCTGAAGGACTTGCAAGTACAGTTCACCCCTGACAAATGGCAAGGTGGATCTCAGATGTGGGCCTGAGTCTGAATGTAGCTTTTCTTTAGCACACCACACACTGGAACTTCCTCTCCCTCTCAGTATAGTGACCAGGGCCCTTCTGGAAACTCAAGGATGAGAGAAAAGGAGAAAACAGCAAATAATGCTCATCTTTAACCTTGATGAGGCTCATAATTCCTGGAAATAAGACACCGGTGTAACTTTGAGCCATAAAAGGCATTAAGAGCACTATTGAACAATGAAAGTAGACCATTTATCCAGCTCTGTGCAATTCTTAGAACCTTTGGGAATCATGTGCTCTCAGTGGGGAGACCCATGCAGGCCTCATTTTACGCAGAGCTGGGGAGGTTGAGGAGAGTGACATTCGGGTCTCAGGAGAACGGTGTACAGGGCCTATCGGTGGTCAGACCTGCTCTGCTAAGCCTGACTCAGCCATGCGCCCCTGGGCCCTGCAAGAGACTTTCTGGAGCTGGTCCTATCTGCCCCAGGTCCCTGCATGGGGTAATCAGGGTCAGAGGGAATGGAGGACGGAGCTGAGCCAAAGGTGGGAGGGGTGATATGCTACCCCAGGCCCAAAACCTGAACGGCCCCCAGACAGTTGAAGACGACGACCACTGAAGACAATGACCACTGAAGGTTAAAATGTCTGTCACAACAAAACCCCAAACGCAACCTGAAACACATACCCTGGGGCTGGGGAGCTGACTCATTCTGGTGGGACCCACTGTGCCATTTACCTCTGGTGTGGCCCATGTGATCCTGACTCCCCATCCCCTGCGAGCCCTGTCTGCAGAGCTGGAGGGATCAAGGGGTCACAGAAAGCAGCCTGAATGTGGGCTGCTGCTCCCATCCTGCCTACGGTCCCCGGGAGCGGCCTTTCTCCATGATGCCAGTGCTCCCTTGCGCTCAAATGGGCTAATGGGGCTGCTGAGGCCAAATATTAGTGGCCGTGAGCGCACATCAGATGCATGGTGTGAGGAAGGAAAAGAACGGGGTCAACACAGCACAGCAGGCGCCCCAGTATATCCTCAAGGCTGGCTGGCAAGGCTAGTGGCCGGGGTGAGTGAGTGGCCAGGACCATCCCTCACTGCTACCACAGGCAGGTCTGCACCCAGTAGCCAGTCCTGCTGCCCCTTCCAGCCAAGTACACAGGAGGGGCTTGATCTGTGCTTCCAGAACACACACAGAATGCCAAGGACTCATGTGTACTGTGGACATACATACACACCTCTTCAACACAAGCCTATGCTTCCTGGGGGGAACGACCCCTCCTGCATGTGCACCTGCAGCCCTGATTCAGTGTTTTGGGGAAAGTGTCGCTGTGATTGTCCCTGAGCCATGCTGTCCAGTAGAGATACAATGTGAGCACACGTGTCATTTTCTAGGAGCCACATTAAAAAGTTTAAAAACCAGGAAATTAATTTAAATAAGGTATTTTAATTAGCTCAAAATGGGCAGTGTTATCACTTCCAACATGTAATCAGGATAAAAATTATTTACGAGGTATTCTCTATTTGTGCCAGTTCTTCGGCATCTGGTCATCTGCTGTGTACTGACCTCGTGCTGAGTCTCAGCTGCCCCAGCCCTGGGGGGCCCAGGGCTTCCCTACTGGACAATGCAGCTCTGTGTAAAGCTCACAGCTTCTGCACACCAGACTTCATCTTACACCTTCTGGAGGAACATCTTTTTAAAGTATACAGTTTCCCAGGATGCCTGGGTGGCTCAGTTGGTTAAGTGTCTGCCTTTGGCTCAGGTCATAATCTCAGCGTCCTGGGATCAAGCCCCACATCGGGCTCTCTGCTCAGTGGGGAGTCTGCTTCTCCCTCAGCCTCTGTAACCCCCGACCCCCACTCATGCTCTCTTTCTCTCAAATAAATATATCTTTAAAAATATATATATAGTTTCCCTAAACTTCAACAGAGAACACTCCATTGCATTTTATTTTTCTTTAGTGACCACACCCCCACCATGACAAGCATTTATCCCTGTGTGCTCTTGGGGTCTTCTGCTTCTCCATTTTCTGCCTGGTAAAGGCAGAAATGAGTGAGGTTATCAGTGACAGTCCCCGCAGGCCACCTGGATGGCCAGGGGACAGGGACCCAGATGACCCACTGTTCCTGTTGCAGCTTACCAGATCGAACTCCCGAGTGGGGCTCCAGCCCCTGGTCTGCAGCAGCTCCACACCCTGATTCCATGGGAAACCTAAGGCCAGTTCACCCCAACAGCCTCAAACCGCCATCACAACACTAGGCTACCACAGTCCCCCAACTGATCACTCTGATGACTCTTCTCATTTTCTCCCCCCTATACCCTGCCCAAGCTCTGTGTGGAGAGATTCTGTGCACATGGCCTCAGAGCTTTTGGGTCTCTGATGGCCTCGGCCTCTTCGCCACTGTACACTCCTGTCATGGCCTCTCATGTGCCCAGCTCCCCTTCAGTGCCTCCCCACCAAACCCCCTTCCACACTGCACTCTCCCCTCACTGGGTATCTCCCCAGGGCCTCTGTGTCCTCATATTCCGGTTGCCATCTGCCCAACCCAGGAGACCCAAGGCCTAAGCACTTGAGAAAACCTCATGGGACCCAGCACTCCACGCACACCACTCCTATCCCTGTGCTTGGGGCTTCCTCCCCACCTCCCTCGGAACCCCTCTATGCCAGTGCTCCCGGTACTAAACCCACAGTACCCCTTGACTCTACCCTCCCCTCTTCTTTCCCCCCAACCCCAAGCTCAGGCCTGTTGCCACAGAGGCCTGGGCCTGTACCTCTCGCTGGAGCCCTCCCCACTCCCCCCAACTCAAAGGGCTACAGGGAAACAGGACTCTGACTCCGGTTAACACTTGCTGTTCCAGCAAGGCCAGCTACACTGGCTTCCTCCCATCTCTGTCACCTTTGATTGATCCAGCCTTCTCCCTCCCTGGAAGGAAGACTTGTCCATCTCACAGCCCCTGAGTCCTCAGCCCTGAGAGCCAGCTTGGCACCCAGCCACTGGGTGAGCAAGCAGCAACACCCCTTCAAATAAGGAGGGCTGTCCCCAGTATCTCCTTCCTTCTGTCCACTGATTCTTCAACTCAGCCTCGTAGTCTACGCATGTCTGCCCGGACCTGCCCCTTGGCCCTCCCCCACCTGGCTGGCCTGAGCTCCAGGAGGCATCCAAAACAGCAAGGTGGGTGATGTGCAGAGGGACATGGAGAGGACAGCCAGGGCACCTGTGGGATCTCAGGTCCTCACACACCCCTGGCTCTGGGGCTCCAGCCTCATCACACGTGGCAATCCCTGGAAGGTACCCTTGCCTAAGGAAACAGGCAGGAAAGGGCAATCACAGGTTATACTCTAAACTACCTGCCCGGGCGGGTGATGGCATCTCAGAGGCCAAGGCATTTCTCACACCTAAGGCTTTACTTTCTATATGAAAGTAAAGGCTCCCGGTCCTCTGCCTCTTGTCCTCCTATGGGGTGAGGGCACCTCCACAGAGCACAAGTTTCACCTAGCAGAGCTGGCCCCTAGGGAGTGGAGGGCTCTGGAAGTACTGCAGGTTGTCTCTAATAAACTGAGCCATGAAATCGCATCCCGGCTTCTAAGTTGTGTGGCAGGAATGGCCCATAAGGTCCTGTCCTAGCAGCTCATCGAAGCTGCTTTAACAAGCTCCCCTGATCTGGGGGCCACAGCAGTTTCCACAGAAACAAGAAAGAGCACCAACCCCCAGAGATAAACCAATAAACGCAACCTGCGAAAGGAGAGAACAGGCAGCAAGAGAACCGGAGGGAACCGGGGGGCCCTGGAGAGAGAGGCGGGTGCGTGGCAGCTGGGCCGTGGAGCAGAACCGGAGAGGCCGCAGGCCGCGGGGCCGAGGAAAAGGAGGGCCTTGCAGGGGGACTACAGTTCTTGGCAGAGAGAAAGGAGGCCTCTGGAGGTCAGAGAGAGACACAAAGAGAGTAGACAGAGCGTGGATCAGTTAGGAAGCCTGCGCTCCAGTGCCCAGGGCCTCTCAGGACAGGGGGCATGGGTACCCAGGGCCCTGGCACTTCCCCCCATGGGGGCCCAGCCTGCGCCCAACCCGAACAACAGCCCCCTCTCAGGACATCTGTGAGAGCCTGAGGGCTTCTGGCCAAGCATCCAGAGTGTTTCTGAATTTGGGAGCAGATGTGACACACCAAGGGGATGCAGTTGGACCTCCGCTGTGACTCCCTTGTTAGCAGCACCTGCTTACCCCCCCCGCCCCGTTGTGACTCTCAAGAGTGAGGAGGCCCCTGAAACTTGCGCCCAGTGCCGTGCCCACTCAGGCCTCTGCACTCCATGTGTCTAGGGCAGCCCAGGGCTGCCACGCGGACCCCTGTCCTGGGATCTGAGGAAGGAAGCTTAGCTGGGTACATTCCTGAGCAGACCTGGGCCCCAGTGGGGTGCAACCAAAGAGGGGGCAGGAAGGCCTCTGCCTGACCTACTCCCTGAGCATTTTTCTGGAGGCTTGTACACACCTTGAGAACAGGACCCAAACCACCTTGTTCCTGTCTTTGTGGAATGAAAGCACTTCTACCCAAGGAGGTAGGCAGAATCCTAGCCGAGGCCTCGCCTGCTTGGGCCACCCTGGACACCCAGCTTGCAACCGCCTGATCTGGACCTGCACATGTGCACTCTCAAGGGTAGCAACGATGCCAAAGCACTGGGGGACAGGACACCAAGAGGGGAGCCCCTGGGTGGTGCCTGCGGTCCGGGGAGAAGACCCACAGTAGGACTGGGACACTCAGGGCCAAGCCCGCATTGTGCCTGGCACTGCCCACTTCCCTCCCCTGCCACCCACCGCCTGAACCGCAGGGGCAAGGGAGCACCGGGCCCAGCTCTGACCTCGAGTATCGGGCACGCTCGATGTGGGCAGAGACACGGATGTAGGATCCTGGGCCTCGCCCGCCAGCCTCTGCCCAGCACACATGGACTTGAGCATCTGGAAGACGGCGAGGGGAGCCACGTTCAGCTTCAGCAGGTCCACCAAGATCCTGGAGAGAACACAGGTGGTGGGCAGTGAGCTCCCCTCGCCCGGGGCCTAGGAGGGCCACCTCCCTCAGGACCCGGACTCTACTCTGGGCACCCAAAGGGGTCCGAAAAGGGCGGGAGGTCTCCTCCAGACGAAAGGCCGGGTCGAGGAGCGCGAGAGCAGGGGCTTCTGGGGGTGGGACGAGCGCGCACTCCCGCCCGCGCGCGCTCACTTGAACACGTCGGGGTCGATGGCACCGCCCGCCGCCTGCGCCAGCTCGTACAGTTCCATCTCCTCGGCGCTCAGCACCTTCTTCCGCCGCAGCGCGAGCTTCTGCAGAGCCGCCTCTAGCCCCGGGGGCGCTCCCGGCCCAGGCCCCGCGCCCGCCGACGCCATGTAGCCGGCCGGCGGGAAGGTGAGCGCCGCGCTCGCGGTTGTGCCTCGGCCCCCGCCGCGCCCTCCGCCGCTCCCACAGCGCCCTCTACTGGCCCCCGCCGGCCCTTCCTCTCCCTGCCTTGCCGCAGAGGGCAGGGACTGGTTTGTCTTCTCTCTGCCATTCGATCTGCATTTACCTGCGGGATGAGAAGGGATACAAGCAGAAAAATGTTCATCTTTAGCCCCAAAAGCTGACCTGTAACTTGCATAGTTTTGATAAGGATCAAATAAGTACTGGCTGCTACATTCTTAAAGGGTCTCATGATTGCCTGTACATTTCAAAGACAGTTAATAGAGAACTGAAGGATAAGCAACAGAGTAATCTTTTTTTTAAGATTTTTTTTTTTAATTTGACAGAGAGAGATCACAAGTAGACGGAGAGGCAGGCAGAGAGAGAGAGGGAAGCAGGCTTCTTGCTGAGCAGAGAGCCTGATGTGGGACTCGATCCCAGGACCCTGAGATCATGACCTGAGCAGAAGGCAGCGACCCAACCCACTGAGCCACCCAGGCGCCCCAGCAACAGAGTAATCTTGACGAAAGCAGCCTTAGGACTAGAAATTCCAAGAAGACATTTATGACCTATTACTCCCTGCACGGCTCCTACACCTGGAACACTTAGCATATAACCACCAGCTTCATACAGCAAAAGTAGTTTCTGCCTACAAGTCCTGTCCCTGTGCTACTTGAATGAACTTACTAAATTGCAACATAGTCTCAAGAATACTTTCCTGGGGCGCCTGGGTGGCTCAGTGGGTGAAAGCCTCTGCCTTCAGCTCAGCTCATGATCCCGGGGTCCTGGGGTTGAGCCCCGCATCGGGCTCTCTGCTCAGCAGGGAGCCTGCTTCCTTCTCTCTCTCTCTGCCTGCCTCTCTGCTCTGTCTGTCAAATAAAAAATAAGTGAAATCTTAAAAAAAAAAATAATACTTTCCTGACGGCTGCACTCAGTGGTCCCACAATAGGGAGATGTGTTAGGCATGGGGGATACTGAGGCGGGCCGCAGAGACACATTTCTGGGCGTTCAGGGTCAGTCTTCATTGGTCATTCTCACTTGGGCAGCAGCACCCAGCGCAGTGCTTGGAATATAGTAGGCGCTCAATAAATGCCTGTCGGAAAGTCAATCATTGCGGTGTGTAATTATTCTGCGCCGGTTCCCCATTAGGGGGCGCGCCTCCAGGACCCTAATAAACAGCTTCTCTTTGCGCGCACGCGCGCTCCTTACAGCTCCCACATTCGGAGAACTCAGGGTTAAGGAACACTGCTGCCGCCGCTGCGCACGCGCCTTCGGAGATGTAACCCCCCCCAAACCCTGCCGGCCTTCATTTTGCGCAAGCGCCTTTTGCGATAACTGCCCGCAGAGTTGGAGGTGCGTTTCCCGCCAGGGTAGGGGAGGCGTGATGCCAGGCGCAGCTTGATGACGACATTTCGGCGCCGGGTAGCCGAATGGCGGTCTCCGTCCCTTAGGCACGGGACTTTATGGGTCCCACAGGTGAGTGGTGGGAGCCGCGTGCGGGACGGTCTCATGTCCCGGCGATACCCCGAATCTCCGCCGAAGCCATCTCTGTTCCTACACGAGCCGTAGGCCTCAGACCGGACGTTGGCGTCTGTGCCCCGAGCCTGGCCTGCCGGCCGGCTGGAAACCCAAGGGCCGGGCTGCGCCCTCACGGCCATCTTCCAGGGCTGCGCCCTCATGCCACTTTCTCGTGCGCCTCGCACACCCCATCCTGGTGGGTGCTCGGTTAACGTTCGTTGAACGGAGTTGGCGGAGGGAGAGATTCGAGTTAAAGTTGAGCCTTGGGCTCAACAAGCTGTGTGGGAGGCAGAGCCGAGTGTGGATTCTCACCCGACTCTTCTTCCCGGTGTGGGTCGAGCTTCCTGAGCCTCAGTTTCTTCATCTGTAATATGGAGATCTCGAGGCTCACTTCACAGGGCAGTTGTGAGCGGCAAAAGGGAGCATCTTCTGCTTCTCAGCAGCCAGAGGGAGACCGTGGCAGTAGTGTGATTTGCTTGGCTTGATCGTTGTTGCCACTCCGAGAAGAAACCTCAAAACAAGATCCAAAGCAGCCACTGAATAAAGTGGCCGTGAAGTGGCGGATGAAAGGAACACTTTGTACATAGCGGAGAAGAGTGTGATGGAGGAGCCTGGCTGTGGCAGGGTTAGAGAACAGGGCATTAAGAGACACTGCCCTCTCCCGGAAAGACTCCTTGGTTTGGCGCCTCTGGCCCTCAGTCCTTGAGCTGATGCCAGTGTAGGCTTCCACCTCATCATTTCTAAAGCTCTGCCCTTTGCAAACAGGCCAGGATTTTATGCTGCTTTGATTATTTTACTTTGGTCATCTTTATCGCGCTATTCTCTTGGTTCAGGACTGAGGCATTTTAGGTCTTCCTTAAAACTGAATCTGATAGCCAGTGTCATGAAGAATTGAAAAAACTGGGCGCCTGGGTGGCTCAGTGGGTTAGGCCGCTGCCTTCGGCTCAGGTCATGATCTCAGCGTCCTGGGATCGAGTCCCGCATCGGGTTATCTGCTCGGCAGAGATCCTGCTTCCCTCTCTCTCTCTCTGCCTGCCTCTCCATCTACTTGTGATCTCTCTCTGTCAAATAAATAAATAAAATCTTTAAAAAAAAAAAAAAGAATTGAAAAAACCGAGGAGGTTGTTTCTATTGCCAAGAGACAGAGATGCACATCTCTCGGTTCCTCCACTGCCTCACAGCTTCCCTGCACTTGGTCTTTCCTCATCCACATGCACTTCCATTTGCCACCTCAGCACACTTACTCATGCTGTGGGCAGAGCTGTGCCAGGAAGACCATCATCAGTGGGACTCAGCGGTCTCTGTTTCTATTCATTCCACGTCTGGATAGTTTCAGTTTCTGAACTGGGTGGGCAGAGAGATAGGAATCTAGAGAGTTGCTCCTGATTTTCTGATGGCTTGCTCAAAAACTCCCTCGGCTACGCTTGCTGATCCCTTCCATTCATTCCATTCATTCTCGTAGAGCACAGTGACGTACTTGTCTTTGTGGAACATGTGTTAAGAGGTCCATGTATTTCAGTCTTGGTTCTGCCATTTACCAGCTAAGTGAGGGCATGTGATTTACCTCCTCTTTGCTTCCACTTCTTTTTTTATCCCTATTGACCTTGCAGGGTTGTTGTGAGGATATATGTTTTCTATTCTTCCTTAGCAAACTTAGCAGCTTGAAACTGCATCCGCTTATTATCTCACAATTATATAGTCCAGAAGTCTACACAGGCTCCACTGGGTTCTCTGCTTAGGATATCACAAGATTGAAATGGAGGTGTTGTTGGCTTTGTTCTTACCTAGAAGCCCTCAGAAATAATCTTTTTCCGAGCTTATTCAAGTTGCTTGCAGAATCTAGTTCCCTCGGGTTGCACAACTAAGGTCCCCGTTTCCTTACTGGCCAGCAGCTGGCACTGCTCTGTATCTTGTGGTCCACCCCCTTGAGACTTCAGTCTCATCTGTCAGATTCCTTCGTAACCCCTACATGAGCGTTTGACTGAATACCCAAGGATAGGAATCCTGGAGGGCTGTCTTTAAAATTCTGCCAACCCCAGAGGATTAAATGAGGAAATATATGGCGGTATCCTAGAAGCAGGTGTGGCCCCTAGCAAGTGCTGTACAAGCGTCACCAAGGATTTGCCATTGCAGGCTTGGCTCTAAAGGTGGCCATTATGGAATGTGTCAAACTGGCATTTCTTTTTTTTGTTTAAGATTTTTATTTATTTATTTGAAAGAGAAAGAGAGTAAGTTTGGGCACAGAGGGAGAGAGAGAAGCGGAGTCCCCGCTGAGCAGGGAACCTAAGACGGGGCTCCATCCTAGCACCCGGGGATCACGCCCCAAGCCAAAGGTAGATGCTTAATCAACTGAGCCACCCAGGTGCCCCTGGACTGGTATTTTTTTTTTTTTCTTTGACAGAGATCACAAGTAGGCAGAGAGGCAGGCAGAGGGTGGGGGGAAGCAGGCTCCCCACTGAGCAGAGAGCCCGATGCGGGGCCCGATCCCAGGACCCTAGGATCATGACCCGAGCCGAAGGCAGAGGCTTTAACCCACTGAGCCACCCAGGCACCCCTAGACTGGCGTTTCTATAAAACCTGGCATTTGGCAGTGCGGAGTGTGTTGAGTTCTACAAATACTCTCTTGAGCCTTGTGAGGCAATGTAACATTCTGTTGTGTGGCGGACGTTGAGATGTCACCTTTGTTTTTTCACAGTGGTTTCCTAAGACGGCCGTTGTCTGCGGGTCCCGGGAGGTTGCAATGGCGTTCCCTCACCTGCAGCAGCCCAGCTTTCTGCTGGTAAGTACCACCTGCCTCTGGGAACGTCAGCCTGATGATAGGTCTATAACCCAGGGACTTTCGAGTTCTTTCCCCTGACCTGAACTGTCTGCTGGTAGTTCTTTGAGGGGATGCCAAGGTAGCTGGCCTGGGGGTTAGAATCCTTAGACTTGACTCTGCCCCTTACTGGGCAGGACATTAGGTTTACTCTACCTCTGAGCCCTGGTTTTCTCACCTACAAGATGAGTTTCTCACCTCCAAGATAAGTTGATTCAAATGCAGTTTTCATGACTTCCTGGGGCCTGGGAAGGCTCATGTGAAAGGATATACATCAGAATTTTTGCATCTTGTAGGGGCGCCTGGGTGGCTCAGTGGGTTAAGCCGCTGCCTTCGGCTCAGGTCATGATCTCAGGGTCCTGGGATCGAGCCCCACATCGGGCTCTCTGCTCAGCAGGGAGCCTGCTTCCTCCTCTCTCTCTGCCTGCCGCTCTGCCTGCTTGTGATCTCTCTCTGTCAAATAAATAAATAAAATCCTTAAAATTTAAAAAAAAAAAAGAATTTTTGCATCTTGTAAATCTTTACATGCTTCACAGGGTATTCTAATAATCCCAGCTGTTATCCTTAGAAAATGGCGTGACTACACTCTCAGCATTAAACATGATGCTGGGAAGTTATGTTTGAGGCAGATAGCCATGGTGAGGATTCCTTATTTCAGTTCCTGGAAGATAATTTCTATAAACATTCATTCAGAAGGACATGCTTCCGTAGTGCCCCTTCTGGAGTCAACACTTGCAGTGCTCCTGGCATCCAGTGGGTAGAGGCCAGGCATGCGGGGAGTGTTCCCACAGCGCGTGGTACAACATCCCAGATCTTTATCTT
Source organism: Lutra lutra (assembly GCF_902655055.1). NCBI lineage: Eukaryota > Metazoa > Chordata > Mammalia > Carnivora > Mustelidae > Lutra > Lutra lutra. Next base: position 64,808,840 of record NC_062289.1, on the reverse strand, counting down.
TGACTGCGGCACCATCCTCATTTGGAGATGGCTAAGGCCTTCGATTTCCTTGGGCATAGCCGTTTTGGTTCAAATTCTGGCATTTTTTTCCTGATCTTCATCCACACCCCATGATCTTGGATAGATTTCCTTCCTTCTTGTCTTAAATATTTACTGGTCTGTCCAGTGCCTTCACGATTAGTGTCAACATTTGGTTGAAACGGTCTGTCGTTTCTAGCCTGCCTTGTTTCTTAAATAGATTTTCTTTTTTTTTTTTTTTTTTTTTTTTTTTTAGATTTTTTATTTATTTATTTGACAGAGAGAGATCACAAGTAGATGGAGAGGCAGGCAGGCAGAGAGAGAGAGGGAAGCAGGCTCCCTGCTGAGCAGAGAGCCCGATGCGGGACTCGATCCCAGGACCCTGAGATCATGACCTGAGCCGAAGGCAGCGGCTTAACCCACTGAGCCACCCAGGCGCCCAACTGCCTTGTTTCTTAAGGTAATGAATTCATTTGGCCCGTTATCTACTGAACACCGATTGCTTGGTTAAAAGGGCTTCTGCTCTCTCCCTTGTTTTGTCGGGCATCCTTACTGATGATCACAGTTGTGTCATCACAGGGAAATTTCCAGTTTGTGTGTGTGTACACTCAGGGAGTACTCTGTGGTCTGTGAGCGGTGCCCTACACAATAAGGGTCCTCTTCTGGCTGTGGGGCTGACCCTAGAACTGAGACCCTGCTCTGGATTGGGTGGAAGTCACTTCTCTCATGAAATTGTGTAGTACCCTGCTGTAACTGGGGGTGTCTGACAGAGGATGCAGGGAAGAAGCCTGAGAGTTGGCTGTCTGGAGAGCAAAGGACCCCTACCTCTCCCAGTTGCATCCTTTAGGCCACTGACACACGCATGACCTGACGCACAAGATGTTGGGGAGCCATGCCCATGGTGTGTCTGACTCCTGCCTTTCACTCAGGTTTCTGTTTTGATTCAAGCCAGTTGGCAGAAAAGCTGCCAGCTGAATGTGCTTATGATCTGTTTGGTTTATTCTGTCTTCTAGGCTAGCCTGAAAGCTGACTCTGTAAATAAGCCCTTTGCACAGCGGTGCCAAGACTTGGTTAAAGTCATTGAGGATTTTCCAGCAAAGGTACAGTTCTGCTAGCATCTCTTTGGGTCATGTCTCATATACTCTTTGAAAAAACATTCTTATGGCCCCTGATTCCCAACTCTGAGCACTGCTCTGCACAGAGGCATGACCCAGTATTGTGACTGTCACCTTTATGGACACATTTAAACATGTCAGCATGTACACCAAGGGTTCTAATCCACAGGTGCTTCTGTCCTGCACGGGACATTTGACGACGTCTAGAGATATTTTTGGTTGTCACACAGGGGAGGGTGTTACTGGAATCGAGTGGGCAGAGGCCAGTGATGCTGGTACGTTTCCCAAATTGCACAGGACACTCCACCTCAGCAAAGAAGTATCCAGCCCAAAAGATTGAGAAACCCTGGTTTTCACCCTGAAAATGTGTATTTTATTTAAGTCCTACCCAGAATTACCAAGTAGTAAGTGTAAGCCCAGGAAGCCAGCCTGGTCAAGGATTCTCACCCTGGAAATTTCCACTTCGTGTGTACACACTCAGTGAAGAAGGTGGACAGCTTGGGGTGTAGGGCTGGACTGGGTAGGAGGCCTGCATGGCACACAACCCAGCAGTGGGCACTGGGCCTCAGCAAGCCTATCCAAAGCCTCCCCTACACACCGTTTTAGGAGCTGCACGCCATCTTCCCATGGCTGGTGGAGAGCATTTTTGGCAGCCTGGACGGTGTCCTTCTCGGCTGGAACCTCCGCTGTTTGCAGGGACGCATGAGTCCTGTGGAATACAGCATTGTAATGGAATTTCTAGACCCCGGGTAGGTAGGTTTGTCACCTGAGAGGGGCTGGATGTTTCCTCATGGTGATCCTGTTCTTAAAACACTATATTTCTCAAAGTAAGAAGAAAGGTGGTTTACAGCTCATTGCCCTTTTTCTGTTGGTTTAATTTCATGGTCAGTGGCCCAATGATGAAGTTGGTTTATAAGCTTCAGGCCGAAGATTATAAGTTTGACTTTCCTGTCTCCTACCTGCCTGTAAGTAAACCGTGGGATGAGCTTCATGCTCAGGACAGAGCACCCTGCACAGCGGCTGCAGTGGTGCGGGTGGGGCAGGGCTTGGGGGGCTGCGGCTGTGGGCAGGAGAAGACCATGGTGTCTGCTCAGGGTCTGGGAGGCATCATTCCCGACTTTGCTCAAGGAGAAGGCACAATGCGACCTGGTTTGTCCCTGGCTGAGTGGCAGGTAGGGCTGTGTGACCAGTTGCTCTGTTTTTCTGAGTTTGCAGTCCTTCGGGGGCAAATTGAGGGGAGGGTGACTTTCTTGGTGGGTATGGAAAGCAAAGAAGAGGGGGAACATGAAGCCTTTGAAGAGGCTCAGAAACTCACCCAGCTGCTGCCCTTGCTGTTTGAGGGTCTTCCTGAGGATAGCGTGAGCAATTCTGAGTGGAGGCCCTCTTACTCCAGCGCTACCGGGAGGACAGCACTGCTCCCCCAGGCAGGGTCCGTGTGCTGGTCGCCCCCGCGGCAGCCTTTCCCAGAGGCTGCACCATGTGGGGGTGCCCTGTGGAGCCTGCCCACAAGCCCAACGCCCTGTCTCCGTAGGGCCCCGTGAAGGCGTCCATCCAGGAGCGCGTGCTCCCTGACAGCCCTCTGTACCACAACAAGGTCCAGTTCCCCCCGACAGGGGGCCTTGGCCTGAACTTGGCCCTCAGTATCCTTTGTCAGCTTCCCAGGACTGGGGAGCCCAAGGGGGTCTGGGACACAGTGCTGGGGGTGGCCCGATAACCCTGCCTGTTTGCCTCCTGACGCTGCCATCAGATCCGTTCGAGTACTACATGTTCTTCTTTGCTTTGAGCCTCATCACTCAAAAGGTACAAGAGGGGTGCCCCTGAGCAGCTTTTTCCCAAAGCCCCCGGGGGTGGGGGCTGTGGCTAGGACTTTCTTTACCTTCCATTTCTTCTCCCTTCTCACCTCATTTCTCTGGCTCCTCCTCTGCATCCTCCTCCAGCCTTTGTTCTTCAGACCATCCTCACTTAGGATGACAGGCCGGTGGGCACACTTGACAGGCAACATAGGGTGACCTGCGCACCCCAATTGGTGGTTGGGAGGGCTTCCTACAGGAAGTGCTTGCTGGGCATGGGGCAGAGCAGAGGTGCCCAGGAAGCTTGCATGCTTCCCTGGCGGGGGGGAGGAACTCATCTCCCGGTACTGCCCAGGGTGCTTTGGTCCAGCCCCTGGGATGTAGCCTATGTCTAGAGCTCATGTGCAGTGACTTGAGCTCTGAGGCTGCTGAGGTCCGCAGCCAGGGGTGGCACCCAGAGCCACGCACCAACTCAGATTTGCTTTTCCAGCCGCTCCCTGGGGCTCTCCACATAAGAACTTCAGACTGTGCCTATTTCATCCTCGTGGACCGGTACCTGTCATGGTTCCTGCCCACAGAAGGCAGTGTGCTCCCCCCACTCTCCTCCAGTCCTGGGGGACCCAGCCCCTCACCAGCTCCCAGGTAAGGCTCTCTGGCTGCCCTGGCTCTTGGCCTGGGGTGCCCCATTCCTGCGGCCAGCCTGTAAAGTCTGGCCCTTCCGCAGGGGAATGGCCTGGGCAGCGGGCACTACTCACAGGGACAGTAGTGCCACTCTTTCTTCAGGGTGCCCCAACCCCAACAGCCCTGGTACAGACCGGAGGAGGGCAGGGTGAGGACGACGTCCATGCCTGGGTTTTCAGTGAGCAGGTCCTGTGGCCCTATGGACAAGGCCTGGCTTTGGTTTCAGAGTGGGCTGTGTTCTCCCCCTAGCAGCCCTCCCTACATGTGGCATCCAAGCCCCACAGGGAATTGGTGGCAGGGGGTTCGAAGCAATGTTGCCAGAGCTGATCAGTGGCACTGAGTGGGTGGTGCTGGAGAGAAAGGCCCTGTAGGCAGGTCACCACAGAGCTGACGTGTGGAGGAATAAGAATAGGAGGAATCTGTCAGACCAGGTCTTGGCCTGAGCCAGAGACCCTGGGGTAAAGAGCCTTTTGTGCCCATCCAAGCAGGCTGGGCTGTGGCTAAACCATGTGCAGGAAGGGCATGCACAGCCAGCCTCAGCCCGAGGGGGAACTGAAGCCATGGGCAGCCTTTAGCCAGGAACCAATTGGCCGCCTCTCCCCGGGTGACACTAGTGACCCAGGAGCTGCCCCCTATGCTCTTTACCCTTCTCAGCCTTGCTGGTGGACCTTTTTCCTGGGGAGGTTGGTTCTTTCCTGCCAGCACAGGAATGCCCCTGAGGAAAGGGGATTGAAAGGGGGACATGGGGGTGTGGAAGGGGGAGAGGCTGCCCAGGCATTGGTAATGCTGCGGCTAAGAAGGACCCAGGGTGGCCAGGTTCACACCCTCTCAGAGGCAGGCTTCCGGGCCCGTTTTTTTTTTTGTTTTGTTTTTGTTTTTTTTTTGTTTTTTTTTTTGTTTTTTTTTTTTTAAGATTTTTATTTATTTATTTGACAGACAGATCACAAGCAGGCAGAGAGGCAGGCAGAGAGAGAGAGGAGGAAGCAGGCTCCCCACTGAGCAGAGAGCCCGATACAGGGCTCGATCCCAGGACCCTGGGATCATGACCCGAGCCGAAGGCAGAGGCTTTAACCCACTGAGCCACCCAGGTGCCCCCCAGGCCCGGTTTTGTTGGCTTATTCTAATCTAGAATTTCTGACCCAAGACTTGCCATGAATAACAAAAAACTTCCATAAGGTCCTTCGCCTACATTTCTGAGTTGTTTTACTCTCCATCTCTATGTGTTTTTTCTGGGTCATTTGAGTAGGTTACAGACATGGTGCCTGCTATTTTTTTTAACATTTCGGAATATATTTCCTAAAAGCGAGTGCATTCTCGTACACGGCCACTGCGCGTTTATCCAAATCAGGAGATCAGCATTGCTGCCAGGCCACTATCTCATCCTCAGACCCCACTTGGGCTGCCCTGGCTATCTTTCTAGGGTCTGCTGGCCAGCTGGACTGGGGTGTGCAGAATGCCCTCATCTTGAGTTCTCTGGTGTTCCCTAGCGAGTAGGCCTGGCAGCCGTGGAGTCTGTGTGCTGGTGACGTTGTCTTGATCACTGGGCCAGGGGCGTGTTGGCCAGGTTTTCCTCCTGTAAAATTAAGTGGGTACTTTGTGCCAAGTTAATTAGCAAGAGGGATTTGTTGGGAAGATAACGCTGAGCCTGTGTGATTATCAGCAGTGTTAGTGTCCCTTGATTATTGCCGGCCAAATCAGTTATTAATAGGCTGGTTGCCTAAGGGCGATTGTCTGCTTTCATCCCTTTACATTGATCAGGGCACGCTCTGCGGTAGGGAAGTCTTTTCCCGCTCATTGATTGTATATGTCCATATGGATTTGGGGGCCGTCCTATGATTCAGCAGGTGGTAGTGGCTTCCATTGCCACCGATGTTCACATTCAGATTGCCACTGGTTGTGCCGGCAGGAGCCCCTAACGAAGGCCTGTTTCTGTGTGTTCCTCAGGACGCCAGCCATGCCCTTCGCTTCCTACGGCCTCCACCACACCAGCCTCCTGAAACGACATGTCTCTCATCAGACGTCTGTGAATGCAGACCCCGCCTCCCATGAGATCTGGAGGTCCGAGACACTACTCCAGGTGAGAATAAGGAGGCTCTTTATGTCTTCTGTTTCCAGATAAACTGCCTGGCCACCTTCTGTCCCAGGGGGCAGAGGCCTAAACACCATCCTCAGCCTGAGAGTACCTCTGAATTGTTGGTGTTTTCCTGCTATGACATGTAGAAATCAGACTAGAGGAAATGTGCCCACCCCTCTAATCTGAATGTCACTGGTAGTGCTTTCCATCCCAGGATTCACTGGCCTTGGAGTTTTGTCTTTCTCATGGTGGTGTGAGTGCTGCTTCGTTTCTAGTGGATCCGCATGAAGGCTGGCCCCACACCGCACGTCTCCGACCTGCTCTCACGTTGCTGGAGAGGTTTCCTGTGATCACCCTCATTTGGATATGAAGCCCCTGCTCCAGTAGTGTTTTTATAACACTGGCTGGAGAAGGCTTGCAGAGCCTCTCACCTTGGTTGGCCGGCAGCCCCTATCCCTTCCGGGTTGGGGGATCCACATGGGAGGCGGTAGGGCCCCTTGTTTGCCCCCGAGCAGGCTCCTGCCTCTCACGCAGGCTTGGGCTGGCTCCCTCCCAGGGTGCAGTGCTGCCCACCTCCCGGGCCAGGCTGTCTCTTCCAAATATACCTTGGAGAGGTTCAGCTGGTTCTGATGCTCAACTCTGCAGCAGAGTTGGTAGCCAGGAGCATCACTTACTGGCAGCCTGACAGGTGGATAAGATGGGATTCTGTCCTTCCTGCCTTGTACATAATTCCTGGTATGTGGGCTGCTGCACTTTCAGTGGCCTCCATGTCATTGTTGAGACAGCACTAGGAGATCAGACGGCTGGACTCATCGTCCCTGGTCGCAGAGGGGTTTTGGTGCTTCAGATGGGTCCCAGCTAATGTGGACTCTGGGGTTTGCCAGCCCGTGAGGAGGGCTGATGGCCAGGACCCGGGCTTATGGGGCAGAAATGCTGAAGTTTGTTTGTTTGAAGTTGCTTGTTTCCTGGACCAGAACACGAATGCTCTTTCTTTTTTTAATTGAAGAAAAAATTCCTTTGAATTGCAGTGAAATACACAACATAAAATTTGCCGTTTTAACTATTTCTAAGTATGCTGTTCAGAAGCATTACACATGTTCATATTGTTGTGGAAGTAATCTCCAGAACTTTCTCATGTTGTAAAACTGAAACTGTGCCCATTAAACAGAAGTTTCCCATACCGCCTCTTCCCAGCCCCTGGCCCCCTCCACTCTGCTTTCTGCATCTGTGATTTTGATTACCCTAGAATCTCATGGAAACAGAACCATACAATACTTAAGCTTTTTATGGCTGCCTTGTTTCACGCAGCAGAGTGCCATCAAGGTTTATCCATGTGGTAGCACGTTGCCAAATTTCTTTTTAAGGCTCGGTAATGCTGTGTCATAGGGATCTACCACTTTCTCTGTTTCCGTTCATCTCTGGGTGGGCACTGGGATTGCTTGAACGTTTTAGCCATTGTAAATAGTTCTGTTGTGAACACGGGTGTACAGAAATCTCTTAGATATTTTGATTTCAACTCTTTTGGGTCTATACCCTGAAGCAGAACTGCTGGATTGCATGGTAATTCTGCTTAATGCTCACCGGCTGCTATGTTGTACGTTCCCACCAGCAGCGCAATGTTCCCACCAAGCGTTGGGTGGCCATGCCCACGCTCATGATGTTCTGGTTTTGATTAGAGGCCCCGCCCCCAGTGGATGTGAGGTGGTATCTGCCGGTGCTTTTGATTTGTACTTCCTTGTGGTTGGTGATGTTGAGCATCTTTTCGTGTCTTTATTGGCCATTTGTATGTCGACTGGTGAAATGTCTGTTCACGTCCGTTGCCCATTTTTTAATTGAGTGGCTTTCTTTACTTGTAGTTGGGTTGTAGGAGTTGTCTGTACATTCTGGATATCAATTCCTCCTCACATTCACAATTTGTAAATACTTTCCCCTATCCTGTGGGTGGTCTTTTTCACTCTGGATGGTGTCTTCTGTGCGCAAAAATTTTTTTAATTTTCATGAAATCCGATCTCCCTGTTTTCTTCTGTTGCCTGTGCTTTTAGAGCCCTAGCTAAGAAATGGTTGCCAAAGCCAATGTCGTAAAACCTTCTCCCCACGCTTTCTTCTGAGAGTTCTTATAGATTTAGATTTTACATGTAGGTTTCTGATCCATTTTGAATTATTTATTGTTTCTGGTGGAAGGTAAGGGTCCAACTTCATTCTTTTGGATGCAGATGACCAGTTTTCCCAGCACTGTTTGTTGAAAAAAACTACCCTTTGAATGGTCACAACATCCTAGATGAAAATCATTTAACCACCCAATGCTCTCTTGCAGGTTTTTGTTGAAATGTGGCTTCATCATTATTCCTTGGAGATGTACCAAAAGATGCAGTCCCCTCACGCCAAGGTACGTTGCTGTGCTTTTTCGTCCTGTCTGCTCTGGCCCTGGTGTGCCTGGTCCACCTGCTGCTCCTTGTCCATAATCTCAGCTAGTTTTCAGCCACCATCCCTTACTCCAGTGCTGGGCAGTTAGCGGGTTTGGTTCTGTGGTGGGCTCCCACCATGAGGGCTGGAGGCCTGTAATCTCTGGGGTCCTCCTCATGCTCCTTCCAGAGCCCCCTCCCTGGCAGCCGGAATGGATGAGGTTGTGGTGCTCGTGCTCTGGGGGTGGGAGAGTCAGCGAGTGCCTCTGGGAGTCACAACTGGCTCCGTCCGCTCTGCCGTCACAGTGCCTCCTGCTTTCCTGCCGAGGTGGCCCCTGGCAGACTTTGCTCCCCTTGGTCCCCACACTGCCCCCTCCCTCCTCCAGAGCAGCGGCAGGCAGCCCTCTGTACAGTGGGTGGGATCTGACGCCTTCCTGCATGAGGCCTGGCCTGTCTCCTCCTTTCCTTCCCTTCCCTCCCAGGGCAGCATGCTCATTCGCAGAGGCGTGGAGGCAGCTGTCTCCCCAAAACCTTCCCTGGGTCACTATGCCCAGGGCCAGCTGCCCCCTGGACTTGTCAGGGTAGAACAGCTCTGTCCGTAATAAGAGGCGGGGAGGGGCACCGAGGGTCACACTGCACGAAAAAGCCTGAAACACACAAACCGGGCCCTGCTGGGGGCAGCACTGGCCTGTAATCAGGTGTGCAGTCCACGGCTTCTGTGCGCTGCTGGGCTGCCTCTTAGACGTCACTTTTGTCAGTGCCAGACAAAAAAAACCATTCTGTGTGAATGCTTGAGAGATTCCTTAAGAATTGAGAGTCTGGGCCTGAAATTCATACGGGTGGCCTGTGATCTTTCCTCTGCGAATCCAGCACGGAGCTGGAATTGTTTTCCTGCTGCAGAGTCTCGGCAACCAGCTCTGCTTCCCTGCCCTCCGCTGAGTACCGGTTTGGGGAGCAGCCCCCAACTGCTGCTCTCTTAAAGTGCAGAGTACCTCAGATCTCTGTCCTTGGCACCACGTGGAGCGGCGGCAAAGCCAGGACTCCCTCTTGGGCCTCTCGTGTCCCTGAGGACCTGCGCTGCCATTCCCAGCTTCCAGAGTGGACTTGCATGTTCCTGGCTGGTGCACGGCAGTTGGGAGGGTGGGGGCTTCCCCCTCGGGTCCCAAGGGCCTTACTCAGCCCCTGTGCATGTGGCTTGGTCTTGCAGAGGCAGAGGCTGCTTTGCTGCTTGCCTTCCGGGCTGCTCATTCTGTCTTCCGAGCTAGCGCAAGCACACTCACTGTGATTTTTAGCAGATCTGCCAGTCACAAAGGTTCTCTAAGCTGTCTTACTTGGGAGGAGTGGTGGGCCGTACCTGCTGGGGCAGGAGGGCCTTCCCCTTCTTCCCCACGTTTGCTTCCTCTTGGCCAGACCACAGGGCAGGCGAGAGCGGCCCAGAATGGCTGATAGTGGGGGAACAACCAGGAAACCCCCACCAGGTACCCGGAGAGGGTTTGTGGTTTTTTTATTGTTTGTTTGGGGTTCTTTGCCTCCTTTTGAGGCTGAACACAAAACCTAAGTAAACCCGGGAAGTGGAGAAAGACAACTGTGGACCTCTCCTTCATCCGAGGCTCCTTATCGTCTCCCCAGGCCTGCGCTGTGCCATGTGGCGTCCTAGCCTTGAGGTCCCCGTTTCCTGGCGTTGGAGATGCAAGAAGTGCAGCTCCGAGAGGTCCCGTGGCGCGCCCGGCCCACCTCCTCCCAGGTGACAGGCGGCCTGGGTCCAGAGTGGATGCCCGCTCTATAGAGCCTGGGCCTCTGCCCCACCCCAGCTTACTGAGCAGGGCTTCTGGAGAAGCAGATGGTTGCTGAAGTCCACACACTTCTACAGGCCACTGCGGGGCCTGCCCGGTGTTCCTTAGGCTGGGCAGGTCCCCAGCAGGGGAACCATGTGGTCTCTGATTCCTACCGAGCTGCGGCTGAGCCCAGGGTCTGGCCCAGAGGAAGGCCTTGAAGCGCAGCCCACTCCTTGCTGTGCTCCTTCCTGCCCTTGCTCTGCGTGTCTCTGGCTGCGCCTTTCTCCTCAAGGCCTGGCACCCACATTCTGGCCTCTCCTATGTGTAGCATGGTTCTCAGTAGGAGGCGTGGCCCTCACCGGGCAGGATGTATGCCAAGGCCGGCTCTGAACTCTGCTTGGCTGAAGGGGACTGCTTTAGCAGGCCTTGTCATTACGGGGGTGGGGGCGGACAGCTATGCCAATTCAGCTGTCATCCCCCATGTCCCAGGCTGTCCAAGCCTCGGGTTCCAGCTGCCTCTGGGTGTGTGTGGCCATGGCCAGCTTCTTAGGGCCCGTTGGGGCTGGTGAAGGGCTCTGTGAGTCCAGAGTTGGGGAGTCCTGGTAAGGTGGGAGAGATGGGTCTCCCAGAATTTGAACCCATGAGTGTTTGTGCCACCTTTAATGATTTCCGGGATGTGGGGTGCAGAGGGTGTCAGGCCTGGTGGGCTGAGCTTTGCTTGCTTCTGTGCCACACTGGTAATCATCCCCAACAGAGACAACCATTCAGGAGGGGCCACAGATTAGATCTTTGACTCCTAGGAACTGACCACATCATGTGTCAATTTGGTAAATTTTTCTCTGGGACAACCCAGGGAAGTCCAATAAATGACATTTTTCTTCCCTGAGCAGAGGGGTCTCCATTAGGAACGGGCTCCTCAAAAGTTTCTTTTTGGAGCCTCAGGGCTTTGGTGGTTGGTGGTGTGTCCCAGCAAGCCTCCCAGGATCCTGGCGGGGTGCAGAGTGCACACGCCGCAGCCATGGGAGTCAGGGGTCAGGGAGGGTAGGCCCCTCTGGCAGGAAGGTCAGGCTGACCTCAGGGAGCTAGAAGGACTTTCGGGCCCGGTGACTTGGAGGAGACTGCCCAAGTGTCCTTAAGCGTCAGGTCTGTCTATGCCTGGCAGGTGGAGGAGCAGCCCTCAGGCCTGGCTCTGGGCTGCCCACTGGGCAGGACCCTTTGGGCTGCTGAGAGGGTGGTGTCCCACTGCCTGAGGCTGCGGGGCTCTAATGGTGTGGATTGTCACTGATGTGCTTTTGTTTTGTTTTTGTTTTTTGTTTTCTCTCCTTAAACTTCTGGGCTCACTTTTGTCTTTCTCTCCCTACTGTCCCCTCCCCGACCTCTCCCCTCCTGTCCCCTCCCCTGCCCTCCGCCCTCCCTGCCTCTTCTCGGCTTCTCTGCTTTGTTGTCTCTCAGCTGGAGGTTCTGCACTACCGACTCAGTGTCTCCAGCGCCCTCCACAGCCCTGCCCAACCCAGCCTCCAGGCCCTTCACGCCTACCAAGTACTGGCTGCTCTCCTATTGTTGCGTTTCACCCCTGCCCTGTGGTGTGAGCCATGGAGTGCATGACAGTGCAGTGGTAAAGCGAGGGGCCGGCAGGGGTGACTCAGACCAGTTCCAAACCGAGCCAGCCCGTGTGTGTTGGGGATCGTGGCGAGTGTCCTCTCTAGCCTGCGTTCGCCCTCCACTTGGCAAACTAGTGCAGGTTTTGGGGGGTGGAGCTGCCAGATCTGCCCACCCAAGCCCGAAGCCAACCGGAGTTTGCAAGTTCTTGGGAGTTGTTGGCTTCTCTGGCCCTGGTTGGAGGGAGTGGAAACTGTGGCCTTTGCAGCGGCCCTCCTCACCCACAGTGTGGGCCTGGCGCTCAGGAACTGACTGAGCACAGGGAGGCCCCAGGGCTCAGAGTGGCATGGTTCGGCCAACCCCAAGCCTTTGTGAGCCAAGGTGCGGGGAGGACAAGGAGCCTGGAGAGGCTGTTGATCCCTAAGCACGCTGGGCTCTGGCCTCTTGTGGACTTGTGTGCACTGCCAGAGGTGGGCAGAGTGGACAAGAGCCTCCTGGAGATGGGTCTGCTTTAGGCAGAGATGACCAGTGTGGGCAAATTTGAGGTTGGTAGGTGGAATTCAGACCTGCAGGCTGTTTCTGGGCTGATGGAGGCTGGTAGCTCACTGATTCATGAGATGAAGGCCAGGAATTCTGGGCAGAAAACAGGCGTCTAGATCCATGCTCAAGGCCAGGGGTCTGTCCAGTTCCCCTCGGTGGGAGCATGCCATAATACTTAACCTGATACTTGAGTACAAGATGAAAAGTCAGGTTTCCTGGGATGGGGTGGTGAGCACACACAGAGTCCCCGCCCAGAAGCAGCTGCTGGGTGGAAGGAAGAACATGGCCCAGGAGGGCCGGCAGAGGTGGGCCAAGCACCGAAGCGGGTAGCGCTCAGGCCTATGTCAGGGAAGGTCTCACTTGGCTAACAGCAGGATCCCTGGAGAAATGTCCATAGCAGGAGGGGCTGCTTAGCTAAGGGCTGGGCCCACTGAGAAATGCCACAGGCTTTGGGACAGTGTCCCTGAAGAACATGCAGCTGGAGGAGGCCACATACAGCTGTAGCAAGGTTCCTATGGGGAGTTGGCTCTTGACCAGGGGAGGGGAGGTCGGAAGAAAGGTTTGGCTTCCCCCAGCAGGAAGATAGCCCAAGGGGCTTCCAGTGCTGTGGTAAGGGCCTGTGCAGAGGAGGAGGGGACGCAGTTCTGGTTCAACGCAGATGCTCTGTTCTCTGTTACGGAGACAGTGGCAGGGTTGGCAAGGGACCAGGAATGAGAAAGGTGGGGACTCCTGGGGAGGGGGCTCCAGCCTGGCATCAGTGCCTTCCTACTTTCATCATTAGGAAAGTATCTTACGCTTTTTTCTTCAAGAGATGCAAATTCATCACACAAAGATGTAAACATACAGAGAAGTAGCAGCAGGTCTCCTCCCGAAGCCCCGTAGCTCCCTGTGCGGGCGGACTGAGCTGTGGGCTGCGTTGCCTGGGCTCGTGCAGGCAGATCCGTGGCGGGGAGAGCTGAGAGGACAGTTCCGTGAGCAGCGGCGGTGGCTGGGTGCCCGGGCTATGCCAGGAGGCATGGCCTCTGCCAGCCGCAGCATTGCTCAGGATTGGGACTAGGCTTCCGAAAGCTCGTCCATCCAGTCTGTGGAGGCCCCAGGGGCCTGGGGGTGCTGAGTGCAGGCAGAGGAGCATGCCTGTCTGGGCGCCCCAGAGTTGGGAGCCGGCAGGTGGCGGGGCCCACTGGTGCTGTCCTCTACCAGTCGGAAGACCACCCTGTTCTCCATCACGGAGCAGCCAACAGGCAGCCTGTCTTCTCAGGCCTGAGTCTTTTTATTTATTTATTTTTTTTTTTTTTAATTTTTTTTTTTAAGATTTTATTTATTTATCAGAGAGAGAGAGAGGGAGAGAGAGCGAGCACAGGCAGACAGAATAGCAGGCAGAGGGAGAAGCAGGCTCCCTGCAGAGCAAGGAGCCCGATGTGGGACTCGATCCCAGGACACCGGGATCATGACCTGAGCTGAAGGCAGCTGCTTAACCAACTGAGCCACCCAGGCGTCCCTCAGGCCTGAGTCTTAAAGAGCCTACGTGAACTTGGGAATTGGAGCCTCAGCCCACAAGATCAAGAGTGCTCTTATCTTGGGGGTCATGCTGACCACAGATCCGTCAGCAATAGAAGGGCTGCCCTGGCCTAGCCCCCAGCTGGCGGGTCCAGGACAGGGAGTGGATGAAAGGGTGGGGGTTGCAGCAGCAGAAGGAACTGGGTAGCGTTTCTGCTTGAAATAGGAAGCCAGGGGCCCCAGGGAGCCATCTGCACACACCCAGGAGGCCGGCGGGAGACCCCTCTAGATCTGATGGGGGGGATGTCAGCCTGCTCTCCCCCTGCTGTTCCTCCTCTGGCTGGCCAGGAGGGGATCCCTGAGGACGGGGGCGGGCAGCAGTGACCCAAGTCAGCCACGGAGGGTACAGTAAGGGGTTCGAAGCCCACAGCGAAGCCCTTGAAGGTGTGTTTCCACTCCCCATGCAGGCTTACTGAGCCACGGGCTATGTCACCTGGGCCTGTGGGTGCCCTGTGCAGGCTATGGTGCTCTCAGTGGGCCTCAGGGCCAGCCAGTAAGGCACAGGGAGGGCCCGGGGGGTGGCCCATGTGTCCCATGGTGGAAGGAACAGTTCTGGCCTGACTGCTGACACCATACCCCCCTCAATGTTAGGAGTCATTCACGCCCACCGAGGAGCACGTGCTGGTGGTGCGCCTGCTGCTCAAACACCTGCACGCCTTCTCCAACAGCCTGAAGCCCGAGCAGGTCTCTCCGTCCACCCACTCCCACGCCACCAGCCCCCTGGAGGAGTTCAAACGGTGGGTATGGGCCGTGCGCGCGGCTCCCGCACCCCGGCTACCACTGCCTCATCCCTTAACACACGTTGCCCACTGTGACCTGTCCCTGGAGCCTGAGGGATCGCCTGCAAGGCATCTGCAGGGTGGGCCAGGTGGGAAAGCACCTTGGGGTTTACTCCCCACCCCCATTCGGGCCTCTCCTTTGGGGCCTAATGTCTTTGGTCGAAAGAGCCAGACTGCCCAGAGAAAGGCCCTGTCTTGTTGCTGCCCGGTCTTGTCCCCTCCTCCCTGGCGGTGGGCAGAGTGGGAGCTCAACAGTGACCGTGTTCCTCGGAATGCCCAGGAAAGCCAGTGGGCTGGGAGCCTCTTCGCTTCCAAGTGGCTCTTTGGTCACTGGAGACTGAGCTCTGTGCTGCGCCATCCCCTTCATCATCTTCTCTGCTCCTCTCCCTCCATCAGAAAGCCAGGGATGGTGGCCCGATTCCTAGGCTGACTGGGGCCAGCAGAGCAGGTGACTTGTATGTGGTGAGCGAAGCAGAGGGGGTCACGGGAGCCTCAGTAGGTCAGCCACGTGTATGCTGTGTGTCCTTGGGACATTACCTAACCTCTCTGAACTTTGGTTTCTTCTGAAAAATGGGGACAGAAACTGGAGGCCTTACCTCCAGGGGGTGCCCACTGCTCACCCTTGGCAGGGCTGGCCCTTGCAAACCAGAGCCACTGGACTCACCTATGAGGGTCCCCTCCCCGCTTCTCTCCCCTGCAGGGCTGCTGTCCCAAGGTTTGTGCAACAGAAGCTCTACCTCTTCCTGCAGCACTGCTTCGGCCACTGGCCCCTGGATGCATCATTCAGAGCCGTGAGTGTCAGCCTCATCTCTCCACCTTTGCCCTTGCCCTGTGTGTGCCTGGTAGCGGAGGTCCCTGTGGGGTGGATGCAGGAGGGAGTCAGCTGTTACTGCCAAGGCCTGGTGAGGAGGCCTTACGGGCGAGGGGGGGGTGTCACATTCTGGTTGTTTGAATTCCCAAAACCAACCCTCGGGTACAGAAAAGCTCTGTCCTCCCTGGCTCTGACCCCAGGTGTCCGTGGTGGGTGTGTTCCCAGCCTCACTGAGCTGCACCTGACCCACTTGGCCGGGGAAGCATTCCATGTTCTGTGCCTCCGGAAGGCTGGCAGGAGGGCTCTCAGCATCACAGGCTGGCTCTAACGTAGTGTTGTGTGTCAGCTATGTGCACATTAAAAAATTGTTCTAACAAAATAAGAATTAAAAAATAAAGCTCACGGGAGGGTGTGCAGAGCTCCCTCCTGGGCCCTCTGAGGGTGGTAGGTAGGTGGGAAGAGGCCAGAACCTGGTGGCCGCCCCACCCTCCTCTCACCAGGAACCGAAGCCCCACGGTTAGACTCCCTCCTGCTCACCCACGCTGCCTCCCCGGGACTGGGCTCCAGGCCACCTGAGGATTTGGCCCAAAGCCCCAGACCCACAGCCTACCAGATTGCCAGCCACGAGGCCCTCAGCACATGAGTGTGTTGCCAGGTCCTGGAGATGTGGCTGAGCTACCTGCAGCCCTGGAGGTACGCACCCGAGAAGCCGGCTCCGAGCAGCGACTGCCAGCCCCGGGCTGTGTCAGAGAGATGGTGAGCCCCGGCCCGCCGTGCTCCCAGTGCTGGGGGGACAGGCCACCCCCTCTTTGACTGGGCCCTGGGATTGCTCTCCCACGGAAACAGCTGGTGGCCCTTCTCCATGCTGTCCCCTTGCTGCTCTCCACTCACATGTGTGTTCGCACCCCATGCCGCCACTTGACCCCTCCACCCTCTGTGCCCTGCCACAGAACCCTTGTCTTCTGAGGAAGGGCCTCACCCCTTGTGGGACTGTGTCCACAGGAGGCCTGATTCTCCCCCACCTCCCTTGGCCCTCACCCACCTGGAGGCTGGATGCTCCTGGGGAGAGTCGAGAAGCCTGGGAAGAGCCCGGGTTGGGGGGTTCAGTAGTGGTGTAGCCGCTGATGCACCGCTGATGAGGGCGGTGTAGCCCCTGATGAACCACCTCGTTCCCCAGGGCGCCCTTTGTGCAGGAGAACCTGCTTATGTACACCAAGCTCTTCGTGGGCTTCCTGAGCCGTGCGCTCCGCACCGACCTGGTCAGCCCCAAGAACGCACTCATGGTGTTCCGAGTGGCCAAAGTCTTTGCCCAGCCCAACCTGGCTGAGATGATCCAAAAAGGTAAGCCCTTAGCCGGCAGGAAGCAGCCCTCAGAAAGAGAACCACAGAGACTGTATGGCCCTCGCCAGCGTAGAGCAGCTCAGCCTCGGTGGCGTGGGGGCTCTGGGTGCACGATGACGGGATACAGGTCGGAGTTGGGCAGCACTGTGGCTGCCCTGAGGCCCAGCATGCTAGGTGGGAGCTCGGGGGCCGCTGGAGGGAGTGGAGGCAGAGTTCAGGGTGTCAAAGCATTCTGGGGTCCTGTCACGTCTCAGATGGCTCTGTCAGGCATTAGCTTCTCTGGCTTTCCTTCGTGAACATCAGCCTTCCCATGGAGACTGTCAGGCTGCAGGGGCCTCAGGAGGTGGGCCCCCGTCCCTCAGGAACCTCCCTAGGCGCCATGGAAGCTGCAACCGGACTGGCATCGTGCTTTCCAGGGGAGCAGTTGTTCCTGGAGCCTGAGCTCGTCATCCCACACCGCCAGCACCGACTCTTCACAGCGCCCCCCTTTACGGGTAGCTTCCTGTCCTCGTGGCCACCGGCCGTCACCGACACCTCCTTCAAGGTGAAGAGCCACGTCTACAGCCTGGAGGGCCAGGACTGCAAGTACACCCCGATGTTTGGGCCCGAGGTCCGGACGCTGGTGAGTTGGGGCTCCCCTGGGCCCCCCAGCTGTCCAGAAGCTGTGGGAGCGGGGGATGGGGCAGGCAGAAGGTTGGGTGTTGCCTGGATGCTGCTCTCCTCTTGCCCTTTTCTTCCATTGAGGTCTAATTTTTTTCTGATAATAAAGACAACATTTGTTGGAAAGCTTTCACATTTAGAATGTGCATGTCTTGGTCTTGAAAACTCCTCGCCCCCTCCTGGCCTGGTGGGGGCTCCCCCAGGGCTGCCTGCCAGCCTCTTGGGGGCCACCTGGGCTGGCTGACCTGCCCTCCCCCGCCCCCCCGCCCCGTGCCCCGCAGGTCCTGCGCCTGGCTCAGCTCATCACGCAGGCCAAGCAGACCGCCAAGTCCATCTCTGACCAGTGTGGGGAGAGCACACCCGGCCGCCCCTTCTTGTCGTGGCTGGGCTTCTACTCCACAGATACGAACGGCTGCTACCCAGCCAACGACCTGGACGAGATGGGGCAAGACAGCGTCCGCAAGACGGACGAGTACCTAGAGAAGGCCCTGGAGTACCTGTGCCAGATGTTCCGAGTACGAGCTCTGGGGGCCATCCCCTGCCTGGTGTCTGCTCCTGTGCCCCTACCCCCTGGGGGAGCCCGCGGGAGGCATAGCCTATACTGTCGATGTCAAGTCTTCGTCCCCTTGTACTCGCTGTTCGAGGCCCAGGGGTGTAGCCCTGTCTGCTTCCTCCACCTGGGAAGTGAAAGCAGGATGTGGCACAGCCCCCTCAGAGTGCTCCTCACCCCCTCACCCCCGCTGCCCCGACAGCTCAGCGAGGCCCAGCTCGCCCAGCTCACGCTCGCCCTGGGGACGACGCAAGATGAGAACGGGAAGAAGCAGCTCCCAGACTGCATCGTGGGAGAGGATGGGCTCATCCTTACGCCCCTGGGCCGCTACCAGGTAAGGGCCATGTCCCGGATGGCTCCTCCCCATCCCCTTGTTGCCTCTGTCATGTGCCCCGTGAGTGCGTCTGCGGGCCTGCCCACTCAGCCCGGGTCTCCCCTTGGGCTCACTTCTCGTCCTGCTTCTAGATCATCAATGGGCTGCGGAGGTTCGACATCGAGTACCAGGGGGACTTGGAGCTGCAGCCCATCCGGAGCTACGAGATCGCCAGCCTGGTCCGCATGCTCTTCCGGCTGTCATCCGCCATCAACCAGAGGGTGAGTGCGGGGGGCAGGGCCGCCCCCGGGGAGAGGCCGGCTGGGTGCGCGGCCCTGCCCGCGCCAACTCCCCACGTCTCCGCCCGTCCGCAGTTTGCAGGCCGGATGGCAGCCCTGTGCGCCCGCGCCGACTTCCTCGGCAGCTTTTGCCGCTACCACCTCACGGAGCCCGGGCCGGCGGGAAGGCGCCTGCTGAGCCCTGTGGCGCGGGGCTCTGCAGCCAGCCGGGCCCGGGGTCCGAGGCTCAGCCTGCGCTTCCTGGGCAGCTACCGGACGCTGCTGTCGCTGCTTCTAGCTTTCTTCGTGGCCTCCCTGTTCTGCGTTGGGCCCCTGACCTGTGCCCTGCTCCTCGTGCTGGGCTACCTCCTCTACGCTGTGGCCATGACGCTGCTCACGGAGCGAAGCAAACTGCACCAACTCTGACCTCAGGCCACACACGACCCTGGCTAGGCCGGCAGGAGGGACACGTAACCCCTCGCTTGAGCCTGGAGGTCACCTCCGAGCAACAGGGCGTTTTCCCGCAGCCACGGAGCCGTGCGTGAGAGAAGCTAAAACAAGGAGGATGTGGGCCAGGCCAGGCGAGGACGAGCGTGGCATCCACTGGTCTATTAGTCTCACAGGACGGCCCCGGACCCGGCTGCTCCGTCCTCCCTGCTCCCCTCAGCCCCGGGCCCTGCCGTGACACGGCACTCGCGGCCTTCCTCTGCTCTGACCATCCTGGGTTGAGCTGTGTGAAGCTTGGGATGCAGTGCTCCCCAGATGGGGCCTCGCCATCTGTCAGGTTGGCAGGGTGGTGCGAGTCTCCTTTCCCTGGTGACAGCAGGACGGGAGCTCAGCCTCTGATTCCAGAGAAGAATCCCAAACCCTGGAGGCTCCTGAGAAAGTTAGAGGGTGGTTCTGGTTCCTGACTGTAAAGCAAGGTTCTCCCATCGCATTTGGCAAAGTGAGGGTTATTCTTCACACCTTCCCGGCAGTTCCAAGGCTGGGCCATACGATTCCACTTGGTAGGAGAAAAGACCCTCCAGGAGAACAGATGCTTAGTGGGACGGAGCTTCACCTCTGCCTCCCTCTTCGCCCCCATGCCATTAAGCATGTCACTTGGTGGTGGCCCAGCCGGGACGGGCGCTCATGTCCCAGGGGCAGAGAGGATGCGGCAGGGCCATGGGAGTCGGGCAGCGTCTGGTCTGCAACCAAAGATGGTCACAGGCATTATTTGTATCTTCAGTAAAATCAGGTGCAAAGGCCCTAACTTTTTTATGACTTTTAAATGTTCAATTACACATTCACGGTCAGCAGTCATCCCCCCAGGGACTCAGGCACTTTTGTTCATCATACGGGTGACACACCAGAGAAAACATCTCAACAGTGATTTTAAACCAAGCCTCTGTTTCTGTTTTTATTTAAATATCAAGTTTTATATTTTGATGTAAATTCAGAATAATGGCATTCTGGGTCCTGTGACCAAAAATCAGACCAAGTTTGCAACTGACCATGGATCTGAATAAAACCTCTTTGGGCTCCTGAGTCTTCTGGTGCTGGGGCTCAGGTCCCAGCACAGTTGCCCTTATGGTTCCTTCAGTTGGTTTGGGTATGTCAGCGACCTGGGAAGCCCCGCAGTCCCTACCCAGGGGGACAGCCAGTGGGTTTGTTTACAGCAGCAACAGACCAAGGCAGATGGGAGCAGTGAGGTGGCCATGATGGCAAATGGCAGGCTTCCCTGCCGGCAAACGTGCCAACTCCCTGGAGTTGCCCTCAGCCAGCACAGGCCCGAGCTGGGTCAAAGCTGGGAGAATTTTGTCTTCCATTCAGCATATCAGAGTTGGCCTGGATACGAAAAGCAATCCTGGAATGTGAGTCAAATTTTCTGTGGCTTCCGGAAGCTCAGAGGATTGTGTATGCCCCCACCAGCCTCGTTTGGGGTGCTTAGCCAGGCGCAAGTGTCCCATGTCCCCTTGTCCCTGGATGGGATAGTTGCTTTTGTCAGATTGGTGGAAATGAGAGGTCATCATTTCTACAAGTTCAGTGGTAACAGAGGAGTGGCTTTTGTCCCCAGACCTGTTAAGGGATGTGAGCACATAAAGATGATGGTCTGGGGTCCAATGTCAGTGGCACCGTCTGATCACAAGGCCTTCCCTGTTTCCCATGACATCCATCCTGCCACCAGGGACGGGGTGTCCCCGTCACCCTCCACTTTTCCATGGCTTCCCTCGTCCACGTTTCTCTTGTGCCTTGTTTCCACCTGAAAACATTCTCCAGCACCCTAAAAGCAAAAATGGAACACTCCACCCATGTATCCGTGAACTCCAAAACAGCTGCCTGGTGTGTGCACCCTGCACAGTGCTGGGCACCCAGAAGGGACAGGGCAGAGCTCCCGTTGGCCCAGGACTTCGTGGTGCAGTCCAGCAGCCATAATGAAGGTCAAGGAGGGCCTGGTTCCTGTGGTCAGGGCCTAGGAGAGGGTACCCAGGGAGCAGGCAGCGTGAGGTCAGCACGGCCCACAGTGCTCTGTGGTTCCCACAGCAGGAGCAGAGCCCATGGCTGGGTGGCTGCTGTTCCAGGTCAGGGAGAAGGCTCTCAAGGTCTCAAGGAGACCTTGCCTTCACGAGGACCCCAAATTCGTTTGCAAAGAGCTCTCACTGCACAGTTTGAGAAAAGGCTGTGGGACGAGTAGAGGCTGGAAGCACAGCTGGGGGAACGGGGACCACCAAGGTGGGGGGGCAGTGGTTCTGTCTGCAGCACAAGGAAAGGGTGAATGACACCTGGGGGCAGAGGCTACAGGGTCTAGATCGGGGGTCAGACATCATGGTTCCTGCCGCCCATTCACTCCTGCCTCCTGGAGCCTCACCTGCTAAATGGCCCCTGCCATGCCTGCTCACCCCTCCACCCCCACTGCCGCCAGAGGGCCAAACAGACACCTCAGTCCGCATGGCCTGGGCCACCAGCAGGCCCAGGCCATGCAGTCTGAGGTGTCTGTTTGGCCCTCTGGCGGCAGTGGGTGCAGGAAGCACAGCTGCAAGATGCTCTAGAGATTTCACTTGCCCTCCTACGCCTCTGAGACAAAACCAGCCCCTCTGGACATGGTTCCCAGGAGCCCATGCTGACCCCACTGCCTTTTGACACCAAATCCATCAGAGCCCGAGGCTTTAGCCAGCCCCACCCCTGACCCCAGGTGCCCCAGGTGGTTCAGACTCTCATTGCTCAGTGTGAGTGACCCAAGGACAGAAGCTCTGGATCTGGGAGGAATCCAGTACTTACTCCCTTTGATGTCCAAAAGTAAGTCAGACCCTCTGGATGACCAGGCTTCGGTGATAATTTGACAGTATCAATAGAAATGAGGGGACTCGTGTAGCTTTCACTTTAAAAATTGAGTTAGCTTTGTCTGCCTCTGAAAACCAGAATTCCTAGCATAATTTTCTCAAACATCTAGTGACCAAAATAGATCAAATGATTTCCCAACCTCTCCCTGTTAAGAATTCCGACCTTGTCCCAACTGATATTCCAGCTATGAGAACAGCCAGTGACTTTAATATCCACGTGAACTGCAACTGCTTTTTTAAAAAAATATTTGATTTATTGAGAGAGAAAGCACAGATGTACAACAAGCCGGGGGAGGGCAGAGGGAAAAGCAGACTCCCTGCTGGGCAGGGAGCCCCACATGGGGCTCAATCCCAGAACCCTGTGATCATGACCTGGCTTGGGCACCTAGGCAACCCTGCCTCTTTTCTTTTCTTTTTTTTTTTTAAAGATTTATTTTAGAGCGGGGGATAGGGGCAGGGAGAGGGAGAGAGTCTCAAGCAGACTCCGCGCTGAGTGTGGAGGCTGACGAGGGGCTCCATCTCACAACTGTGAGATCATGGCCTGAGCCAAAGCCAAGAGTCAGACACAACCTACTGAGCCACCCAGGCACCCCCGTGAGTCACGACTGCCTTAGAAGTCAGAAGGAGGCAAAGAAGCCAGAGAAAGGAGTAAATGCCTTCCAGCCATCGTAAAAGGCTGGCACTTGGGAGAGCTAAGGGCTTACCGCACTCAGAACAAATGGGCAGTGGGGGAAGGTGAAGGTCGGTCAACTGGACAACTGCTTTCAGTTTCTCTTTTGGGTCATCTCACCATTACCCATCTGCTGCCGCCTTCCTTCAGCCAGCTGTGTTCACCTCTCAGAGAGCAGCCTCTTTAGGGAGAATCAGACCCAGGAGACCTGCTACTTGGCACCCATGCCCCCCCGAGTGCCAACATGGCATTTCCCGGTGTGTACTCAAAGCACAGGTTTAAAGCTCCCAAACCTTCCAGAGCACTGTGGACTTCCCACAGCGGACACGGGCATCTTGTGTTCGATAGAACATGACCTGGGAGGCTCTGATTTGGTGCATCTGACATCTCTTCGTTTAGGGGTCTATGTGCCAGGCCACATAGACTTTACGCAGTAAAGTGGGTGAAGAGAGCCTTCTGCCTGGGATGGCTCCAGACAGCCGGGCACTCACTTTCTGCACCCTACCTTTCCGGGTGGGAGGACTGACTGCTGTGTTCACCCCACACAGCGTGGTGCCCCCGGCTGACGTGGACAGTCTGCTCCTCAGGCCAGGTGTCTGAGGGTCTGTTTGGTCCACATCCTTCCTCACCCAGCTGACTCCCTCCCTTCCCGGAAGGCCATCAGTCATCGCTTCCTCTAGGAAACCTTGCCTTGCCTCCACCTCCCCTCCTCCTGGGCTGGATTTAGTGCCCTCCTTGGTACTCATCACCACCATTGGGCAAATGAAAGTGAAGAGGGATTTAGTTACCACATGCTTGGTGCCTGACATTTCAGAGTGCTGAATAAATACTTCTGAATGAATCTCTGGCTAGCATGTTTGCTCCTTGCAGACGAGTATATTTTACTCATCTTTCTGGCTCCAGCACCACGTGCGTACACAGCAGCTGCCCAATAAATACGTCTCACAAATACATACCTATTTTTTTTTTGAGAGGGAGGGGGAGGGGCAGAGGCAGAGGAAGAGAGACTCTTAAGCAGGTTCCACGCCCAGCATGGAGCTCAATCTCTCAAATCTCAGATCATGACCTGAGCCAAAATCAGGAGTCAGATGTTTCACCAAATGAGCCATCCAGGGGCCCCCAGCAAGTACTGTACCTATTATATACACATCCAGCCCCTAACACCTCAGGAATCACAATGTAAATGACTTGGATGAATTCATTTCTACATGAGTAGAAAAGTTGGGAGGGAAGGGGCTCTTCAGTCCAAGATTGAACAGAAATCACTGGGGAAAAACATGATCACTGCACTGAAAGAGACCTGACCGATCGTTCAGATCATAGACCCAAATAGAAGACCTAAAATTATAAAGCTGTTAGGAGAAAACAGAGAAGTAAATCTTCACAGCTTTGTATTAGTCAATAGTATTTTAGTTATGGCACCAAAAGTATAAATGCCAGAAGAAAAAAAATACGTAAATGGATTTTATCAAAATTTAAAAATTTTATACTGACAAAATGATACTTTCAAAGTGAAAAGACAACCTACAGAATGGGAGAAAATATTTCCAAGTCATATATCTGATAAAGTGCTTGTATTTAGAATACGCAAGAAGTTCTGGGGCACCTGGGTGGCTCAGTGGGTTGGGCCTCTGCCTTGGGCTCAGGTCATGATCTCAGGGTCCTAGGATGGAGCCCCACATCTGGCTCTCTGCTTAGCGGGGAGCCTGCTTCCTCCTCTCTCTCTGCCTGCCTCTCTGCATACTTGAGATCTCTGTCAAATACATTAAATCCTTTTTAAAATTTTTAAAAAAGAATATGCAAAAAGTTCTTAGAATTCAATAATAAAAAGGTAAATAATCCAAATTTAAAATGGGTGAAGGATTTTAATAGATGTCTCTCCAGGGAAGATATACGGATGGCCAAAAAGCACAAGAAAAGATACTCAGCACCAGTAGTCATCAGGAAAATGCAAACCAAAACCACAATAAGATACTACTTCACAATCACTAGGATGGCTATAATCAAAAAGACAAGCAATAGTAAGAGTTGGTGACACGTGGAAAAGCTGGAACACTCACACGTTGCTGGTGAGATTGTAAAATGGTGCAACATTTTTTTGGCAATTCCTCCAAAAGGAAACATATGGCCCAGCAATTTTGCTCCTAGGTATATAACTTGAGAGAATTGAAAATTACACAATGTTCATAGCAACATTATTCACTGACCTCTCCATCCCGAGCCCACAGTGTCTGTTTCATCCTGACAGTAAATGTCACCGCTGTCTGTTGCTCAGCCCAGTGTGAACCTGGCCAAGCTGCTCTGAGAGCAATGCCCTACCGAATCAGTGGGTGATTTTCCCTGGAGCCTCTCCTGGCACCTTCCATTCCCCTTGGGGTACATCCTCCACTTGTGCAGAAGTTCTCTTTTGCACCTATTTTGGGTAAGGTTCCCTCTAGCCTCATTACTCCATAAATGTGACTCTGTCCGCTTTCCCTCTTTTGTGAATTTCTGTTTCTAGTGTGCTGACACTTTTTCCACTTTCCGCATTGATGGCTTAGTGAAGTACTGTTAATCCTTGAGCAACACCGGTTTGAACTGTGTAGGTCCACTTACATGTGGATTTTTTAAAAAGATGTTATTTATTTGAGGGAGAGAGAGCACAAGTGGGTGGAGGAGAAGAGGAAGAAGCAGACTTCCCACTGAGAGGAGAGCCCAAGACGGGGCTTGATCCTAGGATTCTGGGATCATGACCTGAGCTGAAAGCACATGCTTAACCACCTGAGTCGCTCAGGTGCCCCGTGGATTTATATATATATATATATATATATATATATATATAGTACAGTAAATGTATTTTCTCTTCCTTGTGATTTTTGTTTTTTTTTTTAAGATTTTATTGTTAAGTTAGCTCTACATCCAACGTGGGGCTTGAAGTCACAACCCCGAGATCGAGTTGCATGGTAGAGCATACAACTCTTGATCTTGGGGTTGTCATTTTGAGCCGCACCTTTGCTGTAGAGATTACTTAAAAATAAAATCTAGAGCACCTGGGTGACTCAGTGGGTTGGGCCTCTACCTTCAGCTCAGGTCATAATCTCAGGGTCCTGGGATTGAGCCCCAAATGGGGCTCTCTGTTTGGCAGGGAACCTGCCTCCCTCTCTCTCTCTGCCTGCCTCTCTGCCTACTTGTGATCTCTGTCAAATAAATAAATAAAATCTTTTAAAAATAAAATAAAAATTTGGGGGGACTCCTGCGGGGGTTGCTCAGATAGTTAATCATCCAGCTCTTGATCTCTGCTCAGGTGGTGATCTCAGCGTTGTGAGATGGAGCCCTGTGTCTGGCTCTGTGCTGGGTGTGGAGCCTGCTTAAGGTCCCTCCTTTCAGGACTCGTGGGTGGCTCAGTTGGTTAAGTGTCTGCCCTCAGCTCAGGTCATGATCCCAGGGTCCTGGAATCGAGTCCCGTGTCAGGCTCCCTGCTTGGTAGGGAGTGTGCTTCTCCCTCTGTTGCTCTCTCTCTTTCTCCCTGACAATTAATAAATAAAGTCTTAAAAAAAATTATCTCTCTCTGGGGGCGCCTGGGTGGCTCAGTGGGATAAAGCCTCTGCCTTCGGCTCAGGTCATGATCTCAGGGTCCTGGGATCGTGCCCAGTATCAGGCTCTCTGCTCCGCGGGGAGCCTGCTTCCCCCCCACAACCCCCGCCTGCCTCTCTATCTACTTGTAATCTCTGTCTGTCAAATAAATAATTAAAATCTTAAAAAAAAAAAAATCTCTCGGCAACACCTTTTCCTGCCCACGGGTTCTGTCCCCATGCTTTAATAAAATCACCTTTTTTGTAACCCCCCCAAAAAGATTCTCTCTCTCCCTCTCCCTCTGTTCCTTCCCACCTTTTTCTCTAGAAAAAAAAAAGAGGGAGAGAGAGAGACAGAGAAAATAGGATATTTATAGCTAAGTTTTGGGGGTTATATGTGGATTTTGACTGCTCATGGTGTTGGCATGCAGCCCCCCCGAACCCTGTGTTGCTCAAAGGTCCACCCTTGTTTTTTCTTCAGCGATTCCAAGAGATTTTGATTGACCGGTGGAGCTAACACCATAATAAACACCATTTAAATTTCCCTTCACGCTATAGAAAAAAGTCTGGACTGTTATGAATCTTTTGGCTCACCATGTTGACAATCACTTGGAAAGAGTGGCACGTACTGGAAGCGCCTGGGTGGCCCCATCTGACTCTGGGTTTCAGCTCAGGTTGTGATATCAGGGTCATGAGTTTGAGCCCCACATCGGGCTCAGTGTGGAGTTTGCTTCAGACTCTCTCTCTCCATCTCCCTCCCCCCTCCTCACTGTGCTCCATCTCTCTCAAATAAATACATCTACAAAAAAGGGGTGGGGGGAGTGGGACACAGCAGTTGATCGAATGGTACCAGAAAGAAAATGTTCTGCCAAAATTAACACGTCCCCTAGGAACTATCCTTGTATGCTTTTCTAGATGAGGTTTCTTTGCAACATTTCACTTTAATATTTTCCAGTCTAAAGCTGTTTCTTCTATGTCAATACCCTGAGAATATAGGCTCACAATGAAGAGTTTGGGCAGCCGTTTGAGCAGATTTGATGATCTTTTTGAGAGAGAAGGGGGGAAAAATCTCATTTACCTGCTTTAGGCACACACACACACAAGTCTTTTGTTTTATCAAGAATATAACCCAATCTCTCTCTCTCTCTCTCTCTCTCTCTCTTGTTTTTTTTTTAAGACTTTATTTACTTGACAGAGGGAGCGAGAAAGCACAAACAGGAGTCGGGGATGGGCAGAGGGATAGGGAGAAGCAGGCTCCCCCCACTGAGCAGGGAGCCTGATGCAGGGCTTCATCCCTGGACCCTGGGATCATGACCTAAGTGAGCCAAATGCTGACACTTATTGACTGAGCCACCCAGGAGCCCCTATAACCCAATCTCTTAAAATGCACACAGTGTAGCAAGTTTGCCCTCTTCCCATGTGGTACCTAAAGCATTTTGTCCTGTACTTTTAGCCTAAATGAATGCCTGCAGTCTAAGGGACTATGACCAGGGTAACCATACAATTTATTGCCCAAATGAGAACGTTTTGAGAATAAAAGTAGCTGCTGTTTGTAATTATCCCCAGAAAACGGGCAGAAATTGGGACTGCCTCAGACAAACCAGGATGTTCGGTCGCTCTGAACGAGGCCCAGGGCCATTCCAGTCTCTGATGAGAGAAGTCTGGCACGCATCTTACATATTCTTTCTCCAACTGCCTTTCCACCTGCATCAGCCCGTAGATGAATGGAGATCGGATATCTCTGTGCAGAGCTGAGTCAGGAAACAGGAGAATGTCCTGCCAGTCGGAGGCCTGTTGCCTCTCATGGGGAAATGTTTTTATAATAGGAGTTATCTGCTTATTTATATAAAAGAATGTCAAATGGGAAAATTGGCACTCTCTTTCCAGCCACATCTTGGGGTTGCAATGGAGGTAGCTTTCTTTCTTTCTTTAAGATTTTTATTTATTTATTTGGCAAAGAGAGATCACAAGCAGGCAGAGAGGCAGGCAGAGAGAGATGGGGAAGCAGGCTCCCCGCTGAGCAGAGAGCCCGATGATGCAGGCCTAGATCCCAGGACCCTGAGATCATGACCTGAGCTGAAGGCAGAGGCTTAACCCACTGAGCCACCCAGGCACCCTGGAGGTAGCTTTCTTACCTTTCGTTCCTTTGTACTCATGTAAACAGTATTTAGAGTTCTCATGCATCATCTCCGTGTCCTTGAAATAAATTCTGCCAGGCAAGCGTTATTACGTTTCCAATTTAGTGACAAAACAAGGTGCAGAGAAGTTAAAAAAAATCTCAGCGGCACCTGGGTGGTTCAGTCGGTAAGTGTCTGCCTTTGACACAGGTCATGATCCCAGAGCCCTGGGATCAATCCCCACATCAGGCTCCCTGCTCACCCTCTGCCTCTCCCCTCTGCTTTCACATGCTCTCTCTCTCTCTCACTCTCTCTCTCTTGCAAAAAAAAGAGGAAGAAAGAAAGAAAGAAAGAAAGAAAGAAAGAAAGAAAGAAAGAAAGAAAGAAAGGAAGGAAGAAAGAAAGAAAGAAAGAAAGAAAGAAATTTTTTAAAAAAGAAACAAACAAAACAAGCGAACAAAGAAAAAAAGATACAGGGGCGCCTGGGTGGCTCAGTGGGTTAAAGCCTCTGCCTTTGGCTCAGGTCTTGATCCCAGGGTCCTGGGATCGAGCCTCACATCAGGCTCTCTGCTCAACAGGGAGCCTGCCTCCTCCTCCTCTCTCTCTCTGCCTGCCTCTCTGCCTACTTGTGATCTGTCAAATAAATAAAAATCTTTAAAAAAAAGAAAAGAAAAGAAAAGGAAAAAAGAGACAAACACAAAAACCAGACTCTTAAATACAAAGAACAAACTGGTGGTCACCACAGAGGGGGATGCGGATGGGGACGTGGTGAACTAGGTGAAGATTAATAGCACACTTCTCGTGAGGACCACTGAATAATGTATAGAACTGTTGAATCACTATATTGTATGCCTGAAACTAATAGAACACTGTTTCTTAACTATATTGGAATTTTAATTTTAAAAATTTTTTAATTAAAAAAAAGTCAAATAGTGCTCTGAGATTATAGGGAAAAAAATAGCAGTCCAGCCTCCTACAAGCAATCCTTTCAACTCTTTAAACTGTTTCTTCTGATATTTATCTCCAGCTTTCTTTTTTATTTTATTTTTTTAAGTAATCTCTACCCCTTTCCTGGGGCTCAAACTTGTGACCCTGAGATCAAGAGTTGCATTCTGTGCCAAATGAATCAGCCAGGAGTCCCTATCTCTGTATTTCTAAATAATGTTTTTTCATTTCTTACTTCTTCCTTATTTTAAATATCCTTTACTGACGTCTGAGGGAACATAAGACATCATCATCATCCCCCTTACAAAAATACCCACTCATCTCCCCGTCTCCCCCCACACTCACCCATGACCCCCTCCTCCACAGCGTGTCATAATCTCTTGTGAAATTAATATCTAGTATTGACATTACTAGAATGATGTAAATACTGTTCACTGATGAGCTATGTAGTGTGGTACAGTTATATTCCCTTCTTTTTCTTTTTTAAAGATTTTATTTATTTATTTGACAGAGAGAGACACAGCGAGAGAGGGAACACAAGCAGGGGGAGTGGGAGAGGGCGAAGCAGGCTTCCCGCTGAGCAGGGATCCCAATGTGCGGCTGGATCCCAAGACCCTGGGATCATGACCTGAGCCAAAGGCAGAGCCCTAACCCACTGAGCCAACCAGGCACCCCATGTGAGAGGAATTTAGTATAGAATTAGGAACCTCCGTGAGCGTTGGAAGAGTCTAAGGAGCAGAGGTCATGGGAGCTATGAGTCTCCAAGTTCAAAGGATCTGTGCTAGGGATCTCAGCCTGAAGCATCAAGGTTCTTCACAATCTTGGAGAAGCTTCCTCTGCTCATCTCAGAATTCAGTGATGAAGAGGGTAACGCTCCAGGAAGCCTCTGTGAGTCTGTTTTACCCATACACTTGCCTGTAACTGATTCATCTTCATCTTCCAAATCACAAATGACTTCCTCTCTGGCCTACTCTACCCCAAAATCATATGGGAGGGGTGCCTGGGTGGCTCAGTCGGTTAAGCATCTTGGTTTCAGCTCGGGTCATGTTCTCAGCGTCCTGAGACTGAGCCCCGTGTTGGGCTCCACGCTCAGCTCGGAGTCAGCTTGTCCCTCCCCACCTCCTCTCTCATAAATAAATAAAACCTTAAAAAAAGAACAGTATAGGAAAGGAGATTATGGAAAATATAGTTCTCAGCCTCAAAAATGAATGGTGGCTGTGCTAACAGTGAACCCAGCAGTCTATCCTTTCGTCAGCTCGGTGTCCAAATGACTCCTTTTCCACATCTCACCTCCGAGTAAAGGTACTCAGAACATCACGCTTTCACACTGTGTGATTCAGCTCTCCTTCCTACAGTCAAACCCAAACAGGAACCCCAGGGTCCTCTTTATCCATCCCTGAGCGGATGTTGCTTTCTTTTCTGATCCTGCTATCCTTTATTTTTAAAAAGATTTATTTATTTTAGAGACGGAGGGGAGGGGCTGAGGGAGAGAGCAACTCAAGCAGACTCTGCACTGAGCACGGAGCCCAATGCAAGGCTTGATTCTACCACCCTGAGACTATGACCTGAGATGAAACCAAGAGTCAGGTGCTTAACTGACTGTGCCACCCAGGTGCCCCTGATTCTGCTATCCTATGACCTACTAATTTTTTTAAAGATCTCATTTATTTATTTGAGAGAGGGAGAAGGAACATGAGCAGGGGGGAGTAGGAGAGAGAGAGGCAGTCTCACCGATGAGCAGGGATCCCGAGGTGGGGCTCCATCCCAGGACCCTGGAATCATGACCTGAGCCAAAGGCAGATGCTTAATCAACTGAGCCAACCAACTGAGCCACCCAGGAGCCCCCTTATAACCTGCTATTGAGATATAGAAAAAATCATGACTTACATATTAATACTATCAGGTAACAAGAGAATGGGAGAGACGGAAAAGAAAAGTATCAGGTACAAAAGACACAGGACATCTTTAACCACTGGCACGCTTGCTTCTGAGATTGGCCACAGGACGTGACAACTTTTCTTCCACCACCTGTTCTGCCTGTCCCTAGCTGGTCATATTTTTGGGGATGGTGATGGGGGTAATATGGTGGAGTGACCTAGATCTTTATTCTTGACGTTTCTGTGCCTTCCTGTTTTAGGTTCTGTGCCTGTTTTAGGTTGTTACAGTTTTCCGTAACTTTTACCACAGATTGTGGGAGTACTAAGTAAGATTACCAAGAGAGTCTCCTGGGTGCCAGGTGTTCTTTCTTGCCCCCATTGTGTAGCAAACCCATCTACCCTTGATCATCAAGACCAGTCATCGCAACCAGTAGGGCAACCCTCTTATTTGCTTGACAAAGTCACCAGGTGGCAGTCTCAGCCTCCTGTTCTGTAGGACCAGTGTGTCCCCTTCCTATCCCTAGGAACCAAGACCTCGCAACCAGCAGAACCCAAAGTCGTGGGGATGGGAAGCCAAAACTCTACTGTAGGTCGTTAGATTAGTAACAGTGGAAGGAGCCACTCCCACTTCTACCCCTTGATTCCTGAAATCTTGGGGTATATTTGCTATGGGGAAATTTCACTCTACATTAGTCCCTGGTTAGAGCACGTCTTGCATCTCATAGGACATTATGTCAGCTCCACACAGTGATTGCACCCGGCAGGCACCATAACCAGCTCTTCAAAATCCGTTCCACCATCCTATCAGGGCAGGCTTGAGAGCAATGGGAAACACAGTAAGACCAGTGACTTCCAAACAGACGCATTGACAACATCACGCTTTCATGAGTCCGTGGCTACATTTCATTTGCTGCCAAGTAAGGTAAAACCAAAAATGAAAGTGTAAGATTACAAATATAAATAAGAGAGGAGTTAAGAATAATAATAGGACTGTATTGGAATGTGGTTTGGGTGATACAAGTGAGTTAAATCCTCATCTATAAGAACAGGGAGCCAGTGAATGTGGCTCATTTTGATAAATCAAGAATGGTAGCCAAGCACATCATTGAAAGATATGGAGAAGAAAGAGTGTCTGGATATGTAGGGTTTATGTTTGGGGAGTTGTGAATAGTGGCAGGGAAGACTGAAGCCTTTCTGTAACTGATTTTTTTTTAAAGATTTTATTTATTTATTTGACAGAGATCACAAGTAGGCAGAGAGGCAGGCAGAGAGAGAGAGGAGGAAGCAGGCTCCCTGCTGAGCAGAGAGCCCAATGTGGGGCTTGATCCCAGGACCCTGGGATCATGACCTGAGCCAAAGGCAGAGGCTTTAACCCACTGAGCCACCCCGGCGCCCCTGTAACCGATTTTTTTTTTTTAAAGATTTTATTTATTTATTTGACAGACAGAGATCACAAGTAGGCAGAAAGGCAGGCAGAGAGAGAGAGGGAAGCAGACTATCTGCCAAGCAGAGAGCCCGATGTGGGGCTCGATCCCAGGACCCTGGGATCATGACCTGAGCCGAAGGCAGAGGCTTTAACCCACTGAGCCACCCAGGCGCCCCTGTAACTGATTTTTTTTTAAAGATCATTATTTATTTGACAGAGAGAGAGCACAAGCAGGGGGAGCGGCAGACAGAGGGAGAAGCAGTGTCCCCACTGAGCAGGTAGATGATGCGAGGCTCAATCTTAGGACTCTGGGATCATGACCTGAGCCGAAGGTGGATGTTTAACCATCTGAGCCACTCAGGCACTCTGTTTTGTTTTGTTTTTTTTTTTTTTTTTTAAGTAGACCCCATGCCCAACATGGAGCCCAGTGCAGGGCTTGAATGCACGACTTTGAGATCAGGACCTGGGCCAAAATCAAGAATCAGAAGTTTAATCAGATGTTTAGCCACCCAGGTGTCCCACTGTAATAGTAGATTTTAAAAGATCCTCATTGGGGCACCTGGGTGGCCCAGTGGGTTAAAGCCTCTACCTTCGGTTCAGGTCATGATCCCAGGGTCTGGGGATCAAGCCCTGCATCCGGCTCTCTGCTCAGCAGGGAGCCTGCTTCCTCATCTCTCTCTCTGCCTGCCTCTCTGCCTGCTTATGCTCTCTGTCTGTCAAATAAATAAATAAAATCGTTAAAAAAAATAAAAGATCTTTGTTATTTCTTAATTTTATTAAAGCAATATGTAAATTTTAAAGGAAAAAAGAGAAAATGAACATCCATCTGGCTTGCCTCTCTTTTAGGAAAATATTCTTGAAGACATCATCCATTTTACTCAATAAATCAAAGTTTTGTATCCAAACCACCAAAATGCAAAATCCCTCCAATTTGGTTTCTGAAGAATGTACATATTTTATTTGCTAGATAAGGAAAACTCTGTTCCACAATGATTTTCTTTTGCTTTCTTAAAAAACTATAATGTTGGGGCGCCTGGGTGGCTCAGTGGGTTAAGCCTCTGCCTTCGGCTCGGGTCATGGTCTCAGGGTCCTGGGATCGAGCCCCACATCGGGCTCTCTGCTCAGCAGGGAGCCTGCTTCCCTTCCTCTCTCTCTCTGCCTGCCTCTCTGCCTACTTGTGATCTCTGTCTGTCAAATAAATAAATAAAACCTTAAAAAAAAACACTATAATGTTGAAACAGTCAACTGTTTGTGTTGCTTTAATAAGAAGTAAACGTGGGACGCCTGGGTGGCTCAGTTGGTTAAGCTGCTGCCTTCGGCTCATGTCATGATCCCAGGGTCCTGGGATGGAGTCCCACATGGGGCTCCTTGCTCAGCAGGGAGCCTGCTTCTCTCTCTGCTTCTGCCTGCTGCTCTACCTGCTTGTGTTCTCTCTCTCTCTCTCTCTCTGACAAATAAATAAATAAATAGAATCTTTAAAAAAAATAAGAAGTAACCTTTCTCAGGTGCCTGATACCATCTTTTTTTTTTTTTAAATATTTATTTATTTATTTGACCGAGAGAGATCACAAGTAGACAGAGAGGTAGGCAGAGAGAGAGAGAGAGAGAAGCAGGTTCCCTGCTGAGCAGAGAGCCTGATGTGGGACTCGATCCCAGGATCCTGAGATCATGACCTGAGCCGAAGGCAGCGGCTTAACCCACTGAGCTACCCAGGCGCCCCTCTTTTTTTTTTTTTAATTTCGTTTATTTATTTGAGACGAAGAGAGCAGGAGTAGGGGGGAGGGGGAGAAGGAGATGGAAAGGGAGAAGCAGACTCCCCACTGAACCATCCAGGTACCCCCCCATTTCTTTTCTAGCTTCTCTTGAACATGATTTCATTCACTTGTTCCTTAATCACTTTATGGGGTTAACTTTTATGTTATCATATTGTTTGTCTCTTAATATATAGGAATCGGTGATGCATTCTAGATATTAATTTTTTCTCCATTATGTATGTTGCAAATATTTTTTCTAAGTCTGTTATTTATTTGTTTTTTTTAATTTTGGGCACAGGAAATTTTTATAAAGTCAGAATTATCAGTCTTCTTTGTTATGCTTCCTATCTTATTTAAGAAGATCTTCCCTAACTCAAGGTTAAAAACAATTTTTAAAATATTTTATCCGTTCTGTACTTTTAAAATATTTTATCCGTTCTGTTCTGTATTGTATCTGTTCTGAAGGGATATTGTGTCCGTTCTTTAAAATATTTTATCCGTTCTGTATCCGTTTCCCTCTGGAAACCACTTTAACTGTATCTCCCACATTTCATTAAGTTGTATTTTCATTTTCATTTAGTTCAAAATATTTCTTTTAAGATTTTATTTATTTATTTGACAGAAGGAGACACAGCGAGAGAGGGAACACATGCAGGGGTAGTGGGAGAGGGAGAAGCAGGCTTCCCGCTGAGCGGGGGGCCTGAAGCGGGGCTCGATCCCAGGGTCCTGGTATCATGACCTGAGCCAAAAGCAGATGCTTAACAACTGAGCCACCCAGGCACCCCTAAGCCTCATTTTTTAAAAAAGATTTTATTTATTTGACAGACAGAGATTACAAGTGGGCAGAGAGGCAGGCAGAGAGAGAGAGGAGGAAGCAGGCTCCCTGCTGAGCAGAGAACCCGATGTGGGGCTTGATCCCAGGACCCTGGGATCATGACCTGAGCCGAAGGCAGAGGCTTTAACCCACTGAGCCACCCAGGCGCCCCCCTAAGCCTCATTTTTATCATCTACTCTGATGGTCTGTGTCTTTCAATTGGTGTAGTTATGGCATTGGTATTTTATATGATTGTTAAATAGTTGTAATACTATCTACCATATTTGTTACTGTTTTCTGTTCATTGTTCTTTGTTTCTCTTTTCCTCTTCCACTCTTTTCCCATCTTGTCTGGTTTTAACTGGGCCCTTTTTTTTTTTTTTTAAGATTATTTATTTTTAAGTACTCTCTCTACACCCAATATGGAACTCAAACTTACAACCCCAAGATCAAGAGTTGCAAGCTCTACCAATTGAGCCAGCCAGGTGTTCCTTTAACTGAGCCTTTTTTTTTTTTTTTTTAAATATTTTATTTATTTATTTGACAGACAGAGATCACAATTAGGCAGAGAGGCAGGCAGAGAGAGAGGGGGAAGCAGGCTCCCTGCTGAGCAGAGAGCCTGATGCGGGGGACCTGATTCTAGGACCCTGAGATCATGACCTGAGCCGAAGGCAGAGGCTTAATCCTCTGAGCCACCCAGGTGCCCCTTAACTGGGCCTTTTATATTATTCCATTTCTCTCTTCCCTTCACATATCAATTATACTTTTTATTTAAAACTATTTTAAGTAGTTGCCCTCGATTATACATTTACAGTGAATCCAAGTTCTCTTTAGACTAACACCTACCACTTCAAGGTAGTGCAAAACTTTAGAACATTTCCAATTTCACCCTCCCATCTCTGATAACATTGCTGTCATTCATTTCACTTATCAATAAGCAATAATTACCAAATGCATGGTTGCTATGATTAAACAACCTGGGTTATCTGTTAGATTAATTAAGAATATGGAAAAGAAGGGGCACCTGGCTGGCTCAGTTGGTGGAACATGTGACTCTTGAACTTGGGGTTGTGAGTTTGAGCCCCACATCGGGTGTGGAGCCAACTTAATAAAGTAAAAATTAGGGGCACCTGGGTGGCTCAGTTGGTTGAGTGGCTGCCTTTGGCTCAGGTCGTGATCTCAGGGTCCTGGGATGGAGCTCTACATCGGGCTCTCTGCTCAGCAGGGAGCCTGCTTCCTTCTCTCTCTCTCTCTGCCTGCCTCTCTGCCTACTTGTGATCTCTGTCTGTCAAATAAATAAATTTTTTAAAAAATTTTAAAAAATAAAGTAAAAATTAAAAAGTCTTAAGAATATGAAATCGGGGATGCCTGGGTGACTCAGTTGGTTGAACGGCTGCCTTCAGCTCAGGTCATGATCCCAGCATCCTGGGATGGAGTCCCACATCGGGCTCCTTGCTCAGCAGGGAGACTGCTTCTTCCTCTGCCACTCTGTCTGCCTGTGCGCTCGCTCTCTCTCTCTCTGACAAATAAATAAAATATTTTTAAAAAAAAGAATATGAAAATGAAAAAAAATTTTTTACCTTATTTATTCCTTCTTTAAAGCTCTTCTTTTCTTTATTTAGATCAGAGTTTCTGACCTATGTCATTTTTCTCCTTTGTGAAGAATTTCTTCTAACATTTCTTGCAAAGCAAAGCTACTGGCAACAAAGTTCCTCAATTTTTGTTTGTTTGAGAAAGTCTTTACTATTTCTCCTTCACTTTTGAAGGCACATGTAGCTAGATACAGTACTCTAGGTTTGTGGCATTTTTCTTTCCACATGAACTATCTTCTTTTGCTCTCTCACCGTTTGCATGGTTTCTGAGAAGTCCAATGTAATTCTGTCTTTGCTTCTTTATAGGTAAGGGTTTGTTTGTTTGGGTGTTTTATTTCTCCTCCAGTTTCTTTCAAGATTTTCTCCATCTTTAATTTTCTTTAGTTGGAATATGATATGCCTAGGAGTTCAGATGTTTTATGTGTTTATTCTGCCTAGTGTTCCCCGAAACTCCTGGATCTGTGATTTTCTTTCATTAATTTTTTGAAATTATCAGTCATTATTGTTTTAAGTATTTCTTTTGTACCTTTCTCTCTTCACCTTTTGGTATTCCCAGTATGCCTATGCAACACCTTTCATAATAGTCACAAAATTTGTGGATGTTCTGTTCTGTTCATTCATTCTTCTTTTTTTTTAAAGATTTTATTTATTTATTTGACAGAGGGAGAGAGATCACAAGTAGGCAGAGAGGCAGGCAGAGAGGGAGGAAGAAGCAGGCTCCCTGCCGAGCAGAGAGCCCGACGTGGTGCTCGATCCCAAGACCCTGGGATCATGACCTGAGCTGAAGGCAGAGGCTTAACCCACTGAGCCACCCAGGCGCCCCTTCATTCATTCTTCTATTTACACTTCAGTTTTAGAAGTTTCACAAGTCTTCAAGTTAATTGATTCTTTCCTCTGCCATGTCCAGGTCTACTGCTGAGCCCATCAAAGGTATTCTTCACTTCTGTCACAGTGTTTTTGATTTCTCACATTTCCTTTCCCTTCTGAGACTTTCCATCTCTCTGCTTACATCACCTATCTGTTCTTACATGTTGGCCACTTTTTCCATCAGAGCCATTAGCACATTCATTATAGCTTTTAAAATTCCCAATCTGAGAATTCCAACATCTCTGCCAGAGCCAAGTCTAGCTCTGATGCTTGTTGTCTCTTCAAACTGTGTTTTTTGTCTTTTAGTATGCCTTGTAATTTTTTGGTTGAAAGTTGGACATGATGCATCATGTGGAAGAAACTGAGGTAAATAGACCTTTAGTGTGAAATTTCATATTTACCTTGCTAGGGTTTAGTCCATATTCATTGTTTGCCATAGCCATAAGTGTCAGAGGCAAAATATTCCTCAGGTGCCTTCAATTTGTCTTGGTATCTTTGGGTTTTCCTAGAAACTTCTTTTTTAATTAGGTCTGAGGTGGGCAATTCTTTCACTTGTATCCCATTTTTATCCAGGAGCCCCCACTGATGTGGTGAAAAGGTGTGGAGAAAGGGGAAGGCTAGATGTGGGCTAGA
Source organism: Lutra lutra (assembly GCF_902655055.1). Classification (NCBI taxonomy): domain Eukaryota; kingdom Metazoa; phylum Chordata; class Mammalia; order Carnivora; family Mustelidae; genus Lutra; species Lutra lutra. Next base: position 64,770,992 of record NC_062289.1, on the reverse strand, counting down.
GAGGTATTTCTTTCCCTCCAGGTCCGGTTTGGCATTTAGGGCCATCCTAGTTTCTTTCGAGGGCATTCTCGTGAAGGTTAAACTCACAAAGGTGGGAGGATCCCTTAAGATTGGACCCCCCACCTTGTATTTTTTTAAATTTTCAAACTTGTCCACACTGAGCCACACCAGCAATTCATCAATTACAGTTTAGATCTTCCTCCCCTAGTAGTGGTTCTTACGGAGGGTTCTGCTCCAGAAAGCTGAGCTTCGTTTTCTGCCTGCCTACCTCTCCAATTTTGGGGCAAAACTTGTCCTATGATCTCAGTTCTCTGAAGGATCTAAGAAGAGTTGTTGCTTTTCAGCTGGTTGATTTCCAGTGCCAGGCCAGGAAACTAGAAGTCCAGATACATTTGTATCTGGACTGCCCCCCACACTCCCACAATACTTACTTTTTATTTTTATTTTTTAAAAGATTTATTTATTTATTTATTTGAGAGAGAGACAGTGAGAGAGAGCATGAGAGGGGAGAAGGTCAGAGGGAGAAGCAGACTCCCTGCAGAGCCGGGAGCCCAATGTGGGACTGGAGCCTGGGACTCTGGGATCATGACTCGGGCTGAAGGCTGTGGCTTAACCGACTCAGCCACCCAGGCGCCCTTCCGCCCATACTTACTATATCAATCTTTTAAAAAACTCTCCATGATCAATCACTACAGCCATCTTTTTTTTTCTGTAGATTTTAATCATATTTAGTATAAAGTACTTTCTTATAAATTTATTACCTAGAATAGAATGTGCAGATCTATTTCTGTTGACTGCATCTGAATATTTTTTTGAATTTTTTCTCTTGACTCAGTCACATTTGTCTGTTTCTTGGCATGTTCAGTACTTAATATTTATATTAGGCATCATGGATGATATGGTGCAGAGATTCTGGGTTCTGTTGTAATTCTCTGAAGAATGTTGAGTTTTGTTCTTCAGGTGGTTGAATTACGGAACATCACCCAAAACTTGTGGAGGCTGGGCTTTAAGTTTCACAAGGGCGGATATATTTTGATTTTGCCCTTAGTTCTAGGGCAGATCTCATCTCTAGAACGTAGTCTTCATTCCCAAGGTGTGGCCCTTTGGGGGAAAACTGGGGCCTTTACCAAGCTCCTCTGTCAGACTTCAAACATCCCTGGAACTGATAGCAAGTGAATCTCTCCTCAGCTTTTGGCCTTCCAGCTCTTTGTCTTTCCCTGGAGTCCCTGGAATTGTTGGAATTGTTGCCCACACGTGGGCAGTTCAGGCCAGCCACATATCTGAAGTTTACAGCTTCCAGCTCCTCACACGCAGAGGCTCCAAACTTCCCAGCGTTGCCCCCTGGGTTTCCAGCTGCGGTGGCGTTCCCATCCTCTGCCTCTTCTGCCATTGGGCCTGTGGCTTCCTGTTTGAGGTCTGGGAGAGAATCCTCAGAGAAAAACAGCTCTTCTTCTTCTTCTTCTTTTTTTCAAGATTTTATTTATTCATTTGACAAAGAGAGACACAGCGAGAGAGAGAACACAAGCAGAGGGAGTAGGAGAGGGAGAAGCAGGTTTCCCGTTGAGCAGGGAGCCCGTGGTGGGGCTGATCCCAGGACCCCAGGACACCGGGACCATGACCCAAGCCAAGGCAGACGCCTAATGACTGAGCCACCCAGGCGCCCCCAAAGCAGCTTTTCTTTCAAGAGCTCCTGCCTCCGTCTAGTTTCTGTCTGCTTGTTGTTCTTCTCCAGTGCTTTCAGGCAGTGGTTTCGTATATTTTATCCACATTTCATAAAGCAGAGCGTTTTGTAATTACTGGAAGTAGAAACTCAATCTGTAATCCGTAGCATCCATTCAGAAAGTGAACTATTAAAACAAACAAGCTTACAAAATTAAGACCTACCCTAAAGGCGGATACCTTTTAAGTCAGGGTATTAGGGCTGAGGCGGAAGTTGACGCGAGCCCCGCCCACTCGCACGCCCCGCCCCCTCGCTCGGGCCCGTTTCCATGGCGACGCGGCGCCTAGCCGGGGCAGCCCAGCAACCGAGTGGGCGTGCAGCAGCTGCTACATGAGCGCCGGGGTGGCGGCGGCCGGGCAGCGGCCCCCCAGCTCGGGGATCCCGGGCTCTCGGGGCGCGTCACGCCCGCGCCCCCGCCAGCCCGCGGTCGTCCAGCACTCCGGACAGCACGGCGCGCAGGCTGGGCACAGCGAGGCGCAGAAGCGGGTCCTGGACCTGGAGAAGAGCCTGCAGTTCCTGCAGCAGCAGCACTCTGAGACGCTGGTCAAGCTCCACGAGGAGATCGAGTACCTCAAGCGGGAGAACAAGGGTGAGTCCGAGCGGCGGGGCCGCGGCTGGGGCGCCCACCGCCGCTGGGGCCCGAGGGGACGCAGACCTGCTGCCCTCGAGTGCCTCCAGCTCGGAAACACGCGTGGACTCTAGAACACGCAGGGTTTTAAGGAGGACAGACACAGGGCAGCAAGCCAAACCCCGGGTCCTGCCACGCGGGGCTTGGACTCCCTTCCCCCACCATCGGCCCCAAACCAGGGTGGTCTTGGGGGTCGGGGTGCGTCGGGGCCATCTAGCCATCTGGCAGGGCAGCCTGTCCGTGGCATTTCCCACAGTAAGCCCGGTGGCTGTCTCGTCTCTAGGAATCAGGCCCGCCTGTTTTAAAAAAAACTTTTTGTGGAAGTAAAAAGTGTGAGCATACAGCTCAATGATTTTCACAAACTAAATGCCCCCAAATCAAGGACCTATATGCGCGGCACCATCCAGCTCTCCCACATACACGAGTCTCCTCAGGGCAAGGCCTTCCTAACTTTGCCCTGCTTGTGGCTCCTCACCCCCATGGGCCAGGCCTGAAGCGGAACCTGTCTTTTACGCTGCTTCCCTCTCTCTTCTCCCTTATGTTTTAGCTGGAGCTCTTCCCCCCACACACCTAGTCCTACCTCAGTTTCTCCCCACCCTTCTCCTGCTGTCTACTTGAAGTGCTAAGTATGAGATCAAGGGGTACCCATTATGTCAGGACTCCACCTCCCCTTGACATAAGGAGTTTTGAGTCAAGGTGAAGTCTCTCAGGGGTTCAGCAGGAGGGGAGCACCCGGGACAAGGCAGACCTCTTCTCTCAAACTGGCAGCAGCTTCAGAAATGACCGAAGCATGTGTTTGCTTTCAGATCTCCATTACAAGCTAATAATGAATCAGAAGCCAAAGAAAGGTAAGAATGAGGCCCTCGGGTGCCTGATGGGAAGTTACTGATGTCTGGAGCAGCTCCTGGGTTGCTTGTGTTCACCCAGATAGCTGCACTGGCCTATCCCAGTGAGGAGGGGTCCTGGGGGACCTGGAGAGATGCCACTGCCCCCAGCCATGGTTTGGGCGACTGTGCACTGAAGCACAGAGGTGGGGCTCTCGGGGATCCCAAGGCCTGAGGTCTGTGCAGCAGGGAAACAGGCAGAGCAGCTGCCCTCCCTAGCCTTGCTGCTCTGATGGATTCTGACTTGGATTCTGGCTATGGCAGGCCCCAGGCTCCCTCTGCAAGGCTGGCAAGCACTGGGCAGCCCCAGCCCTGGGCCTCTGGCCCGTCACTTCCTAGCACAGAAGGCTCTGTACTAGGAAGGCACAGTCCTTTCAGGGAGCCTCCCTGCCATCTCCACAGTGACCAAGAGGGCTGGGTGAAGGCAGTGGAGATGGAGAGACCCACAGCCACTTACCCACTGCCCTTCCTCATCCTGATAGTAGCCCATTCACTTTGCGTGTCCCCCAGCCCAGCCTTCTCTCCCCACTTACCTTTGGGGCCCAGTCTGGGTGGTGCTAGCCTGGAGCCCCAGTCTTGGGAGGTGTCCAGGGCTCTTTTTCTAGGGGACCATTCTAGAGAATGGTGTGGTGGTGGGCCCTCCTCCGACAGGGAGGAGCAGCTCCGGTGAGCTGTCCTCGGCAAGTGGCAGGGCCTGTTGGTGGTCCCAGTCCCGAGATGCCAGGGGTCCCCAGTGGGACCTCAGAAGAGGTCATCCTCCTTCAGGGCTCCTTTGGGCCTAAGCCCACTGCTTTCTGGATGGCCCTTCAAGATATCGCCTTTCCCCCGGCCTTGGCTCTGTCTCACCGGAGTTGGGGAGGGCCCTGTGTGAGCACATAGGCCGGCACAGGTGGCGGGCCCCTCACCCATGGAGGGGAGCGGGGACGGAGGCATCTGGGGACACTAGGATGGAAGCGGCATTCCTGCCATCTCCAACTGACCCTGTGCCTTCTCCCACAGGCAGCATTTCCAGTTCCAGCTTTCATTCCATCAAGTCCGTCTCAAATTCGACGTCAGGTGAGCACACCAGCACCCTCTGTGAGCTCGGGGTCGGGGGAGGGGCACATGCCTCATGAGGACCTGGGCCCAATGGCCAATGTGGGGCGCTGAAAGCCCCATGGGCTTGGCTACAAAGGGAGTGAACACCAACATGGGGCACAAGGCCCTACGGCAGATGCCCCCCGACATACAGAAAGAGGAGCCTCTGTGCCTCACTAAGTGGTCTTCCAGGGAGGGGTGGCACACAGGTGGCCTGGCAGAAGCCCTGCCCCACCAAGCAGACAGGAAGCAGAGGCGGGGGGGTGGGGAGAGGCGGCTCCGCCTAGAGTTCTGGGCTTGTGGTGTCCTTTGCAGAGTTAGGGGCTGATAGCTTCTTCCCACTCTGCCTTCCTGAGGCCAGGCGTCCTCGCAGGAGCAGCCCTTGCCCCTTCTCTGCGGGCCCCAGGCAGGCAGTGGGCATTGTCCTTGGAAAGGACACTGGCGCAGGCTGGGTCCCAGACCTCCCACTCAGTGTCATTTTGCCCCAAATGGGGCACTGCTTCAGAGTCGGGGAACAGCTGTGGGGCCACCCCCAGCCCTGGCCTTCCCTGAGTACATGGAGCCAGCTTTTCACAGACCCTCAGACCCTTGGGTTTGGATCTCCCAGCAGCCCCCCGATGGGGGCTCTGTTACCATCTCTTGGTGGAAACCAAGGCAGGGGACAGGCACTCCATGGGCACACAAGGCTGATCCTGGGCGACTCAGGCACGGGTTCTCGATGCCCAGTGACCGCCTTGGCTGCTGCCAACTCTCAAGGCAAGGCCCGGACCCAGCTCAGCTTCTCCAAGAAGCAAGACTCGAAATCTGACGTTCCCCAGAAGATGGACCTGGAAGAAGAGACCCCAGTTGCTGCCCTGTTCCGCAACAGCAAGCTGGACAAAGCCCCAGGGATGCAGGGGCCGGCCAAGTAAGGGCTCGCCCAGACCCCGTGGGCCCAGCGCTCCATTTACCAAGCTTACACTCTGCCACCAGCCAGCTGCTCAGCCCTTCCAAATGGGCCAGTCTGCCGGTGAACGCAGACTTGCTCCAGGCTTGCCCATCCAGTGGGCACTGCCTTCCCTCTTTCCCCAGGGGGTCTGCAGGGTCCCTATGCTGAATCAAGCCCACACGAGGATGCCAACAGCAGCCTCCAAAACCGTTTTCTCACAGACATGGAACAAAGTGATTTGGCCTTTAAATTACCCTGCTATTCGCCAAGTTGGGGAATAAGTAAGTCGGGTTCCTGGGCTCACCCCGGGAAGTGTGCTCGGCTCTGTGAGGCGCAGACCTGGCAGGCCACAGCAAGACTGGGCTGATAACTGAGTTTCTGGGACTGCCCTGGAAAACAGCAAGGAACCTGGACTTTTTTTTTTTTTTTTTTAAGACTTTATTTATTTGACAGATAGATCACAAGTAGGCAGAGAGGCAGGCAGACAGAGAGGAGGAAGCAGGCTCCCCGATGAGCAGAGAGCCTGATGCAGGACTCAATTCCAGGACCCTGGGCTCATGACCTGAGCTGAAGGTAGAGGCTTTAACCCACTGAGCCACCCAGGCGCCCCAGGAACCTGGACTTTGCATCCAAAATCAGAGACCCTATTGTGCCCTGGGTAGGGCAACCAGCAGGCTTCCGCTTCTTGGCACAGTCCTTAGATTCTCTCAACCAGGCTCACAGGTGTGGGGTCAGGACTGAGGGTGGCCCTGCAGCTTGAACCACATCGAAACTTCAGGGCACCTTGAGAGAGGAGGAAGGGATGGGCCCAGGTCCCAGCTGGCACCGGAGCCCCCCCACCTGGTGCCAGGAGCACCCTGGTCAGCAGAAGGGAACCAGTCCCTGAGGAGGCTGTGTGGACACCCCTCCTCCCCACACCAGCCTCAGGCTGGAGCAGGAGCTGCCCAGAAGAGAGGTGGGGGTGGTTAGACCAAGCCTGGCAGGCTAGCTCCAGGCTGCTGCAGTGACTGTTCCAGAGAGGAAGAAGGGGAGACCTCCAGTGCAGTGGCGAGCTCCATGGCAGGCAACCAGCACAAGGGCAAGCAGCCCCCCGTGATGAGCCTGCCTCCATACCTGCGCAAGCCCACCACGATTCAGCAATGTGAGGTTGTCATCCGCCAGCTGTGGAATGCCAACCTCCTGCAGGCCCAAGAGGTGAGGCTCGGGACCCCAATCTGCCCCCCGACCTCTGCGGAGCCTGCCCACTGCCCCTCTTATCCCTGCCTTCCAGTTGCAACACCTCAAGGCCCTCCTTGAAGAGAATCAGAGACCCAAGGCTGCCCCTGAGGAGCCTGGGCCCAGCTCTCCCAAGTGAGTGAGAGCCCTCGCAGCCCTCACCCCACCCCACCCTACCCCAGCGAGGTCTTCTCCTCTGGGGCTCACTGCTGACTCCTCCCTCACCAGGGACCAGGAGGCCCTTCACCCGGGAGCCATGCAGCTCCCCAAGGTCCCCACCAAGGGCATCCCCAAGAAATGGTGAGTTGCATTGGCAGGGGGAGGTTGAGGTGACCTCCAAACCCCGTATGGGGTACGGAAGGGACTGGGACCCAGATGGCTCTGTGCTTTGCCTGGGGCTGCACTGGGCTGGGCTCCTGTTCCCAGGGGCTCTGCAGTGCCCGCCCTCTGCCTGAACAGCCTGATTCTGAGCCCGATGCCCGTGGCGGAGCGCTCCATCCTGCCGGCGCTGAAGCAGACCCTGAAGAGCAACTTCGCCGAGCGGCAGAAGAGGCTGCAGGTGGTGCAGAGCCGGCGGCTGCACCGCTCGGTGCTCTGAGGCCAGCGGCGCCCATCTGTGCCTGCACAGCAGCTCTCGGCCAGGCCTGTGACCAACCCCCCCCCCCCCCCCCCCCCGCCCGCTGGAGATCCTCACCCTCTCTAGATAGCACTTACAGACAATTCTCATACGTTTAGGCTAACTGAAATTCCAGATAAAACTCGTGGCAGATAAAGTACTTGGGTCTCAGAACTGGGAAACTGTATTTTCTTGCTCGGTATTTTGCTATTCTGCGTTTACACGAAAACACATTATGAAAGAATTATTACCCTACCCCACTGAAGACTGGAAATAAAGCTCGTTTCTCCACTTGTGCGTCTCATCCCTCACTGCCGTCGGGCATCACTGCCCTGCTCTGTGCCCCTAGCTCTGCTTCCTGCAGTGGGAGGGGCCTGGTGGGGGTGCCTGGGACTCCGGGCTCACCAAGGCGGGCAAGCGTGCAGGGGAGTTCCTACCCTGTGCACAGGGCGAGACGCCTTCTTCCCCATTGGTGCCGGCCAGCTTCCAGGGTGACAAACACAGCTGATGCGCCATCCTGCCGGGCCTGCCCTCCAACACGGAGGGCCACGGCACCTTGGGAGCGGCCCTCTCCGGGGCTCTGGAACCCCACCCGGTGATACTCCTGCTCCAAGGGCCCCCACAACCACAGCGTCCTATGGCTCATGGGTGCAGTCAGTGTCGCGTCCGCCTGCCCCTGGCAGGACTGTGCTCCAGGCCCATTTCCTCAGCACTTATCTCTACCTCTTCTTGCTTCTGGCAGCAGGAACCCGGCCAGAAACCTGGGTGAGGTTACGGCCCTGACACTCAAAAAAGGGTGAACTAAGATTTGGATCTCCATGGCCATCCCCAAGGTGGGGAACCGGGCTCAGCCCCAACAATGTTCCTCACTGGACAGTAGTACCCAGACTTTCAGAGGGGAGGGGAAACGGTGACAAATTCATGACAAACACAGGAATAATAAATTTATTGTAAGAACCACAGATGACATGGTAGTGCACATAGAAAAGGGGGACCCTCTCAACCCCAGAGGGCTGGCGGGCTGATGCCCTGTCAGGGAGCCTTCTTCGCTCTCAGGAACAGCTCTGAGCCCTGACCCCAGAGTGGGCATGGTGCCAGGGACAGGATCCACCCAGGTGGCCCTGCTCCCCAGGCTCCCCCACAGTGCTGAGCAGACCCCCATGGCTTGAAGGGAGAATGCCATGAGGTATGAGGCCCAGGTGCCTGCAGGGGATCTGCAACCACCTGCAGGCCAACCTTCCCTCTGAGACTCGGCCAGCGCCCTGGGATCCAGGAGCTTCCCTGTGGCTTGCCCCACATGCCCATGGTGGCAGGGTCTGAACCTAAAACTGTGACCAGAGAATTCTGTGTGCGTTTTCAGGGTTTCCTATGCTCTCCATGTTCCCCTACAGGAACAGGATGTGTTTCTGGTGCACACACATAAGAGGCCCTAACAAGACCCGGAGTTCTCCCCCGTGCTACTGAGGAAGGACATGGGCCTTGGAGAGGCCGAGGGGACAGCAGCCCAGGGAGGAGCACACAGGGCTGGTGGCATGTCCGACTCCCTGGGGGATGTCCCAACCCCATCACTGATGCAGCCAGCCCCACAGCCACCTGCCCTCGTCATGTACAAGTGTGGGAGGATGTCTGGCAAGTCCCCAAGGCAGAAGATAAAAGCAGGAAAGCTAATCTAAGCCCAGGCTCTCTAAGGGAGCCAACACCTAGAAATGTCCGACACGAGGTACAAGTCCTCTGTGGCCCTGACAAGGCCGCTGACTCTCCCCGCGGTCCCCAGCGGCTGGGTGGCTAGGCAGCAGAGAGGCAGGCCTGGTGGATGCTCTGTGCCCAGGTGTTGAGGAGGGCTGTGACCGAGTGCTTGTCGGGGAGCTGCAGCAGCCTCGAGGTCATGCACCGGTGCACCGACTGCAGGAAGGGGTTGGCGTCTGCAACAGAGCAGTGGGCCATGAGCGGTGCTGGGCCTGATGCTGGGCCACACAGCAACTCTCTGTGAATGGGCTACCCCATAGACACAGGCTGTCGTCTGGGGCATTCCACCCAGCCAGCGTGAGCAGGGGTGCCATCTCCCTCACACAGTGGGGTAGCTGATGGGCTCCCCTCCCATGCCCATGTATCAGTGGAGAACTACAGTGTGGACAGGTCTGGAGCCCAGGACCCCCACTCAGGGGCAGTCTTGGGACCCCAGCCCCACACCCCAGCTGAGCTGCAGGGGCACTGGTCCCCATCAACAGGGCTCTCTCTGGGCCTCTGGTCTGAAGCCATGTCACCCAGATGGGTCCCCACGAACCCTAGCTCCTTCTGTGCTCCCCTATCAGCCTTGCAGAGGCCCCCAGGGATGGATGGGCCTGCTCACTCCTCACCACTACACATGGCTGCCCTGCAGACCGATAGAACACCATAGAGAAAGAGACCCCTTTCTCTCCAAGTGATTTCTGGGCAACCTACTCCTGTCCAAAAAGGGGCAGACAGAGAAAGGGGAGGAGTGGGCTCCACTGTGGGAGCCCAGAGGAAACCTAGTTGCCTGGAGCCAACCCCGTCCCACCAGGGCCCCGAGAGAGCAGCCACAAGGCCTCACCACGGCCGTCCTCGCGGCTCACCCACCGTACTGCCACTGCCGGTCGATCCACAGTGGGCTCTGGGCAGGGTAGTCAGCAGGGACACTGAGCTCCAGTGGCGGCACACTCGGGAGATCCTTGTCATCTGCAACACATGCAGCTGTGCCTGTGACCTGGCCCAAGGCCTCAACCTGCCCTGCCTCACAGCCCTGCTCCGAACAGGGCTCTTCGAATCCCAAAAGGCTCTGGTGAGGCTTGCTGCAAAGTTTGGAGGTCACTCTGACTCCCAGGCTTCCACATTTCCCTAGGGCCTCAGGCTCAGTACCTGGAAGGCAGGGAGGGGGCCTCCCCCGCAGGGGTAAGAGGTGAGAGTGTGGGGGCTCCAGGCTAGGCCCTCAGGGCACATCCTAGGCCTGGTATGTGGGAGGATCCAGAAGGATGTGGGGCTGGTGGGCCTTGGGGCATGGTGTGTGTGTACCTATCTGTGGGAGGCACAGTGCGAGTCCCGATGGGGCAGGCGGACCTGGGCTGGGCCTGCTCTGGAGCCAGGGGCAGGGGCAGAACCCTGGGGCTGAAGTTGGACTCAGTCTCCCACAGCACCAGCCCCGCCTCCCCAGTACGCACCCAACTTGCATATCAGGTGGACGGTGCCATTGTTACTGCAGTGAGAAGGATCCAAATTCACCAAGAACTTAGGATCTAATCTGGCCACTTCCCCCTGGAGCACGTTGGGGATGGTCTGCCGCTCGTCGTCTTCAAACCTACGCTTCCGGGTGCACACGACCGGGGCTCTGGAGGAGGCAGCTATGGTCACCACACGGGGCTAGGCTGTGGCCCATGACCCACAGCCCACGGCCCAGTGCAAGCCTGAGCCCTGTGCTACACATACGTGATGGGTGGGCCGTGGATGGCTGTCATGGCCGGCACGAAGGTGCGGTACAGGGAATGGTTGAAGACGGGTGAGCGGATATTGGCCAGGACGGCATCAAGGAGCGGCTGGCACAGGTATTGCTGTTTGGTTGGCGGCACCGGAGGCGGCGGGGGTGTGGGCTGGGACAGGACAGCGGGGTCAGCAGCCCACTCTTGGGAAGCTTTCTAGACCCTGAGGTTCATCCTCACAGGCAGACTTTCACGGCTTCCCCACCACCTCTACCCCCGAGAGATAAATACAGTTATCTTGGATGCACTCGCCTGCCTTTTGTGGCTTTGACCTTCCCCTGAGGCCCCTCCCCACAGAGCTGGGCCTCATGCTGGGCAGGGGCAAGTGGAAGCGAGACAGTGGAGATGAGCGTACACAAAAGTCTGTGAACCTGGCGGAGGGAGGGAACACCCACAGGACCACAGCCGGAGGGTGACCATTCCCATGTTCGCACACATGCTCTCCTTCCCCAAGGCCGACCTGACCTGGAAGAAGACTCCTGGGCGAGGTCCCTAGGCTGAGTGGCATGCCCCCTCTACCCACTCCTGACTGTGAACACTTCTCCCGCTTGTGGGGTGAGTCCCGGTCTCCTCAGAGATGCCTGCGGCCCTCTGAACACCACCAGGCCGTGGTGTCCCACTCACCACTGCCATGTCATTCTTGAGCTTCTCCAGGGCAATCTCACACTTCTGCAGTGTTTTCAGGGGGCACCTGTGGAGAGAAGGGATGTAGCTGACCCTCCATGCTTGACGATGGGGCGCTGGTGGCTCTCGGGTGCTGATTCCAACCACCGCCCGCCTCGCTTCTTCTGGTGTGAACAGAGGCAGCCTCGGCCAGCACAAGCCTCCACAGGAGCCCCAGCCATTGACCAGCTGTTCCTAGATGCAAAGTGTAAGGACAGATTGTCCTGTCCCCAGGAGTGGCCCCATCCTGGTTGGCAGAACAGGGCATAAATGTGATGGGTCAGTGGGGAGGGACAGAGGTTGGGGCCCTGCCCCCCAGCCGTAGAATTCCAATGAGGATCAATCCAAGAGGGCTCGGAGGGTGGTCCAGATCCAAGAGGCCTAGTTCTGCCATTTCCAGCATTTTGTCTAGTAAATGGAACAGAGAAGACCTTCTAGAAGGGAGCACAGACTAAGAGGCAGGGAGAGGGACAAACCCAAAGGCCAGTCTACATGCACAGTCCGGTACTGCAGACCAAGCTCTGGTGCTCACAGCAGCCCTGGCACTGGCCAGCATGGGCATGTGTGCCGAGAAGCTAGTGCCCCACTGCCTTACAAGTGCTTCTCAAGGGGTCATCTTGTTTCATTTTCCCAGCCAAGCTGAGTGAGCCACAGCTGCCCCTTTTTGCAGACGGGCTAACTGATATGAAGTCACTTGCCAAAGACCACTGGTAAGTCAGGGGCAGCGCAAAGGTAGGGGGCCAGGGGCTTGGAGCCCCAGCAGACACACATAAGTGGAGCCCTAAGGCCCCTTCTCTAAACTCCACATCACCACCAAATGCCCATCAAGGCTGGGCCAACCATGCAGCCGGACGTGGGCAGAGTGCCATCCTTCCTCCAGGAACCTGGAGGCAAAGCTCACCGCTTAGAGGGGTCTGTCAGGATGTCCAGAAGGCTCTTCATCTTACTCAGGTCCTTTTTTCTGTCTGGGACAGAGAAGGGCCACTAAGACACGTGCCTGGGGTATCCCCCCACCATCCCCAAACATGCTGTGCCCCAGCTCCGGCCGCACCTTCATTCTTGTCAATCTTGTTGATCATGCGGCGCAGGGGCTCGATATACTTGGAGAGCTGCTTTAGCTTGTCGAGGTACTGCTGCTCCTCGGCCTGGCTGGAGCCAGCTGGGCTCATGACTGAGCTGGGATTCACTACAGGATATGACGTGGTAAGCGCGGCTCCCACCCACAAGCCCGGGCTCTCTGCAAACCCTCCAGGCGGGGATCTAGAGCTCACCCACCCTGTTATAAGCGGAGGCCTCCAGATGGTGAGGGGCGAATCTCAGCCCCTTCACCTGTGGGTCTGTGTGTGGGTTACACGATGGGTTCTGGGCCTCGGATCATACCCACCCCCAACCCGACTTACCTGGGGTGTTTAAAGGTCCCGGGGAGGGGACGCTGAAGTTCTGCGGGGTGCGGGCTGTCACTGGACTCTGGGAGGGCTGTGGTGAGGGGCTCGGCAGGAAGCTACTAGGGGAAGGGGCAGGGCCAGAGCTGCAGCAAAACAAAAGCAGGTGCACCTGTGAGCTGGGGCACACGGTGGGGCCCGCCCTGGAAGCCAGGTGGGGAGGGCCACCCCCTGCCAGGCCTACCTGACGTTGGAGTTGGGCTGCGAGCTGGGCTGGCCAGGCTGCGGGGATGGCTGCGGGGGAGGGGGCATCGACTGTGGGGTCTGCACCTGCTGGCCCGGTGATGGTGAGGACAGCATGGTGAGGCTGTTCTGGCTGACCTGGAAGTGGAGGGGGCTTAGCCTGCTCATCTGCCACACGTTCTCACTCCTGCTGTGCCCTCACTCCCACCCCCATCCCCGTGTCACAGACCCCATCTGCACACAGAAGCCCCCTCACCCTCTCAGCCTCACCCAAATACCCCTTCTTTCAGACACCCTGTGTCATGAATACCAACACGGGCACAGGGCCCCACCCCGAGGAGCCACACACACAAGTCCACGATGATGAGCGGCTGGCACAAAGGCCCGGCTGGGCAGCTCCTGCTCCTTGGCAGGGAGACCATGAGGTCCACAGGCTTCTGCGCTGGAATAGGACATCCCCATGTTTCTGTTTGACAGGTGGGGGAGCCAGAGAAGGCCTATGGCCTTGGATGGTGCTGCCCGGCCTTCCCGGCCTGTGTTGCTCTCCTCTACGTGCCAGTGAGGACCCTGCCCTGCAACAGATGGGACCATCTTCCCACGTGCTTCCGTGAGCTCCTCTCAGCTCTCAGGGCACAGTGGGAGCCTCTCTCATGTTAATGGGAGCAAAGTGGCCCCTGTGTCAGCCCCTGCCAGCATGTGTGGCCTGAGGACCCTCGGTCTGGTGGCTGAGCAGCCTGCCCTTGACTGGCAGAGCGAGCAGACCTGCCTCGCCCAGGACATGGTGACGGCAGCGTAAGGGCCCGGCAAGAACCAGCCCAAAGTTCCCTGCCAGTTTCAGGGCTTCCCAGGGTCAGAGGAGGGGGCTCCTCCCACACCCTAGTCAAGCTCCTACATGCTGAGCCCCCCTCAGAGCCTGCTTCCTGGAGCCTAGTCCACAACCCCCCCAACTCTTGGACTGTCCAGTTCTGCAGACGAAGCCCAGTGCTTGTCTCAGGGTACTCTAGACCCTTGTGCCATCTGGGGCGGGGGGTTTGCGCCTCCGTCCCACACACTCATCGGCCATCGGGGCGGGGACAGGAACATGCACGCTCAGGCCTCCAGCTGCTAGGCCCGGTTGTTCTACCAAGTGAAGCAACAGGTCCCAGGTGATTCATAGTGATGCCAGCGAGGGCAGAAACAGGGCCTGGGGCAGCTAAATTGAACTGAGTGCAGCAGGCTTCTCCTAGGCAAGGCTTGCCTTCAGTGCTGGGCTACACTGAGTCCCAGGGCGGGCAGCATGCCCCCGGCACTGGACAAGAGGCTCCAGAATCCACCCAAGGACCAACAAACTCCCAGGACTAGGAAGGTGAACAGGCCATCTCAGAAGAGCCCATGCCAAGAAGCATATGGTGCCAAGGAGGGAGAACTACAGGCCTGGGGCCTCCATACCCTGGGCTCAGCCTTCGAGGCCTGGGAACTCCCCTGGAGTGATTTCCTACAAAGGCCCCATTGTCACCTCCCCTTTCTTTCTCCCCAACCTGATGCCACACACCACCTTGTGCCCCTGAAACTGCCTCTTGATGTGCCCCCTTCCTGCCTCACCTACCTGCACCTGCCCCAGGGAAGAGCCCCAGCCAGCCTTATTAGCTTTTGCTCCAGCAGATGTCCCTTCTAGAAGGTGTTCAGCTCCTGTCTGTAGTGTAAAGCTGGTGCTTCTCTTAAGGGAAATGAGACATGTGAGGGCACCATGGCCAGCACAAAGCCACTGCAAGGGGAAGGCCACTGCACAGTTCACTTCCCACCTAAATGTCTGAAGCTGTATCTTAAAAGGCACCCTCAGCACTGCGACCACGGGAAACAGGGCACTTTCCCCACACCCTCTGCTGGGTTCCATGGAGCATACATGGCTCCCCTGGGCATTGGAGTCCGCAAGACACAGGCAAGAGCAGCCTGCCCCGGACCCGGGCACAAGCTCAACGCTTCTGCTTCCTCCTACGAGCCTGTCTCTTACATCTAGCCACAGGCTACCCCAGGCCACTCTCCAGGCCACCATAGGAAACCCCTAAGCTTTTGACATCCAATCCAGATCTCTTTACATCTGACAGCGCCTCTGGAAAAACGCCTGATTCTGTTGGCAACACACACATTCCCCTCCCTAGGCCTTCAGGATCCCTTCCCCAGTCAGCCCAGGGCTCATAGGCTTCCCAGATCCTGAGATGCCACAGACACACGCAGGACAAGGAGTCGCAACCTGAAGGTCTCTGTCAAGAAAACAATGGCCAACCAAAGTGGCTAAGGAGACAGAGACCCTGTTCCGTTTGGCTGATGCTGGGGCAGAGAGGAGCGAGACGGCTGGGCACCTCCAGTGATGTATGAAGCCCCCCAGAGGGGAGCACCGCTGCCCTAGCTCTGCATCTTCCCTCCCCACGCATGTTCTGCCAGAGGCACAGGCTTGATGGTCACAGTGGCTGGCACATGCCATGTGACACTAATGCACCCGCCCACTGTCACCTACATATCACACAGGGGAAGTGGAAATTAAGAGAGAAGGGACATGCTCAAGGTCACACGGCTAGCAGAGGAGCTCAGGCATCTCAGCACCATCTACTCTCCCAAGGAGCAAGGACAAGTGTCTGGGAAGAGACCCTGCACAACAGCCTGAAGGCAGGAGCGGGGGAAGGCAAGGTTCAAGCAGAGGGGACACAGCCGGAGCACAGGGGAGTGGCAGGGCCAGGATGCTGGGCAGCAGGGTAGCAGGTCTCATCTGGGGAGCTAAGTGCAATGAAGATACCTCAGGGGATGCTGGTGGCACCATACCCTCTAGCCATCTTGGGACAACCCATGCCCACCAGACATCCCTGGAACATTCCCATCCTCCTGGCCCTTGTACGTGATGTGTCCCCAGAGCAAAGAGGAATATGGACCCCACCATGGCACCACCTGCTCACACTGCCAGGGACCCCATGTCACCCCTGCACCCCTGGACCCCCACACAGGGCACTGCATCCAGCACGTGTCCAGCACAGAATCCTGCTCTGTCATGGGCGTCGGAGTCATGAAGTGTTCCCCCAGTCTGAAGACACAGCCATGGGACACGCTGCAGGGCTGGGGGCAGAGAGTGTCTGAGAGCCCCATCTCCTGAAGGGCTGACAGAACAGGCCTTCTAGTTCGCCTGTTCTCCTGACCCCGGTTTGTTGCCACAAGGAAGGAATCAGGCAGACAGGTGCTGCAGGCACTAAAGCACCTCACTCCAGGGCCTGGAGCAGCTGGCTGCCGAAGGCTCCGCTGGGGCACCCACGGGACGGCAGCGGCAGCCCTGACCTGTAAGGAAGCATCTTCAGAATAAGCATGCTGTTCTCAGAAGGGACGCGATCAGCAAGACACAGACACGAGAGCAACTGCACACCGATTCTGGACCCAGGTCTGTGACCAGCCAAATGACCACAGTGTGCCTGTGCTGGCGCAGGGGTGGAAGGAGGCAGGGTGTGGGGGGCAGATCTGACCCTGGAAGCCAGGACCCCACCAAGAGGCCAGGGTGGGAAAAAGAAGTAGTGGAGCCTGGGCCGAGGATTTAATGGAGTGTCTGGGCCCCTTTTACAGGGGGTGGTGACTTCTCTGGCCTGAAGCACTGCCGGGGGCCCAGTGGCAGACATTTACCTCCACTGAGGGGGGTGACAACAAGGGGTTCTCCTAAATGCGTGACCTGTGACCCATGGCAGTGAGAACGAACAAGTCCACAGACAGAAGTAATTCAAGGCCTGGCAGGTACCACATACTCACCATGCTAGGGACATGTTCTTATGGAAATCAGCGCCAAGTGTTGACGCCAAGGTCATTCCCCCACACCCAACAACCCAACCTCAGTATCCCCGATGGATACTACGCCAGAGGCTGCAGGAGAGGAAAACAAGCAGCTCAAGGTCACAGAACTGACAATCAAAGGGACCAGGACAGGAACACTCACTAGTGACAGGTGCACAGGTAACGGGGCCGGGGGTGCCTGAGGCAGCAAGGGATGGAGCCCTGAGCCAGGGGTCGTGCGGAGGACCCCATGCAGCCTTAGGTCATGGGAGTTGTGCCCGGGTTCCATGCCGCCCAGCCCTCCACGCCACCTCAGTTAACGGACCCACCGTCCTGCCGCACAAACTCGCTCCTCCAGTGAGCTCTGTCAGAAGGCCTTTTGACCAGCAGGTTCCAGCCACTTCTGCCTCCCACCATGCAATGACTACCAAAAGGGAGGCCAGTGCCGAAGAACTCACACTCCAGTCAGTGAGGAACTGCTCTTGGCACATTTGGGGGAACTCTTTAGGGTCAGGAGGCAGAAGGGTTACAAGAGACCATGCTGCCAAATGGCAGTGCCTCGGCCTCAGGAAGGTCCCTGCCCCTGTCTGTGGCGGTGGTGGCGTGATGTAGGGCCCGAGGCCGGCAGCCCATGACCACCCTGCCTGGACAGCCCAGCTCCTGGGCTGCAACAGTGGTGCCTGCACATGGGCCATCGGGGAAGGGCAGGCCCATCTGCTAGGGTTACAGGTGCAGCTGCCTGACAGGAGGAACGGCACCTTACAGTAGTGGCAACTCTGGGGTGTGCACAGCAAACCCACTAGAATGGGACGCCCATCAGAATAGGGAACCTTTTTACCACTTTATTTTCCAAGTCCTAGAAAAGGGCCTGGCCCACGGAATGCACATGACAACAATCTGTTAAATGACTATGCCACGGAAGAATTCCAGATGCTGTACGGTAATGGGAGAGCCAGGAATTCAGCTCTCTGAAAAAGTGTGATGCACACAGAAGACTCTGGACACCCGGAAAGGAGCGCATATAGTAAATTCTACACTCCACCTAGTAAACTGTAGAACAGCACAGTACCCGAGAACTTTCCATCACAACAGACCGACTTGTTCTATAATCTGTGCTGTCCACTACAGGAACCACTGGTTTCCTCATGGCACCCTGGGCCCTTGACATGTAACTGAATTTCAATGTAAGAAACTGAATTTTTAGGGGCACCTGGGTGGCTCAGTGGGTTAAGCCTCTGCCTTCAGCTCAGGTCATGATCTCAGGGTCCTGGGATCGAGTCCCGAATCAGGCTCTCTGCTCGGCAGGGAGCCTGCTTCCTCTTCTCTCTCTCTCTGCCTGCCTCTCTGCCTACTTGTGATCTCTGTCTGTCAAATAAATAAAATCTTTAGAAAAAAAAAAAAAAAAGAAACTGAATTTTTAGTTTTTTTAAATCTTAACTAATTTAAAAGTAAATACCTATGTATGGCTGATGATTATACAGTATCAACAGCACAGCTCAAGAAAGCCAGCCTCTCTGCTTACCTTCGGTTTCATTTTAGCACGAAAAAGACCCCACCATAACTATCTAAAACACTAAACTTTAAAAACTTTTTTTTAAAGTAAACTCTACCCCCCATGTAGGACTTGAACTCATGACCCTGAGATCAAGAGTCAAATTCTCCAACTGAGCCAGCCAGGCACCCCTAAAACATTAAATTTCTTCAAAAGAAAGTTAGCTCCCATCTTCTCCAGCAAATGAAAATACCAAAACTATCCAAAACACTGAAATGAAAATAAACCCAGGTATTCACTCCTGCACCACATAACCCAAACCCAGCTCAAGTGAGGTTGGTAAGTCACTCTGAAAATCACGGTGAAGGAAGTCAGCAGCGATCACGACGGGCCTCACGAAGGTGCTCAGAGGACCCTGAGCTTCCTGGGGGCCCTTGGTGCTGCCCCAGAAACACCTGTGCTGAGGGCTATTTGCCCAAAGGGGTGGAGCTTGACTGCATGGCAGCAGGGGTCTTGTGGGCAGGAACTGGGCTCTTACATGCATCCCACCTCAGGCCAAGGCTGTGGTGATCGTCTTGAGGTCAGAGGGAAAACAGCAATCCCACCAAGAAACACAATGTGTGGGCAAGTGGAGAAGGGTGTGTAGCCTCTGAGACAGGGAGTGCCCAAGGGTGAGGGGTCTCTGGGGCTCAGGGCAGCCTGGCCTAGATGTCCCCGCCCACAACACTGAGGCCTGTGCACGCATCCAGAGCCCACCGGAGCCTCCAAGAATGCTGCCTCCAGACCTCTCTGTGCTGTTGGTTGCACTCCTTCAACAAACCTCTGATCTGCTGACGAGCCCATAGAACCCTCAGGGCCCAATCTCATGGGCCATGGCGGTGGTTCTGGGAGACTAGGCTCTGGTGCCAGACTCAGAAAGAGAGCCCTCCACTAAAGTTACTATGAGAAGTCTACCACCGTTAAAACAGAAGAGTCCACAGAAGCCAGCTCGCAGCACCTGACTCCTTTTCAGGAGTCAAAATGGCTGATCAAAATGCCTTTGAGGGCCTGAACTCAAACCACCCTCCTCTCCTCAGGCCTCTGGGCAGCTTTCAGAGAACTGGTTTCCTTCTGTGAGGACAGTCACGGCAGGGTTGGCAAGGGAAGCCTGGCACTCTATACCTCCCAGGTGCACCTCTCAAAGGATGTGAGTCAGGTCTGTCCTAAGCATACAAGATGACTGCAGACTCCAGAACTCTAGCGTGCTCTGGAACCGTTCTCCCCATCCACATATACTTCTAGAAGCATATGGGTACCGAGTCAGGCTGAGCACAGCTGTGAGTCTGGGCCTGTCTTGTGCTAATGGGAACCCGGTGGTTGCCCGTGGCCTTGGCACCCTAGCTCTGGGCTCAGAGTCGGGGAATGGAGCCTACACCTGGGCCCTAGAGAGCAGGGTCTACATGCACTCATAAGCGTTAGGATGAAACCAACTAAAATAGCAGGGCTGGGTGCAGAAAGGAAGCAGATCCGAGAAAAACCCCAACCAAAACCTCTGTCACGGGAGGTTTGTAAGCTGGTCCCTGAGACCAGGGCGGCCGGATGGCCACTCAGTCCCTACGGCAGGTATGCCAGGGACAGCGCTCTGACACAGGACAAAGGCCTGCTCCTCCAAGAAGCCTCTGGCATCACATGCATGTTCCACACTCACACCCACGGGTCACAACACGCAGCCACCAGGGGTGACACAAGTAGCAGCAGATGCCAACCTGCTGGGCTGGGGAGTGGATGCCCCTCCAGCCACACAACAAAGAACCTGCCAGGGTGGGAGGCCAGGAAGCCACTGTCCCGGTGTCTGCCAAAACTCGGGCCCAGTCCCATGAAGCCCACCAGCCCGTGAGACACAAAGTGGGACACTGGCGGGGTGTGCGAGCACTCACAGGGTACTCAGGGAAACAGGCCTATCTTCCCCGGGAGGGCCTACGGCCTGCACTGAGAGTGGGGCCAAAAGCAAGGGTCCCTGGGACTGGCTCTCCAGTGGTCAGCTGGGGCAGCAGTGAACAGTGTCCGTTTACAACCAGTACTGCACTCACAGGAGCCCACCGGCAACTCAGCAGCGCCCCCTCCAGGGGAAGAAAGGCCTTGAGAAATCAGTCAGGTGGGATGAGAGAGGTGGAAACTTTTTCCAGGAAAAAATTGAAGTAATAAGGAATGAAAAGCTTAAATCTAATTTGCCACTGACTGCTTTTCTCGTAACTTGAGAACTCCTGAGAGGGAAAGTTCATTTTTTTTTTAAAACCACAAATCCTAATGGAAAACACATTGGTAGTATTTACCGGATCACATGAGCTCCACAGCCAACAACCAGCAACTCCTTGCATTCTCACAAGCATCAATGTTCACTACTACCAACACACCTCTACTCAGAAAGGAATTCACAGTCCACCGTGCAGGCTACAGGCCTGCTTCCCCGCAGGACACGGGGCAACAGGGCCCAGGAAGAGGAGAGCGAGGTCCGAGTAGTGCACCAAGGCATGGTGTGAGATCACCGTGCAGCAGCCAGGTTACCTGCACACAGGTCAGGGAAGTGTGCTTTGTGGACAATTCTTTGTAACTTGAGAATTGTAGCTAAATTTCCATATACTAACAGAATAGAAGGTTAAGAGACAAAAGCCTCAGTATTTTTGGAAACGGAGACACATTGTGTTCTGGATTTATCTACAGTCACAGATAAAGTTTAGGGGAGAAAAGGAAGTTAGTGCATTTCTTGTCATATTCTAGTACATTCCACTATGGGTGATGATGACATCATCTTTCATTTACACAAGTAATGTCAGATAAAACAGAGCCTGGGCTCAGGGTTCACCAATTTTCCTCGGACACCAGAATACTAACCTTCACCCCAGGCTGAGAGCCCTAGTCACCCGTCAGACTCATGGCACTGGCGAGCGTGAAGAGGCGCCTCTCTTCGGCTCTGCCTGGAAAGACCAGGCACGGAGGGCTGCGTGCTCAGGGCCATGGCCCCAGCACTTCTCTCACAGAACCGCCAGAACCTGGCCATGCATCAGGACATGCATTATCAGTTAAACAGCAAAAAACTGGAAATCATTTCAGGGTCCAAGAACAAGACACTAGGTAAGGACATAAGAATATATTCATAGGCATTCAGTGTAAAGTAACACTGACTGAGGGTGTTTAATTATAGGGGAGGGGCACCAGGCTGACTCAGTCAGCAGAGCACATGACTCTTGTCTCCGGGTTGTGAGTTCAAGCCCCATGTTGGGGGTGGAGCCTACTTAAAAAAAAAAAAGTTTACAGAATGGTTTACTTCTGCAGTAATGAGAACAAGAAAGAAGCCATTATAAAATCCTATGTACAGCCCATTATGACCTCAATGATGTAAGAGAACTAATAAGGAAAAAAACCAAACTGTCCTGTGCTACAATATTTCTCTGTATGTCCCTCAGCTTTCTATCTTCTTCTTTTTTTTTTTTTTAAAGATTTTATTTATTTATTTGACAGAGAGATCACAAGCAGGCAGAGAGGCAGGCAGAGAGAGAGGAGGAAGCAGACTCCCCGCCAAGCAGAGAGCCCGATGCGGGGCTCGATCCCAGGACTCCGAGACCATGACCTGAGCCGAAGGCAGGGGCTTAACCCACTGAGCCACCCAGGCGCCCCAGCTTTCTATCTTCTATAGACACTTTTTTTAAAGTTTTTGGGTCAGGGGGCACCTGGGTGGCTCAGTTGGTTAGGAGTCCGACTCGTGGTTTTGACTCAGATCATGATCTCAGGGTTGCGAGATCAAGCTCCACATCCGGCTCTACACAGGGTGTGAAGCCTGCTTGGGATGTTCTTTCTCCCTCTCCCCCTGGCTCCTCCCCCATGCTAGTGTGTGCATGCTCTCTCTCTAAATAAATAAACAAAATCTTAAAAAAAAAAAAAAAAAAAAAAAAAAAAGGTTTTTTGGGTCAGGGTGCCTGGCTGGCTCAGTCAATAGAGCGTACAACTCTTGATCTCTGGGTTGTGAGTTCAAGCCTCACATTCGATGTGTAGCCTACTTTAAAAAAAATAATAAACAAATAAAATCAAGTATTTGCATCAGAGTATCTGCAGCCTTGTCTTGTCCACTGTGCCAACCCAGGCTGCAAAGGAAGGCTGTGAATTCAAAGATGCCCCCGGGAAGGTCTGTCACACCCCAGGAGCCCTGCTGCTACTAGGACAACACAGCAATGCAGGCCCGAACTCTGAGACAGACCACCCATAGAGGCCCTCAGGGTGCGGCCACTAGGCTGAGAGGCGCAGCAGAAGGGCACACTGTGCACAGCTGGGCTTCAAGAATTCTCCCTCTGCCACCAGCACCTGGGAATCCCACCACACGGCCACACGGCACAGGGCAGAGCCTCTTGCCCGCTCCCTAAGGCTGATCTGTGACACCTGAGAGAGGTGGACATCACTCCTGAAAAACCTCAAGGCACATGCCTCATAAAAGCGAATCCTCCCACAAACATTCAAGTAATGACCCCCACATCCTCCCCAGCTATCAGAGTCCCACCATCTTCCCAGTGTCCCCGCCGAAAAAAAAGAATCCGGGGCCCACCTTAGTTCTGCCTTAGCAGAACTCCACTGAGTGGGGAAGGTTACACATCAAGGTTACTCTAGAGGTGACTGAGCCCGCAGTCAAGCTCTCATGCTGGCTGGGCTGGGTCCTCCAGCAGAAGCAGAGCAGGGTAACCGCCAGGAAGAACAGCCCTAAACACGGGCTCAGTGCGGGGTCCTGAGTGCACAGACCACATCTGCTAAATTAGGGCTTAGCTACATGCAAACACGTCAGGTCCCTCTGCCAGCAGCTTCCCATGGACTGGATCAACGTGGCCAGGACCAGACAGGACCAATTTTGAGCCACCTCCATCATGAGATGTCATCAGACACTAAGAGAACACACAGTATCCCAGAAGCGTTCAACATGTGCTGTTACCGGCCACGGAGCTGGGCTGACCCGGAGGTAGTGCGCAGGGCAGGGGCACAGCAGCATGCTGGGGACAGCCCAGCTTGGGGCAGAACCTGATATGTGGCACTGCACCTAGCAGGTCTGTTCTGTCTAAAGCCAACACTCTCTCCTGAGCCAGTGTTCCCACTGCCAGGTGGAGACAGAAAGAACCAAGATCCCAGACTAGACGTCTCCCCTCCTTGGCACCAGCAGGAGGAGGTTGTGGGGGGCGGGGTCTGTGGAAAAATCACGAGGCCCGATCTGCAACCCTAAACACCAACAAGAATCTGGCCTCTGCTAGGGAAGGCCGGGCAAGGCCTACTCTGCCCCCTTGACATCCAATACACAGAGGGTGAGCACGGAGGGGCTCAGCTATGCCTCTCAGCACAGGGGGCCAGCTCTGGCAGCCAACTGGGCGAGGAGCTGCAGCACAAGCCTGTGCCATCCACCGGCGCCGGGTACCATCCTTGGGGGCGCTCTTCCGTTTCCAGAGCGCCACCGTACACCAACTGCCAGCCCTGCACACCGAGCTGAGGCGAGGCTGAGACCACAGCGCTATCCTCTCCAACACATGTTCTCAGAGAAGGAGGGAAGGGGGAAAGCTGGACGGTATCTGAAGAGAGGTGGCGGGGCTCGGATAGTACCAGGCTGGCCACCTTGAGGACACTGGCTCTCAGACCTCCCCTGATGCAACCAGGCCCCTCACGGGAGCGTACCTGACATCCAGCTCCACGTACAGATGGACAGGCACCTGCCAGCAACTACGGAAGCCCTTGGCTGCAAAGGCCCTCACCTGCACTCCAGAGCCCACGATCTGGGAGGCCTGCGCTGTCGGTACCGCTGTCTGCTGCTGCACCTGGGGCTGCACCTGCTGCACCTGGGGCTGCACCTGCGGCTGCTGCACCACCATAGGAGTTCGCACCTGAGGGAGGAAGGGAGAATACGATCTGGATACTACCTCTGTGGGAGCTCTGAATCTCGAAGCTTCTGAGAAGGGACAGGGTCATCCTGATTACGCTGGCTCTGATGTCACCCTGCTGGCCTTACCCCTATCTCATTAGAAATGTGCCAATCCAGCCTGGCTCTGAGCCAGGTGCCACCTCCCCTGACTATGATGAGCAGCGTGACCCTCCCACTGGGGTGTCACCATACAGCCACCACCACTACCATCTACTGCTGCAAGCAAAGTGATGGCTCTCAAGGCCAAGTGCAAAGCCCAGCCTACTCGACCTCTGGGCCAACCATGTGGATGGTCTGTGAGAGCCCCACTTAAAACCCCTAATTCTCAAATGAAACCAGGGCTGGTCCCCAGGTGACATGTGTGACCATACTTTGCTCCTTACAACCCTTCCCAGCCTTCCAGCCTGGCCCTCTGGGTCTCCCATCTGCCCACCACTCAGTTCAAAGCATGGCCCATTCTCACTCCACTCAATAAATCAAAACCAGTGAAGTCCACGAAAACCAAGGAAATGAGCTGAAAAAACAGTTCCCCAATTTGATGCCAATATTGTGTCCTCTGTATAAATGTCACTGACTGCATTTGCTTTTGCACAGAGATATATAACAAGACTGACAATAACACTATTTTCTAACAACACGTTTCCTCAAAAATGCGCTAATGACAGGGATCGTTGCTCATAATGTAATTCTTCTTTAGCAAACCGCTGTGACGCTCACCGAGGCCACATACCCTCCCTCACAGCAAGAACACGGGTACTGCTGTCCACCTGTTCACCAAGTCTTAAAAGGCCGTGCATGGCTGCTGCCAACACTAGACAGACTGCCTGGAAGAACACGGCTGCCCAGCAGCAGGGGTGCCTCCGTGCAGGGTCCAGCAGCTCCTGGAACGCACTCCCTTACCAAGCTGGCTGCTGAGGCTGGCATGGGGAAGAGTCTCCTATGGCCCAGTGCTTGAAGAGGTCATGCTGGCTCTAGCCACGGAGCCCCAGAAAGAGCTGCCAGCCACATGCCGCACCAGGAGAAGGGCTGCAGCCCACCACGAGCCACGGTACTCACGAGTTTCAGCTGTGGCTGGGCATACAGCATCTGTCCAGGGAGGGCCGGAGCCTGGGACACCAGAGGCTGGGTCTGTGATTGCGGCGGGAGCTGCGATGGCTGGTTCGGAGCAACGGGTGGCTGCTGGGGCTGTGGTGGCGGCTGGTGGTGCTGCGGGTGGTGCATGGGCTGCAGCTGCTGGGGCAGGGCCTGGGAGGGTGGAGGCTGGGGCTGCTGCATCGGTGGCTGCTGGAGCGGTGGCTGGGCCTGCAAAGCTTGCTGTTGCTGCTGCTGCTGCTGCTGCAGCTGCAGCTGTGCCATCCGCTGTAGCTGCTGCTGCTGCTGTATCTATGGGCAGAAGGAGCCGGACTTGGTCACCCCACCAGCCTCTGGGCTCTGTGTCAGCCTCGGCCGGGGAAGCCTGCCTGGGCTGCCCTCACTGGACTCCGGGAACACACTGAGAGTGTGCCCACGCCCTGGCCACTGGCCGCACCTGAGTCTGAGAGAATGGAGGTGCGAGGGAAGGATCCAGAGGGTTTTAGTTACGTAAATCCATGGAAGCTGGGGTAAATGCTTGGGTGGCTGCAGACCTCGGAGGCCTCCCCAGGGATGCCTGTCTGGTCACTAGAGTGGGCAACAGTATGAGCCTTGGGAAGACAGCCAATGTCTGCTTTCTAGGATGATGAGAACAGTGGGACTGAAGACCACAATCAGCTCTAGGGGAGGGGGCCTCTGAGACCCAGGAGGGTGGCTGCTGGGAAACAGAGGCAGTAAGCCAAGGCAGGGGATGGTGGGCAAGGGGAGGGCTCCCCTCAGGTCTTCCCTCCCTCAACCAAGAGCAGACCTGACAATGGATGCTTAATACAGCTAGATGCTGCCTGCCAACCACGGGAGGAAGAAAACAGTTTCTAATAAGCAGAGCTTCTAACATGACACGTGGGAGAGATGAGGTCTGGTTCGAGCTGTGTCCAGACACCAAAACACTCAGAGACAAAACAGGAGGCATGCGAGTACTCAACGGGAACATGCTCATAGGACGGCTCAGGCATTCCTGCACCTTGGGGTGCTCTTCTCACTTCTTGCTTCGGTTAACTCCTATAGGAACCACTGGCACCCAGAAGCCTCCAAGGATCCAGTGCCCCCCACCCCGGCACACAGTAGGCCCGCGGCCAGACACCAGGCCTGACAGAGAAGCCCTCCTTGTGCCATCCCAGCGCCCTCCTGACAAGTTGAGGCCTCTCTCTCCTCCTCACCCCTGGCTCCGCGGGAAGCCCCCAGCAGAGGAAGCCCGGGTGCTGAGCGTCAGGAGGAGCTGTGGTCGCCTCCAGGCCCCTGCACCCAGCGCTGTGGCTGGTGCGTGTCCAGGGCTCCAGGACCACAAGGTGGGGGATGGAGGGGGAGGGAGGCTGAGCACCGGAGCCCCGGGCACCTAGTACCTGCTGCTGGTTTTGATGATGCAATTTAATCAGGTGTTGCTGCTGCTGCTGCTGCTGCTGGAGCTGCTGCTGCTGCTGCTGCACCACGGCCTGGAACTGCTGCTGCATGGCATTCTGCTGGGCCTGGAACTGCTGCTGCTGCTGCTGCTGCTGCTGCTGTTGCTGCTGCTGCTGCAGCGCCACCTGCTGCTGCTGGAACTGCTGCTGCTGCTGCTGCAGCGCCACCTGCTGGAGCTGCAGCTGGGCTGGAGGTAGAGCGGCGAGTCAGGCGGGGCGCGTGCCTGGGGAGGGCGGGCACACCGCCCGGGGGGGCCCCCATAGGCGCCCGAGCCCGATGCTCTGCTACGGAGAGACCGCCCGAGGCGCCGGGGGCAGCGTCTGCGTTGATTATGGGCCTTATTATTCTGAATTTCACTCCGACGACAGGAGAGAAAAGGGCCAACTAAGCCTTTCAAACGGCCAAGAGACCCAGTGTCTGGCAACCACTGAGCTACTTTCTGTCTCTATGGAGTTGCCAGCTCTGGACATTTCTTATCAATGGAATCTCACAGTATGTGTGTGGTCTTTGTGACTCGCTTCCTTTGTTGAGAGTAATATTTACAAAGTTCACCAGGGTTGCACAAAATATTTACAAGGTCCACCAGGGTTGCACGGGAGTTTAATTTCTCTTTATTGCCTAATAGTATTCCACAATATGGATACATTTCGTTTATCCACCCATCAGTTGATGGAGATCTGGACTGTTTCCACCATTTGGTGGTTATGCATCATGCTGATATGAACAAACATTTACAAGATTTTCTGTGGTGCAGTTTCTTTTGGGGTGATGAAAATGTTCTAAAATTGATTGTGGTGTTTAAATCTTGCACAACTCTGTGAATATGCTTAAAAATCACAATTTGGGGCGCCTGGGTGGCTCAGTTAAGAGTCTGCCTCTGGCTCAGATCATGATCCCAGGGCACTGGGATTGAGCCCCCGTGGGGTTCCCTACTCCGGGAGGAGCCTGCTTCTCCTTCTCCTCTGCCTGCCGCTCCCCCAGCTTGTGTGCTTGCATACTTGCTCTCTCTCAAATAAATAAAATCTTTAAGAAAAAAATCACTGAATGTTGCACTTTAAATGTGTGAGCCACAAGAATGTGAATTATAGTTCAATAAATTTGTTATTTAAAATAAAGAAATAGGGGTGCCTGGGTGGCTTAGTGGGTTAAAGCCTCTGCCTTTGGCTCAGGTCATGATCTCCGGGTCTTGGGATCAAGCCCCGCATCAGCCTCTCTGCTCAGCAGGGAGCCTGCTTCCCTTCCTCTCTCTGCCTGCCTCTCTCTGCCTACTTGTGATCGCTGTCTGTCAAATAAATAAATAAAAATCTTTAAATAAAAAACAAAATAAAATAACTAATCCAGAGAGATCCTTTGTACATTTCATCCAGTTTCCCCGACAGTACCATTTTACAAAATTGTAACATCACGACACAATCAAAATGTATGCTCATTTGTGTGGGTGTGTATATGAAGCTCTATAGTTTCCTCACCTGGGCAGATTCAGCCATATAGGAGTCAAGAGAGTGAACAGTTCCAACACCACAGGGATCCCCCAGCATCACCCAGTGTTACCCCCTTGGGCACCCTAGGCAACCACTAAGGTGTCCTCTAACATTTTTGTCACTTCAAAAATATTATGTAAGTGGCAGCTCTAGAAGATGACCAGCTTTTTCATTTAGCACGATTCCCTGAAGATTATCCAGGAATTAATGAGTATCAGTAGCTCTTCTTTCCTTTTCACTGCCAAGTTGTATTCCATGGTATGGGTATCTCTGTTCAACCATTCATGCCATAAAGGATATTTAAGTGATCGCAGATTCGGGCTATCATAAGGCTGCCACGAACATTCACGTACAGGTTTTTGTGGGAATGTAAGTTTTCATGCCTCTGGGATAGACGCCCAAGGGCACGACTACAGAGGTGTATGTTTAATTTTTAAAGAAGTTGAACCATTTTACATTCCAACCAGCAATGTATGAGTGATCGATCCAGTTTCTTCTCATGCTTGCCAGCATTTGGGAGTGTTATTTTGGCCATTCTGCTGGTGTATGAATTTTTAAATTTATCTCTTCCTTACAGACTTTTTTTCAAAAAAGATTTTATTTATTTGACAGAGAGAGGTACAGCGAGAGAGGGAACACATGCAGGGGGAGTGAGAGAGGGAGAAGCAGGACTCCCACTGAGCATGCAGCCTGATGCAGGGCTCGATCCCAGGACCTTGGAATCACGACCCGAGCCAAAGGCAGACGCCTCACCACTGAGCCGCCCAGGCGCCCCCCAGACTTCTTTTTGACAGAGAGAATATGCTGTGTGTATCGCAGAGCTACTCAGAGCATTGAGACTTGCTTTGTGGTTTACTCTTGCAAGTATATCTGTTCCATCCACATGCCTAGATGACGATGCTGTTCCAATTTTTGCTAAATGCATGCTGTCTGCTTAACTATAACTGAGAGAAGGAGCTGCCCAATACACCTTCCATCTTAAAATCTTTCCGTATCTTATATTCTAGGAGGGTTTCTTCTAAAGATAATACAGCGGTACTGTTGTCTTTCATTTATACCCAATCTCACGCTTCCTATCCTGTATTAGGAAGATTCTGTCCACTCACATATACTGCGATTGCTGGTATTTCTCAACTTAGCTTGTATGTCTTCCCTTTTCTAAGCTTCTTTCCCTCCATTTTTTTGTTTTCCAGCTTTACTGAGGTATAACTGACAAATTTTTTCCTCCTTTTCGGACTAAATATATATATGTATATATATTTAGAGATTTTGTTTTTAAGTAATCTGTACTGCCAACACAGAGCTCAAACCCACAACCTTGAGATTAAGAGTTACACACTCCACCAACAACTAGCTGGGTGCCCTCTGGATTATATTTTTGTTGAATGGTTGAGCTGAATTTTGCATGTTATTTGGATTTTTAATTTTTTCTTACTCCATTTTTTCCTATTCGTTTAGGATTTATAAACTATTTCTATTGCTTTGGCAGTTACTTTTTCCTTTTCTAAAAACAATTACTTTTTCAATTCCATCATGCATATTTAACTTACCAAAGTATAAAATATACCCATATTTTAACATCTTTCCCAAATACAAGAACCTTAAAATCTTAATCTTAAAATCCCAAATACAAGAACACTGTTTTTTAAAGTAGGTTCCACATGCACACGATATACCTGGTGTCCAACCTTGGATACACTTCCTGACTTCCACTTAGTTTGGTCCCTTTTATCTTCTTACACCCCCAAGCACACATACATTAAGAGGCAAAACAGTGGGGCACCTGGGTGGCCCAGTCTGTTAAGTGTCTGCCTTCAGCTCAGGTCATGCATGATCTCAAGGTCCTGGGATCGAGCTCTGCATCGGGCTCCCTGCTCTTAGTGGGGAGCCTGCTTTTCCCTCCCTGTCTCTGCCCCCACTTATGCTCTTTCTCCTCAAATAAATAAAATATTAAAAAAAAATAAATTGGGGTGATTGCGTGGCTCAGTCGGTTGGCCGTCTGCCTTCGGCTCAGGTCACAATCCCAGGGTCTGGGGATTGAGTCCCACATCAGGCTCCCTGCTCTGGAAGCCTGCCTCTCCCTCTGCCTCTCCCCCTGCTTGTGCTCTCTCTCTCTGTCAAATAAATAAATAAAATCTTTTAAAAAGTAAGAAAAATGTGGGGCGCCTGGGTGGCTCAGTGGGTTAAAGCCTCTGCCTTCAGCTCAGGTCATGATCCCAGGGTCCTGGGATCGAGCCCCACATCGGGCTCTCTGCTCAGCGGGGGGCCTGCTTCCCACTCTCTCTCTGCCTGCCTCTCTGCCTACTTGTGATCTCTGTCTGACTTGTGATCTCTATCTGTGAAATAAATAAATAAAATCTTTAAAAAAAAAAGAAAGAAAATTTTTAAAATAATAAAAATAAATAATTTTTAAAAATTTTGTGCAGCAGCACAAAATAATGGCTGGGATACAGCCTCTGGCCCAGACCGCCTGCATTCAAATCCCAACTCTGTCAGTGATCTGCGCCTCAGTCTCCTCAGCTGTGGAAAAAGAGATGATAATTTACGTACCTACACACACTAAGAATTAGAAACCTGTTACAGATAAAGCACTCAAAATAGCGCCTGGGATGCAGCACATCCGTGTAGTTAGCTGGGAGCACTATTATCTCATAGAGGTAATTTTTGTTTAGAAACCACCAAGGAGTCTCAACCCTGTGCCAACCAACAATTTGGGCTAGACAATTCCGTGCTGTAGGAGGCTGTCCTGTGCACTTAAGAGGTTCAGGAGCATCTCTGGCCTCGACTTTAGATGCCAGGAGCACCCCCACAGCTGTGACATCCAAAATGTCTCCGAACATTGACAAATATCTCCCAGCATACAAAACAGGTGAGAATCGCTGGTTTAGATTCACACACGCTTGCTACCTTACACAAAAAACATTTCTTCTCCCATTTTACACCTGGCATCACAGGAAGGACGGTCTGAGAGGGAAGAGGAAATGGTGAGCAAATAAAAAACCTTAGAGTTAACGTCTCTTGGGCTTTGTTCATCAAAAATGTCTGCTTCCCTAGTCCTTTGGAGTTTTGCTGGCACACAACTGTGGTTGGCAGCTCTATCCCCAGGGCTCTAACAACCTCTTGCTCTCTTCTTGACACCATCACCAAGTCCACTGAGTCTACTTCTTGCTCCTTTCTAGCAACTGGCCATTTCTAAGCTATTCCTCTGGCCTTTGGTGTTCAGTGGTTTCCCCAAAACAGGTTAAGGCATGCATGCCTTATTTATCCTGCACAGGCCCATGGCCCTATTCCAGCCACCATCTCCTCACATGCTGGTGTGCTTCTGTCTTCTCCATTTGGTCCTTCTATTAGTCGCTAGAACCTGATTTTATCCTCTGCATTTCTTTTGCGGTGTGGGGGGGGGGTTGCTGAGAATGGGGCTCGACTTTTTGACCCTGAGATCATGACCTGAGCCAGCCAGATGCACCTTATCCTCTGCATTTCTTACCCTCCTATTTTTCCATGTCCCCTTCTCTGGGCTCCATTTCAGATAATTTCTTCCAATGTTACCTCCATTTCATAAATTCTTACTTCAGTTGTATCTCATCTGTTGTTCATTAATCTCCACTTTCTAGTTTCAATAAGTTTTATTTCTCCTTTCTACAAGCTCTACCTGGTTCCTTCTCAAAGCTCCTTGGTCACCCCACCAGGCATCACAGTGCCTGTTCATTTGGAAGTCCGTCCTTTATTTATTTAATCGGGCCAAACCCATACCTAACAATGGTGATGTGTATGGTCTCTGGGCATCTCCACATCTGTTTATTGTTTCCATTCCTCCTCATGATGCCTCTGCTTTCTTTCAGGCCTCCTGGTCTTTGATTGTGTGCTCACTGCTTGATTTTAATCTGTAATGCCCACAGGCCTAAACTGGGGGCACTGTCCTCCAATGTGCCCTTGCTTCTGGGGGAGCTAGCGATGCCAAAGGCCCCAGCACCAATCCCGCTACAGAGAGGAGTGCCAGACTTACTTTTCCCCCAATCTTGCAGCAGGCCAATGCACAGCAGGCAAACCCCCCACCCTCTGCTGGCCCAACAAGCCAAAATGCAGTTAGGATCTAAGTGTCTAGAAGGAGGATGGTTGCTCAGCATCCAGTCTGTCAAACAGCCAGAAACAGGCTTTATTTTCAAAGTTGGTTTTACAGGCACATGATGTAAAAGTCACTGAGGAACAGAAATGTAGAGTGACAAGTAAGTCTCCCTTCTAATGCTGTAGCCAAGCCCACAGCCTCACCTACAGCAGTGGTTTGTTTCCATGACTGATCCAGGACACCCGAAGACTATCACAGCGTGCCCTGGACTATCCTTTGAGAATCTCAGCAAAACCTCAGACCCAGGCCCTCCCCTGACGCTTTTTCAATCACACAGTGGCATATGGAGAAACTGACAGAAGGGAGTAACAAATGCCCGTAGGGCCATGAACCCCTATTTCGGGCAGGCAAGAGGTCCAAGGCAGAGAGGGAGCGACTGTGAAAGGCAGCAGTGGGACATGGAAGTAGAGAACCCACACCCACCTACACAGAAGACCAGGTCCCTCAGAAGCTGAAAACAGGATGTGGGCCAAGATTAGATTGGGGAGCGTGTGGGCAGGATGCCCAAGCTCTGCCATGGCACTGACGCAGTCTTTGGAGGGAGACCACAAGGCAAATAACAGTAGCATTCTAAACTCATACACTTTAAAACTATTTTTTATTATAAAATCTGTCTGTGATAAAAAAAGAAAGTTCAACCAGAGCATAACATAAAAGAAGAGCCAGAACCGGTACTTCTCCTGGGCACCCTTCCACGAGCCACCCCCGCCTGTGTGTCGGGTACGATACTAGAGAAGAGGGGACACGAGAGCTAGAGATGAACACTCAAGCGAAGAGATGAGCGTCAGATGGCAAGATGTCAGTAAGGAGAAGAGAATGATGATCCAAGAAGGGAGGCTTCCAGTGTAGGAGTGGATGGGAATGAGATCGCACATGACTTCTGTGAAGAGCAAAGTGACGCTCCCACCGGGAACGCCAACAAAGAACGGGGGTGTTCAGGTCAGGCAGCCTGGGCTCCCCACCAAGCTCTAGCGGGCAAAGCAGACACAATGACACTGCCCTCTTTGGAGGGTTACTATGAGCGATGCGTCAGAAAAATACATCGGAACGTCACAACCTGTATGTGAATCATGGCCACAGCACCTTTATTTGTAACAGCTCAAAGCTGGAAACAACCCAATGTCCTTCAAGGGTGAATGGATAAGGAGACTGTGGTATACCCCCATCCATGGAATACAATTCAGCAACGAACAGGGAATGATTTACTGATGCAACTTGGAAAATCTCAAAGGCATTACACTGAGTGAAAAAAAGCCAGTCTCAAAATGTCAAACATCATGTGATTCCATTGATAAAACAATTCCATTGTGAAGTCACATAATTAGAGCGACAGGGAATAGATCAGCAGTTGCCAGGGCTCGAGGTTGGAGGGAGGGTGGGATTATTAAGAGAGAACACAATAGCTTGCTACCAGGGATGGAACAGCTTGCACGCTGACTGTGGTGGTGATGCCACACGTGATAAAATCTCACGGAACTCTACGCACATCAGCTCGCACGCAAGAAAGCATGTAAAAACTGGCAACATCTGAAAAAAGGCCACCTGAGTTAGCAGCATCATCGCAACGTTCATTTCTCAGTTGTGGCAATGCATTACTAAGAGGTTAGTGTTGGGGAAGTTGGGCAAAGGGCACATGGGCACTCTCTATGCCGTTCTGCAACTTCCTGTGACTCTTAAACTATTTCAAAAAATACATACATAAAAATAAATACAAAGGGGAGAAAAGTACCAAAGCACTTCGCAGTACTGAAGTACAATCCGAGCACTGAATGGCAGTTTATGAAAATCAAAGAGCCAATAAGACAGGCCCCGGAATGAAGAGGGAGGGGAGACCTGCGCCACATAACTCACTCCCAGCTGGGGTAGCTGGATGGAGGGGCCAAGGCACTGGGTCCTGCAAAGCAGCACAAGGAGGGCATGGCACCGCCTTCAGGGAAGGGAAGCCTGGCTAATGGGCAAGGGCAGCACTGGAAGGAATGGCTCCTGAGACGGGGGCCTTCTGGGTGCTGTGGGGTGCTGACAGCACTGCTTTGTGGGTGACAACAGCCTGAGACATGACTGTGACTATTTCAGCTGCAAAACACAGCCCCTTGGATGGAATCCCAGACTACTCCAACCTCCTCTGAGGCCTCCACTCCTGCTCAGGGGTAGGAGGAGGGCCTCGATGTCATTTAATCCTCTGACAGCCTGAAGAAGGTTTGGAACTTTTTCTCTCCATACACAGCAAAGATAAAAAGAGCTACCTGGGAGTTTCTTCAAGCTTGTCCCAATACCATCCTAAGCAAAGGAATAAAATGCACATCACCTGCAAACAAACCGGCAGGCTCTATGCAAAGCACAGTACTCACTCTGTGGCGCTGCTGTAGACACAACAGCCATGCCGTGGGGGGCCATCCCTGAGGGGCCAGGGGGCGGCTGCCCTGAGAGGGGCATCGGCTGCCCCATGGTGCCAAGGCCACCCATCCCGCCCAGTGACTGTCCTGGGCCCCGCGAAGGCATGCCGATTCCAGCTGCTCCTGCAGCGGGCCCACCAGTCAGGCTCTGCAGCGCATTCATAGGGTCTGTGGGAACACAAGGGCACAGCATCTCAGCCGAGTGCCTGCTGAACCATAATGCTCCGCAGACTATGAGGCCTCACAGAGCACACATTTCCCCCCACCTCCAGGCATGACTCCCTCAAAGCCCCGAGTGGTAAAAGGCCGTTGTCCCAGGAGCCTCTGGGCCCACAGTTGCCCATCACACCCCAGGAGCCCAAATGCCAACATGAATATCTTTGCTCCTGGATTGTGAGCCCTCCTGGGCAGGGAACGCATCTCAAACCATAGCCTGGCCTGTGCCAGGTCCTAATGCTGAGGGACGAACAAGCCCTTGAAGGCATGTAACAGCCCCCACCCATCCTGACTGTACACCCCTCCTGCTGGGGGAGACACAGCTGGTAACCCCAGGGACAACAAAGGACAGCAGGTCCCTCTTCGTGGTAAGAAAAACCCTGTGGGCCAGAGAACTGAAGGGGCACAGACAGATGTTCTCTCAGGGAAGTTATAAGCCTCCTTGCACCCCAGCCACCCACGTCTGCTAAGTCTGTGCAGGACTCCCATTAAGGAGTTCTCAGGACACCACACTGAAACAAGCTAAGGTGTGCAGGAGGGATGGGGGAAGGGTCCACAGAGTGCCACGAGATAAGGCACAGTGATGCTTGCCAGGAAGCAGTGGACTCCACTCACCGAGTGATGCCATGACCTGGAACAAGGAGCCCAAGACTCTTGACAAAACAATGTCAACTCATGGCAAATGCTTCCTACAAAAAGGTATGGCCCAGCCAGTGTGCCCTGTGCACAACCAGGTGCCAAAGGAACCTACACTTCAAGGCCAAGAACCCAGACATTTTCCTGGTCATGTGCTCTTTATCCCACCCAGCCCTGGCTGGCCGACAATCCCTGCACATGCCCGGGAGAGCCCCGCAAAGACATGCGGGTCCACACAGACAAGGGCTGCCAGCTCGGCTGAGGCCAGCCTGGGCACCCGGCATTTACAGCTGGGCTGCCTGCGGTAAGACACACAGCATGCCAGGCTGGCTCCCTTCCTGACAGATCAGAGCTCAGCTGGCCATTGTGGATTCACAAAACCCCTTCGCTGGCAGCCTGATCAGCAAGACCAGGGCTGAATCAACACAGTTCCCGTGTGATAGTCTTGAAGTTAAAAAAAAAAAAAAAAAAAAAAAAAAAAAAAAAAAAAAGTAATTCTTAACTTAAAAAGAAACTTTGTAACTTGAGGAAGTGATCTCACAGCTACTCTCTAAAAAAATACTACTACAGATTATTATAGTAAACAGACCATGATAATTCTCCTCCAGGGAGCTCAAAATTTTGGATAACATCTCCATAATTGTGGGAATTTTTAAAATCATCTTTTTGCCAGACAAAAACAGTATTTGAGTGACATGGGACGGAGAGGTCTTCTCTGACTGCAGCAGGCCAGGAAGAGGAAGCTTGCAGGGTTGGGCGTGGCTCGCAGTTCTCACGGCCAGCCAGAGCTCTTCTTTGTGTGCACTTTCTCCTCTAAAAACAGCTTAACCCAGGCACATGCAGCATCCATAATCGCATTCTTGCCACCCCAAGCCCAAGGTTGGGATACAATTTTAATTCAAACAGGAAAAACTCTTACCACTGACCGAAGCTTGAGATTTTTTGTTATCTGTATTTAAGAAAGCAAAAACAAAACACAGAGTAAACAAAGTTTTACATAACCACATATTTCCTGGGTAAGTCAGCTTTGTAGGCATTTGCCTAGAGGTCATTTGCCAAAACTAAACACAAGGTAAAAGGTATCTTGAGTGTGTTTGCGTGCACGCATGCGTGTCCACTCCTGGCAGAGCTGACACTCAAGGGGGTATGAGGGAAGAGGGTACAGAACCACCCAAGGTCAACCCAGACCCCTGGAAAACTGCCCCCCAGGCAGAAGCCTGCTGTAAGCCTACTCTGGCTCTCCTTCCTTCCTGGCTGCAGGGTCTCAGTGGGGCCCTGAGCAACAAACACAAGAGCTACAGGGATCCACGATGGGTCCAGAATGGTGTCGAGACTTCCACGACACCTTTCTGAGCCTGCCCTGATGAGGCAGCATCCCTACTTTCTCCATGAGGAAAGTGAGTCGGTCCAAGGCTGGCCAGGAGCCAAAGCTACAGCTGCCCCTAGCCACCTGGGGGGCAAGCACTGCAACAGGGCCTCCCTCCCCGGACTGGCGATGAGCTGTAGCTGGTGAGTGGGCAGGGGACATTCCTGGCCCCCCAGGGCTGTGTGCTACTATGCCAGGGCCGCCTCCCAAACAGACCAGGACAGCCCAGCCCCAACAAGCAGAGCCCCTTGCCAGGACCAGCCAAAGCGTCTCATCCAGGCTGCTCATTCCCCAGGCTTCCAGTTCCAATAATTTGTTCTAAACACTATAGGACCTTCCCAAACACGCCAAAGAAAGTAGAATCAAGCGAAGTTCACCTGGCTGGCCATTCTCATAAAAAGCTAGTATGGGAAGAAGCAAAACCTATGGGTCACACAGGGACTCTGGGATTTGCAACATCACCTCTTATTCTGAAATTACTGACTAAAGCTGTTGCCACCTCTACAAGCATGGGTGGAAACCATTGGACATGCCAAGTGCATATTCCACAGACAGGCCATGTCCACAGGGCGCCCCCTGCAGTCGCAGAACTGCAGGCAGGCAGGCAGGAGGCGCTGTTGGCTGAAACCTCAACGGGCCCCGTCAACCTGGTTTCCCTTAGAGACTGTGACCGCCCATCCAGGAATACTCCGAGATCTCCATGCTTACGTATAACACACAAAAGACCACCAAGACCCCTGAGCCCAGTCTGCAAGGACATGTACTTCTCAAGAGCCACTGCTGCTGCCAGGCTGGGCTCACAGCACCCCAGCGATGCCAGTAGGACCCTGTGAATCAGAGGGTGGGGAATGCAGCAGGCGCCAGGGGACCCTCTGCAGGGCATGGAGCCCGAGGCAAGACTCAGGAAGTTTCAGGCTGACAGGTCAGACCCACGGGTCAATAAAACCAACAACTAGGGAAGGAAGTTTATTTTCCAGGGTAAACCTGGCTTATTTAAGACTGCCTAGAAACAAAAGCAACAGTCTTTTGAAAAAGGAGATGTTCACGGACAAGCAAAAATAGCAGTCCAGACCACTTGGAGGGTAGCATTTCAATTTTGCCAAAATCAGCATTTTTGAGGTTGAGGCTCTGAGTGGATGGGAAATAGAATCAAATGCAAAGCAATGCTGAACTTCCCAGAAAGCAGGAGCTTTTTACACAGATATTCTGCCACAGGCATTGTGGCCAAGAAAGCCCCCACTGTCCGAAGAAAGGGCCAGCCCCTCCTGGCCATCAAAACGACCCAGAAATGTAAATTTTTACTTACGAATGTCTCGAAAATGGATAATGAGCCTGGCCACGAGAGAAAGGTATTCATCCTAAAAGTAAAAACAGGAAGCAATTTAATCCCAGATGAAGAAGTGAAGCCCTGCGATGCCCCTTCCTATCCCCCTCTGCACGGCAGTGTCACCAAACACAGGGTTCTTCCTGAAAGGCTGCCGGCCAGCCTGGCTCGGCCTCCTCTGGAATCCATCTCTCAGAGATGAGCAGTCAGTGCTCAGCTACAGCAGGCCAACAAAAAGCACAAAGAAACAAAAAGCCAAGAGGGATACCGAGAAGCGTCAAATTGCTGCTCCTTCCAGCCTGGGGAAAACGTTCAACCAAGAGGGCCTCCAGCCAGCTCAGGCACCCCTCCTTTCACAGAGGAGACGAGGGGCCAGCCTGAGGTCACAAGGCACATCAGCAGTAGGCATGGGCGGGCCGCTTTTGTCTTTGCACTATTTGTATCCAAGTACTTTCGCTTTTAATACCCGGCCTGTTGCTCTCTCATTGCTGACGTGCCTGCATGCAAATCTGGATGTGCGCCCCTGGCTGAGCTTTTCCGAGATCTGCGTGAATCTGAATTTACTGCACAGGCAAGGAAGAGGACACAGGGCCATTCAAGGGTGGCAGGTAAAAGCCACTGGCGAGGGCCCTCTTCTTCCAGCTGCCGGGTTTCTGGAACTGCACCGCAGGACCTGCCTTCTACTGCTTGTCCTCTCTGTAACCAAGGACAGCCGCTCCCAGGGATTTTGGGGAGATCACCACTGTGAGTCTGTCCTGTGGCCAACGAAGGAAGGCATGTGTGAGTTAAAATCTTGTTTCAGAGAAGCTGCACCATCCTTCCCCCCGCTTGAAAAGCCCATCCTTCCAGCAAGGCATCCCTGCATGGGCAAAGCCTTTGCTCTCTGCCCTGCTTTCAAAACCCTCCTTCCTAAATCACTGCAACACCGAGAGAGAGTCTACTCAGCAGGAGACTGATGGGACGACACCCCCCACAACCCAGGACCGAGCCACGCCACCTGCAGTGTTACTACCCTGGGGACACAGGCCAGCGAGCCCAAGCACAGACAGTAAACCTACTGTCATAAGAGACACCTTCAGGGAAAAGTGGTCTCAGATGAATACAAAAATATAAGCACAGGGGCGCCTGGGTGGCTCGGTGGGTTAAAGCCTCTTCCTTCAGCTCAGGTCATGATCCCAGGGTCCTGGGATCGAGCCCCACATCGGGCTCTCTGCTTAGCAGGAAGCCTGCTTCCTCCTCCCTCTCTGCCTGCTTGTGATCTCTGTCTATCAAATAAATAAATAAAATCTTTAAAAATATATATATATATAAGCACACCTTGTAAATCTTCATTACTCCTCATCTACCTCCAAACTTCACCCCACCACTCTCTTTTGGCCAGGGGAATCAGCAGACCCAAACATGAGAGGAGGGGAAGGCAAAGCCGGGATGCTAAGCACATGCAAAGGGAGTAGGTACAGGAAGAGGGACAGTGAGCCTCTGCTGGAGCAAAGGGACACTTAGCAGGTATGTCAACACTCCCAATATCCAACTGCCCCCCCCCAATTTCTGATAGGAAAGACAATGGGCTGGGGTGAAGGAAGCTCCCTGGAGTTGGGGCTCCAGCCTGTGAGTCACCTGCTGAGGCTGGTCCTTAAAGGACAGTGGTGTGATGAGCAAGGAGCAAGGAAAGTGGGCGGCCTGAAGGAAATTCAGGAAATGAGGTGGCCAAGTACAAGGGAACGAGGATTGGGAACTGGCAGGTCAATTTCTGCTGTCTTGTTAAGGCCATAGGCCATCAGTTACACTGGGGATACCTTAAAATAATTTGTAGAGTTTTCTATACTTCCACAAAAGATAAAATGAGGAAACAGGTTGAAAAGCAACCAGATACTTTCATGCAGACACAAGATACAGTAAAAATGGAGCTTTGGAGCATGTCCCCAAGGCCTTTACTACAGAACCAGGATGGGGTGCTCAGAGCCCCACTCTAGTCCTGAGCCCAGACCTGGAGGGTCAGCGTGGTTTGCTCCCAGCTGGGGCCAACCGCTGCCTGATGGGGAGAGTGGAAGCTCTAGGGATCAGAACAGAACAGCATGATGAGGCCTGAGGGTAGGGGGTGGAGGGAGGGATGTGACCACCGACAGGAGACATGGGCACAGGAAGCAGTTAGTCCCAAGGCCGCAAAGAGGTTTTCTTACAGGTTAAATGAATCTCCCAAGATTCCTGCAGAGGCCAGGCCACCCAGGAACCATTGGGAGCTGAGTGCTGCAGATCTGCACCAGTGTTCCTCCTCGGAAGGCCCCAGAGTTTGAGACTGCCCCTCTCATGTCCCCCAGAGTGGGCTGCTTGACTCCCCTGGCCCCTGAGAAGTCCTGATTGAGCTGCCCCCATGTAAGAATTCCCAGGGTCTGCTACCCTCTTTTGCTCCAAGGCAACCCACCTCTCTGGGACTGCCCCGTCCCTTACCTTCAGTCAGTCTTGACCATCTCCCCAACTCAACATCAAAAATCTGTGTCACAGCTACAACCCGAGGATGGGTGTCACCAGACCAAGGTAGTAACAGCCAACACTCTGGCACTTGACACGGTGCCGGGCACAGCTCTAAACCTTTACATGTATCAATGCATTCAATTCTTCCAACCACCTACTGAGGCAGGTGCAAATGAAAAGACAAACATGTGGGGAAAAGCTTTATAGTTTAAACCCTTGCCTAACCTGTGCAAGACTAGCATGAAGGCCCACCAACAAGAGTGAAGGATGCCTCTCCACATGGATGTGGAGAGAGTAGCAGGAGCAGGGACACACACAGGATCCACAGAAGATTCCAGGCACCACACACTACACGCTGTACACTACCTTTTGTCTAAGACATGGGGAATCTGAATATATATATGCGCTTGTATCTGCAAAACAGAGTTGGAAGGGAAAATCGGAGATAAACAGTTACCCCCAGAGGTACCAGGGATGGGGCTGAAAATGAGATTTTACACCTTGTTATATGGGTTTCACATTGGAAGCACGTACATTTTTTTTTTAAATCAAACATAGAACTAAACCAAAAGAAAAAAAAAAACAATTCCTAAAAATTCAAAATAAACTGAAATATATGAGCTAACTATCAAGTTGGTATCAGAATCACAGAGGGAAAAGAACCCTTGTCAGTGACCATTTTAAAAAACAAAAAAGCAAACAAAACAGAAAACTGGATATTCTTAGTGGAAGGGATACACTTTACGGACTAACAGAGCTGCAAAGAAATCCTTCATTCCACATTTTGTTATTATTTGTTACCAGTATTAGTGGTAATATTAGTCTGTTCATTTCAAAAGTATTTTATGTTTTTAAGTTTATCTACAGTTTTTAGTAATCTCTACAGCCATTGTGGGGCTTGAACTCACAACCCCGAGATCAAGAGCTGCATGCTCCTCTGACTGAGGTCAGCCAGGCGTCCCCCAAAAGT
This sequence comes from Lutra lutra, assembly GCF_902655055.1. Taxonomy (NCBI): domain Eukaryota; kingdom Metazoa; phylum Chordata; class Mammalia; order Carnivora; family Mustelidae; genus Lutra; species Lutra lutra. The sequence continues at coordinate 64,729,437 of NC_062289.1, read as the reverse complement.
ATTTTAGAGTAGAACAAGTAATTATGCTAATGGTATTAGAAGCAAAGATATTCACATTAAGAGAAAAGATACACGTTTAAAACGAAAGTAAAACCCTTTAAGGTTAAATTGGAACAGGAAATATCAGTGTGAAATTATGGGGTTTTTGAAGTTGTTGCTTCTTGCCACCAAAACATATCACTTCTTAGCTCTGTTCACAAAAAGGTGCAGAAGCCATTAGCACCAGTGCCCACACCGCATGCTCAAAATACCATTTCACCCTCAAAAAGGAACCAGGGCTCCATAGAGGAACGGCCCATTCCGGGACCAAGACGCAAGTAAGCTGCAAAAGATGAAAGGAGTCATGATAAGGGGCCCTAAGAGGGCAGGGGGTGCTTGGGGGCTGCCCCTGGGTGAGGAAAGGACCATTGAAGCATCGAAATGAACCACTGCAATGGACTGAAACACACATGATGGAAAGCCCCTAGCTCATAATACTCACAGAACAGACCCAACCTCACTCCCAAGCTCTACTGATCGCCCCTGGAGGTAACCAAGGATAGCAAGTCCTTGAGCTACAAAGGGACAATGGACAGGAAAGCATTCCTGGTCATCCAGAAGAGGCTGTTTCAAGCAACCAAGGAGTCTTGGTTGATGAAAGAAAACCCTTCTTTGCAGAAAAATTCCTTCTAATAAAAGTGTAAGGAAACACAGAACTAAGGACATTTACCATTTTGCGACACCCAATTAAATGGTGGAATCATCAGATGAGAAGTGCATGGGGGAACTTTTTAGGAGAGGAGTCAGGCTGTCACTCTCTGAACTCCCGGCCAACTGTGGTGTGGCGGCAAACTATGAATACAGGGCACCACCTCAGACATATTCTTGCTCATGACACCACAGCAACCCTGGGCTCTTTCCATCTAACACCTAGTTCACAAGAATTAAGGGGTGGAAAGGAGGAAGTCAGGCAACAGGGGGCACTGTTGGTAGAAACATGCATGCCAAAGACTCTGCTACCTAGGATTCACAGGTTACTGAGGAACCTGGCAGAGAAAACCCCATATCATCTCTGAGAACACATGTGTATCATCAAAACCAGAACGCTGGTGGAAAGATGAATGTTACAGGTGTTTCTGGGGAGGGCTCAGAGGAAATGAGGAACATGTCATTGGAAGTGAAGCAGAAAGAAGCTTCATTATCTAGTGGCAGAAGTTTGGCTGAATTGTATCCTAGTTGTATGGAAGGCAGAAACTGACCTTGAAAGCAATGAATTTGGAGAGCTGGGGGAGTAGACTTCCAAGCAAAATGTTGAAAGTATGGCCTGGCTTCTTGCTGCTCAGAGTAAAATGTGAGACCAGACAGAGAAACTGAGGGAAGAACTAATAAGCAAAAAGGAACCTGCACTTGATGGGTTTGGGAAACTCCTAGGCTATCCTAATTGGGGGGAAAAAAATCAAGCTAAACTGAGGAGATTCACTGTTATGAAGATGTGCTCCTGGAGAAAAGGCCAAGGTGTGGCCGGACGTAAATTTTACTAGTGCCAAAGAGAGTAGACACAGAATTCACAAACCCCTCAATTGGGAATCATCTCACAGAAGCCAAAGGCAGGGATGAAATCATATAGGAAAGATCGGTGGAGAAACCCCCTGTCAATGGCATGGATCCCATCACATGCATGGGAGACCCACAAAGGCTTGTGAGTATTACATCAGCAGAAACACTGACTGATTGGCCTGAAAAGGAGAGAGACTGGATAAAATCAAAGAAGGGTGTCAGATTCCCAAAATGCTATAGGCAGGAAACAGGCTGATAAAGTGACTCTGCAAACATGCATTACTCCTCAAGAAAAGGAAAGATGACTACAAGGGCAGAGCTTCAGGCCCAGAGGCCAAAGCCATGAGCCCAGACACTAGAGCCTCCAAATTCTGGTAATTAGTTATAGCAGCTATAGGAAACTAATACACTGTCCCTATAGATTTGCCTATTCGGAGCATTTTACACAAATGCAATCATGTTGCATTATATGGACCATTATGACTATTTTATTACACTCAGTATGATGTTTTCAAGATTCATCCATGTTATAGCATGTATTAGTATTTTATTCCTTTATAGGGCCAAATCACATTCCATTGTATGGATATACCTCCTTCTGTTTATCCATTCATCAGCTTATAAACATTTGGGTTATTTCCACTTTTTGGCTATTATGAATGAAGCTATGAATATCTGTGGGCGAGTTTTTGAGGACATTTGGTAGCTGTTTAATTTTTTGAGGAATCATCACACTGTTTTCCACAGCGACTGCACCATTTTATATTCCTTGCAACAACGTAGGAGGTTCCAAGGTCTTCAGGCATCATGAGTGTGAAGTGGTGTCTCACTGTGGTTTTGACTGGCATTACCCTAATGACTTTTGATGCTGAGCAGCTTTTCATGTACTTCTTGGCCATTTGTATGTCTTCTTTGAAGATACATCTGATAGAGTCCTTCATGCTTTTTTTTGAATTAGGCTTTTTGTTGTTATTGTTGAGTTGGAGAACTTCTTTATGTATGCTGAATACCAGTTCCTTAACAGATAAATGATCTGCAAATATTTTCTCCCATTCCATGGGTTGTCTTTTCACTCTCTTGATGTCCTTTGACGCACAATAGTCTTTAATTTTTTTTAATAGTTTTTAATTTTGATGGGTCAAACTAACCTAGGTTTTCTTTTGCTGGTTGTTCTTTTGGTGTCATATGTCAGAAACTGTTGCCTAATCCAAGGTCACCAAAGATTTATGCCTACAACTTTTTCTAAGAGCTTTATAGTTTTACCTCTTCAGCTTAGGCCTTCCATCCATTCTGAGTTAATTTTTGTATATGGTGTGAAGATGGGATCCAACCTCAGTATTTTATATATGGTAATCCAGTTTTCATAGCACCATTTGTTGTAAAGACTGTTTTTCCCCACTGAACTCTTTCAGCACCCACATTAAAAAAATCTATTAACCAGGGGCGCCTGGGTGGCTCCGTGGGTTAAGCTGCTGCCTTCAGCTCAGGTCATGATCTCAGAGTCCTGGGATCGAGCCCCACATCGGGCTCTCTGCTTGGCGGGGAGTCTGCTTCCTCCTCTCTCTCTGCCTGCTTGTGATCTCTCTGTCAAATAAATAAATAAAATCTTAAAAAAAAAAATCTATTAACCATAAACACAAAGGTTTATTTGTAGATTCTCAATTCTACTCCACTGATTTGTATGTTCATCCTTATGCTAGTTTGACATGGTTTTGATTACTGTAGCTTTGCAGGACATTTAAAAATTCAAAAGTAGAAAAAAAAAAGAAAAAAAATTCACAAGTAGGAGTCTTCAGACTATTTTCTTTTCCAAAATTGTTTTGAGTATTCTGGGTCCCTTGAATTTCCTCAAGATCAGTTTGTTAGTTTCTACAAAGTCTGTTTGAAAGTTTTCCTCACATGTTGAAAAATGTATCAAATCCTAGAGCAGGTACTCCAAAGCCAGTGTTCTTGGCAACAGAGGGCCTTCATTAAGTATTGGATTGGAAGTCATGTATTTTAACATTTTATTCTTATATATTCTGAAGTATTTTAGACATACAAAAAATGAGTAATAAAACAAATGCCAGTGGTCTCCTTACCCAGCTTACATTTATAAAAATAAGACAGAGGGGCAACTGTCTGGCTGTTGGTAGAACATGTGACTCCTGATCTCAGGATCACAAGTTCAAGCCAGACACTGGGCATGCAGGCTACTTAAAATTAAAAAAAAAAAAAAAAAAAAAACAACAACAAAAAACCCAAAACGAAAAATAAGTAAAAATAAAAATAACAGGAAAAAAGAGCAAGTAAACAAGCTAGCTAGCTCCCCATGCTACCAGTGACATGCCCTACGTCTGTTTCTTCACCGGTAAACAGGAGAAAATGTAACAAGGGCTAGCCAAAGTGTGTACTTCTCTCAGCCTCAATACATGCTTCAGCAAACACGGCTGGTGAAAACCAAGCAATGAACGGACAGCGAACTGCGGAAAGAGTATGGTTTACTAAGGATGATGCAGGAGTCCTGACTGTCACACATTTAGATAGAACGGAGGGAAGGAGCAATGCCAACTGGACCTTCCTCATGAACCAGCTACACCAAGCCAGGCTTTCCTAGCAGATCTTAGCAACTGTTAAGAAAATACTAGTCCTGAGGCACTGGCTACCTCAGTTGGTAGAGTGACTCTTGACCTCAGGGTTGTAAGATCAGGCTTACTTTAAAAGAAAAAAGGAAAGAAAATGCCAGTCTTTTCATGTGTTCACATTTTTTAGTGCACACAAGTTGTGCTTTTCTCAGCTCTAAGATGCAGGGCTTCTAATGCCTGAATTCTTGGGTGGTCCAATAGCTGTTCTTAATTAAACAGGGATAGTAGAAGGTATGTTCAAATTCAGTCAAAGCCAGACTCCAGGCTTGTGAGGTCCCTTAAAAGGGATGAAGGAAGGAAAACACCTCCTTTCATCAGATATACATCCTCCTCTTCCCTTGCTGGACGCACGGCTGTGCCTGATCCTATTTCCTACCCTGTGCTTGTCCTTATTTATTCTAGGGGCTGGCTGTTCAGCTCAGGCCCTCCTCTTTGATAGATCCTAAGATGGCTTCCTACTTCTGATCCTCACAGCCTCCCTGGTTCCCATGTTTCACTCTGGCTTCCCAAGTCGGGGTTTAGTTCTATGCCGGTCCTTTCCACACCGTAAACCAGTAATGGTTTACTCTGGCATAACACTATATGAAATGCAAAAGAGTAGATGAGTGTTTAACTTACAGGCTTAATGTAAAAACAAGTAATGAGCAAATGTTCAGAAACGCACCCAGCTTTAGTAAGCATCACTACACACTACCATTGTAGGCACCGCCAGAGCTTCCAGGACCCATGACTGTGCTCTCATCCAGGGGATGCCACATCTTCCCGAACCTTCAGAGGCTGGTTCAAGTTTTTGTGGAGATGTCACTCACAACAACCCACCATTCCCAGGCACAATTATTTTTGCTTCCATCAGCCTCCCTTAGGCAGGGAGTAGTCCCATCTGTAGGAATTAAAGGTGTTAAGGAATTAAAGTGGCTGTTTGGGTATCTTATGCTTTGAGAGATGAGAGGGAGTAAAAGAAGTGGTTGAGTGTGGTGACACCAGACCATCTGGGTTCCATTCCCGGCTCTACCTTCACCCAGATCTGTGACCTCCTGGTTAAGTTAACTAGTCTCTGTATGCCAGAGCCTCCTTCTCTGAAATTGGGGACAGTGGTACCATATTTGCTTCACAGAGCTGATGTGGGATCACAGGAGCTCACACATGAAGCATACAGAACAGGGCCTTGGGGTATACACTAGGCAGCCTGAGGTATCCATTAGCACCCCAGTTTCCTTCAGGATGGACACCTCTGGACCTGCCAGCTTGCCAGGATTCCCCAGGAAGGTCAGCCCCCTCCCTGCGGCCTCTTACACCTCCCAGCCCCTCCTAGAATCCAGAAACAGAGAAATTACTCTTCCCTGTCCTTCTCCCTGCTCTACGGTCCCACCTCTTCAATTCTTTCACAGCTGTTCTGATGGAGTCTCAGATGGGAAGGGCAGGCCAATAAGAGTACCTGGGCTGCCGTCCGACCAGTCCTCACAGAAGGGCCTCACTGCACTGACTGGCACCCAGCTCTACGAGGAGCCTAGCGGTAAAAAGCTAGGCAGCAGACAATCAGACAATGCGAGTGCCCAAGCAGTAGGTCTGTCTCTGTTTAAAAAAAAAAAGACGGGGACGCCTGGGTGGCTCGGTTGGTTGGGCAGCTGCCTTCGGCTCAGGTCATGATCCCAGCGTCCTGGGATCGAGTCCCACATCGGGCTCCTTGCTCGGCGGGGAGCCTGCTTCTCCCTCTGCCTCTGCCTGCCATTCTGTCTGCCTGTGCTTGCTCTCTCTCCCTCTCTCTCTGATAAATAAATAAAAAATCTTTAAAAAAAAAAAAAAAGACAGGAAATTTCCAACACCTGTTAAAAATACTTCTCTTCCAAATAGTTGGGGCCTCTCTTCTTCGGAGTTAGGGATTTAGAACCAGCTTGATCAAAGGAAATGGGAATGCCGTCATTAGGGTTCAGAGTGAGGGCTACAGCGAGGCAAAGGCTGAGATGGTTAGGGAACTGTTGTGCTGCTCGATGATCTCTTTGGGATGGAAGGCACCCCAGATGATAGGAGAGGGTCTATGACAGCCAATCTCCAAGAGGGCCGCCAACAATCACTGGCCTCTCTGTACAAACACCCCACGGCTCACATCAAAAGAAAGAGGTGAGGGGCGCCTGGCTTAGTCGGGGAAGTGTGTGACTCTGGATCTCAGGGCAGTAGGTTCGAGTCCTGCACTAGATGTAGAGATTGCTTAAAAATAGAATCTTTAAAAAAAAAAAAAAAAGGTGGCAATTCCCACTGCCCTTAGGACCTGCTGTATTGGAGTGATGGTCTAGGACTTCGGAGGACTGGTAGCTTCTGCTCCCTCCTCTTCAGAAGCCAGCTGCCATACAGTAATAAGGAAGTGCACACTTTACTGCCGGAGACACCACATGGAGGCCACGTCGGGAAAACTGATGTGCAGATACAGGAGGGAAGCCTTTACGGACCTTCCAGGTCAGCCCAGCTGCATGCTGAATATAGCTGCATGGGAGCTCGCACAGAGACAAGCAGAAGGGTCAGCCAGGCAGCTCCCATTGCCCCAGCTGCTGACCCACAGAATCAGGAGAAATAATTTATTGCTTCAAGTCATTAAGTTTTAGGGTAGTTCCTCATCAAACAATAGATAACAATGCCAAACCAACAAGTTTTGCATTTCAAAAGCTGAAATAAGCCCTCATCAAAGTCCTTTTAATTCTAAGCAAATACAAACAAAACCAGTGGTAACATCCCATCCCTCCCCCCCACATAGCAAATTCATTACCTAATAGGAGACTTATATCCAAAACACGTTAAAAACCCTTATGGTCAATTAAAAAAAAAAAAAAAAGGCTCAATTTTAAAATGGGCAAAGGATCTGAATAAACATTTCTCCAAAGCAAATGTGTAAGTGACCAGCAAGTACATGGAGATCCTCAGTATCATTAGTCGCCAGGGAAATGCAAAGCAAAACCATAATTTTTGTGAAATACTACTCCACACTCACTTTGATGGCTAAAGTAAGAAAGACAAACAATAACAAATATCGGTAAGGACATGGAGAAACTGGAATCTCATGCCCTGTTTGTGGGAGTGTAAACTGATACAGCTGCTTTCAAAACAGTATGGCAGTGTTCTGCTACCATAGGATTCAACAACTCCACTCCTAGGTATCTACCCAAGAGAAATGAAAATGTTAGGTCCAGAGCAAAGCTTCTATACATGTTGTTGGTTTTGTTTTGCTTTTTTAAAAAAAAAATATTTTATGTAATCCTATGCCCAGCGTGGCGCTCAAACTCACAACCCTGAGATCAAGAGTCGCACGCTGCTATGACTGAGCCAGCCATGTGCCCCTTGTACACAAATGTTCACAGCAGCACTGTCTTTATTTATTTATTTACTTACTTATTTGAGAGACAGAGAGTGTGTGTGTGTATGAGCAGGGGGAGGGGCAGAGGGAGAAGGAGAACCAGACTCCTTGCTGAGCAGGGAGCCCAACATGGGACTAGATCCCATCCAAGGACCCTGGGATCATGACCTGAGCTGAAGGCAGACATTTAACCCACTGAGCCACCAGGCGACCTCACAGCAGCATTACTGATAAGAGCCAAAAAGCGGAAGCAACCCAAACAACCATCAACTGATGAACAGATAAATAAGACAGTATATCCGTACAACAGAATATTATTCAGCAGTAAAATGGAATAAACTATATGCAACAAAACGGTCCATGGATGAAACTTGAAAATACTATCCCAAGTGAAAGAAGCCAGTCACAACATCATTTTCTGTATGACTGCATTTATATGAAAAGTTCAGAAAAGGCAAATCCATAGCAACAGAAAGCAGGAAGTGGTGGCCTACGGCCGGGAAAATGGGGAGTGGGCGGTTTGTGCAGTATATGAAATAGGTCTCAATAAAGTTATTAAAACAAAGGAAGATGTTTATCATATATACCCAGAGTGCAGACCCCCCACACCTCAGTGCTCAGAGCTCTTTCTTATACTTCCATGTGGTCACAAACACACACCTGTGTGCTCTAACCTCTAAGACCAGATCATGCAGGTAGTTTCTCTTCTGGAAACTGCTTTCTCCAGCTGGTGACTCTGTTATTTCCATTTTGAAAAATGTCCACCTCATCTAAACACTCAGACCATGCCCTAATTTCCTGAATTGACCTCTATGTCTTGACAGTTGGGTTTATCCAAACCAGTATCCCCTCAAGGGCCATAAATAGGATCTGCTTTGAATTCCTGACATGCAAGGATGTCCTAGAACTCCCAACACCACACTCAGGCACATAGTGCTTAGGGCAGACCCAGTGCAGCCAGAGCCTGCACCGTCAGGATGTGTGAGGGAAGCAGGGCGGGTGCCGTGAAGAGGAAAAGCCCCGGTCATCAGCCACACACCCCCATGCACAGGCTGGGTAACCCTACACAAGCCGTTGGCTTCCTTGTGCCCATTCTGCTCCACTTCTACTAAAACAGCTCTGCCCTGAGGAGAACACTCCAATGAAAGGAGGTGGTCATGTGAAGCCCATGGCACCCCGCCCAGGATGAGAGCTCACAAGGCGGAAATCCTTCCCTACTACTCCACCTGTGACACTCCTAGGCTCAAGGCCTCAACACCCATAAGCTTCGCCTTTAGCACTTAACAAAACACGACAGGAACACCTTTGGGCCTGCATGTCAGGGCCCTGCGGGCCTTTAGTGAAGATCCCGTGGGGAGCACTCTTATTCAGAGGAGCAGCTGGGACCTCCATGAGCATCCTACAAGATTCCTGGGAGCTGACCATGAATGGAGGGTGTTGGCAACAGTGTTGTGGTCAAGGCTGGGCCTGCATCCTGCATGTCCCCCAGAGTACCCTCCCTATAACTGTACCATGGACCCGTGGGAAGACCCACAGCATGCTGCAGATAAAGCCCACAGTGCCAAGGTCAGTCAGTGAGTGGCCACCCCCGCCCTCACTCCGCAGGGAGAGAGCTTCCAGAGCCTGCCTTGCACCCTCCCCTTCCTGAGCCCCTGAGCTTTCTGCCCGGGGCTCCACCCACCAGGGCCTTACCCGGGTCTTGGCCTTCAGGAACACATGGCTCTCCATATCCTTGCTGGATTTACTGTGGGCCACACCAGCTTTTCTCATGGCATCCTCACTGTAATACAGAATAAAGAGAGATGTTCACACATACCTGTTAGCCTGCTCCTGTAGGGTTCCTGGCCAGCAGGCCCTGCTCAGCAGCTGCCCCTGGGGAGAAGAGACGCTGTCCCTCAGCACAGCAGCCTTGCTAAGGTCCAGGAGAGGCATATAAGGAGGGACTCTCAGCAGAGCAATAAAAGGTGGGCTGAGCAAGGTAAGGGGGAAGAGCCATGAGAAGGAAGAAACAGGAAAGGCAGACACCACAAAGCAAAGCAGTTATCCCTGGCAGGAAGGATGAGAGGAACTAGGCCCTAGGAGTTGCTCCCAACCAGCACAAAATCAGGTGTGCGCAGATAGCTGAGCAGCCAGCACCTTCTATTTCCTACCCTCTCAATGGTTTGGGTGTCCCCACTACCACCCAAGGCTGGCATTAAGAACAGTGGGACACCAGCTCCAGTCTCCTCCTCTGTAAAACGAAGGGGCCATGCAATGTCAACTCATAGTCCCTCCCAAGCCAAAGGTCCTTTTTCTTCTTTTTTTTCAAAGATTTTACTTATTTATTTGTTACAGAGAGAGAGGGAGAGAGAGAATGCGCACACAAGTGAGGGAGCGGAAGGCAGAGGGAGAAGCAGGCTCCCTGCTAAGCAGGGAGACCCATTCAGGACTGGATCCCAGGACCGGGGATCATGACCTGAGCCAAAGGCAGATGCTTAACCAACTGAGCCCCCCAGGTGCCCCATAGTAAAGGTCCATATGTGGGACGTGTAGGTTCTCCAAGTGGGACCAAGGAGATAAACCTCACAAACCTGGGAACGACTTAAAAACACATCGGCCAACAGGCACGTGGGTGACTCAGTCAGTTACAGTCTGACCCTTGATTTTTGGCTTGGGTCATGGCCTCAGGGTTTTGAGGTCAGGCTCCACCCTCTGTGCGGAGTATGCTTGAGATGCTCTCCCTCTCCCTCCGCTCCTCCCCCACTCACATTCTAAATAAATAAATAAATAAAATCTTAAAAACCAAACACACACACATTTGCCAAAACCTGTCCAATCAGAGACAGAAGGCTATCACGGCTGTCTGCCAGCTGATGCTCTACTGGGAGGCAGCCATGCACAGCAGCTGAGCTTGAGCTCCCCGGGAACGGCAGCACACACCCTGCTGAACACACACAGAGCTAAGAACATGTGTGCGTCTGTTAGAAAGGAAGGGGCATGTTAGGCTTGGGTCTCAGGGCCTGGCCCATCTGCATCCTCCCTTCTTTGCAGAGCTGGGCGTGCTGACGAACGAATGAACCAACGAGCATGTCAGGGCTCTGTTGCCTCACCCCAAGAGGATCAGACAAGCCTAGTCCAGCTGGCGCTAGACAGCCTTCGGACTACTCTAACAAACCAACAAGCAAACCAACCAACCCACCAAGCCCAGGATACTCAGCAGTGTGCATATGGGGTTGCATGGTTATGTTTGTGATCCTTAAAGAAAGGATCACTTGGACAAATCTGTATTAATGTGTAAAGAAACATAAAAAGACCCTGCCCCACCACACTGCTGGATAACTCATTAAACACATGAGTGCATAGTCTCTACCCCCGTCTGCTTCCTCAAGCTGCACAGAGGCAAAGCAGCAACAAGTTCCTGTTGGTGAGGCAGCCAAGATGCAGCAGACACACGCACGAGGGGCAATGTGACCAGGGCCACAAGAGCGGAGCAAAAGGAACAATGGAGGAGGACAACGCGGTATCCAACTCGTGGGGATGCGAGGCAGCCAGGCTCAGAGGACCTAGCCAGTGTTAAGGCAGGCATCCACACACAGAGATCGAGAGTCGTCACTTGGTCAGGCTCTAAGTCACGGAGCATCTCCGACAAGAGAAGTGACAGAGCAAATCCGCTTTCAGAAGTGTGCCTCACCTGTGTCTCCCAGGGCCATACCTATTCCCTTACCCACCTTCCCAGAGCAGTGCGAGTCAAACCCTGCCCCAGAGGCTTGCCAGGGCTGAGGGCCACAGAGCTACAGACCAATGGAGGAGAAAGCAGCAGACACAGCCAAAAGGGTACCTGCTAGCCCGTGGGACATGCTGAAGGCTGGCTGAGGGCAAGTGGAGAGGCCATGGGTAGAAAGTGGAGCCAGACCCAGGTGTGAACACAAAAAGGCAGAGAACAGGGCTGAGGGCTCTGAGACAGTACTCAGTTATGCAGACGGGCTCTGTGCCCAAGACGAGCAATCCCCGATGGCTTAGGCAGGCTCCCGGCTGGCTAAAAGTCGCCCTTCCTGAGCTGCTGGCTGGGCACTTTGATGGAGTCCTTAGACTCACAAGCCCCACACAAACTCTGTGAACCTTGACTGCAGCAAAGACACCTGGCACAGTCCCCAGAGACAAGACACAGACACCAGCTTAAGAGCTTTGAGGCCCTAAGGCACAGATGCCAGGGGGTGTGCTGGAGGAGGAGCCCTTTCCCATCCAGGTCCACAGAGAGCAGGGGCACTGGTTATTATGTGACTGAAAAAGAGCCTGAAGAACATTGTCAGGACAGGAGGCCAGAATAGGGCCCATCCTGACGAGGCAGAATACACACCTGAGCAAGCGGAAACAGATCTGGGATAAACGTCCGCGAAGGGGCTGCACAGCTATGGAGCCAAGGAGGAAGGCCGCTCCTAGGCCAGGCACCAGGGCTCTGCGAGACAGCACCGTGCCCATTTCTCACACATGTCCCTTCCACTGCTGCACACAACGCCTGCCCAAAGAGGCCCTGCATGTTTGTTGGCTTAAGAATGAACAGGCACCCTGAGCACTGTTTTCAGTTCTGCAAACCATATTTTACAGAATGTTTTTGCTCCTGTTTCTAGTCTGCAGGTAAGGTTCCACGAAACAGAAGATGAGGCAAAAAAGAAACCAGGCAGCTCTGCTCCCTGTGACCATTCCCACATCTTCCCCCAAGGAGGCTCTGTCATTTTCCTTTTCAGCCGCTCAGCATCGTGTCAGAGGCGCCCATCCATTATCCGGTTCTAACTGCACATAGAAGAGCTTCCTGCATCAGTGCTTAAGGGTGGTGTCCCTCCCTCCTTCCACACCAAGGACCAACATGCCTACTGCATGAGCCTGTCGTGGGTCCCAGCCCACATTTAGGGCAGGCCCCGCACAGATGCAGGACCAGCCGCTCCCCCCGCCCCCCCCCGCCGCTCTGTCCCCAGGATGCCTACAGGAAGAGCTGGATCTTGATGGCCATTCCTCAGCCTCAGAAAACAAAACCCTTCCAGCAACCGACACTAAACGAACGCAAACTAGCACACGAAAAGACAACCCTAAAGACAGAGTGGTGGTCACAGCCTCAGAGAAACAACTTAGAAGAACCAGCAAGTCCTAGTGAACTCTTCCCACACAAGCAAGCCTAAGATCAGTGCCAGGAATACAAGGGCCTGCCAAGTCAGGGGAGGTCAGGGAGCAAAACCAGGGTCAGCTCACAAGGGTGGACCCTAACTGGGGCTATCCTGCCACATCCTACCAATACCAAGGCCGTTGTCCCCAAACCTGAGGCTGTCAGGAAGGCACCAGCACCACAACAGAGGGCCTGTCTGCTGGCCTCTGCCTGGACGTGCCCAACCCTCTGCTAAGATGGATGGAGGACTGACAATGGCTCAAAGTACGTGGCCCCTTGCTTCAAGCCAGGCTCCCCAGCTCCCCAGCTCCAGCTTCTTCCTGGTCGCCACAGCTACACCGGTCTGCCTGGTCAGGGTTCAACTGGTGTCTGGTTTAGACCTGAGTCTCGGAGGGAGTACCTGACCCATTCCACAGGCCCTGTCGGAGGAGGCCCTTTCTTTCCAGAGGGCAGTGACACACCAAAAAAAAAAAAAAATCCCCGAAACCTTAGCTCTATGTCCACCAACTGCCCACACTGGAAACCTGTGAAGCCCCTCTTCACTTCCCAATTCTGACTTCTGTTCCTTGAAGTTCAAACCCTCACCCCATCTCTCACTGTACCTGTGGTGGTCCTTCCTCATGGGCCTCTGTCTCCACCTCCACCACCTCCGCCAGTCCCCTAAGCCACAGGACAGTGAGAGTGGGAAGTGGCCCAGGCTATGTCCCTGCCTGCCTAAAGGGCCTTGCTCCTTACCAGCAAGGCAGACAGCCGTGAAGCCCACTCCCTCCCCCTTTCAGGGTCCTGCTGCTAAGCATGCTGATGCCCAACCACTGCACCCCTGTTAGGCCCTCTAATCGTGCTCCTACCCAGGAACCCAACTTTCTGCCTCACAGTAACCTTGTGGTCACCCTGGCCACACCCATGGCACCTCCTGCAGGAACTGCCGGCTCCCGGTCGGTCGGACCTGCCATCCTACGAACATCTTGAGAGCAGGGACTGGTATGCAACAGCAGTAATCAGCACCAGACCAAAAACTGGTTATTTTTAACACAAGGGGTGGTAATGCCATGCATTTTGATGTGCAGAACCAAGAATCAGCATGACAGGTAGAGGGGAAACCGGGACTCAAATGAGTCTGTCCAGGCAGCAGAGGCCAGGGTGATGGGAAAGGTATGTGCTGGGGTGGGCCAAGTGCTGGGCACTGGATCTGCAGGAAGCAGACAAAGGAAGAAGGGCCTGGGCTCCGGAATCACACAGACCTCACACAGACCAAGACTCAAATTCCGACCTGGCCACTCACCAGCTCTGGGTCTTGGGAGAGGCTCTCCACCCCCCACACACATGTTCCTCATAAAGAAGCTCTCTGAAAGGGCTGTGGCCAGGACGAAGGGAGATACACAGGAGAGGCCAGGGTGTGAGGCCAAGACTAGCCTGGGTCCAGCCTGCAGCACTCCTGTCCAGTATCTGGCCTGCTCTGCTGCCTCACCTCTACCCTATCCCCTGATTGGGAACCTCAATTCAACACCTGGAGCTGGTTCCTAGTCTTTGTAATCTGAATCTGTGCAGGATAAAGCCAAAGAACTAGCAAACTGGGGGCGCCTGGGTGGCTCAGTGGGTTGGGCCGCTGCCTTGGGCTCAGGTCATGATCTCAGGGTCCTGGGATCGAGTCCCGCGTCGGGCTCTCTGCTCGGCGGGAAGCCTGCTTCCCTCTCTCTCTCTCTCTGCCTGCCTCTCCATCTACTTGTGATCTCTCTCTCTCTGTCAAATAAATGAATGAATGAATGAATGAATGAATGAACTAGCAAACTGTGTGTCCCGGGAAGGTATGCATGGGTGTAAGCTCCAAGTCCGCTAATGCTCCAGCCTGCCCCTCACCACTCCACCCCCTAGCTGGTGACTCTGATAAGGTATCACCCTGCCCGTCCTCACTGCATAGGGCTGGTCTGAGGATTATAGTAGTTAACGACGTCAGGCACTTGGCACATAGGAAGCAGTAGGGTGCGTTACAGAAATCAGAGCACAGTCTGACTAACTGCGCAGTAAGACTGCATCCCAAAATACCTCCAATGTTCAATGACGCTGGTGTCGCCCCCTTCCTAGCAGATGACAGCAGCAGTGCAGGCGGCTCCCTCAGGCAGAGCTGCTGTTCCCCTGAAGCTGAGCCCCGTGGAAGCATGCCTTCAGGGTGCCCAGCAGCCAAAACACTTCTTAGAAAAGGCCTGTGCACAGGTATGCTGATGGGAAGCATCCAGCGACCTTCCCTGCCCTCCAGCTGCCGGACCCTCCACTTGTGCTCCACCTCCCTTTGTGCTCCACCTCCCTTTGTGCTCCACTCCAAAGGGCCGGGGTTCACACCCAGGGGCCTTCCCATCTCTCCCGACCCACCTCAACACCGCCCCTTCTCCAGGTTCAACCTCCTTTTCCATTGCTAAACATGAGCTTGCATTCACAGGCGAGCAAGGCCATCTGGTTGGTCTCCTGCTGCTGTCTAAACCAGGAAGGCTCTTTCCTCTCTGCGTCACAGACTCACCCTCCTGCCTTAGGTGGACAGGATGCCCACTCATCTGTGTGAGGTTTTTGTTCTGCCCAGAAGAAGCCTCTCCTCTTTTGAGAATCACACACTCATCAACCAGCTGACCTCTCATGGAGCAGGAGTTTTGCCAGCTCTGTCTCACCCCACCCTACAAGAGAAACTTCCAGATGAAGTGGCACCTGTGTGTGCAAAGAGTCTGTTCACCCACCTGGGACAGGACCTCGCAGCTTGCCTGGGTGACACTTCGCCCAGGGTGTGTAAAAGCCCCAATCATAAAAGTACCAGACAACAACAGGAGAACAGTTATATAATACCGGGCTGAGGAAGGCTTTCCTGAGCACACAATCAAAAGTAGATACTATAGAGGGAAAAAGACCTTGCCAAGTTAAAAAAGATTCCTGCCACATTTTTAACCAAACATCTACCAAAGAGATAAGGAGAAAGTGCCCCTGATACCCCAGGCCCTCAGCAACTCAAGCCCACCCTCATGTCCCGAGAGACAAGGTCCTGGTGGCCTTGCTTCCCAGTCAGGTACTCATGGCAGGACCCACCACTCACCCCCACACCCCATTCCTGTGCAATGGCCCGTATGTTTTTGAGTAAGCTCTCAGCACTTGTGGCACAGCCTAGGAATACGCCATATCTGGTAAAGCAGAGCTCAGGCCAGCACAAAAGAGAACCGTTCTGCCCTCTCTAAACACCAGCTGTGTCCAAGCATTGCCATGGTTGAGGCCTAGCCCAAAGCTTCTGCTCTCCCCCAGTGCCAAGGAAGCCTGTGAGCCTGCCACCAGGAGAAGGGCCAGGAAGTGAAGACAGACCAGAAGGAAAGCAAATCACTACACTGGCCCTGAGCAGGAAACACAGCTTTGACTTAAATTAAGCTAGCCTAAGCCACAGTCTAAATAAATGTTCCCTACAATAATTTCATTTAAAAATAAATTTAAATGAGATATGAACCTCCAGGTTGGCATAAGGAACTGAACCTGCACGTCTTATTTTGCTGCAACTCAAAACCCCACTAAAACTACAGAAAAGGGAAGATTTTGTTTTTCTTTAACACAAACTCACAAAGCCAGGCAGGACTGGAGTGATGGGTCCAACAACAGCATTTTAGAATCTGGAACGCTGATGGTCCAGTGGTGATGGACAGGGCAAGCCAACCAAGAAAGCAGAGTCCTAAGTAAGTGACAGTAAGGAGGGCTGAGAGCCAATCTAGTGATAGCCCTAGATCTTCACAAGGCTCTGGACGGGGCATGCCAGGCACTCAGGGACCAAGGGTAAATGGAAAGATTCCTGGGTGAAAGCCTTCCCGGCATCCCCTCCTCCACTTCACACTGCTGGGTAACTATTTCCACACTAGCAGACACCAGAGATTTATTCTCTGGAAAAGCATTAAATGGAGAATCGTTTGACTTAGAGGGGCTCAACCCACCCAGCTGAGAAGGCACAGGAGGCTAACGAAAGAAGCAGACTATGTGGCCACTGAGTGTCTAGACCCACACTAACTCCTGAGGGCCACCCCCCTGCCCTTCTGTCCACCTGTGGCCTCTTCCAGTGTGGCACCCAACCCTTTACCCTACAGCCCAGTGTTTGGAAGACCATGTTCTGGAGGAAAGACCCAGAAACTGAAGCTACGTGAGCCTCTGGGGAAGCTGGCAGTGGACAAGCCCCTCATGTTCAGAGTGTCCACCTATCTTCCCCATGCCCCTCTCTTAGAGTGAGCTGCCAACCAAGGGCTCCCAGACACCCTCCCATGGCAGATGAAGACCCCACATGAAAAAATGCCAAGAAACGATCTTTATTTTCCAAAGGGATAAGACACTGCATCCATTTAACAAGAACAGGAGCATATAAAACAGAAAGGTTACAAAAATAAAAAGAGAGAAAGGAAAAAAAAAAGAAAGCAAAGAAAGAGTTCTCAGAAGTAAAAGCATGTCAGCAGCGAAAGGCCAGAGATAGAACTAAAGAAATCTCCCAGAGAGTCCAGTAAAAAAAACAGATGGACACAGGAGATAAAAGATAAATTAGAAAAAGACCGAGGGGTCAACTTTCAGACACAGGGGGCAGAGGAAACACAGGGAGCAGAGGAAACACGGCTCCCTGTGACCTGATTCGCCGGAACTTTCCCTGCAGCACTGGACAGGAGCTCTGGGAGTGAGGCAAGCGACCCCGCAGCTCACTGGGAAAAGCGCTGGGCCTGCTCAGCAGCAGCACCAGAACCAAGAAAGCAGCGGGACGCGCTCCTCAATCCTTGATGAAGTATTTCCGACCCAGAAGCCCCCATGCACCCAAATGGACATGGTCTCCAGAAACTGAGTTCTTCTTCAAGAAGCTAGTGGCATGAAGGAGTGAACCAAAATTAAGACACCATGGGATACAGAAAACAAGAAACCTAGCCCCAGAGCCATGCACCTTGAGAGACTAATGCAGCCACTGGCCTGTGCCCTGAGAGCTCCAGCAGAGAGGCCCAGGGAAAGAGCCAGAGCTGACAGGCAGCCTGGCAGCACTCAGCACAGGGGATAGCTAATACATGCCTGGAAGGTACAGGAAAAGTCAGCCACAGGTACACAGAAAACTGGGCACATTTTTAAGAAGGCCATTTTATTCTCGAGAAAAGAAACCAACCAACCAACAAACCAAAAAACCTTGTCAGTACTAGCATGCCACAAAGGTCGTCTGTAGAGTAACATTTGGGTAGGCATAAAACACAAGTATTCCTTACAGATTTACCCAGGAGGTAAAATACCGGTAGAACAGGAAGCAGCAGAGATAATGGCTATGTAGAGGGAGCTACAGAGAAAGTCAATACATAATTCATGAAACTCAACAATGTGATGACCCAAGACAGTAGCACGTGCACATTACTCAGAATCACAGGCACAGGCCAGAAGAAAGAGCAGAGTCACAGGGGAGGACTGGGCAAGTGGAGACCCACCACGGTTTCTTGGGGGTTTTTTTCTTCTTTGCTTTTGAAGATTTTATTTATTTATTTTAGAAAGAGAGAAGAGAGAGAGCAAGCACACGAACTGGGGGAGGGCCAGAGGGAGAGAAAGAATCTCAAGTAGATTCTCCACTGGGTACAGAGCCCAACATAAGGCCAATTTCAAGACCCTGAGATCATGACCTAAGCCAAAATCAAGAGCTGGAGGCCTAACCAACTGAGCCACCCAGGTACCCAGGCTTTTTTTTTTTTAAACCACTACTTGACTTTTATGTGTCTATATATTACTTTGATAAAATAAGAATTAAAAGTTAAATGACAAAATGCATATAAAAAGTGTGCCATAGAGAAATACTCAGTGAGCACCGTATGTTAACAAAGGCCTCCTAGAGGTGCAGGGCTGGCTCAGTGGGCAGAGGACCATCCACGCTTGATCTCAGGGTCAGGAGCCCAAGCCCCATCTGGAGCCTAGAGACTGCTTTAAAAAAAAAGGTCTCCTTCACCTTTCTTTCTTTTTTTTTTTTTTAAAGACTTTATTTATTTGACAGAGATCACAAGTAGGCAGAGAGGCATGCAGAGAAAGAGGGGGAAGCAGGCTCCCTGCTGAGCAGAGAGCCTGATGCGGGTGCTCAATCCCAGGACCCTGGGATCATGAACTGAGCCGAAGGCAGAGGCTTTAACCCACTGGGCCACCCGGGTGCCCCTCCTTCACCTTTCTAAA
This sequence comes from Lutra lutra, assembly GCF_902655055.1. Lineage (NCBI taxonomy): Eukaryota > Metazoa > Chordata > Mammalia > Carnivora > Mustelidae > Lutra > Lutra lutra. The sequence goes on along the minus strand of NC_062289.1, from coordinate 64,710,620 downwards.
CCTTCCAGACTTAGGCAACCTGGAGACAGAATGCTCATACCTCATTGGCAATTCTGACCCCTGGAGCATCCTGAAAAGTCTACCACACATTCCATCATTGTCCCAGTGGGCCCTTGGCCAAAGGACTCTTTGGTGGGTCTTCCCTTCACAGAGTCCTTAGAAAGCTCCAGAGCAGCCTCCTCCCCTCCTCTCGGTTCCCCAGCAGTGGTTTACTGCCCCAGCACCCCACGTGCTTTCATCTCAGAGGCAGGAAATGACCAGACACCAATTGTTCAATCCCCAAGAGCAACCAATGTAAACACCTGGCCTCAAAGGGAGTGGGCCTTCTTGACCTCACAGGCAGCCGTGAGCATGTCTGCCAAACCGTATCCCAGACTGCGACTGCTTTCTCGTCTTTGTCAGCACCCTTCTGCATTCTGGCTCTCTGACTTTTTGAAGAAACATAAAGTGTTTTCTAACCAGATAAAAATATGTATTTCAGAATTGAACCAGCCACCTACATGTAGGAAAGAGTATTTTAGTCCTGCAGAAAGAAATTTCTTAATCATACAAACACAAGAGACTGAGAGCACTTTCTTTTCACATTCCTCTTGGTTTGATCAAGCTCCCCAAATTCTGCTCTTAAGATTTCTCAATCCCCAAAGAATTAGATCAATGGAAGAACTACTAAAGAGAATACCATTGCCCTTAGAAGGGCATTTTTTATTTGAGCTGGTTCAGAAGACGACACAAACTTTGTCATTTACTCCAATCTGCCGGTTTGCCCTCCACAGGACTAGGAGCCGAGAGGCCCTGAGATCCCTGTTCAGGTGCTGGCCTCTGGGCTCCAGGGCTGAGACCACGCTGGCAACCCCAAGTTCCAGCCCCAGCACTTCTCACTCACCACCAGGAAACCACGCAGTGAGGACACTCTCTGCCAGCCCAAGAATTTATTAAAATGCTTATCTCACATGATTTTGTGGTATCTGGGGGAGAGAAAAGCCCTATCTTCTACAGATCTGCACTCAAGGACTAGCAGCTGAAATCATATGGTGTCTGGAATGTGATTGAAAATAGTCCAGGAGGGGGTGGAGAGGGATGGCTGAAACTGGACATATGCTGCTAACTCTCCCAAGTACCTGAGAGATCATTCTTATATTTCCACTTCTGTGAATGTTTGGAAAAGGCCATAATGGAACTTTTAACAAGATCGTAAATAAAATGCTCTTGTCAAGTATGCGGGATGACTGTTCAGAGTAGCCTGAAGGGGGCTTACTCCTAAGAGTGCCCTACTGTGAGGCCGTCCTGGCTGTCATGCAGGGAGTGACCATGCACCCTGAATCCCCCCCCCGTCTGCAGATTTCTCCCCAGCCTGGAGAAGCCTGGTTCTCTGGAGGGCAGCAACCCAATAAAAGTCTTAAGAAATCTGCTCTCGCAGCAGAGCCCAGTCCAGTCCCTCACTCCCGAGATAGAGCCCAACTATGGGTAGAGTCCCATTGGCCAGAAGCCTAGCTGTGTCCATGCTGTGCACGAACCAGGGACATAAGCACACAGGTCCCAGCCAGTCACACCCCAGGAGACAAACGCAATCTGTGCTGTGAAAAAGCCAAAACTCAAACTGAACTCGAGTCTAACTCCACTTCAAAAATACTGGTATATGCATGTACTTACATATTTAAAATACATACATATCAAGGTACCTATCCACTGAAACAGGACTGGAAGGCAAAAATCAAATTGTAACCAATGGCTATCTCTGGCACAACTGCTACCGAAAATATCTTCCTGTTTTGAAATCCTCTACAATGTCATCTGAAAAGCAATTAAGTGCTGCATCCATTAGTCCTGAACACAGGGACAGGAACCAACAACAGAGGCAGGCCCAAGCTGCTGGGACTGGCTTCCTGTGCCCACACTGTCTTACCCCAGTCTCTCCACACATCTGCTCTGCCCACCACAGCCACCACCAGGGCCTTCAGCTCAGCCTCCTCTGCCACCCACACCCACATCACTCCTGCAGTTAACTGCCCTTGCAGGTTTGCTCCTTGTACCACCCCAGCTGCTGGACTCTCTCCTTGGAAGGGCTGACACCCTACACACTCCACAAACCATCATCTGGTACCCCACCCCTCAGAAGCAGCGCAGGATCACAGTCCATCTCCCTCAGGGTGCATACCTGTGGTTCTCTCCTCCCTTCCTCCTGCATGTACACACATACACACAGTCACCAAATTCCAAAGCTGCTTTCCCTACAGGCTCTCTCCCTCCTCAATCACCCTCTCTGTTCCCACTGCCATGGCACCCAGTAGGTCTCAAACTGGAGGGTGCTTTCAAAACCAACAAGGGTGCTTGTTATTAAAGGCAGGTCCTTTGACAATGCCAGATGTTGGCCAGGATGGCTGACAAGAGGAACTCCCCCACATCGTTGGTAGGAATGTAAATGGGTACCTACCATTAGGCGGACCACAGCCATGCTGAATTCAGGCCACACCCCTCAACCCAGCCTCAATGTGTGGCCCAGGGAGTAAGTGCATATACCACCGGAAGACATGACCCCAAACACCCCTGGCACTGACTTCCCATAACCAACAACTAGCATTAACCCCAATGTCCATCAGACATAGGACAGGAAAGGAACCTGGGGTGGAGTCATGTACAGACAACACATGGCATAAACAGGAACCACTGGACAGACATGATGCTGAACGCAAGAAGCCAGACACGCTGTGACTCCAATGACAGGAAATTTAAGAACACACGTCTCCATGGCCCGGAAGCCAGGAGAGTGGAGCAGAATCTGCACTGGCTGAAGCACAGGGAGGTGCCTGCACAGTTCCAGGCCTGTTCCAGACACAGGCCTGGGCTATGGCTATGTGGCATCTACATGCGTAAACATTCATCTGGTGGCACCATGCTGAAGATGAGTCCCGTGTCATTCACTGAGGTAGGTTTCTTACACTTCAATATAAAGAAGCACCAGGCGCCTGGGTGGCTCAGTCAATTAAGCCTTTGCCTCTTGATTTCAGCTCAGGTCATGATCTCAGGGTCTTAAGGTCCGGCCTCACATTAGGCTCCATGCTCAGAGGGGAATCTGCTTCTCTCCCTCTCCCTCTCTTCCTCCGCCCCTCCCCGGCTCGTGTTCTAGCTCATGCACATGCACGCACGCACACTCTCTAAAATAAATAAATAAATAATTTAAAAAAAAAAGTCTCATGTAAGACAACCAGAGCTCCTAAGCCCCCTCCACCCCTGGGTTTGGGCTGGAATGGCCTTGTGCCTGAATTGTGAGTACAGAGCACCTGGAGGTGATTCCCTCTGCACTTTCATAGGCGTGAATCCTCCCCAGTCTGAATCAAAGCAGACCCATAGCTTCTGAAGGGCCCAGGGTTATCCATCATAGATAGCTTCTCAAGGCAAACCTGGCATTCTTTCTACCTTACAACAGGAGCTCTGTCCCACACAGAGTGGCTAGATCACCTCCTCAAACACCACCTCTGATGAGGACTGAAGCAAAGTTTTTTCTGGCTCTTTTTTTTTTAAGATTTTTAATTTATTTATTTGAGAGAGAGCATGTGCACAAGCAGGGGGAGAGGCAAAGGGAGAGGGAGAAGCAGACTCCCTGCTGAGCAGGGAGCCCTACGGAGGCTGATCTCAGGACCCCGAGATCATGACCTGAGCCCAAGACAGCCAGCCAACTGACTGAGCCAGCAGGTGCCCCGGGACTGAAGCAAAGTTGGAAAGGGGTGGGGAGCAGAAAGAAGGACCATGAGGAGGCACAAGAGCCACCTCTTAACCAACAAGCACCCCTTCCACGCCTCCAGACTTCCCTCCCTGGACTGGACGCAAGTGGCTCAGGTCAGAGGCTAACCAGCAGCCGGGTCACTCCTGTTCCCTACCCGCCCCCATGCCTCCAGCAGAGTCCCAGGCAGAGAAGCCTGTGTAGCCAAGCGCTAAGAGGAAACAGGGTCCAGACAGAGGAGGGAGCAAGACAGAACTCAGCGGCTATTCGCCAAGTACGAGCACCAAGACATGTGTGAGAGCACGGGTAAATAAGAGGGATTTAGTACTCTATACCATCCTTACGACTCTGCATGTTTGGAACAGTCGCAAAATAAAAAGCTCAAAGTAGGATAACGGACGGGGACTTCCAGAGGTCAAACGTCTTCTCCAAGGACTCACTGACCTAAGTAACAGCTACTCCACCTCAAGATACTTAACCCATTCAATCAGGGATCTTTATTAACCCCCACCAGGTTAGCAAGAGAGTCATTGTTAAAATGGAAGGGAGCATCTCCCTCTCAGGGCAGGGTTCAAGATAGTTACACCTGGGCTTCTAGTGTAGCCTCTTTGTTCTCCAGGACTGGGTATTCATTTATTTGTCTGTTAAAGAGAACCACCTCATAACCACTGTGGACTCCCTGTCTTCAAATCTTCAAATAAATGTCTCCAATTAAAAAAAAAAAAAAAGGCTCTGAATGAGAAGTGGTTCAATGTGGAGGAGCACTGATGAGAGAAAGCCCTGGAAGGCCATCCGAAAAGAAGCCAGCACTGTTTTCTACCACCCTACCTGTGATTGTGATGCATCTCTTATCCAAGCCAAGGCACCATGCCAGGAGATCAACGAGATACAGAAGTGTAAGATCAGGTTCTACACTCAAGGAATTTATAATATTGTTGGCAAGGCAAAAATAATAATGAGTGTAAAAGCAGCAAAAAACTGCCACGAGCTGAGCCATCAGGGTCCAGGAGAAGATGAGGCCAAGGCCAAACCTCCAATGGGGAAGAGAAAGAACAGGAAAGAGTGAAACCAGAGGGCCCGGCATGGAGGAAGGAGCATCTGGCTGGGGCTCTCATACCAGCATGCAGGGAAGGCCATCTGGAAAGACAGTTTCAGACTGAAAGGAGAATGCTTCCAAGCAGGGGCAAAAAGAAAAGAATCATCTTGGGAAGGCTGTGATGGCACTCAGGGCCCTGGTGAGGGAGGACACCCACCCTGAAGGCAGAACACATGTGATTTTTCCACCTTATGGTAGCTATCTGTGGCCACGGCTCCCTCCTCCTCATGTGCAAACAGGGCCCACCTCTTCTTCAAGACTTCTGACTACAAAAGGAACATATGTTTACTGTTAACAAAAATACACGTGTACATGTGTACTGAAAGTTACCAAAAAATGAAAATTATTCAGATAACCAGCTAACAGTGTCTATTTAACAAAACTCATTCCAGGGGTGCCTGGGTGGCTCGGTTGGTCAAGCGTCTACTTTTGGCTGAGGTCATGATGCCAGGATCCTGGGATTGAACCCCGAGTTGGGCTCCCTGTTCAGCAGGTAGTCTGTTTCTCCCTCTTCCCCTGCTCTTCCACCCACTTGTCTGTGCACTCTCTCTCTCAAATAAATACAATCTTTAATTTAAAGAAAAAAACTCAGGGCACCTGGGTGGCTCAGTTGGTTAAGCAACTGCCTTTGGCTCAGGTCATGATCCCGGAGTTCCGGGATCGAGTCCCGCATCCGGCTCCCAGCTCCATGGGGAGTCTGCTTCTCCCTCCAACCTTCTCCCCTCTCATGTTCTCTCTCACAGTCTCTCTCTCTTAAAAAACAAACAAACAAACAAACACCTCATTCTGGACCATGTGTTCTGCTTGCTAACCTGCTCTTCTCAACACTGACGGGTTATAGAACATCTCCCATGTCATTTTTTTTTTTAAGATTTTATTTGGGTGTAATCACTACACCCAAAGTGGGGCTCAAATTTACAACCCCGAGATCAAGAGTCGCACTCTCCACCAACTGAGTCAGCTAGGTGTCCCTCCCATGTCATTTTTTGGTTTTTGGAAGACACTAATTTATTTATTTTAGAGAGAGAGTGCATGCATGAGCAAGGGCAGGGGGAGGGCCAGAGAGAGAGAAACTCAAGTGGACTCCCCACCAAGCAGGGAGCCTGACACAGTGCTCAATCTCAGGACCCTGAGATAATGACCTGGGCCAAGATCAAGAGTCGGAAGCTTAACTGATTGAGCCACCCAGGCACCCCTCTCCCATGTCATTTTTTTTTTAAAGATTTTATTTATTTATTGGACAGACAGAGATCACAAGTAGGCAGAGAGGCAGGCAGAGAGAGAGGAAGAAGCAGGCTCTCCGCAGAGCAGAGAGCCAGACATGGGGCTTGATCCTGGGACCCTGGGATCATGACCCGAGCTAAAAGCAGAGGCTTTAACCCACTGAGCCACCCAGGCGCCCCTCCCATGTCATTTTTTTTTTTTTAAGATTTTTATTTATTTGACAGAGCGAGATCACAAGTAGGCAGAAAGGCAGGCAGAGAGAGAGGAAGGGAAGCAGGCTCCCTGCTGAGCAGAGTGCCCGATATGGGGCTCGATCCCAGGACCCTGGGATCATGACCTGAGCCAAAGGCAGAGGCTTAACCCACTGAGCCACCCAGGCGCCCCTCCCATGTCATTTTTAACCGCAGCACTGAACCTGCCCTCCCCAGCTCCCACAACAAATCTAATCGAGCTCCACTGCTGGCTTATGTCCCCCTGTTCCACTCCTGACTTGATGTGAATATGAGCATCCTCACTGCCAACAGGCTCTGAACACTCTCCTGAGTATGGCCTTGGAGGAAATGCCTAAGGAAGTAGACATTTTAAGCTTACTGGAATAAACAGTATTGCCAAACGGCCTTCCAGAAAAATGGCCTCATTTACGTGCCTCTGGCAGCAGCTTGTGAGGATGTCATTTTGCCTGTGTCTTCCCATGGTGTTAAGACTTTCTCCAACTTGGGGGGCCAATTGGCTGGCTCAGGCAGAAAAGCATGCAACTCTCGATCGTGGGGTTGTAAGTTCGAGCCCCACATTGTGCGTAGAGATTACTTAAAAATAAGGGGCACCTGGGTGCTGAGCTAGTTGAGTGTCCAACTCTTGCTCTCAGCTCAGGTCTTGATCTCAGAGTCATGAATTCAAGCCCCACACTGGGCTCCACAAAATGAATGAATAAATAAATAAATAAAATCTTAGGGCGCCTAGCTGGCTCAGTCAAAAGAGCATGGGACTCTTGACCTCAGGGTCATGAGTTTGAGCCCCACGTTGGGTGTAGAGATGACTTAAATTAATAAAACTTATTAAAATAGGGGCGCCTGGGTGGCTCAGTGGGTTAAAGCCTCTGCCTTCGGCTCAGATCATGATCCCAGGGTCCTGGGATGGAGACTCGCATCAGGCTCTCTGCTCAGCAGGGAGCCTGCTTCCCCCACCTCTCTGCCTACCTCTCTGCCTACTTGTGATCTCTGTCAAATAAATTTTAAAATCTTTAAAAAAAAAAAACCTTATTAAAATAAAAGGAAAAAAATTCTTTTTTTTTAAACGATTTTATTTATTTGGCACACAGAGAGAGATCACAAGCAGAGAGGCAAGCAGAGAGAGAAAGAGGAGGAAGCAGGCTCCCTGCTGAGCAGAGAGCCCGATGCAGGACTCGATCCCAGGACCCTGAGATCATGAACTGAGCTGAAGGCAGAGGCCTAACCCACTGAGCCACCCAGGTGCCCAGGAAAAAAATTCTTTAAAAAAAAAAGACTTTCTCCAATTCTGAAGTGAACACCCATTAGGTTAAACCAGTATCACCACAGGGACTGAACAGGCCTCTGGAGCTGCTCAGGAATCCACTTGCCACAGCATTCCTTGCGACGCGGGATTCCCCACAAGGGATTCAGACCAGGGGAAATGAGTGTTCAAACAATTCAAGTGCAAAATGGTAACTCTTCACAGAATGTGTGTGAAGAGGAGGGAGGCGGCGGGTGGCCTCGTGTCCTGGAAAGGTGAGTGGGATGGGACTGCAATGCTGAGCCATGGGAGGGATGGGTCTCTCAGGCGAGGAAACAAACAGGATGCAGAACAGCCAGGGCAAGGAAGAGCTGGGCTCTTCTGAGGATCCACACGCAGCCAGTACAGGGGGCTGCAGACCCTGGAGGAAGGAATCAGGCTCAGAGTGGAACCCACAGGTGGTGGGCGGCCACTCAAACCTTCCCAGCAACAACATAATTGGGGGCAGGGGCTGGAGTCCATGAAGCAAGAACTGATAGCTTGAAGCTGAATGTGGATACATGGGCATGGGGTCTTTAAACTACTCTACTTGGTTTTAGGATTCAAATTTTCCATTTTGAATTTTTTTTAAATGCATTACATTCCTCAAAAAATGTACCCTCTGGTATGTAATCAACATTATTGCCCTGAGGAATGCTTTAAAGTGACAGTGACAGGGAGATGATCATGTGACCACCAGGGAATGCCCCACACAGAGCCTGGACTAACCACAGACACTCTGTTATGAACAGCAGTAAGAGTTGGAAGACTTCCTGGGGCGCCTGGGTGGCTCAGTGGGTTAAGGCCTCTGCCTTCGGCTCGGGTCATGATCCCAGGGTCCTGGGATCGAGCCCCACATCAGGCTCTCTGCTCGGCGGGGAGCCTGCTTCCTCCTCTCTCTCTCTCTGCCTCTGCCTACTTGTGATCTCTATCTGTCAAATAAATAAATAAAAAATCTTAAAAAAAAAATCTTAAAAAAAAAAAAAGAGTTGGAAGACTTCCGGTGAGGAATGCTGTAACGGCTGCAGGTGTGGTAGGTGGGTGGGGTCTCTTACAAAAGGGAGCTGGTGAAGCCAGGAGGCTCTCTACAGGCTGTGAGGAAGCCAAAGATCATCGGAGGCTTGCTGGCTGGCCCTTCTGCCACTGTTTGGGTCCCCCTCACCCACAGGGAGTTGCTCAAATTGCCAGAAGGATGCCGACTGGCACTTGGCCGGGGTTAATGTCCAGCTGCCATTTCCCTCCATTTCTAAAAGGTACTACCTCTCTTTCCAAAATTAAAAGGCAGTTTGCCTCTCTTGTCCTGCTGTGGTTCAGCAAGCATTCATTTCTAACAAGCAGGGTATAACTATAAGCAACAGTGACCTCTCCTCTACACCTCAGTTTCCTCATCTTAAAAATGGGAGTAACAAATACATTGAGTGACAGCGCAAATGGGAAGTCAATGAGCTAACACAGGTCAACGCCTGCAGCGGGGGTTCATGTCAGCTGCTGTCGTTGCTGCTGTGGAGAAAGTTCTGACCCCTGAGCAGATGAGGGCCCACATCCCCTCAGGTCACTGTCACTTCTGGTCAAGAGGCAGTAGGGCCAAGGTTCAGGACTCTGAAGTCAATGGCTCCACAATCACTTCCTGATTGCCATCAGGGGCACTAAGGCTTGGAGGTGGTCAGAGAGATGGGCCCCTGGCCTCAGAGAATGGACGTACAGGGGTGGCTTATACACAGAAGGCTGCAAGCCAGCCCAGTTGTTTAGCTACCAATCAGGCTATGAAGAAAGCAGTGCGGCTCAGGAGTCCCCACTGGAAAACAAGGGCCAGAATCACACTAGCAGGGCACAGGGCCATTGGGAGGCCTGAGCAGAATAAGCCACAGAAAAGGCTCAGCCAAGACTCCCTCACATCTGCTTAGAGGACAGAACATAACCCACACGGGGTACCTGTGTGGCTCAGTCGGTTAAGTGTCTGCTTTGGGCTCAGGTCATGATCCTGGGTCCCAAGATCGATCCCAGGTCAGGATCCTGCTCAGCAGGGAGTCCAAGTCTCCCTCCTCCTCTGCTCCTCCCCCTGCTTGTGCTCTGTCTCTCTCTCTCTCTCAAATAAATAAAATCTTAAAAAATAATAATAATAATAATAAAGAACATAACCCACAGGAAGAATCTAGACATGCAAGTTTCAGGCTCCCCTCTGTCCTAAGGCCTCTCCTGGCCCTTGGAAGTTGCTGTTCAGTTACCTATTCTTTTTCCTTATGGGTTTTTTTTTTTTGCTTTGTTTCATTATGTTTCTAGATAAAGGCACTCAACTTTCTCCTTACAGTCCAGGCAGAGAGCTCGGCATCTCCTAGGTCCCAACCTGGAGCTCACATCTTTGCGGGCTTCACCAGAAGGGGCGGCTAACCTGCCTGCCCTGACTCTGCTCCATGCTCCCTGATCTCCTGGCATTTGGTAGAGCCTTGATCCACACTGCCCTTCCACCCTCCACCCCCCCGATATCCTCCCCCTTGCAATCTGTTCAACCCAACAGACATTTATTTATTTCAAGTCTATATGTGCAATCTGCTGTACTGAGAGGTGGGAGGCATAAAAGTCTCAAGAATAAGATGGCAGAAAAATATAAAAGAATGGGAAGAATGGATTGACGAAGTCCTTTCATTCATTCACTGCTTTCCCACTCTATGTCAGGTGCAGTGCCAGCTACTACAGATACACACTTGCTCTCCGGGATCCTATAGACCAGACACGTGTTCAACACTAACCCAACAATCCCCCCAGGAAGGCCCAAGGCCCACGAAGGCCAGCCTGAGAACTCTAAGGGGGCGGGGGGCTTCTCCTGCAGTGCTGCGGGGAGAATGGATGTTCAATGAAGTGATGGTCTGAACTCACCAACACTGTCACAACTACCCTCCCCACAGGCTCCTTCAAGTGTCATCAACTCCTCTAACCAGGCTTGGGGGTATCACCTTCACCTTCCAAGGCTCCTACTCCTGCAAGAACTTAAGAAGGAGGTATTTGCTAGGGCTCAGGTGGAGATCTTTTCATCTCTCTCTCTCTCTCACACACACACACACACCCCTTCCCTGTGACACAGACTCCATGTGACACCTTCCCATGTGAGCTGGACTCCAGCCATTTCACAGATGAGGAAGATGATCCAGAAAGGTTAGGCATCCTGCCCACAGTCACTTGGCTAACAAGGGGAGAAAGTGGGGTTTCCAGAGCTTCACAACGCACGCTGGCACAGGTAAAGAAGACCACTGTAGTACAAGAGGTGGCACACACAGCCCTCAGGAAAAGACTTCCTCTTACACACTTTGACAAGTGTTTCATATGCATGGTGCCACGCTTCATGGGACTGGGGCCCTATGGGAAACTACAAGGGGCTGAGATCTAACATATCAGAGGAGGTGACCCACTTTAGTCAGGGTAGGCTGAGAAGGATCTGGAGTATTTGGTATTTAAGCAGACATCTAAAGCAAAGGAAGAGAAACTGGTGATAAATGTAGTGGAGGGAAGTCTACCCACTGTTGAGTACCCTAAATACTTGACGATAACTTGCTTAAAGAAAAGGCAGGGGCGGGGAGAAAGAATGAACAAACAAATGAACTTGGAATGTTCAAGAAGCTGAAAGACCAGGAGCAAACTGGGGGTTTGAGAAGAGGTGGCTAGGCCAGGCCACAGTGAGGGACCGGGAGGGTGGGCCATCTGGAGTCTTGTTCTAATGCTAAGAGAAGCCACCAGCAGGCTTTCAGCAGGGCAGTAGTGAGTGAGGGGGAGGCAGCAGTCCAGGATGGGTCCAGATGAGGGGCAGGTAGAGGAGGGCTAAGAAGGAGGCTATACAGAGTCCCCTCGAGGTCTCTCCTAACCAGCTCCAAATCAAAACTGCTTTTTCTCACGGTAGCCAAGAGTCTAGAGGATTGGGCCTGCGATCCCAAGCACTGTTCTCTCTTGATAGATACTCAAGAGCCAGGTGGAAACAGTGAACCAGCTATCAGATGCTTCTCCTTTTGTTGAAACTCTCCAGTGCTTCACTATGCTTTCTTTACTCCCTTATCTATACAAATTACTTGGGTTCAAAACATTTCCCAAGACCCCACCTTCAAACAACAACATAAATATCAGGGAAGTTAGAATTAAACCTGTGCACACAACAAATCAAGGCACCAAGAATCAAGACTTTCAAAGTGAACCCTGGAGAGAAAACAGACAAATCTGAGAACTGAGAACACCACATCATGTCAGGCAGACAATCTCTGAAACTGCTTATCCCAGCAGGGGTAGCAGAAGGGCTCCCCAAAGATGTCCATGCCCTAATCCCACGAACCCAGGCACATGCTACATTATATGGCAGAAGGGACTTTTCAGATAGAATAAAAGTTACAGACTTTAAAACAGGAAAATCATCCTGGGTTATCTGAGTGGACCCAATCTAACCTGAGTCTTTACTAGAGAATTTTCTTGGCTGATGTCAGAAAGATATAGCCAAAGAACCCACCCCTGATGGAGGGGGCCACATAGAAAGTGTGAGACCAAATGCAGGCTGCCTCTAGGAACAAAGATGGGCCACTGGCTGACAAAGAGTTAGTAAGGTACAAAAACACTTCAGTCCTACAACTGCATGGACTGAATTTGGCCAACAACCTGCACAGGCTTGAAAGCAAATTCTACTACAGAGCCTCTAGGAAGAAATGTACACCTAACCAACATCTTGATTTCAGTCCTCTAAGACCCTAAGCAGAAGATTCAGCTGAGTCCACCTAGACCCTGCATCTACAAAAAAACTTCCAGGTAATAAACCTGTGTTGCTTTAAGCTACTATATTTGTAGTCATTTGTTATGGCAGCAAGAGAAAAACTAATACACAAGCGGCAATCTGGCAAATAAAGGAAAGAATCTAGCTTGCCCAAAAGCAGAAAGAAGCTGAATTATGAAATATCCAGTCAGTCTTTGACACCCAGAGACTCTTCAATTGCCCTCCTGCCCTCTGACTTCCCCCCTCCCCAATTTCCTCTGATGGCAACTTATTCTTCTGGTTCTTTGGTCTCCCCAAACCCAAAGAAGAATCTTTGCCCTGAGGGCTTTTCTTGGGGAGCCGTGAAATGGGCTATACCTCAAGATTTCATCTATGGGGGCACATGGGTGTATCAGCTGGTTGGGTGTCTGCCTTTGGCTCAGGTCATGATCCCAGGGTCCTGGGATCAAGCTCCGAGTCAGGCTCGCTGCTCAGCTGGGATCCTGCTTCTCCCTCTCCTTCTGCCCCTCTACCTGCTTGTGCTCACTCTCTCACTCTCTCAAATAAATAAATAAAACCTTCAAAAAAAAAATTTTTTTTCAGGGCACCTGGGTGGCTCAGTGGGTTAAGCTGCTGCCTTCGGCTCGGGTCGTGATCTCAGGGTCCTGGGATCAAGTCCCGCATTGGGCTCTCTGCTCAGCGAGGAGCCTGCTTCCCTCTCTCTCTCTGCCTCTCCATCTACTTGTGATCTCTCTCTGTCAAATAAATAAATAAAATCTTAAAAAAAAAAAAAAAGATTTCATCTATAGACAATTCCAGGGGATCAAACCCCCCTCCCAAAAAACCCAAACGCAATGTTCACTGATTCTGCAATATCTGCAGAACTGTCCCCAGACTATTCCACAGCAGTGCCCAGAGCCACCAACTCTACAGTCCCCACGCCTTCCACTGTACTAAGAAGCTTCCCAGCATTCCATCCCACTTCCTTCCTTCCATGCTGCTGCACTCCACCCCCGGCATCTAGTTTAGTCATCAAGGACTCTCTATGCTTGCTCTCCCCTTTCTCTGGAGTGGTCTTCCTCTTTCAGTTTCCACCACTGTCTAGTGCAGGCCTTTATAATCTCTTGCCGACTGGGTCATTCCACAACCGTTTTATGGAGCAATGCAACAGTCAGTGAGCTAGCAATAGGAACACAGGGATGAAAAATGACAGGTCCCCAAACCCCAAGAGTTCAAAACTCATAATGGCCTAACTGGCCTCTCTCCTCTGTTCTTGATCCATCTCCAAGGACTCCGGGAATCTTCCCAACTCTGGCATTTCACTACCTCAAAGCAGGCAACATGCCAACTCCTCAGCACAGCACTCCCACCACTAACTAACATGTCAGCACCTGCTCACCCTCATTCCATTACCATCTCCTGAACCTCCTTTCTCCTCAATCCCCAGAACTCAGCCTATAGCAATGTCCTCCAGTGCAGTGAGAGCTCAAACTTCCCTACTACTCAGCTTGGAATGATGGCCTCTCACACTCCTACTTGTCTTTTTAGGGCTCAACCTATTAGCCACCTACTACTCCAGAAGGCTCCTTCTGCCCTGCTCAAGAAAACTGTCAGTTTTTTCTAGGAGAAAGACTATACTGTAACTGCTTCTTTATGGTAATGCGGTTCCTGAGGGCAGGGGCTGTCTCAGTCAAATTTGTGGCTAGCGCAACACCAGTAAGCTGAGTAAAAGACTGCTAAATGAAACAAGCAGTGGGTGGCGAGGAGCTGGAGTTCCACGAGGTCAAGCCTAGAGCGCACCGGCACCCCCTGCATTGAGGGGTTCAGCAGCTTAAACTGAGGGGAAGAGGTATTAACACCAGCTCTTCACTCCCTCCTCCCAACGGACGGTCGCTTCCTGACAGCCTCTTCCTGCCACCCTTCGCAAAATCCACACTGGGGCTGGACTGGGGGGGGGGGGGGGGCAGGATACCCGTTGATTCTCCATCCCCCACCGCCCACAGTCCCAAGTACCTAGCCTCCCAACCTCATCTTCCATCCACCCCCCCTGCAATCTCTTTTTCTCACTCTGATGCGCTTTTCCCAAAGACGAATCACAAAACATCCACATCTGCTAAAGCCGCCACAGGCTGCCCCTTTCCTTTTTCGAATTCAGTGTGATTCAAAGCAGGGGAAAGTCTGCAACCAAAGCACACAAATGACGAATGAGAACGCTCAGGACGATGACTCATAAGCCAGGGTTCGCTGGTTTGCAGAGTTCGGCCCCGGGAAAGCTAACGAACAGTCTGTATCAGCCAGGAAGGGAAGGGACAGCCAAGGGCTCAGCGGCGCTCTGGGACTCACACGAATCCCCGGAGCCTTCGGCCTCTCGGCGCCCCCAGGCCCCAGTGGGTCCGATCACCCTAGGTCTCCCGCGGGTCCGACCCGGGCCTCGCCCTCCGCGCGCGGAAGGGCTGAGGGGGCAAGGTCCGGAGATTTTGCCCTCTAGCCCGGCCCCTACTTACATTTGACTGACCAACTTCTGCCGGAAGGCGGTGCTCCGCCAGTCGGTCTCCTGCCCGGAAACGTCCATGCCGGTCGCTCCGCTCCGCCCGTGTCCCGTTCTGCCGCCGCCGCCGCCGCCTCTACCGCAGCGCCAGGCCCAAACCCGGAAGCCGTCGGAGGCTCCTCCGCCGCGCCGGAAGCCGAGCAGGAATTGTGGGAAATGGCGTCCTACGCACGGGCCCGTGGGAAATGGAGTTTCCGGGCCGCACGGGGAGACTTTTCGGTGGCCCCCTCGGTAGTATCCCGAGCCCCTGGTCCTTCTCCCAGCGCGCGTGCCGCGGGGGATGGGGACTCGGGGCTGACCAGAACGGATGTGGGAGAGCCATGGCTTCATAGTATTCCTGATACTGCCTCTAGCAGGCCCACGCTGGCCACCCGAATTTCGTGTGATCCTATTGTGTGCTAGCCTTACCAACTCCACGAGATCTGCACCCTTTGGCCAAGCTGCTAGCAATCTACAGCAGATGCCAGGGAGAGATTGTTTATATATCAACTATTTCTCAGCACCTACTGTGGGCCAAGTACTGTGCCAACATGATCCAGGCTCCGCTTTCCCGCCACTACCTTACAGCGTCACATCCAAAGCATGACCAGATAGACTTTCTTCACTGCTTCTCTCCATTAGACTTTTGGAATCTCATATCCCACTGTATTTTGTAGGGTGTGGTGATATAAGAAGCCTAAGCCACATTTATTAAATTCCAGACATGGGCAGTCTTGCTTGGCCCAAAAGCCATGTCCTGTTTGAACAAAGTCCAGGTCCTCAGTGGAGGCCAGATGTCACATAAACTTATTGGGTGGAGGCAAGTGAGCTGGAGGTGGGATGCAAAGGGGTAGGGGAGCCTGAGGATAATTTTAGGAGGATAGGAGTTCTGCTGGATGGAATCTATGTGGCCCTTGTGTGCACCTTAGGGGTTTGGGGTGGGGTGTAGGTGGCAAAAATCCTAAGCACCAATGGTACACAAGTGCCATATAGGCAGTCACCAACATGGGCTCGGAGAGTGTGAACTGACATCTACTGATACCTGTAAGTGCCAATCCCAGGGTAGGCTGTATACACCCAGTGTCTCAGTATCCCAGACAGGAGCTTGGGGTGGGGCGGGTTGGAGTATAGGGAGAGAGAATGTGAGCAGGTTTCCCAGAGGGGCCCCTCTTGCCCACAGCGTTCCAGGTCTTGTGTTGCTAGAAGAGCTTTTCACATCTTCAAACTTTTCTGTTCATTCTCCTAAAAATAATTTTTAAAAACTCTGTATTTAGGATGATCCACTTGTTCTGGTTTCCCTGGGACTCTCTGGGTTTTAGCTCTGGAAGTCCTGCATCCCTGCAACCCCCTGGAATCCCAGGCCAACTGACATGATTGATCACCCTATCTATATCCCTCTTGCATGTTTAAAAAAAAAAAAACAGATATAATTCACCTTTTTACAGTAAACAATTCACTGTTTGTTTCTTAGTATTATTAATATATTCAAAAGATTGTACAACCATAACCACTCTCTTGCACATTTTTTTTTTTTTTTTTTTTTTTTTTTTTTTTTTTAAAGATTTTATTTATTTGACAGAGAGAAATCACAATTAGGCAGAGAGGCAGGCAGAGAGAGAGAGAGGAGGAAGCAGGCTTCCTGCTGAGCAGAAAGCCCGATGCGGGGCTCGAACCCAGGACCTGGGATCATGACCTGAGCCGAAGGCAGCGGCTTAACCCACTGAGCCACCCAGGCGCCCCTCTCTTGCACATTTTTAACTTTTTTTTTAAAGTGGGCTGCACACCCAACATAGGGCTTGAACTCATGACCACAAGAACAAGAGTCACATGGTCCACCAACTGAGCCAGCTTGCCCATTTTTAGGTTGACATCTAAATACTTTTCTAGGGGCGCCTGGGTGGCTCAGTGGGTTAAGCCTCTGCCTTCGGCTCAGGTCATGATCCCGGGGTCCTGGGATCGAGCCCCGCATCCGGCTCTCTGCTCAGTGGGGAGCCTGCTTCCTCCTCTCTCTGCCTGCCACTCTGCCTACTTGTGATCTCTGTCTGTCAAATAAATAAATAAAATCTTTAAAAAAAAATAAATAAATACTTTTCTAAGTACCTTTCCAATGCTGTGACTATAGGTGACTCTAGTGTATCTATATTGTATATCGGCTTCAGATGCATTTTATTATTTAGATCCTTGGCCCTACACATTCTGCTCATCAATTTATGAAAAATATTGGTCCCACAGCCTCATCGGCAAAACCAGTCCTCGTTGTCACACCCTCGGGCAAATGAGATATGAGATTCCCTGGGGCTCTGGAAGAAAAAGGTGGACTTTGTATCATGTCCAACCCACTGAGCATGTGAATAGGGTCCCCAGGACATCTCTTCCCCATCTGCACTCTGTTTTTGGAAAGCTGATAGAGCCATAGACACACAGATTCATAGACACAATGATTCATAGACAGAGGCCAGGAGACTGACTGTCAAGAATTTGTCATTGCGATAAAATTAAGGGCTATCCCTTTGATATTTGCTCCAGAGCTCTATCTCTACTTGTCCTTTTGTTTTTGGCCCAGAAGTGGTGATTCCCAGGGCAAAGGTCTTCAGTTAGAATCTGGATGGGTGACGAGGGAAGGAGAGGATGTAGAGATAGCCACAGACCTCCTAGCCTCCCAGAAACAAGAAGTCCAACGGAAGGTGGGTCCCGAAATGGATCCGCACTCTCTCAAACCCTGCAGACCCTCCTGGGGCCCCCAGTGTGAAAGTGGGTAGATTTAGACCCTGAGGGGGAATGATGAAGGATGCTGAAGCTATGCCTAAGCTTGACCCGTATCCCACACCACTTGAGGATGGTTAAGTTTCTGCCCTCCTGGTTCCTGCACAGTACCTTGATATTGCTGGATCCTGTCACTAGTCGCACACTTTGTGAATACCATCCTGGGCTCTGCAGGAGTTGGGAGCTGGGAGCTGGAAGCTTCTGAGGCAGATGAAACTTCCTTCCCTCTAGGGAGCCTTGCACATGCTCTTTAAGCCTCTGTCTCCCTTCAGTTGCACTTGAAGTCCCCTCCAATTCCCCTCCTTGCGTTGGTACTCACTCCAGACATGGTGCTCACCTGCCCCTCTTTCCACCCTAGCACCTGCCCAAGGTAACCCTTCTAGTGTGTTTAGCCTAAGGCGTGCAATCGTTTCTGAGTGTGGATGGAGGCAGAGGGGGTGCGGCGCGGGCAGCAGCGGTGATTAGTTCTTCTAAAAGCAATACATGGGGGCAACTGGGTGGCTCAGATGGTTAGGCGTCTGCCCTGGGCTCAGGTCATGAGCCCAGCGTCCTGGGATCGAGCCCCACATCAGGCTCCTGGCTCAGCAGGGAGTCTGCTTCTCCCTCTCCCTCTGCCTCTCCCCCTGCTCATGTGCGCTCTCTCTCTCTCTGTCTCAAATAAATATATAAAATCCTTTAAAAAATTGTTTAAAAGCAATACATGGAAACTTGAGAAAGGACCAAACATTATAAATCCTATTATTCAGAGGCATCCATTGTTTATATTTTGATAAATTATCCTTTTCTCCTTACCCCCCTTAGTTTAAAAAATACAAGTTACGGTGTAGATGCCATTTGATCCTGTACTGTAAACCTAACATCATAGCATAAGCATATCCCCAAGTATTGAGAACCCTTTAGCAATGGGAATTTTAATTATAATTTAGATTATAAAACCACATTATGGACAAATCTATATAGGACCAATTGTAACCTGTGTAAAATACAATTTTTTTAAAAAATTTATTTATTAAGAAAGATGGAGCGAGCCCAAGCAGGGTATGGGGGCAGAGGCAGAAGGAAGAGAGAGAATCTTAAGCAGACTCTATGCTGGGTGCAGAGTCTGACTTGATTTCAAGACCCTGAGATCATAACCTGAGCCAAAAATCGAGGGTCGGACACTTAACCAACTGAGCTACCCAGGGGCCCCTAAAATACACTTTTAATAAAAGTATTATCTACTGATCTATGAAATCTGTCATATCTTATGGATTCCCTTGTTCCTAGACATTTAGATTCTGAATGTTTGATTTTTTGTTACAGATAATGTGTAACAAACATGTTTGTGCACAGATTTCTGCTAGTGTTGCAGAACATTTCCTCAGCCCAGGCACTAGACATGGGTCCTGGGTCCTGGGTCCCAGGGACATACTTTTGAAAGCTCAGACATTTGATAGAATTCCACCCATTATACAGATTAAAGGGTTTTTCCTTAATAGGTAGAATTGGATCACCTAACCACCAGTTAAGCAGCTGATTCTTGGTTTCAGCTCAGGTCATGATCTCAGGGTTGTGAGATCGAGCCCACATCCGGCTCAGTGCTCAGTGCAGTCTGCTTGTCCCTCTCCCTATGCTCCTCCCCTCAACTCCCATATGCACGCACATGCGCTCTCTCTCTTTCTCTCAAATAAATAAATAAGTAAAATCTTTTTAAAATGGGTATAATCAAGGGTGCCTGGGTGGCTCAGTGGGTTGGGCCTCTGCCTTCGGCTCAGGTCATGGTCTTGGTGTCCGGGGATCGAGTCCTGAATCGGGCTCTCTGCTCAGCGGAGAGCCTGCTTCCGCCTCCTCTCTCCCTGCCTCCCTGCCTCCCTGCCTACTTGTGAGTTCTCTCTCTGTGTGTCAAATGGATAAATAAAATCTTTAAAAAAAAATGGGTATGGGGCACCTGGGTGGCTCAGTGAGTTAAAGCCTCTGCCTTCTGCTCGGGTCATGATCCCAGGTCCTGGGATTGAGCCCCACATCCAGCTACTTGCTCAGTGGGGAGCCAGCTTCTCCCTCTGCCTGCCACTCCCCTTGCTTGTGAGCTCTCTCTCGCTCTCTCTCTCTCTGTCAAATAAATAAATAAAATCTTTAAAAAATAAAATAAAAATAGGTATAATCATAGTTTTCATGCAGATATTAACTCACTGGTTAGAAAGCTGGAAACAGGGTGCCTGGGTGGTGCAATTTGTTAAGTGTCTGACTCTTGGTTTTGGCTCAGGTTGTGATCTCAGGGTCATGAGATCAAACCCCATTTCGGGCTCCATGCTCTGCAGAGTCTGCTTGAGATTCTCTCTCCTTTTCCCTTTGCTTTTCCTGCTCATGCTCTCTCTCTCCCTCTCAAATAAATAAATAAAGCTTAAAAGCAAGCAAGCAAGCTGGTAACATCTTACCAGCTTTTAGTATTGGGGAATATTATAATGAATATGTAAATGAGACAAAACTGGCCTCTCCTACAGTGGGGGAGGGAAATCAGTTCAATCTCCTTCCGGCATGATTTGCATTTCTATGGACAAGAATTATTTTGCATTGCTATTATCTACATTGTACAGTTGTAAATCAGCTAGGGCAAGGAAAGACTGGAATCTGATAGATGAGAAGAGTGTATTCTAATCAGTGCATAGTACCCCCTTGAAGTATGAAATTTTCCTTAAGGGCCCATCTCATAATTTTTACAATTTTTTACCTTTTTCCTAAGAAGGGAGCACTTTACATACCCACCAGCGGTAATCACATTATAGACTACATAACTCAGTCTGGATGAAGCTACAGATCAAAGGAATTGGTTTCTTCAACAAGAAGGAAAATATGAGATGGAAGGGAACCCAGTGATTGAAAGAGACTTTCAGGGTATCCCAACTGTATGCAGTGTGAGGTCCTTGTTTGGATCTTGATTCAAATAAACTTTAAAGCCACAACAAAAAACAAAAACAAGAACAAAAGCTAAGGGGCACCTGGGTGGCTCAGTTGGTTAAGCATCCGACTTTTTTTTTATTATTAGCCCGGGGTACAGGTCTGTGAATCGTCAGGCTTACACACTGCACAGCACTCACCATAGCACATACACTCCCCAAAGTCCATAACCCAACCACCCTCTCCCTACCCCTCTCCCCACGGCAACCCTCCATTTGTTTTGTAAGATTAAGAGTCCCTTATAGTTTGTCTCCCTCCCAATCCCAACTTGTTTCATTTTTTCCTTCCTTACCCCCTAAAACCCCCACATTGCCTCTCAAATTCCTCGTATCACGGACATCTTATGATAATTGTCTTTCACTGATTGACTTACTTCACTCGGCATAATACCCTCTAGTTCCATCCACATCATTACAAATGGCAAGATTTCATTTCTTTTGATGGCTGCATAGTATTCCATTGTATATAGATATACCACGTCTTCTTTATCCATCCGTTGATGGACATCTAGGTTCTTTCCATAGTTTGGCTATTGTGGGCATTTAAGCATCCGACTCTTGATCTCAGCTCAGGTCTTGATCTCAGGGTTTTGAGTTCAAGCCCTGTGTTGGGCTGGATGCTGGGTGTGGAACCTACTTAGAAAAATATATTAGAAATTAAAAAACAAACACCCAAAGAAGCAACAAAGAAGGACATGTGTAGGATAATTGGGAAACATGATCACTTGACTACTTGGTGATATTAAGTAATTATTGTTGATTATGTGTGGATGAGAATGGAATTGAGGAGGTCAAAGGCAGGATGTTTATTCAGTGCACTCTTGAACAACTCAGGGGGTAGAGGTGCCAACTTCTACACCATTGAAAATCCGCATAATGCAGTAACTACTGGATTATATGCAGAGTAACTACTGACAGCCTAGGGTTGACTGGGACTCTTACCAATAACGCAATCAGTCAATAAACACATACTTTGCATGTTATACTTATAATATACATTGTTTTTTATAACAAAGTAGGCTAGGGAAAAGAAAATGTTATTAAGAAAATTGTAGGGGCACCTGGATGGCTCAGTTGTTAAACATGTGCTTTCAGCTCATGTCATGATAGCAGGGTCCTGGGATGGAGCCCCACATTGGTCTCCCTGCTCTGCAGGAGATTGGGATTTAAATAAATAAATAAATAAAATCATTGGGGAAAAAATAACATGTAGAAAATAACTAAATGTTAATAGCTACTGCCAGTTGTTTTAGGGTATTAGTTATCTAATGATGCTGCATAACAAATGACTCCACAGCCAAGCAGCTTAAAAAGACACTAATCAACATTTGTTATCTTTCACTGTTTGTTTGTTTGTTTGTTTTTAAAGATTTATTTATTTGATAGACAGAGATCACAAGTAGGCACAGAAGCAGGCAGAGAGAGAGAGAGGAGGAAGCAGGCTCCCCGCTAAGCAGAGAGCCCAATGTGGGGCTCGATCCCAGGACTCTGGGATCATGACCTGAGCTGAAGGCAGAGGCTTCAGCCCACTGAGCCACCCAGGCGCCCCATCTTCCACTGTTTTTTATGGGTCAGGAATTCAGCGGAGGTTTAGCCAGATCCTGGCTCTATGTCTCTCGAGGCTCCAGGCAGATGTGGGACTTCAGAAGACTATGGCCTAGCTAAGACTAAAGGGTCTGCCTCCCATGCAGCTCATGCCTGGCTGGCAAGTTGGTCCTGGCCTGGTCTCAGTTCCATGGGGGTCTCTCCTTAGGGCTGCTCTGTGACATGGTGGCTCACTTCCTACAGACTGAGCAAGACAGAAGCTGCAACACCGTTTATGACCTGGCCTTCAAAAGCACAGGCTTCTTCTTCTACCTCATTCTATTCCTTAGAAGGCCCAGTCACTAAGCCCATTCCACATTCAAGGGGAGGAGGACTGGCCTTTTTTTACCTTCTAAAGGGAGGAGAGTCAAAGAATTTGCAGATAAATTTTTAAAAACACTGTATGCTCCAAATTAGCTGTTCCGATTTATCTTCTCATCAGGGCTGTGTGTACAGCGCCTCACTGTCTAGTTCAGTCTTAACAAAGAATTCTAGGCGTGCCTTGGTATCTCAGTCGTTAAGCATCTGCCTTCAGCTCAGGTCATGATCCTGGGCTCTCTGCTCTGTAGGGAGCCTGCTTCTCCTTCTGCTTGTGTTCCCTCTCTCACTGTGACTCTCTTGGTCAAATAAATAAATAAAATCTTTAACAACAACAACAACAACAACAAAAATAAATCTATTGGGGCGCCTGGGTGGCTCAGTGGGTTAAAGCCTCTGCTTTTGGCTCAGGTCATGATCCCGGGTCCTGGGTTCGAGCCCCACATCGGGCTTTCTGCTCAGCAGGGAGCCTGCTTCCTCCTCTCTCTCTGCCTGCTTCTCTGCTTACTTGTGATTTCTCTCTGTCAAATAAATAAAATCTTTAAAAAAAAATAAATAAATCTATTAAATCAGTTCAGGGAGCACCCCCCACCTTTGGAATCTAGTCAAGTTCTTCATCCCCCAGCTCTGATAACCCTGTTAGGACAGTTTAGCAAGAATCCCCCTCCCATGATGTCTAGTGTTAGTAATCTTACATCTGCTGACCCCCTCAGTTGCTCTTTAGCTATAAATCCCCAGCTGTCTTTGTTGTATTCAGGGTTCAGCCAGATCTCTCACCCTACTGACATACCCCTGTTACAATAGGCTTCCTGAATGGTCTTCCTTCCTGTTTTAAAAGGTCTCAGAATGAGTTTTTCTTTAACAATGTATGAAAATGTGGTGTATTATTTGCATTTCCAGATGATTAATGAGATTGAACTTGACTTCCTTTGTTTATACCTACTGGGACTTCCTTTTCTGTGAGTTTCTAGTAAATATCTTTTACCAGATATTTAACCATTGACTATCAATTTTTAGAAGTTCTTTATATACTCTGGATAATAATATTTTGTCTGTGATATATGTTGTAAAAATATTCACTGATTTTTTTTTTTTTTACTTTCACTGATGTTGATGATTCTCTCAGGTATTAAATGTTTTGTATATTCTTTTCTGAGTATTATCCATTCATGTCCATTTCTACTTATCTGTTGGAATCCTAGTATCTTTTTTATTGTTTCATATGAAATTTTATTTTATTTTATTTTATTTTAAAGATTTTATTTATTTATTTGACAGAGATTACAAGTAGACAGAGAGGCAGGCAGAGAGAGAGGAAAGGAAGCAGGCTCCCTTCTGAGCAGAGAGCCCGATGTGGGGCTTGATCCCAGGACCCTGGAATCACGACCTGAGCCAAACGCAGAGGCTTTAACCCACTGAGCCACCCAGGTGCTCCTAGTATGAATTTTTAAAAAGATTTTTTAAAAGATTTTATTTATTTATTTGTCAGAGAGAGTGAGCACAGGCAGACAGAGTGGCAGGCAGAGGCAGAGGGAGAAGCAGGCTCCCTGCTGAGCAGGGAGCCCGATGTGGGACTCCATCCCAGGACGGTGGGATCATGACCTGAGCCGAAGGCAGCCGCTTAACCAACTGAGCCACCCAGGCGTCCCTTAAAAAGATTTTTATTTTTTTACTTGACAGAGAGAGAGAGAGACAACAAGAGCAGGAACACAAGCAGGGGGAAAGGGAGAGGGAGAAGCAGGCTTCCCACTGGGCAAGGAGCCCAATGTGGGGCTCAATTCCAGGACCCTGGGATCATGACCTGAGCCAAAGGCAGATGCTCAATGACTTAGCCACCCAGGTGCCACTGTATGAATTTTTAAAAAAGATTTTATTTATTTATTTGCGAGAGAGAGAGCGAGAGAGAGAGCACAAGCAGGGAAGAAGGGCAGAGGGAGAGAGAGAAGACTTCCTACTGAGCAGAGAAGCCTGATGGGGTCTGGATTCTAGGAACCCAAGATCACGACCTGAGCCAAAGGCAGACACTTAACGGACTGAGCCATCCCGGAACCCCTTGCACGAATTTTTTAATATACTATTTGCCACTTGCTCTCAAGTTTGTTGCAAACGTTTCCTCCACTGTTTTTTGTTTAGGATGTCTGTGATCAGATTGTGTAGCAGGCAAGTGAGTTTGGCTTTTCTTTTGAAATATCTTCCATTGGGTTGAAGCTTGGAAAGTCTTCCATTATCTCTATCAGTTCTTTAACCAGTCTCTCAGTTTCTTATTTCTCTCCAATTCCCTCCACTTTTATTTACTTAGAACCTACTGTGTGTGGCTCTGTTTTAGGTTCTGGGAATATAGCCATAAAGGAGTGGGCAGAAGTTTGTATGCTCAGGGGACACAGGATCTCCTAGAAAGCAAGCACATCCTTGGGAGGCCACCAGATGACCCTGCACACCATAGCTTTTGGGGCCTCCTCTTTTCTTGCCCCTCCCCTCCTCTAGAATTTTCCGGTGGGAAAGCTGCTGACTTACTCTGAGTATATTTTGAGATGCGGGTTCCTCTATCTCTGAAGACGGGGAAAATGTCCTGTCCTCTCAGTCCTGGCCAGCACCCCACCTTGCTCCTGGCCTTCTCCCCTTCACCCTGCAGCTCCTTTCTCCATCCTGAAGGTGCTCTTTCTGGTCTCTTCTCTCAAGCTGTGGTCCCATCTGTCTTCATCTCAGACTCCAGACCCACCCTGGCAGCCTTCCTGTCCTCCCCTGCTTTCATACCTCAGTCACCGCAGGCTGGCTTCTGGAATGCCAAAGAAAGGATTCTGGTGAACATACTGCCTTTCACCTCTGGGGCCACCCTCACACTTAGCCCCATTAGACCTTTGAAATTATTCCTTCCATCTCCTCTATGGGCTCCTGCTCTCTGAGTGTCCCCTGGAACACCAGTGCGACTTGTGCTCTGTCCTCTACTCACTCTCCTTTTCCTCATACTTGCTCTGGCTCAGTGCATCACCTCCGGCTGAAGTGTATGATATGTCCATGACTTTACCTCTGGATATCTGCAGTCTCTTTACCCTGCCTGGGGCCAAAGTGAGCTTTGTCTCCCCCTAGACCTGCTCTTCTCCAATCTCCTTGTCACAGGGAGAGCCTCATTGTTCCCCACCATCTCTTGGGGTCACTCTTCCTCACCCATCACTCACGTGTAGTGGGGAACTTGTCTCCTTCCCGGGTTTCCAACCCGTACCTCCCTGTCTCCTCTCCATGCCCACTTGAGGCTACAGCTTCACTTTTGCCCCCATATTCAGCCCCCTCCCCCCTCTAGTCCAGTCTGTAACCCACCTTGGCATCTGCCAGGCCTGGCAGAAGGCTGACCTTAGGGCTACATCCACCTGTACCTCCAAAGGTAGGGTCTGCTTTCCAGTGCTCCCTTCAGACTCAGAAACTTCTGGTGGCCTCCAGACTACTCATTTTGTAGGATCTTATCTCCATGCCTTTGCTGACACTTCCCGTCCTGGAATGCTTTTCCCATTCCCCAAAAGTTCTCATCTGCTATGTAGCTGGTGGTGGTGGTGGGGGAGGGTACCTCCTCCAGAGTCTTCCCAGAAGCCCATTCCCATTGGGAACCCCTGGTCCTGGAGTCTGGTCCAACTCTCCTGGCCCTCGCCTGGCCCTGGGGCAGCTCTCTGGGATCAGCCAGGACAGTGCTTCTGTTTCGTTTACTTTCTTCCTCATTCCCATATACCTTTTTTTAACCATGAGCTATCCCTAGCCACACTCTTCCCCCATAGTTCCCCCACACTCCACAACGACTCTTATAAACAGCAGTGTAGGACACCGCGACTTCATCTATCAGGAGGTTCTGCTGGCTGGAACCTCTGGCTGGACATGGCAATCACAAATGAGCCTCGGAGGACAAGATCCTCTTGCAGGTGAGGCGTAGAAAATGAATACTCAGCCCTTTGGGATGGGAATTGGATTTACTTCAGAATCTCAGCCACCCCTTCACACTGGCAGTTTCTCTCTTCTCCCCAACATCCAGCAGAGGGCAGGCGATCGGCAGAAGCACCGTGAGCTAATAGGACCGCGAGGAAAGGAGGGAATGAGTTACATGGAATGAATAAGGGGATGAGTAAGAGAGGTAAGGAGGAAAGGAATAAAGGAATAAAGAGGGGATGGATGGAAGGAAAGAGTGAGGGAGGGAATGAATAAGTGAGGAGAGAGAAAACGAGAAAGGGGCGGAAGAACTAGATTTACAGGGCGCGACCCTTCCCAAAAGGCACTGCTTCATTTATTCACTCATTCATTCGTTCAGCTCCGCCAGGTGCTGGGAGCTATGTCAGATATAGAGACGCAAGGTCAACCAGGCGGCTGGAGCTCTTCTTGGCTGAGCAGAGACCAGAAGCTCAACCGCGGAAGAGAAGCTTCGGGAGGCGCCCCTCCGCCCGCCAGAGCTCGACGCCCCTCCCCCAGCCCTCCAGCGAGGCGCCCCCCGGCCTCCGTCTACACCCGCCTGGCGCCTGCGCGGCGCGGCCACGTGACTCGCTGAGGCCCCGCCCCGCGGCCGCCCGCCCGCCCCGCCCCCGCCTCCGGCGAGTGCGGCCTCAGCTTGCGGCGGCACCAGGTGAGCTGCCAGGCGCGGGCCAGGCTGGCCGGGTGGCAGCGAGTGCGGGTGGTGGGCGGCGGGCGGCCGGCGGCAACAGAGCCCGGGCGAGCAGCCCTGAGGGCGCGGGGACTCAGGGGCGGGCGCGGGCCAGAGGCGCAGGAGTGGCGGCCTGAGGCGAGCCCGCGGCCTGACGTGGCGGGGGCGCGGCGGGCGGGACCCCCGGGCGCGGCTGGGCGGGGAGCTGGCGCTAGCAGAGATACCAGATCTCCGCGCGGCTGCCGGGCCCTCCAGCCTACTAGCTCTTGGGCTGCCTGTCGCCCGGGGCGGGGCTGAGCGCGGCCTTCCCACCCGCGACCCTCGGTTCTGCGCGCGGGCGGGTCCTGCAACAGGCGGGTGGGGTGGGCCGGACTGCCACCACCTGGTGTGACCTTGGACCTCGGCCTGCGAGCCTCAGTTTCCTCAGCAGCTCTCCGGGGCCGGGTTTTCGGGGGGCCCGCGGGCTGCAGCCGAGGGAGTCCAACCTCGCCGGCTCGTGCGGTTTCCAAAGAGAAGCCGGAGATCGCGCTGTCATTGCAACATCTCCGGGTCCCGAAGCGTCCGCCGCGGGTTCTGACTACTTCCAGTCTTGGCGCGGGCCGGAGTCGCGGGGTCGCTATCGCCTTATGCCTGGGGTCCTTTTCGCTCCGGGCCTGAGCCGCGGGTTTGGCGCGCCAAGATGCCCCAACTCTGCTTTCTGGAAGACTCATTCCAGAGCGCATCCGAGTTGGCACTCCTGTGATGGCTCCCCATTCTGGAAATTAGTACCTACTCTCTCCCCTCCTCTTCGCAACTGTCCCTTTCCCCTTTGTTGCAGACCTTCATGCTGCCAAGGATTGGGGTTTGTTGAAGGCAGACAGTGTTTTGGGGCGCTTCAGAGGACTGAGGGGTGCCTGCTCAGTAAATGGTGTTGAGTTGAAAATTCTTCAAAAATACTTTGGACTCTCTCATCCATGAGTTAATAAAAAATCATTTTACGTCCTTAAATTTGTACTTACTTGGGACATACAGCTTCCTTCCTGCTCCCCTCAAAAGCTTTGAAGAGCACAGAATGGAGAGGCCTTGCTTGTGATGAGTAGAATCAGAAATGTTATGGAGCTGGAGGGAACCAAATCCAGGGAAAGACTTGATGATAGAGTAATCCCTGTGAAACGAATAGGAGAAAGAAAGTGCTGCCAAACGAACTCCCCAGAACATTCATGGGAAAGGAATCACAAAAGGAGTGTTGCGTTTAACTTAATTTATTTTTTGAAATTTTGTTAATTACACAAACATAGTTGCACTCTGAATGCTGTTTTTCATCTAAGTCAACAAAGACTAAAAAGAAATGCGATTGAGCTAGATAGTGGTTGGAACCAGCTTCTCCATACTTGGCTGGTGGGAGAATAATTCCTATAACCTCTATGGAGGGCCATTTGTCAGTATGCATTCAAATGACAAGCATTGAAATTAGCATGATCTTGCAGTTATGTATCAAGATAATTTTCCTCAGATAACTGCTGCATATGTGGCATATCTAAGTGATTTTCAGTGTAACTGTTCGCAAAAGCAAAAAGTTGGAGGAAACCCAGATGTCTCTGAAAAGGATTGTTTAAGTAACATGTGGTTATCCATCCATACAATGGACTGTGGGAGGGATATTAAGTTTTCATATGCAAAAGTTAATGAAGGGGGGAATGGTGTAGATTTACAGATTTGTCTTTGAAACTGTAGATGACCCCTACCAGGGGAGATAGAATGTAGTTTTCTTCTGGGAGAGGATCCGTTTAGGGCATAAGTGGGAGGAAAATTTAAGTTTCATAACATACCTTTCTGTGCCTTTTGAATTTGAATGTGAACATATTAAATAAGTTTGGGAATTTAGTTTTTAAAAAATTTATGCTGACAGAAAAGTTACCATCTCTCCCTATCAGATCTTAATGTTTTGTCTTCTTTGTTTTTTTGTTTGTTTTAAGGAAATAAAACATTCCCTTTTTCCTTCCTGGAGAAAATCATGATCCTGAATTCCTTTAATGTGCCTATGCTATGTTCTACTGTAACACCTATCTATAAGCAAAACTGGACAGTATTTTGTTGTGTAATTTCAAACTTTTTGTATTATACATATTCTGCAGTGTGCTTTTTTCCCCCTTTGCAAGCCTTTGAGATTTTTCCACGTTGATGACTATAGCTTGAGTTCCGGTTTACTCCTCCCTTTTTTTTTTTTTTTTTTTTTAAGATTTTATTTATTTATTTGACAGAGAGAGATCACAAGGAGGCAGAGAGGCAGGCAGAGAGAGAGGAGGAAGCAGGCTCCCCGCGGAGCAGAGAGCCCCATATGGGGCTCGATCCCAGGACCCTGGGATCATGACCTGAGCTGAAGGCAGAGGCTCAACCCACTGAGCCACCCAGGCGCCCCTACTCCTCCCTTTTTAAATTTTACTTATTTATTTGACAGAGGGACACAGTGAGAGAGGGAACATAAGCAAGGGGAGTGGGAGAGGGAGAAGCAGGCTTCCCACTGAGCAGGGAGCCTAATGTGG
Organism: Lutra lutra; assembly: GCF_902655055.1. NCBI lineage: Eukaryota > Metazoa > Chordata > Mammalia > Carnivora > Mustelidae > Lutra > Lutra lutra. The sequence goes on along the minus strand of NC_062289.1, from coordinate 64,681,091 downwards.
GGCTCAATCCCAGGACCATGGGACTATAACCTGAGCTGAAGACACATGCTTAACGACTGAGCCACCCAGGCGCCCCTAGGTTGCCCATTTTTAGCTGTTGTCTAGTATTCTTTTGGCTCACTGTGTTGCAGCATACATTCCTCTGAGGATGGACATTTTGGTCGTGGCCAATGCTTGTTTTATGAAGGAGGCTCTGATGCATGGTCTTGAATGTGTTGCACTCTGAGCTATGCTTTGTTAGAGCAGGGAATTGCTTCGTTTTCTTCACACCACCCTCAGCAGCTTAATTAGTTCCTTAAATTGTGCTTGGTAAATGTGGTTTGTTTGCCCAAGGGGGCAGCCTTCTCCTAATGCATTCTGTACTCCATAGTAAGTGTAGCTGCCATGGATCCCTTCCCAGAGGGGCAGAAGCGCTGATGTGGGGTGGGGACCCACCAAGGATTGATGTCTATTGGAGCAGTCAGTCCCCACTGCCACCCTTAGAGAAGGAGGCTCTCGACTCCCTGGTGGTCGTGGTAATGAGGAGGAAGCTTAGACTTGGAGATAATGAGTTATGTGCTCACAGTCATGTGGTTACAAGTAGTACAAACAGCCATGGAGTTTTGCAATGTGGGTGAGATAAAGCACTAGCTGGTGGGTAGAGAGACCAGCTTCAGTGATGGAGCATGCCTGTTGTGTTCTTGATACAGTGACAGAGGGAGAAGTGATCGAACTAGACCTTGACCAATATGGTATTGTAAAGAGTCAGGTCTAAGAGGGAGTCTGATGGTGTTCAGAGGATGACCCAGTGGTGTCCCTTTTGGTCTAAGGGCTAGTGACAAGGTACAAGGGAAAGGATCATTTTGAGCCAGATCGTGGGGGAGACCTAAGAAGAAGGCAGTAAGGAGCCAGCTCTTAAGCCAGGTGGTATACATACTGGGCATTTGGGGACCCCCTGCAGCCTGAGTAGGTGAGCTGGGGAGGATGGGACAGGAGGAAGGAAACCAGTTGGGAGTGTCATTGCTGTGGTCTGACCCAGAGTGGTGGTTGCGGGAGAATACGTGGATGGGCATCTAAGATAGGAGAGATGAAATCAGAACGAGGGGGTCTGATAGACACAGGTATAAAAAGGAAAAGAGATCTTTGAAACCATGAGATTTCTTTTTTTTTTTTTAATTTATTTGACAGAGATCACAGGTAGGCAGAGAGGCAGGCAGAGAGAGAGGAAGGAAAGCAGGCTCCCTGCTGAGCAGAGAGCCCAATGCGGGGCTCAATCCCAGGACCCTGGGATCATGACCTGAGCTGAAAGCAGAGGCTTTAACCCACTGAGCCACCCAGGGGCCCCGAAACCATGAGATTTCTGATGTGGAAATCATGGCTGTATGGAGTAAGAAAGCTAGACCAGTGGGGAGGGGTGCTGGCTGGATTAGGCATCGAGCTGGAGGTGCATTTGGGAATATAGGGTAGATTCTTGGGAAAGAGGGGAGGGCTGAGGCAGAGTGTGTTGGCCGAAGGGATCAGAAAAGAGAGCATTGCCATGGGGCAGAGTTTCGAGTCAAGAGAGGTGGTTAATGGGGACTACCCCTTGGCCCTTGCTGTCTGTGTGTGAGCCAGTCCAGGGTGCGGAAGAAGCAGTGGTTATGGTGGGTGAAGGTCCCAAATCCAGGAGGCACACTGAGGGGCCGGCACAGAGAGGAATAGAGCATGTTGGATGGGAAACAGCAGAGAGTCCAAAGCAATCAGGTGTGCTCCTAAGCTGTAGTAGTGAGGACAGAGCCCTCTTCTTTTTGGCAAGTTTTTTTTTTTTTTTTTTTTTTTTTCATTTGTTTAAGTAGGCTCTGTCCCCAGCATGGAGCCCAGTGCGGGGCTTGAACTCTCGACCCTGAGATCAAGACCTGAGTTGAGATCAAGAGTCAGATGCTTAACCAGCTGAGCCACCCAGGCGCCCCAGTTTGGCAAGTTATATAGTAGAATCTATTTTTCTTTCTCTTCCCCCCTTCTTTTTTTTCTTTTTTAATTTTAAGTAGGCACCACACCTAACATGGGGCTTGAACTCACAACCTTGAGATAAAGAGTCCTGTGCTCTACTGACTGCCTTAGCCAGGTGCCCCTTCATTTTTTTCTCTTAAAGATACAGTACAGGGAATTGGAGAAGAAACTAATTTGGGGCAGGGCATAGTGGCATGGCCTAAGTGGCGAAGGCAGATGTTGATAGGCAGGGCGGCAGGTAACTCCTGGGCTCCCGCTTCTTAGCTAGATGGCAGTGCTGCGGCTAGAGTGCTTAGCTCAGCCCCAGAGTGCAGTGCAGGACTGGATGCCCTCTGAGTTAGAATGCACTGCCGAAGTGTGTTTGAGGTAGGTTTATTTTACTGATTGGGTTTCTGAGGCTTCAACTCAAATCATTGTGCATGTTTTGAACATACTCAATTATTACAAAGTAACCTTGAACCAAAAACATGCTGCATATGATCTTGAATGCACCAGCTCTAGTTGAAATTACTGTGCTTGACTCTCAGAATCTTGGTAAAAGAAGGCAGGTCCTGGACCCTCCCCTGGGTTTCCTGGCCAGCACTCAGGTCTGTTGTCATTTTTATGCATCCATTCCTATGTGAGGGAACCCAGTTTTGTTCTCCCTCTCTCTTTTATTTTTTATTTTATTTTTTAAGATTTTATTTATGTTATTTATTTGACAGAGAGAGAGAGAGCGCACAAGCAGGGGGAGTGGCAGAGGGAGAGGGAGAAGCAGGCTCCCCACTAAGCAGGGAGTCCTGGGATCATGACCTGAGCTGAAGACAGATGCTTAATCGACTGAGCTACCCAGGCACCCGTCTTTTTTTTTTTTTTTTAAGATTTTATTTGTTTATTTGAGAGAGAGCTTTAGAGAGAGAGAGATCACGAGCAGGGGGGAGGGTAGAGGGAGAAGCAGACTGCCCACCAAGCAGGGAGCCCAATGCGGGACTTGATCTCTGGACGCTGGGATCATGACCTGAGCCGAAGGCAGATGGTTAACCGACTGAACCACCCAGGCGCCCTTCTCTCTTTTTTTAACGTAAACTCTGCTCCCAGTTTGGGGCTCGAACTCACAACCCAGAGATTAAGAGCCACGTGCTCTATAGACTGAGTCAGCCAGGTGCCCCAGTTTTATCCTTTTTCAATGGGAGAGAGGGAGAGCTCTTGAGAACCTGGTCTGTGCTACTGCTTTATATTCATTGTTCACCAATTTTAGATTTCCCCAACAGGTGGGGTGCTTTTATTTCCCTCAGGTTGGTCACGTGGTGAGTCCATGGTAGGGCTGGGGCCCCCACCAAAGTCAGTCTGTCTCCGGAACCCCTCAGAATCTTGGAGATGAAGGGACACAGGTCTTCAGGAAGGAAGCTCCAAGTTTGGAGAGGTCGGTGGGGAGAGGGAGTTTGTGGGTTTAAGACCACAGGGGAAGCACTGGTGAGCTGGTGGAGGGAACAGAAGTGCCATCAGCAGCAGGTGCCACTAGGACAGCCTGTGCACTGTGTGGTGTTGCTTCCCTGGCTTATTCCCTGTCCCCTCTGTCTTGCCAGCTGACAGCCGCAGCGGTGAGGTCTGGTGTGGTGGTCAGGATGGCGGAAGAGCAGGAGTTCACTCAGCTGTGCAAGTTGCCTGTGCAGCCCTCACACCCGCATTGTGTCAACAACACCTACCGGAGTGCACAGCACTCCCAGGCCTTGCTCCGGGGGCTGCTGGCTCTCCGGGACAGTGGCATCCTCTTTGATGTTGTCCTGGTGGTGGAGGGGAGACACATTGAGGCCCATCGAATCCTCCTGGCTGCGTCCTGTGATTACTTCAGGTGAGTTACATGCACATGTTCTCACAAGTAAAGTAACACAGGCAATCCTGGCTTCACTAGGAGTTTGTGTTGGCACCCGTAGTGACCAGGTGGGAAGAACCAGTCAGAAGCTGCCAAGTCCCTTGCTCTCCCCAAGCTCCTCCCACTGCTTGTTGTAGTGACTCACCAACACTGATTGGGACAGAGGGGTCTTTGAATCTGTTTTTCTTTTTACTTTTTTTTTTTTTTAAGATTTTATTTATTTATTTGACAGAGATCACAAGTAGGCAGAGAGGCAGGCAGAGAGAGATGGGGAAGCAGGCTCCCTGCCGGGCAGAGAACCCGATGCAGGGCCTGATCCCAGGACCCCGAGACCACGACCTGAGCCGAAGGCAGAGTCTTCAACCCACTGAGCCACCCAGGCGCCCCTACTTTTTTTTTTTTTTTTTTTTTTTTAAAGATTTTATTTATTTATTTGACAGAGAGAAATCACAAGTAGGCAGAGAGGCAGGCAGAGAGAGAGGAGGAAGCAGGCTCCCTGCCGAGCAGAAAGCCCGATGCGGGGCTTGAACCCAGGACCTGGGATCATGACCTGAGCCGAAGGCAGTGGCTTAACCCACTGAGCCACCCAGGCGCCCCCCTTTTTTTTTTTTTTAAGATTTTATTTATTTGAGAGAGAGAGAGTGAATGAGAGAGCCGAGCACAAGCCAGGGGAGAGACAAAGGGAGAGGCAGGAGTAGACTCCCCGCTGAGCAGGGAGCCTGACTCTGGGCTGGATCCCAGGACCCTGGGATTATGACCTGAGCCCAAGGCAGATGCTTAACTGACTGAGCCACCGAGGTGCCCTCGAATCTGGTTTTCTTTCAGCTCTCCTGGGACCTGTTCTCTCTTTTCCTTTTTTTTTTTTTTTAAAGTTTGTTTACTTTTAAGTAGTCTCTAGCCAGCATGGGTGGGGCTGGAATTCACAACCCTGAGATCAAGAGTGGCATGCTCTTTCCAGCCAGCCAGGCTCCCTGTTTTTTCCTATTTTTTTAAAAAGATTATTTATTTATTTATTTGACAGACAGAGATCACAAATAGGCAGAGAGGCAGGCAGAGAGAGAGGGGGAAGCAGGCTCCCCGCTGAGCAGAGAGCCTGGTGTGGGGCTCAATCCCAGGACCCTGAGACCATGACCCGAGCCTAAGGCAGAGGCTTTAACCCACTGAGCCACACAGGCGCCCCCTTTTTTCCTGTTTTTTTTTTTTTTTTTTTTTTTTTTTTAAGATTTTATTTATTTGACAGACAAGTAGGCAGAGAGGCAGGCAGAGAGAGAGAGAGGAGCAAGCAGGCTTCCCGCTGAGCAGAGAGCCCGATGCGGGGCTCCATCCCAGGACCCTGGGATCATGACTTGAGCGGAAGGCAGAGGCTTTAACCCACTGAGCCACCCAGGCACCCCTTTTTTCCTGTTTTTTAAAGAGACAACATGCTTGACTTGACTTGTCCTGTTCCATTTTATAAAATGAATTTTTTATATCTTGGTATAAAATAGATTTTCTTTCTATTTACTCTGGTTTCCCCACCATTTCATTTTGAGAAATTTCAGATCTGTGGAAAGTTGGAAGAATAATATTACGAACACCTGAATACCAGTTGTTAACATTTTACCATATTTGTTTCTCTTTACACACGAAGACACATACACACCTTTTTTAAGATACTGGCACTTTATGCCTTAGTCTTTCATTCCCCCCACCCCCCAGTGGTGTCCTTATAATGCTAACTAAAAGTCCACATGAACCCTGGTCATCAGGCTTCTGGTCCTGAGGCCAAGGACAAGTGGTCAAGTTGTGTGTATACATTGTCCACACAACCATATGATATATGAAGTTGTGCCTTTTGTGCCCCTTCCCTGGCCATCTACCTTCTCACCCACACCTTCTCATCTTTTTTGTTGTTGTTGTTAAGATTATATCTATGGATTTATTTGAGAGAGAGTGAGCATGCTCGCGCATGAGCTGGGGGGGGGCAGAAGGAGAAGCAGACTCCCCGCTGAGCACAGAGCCCCGGTTGGCCCAATCCCAAGACCCCGAGATCATGACCCTAGCAGAAGTCAGATGTTCAACCGACTGAGCCACCCAGGTGTCCCACACCTTTTCATATTGAGGGCCTAAGCCTCTGAACTTCCTCCTCCCCCACTCCTTGCTCCCTCCCAGCCATGGATTCTTGGTCCCTTGGAGTTTCTGTGGCCTCCTTCATGACCCCATCCCAACCATTGGCACACTGAGAAGAATTAGTGCCACTGCCCTCATTGTACCCTGGTGAAAGGAGGCTCAGGAATGAGCCCCAGCCATGGCCACCTGATTCCCATTCCAGCCAATTGTTTCATTTTTTCAACTTCAAGTATTGGTTATAGTTCTCAGGGGTTTTTTGTTTTGTTTTGCTTGTATGTTTTTGTTTTAAAGATTTTATTTGAGAGCTAGAGGGAGTGGGGAGTGAGACTGGGAGGGGAGGGGCAAAGGGGGAAGGAGAGAGAATCTGAAGCAGACTCTATGCTCAAGGTAGAGCCTGATGTGGGGCTCCATCCCACAACTGCAAGATCATGACCTGAGCCAAAAACAAGAGTCAGGTGCTTAACCTAAAGCCACCCAGGCGCCCCTGTTTTTTGTTTGTTTGTTTTTAAAATAATCTCTGTTGCCATCATGAGGCTTGAATTCATGACCCTGAGATCAGGAGTCGCACACTCTACTAACTGAGCCAGTCAGACCCCCAAGTTCTCATTTTTGATTTTAGGAACTATCAAGTGAAGTATTTTTTTTTAAGATTTTATTTATTTATTTGACAGAGGCAGGCAGAGGGGGAAGCAGGCTCCCTGCTGAGCAGAGAGCCCGATGCGGGGCTCGATCCCAGAACCCTGGGATCATGACCTGAGCCAAAGGCAGAGGCTTTAACCAGCTGAGCCACCCCAGGCGCCCCGTGAAGTATTTTTTTTATAAGATTTTATTTATTTATTTGATATAGAGATAGCACAAGTAAGCAGAGTGACAGGCAGAGGGAGAGAGAGAAGCAGGCTCTCTGCCGAGCAGGGAGCCTGATGCAGGACTCGATCTCTGGACTCTAGATTCATGACCCGAGCCAAAGGCAGCCGCCCAACCAACTGAGCCACCCAGTTGCCCCTCAGGTGAAGTATTTTTTCATGGTAAAAGTACCTCCTGTTCTCCAGAAGGAGTTTATAGTGAGCATGACCAATGGTGACCTAGGGCAGACATGCCAGGCTTTCTTGCTTCTACTTTTGCTGTTACTCTGCAGTGCTCTCTGCCTTTCCTGCACCACAGTGTTGTCTTCTGGGCCCAGCTAAGGTACTTCTTCCTCGGGGAAGCTTTCTGCAGTTGTCCTGCACCCTCTCCCAGCCTCTGGCTCTCAGGGTTGGCTCCTCCCTGAAGGAGGCTGCTGACCTGTTGGGGACAGAGAGCTGCATAGCCCTGGATCGCCCTTTCTTAGGAGGTACCCCCTGCAGGAATCCTCCTTTGGTGTGTACTCTGTGCTAGGCTTAGGGATTAACTAAACTGTGCATCTTGGGTTTTTTGTTTTTTTGTTTTTAAGATTTTATTTATTTATTTGACAGAGATCACAAGTAGGCAGAGAGGTAGGCAGAGAGAGAGAGGGAAGCAGGCTCTCCCCCCGATGCGGGGCTCCATCTCAGGACCTTGGGATCATGACCTGAGCCGAAGGCAGAGGCTTTAACCCACTGAGCCACCCCGGTGCCCTGGGTCTTGTTTTTTTTCACTTGTGGTAATAACTGTCCACTGTACTAATCTTCTGGCTCCTATGACCCTCTCGTGCTTTGCCCTGTCTACTTCTCCTGTGCTGGTTCCTGTGCTCCCCGCCTCTGTGTGTCAGGGGGCATAAGTGTTCTGTCCTATATGTGGTCTCTCTGGGTCATAGACCTCTCCTTCGTTTCCGTACTGTGAATTATAAGGTAGTCAACTATACTTGGTACTTTGATTTTGAAAATTTGGACAAAATTGATGATTTCGTAGAAAATATATATTGACAGAACTTCACCCCTGCAAAAGAAAGTTATATTCTCCACAAAAACACGAAGCCTAGACATGTCCTGGAGTCATATCCTTTTATGAACAGACTCTAATGCCATTTAAGCTTTCAGAGCAGAGAAAGAGAAAGGGTCTCCAAAAAAAATTTTTTTTAAAGATTTTATTTATTTGACAGATAGCACAAGCAGGGGGAGGGGCAGGCAGTGAGAGAAGCAGGCTCCCCCCAAAGCAAGGAGCCTGATGAGGGGCTCGATGCCAGGACCCTGGGATCATGACCTGAGCTGAAGGCAGACCCTTAACTGACTGAGCCACCCAGGCGTCCCTAAAATACTTTTTGAAGTATACTATTTGAATTGGTGAAAAAAAGTTGAAAGCACCACTTTCTCCCTGCCTTCCCACATCACCTCCCCACCTCACCCCCTCACCATGGTAACTCTTTCAAAATTACTCTTCATCCCTATACTGTTTCTTTTTGTAAACACTAGTCCAGAATTCTGAAACCCCCAAAGCCCTGAAATTTGAAAGTTGTTTTGTTTTGGTTTTTTGTTCCACTATGTTGCTAAAACTTTGTAAGTGTATTCAGGAGGTCTCCTAGAGCTGTTTTTTTAGTTGGTAGCTGTCCAGTCCTTACTTTTGTGGGGGGATAGGGAACTCTGGGTTCGGCCACATTGCCATATTTTCACCAGTTTTTGTTTTTGTTTTTTAAATTTTGGTACCAATCTGTTAAACAACAAAGCCTGCCCTAAACTGATATGAGACTGATTTTACTTTTATCCTACTTAGTATATGTCTTTTACATTTTGCTTTGGAAATACTAATGAGTTTGGATGGGAGGTACAGACCCTGCAGGGGTGTGACATCATATGTGGCATGGGTGCTGTGTCTCTCCAGTTGAAACCTTTTGAATTCTGAAACATACTTGGCCCCCATTAGGGCACTCACTGGAGTTGAGTTGTGGTATCCTAGCAGCAGAGGCAGCCCTCCTTGCAGAGTGTTCTGTGCTCTTCATGCCCTCCACCTACTTTGTTGGTGCCCTGCTGTGATCTTAAACACATGATAAGATTTACCATCTTATATCTATTTTTTAGTGTACAGCTGAGTAGTGAAGTGTATTCATGCTGGTGCGGAAGGGGTCTCCATGCTGTTTACCACAGTAGCTGTCACCATTTTACATTCCCACCGGCAGTGCACCAGAGTTCCATTATCTCTGTAGTCTCAGCAACACGTATCATTTTCAGGGTTTTTTTGGTAGTCGCCATCCTAATGGTTATGAGGTATGGACTACTTCTTTTTTAAAAAATTTAATTTAATTTAATTTTTTATTATTTTTAAAAGATTTTATTTATTTATTAGAGAGAGAAAGAGATCACAGTAGGCAGAGAGGCAGGTAGAGATAGAGGGGGAAGCAGGCTCCCTGCTGAGCAGAGAGCCCGATGTGGGGCTCCATCCCAGGACCTTGAGACTATGACCTGAGCAGAAGGCAGAGGCTTAACCCACTGAGCCACCCAGGCGCCCCCCTGCCTTTTTTTAAGATTTATGTATTTTAGAGAGAGAGAGAGAGAGCGAGCACGTGCATGGGGATGGGGGGGAGAGGGAGGGAGAATCTCAAGCAGACTCCATGCTGAGCCCAGAGCCTGATGTGGGGCTAGATCTCAGGCCCCTGAGATCACAACCTGAGCTGAAACCAAGAGTTTCAGCTCTTGGGGTGCTTGGGGTGCCTGGGTGGCTCAGTCGTTAAGCGTCTGCCTTCGGCTCAGGTCATGATCCCAGAGTCCTGGATTTGATCTCCACATTGGACTCTCTGCTCTGATAACCTGTTTCTCTCTCTCTCCCTCTGCCTGCTGCTCTCCCTGCTGTGCTATGTCAAATAAATGAATAAAATCTTTTTTTTTTTTTTTTTTTTTAAAAGGAGTTTGTTGCTTAATTGTGCCACTCAGGCACCAGGCATCCATTTTTGGTTAAAACAGCAAAAACAAAAGGGGTGGATATATATTTTATTTTTCTTTCAACCTTTTTTTCCCTCCCTAACTCTTATTTTGAAAGCTGTCAGGGATGCCTGGGTGGCTCAGTTGTTTGAGCGCCTGCCTTTGGCTCAGGTCATGATCTCAGGGTCCTGGGATTGAGTCCTGCATCAGGCTCTCTGCTCAGCGGGGAGTGGTGAGCCAAGGGGCAACTCTGTTTCTTGAGAGGGCCAATGATGAGCATGCTTCTTCCTTTCCCTGCCCTTGTGCTCTTGCTCTTTCTCTCTCTCTCTGTCAAATAAATAAATAAAATCTTAAAAAAAAAAAAAAGGCAATGCTATAGAAGAGCTGAAAGATCCGTACAGTGAGAGTGAACAGCCTGTGCCCTTCACCTAGATTCATCAGTTAGCATTTTGCATATTTGCTTCAGGGTAAGTTGGGGATATAACAGTTTCTCTGGAAATACTTCATTGCACTTCCAAGAATAAGAGCTTTCTCCACTTTATCTGTAAGAACATTGTAAATCTCAGAACATTTATAGTCCTTCCATAATTTTATCTGATACTGAGTCCATTTTCACATTTTCTTAATTGTCCCCCAAATATATTCTGTCTCCTTCCTTCTTACCCTCTTCATTCAGGATCCAGTCAAGGTCCACACATTGCAAGGACACCCCAGAGAGTCAGTCAGTGTACCACAGAGCACAGGAAAGCACCATGAGGGGGTGCGTGTGGAATAAAATGTGTATGAACAAATGTGACATGCCAGTGCCAGCTCTGTGAGCAGGTGACCTCCAAGATATCTACAGACACACAGAGGCTGGCTTGTGAGATAGAAGAATCCATCGTGTCCATCACAGAGATGCCAGCTCTCTCTGCATCAGTCTGTATGTGTAATGCATTCCTCATAAAAATACCAAGAGACTTTATGGGGGGATGTGGGAGGATTGCACAAACTGATTCTAAAGTCCAGATTTTCAAAAGCAAGCAATGGCCAGGAAGTTACTGAGAAGCTAATAAAAGGAGACTCGCCCTACCCTACGGTCACACATGTTATGGAGCTGCAGTAATGGAGCTGCAGAAGCAGACCGCTTCTGGTGGCCGAAGAGATGTGGGAACATTACTGGGGAAGTAGTGACTTTGAACACAGACACAAGCCTGCCAGGAACTTGGTGTGTGGCAAAGAGGGCATCCCTACTTGGGGAAGGAGATGATGGGGTGGCCCTCTCAAGAAACAGAGTTGCCCCTTGGCTCACATGTTGTACCAAAATAAACTTAAGGTGGAACAGTTTGTTGTCAAATGATCTTTTATGGAAATATTTTCCTTTGTAGTTCTTAAGTAGCTGGGCATTCCTCCAAACACAGCACTGTTGATGTCGCCTATGATGTCATGAGGGTGGCAGCCGTCAGCATTGCAAGCCACAGCAGGATCACTTTAATGGTTCCAGAGAGTGAGTTCTCTGGCTAACGTGTTGATACCCTCATCAAAAGTGACAGTTCCACTGTGCTTTATGTGTTTCTGCTTCTTTCTGTCTCTTGGGGGGTTCCTTGAGGGTTTTGATAATCAGGGCAGAGGCAAAAGGTACCATTTCAATCCAGGCCTGTCTGTACTGTGTTTGTTTTAAATTTTAAGTAGGCTCCAACCCCAACCTGGGCTCAAACTCACAACTCTTGAGATCAAGACTTGGGTGCTTAACCAGCTGAGCCACCCAGGTAGTCTGGGGCCTGTCTGCTCTAAAGGATTAGTTTCACTGTAATCCTCAAACCCTTTCCATCACTGGTTGCCTTGGTGATGTCATCACTAACCTTTTTTTTTTTTTTTTTTTAAATCACTAAACTTTTTTGGAGACAGTCCCAGGGGGCCAATCTTGGGGGCCAGGGCAGACATGGCACCGACTTCCTCACCAGTGCACCTCAGATGTAAGACTTTGATCTCATTGGGGTCAAACTTGGTGCATGGCAAAATGCATCATAAAATCAAAAGATTTGAGGTAGAAAAAAAAAGTTCTACTCGTTCGAAGATGGGCAGATTTCGTCAAATTGACAAGATAGAGACTAACAGAAATTGGACAAAGAATCTGGACTGTTCAAAAAAGAATATAGAGAGGCGCCTGGCTGGCTCAGTGAGTTAAGGCTGTGCCTTCGGCTCAGGTCATGATCTCAGGGTCTGGGATCGAGCCCCATGTTGGGCTCTCTGCTCGGTGGGGAGTCTGCTTCCCCCTTTCTCTCTGCCTGCCTCTATGCCTACTTGTGATCTCTGTCTGTCAAATAAATAAACAAAATCTTTTTTTTTAAAGATTTTTTTTTTTAGAGATTTTATTTATTTATTTGTCAGCGAGAGAGAGAGAGAGAGAGAGAGAGAGAGAGCACAGGCAGGCAGAGTGGCAGCAGAGGCAGAGGGAGAAGCAGGCTCCCTGCTGAGCAAGGAGCCCGATGTGGGACTCGATCCCAGGATGCTGGGATCATGACCTGAGCTGAAGGCAGCTGCTTAACCAACTGAGCCACCCAGGTGTCCCAATAAACAAAATCTTAAAAAAAAAAAAGGGGGAGAGAATATTGAAATGGCACTTTAAAGGGTGCCTGGCTGGCTCATTTGGATCTCAACTGGGTCTCGGGGTCATGAGATTGAGGCGCACGTCGGGCTCTGCACTGAGTGTGGAGCCTGCTTAGGATTCTCCCTCTCTCTCTCTAAGGAAAAAAAAGTAACCCGGGTATATTGCGTTGTAGGTTAAATCAACCATGGTAGCGCTGTGTATACCATTAAGGAGCCATTTCCAAGATGCATTGTTAAATCACAATGTAACGTAGAATATAGAGTACTTGGACTGCCTTTGGGTGCGGTGCTGCCCTGGGAAGGGCAACTGATGGCCTAGAGCAGAGCAGAGCAGAGGAGGAGGGCAAGAGGAAAACTTTCACCCTCCTGTGTATTTTAAGTCTTGTACTGCTATATACATTACCTAGTTGAAAAATAAACAAAATGTAAAAATAACTTCTCTGCCCTCTCTGTGTGGCTGTCATGTTCAGCCCTGCTGCCTCCCCTGACCACCAGGCTCTTTCGCCCCAAACAGCTTATTAACTGGCTCCCCAGGATGCCTCAGAGGCATCTCACTGATGGTGACTCCGACCTCACTCTGACCCCTTTCCTCCCAAATCCTGTCAGCCCAGCTAACCCAGCCAAAGGGCCCTGGTTCCTACAGTGCTCTTCTAGATTCAGTCCTTCAACATGCTCTCCCTGCCACTGGGCCCTCCCTAGGCCTGCAGGAAACCTTTTGCCTGAAAAGTCTGCTCACATTGCCATCCTAGGTAAAATTTGCCGACAGAGCTTTGTTATGCTTGGATTTCAATCCTGATTCAGTCTTGACTTGGGGGAAGCAGGATCTGGCCCTGACTCACCTGCTCACTTCCTCCTTGTGCTGGCCTGGCTGCCTGTGTACTGAATTCATCCCTGCTCCAGGACTTGAGCTCCTAATTCCTCCGCCTGGAATGCCATCCACTGGCTGGTGAGGTGCCATCCAGCCCTGTCTCGGCCTATCCCTGCTCCTCCTCATTCTCTCCCTGCTCCCCCTCTTCCAGCTGGGCACTCCTAGATCAGCATTTCCGCACTCAGAAATCCCTTGTTCTTTACTTGCTGTCCTCCCTAGCATCAAACTCCTTGTAAGTAGGAGTCTTAACTACTTTACTTGACAGTTAATCCTTTGACTCTAAATGGTGCTGGCATTTAGTTAGGTGCTCAGTATATTTTGAATGGATTGACTTTTTTGACTTGTTTCCCATTTATTCATCCATCCATTCATTCATGACGTGTTCTGGGCTGCAGCTGTAATCCAGGAAGTGTATTGTGGATGCAGCAGAAAGCAAGCTGGATGTTGTCCCTGGCTCCAGGAGTCTCAGGTGCCACACCCTGCAGCACGTGAAATGTGGACAGTGATTTCTAGGGTGGCTGTCCAAACTTGATCAGGAGCTGGTGGGCACCTTCCGTGGTAAAACTCAGTGCTCAGCGCAAACCACTGTTCTTTTGCACATCACTGCTGGGTCAGTCTGCCTCCTGCTCCCCCTTGCTCTCTACAGGCTGGGCTGGTATCCTAATTGATACCGATTTGCTCATTGTGGGGCTTGAACTCATGACCCTGAGATCAAGACCTGAGCTGAGATCAAGAGATGGACACAGACTGAGCCACCCAGACGCTGCTATGATTGATACAGATGGATATGACAGCACTTTTTCATGTTTTTACTTTGCAGAGGGATGTTTGCTGGGGGATTGAAGGAGATGGAGCAGGAAGAGGTGCTGATCCACGGTGTGTCCTACAATGCCATGTGCCAAATCCTGCATTTCATTTATACCTCTGAGCTGGAGCTCAGCCTGAGCAATGTCCAGGAGACGCTGGTCGCCGCCTGCCAGCTGCAGGTGAGGCTGCCCTCGCTCCAGCAAAGCAGACCCCACCCCAGGGGGTGATCCCCAGGTGTCTGCCGGACAGTGGCGTGAGGGGGATCATCAGGTGAGGATACCAGGCAGCAAAGGAGACTGCAGGTAGGGCAGAGGCTCGCAGGTGGTGCACGGCTCAGCCAGCCCTGGGCACCGAACCATAGCTGCTCCAAACACCTCCAGGCCCAGGCTCCTTTGCCCTCTGCCCTTCTGCTGGTTCCTTTCCTTCTGCCTGGGTCTCCCCGCCCCGGAGAAGATCCCACATGTAAACATGTAGGCCAACCCTGAGGCAGGTGTGTGATGTCCCTCGGTGTCAGATGAAGCCGAGCTGCCCCCACAGCTGCCCAGGCCTTTTCTGCTCATCCACCCCACTTGGCCTCTCCAGTTTCTTTGAAACTACTTTTCGTTTTTGTCATTGAATTTTGAATACTTGTTTTCCTACAGAACTCAGAAAGTTTTCTGAGGCTTTGACAGCGTGACTTACGTTTTGGAAGGCTGTGTGACCTCGGTGGCGTTGGTGCAGTCACGCAAGGGCTGGGCTTGCACGTGCCTTTGCTTTCAGGAGCCGTTGTCAGATGGTCTCATCTGGCTGAAGAGATGTCTCATCTTATATTTGTTGAAAATGAAAGTGAAATGCTATGCTGAATTCATTATCCTGACCTTTTTTCAGGTCAGAACACGTTTGGGGCCATCAGCAAAAACTCAAGTCAGGAAAGCCAAGCTGTTCAGGGGTGTCTGGAGCCCTCACACTGCGGCGGGGCCCCAACAGTTCCCTGCGCCGTCTCTCTCAGATGGGGGGTGGGGGACACTTGGCCTTTGCTTGCTGGGCTGGTTTGACCCTGGCTTGCCATATGCAATGAGTAGATGAACTTGAGCCAGTGCTCCTGAGCACGTTAGCACTTCTGAGGCCATTGTGGGGGCAGCACGGGATGTAGAGCCTCTGCTTTACCTCGAGCAGCTCAGCTTTTGGGGGTTTTATTTTTAACATAGTGGGCTTCTATGCAGTGTGTTTAAAGCAAGTCTTACTTGGTATAACAGTTCCAAGTCCATAGGCCCACCATGGTCATGTTTGTTCATGTAGCCAGTGACCATGTGCTCCCCTTGTACTGTGCCTGGCCCTAGCTCAGGATCACACTGTTCCTGGTGTCCCCAGAGACCTGGATCTGAATCCCGGCAAGACTGTCACCACAGGGTAACTCCCAGAAAGGGCTCCTTCCAGGCCTCTCATGGGGCTCCTGCACTGGGCAGGCCTGGGGTGATTCCTCTGTAAGCTTTCCTAGCAGAGGACACCCCTGTTGTGACAGTGAGGATGGGAAAGAGAGGGTGACACGGCCCCTGGGTTCTTCAGAAGGTGCTTCTCATGCCCACTGAGGGCTCTTTGCTCACACTTCTCCCCAGAACCTCGTCAGTGTCCTAGCCCACGACAGATCAGAAGTAGTATTTTAGGAAGAAGAGGCAAAGCAGAAGTGCCGGGCAAGAGAGAAAATGGGTAGTTGAGTGAAGACTTCCAAGACCTAACAGAGCCCTACGGGGACATTCCATCTGGGTCAGACACATGCCTGGCACTTCGCAGGTTTCCATTCAGCTCTTGGCTAATGACCTGGAAAGCACGGAGTGTTTTTGAAATGAGAAAAAATATAAAGATAAGATTTTACACATTTATGGTTAAGCGTCACATACCAGCAGAATTACTTTATGTGTACCAGTTAATTTGTCGATGATGAGTGAAGTATTCCCTTTTTTTTTTTTTAAGATTTTATTTATTTATTTGACAGAGAGAGACCACAAGTAGATGGAGAGGCAGGCAGAGAGAGAGAGAGGGAAGCAGGATCTCCGCCGAGCAGAGAACCCGATGCGGGACTCGATCCCAGGACCCCGAGACCATGACCCGAGCCGAAGGCAGCGGCTCAACCCACTGAGCCACCCAGGCGCCCCAGTATTCCCACTTTTAGAGCAATTTCAAAATCCTCTTTTCCTACAACTTAGCAAAGCCTGGGCAGCTTCCCTAGAGCCCTCCTCTCTGTGTCCTTCACCCGGCCCTGCTCTGATTGTCTCAGCACTGTTCCTTCTTGCCCTCCTTTCAACCCACCAGTTCTGCATGATTGGAAAAGGACAGGTTTCGGCCACCCGGGGCCCCTGTGCTAACCAGAGTCGTGCAGGCCTCTCCCCAGGCAGGATGGCTTCTAGCCTTTCAAGAACTGAGTGGGATTCACAGGAAGGGTGCTGGGTGAGCATCTGAAATGGCCTGCTGGCAATTCCTAGCTCCTGGGGGGTTCAGGGCCCTGCTACTGGGATGGGGGTGGGTTCCCTGGGGCTGCAGCTTGGGCTGAGCCCGCAGTTGTTGGTGGGGGGCGGGGGAGAAGAGAGCTGGATGACTTGTAGACAGCCTGGGGTCCCAGGTGCCTTCCAGAGCAGGGGTGGCTGATGTGGTGGCTGCTGAGCTGCCTCTTGATTCTCTGGAGATTCACTACTTTTTTTTTTTTTTTTAAAGATTTTATTTATTTGTCAGAGAGAGAGAGAGCGAGCGAGCACAGGCAGACAGAGTGGCAGGCAGAGGGAGAAGCAGGCTCCCCACAGAACAAGGAGCCTGATGTGGGACTCGATCCCAGGACCCTGGGATCATGACCTGAGCCGAAGGCAGCGGCTTAACCAACTGAGCCACCCAGGTGTCCCTGGAGATTCACTACTTTTGATATGAAAGGGTCTGCTCTGTGCCAGATAGTTCCTGGGTACAGTCTCATTTCCAATTTATTCCTCCCCACTTATAGAGGAGGAAACCGAGGCTCAGAGCAGTTAAGAACGTGCCACAGATCTCTTCCAAGCCTGGATTTAGACCCAGTCAGTCTGCAGTGAGCCCCAGTCGCCTCTAGAGCTGGGGGAGAACAGCAGCGCCACATCTCCACTTCAGGAAAGGTTGGGGGGAGCATTGGGGGGCCAGCTGTAGCCAATGGCTGTTACGCTCTGTCTCCCTCACCCAGACACTGTTCCCAGCCCAGGCTTGAACGGGGCTTGTTCTCTTTACAGATCCCAGAGATCATCCATTTCTGCTGTGATTTCCTCATGTCCTGGGTGGATGAAGAGAACATCCTTGATGTCTACCGGCTGGCGGAGCTGTTTGACTTGAGCCGTCTGACTGAGCAGCTGGACACCTACATCCTCAAAAACTTTGTGGCCTTCTCTCGGACTGACAAGTACCGCCAGCTTCCCCTGGAGAAGGTCTACTCCCTCCTTAGCAGCAACCGCCTGGAGGTCTCCTGCGAGACCGAGGTGTACGAGGGCGCCCTGCTCTACCATTACACCCTGGAGCAGGTGCAGGCCGACCAGATCTCACTGCACGAGCCCCCCAAGCTCCTGGAGACAGTGCGCTTTCCCCTGATGGAAGCTGAGGTCCTCCAGCGGCTGCACGACAAGCTGGACCCCAGCCCGCTGAGGGACACGGTGGCCAGCGCACTCATGTACCACCGCAACGAGAGCCTGCAGCCCAGCCTGCAGGGCCCTCAGACAGAGTTGCGCTCGGACTTCCAGTGCGTCGTGGGGTTCGGGGGCATTCACTCCACACCGTCCACTGTCCTCAGCGACCAGGCCAAGTACCTGAACCCCCTGCTGGGAGAGTGGAAGCATTTCACCGCCTCCCTGGCCCCCCGCATGTCCAACCAGGGCATCGCAGTGCTCAACAACTTTGTGTACCTGATCGGAGGGGACAACAATGTCCAGGGCTTCCGCGCCGAGTCCCGGTGCTGGAGGTAGGCGAGGTGCTCAGCTGAGGTTTGGTCTGTGGGTGATGCTGTCGTGCGGGAGTTACGGGATCTGCGGGCTCAGAGGCTGCTTGTCAGGGGGGCTTTTGCGAGGGCTGAGGCACTAGCCTTATAAATTAATCTGTGGCTTGCTGGGGTGCACCGCCTTATAAAGTCCAGGTTAATTTGGAGAGTTCGGCCGTGATGAGGCAAGGAAGAAGGCACCAGGCGTGCTTGTTTTCACTCTTGTCTTCTTCTCAAAGCCACTCATTGTGGGTCACACACCCGGCTGTCTTGTGGGGGAGAGGCTAGGTTGTGAATGACTGTGCACTTGGACCGGCTGGACAGGGATTGGCCTCGGAAGTAGGGGACTGAGTTGCCAGGAGCACTGGGCAGGGCAGCTGCTCCTTGTGTCTTGCCCTCTCCAGCTTTGACATGTCTCATCCCAGGTTCCCTTTGCCCGTCAGCTGTGCTCCCCTCTCTTAACCACAGCCCCTGGTGGAGAGTGGCTTCCTGTCCTCCCTCCCTCTTTTGTAGTATAGAGTCCTCAGCCCAGGGGACCGAAAAAGCCAACAGGCATCAATGAGCCTCATGTGAGATTTCATTACCCCTGCCTGCCCTGGCGCCCGTGGTGTTGGTGGGCTCGGGGTCCCCCGAGGTCTTCTGAGCAGGCAGTTTCCCAAGAGCGAGAGGTGTGATGTACTATGTATGTTTTTTCTATATGTTAGGTCTTTATACACAGTTCATCGTTCATAGCTTCCAAAACCCTTGGAATTTCCTAAGAGGAGAGCACTGATTCTGTCTTTTGCTGTTAAGAGAGTTATTGTGAGAATGGCACCTCCAAGCGCCTTCCCTAGGAACTACACTCTGCATTTTAGCATCAAGCGGCCAGAACTTTGAACTTTGTGACTCTGGAAGCCCCTGAGTGTGAGGGGTTGCTGGTCCCCAAGAGAACCAACCCTGCCCCTTAGAAGGTTGGAATTTTAGTCATGCCCTTGGACATTGGGGAGAGGAAAATGGCCTGTCGTTGAATCAGTTGCCAATGGCCAGTGATTTAATCAAGTGTGCCTATGTAGCGAAGCCTTCATAAAAACCCAAAAAGAGAGGGTTGGGAGAGCTTCGGGGTTGGCGACCACCCAGTCTGGAGGTGCTGGGAAAGTGACACACCGTCCTGGAGCGGGTGTGGAAGCTCCCTGCCCTTTCCCCAGACCTTGCTCTTTGTATCTCTTTCTATCTGGCTGTTCTGATTTATATCTTTTTATAATAAATGGGTAATCTAGTAAGTGTAATGTTTCTCTGAGTTCTGTGAGCTGCTCTGGCAGATTAATGAAACCCAAGAAAGGGGGTTTTGAGAATCTCTGATTTATGGCCAGTTGGCCAGAGGTACAACCTGGTGCTTAAGATTGGCATTGTGGGCTGGAGGGGGTTACTGGAGCCTCCCGTTGGTAGCTGGTAGGTCAGAAGCGTAGATAACAGGCTGGGCTTGTGACTAGTGTCTGAAATGGGAACAGTGGGGTAGGGCGGTACCAGCCTGTGGAGTGAGCCATCGTACTGTGGGATCTGATGCACCTCCAGGTAGGTAGCGTTGGGATTGAGTTGAATTGTAGGACACTTAGTCGGCATCCAGAGGATTGCTTATCGGTGTGGAGAAAATGTCATGCTCCCCGTCCCAACACACACATTGGAATTGAGTGCAGGAACCCAAAAGGGGGTTTTGTGGACTATCCTGGTCTGTAGGATGCTTCCGGCTCTGTCAGTCTATTGAGCTGTAGGATGCTTCCGGCTCTGTCACTCTATTGAGCTATCCATTTTTGGGGGCAGAACAGAGGAATCAGGGTAGATCCCCACAGCCTCAGCTACCATTAGGTGTCCAGGGCCCCTCCACTGTACTTTGGTTTGATTTTGTGGGATTTGATGTGTGTGGGAAGTCTCCATCTTTTGCAAGCTGAAAGAAAGCTGGCACTGCAGAGAGAGAGAGTGCCAGCTGCTTCCATGGCTGTGAGTTAGGTACTGACCAAGTTCACATTCATGTTTCCTTCTTTGGAGATGGGGGTGGGGTCTGGCCTGTCCTTGCCTCTTGGAAGTGAGCATGAGGTGACTGTGAGGAGAGAGCCCCAGCCCCTTCTGCCTTCTGGGCTCCAGGAAGCAATCACCTCTGTTAAACTGAAGAGACCCAAAGCTTGGCAGCTCAACTGCAGTTAAACACAGGACAGGCTGAGTTCAGAAAGGAGGAAACAATATGTTCATTTTCTCCCTAACCAAATACCCTCCACAGTGGGTGTGGCAGCACCAGGTTCAGCCTTCCCTCGAAAAGCTTCGAAGCTGCTTTTTTAGGGGCCTGTTTCCGTGTTGGGAAGGCCAAGGCCAGACCTCCCTGCTGCGAGCAACCCACAGACCTGCAAAACAGACCTCTCCAGGGTGTTGTGGTCACCAGTTCTTATCATACAGTGGGGTGGTTGTGTGCCCACAGGGAGGCCGTGGGGCTTTCCCACAGCGGGGGCTGCTGCCTGCCCTTGGTCTGCCCTTTTACTGACTTGCTATCAGTTTCACTCAAGACCGGTGTAAATTTCCCAAGCCAAACTCTGGAAAATGCTAGTATCAGCAGCGATGTTTGATAACCACAGCCTCAAACTCCAGTGACAAGGTTGGGTCATCGTGGCAGGTGGGGTGGGTGAGACCTGCCTGGCAGGGGAGGCACCATGAAGGGGTTGGGGTGCCATGTCTGCCTGGGTGGTGGCAGGACCCTGGGGTCTGTCACTTCTACAGGGTGGGAGTTCCATCAGTCTCCTCGTAGACTTCTAAAACTGCTGGATGGATATTAATTGGAATGGTGTAAGAGTCTGGTTCTCTCCTTTCTCCCATTCCTTAGTTTATGAGCCTTAGATCTACAGACTCTCGGAATACAAGAAGACAAAATTTGCAATTAGGGCTTGCACTTGGGGTGCTAGAGACTTCTCAGGTTATGTCAGAGCATTGGTATCCAGGACCTGCATGTAAGAAGTCAGCTGTCTTGGAGCAAATTGTATTGTACTCCCCGCTACTTTTCAAAGTCTACGTTACTCCACTTTGCTCTTGTGAAAGACCTACATTAGTGCCTGTTTTCGCTAACCAGTAGAATTCCAAAGAGAATTTTCGCTTTTACAAAAAGAAGATTAAAAGCGAAGATAGTGTTCAGCATTGGTTTTTCAGCAAGCCTGTACAGAGGCAGCATGC
The DNA here is from genome assembly GCF_902655055.1 of Lutra lutra. NCBI lineage: Eukaryota > Metazoa > Chordata > Mammalia > Carnivora > Mustelidae > Lutra > Lutra lutra. Next base: position 64,659,948 of record NC_062289.1, on the reverse strand, counting down.
ACCCTTGAGCGAGAGTGGGCCCTCCAGGCGCCTTCCCTGGAAACTATAGTCAGCCTCTCAGCATCAAGTGGCCGGCGCTTTGAACTCTGTGAGCATTTGTGCTTTGTCTCCGTTTCTTTTGTGCCTCCATTAGCAAGCAGTGACCTAAGGTATCAGAAAGGCCCTAAGAACGGTTATTTTTTGGGTCTGGAAACACTTTCATTTTTTTCCCATGTGAATTAATTGTATTTGCTTTGTTTTATGCCATTTCAGCTTTTGAAAGGTTCCCAAGGAATACCCTACTTTCAGATGGGGGGATCTGCGCTGACTGTCCACCTCACCCATGGTCTGTTGGACCCTTCTTAAAATAGCAACTTGTTTTCTCCCTCAGGCATTTCTGTGGCTATTCATATTTCAAAATATATTTTAAAAATTTCCTTGATTATAATGGATATTGTTAATAGGCATGGGAATGCTTAAGTTGTGGAAACACAGAAGAAAAATGGTCTGCCCGATTTAACAAAGACCTCAGAGCGTTTCTTTTTGACTCTAGCTTGCACTTCTGAGTTTGCAATAGGGCGATTCAAAATCTGCCTTAAAGTGACTAAAACTGTTTATATCTTTATATAGCTCCTTTTTGTTAAAAAAACATTACTTGAGGATTTATTCCAACAAAGTAGAAAATCCAATAAAACGGAAAATGTGGAATATAGGACACAGTGGAGAGATAAGAAGTGAGCACAACTGCGGTTGCGTCTAAATTATTGATGTATAGTGTGTGTATGTGTAGTGTGTTCTGTGTGTGTGTGTGTCTGAAACCACAAAGCCATATGAATGCATCCAAGGAAGCTGTGAGGGCAGGAGACCAGAAGGAAGCAAGCGGAAGCATCTGGTGGGTATTATCTCACTCTGGTGGAAGATGCTGACTTGCACTTGACCAGAAATAGGGTTGGGGGAGACATGGACATGAATGAGTGTCGTGCACAGGAAAGGCAGTGGGAAGCGCCCATCCCAGTCACTTGGCAGGGCCTCCGTGAGTGCTGAGCCCCTGGAATGGCCTTGCTGCCTGTCTCTAGCTAGACCTTGGACTGGCTCGCCCCGGGCCCTTCCTGGTCTCTCTGTGAGAGAGCTCTGCCCTCCCAGCCCCTGCTGTCCAGTGGATCATGACTTCTGGGTAGATCACCCTCTCTGTACCTCTACAGTTGAAAGAAGCGTGCTTGTGCGGAGTTTCCCTTCGGGTTCCCTGCCTGATCCACATTGGGTGGCCAGCGATGACTGAATGATTGCACTGTTGGTAATTTTTGTTTAATTCTTTGAGCAGACAGTGCGCTATCTGCCCCGAGCTACAGTGAGGACTAGGAATACAGACTTGAACCAGTCCTTTACAAACTCCCTTCCGGTGTGACAAGGACCCTTTTCATGTGCATTGTCCTTTCTGAGTCCTTGTGAAGCTTTCATAGGCAGGCGGCATCCTCCCGTCCGCCAGGCGCAGAAACTAAATGAATGCTGGAGCGGGGAGAACTGATGCCTGCACGCACCCGGCTGGACCGGGGCAGACCAGCTCCCAAACCCGGGTCTCTGTGACCCGTGCGCATGTGCTTTCTCTCCTGTTTGCCCCAGCCGTTGAGGTGTTCTGTTTCCTGCCATTCCTCCCTGGCAGGGAGGAGCTGGCTGAAAGGCGCAGGCAGGCAGGAGGAGCCGCAGAGCACATCTCACTCGTGCTTTGGGGCAAAGGTTGAAATCCGTCTGTCCGCCAACCTTATGTGGCACCGACCAAAGAAAACTGTTCCTTCTCTAATGAGCCATTGAAGTTCAGCTCATCCCCTTGGAGTTGGTCTTTCCGTGGAGAAACAAAAACCACTTATCTGAAAGCAGCTATAATTATGCATGAGCTCTTGAGGAAGGAGACTCCAGAAGCAGGCACTCAGAACTGGTACCAGAGTGGACGACCAGGGGAAAAGGGCCAGACTCAGTTTGGTGGGGAGAGTGGACTCTCGGGCTCGGGCTCACAGGGTCCTGGTCACTTAAGGCTCTGTAATCCTCCGTATTCACCCAAATAGCATACCTGCCTGCATGTCCCGCAAAGTGCCAGGCCTGGGGCATGGAGTGGGGCAGGGCTGAGTGCCGGCAAGGCAGGTGTAGATTGGCCTGTGAAGGGCCTCAGCTGCTAGGCTAGGTGAGGATTTTGGTATGAGTGGGGGCTTGCTGGTGAGCGTGGGATCGGGTGAGCAGAGGGAGTACGGGCTTCCGTTCGGACTGGTGAGCAGCCAGCTGGAGAGGGCTAGGAGGCCTTTGCCGTGTGGGTCCAGCATGCCCGAGGACAAAGTGAGGGGTGATGTGGATCTCCCAGGAAGGCTGGGCTGAGTATGCAAATGGGCTGAGTATGCCTGGGCTGAGTATGCAAATGAAGGCCTTCAAAGGCTCCTGAAGGGCAGAGGACTCTCAGGGCTGTGGGAGGGGGTAGTTGCACAAAGGAGCTCGGAATGAAGCTGCTGCTTGGGGATATGACTTTTTGCAAAGGATGATGAAGAAAGAAGACGGGCTCCTGGCCATGCCTTCCAGGCTCTGTGCTAGAGACACACCCATGTTCAGGCATGTAGTGGCCTGCTGGTGTGGTTGTAGATGGGCATGTGCTGGTGTGTTGGGGCAGCTGGGGGGTGGCGGGTTCAGGGTACAGTGGTAGAACAGAAGGTGTGGGCCTGCTGGGCAAACTTTCTGGCCTATCAGTGATGCACTGCCCTCGTGTTCCCTCAAAAGGTATGACCCAAGGCACAACCGCTGGTTCCAGATCCAGTCGCTGCAGCAGGAACACGCCGACCTGTGTGTGTGTGTGGTGGGCAGGTACATCTATGCGGTGGCGGGCCGCGACTACCATAATGATCTGAGTGCCGTGGAGCGTTACGATCCCGCCACCAACTCCTGGGCTTACGTGGCTCCGCTCAAGAGGGAGGTAAGGAAACCCCTCCCAGAGGGGCCTTTTCCTGCCCTCTTTCCTTCTAGGGTGTGCAGAGAGAGTGGATGGCCAAGCTGGGGAACCAGAACTAGTGGGTACCTCCAAAGACTCTGCATTGTGATTGGGTCAGGGGACCCCTGGAGTTCATACAGCCTCCTGGGGAGAACCTCACCAAGTGCACACCAGATCCCGTTCCCGGAATTTCATCCCCATCTTGGTCTCGCCACCTTGATCCCAGGAAGCTGCTTTATTTTTTCTTTTCTTAAAGATTTTATTTGAGGGCTCTTGGGTGGCTCAGTGGGTTAATAAGCCTCTGCCTTCGGCTTAGGTCATGATCTCGGGGTCCTGGAATCGAACCCCACATCTCTCTGCTCTCTGCTCAGAGGGGAGCCTGCTTCCTCCTCTCTCTCATTCTGACTGGCTCTCTGTCTACTTGTGATCTCTGTCAAAGAAATAAATAAAATCTTTAAAAAAAAAAAAAAGATTTTATTTGAGAAAGAATCTGAAGCAGACTCCTTGATCGTGGAGCCCGACATGGGGCTGGATCCTATGACTGCGAGATCAGGACCTGAGCTGAGACCAAGAGCTGGAAGTTCTACTGCCTGAGCCACCCAGGCGCCCCCCCCACCCGACCCCTCAAGGAAACTACTTTAATCCTGCAGTTCAAATGTCGACAAAAACCTTCCCCTTGTCTATCTCTCAGCATAGTTGAGCTGGTCTGAAGTGTGTTCAAAGATGTTGTTAGAGAGGGCATGGGAGTCTCCAACTCCAAAGGCTTCCTGGAGGGTGGGGCCTTTTAAAAGGCCAAAACACCACTTTAGAGTTGTATTTCACATTTGTTTGCTTGTTTTTAAAGATCATGTGTATCCAGGGGTATCCCTGGGCACTCTAGAGGCAGAGGATGGCATGGGGACACGTGGGGCAGTTGTCCAGGCTCTGCCGCAAGATCTCCTGCCCCCCCCCCTTTTTTTAAGAGTTTATTTATTTATTTGACAGACGGAGATCACAGGTAGGCAGAGAGGCATGCAGGGTTGGGGGGGGGGGAAGTAGGCTCCCTGCTGAGCAGAGAGCCCGATGCAGGGCTCCATCCCAGCATCCCAGGATCATGACCTGAGCTGAAGGCAGAGGCTTTAACCCACTGAGCCACCCAGGCGCCCCGATCTCCTACCTTTCTGAACCTCTTTCCACACCTCCTCTTACCTCTGTCCCCTCTCCAATCCCCCCAAGGCTGTAGTCTTTGACCTCAGGGGGCTGAGGTCTCCCTGATGGGTCCAGCTCTTCTCCATGGCCCACAAGGGCTCCGAGGCTGGGGGTTTCCTCCCAGGCAGGGAAAGCTGGCCTGCTCCTTGCTCCTCCACTTCCCTGGGGAAGGAAGTGCCTCTAGTGGGGTACTCCTTCCCCTCATTCTGGAGAAAGGAAGAGATTTTGCATGGGAAAGATCAGGGGGTCCTTGAGACCTGATGGACCCCTGAATTCTCTTCTGGAAAGGAATGAGTAGGAATGGAGGCTGTTGGGCTCCAGGGGTTCTTTGTCTGGAAAGTGCAGTTCTCCGATGTGGCCACAGAGGGGCAGCCTCGGTGTTCAACCAGGTTCTCCCCGTCAATGTTACTTCTTTCTTACCATTTATTTGTTCAGCTACTATTTATTAAGCACCTACCATATACAAATCCCTGGGGATCCAGTGGTGTTAAAAGATGAGAAAAGTACCCCTCCAGACCATGGTGTTCACAGCCTAATAGAGAGACCACTCTTTTTTTTTTTTTTTTTAAGATTTTATTTATTTATCTGACAGAAAAAGACACGTTAAGAGAGGGAACACAAGCAGGGGGAGCAGCAGAGGGAGAGGGAGAAGCAGAGTCCCCGCTGAGCAGGGAGCCAGACACAGGGCTTGATCCCAGGACTCCAGGATCACAACGTGAGCCGAAGGCAGACACTTAATGAGTGAGCCACCCAGGCGCCCCAGAGAGACCACTCTTAACCACTAAACAAATCAGTTTATTAGTAATTAGTAATTGCTAATTGTGCTAAGTGTGGTGAAGGAAATCGAGAGGCCTAAGTTCAGCATTGTCCCGGGACGGGGGTCTGGCAGGACTAATCTGAAAAGACTGGGATGGGGGCATCTGAAGAGATGTTGATTAGACCAAGGTCTAACGGAAGCAGCTGCTGGGAAAGGGAAGGAGTTCCCAGGTCAGGAGGGGGCATTCCCAATCTGAGAAAGAGGGATGGCATGAGGAGGCACTGTGAAGAGACAAGGATAGAGAAGAGCAGCTCCTGAGCCACTGGGTGGTCCAGGTGGGGGCGACAGTGGCTTGTTTTAGGGTAGAGGCTGTGGGGAAGGAGAGAGCTGGGCAGGTTCAAGGCATAGTTTGGAGGTAAACTGACCAGACTTGCTGACGGATCAGATGGTAGAGAATGAAAGGGGAGAGATCATGGAAGACGCCCAGGCTCCGGGTTTGAGCACGTGGGTGGATGGCTAAGCTGCCGACCAAGAGGACAGATAGGTTTGGGAATGAAAAAGAAAAGGAAGGGTTCCCTATATTATTATTATTTTTTTAAATTTTTATTTATTTATTTGACAGATAGAAATCACAAGTAGGCAGAGAGGCAGGCAGAGAGAGGAGGAAGCAGACTCCCCGCAGAGCAGAGAGCCCGATGTGGGGCTCGATCCCAGGACCCTGAGATCATGACCCGAGCCGAAGGCAGAGGCCTCAACCCGCTGAGCCACCCAGGCGCCCCGGAAGGGTTCCCTATAGATCATGATAAATATTCCAGTGGGAAATGTCAGTTTGACATTAAAAGTCAAGCTCAGGGGAGTAGTCAGCCAGGAGATAGCAATGATGGTATGCTGGCCATGGGAGCAGTTGTGATCAGCGCAGAGGAACAGGGACGAGAAGAGGGTTGTGGGGGCATCCAGGGAGGGAAAACTGCCAGAGAGCAGGGAGGTTTTCTCCTGTGAGCAGAGGGGGCCCACGGGTCCTGGAGAAGGGAGGTGTGTAGCCCATGTTGCTGTCCTAGAACCCATAGTCAGACATAGCAAATGACTGAGGGAAAAGTGTCACACAGTCTTATCCATTTGTCACATTCTCTTACCTATTTCTTAGGGACCCACGTAATGCCGAGTCCCACCAGTGTGGCATTGCTGACGTGCCCCCAACAGACCATGAACTCCCTGTCCCAGCACCAGGTGGAGTGCTGCCTTCCTGTGGTCCAGGGGAGAAAAGTGGGACCTCTGCAGGGAACTCTTCTCACTTAAAAACCTCCCCAGAGAACTCACACTTCTGGGAAGATAGAGTAGATGTATTCCTCCTAATTCTTGCTAAGTACAACTCAAAACTCTGGACATAAACATAAAAAAAAAAAAACAACAAAAAACCCTTAAGCCTCAGAATGGTTGAGAGAAGGCAGTCCATACAGTTATGTGTTCCCTGGATTTCCTTTTTGCCTCATATATCTCAGACTTACAAGTGAAGAGGTTCATAGGCAGTAGCACCAATGGGAAGCAAACTTCAGTGAACGTATAAAAACTGAAATCCTCACTGTGGTCTCTCACGTGGACTCACACTGGCTTGTGCTCTCTCTCTCTCTCACTCTCTCAAATAAATCTTTATTTGACAGAGAGACAGCGAGAGAGGGAACACAAGCAGGGGGAGGGGGAGAGGGAGAAGCAGGCTTCCCGAAGAGCAGAGAGCCTGATGCAGGGCTTGATCCCAGGACTCTGGGATCATGGGATCATGACCTGAGCCTAAGGCTCCATGACCTAAGGCAGACACTTAACGACTGAGCCACTCAGGCGCCCCTAAATAAAATTTAAAAAAATTTTAAATTTAAAAAAATTTTTAAAAATAAAAAATATAAAGGAATAAAGTGGGAAGAATCAGTCTACCTGATTTCAAGACTTAACTACATGGCTGCAGTAGTCACGACTGTGGTGTTGGCAAAGGGCTAGGCGTGGATCAGTGCAGCAGCAAGGAGAACCCGCAGATAGGCCCACCTGATTTTTGACAAAGGTGCAAAAGCAAATGAATGGAGAAAAGATAACTTTTCAACAAATTATATGAGAGCAGTTGGAATCTGTAAGCAAAGAAGAGGAACATTGACCAAGTCTCATACTTTATAAAAAATTAACTCAAAGTGGTTTATGGGCTTAGGTGTAAAACGTAAATCTATATAGTACTTAGGGGGAAAAAAGAAGAAAGTCTTTGGGATCTAGGACTGGGCAACAAGTACTTAGATTTGACCCTCAAAGCATGAGTCATAAAAAGAAAAATCGATAGGGGTGCCTGGGTGGCTCAGTGGGTTAAGCCTCTGCCTTCGGCTCAGGTCATGAATCCAGGGTTCTGGGATCAAGCCCCGCATCGGGCTCTCTGCACGGCAGGGAGCCTGCTTCCTCCCCTCTCTCTCTCTGCCTGCCTCTCTGCCTACTTGTGATCTCTGTCTGTCAAATAAATAAATAGATAAATCTTTAAAAAAAAAAAAAGTAAGAAAAATCAATAAATGGGACTTGTCATCAGAACTCTGGAGGGGGGATATCAGATGGCAAATAAGCACGAGAAGATGTTCGATGTCATTAGCCATTAGAGAAGCCCAAATGCGACCCACAGTGAGAAGCCCACCTGTTAGAATGGCTAAAATAAAAACTAGTGGCACAGCCAGTGCTGGCCGGACCGCAGAGCTGATGGGACTATAAAATGGCATGGCTACACTGGGAAAGAATTTCACAATGTCTTTAAATAGTTAACTTCCGGGCTGCCTGGATGGCTCAGTGGGTTAAAGCTTCTGCCTTTGGCTTAGGTCATGATCCCAGGGTCCTGGGATTGAACTCTGCATAGGGCTCTCTGCTCAGCAAGGAGCCTGCTTCCCCCTCTCACTCTGCCTGCCTCTCTGCCTGCTTGTGATTTATGTCAAGTAAATAAATAAAATCTTTAAAAAAAAAAATTTAACTTCCAACTACCATGCAACCCAGCAGTTGCCATCCTGGGCGTTTATCCCAGAAAAATGAAAACTCTGTACACAAACAGCCAGAAAGTGGAAACAAATCCAATGTCCTTCAGCAGGTGAACGGCTAAGCAAACTGTAGCAGATACGCAGTGTGGAATTCTACTCAGCAATAAAAACGAACTATGGACACATATGAGCAAGTCTAGATGAACCTGAGGTAGCACAGAAAGCCTATTTCAAAAGGTTATGTGCTGTGTGATTCCATTCATATGAACACTCTTGAAATGACAGAATTATAGAAATGGAGAAACAGATTGGTGATGGACAGGGATTAAAGAGGGGACTGGGTCAGGGGGATGTGGGTGTGATTACAAACAGGCAACAGGAGGGATCCTAGTGGAGATGGAAGTGTCCTGTGTCCTGACTGGGTCAGCGTCAGCATCCTGGCTGTGCTACTGTGCTGGATGTGTACTGCCTGTTACTGGGGAGCCTGGGTAAAAAGTACATGGCTTCTGTATTTTCTTACAACTATGTGAACTACACTTTCTTCAAAATGACAAATTTGATTAAAAACAAACAAACCCAAGGGATGCCTGGGTGGTTCAGTTGGTTAAGCGTCTGCTTTTGACTTAGGTCATGATCCCGGGGTCCTGGGATTAAGTCCCGTTTCAGGCTCCCTGCTCAGTGGGGAACCTGATTTTCCTCTGCTTGTGCACTCTCTCTCTCAATCTGTGTCAAGTAAATAAATAAAATCTTAATGAAAAAAAAAAAAAAAGAACCCAAACTACCAAAACTTCCCCATGTCCCCACCATTGATAAGAGAAGACCCAGGCCTTGGTTTATGTCCTGCCCACTGCTCTGTCCCCTGTCCACCTCTCCAGCCCTCTGCTGTATCACCACACAGCCTCAGGGTAGTGGCTGCCTCTGAAACACAAACCTTGGAGCCTCCATGCCCCATGGGGCTCCTCTGCCCCCAAAACACACAATGCTCTGTCTTGGGGGCAACGGGCCCAGCATGAAGGCCTTGCTCGGGGTGGGTTGAGCAAGTGGGTATGAGAGAGGAGGTCCTGGATGCCATAGGAACCGGTGTGAAGGATCAGGGTGGCTGGACAGGGAGGGGATCCCCTCCCAGGATGCACGCGCAGGTCTGAGGACCAAAATCAAAAGCAGGGTGGTGGATTTTCTTCTTTCACACATAACCATCACTAAAATGGCATTGTTCTTTGTGTTCCATTTTGCATCTCATTTTCTTCCTCACCATATGGTTAGATATTATTTGTGAACGATTTTGAAAGTGGGGTCAGCAGGCCTGGAGAACTGGCTGGTCATTGGGAGTGGGGGAGGGGTGGAGGCCACTGAGGGCAGGTCAGGTATTCTCGGAAGTGCGGTCTCCTCTGGTGACTGGCTCTAACAGCTGGGCTTTGATTGCTTTGAGCACCCCCCCCACCCCTGCCCCATGCAGATGTCTCCTTGAGGGGTGAGGGAAGGACAAAGATTCTGTTCTTCCCCTTGTAGAAGCTCAGAGTCACCTCTGGGTCCCTAGACTTGTCCCCTATTGGGGTAAAGTCAGGGTGGGTGACTCAGACCAAATCAGGGAGGGTTCTCAGCAGGATGTGAGGTGGAAGTTGGGGACACCACAAGGGATGGGGTTTGAGTGAGGGCCCCTGGCTGCCTTCTGTCACGGCCCTCTTGCCCCTTCCCACACACTCCTGGTTCTCTTGGTGGCAGGTGTATGCCCATGCGGGCGCCACGCTGGAGGGGAAGATGTACGTCACGTGCGGCCGCAGGGGGGACGACTACCTGAAGGAGACGCACTGCTATGACCCTGACAGCAACACCTGGCACAGCCTGGCTGATGGGCCCGTGCGGCGGGCCTGGCACGGCATGGCCACGCTCCTGGACAAGTTGTACGTGATCGGGGGCAGCAACAATGATGCCGGCTACCGGAGGGATGTGCACCAGGTGAGCAGAGCTGGGCCGCCCACGCACGTGCTCTTCCCATCCCTTCCAGTTGTTTCAGATGCAGGGTGAATTGCAATGTGTATGCCGCCTTAGTAAATAGGCTTTATTTTTTATAGCAGCTCTAGGTTCCCAGCAAAGTTGAACAGAAGGTGCAGAGACTTGCCATGTGCCCCCTTCCCTGCACACGTGTCTCCCCTACGATCATCATCCCCCCACCAGTGGGGCATTCGTTCCAACCCATGAACCCACCGTGACACGTTCTACCCCATGCCCGTAGTTTAAGGGTTCACTCTTGGGTGGTGTACATTCTCTGGGTTTGGACCAATGACATGTATCCACCAGTATAGTATCAGACAGGGTACTTTCATTTGTTTTCATTATTAAAAACATTAACTATAAAGTTAGTATGACTGCATTGCAGATCCTTTGAATAGTTCCAGTTTAATATTCAGTTTCCATAGCCACTGCCCACTTCAGTGGCCATGCAGAATTCTGTCACTTTTTTTTTTTTCCCAAAGATCCCATTTATTTATTTGACAGACAGAGAGATCACAAGTAGGAAGAGGCAGGAGAGAGAGAGGAGGAAGCAGGCTCCCCACTGAACAGAGAGCCCGATGTAGGGCTCGATCCCAGGACCCTGAGATCATGACCCGAGCCGAAGGCAGAGGCTTAACCCGCTGAGCCACCCAGGCGCCCCGAATTCTGTCACTTTGATGTGTCATTTGGTTTGGTCCAAGTAACAAAAGTTATGCTCTGTAGTGCATTTCAGGCATTTTGGATTGTTTTCTTAGGTGAGAGCTCTGCTTCTCAAAGTGTGGTCCCAGACCAGCAGCACCTGCATCCCTGGGAACATGTTAGAAATGCAGGTTCTTGGGTCCCACCCCAGACCCACTGAATTGGAACCTGTAGGGCCGGGATTCAGCCATCTGTTTTAACAGGCCCCGAGTGGTGAGAACCCTTGGGCTCTCGTGGGTCGCTTTCCTATTGCTTCCATGACAAATCACCACCAACTTAATAACTTGAACAATATAAGTGTATTCTTAAAACAGTTTGTAGGTCCTAAGTCTGATGTGGTCTCGCTTGGCTAAAATCCAGGTGTCCTCAGGGCATCTGTCCTTTTTGGGGCCCTACGGGAGAATCTGACTCCTTGTTCACTCAGGTTATCAGAATTCAGTTCCCTGCCTATGTGGCGCTAAGGTCCCTGTTTCTTTGCTGGCTGTCGGGTAAAGGCCCTTCTTGGCTTCTTGAGGCCTCTGCATTCCTGGCATGGGGCTGCTTCGTCCTCAGCCAGCAACGGCAAGTTGTCCTTCTGACTTCTCTTCCCTCCTGGTAGACTTTCCCCCTCTGCTTTCAGGGACTTGTGCAATTAGATGGGCCCACCCGGCAAGTCCAGAATCACCTTCCCACCTTGAGGTCCATACCCCAAAGCATGTCTACAGAGTCCCTTCTGCCATGTAAAGTAACACAGGGTTTAGAGATCTAGGGCATGGACTTCTCTGGGGGGTCATTTTTCTGCTGACCACAGATGGAGAACCAAAGGTGCTTATTAAGCCAAAAAGATAAGATTTTTTGTGGCTCTTAAAGCTACTGTCAAACAGCTTTCCCAGATTATCAGAGAAACGCGCAGACAGGTGGCTTTCTTACGTAGTTATCAGCAATGGGTCTTGTTTTTCTTCCCCCAGTGACTGCTAGTTGTCAGGGACAAATTTAACCTGTCTTTCACATTTCTTGGATTACAAGTAGGTGGAACATTTTCCCATGTATTTGTTTACTGTTCAGGGGACGTTTGGAGATGTGAGAATGTTGGTGGTCATCACTAGTCAGCGAGTTAACTCCTTCCATATTTTATCTGCACTTCCCCCTGGAGTTGGGTGTTGTGAGGGAGTTAGCTGGGGTCTGTGCCTTTGGTCAAGCAGTGAGCAGTGAGCAGTGTCATGGAGGGAAGAGAACCCCAGACCTTAGAGAAGAACAGCGTGCCCGCGGGGAGGTGTGGCACATCTGGGGCTGCCGGCTGGCTGAGGGCCTGGAGGCAAGACAGAGGTCAGCCTGGCCGGGAGACAGGACATTTTGATGCTGGCCCCAGAGGAGCCAGGTCTGCACACAGCCTGGCTGTGTCCCTTAGCCTTGGTCTGAATCCAGGGCCTGGCTGAGAGTGCTGCCCTGCCCGGCTGGTCCAGGGCAGCCTGGCAGACCCGTCCCAGCAGGTGCCCCGCTTTACTCTGACCTTGGCTCTGCAGGTGGCCTGCTACAGCTGCACGTCTGGGCAGTGGTCATCTGTCTGCCCGCTCCCAGCCGGGCACGGCGAGCCTGGCATTGCTGTGCTGGACACCAGGATCTATGTGTTGGGTGGCCGCTCGCACAACCGGGGCAGCCGCATGGGCTACGTGCACATCTACGACGTGGACAAGGACTGCTGGGAGGAGGGGCCGCAGCTCGACAACTCCATCTCGGGCCTGGCAGCCTGCGTACTCACCCTGCCTCGCTCCCTGCTCCTCGAGCCACCTCGTGGGACCCCCGACCGCAGCCAAGCCGACCCGGACTTTGCCTCCGAGGTGATGAGCGTGTCTGACTGGGAGGAGTTTGACAACTCAAGTGAGGACTAGGGCTCCCGCACCTGGTGTCCGAAGGGAAGGTGGCAGGAGCTCCGAGAGCAGCAGGGCCCCCCCAGCGGCCCCTCCTGCTGGCTCCACGTGCTTGCTGGCTCCTGCCACCCATCCTTCCCGCCGGTCTACAGCGGTTATTTGCGGAGCTCTGCAGATCTATGGCTGTGATCGCCCTACCGTGGGAATGCTTGCGGAGGGCTCTGGTTCTCTGGAGAGTTTACCGAGCCCGCTCCTCCTCAGCTTGGACGGGGCATGGCGTCACCAGCTGTCTTGGATGTCCCCAATGCCTGGTTCTACTCCCTCCTGGGCTGAGAGGGCACCCTTCTCCAAAGGGACCTGGGGACTGGCCCTGTGGGTGAGGCGGCCGAGGCACACCGTACCGCCTTCCGTGGGCAGGGAGGGGATGGAGTGAGCCGGTCGCTTGCCTAGCATTCAGAGGCTTGAGCTACTGCAAGCTCCCAAGACCTGGAAAGGGAATGGAGATACATAGAGTTGCCCAAGACTGGTTCTAGTAATAAAAAGATCTCCTACAGCTGGGCTTTTCTGACCCCATGTTGTTGATAAATGAAATAAATCATCTTACAAAAGGTGTGAATTGTGTTCCTGTGGCTGCAGCCTCACCATCCGTTCACAGCCGGTGCAAGGCTGTCATCTGCGGGTGCCTGTGGCCTTCCGGGCCCAGAGCTGCTGAGTGGCAGTGGCAGGACAGGAGCCCCCATCTGACGGGAAAGCACGGTACCCACCCCCCCCCCCCCCCCCCCCCCCCGCCAGCTAGCCAGGCTGTTACTGGGAAACCTGGAAACCCGCCCTGGTCTGCTGAGATGTGGTCACCCAGCCTGCTGGAACACCACCTCTGGTGAGGTGCTCTTCTCTGAACCTCAGTCCAGCTTGGTGAGCAATCTCATGGCCCTGAGTAAAGCCCAGCCCCAAGCCTGGGGAGGGAGACCCACTCACCATAGGCTCTTCCCTGCTTGCTGGATCTGAGTGTGGCAGGGGTGGGAAGGGGAGCTGCATTTCCTATAGGTTCGCTAGCTGAGTTCTTAGCATGTGGTCTCAAGGGTCGTGGTGGCACAGCAGATGGCAACCTCTGGGGCCACCCTCGAGTGGGCTGGGCCTCCAGCACCTCCCTTGCTTCTGCGCAGCTGACCTTCCACCTGAATCCCCTCCCCTCCTCCTGCCACGGCCTCTGCTCTTGCGAACTCCCACCGGCAGGGGGCAACCTGCAGAGGAACCGTCACTTCCCCAGTCTCCTGGGCAGAGCTCGAGGACACCGGCATCTTCTTTCTGTGCCCCAGAGCCTGTGGAAGCTGGCACTCTGTCGTGGATGGAGGAGAGCAGAGGGACAGTGTGTGCTGCTTGATGGGAGGAAGAGGTAGGGCCCAGATGCCCTAAAGACAGTGGGAGTTGCTGCCTGCCCCTCAGGGCCATGTGTATGATCTTCCTGTCTCTCAGGGATCGGCTACCCCTCAAGAATAGGCGCCCACTCCCTAACCCCTATGTGACATCGTGCATTTCTAGCTTGGGTGGCAATCCCAGGGCTGAGCCTAGTGGGTCACTTCCAGCAGGACAGAGTAGCCACATTCTTCAGTGTCCTCTCCCCTGCTCGGGGGCTCACAGCACCTGAGGCCAGGGCAGCAGTTCTTGCAGACCCCAGAGTCCCTGGGAAGGAGAAGCACCAGAGACGGCCACTCCCCTGCAGTGTGCCCCAGGCTTGCTGGTGTCATGCCCTCCACCCGCAGCCTTCGGGGTGCGGCCACAGCTTTGTAAGAGTTCTGCTCTGGAAGGTGGGGAAGAAGGGTCTGTGAGGTCCTGTGGAGCATGGGGTGGGCTAGACACGAGCCCTGAAAGGAGTCCCGCCACTGTCCAGCCAGCCTGGAGGCCTTCATGGCTTCCCCTCCCAACACCTGTCTGGGACCTGGGCAACCTGGGCTCTCCAGCCTGCAGGCTCTCAGAGAGGCCCCGCCTCATGCCTTCACTCAGCTGGGCGCTCGTTCCTTTCTGCCTGAGAATCCTCACCCTCTCAAGGCCCCCTGGGGAAGCCATCGTGGCGGGAACCAGTCGGCCCAGGCTCCACACCCCCATGGGGCATATGTGTGGTTGTTGGTCATCTGTGGGCGACCTCCACAGTGGTCCTCCACCTGTGTCCCATCATAGCCACCTCCCAGGTGATGGGAAGTTCAGGGGTGAATGCAGAGCCCATGTCGGTCCCACTGTGGATATTGAGTGAGATGAGGCTGGGGACAGGCCTGCGAGCCGTTGGGGGCAGCCAGATGTGATTAGAAGGGTTGCTCTGGGTGATATGCCAATGGGGTAGGTAGAGATTTGAGACACTTGTGAGGTCCTGGTGTTGGCATGGAGTGGGGGGCATCATCCAGCTGGTGCCCTTCACAGTGGAGGCAATTTGGGGTTTCAAGCCGTTCTGAAGGAAGGGAAAGAAGGTGAGGAGTTTGAGGTGCCTGTCCATGAACTCAGTCCTGCTGGGATGAGTGCCCAAAGCCCTGGGGGGTGTGCTTCTAAAGCTAGGAGCTGGGCAGCCACATGGACCACTTTTGGCCCCTCTTGGTGGCAGTCTAAGGGGGAGCCTCTTGAAAGGGGCCCCCCAGGCTGGGAGAGCATGGGCTGTGTCAGGGCCGTGCCCAGGCAGAGCTGCCCACAAGTGGCTAGCCTGTTTACTTGTCCCCAAGAAGTGTTTGCATTTGTGATCTCAGTGGTTCAACTTCCCCTTCCGAGCCAAAGGCAGAGGCTTTAACCCACTGAGCCACCCAGGTGCCCCATCAACTTCCCCTTCCAGTCCACCCAGCTGTTGCCTGCCGCTGACCTCCCTCCTGCACCAGCATGGCTGACGGAGGGGCCCTAACTCTGAAGTTCCCTGTTCTCCTTTCCTCCACCAGCCTACTCTGGACAGGCTTCTGGCCCAGCCAGTCTGGTGATGTCCACATCCTTGGGCTTTTCAGTGGCCGTTATTCCAAGTCCCTCCTTCAGCCCCCCTTCCACTCTGACCATCTCCACGTGACTGAGGAAGGACACCACCTCTCCCTCCTCTGAGGAGCCTGTATGCAGCCTGTTCTCCAAGAGAGCACAGGTGCCCTCTCCCTGCACAGGTCTTCCCACCAACTCCCAAGTCTGCAAAAGACAAGCTCATCTTTGCTGGGATCTGGATGCTCCCCTTTTGTTCCATATCCCAGCCTGCTCACCTTTTCCCGCTCCATGGTCTCTGGGATTGGGTCTGTGTCCCAGACCACCGCCAACTCCTCGGCTCCCCAGGCCCAGAGTTCTTCCTCCCTGTCCCCTTTCGCCCTGTTCCTCTCCACATTGCTCCCCTTCCCCCACTGCCCCTGTGCTGCTCTATGCTGTCACCCCACTCTTCCTGATGCAGGATCCCCCAAGCCTCCACCTTCTGGACTTTTACCTCTGGTGATCCAACAGCCTTCTCAAGTAGAATGTCTCTCCCAAACTCCCCTTTCACCACTGGAGGAGGATTTCAGGGTCTCTCAGTCCTGGAGTACTCCCGCCTTCTCTCTCTGTCTTTGCCCCCATCTGCATTTCCCTCCACGTTCTCGAAGAGCCCACTGCTGGGCCATTCTACCTTCTGCGGAGACACCCTTTGCAGAGGTCTCAGGTGCAGAACGAGGCGACCCATTGGCCTCAAGCATTCTGTTCGGGTGTCTTCGGCAGGCTTTGACTGCACCCAAGTGAGCCTGAGGAGCCAACACCACAGCCCAGCTCTACAAGGGCGAGGGCTTCGCGGGGGACACCGGAGGCCGGTTTGCGGCCTTGATCTGGGGCGTCTTCGGACCGCTCTTCCCCGGCCGGTTCCGAGGCACAGCGGGCCGGGGGAGCTTTGGGGCGTCGCGTTCTCGTCCCCCACCCTCTTTCCCGCCCCGGGCCTGGCCGCGCATTGAGCGCGCAGGGGTGACTTCTCCGGTAGGTGTCTGGAAAGGGAGGGGAAAGGCTCGGGGGCAGGGGATTCCTTGGGCGGGACGGCCGCGGCTCCTCCCTCTCGCCCCGGCCCCTCCCTCTCCCAAAGCTCCGCGGGCCTACTCCAAGTTCGCCCCCAAGTTTGCGAGCGGCCGCGTGGGGGCGGGGGCCGCGCGGAGGGGCGGCGGCGGGGCCGGAGGGTGGGGTCTGGCGCGCGGGGCGGGCGCTGCCGCCTGGCCGGCCGCGGCTGGCCCGGGATCAGGGAGCCGATGTGGAATTTCCTGCCCGGCCCGGCGCCCCTCCTGCCGCCCCCCGCCCGGCCGCGCACTCCGCTTCCGGCCGCTCTCGCTGCGGCCGCACCCGCGCCCGCCCCGCGCCTGCCCCGCGCCTCATGGAGGGCGCAGGGCCCCGGGGGGCAGGGCCGGCGCGGCGCCGGGATGCCGGGAAGCTGCCGTCGCCGCTGCCGCCGCCGCCGCTGCTGCTGCTGCTGCTCTGGCTGCTGCCCGGCTCCGCGGCACCGCAGGAGCTGAACCCGCGCGGCCGCAACGTGTGCCGCGCGCCCGGGTAGGAGCCCAGCCTGGCTGGGAGAAGGGGCCGAAGGGGACGTTAGGGGCCGAGGGAAGGGGGCGTCCGGGACTTTCCTAAGTTAAACGCTCTAGTCCTTTCCACCGCCCTCGCCGATTCGTCTCCAGGCCGAGCCTGGGCGCCGGGCCACGACGGTGCATCCGAGGATACCCCAGACGCGAAGTCAGCCGAGGAGAGAACGGAGTGCAGTGGGCACCCCGAGGTGACATACCGTGTCTGAGATTTCAGACCTAGAAAAAGGAACGCTTGGGCTGGGTTGCGAAGACATAGGGAGAAGTCGGGGAAGGGCATTCCAAGCTGATGGAAGGGTATTTGCAAAGGCCCCGGGCACGAGTGTGGTTCCAGCCCGGAGGGAGGGTGAGGGTCGAGTGGAGATGGAGTAGCGCTCCTGAGAGGTGGGAGCTGGCAAATCTTGAGGCTGGCGCGACTCGGAAGGACGAATTTGTGTCTTAGAGATAGGCGCGGGTGGGAAGAGGGTGGTGATAGAGGTGGGCACTGAGGAGCCTGTGCTCAGAGTGGACCAGAAGCAGGATTCGAGAAGACAATGACGTGCACCGGGGTCCGACAGATATGGAACTCCCGAGTGGGGATACTGGGTGCTCGGAGGTGCCGCGCAGACGTGGGACTCCACGAGGTGCCGGCTGGGGAAGCCAGCGTGGGACAGGCAGTGGGCAGGCTGGGTCGGAGAGCGGCGGGCCGAAGACCTTGCGCGGAGGGAAAAGAGCGGAAGACAGGACGCTAGGAGTGAGCGGGTCCGAGGACTTGGTCGGCCGGTCAGAGGCCACAGCGAGGTCAAGGGCATCTCCACCCGGGGCCGAGGAGCTGGCGTATGGGGGTGCCTTGGCTCAAGCCCGGGCGGTGGGGGCGGGCGGGGCGCCGGGCGGGCGGGAAGCTGGAGAGGCGGCCACAGGGCCCCAGGTTGCGTCCCGTCGGGGCGTCCTGAGCCGCAGGGCCCTGGGAGGCCGCGTCCGGGGGCTTGGCGGTCGCCGCAGACAAGGGGCTGCGAGGGGCCGCGCGGGGTTTCCGAGCTCGGATCCCGAGGCGCGCAGACCCCTCCCCACTGCGAGCCCCGCCTCCGGGGCGGGGGCCGGCCTGGCCCGCCATCTGCTTCACATCGACGCCGCCGCCGCCTCCCGGGCCTCCCCGGCCCCAGGAATGCAGTGGCAGTGGCGGGCGGGGCCGTGCCTGGAGAGGGGGAGGGCGCGATCGCTGCGGGCCCTGTCTCTCCGCCTCAGCCCTCCTTCCCCGATGGGGCTCCGTGCTGGGGGATCCGGTGGCAACAGGCTCGAGCTGTCGGGAGCCTGAAACCTTCGCTCCCGCGTCCCGTTGCCCGGGCACCTCCCCACGAGGTGGCCTGTTTCAGCAACCCAGACACCGCCTCTGGGGTTCCGATCCTGGTGTCACTTCTCCCCACCCGTGCGGACCAGGACAAATAGCTTAACCTCTCTGGGCCTGTCTCTGCCTCTGTCAAATGGGGTTGTTGCTGTGGCACCCCACTCATGGAGTGGAGAGCTGGTTTATGGGAAGGACAGCCACCTCTGGCCACCACCCACCCAGGGTCCAGGCCATCTCCAGGGGTTCCTTTCCCCAATGGCAGGAGAACCGAAGAGGGGAACATATACTTAGCCCGCGAAATCCCATGCACCTACTATGTATGCCAGACCTGTGGTTGGTGCAGCGATAACAGCAGCTGAGACAAATACTGCTGTCCCCACAGTGGAAGAGACTTACAGCAAGTCATCTGACATTTCCTGAGTGCTGTGGAGGAGGGGTTCAGTTGGGGAATGCTGTATCCTTTAGAGTGATCTGGGGAGACCCACTGAGGGGTGGTGAGTGGGCAGAAATCTGAAGGAGGAAAGGTGGAGCCCTTTGGTGTCTGGGGGCAAGGCTCTAAGTGCCAAGGGCTTCTGGAAGCCCAGAAAAGAGCCATGGGGCCCAGGCAGAGCCTGGGAGAGGGATGGTGGAGGAAAGGCCAAAGAATGAGAGCAGGCCTGCCCACTGCTCTGAGGGCCATGGGAACCCATGCACAGAGGAGGGGTGGGAACTGAACAGGCTTGGCTGCCAGGTGGCAGATGAACTTGGCTCAGGAAGGTAAAAGGAGGAACCAGGTAGGAAGTCAGGAGAAAACCAGGCAGAATGAGGGTGGCTCTCACAAGGCTGGGGCAGAGTAGTCCGAGAAGTGGTTCGTCCCATCCTAGATCCAGTTTGGAAGGTAGGGCGCGTGTTTCTCCATGAATCAGGTGTGTGCTCTCTCAGTCACTGCAGAGCTGAGGCCTCTGGGGTTTCAGGCTCCCAGCCTGGAAGGATGGCATTCCCTGAGATGCAGAAGGAAGGCTACGGGTCGGGGGAGGCTAGGCATTCAGGCTGAGGAGGTGGGCCCCACTGGGGGGCTCCGAGCATTTTCAGCACCTCATTTAGATGGGCCCTGGGGAGCTTCCTGATGGAGTGGCAAGAGGAGAGGAGACGACAGAGCCAAGGAGGGGGACAGAAACCAGAGGAGGGGTGTCCAGGGGCAGGGGTGAAGGAGGAGAACAGGGGAAGTATGGGATCCCAAGTGGTATGGTAGGCCAGGGAGCCTCTGGGCTGGATTGGAGAGAGAATGGGGACTTTGGCACAGTGAGCAGTTCTCCCAGGCTGCTTTGCTGCATTGGCATGGGCAGGTTCAAGGTCACACGGTTTGAATCAGGGTAGTTGTGTTCACAATGACAATGATCTCTAGAGGGGACAGCCCGAAGCAAGGCATGCTTGCTAAGGGGCCTGGCCCAGCCTGTGGTTTGGCTCCCCTGGGTCTTGCTAACTTAGAGCTAACTTAGAGCTCAAGTGTGGGAACTGTCCCCTGGGCCAGGCCATTTTTCTCATCTACTTCTGTAAGCTCTTAAGAGGGTGGGCTTGCCACCCCAGCCTGGTCCCCTCTGCCAGCCCTCCCAGAGGAAAGGCAGCCGTCCCACAGTCTCATCCTCATGTTCTTATTGAACCCACGTGCGTTCCGTCCTGCCCAGGGTAGAGGGTGTTTGCTCTGCTGGGTGGGGCCTAGGTGCCAGCCATGCTGGCAGGGAGGTGGGACCAGGGAACCTGCACAGCATGGGCTGGAGAGCAGGGTACAGCCTTGGGCTGAGCTCTTAGTTCATGCCAAACACTTGACATCTTGGCTTTCTTAATCCTCCCTCCAAACCCATGGACCCCATTCTACAAATAAGGAGTCTGAAAGTCAGAGAGGTTAAGTTCTGGGCCCAAAGTCACACAGGAATCAAATCCAACTTTGCGTGGCCCTAAAAGCAGATGCCCAACCACAGAGCCATATGGCCAGGGCAGAAAGTGGTCAGTGCTTCTAGGACCATCCCAGCTGGCCATCTGGTGAGACTGCCTACAGGAGGGACAGCAGCAGAGGTTCTCCACGCAGAGACCTAGGTTCAGAACAGGCAGAAAGGCAGGAGGGTGATAGGCTGGCAGATCTGGCTCTACCCACAGATGGGCACCCACGAGTCCGGTGGCTGGAATCAACGATGGCGGCCAAGCCTGCTTTGTGTTTTCGTGCCTGGGTTCCTGTTTGATTTGTAGAAAAGAAGATGGGTCTACCCCCTTGCAGTATGGGATTTCATGGGTCCTGTTCCCTAGGTGCCTCATCTTTGGCCTGAAGGAGAATCAAACGGGGGGGGGGGCATGCAGGGTGTGGTGATGCTCTCTGCTGGGGGGTAGGGGGGCGGGTGGGCGGCATTTTGAGGGGCATGATATGGGCACCTGCAGTCTTTCCCTTCCCAGTCAGTTCCACCCACCAGGGTCTCAGGCCTCTTTCTAACATCCTTCCAACACCACATTCAGGTGTTCAGATCAGACTCTTCTGAAGGAACACATTCCTTTTCCTCTGAACCATGAATGGCTGCTATGTGTCTTTAGGATCTGGGCAAAGTTCTAGGTCTGACGGGACCCATGAATCTGCGGCCTGAGTGTCTGTCTCTTCCTTCTCAGGCTCCTTTGCTCTCCAAATCTGGGCACACTCCATCTCAAACCATCTGCCCCCCCCCCGCCCCACGCACAATCTCCAGTGGTAGGCGTCACTCTGGCAGGGCCTGCAGACTTTTGTGCCCAGAATCTGGGCACAAATACTACCCTGAAATGCAACAGTCATAAGTTATTTACCTCCTGCAGAGGTAACACCACGTACCTTGTAAGACCAAATAGAATTAAAACAAGATTTTTCAAACACATAAGTAGGTGTTCTAATCTCCTCCCTCCATCCTGAGTCTTGCCCTGGTGCGCTGGACCCCTCACATTTTGCTTTCCTTGCTGTTGTGAAGGTCTCCCTGGGTGTGCCCTGCCCCTCCACTGAGTGGACACCTCTATCAGAGGTTGCCCATCATGCCAACTGTGTACCCAGATGTGCCCTCTGGCTCTACCTGTCCCAGCTGTCCAGGTCATGTCACATCTAGATCCTGACACTCATCTGGCGGGGCCCCCACCACCACCGATGTCATCTTTAAGCAGCTCCTGGAGACTTAAGGATCTCTCACCAGCCCCTTCTGGGACACCTGGGCTCTTTCCTCAGGCCTAGTTGGGGAGGGGTGGTGTCACAGAGGAGTTTGGTGGAATGGGGAGGGGAGGGAAGATCCCTCCTAGAGGGGACTGAGAAGTTCTTGGAGGTTAGATCCCTCAGTGGTGTGCCTCTGCTGCCTCCCAGTGTCTGCTCCCCAGGGCTGGAGTCTGTCTTACTTGCTGGGAGTCTCCTGAACTTCCATCAGTGCCAGTGTGGCAGGGCCTCCATAACCACCTCCTGTGGGGGGTTGGGGGGGGTTGCCGGGGAGTCCTAGCGGGGACAGGGGCTTGGAGCTAGGGCTCAGGAGTCCTTTCTCTGCCTGCAGCTCCCAGGAGCCTGCGTGCTGCGCTGGCTGGAGGCAGCAGGGCGACGAGTGTGGGGTCGGTGAGTGGGGCACCCTGGGGACCTGGGCAGCAGGCAGGGACACGGAGAGGAGGGAACAGTGTGGGGATAGGGTACGCGGCAGCTCAGGCCCCTCTTGCCCGCAGCGGTGTGCGAGGGCAACTCCACGTGCTCGGAGAACGAAGTGTGCGTGCGCCCGGGCGAGTGCCGCTGCCGCCATGGCTATTTTGGTGCCAACTGCGACACAAGTGAGCAGAGGACCCGGGTGGGGGCTGGGCAGTGGGGCGGGGCCTTTGAATGAGGCGGGATCTGACCCTGAGACGAGATCCAGCAAGGGGGTGGGGCCCCAAAAGGCGGAGAGCAGGACTGGGGAAAGGTTCTGACCGGATCCCCGCTCCCTCGCCAGCACCCAGGCCTGACACCCCTCTCTGCCCGCCCCTGCAGAGTGCCCGCGCCAGTTCTGGGGCCCCGACTGCAAAGAGCTGTGTATCTGCCACCCGCATGGGCAGTGCGAGGACGTGACAGGCCAGTGTACGTGTCACGCGCGGCGCTGGGGCGCACGCTGCGAGCATGCGTGCCAGTGCCAGCATGGCGTGTGCCACCCGCGGAGCGGCGCGTGTCGCTGTGAGCCCGGCTGGTGGGGCGCGCAGTGCGCCAGCGCGTGCTACTGCAGCGCCACGTCGCGCTGTGACCCACAGACGGGCGCGTGCCTGTGCCACGCAGGCTGGTGGGGCCGCAGCTGCAACAATCAGTGCGCCTGCAACACGTCGCCGTGCGAGCAACAGAGCGGCCGCTGCCAGTGCCGCGAGCGCACGTTTGGCGCACGCTGCGAGCGCTACTGCCAGTGCTTTCGCGGCCGCTGCCACCCTGTGGACGGCACGTGCGCCTGCGAGCCGGGCTACCGGGGCAAGTACTGCCGGGAGCCGTGCCCAGCCGGCTTCTACGGCCTGGGCTGCCGCCGCCGGTAAGCGCGGGCCCCCGACCTGGGAAGACGGGAGGGCGGGGGAGGCGCCGAAGGGGGTGCGGGGCGGGGGAGGCTGCTCTGGGCCCCGCCTAGCCTTCCGCCCCTTCCCCAGATGCGGCCAGTGCAAAGGCCAGCAGCCTTGCACGGTGGCCGAGGGCCGCTGCCTGACTTGTGAGCCTGGCTGGAACGGCACCAAGTGCGACCAGCCGTGCGCCACCGGCTTCTATGGCGAGGGCTGCAGCCACCGCTGCCCGCCCTGCCGCGACGGGCATGCCTGCAACCACGTCACTGGCAAATGCACTCGCTGCAACGCGGGCTGGATCGGCGACCGGTGAGCAAGCCGCCCTTGCCCGAATGTGTCCCAGGCATGCAGCTCCCCTCCCCCGAAAGTCCCGCCAATCCCCGAATTCTCTCCTCGGAGGGCACTACGGGCTTTGGGTTCGTTTGCCCCGATTTCCGCTGATTCCCCCTCCTCCGCGTTTCCGAGGTGCGAGACCAAGTGCAGCAATGGCACTTACGGCGAGGACTGTGCATTTGTGTGCGCCGACTGCGGCAGCGGCCACTGCGACTTCCAGTCGGGGCGTTGCCTGTGCAGCCCCGGCGTCCACGGGCCCCAGTGAGTGCCAGAGACCCCTTTGGGGATTAGGAGTTAGTACACGTCCCAGGGATCCAGCCAGACCCCCAGGTGCTGCTAATGGTGGCCGACTGGTTGAGACCCAGGCTTGCCCTTCAGCCCAGGTCCTCTTACCGCAGCTAGGGAGAGCCCTCAGGCTCTTTTGGGGCAGTTTCTTGCCGTGGTGTGGAGCCGGCTCTCATGGCGGGATATGGCAACCAGTTCAGCCTTTGGTCAGTGGGCTTCGGAGGACCGCAGGGTTGAGGTGCAGAAAGTGCAGAGACCTCCACTTACAGTCATGAGTGGTCTGGCAGCCCCTCTTCTCACCCACCCAAGAGTCAGCCCCAGAAATGGACGCTGAGGCCGCGTGACCCCAGGCCCTGTCCCCCGGATCCCATTCTGCTGGTTGTGCTGTTGCACATTCTTTTCCAAAACACTGATCATCCAGTGTATGCCCGGCGGTGGTGGTGGGCATCAAACCCTAGAGAACCCTAGAGAATAGAGGTGGAGAGCTCCGCTCTGGGACCGGGGCTGCCTGGCGGCAGGGGCGAGGGCAAGGAGCATCACGGAGGGCTGCTGTGGCCCTCCCTGACCCCGTGCCCCCACAGCTGTAACCTGACATGCCCGCCTGGGCTTCACGGCGTGGACTGCGCTCAGGCCTGCAGTTGCCACGAGGACTCGTGCGACCCAGTCACTGGTGCCTGCCGCTTGGGTGAGTCGTGGGGGGCATCCCGTTGAGGGGAATGCCAGGGGTGCCGGCAACCGCGCTGACCCCGGTGCCGTCCCACAGAGACCAACCAGCGCAAGGGCGTGATGGGAGCCGGTGCGTTGCTTGCTCTGCTCCTCGGCCTGCTGCTCTCGCTGCTCGGCTGCTGCTGCGCCTGCCGCGGCAAGGACCCGGCGCGCGGGTGAGGCCAGAAGCGGTCGGGCTCTCCTGAGTTCCGGCCACACCCTGTCAGTGGCGCCGCGCGCCCTCCTCCAGGACCCGCCCTACCCCGCCCGGGAGTGTGGCACTGCCTAACTTTAGCCCAGGCCCCGCCCTTCCTGAGTCAGGGCTCCCGCGGAGGTCCCACAGTCCCATCCGGGCCCCGCCCCCTTACTCAGGCCCCGCTCCCGCAGGGAGCTCACGCTCGGGAGGAAGAAGGCACCGCAGCGACTGTGTGGTCGCTTTAGCCGCATCAGCATGAAGCTGCCACGGATCCCGCTCCGGAGGCAGAAGCTGCCCAAGGTCGTAGGTAAGGATATCGGCACGGGGTCTCTGGGGGAGCACCTCCCGGTGCAGGACATACGGGGCCTTGGGTGCTGATGTGGGTGGGCTGGGGAGGGACAGAGGGGCTTCTGATGCCGGCGAGCTGGGGGAGGAAGGCAGGAGTCCTAGGTGTAGAGGCAGGTGTGGGGAGAAGGTTTGGGCCCTGTTTCCGTGAGTGGGAGTGATTGCATCTGGAGTGTGTAGACATCCTGGTGGGCAAAGCCCCTTTGATCTGTAGGAGTGCACTGTAAATCCTGGTGGGTAGCTGCAAGTGAACGCGGGCTGGGGGTGGGGGACGGCAGCGGCGGCGGTGGTAGGTGGGACCTGTGCATGGAAACCCTGCTACAAGGAGCACCCCCCCACCCCTGCCGCCTGGATCCCCTGCGGTGCTTTCTGGATGGTGGGCAGGCTGGTTCCTTGGCTCCTGCACCCTGGTCAGGACTCCAGATGGGAGGGAGGTGCTTCTCTCCCTCTTTCTGCACTGATCCA
This sequence comes from Lutra lutra, assembly GCF_902655055.1. Taxonomy (NCBI): domain Eukaryota; kingdom Metazoa; phylum Chordata; class Mammalia; order Carnivora; family Mustelidae; genus Lutra; species Lutra lutra. Next base: position 64,634,822 of record NC_062289.1, on the reverse strand, counting down.
CACCGGGAGTGGATTCTCCCTCTTCATCTTGTTTCTGATGATGAAGGGGAGGGGGAGTCTCATCTCCTGGGAGGTAAAAATGGAACCAGCTGGGGAGCCTGGGTGGCTCAGTTAAGCGTCTGCTTTCCACTCAGGTCATGATCCTGGGGTCCTGGGATCATTGGCTCTGCTCAACAAGGAGCCTGCTTCTCCCTTCCCTCTGCCTGCTGCTCTCCCTGCTTGTGCTCTCTTTCTCTGTTGGGAAAAAAAAAAAGAAAAAGAAAAAGAAAAAAGAAGATGGAGACAGCTGAGAAAACTCCTTGGCTCACTCAGTAGAGTGGGATCTATGGACAAAAGTGTGGGGGCTGGACCCCACATCCCAACCATAAAAGGGGGCAGGCCAGCCAGCCTCTGAGATTCCTCCATTGTGGGGGGTCTGCGTTCATGGAGGCTAGGCCTGAGGGTTCAGCCTGCTGAGATGGGCTGAGCCAAAGGGGGGCCTTGCCACTGCACATTTGGGCTGAAAAAGTGCTTTGAGGTTCCCTGGGTCCTACAGGGCAGGGTCTGAACATGGCTCAGAGGCCCTGATGGTCTGTCCCAGCCAGGGTTTCTCTCTGGCCCTCTATTTCCAACACTTCAGCCCATCCTTGTTCAGTTGCCTAGCTGCACACACTAGCCTGGCACCATTGACTACATTGTTCCCCCTTCTCTCTTTTTACCAGCCCACCTCTACCCATTCTCCCATCCTGGTGTAGTGTTGCTCTGCCTGTTGAATTGCCTGTTCCACCCCCAGTCTTAGGGTAGGGCTGGTCTTAGTTATTCCAGCATTTGTTGCAGGGCTAGTGAGGGTGCAGGCTGGGGCAGGGTGGGGACCCCTGGCAGCTGTGCCTCCCTCCTTTCCCAGTGGCCCATCACGACCTGGATAATACACTCAACTGTAGCTTCCTGGAGCCACCGTCGGGGCTGGAGCAGCCCTCGCCATCATGGTCCTCCCGGGCCTCCTTCTCCTCCTTTGACACCACTGATGAGGGCCCTGTGTACTGCGTACCCCATGAGGGTGAGTATGGCTCTCCTTGGGCCTCCCTCCAGGCAAGTGAAATGTTCCAGTTGAAAAGATCTCCGTGCTCTGAGGGACAGGCAGCATGGGAATGAAGGATGTGGCGATGCTCATAACTGGGGGTTGGACACAGAGCTGAGACTACTGAGTGGGGTTCTGTGCTGCTCAGAGCTGGACTGGGGTAGGGTCTGGGGAGGTGGGTGGGCTCTCCTGTCTCTAGCCACAGCCCAGAGTCACTTCTTGGGGAGGCCATCCCTAGAGGAGTTTCTGGGCCTGGGTGGGAGATGGCAAAGGTGATAGGAGCTGATGGCCTATGGGATATGGGGCACACTTTTGCCTGAAGTTTTGGCCCACAGTCATCTGGAAGGAGCCTGACTGGCTGGTTTTTCTGGCCGTGGCTTCTCTTCTCCTCTGGCTATCCCCCTGGGTGACCTTGGGCAGGTGACTAAACTCTCTGAGCCTTAAAAGCCCTTATCTCTTAATGAAGAATAATGAATCCCATTGGAGGTGTTCCAGGGTCCTATTTGATGATGAGGCCCCCAGGTTGGGGATGTGGTGGGGGAGGGGTACGAGGCCAGGCCAAGGTTGTGGCTTCAGCCCCAGGAATGTTCCCCCTTACTCCCTAGCACCGGGCAGCACACCCTAAGTTTGTGGTTGGTATGATTTCTGAAAGCGTGTATAGATGCCAGGGCGAACGAGCATCAGCTGGGGTGGGGAAGAGGAGGAGGAAGGTGAGGGTTTTGCCTTAAGGCTGGACTTTGAGCTCCCTGTGGAGGCCGTGACCGCCAGCTCTTCTTCCTTTGTCAGAGACCGCAACCGAGAGCCGGGACGCGGAGGCCCCCACAGGCCCTACCGAGGCGCTGGCGTCATCCCCCGCGCCGGTGACCACACCGACGTCCGCAGAGGAGGCGACTCCCCTCCCTGCGTCCTCTGACAGCGAGCGGTCAGCGTCGAGCGTGGAAGGGCCTGGCGGGGCGCTGTATGCGAGGGTGGCTCGGCGCGAGGCCCGGCCGGCCCGGGCCCGGGGCGAGGCCGGGGGCCTGTCGCTTTCGCCGTCTCCCGAGCGCAGGAAGCCGCCTCCACCCGACCCTGCCACCAAGCCCAAGGTGTCCTGGATCCACGGCAAGCACGGCGCCGCTCCCGCTGCCCGTGCGCCCTCACCGCCACTCCCGGGACCCGAGGCCGCGCCCAGTCCCAGCAAGAGGAAACGGACGCCCAGCGACACGTCGGCGCGGCCGGAGGAGCCCGGCAGCCCCAGGGCCCGCGACCCCACGCCACGGCCCCCGGGGCTGGCGGAGGAGGGGCCAGCTCTCGCCTCTCCGTCGCCGCCTAGAGCTCGGGCGCGGGGTCGCGGCCCTGGCCTCTCGGAGCCCACGGACGCTGGCGGTCCCCCGCGCAGCGCTCCCGAGGCCGCCTCCATGCTCGCCGCGGAGCTGCGCGACAAGACTCGCAGCCTGGGCCGCGCCGAAGGGGCTCCCGGCGCGCAGGGCCCGCGAGAGAAGCCGGCGCCGCCACAGAAAGCCAAGCGCTCGGTGCTGCCCGCCTCGCCGGCCCGCGCGTCCCCTGCGCCCGAGGCCGCGGGGCCCGAGAAGGTGGCGGCCGGAGCGCCCGCGCCCGACACCCCCCGGAAAAAGACCCCCATCCAGAAGCCGCCGCGTAAGAAGAGCCGGGAAGCGGCGGGCGAGCTGGGCAGGGCGGGCGCGCCCACCCTGTAGCAGGCGGTGGTCCCGGCCGCGCCCGCAGGTCCCCCAGGCTTAGCAGTGCTGCTTGCCTCCCCGCGTTCCGCGCCCGCCCGACGAGCCCCGGGGCGACCCGGCCACGGCGCCCTCCCGGGACCTCGCCTGGAGCAGCCTGGCGGGAGGCTGCGTCTTATTGGCTCAGGCTCCAGCGGCGGCTCCTCAATTGGCGGGAAGACCCCATTCCATTCGTTGAGGCCTGACAGGCGCTTAGCAAGCGACTCCCTCCCCATTGGCCGAGAGCTCCGACCACCCAGGGTCTCGAAGGCCGAGAGACCATCGAGAGACCAGTAAGAACTGGCCCAGAGTGCACTTGTGCTGGGGTACCTCCTCATTGGTTGAGGCCAGAAGCACTTCTGCCTCGGCTGCCTCTCATTGGCCAGGGCCTGGCGCCTCTGGCTAGAGGCCTCTTCTTGACGGTAGCCGAAGGCTACTTGCACTGGCCAGGCCCCAGGGCATCTGGTTGACTGGAGCCTGGGGAGGAGGGCTGGTCTCTGCTCCTCAGGGGGCTCAGCGTCCCCTGGGCCCGGCCTGTCCCCCCCACTTTCCCTCCCTGCGCCCCCAACCCCAGCCTCCCTAGCCCTGGCCCCTCAGCTGTCGAGCTGGTTTTGATGGCCTCCCACCACCCCACATGCCGCGGGAATCCGAGGGGCGACTCCAGTGGTCTGAGGAGATGTATTTATAGGCCCCCGGTAGGGCTGCTCCCGCCCCATCCGGGTGCCCCAGGATGGGCTCCTCCCGGCAGGGGCTTGGCCAAAGCTTTCTTATTAAACTGCCTTTTTATTTTTTTTTTTTCCCCTCCTGTGCTTTGCTTGCTTCCTATCTGCCCTTTCGCGGGCAAGGAAGGATCTTCCCTCCAAGAATTCCTGTCACTTCTTCCAGTGGGTGCTCACACACCAGAGTCCTCTACCTAAGTAGAGCCTGGAAGCCCAGGTGTGGGGCTCTTGGGACCACACTGGAAGCGGGTTGTGTCCATCGGCCCATCATGTATTTATCAACTTTACTGGGCACCCACCCCTCCCATTCTCCACCGGCAGCCCAGGATGAAGGATGGGCCAGAACAGACAGGGTGGAGTCCCTTGGCTACAGGGAGCTTGTGCCTGGGGCTGCTTCTGACCTGTGCTTCTCCCAAGGGCCACTGCTATTACACTTGGGGGCTCGGAGCTGTTTGGTGTGGCTGGCGCAGGTCAGAGGCTGGGGCCAGGGGGCAGTGGGCCACAGGCACAGCTCCAGCCGGCTTCGTCAGGCACAAACAAGATGGTCTGGCCTTGCACAGAGCCCCGCTGTCTGCCTCAATGGGCTCCTTGTCCTCAGCCGGAAACTCTCACCCGCCCTCCCCGACAGGCTGAGGGAGGCTGAGCGGGCGGGGGAAGAGGAAAGGGAGCGTGCCTGGCCCCGAGCCCTAGCTGGCCTGGCAGGCAGTCCCTACTCTGGCCCAGCCTTCTATCTGTGACCATTTGCACCCCCCCCCCTCACGGTCTTCATGGCTTCTGGCCCTCCAGCAGGTCTCCCAAGTGACCTTCCTGGGTTACAAAGCCTTATCTTTCTAGGGTACCCATTGGCCTCTGTCCATCTGGGTTCCTCCCATCCCCCTGCCTCTGCCCAGCAGGTCTCTTTCCATCTGGATGCCCAGCAGTTTCAATCAGGAGATTCTGCCAATATCCTCCAATAATCTCCCCAGCATAGCATAGGGTCTGACCATGCTGGCAGCTCAGGGATCTTGCCCTGCAAGTCTCTTGCCTTCTGGCCAGATACCACACTGATGTCAACTTCAGTGACCCATACAGTGGCTCAGCCACCTGAGTTGAGATGGCCTCATGCCATGGGCAGGACATCTGATGTGGCTTGCATGGACATCGTCCCGGCATTTGGCCTGGTTGGGCTGCACATGGAACACAGGCTTCCCTCTGGCCAGCCGGGCACCCTCCCAGCCATGGCCCTGTGGCTGGCTGCCTCTATTGCTGCTGGGGTTGAGAACACGGGCTTAAGGTTGCCCAGGAGGGACAGATGCCCAGCTGGGCCCAGCAAACACAGAGCAGTGACCGAGGATGGTGGGGTAGGGTGGTGCAGTGGTTGAGGCCACAGTCTTGCTCTGTACCCCCTACTCCCCAGGGAGGCCCACGTTGACACTCCCTGGCCCCCAAAATGTAGCTCTTAGCCCTCTCCCTCCAGGCAGTCTGGGTCAGCACAATGCAGGGGTGACCTGAGTGGTCACATAGATGGGGCCTTTCCTGGGGCCACAGGAACCCTCCAGGGGCCCAAGACCCTGACCTTCGGGAGCCCCTCAGAGTGGGTGCCTCACAGAGAAGGGTCATCCCCCGTACAGCAGCCAGCCTCTGCTGCCCGCCCCCACTGCGGGCAGGATGCTGTGGCCTGGAGGCCAGGCAGGAACTAGGCCAAGAAAGTCACCAGGATGATCCTGGTAGCCGCTAGGGGAGACAGCTGCCAGGACCCCTCAACAAACTGCCCCCCCAACACACACACACACACACACAGCCGTTTCCTCCCCACCCCCTCAGGCCTGCCGGCAGTGCCAGCTTCCAAGGAAGGCGCCACAGAAGGGAACCGCGGCCGCTGGAACCTCTGTTGCCATGGGGATGGGGACCACAGGACCCACATCTGGTAGCGATTGAGGAGGAAAAATTATGAGTCGTGGAAAACGCAAATATTTTTTGTAGCACAGAGCACAAAGGAGCGGGAGGAATGTGGGTCTGGAGAAGGCCCGAGCCAGGCTGGGTTTCAGATGGGGACACAGTTCACATCACGGAGAGACCAAGCTACAAACACGCACCCCGCCACACACACACACGAATACCAAGACAAACACACGCACCATGACACATACGCACACACAGCAAGACCTGAAGAAACAGAGAGACATTCATCTGCCAGTACACACACACACAGACACATACACAGCCCACAGGAAGACGGGGAAGAACACTCCCCCTGGAAGTCCCAACTGTGAAATCCAGCCAAGGCACAGAAGTAGAAAGAGACTCAGTCCACAATGTATACACCATGAGAAACGGGAGTGCCAAGACAGAGACACCGCAACTCACACACACATCCTAAGAAACTAACAGGCACACAACCCTGTAACACCAAAACACCTGCCACCAACTTATGGAAGCGTTGAGAGAGACACACGCCTTACAACACACACACTGCCAGACCCACAGAGGTACCAAGAGACACTCCCTCGGCAATCGCATACGCCCTCCACCAGCAACACCCAGGGGGACGCATGCCAAGACAGACACACACACCACCATCAAACAGAAACACGGTGACACACACACAAATTGCAACACACATGCATTCACACACGCAACTCACACAACCAATGAGAGGTACACCTTATAAACATACACATCACTAGATACCGGCAAACACAGAGACAGACCCACCAAGAAAAATGCATACCTGACAGCAAACAGAAACACGGGAGTAGACAGAGAGCCTCTAACAGCCATCCATAGCCCCCCAGCCCCAACTAGACACACCACACACACACACACACACACACACACACACACACACTCTCATGCACAAAAACCCACTCCTCTAGAAACAGATATGATACCCGCTCACACCCGGCAAACACACGAGCACACAATCAGACACACAACATCAGGACAGACTGAGCCCCGGCTCCAGAAAAGCAAGGATGTTTGAGAAATCCCATCCTTCTGTACTCCGAGAAATGGCTAACTCTAAAAGTCCACTTTGCCCTTGTACATGCAATACCCTCCCACTCTTCCTCATGACTCTCTTGTCTACCTGCTTCTAGAAAAACCCAAGCCCCGTTCATTCCCTATGGACATTCCTCATCAGCGAACTTTCTTCTTGTTGCTGTAGCTTGAATGAAATTGTCTCCCTCACGGTTTGAGACATTCCCCCCCTACCCTCGAGGTTCTGGTGCCCTGACTGGTGAAGACTGGAGAGACCTTAGGATCCCTCGTGTGCCACTGTTGACCAGCAGTCCAGACCCCAAAGGGACTCCCGCTCTGGTCTCACGCTCTCTGGGCTCAGGTCCATTGGAAGCACACCAAGAATTTGATTTTGATTCCTTTTTGAGGACTTCATTGATTTTGGATGCCAGATTCCTTCTGTTTCATGATCGGACCAGTTGGTTTTGTTTCTGCTACTCTTTCCTGTTTGTCCATTTGTTTTGAGCCGAAGTCAATTAAAAGTTTGTATCCGCTGGGAAGACAGTTTAGAGATGTGGCCAATCATAGATGGAGAGAGTTGTCTTGAAGGTTTTCTTTCTTTCTTTCTTTCTTTCTTTTTTTTTTAAAGATTTTATTTATTTATCTGACAGAGAGAGATCACAAGTAGACGGAGAGGCAGGCAGAGAGAGAGAGAGAGGAGGAAGCAGGCCCCCTGCCGAGCAGAGAGCCCGATGTGGGACTCGATCCCAGGACCCTGAGATCATGACCTGAGCCGAAGGCAGCGGCTTAACCCACTGAGCCACCCAGGTGCCCTCTTGAAGGTTTTCTTAAGGGCGGTCAGAGAGGCTGTGATAGGAAGAGGTAAGCGAACAGGTGCTTGTGACACACCCAGCAGCTAGTGTGCTTTTGGGAGTCTCGCCCACATGCTTGGCAATGCCTCTCAAGAGGACAGAGGTGGACAGGGTGGGGTGAGGGAGCAGAGGCTTGGGAACACAGCAAGAGTTGAAAAGTAGGTGGAGGGGCACGTGGGTGGCTCAGTGGTTAAAGCCTCTGCCTTCGGCTCAGGTCATGATCTCAGGGTCCTGGGATCGAGTCCCGCATCAGGCTCTCTGCTCGGCAGGGAGCCTGCTTCCTCCTCTCTCTCTCCCTGCCTCTCTGCCTACTTGTGATCTCTGTCTGTCAAATAAATAAATAAAGTCTTTAAAAAAAACAAAAAAGAAAAGTAGGTGAAGGTGTCTGCAGAGGTCAGGGCCCACGCGGTGGGTGGCGGCGGGGGCGGGGAGGAAGAGCATTTAGGGAGAGGAGACATCTGATGGGGCACAGGGGAGCATGGATGGGACACTGGGGGTCATCATCAGGAACAGTCCATCTTTGGGTAACATCAGTGTAGGATGAGTGCAGCTGCAGAGCTGAGGTCACCTGGTTTAGTCAAGAAGGGGGTTAGTTTCACTACAGTTAACATGTGGGAACAACCCGAGTGTCCATCAATGGATAAGTGGATAAACAAAACGTGTTCCAGCCACACAACAGAAAGTTATTCGGCTTTAAAAATGGAAGTTCTTGGGGCCCCTGGGTGGCTCAGTGGGTTGGGCCTCTGCCTTTGGGCTAGGTCATAATCTCAGGGTCTTGGGATCAAGCCCCACATTGGGCTCTCTGCTTAGCAGGGAGCCTGCTTCTCTCTCTCTCTCTCTGCCTGCCTCTCTGCCTACTTGTGATCTCTCTGTCAAATAAATAAATAAAATCTTAAAAAAAAATAAAAACGGAAGTTCTAGGGCACCTGGGTGGCTCACTGGGTTAAAGCCTCTGCCTTCGGCTCAGGTCATGATCTCAAGGTCCTGGGATCAAGCCCCGCATCAGGATCTCTGCTCAGCAGGGAGCCTGCTTCCCTTCCTCTCTCTCTGCCTGCCTCTCTGCCTAACTGTGATCTCTGTCTGTCAAATAAATAAATAAAATCTGGGGCGCCTGGGTGGCTCAGTGGGTTAAAGCCTCTGCCTTCGGCTCGGGTCATGATCCCAGGGTCCTGGGATTGAGCCCCACTTTGGGCTCTCTGCTCAGCGGGGAGCCTGCTTCCTCCTCTCTCTCTGCCTGTCTCTCTACCTACTTGTGATCTCTCTCTGTCAAATGAATAAATAAAAAAATCTTAAAAATAAATAAATAAATAAAATCTATATGAGGCACCAAGAGTAGTCAAATTCATAGAGATAGAAAGAATATGGTGGTGCCAGGGGCTGGAGAAGGGGAGAATAAGGAGTTGTTTCGTGGGGACAGAGTTCCAGGGTTCTTTTGGTATGTATGTATGTATGTATGTATTTATGTGTGAAAGAGAGCATGGGCAGGGGGAGGGGCAGCGGGAGAGGGAAAATCAGACTCTTGGCTGAGCAGGGAGCATAATGTGGGGCTCCATCCCTGGAACCCTAAGACCATGACCTGCACAGAAGGCAGATGCTTAACCTACTAAGCCTCCCAGGCGCCCTCCAGTGGCTTTTTATTCCCCTTCATTTTTTTTTTTTAAAGATTTTTAAAAATTTTTTAAGTAATCACACCCAGTGTGGGGTTCTAGCCCACAACCCTGAGATCAAGAGTCACACACTCCACTGACTGGGCCAGCCACTTGCCCTGTTCCACTTTGAGTTAAAACTTAGATGTTCATCTATTTGTGACTATGCCGGTATTAACAAACAAACAGGGGCGCCTGGGTGGCTCAGTGGGTTAAGCCGCTGCCTTCGGCTCAGGTCATGATCCCAGGTCCTGGGTTCAAGCCCCACATCGGGCTTTCTGCTCAGCAGGGAGCCTGCTTCCTCCTCACTCTCTGCCTGCCTCTCTGCCTACTTGTGATTTCTCTCTGTCAAATAAATAAATAAAATCTAAAAAAAAAAAAAAAAGCCAATGCATTTGCTTAAGAATATTATTGACAGAGTTCAGCTGATTAGAGTTAATGATAATTTCTTACAGTCATGGACCTTTCATTCAGTCAGGAATTCAAGGATGCCAGAAATTATGTTGAATCAGATGTTCAGCATTTTGGCCTTCCAAGACCAAGTTCAGAGCTAAGTGGTAGAACATGGTTTAATAATAGAAAGATGAAGTACAGACTTAGTCCTTCAGTTTTCTGTATACCATAATAGATTAAAGTTAATATTTTATTGGTCAAATATTTCAGAGGGTTTTCCTTACCACCTTGATTTGCTTTCTTTTAAAAATAGACTTTATTTTTTAGAGCAGTTTTAGGTTCACAGCAAAACTGAGCAGAAGGTACAGAGATTTCCCATATATTCCCTGTCCCCCAGCCTCCCCCAGTAGCAACATCCCCCACTAAATAGGACATGTGTTACAATGATAGACCTACACTGACACCCAGAGACCACACTTTACGTTAGGGCTCACTATTTTTTTTTTTTTAAAGATTTTATTTATTTGTCGGAGAGAGAGGGAGAGAGAGCAAGCACAGGCAGACAGAATGGCAGGCAGAGGCAGAGGGAGAAGCAGGCTCCTGCTGAGTAAGGAGCCCGATGTGGGACTCGATCCCAGGACGCTGGAATCATGACCTGAGCCGAAGGCAGCTGCTTAACCAACTGAGCCACCCAGGCATCCCTCACTATTTTTTTTTTTTAAAGATTATTTATTTATTTGACAGACAGAAATCACAAGTAGACAGGCAGTCAGAGAGAGAGAGGGGGAAACAGGCTCGGCGTGGAGCAGAGATCCCGACGTGGGGCTTGATCCCAGGACCCCGGGATCATGACCTGAGCCGAAGGCAGAGGCTTTAACCCACTGAGCCACCAAGGCGCCCCTCTTTTTTTTTTCTTTTTTCTTTAAGATTTATTTATTTATTTTTAAAGATTTTATTTATTTATTTGAGAGAGAGATAGTGATAGAGATAGCAAGAGAGAGCACAAGCAGGGAGGAGAGGGAAAGCAGGGTCCTGCTGAGCAGGGAGCCTGATGGGGGCCCTGGGATCATGACCTGAGCTGAAGGCAGACACTTAATGACTGAGCCCCCAGGCGCCCTTTGGGCTCCGTCTTGATGTTGCACATTGTATGGCAGTGGACAAAAGTATAATGACATGTATTTGCCACTAGAGTATCACATAGAGTATTTTTCCCGGCCCTCAAAATCCTCTGTGTTCCCGCTCTTCATCCTCCCTCCCCCTAACCCCTAGTCTTTTAACTATCTCCATAGTTTTGCCTTTTCCAGAATGTCCTATAGTTAGTTAATCTTTTCAGGTTGTCTTCTTTCACTTAGTAAAATGCATTTAAGATTCCTCCATGTCTTTTCATGGCTTGATAGCTCCTTTTTCTTTTTTTTTAATTTAGTGCTGAATAATATTCCATTGCTGGAGGTACAGCAGTTTACTTGCCCATTCTCCTACTGGAGCACATCTTGGTTGCTTCTCATGGCTTTTTGTTAATGGTATGACATGCATTTTGACAGGCGAAGTGTGAGCCTGGGGCATTCATTCAAGAGACCTAACAATGGCCATTCCAAGGACATGTGTTGCCTTCTGTCAGATGGACTCCCAGGTGAATTTAGAACAACCATTGGGATCAGCTTCCAGGCTGCCAAGGGGTGGAGCGGGAAATGGACCGATGGTGCCACCTAGTGGCTGTTTGTGGCAGCCCAGTGACAAGCCCAAACAGGTTGACTGTGTGCTGCTGCTGTGGTGTTGCCAGGTGGGGCCCCCCACAATGAGATGCGGTGTCCTGGGCCCAGATTATTACTAAATTAGGCTGTTAAATGGAGAAAGAGAAGGACCTTCTCTCAATACACCTTATGTAATGGGTCTCATCCTTGAAGTCCCTGTTTTGAAGAATTTGGGGCCATATTAAACAATTTTAAAGGCCCAGGCAAATCCTCAGGTCCAATCTGGTAAGGTTACTAGTAAGGGGCAAATTTTCTATTTTATTCCAATTAGAACTTCCATCCCATAGTGGGGAATTCTGGGGGAAAGGAAGCCGGAATCACTGGAATAATAATGTAGCTTGTTCACCTTCCGTTTTATGTGTGATAATGTCCTAGATGACATAAGGAATTTCAACTTTAAATTCAGTGGGATCTGAGGACCAGTAACAGTTAAGACCAAAAAGGTTGCTTGGTGTGCACAGAGCAATGGGCCACCATGTTTGTATGGCACAATTGTCTCCAGTGGTGGCCAGGGCCCAGGGGCTTGCTGTGTCCCTAACAAGGCTGGAGAGGTTGCCCAAGTTCAGGGGCCACAATGGGGGTCTTACTCCTTGAAGATTTGGGTTTGGGGAGATAAAAACAGATGCCTTTATAACTTGTTTTAAGAGAGCCTGGGGCACCTGTGTGGCTCAGTGGGTTAAAGCCTCTGCCTTCTGCTCAGGTCATGGTCCCAGGGTCCTGGGATCAAGCCCCGAGTCGGGCTCTCTGCTCAGCGGAGAGCCTGCATCCTCCTCTCTCTGCCTGCCTCTCTGCCTGCTTGTGATCTCTGCCTATCAAATAAATGAAAAAAATCTTTTGAAAAAAAAAAAAAGAGAGAGAGAGAGAGCCTGGAGCTCCTGGGGTCTTTTTCTTTCTTTTTTTTTTTTCTTTTTCTTTCTTTCTTTTTTTTTAAAATAAAGATCTTTTCTTTTTTTAAGTAGGCTCCATGCCCCGTGTGGAGCCCAGCTCGGGGCCTGAATTTATGACCCTGAGATCAAGACCTGAGCACCGAGATCGAGAGTTGGATGCTTAACTATCTGAGCCAGTCAGGCACCCCCATCCTGACATCTTGCCTGAAATCTGATTATTGGGGAAACCTATGTTGGAAAGTTGCCAGTACCAGGTGTGGTACTGCAGGGCAGGCATGGAAATTCTGAAATGGGATCTTTCCTTGGTTGGAGGGTTTGGTGCCATGGGATGAGAAAACCAAGTCTTGGGGCATTCTTCAATGACCCCAGGCTGCTTGGGGCCTCATTAGGAGTGGTCATCAACTCAGCAACAGGAGCTCTGAGGCCTTCAAGACCCTTCCTTGAGAAATAACTGCTAGGCATCTGTGTTGAGAACATTTCTTCTCCAGCATCTTTGGGATTGGTCCATTTCATCCGTCATACTTTCCCATCTTGACCTCCAAATGTAAGCCATGGGTCCAGAGGAGGATTTGCTAGGCTGCAGCCTAGGGGCCAAATCGGGCTGGTTGCACGTGTTCATCAATAGAGGTTGACTTAAAGCACATGTGCGTATGCACGTGCACACACACATGCACACACACACACACATGCACACACAGTATCTGCTCAACCGTGCTTGGGCTCCCAGTAAAATCATGTACTCCTTGAAATATGCTGGGTTGTTTCAATAATTGGCATCCCCTCCCCAAAGTACCCACAGGGTGAGGACACGTACATCAATGGTTGCAACAGTAGGGCGGGCTGGTTTCCCTACTGCTTCAATCAAGTAAGGGACGTGCCAAGGTCATGGCCACAAATGCTGGGAAGGGTGGCCAAGACGCGTCCGTTTCTGTGAGTCTAGTGGATCCCATATAACAAATTACTAGTTTGGGGGGTGGTCATGAGATTTGCTGGCCAGTCAGGGCAACTTGGCTGCGGTTAAAGTTACTTCCAGTATAAAATGCAGGTGTTGGGTGGGTGGCTCAGTTGGTTGAGTGGCTGCCTTCAGCTCAGGTCATGATCCTGGAGTCCTGGGATCGAGCCCTGCATCAGGCTCCCTGCTCAGCAGGGGGTCTGCTTCTCCTTCTGACCTTTCCCCTCTCATGCTCATTCTCTCTCAAATAAACAAATAAAATCTTAAAAAAAAAATGCAAGTGCAGAAGCCAGGCAGTGCTCTTTTTCTTGGTCTAAATCCAAAATTGTTTATTAAGTGTTGAAAATTGGATGGAACCCAATCACAGACCTGTTTCAGTTCCTCCTTCTGTGACAGGGAAACTGAAGGACTCCACAAGAACCGCTTTTTGCTCCCAGTTCCTGCTTCTATTCTTTTTTTTTTTTTTAATATTTTAAATTTATTTATTTGACAGAGAGAGAGATCACAAGTAGACGGAGAGGCAGGCAGAGAGAGAGAGAGGGAAGCAGGCTCCCTGCTGAGCAGAGAGCCCGATGCGGGGCTCGATCCCAGGACCCTGAGATCATGACCTGAGCCGAAGGCAGCGGCTTAACCCACTGAGCCACCCAGGCGCCCCCCTGCTTCTATTCTTGCTGGGACCTGCAACCGCACTTGACCCAGGCCTCAGAATACAAAGAGTGTATGTCCTTGTAAGGGACGAGGCGTTCATGGTTTCTCCAGAACAGATAACGTCTAAGGATGGACCAGGTGAGAATGAACAGACAAAGCCATTACCCATGCGTTCCAGACCACCAGTGCTCAACATCTCATCGCCAAGACCCCGTAGATCCGAGGAATAACACCCGGGCCCTTGTGTTTGTTCTAACAAGTTCCTGGATGCCTGAGAAGACTCACGCTTTGGACCATGATTTGCAAAAAAAAAAAAAAGGTGCCAGACCCCAAAGAAAGATGGGGCTTGTGCTTCTTTCCGTCCCTAGTCTCCCAGATGCTCCGTCTCTATGTGCGCTCTCTTTATCTTCAATAAATTTGGCTCTTACCTCCTGCTGGCTTGTATTTGATTTCCATCCTGCGTGAAGCCAGGACCCTCTCGGCTGGTCCAAGGGTCCCCCTGTGGGTTCTCGGACCCAGCCTGCTGGCAAAACTTCTCCCCTTGCACAGCGTGTGTGTGGTCTTAGGATATACTTAAGACACACCCTGTAGCTTCTACAGTTCCCTTAGGATGTGCTCATGGTTGTGGGCTGCCTCTTGCAGGCAGTATCACCAGTGGCAGGGCACTCCCTCCACCAACGGTGATTCCTTCCTTGTTGACTTTAAGGGCCCAGGCCTACCCTGGGAACCGAGATGCCCTTTAGCACAATTGATAAATGTTGATCCATTTTACAATGATCTCCATTGGGTTATGGTGTCTTCGGGCCCTTTAGAAAGGCCTTCAGGTGAAGTTTTTTTAAAAAATAGAATTTTTAAAAAAGATTTTATTTATTTATTTGACAGACAGAGATCACAAGTAGGCAGAGAGGCAGGCAGAGAGGGAGAGGGAGAAGCAGGCTCCCCACTGAGCAGAGAGCCCAATGTGGGGCTCGATCCCAGGACCCCGGGATCATGACCCGAGCTGAAGGCAGAGGCTTTAACCCACTGAGCTACTCAGGTGCCCCAAAATAGAATTTATTTTATTAAAGATTTTATGTCATGATCTCAGGGTTGTGGGATTGAGCCCCACGGCCGCTCTGGGTCAGGCTCTGTGCTTGGCTTGGAGGCTGCTTGAGATTCTCTCCCTCTGCCTCTCCCCCTGTGCTCTCTCTCTCTCTCAAGTAAATAAATACATCTTTTAAAAAAAATTTTATTTTTTATAAACATATATTTTTATCCCCAGGGGTACAGGTCTGTGAATCTCCAGGTTTACACACTTCACAGCACTCACCAAGGCACATACCCTCCCCAATGTCCATAACCCCATCCCCCTTCTCCCAACCCCCCTCCCCCCATCAACCCTCAGTTTGTTTGGTGAGATTAAGAGTCACTTATGGTTTGTCTCCCTCCCAATCCCATCTTGTTTCACTTACTCTTCTCCTACCCCCTTAACCCCCCATGTTGCATCTCCTCTCCCTCATATCAGGGAGATCATATGATAGTTGTCTTTCTCCGATTGACTTATTTCGCTAAGCATGATACCCTCTAGTTCCATCCACGTCGTCGCAAATGGCAAGATTTCATTTCTTTTGATGGCTGCATAGTATTCCATTGTGTATATATACCACATCTTCTTTATCCATTTGTCTGTTGATGGACATCTAGGTTCTTTCCATAGTTTGGCTATTGTAGACATTGCTGCTATAAACATTCGGGTGCACGTGCCCCTTCGGATCACTACGTTTGTATCTTTAGGGTAAATACCCAGCAGTGCAATTGCTGGGTCATAGGGTAGCTCTATTTTCAACATTTTGAGGAACCTCCATGCTGTTTTCCAGAGGGGTTGCACCAGCTTGCATTCCCACCAACAGTGTAGGAGGGTTCTCCTTTCTCCGCATCCTCGCCAGCATCTGTCATTTCCTGACTTGTTAATTTTAGCCATTCTGACTGGTGTAAGGTGATATCTCGTTGTGGTTTTGATTTGTATTTCCCTGATGCCGAGTGATATGGAGCACTTTTTCATGTGTCTGTTGGCTATCTGGATGTCTTCTTTGCAGAAATGTCTGTTCATGTCCTCTGCCCATTTCTTGATTGGATTATTTGTTCTTTGGGTGTTGAGTTTGCTAAGTTCTTTATAGATTTTGGACACTAGCCCTTTATCTGATATGTCATTTGCAAATATCTTCTCCCATTCTGTCAGTTGTCTTTTGGTTTTGTTCACTGTTTCCTTTGCTGTGCAAAAACTTTTGATCTTGATAAAATCCCAGTAGTTCATTTTTGCCCTTGTTTCCCTTGCCTTTGGTGATGTTCCTAGGAAGATGTTGCTGTGGCTGAGGTCGAAGAGGTTGCTGCCTGTGTTCTCCTCGAGGATTTTGATGGATTCCTTTCTCACATTGAGGTCCTTCATCCATTTTGAGTCTATTTTCGTGTGTGGTGTAAGGAAATGATCCAATTTCATTTTTCTGCATGTGGCTGTCCAATTTTCCCAACACCATTTATTGAAGAGGCTGTCTTTTTTCCGTTGGACATTCTTTCCTGCTTTGTCGAAGATTCGTTGACCATAGAGTTGAGGGTCTATTTCTGGGCTCTCTATTCTGTTCCATTGATCTATGTGTCTGTTTTTGTGCCAGTACCATGCTGTCTTGATGATGACAGCTTTGTAATAGAGCTTGAAGTCCGGAATTGTGATGCCACCAACTTTGGCTTTCTTTTTCAATATTCCTTTGGCTAATAAATACATCTTTAACAAATATTTTTAGGGGTGCCTGGGAGGCTCTGATGGTTGAGCATCTGCCTTCGGCTCAGGTCACGATCTTCAGGCCCTGAGCTCGAGCTCCGTGTCAGCGTCCCGGCTCAGCAGGAGATCTGCTTCTCCCTCTCCCTTTGCCTTTCCCCTGCTTGTGTGCGTGCCGTCTCTCTAATGAATAAATAAAATCTTTTAAAAAATATTTTTAATGGGGCGCTTGGGTGGCTCAGTGGGTTAAGCCACTGCTTTCGGCTCAGGTCATGATCTCAGAGTCCTGGGATCGAGCCCCGCATCGGGCTCTCTGCTCAGCAGGGAGCCTGCTTCCTCCTCTCTCTGCCTGCCTCTCTGCCTGCTTGTGATCTCTCTGTCAAATAAATAAATAAAATCTTTAAAAAATATATTTTTAATAACATCACTCAGATATTTGAGCCAAGAAGCCCCGCCAACATTTCTCCTGGCTGCTGTTGCTGGTCTTGGGGAGGGAATATACAAAGTCTCCCAAGGCCTTTTCATCCTCACTCCAGTTTTCTGTATAAGCTTATGGCTCTTTATATTTGAACAAATTCAGCCTCAGTCAATAATGAGAGATGGCATATGCATTCATCGATGAGACATGAAGCTTCTGAGTGTTTTTTCCAATTCTGTCAAGCAATGACCTTGGTTCTGACACTCTCTCCCTGGAAGTAGTGTCAGATCCCACAGGTTAGGGGCTCAGTCCTATCAGGGGGCTCAGTCCTGCCCCTGCCCTTATCTCAGATGCTAATCATGAATCCGGTTATTACCTGGACTTCTGATCAAGGTTGCTGCAGCCCCTTCCCTGGGTTGGGTCAATTTGCTAGAGCGGCTTACAGGACTCAGGAAAACAATTTCTTTACTAGATTACTGGTTTATTATAAACAGATACAACTCGGGGACAGCTAGATGGAAGAGATGCACAAGGCAAGGTCTGGGGAAAGGGCATAGAGCCTCCAGGCCCTCTGGACGGTGCTGCTCTCTCCCGAATCTCCATGGCTTCCTCAGCTGGAAGCTCTCTGAATCCCGTCCTTTGAGGTTTTTATAGAGGTTATATTACCTAACCATGATTGATTAAATCATGGGCCTTTGGTGATTGAACTCAATCTCCAGGTTCTCTTCCCTCCCAGAAGGCTGGGAGGTGGGATGGAAAGTTCCAGCCCTGTAGTCTTATGGTTGGTTCCCCTGGCAACCAGCCTTCATCTTTAGATCACCTCAATAACATAAGACACCTTTATGGTCCTCATTTCTTAGGAAATTCCTAGAAGCACAGCTTTAGGAGCCTTGTACCTGGAAAGGGAACAAAGACCGACTATGTATTTCTTACTATAAATCACTTGTGGCGCTTGGGTGGCTCAGTGGGTTAAGCGGCTGACTCTTGATTTCAGCCCAGGTCATGATCTTGGGGTCCTGGGATCGAGCCCCTCTTTGGGCTCTGAGTTCAACTGAGAACCTTCAGGACTCTCTCTCTCCCTCTCTCCCTCCCCACCCCTTACTCACACACTCTGTCTCAAATAAATAAATCATTTAAAAAAATGACAGTATCATCATCAGAAGTGAATTGAAATAGAGCCTGACTCCATTTTTGATGACTCGGGGCTGACAGTGGTCAAGACTCACCTTCCCTTCTGCCCTACATCAGGGCCCACTGATACAAAGGCCCTCCCGTTCCCTCCTGTCCCCGTGGAACATTAAACCTTGGGACCATCCCCCACATCCCCACTTGGGAACTTGCCCTAGTGTCCCTGCCCCGGCCAGTATGAAGGTCCCATGCTCCCTCGGTGGGAGGGGCTTATGCTTGCCCTACCTCTTCTCTCCACGAATCCCTTGCGTGATGAACAAGCTTTCTTTCAAATGTTCCTGTTGTGTGTGACATCACTGGTATCCACATCTGGCCTATTGATCACGGGTCAGTCCATCACGCTTTTGTGGGTGACCCCGAAATAATTGCCTCACGGCCGGGACAGTTGAGGCTGGAGCGGCTGGAACCTTCTTAGATCCTTCTTCTCATGCTCTTGGTCATGGCGTACAAACCGCAGCTGGTGAAACGTGGCTCCACCGGGGGTTCCTCCCAGAGTCTTTATTATAGATTTATGACCTGAGTCACATTTAGGGGGAAGGGTACAAGATTGGGGCCCTCCATATAGGATTGGGTTGGGGAGGATTTCACCTCTAGTAGAAAGGGTCAGGGGAAGGTCTCTTCCTCTGTGAGCACTGGGTGTGTGACTCGAGGGGCAGTGACTCCCGTTCCCACAAGGTGCTGATACCCTGGGCCACCTGGGACCATACAGAGGGCACTGTGAGGACAAGCGGTCCCCAGACGATGTGCTAGGGGCCACAGTCTTAAGAGAAGGTGGCTCATTGTGATGCTTTGAGGCCTAAATGCCTTTGCTCTACTGTGTGGAGATCCCGATTCTTAGCACCACAGGTGAAAATGGGCAAGGCATTCCAGGGCACAAACTCTTGGGAAAAATGGCCCCACGTGTTTTCCCCTGGGCCCTCCTACAGGGCTGGAGGATACCTGGGCAGGAAAGCATTGACTCCCGTGGGCCTGGGTTGCTCAGACCCTGCATATCCCACAGAAAGGCCTCTCTTCAGATCACCTCCGATCTGAAGACTATTCTGCGGGTCAAAGTGTTCGTGTGTGCCTGAGGCCTTGGGCTCCGTGTCCTGGTTTGACCAGAGAAGTTTACGCCAAGAATGCAATTTATTGTCAATGTGTGTTTTCGCTCTGGAGCGGGAGGGGAAGGCAGGAGCTGGAGTCCAAGAGGCTGGAGTCAGTCATGTGGGTGGCTGTGTGCCCTTGGCTGCTAAGGCTTTGCTGTGCTTCCCTGGTTGGCAGCCTTTGCCCATGTGGTCACGGGGTTGCTGGGAAAGAAGCATGGCCCGACGCAACTCCACTGCGTGCCTGGTCTCTCCTAGCTGTTGCCTCCACCTGCATTTTTCCTTTGCAGATTTGAGTCCGTATCCTTCCACGATAATCAACGGCAACTGCTTCTGAGCCTCGTGCGTCCTTTCGTATCATCAAGCCTGAGTGGGTCCTGGGGACCCTGACATAACTTGATGGGGATCATTACAAATGGACCCACGGTAACTATGAGTCCTCTTACAGCTGCAGATAAACATGTGAAAGGGCTTCTCTGCTCCCAGGTTCACCCTGGGGCCAATAAAGCCATGGGGTGATCATCGCCGTTGGGCACACCCTAATACTGGTGATGTTGATTAGACTCTCTGTAGGATGGTGTAGCCTACCAGTGGCAGGGGAGAGGACCCCTCTGAGCACACCCCATAACTACCCCAAAATGATTCTGTAAGGCGAGGAAACTGAAATGGAAACAGACATCTCTGACTTGACTCAATTGGAAATTCAAAATTTTATTGAAAGAATGTACACAATTAGAGTATGAAAAGGCGCCAGTTGGCTTTTGTGCCTAAATGATACTGGCTTGGAATTAACTTTAACTTCTGCTGAGATGGGCTGATTGACCTGTACATCTGTAGTCCTCAAATGAGTAATTATGGGTCCATGGGACTTACGGGCCCGGCGGTGCAATTTGAGTGGTCTCCTGCACTCAGAGGCATGAGCAAGGCATCCTTTTCTTTGTTCTAAAACATATTTGTGGCATGAAAAATAGCCTACCCTAGTTCTTTTTTTTTTTTTTTTTAAGATTTTAAGATTTTATTGCCACAGGGGGAGCGGCAAGCAGATGGAGAGGCAGACTCCCCTCTGAGCAAGGAGCCTGATGTGGGACTTGATCCCAGGACCCTGGGATCATGACCTGAGCTGAAGGCAGCCACTTAACTGACTGAGCCACCCAGGCATCCCAGCCTACCCTCATTCTAACCCCAACTCCCTCCCCAGCCCTAACCTTAATCCTATTCCCAACCCCTCAAACGCAACCTGAACCACAACCCTACCTGGGGTCTCGGGTCACCTTTCATGGCCTCCATCCTGAGTAGCACAGCCTCTGGGACCTCTGGTGCCATTGTGGCGTGAAGACGGACTCTGTCTTTTGTCCCACTACCCTCATTCTTAGCTGGTGGTCTCTGCCTGGGGCTCCCACTGGCACTGCCTCCCTGGAGGTAGACCTGCAGGGAGCCAGGCTTGCTGCCAGCGCGGGTTGG
The DNA here is from genome assembly GCF_902655055.1 of Lutra lutra. Lineage (NCBI taxonomy): Eukaryota > Metazoa > Chordata > Mammalia > Carnivora > Mustelidae > Lutra > Lutra lutra. The sequence continues at coordinate 64,614,347 of NC_062289.1, read as the reverse complement.
AGGGCTGGGCTCGACTGGGACCAAATGGGTGCTCCTGGGCTCTCCCTCCTGTATTTGTTGGTCATGTCACAGCTTTGGTCAGGATAGGAACAACAGTGTCTTTCTGGAGAAGAGCTATAGGAAGAGCTATGGACCCTATATTTTCTTGTTCAAAGCAGAAATTGCTCATTGTCCTAGTTACAAAATAAGTATCTGTTGTTTTAACGATTCAGATTAAAAGTAAGCCCTAACATCATCCACAAATCAATAGCATCTGGTGCATCTCCTTGCAGACACCCTGTAAATTGGGAGTTTTCCTGGGGTTCCATCCCAGCCACCATGCCATGTTCTCCAGGAGGCACCCCATCTCCACTTTATCTTTTTCTTTTCTTTTTTGAGCAAGCAGGAGGACAATCCTAGCAGTGGTGCCTAGCCACTGAGAGGGGCTGAATTTGGGGGCAACCCTTCCTGCTGAGGGCAGGAGGAATTCCTATCCCAGGTTGTTCACTGCTAGGCAAGATCTGAATGAAATCTTGGGGGCGCCTGGGTGGCTCAGTGGATTAAATCCTCTGCCTTCAGCTCAGGTCATGATCCCAGGGTCCCGGGATCGAGTCCCGCATCGGGCTCTCTGCTCAGCAGGGAGCCTGCTTCCTCCTCTCTCTCTCTGCCTGCCTCTCTGCCTACTTGTGATCTCTGTCTGTCAAAGAAATCTTGGGCTCCCTGTTGAACAATGCTGCTTGTTGCGCCCAAAGCCCTAGAGAAGTGAGTTCATGTGTAGGAAATGGTAATGCACTCTTGGAGAATGGGGTTTCAGCAGAGAAGATAGAATGTTAAAAGCCCCCTTTTTTTTTTAAAACATTTTATTTATTTATTTGAGAGAAGAGAGAGACAGTGAGAGAGAGCATGAACGAGGAGAAGGTCAGAGGGAGAAGCAGACTCCCCGTGGAGCTGGGAGCCTGATGCGGGACTCGATTCCGGGACTCCAGGATCATGACCCGAGCTGAAGGCAGTCGCTCAACCAACTGAGCCACCCAGGCGCCCTTAAAAGCCCTTTAAAAAAAAAAAAAGATTTTATTTACCTATTCGAGAGAGAGAGAGAGACAGTGAGAGAGAGCATGAGAGGCGAGAAGGTCAGAGGGAGAAGCAGACTCCCCGTGGAGCTGGGAGCCCGATGCAGGACTTGATCCCGGGACTCTGGGATCGTGACCTGAGCTGAAGGCAGTTGCTTAACCAACTGAGCCGCCCAGGCGTCCATTAAAAAGTCTTTTTATAAATCCAATTATATCTCCATAATCAGGTAGGAAACCCATATAATCATTTTTGAGGTATGCCAAGAAGGTGTTTGGTAATCAGCATCCAGTCCTGATTTTTTTTAAGTCTTAGCAGATCAGGTCTATAAAGATAGTTCATGAACATGGTAAACAAGCAATCATAGCCAACGGTTGGCATTTCACCTAATAGTGAAAGACGAGATCTATCTCCCTTCAAGTCAAGATAAGACCCAGAGGCCGTGCCAGTGAGGAATGAAACAACTGTGAGGAATGACAAATGGACTGAAATAGTTTTTTCTTACACAACAAGAATTTAGGAAGTTGAAAGTTGGTGGTTGAAACAGCTGCTCAAAAATTTCATCCAAGGTCTAGAATCCTTCTATCTTTCCATTCCACTACATGTGACTTTTGTCCTCAATTGTCTCATGGTTACAAGATGGCTACAACACCTCCAGGCATTGCATCCAAGTTCCAGGCAGGAAGCAGGGGAGAGGGAGGAATGCAAAGCAAAGACTTTTCCCAAATCTTAGCAGATTTCCACTTGAGCCTTGCTGTTCAGAATTGGGCCATGTGGTTACCCTAGCTGTAACAGAGTCTTTAGAGACCAAAATGTTTTGAGGGTGACACACATTGGCCCCTACCCCAAACAGAATCTGCCACAGATGACCACTGCCACCAGCACTGAGTGCTGCTCTGAAAGTGCTACCCAACATGGGTTTTAAAAAGAAACAAAATAAAAGGCTATCTATATGAAAAGGAGAGGCAAGCTTTTTATTTCCAGGTTATATGACAGATTAAGTCCAATAAAATAGTAAGTTGATAGAAACCTAGATTAATTCAATGAAGTTGCTAGATATAAAATAAATATACAAAAAGATATATACAATCAATAGTTGTCCTATATAAAACAGAAAGACTCCACTTAGAAATCCACAAAATCAAAATGAACTGAAGAATAAACACATTGAATATGTATGTAAGAAGACCTATGAAGAAAAAACAATACAGCCTTCCTGATGGTTAGAGGCAGATTTGAATGACTGGGGCTTTGATACGAAGATTGAGTATTACATAGAACTTAGGAATTCTTCACACATCAGTTAATTCTTTTTTTAAAAAAATATTTTATTTATTTATTTGGCATAAAGAGAGATCACAAGTAGGCAGAGAGGCAGGCAGAGAGAGGGGGAAGCAGGCTCCCCGCTGAGCCTGGAACCTGATGCGGGACTTGATCCCTGGACCCTGAGATCATGACCTTAGCCGAAGGCAGAGGCTTAACCCACTAAGCCACTCAGGTGCTCACATTAGTTAATTCTAATCAAGATCCCAGTGAGGAGGGGCACCTGGGTGGCTCTGGGGTAAGCCTCTGCCTTCGGCTCAGATCATGGTCTCGGGGTCCTGGGCTCTCTGCTCAGCGGGGAGCCTGCTTCCCCCCTCTCTCTGCCTGCCTGTCTTCCTACTGGTGATTGCTCTCTTTCTGCCAAATAAATAAATAAAATCATTAAAAAAAAAAAAAAAAAAGATCCCAGTGAGGTGTGCAGGGACAAGAAGAGGTAGAGCTCTGAGAAAAAGAATCCTGGGTCATCTGGAAGAACAGATTTTTAAAAAAACTTTTTAAAAAAACTACTGAAAATACTGTCCTAGTCAGTATGACTATATATAAAGTGAATTATGAAGCTACAAACAGAAAAGAGAAGTCTAAGGGACAGTGAAGAATGCCATTCTAGAATGATGCAGGGACCCTGGAAGTTACATCCCAAACAGACAGATTTAAGAGTTAAATGCAAAACATGGAACCAAAAAAGGATTTAAAGAAGGGGCTTTTTAAGGGCCAAGGAAAAAATACAAAGAAAAAGACAAAAAGACCAATTGCACAGGATCTGAACATTTCTGTGCATTAAAAATGTAACAAAGATAAAAAGGTATGTGCCAACGTGCTTTGTGTGTGTGTGTGTGTGTGTGTGTGTGTGTGTGTGTGTAAAGAACAAAGACTGGAATTAGACAATTCATACGAAGAGAAGAAAAAGGTAAAAAAACATGAACCAATAACACTCTTGATGTATCAAAATGGTAAATATAAAAAGCGGACACGATGCCAAGTGTGTACACGGGTGCAGGGAAAAGGATGCTCTTGGGGCCCATGTGTGAGAATTAAGAATGTCATGCTGGGTTCGACCTAGAAACAGCTTTGCAAGGTTTGTGAACTCTGCCCATGAACTCCACTTCTCAGAATTTATTCTGAGGAAATGATCGAAGGGCCAAATGGGCTTATGTTCCAGAATTATTTATAAGTACAGATAATGATGTTCAACAATAAAGGAATAGATCAATCATGCCACAATGGGAACATCAATGTTTCTGAAAAATATTCTGTAATGTGGAAAATGTTCATCATAAAACATTAAATGGAAAAAGACAGAAATAACACCCAAAGAATGAATCTAGTTTTGCTTTAGTATATGTGCTGCCGAAGCGAGCACTCTAGTTTTGCTTTAAAAGCAAAGGCAGGGGCGCCTGGGTGGCTCAGTGGGTTAAGCCGCTGCCTTCGGCTCAGGTCATGATCCCAGGTCCTGGGTTCAAGCCCCACATCGGGCTTTCTGCTCAGCAGGGAGCCTGCTTCCTCCTCTCTCTCTGCCTGCCTCTCTGCCTACTTGTGATTTCTCTCTGTCAAATAAATAAATAAAATCTTAAAAAAAAAAAAAAAAGCAAAGGCATATTATATGAGCACAGAAAAAATATAGAAGTAAGTGTACCTGGCAGTGGCCTATGAACTGATACCAAGGGGTATTTTCTTACAATTTTCTGACTATTTTTCCAAATTTCTTCAGCACATACATATTGGTTATATAGTCAGGAAAAAAAAAGTTTACATGTAAATGAAAGAAAAACATCAAGTCTCCAATGAAGAGGGGGAAGGGTATTTTCAAATCATTTTCAAGACAAAAGGCCAAGAATCACAGCATGTTCAATATTCAGCCTCATTCGCCATTGAAGGTGCAAAGTACGGAGATGATAAGCCGCCACTTAGCCGAGTACACAGAAGCCCTCACCGCAGGGCTGACAGCAGCTGCAGTGTCCGGGGCCCTGCAGAGATGTTTTCACTGTAAGTTCTTTTGATATTAGAAGGAGAGTGTGATGATGACGAACTAAGCCCAGATTGTATTTGTCTTTTACAAATGCAGCTGTACAATAGGACTTTTCCTACTTGTCACGTAGGGTCCATGGTGGCCACAATGTGGCCCTGGGAGGCCGCTTGCACACTCTGGAAGGCTGTGGTGGAGTGGCAGGTGTCCGGGAGCACCACTGTGCTCCCGTGCACCGGGACCTGAATGAAGACTGTCTGGACACCCAGCTTTGAGCCGGAGTCTCCCTGGCACAGGGGACGCTCCCACCTGAGCACTATTGCTGGCTGATCTATTGATAATGAAATGGTGTGACTTTACACACCACCAAAACCATATAAAAAATGGTTCCTGAGGTTATTTCCTTATCTCAAAACTTTCACTTTTAGAAATCTAAGAAAATGCTAAAGGAGTATAATGCAAAAAGATGCTCTGTGAAGAATGGTTCATAACAGTGAAATGATCTATAATGGTGAAAACATAGAAATAACTTGAACATCCAACAAAAGAACATCTAATAGAATCCTATGCCTCCATTGGGAATTACAACTCCAGACAGTTCAGTGATGTGGGGAAAAAATTCTGCTATGCAGCTAGGTGGAAAAAAAAAAAAAGATTAAAATGATATATACACTATGTTTGCAGTAATGTAAAAATCCACTTTGAAACAAGCAGAAGGTAATGTATCAAAGTGCGAAATGCAGTTTATTAGGAATTATGGGGGGCCTTTTTCCTGACTTCCACATTTCCCGAAATGTGGTTATTTTGCTGCCATAATTTAAAAAGTATACTAAAAAGCACTTCATAAACTACTATAGCTCTCTATATAAATGTAAAGTATTATCACTGAGAAAGCAGCTTAGACTTGCTTAGGACTGAGCGGAAGGAACATTAATTCTAGATGAAGCCCACCCACCTCTGCAGAGAGCACGGGCAGAGTTCCTGTGGAGGGCTTCCTCCCGCAGGGCCGAGCCAGCGAGCTGAACTCCCTGGAGCAGAGGGAGGCACTGCGAGGTGAAGGTGCACTTCTAGACACATCTATCCCAGCACCAGGCCCTGGATGGACGCCGAGCATCCATCTGTGTGCTCGCCATTTCCCAGCGGGGACCAGAAGGCCAGGCCCGATGCTGGCACATCAGGACCTGGCTACGCCGAAGCCGGGCTGTGCTCCTGAGACGGAGAGCTGTCGCTACCAGAAGACTCTGTGGTAGAGCTGCTGCAGGGAGGTGAGTCCAGGAAATCTGCCTTTTCCTAAACCCCCACCATTTGAGATCATTCTCCCCTCCTGGAATATACTAATGTTCACTTGGAATACTGTTAGTAATTCTTCTGTTTGTTTTTATTATTATCATTATCCTCCTAAACATAACATACAAAGGAAATTCCTGATCAAGATCATACCAGGAGCCCGTCCGAGGACACAATGATCAATACACCTTCTTTCTGCCTGCAGGAGAGACCCTGTGTCTTGCAAGCCCATTAAGGAAAGCAGGCTGATGGGACACCCTCAGATGGCCCTCAGCTCTTCTTTCCTACAGTGGAGCGCTTCCTGGGGTGGTGATGACTTCTGAGAGAGTGGTCCCAGTGCGTGGGTCATCGGCACAGGCAGCAGAGCCAGTCTCTAAACCGGAGGCATGAGTGGGCTGTATGTATCTGAGCTGCTGTGCTTTCCCCTTTCTGGGGAAGGAGTGAGGCCAAGGGGCGGGCACGCCACGCTAATTTCCAGGCTTGCTGCCCAGCGGGGATGTCCTGCCGGCTGGGGGCTGCACGGCACACAGGAGCTCTGCCACGTCTAGGGCATCGATTGTGTCCACGCTGCTCACGCCCGTGTCCCCTGTGCCCAGCAGGCCTTCCGGCACATAGTAGGTGCTCAGTAAGTGCTTGTTAAACTCGATGGTGAAGGGTTTCTCCTCACTGTGTCTTCTCCGGTGTTCCGCAAGGTGGGCGCTCCAGCCGAACATCTCCCCGCATTCGTTACATCGGAACGACTTCTCCCCGGAGTGGACTTTCTGATGTTTGATAAGACAGTGGTTCTGGCTGAAGGCCTTGCCGCACTCGCCGCACTTGTAGGGCTTCTCCCCGGTGTGGATGCGCTGGTGCACGATGAGCGACGAGTGGCAGCTGAAGGCCTTCCAGCATCGGCTGCAGTCGAAGGGCTTCTCCCCAGTGTGGATGCGCTGGTGCACGATGAGGTAGGAGTGGGAGCTGAAGGCCTTGCCACACTCGTTGCACTTGAAGGGCTTCTCCCCACTGTGGATGCGCTGGTGCACGACGAGGTAGGAGTGGCAGCTGAAGGCCTTGCCGCACTCACCACACTTGAAGGGTTTCTCGCCCGTGTGGATGCGCTGGTGCAGGGTGAGGCGTGAGCGGCTGCTGAAGGCCTTGCCGCACTCGCCGCACTTGAACGGCTTGTCCCCGTTGTGGATCTTCTCATGCACGGTCAGGGATGAGTGGCAGGTGAAGGCCTTGCCGCACGCGCCGCACTGGTAGGGCTTCTCGCCGGTGTGGATGCGCTGGTGGCGGGTCAGGTGCGTCCTCTGGTTGAAGGCCTTGCCGCAGGCGCTGCACTGGTAGGGCTTCTCGCCTGTGTGCACGCGCAGGTGCATGTTGAGCAGTGAGCTGCAGCTGAAGGCCTTCTCGCAGGCACTGCACTTGTAGGGCCGCTCGCCCGTGTGGATCCGGTGGTGCACGTTCAGCGACGAGTGGCAGCTGAAGGCCTTGCCGCACTCGCTGCAGAAGAATGGCTTCTCCCCGGTGTGAATGCGCTGGTGCTCGATGAGGTTGGTGCTCCATGTGAAGGCCTTGCCGCATTCGTGGCACTTGTAGGCTTTCTCCCGGGCGTGCCACCGCCGGTGCAGTGTCAGGGACGAGCTCTGCCGGAAGGCCTTCCCACACTCGCCACACACGAACAGGCCGTCCCCTGCCGCCACTCCCCGCCGCCGGCTCAAGGGTGGGTGTTCGCCGCGGTCACTGGACTTGCTGGGGCCTCTCCCTGGGCCCCCTCTCCGTCCGCCAGACTGGATGCCCGCGGTGGGCCTGTCAGGAGGGTCTCCTTCTGCAGGAATGGTCTGAGGGGTGAAGAGGGTGCACCCAGCGGGGAAATCCTCAGATGCCTTGCAGCTGTGCCAGCGCCCCTCCGGGGGAACGTCCCCCAGGCTGCCCGGCGCTAGCCTCCGCAGCGCAGCTTTGCCTCTTCCTGGAGCAGCCGCCAGGCCCTCGCTGGCCCACTCGCTGCCACTGGAGCTGAGGACGCTGGACCTCCCCAGTGGTTTGGTGATCGGCTCCTGGCAAGGCTCTTCCTTGTAAACACCCTGCTGTTGACACGACTTGTCCTTCACCCCAGGTCCGGGCTCCCCCTCTATAAGAAATGGGAAATGAAATCTTCTGTAAGCCGGTGGAGGCGATGCACTAGAGTCCAGACTGAGGTCTGATGGGGGTTTGGATAAGCACAGAGAGAAGAGGGCAGGCCATTGCCAGAGCTCACGAGGGCCTGAGAGGCAGAGCCCAGGGGCATGCATCTTGAGTGAGATGGGCCACAAGCCCACGAGCGGGGAGGAGGAAAAAGAGACGGGGAGCTCCATATTGAGCCAGGGGGTAAGGGACGGAGCAGGGCTCACGGGGTCTGGCAGTTGGACAGAACTCACTTATTGAGACACCGATTGAGACTGCTGTGTGTCGGAATCGGGTTGGGGCTAGGTGTGAACACGGGGTAAACACAATCCAGAAATGGTAATTACATCTAAATTCTTCCTGGTGCCAGAAGGCAAAAGAATGCCCCCAGACCGCCTCTCTTTGGTTTTTCCTTTGAACGCTTCCAGCTGTAAGTGTGTGCTCTGGCCCTGACACATATGTATGTTTCTTTAAAAGCTCAATTCGTCTCTTGTCAGCTTCACATCCCTGGAGGGCCGTCCCCCTCAGAGCCACCTCTGTGAATGGTGATCCCCACCTCCCCGTACCCCCACGCTGACTCTGCCCTCTTCTTGGTGAGGGAGGCCCTGAACCCCAGTTCCAAGCAGACTCCCCACCTTTGTCCATCCAACAAGTGCCACTTGTGAAATGTTTCCAGAGACATGGACATGATTTCTGTTTCCCACCAGTCGAAGGCAGATGTCTTTGCCTGTTTTGCTCACCACTGTATTCCCAGCATGGTTCCCCCCAACATAGTTGGTCCTCTGTGTGTGCTGAAGGAAGGGAAGCAGGACCATAAGGAGGTGGGGTGGGGGGCGGTCCTGGGAGGCAGGAGTCTGCACATCCTTCCACTGTGTCCCCCACTCACCTGGACAAGCCCCTCCAGGGACTTCTCTGGGCATCCACCAAGGCTCTTCGCCTCGTTCTAGATGGGAGATCACATCCGGCTTGCAGACTGGGGGTCCTGCTTGCAGGGAGAAAGAGGTGTGCTGTAGCTCCCCAGGGCATGGCTGTCCGGGACCTAGTACCACGAGGTGTGTGGCCATCCCCAGGGATGGGGGGGCTCTTACACGCAGAATCTAAACTCATGTGTGTGCTCTGAGGAACCCATGGGTACTGACACCCCCCTGCCCAGTCTCTCTTGGAAAGCTCCAGGCAGGCTGGGCTCTCAGGCCCCTGTCCACCCCCTCCCTCTTCTGGCCCACTCCAGGACCAGCCCCACCTCAGCAAAGATGCTGGCAGTGACATGCACTGTCCAGCCCCAACACGAGTGTAGCAGCCACACACCCCACATCCTGCAGGGCCAGCACCAGGGCTGGTACCACAGGGAGGCTTGGTAATACCTGTGGCATGGCAGAGTGGCCAGACCGCACACTGGGCTTCAAGGAACTGTCTTACCCAGGGCAAGAAGGTTCTGGTAGTTCTCCAGCATCACGTCACGGTACAAGGCCCTCTGAGGGGAGTCTAGCTGGCCCCACTCCTCCTGGGTGAAGTCCACAGCCACATCCTTGAAAGTCACTGATTCCTGGAAGGACAAGCACATTCTCATTCACCCAGGACAGGAATGATTTGGACTGTGTTCATGGTTCCAAGCAAGCCAGATGTCAACTGAGGACCTTAGGGATGAAGGGTTAACCTCTGATGACCCTCTCTTGAGGATGGAAGGTGCTATAGGACGCCATCTATCATATAGTCCTAACATACACATGCCTGGGCCAGGAAGCGCCAAGCAGACCTGGCCTTCTGGACTGGGAGGGCCAAGTGACCTGGCCAGCCTGGGTCCGGGTGCCTGTTGGGCTGGAGGCTGCTGTTAAGTTCTGGGTAAAATGCTATGCTTCCCATGGTTAAGAATGCAAACTTAAGAACCTGAGAGAATAGTACAAAGAACCCAGAAGCCCTCTTGAAACCTCACCATTGCAAAAGGACCCTACTCTGGAGAGGAAGCCATTATCACACCCTAAGGAAGGAAACCATACTTATCAGCAAGTTCTGTCAGCAAGAGACCAAGGGAGCCACTCTCGGTTCTTCTTGTCTGCCTCCCACACCTTCCCACGGGACCCCTGCTCCCCTGCCCTCCCTGAATCCAAGTACTGACCTGCTTCCACCTTCCCCAGCAGGGGTCACTGACACTTGCATGCACTCCTGTTCTAGAACCCCAAGCTCTTCTGCTGATAGGGCTCCTCACCCACTCTGGAGTCCCCAGGTTGCCATCCCCAATGCTCCTCTTGGTCTCCACACTCCAATCCCACCCTGGGTCCCCCTTGCCAGCAAATAAGCCCTCAAAGCCCATCGGGGTGCCGACCTAAGGTGGTAAGGGTGGTTCGCTCTTCAAAGATGTGGGTGCCCTGGGGGCCTGGCTTAAATTGCAGACAGGGCATGACATTAGACATAAGAATGAAGAATAAATCAAACAGGGGAGGCCTGGCTCCCATCTCCCTGTTTGTTGGGAGTGACTGGCATACGGCCAAGCTCCCAGGGGTCACCACATTTTTCTGGAAACCCTGGGTCTGCATCAGCACCCATGGTCATACACCGGGGTGTGGAATTTCAAGCCCTGAGATGGCTATCAGACAGTCTTGGGAAGAGAGGGGACATCCTCTGGGGTCACAAGAGATTTGACCTTTAGCTCTAAAAGTGGTTTATACTTTTAGATAGTTCTCAACGTTGCTGCAGACTAAACTGTGTCCCCCTGAAATTCCTATATGGAAGCCCTCCCTTCCAGCGTGATTGTGTTTGGAGACAGGGTCTTTAGGAGGTAAATGAAGCTACGTGGGGTCATAAAGGTGGGCCCTGATCTGACAAGCCTGGTGGTCTCTGAGAAGAGGACAAAGGAGATCTCTCTCCCCATTGCGAGTTCTGAAGACAGACCACCTGAGAGCATGGTGAGAGCCAGGTGGAGAGCTGCAGCAAACCGGACCCCGACAGCACCCTGATCTCAGACTTCTGGCCCCCGGAACTGTGAGGAAATCAATTTCTGTTGTTGAAGCTGCCAAGTCACTGGCATTTTGTTACAGCAACCCGAGCTAAGACAAATGCCAACCTAAAACAGGAGGAAAGATTTTTGTACTACACACAAAATACAACTCCAGCTACAGCAAGGATCTAAACGTGGAGGCTTCTGGGAGACGATTCCAAGTCCGTGGCTGGCATGATAGCAAACCTGGAAATCAGGAGGAGAAGATTTACATTTGCTTCGTGAAAGTTTACATTTTCTTTCTTTTCTTTTTTTAAGATTTATTTATTTGAGGGAGAGCATGAGTGAGCAGAGGGGGAGAGGGAGAAGCGGACTCCTCACTGAGCACGGAGCCCAATGTGGGACTCGATCCCAGGACCTTGGGATCATGACCCGAGCCAAAGGCAGCTGCTTAACTGACTGAACTACCCCAGTGCCCTGAAAGTTCATGTTTTCTGCAGGCAACACTGACAAATTGCTATGAAGAAAAAAAGAAAATGGGCCTAGGGTATAAGCAGACAATTCACAGAAGACTGGCAAATCACTAAGCCCATGAGGCGACACTCAGTCATACCAGACATCCTGAAATGCGGAATAAAATAGAAAGATACCGTTTCGCACACAGAAGAGAGGCAAAATGTTTAAAGCCTGCAAATACAAAGTGTGGGCTAGTCCATGGAGAGATGGGATGGTCTTACACCTCCCGACAGGTGTAAGGGGGACAACCATTTTGGAAAGCAAAACATATTCTACTATCGCTAGCAAAAGCTGACATTCCCTGCACCTTGAAAGGCCACTGTGAGATTCCTACCCAGCCTAGAGTGGTTGAAAACACACTGGAAACATGCTGAACGTCTATCGGGAGCGATGAATATACAACAGGGCACCGTGCAGCACTGAAAATGAGCATGGCAGAGGAACCTGTCCATGGGGAGCTCTTGGGAGCACGGCAGTGGTTACAAAGGCAGCCTGAGGGGACCCATGCCCAGCGTGATGCCCAGCAGTCCCGTGTGGAGGTTACAAATACTCCAATGTGCATCTAGCTCCGCTGTCTGCTGGGTAAGGGCACAGGCTCTGAGCCTAGTGGCCCAGGTGGGCTCCCCATCTTGTTCTTACTAGCTATGAGTTGGGGGTGCCTCAGTTGCCTCGTCTGCTAATCGTCCATGTCATTGCATCACAGTGAGGATTCAATGAATTACTACTACATGTGAAGCGCTCATCCAAGGGCCTGGCAGACAGCAGGTGTCCTCTGGTGTTTGCTGTTAGTCACCGTCCTCTGAAACTGTCATAGACTGAGGAGGGCAGGAGAGGAGGGAGATCCTGCCTTTACCTGCAATATTTTGTTTTGTTTTGTTTTAAGATTTTATTTATTTAACAGACAGAGATCACAAGTAGGCAGAGAGGCAGGCAGAGAGGGTTGGGGGAAGCAGGCTCCCTGCTGAGCAGAGACTCCGATGCGGGGCTCGATCCCAGGACCCTGAGATCATGACCTGAGCTGAAGGCAGAGGCTTAACCCACTGGGCCACCCAGGCACCCACAATGTTTTGTTTTTTAAAAGGATTTGGAACAAATATGACAAAAGGTAGACATTAATTTTGCAAAACAGGTACATGGAAAGTTGTTATTATTCTGTTTAACTGTTTCAACATTTAAAAAAAAGAAAAAGCCACTCGAAAAGGAAGAAATGCAAATTTCCGACAGACGATGCAAGACTAATGATTTCTTGTCAGGAAAATGGAAATCAAAACAAAAATAAGGTCATGCGTTTTTCCCTATCAGAGCAACACTAATTAAAACCTGGGATCTCGGCCATGAGGAAGCATTTTTGTCAGGAGTGGGAACTGTTACACCCTTCTGGGTACTTATACTACAGAAACAAAAGTTCCTGCACATAAGGAAGCAAATGCAAGGCAGGATATCGCAGCACTGTACTTACCCCAAACCAACCAACCAACCAAGATATTAGGACAGCGGGCTAAATTAGGGCACATGCACACAGGCAGACCGTGGAAAATAATGCAGCTAGCCCAAGACATGCGTTGTACGTTACACTAAGTGAAGGAGGCCAGAAGAAGGTGGCCACATACTATATGATCTCATTTATGTGCAATGCCCAGAATAAGCAAATAGAGAGAGGCAAAAAGCAAATGAGCGGTTGCTGAGAGCTAGAGTGACTGCTGATGGGCACGGGGGTTCTTTCTGGGTAAGGAAATGGACTGTGGTGACAGCTGCTCTACATGAGTGCACTCAAAACCACCGAACAGGACGCTTGCCAAGGGTGGATTTTATGGTATGTGAATTACATGTCAACTTGAACACAGGACAGCACTGGAATGTATACAGTATGATCTCATTTTTAAAACAACATGCTTAAGCCTATGTACGTTGGAGTCTGAGTATGAGAACAAGGGGAGAGATGTGGGAGTCAATGTCAAAACTGGGGACACTGGTTGCCTTAGGGGACTGTGACCATAGGTTCGGGAAAAGGAGGAGATTAGTGATAGACTGTGCTGTGGTACTTTGTTACAAAGCAAATACCGGTTTGATAAATTTTTAAAAAATTACTTTTCGAAGAAGAAGGAATTAAAAGCAGAGCAGTGGTTAGCTGCACCATTTTGGTCTAGACACCTAGTTTGCTCAAGCCTCAGTTTCTCCAGCTAGCGAAAGGACTAGGAGCAGTGGGGCCCCCTGGGGTTGAGAAGGAAAGGAAGTGGGGTAGAAGTATGCCAGTCTTGGGTACCAAGGAAAGGACCCAGCATCTGTCAGTCCACACTTGGCCATCTCCTACCCACTGGCTGCGCACACCAAGAGGCTGGAAACCCGCCCCCACCCGAAGAGTTGGGAGAAAACAAAGAGCAGACTGGGCCGCATCCAGAATCATGACAGGGATGTCTATGGTCTCAGGCATTAGAGGAGGGGTGGACTACAGCAGAGAGGCCAAGGGCACAAAAATGGGGTGAGTTGGGCTTCAGCAGTACAGTGAACCGAGGTGGCAGAGGCGCGTGTCCTGAGACTTCATGCTCTCGGAGCTCTGGTGTCCCAGGAGGAGCGGTAGGGGGTGCCGCTGTTGGCCAGACTGGGAAGACAGGTACTCCAAGGTCCAGATCCTTGTATTCTGCAGCAGGATGGACAGAGGGAAGGCGGGAGAGAGGGACAACAGCTTCTGAGTGTGGGCTGGAGGACTGAAGGAGCAGCCTGGTCAAAACTGGGTTTCCTGTTCTGCTGCCAGACAGAAAACAGTAACAAGGACCACATGTGCCCTCTTACCTCAAACAACTAGTAAACTGGGCAAAACGTATAAAACAATGATTAATTTCAAGACACCATACAAGCTACAGTTCAGAACACAGACCTCTGAGAGAGGGAAACAAAATGAGCCCTACAACCAACCCCTTCCTACCCGGAAGCAGTTTCCAGACTGCTGTGTGAGCAGGTGGAACCCAGATGGGTCTGTGGTCTCACCAAGCTGAAGAAGAACAGGGTTCAGAGAGTCCAGGAGATTAAATCTCTAGGGCAACATGCCAGAGGAGAGGGAGTTTCACAGACTCAGATCTCTGGATCCACTTGAAACTGAGGACCAACAGGCATGTGCCTGGGAAGAAACAACCCCAAATCAGGAAAAGAAACACGAAACATGAGAAAGAAGTAGACAGAACAACCATTAAAACTCACATAAGGCTGGGAGTAGTTTATGTTCTGACCAGCCAGAGAGAACGTCCTCCTGCTATATGGGCACTGAGTAAAGTCCCCAGGAAAGGAGAGCATCAGTGATCTGACAAAATTAGCCCAAGACTAAAGATTTCTCTGGCTCCACCTTTTTAAAAAGATTTTATTTGACCCAGAGAGAGAGAGAGAGAGCACAAGCAGGGGGAGCAGCAGGTAGAAGGAGAAGCAGGCTCCCCATGAGCAGAGAGCCCAATGTGGGGCTCAATCCAAGGACCCTGGGATCATGACCTGAGTTGAAGGCAGATGCTTAACCAACTGAGCCACTCAGGTGGCCCCTCTAGCCCTACCTGAACAAAACCTAAAGAGCGGGGTGCCTGGGTGGCTCAGTGGGTTAAGCCGCTGCCTTCGGCTCAGGTCATGATCCCAGGTCCTGGGTTCGAGCCCCACATCGGGCTCTCTGCTCTGCAGGGAGCCTGCTTCCTCCTCTCTCTCTGCCTGCCTCTCTGCTTACTTGTGATTTCTCTCTGTCAAATAAATAAATAAAATCTTTAAAAAAAAAAAACACCTAAAGAGCAAGCCTTGAAAGGATCCATCTGATACTAAGTAATTTCACTGTATCCCAGAACAAATTCCTGAAATATTTAAGAAACTCCCAAAAAGCCAATACTCAACAAAGTAAAATTCACTCCAGCATCTAATAAAGTAACTAAAAGGAAAAAAACAAGTTAATAAAATCAGAGAAATTAAGAGTATACTAAAATAGTATTTGTGGGGGCGCCTGGGTGGCTCAGTGGGTTAAAGACTCTGCCTTCGGCTCAGGTCGTGATCCCAGGGTGCTGGGATCGAGCCCCACATCAGGCTCTCTGCTCAGCGGGAGGCCTGCTTCCCCGCCCCCCTGCCTGCCTCTCTGACAGATCTCTGTCAAAAAAATAAATAAAATCTTAAAAAAAAAATAGTATTTGTTTACCTCAAAAGAATGCATTAAGGGAGAAATGAACAAAAGACACACAAGACGTATAGAAAATCAATAACGAAATTGCAGATGTAAATCCAGCCATATCAGTAATTATATTAAATGTGATTGGTCTTAATACTCCAATTGGAAATTAGAGATTGTCAAATTGAATTTAAAAATTAACACCCAACCATGCATCAGGTACAGAAAACTACTTTAAATTAATATTTTAGGATTTTACTTATTTATTTGTCAGAAAGAGAGTACGAGCAGGGAGGGTAGCAGGTGGAGCAGGCAGAGGGAGAAGCAGGTTCCCTGTCGAGCAAGGAGCCCAATGTGGAACTCAATCCCAGGATCCTGGGATCACGACCGGAGCCAAAGGAAGATTCCCAACCAACTGAGCCACCCAGGCATCCCAGAAATCTCTTTTAAAACAAAGAGAAAGGTAGATAAGAAGTGGGAGAATGGGAAAAGATATACTCTGCAAATACTAATCAAAAGAAAGCTGAAGTGGCAGTATTAACGTTAGACAAAACAGATTTCAAAGCAAAGGACATCATCAGAGACAAAAAAAGCTGTTATATAATAATCATTACATGGTTATGTCACGGTCATCATCACAACAGCAATTCATTAAGAGCTCACAACAATCTTAAATATAGATGTTCCTACTAACAGAGCTTCAAGATACATAAAGCAAAAACTTGATAGAACTGAAGAGAAACAGACAAACCCATGATTATACTTGGTAATTTCAAC
This sequence comes from Lutra lutra, assembly GCF_902655055.1. NCBI lineage: Eukaryota > Metazoa > Chordata > Mammalia > Carnivora > Mustelidae > Lutra > Lutra lutra. The sequence continues at coordinate 64,598,234 of NC_062289.1, read as the reverse complement.
AGTAATTTCTCTCAATAATTGATACAACACATAAGCAGAAAATATGTAAGGTTACAGAACAATTAACACATCATTCAACTTGACTTAATTGACATTTGCATAACACTCTAGCTGACAAAAGCAGAAGGTACATTCTTTTTAAGTGCAAACAGAACATTCAAAAATAAACCACATTCTGGGCAATAAAATAAATCTTAGCAGATTTGAAAAAATTCAAATCATAGAACATTCCTTCTCTACCTACAACAGAATTAAATTAGAAATCTGTAATAGAAAGATACCTAGAAAATATCCTCCAAATATCTGGAAATTAAACAACACATTCCTAAAACATACATGGTTGAAGAAGAAATCACAACAGAAACTGGAACTATTTTGAACTGAATAAAAATGAAAATACAATACAAAATTTGTGGGATGTAGAAGGCAGCGCTTAGAAGGAAAATTTATAGCACTGGATGGTACATGAAAAAAGAAGAAAGGTGTCTTTAGACAAAACTGAGATCAAGATCAGTATCTGAGTTTCAACTTTAAGAAACCAAAAAAAGTAAAGAAATAATAAGGATCTGAAATAAATGAAATAGGAATAGAAAAGCAATAGAGAAAATCAATGAAACCAAAAGATGGCTCTTGGAAATGATCAATAAAATCGCCAATTAAATATACATTTACTATTTGACTCAGCAATTCCACTTAGATATTCATTCAAGAGAAATTAAAACACATGTCTATCCTTGTACTCAAACATTTATAGCAGGTTTACTTGTAATAGCCAAAACTTGGAAACAACCTAATGTCCCCTAATGAACAAACTGTAAATACCCATTTACAGTGGTGTTTTGTGCTGAGCTGTCACCCCTCCAAATTCATATGCTGAAGCCCTAGCCCACAGGACCTCAGAAAAATGACTATACTTGGAGATAGGGTCTTTAAAGAGATAATTAAGGTAAAATGAGGTCATTATGATGAGCCATCAACCAACAGGACTGATGTCCTTACTAAGAAAAAGGAAATTCGGAGCCAGACATGTACAGAGAAAGTCCATGCATGTGAAGACACTGGGAGAAGGTACTTTCACAAACCAAGAAGAGAGGCCTCAGAAGAAACCAAACCTGCTGACATCTTGATATTGAACTTCCAGACAATAAATTTCTGATGTTTAAGCCATCTATAGGACTTTGGCAAGGCAGCCTTTGTGAACTTAATACAAATAGTATACTACTCACCAATAAAAAGGAACAAACTACTGATTCACATAAAGACATGTACTCAAAAGCATTACACTACATGGGGCACCTGGCTGGTTCAGTTAGTAGAGCAAGTGACTCTTGATCTCTGGGTTGTGGGTTCGAGCCCCACATTGGGTGTAGAGATTACTTAAACATAAAATCTTTAAAAAAAGAAACCAAAGACTACCTACTATATATTTCCATAAGAAATTCTTAAAAAGGCAAAATTGTGGTTGCTAAGGAGTGGGGGGAGAGGGCTGACTCCAAAGGGGCATGAGGGAACTTTTTGGGTGATGGAAACATTCTAGGTTATGATTGTGATGCTGGTTACACAACTGTACGCATTTGTCAAAACTCATCAAATCCTCTACTTAAAATCGGAGAACTTCACTGTATACAAATTATACCTCAATAAATGTGATCCAAAAGACCCACTGGATTTCAGGGAGATGAGAAGGTGGGAGTGATGACACATGCTGAGAACATGCCATAACTGACCCACGCAAGAATGAAGCATCATGGTCATGGCATTGGCAGAGGAAAGGAAAAACATGGGCAGAAACAAAGCTCCAGAGGTGTCAGAATGTGGCTGGAGAAAGGGGGCTATCAGAGGCTACATGGCTTCTGTGTGGGGGTGTCAACTGGCAAGGGCAGGGTAGGATCTAAGCCTTGCACTGACCTGTCTGGGGGTTATTCCCCCTGGGAGAAGCCCATGTGCCGTGCATCTCCATTCTGTAGGACAGGAAAGAAATCCCAGGGGGCAGGTAGGTATGGGAATCAAATGCAGATCTGTGGCAATAAAACTAGTGGGGAAGGGGTGCCTGGGTGGCTCAGTGGGTTAAGCCTCTGCCTTTGGCTCAGGTCACATGGTCTCAGGGTCCTGGGATTGAGCCCCGCATGGGGCTCTCTGCTCAGCAGGGAGCCTGCTTCCCCCCCAACCCTCTCTGCCTACTTGTGATCTCTCTCCCTCTGTCGAATAAATAAATAAAATCTTTAAAAATAAATAATTAAATAAAACTAGTGGGGAAGTCAGAACAGATTGTGTGGGATGTCCCAGGAAAGCAAAACACTTGACTGTGAGTCTGAGTGGGACTACCAGGGGAGAAGAGTACTTAGGAGAGGAGGACCAGTTACTCAAGGTTCTAGGAAGCTGATCGTTTAGGAATAACACCTATGCACAAGAAGGGTAATACCTTGAGGCAGTCACTCACAAGCACATGCACAGACATGCACATGCACTTTTTGCTGAACCATTTGAAGGTAAGTTGCAGATATCATGACATCTCACACTATGGGCTTCACCTTGACTATCTTATTCTTTTACCCAATTACAGTGGGATCATCACACCCAAAAAATTTAGTGATGATCTAAGATAAATCCATTTTCAAGTTTCCTCAGTTGTCCCAAACTGCCTTTAAGTTTTTTGATCTATGGCCTGTCAAAGATCATGTACCACATCTGACTGTCATGTCTCCTGAGTGTATGCTAGAACAACAGAGCATTCTAACACATTACAGAAACCAGCCATATCTCATAATGTGTTTTATAGTTATTTCTATTTTTCTATAATCAGACCCCTTTCAATGGGCGGTAAACAGAATCACAAAATCCTGAGTCAAAGGACCCTCAACCCTCCAGACTTTTTCATTACTGCAATCTCCTCTTATCATCTGTATCCTTTTAAATACTGTGAGGGATGAGGATGGTTTAGGTGATAAACAAAATGAGATTCAAAACCCAAAGTCTGTGAAAAGAGGGATTTGGGCTCTACTTAGCTGCGGAAGTGGTCCCAGGGCCAACTTCCCCTTGCTGGGTTCCCAGATCCTCTAAAATTCCAGGTTTTTCCTTGACAGCCCCATTACAGGGTCACTGCACAGAGGAAAAGGACACAGGGACGCACCCACTACCATCGCTCTTACCCTGGTGCTGCAACACAGCCTTCCTTCAGCACTTTCACTCCCCTACCTGATTCCATCCCAGAAAACTCCCCCAGATGAGGACCATCCCCTAGGTCTGCATGTGGAGATGACAGAAGTGATTTCATGTGAGCTGTCACCTACATGCTTGGGTTCCATTAAAACCACTCCTCAGAGCTCCTGCTATAGTGACTGAGCAAATGACCCACCCACTGGGCTGAAGGAGGCTGGAAGGGACACTCACTTCAAGGGCACACCCAGACTCTCTTCAGTTGGAGCTCTTCCCATGCCCAGAACTTCCTGAGGAAGGGATAGCAGGCCCCCAGATTAGAAGCGGCGGCAAAAGGGTCTTTGGATGACTGAAGATCCCGGGCAGGGGTAAAATGCCAACCCTCTTCATAAAGAACGAGATGTTCAGAAGGAAGAAAAGACAACCACTCACCTTGGACCTGGCTTCCGGGAGACCCTGACCCAATTTATCCTCTGGATTTTTTCTGAGGGTAAGAGCAGGCTCCTGAGAGGACAGAGCTGGGGAGGAGAAATTGAGTCAAAGGGGCTGTTAGCCATAGCCCATAGCCACCAGGTGCATGCCTGAGCTAAAGCCCACTCCACCCCCAGAGAGCCGTCAGGAACCGTCCCCCCGCAGGTGGGGTGGGGAGAGAGCCCCAATATCGGGCACAATCTGAAGGAAAAACTGTCATTCCCTTCCTCTTCAGCATGCTGGAGCAGTGGAAACAAGCGGATGTGCACGGTGAAGAGTCAGGAGGCCTGACTCGGCTAGGTGCTTTTGGGAAACCAGCCTGACCTCTCTGAGTGTCAGTCTCCTCAAGTGCAAGTCCACAGCCCCAGTGACTAGAAGAGCCAACTGTACCTGTCTCCTGGGGCTTCGGGGCAGGGGTCTCCATGGCGCCCCTCGGCAGCGTTCCCCGGAGGCGTGGGCAGCTCTGCAGCCTCCTGGGCCCCAGGCCAGGCCCAGAGGCGCCGGTCCTGCTCCTGGGGCTCAGGGACAGCCTGAAAGGGAGCCTCGGGGGGTAGCACACGCACTCCCGGCTGCACGGTCACCGCGCGCGGGCCCCACCCCACCACGGTCGGGGTCAGGCAGGCTCAGCAAGCGCCCCACACTCCAGGCTGCGCTCACGCCCCATAGCCCGCGCCCCACGCAGCCAGTCACACACTCCGCCCGGGACACTGTGGGCCGGGACCTGGGCCGGCCTCAGACTCAGCCGTCAGAAGCCAGCGGCCGCACAGGGCGGCCGGCAGACAGGCCCCGAGGAGAACGGACAGACCGACGGACGGACGGTCGGAAGGATGCGCGAGCAAGCGGACCCGCCTCTCACAAAAGCCAACCGATTGCCACAAAGGATAAACCCGGCGAACGCCGCGGGAAAGTGCGTCTGCGCGGACCGGATGCGAACTACAACTTCCGGTAGCCTTTGCGTCGCGCGGGCGCGGACTCCATTTTCCAGAAGGGGTCGGTGTCCCGGAGACGCCCCTTCGCCCAGACGTAAGCGGACGCATGGCAGAGCCTTCTGGGAAATGTAGTTCCCGGTACAGTTATCAAGGCTCCGCCCTGCTCCCTTTCGCACCCACTGCTGCAAAAGGCGCTTGTATCTCAGTGTGTGTGAGTTTATGTGGGGCGGTGTTTGTGTCTCATTGAGGGTGCGAGAGAGCGGTGTTCAGAAACGGGGATTTATCTTGTCAGTTCGTTCACGTCGCCAGGTGGAGTCGGTTGGCTCCTACCCACATTCATCTTTGCGAAAAGACTCAGACCTCTGGCCTTAGGGACCGTAGAGGTGGTGGGCGTGCACCTGGGACCCCAGAGGAGGGAGAGCTCCAGACAAGTTGTCAGGCTGGTGGCTGTCCACCTTCAGGAACTTGGGAAGGAGAGTCTGGCCTGTGGCTTCCCTCTGACCCCCTAGTGCTATAGCTTTAACACAGTGACCACGCCAATATTTATTAAGCACCAGCCACAATGCCAGGCACATTTCCTGCCTGGAAAGGGCTTAACGTGTATTTTCTGGCAGAACATGAACAACAGTGCAGTGGGGTTTGGTAACTATTATTACCTTCGTTTCAGAGATAGCGAAAATTGGGCACAGCGTGGTGAGGTCACACAGCCAGGAGGTGGAGCCAGGCTTTGAACCCCGGCGAGTAACTCAAGGAGAAAGTTCGTTACCAGGTTCCTACTGAGAGCTAGTTTGGGATGGGGCAGAGGGGATGCAGACTGGGAACTTTCAAACGCCCACCTTGACCCCCAACCTAGGCTTGGCCACAGGTTTCTCACTTAATACCAGCAAATTGTGCCCAGTGCGTTCAATAGCAACCCCAGGGCAGGAAACTGAGTGGTTGTGGGATTGTGTGCACCTGAATCTCACAGACCTGGTTGTGAATCTGTGAAGGTAGCGGTGAGTGGCTGTTGCGCTACGGGGCTGGATAATATGCGAGTACACACCTTGTGTATAGGCGAACCTGTGTATGTATTTGTGTCTCTATGGGTCTTACAGATCTAGGTGTGTTTGTTTGTATCTGTGTGTGGCAGTGTGTACATATCTTGTGCAGGTGAATCTGAAAACCTGTGTGTGTGTGTGTGTGTGTGTGTGTGTGTGTGTGTGTTCTCTCCACAGTTCTGGTTTGTGTTTGGGTATCATGGGTCCAGTATGACTGTGTATGTTCCACTGTATGTCACTCAGTGTGTTTGTGTGTACCCACAGTGCTCATCAGTATGTGCATATTTGTAAGTCTATGCCCCTGTGTACATATTTATGTCACTGTGGGTCTCATGGATCTGGTTGGGTGAGTGTATGTAAATGAGTACAATCCCAGGAACTCTGTATTGAGTGCTCTGTTTACGCATATCTCTGCCTACCAGTCCTGAAAAGTAACAAGACAGTAGCTACATGGATGTGTCCAGACTAAAATAAGGAGGTGGATGACAGGGTACAGGTAGAATTCTGGAGCTGTGAAAGGCATTTAATTGAGAATAGGTAGTGTAAGACTCTCACTAGATAAAGAAATGTCCTAGGTTACTTTCTGACTCCTTAGGGTCATCCATGTAAAATCCTGAGGGCTGATTAGCAGGGCCATGTTGAGTTCCAGAGAAATATGGGTATATATACCATTTTAAAAAAGATTTTATTTATTTATTTGACAGACAGAGAACACAAGTAGGCAGAGAGGCAGGCAGAGAGAGAGAGGAGGAAGCAGGCTCCTCACTGAGCAGAGAGCCCAATGTGGGGCTTGATCCCGGGACCCTGAGATCATGACCTGAGCCGAAGGCAGAGACTTTAACCCACTGATCCACCCAGGTGACCCTATATACCATTTTAAAAGTAGAAAGCTCATAGTGTGTACAAATGTCACCTTACTATGTTATATGCCTGGAACTAATATACTATTATATGTCAATTATACCTCAACAAAAAATAAAAAGCACTTAAAATTGGAAGATTTTGAAGACCAAAACATATTAAAGACATTAAGGTAATGTCTTATTATATTACTGTTTGATGTTAGAACCCAAATACCTATTCCAAGTATCTGTACAGGTAGCTTGTATCAGACTAATCCTCTTGCCAGTAATGATTACAAACTTGCACAGAGGAATAGATCTCAGACAGATAATGGGCTGATGATACAGAGGCCAGAGCTTCAGGGCTTGGAGAATAGTTCTAAATTGAGAGAAAAAAATCCAGAAATTTGGGGATAGCCAAATAGGGATAAACCTCAAAATCTGCATAAAGATTCCCCTTAAATTCTTGAGTGACTCCTTAATTGCATACAATTCCCAGGATGCTTTCCTCTAAGCATCATTTGGAAGGCTAAAAAGCTGAGTGAAGAGTTCAATAGAGTCTGGTATTTATTTATTTATTTATTTATTTATTTATTTATTTATTTAAAAGATTTTATTTATTTATTTGACAGAGAGAAATCACAAGTAGGCAGAGAGGCAGGCAGAGAGAGAGGAGGAAGCAGGCTCCCCGCTGAGCAGAAAGCCCGATGTGGGGCTTGAACCCAGGACCTGGGATCATGACCTGAGCCGAAGGCAGCGGCTTAACCCACTGAGCCACCCAGGCGCCCCTAGAGTCTGGTATTTAATTCTCACCAAGGAATTTATTAAATACCTGGAGATTTCCATTGGAATCCCAGAGGGTGCAGGTCTTAGGGGTTAAGATATAGCCCAATGTTAAGCCCAATGTTAAGGGCTATGTCCTAGGACGAAGGGCAAAACCAAAATAGACCTCCCTTAGAAAAGCCTAAAGCCAAGATCTCACAGGATTATTCACTCTCAAATTTCTGATTCGCAGAAACTGTGTGAAATAATAACTTAATTGTTTTAAGTCGCTGAGTTTGGAGTTAAATTTGTTACATGGCTATAAATGATTAATACTCCTGCCAAGGGCAGAACCAGTGTTCATCAGAAGCAACTGCCTGGATAGCAGGTGTGTGTGTGTGTGTGTGTGTGTGTGTGTGTGTGTGTGTCTAAGTATGAAAGTGTACCTCTGTGTGTGACCATCTGTGTGCACCTGTGAATGTGTGCATTCATGTGTGCCTGTGTTACTGACTGTGGGTCTCCCAGTGGTGCTGTGTGTTTCCAGATGCTGGGTGTGGGCTCCTCCCAGTATGGTGACCAGTGCTTTGTTGACCAAGGACCAGTGAAGTCCAGTGAAAGTGTCAGAAACTCATCCTCTACTCCCCTTCTTCCTGGGAGCAACTTGAGAACAAAGAAAGAGAGAGAGGGGAGAAGAAAGGAAGAAAGGGAAGAAGGAAAGAAGGAAGGAAGGGAGGAAGGAATAAAGATTGGACAAAAGGTTTAGTTATCTAAGACATGCAGGAAAAACCCCAAAAAAGTGATTACCAGCCAACAATGCCTATTTTTATTTCTTCCTGATCAAAAATATCCCCGCCCATCCAGATGACTGATATAGGGAGCGCTTCTATAGAATGCCTGCCCCGCCAGAGGAATCCCCCCTTGCCTGGCCTTGCCTTTGGGAGCCAAAGGCAGCTAGGCCTGGTTCCCAAGCTAATCCTCCATGGGCTGGGAATTCTGATGGGAGCGGCCAGTGTGCCCAGCTGGACTGAGGGTCCTAGAGGACTGTGGGGCCAGGACCCATTAGAGGCTCCCACAAGGAGGGCACTTGGAGAAGGAGGACCTGTACAGTGCCAGAGAGAGCAGGTCAGCACAGCCCTAATTCCTGCAGGCCCCCATTTTCAGCTCTAGCCCTCAAGCACCTTGACTCTACTTCCTGCCTCTGAATTCTGCAAGCCTCTCTTGAACCCCCACAGTAAACTGCGTCTGTTTTAAACTAGCCTAAGACCCAAAGAGCTCTGTGGGTGATTATCAGTAAGACGGCTCCCAACAATTCCTCCTATCTCCGTATATAGAGGCTAGATCTCCCTGCAGGAGGGCATTCTGTTGCTATAAGAAAACCACCCCAAATTCAGTGATGTAAAACAACTACCATTTTATTGTGTTCATGGATTCCATGAGCCAGGAATTAAGCTGGCGCCTGGCGGCTCATCTCTGCTCCACTGTGAGCAGACTGAGGTCTCAGCCAGGTAGACGGTCATAGTTCGAGGTAACTACATAGTTGAGGGTTGGAATTATCTGGAGGCTTTATCACAGGCATGACTGGCACCTGGATGGGAAGACTCAAAGATGGGGCTCAGCCTGGACTCTAAACCTGAGAATCTAATCATGGTCTCTTCATGTGGTGTGGGCTCCTCCCAGGATGGTGGCCAGGTTCTGGAGAGTGTCCTGCAAGAGAGCAAGTGTCCCAAGAAGCCACACAGACTCTTATGACTCAATCTTGGGAGCCACCCAGCATCACTCCCACCATATTCTGTTGGTCAAAGCAGTCATGAACCATCCTAGATTCAAAGGGAATGATGGAATCCACCTCTCCATGTGAGTTTTGTCAGAAAGCCTGTGGCCATTTTTAAAAACCACCACAGTTTACTCTCAGACCAAAAAGTATTTACATTCATTCATCCCACATGCAAAATACACTCCCCCACCTTGCAAATCCACACCCCCAAGTCTTATCCTATTACGGCACTGGGCTCAGGTTCAAGGTCCAGAATCTAAATCTGGTATCTGGGGCGCCTGGGTGGCTCAGTGGGTTAAAGCCTCTGCCTTCGGCTCGGGTCATGGTCCCGGGATCCTGGGATCAAGCCCCATATCGGGCTCTCTGCTCGGCAGGGAGCCTGCTTCCTCCTCTCTCTCTGACTGCCTCTCTGCCTACTTGTGACCTCTATCTGTCAAATAAATAAATAAAATCTTCAAAAAAAAAATAAATCTGGTATCTAAATCAGGTACAGGGGCAGGTAAGTTTTTCAGGTTCAGGTCTTGGTTTGACCTTGTGATTTCTCTTGATCTGAAGACCTACAAATGGAGGAGATGCATTAGCTGTACTCTACCACCCAGCATTTGATGGAAGAACAGGCACAGGTTAAGTGCAGTCAACAGTACCATTCTGATAAAGAATGGGACGTGAGACTCACCATAGTGACCAGAGGACCATAAGGATTCTAACCTCCAGCTGAACACATGTTGTCGTTTCTTGATTAGGGTCCAATCCTGTTCCCTGGGACTGATTCCCTGCAGCTTAGGTTTTGTCCTCTGAGTCATCCTTCCTTTGCCATAGGAAATAGCCTCCGTTCACAGCTGTTCTCTCAGCCTGCTTTCTATCCATAGAAGTTTGGGGATCCAAAAACATCTTTTCATTTTGTTCTTTCTATGTCCCTTTAAGTCCAAACTAGTATCAGAATTACATCATTTTTGAAAAAAACTGCATGGGTCTCTTATGTATCAACTAATAAATCCACTTTTTAAAAAAAATTTTATTTATTTGACAGAGAGAGAGAGAGAGAGAGAGAGAGAAATCACAAAGTAGGCAGAGAGGCAGGCAGAGAGAGAGGGGGAAGCAGGCTCCCCGCTGAGCAGAGAGCCCAATGCAGGGCTCGATCCCAGGACCCTGAGATCGTGACCTGAGCTGAAGGCAGAGGCTTAACCCACTTAATCCACTTTTTGGATAAAAGCCAAACACCTAGAAATCTCAACATGACTCCTTTTTTAAAAAAGATTTTATTTATTTGCAGAGAGATACTATAAATATATATTTAATATATTAATATTATACAATTATATGTTATATTAATATATCATTACTATATTGATATTAATATATAAATAAATATAAATATATTTGGTTTTTTAAAGATTTTATTTATTTATTTGACAGAGATCACAAGTAGGCAGAGAGGCAGGCAGAGAGAGAGGAGGAAGCAGGATCCCCACGGAGCAGAGAGCCCGATGTGGGGCTCGATCCCAGGACCCTGGGATCATGACCTGAGCTGAAGGCAGAGGCTTTAACCCACTGAGCGCCCCAAATATATTTGTTTTATTTGACAGGGAGAGATACAGTGAGAGAGGGAACACAAATAGGGGGAGTGGGAGAGGGAGAAGCAGGCCTCCAGCAGAGCAGGGGGCCGATGCGGAGCTCGATCCCAGGACCCTGGGATCATGACCTGAGCCAAAGGCAGAGGCTTAACCCACTGAGCCACCCAGGGGCCCCGACGGGGAGGATATTCAAAGCACATCCTTGGGAAGGCCTTTTGTGGGATTCCAACTGAATTCTTAACAAAAGGTTTTACAGTCCACCTCAGCTCATCTTCACCATGAGACTGTGTTTTCCTGACAGTATCCTGGATTTTTTTTTTTTTTTTTTTAAGATTTATTTTGGGACGCCTGGGTGGCTCAGTTGGTTAAGCAGCTGCCTTCGGCTCAGGTCATGATCCCAGCGTCCTGGGATCAAGTCCCACATCGGGCTCCTTGCTCGGCAAGGAGCCTGCTTCTCCCTCTGCCTCTGCCTGCCATTCTGTCTGCCTGTGCTCGCTCTTTCTCCCTCTCTCTCTCTGACAAATAAATAAATAAAATCTTTGAAAAAAAAAAAAGATTTATTTTGACAGAGGGAACATAAGCAGGGGGAGTGGGAGAGGGAGAAGCAGACTCCCCGTGGAGCAGGGAGCCCGATGTGAGGCTCTAACCCAGGACCCTGGGATCATGACCTGAGCCGAAAGCAGACACTTAATGACTGCCACACCCAGGTGCCCCAAAACCCTGGATTTGATTTGAGGATCTTTCTTACCTTGAGACACTTTTGATGTGGAAAAACTGGCCGGGACACTTATGTCTCCTCCTAATGGCTACTTGAAAACCAAGTAGCTCCTTTACCAACTCTCTCCTCTCTCCTTTTATTGTGCACAGCTAGAAGCCAGGCAGCACCTCCAACACTTCCTGAAAACTGCCTTACCCAGATCCATGAGTTCATTTTATGAACTCATTTTATTTTATTTCATTTTATACAAAACGGTATATTTACTATTTTCCACTTTGCCAAGGTGACAGTTTTCCTACATGTCCTACTGCTACATAATAAAGATTCGTTTTCCTCCAGCTTCCAATTACACATTCTTTGCTTTCCTTCAAGGTCCACCGTGCTTCTGCCTCCTGCTCAATCTCCAGCTTAATGTCACATGTTCTCTGTCTCATGCGTTAAGAGAGCACTCTGCTTGCAGATACCAAATCCTGTTCTGCTTACTTGTGCTACAGTGACACTCCACCCTCAATTTCTTGGTGTAAAACCGTCAATGAAGGAGACTTATGCATTCTCTGGGTCAGGAATTTGGACCGAGCATAGGAGGGCTGGCTTGTCTCCACCCACAACTCCTGGAGTTTCAGTAAGCATGACTCAGATGGCTGCAGCGACTCAAGCAAAGAAGGAGGGGAGGGCTAGAGGCTTCCTCACTCATGTAGCTGAAGTCTGGGATGGGATGCCTCAATGGCTGGGTTCAGCTGGAATTCCCTATTGAGAATTTATGCATGATCTCTTCCTGGGCTTGTGCTTCTCACAGCGTGAGAGGGAATAACATGACAGGAAGCATCGGAACAGAGAACATTCTTTTTTTTTTTTTTAAGATTTTATTTATTTATTTGACAGATCACAAGTAGATAGAGAGGCAGGCAGAGAGAGAGAGAGAGAGAGAGAGGAGGAAGCAGGCTCCCTGCTAAGCAGAGAGCCCGATGCGGGGCTCGATCCCAGGACCCTGGGATCATGACCTGAGCCAAAGGCAGAGGCTTTAACCCACTGAGCCACCCAGGCGCCCCGAGAGAACAGGGCAGAAGGTGCATGGCACCTTCAAAATCACATAGCATCCCTTCCACTATATCTATGCACTGAAGCCCTCCAGATGCAAAAGGAGGGCACAGAGACTCCAACTCTCAAAGGGAATGGTCTCAAAGAATTTGTAGCCATTTTTAAACTTCCACACAGGTGAAGGCTATGTCCTCTTCTATTGAACCTGTGTTGCTTTGTGACTTCCTTTGATCAACAAAATGTTCAGCTCTAAATTCAGAGTGCAGGGTATATTGCTCAAGAAAGACCACATATTAAGAGAGAGAGTACATGGAAAAAGAGAGGCCGATGGAGGAGAACTAAGAGTCCTAGCCAATAACTAGTCCAGGCTCCAACATATGCATGAGATGACTTAGACCTTCTATCTCTACCCACCTGTTGGCTGAATGCAGCCAAACCACTCCTGCTGAGTCCTGCTCAAATTTCTGACCCACAGATTCATAGGTTAAAAAAAAATGCCATCTCTTTTCAGCCACTAATGTTTGGATAATTCAAATAGTGTAGCATCATTTGATATTATGTTTTCTCTATTTTGATTTTTAAATCATCTCAATAAATTCTAGAAAAGAATTTGATAAAATTGAACATCCAATCCTGATTTTAAAAGACTGGTTTGTAGGGGTGCCTGGGTGGCTCCGTTGGTTGATCTCGCTCTTGATTTTGGCTCAGGTCATGATCTCAGTGTCCTGGGATCAGCCTGGGTTGGGCTCTGTGCTCAGTGCAAGTCTGCTTGGGATTCTCTCACTCTCCTTGTGCCCCACCCAGTTTGTACTCTCCCTCTCTAAAAGAAAGGAAAAAAAAAAAAGACTACCTCTTAGTAAGCCAGGCATTGAAGGATGCTTCATTAACTTGAAAAAGAATATCTATTGTTTTTGAGAGGGGTGGGAGGGGCAGAGGGAGACGGAGAGAGAATCTTAAGCAGGCTCCATGCCTAGCACGTGAGCCCGACTTGGGGCTCAATCTCACAACCCTGAGATCATGACCTGACCCAAAATCAAGAGTCAGATGCTTATGGGGCATCTGGGTGGCTCAGTTGGTTAAGCATCTGCATTCGACTCAGGTCATGATCCCAGGTTCCTGGGATCAAGGCCCATATCGGGCTCCCACTCAGAGGGGAGGCTGCTTCTCCCTCTGCCCCTCCCCCTGCCCATGCACTTTCTCTCTCTCTCTCAAATAAATAAATAGAAATATTAAAAAAGAAAGTCAGACCCTTAACCAACTGAGTTACCTAGGCACCCCAAGGATATCTATTTTAAACCAACAGCTGGGGGCGCCTGGGCGGCTCAGTCATTAAGCGTCTGCCTTTGTCTCAGGTCATGATTCCCAGGATCCTGGGATCAAGCCCCACATTGGGCTCTCTGCTCAGTGGAGAGCCTGCTTCTCCCTCTCCCTCTGCTGCTCCCCCTGCTTGTGTTCTCTCTCTTGCTGTCTCTCTCTGTCAAATAAATAAAATCTTAAAAAAATAAGGAGCTTTAAAAAAAAAACCCAGCAGATAGTATTATCCTAATGATAAAACACTAGAGGAATTTCCATGAAAGCTGTAAATTAGAAAATCTGGATAAAATCCTTATCATTTTCTATTATTTGGAAGTTTCAAAGGCCCACAATAAAACTCAAACACAACAATGAAGTTTAATGTTGGGAAAGAAGGAAGCAGAATTATGCTTTCAAATATGTGACTATGTAACTAGAAAATCCAAGATGATGATCTTAAAATGATTACATATAATTTTAAAAAATTTATTTTTATATTTTTTAAGATTTTATTTATTTATTTGACAGATCACAAGTAGACAGAGAGGCAGGCAGAGAGAGAGAAGGAAGCAGGCTCCCCACGGAGGAGAGAGCCCGACATGGGGCTGGATCCCAGGACCCTGGGATCATGACCCCAGCTGAAGGTAGAGGCTTTAACCCACTGAGCCACTCAGGTGCCCCTAGTTGGATAACTCTTGAGTTTGCCAGTTAGTAAAGAAATACCTAAAGCAACAGGTTTTTAAAAATATATATATATTCCAGCAATGCCTGTTGTAAAACATTGCAGAAAAGTATTTTCATTTGCGATAGCACCAAAAATGTAAAAACAACAACAAAAAACATAACTCTATTAGTACTCTACTAACGTGTAACAAATCATGCCAAAAGCTTAGCAGATGACGATTCATTATTTCTGACAAAATTGTGGTAGACCGTGCAGGTCTCTGCTCTACATGACGTCAGCTCGCAGATTCTGGGGCTTCTGCTGGGTTGGAACCTCCAAGATGGCGCATCCACGTTACTGGTGATTGATGCTGCTGTCAGCTTGCAGTTCCGCGGAGACTGTGGGCAGGCCGCTCCTCACCTCAAGAGCTTCTCCAGGGTGCAGGGCTCCTCGCAAGATAGCTGGTTTCTAAGAGGGGGCGCCAAAGAGCGAGCATTCCAAAAGACTGACGCGCAAGTCCTCTAAAAACCTAATCTCTGAAGTCCAGAAACAATACTTCCACCGCACTCTATTGGTCAAGTGAGTCCAAAGACAGCAAGAAAAACAGCGATAACAGGAGGAGTGAAAAAAACATCTTCAGACATCTTTATCACACAAAGAAATAGAAATCTTAACCAAAAATGAGCAAGACCTATAGGAAGAAAACTACAAAACCTTACTAACAAACTTTCAAGAGAACCCAAATAAACAGTAGAAATAAATATGTAGAAAAGGTCATCATTCTTCCTAATTTAAAATTTAATATAAAGCAATTCCAATAAAATTCATAGGAATGTTTTTGTCATGATGCATAATTTGATTCTAAAATTTTTGAGAAGAATAAATGAAAAGATTATGGTGGTATTTTAATTCATAAAAGATAGTGGTGGATGGGTGCATAGATGGGTGAACAGACAGGAAGAATTTCTCAAACAGAACATAAATGAGGAGTGTTAAATTTTCAGGGTAAAACTCTGTATCTGACATTATAAGCACACACAGAGGGGCGCCTGGGTGGCTCAGAGGGTTAAGGCCTCTGCCTTCGGCTCAGGTCATGATCTCAGGGTCCTAGGATTGAGCCCTGCATCGGGCTCTCTGCTCAGCGGGGAGCCTGCTTCCCTTCCTTTCTCTCTGCCTGCCTCTCTGCCTACTTGTCATCTCTGTCAAATAAATAAATAAATAAAATCTTTAAAACGCTAAAAAAAAAGCACACACAGATGAAAAAGTTAAATGGACAAATGAAAATATATATGTTAAATGGACAAATGACAAATATTTATGTTACCTTTTTTTTTTTAAAGATTTTATTTATTTATGACAGAGAGACATAGAGGGGGAACAAAATCACAGGGGAGCTGGAGAGGGAGAAGCAGGATGTCCGCTGAGCAGGGAGCACAATGCAGGGCTCCATCCCAGGACGCTGGGATCATGCCCTGAGCCAGGGTCAGATGCTTAACGACTGAGCCACCCAGGCACCTCTATTTATGTTATCTTCAGATGAAACAGGAATTTCTTGAATTAAAGACTCTTTTCAACTTAAAATGTATGTGGATCTAAAAGAACCATACAGAAATTTAAAGGTCAAATGATAAATTGGGGAATATCACAGCACAGGAGAAAAGATTAATATCCTGAACCTGTGAAGAACTCCTCACTCAGCAAGAAAAGGGCACAGAACAAGGACCCGCCAAACACCCGTGATGTGCATGGCAGACACGAGTTGGTCAACTGTCTGTCTTCATGTGCTTAGCTTCTTGCCTGGGAGAGACAACACATAAACACAAACAAATATAACAATTTAACGTCAGGTCATAATAAGTGCTATCAAGGAAAGAAAAACAAGGTAAGGGGAACTTAAGAGAGGAACTAAACAGAGTTGATGGAGGGAGGAGGCGTTAGGGTGGGCAAAGCGGAGGCCTGAATACAATGAAGGAGAGGGATGCAGATACTCAGAGGACAAGGGTGGCATGTTCTAGGAAAAGAAGGCCAGTCTGGCAAGGCAGACAGAGACTGAAGAGGTAAACAGAGTCCAATTATATAATCTTTCAATTTGGCCTATAAGCCATTTTTTGTCATTTCCTACTCTTAGTAAATGTAATTTCTTTTTTTTTTTAAGATTCTATTTATTTATTTGACAGAGAAAGGGACAGTGAGAGAGGGAACACAAGCACAGAGAGTGGGAGATGGAGAAGCAGGCTTCCCGACAAGCAGGGAGCCCGACGCAGGGCTCCATCCCAGGACCCTGGGATCATGACCTGAGCCGAAGGCAGATGCTTAATGCCATCCAGGGCGTCCCTAAATGTAATTTCTAGTGACAGCCTTAGGACATTCTAGTATGTGTATGTCCGAAGGTTTAATACATATATTAACCACTCTCTTACAGTTAGACGTGCTGTTAGATCCAATTTGGGACTACTGTAAATAGGGCTCCGATGAATAGCTTTTGCATAAATCATTTTTGCGTTTCAGAGAAACACTTTTTGGGTAGAGAATATCGGTTTATTTGACCCTTTTACAACATTCTTACTAATGCCCCATAATCATGTTTGATATCCACTCAAGTTGTGCCTTTTGTGAATTCTGCTCACATTGTGAATTGCCCATTTATCTGCTGGTGGTTTTTCTTACTAAATTTTATTTTGTTTTAAGTTTTTATTTTAATTCCAGTTAGTTAATGTACAGTGTTATATTAGTTTCAAGTGTACAATATAGTGAATCAACAGTTCTATACATCACCCGGTACTCATCACAACAAGGGCACTCCTTAACCCCCATCACCTGTTTAACCCATTCCCCCAAACACGCCCCGCTCCCGTAACCATCAGTTTGTTCTCTATAGCTAAGAGTCTGTTTCTTGGTTTGTCTTTCTTTTTTCCCTTTGTTCATTTGTTTTGTTTCTTAAATTCCACATATGAGTGAAATCATATGGTATTTGTCTTTCTCTGACTTATTTTGCTTATCATAATACTCTCCAGCTACATCCATGTCATTGCAAATGGCTGAATAATATCCCATTGTGTATATATACTACGTCTTCTTTAACCATTCACCAATCCGTGGACACTTGGGCTGCTTCCATATCTTGGCTATTGTAAATAATGCTGCTATAAACAGAGGGTTGCATGTATCTGTTGAATTAATGTTTTTGTATTCTTTTTTTTTTTATGTTTTTGTATTCTTTGAGTAAATACCCAGTAGCAGGATTGCTGGATCATAGGGTAATTCTTTTTTTTTTTTAACAGAATGTGTATTTTTTAAAGATTTTATTTATTTATTTGACAGACAGAAATCACAAGTAGGCAGAGAAGCAGGCAGAGAGAGAGAGAGAGAGAGAGGGAAGCAGGCTCCCTGCTGAGCACAGAGCCCGATGCAGGGCTCGATCCCAGGACCCTGAGATCACAACCTGAGCCAAACACAGAGGCTTAACCCACTGAGCCACCCAGGCACCCAGGGTAATTCTATTTTTAACTTTTTTGAGGAACCTCCATACCATTCTCCACAGGGGCTGCACCAGTTTGCATTCTCCACATCCTTACCAACACCTGTTTTTTCCTGAGTTTTTGATTTTAGCCATTCTGAATCTTGATTTCAGCTCAGGTCATGATCTCAGGGTGGTGGGATAGAGCCCTGCATTGGGCTCTGTGCTCAGCAGGGAGTCTACTTGAGATTCTCTCCCTCTCCCTCTGCTCCTCCCTCAACTCACACGCTCTCTTTCTCTAAAATAAATAAATAATATTTAAAAAATAAAGTCTATTTTATCTGATATAAGTATTGCTATTCCAGCTTTCTTCTGATATCCATTTGTATGATAAATATTTCTCCATCCCCTCACTTTCAATCTGCAGGTGACTTCAGGTCTAAAATGGGTCTCTTGTAAGCAGCATATAGATGGGCGTTGGTTTTTTATCCATTCTGTCACCCTGTTTTTTTTTTTTATTGGAGTATTTAGTCCACTTACATTCAAAGTTATTATTGATAGATATGTATTTGTTGCCATTATTTTACCTGTTTTGTGGTTATTTCTGAAGATTTTCTCTAATCATTTCTTGTCATTCTCTCTTTCATGGTTTGCTCATTTTCTTTAGTTATATATTTGGATTTCTTTCTCTTTATTCTTTGCATATTTTTAGTGGGTTTTGATTTGTGGTTACCATTAGTTTTGTATATAGTATTTTCTGCATATAACAGTCTATATTAAACTGATGGTCATTTGAGTGCAAATCCATTCTTTACTCTTCTCTTCCCCACATTTTAGGTATATGGTGTCATGTTTTACATCCTTTTATTTTGTGAGTTCCTTGACTGGCTCCCTTATGACTTGGAAAGTTTTTGCTGAAAAATTCCCTGATAGCCTTATGGCATTTCCCTTGTATGTAACTGTCTTCTTTCATCTTGCTGCTTTAAAATTTTTTTCTTTATGAGTATATTTTGCCCTTTTATTTATAATATGTCTTGGTATGGATCTGCTTTTGCTGATATTGTTGGGGGTTCTCTGTGCATCCTGGATCTGGATATGTTTCCTTCCTTAATTAGGGAATTTTTTAGGTATTATCTCTTCAAATAAATTTTCTGCCCCCTTTTCTCTCTCTTTTCTCTCTCTTCTTCTGGGACTCCTCTAATGTGAATGTTATTATACTTGATGGAGTCATTGAGCCATTGAGTTCTTTAAGACTATTCTTGTTTTGCATAATTCTCCTTTCTTTTGTTCAGCTTCATTATCTTCCGTTACTCTGTCTTCTAGGTGATTAAGTCCTTTCTCTGCTTCTCCCAGCCTGTTGTTCATGCCATCAGATGTGTTTCTTAGGGTTGCCTGGGTGGCTCAGTAGGTTAAGCCTCTGCCTTCTGCTCAGGTCATGATCCCAGGGTCCTGGGATTGAATCTCACATCGGGCTCCTTGTCCAGCAGGGAGCCTGCTTCTCTCTCTGCCTCTGCCTGCCACTCTGCCTGCTTGTGCTCTCTCTCTGACAAATAAATAAATAAAATCTCTAAAAAAATCTTAAAAAAATGTGTTTCTTATTTCATTTATTGAGCCCTTTATTTCTGCTATGTTATTCCTTAACTCTATGTTAAGGGTCTCACCAGTGTCTTACACTCTTTTTTTTTTCCAAGTCCAGTGAATATCTTTATAATCATTACTCTAAATTTTCTATCAGGCATGTTACTTATGTCTGTTTCACATAAGTCTCTGGTCCTGTTCTTGTCCAATTCTTTCATTTGGGACTAATTCTTCTGTCTTTCTTTTGTCTACTGTGCCTGTTTCTCTGTGTTAGGAAAGTCAGTTATATCTACTGTTCTTGAGGGCAATGTCTTTTTTTATTATTATTTTTTATTTATTTGACACACAGAGAGAGAGACAGAGACAGCAAGAGAGGGAACACAAGAAGAGGGAGAGGTCTTGTAGTACCCTGCTGTGTAATGAAGAAGAGGCCCTGTAGTACCCTGCTGTGTAATGTCCCCTGTTCTCCAGGGTCTGGCACTTTAGGCAGTATCTCCAATGTGTGCTGTGTGTGCTCTGCTCTTTTGCCCTGGCCAATTTTTCCTTCAGCTAGTCATCTACAGAGATTCTCTTTGCCTGTTGTAGGCAGTGTTTTGTCCCTGGCCTGAATATGGTGCATTTAACTAGGTGTGCTCTGCTCTGCTTGTGCTGGTCTATTGCCACTGCCACCAGAACCAAGACCTTACAAAACTCCCTGGTTGGGAATGGTGTAGACAGGGGTTTGGGCCAGTCTTCTGGTGGAGGGGGCCCACCAAACTGGGACTGAGGCAAACATGACTGGGAAGCATGATTCCACTGGGGGGGGGCGGGGCTTGGTGTAAGTAAGTTAGGTAGCAAGTGTTGGTGATGCACTGGTTCCTGCAGGTAGCCCTGTGTTTACGCTGAGAGGCAGGGGAGGGAACTGGTGTGGAACAGTTCCTTTGTTTCGAGAGGGGTCTCTCTATGAACATTGCCTCTCTGGGACACATTGAGATGAGCAACCAACCTTCCCACTGTGTGCCCCAGGTGCCCTTCCAATCACTGTTTCCATGCTGTATATCTGTGGGTTGTCTGCTTGCCTTCTCCCCAAGAGCAGTGCAATGGCTTCAAGAGTCTAACCCAGCCAAGCCCATTGATCTTTAAAACTCCAAACTTTAAGTCCCACTGCTTGCTAGAAGTCATGAAATTCAGCCCCTCTAGCTTTCCAAGCCAATTGTTATGGGGATTCATGTCCCCACTACGTTCCCATGTGCTAGTCTCTCTTCCACCCTTTTCCATGACCACACCTCCCTCCCCACCACGGAGTCATGATCTGTTCTTCTCCCAAACCGGGCCTGTGGACTTCTTGCCTTCTTCAATGTGGCCTCTTCTCCACCTTTAGTTGTGGTGTTTGTTCTGCCAGACTTCTTGTTGATTTCTGGGGGGTATTTAGGATGACTTGGTAGTTATCCAATTGTATTTGTGGGATGAGGTGAGCCTAGAGTCCTCCTACTCTACCACCATTTTCCCTCACTACTTTCTTATCAAATTTTAGAAGCACTTTCATAGTAAAATGATAAGCCCTATGTCATACTGTTTGGAAAAGACTATATTCGCCCTTTAATTTATGGCCAAAAGGAAGTGACAATATGCATCCAGTGCCTGGAAGATGTGGGCTTAGTGAAATCTTGTCCATTAGCTATTCATTTATTCAGGACACATGGCAATCTGATTTATGGTGGTGTACACCCTCAGGGCCCAGCCACCTGTGCCTGTGATGTCAACGAGTCACTAAGAATCTATGTATCTGGGCTAATCATCTCTGACATGGACAAGATGAAGCACTCCAGCTATGGATTGTGTGCTTGTGTCCTCTCCAAAAGTCATATGTCGAAGGCCTAGCCAACAGTGTGATGGCATTTGATAGTGGGGTCCTTGGGAGATAATTAGGTTTAGAAGAAATCATTGGTTGGGGTTCTATGATGGGATTAGTGCCCTTATTAGAAGAGGAAGGAACATCAAAGCTTTCTCTTTCTCCAACATGTGAGGACATGGCACAAAGGCAGCTGTCTGCAGGCAAGAAAGAGCTCTTTCACCAGAATCTGACTGTGCTAGCATCCTGATCCTGGACTTCCAGCCTCCAAGTCTGTAAGAAAAAGCAATTTCTTTTGTTTAAGCCACACAATCTGTGTTATTTTGTTAGGGCTGCCTGAGATGACTGATGCAACTCTACTAGGGGTTCACCATGGGTCATGCTTAACTCTTTGGGGGAATTCATTTGTTACTCATACCAAAAAAATGAAACTTTTCAAGTGTCCTCAGCTGAGTAGCTAAAGTGTCAGGAGACTCACGCAGAGCAAAGCCTGAAAGCACCACTGGAAAGCATCCAGAGCACTAAGTGTCATTAGCTTTCCTGCATGGCCAGGAAACTACTTCAGGGATATTTCAAAATAAAGAGAATTTCAGGCACTCTGAATAATGGAAATAACCCAGGATTTAGCACAGACCCTTTAATGTTGGCTATTTGGAAGGATACCGTCCATTTGGCTGCATAAAATCCAGGGTATGAGTTAAGAAAATTGGTCTTACCAATTTCTCTTATCATGTAACTCATAGTCATTAGCTTTTAAAAGCTGATAAAGGAAAAACAACCATGTTATAGAAATAGTTGCAGTATGTTACTTTTAAGATAAAAGTCAGGGGTGCCTGGGTGGCTCAGTTGGTTAAGTGACTGCCTTCAGCTCAGGACATGATCCTGGGTTCCTGGGATCGAGTCCCACATCTGGCTCCTGCTCTGTGGGGAGCCTGCATCTCCCTCTTGCTCTACTGCTCCTAGTCCTTGTTCTTTCTATCTGTCAAATAAATAAATAAAATCTTAGGGAAAAAAAGACAAAAGTCCTCTGATGAGTAAGAGAACTGTTTTTCCTGAATGTAGATGTAAGGGTTTTGATTTTATTAAATAACAAGTAATAAGAGAACCAATAAGGGCAATAAAGGAATCTTAGCTATTAAGTCTCATTAAATTTGCATAATGATTTCTTGGAGCTGCACTTGCTAATACTAACCTGATTAGCTTAAAAAAAAAAAAAAGACAGAAACTCATCCCATCCCAAACAGCTGGAAAAGAGGAAGTTTTATTTTTATTATTTTTAAAAGATAGATTTATTTATTTATTTATTTATTTATTTATTTATTTATGAGAAAAGGAGAGAGAGAGAGGAGGAGCAGGGGGAGACGCAAAAGGAAAGGGAGAAGCAGGCTCCCCACTAAGCTGGGAGCCCGAAGTTGGGCTCTATCCTGGGACTCCAGGATCACGACCTGAGCTGAAAGCACACACTTAACCAACTGAGCCACCCAGGTGCCTCAGATGTTTGATTTTTAATTCCTGTGTTTGTTAAACATAATAGCAAACATTTAAAAACAGAAGAGGCAATTCCAGATGTATCAAATCAAAGGGACACATAAAATTTTCAAAGAAAAATATCTGAATGAAATTGTCTCAAAAAATCCCTTCTCCAATTTTTGCAGCATAATTTTGGAATTACTGAATAGGAAAGGACCTAATGTAGTACACTGTAATTTTGAGGAAAATTCAAGACAATTGGATTGATCACTGTAGTGCCTAGAGTAATTAATTTTAGATTAATGTTAGAGAGGTGTATGGTATAGGTCTCTGACATGCCAGTTTTAATATTTACCAAATTCAAAGTTACTTCTGTAAAAAGTTGGGCATCAGATTTGTAACATTAAACTACCTCCTCCTTTGTAATGTTGTTTCTAGATAATATCAAGGTACAAATACATTATTTTTACATTTTTCTAGAAAGTTAATTACAAGTATTGGGAGAAAGGGCTCTCTTTATTGACTAATTTTGTGGTGAAAATATGCTATTTGTACCTTCTTCCAGTGTTTATTACCTAATATTTAGTAAGAGATAAAAATTCACTACAATATTTTATAAATTTATAGAAAGAGATAATGTCATGTAAATAACATACTATGGCTAAAGTATTTCTCATGATTGTTATTCATAGAATATCTCTCTTGAACTGATCTTTCACTGATGTTGAAAAGTTTGCATTGTAGCTGAAATATTTTTCATGTTAAATGTATTTATTGGAAAAAAATGTATTTATTGGATTTCTCTTGTCTGAATTTCTTTATGTTTGGCACATTAAGACCTTTTTCTCTTATGAGTCCTTTTTTCCCCTTTTAAAAATTTTAAATTCAATTAGCTAACATAGTACATCATTAGATTTTGATGTAGTGTTCCATGATTCATTAATTGCTTATGACACCCAGTACTCATCATATCACGTGCCTTCCTTAATGCCCATCACCCAGTTATCCCATTTCCCCCCATCTTCCTCTTTTATGAATCCTTTAAGTTGAATAAGGTAGCACTTAATGATGAAGTCTTTCCCACATTTCATACATATATAGGGTCCCCCCAACCCTGGGTATGCATCCTCTGATGTTGAGTCACATATGCGCTCTGACCAAAGAATTTACAACAGTTATTACACTTGTAGGTTTTCTCTTCAGTATGAGTTCTCTCGTGTTGATTAAGATGTATACTTCTACTAAAAGATTTACCACTTATTACATATTGCATTTATAAGGTTTTTCTTGGTATGAATTCTTGGTGTTGAGTAAGATGTGTATTCCATCAGAAAATTTTCCCACATTCATTACATTCAAAGGGTTTTTCTCCAGTATGGATCCTCTTAAGTTGAGGATGCTATGACCTATGTTTATAGGCTTAGTTGTATTCAGTACATTCATAGGATTTCTCCCCCACATTTATTCTCAGATATAAAATAAACTGAATGCTCTGAGTAAAGGTTTTCCTATATTTTTTATATTCAAATAGTTTTTCTCCACTATGAATCCTCTTATGTTGAATAAAGGATGTTCTACAATTATAGACTTTGCCACATTTAGGGCACTGATAGAGTTTTACCCCAGTATGAGCTCTGGGATGCAGAGTGAAATATGTACTTTAGTTAAGAGTCTTCCCACACTGATTATATTAATAAGCTTTCAGGGTGCCTGGGTGACTCAGTTGGTTATACGTCTGACTCTTGATTTCGGCTCAGGTCATGATCTCAGGGTCATGAGATCAAGCCCCACCATGCCTAGCATGGAGCCTACTTAAGACTCTCTCTCGGGAGCCTGGGTGGCTCAGTGGGTTAAGCCGCTGCCTTCAGCTCAGGTCATGATCTCAGGGTCCTGGGATCGAGTCCCGCATCGGGCTCTCTGCTCAGCGGGGAGCCTGCTTCTCTCTCTCTCTCTCTCTCTCTCTCTCTCTCTGCCTGCCTCTCTGTCTACTTGTGATCTCTGTCAAATAAACAAATAAAATCTTTAAAAAAAAAAAAAAGACTCTCTCTCTTCCTTTCCCTTAGCGCCCCCTGCCATTTTCATCCAAGTGTGCACACTCTCTCTTTAATAATAATAGCCTTTCACTTCTGTGTGAATCTGATGTCACATGATGTAAGTACTTTGACTATAAGTTTTTTCACATTCATTACATTCATAGGGTTTCTCCCCAGTAGGATTCACTGAAGTAGGATGAGAGATAAGTCCAGCTGAATGATGTTCATTTACATTATACTCATATGGTGTCTCTCTGAATGTGTGTTATATAAGGTGTGATCCCTATGAATGATCTCCCACAAGTTCTGCATTTGTAGAACTTTTTTCCAATGCAAATTCTCTGATGTTATTAGGTGTAAAGGTATGTCTAAAGGCCTTCTCACATTCTTTAACTTTAATTCTTTAAGATTTCACACCTACACCTGAAACTAATGTAACGTCATGTGTTGACTAGACTAAAAAAATTAAAACAAAAAAATGAAAACAAAACAGTAACTCAAAAAGATGTACACACCCCTATGTTTATTGCAGCATTGTTTACAATAGCCAAGACATGGAAACAACAGATGAATGGATGAAGGAAATATATATATATATATATATATATATATATATATATATATTACATATATATATGATGCAATATTGCTCAGCCATCAAAAAGAATGAGATCTTGCCATTTGAGACAACATGGATGGACCTAGAGAGTATTAAGCTAAGTGAAATAAATCAGACAAAGAGATATAAATACCATATGATTTCATCTATATGTAGAACCTAAAAACAAAAAAAAGAAAAAAAACAGAAATAGACTCATAAATATAAAAAATAAAGTGGTGGTTCCTAGAGAGATGGGAGGTAGGGGGATGGGCAAAGTAGGTAAAGGGGATTAAGACGTACAAACTTCCGGCTATGAAATAAATAAGTCATGGAGATGAAAAGCACAGCATAGAGAATATAGTCAGTAATATCATGATGACACAGCTGTAAAATAAATAAGTCGTGGAGATGAAAAGTACAACATAGAGAATATAGTCAGTAATACTGTAATAACATGGTTAAGACAGATTGGACTACATTTATTGTGAGCACTGAGTAATGTATAGAATTGTGGAGTCCATAGGTTGTACATCTGAAACCAATGTAACACTATATGTTAATTATACTTCAATAACAAAATACATACATACATAAGTATATGTATATACATAGGTGTACTATCATTGAATGTCTACCTATATTCATTGCAACTGTAGACTTTGTCTCCGCTATGAGACAGTATGTCTCTGAAGTTCCAATATGTCTCTGAATTTGAGTAAGATATGTGATGCAGCTGAGGTGTTTTCCACATTTGTTATATTTGTAA
Source organism: Lutra lutra (assembly GCF_902655055.1). Classification (NCBI taxonomy): domain Eukaryota; kingdom Metazoa; phylum Chordata; class Mammalia; order Carnivora; family Mustelidae; genus Lutra; species Lutra lutra. The sequence goes on along the minus strand of NC_062289.1, from coordinate 64,572,240 downwards.
GGCTTTTCACTTCTATAGCTTCTCTTTTGATTAATTAGGTTCTGGGTTGTGTGAAGTTATTCTGTCATGTTACAGTTAAGCACTATGTAACATTCAGGAATATGTTCCCCTGAAATAAGGTTTGGGTTCAGACTAAAGTCTCCCCCAAAGTCATTACCTTTAAGTACATTTTCCTGAATGAGGCTTTTTCTTATGGATGACAATCACTTACCACGTGAAATCTCCAGCAACCCCCTAAGTAGTCACCAAGATCTGAGATTTCACGTGGGGAGTACAAAGTGCCATCTGACTTGAGTTTTTTTGCTATCTCATGGGGGAAAATCTTCAGAAATAATTTGCTTCAAATTTGAATATTTGGTTTGAGTTCTTATTTCTTGGTCTGAAAGAAATTTAAATGCAGAATCTCTGTAATGGAAGAAACTTCTATGGAGAAACTGAAGCATAAAGCAATTGTAAAATGTGTAAGTTTAATGGGCTTTGTCAGCTTTCAAATAATAATCTATATGAGTTACTTATGGAACTTTGACCACAGAGAATGAAAGCCATTGTGATATATGCACAAGGAGTAAGCCAGAGATAAAAAGTGGTTACAGAGGGTCCAATAAGTTTATTAGATGGGGGCAAAGAATAAAAACAGTCCTTCATGGGGGTGCCTGGGTGGCTCAGTGGGTTAAAGCTTCTGCCTTTGGCTCAGGTCATGATCCCAGGGTCCTAGGATCGAACCCTGAATCGGGCTCTCTGCTCAGCAGGGAGGCTGCTTCTGCTCCCTCTCTCTGTCTGCTTCTCTTCCTACTTGTGATCTCTCTCTGTCAAATAAATAAATAAATAAAATCTTAAAAAAAAAAAAACAGTTCTTCATGGAGGATTGAAGGGTGACAATTGGGGCCATAGAAACTGAAGAGATAGTGGAAAGAAGAATTACACGAGGAAGAACTAAGAGAAGGCAGAGAATGGCACAGCCCAACTCAACACAAAAGCCAAGAGATGAGAGCATAGTTAAATGAGTGAGCAAATGTATGACAGCAGGCACTTGATAGAAATGCAAGAGAAGCAACGTGCAGTCTAGGAGAGGCACCGTTAGGGAGCATAGGATGTGAACTGGAGAACAAGAGAAAATAGGAGCATGAGAAGCTTCATGCTTGAAAGCGGCACCCAGAGGCAAGACTGAGCAATTCAGTGTTCCTGAAGCAGCCCCAACTTCCCCTGGGAGAAGGTTCTGTGGCCACATGTCTAGAAGCCACTGGCTTGCTGGACAGCCTTGTGTGTGAGGACCCAGGACTCCTTCCCACCTGGAGAGGGTTCCCTATGGATGTCCCTCATACCATTCATGACAACCAGCCTTGCTCCAACCAGGTGATCACATCGGGCCTGGAATCCTGACAGCTTGCTCAGGAAAGACAAGAGGCTTAAGTGTTAGGGCTGGTGGCATGTGTGAGCCCAGGGCCCTGCCTCCATTCTTCTGCCCTTGGGTCCTTTACAACATGAATGAAGGAGGATAGGCCCCAAGGAGTAGGAGACTCTGACCTCTGGACATCCAAATACAGTATCAGGAGTCAGAGGCCTCAAGGTTTCAGTATTCAAGTTTTGGAGAGAGAAGAGAAAGTTAATTCCTCACTTGTTTATCCCTATTGTCAAAGAAAGCTGCACAAAGCCCTCTAAGGATCCACTGACAATGTGTCCTTGCAAGTTCAAAACCTCTTTCCAATGTTGTTGCCTCTTTTAAAATCATACATATTTCCTTATAATATATAACACATCCATACTTACTTAATATAAATATACTCATTTACCAGTTAAACTATTTAACATCTCTCCCTCCCTCCATCAACTAAGAGACATTCTGGGAAGATAGTGCCTGTTCCTCTCACCCCTCGTCATACTCATTAAGAGATATTGATCTATAATTTTCTTTTTTGTGATGACTTTGGTATCAGGATGATATTGGTCTCATACAATGAATCGATAAACGTTTCCCTCCCCTGTACTTCTTGGAAGAGCCTGTGAAGGTATTAATGCTTTAAACGTTTGGTAGAATTCACCAGTGAAGCCATCTTGTCTTGGGCTTATGTTTGCAGGACGCTTTTTCTTCTCCAGTTTTTAATTTTTTTAAATTTTGTATTGCAGTATAATTAACATACAGTGTTATATTAGTATCAGTGTATAATATGATTCAAGATTTCTCTACATTACTCAGTGCTCATGATGATAAGTGTACTCTTTGAAAGAAGTTTTTGGATCACTAACTCAACCTTTTATTTTAGGTCTATTCAGATTATCTATTTCTCCTTGAGTCAGTTTTGGTAGTTTGTGTCTTTCTAGAAATTAGCCTACTGCATTTAAGTTATTTGATTATTGGCCAGTATTAATGTACCCTTTTTCATTTTGTGGATTTTAGTCACTTGAGTGTTCTTTTTTCTTAGCCAATTCTGTTGATCTTTTCAAAGACCCCAATTTGGAGTTCATTAATTTCTCTATTGTTTTCCTATTTTCTATTTCATTTATTTTCACCCTAATACATATTATTTTCTTGTTTTTGCTTGCTTTGGGTTCTAGTTGGCATTTATTTCTCTAGTTTTGTAAGATAGAAGTTTATGCTGCTGATTTAAAAGTCTGCATGTGACTCTTGATCTTAGAGTTGTAAGTTCAAGCCGCACACTGTGTGTAGGGATTACTTAAAAATAAAATCTTAGGGGCACCTGGGTGGCTCAGTGGGTTAAAGTGTCTGCCTTTGGCTCAGGTCATGATCCCAGGATCCTGGGATTGAGCCCCACATCGGGTTCTCTGCTCAGTAGGGAGCCTGCTTCCCTCCCCCTGCTCTCTGCCTACTTGTGATCTCTGTCTGCCAAATAAATAAATGAAAATCTTAAAAAAAATAAAATCTTAAAAAAGAAGAGCTTTTGGAGCACCTGAATAGCTCAGTTGGTTAAGCATCCAACTCTGGATCTCAGCTCAGGTCTTGAGTCATGAGTTAGGCCCCGCATTGGGCTCCATGTTGTGCCTGGAGACTCCTTAAAAAAAAAGAGAAGATGGGTGCCTGGGTGGCTCAGTCGTTAAGTGTCTGCCTTCGGCTCAGGTTATGATCCTGGTGTCATGGGATCAAGCCCTGCATCAGTCTCCCTGCTCATCAGGGAGCCTGCTTCTCTCTCCCACTCCCCTTGCTTGTGTTCCCTCTCTCTCTGTGTCCCTGTCAAATAAAATCTTTTAAGAAAAGAGCTTTCTTCTGTTTTAGTGTAGGTGCTTATAGTTATAAATTTCTCTCTAGCAGTGCTTTTGGTGCATTGATTAAATCCTGATATGTTGAATTTTCATTTATTTATTTATTATTTATTATTTTAAAGATTTTATTTATTTGACAGACAGAGATCACAAGTAGGCAGAGAAGCAGGCAGAGAGAGAGGGGGAAGCAGGCTCCCCACCGAGCAGAGAGCCCGATGTGGGGCTCGATCCCAGGACCTTGAGACTATGACCTGAGCAGAATGCTTATTTGACAGAGAGAGATCACAAGTAGGCAGAGAGGCAGGCAGAGAGAGAGGAAGGGAAGCAGGCTCCCTGCTGAGCAGGGAGCCCAATGCGGGGCTTGATCCCAAGACTCCGAGATCATGACCCAAGTCGAAAGCAGAGGCCCAACCCACTGAGCCAGCTAGGTGCCCTGAATTTTCATTTTTTTAAAGATTTTATTTGTCAGAGAGAGAGAGAGAGTGAGCACAAGCAGGGGGGAGTGGCAGGCAGAGGGAGAAGCAGTTCCCTGTTGAGCAAGGAGCCCAAAAGGGGACTCTATCCCTGGACCCTGGGATCATCACCTGAGCTGAATGAAGGCAGACACTTGACTGAGTCATGCAGGCATCCCAAACTTTCATTTAATTAACCTCAAAATATTTCTTTTTAAAAATTTTATTATTTATATGAGAGAAAAAGATAGTGAGAGAAAGCACGATCAAAAGGAGAGGGAGAGGGGTGCCTGGGTGGCTCAGTGGGTTGAAGCCTCTGCCTTTGGCTCGAGTCATGATCCCAGGGTCCTGGGATTGAGTCCTGCACTGGGCCCTCTGCTCAGTGGGGAGCCTGCTTCCTTCTCTCTCTCTGCCTGCCTCTCTGCCTACTTGTGATTTCTGTCTGTCAAATAAATAAAATCTAAAAAAAAAAAAAAAAAGGAGAGGGAGAAGCAGGCTCCCCGACAAGCAGGGAGCCTGACGAGCAATCATGACCTGAGCTGAAGGCAGATGCTTAACCAACTGAGCCACTCAGGCGCCCCTCAAAATATTTTCTAATTTTCCTTGTGATTTCTTCTCTGAACAACTGGGTATTTAGCAGTTGGTTAGTTTCTACATATTTGTGGATTTTCCAAATTTTCTGTTATTTCTAATTTCATTCCTTTGTGCTTAGAGAACACACTTTCTATTACTTCATTTCTTTTAAATGTATGGAACCTTGTTTTCCTTGTTTTATGGTCTATCCTGGAAACTGTTCTATGACCACATGAGAAGATAGGTCTTTGTTACTGAGCGGGGAGTTCTGTAGTTTTCTGTAAGGGTTAGTTAGTTTCTAGTCTTCTTCAAGTGTCCCATTTCATTGCTGAACTTCTGTCCAGTTGTTCTGCCCATTATTTTTTTTTTAAATATTTTATTTATTTGACAGACAGAAGCAGAGGAGCAGGCAGAGAGAGAGGAAGGGAAGTAGGCTCCCTACTGAGCAGAGAGCCTGATGTGGGGCTTGATCCCAGGACCCTGGGATCATGACCTGAGCCAAAGGCAGAGGCTTTAACCCATTGAGCCACCCAGGTGCCCTTGTTCTGTCCATTATTAAAAGTGGGGTGTTGAAGCCTTCAAGTCTTATTGTTGAATTGTCTATTTCTGCCTTCAACTGTGTCAGTTTTTGCTTCATGTATTTTGAGACCCTATTGTTAGGTATATATATTGCCTATATGTTTATAATTGTTACATAATTTTGATGGATTGACTCTCTTATCATTACATAATGTCCTGTCTCTAGTAACAATTTTTGTCTTCAGGTATATTTTATCTGATGTTAGTGTAGTCACATAGCTATCTTTTGGTTATATCCTTGCAGGGAATATCTTTTTCCCTACTTTTCCTTGCAAACTATTTGTGTCTTTGAACCCAAATTGAGTCCTTTATAGACAACTCATAGTTGGATTGTGTTTTTAAATCCATTCTACATAGGGCACCTGTGTTGCTCAGTTGGTTAAACCTCTGCCTTCAGCTCAGGTCCTGATCTCAGGGTCCTGGGATCAAGCTTCCCATCAAGCTCCCTGCTCAGGGGAGGGAAGGTCTGCTTCTCCTTCTGCCCTCCCCACTGCCTGTGTGTTCTCTGTCTCATAAATAACTAATAACTAACTAACTAAATAAATAAAATCTTTAAAAAATTAATCCATTCTACCAATCATTGCCTTCTAATGGAAGTGTTTGACCCATTTACATTTAATGAGATTACCGACAGGAACTTACATTTGCCATTTTGCCATTTGTTTTCTATATGCATTATGTCTTCATTTGTTCCTCAGTTCCTCTATTATTGCCTTTTTAAATGTTAAATAGATATTTTCTAATGTCCTTTTTAAAAATACATATATTTTAGTTATTTTCTTAGTGATTGCCTTGGGGATTATAATTCACATCTTAATTTGTAGCAATATAGACATATAGCACCAATTTAATTTCAATAATATATAAAAACTTTGCTTTTATATAGCTCCATTTTCTCTCCTTTATACTGTTGTTACAAAACCTAAAATAATTTACATATTCCCAGAAGTAATAGGAGAGTTTAATAAAGCAGCAGTGTATAATTTCATGACATAAAAATATGCTACGCTTTTCTATACTAATTACAAAGCAGGTAGGAAAAACTATTTAAAAATACACCATTTATAATAACAAAAGAAACTAAAGATAACTAAAACACCAAACAAAAATTATGCAAAACCTGCATGGAAAAATTATAAAATTTGGCTTAAAGATATTTAAGGGCACCTGGGTGTCTTAGTTGGTTAAGTGGCTGACTCTTCATCTCAGCTCAGGTCTGGATCTCAGGGTTGAGAATTCAAGTCCAATGCTGGCTGGGCTCCATACTGGGTGTGGAGCTTATGTTTAAAAAAAAAAAGATATTTAAAAAGACCTAAAAAGAGAGATAATTTACCACGTTTGTGGATTGGAGGATTGGGTATTATAAGGTTGTCACTTCTTCCCAAATTGGTCTGCAGATTTAATATAGTTCCAAGAAAAACTTCAAAAATTCCAATAAAAATTTCAAGTGTGTGTGTATGTACATGTTGTAACTTGATAAGCTGACTAAAAAATGTATATTAAAAAGTGAACAGACAAGAATAACCAAGGCACTCATGAAGAAAAATAGGATGGGAAGATTTGTCTTACCAGAGAGCAAAACATTTTATAGAATTACAATAATTAAGACACTCTGATAATGATGTAGGGATAGACAAAATGACCAAAAGAACAAACCAGAGAGCTGAAAACAGACCCAAGCACATATAACAGAAGTAGCACATCAAAGAAATACTACTGGTATAATCCATTATCTAAATGGAAAATACAGGATTGAATCCCAACCTCACACCAAGCACAAAAATCAATTCTATACAGACACGAGACTACATGATAAAAGCAACACCTTCAGTTTTTAAATGAAACTATAAAATGCTACCTTTTTCTGTTGGATAGGAAAAATTTTATTAAGCAAGACACAAAACACACTAATGATAAAAGTAATAGTTGATAAACTCAATTACATTAAAGCTCAAAACTTCTGTTCATCAAACACCACTGTAAAGGAAGTTCCAAAATCATTTGCCACAAAAAACTGAGAAAAGATATTTGCAGGTATACAAATAATAGAGAAAAGAGCATTCCAGTGGGGCACCTGGGTGGCACAGTCATTTGAGTGACCAACTCTTGGATTGGCTCAGGTCGTGATCTCAGGGTTGTGAGATCAAGCCCTAGGTCAGACTCTGCACTCAGCAGATATGGTCTCATCTCTCTCCCTCTCTCTTTGCTCCTCCCCCCTGCATGCTTTCTCTCTCTTTCATGTGGATAAATACATCTCTTTTTTTTTTTTTTTAAGTCATTCCAAAAGTTTAAAGTTATTGACTTTAGTAGCAGTTGATTTTGGCAGGTACTGACTGGGAGGCAGTCTTCTTGGTGCTATAAATATTGTGCATCTTGATCTGAGTGTTAGTTCTATGGTTTAAATGTTTGTGTTCCTCCAAATACATATGCCCAATGTAATGGTATTAGGAGGCGGGGTCTGTGGCGGGTGCTTATGTCGTAAAGGAGGAGCCCTTATGAATGGGACTAGTGCCTTATAAAAGACGCTCCAGAGAGATCTCTAGCCCCTTCCACCAAGTGACAACACAGTCAGAAAGCACAAGCTATGAGCCAAGAAGGGGGCCCTCATTGGAAGGTGACCATGCTGGCACCCTGATCATAAATTTTCTAGTCTTAGAACTGTGAGAAATAAATTTCTGTTGTTTAGGGGCATCAGGGTATCTCAGTCAATTGAGTGTCTGCCTCTGGCTCAGGTTGTGATCTCCAGGTCCTAGGATCGAGTCCTGTATCAGGTTCCTTGCTCAATAGGAAGTCTGCTTCTCCCTCTGTCCCTCCCTGCTCTCTTGCATGATCTCTCTCTCTCTCTCAAATAAACAAAATCTTTTTTAAAAATTCCTGTTGTGACTGGGAAGGAAACAAGATGGCTGGGGAGTAGGAGATGGAGATATCATTAGGTCCCAGGAGTTCAGCTAGATAGTTATCAAACCATTCTGAAGAGCTACAAACTCAATAGGAGATCAAAGAGAAGAATAGCAGCAATTCTAAGAACAGAAAATTGACCACTTTCTGCCAGGTAGGATGTGCGGAGAGATGAATCCGAAGTAATGGGAAGATAAACTGCAGGGGGAGGGGCCTGCTCCCAGGAAGCAGTGGAGCAGAGGAGCACAAAATCAGAATTTTTAGAAGTCTGCTCCACTGAGGGACAAGGCTCCAGAGGCAAAGTGGGGGTGGAGCCCTCGTGGGTACAGTGTGGTCTCAGGACCCACGAGATCACAGAAAGACCGGAGTGTCTGAGTGTGGCAGAGCTGCCACGTATCGGAGTGGAGAAGCTGGCTGTAGATGGAGCCGAGGAGTAATCTCTCAGCTCAGGGTTACCTTAAACCGTGATCCGCAGCACAGTCGGGCCACTGCTCTTCGAGCAGGGACGTCATAAGTGACAGATCCAGGGAGACTCACTTTCCTCCTTCGGGAGGAGTGGCCTGGAAGTGCGTGGCAGGAATCTGCTGGATTTGGAGACTCCAAATGGGGCTGTGCACCAGAGACAGAAACTCTGGGTCACAGACCAGGCAAGCATGGAGTGTGGCCAGAGACCATAGAGACGGGAGTGACTGAGCACTTTTCTCTGAGGGCACACTGAGGAGTGGGGCCCTGAGCTCTCAGCTCCTCTGGGCCAGGGATTGGGAGGCCGCCATTTTCACTCTCAGTCTCCAAAGCTCTACAGAAAGTGTTCAGGGAACAAAAGATCCAAGCAGATTTCTTAGCCCGGCCCCTGGCAAAGATGGTGCAATTCCACCTCAGGCAAAGATATTTGAGAATCACGGAAACAGGCCCCTCTCCCAGAAGATCAGCAAGAACATCCAGCTGAGACCAAGTTCACTGATCAGTGAGAACTGTGGAACTCCAGAGCTAGCGGAAAGCAACACATAGAATTCATGGCTTTTTCCCCATTATCCTTTAGTCTTGCAAACTTAATTTTTTTTTCCTTATTCTTTTTTTAACTTTTCCTCTTTCCTCTTTTAATGTTTTTTTAAAACTATTTTAACTTAACAATACTTTTAAAAAATCTTTTAAAAATGTTCATTGTTATAATCATATTTTATCCCCTCATTGTATTTAACCTTATTTTTTGTATACATATAGGTTTTTTTCTTTAAAATTTTGGGATACAATTTCTTCTAATAGATCAAAATATACCCTAAATCTAGTGCATGGCTTTGTTCTAGTCTCCAGCCTGATCATATTCGCTCTTTTTCTTTTTCCAACAAACTTGCCTTATCAATTCATTTTTTAGGATCTTTTAAAATTTTCATCTTTGCAGTCATATTCCATCCCTTCATCGTGTTTACCCTTATTTTTGTATAGACATGCATTTTTCTTTCTTTAAAATTCTGGGAGGTAGTTTCTTCTAAGAGAAGAATACATTTTAAGAAATTTTAAGTCTAATACATTTTAAGAAATTTAAGTCTATACATTTAATTTAAGTCTAATACATTTTAAGAAATTTTTTTTTTTTTTTAAATTTTCTTTCCCCATTCTTCTCCCCCCGGTTTTGGGTCTCTTCTGGTTTGGTTAGCATATATTTTTCTGGGGTCTTTACTACCCTTTTAGTATTTTATTCTCTCATTCATATATTCTTTTTTTTTTTTTTTTTAAAGATTTTATTTATTTATTTGACAGAGATCACAAGCAGGCAGAGAGGCAGGCAGAGAGAGAGGAGGAAGCAGGCTCCCTGCTGAGCAGAGAGCCCGATGCGGGGCTCGATCCCAGGACCCTGAGATCATGACCTGAGCCGAAGGCAGCGGCTTAACCCACTGAGCCACCCAGGCGCCCCTCATTCATATATTCTTATCAGGATAAAATGACAAGGTGGAAAAACACACCACAAAAAAAAAAAAAAAAAAAAAAAAAACAAGAGACCGATGGCTGGGGAACCTAATCAATATGGACATTGGTAATATGTCAGAACTAGAGTCCAGAATGATGATTATCAAGGTGCTAGCTGGGCTCAAAAAAGGCACGGAATGGGGCGCCTGGGTGGCTCAGTGGATTAAGGCCTGTGCCTTCGGCTCAAGTCATGATCCCAGGTACCGCATCCTTTCTTGATCAAAACTCCTCAAAGTGTAGGTATAGAGGGTACATACCTCAATATCATCAAAGCCATCTATGAAAAACCCACAGCGAATACCATTCTGAATGGGGGAAAACTGAGAGCTTTTCCCCTAAGGTCAGGAACATGGCAGGGTTTTCCACTATCACCACTGCTATTCAACATAGTACTAGAAGTCTGAGCCTTGGCAATCAGACAACAAAAAGAAATAAAAAGTATCTGAATCGGCAAAGAAGTCAAACTCTCACTCTTTGCAGATGATATGATACTTTATGTGGAAAACCCAAAAGACTCCACTTAAAAAATCCTAGAACTCATACAGGAATTCAGGATATAAAACCAACGTACAGAAATCAGTTGCATTTCTATACACCAACAGCAAGACAAAAGAAAGAGAAATTAAGGAGTTAATCCCATTCACAATTGCACCCAAAACCATAAGATACTTAGGAATAAACCTAACCAAAGAGGCAAAGAATCTGTACTCAGAAAACTATAAAGTACTCACGAAGGAAACTGAAGAAGACACAAAGAAGTGGAAAAACATTCCATGCTCATGGATTGGAAGAGCAAATATTGTGAAAATGTCTATGCTACCTAAAGCAATCTACACATTTAATACAATCTCTATCAAAATACCATCAATTTTTTTCAAAGAAATGGAACAAATAATCCTAAAATTTTTTATGGAACCAGAAAAGACCCCGAATAGCCAGAGGAATTTTGAAAAAGAAAGCCAAAGTTGGTGGCATCACAATTCCAGACTTCAAGCTCTATTACAAAGCTGTCATCATCAAGACAGTATGTATGGTAGTGGCACAAAAACACACAGATCAATGGAACAGAATACAGAGCCCAGAAATAGACCCTCAACTCTATGGTCAACTAATCTTTGACAAAGCAGGAAAGAATGTCCAATGGAAAAAAGAAAGTCTCTTCAACAAATGGTGTTGGGAAAATTGGACAGCCACATGTAGAAGAATGAAACTGGTCCATTTCCTTACATTACACACAAAAGTAGACTCAAAATGGATGAAAGACCTCAGTGTGAGAAAGGAATCCATCCAAATCTTTGAGGAGAACACGGGCAGCAACCTCTTCAACCTCAGCTGCAGCAACTTTTTCCTAGGGACATCACAAAAGGCCAGGGAAGCAAGGGCAAAAATGAACTACTGGAACTTCATAAGGATCAAAAGCTTTTGCACAGCAAAGGAAACAGTCAACAAATCCAAAAAACAACTGACAGAATGGGAGAAGATATTTACAAATGACATATCAGATAAAGGGCTATATCCAAAATTTATAAAGAACTTATCAAACTCGGGGCGCCTGGGTGGCTCAGTGGGTTAAGCCGCTGCCTTCGGCTCGGGTCATGATCTCAGGGTCCTGGGATCGAGCCCCGCATCGGGCTCTCTGCTCAGCAGGGAGCCTGCTTCCTCCTCTCTCTCTGCCTGCCTCTCTGCCTGCTTGTGATCTCTCTCTGTCAAATAAATAAATAAAAATCTTAAAAAATAAAAAGGAACTTATCAAACTCAACACCCAAAGAACAAATAATCCAATCAAGAAATGGACAGAAAACAGAAACAGACATTTCTGCAAAGAAGATATTCAAATGGCCAACAGACACATGAAAAAGTGCTCCACATCACTTAGCATCAGGGAAATACGAATCAAAACCACAATGAGATACCACCTCACACCAGTCAGAATGGCTAAAATTAACAAGTCAGGAAATGACAGATGTTGGCAAGGATGCAGAGAAAGGAGAACCCTCTTACACTGTTGGTGGGAATGCAAGGTGGTGCAGCCACCCTGGAAAACAACATGGAGGTTCCTCAAAAAGTTGAAAAGAGAGCAACCCTATTGCCCAGCAATCACACTACTGGGTATTTACCCTAATGATACAAATGTAATGATCCGAAGGGGCACATGCACCTGACAGTTTATAGCAGCAATGTCCACAATAGCCAAACTATGGAAAGAATCTAGATGTCCATCAACAGAGGAATGGATAAAGAAGAAATGGTGTATATATATATATATGTATATATATATATATATATATATATATACATATATATATATATATATATTTTGTGTGTATGTATATGTTGTATATGTATGTATATATATATATATACATACACACAATGGAATACTATGCAGCCACCAAAATAAATGAAATCTTGCCGTTTGTAATGATGTGGATGGAACTAGAGGGTATTATGTTAAGCGAAATAAGTCAATCAGAGAAAGACAATTATCATATAATCTCTCTGATATGAGGAATTTGAGAGGCAGGGTGGAGGATTGTGGGGGACAGGGAATCGAAGAATGATACAAGATGGGATCAGGAGGGAGACAAACCATAAGAGACTCTAAATCTCACAAAACAAACTGAGGGTTGCTGGGGGTGGGAGGGTAGGGAGAGGGTGGTGGGGTTATGGACACTGGGGAAGTTATGGGCTATGGTGAGTGCTGTGAAATGTGTAAGCCTGATGATTCACAGACCTGTACCCTGGGGCAAATAAAACATTATATGTTAATAAAAATAATTTTTAAAAAATTTCTGTTATTTATAAGCCACCCAGTCTATGGCATTTTGTTATAGCAGCCTGAACAGACCAAGACAAGGAGTGAACATGAATATAAAAATCCACCTGTCCATATAAACTATGTGCCCTATACTACAAATTAAGACCCTTACAATTCAATAAGAAAAAAGCCAAAACAACTTAACAGGAAAATGGGCAAAAGCCATGAACAAGCATTTCACAGAGCCATTCTTGCCTATGGGTCCCAGGGAACAGGTACGAAAATGTGCCCAGAAGCGGTTAGTAACAGCAAAAAACATGAATGATCCAAATAGCCACTGACCAGAGAATGCATGAACCAAGTGGAGTATTATACAGCAGTGAAAAAGAATGACCACCAGCTCCACCCCAGCAAACTGATGAATGTCAGAAGTGATGTTATGTGTAGAAGGCCAGACCCACAGGAGCACACGCTGTATAAGGCCATTGTTACTGCCCTCGAAGATAAGCGAAACCAGATGACACACTGTGTAGAGATACCTACATATGTGAAAAGATATATCTATAAGTAAAAGCCAGAGAAACACACAATTCAGCCCAGCAGGTGCCTTTGGACAGAAGGAGAGGAGTCATTGGTACTGGAGCAGTTCCTGGGTTGGGTAGTTGATTCACAGTTGTTCTGCTGTGATGCCTTTAGCAGACATGCATGTTACAGGATATCTTGTATGATATCGTTCATGACATTACACATATAATAAAGAGAAAATTGATCTTCCAACTTAATGTTGAGACAGGAAGGTGGAAGGGAAAGATCTTGATGTGTGTGTTAGTTATAGGTATACACAGATGTCTGACATGACCTGGTTTGAGTCCTGGGAGGCGGTCTATACTCGCACTCCCTTCTTTCCCTCCCTCACGCCAGAGTCATGAAAGGACTCAAAGGGGGCTCAGTAGGGTGGGTGAGGAGCGGTAAGGCCTCCCCTCCTGTGACATGGGCGCTCCGGTAGGGCTCCCAGTCCATCCTCTCCTAGTCCTGACACCCCCTCCCTGCATGGATATCACCCCCAACTTCATCCCCACTATGCAGCCCAGGCCTGCCTCTTGACACCAGCCTCCCCATCACTTGTATACTCTTCATTCCCTTCCCTGTCAGCTCCCCACATTGGGGCACGTCAAGTTTGAGGGCAGAGAGCCTGGCCAGGGCCAACTCCAGGTAGGGTGGGGAAACCCTAGGATTGAGCTGAGCGACAACCCTGCCCTTCCTCAGGCCATCCAGGCAAAGGACCCTAGGGACACAGCCAGCCTTGCCAGCTGGGCCTGCCATGAGCACCCCCAGCCCTGCAGGCCTGGAAATAACCAGGCCCACACTCAGTGCCTACTCAGTGCCAAACCCAGTGCAGACAGCTTTATTCAATGAGAGCAGATTTATGCCGTGCCTACTGTGTGCCAGGCACTTTTCTGGAAGATGCAGGGGTGTGCCTGCCCTATGGGAAGTCAACCCCAAAGAAGGACAGAGGCCAGAGACCCCACATTCTGGGAGGAAATGCAAAGCTTGCCGAGTGCCTGGTAAGCAGTTGGAGAGAGAGCATGGAGAAGGGCCCCTGGGTCAGGACAGGCCTTTCTAGGAGGTCGTGTAAACTCTGCCCTGAAGCGGAGGGAGCCGGATGTGCCCAGGCCCAGGGTGGGGTGGGGAGAGGGGGTGCTGGCATGGGGAGCAAGGAAAAGCGCATCACTGAAGGGGCAGGTCCAAACCCTGGGGGCACGCAGGATCCCAGGCTCTTGCAGGAGTGAGGTGGGAGTTCGGGGAGGATGTCAGGTAGAGGTGGGTCCTAATCAGAATTGGGTTGATCAGGTTCCCCCTGAGAAGACAATGGCGAAACCCAAGGCCTGGAGAAGTGAAGCAAGTGAGGGTATGGGGGTCCGGAGGGGGGGGCATGGGAGTGAGAAGTGTCTGCCAGGGTCTGGGGTCACCAGGAAGCGTGAGAAGGAGAGCATAGCTGGCTGTTTCAGTGCTGCTAAGAGAAGAGATATGAGGACAGAGAAATGCCCTCTGGCCACAGGGAGGTGAGGGGACCCAGCCCTCAGACCTCCTCATACTCCTCTCTACTAGGAATGATGAGACAAGGGGCCATCCCAGGGACCAATGGTTGTTCACATGGTCCTGATGTGGAGAACCCAGACAGCCGGCAGGACAGCCTCTGAAGAACCCTGTGTCCCTCAGAGCGGCTCTCCTCACTCTGTTCCACACAGACCCTCTTGTCCCACATGTGAGTGAGATACAGAGGTTAAAGGGTTCACTCGCCCAGGTTGTGCAGCTGGGGATGGTCACGAACCCAGACTGGTCCAACTGGGAGCCCAGGCTGGGTCTGCAGGCCACACAGATGCGGCAGGCCTGACACCCCATCTGGGGCGGGCTGGGAGATGGAAGGCCACGGTCTGGACTGGTCAGAGCCACCCCAGGCCAGACATTCTAGGGCTGCTGACGCCAGGGTGAGGCAAACAAGGTCATTATCAGGTAATGAGCTCATTACTGAGGTCAGGCAAGGTCATTACTGGTTAATGGGCTGTCCCCTACAGAGCCCCTTGCCCCAAGACCGTTCCTAGGGAACGCCTGGGTAGCCAGAGCCACCCGGAGGCCAGAGAACAGTTCCAGTGCCTCGGAGCCAAGGGGCATTCAGGGGCAAGGTGTGCCCAAATCCAGTCTCCACAGGAAGCCCCAGACCCTCGGCCCCTTCTTTAAAGGAGAAGCCACTGGCAGCTCAGACCTGCCCTTAGGCCACAGGCATCCCATGTACCCTGCTCACCTCCCAGTGTCTGTCACCATGGCCCCCCTCACCATCTCTTGACCAGCAAAGACTGCTTCTGGGCGCTTACGGCTGGGGACATGGAAGCAAGGCAACAGGGCCCACCAGAGCTCTGCGAGGCAGAACGAACTAGCCCAGAATGGTGTCGTGAGCAACGACCCAAGCCAGAGCTGCGGCCTTAGTCTCCTGAAGCTCCATCACATGGCCCACACTTCAGGGCCCCAAAGGGACCACAGCCTTCCCTTCCTAAGAGCCCTGGGGCTGAGGCCCAGACCCCAGCCAAGATGGGGGTCTTGTCAGTCAGGCTCCCACAGCAAGCGGCCCAGCTGGCCCAGAGAACGGGTGGTTACCTAGGCTCTCGAGTCCATGACGAGGGCCAGGGTCCCTGACCAGAAAGGCGAGTGGCAGCCCACTCCTGGCCCAGTTCCAAGGCTAGCCCCTTCTCCTCCCAGTGGGGCTGGTGGCTCAGGGAGAACACACTTCTCGCTCCCCTGGGGGTCCCCCTCCCCACAGAAACCCTCAGGGCCAATGTGGAGGGACCCCCATCTGCATCTCCATGTGCCCCCCTTCACTGAGAACGAGCCTGGGCCGGAATTTGGTGTGCAGACAGTTGTGGAAGAAGACAAAGACTGCCATGCCCTGAAAGGTCACACTCAGTTCTATCTTACAGGGTTGGCGAGGGGGTGACCTGGGCTCCCATGACAACTGTGAGGCTCCCCTGCCCCCTCCGAGGCCACTAGGGCCCCCTCCAACATACAAAGCCCACCTGGCCCTGCCCACTGAAGTCCTTCCTGGATCCCACCGCCCTTGGGCTTTAGAAAATAAGACCTCCTCTCTGGGTGGCTGCCAGGATTTAATGGCAATTGAGGACAAAGATGAGGCAGTTCAGCTGCCCCTCCTTGTCTAGACAGAGGCAGAGCCCCAGGGTTTTCCCTCCTCCCAGGCCCTGAGTTCATCAGTGGTCAAGCCTGCTAATCACCGAACCCTGCCTGTGCAGAGGGGCCACCTGAAGGCACAGAGCCCAGATGGGGACAGCTCCCAGAGCTAGTGGTTTCTCACAGTCACAGCCAGCCTCCCCACCCCCAGCAGACCTGGCCCTGGCCTTGGGCACACAGAGGGGGCTGGAGTGGGGAAGGAGCTGGGCCCTGCCCTGGGCCTCACTCAGTTCCTCTGTGCAGGGGGCCGGGCAGGCTGGGCTGTGAGGATATTCTAGAAAGCAGAAGAACCAGAAAGCAGGCCTGTGTGCCATTACTCCTGGCCCAGTCAGTAGCTCTGTTCCTGCTTCCTGCCCTATTCCTTCTGAAGCTGCTTCTGTTCTGACCAACTAGCCTGGGCAAGGACTCCCCAGTCTATCCCCTCCCCTCCACTCCTCAGCTTCTGCTGGCCCCTCCACCTGTGAAGCTCAGGCTAGGGTCACTGCAACCCGTTTCTTGACTATTGCTGCACTTGACCTCAGGGGCTCAGGGTCAAGTTGACCACAGCTGCCTGTTCACCCGTCACCAACACCTACCTCTGCAGCCCTCTTCAGGGCTGGTCAGGGTCCCCGGGGCCTCCCTTCCCAGTCTGCATTCGCTCCTGTGCAATCTGTTTGCCCCATAGCCGTGACTTTGGGAGTCTCTGCCACCAGCCATGACCTCACATCTGGACCACCTGCAGGATCGTCGGCTCTTCACAACAAAGGCTCTGTTCCTATCACATTCCTCCATCAGCCTCAACAGTCAGAAAACTTGGCAGCCCCTGTGTGCCTTGGCAGCTCAGGCCCAGCCTTCACACCCCTTCCATACCCCATCACAAATCTGAAGACTGTCCATGATTACCACTCCACCTCCCACCCTCCACCGGCCCGCCCCAGCCTTTCCCAGCCTCCTTGCTGTGCCCCCACCACAGATCCGGTCGTAGGGGCCTCCTTCATTTCATAGTGAGGCTCAGAGGAGGCAGAGCCCCTGGGTCACACAGCCTAACTCCAGCAGGCGTGGGGAAGAAATCCAGGGCATTTTTGTCTGCAGTATTTTAATTACTGAGGAGAGGGGAGCAGGAGCATGGTTAATGAGGCTTTAGGGACCAGCAGAACCAGATGCTGGAGGTCCCAGAGGATCAAGTGACTCAGCAGGAATGGGGGGGGGGGTTGTCCTGCGGGGTTTGATGGAGTGCCAAATTCTCACCTCCATATGTACCTTCGAGAGAGGCTGCAATGAATGAATGAATAAATGTATCAATAGAGGGGATCCAGAAGTCTTCATGGTGGCCTGGGGCCAGGGCTGTAAAAGAACAGGGTTGGCTGGCTCAATCACACACACATGGGCACAGAGCTATACATAGTGGCGAGGCCCCTGTGGGCTCTGGGGACACAGGTCCCAGTGGTTGCCTTGCCATCTCCCTCCTAGCCCAGCCTGGATTCATGCCAGGCCCTCCTCCCCACAATTTGCTAACTAGCCCCTAGGGTTTGGTGAGAACAACATGCTGGGCAGAGGGATACCGCCCACGGTGCACTGTCCATGACCCTGTGATGGACCCAGGCAGGTGCAGGGGTGAAGGCACTGGGGTGAAGAAGGGCGGAGTACAGCAGTGAGGAGTGCCCGCACAAGGGGGGAAGGTGGCAGAGACAAGAAAGCCAGCACGGATGCCTATGAGGGTCTTGAATGCCAGGCTGAGGAGGTGCATGGGCTGACTCGGGTGAAGGCCGAGGCCCTGCCCTACCCAGGACCCTCAACCCCAGGCTCATTCACTCATCTACTCTGGCATCCAACATCCCGTGTGTTTGGTACCTCTGAGAACTCAGTGACCCAGTCACCCGGTGCTCAGGGACCCTACTGTGGATTCAGGTGGACAGAAAACAGAGCCATTTAAAGCTGGGGGCAAGGGTCCTGAGTCACCTGCTGGGGGCTGGGGTGGCCAAGGAAGGCTGTCCCGAAGAGGGGGAATGAGTGGGAGCCACCAGGGAAATGGTGTGGGGTAGGGACATTCCCAGCAGGAGAAACTGCCTGAGCAAAGGCCCAGAGGGGTTGAGGTTGTTGGGTAAAAGACAACATGGCCAGAACACAGTGGGGGTGGAGTGGGATATCCAGCGGCTCCTAAGGACTGGGGCACAGCAGAGAGCCACCCAAACCCCTGAAGAGCTTGAGTGGGGGTGCCCTCGAGGAGGATGGGTTCCTGCAGCTGTAGGGGTGTAGCGGTGGCAGAGATAATATCGGCCTGGAATAAGGTATGGAAGTGGGGCTCTAGTGAGTGAGGAGGACTGGGGGCGGGAGGGTCCATAACCGCTGCTGCCTTCCCCTGACTGCGATGGGGTCAGTAGTTTGGAGTGAGGGTGCGAGCCCGGTTCCTGACTATGGTCTGACAGCCTAGGCTTCTCTGCAGCCTCATTCCACGTCCGGTCACCCCCTGCCCAGAAACCAGTCCTAGCTGCTCAACCCAGTGAAGTGCAGTCCCCGTGAGCAAGGCCAGCACACTCAAGCCTGCCTGCGTTGCCCCGCCGGGGTCCCCTGGGTCTCCATCCACCCGCCCCCTCCACCCTCGCCCTACCGGAGTTCCCCCGGCCAGGCCAGATTCCCCGAGGCCTCGGTCGTTCCCACAGCCGTCCCGGGGGCCCCTCTCCACGGAGCGTCGCCGGGGCCCCAGCGGTCGCTAGGCTGCGGGCTGGGGCTCCCGACCAGGCCAGGCTCCGCTGGCGGTGGCGGCTGCAGCGCAGATGGCGGCGGAACCCGGGCGCCCGTGGGTCCAGGCGCGCACCGCATACGGGGCGAGCGAGGCGCTGCGACGGGCCGTTGGCCGCCGGCGGGACCCCGGGCCGCATGCCAACGGGCCGGGCCCTGAAGAAGCCCGCGCCCCGGGTCGCCTGGCTCGCCTGCGGGGCCAGCTTCGGGCCGAGGCTGCGGCGCGGGCCGACGAGCCTCGGCTGCTGAGGGTGGTGGAGCGCGCGGGGGCCGTGGCGGGGGAGGCCCGGGCGCCAGGGGCCGCGGGGCGAGCGGACGCGCGCAGCAGCGGCTCGGTGTGCTCGGTGTGCGGAGAGCCGCGCGGCGGGGCCACGTACCCGGCGGGGGTCCTGGAGGTGAGCGAGCGACGGCTGCAGGAGGGCCTGGCGGCTGTGCGCGCCGAACTGGGCGCGGGGCTCGAGGCGCTGCGCGCGGAGCTGCGTGCTGAGCTGGACGCCCTGCGCGAGCTGCTGCCGCCCCCGCCGCCGCCCGCCCGCCGGGAGCCCCGCGCCGCCCCCCGTGCTGCGCCCCGCGGGCCAGCCCTGCTGCGGGCGCTCGGAACCATGAATGCCTTGGCCGCGGCCGCGAGACCCGCCGACGACACCCCGGACGGCCCCGCGGACGGCGGCGCGAACAGGGCCCCGGCTAGGAAGAACTTCAAGAAGACGCCGGTACCGCCCGGGGCCGCGCAGGGCAGCGGGGATTGAGGGCGGACCCCGCCGGGGGTCGCCGGGACCCGGGACAGATCCACCCAGCTCATGGATGGAGAAGGAGCCTCAGACGCCGCCTGCTAGAGCTCTGGCCTTGGGATGTAACTATCGGGACGCGAAGAGCCTGGGGACTCCCGGGGATCAGGTCTGGGGAGTGCAGACGGCTTTGCGCCTGAGACCCAGTCCGGAGGAGGGGCGGAGGCCCTTTTGGCCTTAGACCTGCAGAAGGGTCTGCCTCAGGGGAGGGTGCCGGTTTTTTCTGTTCTGGGGTTTTTGTTTTTTGTTTGTTTTTCTTAAGGGTCTTGGGCCCAAGGCTGGGCCTCCAAGCACTGAGATAATGTGTGACCCACACTTAACTCAGCAGACATTAGGGGCACGTGGGTGGCTGGGACATTATCACCTGGACACAGCCTCACTCAGGACAATGCTGCGCAGATGTGCAGCCGCAATCCACAGGCCATGAGCTGGAGGGTAGCCCGACCCTGGCCAGCTTCACTCTACTGGTGGACCCAGCTTGTCACTGGACAGTAGTGCCTGGACACAGTGGCGACTCATCTTAGCTTCGCTGTGGATGGTGACGCCAAGGACACTTAACCCTTCACCTAGTCTCGCCACAGGCTCTCCAGAAAGTGTCACCCTACACTCAGTCTCCACAGCCTAACCTCCCATTGTCAGCTAGGCTCAGTTTCACTAGCTGTCCTTGTCACCAGGACCCATTCACCTACCACAGTCTGCAGCAGAAAACCCCAGGCCAGAAGCTTCTCATCTCCTGGCCTCAGGGAATTGCACGTTTAAGTCACCGTTTAACCCATACAGTGGGGTCGGTCAGCCAGCTTGTTTTTTAAAATAAAATGTGTAGTCTAAAGACTTTAGCGGGTAGTGTTTCTAGGACCTGCTAGTTTTTCTTCGTGGAAATGGGGGCACCTTCTCCCTCTCAGAGGAAGCAGAGGAGGTCTCCACGTTCTGGGTGGCCGGCTGGGACTGGCTGTGATGGGGTAGGGGAGGGGTGTTCAGGGGTCTCCCCATTGTGCAGCACACTAAGGCCTCAGTGGGCTTAGGGTAGGAATGCCAGCTCCGTGGGAGAGGCAGTGCTCTCCCACCCCACCCCCCGCAAGGTACGTGAGGGCAAGGTTACTCCGCATCATTTATTGTGGGAAGGGGTTGAATCTGGCTCCTAGGGGTCCTGCAGGAGCCACAAGTTGAGGCCCAGGCTCAGCAGAGCCCCATGCACACGGGCTAGGAACGGGGTGGGGACCGAGGCTGCCGCGCGGATGGAGGCACAGAAAGAGGCCGATACCTTGCGCCCCCCTAGAGGCTGCTGGGGGCGGAAATTCTCCGTGAGCGGTGTGGGGCTTGAGCCAGGGAGCCCGGCCTGGGGCACAGTCTGGAACTGGGCCACCTGGGGTTTTGGGGCAGAGACAGATCAAGACGTGGGTGGCCTGGGGTTTCAGGAGGCAGGGAGGAGGAGGGCAGCACTGCCCAGGGAAGAGGTTGAGGCCCCACCTGCATGCGCCCGATGGGGACTGGGTCCTCGAAGACTGTCCAGACAACCGCGGGTTGGCAGCCAGGTGTGGTCAGTGACCCTGCGTAGCGGTAGTAGCGCAAGAGGCCGGAGGCACCCGGCAGCAGTGAGGCCAGTGGGAAGGTGGATGTCAGATTCACCGAGGCCCCTGGGCAGGGGAGGGGAGGCGGGATTGGAGTCGGCCTCCCTGTACCCAGCCAGTCCCCACCTCCAGCACCCCTGAGCCACCACCACTGCCCCCCCCCGCTGCCCGTGACCCTGTGGCTCCTCACCGCGCTGAGACACGTTCTTCAGGCCCAACACAAGGGCAGAAAAGTTGGCATTGTCAGTGTCCTGCTCCTGGGGAGGGGACTCCAAGTGAGAGGGGCTCCAAGTGGACGGGTCTCAAAGGGGGAACTCCAAAGGGATCTAGGGGAGACTGTAAGTGGCAAGAGGGTACACTCCCACTAGAGGTCAGCTGGGAGATCTGGGGGAAGGTCCCCTCCACTGACCCTGCAGACCCAGGACCTCTGGCTGGCCCCATCCTCCTACAAACCTTATGCACTCCCCCCACAGCTTGACAGGCCCATTCTGCCCCCTTTGCAGACCTCCTTTCTGGGAAGCACAAGGAGTCACAAAGCTCCTCTCTCCCTCTTACTACCAGGGGCCCTCCCTCACCGCCAGCACGGCCAGCCCGTCAGGGTGACTTCGCGCCTCCCCCAGGCTCTGGTACCTCGTGTTCATATGGACCACATGCATCTGGAGACACACAGATCATGAGAGGTATCAGCTGTCCCTTCCACGGGCCACTCCCGCCACCCTACCCCATGCTCAAGCCCACCTCCATGGGGCGGCGCTGCCCATCCAGGCTGTGCTCTGAGCCTGCTTGCCCAGGGCCCCCCCAGTGGAAGTGCAGCTGCAGTGTGCGGTAGGCAGGCAGGGGCAGCCCAGCACCCCGAATCTCCAGGAGGCTCTGCGGGCCAGCGTCCACGTGGAGCACCACTGAGGGTAGGGAAGCACGTGACTCTCTCTTCCACCACCCCCCCACCTACCCTTGTGCTCTTAGGGCCCAGGGTACCAACACAGGTCCCCTTTGGTCAGTCTGCTCCCTGGCTGGGCTTCCACGGAATTGGTACCTCATTTGGGGTCCAGGCCCCTCTGCGGGTCAGACCGTAGGGGAATACCCACCCTGCAAGGACGGGGGACAGGGTGATACTCCTATGGCCGGAGTTTTGTCCCAACACAGCTGTGTGTGATATTGGGCAGTTGTGATGACATCCTGATGCTGGGGAGGGTGCGCTCTGACTTCTGGGAATGTCCTGATTCCTAGTCCTAGTGGGCAATGGCTGATTGCTATTGTTGGGGGGTGGTTTCCTGTTGGAGGTGTCTTTACCAACATGTGTGGATGTTCCTGTGCTGATTGTGGAGATTTTGATCCTTGTGTGTGTAAGGGGGGGAGGGGCGGGTAGTTCCCACTCCCAGGTGGTTCCTGCTCCTTTCTGGGCCCGGGGGGGTGGGGGGCGGTGGGGTGGTACCTGGTCCCAGGGTACTGACCTGTATGGCCATTATTCTCCAGGGTCCATGGGCCTGGAGGTGCTGAGTTGTAGCCTTGGAAGATGAAAGGTCCCAGGGTGGGGTCCCGCTGGACTAAGTGAAGGTCAATGTTGATGGGGGACTGGGCTGGGCCCCCACAGGCAGGGGCCATCTCCTTCCAGTGGGTGGGGCCTGAGGAAAAAGGCTAGGAATCTGTGGTGGGTTACGGAGGCAACTTGGGGGTACAAAGAGGAAGACAGTGGTCCTTCACACATACACAGAGAATTGCCCAGCCTCAGGAAGCTTGTCTCTGCCTCCCCCCCCCAACCCCCACACACCTAGACGGCCACAACTGCCACACACACCCTAACCTAGCTGGATCACAAAGTTTGTAACTCTCAAACAGGCAGGCCATACTGCAGTTACCTGCAGGTAGACTGTCCCACAGGGAATGGGGGTGGAATGGTCCCCTGGCCCAAAAGTCCCACGCCCACATGGGGCACCTGAAACACCTGCTCACACATGGGCTGGCCACACTGACAGTCTTACAGACCCCACCGATACGAACAGCTTGGCACACGTGGCAGGACTGGAGGTCACATCAGCAACAGACCTGGACACACATGCAGGGGGACAGTCACAGCCAGCTGCTGTGATCCAGGACTCCAGACAGAAACGTGCAGGGACCACAGGTCAGCATGCACACCGCTTTTGGGTCACGCTAGCACCAGACCATCACAGGACAGACATCCCACACAGCTTCACACGATACTCTGGATACCCTGCCCTCACCGCACTTCGGGTCCTGGGAGTCATAGCACCAGGTGTCTGCGGACAGGGGACAGGGTACTGAGATGAGGGACAGCCATCTGGGTCCTTGCCACGCTCCATCCCAGCCAGGGTCCAAGAATGGGGGTGCAGGGCTTAGGCCAGAGGAGGCTGGTGCAGACCCTGCTCTTTCGTCGCAGACTCCAGTGTCTCCTCCCCCCAAAGAAACCCCCCAGTGGTAGAGCTTAACAGAGAGCAGGGGGAGCTACAAGTGAGTGTAGATTCCAGAACGGATGGGGGAGCCCAGGTGCTCACCGTTTGAGTCCCCGCACACCAACAGTGGAACAATGAGGAAGGTGAGTGCAAAGCCCTGGGACCGCATGGTGTAGCTGCTGCAGATTCCGGAGGACTGGAAAGTGCCAAAGGACAGTGGGGGTAGGCAAGGCAGCTGTTTGTTAGTGGGGAGGGTGAGGGGAGTGGCTAAGTCTTGAGGGCTCACTGGCAGGCCACTGCAGAGAGGGTCCGAGGGGGTGGTGTCCAGGCAGGGCCACCGGCAGGGAAGACCAAGGTCTGAGATCACCAGGCACAGGCTCTGATCCCAGGGCCAAGTGCCAGCCACAATCACTGGTATTCACTGGAGCAAAGCCTTTTATTTTTTTTATTTTTATTTTTTAAGATTTTATTTATTTATTTGACAGACAGAGATCACAAGTAGGCAGAGAGGCAGGGAGAGAGAGAGAGAGAGAGAGGAGGAAGCAGGCTCCCTGCAGAGCAGAGAGCCCGATGTGGGGTCCGATCCCAGGACCCTGGGATCATGACCTGAGCCGAAGGCAGAGGCTTTAATCCACTGAGCCACCCAGGCGCCCCTGGAGCAAAGCCTTTTAAACGGAGTCTCTCAATTAATGGGGGTGGCACTACGATGCCCATTTAAAGATGAGGAAGGAGATGGAGGCTGGGGGCCGGGAGTGACATGCCAAGGCCACCAGGCAAGGACAAAAGATGAAAGGGGAGGGCACCTTGAATCCCAGTGCTCTTGACTTTTGAGGCTGGGGTGGGAGGGTGTCCTTCCCTTCTGCTGTGGGCCCAAGACCACAGCCTCTCTCGTATAGGGGTCTCCGCTGTACACCAAGGGCAAGGCGTTCCTTTGGGGGATCATCCCACCATCTGGGAAGCTGCAGCTCTCCCACTGACTCACACCCTCTAGGGGGGGTACTTTAGGCTTCTGCAGCAGCTCCTGAGGCCCGACCCCACCTCAGGCTGTGGCCTGAGCCTGTTCCCTCAATTTGCTGTCCTGCAAAGTGGGGCTGATCTCTCTTGTCCCTTGGTGTAACCAAGAAGGTGACAGTTTGGAAAGAGCTCTGTATCTGGGCATGTGTGTGCCTGTGGGTGTAAGCACAACGGGGCCAGGAGGGTGGAGGGAGGGCGGTGGGGTGGGGTGAGGGCCAGACTCTTCCCACTTTGGGGAAGGGGCACTGTCAGCAAAACTGACGGCACTCAGGACCCCTCACCGCCCTAGCAGGTGTGTTCAGGAAGGAAGGAACTGTACTCGAAGCTCCTAACCCCATCTAGGGACTCCCTGTTCTTTCCTGACCCTGGCCCCTCACCCATCCAGCCCATGGGCCCCCAATGCCCAGCCTGGAGCCAAATGCCAGGCGGCTGGGTTAGGAAGATGAGCACAAGGGCCCACTTGAGGTTGAGTCCCTGTGGGCACCCTTTTGTTCCTTCATCACAAACTGGGGAATTCCTGAAAGGGCCGTGGTCAGAGAGCAGAAGGAAGGGGGCATCCTGGAGCCCTGCACCTGGCCTGGCTGGTACAGATGCTCTGACCCCTCCACCCACCCATTCCCACCACTGTGTCATGCAGCCCCGATGTGTCTGGAGTCTCCCGTCCCCACTTGGGTCACACCAAGGACTGACCACACCTCTTCCAGAACACAAATTTATTTGGCATTTGGATGAAACGGTTCTCACAGCATCTTAAGAAAAGGATTAGTGCCAACCCAACCAAAAATAAACCCTAACTAAAAACCCTTAGTGAAAGGAAAACATAAAAAACAGGCATCGAGACAATGTACAGTATGGACTCCTTCCTCCACCAGGTAAGTCAGGACCTGGGGGAGGAGGCCCCTCCCAAGAGCTTGGCCTGTACCTCTGGGGGCCCAGTCTCTCACAGGAGCACAAGAGTCGCAGCTACTAGGGTTGGCCTCGGGATTCTTCATCGGACCGTGGAGCACAGTCAGATCTCACAAAGAGTGGCAGCTGGACAGGAAGCCGAGGACAGCCAGACTGACCCCAGCTCCCGCCTCGTTCCTCTCACAACCGCCCCCCAGCGGAATTCAGCTCCCCAGCACCGACTCCTGCAGACACAGCAGGTGGGGGTCTGGAGCAGCCCCGCACACGGGCCTTCTGCCCAGCCCATGGATGCAAGTGGGCTGAGCACCCCAGCGCCGGGACAGAGTCCTGTGGCCAGTCCAGAAGCAGGCTCGCCGTTTCAGGTCACTCCCTCCTCAGCACCTCCTGTGTGCCTGATTGGCCCCAGCAGTCCTTCAGTCCCCACAGGGAGTTCCCCAGTCCCACATGGTTCCGAGGCATGGGCCAGGGACATGGGAGCTGGGAAGGACTCTCAGCTATAGAGGTCAGGCCCTCTGTGCTCTGCTGGGGAGGACACTCCAAAGCAAACACGCTCAGGACACTCACCTGGCACCAGTAAGAACCGTGACTGTTCTCCAGCCCTCAGCTGCCCCGAGCCCAGCAGGCTGGAGGCAAAACACGCTTCCTGCTTTGTCTTCAGTGGCCAGTGTGGGCCGTGAGGGCCCAGGACGCCGTTCTCGAAGTGGCAGCCCTTTGGCAAGGGGAGCTCTGGCCTGCTCGGCATGCAGCCCACCTGACTCCCACACTCTGGGTCCTGCAAGCGTGGACAGGCAGTTCAGACTTCACACCTCTGGCCGGCTCTGGCCGGATGACAGTTTCTGTGGGGCAACTCAAAAACCTCACTCCGTCCTGGAGGAACACAATGGGTTTCCAATCGGAGAGTGAGAGAATGTGCCACTGAGGTCTGTCACCACAGAGCACTTCTAGTCAGCCCTCCAGTCACTGCACGCTGGTCTGGAAAGGCCACACCAGGGACCAGGCACAGGACTCCATGCGCTCAGCCAAAGGGCGGAGGTGCAGACCTTGCTGAGCCTCCGGGCCACCCCAGACGTCACAACGGGCCTGGGAAACGGGGGCCCCATGCCCGAGCTCTGGTGTACCACCACCACCTGCAAAACTTGGACACATATGTACACACATATAGACACACGCACACACATACAAAGAAAAGATCCAGACATTCAATGTAGAAAAGATATGGATGTGCTAAAAATCGCACAGAACCCGCTTAATCTCGAAACCTCAGAAATGCTAAAAGCCCCATGTCAGGAGATGAGACCGCTGCCCAGGAGCAGGCAACAGGGTCCCTTGGTCCAGAGGCCCCTGGGCAGGGTACCCTGCACCCCGAGCTGCTGAGGAGCATGAGAAGGTGGCATGCGGCCACTGGGCACTCAGCCCCAGCGGTGACAGTGTGCAAGGAGATGGACACAGCCCAGGGCATTCGTTTCAGCCACCCCTCCCCACAAAGAAACAACCCTTTATGGCACAGACATGATGGGGTGGGAGTCAGGCCAGGCCCAGAGGCGAAATCAATAAAAGTGGGGGCTCCAGAGGCTAGCAGACAGGAGCCGGCTTAGCCCCCAACCCCCAGCAGAGGATCCAGGGCCAGAACACTCATGCGTGGCTAAGGGCCTTGGCCCAACTCCAAGGCTGCCTCTTGGGGGTGCCATGCACAGCAATGCTGGGGAAAAATGGCAGGGTGGGGCCAGGGCCTCCTGGCACAGAATTGGGCTTCACCGAGCCCAGCTAGACAGAGTGGAGTTCAACCTCCTTCCAAGACCCTCTTTCCTCAGGGCCTCAGGCACCAGAGGCCCAGGCCAGCCCCCAGCCCGGGGAAGGGTCACCCTTGATGTTCACAGCTGGGGTGGAGTGGGGGGGATCCTCAGAGCAGTCATTGTGGTCACCTTCAAGGCCGTCTACCCTCAGGCAGACCAAGTACCCAGACAATACTGAGTCCACAAACATGGTGGTGCCTGGAAGCGCCCCTCCCGCCTCCTGGCCGCCAGGGCCGCGTGGCTATCTGGCAGGCTCCTCTGGACGGCATGCCACAGCAAGCATGCCCACCAAAGCCAGGTGTGGCGCGGGCCCCCGTCCATGCCCATGGTGCCATCTTTGTTCCCTACTTCTGAAACGTGTGGTCTGAACGAACTCCGTCATTCTTCTGCCATTTGAAAAGAAACAGACAGGGACCAACAGCTATGCATGTTTCTAGAGCCCTCCAGGAGGCCCAGTGCAGGTGTCTGCTCCCTTGGGAGGCCGGTCTGTGCTGCACATGCGTGCGGTCAGTGGGTTTGCGGCCGTGCATCTGGGTCCAGGCTCACTCAGGGGCCCTTTAAGTCTCCCACGGGGATCAGGATTTTCTTGACAGCAAAAAGGTGCTCTCTGCCCGTCGGGGCCTTGGGCTGGGCCATCCTCTACACCACGGTACTGAGGGAACTACGGCTATGGCGGCCACCCCCTGGCAGTGACTCTGTGGCTGGGGTGCTCCCACTCTGGCCAGGGTCAGGGGGCACAAGCAGGGCACTGCTGCTGTCAGCTGAGTCTTCCAAGTCGGCCAGAGAGGGCCCCGCAGCGGGCAAAGGGTGCTCCAGACGCCGGGGTGACGCCCCTTCACCGCCACCATCCCCTGGGCTTGGTGGCCTGGCCTCTGCCGGCTCAAAGGCATCATCGTCTGCAGGGAGACAGAAGGGAGTCAGCAGGATGGTGGGTCTGGCACAGGGGAAGAGGGTGGGCTGGAGAGAACCAGGGGACGCTCCTCCTGTCATCCCCCTCACCTCTGCCCACCTGGCAAGGGGCCAGATGCTCCTAGTACAACTAGGAGCAAGCCATGGTGTGTGGTGTCGGGGGACATGGCAGTCAGCAGAATGAAGTTAGGGGAGAGGGAACATCCTCTCAGACTTGGTGGGAGTCAAAGCAGGGCGCCCCTGACATGAGGGAGTTACTGGGCTGGCAACGGCCAGGTTGTTGCTGGAACATGGGGATGGGAATGCAGGAGACAGGGCCGGAGCAGGCAGCTCGGCAAACCTCACGGGGGTATGAGGGAAGCTTTGTGGCAGGCCACTCCGTTCAGTGTGCCTGCTCCTTATTAGCCAGTCCCCCTCTGAAAGCTTGGGCATGGGGGCCCAGCGTGCCCCTTTTTGCTGGCTGGCCTCCCCCAGCCCCAGGAGTCCGTGACCCTGCCCTGGGGAGGCTCCACCCAGGCAGCTGGGATCTCTTGCCCTCCCACAGCGGCATCCCCGGCAGGAAGCCTGTTGTACCCTGACCACCCGAGAGCAGATGGAAAATCCGTGTGTGTAGGGGTTACATCCAGGTCCTGCCCACAGACTGCAGAGGAGTGGTCCTGGTGAACACAGCATGGCTGGCCCCATGACACCTGTCCTGCTGTGGTACATGGGTGCACAGGGAACCAGTCACCTCAGGGTAGGGCACCGCCCGCTGGTATGCTGCAAGGGGTCGTGTGTGAGAGACAGTGTTCACACATCGGCAGATGGGATGGGACACCTGAGCTGCACACCAGGCACAGGGACAAGCCAGGCAGTGGTGAGGAAGCCAGCACGTCCTTTGTGCTACATGGCCCTGTGAGGAACGAGCTTTCAGGGTATCAGATGGATAACAGATCCGAGTCATTGGGCCAACATCACAGAACCAGCGCTTTCTCCAAAGAACTGCTTCCAGACAGGAGGCAACGTCATGATGGTGTCTCTTGAGCTCACGACACATACACGTGTCTTTAGGGCCGAACAGTTAGGTCTGGGTGGGCCCCTGTAGCTCTGGGCTAGCCCTGTTCCCACAACCACCAGCACCTGGCTCCCCAGCTCTCCACAGAGCCCAGCTGGGTGTGCCCCAAGGGCTGCTTGCTAACAGGTGTTCATAGGAGGAAGGCCAGTGGCAGTGTGACCACCAACGGTCCTCTGCATGGGCAACCCTGGGAAGAGCCCGCCTACCGACACATGGCAGTTCCTTCCACCTTAAACGGAAACCCAAGGGGAAAGCAGAAGACCAGGAGGAAGTGGAGGTTCAGGGTTCTGCGGACTGGGGAGGACCACCACTGGCTGCACATGGTGGAAGGTTAGTGACGTGCCACTCCCTGTCCCTGCGGGGGAAGCACCTGCGGGGTCGTAGAACACGCTGTCAGGGTTGATGGAGGCCTCGTAAGGCGGTGGGGGATCATCGGGCTGGTCGATGTCTGGGTACTTATATGCAGTGTAGGGAGGCGGAGGGTCGTGGAAGTGGAACGTGCCGCCTTCCCCATCGTCAGAAAGGTGTAGTGGCGTGAGGCCGGTGCCGAACCCGTCTGGGCCGTAATCAAAGCCAGGGATCCTCCGGCCAAGGTTGAAGTGGTGCACTGCACAACCACAGGGAGACAAGCAATAGAGCCACATCACTCAAAGGCACGCAGCTTAGCCCCCAAGTCACCCACCTCCTCTAGAGCCTGGACCTGTCACCCCAGGCCCAAGGGATCAGGTATCCTGTCACACTCGTATGCCCAGCTTGCCCACCCAGACCCCCTCCTTCAGTCCATTCCTGGCCCTAACCCATGTGCAACCCCTCACTACTTCCTGCCACTTCTGCCGCCCAGCCGTCACCACACCCCTCCACCTGAGGGTCTCTGAAGCTGACCTGGTGGGAACTGAGGGTCTGAGGAAGGACTATGCTGGCTCTCAGTGCCGTAAGGCCCCCAATTGCAGCTGGCACAGCCCCTCAGCATTCCTGCCACCTTGACTCAAGAGCCCTCAAGCCCTTGGGGTCTGCAAACATCCCACCGCTCCCCACATGGACTGGGGGGACTGGGTGCTGGGGAGCCTGGCTTGCTTGCTGAGACAAGGAGCAATTCCAGCTCTATTGAGGGCACAGGCCTCTCACTGCAGAGAACTTGGGCTGAAGAGGGCAAGTCACACCCTAAGCTGCCTAACAGTTCTGGGTATCTGCTGCTCTGCCTCCTCTCCACCCCGCAGGTGGCCCACTCACGGTCCAGGCTGCCAGAAAAGTAACATCACTGATCAGAACACACAACAGCAGCTGTGGGTCCTGCTTCAAGGCCTGGAGGGGCGGGGAGCCTGGAGGCAGCTGGCACTGACAGTGTGTCCCTCCCTTCACATATCCAGGGCCTGATTTCAGGTCCCCAGGACAGCTCCTCCAGCTCCTCAGGTGCTGGGGACAAGCTGGGGCATCCCATCAATATGCTCTCCTTCCTCCTTGCCCCTTCCTGCTTCCTGTGCCCTCCCACTCTCTCAAGGGGACATAGCCTGGAGTGGGGCCTCCACTGGGGCTGTCATTGGCAGCGAGAGCTGCACTCACAGTTGGCTCCAATCAGGGACTCAATGCGTTCCCGCCGCCTCTGGCGAAGCCGGTGGACCATGAAAAGCAGCAGTGACAGGATGAGGAAGGAGGAGATGCAGCTAACGATCAGACGCATCCCACTGGCCATGGAGTCGAACAGGCTGTTGCCATCTGTTACAGGGAGAGGAAGGAAACTGGCTGTTCTCAAAGAGGGGAGCCTGACCCCCAGGTGCTTAGTGGTACGGGAAGGCCACAGCCTTTCACCACCAGGCAGGTATGTGGAAAAGGCAAGTGCTTCCTGATTCCCTGCACTTGATGATCTTCGGAGAGATGGAAGAAATGAAACAACTCAAAGTCATGAATACTGTGCTAACACCAAAGGAGAGACGCAAATTGTGTGCCAGGAATAATATTTTACCTTCCAGCCTAGCACTAAGTTCCATTCAATGAGCCCCTTCTGCCTAAGAAGCTCTGCTACAGGTCCCCATACCCCCAACCACACAGGACAAAATCAGGCACATGTGACCAAGCTCCTGGACCCTAGACCAGGGATGCTCACCTGGGTGACTCTGTAACTCCCAGGGAACATGTGACAACGTCTGGAGAGACTCTTGGTCCCCACCAACCCCTCAAGGGTGGAGGCACTATTGGCCTCTGGTGGGTAGAGGCCTGTGGTGCTGCTCAGCAGCTTGCCGTGCACAGGAAGGGCCCACATCACAGTGCTCAGTCCCAAATGTTGACTATGCCCACACGGAGAGAGCCTGCCTTGCTCTGGTGCCCACCAGTGCTTGTCTGGTGCTTGCTGTGGGGGGAGCACACGTGGTGAACACAGAGGGAGACGTAAGGGAAGAGAACTTGTGCTGGCTGAGAGCTTACAGGGGGACAGACTTCCCCATGGGCTCTCACTGAGGTGAGATGGGCCACTCGTACCAAGTCACAGACTAACAGAACCAGGAAGTGGTCCCGAGTGTACCTGCCTCCACGACCCAGAAGGCAGGCCACAGACTGTCGACTTCCAACTCTGTGACAGCCATGCAGGCAGATCCCCTCCAAGGAGACACTTCATGACCAACAAGGATTCCATGTGAGAGGCCAGGCTCCTGGGGCCCTTCTACTGCTTCCACTGGCCCAGCCAGCTCCGTATCAATGCACATGGTCTGAGCTCACTCTTGCCCTCCCTCCTCCCACAGGGCCAGGGAGCCTCCCTCAAAGCTGCACTTATTGCTGACAAAACTTGGGAAGTAAACATGTATAAAGGATACATCCTCTCCCCAATTAGCTGCTTTTCTGGTGCCTCTGATCCTCTTCCAGTGTCAAGGGAACATTTTGTCTCTGTCTGTGGGAGGACGACTGTCAGCTCAGGGGGCTGCTGACATGTCTGTTAATTGGTGGCCAGCTCAGAGATCCCAAGGGGGCACCTGCTTAAGCAACAGTCCCTTTGCAATGATTCTTACTAATCACTTCTAAAATAAACTCAAGGACACAGTAAAGGTCCCTGACCATCCCTCCATGGTGATTACCAGGAAGGAGGAAGCATCCCCTAGAAGAAAGCCACCTGCAGTCAGACACAAAGAAGACAGCACTGTCCTAGGAGACAGAAGCCAGCTCTTGGGTCCTTGGGGACTCACACCATGACTGGTCAGCTATAAATGTTGCCTATCCCAAGGTCACAAAGATTTTTCTATGTTTTCTATTTTCTTTTAATGTACTTTTTTTTTTTTTAGAGTATATATTTTTCTTCTAGAAGTCTTACAATGTAAGGTTTTATAGTTAGGTCTATGACCATTTTTAAAAAAAAAGATTTTATTATTTATTTGAGAGAGAGAGACAGTGAGAGAGACCATGAGGGGCGAGAAGGTCAAAGGGAGAAGCAGACTCCCTGTGGAGCTGGGAGCCCGATGTGGGACTCGATCCCAGGACTCCAGGATCGTGACCTAAGCTGAAGGCAGTTGCTTAACCAACTAGCCACCCAGGCACCTGGTCTGTGACCATTTTGAGTTAATTTTTATACATCGTAAGATGTATAGTTAAAGGTATATATGTATATATATATATATTTTTTTTTTTTTGAATATGGATGTCCAATTGTTCCAGCACCATTTGTTTAAAGATATCCTTTCCCCATTTAATTGCCTTTGTACTGTTGTCAATTATTAGTTGACCATATAAGTGTGGGACTATTTCTAGACTATTTTGTTCCAGTGATCTACGTTTCTCTTTTTCTGATAATACCATACTGTTTTGATTACTATGACCATACAGTAAGTTTTAAATCAGGTACCATGAGTCCTCCAACTTTGTTCTTCTCAAAAACTGTTTTAGCTAGTCTAATTCCTTTGCCTTTCTACATAAATTTTATTTAATTTTTTAAGTTTTTTTTTTTTTTTTTTAAATTTCTAAGTAATCTCTACATCCAATGTGGGACATGAACTTGCAACCCTGAGATCATGAGTTATGTGTTCCACTGATTGAGCCAGCCAGGCACTCCTCTACATAAATTTTAGAATCAGCTTGTCGATGTCTGTAAAAAGTCTGCTGGAATTTGGGTTAGGACAGCATTATATCCATAAATGACTTAGGGGTAATTAACTGCCTAATGATATTGAGTCCTATGATCCATGAACATGGTATATCTCTCATCTGATGTCTTTCATCAGTATTTTATGGTCTGTGCATATATTTTGTAAGGCTTATGCCTGAGTCATGTTTTTTGGTGCTACTGTAAATGGTACCTTTTTTTAGATATTTAAATTTCCAACTATTCACAGGTAGTATATATAAAAACAATTGAATTTTGTATATTGACCTTGTATGTGGAGACCCTGCTAAACACACTTATTAGTTTCAGTAACTTTCTTGCAGCTCCTTTGCAATTTTCTATGCAGACAATCATATCATCTACTAAAAAAAAAGATAATTTCATTTCCCCTTGTGGTCTGGATACCTTTTCATTTTCTGGCACTGCGCTTGACCTCCTGTAGAACCCTAAACAGAGTGGTGAGAGCAGACATCCTTGCCTTGTTGAAGGGGATACTTTCCCAACGTCCCAGTTTGGATGGCAGTGTCTCTGTCCTTGTTGGAATACAGGTACTTCCCAGGAGAAAACACTCAGCTTGGGAAGCAGGCAGGAGCCTGCAAACATAACACTAAACAAGAGGCAGGAATAAGCCCTGGACAAGCTGCTCTGGCTGCACAGGAGAACGGCCTGCAGCAACTATGGTCTCATCCAGATGCCCTGAGAGCCCTGTTCTGCTGAGAAGTCCTCAGGGCTTGGCAGGCCCTACAGGTCTTACACAGGCCTGGTCACTGACAAAGCCTAGATGGAGAGGTAAGGCAATACGGATAGACTCCTAAGAAATAGAATGAGAAATACATGTGATGTGGCTTGTAAAAGCCAGTCTTTGACTCCTGTGGAAGGTAAGTGAGCTGGGGGTTCAGAGTGATGTGGCCAGGACACAGGAGACCTGGTAAGCACCTAATCAGTGCTTGTTAGAATCCCATAATGCATCTTATACAAGCAGGTATGATCTACTCTGTGAGACAGGGAGGCCCAAGGGTACCCTCACTGAGTTCCACTCTCCCTGGTAGGCTCTTCTGTACTCTTCACAGCCGACTGCACCTCTAGGACATGTGCCAAAGTGTCTGATTCAGCCAAACCTCAGACACCCTCTGACACTGCTTTGCCCTCTCCCGCAGACGCCCTTCCTGGCATGCAGGGACACTGACAACTTTCTACTTAACGAGAGTTCTAGTTGTTGTGGCTCTCACACACCAGTTCCAACTCCTGTCCCACTAGCACTAAGCAAACCAGTTTCTCCTCCACAGGTGCCCTGGAGGATGGAGATGGCCACCACACCCTGCCCAAGCTTTTCTTCTACGGGGTCCATGAGCTTAGGGACTTCCACAAGGCCCTGTCCACGTCTGTCTCACACTGCCAAGATAAAAAAGCAAATTCATGCTTTTGATTTACAGTTCTCTTGAGATTATGAATTCACAGAGATGCCAACTGCACTGGTGTGGAGAATAATCCGGCATGTTGTATGAGTGTGATGCCCACTAACTGTCATACAGAGCACTCTGCTACCTGCTGCTCTTTTCTTTTTCCTTTGGAAAGGAAAGGAAGAGGGCTATCTAGAGACCACATGCCTGTATAGTGTCTAATCACAAACACCACCTGGTGGAATGGAGTTAGGTTTCTCAAAACTTTCTCCTGAAAGATTTTAGCGGTAGAAATTGATGACTATAAGCAAATAAAAACTGTCATTACCCCCCACTCACCAAACACGGAAAAGAGCTAAAATGGGGACATAAATCTGGAGAGGAGAGAGACAGGTCAGATTTAAAGTGAGCAGTTACAGCTGATTCATGAACAGGCACCCTCATTCAAATTCAAATTCACTGATGTACAATACTGGTTACCTACCTGAGAGCTGACACAAGCCAACCTGTAAGGTGGCAGTTAGAGAAGGCCGGGTCATGTGACACACACATGCTCACAAGAGTAGTTGGCCATCAGAGGAGAAGGGAGTTGAGGGAAATTGGAAGGGGAGGTGAACCATGAGAGACTATGGACTCTGAAAAACGATCTGAGAATTTTGAAGGGGTGGGGGGTGGGAGGTTGGGGGCACCAGGTGGTGGGTATTGTAGAGGGCACAGATTGCATGGAGCACTGGGTGTGGTGCAAAAATAATGAATACTGTTATGCTGAAAAAATAAAAAAAAATTTAAAAAAAAAAAAAAAAAAAAAAAAAAAAGAGTAGTTGGCCA
Source organism: Lutra lutra (assembly GCF_902655055.1). Classification (NCBI taxonomy): domain Eukaryota; kingdom Metazoa; phylum Chordata; class Mammalia; order Carnivora; family Mustelidae; genus Lutra; species Lutra lutra. Next base: position 64,536,594 of record NC_062289.1, on the reverse strand, counting down.
TCAAAGCTGGCTGAACAGCTCCATGTTCCAGCAACAAAATGTTGCTATGCCATGTGCCATGAGCTCTCCGAGTGCCCACCACTGAGAAAGCGAAGGAACATCTGGGCTCCAGCTTAGAACACAGAGGCTGACTTGTGACCCACCATCAGTCTCACCTGGGTCCAGGCACATGAACTTGCAGCATTCCTTGGGGTCCTTGCGGTACTGCTGACAGCCCTGGGGCCTCTCACAGAGGGCAGCCACACACATCTCAGGCTCCCCACCATGGCAGGTGCAGCTCAGGCATGGGTCGTCTCCTTTGGGGGTGAAGTAGAACCCCTCATCCACCACATTGTCCTTGATGTCAACGCATGTTTGACCTGCAACATGCACATACATGCATATATGTATGCATCATCGGGCAGCAGACACGACAACAGAGGAGTTAGCAAGATCAACCAGAGAGCCCTCCCAGTGCTGAAGTGTGTGAGTCTGGCCCACAGCCACAGGAAGTGGCTATCCGAGAGAGGTTGTCACTACAACTCGCTGTTAGGACAAAGCCTGATCAGGGCACACCTGGCCATGAGCCCAGACAGCTGGGAGAGAGAAGAGTGCTAGATGCCAGGGAAAAGCCCATGGAGAAGTATTTGATTTCAAGGATTTGCCTAAGCAGTTTACTTAGAGATTTCCTCAGTTTTAAAATGTAGCTGTCATGCATGTTAACCATTTTACAACACATCTGAGAATATGTCTCCAATGACTCTCCCAAGAAGCTGCTGGCTCTGCTTGAAAAAACAGTCCACTAGTCCCGAGAAACACACAATAAACTCTGTGCAGAGCTGTTGTGGGGCAGGAGGAAGAGAAATGGCCATTGCCAGAGATGAGAGGAAGCTGACAGCTCAGAGCCCTAAGCCAGCCCTAGACACAACAGATGCCTGGAGGAAGGGATGAAGGATGAGGCAGGGGCAGCTCTCCGAAAGACACATGCTCAGTGAAAGGCAAAGGGACATGAGAAGATGTTTGTTTCCATCTCCAAATGGAGTAAAGATATCTAAAAACACGCATCACAAATCCCACAACCATGGGTCTGTGCCTCACTTAAGACTGGGGTTGGGGTGCCTGGGTGGCTCAGTTATTAGGCACCTGCCTTTGGTTCAGGTCATGATCCTAGGGTCCTGGGATCGAGCCCCACATCAGGCTTCCTGCACAGCGGGAAGCCTGTTCTCTCTCTCCCACTCTCCCTGCTTGTGTTCCTCCTCTCGCTGTCTCTCTCCCTCTGGCAAATTATAAACAAATAAATGAAATTAAAAAAAAGAAAAAAGAAAAGAAAAGAAAAAAGAAAGGACTGGGGTCAGATCTATATCGCTCATGTGGTCAGGAATATGCAGGGCAAGAAACTCACATAGAACTGATTTCTGTTAGAAGAGGGAGAAAAAGAATGAAGAAAAATGAGCAGCCCTCAGAGAAACATGGGACACCACTGAGTGCACCATCACACACAAAATAGAAGTATCAGAAGAAGAAGAGAGCAGAAGGAGCAGAAAAATGTATCTGAAGAAATAACAGCTGAAAACTTCCCAAACTCCTTGAAAAACAAAACCTATATGTGTAGGAAGCGTAACAAACTCCAAGTTGGATAAATACAAAGAGCCCTAAGCACATCAGACACACACATCATAGTGAAAGTGCTAACATTGAAGAAAATGTGGAAACCTTAAGAACAGCAAGCCAGAAATGACACGTTACTTATAAGAGAACCCCATAAGGCTAACTAACAGCTGACTTCTCGGAACAAAAAAGAGAGGTGAGAAGGCAGTGGTATAACATACTCAAGATGCTCAAAGAAAAAACTATCAGAATCCTACACCCAGCAAACTAGCTTTCAAAACCTGAAGGCAACATAAAGACTTTCCCCAAAGAGACAAGACCTAATTTGTTGCATTCACACATGCCTTATAAAGTAATAACAAAGGAAGTCTTTTTTTTTTTTTTTTTTTGAGGGAGAGAGATTGAGCATGAGGGGAGGGAGGGGCAGAGAGAGAGGAAAAGGGAGCCTCCTAAGCAGACTCCACATGAAGTGCAGAGCCTTACACAGGGTCCGACACAAAGCTCTATCTCTCAACCCTGAGATCATGGCCTGAGCTGCAATTAAGAGTCGGACACTTAACCGACTGAGCCACCCAGGCACTCCAACCCAAAGGAAGTTCTTAAGGCTAAAAGAAAGTGATCCTCAGAGAGGAATTTCGATCTATACAAAAAACCAAAAGGTGCTAGAAAAGGTAATCATGTGATTATGAAAGACAATATAAATGAGTTTTTTTTTTTCTTAAAGATTTTATTTATTTGACAGAGAAAGACACAGCGAGAGAGGGAACACAGGCAGGGGGAGTGGGAGAGGGAGAAGCAGGCTTCCCGCTGAGCAGGGAGCCCAATGTGGGGCTCAATCCCAGGACTCTGGGATCATGACTTGTGCCGAAGGCAGACACTTAACAACTGAGCCACCCAGGTGCTCCATAAATGAGTATTTTTTTCCTCTTAATTGAATGAAAAAGCAATTTTATGAGATACTGTGTTTATGGGGTGCCTGGGTGGCTCAGTCAGTTAAGTGGCTGCCTTTGGCTCAGGTCATGATCTCAGAGTCCTGGGATGGAGCCCTGCATCAGGCTCCCTGCTCAGCAGGGAGCCTGCTTCTCCCTTCTCTCTGCCTGCTGCTCTGCCTACTTGTGCTCTCTATCTCTCTGTCAAATAAATAAATAAAATCTTAAAAAAAAGATATTGTGTTTATAACATAGTATTGGGCCTCTAACATACAGAAATGTAATGTATGTGTTTGCTGATAACAGCCCAAAGGAGGTGTGTGGAAGCAAAGCTGTTCCAGGCTAAGGAAATGACTGGCGGTGGTAATTAACAATGTTTTGTTTGTTCGCAACACTAACAGACATAATGTGTATAATGATAATACCAGAGAAAGAAAGAAAGGAAATTGGGTTTTAAGAGGTAACATTCCACATATCACTGAAATGAACCTAGTATCAATCTGAAGCTAATGTGAATAAAATGTATATTGTAGAATGTATATATAGATGTACATGGAGTTAGTGTTAATAGTTACAGTTTCCTGTGAATATACTAAAAAGCACTGAATAGTACACTTTAAATGAGTGACTTGTAAAGTATGTGAATTATATCATAATAAAGCTGTTAAAAAAAAAAGAGATGATGACTGAGATCTTCTCATCATTAATAAAATATATAAATCCCCAGGGGTCCTAAAAGGACCAATAAAAATAAATCAATTACTTGGGACGCCTGGGTGGCTCAGTTGGTTAAGCCGCTGCCTTTCGCTCAGGTCGTGATCCCAGGGTCCTGGGATTGAGTTCTGCATCAGGCACCTTGCTCAGTGGGGGCCTGCTTCTCTCTCTGCTTCTGCCTGCCATCCTGCCTGCTTGTGCTCTCTCTCTCTCTCTAAGAAATAAATAAATAAATAAAATTAAAAAAAAAAATCAACGACTAGACATAGTGTGATGAAACCTCAGCATATCAACGAAGAGAAACTCTCAAAAGCGACAAGAGAGAAAGATTACCTGCTGTTCTGTGTACTTCCAAGCAATGGTCAGTCAGGTGTGGCCACAAGGAGGGGTACAGGGGAGGCAGGGAAAAACAATGTGCATTATACTCATAGGTTCTGGATGGACAGAGTCATTGCACACCAACAAGGGATCACACAGGAAGAACACCAAGCGTGCTGCTCAACCAAGTGGGGGTGGGGAGCAGAGAAGGAGTGAGGAGCCACAGCAAGTGCTTTACTGGGGCTCAGGGCGGAGTACACAAGCAAAGACATGGGGGGATTTCACTGGAATACTTGACCATCACTAGGTCACAGTCAGAAGGGAAGAAGGAGAACTCACGGCAGAGCCTGACCTTATCACACTGGGGCACCTGGCCACCTGGGCAGGGTGCTCACGGTCTGCTTGTGGAGCAAGAAGATAAGAAGTTCGGGGTGCCTGGGTGGTTCAGTGGGTTAAAGCCTCTGCCTTCAGCTCAGGTCACGATCTCAGGGTCCTGGGATCGAGCCCTGCATCTGGCTCTCTGCTCCGCGGGGAGCCTGCTTCCCCCCGCACCTCTCTGCTTGTGTCTCTGCCTAATTGTGATCTCTCTCTCTCTCTCTGTCAAATAATAAATAAAATCTTAAAAAAAAAAAAAAGAAGAAAATAAGAAGTTTTAAAATTTATAATATACCTAACAAACCAAGGAAAGGCATATGAGAGTTCAGAGTAAGGAACATGCAGAAACAATAAAATACCATCTTCAAAGTCTTGAGAAAAAGTAACTGTTAACCGACAGATCTAGACCCAGCTAAATGAACATTCAGGACTAGGGTCAAAAAATAGAGACTTTTCGTTCAGAGAGTAAAAGAGTGTAGCACTAACATCACAGCCACATCTCAAAGAGCTCCTGAAGAATGTATCTGAGAAATAAAAAGCTGAACCCAGAAAGAAGTGGGATGTGAGAAGAAATAATAAAGAAACTGATGAACCTGTGAGGAAAGGTACATAAATGCTAACTTCATAAAACAGTAAGTGATTCATCTTAGAAGTATAAAAACAAAGTAAACGTAAAATAATGGACAAGTACATGTAAGTCAGAAGCTGGGGAACAACTGGAGCAAAAGCAATATAGAGTGGGGTTTTTTTGTTTTTAAAACTTTTTATTTTTAGGTACACAGGGAGGTGTGTCAAGTGGCTCTTCAAAGAATTGAGCTTTAGGGCTGAAATGGCTGCCACTGGAGAAAAAAACAAAACAAAAAAACCCCTCTGCTTTCCAATTCCAGCTGACGGTGACTTTTTGAGTGATACCCATAAAAGAATTCATTCAAAAGCACACTTGTCCTCAGCAGCCTCTGAGGTCCCTTGGGAATTCATTGTCTAGGGAAGGGGAGGCGTACCCAAGCTGCAGACGCATGGCACGTGCTCTGCAGAACTGGATGGTAAGGGTTGGTTACAACCATCCTCCCAATGTCCCTTTTTAAGCCTTCTTAGAAGGTGGTTCGCACGGTGAGTAGAAAGTAGGCCCCCGTGCAGTTTAGATCTTCCTCACTTGATCAGTGAATGCGAAGTGGCACCGGTCCACTGCAAATTATAGGCTTCATTAGGGAGAAAAGAAATTACTTACTGAGCAGCAAATTCTGTAAATTTGTAATTCAGATCTTAGACTGGCCTCACAACATAGGGTCTTTGTATTAACAGGAAGGAAGTTAGAGACACTGACTGCCTTCAGATTTAAAAAAAAGTAAATCCATTATGCCCTTTAAAAACGTAAGGGTAACCACTAACATGACAGGCATATGTAACACAATTTCTGAACCAGTATAGGAAAAAAAAGAGACTAGAGAAAAGTTGATTAAGTTCATGTAAGTCTGGAGAAGATAAAAAGGAAGAAAAATCCTGTGTAAACAGCAGAGAATAAGGTGCCAAAATCAATTTGAAGACTGAATTAAAAGAGTACAAAAAGGCAAACTGAAAGGAAGCCAGCACAAAAAGATGTAATAATAATGAAAAAAAATGAAAATAGTTCACATGTGTTGAGAGCTTTCTATGTGACAGGGACTGTTCTTTGCACTGCACGTATGTTAACTGATCTCTCCCAACAACAAGGTGAGGTGGGTGCTCTACTACCCCCTTTTCCTGATGTGGAGCCCAACTATTAAGCCTCTTCTCATGCCATTATGCAGCTACCACTGGAAAAGAAGTACAACTTTAAATAAAACCAACGAAAACTAGTATGGATAAAAAGGGACCATTACATTATAATAAAAAGTTTCAATTTAGGAAGCTATAATAATTATGAGTACTTATCCCCCTGATAACATGACCTCAAGACAGATAAAGCTACAAGTAGAGAATTATCAGGGAAAAATGGATGATGTGACATCCATAGTCAGAGATTAAAACACGTCTCTTTCAACAACTGATGTATCATGCAGTCAAAACAGACTTGAACAATGCCATCAATAAGCCTGAGCTGGGGCGCCTGGGTGGCTCAGTGGGTTGAAGCCTCTGCCTTCGGCTTGGGTCATGATCCCAGGGTCCTGGGATCGAGCCCTGCATCGGGCTCTCTGCTCAGCAGGGAGCCTGCTTCCTCCTCTCTCTCTCTCTGCCTGCCTCTCTGCCTACTTGTGATCTCTGACTATCAAATAAATAAATAAAATCTTAAAAAAAAAATAAGCCTGAGCTAATAAATGTATAAAAAGTCTTACGGCCAGAGTTTAAGCACATATGGAATAGTAACAAAAATCCTAACAACAATAGAACATAAATATCATGTTATCTGACCACAATACACATAAGCCACTAAATTAAATCAGAGACTATTAGTAAATACAGTAAATGATCTATGATTAACCTATAATAAGAATGATTTCCTGGAAGGGGGAAATATACCAACTACAAAAGGATAAGAGGCATCTTCTGGAAGGCTGGAAATATTCTACATCTTGGTTTGGGGAAGTTATTACACATGGTATAATTTCAACAAACTTGCACTTAAGATCTGCATACTTTATTGTTTATAAGTACATGGAAAATAAAATTTAATGCCTTATATTAGAAAAAACTAAAAATTAAGGAGATAAGGGTCTAACTCTAGAAGGTGGAAAAATAAAAGGGTAAACCTGGGGCGCCTGGGTGGGTCAGTGGGTTAAAGCCTCTGCTTTCGGCTCAGGTCATGATCCCAGGGTTCTGGGTTTGAGCCCCGCATCAGGCCCTCTGCTCAGCAGGGAGCCTGTTTCCTCCTCTCTCTCTCTCTCTCTGCCTGCTTCTCTGCCTATTGTGAACTCTCTCTCTCTATCAAATAAATAAATAATCATATGATCTATGATTAACCTATGATAAGAATGATTTCCTAGAAGGGGGAAATATACTGACTACAAAAGGACAGAAGGCTCAGGTCATGATCTCAGGGTCCTGGGATCGAGGCCCGCATCGGGCGTTCTGCTCAGCAGGGAACCTACTCCCCCTGCTCTCTCTCTGCCTGCCTCTCTGACTATTGTGAACTCTCTCTGTCAAATAAATAAATAAAATCTTAAAAAAATTAAAAAAGAACGAAATTAATGGCACAGAAAACAGATACACAATAGTGAGAATCCATTACTACCCAAAACCGGTTATTCACAAAGATGAATCAAAGAGTCAAACCTTCAGGAAGACTAATCAAGAAAGAAGAAAGTATAAATAATATTATGAATCAAAAGGTCAAAGTGATATACACGAATGCTTCAAAAATCACAAGAGAATGCTAAGAGAATTGTACGAGAATGAAGCAAAAAATTTAGACACATAGGTCATGTCCTAAATAAATATGACTTATTGAACTGACTGAAAAGGAACCAGGAAACCTAAATACATCTATAATCATTAAAACTAAATTAGTATGAAAAATCTATATCCAGGATATCCACACACAGACACACACACATGCAGGCACACACACCAGTCTCAGCTCTGTCCACTGAAAGGGCGTAAAAGCCATGAATATAACTAGTGCCCAGGTCCTCCAAGGCACTCTGGGAGAAGGCTGAGTCCAGAGAGTACAAGATGAACTAGAAAAAGAAAGCAAACAGAAGGAAAGAATAAAAAGCAATCATCAGTAAAACAGAAAGAGAAAAATCAACGATACAAAAAGCTGGTTCTCAAGAAAAATCGACAGAACTGATAAACCTCTAGCAAAATCAAACTGGGAAAAACACAAATCACCGAGGGCAGGAATGAAATAGGGGACATCACATAAATCCTGCCGTCATAAGGTTAATAAGAGAACACCATGAACAACTCTATGCCCATAAATCTGAGTACTTGAAAGAAATGGATCAATTCTTTTTTTTTTTTTTTTTTAAAGATTTTATTTATTTATTTGACAGAGATCACAAGCAGGCAGAGAGGCAGGCAGAGAGAGAGGAAGGGAAGCAGGTTCCCTGCGGAGCAGAGAGCCTGATGTGGGGCTCAATCCCAGGACCCTGAGATCGTGACCCTGAGCCGAAAGCAGAGGCTTTACCCACTGAGCCACCCAGGTGCCCCAAGAAACGGATCAATTCTTTGCAAACCAGAAACTATAAAAAATTCACTCAATGTGAAACAGACAATCTGAACAGTCCTGTAACCAACAACTAAGTAAATGCTTAATTTAAAAACTAGCCCCAAAAGAAATCTCAGGACCAAGTGGTTTCACTGGAGAATTCGACCACTACAGACAGTGGCTGCAAGAGGGTGTGGTTATAAAGGAATAATAGGGAGGCTCTTTATGGTGCTGGAACTACTCATATCTCAACTGTGTTAAAGGAACCTACACAAGTAGGGGTGCCTGGGTAGCTCAGTGGGTTAAAGCCTCTGCCTTTGGCTCGGGTCATGATCCCAGGGTCCTGGGATTGAGCCCCCACATCGGGCTCTCTGCTCCGCAGGGAGCCTGCTTCCTCCTTTCTCTCTCTCTGCCTGCCTCTCTGCCTACTTGTAATCTCTGTCAAATAAATAAATAAAATCTTAAAAAAAAAAAAAGGAACCTACACAAGTAATAAAATTCTATAAATCCCTCTCTCTCTCACACACAAACATGTGCACAAGCACAAATGAATACAAGTAAACCTGAAAATAGCTGAATAAGATCAGTGGATTATGTCCAAGTCAATATTCCTGGCTGTGATATTATACGACAGTTTTGCAAAATACTCCCATTTGGGGGAATAAGGCAAAATATATTAACGGATCTCTCTAACTTACTTTAAATGCATCTGAACCTACAGGATCTCAATAAAAATGTCAATTTCGAAAATAAATAAATACACACACACATACATATATACCAGCATAAATGGGTCAACTTAACCATAAAAATAAATAATGGTACTCATGAATTATAACCCATCTTATATAATAAAAATCCAAGAGTGCATTCTAATACAAATAAAGAGATTAATAAATGGGGGAGAAGGGAATGCTCTTCCTTACAAAAGAATGCCCACTAGTACACATGGAAGGAATGAGAGTTAAAAAATTGCCAGTACATGGCAGCATCAGCAGGTACAAGTCTGATAAGGAACAGGAATTTTATAGGGCCTCAAAGGATCTCCTCACATATTACTTATTAATTTCAAAATGGGAAAAACTAAGACTTTATAGTACAGAAATCTGGCAGGACAACCTTAATCCAGGGATCAAAGCTAATGTCACCAATGTCAGAGCAAAGCGACACCACATGCCTCATGATATATCTAAGAGACTAAATATACAGACGATGGCTAGGCCATATACGACAATGCAGCTGTGACTCACCACCCCTGCAGCGACCAGCCCAGAACATTGAGGGTTTGGTCGATGACTATGAGCTTGCCTACTTTTTCCCACACTTCCAAGGCAGGATTCAGCAGAGAAAGCCAAGCATGTGCCTCAAATGAATTGGCTCAATCGCCCAGCTTGTCGTTAGCCTGCTCCCAGCTTCCCACCCAACCGCTCCCAATCAGAGCACTGGAAACCTTCAGGGCACTGGTGAAAAGCCCCTGTGATGGATCCACAACTTCAGCTGGAGCTGTGAAGGCCACACACATTAAGATAGCTAGCTGCAAGAGACAGTCTCCCTGAAGGGTGGCCCAAAGGGAAGATCTCAAGCGGAGGGCAGAACAGACATTAAGAAGAGCCCTTTGGAGAAATGACAGATGTTGGCGAGGGTGCGGAGAAAGGGGAAGCCTCCTGCACTGTTGGTGGGAATGCAAGCTGGTTCAGCATCTCTGGGAAACAGTATGGAAGTTCCTCAAAAAGTTGAAAAAAATGGTATCCTACGACCCAGCAATTGCACTACTGGGTATTTACCCCAAAGATACAAATGTAGTGATCCTAAGGGGCACCTGCACCCCAATGTTTATAGCAGCAATGTCCACAAGAGCCAAACTATGGAAAGAGCCTAGATAACCATCAACAGGGGAACTAGATAACCATCAACAGGGGAATGGATAAAGAAGATGTGGTATGGGGTCAGTTGGGTGGCTGGGTGGCTCAGTTGGTTAAATGCCAGCCTCAGGTCATGATCCTGGAGTTTTGGGATTGAGTCCTGCATCAAGCTCTTTGCTTGGCGGGGAGTCTGCTTCTCTCACCGACCTCTCTCCTCTCATGCTCTCTCTCTCAAATAAATAATAAAATCTTAAAAAGAAAAAAAAAAGATGTGGTATATATATACACAATGGAGTATTAGGCAGCCATCAAAACCCCCCCACACCAAAATCTTGCCATTTACAACAATGTAGATGGAACTAGAGGGTATTATGCTAAGCGAAATAAGTCAATCAGAGAAAGACAATTATCATATGATCTCACTGATATGAGGAATCTGAGAAATAAGACAGAGGATCATAGCAGAAGGGAGGGAAAAATGAGACAAGATGAAACCAGAGGGAGACAAACCATAAGAGACTCTTATTCTCAGGAGACAAACTGAGGGTTGCTGAAGGGAAGTGGGTGGGATGGTTGGGATGGCTGGGTGATGGACATTGAGAGGGTATGTGCTATGGTGAGAGCTGTGAATTATGTAAGACTGATGAATCACAGACCTGTACCCCTAAAACAAACAATACATTTGCCAATAACAAAAATAAAGTGGAAAAAAAAAAAAAAAAAAAGAAGAGCCCCTTGGAAAATCAGCTCCACTCTAGGCACAAGGCAGCTACTGAAAGCTGGGGTGCATGGAGGATACCTACAGCCCAGCCCCAAACCTGCCCACACTGACCCCCTACACCACCACTGTAGTAAAAACCCTTCCTACACGCAAGTCCTATCAGAAGGAAAGGCAAGCCTCTTTCCATGGACCAAAACCACCTAGGGAACTCAATCTCTACTGTCCTACACAAGCTGTCTGATCTTCGACGAAATATTACAAGGCATAAAAAAGCCGGAAAAAAATAACCCACAAAAACTCCAGAGACGAGTATATCAATCAAACTACACTCAAATAAAGGAACCATCCCACAGAAAATTTAAAATAATTATGATGAATATGTTAAAAGCTCTAATGGAAAACGCAGATAATATATGAGAAAATTCCGCAGAGATGGAAACTCAGGAAAGAATCAAACAGCAACACCTGGGTGGTTCAGCTGGTTAAGCGGCTGGTGTGGTCATGATCTCAGGGGTCTTGGCATCAAGTCCCTCTGCTCAGCGGGGAGTCTGCTTCTCCCTCTCCCTTTGCCCCTCACCTTGTGCTCTGTCTCTCTCTTTCTCTCTCTCAAATAAATAAATAAATAAAATCTTTTTTTAAAAATAGAAATGCTAGAAATGAGAAACACAAAAAATGTCAAAAATGAACAGGTGAAAAATGCCATCAGTGGGCTCATAAGCAGACTCAGCAAAGCTAAGGAAAGAATTAGTAAAACATGTCAACAGAAATTACTCAAACTGAAAGACAAAAAAGAAACTAAAGAAACACTACAACTAAATGCAATGTCTGATTCTGGACTGGATCTTGGACCAGGAAAGAAGTAGCTATATTGAAACAACTGACAAAACTGTCATAACAAATTGTAGATTACTGTTTAGCACTAATCCCATGTTAAATGTCCTGATTTTGATAACTGTGTCTTGGTTATGTAAGAGTGTGTCCTGGTTCTTATGAAATACACCAAATATTTAGGCCTCGAGGGTTCAGTATCTTTGGTTTACTCTCAAATGGTTTGGAATAAATATGCAAAGAAAAAATGATAAGCAAATGTGGCAAAAACCAAATTAACTGGTGAATCTGCATAGCGGGGTATAGGAGAGGAAGTTCCTTGTACCATTCCCACAACTTTTTCCTAAGCTCGAAATTAGTGGACTCTTGATTAAGGGTGCTGACCTCTGCATAGTCGAAAATCCACGTGTACCTGCTGACTCCCCCAAAAATGTAACTACTAATAGTCTACTGCTGACCCAAAGTCTTACAGATAAACATGAACAATTAACACAGATTTTGTATATGATATGCATTACATACTCTACTCTTACAATAAGCTAAAGAAAAAAGTATTAAGAAAATCATAAGAAAACACATTTTCTAAGCACTTGTTTTTTTTTTAAAGATTGTATTTATTTGTCAGAGTGAGCACAGGCAGACAGAGTGGCAGGCAGAGGCAGATGGAGAAGCAGGCTCCCGCTGAGCAAGGAGCCCGATGCGGGACTCGATCCCAGGACGCCGGGATCATGACCCGAGCCGAAGGCAGCAGCCCAACCAACTGAGCCACCCAGGCGTCCCAGAAAACACATTTTCAACAGTATATTGTATTTACTGAAAAAAACAAAACAACAACAACAAAAAAACCCCACATATAAGTGGATTTAAACCCATGTTGTTCAACTCTGTATCTAAATAACAAGTTATAAAGTCTCCCACCTCCCAGGCCCATATAGTCCCATAGAGTATGGTCTACCAAACACTCAAGGACAAGATGATTCCCAACTACTGCAAACTGACTTAGAAACTCGTAAAAAAGAAAGCTTCCCAGGGCACCTCAGCAGCTCAGTGGGTTAAGCCTCTGCCTTCGATTCAGGTCGTGGTCTCAGGGTCCTGGGATTGAGGCCCGCATTGGGCTCTCTGCTCAGTGGGGAGCCTGCTTCCCCCTCTCTCTCTGCCTGCCACTCTGCCTACTTGTGATCTCTCTGTCAAATAAATAAATAAAATCTTAAAAAAAAAAAAAAAAGAAAAAAAGAAAGCTTCCCAACTGATCTCATAAATTGAATATAAATGTGATACAAAAACTAGTCAAGGAGAACATAGAAAATAACCGTAACAGGACAAGCTCACTTCTTAAGAGTTTCAAAAATCCTAAATAAAATATCAGCCAAACAAAGCCAGTAATACACATAAAAAGAATCCCAAAGATGGTTTAATATCAGAAATCTACTAATGTAAAAAGGTATATGATAAAGTCATATAATATAAGCAAAATAGTAATATAAATCAGTAAAGAGGAAAAGCCACACGATCGCAGTAAGTGCAGAAAAGGCATCTGCATTTTTGTAATGTAGAAATTCCCAGCAAATTACAGGAGTGGAAAGGTATACTTTCTTAACCTCAAAAAGGTATTTTCTTAATCTTTTTTTTTTCTTTTAAGATTTTATTTATTTGTCAGAGAGAAAGACTGAGAGAAGGAGAGCACAAGCAGAGGGAGCAGCAGGCAGAGGGAGAAGCAGGCTCCTTGCTGAGCAAGGAGTCCAATGTGGGGCTCCATCCTGGGACCCTGGGATCATGACCTGAGCTGAAGGCAGACGCTCAACTGCTTGAGCCACCCAGGCATTCCGTAATTTCTCAATCTTTTTTTTTTTTTAAGTTTCTTTTTTTTCTTAAAGTTTTTTTTTTCTTTTTATTATTTTTTTGACAGTGAGAGACAAAGAGGGAAAGGGAACACAAGCAGGGGGAGAGGGAGAAAAAGGCTTCCTGCCGAGCAGGGAACCTGATATGGGCCTCAATTCCAGGACCCCAGGATCATGACCTGAGCCAAAGGAAGACTCTTAACAACTGAGCCACTCAGGCACCCCCGTATTTTCTCAATCCTGAAGAAAGTTCCATATTTATTTTTTTGACAGACAGAGATCACAAGTAGGCAGAGAGGCAGGCAGAGAGAGAGAGGAGGAAGCAGGCTCCCTGCAGAGCAGAGAGCCCGAAGTGGGGCTCGATCCCAGGACCCTGGGATCATGACCTGAGCCAAAGGCAGAGATTTAACCCACTGAGCCACCCAGGTGCCCCAAAAGTTCCATATTTAACACTGAAACACTAAAAGCTTTCCTTCTGAGGCTGGGAAGATAAGTTTATGCTCACTACCAGCACTTTTAATCAATACTACACTGGAGTCCTTAGCAAGTAAAGGAACACCAGGGGAAAAAAACAAAGAAATAAAAAGTCAAAGATCTGAAAGAAGACACGAAAATGCCTAACTAGAAAATCTAGCGGAATCCAACCAGGTAAGCGTTCTAATAATGGAGTTCAAAAACGAATCCTAAAATTCAGGTGAAGAAGGAAAACGCTGAGAGTCAGCAACAGAGATAAGAATGAGGCAGGGAAGCCCAGCGCTGGCCAGGAGGATGTATCCCAAGGCTCCTGTAAAGACAGTGTGGTATCAGCACAGGACTGACAAACAGGCAAGGGTCAGAATGGAGTCCAGAAATAGGCTCAGACATCTACGAACCCCTGATGAATGAAAAATCAGTGTGGAAGGGAATGATGGTCCAAAACAATGGTGCTGAGACCATCAGCTGCACCCCCAGATGGCCAACATGCTGCCTCTAGGTGCGATTCATCCCTCCTCCCACCGCAGAGGGGCCTGGGCAGGGGGCCCTGCCCTTAGTAAGCACAACACACTGTGTGTCCCTGAAGCCGGAGGAGACCTAGATGTGGGATATGGGTGAGTGAGCAGGCAGAGGGACAGGGGAGGATCACAGACGGAGCTGGGGGAGTGGTCCAGACACAGCATGGGCAGTCTTGGAAAGACCCAAGGAGAGTGCAGGTGGGTGACCAAGGGAGTCAGTGGCTCCAAACCACCACAAGATGTGGCAAGTCCTCTGCCACCATTCTTATTTAATCCCTGAACAACGCGGTGTGGAGGGCAGGAATTATCACTTCTATCCTGGGAAAGAGAAACGAGGGCTCACAGACATGGCCTGCTGCCCAGGTTCTCGCCCTCCCCCGACGGCAGTGGTGTGTGTTCAAAGAGGGGGGTAAGCCAGGCAAGGAGCTCCTGCCGCCCCGCTGTGACACAGGGGTCTGCCTTAGTGCACCGTGAGGTTAAAGTCTACTCAAGGTTGATACCAAGGTCCAGAAATCAGACAGCCATACTCCTGTATTCATGAAAAGCACTTCCTTACAGCTCCCTAGGAATCATGGCCAAGGGGGCTTACTTCTTTTACAGAGAAACGAAGACTTCTCGTAGCAGTTCTCTGCATGCCAGCTGTGCAGGTCGTGGTGGCGGAGGGTGGGGAAGTGGAAGCACTGGAGTTGGGCGCAGAACACGTTGTCGCTTTCTGACATGGCTGAGGCGAAGATGGGGTCTGGGGGCAGGAACACCTCTGAGGAACCTGGGGGGAAAATAACATGGTGTCAACAGACCAATCGCATGCAGTCCTTGTGGGGACCAAGGCTCCCCTTCAAGCTGGACCATCAGTCAGAGGGCTTGTGGGCCGCCCCGTGCTAGGTACACTGCAGGTACAGCATTCGTTCACAGCCTCCCCTAGTTCCCACGAGCACAGCTCTGGGCAATGGGATGAATAAAGTAACGGGCCAGAACACAGTAGCTTAAAAATGTTCGCATTCATAAGGATAAACAACAAATAAACAGGAGCGGGGGGACCCATCCCAACAGGGTATCAACTAGTAAATGAAGAAGGGCTCAAAAAGGCACCCACTGCACGTGCTGGGACACACAATTCAGAACCATGGCTCTGACTGACGACCCAGCAGGGCTATTAGCTGGCCAGATGAACTGGAAAGCACCCTCTCCCTGGGAACCCCTCCCAGCTCCAGGGAGGCTCTGTCACTCACTTAAATTCTGCCTTCCAAGCTGGGGACCAGGCAATCAGAGAGCGTGCTGCCCTGGCAGCCCAGAGTGGGGGTATCGGAGTGCAAGAGAGGGGGCCAGGAACCTCTATGCTTCTCATTTGCAATGTCCCAGGAGGTAGGACTCTGGCCATATCTGGGGCACAGCACAGCCAGCTCCCAGAGCCCACTCTCTAACTCAGAGAACCCTTCAACACTGGACCACCAAAAGATGCCTTAAGGCTAACCCAGACGTGGGTCACCGGAGATATCCTCATTTTACTATGACGGCAAGGCGGTTTACCCTTGGACAGCGACAAGGTGTTCCCATGCATGCCTTCTGAACTCTATTTGCTCCCAAAACTAAGCATGGAGGTCAGTTTGGAAGAGCTAGAGAGTCTGGACGTGGGCCCTCATCCTGTACACACTGGGAACATGGCCTCCCAGCTCCCTGACACGGGCAGGAAGATGGACTTTGGGGAAGCTGATGGGATAGAGGCTCATGCCCCAGCTGACAGGCACAATGTCACTGCACCCCTGCTAGGGGATATTGGGGCTCCATGATCACAGGAGGACCACGGAAGGAGGGTAGGAGGGGGGGGCTTCTCACACCATTTGGGGAGACTGCCTCCAATGCTAAGAGTGGGTGCTGCCGCTCTTAGCTCCCTGCCCCCCAGCGAGGTCTCCTGTAACCCTGTGTGCCCTCTTCTTCTCCTTCAGATGGCCCTTCACTTGGCAGAAGCCTCCATTCTTAAAAACTGTTTTCTTCACTATTTGACTTCTTATCTCATAGGCTGAAAATGGAATAGATTCATCCTGTCCTTTATTTAAAAAAGAAAAAAGAAAAAAAAAGTCTTCAGGGGCACCTGGGTGGCACAGTCAGTTGGGTATCGAACTCTTAGTTTTGGCTCAGGTCATGATCTCAGGGGACTGGAATTGAGCCCCACACATCAGGCTCTGCACTCAGCATGGAGTCTGCTTGAGATTCTCTCTCCCTCTCCCTCTGCCCCTCCAGCTCATGTTCTTTTAGAAAGAAAGAAAGAAAAAAAAAAAAAAAGTCTTTAGCCCTAAGTCTAGTCACCAGCCCAGAGCACAATGTCAGCATGTGACTACAAAGCTCCGATCAAGGACACAGGTAACCTCTCAGGATAGAGTCCAGGGGCCCGGCCCCCACCACCTGTCCTGCCCTTGGCTGCCTGGAACCTGCCTGAGTCAAGCTGAGCGCGGAGGGTGGGGTGGATGAGGGCGGCTCCAGTGCCAGCAGGCCATGCACGGACAGAGGGCACAGGGAGGGCAGAGTGGAGCGAGCTCCTCCCACCCGCTGGTGCCCATGGGACTACGTGGGCCTCCTCGCTCTGTGCTGGTCAGAAGCCCTGTTAACCCTGAGGTCATGTGAGCTGTGGTTTCTTGAAACCAGTAACTTAGAAGATCACTTCCTCTTTGCCAAACCTCGTTCCTTTCGGGTCTTCATTTTATGTGCCCTCTCCATCCTTTCTCTGCCAGGAGCTAAATGAGGCTAATCCCAACACACTCAGTGTGGTCTTCACTTAGCATCCCCCCCAAATTCATGGCCACCTGGAATAAGGTCACCATGTGGACCTTATTTGGCTCTCAAGGTTAAATCATCTGGGATCTGGAGTGGGTCCTAAATCAAAGGACCAGTGTCCTTATACCAAGAGAGAAGAAACAGAGAAACATGTGGGAAAAGGTCACAGACAGAGCAGAGCACAGAATGTGGCTATCACAAGCCAAGGAATGCCAGGAACCACTATGCACTGGCAAAGGAGGAACTCCCCGAGCCTCTGGAAGGAGGGCGGCTCTGCCGACACTTGATTTTGGATCTGTCCCCAGAACTGTGAGAAAGTAAACTTGGGTAGGCCTTTTTTTTAAATTTCATGTTTGTTCTCCAAATGGCCCAGTGAAGCCATAGAGACAAGTATGGCCATGAAAGACCACCTGGAGCCTTTGCTATTCTCGCCAGGGGGGACAGCCCCATGTCCCCCAGCTCAGAGCCTGCTATCATGCCCTGCAGACTTGGGTATTCTCTGCTTACCAGTGTCAAGAAGATAACCGTGTCCAGGAAATGGCTAGACTATCCTGAAGGCCAGCACCCTCTGCTGGGGTCAGGGCAGCGGGCCTCGGCCTAGGATTCACCTGTGTTTAGGGCAATGAGGAACTACTAGATTTAGCCTTTCCAACGTACCTGGTGACACTCGGGCCTGGAGACCCAAAAGCTATTTACTTGTCTACTATTCTGGTGAGTCATCTACACACTATACTCACAACTCTTCTGAAAGACCAAGTTTGCGAATTTGGGACCTGTTTTCAATAGGATACTTGGAGGACACAAGAATGGGGTGACCTCCCAAGCAGGAGCAAAGACTGGTAGGTGTGGTCCCTCTGTCAGGGCCTCTGCTGTCCCCGTCTCTGCTCCCTGCCCCTTTCCAGTTGCCAGGCTCAGCGCCCCAGTCCTATAAGACCCTGTCCTGTGAGACCCTGTCCCTCTTCAGGGAATCCAGCTGCCCGGGGCTTTTGAATACCAATCCTGTCTGTGCCTCCACCCCTCTATGTAAAAACACAGCCTGCCTCAAGGCCACTCCGGTTGGGAAACAGGTGGGCTCTAAGGTCAGTCCTCTTCGTTCTCTACAGTGAGGTGCACAGAGCAAGATGTCTGGGGTCCCTGGGGCCACCCTTCCTCACTTGTCCTTCTCAGAGATACTTAAGAAATCCACAGTGGGACCAGGATGTTTGGGGAAAAAGAACAGGACCCAAGCTCAAACCACAGGTCCAAAGAGCACCCCAAAAATGAGGCCTGACAAGGGGAGAGGGCAGGGGAACATAGCTCCGGCAGCAAGTGGAGAGGCCACAGCCAGGGCCTGAGTGAAACCTGCCGGTACCAGGGCAATGGGGTAGGAGGGGAGGGACAGGACAGGCAGGGCGCAGGACTCAGCTGCCCACACCAGACATACTTCCTTTACGTTAAGCTGGTGTTTCCAAGCAGCTCAGCATAAAATCTTTAAAGTAACATACGTGTATACACACACACACACTCTCTATTTTAATTCCATCTGCCTGATGACTTTCCTACCAGTTTAGATTCTCCTTCTGGATATCTCTATCCTAGAAAGCTTATGCCTCCCTCTCTGTGAGCTGCACACTCTGTACGCTCATTTTTATACCCCAATTAAAGGCCTTCACTTAAACGGAAAATGGACAGTCTAGAAATCTGGCCAAGTGAGAAGGAAGCACAGGTTCCAGAAAAGACTCTAGCCCCATACAGGGCCTGAAACAAGGGCCTTGGGGTGCCTGCCCATTATCATGGTGCTCCCCACAGCCTGGGGCCTGTTCCTCTCCATGAGCCCTGTACCAGGCACCGCTGGGGAGAGGGTGGGGGGAAGTGGGGAGCCCCCAGCAATATCCTCTTAGTCAGGATGATGCCCCCCACCCCAGCCCAACTGCAAACCCAACAACTCTTCAGAAAGACTTACCCTTGAACGCTACCTCCCAGCGACCTTCCAAGGAGCGGTTCCGGCTGGCGATGACATACTGGTAGCCGACCCACAGCCTGCAGGAGGGTGGAAAGCCAGCAGGCCTCAGCACAGGAGGGAGATAGCCAGGGACTGGGTGTGAATGTGGGCACCTTAGAGTGACTTTTCCAATATCAGGTTTGTAAAGCATTAATGATTTTTTAAAGTTTTGATACTTAATTTTAATAAAATGCATTAAAAGTCTAAACAATAAATTCACAGGGCAGAAAAGGTTGTACCTTGGCTACCTCCTGCCAAGCCCATTCTTATTGGCCGATCCAATAAAGTTTTCACATTCTATGCAAGACCAATCTTATTCCTGGGGCATACAGAGCCCCATGAATACAACTCCATGAATTTACCAAAACCACAGAATGGCGTGCTCTGAAGGGGTGACTTTTATAGTATGTGAATTACATCTCAATAAGTCACAAACCTGTGTGCATCTACGTGCGGTGCTGGGTGAAACCATGCTCACGGTCTCCAGGTTGGTCTCCGCTTAGAGCCAGCTCGCCCCAGACCTGCAGTGTGCTTCTGAGCACGCACATCATAGCACTGAGGGGGCCATGCTCATGGACCTGGCCGACTGCCACAACCACCTGCTGAGTGTGTGCCTGTCACCCCAGCCTTCCAGCCGCAGTCCTGGAGATGCCCGCCAGCAGGCCCAAAGCCACCGTGGGAGAGCTGGCCCGATGCCACTCTTGTCCCTTCAGCCTACTGCCATGCACACGCCCACCCTGGTGAGACAGGGGGCTTCCCCAGCCAGTGGGCTGAGCCCTCTTGTTTCTCCACGGACTCACAATCACACTGTGATCTAGAAGTTATTTTGTAGCTATAGGAGGAGAAACAGCAAGGTGATTGTGACCTGCCAACATCACAGGACATAACAGGGGAGCCTGAACCCAGCCAGGGTCTTGAAATGAAGGCTCACTCTCCACCTGCGGCTGTCGTTGTGCTCCTACAGCAGGATGGCATCCCTGAGACAGAGTGCTGGCCATCTGGCAACCCCTACATTCCACTCCCCCACCCCACCCCGGCAGCTTGGAAGAGGCGGCAGGACACCACCTCCAGAGAAGGACTACCACAGTCCTTAGCACACACCTGCCCCCCAATAAGACCCTCAAAACTCTGGGCTTGGAGATGCTGGCAGCTGGGTATTCCCACATTTTCTCTATAACGTCACAGAGCCTTGGGGCCAAGAGCTAGGCTCTGGAGCCAGGCTGCCTGGGCTGGAACCTGGGCATTACCAGCTAACGTGTTCCCATGGTTACGTGTTCACCCACCCTGGGCCTGTCTTCTCACCCACCAGCCTCCCACGGTTTCTGGGAAGACTGTACACAAGTATGCCGTTGGAAAGCATTGAGCACAGGGCCTGAAAGAACCATCTTCCACAGAAGAAACCCACACCCACTTGTATGGCCCTTCTGGCAAGCCCAAGAAGCCCCATCAAACAGCCCGTCCCAACACAGCTGCAGCTGGACCCAGATGGGAGCCAATAGGGACCGGCCCAAGGGGGCACAACGTGGCAGCTCATCCCTGCCCCTCTAAGAGCTCCCGGCATCATCCTGATGCCTGATCCAAACCCCAGATCTCTATTTGTTTCCAATGGATGGGGCTGCCCTTCCCCAGATGCCGGCCAGCTAAGCCTGAGGAGTATCATGCGTGGCCAGAGGCCACATCCTTAGTGAGCATCCTGCTTGCGGGGAAACAGCCTGACCTAAGGCCTTGGGTCCCCATCCCAAGACTCACTTGTGCTGGTCCTGCCACGCGAAGCTCCGCTCTGGCTGGTCCCATTCCTGGGCCAGGACAAAGCGCAGCTCCTGGTCAGTGGAGAAGGTGGCAAGGGAGCCGTTCACGCGCTGGCAGGTCTGCGCCGCATCCCAGTAGTTCTCTCCGCTCAGGTAGACCCGATAGCAGCTCGCTGTGCCCTCATAGTGGTGCCACCCCGTCGGGCACTTCCCTAGGAAACATGAAGGACGGGAGGGGAGTTGTCCCCTAAATTAGGATCCTCACTCCAAAATGCAATTAGACACGCTGCATCTGAGGTCAGAAATCACCCCAGGGACAATGAGGCTCCAGAAGCAAGCTCTGCTATGAAATGCAAGTTTCTTGAAGACACAGATGCAGCCCAAGGCACAAGCACATGCAGGGACTCAACTGGTTTCTGTAAGGCCTTTGATTTACTTGGCAGGAAAGACTGTCTGTCCAGTGCAGTTCAGTAAAGTAGATTTCATTCTCGGGTGAAATGTGGTTGACAAGATGACCAGCTCCCCATGCCTGCTCACTGCAAGCCTGGCGGGGGCGAGCAGAAAGGCTCCCTGCCCACACTGCTCCCACTACCCCAACACCTGGCTCTCTGGCCACTCTGCCAGCAAGCCCACTGCCTCCTGAGCCCAGTCCTTGGCCCTCACTTTCTCTTCACAAGGGTAGTGGCCAGCACTCCCCTAAAACAGAAACGTAGGGGATGAGTGCTGGAAGTGCCACTGGGATCAAAGGACCAACCCCTGCCACCCACAGACAAGAAACCGAGGCCCAGTATTTATGCGGCAGGCAAAAGCGGAGTAGCCAGTGGGGGCCTGCATCTCCCTGAGGGGGGGCAGCCCAGATGTCTCCTCATCAGGTGGGCCCACCTCCCGGCCAGGAATACTCCTGTTAGACTGTGTGGCTGGCCTCATGGAAGCTCTGTGACCCGTTCCACAGGATCTATAACCTTCAAATGCTGCGGCACCCACCTCCTAAGCACACACTAATGAATAATAATTTTTAACAAGCCAGCTGTTAATAGAACCCAAGTTTTTAATGCATCTACGTCCTGTGGACCTGGTAAAACTTCTGCAAGATGGATGCCCATGTTTTTTACTGTTTAGAGCCTATACGTGTAACTTATTAACAAAGGTACAGAGATTCCAAGAGGGGAAATGGCAGCTCTGGCCTGGAGCCAATGAGGCCGGCCACAGCTGTGCTGCAGTGTGAAGAGGGGGACAGCGCCACCTGCCCACTGAGGAGGACCCGCTCACATACTGCTGAGCATGCATGAAGGCCCATCACTGTGGACCAGGAGCTGGGCCTGAGCTCATCCCTGCTCAGAAGGTGCACAGAGTGCACAGCATATCCCTGCTGAGTGTATGGCATGGGCTGGAGGGGCAGGGGATCCCCAGGGGAGGCTTACTATGGTTCTGAAGCTCCCACACATGATGTGTCCCACCTGCCACACCCCCTCCAGGTGCGTTCCACCTTGTCTCCAGGCAGAAGTGGAGACACCAAGATGTGCAGAGGCCCAGCTTCAGGCCCAGGCTCCTCACCCACCACCCTGGGATGGGTCCAGAGGGAAGCAGGGGTGGCAGCTGGCAGTGGGGAGCAACGGAAGGAGGGAACATTACTTTTTATTGGCTCAACTTTTTTTAATCATTTGAAATCTGTGGAATTATTAACCTCAGTAGAATCAGTACCTGTTCCAAAAAAAAACAGCTAAGTAATGAAAAGGGCAATGTGTGGGCTGGGACTCCACAGGACTAAGTCCCCCGTTGGCTACATGGCCTTGGGTGGGCTGATCTCTCAGAGCCTCGGTTTCTTCACCTGCCAAGCTTGCCCAGCGTCCCTTCAACTACAACAATCTTTGCAGTTCACAGCTATTATGGATCAAGGCCAAGCACAGCATCAGGGTACGGGGGGCGGCTGATGCCAGCTCTGCAGCTCGTTCAGGCCCGGTCAAACAACCCAGGTGCCACGCGGGGTCTGAGCTCTGAGATGCCCCCCCGGTGCTGAGTGTCCATATGTGTGTGTGGCAGGTCGGGGGGTAGGTATTAATATAGCCAACAGCCTCCTAGGCTGCGCAGGAGACGCGTCATACGGCAGTTCCTCCTGTCTTGGTATACTGTACCTATGTATGTCACTACACCTGTCTGCTTAGGACGGGGTGGTTTTGGTGTGGCTTTTCGATCTTTCAACCTTCTTTAATCTTGTAATGCTCCTTTAAAAATCTTAATGTCATGGGAGTTCATTAAATAATTAGTCTCTTCAAAAACGGTTTAAGAACAGAGATAGAACGTCCCCTCCCCGTCAGCTGGACCTGATCTCTGGGAGCCTATTACTTCATCTACCAAAAAGCAGCTGACTTATGGAAACAAGCAGCCCAGTTCCAGAGCCGGGTTCGCAGCATGGCTTCACCACTCAGAGGCTGGGGTGACCTGGGATGGGTCACCGTGCAGCCTCGGTCATCAAAGGAGGCAAACAGCCCGACAGCCCTGAAGGGCCATTTCTGGAGGCCAACCCCTCGTCCGGCTGAGCAGCCCTGATAGCCAGGGGCCACATGGGGCCACAAGGGGCCACAAGGCATAAGTCCCAGACAGGGCAGGTCTGCAACTTACTGCTGAAGCGCACGGGCTGCGCCACATTCACCGCGTGGAAGTGCTTGGGGTCGCTGCCTCGGGCTCGGCCCGGCCGCGGATCCACAGCCTCCTTCCCATGGTAAGGACGTGACTCCCCAGTCACTTCTGAAAGCAAGAAGAGAAATGGGCTGTCAGCGCAGCTCACGCAGCAGTGAGGCACACGGCCACGTGGGGCTGGTGCCAAACAAAAGCACAACGTAGTCAGCCTCCTCAGGGCTGGGAAAACCAGGTCAAGCGGAAGGCAGCACACAGTCTAGTTACTCAGGTGTTCTTTAAAGTCTCAGAAACCTTGCTGCTCATGCCCAATGGGTCACATGTGCTCCCTACAGAAATTATTCTTCATTTTTTTAGTATTATTACGGAAAGAGGTCTCTCCTTCATTGCATTTTCTAATGGGCTGCTAGCACAGCACAGGGCTAGCTAGTTATTCCTGCAGCAAATCCCTCAGCAGCCCTGGCTCCCTGGCAGGGGGTGGGGAAGAGTCTCTCCAAAGGCCAGGCCGCCCCTTGTACTCCAACTGTCTGGGTTCCGTGAGCATGGAGGGGGAAGCACTGTGTGACACCGTCCTCTGCACTACCTGCGCTGGGCCTGAGTTGCTGGCTGAGCCCCTGCCTGAGGGTTCCTCTCAGTGCCCCAAGGCCAGGGCATTCTGACATTCCTGCCTGGCTCTTGGGCACCCGGCCCATGCCCCGCTGTGCAGATGGCCTCCAGCACAGTTAGAAGTGTGAACAGGAAGCTGTTCCTGTGATGAGGAAGACTTCTAGTTTCATGGATCATGATCTGATAGCAATTCCTAAGTTAGTGCTTCCACAGTCTCTCTGTAGAGTTCTCCAACCCTGAGAGCACCACTATCCTCCCTCTCGAAGGTGAGGGGTGATGCGGGGACGTGACGTAATGTACCCGAGGCACAGGAGACAGCCAGGGGCAATGTCCCATCCGGGCCGCCCTCCTCCCTCCTCTGCCCGCATGGGGGCATCTCGGTGCACAGTGAGGACACCTGGTACAAAGTCATGCCAGACAGCGGTGACCTTGGTCTGCAGAGCGGCAAACAGAAGGAGGCAGCTCTGCTTCCCCAAGGCCATGTCCAGCAGGCCTGAGGCAGATGACATGGGGCACATGGCATGGCGGGTGGGTTTGTGGGAGACCTGGCTCCATGATGCTCCACTTGATGGAAGCTTCGCCAGCTATCTGATCCTGCTCGTGTCGCAGACTCTAGCACTGTTTTCATTTCATAAATAATCTGTATTTTCCCTTATTGTAAAATAACAAATCATGCATGTGAAATAACAGAAATACAGGAGTCTGAAAAGCCAAAACATAAACCACTACTATGCTCAGTCTGCCGCCCTTCCAGTCTTTTTTTCTGTACAAATCCCTAAAAATACCGGGATCACATCACTCTGTTTTATGATATGCTTTGTAAGCTTGAATAGAAGCGGCTTTCCATATTCTCAAATGCACTTAAGAACACCACTTTTAATGGCTGCAGAACATTCTGTGAATGGATTTAGTTATCATAATCCCCTATGGTTAGAACTTTAGGTCGTTTGCATTTTGTCATTACCCTATAAAAGACTGCTCAGAACAACTTGTACAAAAATCTCTGGGTGTGCTCCTCCTCGTTTCCTTCTGAGACCCTGGGCAGGCCACAAGCCCTAGCAACTCTGGCTCCTTCCATCATTCAGTACAGTATTTACATAGCCCCCACCCAGGCAGGTGATGTGGCTCAGGGGCCATCCGGTTGCAAACCACTCTAAAAATATATAAAATGTGCTACCAAAGAAGCTCAATTCAAGGCAAGACCTTAAAGGAGAAGCATTCAAGGCCTTCCGTACAACCTCACCACCAACACAACCACCTCACTGCTGTCACCTGTGTGTGCTGCAGCTGCTCTCTTCGGGGCAACAGCAGTTCTCCAGGACCCAGGTGCCCCATCCCCACTGCCTGAGCATTGCCACTCCTAGCAGGAGACTGGCAGCTCTGACACAGGGCAGTGCTACAATGGGCATCCCCTTCCCACCCCAATCCTGAGGAGGCAGGCAGAGGAGTGGGGAGACACACACTGAGGGATGGCAGACCAGAAACAAGGAGGGCTTCCCAGCAGAGGGCACAGCTTAGGCAAAGGCCAAAAGGGGACACATTTGGACAAGCTCGAGGACAGGTTTGGGTGTGGTGAACACGTTTCCCTACACCTGAACCTCATGTGTCCCTCTGTCTGCTCCGACAGCAAGACCTGTGATTCTACTTTGCGTCTTGGCCTCTGCCCCGGATCCAGCACAGGAGCACCTGGTAGAGGGCCGGCCCAGCTGTTCACAGAGACAGATGAAATCTGGGGCACAGGGCGCAAGAGAGACAAGGTAAGAGCGTGTGCTCCCGGGATCTGGATGCCGGCTGACTGTGGAGGGTGCGTGGGGCAGTAAGGCAGAACAGCTCAGGGAATTCAGCAGAAAACCAATAGTGAGGAGGGAAGCCACTTTGCACTGAGCAGGCTTCTCTGGTGGCTCAGGTGGCAATTCTGAGCCCTTCTCTTTTACATTATTTCTCTTCAGAGCCAAACGCCCACACCCATGCCCTCATCACTCATTTGTTCAGCGCCACCATGGGAACCCACTGGCACAGACCAGGGACTTCTGAGTGTCCTGGGGGCCAAGAGAAGCAGGAATGGGTGCAAATGGAGAAGAGATAGAGTTCACTGGCGTAGAACCCCTACACCCCCCCTTAGGAGCACCTCTGACAACACGGAATCTCCTTCTGCAACTCACACCATTTTTCCCTTAGGGCCAGTTGGTGGGTGTGAGCTGATACCCCAAGAACCGGTTTCAGGATGCAGACACCCCAAAGCAACTCTCCTGTTCCTCTCCTTCCCTCTCCTGTTCAATCTCAGTGTGCCAGGCACTGTTCTAGGCAGGGGAATATAGTAATGAGTGAAACAGACAATCCTGTCCTCCCTTAGTGAGGCCCTCAGCCCGCCTTCTCTTCCACCAGCAAGTGGCGGTGGCACACCTACAACCCTGCAACTGGGAAGGAAGAGTCTGAGCGCACACACACACAACCCCCCACCCGCCGTCTTGGAAGGGGTGCTCTCAGCACCATAGGCTGCTGTGTATTCTGCTCTCTTCAGGTATCCTTGCCAAGACTTCAGAATAACTCTGGCCACCAAAGATGGATGGAGTGTATGGAAGGAGACATGAAGCAAGAAGGAGCCAACATGGTTGAGTTGGTACTAAAAAAACAGAGGGAAGGGGAAATGTCTTACAGATGGGAAAGCAGGCTCTGAAGTGTTATAAGGCTTGCTTCACGAACAAGTGGAAAACAGGAGACATGAGCCTTCCATTTTCTCCAAGTCCACTGGACCCGAGCCTCCTCCCACCTCACAGCATGTCCACCAGAGGCCTGTTTCGGGCCATCTTCCCAAGCTGTGTCCTGGGGCTGGGGTGGGGGGCGCTGGGGAGGGTTAGAGCTCAGGGCAGTGACCTCTTGCTCCACGAGGGGCACCCAGCATGCTAGGTTTTCTGCTTTTACACCCCCTGCTCCTAACCCCATTTCCTAAAGACATCTTTCTTACTCATTTCTTCTGATAGTTCGTCCATATTTCTAAATAATAGGTTAACCCAGCTATTTCTAGTTTTATCAATTTGAATGTTGTCACTGACTTAATGTTAGGATGGGTACAGATTTAGCTCATATGCACTCTTGCCCACCTTCCTAACAGAGAATTAATTTTGTAATTAAAATTAGTAGAATAATATAATAATGTACACTTAATGTATAAGTGTTCTTCACTTGTGAGCCAGAAAGCATACTAGGTATTTCATTCTTCACAATCTTCCTTTTTCCTGGAATTAACATGTGCATTAATTTTTAAATTTGCTTAGCTTTTGTATATCTACTGCTATTCCTCCCAGTTGCTAAAGCAAGTAACAATGGCTAGCCATAAAAATGTTAAACACTTGAATCATCACATCAGAATCTCCTGGCACCACTCCTCCCTAGGAAGGTCCTCCCCTACTTCCTACCTTCTAGCACAGGCTGAATAAGCTGCTGTCTGGGCTTGGGCATGGCTGTAATCTGGGGTCCATTTGCTGTCCTCCTGTACTGGGCCCTCTTTCTTGGACCCCAGGGCTACCTTCTTTTCTACTTTACCGCCTCCTTTACAAGACATATCTTCCTAAGAAAGGGCAGGCAACTTTTCTGAATCTGTCCATATCTGAAAATGTCTTTATTTCCATTTCATGCAATAGGTTCCTCTGGATGTAAAAATCCCAGGTTGATAACATTTCTGGAGCTTCTATTAGAGATATCTAATTGAACGAACATATTCATCCACCTCTAGTCTCTCCTGAAACTCCTAATTAAAACAAAAGTAATGGAATTTTTAAAAAAGGCATAGTCACAGGGATAAACAGAATAGGAAGAAGATGGCAAAGTTGTAAAAACTGGAAAACAGAAGGAACAATTAGCTTACAGAAGGCCACCGTACATTGTAATTTGCCTGGGGATGATCTTGGTTTATGCCAGTTTTCCCAGTATCCTACCCAGTTTATTAGCATTTGTCAGTATCAAGACTGACTTATTTTAGAAGCAAATCACTCAATTTATTTGAGCCCAGAAAGCTAAATCCTAGGGTAACAGATGAAAAGTAAGGCACCTATATCACATCAACTATACTTGCATTAAAATTAAAAAAAAAAGAAGAAGAAGAAGAAAAAGGAATCTGGCAATATTTAGCAAAACTACATATACATATACACTGACCCTTTGACTCAGCCATCCTGTATTTAAGAATTTACAGTGAAGGTACATCTTCAACAATTCGAAGGAGGGAAACATGTATAAAGTTATTTATTGTGGCATTATATTTACATAGCAAACTAATGAGAATAACCTGAAGGCTCATCCATGGGAGAACTCGTTAAATATGGTAAGGGCGCCTGGGTGGCTCAGTGAGTTGAAGCCTCTGCCTTCGGCTCAGGTCATGATCCCAGGGTCCTGGGATCGAGCCCCACATAGGGCTCTCTCCTCAGCAGGGAGCCTGCTTCCCTTTCTCTCTCGCCTCTATCTCTGCCTGCTTGTGATCTGTCAAATAAATAAATAAAAAAAATCTTAAAAAAAAAACCCATAAAAAATCTATACAAGCATGGTATGTTCCTAAGATGGAGTGCAACACAGTTGTAAAAAAAGAATGAAAAAGATCTTATGAATAAATATAATGACTTATGGGTATTTTTGTTAAATTAAAAAAATAGGCGCCTTGGCAGCTTAGTCAATTTTATGACTCTTGATTTTGGATCAAGTCCGCATAGGCTCCTTGCTCAGTGGGGAGCCTGCTTCTCCCTCTCCCTGTCCTCTCTTGACATAATAAAAACACACAAAACAAAACCCGAAGAGCCAAGCAATAATAAACCAGAAACTAATCAAATTACTTACCTATAGGATGTGAGTAGGAACAGGGCAAAGGGAGAAGGAGAGGAAAGAGAAGTTTTTCTTTCTTTTTTTTTTTTTAAAGATTTTATTTTTGACAGACAGAAATCACAAGTAGGCAGAGGCAGCAGAGAGAGAGAGAGGGAAGCAGGCTCCCTGCTGGGCAGAGAGCCAGCCCTATTGGGGGCTCGGTCCCAGGACCCTGGGATCATGACCCAAGCCGAAGGCAGAAGCTTTAACCCACTGAGCCACCCAGGCACCCCAAGTTTTCTTTTTTTTGGTAGGCTCTATGCCCAACGTGGGGCTTGAACTCATGACCCCAACATCAAGAGTCACAAGGTTTACCAACTGAGCCAGCCAGGTGCCCCTGCTGAGAACTTTTAAATATTTTTATACAGTTACAACTTCTGAATCTTACTTACATTTTACATATCCTAAAAATAAGTAAGTCAGTTACACAACCTTGTGAATATACTAAAAAATGTGAAATTGTGTATTTTAAAGTGGTGAATTTTATGGCACACGAATTATATCTCATACAAAAACATTAAAAATAAATCAACAAGATGAGAAGGCAAAGTCCTAAAACTGAATAGAAACTGGATGAAATGTTAACACAGTCACCCCAAAGAAAACAAGGAATGAATGCTAGTGACTTTTGACTTGAGAACTGACCTCACACCCCATCAGTGGGAAACAGCCTAATAACATTTAACAAAGTACAAAAACATCCTGGAATTTACCTAGTAGGTGAGTTCTTGGTAGTGGTACAGGAGTAGTAATTCCAAAACTACAAGTATTTTAGGACTGGCCAAATGGACACATATATACAAGGTGTTGGGAACCACAGTTCTTACTATGGAAAAAGAAGATAAAAATATGAGATGGGAGTAAGAGAGGAAGAACTTGAGTATAGATTAGAATCGGAGGTATGAATAAATAGGAGCTTAGCGGGGCGCCTGGGTGACTCAGTCAGTTAAGCGTCTACCTTCAGGTCAGGTCATGATCTCGGGGTCCTGGGATGGAGTCCCACACTGGGCGCCCTGCTCAGGAGGGAGCCTGCTTCTCCCTCTCTCTGCCCCCTCCCCGCTGCCTATGCCTCTCTCTCTCTCTCCCCCCTACCAACAAATAAATAATAAGATCTTAAAAAAGAAAAAGATAGATGAAGTATTTAGGGGTAAAATATCATAGTATCATTAATACACTCTCCAGGGTTCAGGAAAAAACATGTAAAGAAAGCAACTGTAGCAAACTGCTATGGATTGGTGAATGCAGGTAAAGGCAATATAAACACTCATGTACCTTTTCTACAGACTTGAAATTTCTCATATTGAGGGCGCCTGGGTGGCTCAGTTGGTTAAGCGACTGCCTTCGGCTCAGGTCATGATCCTGGAGTCCCAGGATCGAGTCCCGCATCAGGCTCCCAGCTCCATGGGGAGTCTGCTTCTCCCTCTGACTTCTCCTCGCTCATGCTCTCTCTCACTGTCTCTCTCTCAAATAAATAATAAAATGTTTAAAAAAAAAAAAAGAAATTTCTCATATTGAAGGTAAGGGGTAGAAGGCAGCTGACAAACCCAGATCTCATCCCCTGTACTTGGTTTACTCAGTCAACCCTGTCTCTCCTTCACTCCTGCAGAAGATGGGTGATTTACTGAAGACAGGGTCAAACAGTTGAGGGACTGTTGTCTCTTGGTTGAGGGACACCAGTTCAACTGAAAGTCAGGGTTCAGTACTTAGCTGGGGAGGGCAGAGTCTCAGTCCCTCCTTCCAGAACCCCAGCCTCCGAGAAGACCGGAACATTCCTGTATGGAAAAATCTGGCCAGCGCAGGGCGCCTGGGTGGCTCAGTGGGTTGAGGCCCTGCCTTCAGCTCGGGTCATGATCTCGGGGTCCTGGGATCGAGCCCCGCATCCTGCTCTCTTCTCAGCGGGGAGCCTGCTCCCCCCCCCTCTGCCTGCCTCCCTGCTTAATTGTGATCTCTGTCTGTCAAATGAGTAAAATCTTAAAAAAAAAAAAAAAAAAATCTGGCAAGCCCCAAGAAAAGGTCCCCAAGGGGAGGAGATCCCCAGTGAAACAGTCTAGCTGGTTCACTGTCCATGGAGGACCACAGGCACAGAGCTTCCAGCCACACACAGCAGACAGGCAAGGTCCACCAACCTCTGTGGGACAGCCTGCAAATGAAAAACACCACACCACAAAGGAAACAATACAGAAGGAATGCCTATAGGACACTTCAACAAAAACGTGCCATTAACATACTCAAAGTGAGAGACAATACTGTATCCATAAAACAAGAATGGGATGCTATTAAAAGGAACATAATACAGACACCATTAACCCCTCCCACCCAAAGAAAATCTCCACTAGAAATGCAACATGTTGGCAAAATGAAAACCTGTTAAAAGATGTGGTACAAGTAGAAACTTCCTTAAAGTAAGATAATACTTTTTAAAAAATTTTTATTATTTATTTGACAGAGAGATCACAAGTAGGCAGAGGCAGGCAGAGAGAGAGGGGGAAGCAGGCTCCTGCTGAGCAGAGAACCTGATGCAGGGTTCGATCCCAGGACCTGAGATCACCTGAGCCGAAGGCAGAGGCTTTAACCCACTGAGCCCACCAGGCGCCCTGAAATGAAATTTCCCTTAAAGTAAACAAAATGACAAAGAGATGGAGAACTGGAGACTGAAAAAACTGACCATCAGTCAAGAGCTCCAACTTCCAGTAACCCATCTAAAAAGAGACAAGATAAAAGGAAGAAAAAAAATCTAGTGTTTTCTTTCCCTAAACCAAGAGGCATGAGTTCCTAAGATGAAAGATCTGCTAAGCGGCTAGCACAATGTATCAAAAGATACTCCAAAATTTCCAGAACAAAAACAGGTTTCATTCAAAGAACCAGAATTACAGCATCGGCAATGTTGAAAAGCTCATAAAAATGGAGAAAGATCTTCCAAACTGTAAGGGAAAGTATTTCTAGCTAGTAATTCTAAATTCAGCTAAATCTGTATCATGTGTGAGAGTGAAATAAGGAATTTTCAGACATGTAAGCAAGGAAATAAAAACTTTTGTCTCCATGTTCCTTTTCTGCAGAAGTTATTAAAGACAGCAGTACATTACTTAAATGAGGGAAAAAAACAAAACAGGAAACTGAAAAACAAAGGATCTAACATGAGAGAGAGAGAGAGAGAGAGAGAGAGAGAAAGAGTGAGAGAGACAGGCAGACAAGTGTGGACAGACATGAGGGAGAAACCTGCTGATTCACCCATGCTGATGGTGAAGGGAAAACCCAAGAGGACAGCCAGGAAGGTGGGCAGCAGGCCCTGCCAGCACCAAGCCAAGAGGTGAAGTCAGGTGGCTCTGGGGAAGGAGACTGCAAAATCACTCCAACAGAATAAATGAGAGATCTACAACTGAGGGGAAATCAGGAGAGATCCATCCTGCTAAGGACCTTTTTTTTTTTTTTTTAATGGAAATCTACAGCCACTTTGGCAAACCATTTGGCCATTTCTTAAAAAGTGAAACATAAATTTACAATCTGACCCGGAAATCCTACCCTTATGTACTTTCCAAGATAAATGAAAGCCTATGTCCCCTGAAAACTCGTAAAGTTCATAGCAGCTTTACTCACAAAGTGGAAGCAACTCAAATGCTCATCAAAGTGAAAGAGTAAACAAATGTGGCGTAAGCACGGAATGAAAATTGGTGTGGAAAGGAACAAACCACTGACAGTCTGCAAATGGATGAGCCTCAAAGACATGATGCCACGTGAAAGAAGCCCGACACAAAAGAAGGCATATGGTATGATTCCCTTTATAGGAAATGTCCAGAACAGCAGGTCTGTAAGACGAAGAAAATAGATCAGTGGTTGCCTGGGACTGGCGGAGGGAACAAGGAATGACTACAAATGGACACGGGATTTTTGGGGCAAGAGACATGCTCTAAAGTTGCCGAACTCTTTAAATTTTCCAAAACCATAGACTGTATGCTTTTAAAAGTCAGGAATTTTATGAAACATAAAACTGCATCTTAATAAAGGTGTTAAAAACCTGAAAGTCTTACTTAAGACACATAAAACGTTTTCTTTAAAGTACATGTATAGGTTTTGTTTAAAAGTAAAAAAAAAAAGAAAACTACATGGATGGACCTTGAAAATATTGTGCCAATTGAGAGAAGCCAGACACGAAATACTGCATATTGTATGACTCCATTTCTATAAATGTGAAGTGTCAAATCCACAGGAACAGAACGTAAGTGGCTGCCAGGGGCTAAGGCTTGAGAGAAAATGTGAGAGTGCCTGCTGATGGACACAGGGTTTTATTCTGGGGTGACAAAAAAGTTCTACACTTGGGGTGATGGTTCTGAAAATGTTCTAAAAACCACCAAAAACTGTACTACCAAGCAAATTCTATGGTATGTGAATCATACCTCAATAAAGTTATCCAAACAAAAAGATGATGATGACAACGTTCAATTCTGGCTTAAGACAAAATGTTTCACGAGCAAAAGGAAAGGGAATCCCCCTCCATGCCCTGCCAAGAGCAACACGGACGGAGCAAGAACTCTGGGAGTGAGAAGACAAAGGGGAAAGTGTCAGCCACCTTGTTCAGGAAAAATCAACAGGAAATGCCTAAAACCATGGAATTTAGAGACCCACAGATAAATGCTAAGTGAAATCAATAGTTAAAGTAATCTCAAGTATTTGCTTCTGAGAAGTGGGAAATGGGGCAGGGGACATCAGGGTTAAGTTCTAAAACAAAAAGGCTTATAAAACTATCTGAATATTCAGATCGTGTGTACAATAACCGAATACAACTCAACTAAAATTCTGATCTAGACAATTAAAATCAGCTCCTCTTCAGATCCAGATGGCCTTGCCCCATTGTTTCCCCACACCAGTGCCACGGCTGAACATCTCCTATGATTCTGATTCCTGCTCTTTTCACCAGGACCTGTGCTCTCCCTCTTTGGACGTGCGGTGTTCTCTGTATTTCTGACATACTGCAATTATAAAGGTATCTCGTCTAAGTCTTTCTAAAAATTATTATGCCCTCTTAACTCCAAAGCTACATGACTAATATGACCCCTGCTCCTATATTTTTAAAAAGAATTTGGGATGCCTGGGTGGCTCAGTTGGTTAAGCGACTGCCTTCCGCTCACATCATGATCCCAGGGTCCTAGGATCGAGTCCCACATGAGGCTCCTTGCCCAGCAGGGAGCCTACTTCTCCCTCTAACTGTTATGCCTGCTGCTCCTCTACTTGTACTCTCTTTCTAGAACAAATAAATCAAACAATAGTTTTTTAAAAATTAAAAATAGGGGCACCTGAGTGGCTCAGTTGGTTAAGTGTCTGCCTTTGGTGGCCCACGTCAGGCTCCCTGCTTGTCAGAGAGCCTGTTTCTTGCTTCTCCCCTCTCCATGCCACTTCCCCTGCTTGTGCTCGCTCTCACTCTCTAATAAAATCTTAAAAAAAAAAAAAAAATTCTTATGGGGGATGGGTGGCTGGGTGGTTCAGCTGATTTGAGCGTCCAACTCAAGTTCAATTCAGCTCATGATCTCAGGGTTGTGAGTTCAAGCCCGCATTGGGCTCTGCGCTCAGCATAGAGTCTGCTGTCCCTCTCCTTCTGTCCCACCCCCTGCTTGTGCGGGCTCTCTCTCTCACTCTCAAATAAATAAATAAATAACTTTTTTAAAGTTTTTTTTTTTTTTTTAATTTGACAGAGAGATCACAAGTAAGCAGAAGGTAGGCAGAGAGGCAGGCAGAGAGGGAGAAGCAGGCTCTCTGCTAAGCAGAAAGCCTGATGTGGGGCTCGATCCCAGGACCCTAGGATCATGATTTGAGCCGAAGGCAGAGGCTTAACCCACTGAGCTACCCAGGCACCCATAAATAAATAAAATCTTAAAAAAACAACACTGCAAAAAACCCCCAAACTCTTGTTGGGCCAACTGGCTGGCTCAGTGGCATGCAGGTCCTTTTTAAAATTTCTTTAGTGGGAGAACACATGTTCACAAGCAAGCATGTGGAGAGGGAGAGGGAGAATTTTAAGTAGGCTCACACCCAGCATAGAGCCCAACATGGGGGACTGATTTCACGACTCCCAGAGATCACAACCTGAGCCAGAATCAAGAGTCATACACTTATTAGCAAACTGAACCACCCAGGTGCCCTGAGCATGCGGCTCTTAGTCTCCATTGTTGTGAATTTGAGCCCCACATTGGGTGTAGAGATTACTTAAAATAAAACTATGGGCGCCCAGGTGGCTCAGGTGGTAAGTGTCTGCCTCCTGCTCAGGTCATGATCCCAGGGTCCTGGGACTGAGCCCCAAATTAAGTTCCCTGCTCAGTAGTGAGTCTGCTTCTCCCTCTCCCACCCCCACTCATGCACACTCTCATGCTTTCTCAAACAAAATCTTTTAAAAGGAGGGGGGCACCTGGGTGGCTCAGTCGGTTGGGCATCAAAATCTTGCTTTCTGCGGGGTGGTGATTTCAGGGTCATGAGATCAAGCCCTGCCTCAGGCTCTGCACTCTATACGAGCCTGCTTGGATTCTCTCTCCCCTTGGGATTCTGCCTCTCCCCTGTCCCTCTTCCTGCTCTCCTCCTCTCTCAAAAAAATTAATAAATCTTAAAAAAGAAAGGAACTTATACTAATCAGATATTGGATTTCCAGACTATTTTTCAATGGGTAAGAGCTCTTTCTTAATTTGCCTTTTCACAGCATTCTGTGCTCAGAAACAGACTGTGTATGTATTTATATGTACATATTTTCACTGTGGCAAAACACATATAAAATTTTAGCCATTTCTGGGGCACCTGGATGGCTCCAGTCAGTTGAGGTCTGCCTTTAGGTCTGGTCATGATCCCAGGGTCCTTTGATCAAGTCCCACACTGGGCTCCCTACTCAATGGGGAGTCTGCCTTTCCCTCTCCTTTTGCTGCTCCCCCTGCTTGTGCTTTCTGTCAAATACTAAATATTTTTAAAAATTTAACCATTTTTAAGGACATGGGTCATACACCTTTCTTTCAAAATGGAATTACTGGATCTAATGGTAGTTCTATTTTTAATTTCTGAGGAATCACAATCTGTTTTCCACAGTGACATACCATTTCACATTCCCACCAATTGTGCAAAAGCATTCAACTTCTCCACAACCCACCATCATCTCCACATCCCCACTAGGACTTGTTTTGATAGCAGCCATCCTTATGGGGGTGTGAGTGGTGTCTCATGGTGGTTTTGATTTGCGCTTTCCTAATGATAGTGATGCTGAGTGCATTTTCATGTGCTTGTTGGCCATCTGCATATCTTCTATGGGAGATAGTCTTCTGCCCATTCTTAAATTTTTTTAAAAAGATTTTTAATTGTCAGTGAGAAAGAGCACACATGCACATGAGCACAGCAGGGAGAGCAGCAGGGAGAGGGAGAAGCAGGCCCCCACCAAGCAGGGAGCCCGATGCGGGGCTTGGTCCCAGGACCCTGGGATCATGATCTGAGCTGAAGGTAGACACTAACGTACTGAGTCACCCTGGTGTCCCTCCTTTGCTCATTTTTTAAACCAGATTTTTTGTTGTTGCTGAGTTGTAGGTTTTTTAAATGTATATTCTCAGTATTAGCCCTTCATCAGATATGATTTGCAAGTATTTTCTCCCAATCATAGGCTGCCTTTTCACTCTGTTGGATGTTTTAAGGCAGTTTTAAATTTTGATGCAGCTCACTTTATCTATATTTTTCCTTTGCTACGTTATGGGTGCCACCTGTAAGAAATCATGCCAAGCCCAATGTCATGAAGCTTTTTATGTTTTCTTCTATAAGTTTTATAGTTTTAGCTCTTACACTTGGGTTTTGACCATGTTGGATTTTTGTACACTGTTTAAGTGAAGGTTCTCTGGCATATGGCTGTCCAGTTTTCCCAGCACCATTTACTGAAAATACTATTCTCCCCACCCATGAACCATACCCTTGTGGAAAATAATTTGACCATATATATGGTTTATTTCTGAGTTCTCTATTCTATTCCATTGGCCTATACACCAGAATCACACTGTCTTGATTACTGCAGCTTTGTAGCAAGTTTTCATATCAGAAGTGTGAGATTTCCAACTTTATTCTTTTCTAAGAATGAGTTGGCTATATGAATTTAGGATGGAGTTTCCTATTTTGGCAAATACGGTTTTTGGCATTTTGATAGAGATTGTACTAAACCTGTGCATGCTTGGGTAGTACTGAGAGCTTCCTAACTCTTCCAGTCTGCGAACATGGGATGTCTTCATGTATATCTTCTTTAATTTCTTTCAGCAATGTTTCGTAGTTTTCAGTGTACTAGTCTTCATCTCCTGGTTAAATTTATTCCTAAGTGTTTTATTCTTTTTGATGCTATTGAAAATGGACCAGTCTCCTCATTTTCTTCTGTTTGTTCCATTGTTAAGTGTATAAAACATAACTGAATTTTTGTGATTTTATGTCCTTAAACTTTGCAGAATTCTTTTATTAGTACCAATAATTCGTGTGTGTGTGTGTAATCTTTAGGATTTTTACATATAAAGTATGCCACCTGTAAACAGGGATAATTTTACCTTCTTCCTTCCCAATTCTGTTGCCTTTATTTTCTTATCTAATTGCTCTGGCTAGAATTAATTTCCAATCCCATGCTGAACAGAAACGGTAAAATCCTGGTCCTGTTCTGATTGAGAGGAAAGCTTCAGTCCTTTACTACTGAGTAGGTGTCAGCTGTGGGTGTGCCACAGCTACAGGCCTTTATTATTTCTAAGTAGTTTTCTTCTATCCCTAGCTTGTTGAGTGTATCATGAAAGAATGGTTAATTTACAACATGCTGTGATTTCCTCCTCTACGTTTGTTAGTGTGGTGTATTACATTGAGTTTAGTTTGTTGAACCATCCTTGCATTCCAAGAGTAAATCCATTTGGTTATAGTACATAATCCTCTTAATATGTTGTTAGATTTTGTTTCCTAGTACTTTGCTCAGAATTTTTGCATCAATGTTCATGGGATATTGGTCTGTTATTTTCTTCTGGAAGCTTGTGTCTGGGAATTTTCCATTTCATCTAGGTCACACAATTTGTTGGCACACAATTTTTCAGGTACTCTCTCATAAACCTTTTTATTCCTGTAAAATTGGTAATAATGTCAATTCCGTTTCTTTAGTTATTTGGGTGTTCTCTCTTTAGTCCTTCTAGCTAAAGGTTTGTCAATTTTTTGATTTTGGTTTTGCTGATTTTTTCTAGATTTTCTACTTTCTATTTACCTCTGTTCTAATCTTTATTTTCTTCCTTCTGTTAGCTTTGGTTTTAGTTCTTTATTTTCGTAGTTCCTTAAGTTCCTTTCTTCCTGTGAAGTTAGGTTGTTGACTTAAAATCTCTTTTTAATGTAACATTTACAGCTGTAATTTCCCTTGTAGCACTGTTTTCATTGCATCCCAGTGGTTTTGGTATGTTGTGTTTTCGTTTTCATTTGTCTCAATATTTTCTAGTTTCCTTTGTGATTTCTTCTTGACACTGACCATGTTTAAGAGTGTGCTACTGAATATCCATGTATTTGTGAATTTTCCCCTTTTTCTTCTACTGGGGACTTCTAGTTTTGTTCCATTGTTAATTGGAAAGTATACTTTGTATAATTTCAACCTTCTAAATGTATTGACTTTTGTGTCTAACATATGGTCTATCCTGCAGATTATTATATGTGTACTGGAGGGGAAAACATGTGTATCTGCTATTATTGATAGCTACTGTGATCCTGTAAGTGCCCAAGGCTTTATTCACCATTCTTTGTTAATTTGTTCCAAAGACTCAGTAATTTCAATGTCCTGCAAGTTCATTTAGTCTTTCTTCTGACTGTTGGAGGCTACTATTCAACCTTTCTAAGGGATTTTTCAATTCAGTTGTGTTTTTCTTTATAATTTCTTTCTCTTTGTTGGTATTCTCATTTTGTTCATATATTGTTATCCTGAGTTCCTTCAGTTCTCGGTGTTTTCCTTTAGCTCTTTGAGCACATTTAAGATAGTTTTAAAACATTTGTCTAGTATGTCCAATGTCTGTGTCCTCAAGGATAGTTTCTGCCACCTAATCTTATTCCTTTAAATGGGCCATGTTTTCCTCTTCCTTTGTATACCTTGTGATTTTGTTGTTGTTGAAAATTAATCATCTGAATATACAGCCACTTTCCCAATCTTTGCAGACTGGCTCTGTATTAAAAGTCCTTCGGTAATTAGCACGATTTGTTCTGAACCTTGGGACCACTGTGGGGTATGCATCTTGCCTAGGCCTGTGTGTGAACTTTTTTTATTCCTAAGTATAGATGGCTGTTTTAAAAATCTTAATTTCACAGAGACTTGTCACCCAACTTCTCAATATTCTTACGTATTCTATTGCATCCCTCCACCCCTATTCCCTTGCCCCAGGTATCTGCAGCTCTGCAGTCCCCCTGCAGCTTTCAGGAGCACTTTTTTCCACTGTCCACAGCTTTTCACAGCCTGAGATCTGAGCTTCCAGTCAGAGAAAAGAGATCAGGCCCTCAGTCCTCAGACAAGCTAGAGTGCTTCAAGTTAAGGACTGTCCTGCTCCATTCTGTTAGAAACAGAGATTTTCAAGCTGGGCTGTTGCTTCCTTCAGACCTCCTGTGCCAGGTGGGAAGTGGGTGGGGCAGAGAGGAGTAAACATGCCACAAAATCTCCTACCATTTCAGTGTGGCTTTTTTTGACTGGGTGTTCCTTAGATCTGTGACTGTTTCTGGAGCTTCTATAAAGTTATTTTAGCTACTCTCTGGTTTTTTGGGTTTTTTTTCATGTGTATGTGGGGGGTGGCGGTGGTAGTGTGAGGATGAGGGGTTGGAGTTTCCTAGACTGCCAGTTCAAAAGATGTCAGAATATACTTTCAAAGTTTGCTTATTCCTCCCTGATTAATAAAATAAGTCACTTCTAATATATATTGAGAGGTTATTATGTACCCTGTTCTGGTCTAAACACTTTATAGTTATCAAGTTATTTAAAAGACTCAAAAGAACCCTAAGTGGCAGGTACTGTTACTTTGGCCATCTTACAGATGAAGACAATGAAGTTCAAAAACCGTCTTGTCCAGAGGACCACAGCCAGTAAGTGGTGGAGACAGGGTTCCAGCCTCAGCAGCTTGGTTCTAAAACTCCACATCTGACCACCATTTTACATAGAGCAGAATTAGCCACCTCAGGTGACTTTGTTTGGACTCTTCTGGTCTAGGATGCTTTGTTCAGAGTCCAGTAAGCACCCAGATGTTTTCTTCCAGAGTCTAGAAAGCACCAGCTCTCTTTCAGGTTTAAGAGGAAAGTGGTTCAACTTATCAGAGGCTCTGTGAGCACTAGTGGGGTTCAGATGAGCCTCAAGGTGGGGGAGCACAGTGGGAGAGTCAGCCTTTTAGTTGGGTCGAAGATATGGCTGAGGGTCTCACCTGTCCCCAGAGAGAATTTCTCTAAATTCTTCTGTTCTCAAGCTCCACAGGTCCCCTCTGCTTGGCCTGCTGGGACTGGTGTCTCCTATTCTGCCGAAATTAAGTACAAGTGCTATCCAACAGAAATAAAATGCAAGCCACATTTCAATAAGAAATGAAATTAATTTTAATAATGTAATTTAACCCAATATATTAAAAATACTATCATTTCAACATATAACCAAAGTAAAAAAGTATTAATGGGGTGTTTTACTTTTTTGTTGTACCAAGTCTGATATTCGGTGTGTACTTTACACTTGTAGTCCATCCTTGCTCGAAATGGCCACATTTCAAGTGCTCAATAGCCACACGTGACTCGGGGCTACTATACAGGGCAATGCTGGTCTACAAAATAAAGTTCCTGGCTGCCGCTGGGAGGGTCACCTAAATCTGCATAGCAAAGGGAAGGGACCCATGGTGAAAGAATCCCACCAACCCCTGATCCATTCCCATGCCAGGTGTCCACCAGCCTCAGTATTTAGAGCACCAAGCCTTTCAGTGGTGCTGCCTGTCAAACCAGTCCATTTCCTAATCATCTTTCCCTCAACCAGGCTCACAGTTACAGTTTCTCTGCTGTGCTAAGTTCATTCTCCTCCTAATATCTTTTCTTGAAGGAAAAAAAAAAAAGCCTACATAGTATCTGGCATATTCCAAAGAACATATGTAACACAAATGTAAGAAATAAAGCCTACTAATAAAATACAGCTGTG
The DNA here is from genome assembly GCF_902655055.1 of Lutra lutra. Classification (NCBI taxonomy): domain Eukaryota; kingdom Metazoa; phylum Chordata; class Mammalia; order Carnivora; family Mustelidae; genus Lutra; species Lutra lutra. The sequence continues at coordinate 64,495,570 of NC_062289.1, read as the reverse complement.
AGCCCTCCACCCCTACTCCCACCCTACTTCAGAACCCAGACATGAGCTGTAGGGTTGTTTCTCATTCCTCTGTCTCCCCACCAGGGAGGAACCAAGAGCCTATATTTGTTTCGCCATTTTGGCTTTTTTGTTATCACACCTGTATGTATGTACATAAGACAATGGTCACTTTTGCTTGTCTTTATGGTGTTGTTTTTTGGCAAGTTGCCTTTGTCACCTACATGCTGCTCTTAAGATCCAGTGATGTTGTCGCAAGGACCTACTATTATTCGCTCACTGTTGTTTGGTCCATAATCGCCATGATGTGAACACAGACATCTGGGTTGTTTCCAAGATGTTTATTAGTATGAAGAATGCTGCAAGAACCTCTCTAGAGCTCCCCAGATGGAAATCCTGAATCACAGAATATGAGAATGTTCAACTTCGTAAGTTAATGCCAGTTTTCCAAAGCAGGTATATCAGTTTATCCCCCTCACCAGCAGCAGGTAAGATTTCCGAGTCACTCACATCCTCTCCAACACTTGGTTTTGTCGATACCTTAATTTTTGCCGAGAGACATCTTAATTTCTGCCTATTTAAGTAACTGTAAAGTGGAATCTCACTGTCGCCTTGGAATTCTAATGAGGCTGAATATCTTTCTATCTGTTTAACCACTGTTCTTGTTAATTTTTCTGTGACATGCCCATGTGTCTTCTGTCCACATGTAGGAGTTCTTTATGTGTGCTGGACTATAATCCTTTATGTGCTATACATATTGCAAATTTATTCCCACTCTGTTGGCTTGTCTGTTCACATTCTTTACAGGTACCTTTTGGAAAAGGGAAGATCTTAATTTTAATTTAGTAAAACTGGCCATTTTTATTTTAGAATTGATTACTCTTGTGAATTAAAAAAAAAAAACAAACCAAAAACCTTTCCTACCAAGGTCATAAAGATATTCTTCTAGATTGTATTCTAGAAGTTTTTCTTCAATTAACCTGGAACTAATTTTTCTGTACATTTTATATACATGCTCTCCCAACTGTCACAGTGCCATGATTGGGGAACCTAGCCTCTGCCAGTGATATGTAATTCCACCTGTGCCATATATCGTTTCTCAGGTCTGTTTCTGGCAGCTCTTCTGCTTCCCTGAGCCAACGATAACGTAAGCCTTGGCACAGGTAAGGCAACTGCTCACACCTTACTCTTCTTCAGAGTGTCCTACAATATTAGGACTTTATCTTCTACACATTTTAAAATTGACTCGTCACATTTCCCAAAAACCCCTTTGGAGACGCACTGACTCCACAGATCAATCTAAGAACAGGCCACACTGAGTATTCCTAGCCAAGAATATCCTGTCTATATTTATTCAAATCTTCTTTAATGTCTCTTAATAAAGTTGTACATTTTTCTCCATTAAGGAACTTTATGCATCTTACGTTAGCTCCCATTTACATCAAAGATGGTTCGGTCAGAAGAACAGAAACCATGCTAGGTATTTCAAAAAAGGAGTTTAATACGGGATATTAGGTACTTTCAGAACAATTGCAAAGGCTGGAGTGGGCACAAAAGTGAGTCACCTCTAGCCTTCCACTCCGCCTCTGAGGCTTTAGTCCCAGCTCAGGACACCATCCACAGGACAGGAACCCGCAGGAAACCTCCGCCCATCACAGCTGCTCTAGAGTCCTGCGACAGCGGGCAGGAGGCCGCTGTGCTCCCTCACCCATGCACCCCCACACACTGCCAGAGGAAGAGAGTCCACCTCCCTCTACCTTCCAGACTTCCATGGGAAGGATCTCCTGGGCTAAGTTGAGAGCCAACAGCCCACTGCAGTGGGGTCTGAATAAGAGAGCTCCAGCCTTCCAGCCCTGGAAATGCAGGCAATGTAATGAATGTAATGAATGTCCTGTATCTAGCACACCACCCATTTCCTATCTTCCAAAACATGCTGAAATTACTGGCCTGCTGTTCCATCTTTTCCATTTACATCTTTCATATCTTCTATACTCTTTTACTATAATTTTAGCAGGCTTTCAGGAGGACAATAACGTAATCTCTTATAGTCAGTCCCTCCAGGAGTCCTGAAGCCCATGTTCAAAGCCTAACCAAGCATGGCCAGGGCTTCTCACAGGTTTATTTAAACTCTCTGCATAGACAGGAAGGCCACAGCAAAGGTAGTTATCAGCTACACTCCCTGTCCACACTCCCCTCCCCATACACAAAGATTTTTCTTTCTTCTTTTTTGCGGGGGGGCGGGGCGGCGCACGGGGATAGGGGAGTTTGGTAGGAATGTTAATAAGAATTTAACATATTCATGATGTTCAAAAAAATTAATTTAGGGGCTCCTGAGTGGCTCAGTGGGTTAAGCCTCTGCCTTCGGCTCAGGTCATGATCTCAGGGTCCTGGGATCGAGCCCCACATAGGGCCCTCTGCTTGGCGGGGAGCCTGCTTCTCCCTCTCTCTCTGCCTGCCTCTCTGTCTACTTCTGATCTCTCTCTCTCTCTCTGTCAAATAAATAAATAATAAAAATCTAAAAAAAAAATTAAAAGAAAACAAGATATGACAAAATTTCAGCAATTTTTGATTCAGAGATGTGAGAATAAATACTATATTTATTATTCATTTATTTTCATAACTTACATTTCTCACAATCCCAGCTTTAAGACTAATCAGAAATCAAATCTTATTGCCCACTTGGATCATGGCGTGGCACTCCATCACGGGGCAGACAGGGTACCAGACGCAAGGGGAGGCCAGAAGTAAGCCAGGAGGTCCGACAGCACCTCAGCCCTCCCACTCTTTCTCAAAACACTCCTTGGCCCTATCAGGGCTCCATGAGTTTCCACACACTGCCATGATCATTGTGCCCTCAGTGGCTAGGGCTAGAGCACACTATCTAAGCTGAACTCAGGCTCCTGTTGGACAGACTTTATTTCTGTCTGGGGAGAAATATGGCAACCTCTGTAACCTCACATCAACACTTGTGCTAAGTGACTTGTGACCTCCTGTGCCAGACCTCATGGGCAAGAAGAGAAATAAAATCTAGTCCCTGACTTTATCAAGTCCACAGTGGATGGAGAAATGAACAAGATGAACTAGAATGCCTACCACTGTTTTCCATACCTACACAACAGAACAGTTATTACATACAACCCTAAAAGCTAAGCCAAAATGCACTTTGAGATCAGCAATAAGTCGTCCTTCCACTCGAAAGCCAGTCAAGAATCATTTGGTTCTTTGTTCAGAATATTCTCTAGGAGGCTGGATATGAAGTTTCATCCCATAAGGCAGACCCAGGGAAGATCCCAACCACAACCGTCAGTCCTCAACAGCTGACACAACATGGAGCACCAGCAGCCCAAGCACGGGGTAGCTCGTGCTGTCCAGGCTGTGACCTAAGGAAGGAGGAGGTGGGCTCCCAGACACAGGGCTGTCCCAGAAAGCTTCTGCCCCAGTGGCCACCATTCAAACTCATTTGGAAAGGCAAGTACCTCAACCAGAGACGTGCATAATCCAATGAACAGGCTTGAGGGGTAACTGGGATCCCTTCTAAAGGCCATCTTTTCAGGCAAACAGTCTGACCAGACTCCCTTCCACTTCTTACTTAGAACCCCCTTCAAAGTACCGTCCCAAGCTCAAATGTCGCCTTGTATTTGATACCCTACCTGATCCCCACGGTTGGAGGTAACTGGTTTTTCTTCAGTACTGACCCACAGGAATTACAACACTCCTTCCATTTACCAATGTTAAAAAGGACCTCCGTCCTAGGCCAGGTCACACTTAGGAAGAGGACAGGTCTCCTGCTTTCGGGGAGCTCACAGTCTGGAAGGAGAAATCAAGCATGGGCACAGGTAATGGTGAGAATTACTGGTGGTTCTAGATGCTGTCAGAGAGAGAGAAGAGGTGCTGGCAGAAGCTAACCTCCACCCTGAGGGCCCAGAGATGCCTGCTTGTTGTGGTATCATCTGAGCCAAGTCTTGAAGGACAGGCAAGATACGTCCACATGAAAACCCTAACAAGAGGATCCCGGGAAAAGAAAAAGGCATGAATGAAGCATGTTGGCTAGGAAATTCATCACAGAGTGGGCATAAGAAACAGTCCAGCTTACCCATTCAAGGGAAAACAGCAATAAATCAGGTTGATAAAGCAAAACCAAACTACAATATCAAGAAATTAAAATGCTAGGCTGAAGAGTTATTAGGTCTCAGGTTCTCAAGGTAGAAGAAACACATCTTCTTCTAGGGGCTTTACTGGTGCTACCTGGGTCTTAAACAAATTAGTGTGTGTGTATGACGTGTATGTGTGTGTGTGTCACACACACATGTATGGGCAAATGCAAGATACTACATCTTCCATCCTAACCCAAAAGAACCAGGGATGCAGTGAACACCATTTCTCCCGGGGCGCGTTACATTCCCTGAGGGTGCTGGGGCAGAAACCAAGTGGAGAACCAACAATTTAGACTTTCTGTGGCATCTGCATATATCTTTAGGAGCCCATGCATTGTCAGGAGAAAATCCCCAGGTGGAAAATTACTAGGGACTGAGTGAGCAGGACGGGTTGGCAGAGCCAAAGCCAGTCTAATGACCCTCATCAGGATTCTAGCCAAGTCTCAAAGAGCACCCACCTCCAGAGGCAGGGGAGGAGGCGGCGAGAGGGTACCACATTTCAGGGGTGATGTTCTCGGGGCTGGCAGTGCCAAAAGAAAACATGGCATCCTGGGCACCCCTCTTGCCTCACCCCAGCCCTGCCCCTGCAACCTTGCAAATTCTGGGATCTGCCTGTATTGGGCAGTTATTCTTAAAGAGAGAGAGAAGGCTGAGAGGGGAGGGTTTCAGCTCAATGTAAGCTTCCAGTGAACGGCTACCGCCTGGGCTGCAGTGGACACCACCCCGCCCCCCCGCCGACAGAAGCACAGTCACGCAGCTGTGGTGGAGGTGGGATTGAGGGCGGCGCCTGTCCTACACACTCACCTGGACAGTCGGCTTCGTCGCTCTCATCCTCACAAGTCACCCAGCCGTCACACTGCCAGGGGAGGGGGATGCACTGGATGGCGCCGCTGCGACAGGCAAACTGCCCGGGGTTGCACCGCAGCTCTGTGGAACCAAGGGCAAGAGGCCATTGAGGAAGCGGCGGCAGCAGTGGAGATGGGACAGCCAGGCCTGCTGCTGCCTGGGCCCAGGAGCCGCTGCCTGGGCCCAGGAGCGTGCCCCGATAGGGCCTGCACACGGGCCCCAAGGAGGAGCCAAGAGGTGTGCCCACAATGACATGAGTCCCCAGGGCAAGGCCCCCCACCCAAGACATGGGTCTTTATGTGCCACCTCAAACACACACCTGACACATTTCTGCTCGGAGTCCGACTCGGCACTAGACTACAGAGGTTACAAGAGGGCACACCTCCCACCGGCAACAGGGGCTATGGGTCAACAAGAATACACACACACACCACACACACACACACACACACACACCGTTTCTGATGAAGAGCAAATCAGGAGGGCGCACCCCAGGAGTGCTCAAACAGCGTGAAGGAAGGAGAAATGGCCTGTAACTGAGGGGCTCTGGAATCCTTCCAGATGGGATATAAACAGGGTTCCCAAGGCAGGTTGGTAGTTTCAATAAACACATATAATGTAATAGAAGGGAGGAAAACATACCAGAAAAGTAAAGCTCATGGATTATCACAGCGCAGGGAAAACACGCCGAGAAGATGGTATGCGGCAGATGGGGAATCACTAGAGGTAAGACCAGAAATATAAAAAGGTTTCAGACTATGGAGGCTTTGAGGGTAAGATAATTCTGACCTTTCCTGGGAATGTTAAGGAAGCCAGAAGTTAGTCCAGTCAGTCAGTAACATGACGAGATCTGTGTTCTAAGACAGGTAGAACTGACGATGGTTTCTGGAAGCAATCCTAACAGGGGAACCACAAAGTATCAAATAACTCAGTAAAGTGAGAACCTGAATTGAGGCAGGGGTTGGCAAATTATAGCCCTCGGGTCAACTCCTGCCCCTCCCACTTGTTTTTTAAGTAAAGTTTTATTAGAACACGGCCACAAATATGTATTCGTGTGTGGCTGCTTTTGAGCTACAACAGCAGAGTGAAGACCGATGACTAAGAGAGATTAAATGACCTGAAGAGGCAAAAGTATTTCCTCTGGTCCTTCCCACCAGACTTGTGAAGTGAGGCGACGGCTGCTACGTGGGCACACATGGAACCAAGGAAAAGCACTGAGGTGTGAGGGATGAAGTCCTACACGCTAATGTGGGAACACAGGAAGAAGAAACAAACAGAGCTCTCTTACTATGGTCCTGCTCCCTCTGTGGTCTTCCCTGTCCTGGAATTGTTCCACTGAAATCCAGGAAGAAACAGGAACTCTTCCCACCCCTGAGTCCTGTCCCATCACTGGCCTAAGTAACCAGAGCCAATCATCACTCTAATTAACCAAGGTAGATGAACCCACCAAATCAGGTAGGACACAGATGTAAGGCCTGAGTCCTTCCCTCCCCACCCCGCCGGGACGGCCACACATGCATCGTGTACCATAGTTTTGGTACCTTCACAAGAGAGCCTCTTCAGAGCGCTCTGCAAGGAGACAATCCTCACCCCCCGCCAGGGTTATATGTCTGAGAGTCTTCTGCTCTGAAGCAGGGAAGAGAAGGGCCAGGGAAAGGAACCGGAATCCAGTGTTCACTCTTCTCCATCTGCCACTATACACTGCGGTAAATCAATCAATCTAACCCTAAGGAAAGCTTCTGTTACATATATGGCATGGACAAAAGAGTCACAATGCTCCATAATTTATAAAGGCTTCCAGTCAAGATGGAGTTAGAGGGATAGATTTAACTGACGACCTGAAACAATGGGAGAAAAAAAAAGGAGGGGGGCAAAATATTAGAAAAAAACAGTTCTCCAGACACTGACATCAAGCAACAAAGAACAGTGATCACTGTGTCATGGAACATGTGAGGTAAGCCTTACTGCCTCAAGCACATTTCCAGGCTACAAAGCGAGGAGAGGGACTCCAAGGGGAGAAAACTCTCGGAGGTAAGTGGATGCAACTAAAATTGGAGGAAACCAGGCAAGGAGCACTCACAGGGCAGCTCCAAAGAGTCCTGGGAAAGAGAGAGCGGCACAAAAGACAGACTCCAGAGATCTAGGGAGGAAGCCCTCAGGGAATGAAGCAGAGTACTGATCAGTGTGTGGTGTGAGGAAACTATCCAGGCCATCCTAAAGGGTAACAGGAAAACAGTAACTGAAATTCAGCAGGACCACAAACAATGCTTGTTCTCAGGAGCCAGTCTGGAAAAACTCATCACTTGTGGGGCCCTGAGTCAAGTACTCACAAGAATCATGGAACACTACATCAAAAACTAATGAAGTACTGCATGGTGATTAACATAATAAAAGATGAAATTGTTAGTGGAGAAAAATAAACTCCAGACTAAATGCAGCCTAACAACAATTAAAAGCAACAGTTGAGGATAATCTCAATCTTTTGGTATTAGCTGAGACCTGATTTGTGACACAGTATGTAGTCTATTCTGGAGAAAGTTCCATGAGCGTTCAAGAAGAATGAGTACTCTGTTGTTTTAGGGTGGAATGTTCCACATATATTTAGAATATAACAGAATCTATGAAGTCTATCTGGTCCACTGTGTCATTCAACACTCTTGTTTCTTTGTTGATCTTCTGTTTAGATGATCTGTTTGTTGCTGAGACTGGAGCGTTGAGGTATCCTACTATTAAGTATTATTATCCATACGCTTTTTTATTTTGGTTAACAGTTGGCTTATGTAGTTGGCTGCCCCCATGCTGGTGGCACAGAAAGTTACAACTGTTAGATCTTCTGTTGGATAGACCCTTTAAGAATGATTAAGTGTCCTTCTGTATCTCTTACTGAAGTCTTTAGCTTAAAATCTAATTTGTCTGATATGAGAATTACTACCCCAGCTTTCTTTTGAGGTCCGCTGACAGAAAAATGGTTCTCACTTTTGGTCTGGATGTATCTTCAGGTTCAAAATGAGTCTCTTGTAGACAACATATGGATGGGTCATGTCTTTTATCCAACCCCGTGCTATTTCATGGGAGCATTTGGGCCATTCACGTTCAGAGTGACTGTTGGAAGACATGATTTATTGCCATCATTTTGCCTGTGAAGTCCTTGTTTCTATAGATTGTCTCTGTAAATTTCTGGTCTATAACTCTTGGGTCTTTCTGCTGGGTATTTACCCCAAAGATATAGATGTAGTGAAAAGAAGGGGAACATGCACCCCAATTTCATAGCAGCAATGTCCACAATATCCAAATGGCGGAAGGAGCGGAGATGACCTCCAACAGATAAATGGATAAAGATGATGTGGTCCATATATACAACAGAATATCATTCAACCATCAGAGATGATGAATACCCATCATTTGGATCGGCATGGATAGAAATGGAGGGGATTATGCTAAGGGAAGTAAGTCAAGCAAAGAAAGATAATTATCGTAAGGTTTCACTTATACGTGGAACATAAGGAATAGCATGGAGGACATTAGGAGAAGGAAGGGAAAAATAAAGTGGGGGGAAATCAGAGAGGGAAACGAACCATGAGAGACTATGGACTCCAGGAAACAAACTGAGGGTTTCAGAGGGGAGGAGGGTGGGGAGATGGGTTAGCCCAGTGATGGGTATTAAAGGGGGCACGTATTGCAATGAGCACTGGGTGTTATACGCAAACAGTGAATCATGGAATACTACATCAAAAACTAATGAAGTACTGCATGGTGATTAACATAACATAATAAAAAATGAAATAAATAAAAAAGCAACATCTGAAAGGTTCACATTGTTTTCCAAGTCACATCTTAGAACAAAGGTCAAGAATATTTATAGGAATGCAAAAATATGCAGTAACCAAAAAGGCAAAATTCACAAAGTGTGGCACACTATAAAAAAGCTACCAGACTTGCAAAGAAACGGGAAATTATGACCAAAATGAAAAAAATTCAATCAAAACTGACTCAGAAAAGGTACAAATGATAAGTAGACAAGGACATTAAATTAAAACTGTGTCACACAGGGGCGCCTGGGTGGCTCAGTGGGTTAAGCCGCTGCCTTCGGCTCAGGTCATGATGCCAGGTCCTGGTTCAAGCCCCACATCGGGCTTTCTGCTCAGCAGGGAGCCTGCTTCCTCCTCTCTCTCTGCCTGCCTCTCTGCCTACTTGTGATTTCTCTCTGTCAAATAAATAAATAAAATCTTAAAAAAAAAAACCAACAAAAACTGTGTCACACAGTTTTCCCTCACACAGAGGAAAAATCAAACATATTCGGTAGATACAGAAGATTTTAAGAAAGCAAATCCGCTGCCTAGAGATGAAAACTGCAAGGCATAGGATGAACAGATTCAGCTTCACAGAAGAAAAGATGAATGATGTAAGGACAACATAAGAAACTCTAAAATACCGGAAAAGGACTAGAAAACATAAATAAACTATGAGCTGTGTGACTTGGGGGGGGGGGGGGGGGGAGAGACAAAAGTATTTGAAGAAACAATGACAAAAACTTTCCAAATTGATGAAAACCCATAGATCCAACTCAACCATGAACCCCAACCATAAGAAATTAAAAAAAAAAAAAACAAACCAAAAACAAAAAACAAACAAACAAAAAAACCCTACCTCAAGGCACATCACAATCAAATTGCTTAAAACCGGTGATAAAGAGAAAATCTTAAAAGAGTCTTATGAGCCTGAAGGGCCAGAGAAAAAAGACATAATCCGCAGAGGAAAACAAACAGGACAGCAGATTTCTCGTTAGAAACAATACAAGCCAGAAGATGGTGGAGCAACATTTTTAACTTCTGAAAACAAAGAAATTAGTCAACCTAGAATTATTTAAGCAAAACACAGATCCCATATTGTGAACACCCAATGCCAGCACAAAACCTGGGAAGGGAGCAGCAGAAGCACACCATTTCAAGCCTCTTACACTACATGTAAAGCAGTCTTGTCATGTGAAGGTCAACTGCAGGATGTTCAAGATTAATACCACAAAGCCGGCACAAAAGTTTTAACAAATAAGCCAATGAAGGGGCGCCTGGGTGGCTCAGTGGGTTAAGCCGCTGCCTTCGGCTCAGGTCATGATCTCAGGGTCCTAGGATCGAGCCCCGCATCGGGCTCTCTGCTCAGCAGGGAGCCTGCTTCCTCCTCTCTCTCTACCTGCCTCTCTGCCTGCTTGTGATCTCTCTCTGTCAAATAAATAAATAAAATCTTAAAAAAAAAATAAGCCAATGAAGATGACAAAATGGAATAAAAACACTCAATGCAAAAGGCAGAAGAAAAAGGAAACAGATGGTACAATAGAAAACAAGTGACAAAATGGCAGATTTTAATTAATTGTGCCTTATCAATGAACAGATGAGGTGATCTAAGCACCCCAGTTAAAAAGCATAATTTGTCACACAGGTAAAAAAACAAGACCCAGTTACATATGGTCTAAAAGAAACCCACTTTATAGAAGGACACTAAGATAGGTAAAAATAAAAGAATGGAAAAAGATATACCATGCTGGGGGCGCCTGGGTGGCTCAGTGGGTTAAAGCCTCTGCATTCGGCTTGGGTCATGATCCCGGGGTCCTGGGATCAAGCACCACATCGGGCTCTCTGTGAAGCAGGGAGCCTACTTCCCTTCCTGTTTCTCTGCCTGCGTCTCTGCCTCTTTGTGATCTCTGTTTGTCAAATAAGTAAATAGAATCTTTAAAAAAAAAAAAAAAAAAGATATACCATGCTACTAACACTGATCAAAAGAAAGCTGGAGTGGCCAAATCGGTATTACACAAAGTAGACTTCAGAGCAAATATTACCAGGAATAAAGAAGGTCATTAATAATGACAAATGACAAAATAATCCTAAAATGTTTACGCATCTATAGCAGAGCTTTAAAATATGAAGGAAAAACTGCTATCATAGACAAATTCACAACTAACTTCCATCCCCTCTCTCAATAACTGATAGAAGCAGCAGACAGGAAATCAACAAGGATACAGACAACCTGAACACCACCAACGGACATTCCCAAAACTCTCCAGGCAACAACAGCACACTACATATTCTCTTCATGGATATAACATTTACCAGAATAGATAATATTATGGTCATAAAATAAATTCCTGATAAATTTATAATGATTCAAAGCATACAGAGTATGTTGCTGGCCACAATGGAATTAAAAATCAATGGCAGATATCTGGAAAATCCCCTGATTATATGGAACAACTGACACACTTCCAAATAGCCTATGGGTCAAAGAAATGAAAAAGGAAATTAGAAAGCATTTTAAATTGATGAAAATTTGTGGGATGAGACTAAAACAGTTCCCAGAGGCAAATGTACTGCATTAAACTCCTGTATCAGAAAAGGTCTTGAATCAGTAATCTCAGCTTCCTCTTTAAGAAATTAAAAAAGCAAAGCAAATGAAACCCAAAGCAGATGGCAGAGAAGAAAACATGAAGATCGGAGTGGAAATACACAAAATAGAATAGTAGAGAAAATAATGAAAACAAAAGGTGTTTTTCTAGAAGATTAATAACATTAATAAACCTCTAGACAGCCTAGTCAGGAAAAAATTAAGAACACAAAATACCACTGTCAGAAGAGAGGTGTCACCACTAGGATTTCGGATATTAAAAAGGATAAAAAAGGATGGGAGAATAATAAGGTAATAGTATGAACAACTTCGTATCAGTAAGAGAAATTCCTTGAAAGGCACGAAGTACCAACGCTCACTCAAAGAGGAAGTCCAGACACCTGAGTAACCTTATAGTTATTTCAGAAACTGAATTTTTAGTTTAAACATAAGAAAACTCCAGACCCAGATGGCTTCACTGGAAAATTCTACCACATATTTATGGAAGAAATAGGACTAATCTTTTCTTTCTTAAGACTTATTTATTTGAGAGAGAGCGAGAGAGAGCAGGGGAAGGAACAGAGGGGGAGAATCCCAAGCAGAACCCACAAGCTGAGTGTGGAGTCCATCACGCGGTTCAATTACATGACCCCAAAACCACCACCGGAGCTGAAACCAAGAGTCAGATACACAACCGACTGTGCAACCCAGGTGCCCCAAAATAAGATCAATTCTATACAAACTGTTCCAGAAATTAAGATATTTAAAATTACCTCAACAACAGCATAAAAAAAAATGGTAAATACTTAGGGATAAATCTAATGACAGATGTACAAGTCCTATACATTGAAAATTACAGAATATAGCTAAGAAAATTTTTTAAAGATCTCAACCTATGGGGATATATGAAATGTTCAAGGATCAACAGACCCAACGTCATTAAGATACCAATTCAAGGGGCACCAGGGTGGCTAGGTTGGTTGAGTGACTCTGGGTTTCAGCTCAGGTCATGATCTCAGGGCCCTGGAATCGATCGCCCCCATTAGGCTCCCCACTCAGTGGAGAATCTGCTTAAGGAATCTCTCTCTCCCTCTCCCCTTCCCCCTGCTCATGCTCTCTTGCTCTAAAGTAAATAAATCTTAAAAAAAAAAAAAAAAAAGATGCCAATTCTACCCACATCCATCTACAGATTCAATTCAATCCCCATCAATATTCCAGCAGGACTTTGTACAAATTGACAAACTGACTCTAAAATTCAAATGAAAATCCAAAGGACTTAAAATACCCAAAAAACTTTGGAAAGGAAGAACAAAGTTGGAGGATGTACACTATTTGACTTCAAGAATTACTGTAAAGGTACAGTAATCAAGATAGTGTGCCACTGGGGTGCCTGGGTGGCTCAGTCATTAGATAACTGCCTTCGGCTCAAGTCATGATCCCAGGGTCCTGGAATCAAGCCCCGTATTGGGCTCCCTGTTCAGCGGGAAGCCTGCTTCTCCCTCTCCCACTCTGCCTGCTTGTATTCCCTCTCTCACTGTCTCTCAAATAAATTAAACAAATAAATAAAATCTTAAAAGGGGGAGGAAAAAAAAAAGAGTATGCTGTAAGCATCAAAGACAGACATCAAGATCAATGGAAACAGAGCAGAGTCTAAAAAGAAGACCACCTATGTGATGGTGATTTACAATCAAGATACAAAGGCAATTCCATGAAGAAAGAACAGTCCTTTCAACAGATGGTCCTGGGACAACTGTGGATTTCCATCAAAAAATAAAGAAAGAAGAACGAACAAATTTTGATCCATTCCTTATACCAAAAACTAACTTAAAACAGATCACAGACCTAAAACTATAACACTTATAAGAAAACACGGGAGAAAATCTTTGTGATGTCAGGCTAGATTTCTTAAAAGATACGTATAGCCAAAGTACTATACGTAGAGCCAAAGTATGATCCATAAAAGAAAAAGCTGATAAACTGGACTTCATCAAAATTGGGAATTTTTCTCTTCAAAGACACTGTGAAGAAAATGAAAAGACAACTCACATTACGAGAAAACATTTGTAAATCAAGTATCTGATAAAGGGCTTGTACCCAAAATATATAAAGAACCCGCAAATTTCAATAATAATAAAACACCCCACATAACTTTAAAGTGGCAAAATATTTTAAAGGACATTTAACCAAAGAAGAAACACAGATGGCACATAAGCACATAAAAGATACTCAACATTAGTCATTAAGGAAATGCAAATTAAAATCATAATGAGATGCCATCACATACTTACTAGAATGGCTAAAATTAAAAAGAATGATGATACCAAGTATTGACATGTGTGCAAAGTAATTGGAAACCTGCTATATTGCTAGTGCGAATGTAAAATTATAAAATTACTTTGAAAAACAATTTGATAGTTTATAGAAAGCTGAATATACACCCATTATATGACCCAGTCATTCCACTCCCAGGCATTACCCAAGAGAAATCAAAGTTACGTGTCCATACAAAGAGTAATTTTATTTGTAAGAGCCAAAAGCTAGAAACCCAAATGTCCAAAAAAGTGAATGGATAAACAAATCACAGTACAGTGGACTGTTTACTCAGCAATAAAAAGGAACGAGCCAAGCACCTGGGTGGCTCAGTCCGTTAAGTGTCTGCCTTCAGCTCCGGTCATGATCTCAGGTCCTGGGATACAGGCCCAAGTCAGGCTCCCTACTCAGCAGGGCGTCTGCTTCTCCCCCTACCCCCTCCCCGCTCGTTCTCTCTCTCTCTCTCTCTTACACACACACACACACACACACACACACACACACACACACAAGGAATGAACTGTTGATACATGCAGAAACATGTTTTTTAAAAAAGCAGCCAGCTACGGAGTTTTTGCCAAACCCTGTCCTAGAGTGTAAGTGTAGGAACAAATCTTTATCCTCCACCCCATACCCAACACCCAGCACAGTGGGGCACTTACTAAATGTTAGATGAACCAAACTGCTCAAAGATCTCCCTCTCTTCTCTAAGTCTGTAACAAAGTGTCAACAGTTCTCTGATCTCCGCAAGAAAGGTTCTCTCACTTCCTGGCTCGCCTGTAGGCCTGTAGTGCCGGGGCTGCCTGTAGTGCCGGGGCTCTTCTGACAGCAATCCAACGTGTGAGTCACTGGTTAATACATGTGAATCACTCATTCAAAGACTATTTACAAAGCGCCACTTTGTGCCAGGCAACTCTCCTGGGCCAGAGAGGTAAACAAAGCAGGCAGACCTAGGATATGACAGAGCTTGCCTCGTGTGGCGGGGACTGACACACAGTCAGTCGCTTGGCAGGTCACCCAGCAATTCTGATGGGTCTCACTGCAATAACTCAAGCTGCAAGTCAACATTTTTTTTCCTTTTCTTCCTCACTATCCTCCCAAGTCCCTTTGTAAAGCGTCCAGCACAATTTCTGCCTCATCTAAAACTGTTCAAAAACAGTCACCCCCCTCTGCCCACTACTGGGTTTGCCAAGGCTCTGCCCCAAACCTTCCCCTGTGATGCCTACCCCATGGCTAACAAATGGGAGACACGGGCAGGCCCTTCCTAGCCAAAGAACTGTTGACATTTTTCAAAATAATCTATGTCCTAACTACAGAAGTGCAAGGCCACAGAACCAAAATGAGAACTTCTGACTAAGAGGTTCTCAAATGTTCTCATTCCCAAACCCCTTTATGCACTTGAAATTTCTAAGGAACCCAAAGATCTTCGGTTTATGTGGGTTATATCTACCAATATGTACTGTATTAGAAATTAAAACCAAGCAATTTTGTGAACACTAGGTTCCCAAACATAGACTCAAAGGGTTAAAACATATGACCCAGCAATTCCACTCCTAGCTATTTGTCCAAAAGGGGTGAAGGCAGGGACTCAGATGCCTGTACACTGATGCTCACGGCAGCATTACTCACAACAGCCAAGAGGTGGCAACAACCCAAGCATTCACCAACAGATGAATGAACAAATATGTGATGTATCTCTTCGATGGAATATTAGCAGATCATCAAAAGGAAGGAAATTCTGACACGTGCTACAAGGATGGACCTTGAGGACATTACGCTCAGTGAAACAAGCCAGACACAAAAGGACAAATGCTGTACGATTCCACTTATATGAGGTGCCCTAGAGGAGTCAAATTCAGACACAGAAAGGAGCGCAGAGATTACCAGGGGCTGGGGGGAGGGGGAATGGAGAGTTGTCTAATGAGGATAGAGTTTCAGTTTGGGAAGATGAAAAGAATTCTGGAGAGGGATGGTGACAGTGGCACAGCAGGTCAATGTACTTAATGGCATTGAAATGTACACTTAAAAATGTCTAAAATGGTAAATCTTATGTGGATTTCACCATGGCTTTTTAAAAAAATCCTTTAAAAGAGAGAGAGGGAGAGAGGATCCTAAGCACGAAACCCATTAGCCATCAATCACATGGCAAGTAGCCTCCAGTAATGCCACTGTGCACTGGTGAGAGAATGAGAGAAAGCAGCTAATGACCTCTTGCTACTATTATGAATATAGTTTTGACCTCGCAGAGCTGCCAGAGACATGCGACGTTTGGGAATTTGAGGATTCGGGCCCTGTAGAAATTTAGAAGCCTCTCCAATACAGATTCTTTCTCTGGATTCGATTTCTTCTTTGTCAGCAAGACTTGGCCTCATTTTAAATTATGTAAGCTGAGCTGTCCCAAATTACTGTGTGAAATTTAGTATGAAGCCTTACTTGTTTGGAATTGATTTCTCCTAACATCTGCCACAGAGAAATAGAGGAAGACAGGGAACACCAGAAGCACACAAGTCCACAGCCACTAAGCTCAGGAAATCAAAAACTTCCAGCCAGGAAATGCAAGAGAGAACTACATCCCATCCCCTCTCACGGCCCCTAGCCGGCTCCAATGGTCTGCACAGAGCAGAGGTGCATCGTTGGACACAGCCCTCCATGCCTTGCTGGAGTGCCCGCCCAGGGGACCAGGAGGCCCCAGTCTCCCAGCAGACCCGCTCCCAGGTGGGCAGTGCAGCCTACGACAGACTGCTCAGACATTCCCCCTTAGAAAGAGCAATAGCTGCTTCCCAGAGGGGCTGTTCCCTGGGTCTCGTCCCCACCCCCACCCAAGGCAGGACGAGGAAAGGCATATTTATCTGGCCCCACACTACACACCAGCGCAGAGGGGAGAGATCTGAAAATAAGGCTCTGCTGTGTAAGTGACAGAAAGGTCCAGGAGAATGGTTCCCGTGGGGTGCTGGGCCCTGTCCAGCACCATGTCAGGAACTTGGTGCTCCCTGGCTAGAACCTGGGCCAGGCCCACTGCCCCTGACAGCTTTAGGAGGGGACAGAGATCACTGCTAACACAGGTCACAAAAATACAAAACACAGGGCATACGTGCTAAGAGGGCCTTCTGAAATAGAGTTACCTGTGCCCTCAGGTAAGAGGAGAAGAATAAGGGGCTTGAATGAGACCTCAGGATGGGCAGCACATGCACCACCAGAGACCACAGGGAAGGCCTAAGGGTCAAGGGTGCAGCCTGGACAAGTGCCACCAAAGCTGGAAAGGAGCTCTCTGCTTGGCTGGGGCTCAGCAGAAGATAAGACCAAAGGCACTGGGGGATGTGCTATGGCTCCAGGACTGGATGCTGCAGGCAGTGGAAACCTTCAGCAGAACACCATCAGCAGCAGGACAGGGAATGGCTCCCAAAGGGCAGAACAAGAAGATGAAGACAGCATTACCAGGCATTCGGGACAGTTCCCAGGAGATCATTCTAGAATAAACTGTGATTAAATTATAAACTCATTGCCTTCTCTACAGTATTCTAAATGCCATTTTTCTTTTCATGAGGCAAAGGGCCACCTCCATCCAGCCTTCCCCCCATGACCCCTCCATTCAGGTTCTTGAGACCCTTGGCTCAGCAGTCCCTATGGTGACTCCTGCAGTCCCATCAGTCCTCTCCCAGGGGCTGTCACTTCATGGCACCAAAGAGACTGCCTATAACCTCCCTGCTTCCTGGCACAATGTGGTGGCTCTTGGTTGCTGAACAGTTTCACGTATCCTGACCTCTGGAATAATTTTGTGAGGCGCTCTGAAGAGGCAAATCCTCTCCAAGGAACACACCTAGAGAAAGGGAAGATGTGAGCAGAGAGCTGGGACCAGGGGCTTTTTCTGCACAGCACACCCTGCCACATGACTCAGCAGTGAAGCCCAATTAAGGCTGCTGTTCATGGGAGGCCCAGGCACTCGTGGGCTCTGGGAGGCATCAGAGTTACAACAGAAGGACAGAGTATCTGAATGTCACACTGCAAGGAGCTCAGAGATCAGCTAGCCCCGTGATACTCACACACAAGGGCCTAGCACCCAAAGGGGAGTGGGACGTGTGTGGCTCATAAAGACTACTATATGGAAGTTCTACTAGTAAAATTTAAATTAGGAAAGCCAGAGACTGCTATATTTACCAGAAAACCCATCTAGTCCAATCAGCTCATTTCATAAAAGGGCTGACCTGCCTGCTCCATTCCCATGGCAAGTCGACAGCAGCAGCACGGGAACCAGAAGGCAGGCTCTATCTGGCTCTTTTGTCCAGGTCTCTATCCCAAAACCAGCTTGGCTAAGTGGGAAACAGGACTCAAGTCGGGAATCACAGCCACCCCCAACGGGATGCCCTGCATTCTGATTTGGGGCGTGGCTAACTCATCCTTCCTCAGAGGGCTAGATCCAAACTTTCCAATTCTGACCCATTTTTTCTTTGTTAAGACAAAAAACACAGGACTTATGACATGCAGTGCCTCCGTGGAGGTCAGCAATACAAATCCCCAGAGATGAGGAGTGTCTGACTGTTGGATAGGACCTGCAGGGCCAGGCATGTACCAAAATACTGTGGTTTTGAAATACAGCCAAAATTCTTTGCTATGCCTTCTCAAATGTCAGTTGCTCCTCAGTCACTGTGACCACCAAACCCATTTCCAAATAGCCTTGGGGCAGGAGAAGAATCACTGAGAATCACCCTCAGTCAGCCCTCCACATGGGAAGGGGGGCTCCTCTGACTCCTGAGTCTGGGCAAGGACATCCCCTGCTCCCCTGTCACCCACCTGCCTGGCAGGGACAGGCAGGTGACCGAGCTCTGCTGTGACTGCTGACGGGGAGGGGGTGGGGGTAGCGTAGGGCTGCTATGCTCAGGGAAGCCACTTTCTCCTATCAGCCAAGGAATCACAAGGTTGAGGCTAGAAACCACCACACGAGAACAAAGTGACATGGCCCAAACTTCAGTATTTATTTTTTATAAGTCACAAGCATTTTCCACACCAGAAGATGAAGTGACCATCACTTACTATATCTTCTATCCTCAGACACTGCCCAACTGGGACACTGGCTCATGTGCCTTGCCTTGTCCTCCAGCTTCTCCTTAAGTAGATGTCTGGAGAAGAAGGCCCTGCTTCACGTAAGTTATCTTAGACGAGGAGAAGGCTCAGAGGAAAAGGATGTAACTGGACAAGATGAAAGAAGAAAGAGAGACAGATCTGCCAAGCATCATTAAACGAATGACATTCTGAAGATTGATTAGTCTATATTTTACGGAGGGTGGGGTGGGGGAGGGTTCAAATGTGGGAGTAAGACCAGGGCAAGAGGGTGGGGTAGAGCTGGAGTAATAGCATCTCACAACTCATGTAACATCCACTGGCTGTTTCATCTACTGCTCACACCACATTTTGATGAAGGCCATCACACAGGGTAAGCAGTTCATTCCGAGAGAAACAGCTGGAGCAAGATCCGATTCTTGTGTGTTCATTCTGCATGTGCCAGGCAGTGTATCAAAAGCCTCAAATACATTATTATATTTAAATCCTTAAGAGAACCCGTTAGCACAGCCTTGTACCTCCTGCAGGCTTGGCACTGTGCTAAATAAAAGCAAGAAGAGCAGAATGATAAATACAGTCTTTGCCTTCACAGAGCTCAAAGTCTGGTAAGGAAGCAGAAGATCTTCACTACCCTGGGGAAGCAAAGAGTTCTTAGAGAAACATATAAAGCAGGCGCCTGGGTGGCTCAGTCAGTTGAGCCTCTGGCTCTTGATTTCAGCTCAGGTCGTGATCTCAGGGTTGTGAGATCGAGCTCCATGTCGGACTCCATGCTCAGCAAGGAATCTGCTTGACATTCTCTTCCTCTCCCTTTGCTCCTTCCCCAGCTTGTATGCTCTCTCTCTTTCAAAATAAATAAAATCTTTAAAAAAAAAACACAGAAAGTGTAAATGTAAAAGAAAAAACAGATAAACTTTAAAATTTAGAACTTTTTTGATCAAAAGTGTGATAAAGATACATAGATCAATGGAATAGAATACGAAGCCCAGAAACAGACCCGCACAAATGTGGCCGATTTTTTATAAAGGTACAAAAACAATTCAGTGGAAAAAAGCCCTCAGCAAGTGGTGGTGAAACAACTAGACATACACATATCAAAAACTGAACTTCGACCCATACCTTGCCTTACTGGATACAGAAATTAACTCAAAACAGACCAAAGACTTACATATAAACTCTAACACTATAAAACTTTTGGCAGGAAAAAAAATAAAATCTTTGTGTGAACCTGGATTAGGCAAAGTACTTATATACATCTCTAAAAGCATGATCTATAAAAGAAAACAATGTTATAAGCTGAAATTCATCAAAAGACCAGTGGTTACCAGGTAGGGAGAGGGGCTGACAACCAAGTGGCAGCATGAGGGAATGTTGGCATGATGGCACTGTGCTCTGCCTCTTCATGTGACCCTACACATTTGTCAAAGCTCAAAGAAGGATATATCAAAAAGGAATTTTAGTGTACTAAAATTTAAAAAAAAACCACACTTTTAAAAGTACAGTTAAGCAAGAATAAAAATAAACAACAATATAAAAGAAAACAATACAGTTAAGCAAATGAATGGTTAAGTCACTAAGAGAAAACATTACAACACATTGTCTAAAACTTTTATCTGGGGCACCTGGGTGGATCAGTGAGTTAAGCCTCTGCCTTCCGTTCGGGTCATTATCTCCAGGTCTGGGATCAAGCCCCACATTGGGCTCTCTGCTCAGCAGAGAGCCTGCTTCCCCCGCCACCCATCTCTGCCTGGCTCTCTGCCTAATTGTGATCTCTCTGTCAATAAATAAATAGAATTTTTTAAAAGACTGGAATATATAAGAGCTCCTATAATTCAATAAAATATATAAATAATAAAAAAGCAAACCAGCTCATAAAAAACGGGCAAAAGATTTGAACAGAGCTCAAAAGAAGATATATGAATGGCTAACAAGGACATGGAAAAGTATTCAACAACATCATTCAAGGGAAAGGCAATTAAAACCAAGAGGTACCACTCCACAACAGAAAGGCTAAACTTTACAAGTCTGACAACATAAAATGTTGCTGATATTATGCAGCAATTGGAACTCTTATGCAATATTGATGGGAATATAAAATAGCATAACCACTCTGCAAGTAAGCAAGAAAAAGAAATAAAAGGCATCCAAATTGGAAAGGAAAAAGTAAAATTACACGTTTGCAGAAGACATGGTCATATGTCACATCTACAGATTTCACACACAAAAAAGTGTTAGAATAAATTCAGCAGTCACAGGACACAAAAATCAACACATAAAAAATCAGTTGTATTTCTATTCACTGACAATGAACAACTTGAAAAGGAAATTAAGAAAACAATTTATTTACTAGGGCATCAAAAAGAACAAAATACTTAGGAATAACCTTAACCCAAGGAGATGATACATGAGTATACCAAAAACTACAAAACACTGCTAAAATTAAAGAGGACACAAATAACGGAAAGACATCCCATGTTCATGGAATGGAAGACTTAAGATGTCAATATGAACCAAGCAATTTATAGATTCAATGCAATCCTTATCAAAATGCCAATGACTTTTTTTTTTTTGCCAAAAGAGAAAAATCTATCCTAAGATTAATACAGAATCTCAAATCACCTGGAATAGCCAAAACAATCTTGAGAAAAAAAAAAACAAAGCTGGAGGCCTCACACTTCCTTATTTCAAACATATTACAAAACTATAGTAATCAAAACAGCATGCTACTGGCAACAACACAGATATATAGGCCAATGAAACAGAATAGAGAGCCCTGAAATAAATTCTCCCATATATGGTCAAATGATTTTTGACAAGGGTTCTGAGACCATTCAATGAAGACAGGACAACGTTTTCAACAAATAATGCTAGGAAAATAACTGCATACAAAAGAATGGACTCTTACCCAACACCATACACAAAAATTAAATCAAAACGGATCAAGGATTTATAAACCTAATATCTAAACCAATAAAACCTTAGGAGAAAATACAAGACAACAGTGGATTTAGAAGTGATTTCTTGAAGGGGCGCCTGGGTGGCTCAATGGGTTAAAGCCTCTGCCTTCAGCTCAGGTTGTGATCCCAGGGTCCTGGGATCGAGCCCCGCATCAGGCTCTCTGCTCAGCAGGGAGCCTGCTTCCCTTCCTCTCTCTCTCTGTGTCAAGTGGATAAATAAAATCTTAAAAAAAAAAAAAAAGTGATTTCTTGGATAGGATACCAAAAGCAAAAGCAATAAAAGCAAAACGAGACAAAAGAACTGCGTCAAACTTAAAGAAATAACAAAGTGAAAAGGCAATCTACAGAATGAGAAAAAATTTACAAACCATGTATCTGAGCAGGGATTAGTATCCAGCATATATAAAGAACTCCTACAATTTAACAACAAAATTACAAATAATCCAATTTAAAAATGGGCAAAGGGGGGCACCTAGGTGGTACAGTTGGTTAAGTGTCTGACTCTTGGTTCCCAATTAGCTCATGATCTCATGCTTGTGAGATCAGGTCCCATGTCAGACTCCAAGTTCAGAACAGAGTCTGCTTAAGTTTCTCTCTCCCTCTGACCCTCCCCCACACCATGCATGCACACATGCACACCCTCTTTCTCTCAAATAAATAAAAATTTTAAAATTAAAAAAATGGGCAAAGGACGTGAGTTAAACATATCTCCAAATATAGAAATGGCCAACAAGGATATGACAAGATGTTCAACATCATTAATCATTAGAGGAATGCAAATCAAAACCTTAACAAGGTATTACTATATACCCTTTAGGACGGCCACTATTAAAAAAAAAAGAAAAAACAAAATAGTAAGTAATAAGAATACAGAAAAATTGGAACCCTCGTGCACTACTGGTAGGAATGTAAAATGGTGCAGTCACCATGGAAAACAGTATGGATGTTCCATGATAGATTAAAAATAGAATTACCATATGACCCAGCAATCCCAATTCTGGATATGTATCCAAAAAAACCGAAAACTGGATCTTAAAGAGATATTTGCATGTTCATGTTCATTGCAGCATTATTTATAATAGTCAAGAGGCAGAAGCAATCTAAATGACTCACAGATGAATGGATAAAGAAAATGTGATATATTCATACACTGAATACCATTCAACCATAAGAAAAGGAAATTCTCTCATGCTACAACATGGATGAACCTTGAAGACATTTTGCTAAGTGAAATAAACCAGTTACAAAAAGACAAATGCTGCATGATTCCACTTACATGAGGTTTCTAAAGTAGTCAAACTCTTAAAAATTGGAATGCCAGGAGCAGGGGGAAAGAGGAAAAGGGAAGTTGTTCAGTGGGTTAATGAGTTCCAGTTTTGCAAAATGGGAAAGTTCAAGATCTGTTGCCCAATAGGGTGCATTTTGTTAATACTACTGTGCACTTAAAAATGGTTAAGACGGTATATTTTATATTATGTTCTTTACCACAACTTGAAAATTTAAAAAAACAAATAACCTAAACCTTGTTTCCCTAGACCCAGTTAACAACCCTCTAAGATCAGTTTTATTACTACCCCACTTAGAGAAAACAAGATGAGGTCTCCTCATATCCCTCCCAGGGCCGTTTCTGATACATAAAATGAGGTGACACAAGCACAGACAAGACAGGGAGGGATTTTAAAGCCATGAGGGAAATATTAACACCGAATAAACTCCTGCAAGAAAACAGGCCTATAAGTCTGAGGCACTCTAAAAGGAGATTGACAGTACGGCCCCAGCTCCTCCCTCAGGTTAGCTCAGTGGGGAAAAAGCTGACACCTGCATGAAAAGCTCACAAAAGCACACAGCTTTTCACTAGTGGTCCTCTTTAAAGAATACTCAAAGATTACAATGACAGCCTGAAAGTTTCATTTCATACACTTATTTCCGAACCAAAACCAAGAGGAGGACTCAACACATCAAAAACTCTATCCAAGAAGCTGGGTTACCGTTCACTAAGCTACTGCACTTCTAGTGCTTAGCAGAGCGCACAATGCTCAGAAATGGGTGGGAGGGTAGCACAAGGATGGTGAGATGATAATGACAATAATACTAACAGCAGCCAAGAACCAAGGCCAAAAATACAGGACCAGGCCAACAGGGGATGCTTCTGGCTCCCCGCAAGCCAAGTGTGAGGCTGCCTGAAGGACAGCCGTGAAGACACAGCCATGGACAGCTGAGATGGGGGATGAGCACCGTGACGCCGGTGGCCAAGGCTATGGGAAGACGACAAGAAAAGTGGGTGGGCAAGGAAGTCCAAGTTGAAAAGTCAGGAGCAAAGAGATGAGAGGGAGCAGAGGGCAAAGAGCTGGGGGTAACAAAGTACCTACTGAAGCTGCACAACAGTGGAGCGTGAGCTCTAGCTTGCCTGGGTTTTACATACTGGCTCCACCACTTACAAGCTGTGTGACCTTGAGCAAGTCACTTACTCTTCCAAGCTGTTTCTTCATCTGTAAAATAAGGCTGATATGAGTATGTGCTTTCTGTAAAAAGAGCACCACACCTCACACTGCAATTATAAAGGAGAAACACACAACAGCAACTAGACAGAATCTTATAACATTGTTTTATTGTGTGTCCTAATCATTTTTGGCGTTACTTTCTGGTTTTTAAAAGAATTACCACTTTTACATTTAGTTATATGAAATCCTTTTAAATACCTTATTCTGATCATTAACTTCTATTAATGCTTCTTAAGAGATAATAGAGCCTTATGGTTCAAAATCCACAAGGAGGTTTATTAACAAGACTTCCAAGCTTCTTAAAATGTCCATGTTTTCCTGGTTGCAATCAGAGGGTGCGGAAATCAGCAGGGGAGACTGCTGAAACACTAACTCCTGGAACTGGTCAGCTAGGTCCAAAGAGCTGTGACACAGCATCAGTGTCCACACAAAATGCTGGTGCAGCCGGACGGAAGCCACGAGCACTAAGAGGGGACCTCTTCCTTCGCAGGTGGGTGCCAGATGGTGGTGCATTTGTCTCCACTCAGTCCCCCACAGCTGTGGAGCTCTTTCATCTTATTCTGGAAGCATGGTACAAGAGGTAGAGCACCTGGCTCAAGATAGCAATCTTCAGTTTCTGGTTTCCGCTGCTTCTACTTAAAAGCCGAGTGACTGGCCACCAGGCAACGTTAATTATCCTCTCTGGGCCTCAGCATCCCAATCTCTAAAACGGACCTACCACCTGCCTCACTGCTTCCCTCCCAAATAGGACTGTCGGATAAAGCATGTGCACAACTATGCCCAAACTCCTGGGCCAAGCTCAACCCCATCTTCAGACAGCTCGCCCACATCACACACGATGGGGAGGATGGTGGAACTGGGAGCTTTTTTTTTTTTTTTTTTTAAAGGTTTTATTTATTTGAGAGAGAGAATGAGTGAATAGGCATGAGCAGAGAGAGAGGCAGAGGGAGAAGCAGACTCCCCAATGAGCAGGGAGCCTGACAGAGGCTCAATCCCAGGACCCTGAGATCATGACCCGGGCCAAAGGCAGATGCTTAACATACTGAGTCAACCAGGTGCCCCGGAACTGGGAGCTTTTTAAACAAACTTGGGCTCAAATGATCCCAGACATCTAAACCCTCCACTTATTTTCCCAAAGCAGCAGCTGAAATTACAAGGTGAATTGCCAAAATTACACTGATAAAACTAGGATGACAAGGTCTTGGGACTCTTAGAAATGAAAAATAACTCATTTTTAAATATTCACTTATTACAGGGGCGCCTGGGTGGCTCAGTGGGTTAAGCTGCTGCCTTCGGCTCAGGTCATGATCTCAGAGTCCTGGGATCGAGCCCCGCATCGGGCTCTCTGCTCGGCAGGGAGCCTGCTTCCTCCTCTCTCTCTGCCTGCTTGTGATCTCTCTGTCAAATAAATAAGTAAAATCTTTTAAAAAATAAATAAATAAATAAATAAATATTCACTTATTACAAAGTAACTTTTCAAATGAACTTTCCACTATAGAATAATTTAAGGTTTACAGAAAGCTCCCATACGCCCTCATCCAGTTTCCCCGGTTGTTAATTATCTTACACTACACACTACCATTTGGCATAATTTGGAAACCAACATTGGTACCTTTCTATGAACTGAATTCCAGACTACTGGAATTCCACTGGTTGTCCCACTTACGTCCTTTTCCTGTTCCAGGATCCAATCCTGGACACCACACTGTAGTTAGTACTATAAAGTAATTACTAATACACTCCATCAGATTTTAAGATTAACCAATTTAAAGAACTAATTAATAGCACTTATTAATGTTAAAATCTAAGGAATATAATTTTTGTTATGTTTTACTTGGCCTTTCTCTTTACTGATGCTGAGTGGTAATTTATTCAACATACATAACTCTCTTCAAACCAGAGAAACAAAATTGGAAAAAATATCTTAAGCAAATATCAATTTACACTAATGAGCTGACTTGTTAAAAGTGTAAAATCTAGGGGCGCCTGGGTGGCTCAGTGGGTTAAAGCCTCTGCCTTTGGCTCAGGTCATGATCCCAGGGTCCTGGGATCGAGCCCTGCATGGGGCTCTCTGCTCAGTGGGGAGCCTGCTTCCTCCTCTCTCTCTCTCTCTCTGCCTGCTTCTCTGCCTGCTTGTGATCTCTGTCTGTCGAATAAATAAAATCTTTAAAAAAAAAGTGTAAAATCTAGTCATAAAAATGATTTTTAACTTAGCCAGGAAAACACAACCTATTCAAAAAGGAAATGTTTCCTTACCAATTAGTATGACGAAGTAGAAGCTTATTATAATGACATTCTAATAATTACTTCTCTCAATAGTCTATTTAGTAAAGGTGGTTTCAAATCAACAGTTGGGTTTCTTTATTTTGTTTTGTTTTTTAATTTCAACTAGGTTCCATGCCCAGCACGGGGCTTGAACTCAAGACCCTGAGATCAAGAGTCGCACACTCTGCTAACTGAGCCTGCCAGGTGCCCCCAAATCAACAAGGTTCTGAACCTAAGTGTATAACAAATACAAGGAAGAAAGAGAGAAAAAATTAATCCAGGTCGCTTTTGGACCCAGTACACCATACATATACTATCAGTCTAAAGACAAAAAGAGCTGCAAAAAGGAAAAAAAAAAAATCCAAAATTTTACTGAGTTGGTTTGCTGCTATAGTGGTAATGGGTGTAGCACTTCTCAAACTATTCTGTGCACAGGGCAGGACTAAGCAAACAAGTAAATCTACTGATGTTGGAAGCCAGAGTTCTCACTACAGAAAAAGGGAGATACAAATATGAAATAGGAAAAGGAAGCAAGATCCCATAATGCTGGGTTGGAACAAAAACAAACAGTACGAACTCACATAAAAAGAGACACACACAGACACATCCATACACACACATGCACAGAGACAGATGGACATATACACACACACACCCCAGCTGGCCTGAAGGGTCTGGCAGCAGCAGTATCCCAGTAGCAATGAACACACCCAGCACCAAGATCCTGGCTTCTAAATACCATCTTCCATTAAAAGGAACCAGAGTTCCATGGAAAAATGCCTGCAGCAGGAAAAGACACAAGATGAGCCTGGTAATAAGGGATGTTCAAAATAAATGAGGACATGTCAGAAGGATGCAGAAATCAGCCTGAAGGGGTTTCCCTTTTAATATATCAATGACAATATAAGTATCAAAATGAACCATGACAATAACAGACTATAACAATTGAATAGAAAGAATCCATGAATCTATACGGACAGTAAAAAATGAAAAACAGAAGCCCTCTTTTTTTTTTTTTTAAGATTTTATTTATTTATTTGACAGAGATCACAAGTAGGCAGAGAGGCAGAGAGAGAGGGGGAAGCAGGCTCCCAGCTGAGCAGAGAGCCCGATGCGTGGCTCCATCCCAGGAGCCTGGGATCATGACCTGAGCTGAAGGCAGAGGCTTTAACATACTGAGCCACCCAGGCGCCCACAGAAGCCCTCTTTTATAGTAGACTACTAAAAGAAAAAGAGAAAATCATCACTATTTAGCAATTATCACAGTGGTTAACTGATTCAGGCAAGAATCATTAACAGATGCTGAAAAACAATGGGTAAGGCTATCTCCCTACCAATTACCTGCCAATCACAAAGGTGGAAAGGCACTTTTCCCAAAGAAATGTAGCCAATGCCACCCTACCATGTAATGAATGTTAGTATCGCCATTCCTGCGACAAACTGATGGGCTGTGCTTCCAGACGCATGCACCGAGGAGGACTCAATGATCTGGGGGACTGTACCTGCCAAAAATGCATCAACTAAATCTGATCGTAACAATCTGATAAACCCAAAATGAGGAACAGTCCATAAAATGACTGACTATACTTTTTCACAAGTCAGTAACAAAAAAGACAGACAGGAAGATGTTCCAGATTTTAAAATATGAAACAGACATCAAAATTAAATGCAATACATGACCCCCCCTGGTTGGATCCTGGCTTGGGAAAATATGCTGTAATGGGACAATTGGCAAAATGGGAACATGGCTAACAGTACTACATCAACGTTAAACTTCCTAAATTTGACAACTACACTGTGCTGATAAAAGAATGGCCTTCTTCTTAGGAAATACACACTGAGAGACTTAGAAATGAAGGGTCATGATGCCTACAACTTAGTTTCAAGTAGTTTCCCCCATAAGTACAAAATACATCTGTATACACATGCCCGTGCACACAAATGCGTGATGAGTCGAATTGGTGAATCTAGGTGAACTTTGCAACTTTTCTGTATGTATGCATGTTCCCAAAGTAGAAAGTTTTGTTTTCATTTGTTTTTGTTTTTTAAAGAATGAAGTATCCCTCTGCCTCCCTTTGAAGGAAGATATCCTGACATCTTAATTCTTTTGGAATTAAGCTGCCTCATACCAATAAAAAAATGCTGACCATTGGGTCTTTGGGATTTAGTTTCATTTTTGCTCTTAAGGGACCTCTCAAGTGAATGATTTTGCTCATGTCAATGTTCCCCTAAAAGGCCACTCTAATTCTAAATTATCTGTGGTGAAAGCATGCCATTTAGATAAATAAGCACACAAATTTGAATTATAGTATAAATACATGTGAAAACCAGAAGCCCAATCTGGAGTTGTTGCAGATCTAGGTTTAGACTGAGACAAAGACATGAGGGTCTGGGAACAGCCCTGGAAGTACTGCCTATGTATTTTAGGAGCTAGGAACCCCAACCTATCAGCCATGCCACTCTAATTGTAAATCTCACTAAACTAAAGCTTCTGGTTGATGAAAAGTTTAGGTTAAGAGGCCTCTCTGAGAACCAGCCCCTACAGACAAAACAATGTAAGACTAAGGAAAGTTCTCACAAAAAAAAAAAGAAGTACAGCTATGTGTGCTAGCCTACAAAGATCTCCAGAATACTGTCCACTGAAAAACTCAGAAATTATCTAAGTATAATTCCATTTGTATAAAATAGTCCATGTATGAAATTTCTGTAAACATTAAAAATAAAATCAACATCATTTTTCCAAACTGTCCTGGGCTTTCACTGTGGCTCATTCTGTATGTGCATCCCACTCACACTAATGGGGTGGAGGGAGCATCTGAAGGAGTGGCCCACAAACCACTGAGGGTTGCAGCACAAGCCTGCCTTGGCCCTAAATGAACCTCATCCCTTTCAGGTACTTCCAGGCCTGCTCACTCTGCCCTGTAAGACCACAAAGCCAGGGATAAATTAACAGACCCAGAGACCCTAGGAAGCAGCCAGTAGCACTCAAAAGGCCTCTGCATGGGGCGCCTGGGTGGCTTAGCTCATGGTCTCCAGGTCCTGGGATCTCTGCTCAGCCTGCCTACTTGTGATCTCTGTCATATGAATAAATAAATAAAATCTTTAAAAAAAAAAAAAAAAGGCCTCTGCATCAGAGGACTGATGTCAGTCTAAGCAATGAAGGTCCTGGAACCTCCCATCTCCCAGCTGATCCTCTTGGGATGCCCTCTGCAGTGGCTCTTGCCCTTTAACCAGCACCCCAGGGAGCCCCAAGCAATCCTCTCCATAGCCATAAACTCCTATGGAAGGTCTTGTGGAAACAAAGCTTCCAAGACAGGGAAGAATAAGGTGGACACCTGAAGGCTCTGTTGGTCCAGGGCTCTGCTCTCAGCCCTGTCCTGTTCAACACAGAGTAGTCAACAGCTGAGGGCAGGCACACAGACAACAAGGTGATCAAACTGATGGCTGGCTTCGAGGGATCTGGAAGACAGCCTACAGAGACTGGAGGGGATCAGGGGCACAGACTAGGGACACTGACCAGGCCAAGCTGGCTGAAACAAAGGCCACACCAAGCAGAGAAGGCAGAGAAAGCCAAAGGGCAAGTATGGCAGTTCTTGTACCCACGAGCTCTCAAACAAGACTAGTGCTGTGCAATGGCCCAGGGAAGGGCAAGCCATGTCCTCCTGCAGGGGGAAGTTGGTTCCCAAGCCTCCGTGCCCAGCAAATCCATTAGATAGGAGGCCCCACCCACCCACCCCAAAGCCTTCCTGCCCAACCCCCACCCCCACCCCAGGCTGGGTGGCTGCCGAACTTCAACGAGGATCCTCACCCACTCTCACCTCGCCGCCCAGCTCACCCCCACAGGAGCAAGCTCCCCCCAGTGTGAGGCCCAGGCCAGCTGGCTCTGCAGCACTCCCCCCCAACACATGGGTCCACCAAAGGCGTTCTTGCAGGCAGCCACAAGGCCCTCATCCTCACCACCCCCCAGGGGCAGCTGCGAGGCCCACTGGCTAAGGGAGCTGTTGCTCTTTATGTCAAAATATAAATAGCCATTTGTGCATTTGTTCAATAACTGATTTCTGAGTGCCCACTCTGTGCCAAACTAGGCCCAGGGGACACAACATGAACGTGACAAAGAGTAAAACGTGTCAGTATGAACAAGCCTAGCCCTGTCCAAAGCACTGCGGCTGTTTTGGGGGCTCTAGGAAGCCACATACACCCCCTCTCAGACCATGGGAATGGCTAGACTCATTTAGCGCTCACTGTGTGTCAGACAGTGCTCAAAGCCACTTTGCTCTGCTGCCTCCCAGGTGGGGGCTCTCTCCCAAGAAACATGCCGTTATGCCCACACACTCATGCACCGAGACTTTTGGCAGGGGGGGCAGGGAGTCCCTACACTCTCTAAAGTCCATTCGGAGTTAACATGAATGGCCTTTTTGTCAGATGTGTTAAGAGCTCTATACACATTGATTTTAATTCTCACAGCATCTCTCTCCAGTATGTTCTATTATGTCTGTGTTACAGATGAGGAAATTGAGGCTCAGCACAGTCAGAGTGGGCAGCACACTGCGCCCTGACGCCCAGCCATGCAGCTCTAGGGCCCATGCTCTTAACCCACCACACCGGACTCACTGTGTTCTAAACCACAGTCATTCCTTTTCCAAACAGCTTGTGTGAAGCAACATAAGACCTGGGCTTTCCTCCCTCCCAGGTCGACGCCCAGAAGCCCCAGGACACTCTGGGTCTACAGCTCACGACGCTCCAATCATGCCCCACAGGCCATTCACCCTCCCCTAGACTTGCCCTGTCAAGGCAACCATGTCCACACGGATGCAACACATAGCCCAGCTTGGAGCAGCAGGATAAGATGTGAATGACTTTCACTAAATACCCCGAGTCAACTGGTAAATCACACCAGAAACAAAAATACAGCTAGCATGGAATAACCATACTTAGGGCCCACCCACCATTCTGGCAAAGTGTTGGCCCAAAATTGGGTTCTCAGGATGACTGACCCACTCTGTAGACTGGAAGAGGATAAACCAACTCCTCAGCACCCCAAATACAAAAACACATGGGATGAAGGGAACAATCTGGCAGTGGACAAAAGACATTTCACCAGTCCCTTGCTATCTACTAGTCCTACATGCTGTCACTGATACATTCCACTCTGAGTCAAGAGACTACCAACGTTTCCCTATGCCCAGCAGCAAGGCAGGCAGAGGAACAGAGGTAAGAGATCATCCAGCAGGGAGGACCGAGAACTAGATCACCTGCCATGATGGCTAAGAGGACAACAAGCCTTGGCGCTGCCAAACTGCCCAGGGGAGGGAAGCAGTGAGGTAAGTGCTGGTAGGCTGGCCGAAGAAACAGGACCAAGGAAGGCTGCAGGCAAGAGCAATCTGGGCCAGAGGAACAGTGGCAAGAAGGTGCAGACCTGTCTGGTGAAGTGTGTGACAGCAGCACATTTTCTGTTCCAAAGACCGGAATGGCCAACTGAAACAATGACCTGATTCCCCGCCACCTGGGCCAACCGGAGCTTTAACCACAGTGCTTCCTGTGCCCTCAATACTTTCCCGTGGTGACGGTGCCCGGCACACGGCAGGCAGGAGCTGGCGACAGCGCCCAGTACACAGCAGGTTGTGGTGAGGGCTGGTTACAAGGCTGTGGGGAGGCATCACCATTCATCTCCCGGGGCTGCCAAGTGCCAGGAGCTTCTTCCTGCTCTCTGCAGTAGCCAAAATGTGCAAGGGGAAAGGCCCACTTACTCTCACACTGTTCAGAAGATAAATTATGTGCACACATGCACACATGAGGGATAAGGCAGATGAGCTACAATGCTAACAAGTAAGTCTGAGGATATGCAGGTGTTCTTCTTTTTCTTTTTTTTTTAAAGATTTTATTTATTTATTTGACAGAGAGAGAGGTCACAAGCAGACAGAGTGGCAGGCAGAGAGAGGGGGGAAGCCGGCTCCCTGCTGAACAGAGAGCCCGATGCGGGGCTCAATCCCAGAACCCTGGGATCATGACCTGAACTGAAGGCAGAGACTTAACCCACTGAGCCACCCAGGCACCCCGATATGCAGGTGTTCTTTGCATGGGTTTTATTCCTGCAACTTTTCTGTAATTTTGAAATTATTTCCGAGTTTTCTTTATATATTTAAAAAAAAAAAGACAATTCATTAGCTAGCTAGCGAGGTTGAAAAGTGTGTTAACCCTACATTCCAACTAAAAAGAATGAAACTATTAAGCTAAAAGCACAATCAGCCAGCACGGCGAGTTCTACAGTGTTACAGGAAGGCGGGCTGTGAAGGAAAGAGCTCAGAACTCGGAAGGCGCCTGGCAAGCCCAGGTGCAGGTTCAACTTCCCAGCTACTCCTATGAGCTCCAGCCACATGTGCTTGTAAAACGGCCATACTCTCCTATCCACTAACTCAAGTGCTGCTCCAGAAGCAAGGTGCTGCAGCCACAAGTCAGTTCACTGACAATTTCCTAGTTCAGCACAGAGAACAGGCCCGTCTGGGTCCCTAATGACAAAGGGGAAAGAACCCTTAACTCGGAACCAACTCACCTGGTTTTGAAGCCCAGCTGTGCTGCTCACCATCTGTGCGACCTTACGCAAGTCATTTGCCTCTCCCAGCCAGCTCTCCCAACAGCAAAAAGAAGACAGCTTCCAGTCCCACCACCTCATCAGGCAGCCTCACTGAACACAAGCCTTTTTAGAGGGCTGGGGCCAGAGCTCACTTGGAGGAGGCAAATGTTTTCTCAGCTATGTATGGTGGGGTCACCCTAGACTGAGATGTGGCTAACACCATGGCATGATTTTCCATCATAATTGAAGCTAGAAAAACACTTTCTGAATCAGCAATTGCTGCTGCATTACCTGCACACATAAAGAGACAACAAGAAGACACCACGGCCACTGGCTCCCCAGAAGCCCCACCATGCTTGTTGCCCCTCAGCAGAGGTCTCACCACAGCCCCAGGAGGGAGATACACACACACCACCACTGGTCGTTAATGGCTAACCATGAAAGGGATTTGATGGGATGGCTAGTTCTATCCCTTAGATCAGAGTATTTAGATAAAAAAGGGTCTGCGCCCTCACCTGGAGAACCACTGGGTCTGTCATGGGAAAAGATGTGGCCCGGAGTTCCACAGCTGGGGTTAAGGATAGCCAGCGCAGGACACACACAGCTGGGATAGACAGAGCCACAACCAAAGGCACGTGATGGGAACACGGGCCAGACATTTGGGCTGAAATCTCATCTCATCTCAGCCACTTAGTTTCGTGAACTCTCTGTGATTGTGTTCCCGTCTGTAAAATGGGGCTAATAGCAGTCATCTTACATCACAGGGACCACCAGAGAGATAAGCAATGCACGTGTCCATACACATCTGAACAGCACGTGGCATGTAACACATCCTTAATCAACCTAGATCAAACACGCATTAAGAAACTTTGCCAAGGGGCGCCTGGGTGGCTCAGTGGGTTAAAGCCTCTGCCTTCAGCTCAGGTCATGATCTCAGGGTCCTGGGATCGAGTCCCGCATCGGGCTCTCTGCTCAGCGGGGAGCCTGCTTCCTCCTCTCTCTGCCTTCCTCTCTGCCTACTTCTGATCTGTCTCTGTCAAAGAAATAAATAAAAGCTTAAAAAAAAAGAAAGAAAGAAACTTTGCCAAAAGCTCTGTTGCCCCCACTGTGTGAAAGGCCTCACACCCCAGCCTACACCGGGGAAGAGCCAAAGCTGGCTTGGCCCTGGTCCTCAAGGACTCCCTCCCTCCTGGAAAGCAGGTTCTGCCTGATGCCCTCCCCACACCCAAGTATAGGTCAAAGCTAGGACTCCCACAGAAAGAATGCACATTAAGACAGGGAAGGTATCCTTCACAAGAACCAGCCAGCAGACCTCTGCCTAGAAGGACACAGAGCACATACAAGCACCCATGGAGAACACCTGACGCCAAATGAGACCTGCCCTTGCTGCTCAGCCAAAATCAGGGAACCAGTTGGAGTCCCCCAGGATTTTGCAGAGCAGCTCAAGATACCACCAGAAGTCACTGCAAAGTTCTGATCTGAAAAGTCGTGGAATGCTAAGGATAACTTTGCTTCCTCCCTGCCCCAACTCAGACCTCAATATGAGGTCTCCTAGGAAGCCCTCCCCTGCTACAAATGACTGGTCCACCACCTCTGCTGCCTACCTCTAAGCCCCCATACCCGAAGATCTGATTTACATCTAGTTTCTGCTTCCATACCTCAATGGCACTCCTAGAGAAAGGGGTTTATTCAGTTCATTTGAGCATCCCTAGTGGCAAGCAGACAGTGAGCATCTGAAAACTTTTTGAACTGTTGCTGGCCAGCTGGCAGGATACATGGACAGCAAAGGAAAGGGAGCTGGGGACATCAGTCACCTCTATCATCCAGGCAGGAGATGCTGGACCTGGAACCAGAGGCACCCCAAGGAACACAAGCATGTGTGGCTTGGTCCCACAGAGTCCACCTGAGGGGCTGAGAGGCAAAACTGGGACTCAAGAGCCAGAACAGAATGATGTTCCTCCCACCACTCTACAGATGCAGACATGTTTTCTAAAGATTTTAATCACAACAAGCCATAAATCCATCGGCTCTGGTCCTCAAGAGCCCATTCAATACTCCAATACTCCAAACGTAGGCCTTTTTTGGCTTCCATTTCCACTAAGGCTACCCCACAACCAGTCACCCTGCTGCGCAGAGAACCATCAGAAGCAACGAGCAACCAGTTCTACAGGGAGCCCAGAGGAGCATCACTGGAGTGACTCCAGGTTGAGTATGGGCCCAGGGCCTTGGCCACCAAGTAAATACTGGGGAGAAGACAGAACTCCGTAAGGATGACAAAGGCAGAGAGGTGTGTCATATCTGCAGTAAGAGCCCTCGCTGAGGCATTACAGAGAGTGGCACACCACTGTGTCCCCCAGCCGGCCTTTAACAGAGACCTGACAGAGCTCACAGACAATGGCCCTGGACAATTCTGCTTTTCATGGGCCCCTTCCTACATAAAAGATAATATTAAGAATCATACTTTCAAATGCATCGGTATAAAGACAATAAATCTGTATGTGTATACTATAACATTTTCTTTGACCTAAAAGGCCAGGGGTTTTTCCTCGATGATTTTAAAAGGAGACCACTAAAAGCATTCACTGTGGGTCCCCAGCACCAGGCCTCCTGTGCCTGATGGATAAGTCCGCCCTGCACATGGGGATTTGATTTTTTTGTTGTGCAATGGAGGAGGGGGTACACAAGAACAGGTAGAAATAAAAATTATCCCGGACTTTCCAGTGGCCATGCTGCTGATTCCCCATCACAAGCTTACTTATGAAAACACAAGTTCCGAGGGGAGTTCCAGATCACATTGAAGGATCACTCCTAAGTGCCTGGCAAAGTCCAGGCTCCGAAGGCGGAAACCCGGCCGCAGCACCAGTCTCTGCCCCAGGAAGCTTGCTTCCTGCTTTCGATGCTTGGCGGACTCCTAGTACCACGGTGGGCCGCCAGTCTCTGAGCTGAGCAGTTCTCAACTGCAACACCTCACTGACAATAAGCAACGCGGCTACCGCTTTCCAGCCGAGGAGCTTCCAGGGCTGAGACGCGGGCACCAAACCACTGCTGAGGGAAAACGTGGGAAACCAGACGCTTCCACGAGCTGATCTCTCGACCCCCGAACTTCAGCCTGACCCCAGCCGCTGGGCAAGGTGGGAGCGCCCCAGGGGCGCAGCTCCTTGGCCAAAGAACTCCCAGGCCCCAGAAGTTAGGTCGGGCCATGGACATCACTCTCGCTTCCGTCATTCTCAAAGCACGCAGCGCTCCACGGAACGCGGATCCAAAGGTAACATCCCTCGAGAACAAAGTTCCAATGATGTACGAGGCGCCCTGAGCCCAGGTAAACTCTCGGCACAGTCCCAGGCGAGGGGCATGGTCCCGGGCAGGGGGCGCGGCGGCTCGCGGCAGGCCTCGCCGGCGCCCTCCTGGGGCTCGGCCCCGCGGGGTGGAGGGACTTCCCGGGCGACCCCGGCCCCGAACATTGCCCGCCCGGCCCCGCCCCGCCCCCACACACCGCCCCCACCGCGCCGCGCCCACCGCGCCGCGCACCTGGCCGCAGCGGCTCGGTGACGGTGAGCACGAGCAGGAAGAGCAGCAAGAAGGCACCGCTGTCTGCCTTGGGCACCATTTATCCTCCGTTCATCGTCCCCGGGGCGGCCGCGTGACCCCGCGGGGAGGCCGGACCGGGCCGGACTGAGGGTCAGGGGACCGTGCCGGGATAAGGGTCAGGGGACCGGGCCGGGCTGAGGGTTAGGGTCCGGGCGCGGAAGGGCGGCGGGAAAAGTCTCCGACTAAGCCGCGGCTAAAATGGGC
Source organism: Lutra lutra (assembly GCF_902655055.1). Classification (NCBI taxonomy): domain Eukaryota; kingdom Metazoa; phylum Chordata; class Mammalia; order Carnivora; family Mustelidae; genus Lutra; species Lutra lutra. The sequence goes on along the minus strand of NC_062289.1, from coordinate 64,458,753 downwards.
CGCGGGATCCCGCGCACTCTCGGCCTCAGTCTCGGGTTCCGACTCCGGCTCCGCGCAAGATGGCGGCCGTCCTGCTCAGCTCCGCGCCGCCCCCCTCCCGCGCCGCCCCCCTCCCGCGCCGCCGGCGCCGGCCAATGAGTGCCGAGGCGGGGGGCGGGGCCTGCACGGTCCCAATGCGTGTGGACTCTTGGCCGGGCGCAGGGCGGAGCCTGGGCGGCTGTACCCGAAAGGGGGGAGGCCCGAGGCTGGGACGGTGGGGGGGCGGGGACAGAGAGGCGGGTGGGCGGGACTATAAGGAGTTAAGTGTGCCATTGGTTAAGCGGAGAGGTGGGACTCGGGGGTGGAGCCTGGGCGGTAGGGCCTACTGAGGGCCGGGATCCCAGGGCACAACGCGCTGGGCAGGGGCGGTGGGGGAGGGGTAACCAGGCCAAGAAGACGGATACAGAAAGGGGCGGGGCGCGGAGAGGCGGGGAGCAGCCCGGGGGGGCGGAGCGTGAAGGAATTGGAGAGGGACCGGGAACCGAGGTGGACAGGGTGAAGCAGGACCCTGGGGCGCGAGAGATCGTCACACCTTGTATACCTGCAGACCCAGGTCCGGTCAGCGGCCCAAGAGTGCTCCCTAAAGTGGTCCTCTAAAGGCAGAACCGCTGCGGAAAAGGGACGAGGAAAACGGGAGAAACCCAGACAAGCTTTGAGGAAGTGGGAAGATGGGGGAATGGAGGATCCACCCTGCAAGGAACAGGCAGGTGTGACTTCACCAGCACACGCTACGGAAAAGGAAATAGCTTAAAGGAGTTTCATACAAGAGGAGCTGACAGGGAAACCCAGATCTTAGACTAGGGAGCAAAGCTGGCCTCTGAAGGAAGAGCCCTGCCTACACAATGTGGAAGGAGGGGGAAGAAATGTTGGGCACAGCTGCTGCCACAGCAGGCCACATCTGCAGGGAGGAAAGGCTCCGGAGACCATGGTCCCAGTGCTGGCCTTACACCTGTCAGGGAATAGATTGTCTGCGGAAGAGAACACAGCAGATGGACTGTCCCACTAGGAGAGGAGCAAGCTGTCCAGTGGAAGGACCACCAGCGACACAGACAAGGCCTAGTACAGGATGTCAAGGCTGGGGAAGAGAGTGAAGATGGGAGCAGAGAAAAGGGGGGGGGGACCCATTTTAGCCTGGCCCACCTCTCACCCCACCAACTTACTCCCCAGGAGCAGTCCTCCCAAGTCCCTTCAAGGCATAATCCTCCTGAATGTCTCAGGATTCTCAGGGTCCCTGAGAGAGGTACCCACTCCCGCTGAGTGGAGAAGGCTAGGCCAGACCTGCCTGCACCTGCTCCCTCCAGGCATGCCTTGTGGCAGGTGCTAGACAAAGGACCTATCACAGCAGAGGGCCCCCCTACTAGCAGAAAGTGGTCCCTGTCCAACACTGCCCTGGCTGCTTGCATTGTCCTCATGGAGCATTCCCAGGAGCAGCTGCTACACTCAGAAGAGACCCAGGCCCAACCTTCAATGTGCCCAGGGAGCCCAGCCAAGGTTACAGGCTGGGCAGACCCCAGGGAGGGAAGTCACAGCTAAGAGCAGATATCTCCACCAGCTGTCCCCTTGCAGAGCCACTGTTAAAGAAGCAGGCCAGCAAAAGTTCAGATGGGGAGGGAGAAACGTGAGAAGTCCAGCCCAACCATGCAGGGAGAAGGCAAAGCCCTGGCTTCTGAAATTGCAGTCACTGCCGGGCCAAGAGTCTTTGCCCCTCCTGAAACACCTCTACCTTTGGCCCTCCTGCACAGCCTGCAGACTGCCTATGTAGACATCACCAAGACCCTCTAGGGCTGAAGGGAGGGAAAAGAGGTCAGGGATATTTTGCCCCAGCTCCCTCCCTGTGGAGTCACTGCCTCTATACCTTCCCAGTTTCCAGTGACCAACCTTCCCTTCTTCCAGGGGTCTGTAACTACCCTTAGGGTACCCTACTGTTAACTCCACTCCCACCTTTGTAAATAAGATGACTTCATTAAACTGTCCTCCGACTGCCCCAACTTGAGTATGTCTTTTGTTTCCTGCGGGACTCAGAATGACCATCCAGCCCAGATTTCCTGAGATGCCCCTTGTTGCAATAATCAACCCCACGAGGAGGCCTGGCTCCTTGTTTGGAAGCACCGGCAGACCAATGTGTTCCCCACAGCCCCCGCCTACCTCAGGTCTCAGCCAAGCGCAAGGCCACTCTCCGCTGGCCTTTGGTCCACTCCAGCCCCCTGGCTGGCCTTCCAGGGTTCCAAGTCCAAGTGGCTAAGGCCAGAGCCTCATTCCCCCAGGGCACTCCTCCTTTATGACTTCACCCACTGAAGTCACCTGGGGGACAATGCTGAACGTTCCACCCCAGAGTCTTGGCCTCTAGGAGGCAGGGACAGCAGGCCCGGCCAGCCCAGAGGACTCTCTGTCCACAGTGTAAATGAGGACGCAGCTGGCCCATGTCCCGCAGGGATGTAGAGGGCAGCCTCAGAGGCACTGGGCGCTCCCGGCACCATGGATGACGCTGCCGTCCTCAAACGACGAGGCTACATCATGGGGATAAATTTGGGAGAGGGCTCGTACGCAAAAGTCAAATCTGCTTACTCTGAGCGCCTGAAGTTCAACGTGGCGGTTAAGATCATCGACCGCAAGAAAGCCCCCACGGACTTCTTGGAGAAATTCCTTCCCCGGGAAATTGAGATTCTGGCCATGCTAAACCACCGCTCCATTGTCAAGACCTATGAGATCTTCGAGACATCAGACGGCAAGGTCTACATCGTCATGGAGCTTGGGGTCCAGGGTGACCTCCTGGAGTTCATTAAAACCCGGGGAGCCCTGCATGAGGACGATGCTCGCAAGAAGTTCCACCAGCTCTCCTCAGCCATCAAGTACTGCCATGACCTGGACGTCGTCCACCGAGATCTCAAGTGCGAGAACCTTCTCCTCGACAAGGACTTCAACATCAAGCTGTCTGACTTCGGCTTCTCCAAGCGCTGCCTGCGGGATGATGGCGGCCGCATCATCCTCAGCAAGACCTTCTGTGGGTCAGCGGCGTATGCAGCCCCCGAGGTGCTACAGGGCATCCCCTACCAGCCCAAGGTGTACGACATCTGGAGCCTGGGCGTGATCCTCTACATCATGGTCTGCGGCTCCATGCCCTATGATGACTCCAACATCAAGAAGATGCTGCGCATCCAGAAGGAGCACCGCGTCAACTTTCCCCGCTCCAAGCACCTGACTGGCGAGTGCAAGGACCTCATCTACCGCATGCTACAGCCGGATGTCAACCGGCGCCTGCACATCGACGAGATCCTCAGCCACTGCTGGGTGCAGCCCAAGGCGCGGGGCCTGTCCTCTACAGCCATCCACAAGGAAGGGGAGAGCTCCCGGGGCGCTGAGCCCTCGCGGACCCCTGAGGCCCCTGACAAAAAGTCTGCCACCAAGCTGGAGCCCCGGGAGGAGGCAGGGCCCGAGACACAGTCCGAGCCAAAACCTGACGAGGAGGAGACTTTGCAAATACCAGTGTCAAGGCAATCGGACACCATGGACCTTAATGGAGAGCTGCCTGGCAGAGTGATAGAGGAAGAGGCCCTCCCACAGCCTTCACAGACACATACCTAGCGAGCCTCTCTTGGCCCAGGGGGCCAGCCGGGAATGAAGCAGAGTTCATGGCTTTAAGCCTGAGCTCCAGAGAAATCAAGGGACAAGGCAGAGAAGGAAGATTGTCCTGGATGAGCCACTATTTTCGTCAGTTTCTTCTTCCCCTCTTTGAACTTGGTAACCCACATGGCTAAAGGAGCAATAAATCACTATATTAGTGCAGACCCCAAGATGAATGTCTTTTCCCTAGCTGACTGTGGTCATCCAGGGAGAGGATCCTATGCTCCCCGCGTTCCCCAACCCCGGCCTCACACTCTCGGATCGGATGGCACCTCATTTCGCCTCTAGTTTGGGAAGATACATCCCCATGTGCCCAGCCTGACTGTGACCTCAGGCCCTGGACCAGAGCAGAAAGCTGAGCAAGGAAGATGCTCTTTCAAGAGGGAGGCCATGAGTGTGGTGCTGGGGAGCGGAAGGGGGCACGGAGAGGATAGGACCAAGAAGGGCAAGGCGGCAAGGGGGCTGCCTGCAGCAGAGGGGCAGGAGATGGGGCTCCTCTGGAGCTGAGGCTGAGGATCTGGGCCCTCAACATCTCAGTGCCACTGCCTCCCCAAGGCTGCTGGTGGGGAGGCGGCCTGCAGGAGGCCAGTAGACCAGTCTCTCAGCCCCTCTTGGGCTCCCCACCCTGGTAGGCAACTCATTTCTTTCATTCTGTCCACCAGGGCTCCCCCATGGCCAGCCAGCACCCAGTTCTGGACACCTCCTGAGTCATCCTGCCCGTAGTCATATCTGCGGCCCACACCCCACCCCGGAATTGGCGCTGGTTAGGGGAGGGACTTCAGGATGGCCCAGCCCCACCCAGCCTATGTGTCCCACAGTCACTGCGTGGTCTCGACCACATCCCCCTCCCCTCAGGTCCCAGTGATGCTCCATGCCAGAGTGGCTAAGCTGACACTGACGGGGAGAGAGGACAGGTGTGCTCACAATGCGTGCCTGTGCCCTGCCGCCATCAGTGTCCTTTAGAGGGAGCAGCCCTGCCTTTAGCATCTCGGGCTGCTGTGCCCTGCGCGGCCCACCCCCATCATTCCCAGGCTGTTCCCCCTCACCTCAGCTGTGGCAGCCCCTTTCTCTTCCTCCTCGGCACTCACTCTGGACAACCTCATGTGGACCTGCAGATTTGACATACCAAGAGGACGAATGCCTTCAGACTTACCCACCCTCTGCCCGTGTTGGTGACTTGGAAAGTCCCCAACCCCAGGCCCCAGGAGAAGTGGGGTCCAGGGAGTGCCCTGGCTTCACTCTCTTTGTGCCCCGGTGCACATCCACTCCCCATCTCTGCTTGGCTCCCACCCTCCCCACAGCCTCCGTCATACATTCTATGTCTTCCCATCTCCATGTTCCTGGGTGTCTGTCATGAACCCACAGCACAGCGACCTCCCAGGCCTCGACCTGCCCCATGATTCCCCCAGTGGCCAGCGCCTCCCTCCTGCACACAGTCCAGATCCCATGGCCCTCGGGAAGGATCCCAGTGCCTGGCCTTGGCATCCCGAGTCTGGCCTCCTCCTGACCTCCCACCCCCCCTCCCTCATCCCCACACCCCCAGATACACGTCCCATAATTGTGTTTGTAGATCCTTCCCTGTAGATCTTACCCATGTCTCCAGGATTAGCCGAGGGGCTGTGGCCTCCACAAAGCCTTCTAAGCTCAGCAGCCTATCACTCTAAGCTCCTCTGGGGCAGGCCTGTGAGTGCTGAGGTCCAGGCGCAGAACCGACCCTGGGCAATACTGGGGGAGCCACCCAATTTCCCCCCAGAGACCCCAGGAACCCAGCATCAAGCAGATTATCCAGTAGCAGAGTAAAATTCCAGAGCACACAGGGTTAGCTGGAATGAGGACATCCTGAGGACAAGCTTGTGAACCTCCTCGCCTTGGTCATCTGTGGCTTGTTGTGGTCATCAGGGTAGTGGGCAATGAGCAGCAAGGGGGCCTGGGAGCAACTCTCTACAGCCTAGCCAGAACACAAGACTGGGCAGGAGGGGCCCCATGGAGGAGCATCTACTGTGTGCTTTACAAGTAGAGAGACGGCTCAGAGAGGGTGGGCAACTGCCTGAGATCACACAGCACAGAGTAGTGGCCCAGGTGACTAAAGCCCACTCCTCCCCAGGTGGCCTCATGTTCCGGGCCACTCCCAGGGTCAGCCCTGGATCAGACCCCTTCGATGATCCTCCCTAAGGCTTTAGGATCAAGACCCTCACCATGGCCTCCAGGGTCTGCAGGGCTCCCTCCCTTCCCTGCACATTCCCACCATTCTGTGTCCTTTCAAGCCATCATGAGCTCTAGCAGGTCCTCGTCCCCCTCCATGTAGCAAACTCCTCAGACCTCAGCCCTCCCAGCCTCCCTAAATCCAGTCCCAGTTTTTCCCTCACAGCCCCGTGTTCCCGTGCCAAAGGTTGCTGCCACTGGGCATTTGAGTGGTTGGTGTGACATGGAAGCTCCCTGTCCTCTGGGCTTCAGGAAGGCATGGGTCCTGTCTAGTTCATCAGACAATCCCAGCATCTGGAACCAACCCTCAAATGCCTATAGGGTGAGTGGAGAAATGGAGGAAACTGAAACTCTGAGGGAAGTGGCCTTGCCAGAGTCCCCAGTTCTCCCACGCACAGGGCTACAAGCTGGGAGTAGCCCCTGGAGGTTGCAGGTCCAGTGGAACACTTCCCCGCCGGAATGCACCAGGAGGGCCTGCCTTGGTGTGGGTGTGCTGGGTGAAGCCACCTGCTCCCTGCCCCAGAGGTTCAGCTCGTACCTCCTCCCCCCCACCCCCCACCCCGGGCCCCTGGGAGCCAAAGAAGTCACACGGCCCTGGGCGAGGGCATAATATGAGGAAGCAGAATCCACAAAAAAAGGGGGAAACGGGTGGGTCAGCAGAGTCAGCTAAAAAGGCCGACATGCAGGGGGTGCCCCAGATAGAATATTCGGGAGTGCAGGAGAAGGGCCGAGGAGACTGTCATGCTCCTGGGTCCTGGCCTGCAAGTCCTCCTAGCCAACCCCTCCCAGGAGGCAAAGGTTCTGGTCATTGCTGCCAAAGACATCCCAGGAGAGAGCAGGCATCAAGCCAAAGCCACTGCAACAGAAGCCCCAGAGAGCAGGGAGCAGGCCTCAGGGAGGCTGTGGCTGCTGGGGGGCTGGACGCCGGCCACCCCGCCCTGGAGAGCTTCCACATGAACCTCCAGATGCAGGGAGCTCCCCGTGTGCCCCAGGTGGGTCTGTACATCTGCCTGGCGTGTCCTGCCCCTCATCAACCTGGCGGGGCCCTACAGATCCTCTGCACACTGGCCCCTCCATCCCCTCCTCTCCCGACCACCCACACAGAGGCAGGCCTCCTCCTCCTCCCCCTCTCCCCTGAACACAGAGCACATGGCATGCCCACGTGTGGCTACAGGATGCCTGTGAAGGAGAACAAAGGAGCAGCAGGGCTTCCCGAGCACCTAAGGAGACACACACAAGATGCCACATTCCCCAAAGCAAAAACAAAAGGGTTTTCATGTTGCTTTCTGGTGCAAATGATAGCTTGAGAGATGTAAATCCCAGAGGTCCACCAGGCCACATGCCCACTCCTCACAAAGGTCTAGAGTGACATAATTCAGGACCTCCGTTCCCCCCCCGCCCCGCCCCGTCCCCGAGCCTGATCTTACAAGGACCCTCATCACCAAAGCTCTGGCCAAGGCCCTGCCCACTCAGGGGTCAGCGCACCAAACCCTCTGTCTCCCTCTGCCGCTCAGTCCCTGCAGGTCCACCCTGAGCCAGCCTCCTCTCATGTGGTCAAAGGCACTGGCCTCCACTCCCCCTGAAGCCCATTCTCTAGACACTCTGCCAGGGACCATCTTAAAATGTGACTTGGATCCTGGCTCTTCCGGCCCCCTGAAATGGCTGCTCGCCACTTCCCTTCTCCTCCACCCTCCCTCCACACAGTAAGACTGAGCAATTCTCAGAACACGCTATCACCTCTCCCAGGCTCTTCTCTGCCTGGATGCCTCACCACCTTCTCTATCTGACTGAGGCCTTGCCTGGCCTCCAGGCAGGCCCCAGACCTTGGAACACGCATCTGCCAGTCTAGGGCCCAGGGCCCTGCTGGCCCTCCCAGCCCACACACGCCCTGCCTGCCACAGTGGCACTCCTCTGCCCAGCCTTCCACCCCGAATAGGAGCTGCTCTCATTCACAAGGCTGGCCAGACCAGCGCCATTCCTCTCAGGCACTACCAGCTCCAAGGACACAAGTCCTAGAGAGGGTTTTCTTCACACTCCAGAGCAGCTGCGGGCCATCAGCCCTAGGGGGACATGGGCCAATGCAGGGTCAATCCACACAGACAGGAGAAGGAAATGGGCATGGGGCCGGCACTCTTGCTTGACCTGGGTGGCCCTTCCTTGGGCCTGACTCATGACAAGGAAACCGCATCGAGGAGGAGCAGGGAGGGTTACCGCAGTCCTGGGTGCCGTCTTCCTTCTAGCGGGTGGGGAGTGGGCACTCCTGCTAGGCCAACCTGGCTTCCAGGGTTCCAGGGGCCCCGGTTCCCCCAGCTCAGTCCCTACTCCCGGCAGGCTGGCTTTATGACTTCACATGCTGAAGTCACGCGGGGACAATGCTGAGCGTTCCACCCCTCCAAGTCCAGGCCCAGCCCAGCCAGACGGCTCCCCACAGTGTAAATGAGGACAATGCCCGCTGGACCACAGGGGGAGGGGATGTAGAGCGCAGCGCCGCCAGCCGCTCCTGGCACCATGGACGATGCCGCAGTCCTAAGGAAGAAGGGTTACATCGTGGGCATCAATCTTGGCAAGGGGTCGTATGCGAAAGTCAAATCTGCCTACTCTGAGCGCCTGAAGTTCAACGTGGCAGTCAAGATCATCGACCGCAAGAAGACGCCCACCGACTTTGTGGAGAGATTCCTTCCTCGGGAGATGGACATCCTGGCAACCGTCAACCACCGCTCCATCATCAAGACCTACGAGATCTTTGAGACCTCTGATGGGCGCATCTATATCGTCATGGAGCTCGGGGTCCAGGGTGACCTCCTTGAGTTCATCAAGTGTCGGGGAGCCCTGCACGAGGACGTGGCTCGTAAGATGTTCCGCCAGCTCTCCTCAGCCGTCAAGTACTGCCACGACCTGGACGTCGTCCACCGAGATCTCAAGTGCGAGAACCTTCTCCTCGACAAGGACTTCAACATCAAGCTGTCTGACTTCGGCTTCTCCAAGCGCTGCCTGCGGGACGGCAGCGGCCGCATCATCCTCAGCAAGACCTTCTGCGGGTCGGCGGCGTACGCGGCCCCTGAGGTGCTGCAGGGCATCCCCTACCAGCCCAAGGTGTACGACATCTGGAGCCTGGGCGTGATCCTCTACATCATGGTCTGCGGCTCCATGCCCTACGACGACTCCGACATCAAGAAGATGCTGCGCATCCAGAAGGAGCACCGCGTGGACTTCCCCCGCTCCAAGAACCTGACTGGCGAGTGCAAGGACCTCATCTACCGCATCCTGCAGCCGGACGTCAACCGGCGGCTGCACATCGACGAGATCCTCAGCCACTCCTGGCTGCAGCCACCCAAGCCCAAAGCCATGTCTTCGGCCTCCTTCAAGAGGGAGGGTGAGGGCAAGTACCGGGCCGAATGCAAACTGGACACCCGGCCGGGCTCACGGCCTGAACACCGGCCTGAGCACCGGCCGGACCATAAGCTGGGGGCCAAAACCCAGCACCGGCTGCTGGTGGTGCCTGAGAACGAGGACAAGATGGAGGACAGGCTGGCCGAGTCCTCCAAGGCAAAAGATCATCATGGCACCGGAGCTGAGGTGGGGAAAGCGAGCACCTAGCGGTGCGGAGGGCCCGGGGGGCGTGGTGCGTGGTGCGCGCCCACATAAACTAAATAGGCAGTAGGAGCTGAAGAAGGCACAGGTGCAAGGAACAAGTAAAATCCGTCAATTAAACCACTATTTTGATTACGTTCTATTAGCTTTCTTCCACTTAGTAGCAAAGACATTAATTACTGACCACCAAATAAACCACAAAGTGTGTACAAGCATTAAGAGTGCCCCGTGAGGAGTCTTTTTCTCTAGGACTCAGCCAACCACCCCTCCTGCGGCGTGGGGGTCTCCAGCACAGGGGCGCAGGGCCTGGTGCTTGGGCACAGGCAGACTCATTGCGAGGCCCTGTGGGCAAGAAGACCTAAGCCGCAGCCCACAGCCAGGCCCCCACCATCTCCCTCTGACCCACCCCGGACCCAGCACCTCCAGGGTTGGCCGGCTGCATGTGTCTGTCTGGCTCAGGCCCAGCACAGCCCACCCTGACCTCGGCACCATCCCACTCCCTCAGACTGACCCTTTCTCCATATATTCCGCTCCCTCCATTCCTGTGGTTGAGATCAGTGACCTTGGCCCCTTGAGTGCCCTTTCATTTGCCAGAACAGTCCCGGCCCAGACATCTCAGCCACACCCTCCTTAGCCCTCCCTATCCACCCCATACACCAGCCAGTGTTCAGGGGCGGCCAGTGCTTGGCCTTTAAGTGGCCTTCCCTAGACAGCATCTCCCTCTGCATCTCCCACCCACTCAGACCTGTCTGCCTCCATGCCGCTGTGGTCCACCCCTCCCCCTCCCTATGGGGTAAAAGCACCAATGGCCATACTTTCCTGACCCCCTGGGCAGTCCTGGTGCAGTCCCAGCCCCCTTGGTGAGTTACAGGGCTTGGCCCCCTGGAAACGGGCAGGAACTGACGGTCGAGTGCAGACTAGTGGGTGCCTAGGCAGGCGACTGGCCCCAGCAAACCTCCAGGGAACACACCACTCACGAAGGCAGCAAGGACCCATGCAGGACAACCCAAGACCATGGCCCAGGCAGGGCTGGGTATGCTCAAAAGAAGAAAGACTCTGGTCCGAGCAGATTCCAGGCTGTCTCCTTGAGCTGTGCAAGCCCCTTAGAGAGCATGACCTGACCCCACTTAAGACCTGAACAGACCCATCTGGGAGCCAGCTTGGACTTCCCACCTCCAGGTGAAGCAGCTGGCCCAGGCCTCCTGGGGCACCAAAGCCCTCAAGGTCACAGGCAAGTGTGGCCTGTGGCCTGTGGTGCACATGGCACTCTCGGGTCTGCGTGGAGCCTGGCCCCATTGCTCTTTGACAGTATGGCCTGGGTTACTGTTACTCACAACTCCTGTTCGTGACTCAACAGTGTATGAAGGTGGTGCCTGGAGCACTAGGACAGGGAAGGGCAGGAAGAGAAGACAGTCCTGACCCCCTGAGCTGGAGACCAAGTGCTTGGAGAAGGTGACATTGAGGCCACTTTCAAAGTGACCACATGGTCTGACACGTAGGACCCACGCAACTCTGTCACCAGCAAACCATGCAGGCCAGGCCCAGCTGAGGCTGCAAACCTGGACCCAGAGCCCCAGGGGAACCTGAGGGGCCCAACTTTCAAGGACTCTCTCCTTCCCTCAGGGGGAAAGAACTTGGGGAGCATGGCCCAACGAGCTGTGAGCTCAGTGTGGAAGGCAGGTTCCAAGCTCTAGAGGGGCCACAGAAAGCAATGCAAGGAGTGGCGGGAAAGGCCAGAGACCCTGAATTTCCAAGTTCACCTCACCCAGAAGCTTCCTCCCAGGGAGGCCTGCAGTCCTGAGACCACGATGTGGTACAGGGGGTCTCCAGCATAGGGGGAAGGGGGCCTAAGGGCCACGCAGAGTGGGCCAGAGAGATAGGTCCTGCCAGACTGTGCTAGGTGCTCTTTAATGATGGCTAGACAGAAAGAGGCAGGGGTCTGATAGAAAACAGTTATCTGCCAGACCCTGGGATACATCCCAAGGGCCGTGGGGCAAGTCTCATGCCAGCCTGCCTGAGGCACAGCATCTTTTCAGTGGCTCCTGGGACAGTCAGTCACCATTTCTGGCCCGGGCCCGGGTCCCCAGAAGGCTGGAGTCCTCTGCTGAGTGGGCAGCTGCCCCGCAGGCTCCACGAAGCTCCCACAGGCCCGACCCGGGCCTGGCTCTAGAAGAAGTCTGAGGCCTTGCGCCGGGCAGGGAGCTGCAGCAGGTTGTCCGTGATGGAGGCTGGGTCCTGGCTGAGGGGGGTGCGTGCCGCAGAGCCAGGAGCCGGTGTGCTCGTGGGGGTCTGAGGCCCACCAGCTGGGGTCTTGAGGTGGGTCGAGCGTGCTGGAGACGGGGTATAGCTGGCCCGCAGGGCCCGGTCTGTGTACTTGCTGGCTGTCCTGCTTACAAGGCGCTGCAGGGCTGGGGACATGGCTGGGCTCAGGCCTTTGGGAGTGAGGCTGGGGTGGAAAGGGGGGGGAGAGAGGCACCATTAGGCTCCACCGGGCACTGCCAGCAGCAGGGTTTCCCATGGCCCCACAAACACTCGTGGGAGATGCACGGTCATTATGAGCTGAGGACACCCAATGGCCTAGTACATAGCTGTGTAGCCAAACTTAAGGTCAAGTTGTGGAGCTGCCCTTGGACGTGGGACTGCGATGGACCCTAGCTCTCTCCAAGGAGAACGATCCACCTGTTTCCACAGGGCTGACAGGAGCTCACAGAGGGATAAGGAGCCCAAAGGTGCCTCTTGGGGATGTGCTGAGGAAGCAGCTGAAGAAGGAAAAGACGAAGAGGGGCCCTGCATCCTGGCTCATACAGGCCGTGCCCGTACCAGCGGAGGTGCCACAGGACCCACCCCAGAGCCCCCAGGCCTGCCTGCACACCGTGCATCCACACAGCAGAGGCCGTGGCCAAGTGGGAATAGGGAGAGACCCCCCCGCCCCGCCCACCCCATGCAGGTCAGGCACCCCTCACCTGGCCAAGTTCTCCGTCACTCTCCTCAAGGCCTCCTGCTTCTTGGCCCGGTTCTTGGCGGCGGCCTCGTTGGCCATCTTCAGCCCCAGCCGTTCCCTGCGGCCGGGCTCCAGGATCTACAAGGCAGCAAGTGTGTGGCTGGCCTGCCATCAAGCCAGCCAGCCCCTTGGTGCTGGGGCACCTGCCTCTTTCCCATGGTGCCCTGTGATCCTCACAGCTCACTGCTGTCTCCCTAAAAGCCCCCGAAAGCTGCTGACCAGCTCGCCTGAACTGCCCACCCGCCAAAGGCCCAGGCCTCCCACCTGTCGTCACGGTTCCCTGAAAGCCAGCGGTGCAGACTTAGGAACCTCCAATGGTCTTTTAGGAAAGAAGGGGGTCTTGTTTGAATCTGCTTCCCTCTGATTACTGGATTAAACCCTTTGTTGACTTTAACCCCCCACTGACCTTCTGTATTTCTTCCCAGAACTTCCCAAAATTGATCTTGTCCTATTTTTCTATTTGAGTGCTAGTTTGTTTCCTTACAGTTTTCCCCCATCAGTTCTGTAAAGCTCTGCCATACAAACGCCTTCTGTTACTCGCTTTCATGTTTACTTACCATGTTTTTTGGGGGTTTTTTGGCTGTACTTAAGTCTACCACTGTGTATAGTATTATCCGCCCACCCCACCCCCGGCCTTCGTGACCCTCCCTCTTTGGTTTACTCCCTCCTACCTTCACACCAGATTAAGCATTGACTATTTTCCTCTCATTGTTCACGTGTATTGTTTTCTGCACTTAACTCTCCCACTTGGGGAACTCGTTCTGCGATACACATCAGGCACTTTGTGTCTGATTACAGTCTACTGCTCAGCACGATTTGAACTGTCGTCGCTCACATACCCTGAATTTGGATTTGGACGGATGTTTGTTCAGAAGCTCTTCCCTGCTGCCCAGTAGGCACCGGGACCAGGGCAGCCTCCTGCAGCCCCATGCCTCTGGTGCACCGCCTCTCTCTGGTTTTTCTTGGTCATTCTCGTGTCCAAGACAAATGTAAGAACCAACATGCCAAAATGATTTGCACATGTTCTGTGTGGACATGCGTTCCCTCTCGAAATGAGAGCAGTGCTACACCAGGGAGGCCTGTGGCGTGGCCCACACCCTCCGACTTTCCTTCTGCGAGCCCGCAGCACTAGCCTATGGTTTCCTTACGAAAGCCAAGGTGCTGCTGGTTGTCCTCAATTTCTGCTGCTACAGTCGGCGAGATCTCTTTCTCTGTTGCGTTTCAAACTACATAATGCAAGTGTTTAGAGGGACTGGTTCAAGACAGCCTCGAACCCAGCTCCCTAAGCAGCAGACCGACGTTAATTCCAGGTTTCATGCCTGACCCTTTGGGATTTCAGAGCAGGTGACGTAACCCCACGCCCTTTGCTCTCAGCAACACTGCCCTCTGCCTGCTGCCATCTCCTGGCGTTCCAGGCTGGGACTGCTGGCCCAGCACCCTGAAAACAGGACCACATGCTCCCAGCGTCCAGCAACTTCTCTTCCACCTCGTTCCAAACTATGCCAGCCACTCAGTTTCCCCAACAAGCTGTGTGCAAACCAGAGTGCCTTGCCTTCTCAAAGCCTCTCTGGGGCCATCCTAGGCCACCCCATCTCCACCAACCACCTGGCACACAGCTTCCCTGCCCTACCTGCTCCAGGCCTCACGACCCCACACTCTTGAAGATTCTACAAGACTGCTGCCTCCTGGTGCTTGCCCTCCTGTAACCAGAGGCCGTCCTCTGCCAGCACGCGAATCTTCAGAGGACACAAAGCACAGCCCACAGAACACTGGAGTTCTGAGGCCCTTCCCGGCCCGACCCTGCAGGCTCACAGGGTTGTGGCTCTGGTGCCCTCGCCCCACACCTGTCCTCAGTGCCCTGGTCTTCTTCAGAAGTGCAGCGACACACAGGTGTGCAGCCTGGAGCATAGCTCAGCCCTTCTGTTGCTTCTGCTTTGACCAGTGGCAGCTAGACCATTCTTTGTGCATCAAGGCACAAGTGCTCCAAAGACTGTCTACCCAGGGTCCCATGTGGGGACCACTGTGACCCACCTTGACCCACCTTGAAGGCTGGCCCTGGCGTCCTGTCCACATAGGGGGTTTCAGATCCCTCAACTCTCAAGGGAGTATTTTCAACCTCCCCCCATGTCATCAGCGGCGACTCGTTCACACCTGCAGATGGAGAGCTCGGTTACCTCAGGCCAGGGGACACAGGTGGAGGCACCGCCAGGCCCTCCCTCCTGTGACAGCCAGCTCCCACCATGCATGTCCCAGCTAACCAACATGAAGGCTGGCAGTTGGCCCACTCTCCTTCCCCGGAACTCTGGAACCCCTGCTCCTCTGCCCGCTGAGAGGACAACACCAAGACCACTTTAGGCCCAGGATGGGCCCAGGCCCTGATAGCTATAGGGCTTAGCCTAGGAAGGGGGCTCCCCAGAGAAGATGGGCTGGGTCAGCTAGGCTCCCATCCTAGCACATGGCCACCAGGGCCTACTGGAGGTTGCTATGGCACCCCACCCCAAAGGAGGGGACATTTGAAGGTTTTCAGAGCACCCAAATCTGCCAGGACCCTGGGCAAACCTGTAGTGCCTCCGTATACCCTGGCCTGTATCATAGGAACCAGCAGCCCAGAACACAGAGAGGCCAGTGCTTGGGGTGGAGGGTGGGAAAGGACACCACGTGCATCACTGCACCGTGAGATTGTCCCCCAAGATTCATAAACCTCCTGTATGAACACATGCAGGGCTGGGGCCCGGAGCCTCTTCCCTATGCCCCTATGCCCAGCCTCCCCCTGTGCCCTTCGGCATGCTCACCACAGCCTATCTGTCGAGCAGAGCTCCAACACCCCTGGTTCTCAGCAAAACCAGTCTGTCCTGCCAAGCTTAGGGCAAGGCAGGAAGACCGCTAGGCTCAATGGACTGGGTCCCGTGTATCTCAGGTCAGTTCACCTGAGCATTCAGCCCACCCACACCTCCGTGCAGCCCTGTCATTGCACAGGTGGGTCACAGGGTCTCTGAGTTACACAAAGCATGCGGCAGACTTGGAGAAGAGTCAACAGGGCCCAGAGCCACCTGAGCAGCCCACCTCCCAACAGGCAGTCCTATCAGGACTATCGGGGGGCCAGCCTGCCAGCGGGTTCACTTCTTACCAGGAGCAGGAGAGGGGGTTGCAACAAATCCGAATCCGCCCACTCGTGGGGAATCCTGGGGGATCAGCTCCTTGCCATCAGGGCCTACCTTGCCCTGTTTGTGCTGGAACAAACAAGAGAGACTAGTGTCAGGGAGGCCCAAGC
The DNA here is from genome assembly GCF_902655055.1 of Lutra lutra. Classification (NCBI taxonomy): domain Eukaryota; kingdom Metazoa; phylum Chordata; class Mammalia; order Carnivora; family Mustelidae; genus Lutra; species Lutra lutra. The sequence goes on along the minus strand of NC_062289.1, from coordinate 64,443,028 downwards.
CTGCCCTTCCCAGCTAGCTGGTGGACAAATGCACAGGAACATGCTGGCAATGCTTCCCCTCCTTGGGGCAATCCTAGAGTTCAGGGGTTGACACACCTCCCCTTTGGAGAAAGAGAGGAAGAACTCCAGCCCCTGCAAAGACTTTGAGGACCTGTCAGAGTAGGCATCAGAGCGAGGGAAGCTCCCCCTCCTTCCATTCAGGGCAGGGCCGGGCCAGGGTCCTTGGCCTCAGTACACACGCACACAAGCTGCTTTCAGCAGCTACTGACTCAGGCCTTGACCGGAAGCCACACTAATTACTGGTTTATATGCTCTGACCTTTCCCAGAGGGCATGTGCTGAAGCCTCCAGAATAGTCTCCCCACCTCCTGACTCTCCCACTTCAACCCCATGACCACTGGAGTCGCCAGTGCACCATGACTCCCCAGCTCAGACATCTCTGCTGTCCACCCCACTGAGCCTCACCCTACCCCAGCCTGCTCACACCATCTACCCCTGCCCTACCCACGCACAGGTGTGGGTCTGGCCGGCCTGGGCTGGCTCCCAGTGGCCTCTCTTCTCTCATGTCCTCGTCCCCTAGGAAGCTGGCACTGAACTGACCTACAGAATGTCTCTGGCCAAGAGAGTGCCCCAGTGGAAGCCCATACAGGACAGGAAAAGATTCAGGACCCTGTCACACAGGAGCCCCAAATAGTCACATGCTGCTAGGCTCCACCCAAACCCAAGAACGGTACCAATTTAAGGCTGCCCACAGCCAGCCCCGGCCACTCACCTGGGCGTTGAGGGCGGCAGCCTGCTGCAGTTGGGACCTGCTCAGGGCCTGGCTGAAGGGATCCCTGAGGAAGCGAGTGTTCTTATGCACCACCTGCCTCGGCTTCTTAAACAACTGTTCTTCATCAGGCACGCCTGGCATATCGAGGAGAGGTGGCAAGGTGTCAGAGGGTGGGAGGTGCCCCATCACTGCCCCACACTCAAGGCTTGAGAGAGATGCCCCAGTGAACAGAAGCATGAAGCCAAGCAAAGCGTGGGGCAGCCCCACTCCCTCACTGACAACACACAGACCCTTCTGCCCAGAGGTAGAGCAGGACCCCTCCGAGGCCCAGGGAGCACAGACACACACACCCTGAAGGCCGGATACAAACATGCAGCCCCTCTCCATGCCACCTGCCAGCCCCGCCTGCTCACCCTCAGGGTAGTACATGAGGGAGTTTTTCGCCTTGTACTTCCAGGTCTCCACGCCGGCCTGGCTGCTCTCAATGGCTTGGTGCTCTGCCGACGGAAGTGCAAGGTTATCTTTCTGTCTCTGCATCACAGGGGGAAAGTGAGGGTCAGAGAGGCCCCCAGGCACTGTGCCCTGGGCCCCAGGACTCCCTCTACCCTGACAGAGGATGCCCATACCCCTGCACCCAAGGACACCTTCTCAAACTCCTCCTCGGCCTGGTACAGCCACGTGTGCCGTGCCCGGCTCTTCTCCTTGGCCACCTCCATGATCTCCTGGAAGGAGGCATTGTCCTCACTTGTGTACCGGCTCAGGAAGACATCCAGGCTGGGCAGGGGCTCCTTCTCCTCCTCCTCTCCGGCCTCTCCTGCTCAGGGGCAGAGGTGGGGTGACACAACCACAAGCAGCAATGAACACTTTGTAGTCACTCAGTCCCAGGAACCGTGCTACCCCATAAGCAGGGTTGGAACCCTCACCCTAGTTGTGCATCTGTGGGTGACGGCCCGTGCTACCTGACAACTCCCCACCTGGGGGCAGAATCGCCCCCCACCAATTGCCCAGGGAGCACTCAGGGGCTCTCCTTGCCTGCCGGATGTCAAGTGAAATATATGTCTCGCTCAGGCAGGAAGAGGGACATCTAGGGGTCAGAGACAGGTGGCCATGGTAATCCTTGCCCTGCCACAAGTGGACCGGTCCCTAGGACCTACCTCCAATGCCCCAATCTCTCCCACCATCCCTGGGCTTTCGTTCCCCGCCTGCTCCTCCCCTCCTGGCACCTGTGCTACGGGTGGATGGCTGTCCCCTAAGCCTCCCGACCTGCTAGCAGGCCCAGAGGGCAGGGACCCCAGAGGATCCAGCGCTCCAGATGGAGCCACACAGGCACTGGGCCACAACCCCACCCATCGCACCCAGCACCACAGAAAGGGGGACCCCCACTGAGGTGGTGCCACTGCACTGTGCACGGTGGGACACACTCCAGCTGGGCCATCACAGGGAGAGCCTTGTCTTCCGTTCCACTGGCAGTCTTGACCTCCTACTACCTCCTAGACTGCACAAAGCACAGTGGCTAAAAGCTCAAGACCCAGAGTCAGAAAGATAAGGGCTCAAACCCCGTTCTGATGGTACCTACCACTGAGGTTACTGAAGTGATTCCTAGATTTACCAACAAGCACATTTTTAAAAAACGAAAAAAAAAAAAAAAAAAGAATCTGAAGGTTGGCTGGGTGACTCAGTCGGTTAAACATCTGACTCTCGATTTTGGCTCAGGTCGTGGTCTCAAGGTCATAAGATCGAGCCCCACATTGGGCTCTGCGCTCCACACAGAGTTGGCTTGAGATTCTCTCGCTCCCTCCTCCCCTCCTCCCCACTCACACCTGCGCTTACTCGTTCAAATAAATAAGAGTAAAAATTTGATAAATAAATAACAAGAATCTGTAAGTTGCCTGTGATTCACCTGCCACATCGCAGTGGAGCTGCGATCAAGCTCCACTGGGTCAAGCTTCAAGGACACAACATGATGGACTACAGCATTGCCACAAGCTGGATTCTGAAGCAGAAAATATCTCATCTGCGTGAGCACACAGCGCATCTGCGTGAGCATGCAATAGACTAGAACCCAGTAGAGAACAGCAAGCATCTTGTCTGTCTGGGCACTAATGTTCTACTGACAAGAGTGACCACTGATCATGAGAAAGTCCCATAGCATGTAGCACACTTATGTCCAACAGGGCTCCAAATGCTCTTCCCTAGAAAAAGTCCTTCATAAAGCTGGCTCGTGTCATGACACCCCAATATACATGAAAGACAATATATATGAAAGACAACCTGTTTGTGCTACTCCCACAACATGTCACGTGCTGTCCTAGGTGTGGAATATATACACAGAGGCAAGACAAAGAAGATCTCATGGTGAGGAGGCCATGTCCTACAGGGAGAAAACAAAGCCAGGCAGGAAGGCATGCTGGTGGGGGAGGGAGGGGTCATGAAAGGGTTTCCTGAATGGTAACATCTGAGCAGAGGCCTGAGGGGAGAGAAGGTGTGAGGCATGCAGCTATCCAGGGTAAGTGACTAACTCAGAAGAAACAAGGGCAGAGGTCCGGAGGCCCTAAGATGACAGCAGGAGAGGGGCCCTTCAAGGCATATGAAGCCTACTGGGCAGGGGTTGGCACACAGTGAGCAGGCTGGTGAGAGAGGTGGCAAGATTTCCATTCCACGAGAAGGGCCAGAGGCTCAGAGAACTGCCCCATGCCTGCCTCTCAGACCAGTGCTCTTTGACCCCATGGGCTGCCATTCAGGCCAACAAAGCTCTCTGGGACAAGATGTGATTTGCCTTTGGGTGAGACCCTCAGGGCCACAAAGGATGAGACTCACAGGTAAACCCAACCAGTCACTCACTCACCATCACCCTCCTCCAGGCCTCGGCCCCGGCCCCGGGCCTTGCTGCCCACCACTCCAGTGCCTGTGTGCACATCAGGAGTTTCAAATGTGGCTGGAGTCACATCTAGAAGGAGAAAGGGGGTGGGGATTAGAGCCAGCCTAAGGCATCAGTTCAGCAGGAGTTCCCCTCTCAGCCAACCACTGTCACCCTTACACGGTGGTGGGGGCTCTCGGGACATCTTGCCCAGGGCAGAGCCAAACTTGATGGCAATCTGACGCATCCGTTCCAGGTCTCCATTCTCCTCAGCCTCCAGGTACTCCTTCTGAGCCTGCAGCTTCTCCACATCAGGAAAGAAGTCCCTCTGGATGACTGTCTGGAGCCCCTGTCAGATGTCAATAAATGTCAGAGTTCACATCTGCCTCTTTTCTGCCTCAGTCTACCAATGTACATGCTACGGTCCTTGCCGGGCCCCCAACCTCTGTCCAACCCAGGGATCCCCTGAGCTTAGCTGCACTTTCTAATGAGGATGAGCAACCCCTGTAGTTTTGATGCAACACCTAACTAAACGTTCATCTGGTTTCCACAAAACTTTTCTCTCTCCCACAATTGGTCACTCTCATCTCTCCTGCTGGCTCCATCTCCATACCAGCTGGACCAAGGTGGGTGTTGCCCCTTCATTCCATCCAAGGCCTCCTATTTCCAATGCGAACCCTTTACCTGGATGATTTCAGCCTGTCACCCCCACCAGCAGCACTGGCTGAGATTCCCAAATCTACCTCCAGCCAGACCTTGCTCCTAAGCTGCACATTTGTGCACCCAGTTATCCACTAATGCCATCTGCCTCTCTATCCCAGAGGCCTGCCAAACTTAACAAGTCCAAAACCAAACTGATTTCCTCCAATCTCCCTGCCAGCTCCTCTTCCTGCATGTCTGCTACAGTATTAAGACCAACTTCAAGGATCCTCCGACGCCCACTAATGCAATGGTGCTGACGCAACAACAGACTGTTTCCAAGTCCTCCAGCCTCTGCATTTGCTGTTACGACTCTCCAGAAAGTCCTCTTTGCCACCATCCTCCCACATGCCCATTCACGCTTTAATAAAATACCTTGTTTCCCTGAAACCCCCCGCCTCGACGAACAAAGCCGTCCTCTCTTGCTCCTAACAACACTGATGCTGCCTCGACGAACAAAGCCGTCCTCTCTTGCTCCTAACAACACTGATGCTGCCTCCACCATCAAGGACACCTCTCTGTGCACTGTATTTGTTTGGCTCTCCGACTGTCCACACCCCAAGAGCACGGACTCGGGCCGCTCCACCTCCGCAAGAGTACGAGTGCCACGATCCGAGAGGCAGGACCCAAGAAAAGCGCGAGGCGGGGGAGAGACCCAGAATTCGCTACCGTCGCATCTAGACCTTACCTCGATGTACTCTTCTTCATCCAGAACCCGCTGCTTGCTTGTCGCAGCCCGTACCTCTCCTGCTGCGCGCTTCCTACCGGGCCCGGCCGCGGCTGGGAGCAAGAGAGCCCGGGTTGATGCGCCGGGCGTCTCCATCGCTATCCCAGGATCGCTCGGGTGGCGCAGGTACGTAATAGCGTCGGGAGACAGTAGGGGCGGGACTGTGCCAAATACGCAGGCGCTTGCAAAGTTCACCAATGGGAGAGCCGCGCGTTTGGAGTCCAGCCCGCGCTCCGTAGTAGTGTCACTACCGTCCCTGGCCCTTATGGGATTTGTAGTCTTCGTCGCTCCCCTCTCTGGTCCTGCGAATCTGGACTACAGGCACCAGGGGGCGCTGTGGTAGGCGAAACTAAGGGGCGTGTCGTTCACGCTCAACTTGAAAAATTTTAGCACTGCGAAATTTAAAGGCCTTGGGATTCCAGTTTCTCGCGAATCATTGCGTGTGCTTCGTGTTATTAACAAAAACACATTTTAGCTATATACGCGGTTTCAATATTTTTATTCAAACTTTTATGCAAGGAAAAAACCCTAAGACAATTTCTTTTTGATAGTTACCTAATAAAAGAAAAAAAATATGAGGTCTAATTTAGAAATGTCTGGTTAAAAATTATTCGGTCCCTTTCGACGACTGTGAGGCCGGAAACATTCCGGCCAGGCCGAGGACGTCGAATCTCCCTGTCCTCCTGCCCTTCGACCTTTCCCAGAAGCCCCTCAATAAAATGGTTAAAAAAATTATTCGGTCTCTGGACGCCACAGTGGGTTTCCCAGAAGAGAGGTCTCATTGAAATGGACCAGAAAATTGCCCAACCTTTTTTCCGGCATGATCACTTCTTCCCTAAAAGAGGCTGTGAATTATGTCAAACAAGTTCTGCCCCAGAACAATTTAGTACAATAGGCCAGTCATTCTTTCATTCAGTGGGGAACTCCACAATGATGGTTCTTTTTTTTTTTCCACAATGATGGTTCTTGCCTGTGGAGCTAACAGCTCCATGTCCTGTCGAATGGGGAAGACAGGCACTAGTCAGATCATCCCACAAACAAACATAAAACTGCAGTGAACGGGTACAAAGAAAGAGTTTGTACTAGGGGGCTGTCAGGGGAAGTTTCCCCGGGGTCAGGAAGTGGTTGCAGATCCAGAGAATGGACACTGATCAGGTGGAGGGAAAGAGCAGGTGCACAGGCCTTGCAGAAGGAGGGAGAAGACCTTTGGATATACAGAGTTCAAGGAGTGGTGAGGTGGGAGATGACACCAGAGGGGCAGGGGCCTCATGGGTCACGGCCAGGAGTTTTGTCTTTGGGAACAATGAGAAGCCCTTAGAGAGGCAGGTTCACACTTGTACCCGCCTTTTCTGGGGAGGGAATTGCAGAGGAACCAAAGTGGCTGCATGTGGACAAGACTGGAGGCAGCTTCAGTGGTCAAGGTGAGGGAGGGCAGCCTTTTCCTCAGGTTGCTACAGTTGAACCTGTGGAGAAGATAGCTTCTAGGATGGTTTTTGAAGGTAAATTTGATTTGTTATATGTTAACTAACTTGAATTTAAATAAAACAAAAAAATTGATTTACTGTTGGCCTGGGTACAGTGGGTGGGGGATAGGAGGAGGGAGGTTTGCACGGTGGAAGAGTTTGCAACCGACAAGGTGATTTTGAGATGCTGTGTGCTTCCAGGAGGAGTAGTCAAAGGGACAAGTTGGATGTAATATCTAGTTCAGGGAAGAGGTCTGGGCTGGAGATGTAAATGTGGCAGAGAGCTAGGCATTGGAGCCCGAAGGTGGAAATGATAAAGGGGAGAATGGACAAGAGAGGGGCATGCCTGGGCCCCAGCCTGCAGGACAGCTTTGCCAATGGGCAGCTTGTAGGGGTGAGCCTGCCAAGAAGCAGCTAGAGAGAAAGGAGAGAAAGGAGGACGGTATGCCCACTGGTCCCTTGAAGGTGAGGCTCTGACTGTGGCTGCCTACAAGGACAAAGAGCCAGCTCGCAGCTAGGGTCCCAGAGCCCAGCAAGATGAGGGCATCCCGGGCTGCAGAGATGCTCCGCACGCAGACTGTGCAGTATCCCAGGGCAAAGAGCTTTATGACCCCTAGAAGTGTGCATCCTGAGGGGTGGAGGGGGGTGCCGCTCTCCTGGAGGCCCCCAGCATTGTTGAGAGCAGCCCCGGCTGAGACAAGACGCCTGCTCTGTGTTATCTGAGCTAGCCAGCCTTGGAGAGTCCTAGAGGGCGGTAAACCTGCCTTCTGCACCTTTGATGAATGGACTGTGTCTCCTTTCAGATGCCCCCGGGGCCCATCTCCTCCAGGACCCACAAGGAGACAGAACATGATCCCCAAGCCAGATGATGGTGTTGGATGCCTTGAGCCCACCGTACGGCCCTATTGGAGGAATCAAAGCCTTATTTTCTCACCATCTTTCACCCTGGGGCCAGGATGATGGAGAGGAAAACAGATATCGTCCCAGGCACTGGCAGGGGGCGTGGTGCATCGGCCCCATCAAACTTCCTCTTGCCCCTACAAGATGGCAGAGAGCAAGGCAGACACGCAACATGGAAATCCCCACCCATGAGCAGTACCTCGAAGCCAGTGCAGACTTCCCAGGGTGCCAGGCCATGATCAGTGGGGTAGTCTGCTGTGGCTGGGGAACACAGAGGACTCACTAGGCTGTGCTCTTCAAGGCGAGATGGCCCTACTCCTTGGGTGAGGGGAATAGGGCCGTGGCGGGCTTCGAACTCTGGTCGGCTTTTGTGCTCTTTGCAGTTGCTTGTTTATTTCCCAGGACCCAGAGAAGGCTCACAGAATTAAGGGGCGGGGCAGGGGCTTCTGGAGGTGACCTCACCTGGCATTTTTACCCTACAGCTCTGGACGCCAAGGCCCTGTGCCCGGTGCACAAGCTGGCAAGTCCAGGATGCACAGAAACCTCCCATGGCCCAGGCAGGGAAAGGAGAGGAGGGAGGCCAGCATACCCCAGGTAGGGAGAGGAAGATTCTGGCCCCTCCTCCCCGGGACAAGGGATGGTTCCTGTCCTGGAGTTGGTGGGGACTTGAGGAAGCAGATCTGCTCTGTACCCTCCTCCCAGCCTCACTGCCCCCCAGGGAATCTTCTCGACCCTAGTCACTGCAGAGGAGAGCACATGGAGATGCTCAGTGTTCCCTCCTTTCCCCGGTGCAGGTGACAAGGCAGATGGGGAGTGGGGGGACACACACTTCAGCAGCCCGCTCCTGCCTTGAGCACTAGCTCCAGAAGCCGGAAGTCCTGCAGACAGATGGGAAGAGGCTGGTGTCCTCTCTCAGCTCGATCTCGGGTAGATCTGTCCTCTCTCCTAGTCGGCCCCCCGAAGACGCGGACAAGACCAGGAATGGCTACCAGGGCCATCAGGAGCTGTCTTTGGGGGCCTTCTTGGCTCCGGGGAGGAGCCTCGAGGTCGCTGACGTGCGCTTCTGGTGTCGCCACTTGGCCCGGCGGTTCTTGAACCAGACCTAAGGAGCAGGAGGGGCCGCTCAGGCCCAGCCCCAGGACCCGCGTCCCCCGGGACCCCCATAGGTGGAGCAGGCCGGAGCTTCCCAGCGGGGATGCGGGCAGACAAGGGCTGAGGGTTAGGTACGCGGCAGCGGCACCCACCATCTCTGAACCGCTGCGGAGGGGGGCTGTGGCTCCGGCCGCGGGACGAGAACCACTTTTCCCACCCGGCCCAGCCGTCTCTCTTCACCCCTTCCAACCCCCAGCCTGCGCCCCGCGGTGCTCCAGATGCCCCTTCTGCAGCTTCGTGCTCTCTCCGAGTTTCCTAAAGTCTGGCGCATGAATGCGCGCCTCATGTATCAGGGAAAACTTAAAAAGTGTAAACCAAAGGAAAACTAGCCTCCCCTCCCGTTCCAGTGGCACTTTCCCGCACGTACCTGTTCCCGCCCGCCCCCCGGAACCGGCCCTGCGCCCCACATTGGTCCTTGGGCCTCTGGGGACATTGCGCCAGGACGATCTTTTCAAAAAAGAAGGAGGAAGGAAGCCAGCCCGCTCGGCCCCGTCTAGTCGTGCGGCGGGCGGGCACCCACCTCCACGCGCTCCTCGCGCAGGCGGATGCGGCCGGCCAGGCGCTCGCGCGTGCCCACGTCGGGGTACTGGTTCTGCACGAATAGCGCCTCCAGCGCCTGCAGCTGCTCCTCGCTGAAGATGGTGCGGTGGCGCCGCGTGCGCCGCTGCGGCCCGGGGCCGCCGGCGCCCGGCAGCGCCCCCGAACCTCCCGTGGGCGCGGCCAAGGGCAAGGGCGCGGCGGGGCCCAGCCTCAGCGGCCACGGCAGGCGCGGGCCTGCGGGGCGAGGGCTTGGTGAGGCGCGGGGCGGGGGCAGAGCTCCTCCCCGACCGCGCCGCACCCTGGAGGACCACCCCCCAGCCCGCGCCCGCGTCCGGCTCCCACTCACCCAGCCCAGCGGCCGGCTCCGGGGGCCCTCGGGGCGCCGCGCGGGGCCCGCAGCAGCAGCAGCAGGCGCAGGGAGCGGCCTCGGGCGCCCCGGGCTCCCCGGGCTCCGTGGGGCTCTGGCGACCGGCGGCCGGCGGCGCGCGGGCGGCCCGTGCCGGGGGGCTCCGCTCTGGCAGGCTGGAGAGGATGTGCTCAATGGAGAAGGGGCAGGGCCGCCCGGGGCCCCTGCGGCTCGCTGCGCCCCCCGCCGCCGCCATGCCCGCCAGGGCCCGGCCGCCGCCGCCGCGGGAATATATACGTCGGGGGGGAGCGCGCTGTAATCCCCGGGCCGAGCGCGGAGTCCACGCGGGCTAATCCCGCGCGCTAATCCCCAACTGCGGCGGCGGGAAATCCTGCTCCGCATCGGCGCGCGGGAGCCAGCCGAGCCGGGGGGAAGGGGCCCCCCTGTAGGAAGCCCTCCGCCCCGCGTTCGTCTTCCTGTCCCTTAAGGGCTGGCAGGACTCGCGGGCAGGAAGATGCCACTGGGAAGGCATGGAGGGCCGCTTCACCCGGCTTTTGGGGCAGTGAGCGGGGGCCACCCGGACTTTTCAGCCCCTTGGTTGCCCTGGCGCCTCCTGGCCCAGCCCCTGGGTACCTTCTCCTGCAGCCACCGCAACCAGGCCTGGCTCCTCGTCCCCGTGGGGCCCCACACAGGTGGATGGGCAAGTCTAGAGAAAGCCACCCAAACTGACAATCTCTTGGCCCCCAAACTGCTGGGCTTTGACCTCAAATGGGACCCAACTCCATTGGCACCCCAACAACCGCGCCGTTCTTTGGCCGCAAATCTCCCACCCATTTCAGAGCCGGGGGTTCTCAGCCTCCTGGAGGAAAATCACAGAAGCAGGACGCTGCCTCTGCTCATCACCAAACCTGAAACCCCATGCGTTGCCTTGTGCCCCCAAGTCTCTACCTTCTCTACTGGATCTACAGGGGAGCCTTCCAGACCCCATCCAAGGCCCCACCCAAGTGCTCTGGAGTGACCCCTCTTCCTGCTTCCTATATGTCCCAGAATCCCCTCAAAACAAAACACAACCCACCACCCACAAAAACCATGAAACACCTCTCCTCTACCCTCACCATAGCCAGGCTTCTCAGGAGCTGACTTGTGTGGGCTCTCCACTCTCTTCAGGCCAGTCCGGCTGGCTACACTCTTCCCACACAGGCCACGCTGCCCAATATTGCCATTGACGGTACTTCGCCAAATTCAATGAAGACTCAAGCTAGTAGCACTGAAGGGCCAGTCAGCCATTTCAGCTCAAGACCCTCTTATCTGGACCTCTGAAAATGATGTCATTGGCTCACAGGAAAGAGCAGGAGACTGTCTGGCTTATATCCCAGACAGTATTTTTTTTAAATATATATTTTAATATATATTTTAAATATATATATATTCATATATATGTATTAAAGATTTTATTTATTTGACAGAGAGATCACAAGTAGGCAGATAGGCGGGCAGAGAGAGAGGGGGAAGCAGGCTCCCCGCCAAGCAGAGAGCCTGATGTAGGGCTCGATCCCAGGACCCTGAGACCATGACTCGAGCAGAAGGCAGAGACCTAACCCACTAGTGCCCCCCCAGTTGTCAATTTCTGGCCACGGGACCTTCCATATGTTCCCTCAGCCTCCTGTGGCTTGGTTTCCCAATCTATAACATAATAATGGCAACCTAACTCAAGAGGACACAACCAGTTACTGTGTGTGAGATGTTAGAACTGGCCTGGGCACGTGGGAGCTCCATGAATGGTAGGTATCATTGTAAGGCAGCATACTCACTGCCCCCTCCTTCTCCTCCCACCTCACACACCCTTGTTCAGACTCCTTTGCTGGTATCTCCACTCTGGTATCAGTGAGGAGACTTTGGACTTTGGGTGACGGAACTTCCCAACTCAACCCCTGTCGAAAGAGTCCTAATAAAGGTGCCCCGAACTTAATCTGAATGCTTGCTTAGTGAAGGAACCATTACTTCTGTGAGTGGCTCGGGCACTCTCAGCCTGCCTCATGGTTGCAAGATGGCTGCCACAGCCCTGTATCTCCCATCTCTTCCCGTATATCCCCTTGGGTGACTGTGGAAACCTCTTCCAGCACAGAACCTCATAGAACCGTGTGCTCACCATTAGATCAGAGAGGCATATGGGGACTGACTACCCATCAAAGTGGGAGTTCTGCCAGGATGGGGGCAAAAGAGTTAGTGGTCAGGAAGATTGTGCCCTCTTCCCCCCAGCCCTGGCAGTTTCTTCATCCCTTTCCATTCCCACCCTGAGTAACCTCCTGCAGCTTGAAGGTTCAGACACCTTCTCTGTGACAATGACTCACAAGCTGATACCACTGGTCTGGCATCTCCCTCTCTTCCAGGCTAGTATTGCCCAAGTGCCTACTCCACTCTCCATTTGGATCACCTAGGAACATCTCCCAGCCACCATGCCCAGGATGGACTTAAGATCCCCTCAAAATCTGCTCCTTGCTGGGTATTCCCCACCTTGATAAATGGTAAATATCTGCCTGGGTCAATACCATCTCTTTACCTGCCCCCCTCTGCATGTGCCCATTTCTTCACCAGTCCCCCATGGTAAGAGGCCCACTCTGGTGCTTTCCAAACATGTCAGGGAATTCCTTGACCCCTCGCCCTCTGAGAGGTGGCATCCAATTCCCTTCCCCTTGAGCATGGCCTGTCCTGATGACTTGCTTCTCACCTCCAGAATGGAGCAGAAGTGACCCTGATTTTTTAAAATTTATTTATTGAGAGAGAGCATGAGCAGGGGAGGGGAGGGGCAGAGGGAGAGGGAGAGAGAGAATTTCAAGCAGACTCCCTGCAGAGCACAGATCGGGAGGCGGGGTACCCATCTCACAACGCTGAGCTCATGACCTGAGCCAAAATCGAGAGTTGGACACCCAACCAACTGAGCCACCTGGGCGTCCCAGGTGACACTGATGCTCGAGGCCAGCTCAGACAGCTTGGAGATACAGCTCCTCTCTCTTTCATCTTGTGATGCTTGCTCTTCGAGCCAACCAGCACACTGCGAGGACCCACCAGCACCCACAGGAAGAGGCATGTGCAGAGGTGTCCCAGCCCGCAGCTCCAGCTGAAGGGCCAGCCAACAGGCAGCAGGGTGAGCAAGGATGCCTTCGGGTGGCTTCTGTCCCAGCTGTCATCAGCTGCAACCACAGGAAAGACCAGACTGGCACCTGTGAGAGGTAACAATAGAGGTGATTGTGTAGGTGATCATAGCACTAAGTTTGAGGGGGGTTGGTTATGTAGCTCTAGATAATAGATGGGTTTGGGTACCAGAATGGGATGTTGCTGGTATGAACCCTAAGTCAAGTGGCTTTGGCTTTGGGACCCGACAGCGAGTGGGAGCTGGAAGAACTCTACTGAGACTGCCAGTGGGGTCTTAGAGGGAAGTGAGAAAAGTCTTCCTTGAAGATGGAGACTGGAGAGCTTTGGTGCAGAGTGGTGAGAAACATGGCAACACTGTCACCTGTAGCAGGTTGGGAGATATGATGCGTCCCCTGTGAGGAAGATGGTCCAGCTGAGGAGATGCCCTGCGGGGCCACAGAAGCAGCTGCCTGCCTGCCTTCGGCTACCGACAGTGAAGAGAGGAGAGAGACCGCTCTGAAAGGAGACGTTCATGCCTAGAAGCCTGCTGACAAGTTAACTATAACACCTGCTGCATGGATGCGTGGTTCCGTTCCTGGGAGCTGCCCTAGAGAAATGAAAACTACTGTTCTCACAAAATGCTGCCCTGCATGTTTAGAGACGTTCTCCTAATCATCACCAAAGCTTGGAAGCAACCCGGATGGCCATCAGCTGTTGAGCAGACCAACACGCCATGGTCCACCCCCCAAGGGAGAGCCCAGGGCGCCAAAGACACATGCAGCAGCCCAGAGCCATCTCAGAAGATTGGACTGAGTGAAAGAAGTCGGTCTCAGAAGACTCCGTACTGTGTTGAGGCCATGTATGTAACACTTTGAAAATGGCAACCGATCTGGGGAACAGATCACTGGTTGGGGTGGGGGAGGAGAAGGAGGGAGTTTTGGGGGGAGTCCCTGAGGGAAGGGGAGAGGAGGAAGAAATGCTAAGGGGGAGGCTGTTTCTTCTCCAGCCCAAGGGGGGTCGGGGCCACCTTCAGTGAGGTCAGGGGGCATAGCCTCTCTTGTGGAGGTGGCTCCCATCCAGCAGAGAAAGGGTCAGTGGTAAATCACCAGCTCACCCCAGGGACGCTTACCCCACCCCTGCCACACTCAGCCCCACATTAAGTCCATTGCTTTCAGATCCCCCAGATTCTGGTTGGGCACAATTTCTGGATGTACATGGGAAAGGAAAGCGAGTGGGATGGACTGTGGCCCCTGTTGCTTAAGTTGGTCCCAGGCCTGTAACCGGGCACCGTCTGTTCCTTCTTCCCCCACCTTTTCTAAATCCCCCACTCCTAGCACTTCTGAAGGTCTGGGTGCCTTGCCTGATGGGTTGGACCCTGATGTGTTGGCCCAGATGCTCCTCCCTGGGGACATGAGCCCCTGGGTCCCATCCCCTCCTCAGGCTGTGCTGGCTGTCATGGCCCATTCACAGTGACATCTGGGCAAGGGAGCACCACAGGACATCCAGTGGGTGGGAATATCAAACATCCTTGTTCCCGGGATCTGGATCCAGTACCCCTGCCTGTAGGGGTACCCCTTTGCCTGGTGGCATAAAGAGCTCAGAGTGACCGGGCAGATGTCCTGGTTTATATCTTGTGCCATTCTTACTGTGCTCCTGGTGAAATTACCCCCCTCTGAGACCCAGAACCTAAAGTTGCAGGAATGAGGACACAAATTCCCTAGTTGGGTCTCTGGGAGTACTGGGGAGCAGGGTGTCCCATCAGGACCCCTGGGTCCCTCATGTCACACTGGATCTCTAGGTGCATCCTCTCCTGACTTCCTTGTCTCTAAACTTCTACTCTTGCTGTGTCCGGAGGCTCCCTAAAGCAACCAGCTCAACTGTTTGCTATGGCAGACAGGGGTGCAAGTCTTCTATTCCCCGGGCACTTTTCCCTCCATATAACATGGGTGACACAGCGCTCTGTAGGAACTTCACCCTTTAGAGGGCTTTCCCCTCACTGCTGGCATTCAGGGCCACCCACAGTGCAGTGAGCGAGGCCACCTGCGGGTGGCAGTCACTTCCTTAGTCAGCCTGCCTGGGTCTAGATTGGCTCAGAGCTGATCCCTGCAATCCCACATGCGTTGTAGGATGTTACCGTTACTGTAAGTCTTCTTCGAGGCTCTGACCAGATCCCACTCTGATGAGTCATTCTGGCCACGTGATCACTGAATAGCCCAGGGTCAGATGCTCAGTTCTTGCTGGGGCCCAGTAACATGCCAGGAGCTGTTTTGTGAATGGTGTGTGGCATTGGCCTCGGTCTAGAACCCTAAGAGTCCTAGGGCAGCTCTCCCACTGGAACCTACCAGAGCCGCCATTCAAAATCTTTCTCTGTCCTGGCATTTGCCATGGGCTCTGCCAGATCACAAGGCCAGGAGCAGAACTGCTTGTACCAAAGCCTAGACCTGCTGCAGACCCCTTTCTACTCTGGGTTCTACATACAGTTGGCATGCTTGGTATCAGTCAATAGACTGCTCATGGCGGTATTCCCAAGTGCAAAAACGCGGCCTCCAAGACCCAAAGAGGAGTCCTGCAGTATATTCTTTTTTAATAGGAGGAGGGGCAGGGCATAATTACTTGTCTTTTACTTTGAGGGAATGTTCTAGCAGGGAACATCTAGCATCGGACCACTGGAGTCCTAGAAACTTTATCTTTTCATTATTGGGTTGTAAGCATTCTTCATATACTCAAGATACGAGTCCTTATCAGACACACAGTGTGCAAAATCTCCCATTCTATAGGTAGTTTTCCATTTTCTTTTTTTTTTTTAAGATTTTTTATTTATTTATTTGACAGAGAGAGATCACAAGCAGACGGAGAGGCAGGCAGAGAGAGAGAGAGAGGGAAGCAGGCTTCTCGCTGAGCAGAGAGCCCGATGTGGGGCTCGATCCCAGGACCCTGAGATCATGACCTGAGCCGAAGGCAGCGGCTTAACCCACTGAGCCACCCAGGCGCCCAGTTTTCCATTTTCTTGATGGTGTTCTTTGAAGCAAAACATTTTAAAATTTGAATAAGTCCAACTTTTTTTTCTTTTTTCTTTTAAGATTTTATTTATTTATTTGACAGAGTGAGACACAGTGAGAGAGGGAACATAAGCAGAGGGAACAGCAGAGGGAGAAGCAGGCTCCTGGCTGAGCAGGGAGCCTGATGTGGGGCTCGATCCCAGGACCCTGGGATTATGACATGAGCTGAAGGCAGACGCTTAACTACTGAGCCGCCCAGGCGCCCCCTTTTAAGTAATCTTTATCCCCAATGTGGAGCTTGAACTCATGACCCTGAGATCAAGAGACTCTTCCAACTGAGCCAGCCAGCCTCCCCTCGAGTGACTTCTCATATATGGTGGGAGGTAAAGGTTAATTAAGTTCATTCTTTTCCATGTGGATACTTAGTCGTCCCAGAATCATTTGTTGAAAAGCTTATTCTTTTGTCCATTACATTGTTTTGCCCCCCGGTTGAAAAAAAATTGACCGGGGCACCTGGGTGGCTCAGTGGGTTAAGCCTCTGCCTTCAGCTCAGGTCATGATCTCTGGATCCTGGGATCGAGCCCCACATCAGGCTCTTTGCTTGGTGGAGAGCCTGCTTCCCTCTCTCTCTCTGCCTGCCTCTCTGCCTACTTGTGATCTCTCTCTGTCAAATAAATAAATAAAATCTTAAAAAAAAAAAAGAAAAGAAATTGACCATAAATGTGAGGACATATTCCTGGATTCTAAATTCTGCCCCATTCATCTACATGTCTATCCTATGGCAATATTCTACGGTCTTGAGAACCATAGCTTTGCAGTCAGTTTTGAGATCAGGGAGTGTGAGCTCTCTAACTTTGTTCTTTTCCAACATTGGTTTTGTTATTCTGGTTCCCATGAATTTCCATGTGAATTTTAGAATGAGCTTTATCAGTTTTGGCAAACAGACCAGGTAGAATTTTGACAAGAATTGTGTTGAAGCTGAATCTACAATTTGGGGATTATTACTATCTTAACATTAATCCTTCCGATCCACAGACATTGGACGTCTTAATTTATTTAGATCTTCTTTAACTTTTTTCCGTAATGTTTTATAATTTTCAGAGTATCCATTTTTCACTTCTTTGTTAATTTTCCTAAGTATTTTATTCTTTTTGGCATTATGGAATAATTGTCTTAATTTCATTTTCCAATTGCTCACTGCAGGACTATAAAACTACAATCGATTTTTTGAGGTGGGGAGGGAGAGAAAGAGAGAGAGGATCCCGAGCAGGCTCCATGCCCAGCAGGGAGCCAGGCATGGAACTGGATCTCATGACCCTGGATCATGACCTGAGCCAAAAATTGAGTCAGATGCTTAACCGACCGAGCCACCCAGGTGCCCCAGAGAAAGTTCAATATTTAAGGAAGATCTATTTATTTACTTTAGAGAGGGGCAGGAGAAGCAGAAGGAGAGAGAGAGAGAGTCTCAAGCAGAATGAGGCGGACAGAGCCCAACACATAGTGGGGATCTATCCCAGAACCCGGAGATCATGGACCGAACTGAAATCAACAGCCGGCACTTAACAGACTGAGCCACAGACAGGTGCCCCAAGAAAGATCACTTTTCTTTCTCCCTTCCC
The DNA here is from genome assembly GCF_902655055.1 of Lutra lutra. Lineage (NCBI taxonomy): Eukaryota > Metazoa > Chordata > Mammalia > Carnivora > Mustelidae > Lutra > Lutra lutra. The sequence goes on along the minus strand of NC_062289.1, from coordinate 64,425,823 downwards.
TCCCTCCCTCCTTCCTCTCTCTCTCTCTCTCTTTCTTTCTGTTTTATCACGAAGGGGTGCTTCTGATCCATCTGGTTTTTGTGGGGGTCAGACTAATGAATTAAATTGGGTTTTACTAGAGATCAGCACCCTGCATCAAGTCGTTAGCCATGACATTGACCTCTGCTGTTCTTCCTGTGAAGCAGCACTGTTTTTTTTTTTTTTCCTTTTTGAAGGGGGCAAGTTCAGGAGCTCTCTCTCACAAATAGGTCTTATTCTAAAGGTCAGAACCACTGGGGGAAGTTCTGCCGCATGCTAAACACGTGTATTGCAATTATACATTCAAAAACTGGAGAAGTTGGGGCACCTGGGTGGCTCAGTCAGTTAAGCGTCTGCCTTCGGCTCAGGTCCTGATCTCAGAGTCCTGGGATCAAGCCCCGCAGGGAGTCATTGGGCTCTCCGCACAGTGGGAAATCTGCCTCTCCCTCTCCTTCTGCGCCTCCCCCGATTGTGTTCTGTCTCTCTCTCGCTCTCAAATAAATTAATTAACTAAATCTTCAAAAAACCCAAAACTGGAGACATAACCGGTGGGTAGGTTAGGAACCTGGCCAGTTTTCCATTTGTTACCCAAATCCTCAACACCCAACTCTGACAGGGAGGCTGTGATGGTATTTTGGGTTCCAGATGTCAGTGTGGAGCTCGTTATAAAGTGACCTGGGTTTTCCCTTTCTCCAGAAAGCAACCGCTTGAGTAAATGGACACAGGTCCTTTCACGGAAGTGTTAGGACATCGCTCCTATGTACGTTGTTCACAGTGTTGCTGGATCCTTCCTCACGTGAAGGAGACTTCAGTAGATGAGGTCCGGGCCTGAGAACTGGCTGGAAATTGGGCGATAGATTGTGGCAGTCCCTTGGGTTCAGTGATCTCCGCCTTTTGTTCTTTTATTGTTTTTATTTTTTTAATGCGGTACAATGTCCATAGCATAGAATTGACCACTGTAATCATTTTCAAGTGCATAATTCTGTGACATTAAGTATATTCATAATGTTGTGTAACTGTCATCACTGTCATTTGTGGCTCTTTCCATCAGCCCAAACAGAAACTCTACACTCATCAAACAATAACTCCCCCTTCCCTCCTACTCCTGGTGCTGCCAACTGAGAGTTCGTTGGTTAGCTGAGTTCCATTGAATGGATATACCACATTTTAAAAATCCATTCATCTGTAGGTTGATATGTGGGTTGCTTCCACCTTTTGACTATTTTAAATATTGTTGCTGTGACGGTGGGTATACAAGTATCTACTTGAGTTCCCACCTTCAATTCTTTGAAGTGGAATTGCTGAGTCATATGGTAATTCCGTTAAGCTTTCTGAGAGACCACTAAATTGTTTTTTCACAATAGCAGCCCCATCTTACACCCCACCAGCAAAAGCACAAGGGGTCCAATTTCTCTACCTCTTTGCCAACGTTTATTTTCTGTTTTTTAAATTTATAGTCATCATGATGGAGTGGTATCCTGTGGTTCTGAATTGCATTTCCCTAGTGATTAATGATGTTGAATGTCTTTTCATGTACTTTTTGGCCATTTGTATGTCTCCTTTGGAGAAATGTCAATTCAAGTCCTTGTTCTTTTTTTTTTAAGATTTTATTTCTTTGAGAGAGAGCAAGAAAGCGAGAGAGCACAAGCAGGGGGAGCTGCAGAGGGAGAGAGAGAAGTAGGCTCCCCCCTGAGCAGGAACCAGATGCGGGGCTCAATCCTACGACCCCAGGATCATGACCTGAGCCGAAGGTAGACCTTTAGCTGACTGAGCCACCCAGGTTCTCCCTGTGTTCATGTTGGAATTGGGTTGTTTTGTTTTTGTTGTTGTTATTATTCTTTTACCCAATATTTCATTATGAAAAAATTCAAACATTCAGAAATTTGAAAGGTCTGTACAGTGAACATCCATACCCTCACTACCTAGATTCTTTTCTTTTTAAAAAAAGATTTTATTTATTATTTATTTATTTGACAGAAGAGATCACAAGTAGGCAGAGGCAGGCAGGGAGAGAGAGGAGGAAGCAGGTTTCCAGTGGAACAGAGAGCCTGATGTGGGGCTCGATCCCAGGACGCTGGGATCATGACCGGAGCCGAAGGCAGAAGCTTTAACCCACTGAGCCACCCAGGCACCCCTGGATTCTTTTTTTTAAAAAAGATTGTATTTTATTTGTTTGACAGAGGGAGAGAATGTGAGAGGGAATACACGCAGGGGGAGTGGGAAATGGAGAAGCAGGCTTCTCACGGAGCAGAGAGCCAGACGTGGGGCTCCATCCCAGGACCCTGTGATCATGACCTGAGCTGAAGGCAGACATGACTGAGCCACCCCAGCGCCCTACTACCTAGATTCTTTGATTAGCATTTTGCTTTATCACTTATGTATGCATCTGTCCATTAGTCCATCTGATATTTTATGCATTCCAAAACAAGTCAGAGACAACAGTACACTTCACATCGAAAATCTTCAGCATGCATATCATTAACTCAAGTTCAATATTTACAAATTAAAGGTTAACATTTACATGCGGAGAATTATACAAATCTTGAATGTGCCATTTTGTGAGCTCTGTTTTTTTTAAAAAACAGCTGTGCTATTCAAACCCTTATCAAGATATAGGATATTCCCATCACCCTGGAAAGTTTCCTCACGTTCCTTGTCAGACAATCACCATCCTCAAGAGGAAAACACTGCTCTGTTTTTCGAAACAGATTAATTTTGCCTGCTCTGAGAGTTCAATGAAATGAACTCCTACCGTATGATCTACTCTTGTACAAAGCTTCTTTTGTTCAGCGTAATATATGTTTACTTTAAAAAAATTATTTATTTGTTTATTTATTTAGTGGGGAGAGAGAGAGAGAGACAGAGCACACAGAGTGAGTGAGAACACGAGTTGTAGGGAGAGGGAGAGGGAGAAACAGACTCACCGCTGAGCAGGAAGCACGATGTGGGGCTCCATTCCAGGACCCTGGGATATGAACTGAGCCAAAGGCTGACGCAGAACCGACTGAGCCACCCAGGCGCCCTATATTTGTTTACTTTTTTTTTTGTAAGATTTTATTTATTTATTTGACAGACAGAGATCACAAGCAGGCAGAGAGGTAGGCAGACAGAGAGGAGGAAGCAGGCTCCCTGCCGAGCAGAGAGCCCGATATGGGGCTCGATCCCAGGACCCTGGGATCATGACCTGAGCCGAAGGCAGAGGCTTTAACCCACTGAGCCACCCAGGCGCCCCTATTTGTTTACTTTTATTTGTATTTATTTTATGCAGAATTTACCCCTGGGCTGTGGTTCTGTTTCTTCTGGGATATCTTTTTCTTCTGTGCAAAGTCCTTTGGTTTAGAAACAGTCTAGTCTTTTGCAGTAAGGAGCGTTTCCGTGTGGAAGGGAGAGCACACAGATGAGTTTAATCTGACCATGAGCCCTGTAAGTTTTACCACATCTTGGGGGCTTTGCTCATCTGCATGTGTTCAATGACCCCCAAATTACGTCTAAACCCTTCGGTTCAGCATTACTTTCTGCCTTTTTAAGCATGGGCAGGAGAAATCCAGCACTCTCTTTGGGCCCTGACGCTATGGCCAGCCCCACTGGGCATGCCTATGTGCTGCACTATTGGAGCCATGGAATGGCCCACGTTGCTTCTGCAAAGTGACATCCTTCAGATACTGGGTGTTTTTTTCAGATATGCATACCCCTGATGGCCTGGGCAGTTTGTTCTTTAAGTGAACACGAAGATTTTGTAGAGTTTTCTGGGACAAGTGAATAGTGAACCATTTTCAGAGATCATTTCAGGCCACTTACAGGAAGAATTCAGGATATTCTTAAGATTCATCCATCTCTGGGGGCGCCTGGGTGGCTCAGTGTGTTAAAGCCTCTGCCTTCGGCTCAGGTAATGATCCCAGGGTCCTGGGATGGAGCCCCACATTGGGCTCTCTGCTCAGCAGGGAGCCTGCTTCCTCCTCTCTCTGACTGCCTCTCTGCCTACTTGTAATCTCTGTCTGTCAAATAAATAAATAAAACCTTTTAAAAAAAAGGATTCATCCATCTCTGGATGCCTGGGTGGCTCAGTCAGTTAAGCGTCTGCCTTCAGCTCAGATCATGATCCCAGGGTCCTGGGATCAAGTCCCACATCAGGCTCCCTGCCTGCTGCTCCCTCTGCTTGTGCACTCACACTCTCTCTCTCTGACAAATATATAAAATCTTACAAAAAGAATTCCTCCATCTCATTGTGTTGTTTTGTGCCAGTCTTAGCCTATCAATAACAAATGTTGTGGTTGGACTAGCCCTTATGGTTCCCCCCCCTTTTTTAAAAGATTTTATTTAGTATTTGAAAGAGAGAGCATGAGAATGGGGAGGGTCAGTAGGAGAAGCAGACTCGCCACCAAGCAGGGAGTCAGACACAGGACTCAATCCTGGGACTCCAGGACCATGACCTGAGCCAAAGGCAGTCGCCCAACCAACTGAGCCACCCAGGCACCCAGCCTTTTATGGTTCTTATAACTGTGATCACAAGACACTTTTCAGCAGTAAACATCAGGAAGCTTTGAAAAATAAAAATGTATTACTTACAGGACCTGAAACTTACACAGCACACCCCGAGCAACACAGCAAGGTCATAGGTAGAGAGAGAGAGAGAGAGAGCACAGACCTGGGGTTTTACTTTTACTGGGGTTAAGGGTGGAAGCCTTAGGTTTCAGGGGCTCAGGCATTTTTTTTTTAAAGATTTATTTATTTATTTGACAGAGAGAAATCACAAGTAAGCAGAGAGGCAGGCAGAGAGAGAGGAGGAAGCAGGCTCCCTGCTGAGCAGAGAGCCCAATGCGGGGCTCGAACCCAGGACCTGGGATCATGACCTGAGCCGAAGGCAGCGGCTTAACCCACTGAGCCACCCAGGCGCCCCATCAGGCATTTTTTTTTAAAAGATTTTATTCATTTATTTGAGAGAGCCCGAGAGAGATAGCAAGAGAGAGATCTCACAAGAGGGTGGAGAGGCAGAAGGAGAGGGAGAAGCAGATTCCCTGCTGAGCAGGGAGCCCAATGATGCAGGACTCTATCCCAAGATCCTGACCTGAGCTGAAGGCAGATGCTTAACCAGCTGAGCCACCCAGACGTCCTCAGGAGCTCAACCTTTATTGTTGAATTTATTTTTTTAAAAGATTTTATTTATTTATTTGACAGACAGAGATCACAAGTAGGCAGAGAGGCAGGCAGAGAGTTGGCAGGGGTGGGGGGAAGCAGGCTCCCTGCTGAGCAGAGAGCTCAATGCGGGGCTCGATCCCAGGACCCTGAGATCATGACCTGAGGTGAAGGCAGAGGCTTAACCCACTGAGCCACCCAGGCGCCCCTTTATTGGTGAATTTAAAATCTAAGAGCAGGAATTTAAAGCATGGCAGGAGAAAAAGACAATAGGCGCAATGGTCATTTATCAAAATCAACCAAGATCTCTAAAATAAAGTAGACTTCCTGGAGGGAGGTGGCCTGGTTCTTAACCTAGTTGTGTGGCTGATAATGTGTTTATTGGAGATAACCATCTCTGAAGGAGATGTCCCCTCCATCAGAGCTTACACCAGGCACTTGGACGACAAAAAAGAAGAAATCCAGCCGTCAGGGCTTACACTATATGTGTGAATCAGAAATGTTTTTTTCTTATCACTGACTAGTATGCCTTTGCTGTGAAGATATTTTCCAGTTTCTTCTAAAATGTTATAATTTTATATTTTGTGTTTAGATCCACAATGGCTCTCAAATTAATTTTCGTGTATGGTCTTAGGCAGGAGTTGAAGCTATTTTTTTTTTCTGTAGAGATATTTTGTTGTTACAGCACCATTTATTGAAATAACTGTCCCTTCCCTGTTACGTTTCACTGGCACCTTGTTTAGGAGTGAATGGCTGGTGGGTCTCTTTCTCGGCTCTCTGTTCTATCCCACTGATCTACTTATTGATCCTTAGACCAGTAGCACAGTGGATTGCTGTAGCTTCACGGAAAGTTCTGAGAAACTTCTCCATAGGTTCTCTAAACTTGTTATTCCTTTTCAAGATTGTTTTGGACCTGCTATTCAGGTCCTTTGTATTCCTATAAAATATTAGAGTTGCCTTGTTCATTTCTTCAGGAAAAGCGGACCAGGATTGTGTTTAGAATTGGATTGAAACCATAGATCAATTTTGGGAGAACTGCTACCTTAAAGAAATTGACCCTCGAAATCTGTGAACTTGGTATCTTGCACTCCATTTATTTAGATCTCCTTTGAGTTCGTGTAGCAATATTTGTAGGTTGCAATGTAGATGTCTTAGAGGTTTGTTGTTAGATTAATTTCTAAATATTTTACGTTTCTTGATGCTATTGTAAATGGAATTGTTTTTAAGTTTTCAATTATTTGTTACTACTATATGGAAATATAGTTAATGTTTGTGTATTAATCACATATCATGACTGTATTAGTTTGCTAGAGCTGCTGTAACAAAATACCACAAACTGGGTTTTGTTAAACAACAGAAATTTATTGTCTCACATTTCTGGGAGCTAGAAGTCTGAAAAAAGGGTGTTAACAGGGCTAGGGTTTCTCTGAAGCCTAAAGAGAATTCTTTCCTTACCTCTTCATAGCTTCTGGAGCTTTGCTGGCAGTAATTGGCAGTCCTTGGCTTGCAGCTGCATAGCTCCAATATTTGCTTTTGTTGTCACATTGCATTCTTCCCATGTGTCTGTTTTCACATGGATGTATTCTTTAAAAAAAAAAAAAAGATTTTATTTATCCATCTGAGAGAGAGAGAATTAGAGAAAACATGAGAAGGGAGAAGGTCAGAGGGAGAAGCAGACTCCACGTGGAGCTGGGAGCCCCATGCAGACTCAATCCCAGGATTTTGGGATCATGGCCTGAGCTGAAGGCAGTTGCTTAACCAACTGAGCCACCCAGGTGCCCGCACATGGATGTACTCTTATGAAGACACCAGTCGTGCTGGATTAGAGGTCCATCCTACTAATTACAAATGCAATGACCTTATTTCCAAAATAAAGTCACATTTTGAAGTACTGGGTATTAGGACTTCAACATATATTGGAAGGAGACATAATCCAACTTTGCTGATTCCATGCATTAACTTATAGACCTCTATAATTTGCTTTTGTAGATACATAGAGGTTCTCTATATAAATGATTATACCATCTAAAATACCATCTGTCTAATTTTACTTATTTTACAATATTATAGCTTTCATTCCTTATAGAATTATCTAGACCTCCAGTACAATGTTGAATAAAAATGGTGAAGTCAAACGTCTTTACCTTGTTCCCAATCTTAGAAGGAAACAGCACAGTGTTTAAGCATTAAGTCTGATGATAGAAGCAGGTTTTTCAGAGACGCAGCAAAGATTTTGAAGCAACTATTAGAACTATGTTCAAGAATGTAAAATAAAATATGCTCGTAATAAATGATAAGATGGGATGTCTCAGCAGAGGAAAAGAAACTTTAAAAAAGAACCAAGTGGAAATTCTAGAATTGAAAAATACAGTATTAAAAATAAAAAATTTATGAGATGGGCTTAACAGTAGAAGGGGGGTGACAGAAAAGTCAATGAAATCAAGATAGACCAATGTAAATTATCCAACCTGGACAATGGAGATAAAAATGGTTGATTAAATAAATGAACAAAATCTCAGGAATCTGAGAGACCCTGCAGTAGTTTGTAAGACATAGCATATGTGTTACTGGAATCCCAGAAAAATTAGAGGGAGAATGGAGGCATGTATTAGTTTCCTATCACAGTTGTAACAAGTTGTCACAAACTTGGTGGTTTAAAATAATACAAATATATTGACTTCCAGTTTTGCAGGTTAGAAGTCTGACATAGGCCACCATGGGGCTAAAAGCAAGGTGTCAGCTGGGATCCATTTCTTTCTGAAAGAAAATCCATTCCTTTGCCTTTTCCAGCTTTTACAGATTGCTTTGGCTCACATGTCATTCCTCATCTTCCAAGACAGCAATACTAGGTCTCCTCCTTCTCACAATTGCATCACTCTTACTTCTTCTGTCCCCTCTTTAACCTTTAAGGGCTCTTGGAATTACACTGGACTCCCTGGAATTCTCCAGGAGAATCTCCTTATCTCAAGGTTCTAACCCTAGTCACAGCTGCCATGTAAAAAAACCATATTTATAGGCTCTGGGGATTAAGGATGTAGACATCTTTGAGAGGATCATTATTCTTCCTACCAAAAGGATAATTATTCTTCCTACCACAGGGAAGAGAAAAATATTTGAAGAAATAATGATTTAGTCTTAAAAACTTTTTTAAATGTTTTATTCGTTTATTTGACAGAGAGAGCACAAGTAGGCAGAGGAAGAGGGAGAAGCAGACTCCCCCTGAGCAGGGAGCCTGATGTAGGGCTCAATCTCAGGACCCTGGAATCATGACCTGAGCCAAGGGCAGATGCTTAACCTACTGAACCATTCAGGTGCCCCAAAGCCTTTTAAAAAATTTAATGAAAGACATGCATTGACAGATTCATTAAGATTGGCATCACCCAAACAATATAAAAACAGAAAACAATGGCTAGACACATCCTAGTCAAACTGAAAGCTGAAAATAAAGAATAAATACTAAAAATAACCAGGGAAACATCACACATTATACACAGGGAAAGGATACAACTGTTAGCTGAGTTTCATCAGAAAAGATTGAAAGACAGGGGTGCCTGGGTGGCTCAGTTGGTTGGGCTGATTCTTGGTTTCAGCTCAGATCATGATCTTATGGTTGGAGGTATTGAGCAGGAAGTCTGCTTAAAGATTCTGTCCCTCTGCTCCCCACCTCACCTCGCACATGTGCGCGCACTCTCTCTCTCTCTCTCTCTCTCAAGTAAGTAAATAAATCTTTTTTTTTTTTTTTTTTTTATTTGACAGAGAGAAATCACAAGTAAGCAGAGAGGCAGGCAGAGAGAGAGAGGAGGAAGCAGACTCCCTGCTGAGCAGAAAGCCCGATGTGGGGCTCGAACCCAGGACCTGGGATCATGACCTGAGCCGAAGGCAGCAGCCCAACCCACTGAGCCACCCAGGCGCCCCATCAAGTAAGTAAATAAATCTTAAGAAAAATTATTGAGGGGCACCTGGGTGGCTCAGTTGTTTAAGTGTTTCCCTTTGGCTCAGGTCGTGATCTCAGGGCTCTGGGATTGAGCCCCACATCGGGCTCCTTGCTCAGCAAGTAGTCTGCTTCTTCCTCTCCCTCTGTCCCCTGCTTGGTCTTGCTTTCTCTCACTCACTGTCTCTCTCAAATAAATAAATAAAATCTTAAAAAAGATGATTTAAAGACAAAATTGAATAGCATCTTTAATGTGCTGGTTGTAGAGAAGGGTCTCACACATCCAGAATTCTATATCCAGCAGAAAATATTCTTCAAGAGTGAGGGTGAAATAAAGATATTTTTTAAATAAACAAAAACTGAGGTGATTAGTTACTCACAGACCTGCACTGCAAGAAATATAAAGCAAGTTCTTTAGGCTGAAGGGAAATTATACGAGCTGGAAACTCAGATCTCCATGAAGAAAAGGAGAACATCAGAAATGCTAAAAATGTGGGTAACTATAAAAGACTATCTTTTTTCATCTTATCTTTAAAAAAAAAAAATAGATGACTAGAGGCACCTGGGTGGCTCAGTCAATTAAGGGTCTGACTTTGGCTTGGGTCATGATCTTGGGGTCCTGGGATTGAGCTCCACATTGGGCTTGACACTCAATGTGCAGTCTGCTTCTCCCTCTCCCTCTGCCCCTTCCCCAGCTCATGCACACACTCTCTCAAATAAATAAATAAATAAAATCTTTTTAAAAATGGATGGCTATAGGGGTGCCTGGGTGGCTCAGTGGGTTGAGCCTCTGCCTTCGGCCTAGGTCATGGTCTCAGGGTCCTGGGATTGAGCCCCACATCGGGCTCTCTGCTCAGCAGAGAGCCTGCTTCCCCCCATCTCTCTTCCTGCCTCTCTGCTTACTTGTGATCTCTGTCTGTCAAATAAATAAAATCTTTAAAAAAAGTATAAAAAATGGATGGCTATAAAACAAATATTATAAATTATCATCTTTGTATTTATAACATATAATCACTATCTCAAAAAGACAAAGGATGTGGCAGCAAATAGAACCAAACAGTTTTTCAATGTTCTTACATTTTACATGAAGTAGTACAATATTAACTGTAATTAGACTGAAAAAAGTTAAGATGATATATTGTAATTCCTATAGCTACCAGTAAAAAGGGGGAGTGGTATAGCTAAAAAGCTAATAAAAAATTAAATGGACTTCTAAAAAAGTTAAAGCGTTGTAAAGTGAGTCAGAGAAGACAGGAAAGGAAGAATACAGGACTAAACATAGGTGGGGCAAACAGAAAACAAACAGCAAAACAACAGACTTAGATTTAACTACCATTAATAATTACATTAATTTAAGGAAAACAAACACTCCAACTAAAAGGAAGACAGTGTCAGACTCAGACTGAATTTAAAAAAAATCAAGACTTAGGGGTGCATGGCTGGCTCAGGTGGAGGAGACTGTGAGCCTTGATCTCTGGGTTGTGAGTTCGAGCCCCTGTTGTGTTTAGAGATTACTTAAAAAAAAAAAAAACCCTTGAGAAATAATTTAAAGGGTGGGGCTCCTGGATGGCTCAGTTGTTGAGTGCCCGACTCTTGGTTTCAGCTCGGGTCATGAACTCAGGGTTGTGAGATAGAGCCCCACGTTGGGCTCCAAGCTCAACAGGGAGTTTGCTTGAGATTATTTCACTCTCCCTCCCACTCCCCCTTACTCATGCATGATCACACACTCCCTCTTCCACCTCTCTGAAGAAAAAATAATCATAATAAATAAATTTTAAAGGGTGCCTGGGTGGCTCAGTCAATTAAGCATCCAACACTTGATCTCAGCTTGGGTCTTGATCTCAGTGTTGTGAGGTTTTTGTTTCTTTCTTTTTTTTTTTTTTTAAGATTTTCTTTCTTTATTTATTTCAGAGAGAGATAGTGAGAGACAGCACAACTTGGGGAGGGACAAAGGGAGAGGGGAAGCAGACTCCCCATTGAGCAGGGAGCCCGCCAATGTGATGTGAGGCTTAATCCCAGGACTCTGGGATCATGACCTGAGCCAAAGGCAGACGCTTAACCGACTGAGCCACCAAGGCGCCCCTCAGCATTGTGAGTTTGGGCCCCGAGTTGTGCTTCATGCTGGGCACAGAACCTACTTAAATCAAAGTTTTTAAAAGCAGCCAGGACTTAACTACATGCTGCTTACAAGAAATGCACTTCAAATGTAGACACTGATGGACTAAAAGTAAAATCATGGGAAAAAAGATATACCATAGAAACAGTAAACTTAGGAAAGCTGGAGCAACTATGTTCACAACAGAAAAATTACACCTCAAGACAAAGACTGTAATGAGGGGTGCCTGGGTGGCTCACTCGTTAAGTGTCTGCCTTCAGCTGACGTTATGATAGCAGGGTCCTGCTATCATAATGGAGTCCCACATCAGGCTTCTTGCTCAGTGGGAAGCTTGCTTCTCCCTCTTCCACTCCCCCTTCTTGTGTTCCCTCTCTCACTGTGTCTCTCTCTGCCAAATAAATAAATAAAATCTTAAAACAAACAAACAAACAAAGACTATTATGAGAAACAAAAAGGGATATTTCCTAATGATAAAAGGGTTTTTAATCAGGAAGATATACAATCCTAAATGTCTATGTGTCTAATTGATTTTCACAAAACATTAAGCCAGAAGTAATGGAATTCATGGGATAAATAGACAAATTGATAAGCAGAGTTAGAGTTCTAACACCTCTCTTACATTAATTAATAGAACAACTAGAATAAGTTAGTAAGGTCATTCATGATCTGAACACCACCACTAACCACCTTGACCTAACTGACATTGACAAAATATTCCACCCAACAATGGAAGAACACATTCTTTCCAAGTCCATGTGGTACAGTCATGAAGATAGATCATACACTGGGCCACAAAACAAGTCTCAATAAATTCCAAAAGTTCGAAATCTTACAGAGTATATAGTCTGCCCAACAATGGGATTAAGTTGGAAAGAGATAAAACCAAAAATATGTAGAAAATCTCCAGATATTTGGACACTAAACAATATACATTTAAATAATTCATGTCAAAAAAGAAACAGAAAAATAAGGAGATATTTCAAATTTTGTGATAAAGTACAATATATCAAAATTTGCAATATGCAAGTGAAGTAATGTTTAGGGGGAAATTAGCTTTAGGGGGGAAACAGTTTTAATAGGAGCTGTTGAAAGCTTTAGAAAAGGAGATATAAAACCCATGACATAAAGTTCTGTGTTAAGTGCCAGTAAAAGAAGATTAAAAAGGGGCACCTGGGTGGCTCAGTGATCTCTGCCTTCAGTTCAAGTGATGATCTCAGGGTCCTGGGATTGAGCCTCTCTGCTTAGCTGGGAAACTGCTTCCCCCTCTCTCTCTGCTGCCTCTCTGTCTACTTGTGATCTCCATCGTCAAATAAATAAATAAAATCTTTTTTAAAGATTATTATTTTAAGATTAAAAATAAAGTAGAAAGAAGAAAATAACAAAAGCAGTAGCTAATAATATATAAAATAAGGAACAATAGAGAAAATTAAAAGCCAATACCTGTCGGGGGCCTGGGTAGCTCAGTTGTTAAGCGTCTGCCTTAGCTAAGGTCATGATCCTAGAGTCCTGGATCAGACAGCCATGCGTTGGGCTCTCTGCTTGGTGGGAAGCCTGCTTCTTCCTCTCCCACTCTCCCTGTTTGTATTCTCTCTCTCTCTCTCTGTCAAATAAATACATAAAATCTTAAAAAAAAAGCCAATACCTGTCTTTTAAAAGATCAACAAAATTGATAAACTATACTCAAACATAAAAATAAAAACAAATTACCCATATCAGGGACAAAAAGGGGATATCACTTGTGCAAACATTAAAAGATAATAAAGAAATAGTATAAACAACTTCATTAATAACCTAGAATTAACCTAGAATTAATTAATATACTTCATGGTAAAATACTGGATAATTTTTCCTAAGATCAGGAATAAGGCAAGGATGTCTATGCTCACCACTTCTACTCAACATGGTCTTAAAAGTTCTGCCTTCAGCTCAGATCATAATCCCAGGGGCCTGGGGTGGAGCCCCACATCAGGCTCCCTCCTCAGTGGAGAGCCTGCTTCTCCCTCTCCTTCTGCCTGCTGTTCTGCCTGCTTGTGCTGTCTCTCTCTCTGTCAAATAAATAAATAAAATCTTAAAAAAAAAAAGTTCTAGCCAGTGGGATAAAGGGGAAAAAAGGACATAAAATGTATAAAGATCAAAAAGAGAAAGGTAGGGGCGCCTGAGTGGCTCAGTGGGTTAAAGCCTCTGCCTTCGGCTCAGGTCATAATCCCGAGGTCCTGGGATTGAGCCCCACATCGGGCTCCCTGCTCGCCGGTGAGCCTGCTTCCCCCTCTCACTCTCTGCCTGCTTCTCTGCCTACTTGTGATCTCTGTCTGTCAAATAAATAAATAAATAAATATTTTTTTTAAAAAAAGGGAAAGGTAACATTGCCTCTATTTGCAGATGACATAATACTTATGGTGGAAATGTAAAAAAGAACAACCACTGTAAAAACAGCATGGCAGGTTCTTATGAAGTTAAACACCCCTTTGGATCCATCCATTCCACTCTCAATTTATCCAAGAGAAGTGAGGATGCAGACTTGTATTTGAATGTTAATAGCATCTTTATTTGTAATAGACTCAAGCAAGAAATGATTCAGTGTCCATCAACAGATGAACTGATAAATGAATTTAGTTAAATACAATGAAAAGAAGACTCAGAAAAGAAAGCTGTTTTGTTTTTGTTTTAAGTAGACTCCACACCCAGCATGGAGCCCAACGTGGGGCTTGAACTCATGACCCTAAGAACAAGACCTGAGCTGAGATCAAGAGCTGGAGGCTTAACCAACAGAGCCACCCAGGTGTCCCAAGAAAACTACAATACAAGCACAACATAGACAAATCTCATAATCATTACTCTGGGTGAAAGATACTAGTTCCCTTCCCCACTAAAAGAATACATACTATATGTATCTTAAAAGTCTATAAAATAAAAGCTAGAGGGGCACCTGGGTGGCTCAGTGGGTTAAAGCCTCTGTCTTTGGCTCAGGTCATGATCCCGAGGTCCTGGGATCGAGCCCCACATTGGGCTCTCTGCTCAGCAGGGAGCCTGCTTCCCTTCCTCTCTCTCTAACTCCCTACTTGTGATCTCTGTCTGTCAAATAAATAAAATCTTAAAAAAAAAAAAAGCTAGAGGGCACCTGGGTGGCTCAGTGGGTTAAAGCCTCTGCCTTTGGCTCAGGTCATGATCCCAGGGTCCTAGGATCGAGTCCTGCATTGGGCTCTCTGCTCAGCAGGGAGCCTGCTTCCTCCTCTCTCTCTCTCTCTCTCTCTCTCTCTCTCTCTGCCTGCCTCTCTGCCTACCTGTGATCTCTGTCTGTCGAATAAATAAAATCTTAAAAAAAAAGCTAGAAACTATTGGGGGTGATGATTTCATGGCTGTATACATATGACAAAACTCAGCAACCTACACACTTTAAATATATGTGGTTTATAGTAGTTTGTACTATAGTTTGCCTCAGTAAAATTGTGTCTCAGTAAAATCATTAAAAAATGCTACTTGCTAATTCCAAAATCTAGGATCATCCTGGGGCTGATCTTCATTGATTGCCTTTCCTCTTATGTATGGGTCATTATTTCCTGTTTCTCCGTATGTCTAGTAATTTTGGATTGTATCCTGGACATTGTGCATGATCTATCATAAAGACTATAGTTTCTGTTATGTTCCTCTGAAGAGTGTTGATTTTTTGTTTTGGTGCAGACAGTTAATCCTGAATGAAAACTGCAAAATTTGTCACTCCAGTAGTGACTCCATGTTTACCAGAAGTGGAACTCTTCTCATTCATTTTAAATATCTTTTGAAGCTTACCTAAGTTGCTAGATACTATTCTTTAAGCCATCCCTATAGATCCTATAGTCTAGGGCTCCTTGGCTATTACTCTCTCTGGCAATCAATAGAATAATCATTTCCACCTTGCTCCTAGTGGTAAATCCACCACCCAGCACCTGCTACTCTGGGATCCTGTCATCTCCTTTCCTACTAGGAAGCCAGTTCTATAATGGCATCTTCTTTCTCACCTCCAGAGGTTAGCAGCAGCTTCTCACAAGTGTCCTCCAGGACCTCCTGAAGATCTGGGGGAGCTCACTGGCAGCTTGTCTTCTAATCATAATCCCAATCAGTATGTTCCTTTTTTGAGTCTCCTGATCTCTTCCTTTCCATGGCTATTCTAGCATCTCTATTTTGTTTGCTGTAGACCATGACTTTTTCCATGCCCTCCCCCCAAGAAGCATATTAGAATAATTTCTTGAGGGTTCCTGCCAGAGTCTCGTGTGTCACAGGAGAATATCCCTATGTTGACCAGCTATTCCTGATCCATCTTTGCATTCCATTTCCTTGATCCATTGCCCTTAGGGTCCACACTAAGGCATCCTCTCCTGGTTCTTGCCGGTTCTGCTCAGACAAACCCACAGTTCCCTTGGACACCACCCATGCCCTCCCAGTGGGCCCAGAATTTCAGTTAGTCTACGCTGAGATATGATCCTAGTTTGGGGTGTGGTGGCCTGCAGGGGAGGTTGGAGTGACCCAGAAGCAAACACTGTCTGATAAGGTGCCTGCCTCTTTTGAGGTGTGTGCAGAGTTCTTGTGTAAGGTGGGGCCACTTTTGTTCATCACAGAAGAATCCTAGAGGGTTCAGGGGAGTCTGGGGTTCAAAGCGCTCATCCACCCAGATATCCCCACTCCATGTTTCAGGGTCCTCCTTCTTCGCCATCAGAGCCCTGACACCGATGAAAAGAGGCTTGTCTAGGTTAAGATCCCTACTTGGCAGTGCCTCATCTTCATCTTCCTCAGGCTGCTGGGGCTCTTGACATGTGCCAGGTGGCCTCTGACACCCACTGTTGATTAATATCTCTGAATTTTCCACATTATCTCTTCAAGGAACCAATAATACTTTGCAACAGCCACTTAGTTCCATTGCTCTTAAAAAAATATTTTATTTATCTGACAGAGAGATCACAAGTAGGCAGAGCAGCAGGCAGAGGGTGGGGGGAAGCAGAGAGCCCGATGCAGGGCTTGATCCCAGGACCCTGAGATCATGACCCGAAGCAAAAGCAGAGGCTTAACCCACTGAGCCACCCAGGTGCTCTTGTTCCATTGCTCTTATAATTACCATTCCCTCCACTTCTCAAGTGCCTGAGAAGTGTATCCACTACTGTTTCCTGCTCCACTTGTTTTGCATCCTGGTTCTCCCAGGTGATGGTTTTTGCTGTCACATTGCTACTATGCCACTTGCCATCAGTGATGGTCTCTCACTGCCACCCACCTGGCTAGGGATCCAATTTCAAAGTGCCATCCTTAGGGTCAGTTTCCTGGTACCACCCGCTTCTGGTTAAGGCCAAGTTCCTGAGAAGCAAAGCCTGATATTGAGATTCTTATCCAAAGGACTTATTTTGGAGGGTGTGTTCTTAGGAGTGAAGAAATCTGTGTTAGTTCACTAGGTCTTCCTTAACCTTAACAATCTGTGTGGCTTACAACAACAGAAATTTATATTCTCACAGTTCTAGAGCCCAGAGGTCCAAAATCAAGGGGTCCAAAGGTTAGCGATCCTGGTGAAAATCTGTTCCATGCCTTTTTCTTACCTTCTGGTGTTTCTGGCAATCCTTGGTGCCCCTCGGCCTATAGATGCATTGTTCAATTCTATGTTTGTCATCACACCATGTTCTCCGTGTGTGTGTGTTTGTGTCTTCATGTGGCTTTCCCCTCTCTCTTTGTGTCTGCCTCTGTGTCTCTTCCTACTTGCTATCAGAATGGCAGTCATAAGGGATTAAGGGCCCACCCTATTCCACTATGACCTCATCTTAATTTACATTGTAATGATAGCTACAAAGACCCTATTTCCAGTTGAGTTCACATTCACAGGTACCAGGGTTTGGAACCTCAACATCTCTTTTGGGGGGACACAACAGAAGTATAGGGTGAGTAACCATTCTGGTTTGAGCAATGAAATTTACCTTCTGGGAAACTCTTTAGTCTCTGGAGACTGAGATGGTTCATTACCCTGGAAGCAGGACCCGGCAAGGTGAGGAATGGAGGATGCTAAGCAAGAAGGTGGTCTTGGTTGGAGTCAGTTTCCTATAATCCCATATGGAAGCCCTGGTGGCTTCACAGATCTGAACTGCCTTGAGGCAAAATAAGGAGGGGCTTTTTGTGCCCAATGGGAGCCAGTCCTTGGCTGAGCTCTGCCCCAAGCAGAAGGAGTATGGGAGCCTCCTTCACCAAGGGCAGTGTTCCAAGATGGAGGCAGCTGTGCTCCATTAGCTGCCAACACTCAAAACAGGACAGGTGGGTTGGCCACAGCGGGATCTGAACAGAGCCCCAGTGGCCTTCATGATGCTTGTTACCCATGGCTGCTCATTCATCCATCTACTTGTCTCTCTTGGTAAATGGCCCACTTTTCTACCTAGCCACCTGGATAAATGCACACCTAGACTCTTGTTCACCTTGATAAATGCACACCTGTCCATTCAGGTTTAGTGGCCCACCCACTGACCTGCGTGCCTTGTTAAGTTCGCACCCGCCACAGAGTCATCCAAGCCTCCCAGCCTCCAAGGGAGTGAGCCTGCCCACAGAGACAGCAGTGATCCTGGAAACACAAATCCAATCAGAGTGTTCCCCTGCTTCAAATTCGCAGGATAAGAGGATCCTGAGGATTAGTACCCTTGTCTCCGTGGTCCTCCAGCCCCTGGACTCTGCCCCTTCTGTCCATCTACCCTGTTGGCCTCTGCCTGCTCTCCTGCTGCCCACACTCCGGGTCAGCCCCTCCAATGAGCCCAGGGCACAGCCAGACTGGCCCATCTTGGCCCTGTCCTGGGGCTCACTGTGGCCTTTGCACAGGGGCCCTTCTGACTCAGTCCACTGCAACACTGGAGATCTCAGGGTGCCTTCCTCTGCACCTACTCCATCAACAACCCTAGTCAACACCGGATGCCCTCCCTTCTGTTTCCTACTCGGAAGAGCAGACCTGGCTGCTTCCAGGACTGGTCAAAGCTGGTCAGTACCAAAAGAGAGGGACAGATGGGGGGAGGGTGGAGCAGGGCCTCGGGGGGTTGGGAGAGGTTGGAGGAGCATCAAGGGCCATGGACAGAATGGATCTGATGAACCCTGAGAGATCATTGGCTTTGGACAGTCAGACTGGAGTGCAAGGCAGGCCCAGCAAGGTCCAGGGCGGGTTTGGGGACTAGGTCTCAGCAAGTGCAAAGATGGTGCCAGAGGAGTGGGGGTGCGTGTGGTTCCTCAGCATTCAGCAAAGATGGCAGCTAGGGTGGAAGTGGGGAGGAGGTCCTCAGCACAGTTCAGGGCTGCAGAAGGCAGACTCAGGATGGAGGTGGGGAGTCAGGCCCCTTGAGCAGCACCCCCTCCTTCTTTCTCCAGCCCCTCCTCCTACATCCCCTCCTCCTCCTCCTGGACCCCCTTTCTTGCCTGCCTCCCAGGCCCAGCAGTCGAGGCCATCAGGATTCCCCTGATTGCTTTCTTTCATCCCGGTGCCTTTCTCTGCAGCAAACAGCGCTAATGCCTCCTTTATCACGGAATTAGGGGATTTGGGGCCGATAGCACAAAGAGGCCCTCAATAGCGGCCATAATCAAACGCCAATCGCCCGATCTTGAGCGGGACAGGGAAGAAAGCGAGCGCCGGGGATTAGCGCTGGACCCACGGTCCGGCCAGGCCGAGATAGTATCTGCTCGGTCTCGGGGCTGAAGCTGCCAGGGAGGGCCTGGCCGTGGCCGTGGAGAAAGGCCGGCTTAGCTGCTCAGCGCCGGGGATTCTGAAGCCATTAGGGGGGATTAGCACCCGGGTTAATCTGCTTTGGCTGCTCAATTGTCAGCAGGGAGTGCGCAAGCGGTGGAGGACACCTCTGGCCCCAGTGGCCCTGAGGCTGGTCTCGGTTTCCCCAGTTGACTGGACCAAGCCTGGTCCATGCACACCCTGTTTCATCAGGCCAAAGGGCTGATGCATGGACCTGGCCTGCTAGGTATGAAAGGAGCCAGGCTCTTGGCTCCATCCTCCACCTTTGCCAGCCTTTTTTTTGAGATTGGGGAACACAGTCCCTGCCCATCCTTGCGGACACCCTTCGCTTCTGTCCTCCCCATCTTATCCTCCCCCAACTCCACCTCTGGTCTTGATCACCCCTCGGAGCCCTGGGCATCAGCTTCCCCACTGAATTCGGCTTCCTCAGTAAAGCACAGGCCCTCCCCATCACGACCAGGAGGCAGGTCACAGGCTAGGGGATGCTGGTGGAGATTGGCAAGGAGCCACCACTTGTAGGCCACCCATCTTTCCCTTGGAGTCCCTTTTAAGGGTCTGGACCCCGAAGGGGTATATTTGCTGCTCTGTTCAGTCAGGACTGATGTGATGCCCCCTGCTGCCCCCCCACCGCCCACTGCTTATCTCCAGCCCTTGCTCCCTCCCTGAGGCACAGTGGGGCTGTGCAGGCAGGGGCCTCCATAGTCCTAGACGGGTCATTTGTCTCTGCCTGGGTTTTCCCATCTGGGAAACAGGGCCGGCTGAGGGGAAAGGTCCAGCCAGGAGGCATTGCTGTCCAGTTGTGCAGCCTGTGCTCACTGCTGCCTTCTGTAGGGACACCCCCAGCCCCTAAGCCTCTTCCTGGCTTGCTAATGACCGGCCCCTGGAGTGGGAGACTCAGAGGGGTGTCTCTGCACCATGTAGGGCTCCTCTTCCACGGGGATGTGGCAAGGCCACTACACCTTACATGAACCACAGCTGGTAGGAAGCTGGCCAGGCAGGCAGGACCGGAAGGCGGGGGTGGGGGGGTGGGGGTGGGGGTAGTAGTGGAGAGGCTGGTGGAGACCCCTTGGTCCCATCCCCCGACCCTATCTGCTTTCTCAAGGCTGAGGTTGGGGGCACTTAAGTAAAAATCTGCAGGAGGAAAAGACACAGTCCAAAGTCCTTCCTTCACTTGGCAAACATATCCGGAGCCCAGGCTCTGTGGAGTGGACACGGGTGAGGCTCAGGCCCAGGCTCTGCCCCCCCTCCCCCGCCCCCCGCCCCTGCCCCCGAGCTCAGGTCTGAGTACACAGAAGGTAACCAGGTGAGGGGGTTTGTGCTGGAAAAGGGGAGCAGTCCCTCTACCTGTACATAAGTCAGGCAGGGCCGGAGAACAGTGTGAATCACAAGGTAGAGGTCGGGGGTGAGGACGAGTGTTCCAGGACGAGGGAACAGCGCGTGCTGCCCGTCCGGGGGTGAGGCAGAAAGCAGGCTGCCGCGGGAGAGGTCCAGGCCAGGGAAACAGCAATCAGAAGGCGGGGCTCGGGGGAGGAGGGTGTTCCCTCGGGGCGGCGTGTCAGGAGAGGCTGCTGGCAGCGTCCGCTGGGGGCCGTCGACCGCAAGGGCGGGCGCCTCAGACTTGGGAGAGTGGAGACGGTGGTTGAGTTGGCCGCACGCCGAGTGGTGGGGGCCTGCAGGCGAGGTCGGCCACTGGCGGTGAAACACGAGGGCCGGGGACTGGTGGCAGCGACCGCGACCGGCCTAACGACACCCCAGACTCAGACCAGCGGCCGAGGCGCCGGAGCGAGCCTATGCCACCCGGGAGCGCGCACGTGACGTCATCAGTACGAGCCGCCCCCGACTTCCAGGCGCGAGTGTCCCCACCTCGGGGAGCTGCCGTTACCTCTCAGGCGTGGGCAGCTTGCCCACTTCGTACCCTGCTCTCCCTGCGTGTCCCCAAGGCCGGGAAAATCTGGTTCCTTCTTCACAAATGGACCCGGGAAGCCCCTGGGTGCTTTCTGCGCCCATAGGCCCGCGTCCCCGGACCTCCAATGGCGAGTGCTGAGAGAGGCCCTGGTGGTCTGTGGCCTTTAGCGGACAGCCTGGGGGCGCAAACGGGTGATCATGAGGATGGACCCTTCGTCCCTCGGCCCTGGCAAGCGCAGCATCTTTCCCCTGACGTGTTCCGATCAGCCTCCAGGTCACAATCGCGGGCAGTTTATTTACCTTGCCCCCATCACCGCCCTGGGGGCAGTCTTCCAGACACCCGGCGCTGGCCGTTCTTCGTCAGGCCGCTGGGCAGCGCGGGTAGGGAGGGCGCTGCGGTTTCGGTCAGCCTGTGTGGGGCACCTAGGGGCGGATAAACCAGCTGGCCGGAGAGCTTCAGCCGCACCCACCCCGTCAGAGTGGTAAAACTGCCCAAGACCCCAGCGTTTTCAGTGCTTTTCGGCCAGGGCCTGAGCGGCAGGCCGCTGTAGAAATCTGAGCGCTGCTTAGGAGCCGAGGGAGTGAGTTGGTTTATCCCATGAGGTCGCGTCAGGAGATGGCCACCCTGCCAGCGGCGGAGCCTCCCAGGTCAGGCCTAGTTAGCGGAGGAATAAGTGGGAGGTGGGCGTGGCCTGCCAGGAGTCAAAAGTAACTACAGATGGAGAGGGTCAGGGTTTGACCTAAACTGAGTGGGGGCAGGGGAGAAGGGGAGTTTGCCCTTAGGGAGGTGGGTGTGGAAGGAGGGGAGATACCAAACCACACACCAGGGAGCACCTTGTTTTCCATGATTTACCCCACATCGTTGGCCTAGGTCCAGTTCACCCATGATCCTGAGTGTTGTCTGTGGCCCTCCAGTTGTCCTTTCAGGCCAGCTCTTCACTGTGCGAGCATCTCTGTCCTTGTCCCTGGGGTGTCCAGTCCTCTTCCCAGATCTTGATGTGGCAGGAACTCCTCTAGACCCTGTGATTCTGTGCCCCTTACTATAGACCCTTCTCCAGGGAATCTGAAAACTTGCAGGAAGTAAAAAGAAAGGAAAATACTCTGGCATCCTCAACTGAGATTCTGTTTGCTATAAAGGCTAAGGGCACAACCCGAAAAACAGAATTCTCTTTGTTGGGTAAAAGGAGACAGACCCATTTGTCAGGAGTGACTGGGTTTTTTTTGTGTACTAAGCTCTGACTGGCATTCATCACCTACACAAGGACATGGAAAAATCCAGGGGTTGCCCGTGCAGTAGTGGCAGGGGCAGGGGGTGGGTTCAAGGAAACTGGAGCTGGAGGACAGCTGCTTGAGGGCTTCTGCCTAAGGGGGAGTAGGACCCCCATCTTGAGCCCCATAGCAGTGATGACAGGGCTGGAAGCTGGCCAAGCCCTGCCCCGGGAGTAGCCACCACCTCACCCTCTGCTTCCTTGCCCTGTCTCTGAGGCCATTGTCCCTTCTGGCTATATTACGTTAGGATTCCAGGCTCAAGGCCATGCTAGATGGTGAAGGCTGCCTGAGGCTGAGTGCAGGCTAGCTGTGGCTTCCAGCCCAGCACAGAGGTTCTAGATATGGTGATGTGGAATCTCCACCCTCCTCTGATATGCAGATTCAGCCACTGGTCGTGTCCAGGTTTGTGGTGGACCAGGCTGGAAGTTGAGTCTGTTCTACCTCCCAAGTCCTTGAAGATCTGCACACACCTCTTCCACTATGCCTCCACTGCCACAACGGCAAGGGTCACCTGCCATCGTCCTCCTCTCTGCAGCCTTTGGGTTCTTGGTTAACCTTCCCTCAGCCTGGACACCACAAGCCCTTTACGGCACACAGGATACCGCTCCCCTCCTGGCCCCCTTCCCTCAGGTCTCAGCTCCAAGATCTGAGGCTGCCTAATAATCCAGGTAATGTGTGAAGGGGGTGGGGTTACCTCCACCAGAGTGGGTGGCTCTTCTGTAACCATAGCCCCTGAGGACTCAATCCAGCTGTCTTTTTTGCTGGGCTAATTGTTGTCCACATCCTGCTGTGAGGCACAGGAAAGGGGACCTGGGCTATGGTAGGGCTCCAGACCCTCCTGGAGAGAGAATGGGGGATAGGTTGCTCCTGGGTGGGGGATCCCCATGTCCTACTCTCAGACCAG